>NC_045797.1:27700698-30146384 GCF_009873245.2 Balaenoptera musculus | reverse complement strand
CATATCTGTAAAATGGGAGTAGTAATAGTAGGTCCCTTATAGGGTGGATGTGAGGATTAAAAAGTAATGGCTACCATTTATTGACTTTATTGACTTCTTACCACATGGCAGGTATGATTCTAAGTGCTTCATATAGATAAGCTCATTTAAAAATTTTGTGTGTGTGTAAATAAATATTTATTTTATGAACGTAGAATTATACAGTATGTACTATTTTGTAATCTGCTTGAATTACATTGAATAAAACAACTGCATTCAATAAAACAGTTGGGACATTTTGGCTGTGTCCTTAAATATTCTTATCGCTTATCATTTTAATGACTTCACAGAATACCATAATATTGATATTATAATTTACTCAACCAGTTCTCTCTTTTTTTTTAAAGGAATTTCATGCATTTCAAAGTAAGTGAATTTTTAAAAAAATTTATTTATTTATTTATTTATTTTTGGCTGCATTGGGTCTTCATTTCTGTGCGAGAGCTTTCTCTAGTTGCGGCGAGCAGGGGCCACTCTTCATCGCGGTGCGCAGGCCTCTCACTATCGCGGCCTCTCTTGTTGCGGAGCACAGGCTCCAAACGCGCAGGCTCAGTAGTTGTGGCTCACAGGCCTAGTTGCTCCGCGGCATGTGGGATCTTCCCAGACCAGGGCTCGAACCCGTGTCCCCTGCATTGGCAGGCAGATTCTCAACCACTGTGCCACCAGGGAAGCCCCAACCAGTTCTCTTTTGATGGACATATATGTAGTTTCCAGCTTTCATCTATTAAAATCATTTTGATGAACAACGCTGTAGTTAAAATTTCTCCCATATTCATGATGATTTCCTTGGAATAACTTTCTAGAAGTGGAATAGCTGAATATGCATTTAAACAATGTCTATGCCTTTCAGGCAAGCTGTGTCCGTTTGCGTTTCTACCAGCAGTTCGGGGGAGGTCCTGGTGCTCCCCACTCTCCACTCTCACACCACCGGTGGCCTTCTGCCTAAAATCCTCAATTTGATGGGGGAACATGAATGTCTCCCTGTCATATCAATACACACTTCTTCAGTTTTTGGAGACGTTGCTCCTCACTTGAGTTGATCTTCACTTTGCAGTTATATCTTCATGTGCCTCGTATACCATTTGCTCAGGATAAATTCCTAGAAGTGAAATTGCTGAGTCAAAGGAAATACCTATTTTTTATGGCTTTTATTATGGTGCCAAATTGCTCCTCCAACAAGATTGTGCCAAATTACTTTCTCCTGTAGAGTAGGGGGCTACTAATTTCCCCACAGCCTAACCTACCTCCGCTATTATTGTTGTTGTTACTATTATATGTTTACAAATTCAGATATGCAGTATGTCATAACCAGAGGTAGGAGAACCAGGGAACAGGTGTCGGCCATAAGAGGATGCAGGGCCCTGGAGGTCCTCTGCGGGTTCTACATTAACCCTTTAGTTGCTGGATCATGGGGGTGTGAAGCAGGTGCCAGGGCAGCTGGTAGAGTGGGGTACATAGGGGCTCTGGGTGGTGACTCTTTAATAGCCAGTCTGGAGGTATCACGCTACTTGAACAGAGAGTATGACTTTATCAGCAAGACCTGCTGCATCTCAGTCCTGGTCCCTGCTCTATAGTACATCTCTTTCATTGTCTATGAGGTTGAATGTCATTTATTGACCATTTGCATGTTTTTCTTTTGTCAGTTGCATATTAATTTTCTTTGCTCCTTTCTTTCTTTTCTTTTTGATTGGTACATTTTATATATTGACTGCCATCTATATTGAAAATATTTCCCCCAGTTTGTTATGTAATCTTCAACTTTAGTTAAGGTGTTTGTTTTTTCCCCATGAACAGATTTAAAATATTTTAAATGTTAATGTAGTTAAAATGATCAGTCTTTCACCCTTTACGGTTTCTGCCTTTGGTATCATTTTTTTTTTATTTTTACAAGGATATTTATTTTACTTTTTTTTTTTTAAAGAAATTCACGTTCTTTTTATTTATTTATTTATTTATTTATTTATTTATTTATTTATGACTGTGTTGAGTCTTTGTTTCTGTGCTAGGGCTCTCTCCAGTTGCGGCAAGCGGGGACCACTCTTCATCGCGGTGCGCGGGCCTCTCACCATCGCGGCCTCTCTTGTTGCGGAGCACAGGCTCCAGACGCGCAGGCTCAGCAATTGTGGCTCACGGGCCCAGTTGCTCCGCGGCATGTGGGATCCTCCCAGACCAGGGCTCGAACCCGTGTCGCCTGCACTGGCAGGCAGATTCTCAACCACTGCGCCACCAGGGAAGCCCTGGTATCATGTTAATAAAGCTTTTCTCTTCACCAAGATTACATAAATGTGTATCTACTTTTTATTTCTCAGTTCACTTTATACATTTAAATCTTTATCTGGGGACTTCCCTGGTGGTGCCGTGGTTAAGAGTCTGTCTGCCAACGCAGGGGACACAGGTTCGATCCCTGGTCCAGAAAGATCCGACATGCTGCTGAGCAACTAAGCCCATGTGCCACAACTACTGAGCTTGCGCTCTACAGCGCATGTGCCACAACTACTGAAGCCCGCGCGCCTAGAGCCCATGCTCTGCAACAAGAGAAGCCACCGCAATAAGAAGCCCGTGCACCGCAAGGAAGAGTAGTCCCCACTCGCTGCAACTAGAGAAAACCCGTGCACAGCAATGAAGACCCAAAGACAGCCAAAAATAAATAAATAAATAAATAGATAAAGAAATAAAAAATCTTTATCTGTGATTTATGTGATATATGGTGCAAGGTATGGGGCTGGTTCTTCCCCCTCCCCCAGTGGTTTATCCAGGTGCCTCATTCCATTTCCTTGAGATGATTTACTCTCACATCTAATTTTTGTATGTACCTGGGTCTGTTTCTGGACGTTTCTACTCTGTTTTGCTGATTTGTTTCTCTACCATCCACATTGTTTTCAATCTTTTAGTTTTGTAGCCTATTTTAATACCTGATAGGGCCAGTACTAAATGAATCTCATTTTCAAATATTTCTTTGTTATTTATCTCTGTTATTTTCCAGCTGAACTTCCAAACCATGACGTCAAGTTTCAAGAAAATTCCATTTGCATTTCAACTGGTGTCAAAACAAACTTACAAATTATTTTAAAGGAATTGACATCCTTCCAAAAATACATCTTCTCGTTCTGAGCAGCGCTTCTAGTATGCTGTATTTCCTTGATTCTAAGACACCACCAAGTAGGAGCCGCATCATTAATTTGATAACAGATTTTTGAAAACCAAAACATTATGTTCCATTCAGAATTTAATGATTCTTCTAAATTGCTCTTATCCATGGACAGTAGTCACAGTGACGGACTCCCTCCCTCTCCCCACTCCCCAGCTTAAGCAATCAGGAAATTTATTATCTTACATATTTGGAAGTTCTGAGGTCAAACAAGCTTCAGGGCTGGTTGATTCAGCTAGTCAACAACGTCATCAAGGTCGCAGCTTGTGTCCATTTTTCTGCTCTGCCTTTCTGACTGGACTGGCGCCCCCTTCAGGCTGCTGGATGGAGCAGTTCCAGCATTGCATCCAGAAATAGCAACGTCCAGAAAGAAAGGGGCTGTCTCAGTCTTTTTCTTAGGAAGGAGGAATCTTCCTAGAAGCCCCATAGCTTTTTTCCTTTCTCATTGCAAGAACAGGGTCACAAGTCCGTTCTGAAACCAATCTCTGTCTAGGGATGGGGCACCATATTGTTTAAGGCCAAACAGAATGTACCCTCGAGGTGCTGGTGGTGGTTGTTCTTAATGATTGGAGATCTTGGACCTTGAGGCCTAAGAAAATAAATGTGAGGGGCAACAAAGAATACCTGCCTGTGAGTTAACTTGCCTAATTGAGTTAAACTCTGTTTTGTTGAGTTAATATTATTGGAAATTAAAAATGTCTTTTGAAAATCAGCTGGGAGCATTTGACAGATAGATGTTCAGCACAGATAATTCTCCACAACAGGCGTGACTCGACCCCTCCAATCTCTCCTAGCTTTGAAAATTCTAGAATCGATTCTGAGGGACTCTTTAACTGAGCTGCTCTGTATGTGACAGGAAAAGTTCTGTGTAGCACAGCTTTCTGCTTCGGAACTTCATCATAATGTAATCTTTTTTTCAAAGGTATTTAAATTGGTAATTAGGGATACCAATTTAAGTTAAAAGAGTGGATGGCACTAAAAATGTAAATATTCAACTGAAACGAGAATCAGATGAACAAACACTTCTATGCATGGATTATTTCCCACATGGAAGGCTAATAACAGCAGCATTTTAATTTATTTCTGTGCCTGGTGGCTGGTTAAGTTTCTTTTGACATTGATTGTAAGATACATCTTGATTTCCATAATATTAAAATGTGAAAAATTCTGCATCTTAGAATAGAGGCAGTAGAAGAGAATGGTGGTTTATATACTATAATATGTTGGGTCACAGAATTAAGCTTAAAGTCCATCTTAATAGTAATTGACTGAAAGTAATAGGATGCAATTTACTAGGGTAAAATGTTAAGCTAGTCACTTCATTAAAAAAAAATCAGAATGATGTAGGAGATAACTCTTAGCAACAGTGCAGTGGGAAAAGATCTGAGGGATTTTGACAACATCAGGTTCAGTATAAGCTATCTAATGTAGTGGATAGTAGTAGGATAATATTTTCAGATATTGATACATTTTTTTCACCCTGCACATTCCCCTTTCTCTTATTTACATTTAGGCAAGCAATTTTCCAGAAAACCTAATCCTTTAGGAGAACTCAGTCTAAGGAGTTCAAAGGAAGAAGGAGGATTCAGGGCAGAGTCATGGGAAATTGCTCTCCTCTCCCAAGCTAGAGACTTTTCCGAACTGATAGGGGGCAGAAGATGGAGAGAGAAGTTGGAGCTGGGTCTCTCTCTTCACCCCAGTCAACCAGGAAATGTCCAGATCCTAGAGAATGACTGTGTGGGGACTCCAGGCACACGGGCCTTTAGGTGGCCTCAAAAAAAGGATCTTTTGTCTTGTGTGTGGCACGGTCCCAGCAAGGAGTCCCTGGATCCAAAGGACCCTGGGAACAGGGGGCAGTGAACCTTTCAGGGGAAACCTGTGGGGACAGATGGCTGATGACCAATGGGACCCTTCACTCCTACCTCAGAGATACCATGGCACCGATTGCATAAAATCCTGAAACTCTGACATAATCCTGGGGAAGACTGCACCAGGGATAACCAAGCTAAATTTCCTGCCATCCTGTTGGGAAGGAGGCAAGGAATCAGTTACAGAGTTATAGTATATTTATAACTGAATCTCTTACTGTACGTCTGAAACTAACACAACATTCTAAATCAACTCTACTCCAATAAAACTAAAAAGTAAATAAATAAATAAAATAAAGAAAGGGATATTTCTTGCACATTCGAGTTTGGCAACTGAGATACCTACAGTTCCTAATCTTGGGCTGAACTGACTGCAGCAGCTATGATATAACCCACTATCCTCTGCACCCGGACATTGTATTTTGTTCCAGGAGCCTGGGTTTTAAGTAAGTGAGACAAGGGAATGCCTTCGTCCTCTAGGGCATGCTCAAGTTTCCCTCTCCCACTGCAGGCATTCTCCCTGGGATGTGGATCAAGGGCAAGGAACTTACAGGGCCTTCCTGCTAGGGCCTTGGCCTCTCTTTGGATGAAGCTTGTTCTTCTCTTGTGGGGTCTGCATGCAAAGATGCTCCAGCAGCTTCTGCCAGCCTGGGAAGCTGGGAAGCCTGAGGTGGATCAGTTCTACTTTGACCTTAAGAGAGAGCCCTCTGTTTTCCTCTCTTTCTCTCTGGAAGATGAAGGTCTTGGGAGGCAGCTCCATTTTGTTTTAAAACTGGACCTTAGGACTTCCCTGGTGGCGCAGTGGTTGAGAATCTGCCTGCCAATGCAGGGGACATGGGTTCGAGCCCTGGTCTGGGAGGATCCCACATGCCGCGGGGCAGCTGGGTCCGTGAGCCACAACTACTGAGCCTGCGCGTCTGGAGCCTGTGCTCCGCAACAAGAGAGGCCGCGATAGTGAGAGGCCCACGCACCGCAATGAAGAGTGGCCCCCCGCTTGCTACAACTAGAGAAAGCCCTCACACAGAAATGAAGACCCAACACAGCCAAAAATAAGTAAATAAACAAATGTGGGGTTAAAAAAAAAAAACAACAAAAAAAACTGGACCTTAGGCTCATAGCTGGAGTCTCATAGCTGTACACAGTCCTGTCCAGCTCACAAGGAGACCAGTTGGAGCTTGGGGAAAAAGTCTTATTAAATAAGGTGATTTGAGGAAGGCTGACAGAATGGCGCATTCCTGGTAAGTGGGAAGACCACCATTCCCCACCGCCTAATAAGCCTGCTTGGCTACTGCAAAGTCTGTGGGAAACCAGTCCCACGATGGAGGCTCTCCTTCCCTCAGAGCTATCAGCATCAGTCCCATCAACCTGCCTCCCTATTTATGGCAGTCCCCACAGAAGTCCAAGACTCCCAGGGTATCCCCACCCAGAAACCCTGCTTCCACAAGGCAGCTCTGTATACTCCCAATCTGATCAACCTCCCACCTGTCTCTGTCCCCAGTCCTCCTACTGGGCCTTCTGGAACTCAGTTTGTCACCAGAAAAATTGCCTGGGTTTTCAAACTCTGCTTTGACTGATCTTGCTTAATGGAAACGTGGCTGTGTTTTCACAGTGTTCTTTTCGTGTCTTTCTCAAGGTACAAAAGGCCGGGTAGTATGGTCTTTGCTCCTCGTGGCGCTCCAGGGGGTTTCTCCCTCTTCCTTCCTCAAAACCCCCAGTTTCTGTGAAGCATGTGCCATCAGACTCTACCACAGGCTATCTCTCCTTCTTAAAGTCACCTTCACATCTTCTTCACTAGGATTTTAGCAGCTTGTTCCCTGTCTTCCTCTCCAGCACTGCTCCCATCAGCATTCTGGGTGACTTCAACATCTACATAGATGATTCATCTCACCCCTGGCCTCTCAATTTCTTTCCATGGCCCTACCTGAAACCTCATCACCAGTAACTGGACCATCTCCTAAAATCTAGACTTCAGCATCCTACTCTCTGGTTTCCATGGCCACCTATCTTTCCAGATTTTTTACCTGATTACCCCAGTGTCAATGATTCTTCAATTCCATAGAAACCTCCGATCTGTTGACTTTTATGCTATCAATCTTCCTCCTCAGAGTCTCATTTACTTCCTTATCCAAGATACATTTCAACGTCCAGACTCTTGCAAACACAATTCTTTGGTTTTCACTCGCTCCCTAGTACTTTCCAGGCAAAACACAACCCTGGATAAACTCATCTCTCTGCCTACTCTACTTCCAAGCAGCAGATATGGCTGAAGAAAAGTCCCACTGCCACGCTGAATGTTCTTGCTTTACATGTATGACGAGAAATCTCAAGAGGTCTCTTAGTGCTCACTACCCAGACGTCCTGCCAGTTTTCTTAATTCATTTGTTTGATCTCCAAGAGGACTTTTGCACACCTCACTGTCTCCATAAAGTACGACATCCCTCCCTCCCCCTTTCTTATTCTCAGCTGGCAACCTCATCTCTATTTCCGTGATGAAAAAGAACAGTAGTTCATCTTCCCATCGTCAAATCAACCAGTCTACCTGCATCTGACCCCATATACTCTGCTTTGCTTCTGGTGCAGTAGAGGAATTATCTCTTTCTCCTATCTAGGCCAGCTTCACTCATGTTCTGGAGCCCATCCCCTCTGGCCTACTGTGATTGTCACTTCTCTCTCCGCTGTCATTAAAATGTTACCCTCTCTACTGGATTATTCTTATCAGCAAATAAACATACCAGAATATCTCGCAAATGAAAAAAAACCTTCCATAGTCTTCAAATCCCCTCTTGCTGTTACCCCCCTCCACCTTTTTTTTTTTAATTTTTAAAATTTTATTTATTTATTTATTTTATTTTTGGCTGCGTTTGGTCTTCATTGCTGTGCGTGGACTTTCTCTAGTTGCGGTGTGTGGGCTTCTCATTGCGGTGGCTTCTCTTGTTGCAGATCATGGGCTCTAGGTGCGTGGGCTTCAGTAGTTGTGGCACACAGGCTTAGTTGCTCTGCAGCATGTGGGATCTTCCTGGACCAGGGCTTGAACCCGTGTCTCCTGCATTGGCAGGCGGATTCTTAACCACTGCCCCACCAGGGAAGCCCCCATCCTCCTTTTTGACACAATGTCTCAAAGCTGTTTATACTGTATACTTTCTCACCTCCCTTTTCCACTCCAGTCCACTTTAATCCAACTTTTACCCTCATAACTCGACTGAAAAGACTCTTTTCAACATCACTTCCATTCTGCCAAAACCTAAGTTTAATTTTTTAGTCCACATTTGACTAGCTCCTTGGCATCTTTGGACATAGTTAATCACTCTTTTCTTCTTGAAGCAGTTTTGTACTACCCTCTCCTGGCTTTCCTCCTTCCTTGCTGGAAGCTTCTTTTTAGTCTCCTTTGCTGGTTCACCATCTTTCAGACCTCTGGATGTTGGAGATCTTGGGATTCAGTTCTTGGCCTATTTATTTACTTCCAGGGTGATTTTACTAGTCTCATGGTGTTAAATACCATCTTTGTGTTGATGACTCACAAATTTATATTTCCAGTATGACCTCACTCCTGAACAACAGACTCATATATACAATTGTCTACTCAACAACTAAGGACGTCTCAAGCTTAACATGTCTAAAACTGTTCCCCCAGCCCATTCCTTCCCTAGTCATCCCCATCTCAGGAAATGACTGTGCTAGTCATTATTCACTATTCTACTATTCACTGGCTCAGGCAAGTTAACCATCCCTGATTCCTCTCTTTTCCTCATACCACACAATCCAAACTATTGGCAAGTGCTGCTGACCCTAAAATATTCATCCCTAACCTGACCACTTCCCACCGCTTCCACCAATCCCATCTTGGTCCAAGGCAACACGATTCTTGCTTAGACAATTGCAATAGCCTCTCTACATGTCTCTCTTCTTGCATTCTTGCTCCTCTGTGGTCCATGTATTAACTAAGAATTATCTTTTAAAATGTAAATTCTACTTTAAAATATACCACATTCCTCTGCTCAAAATTCTCCAGTGCCTTCCCATCACACTTGAAATAAAATCCAAACTCCTTACTTCATTTCACGGACCTTACCTTATCCGACCCCCAAGTCTCTCTGATCTTTTCTAATTAATTAATTTTGGGACTGCTTCAGGTCTTAGTTGGAGCACGAGGGATCTTTCGTTGCAGTGCACAGGCTCTCTAGTTGTGGCTCGTGGGCTCCAGAGTGCATGGGCTCTGTAGTTGTGGCACACGGGCTCTCTAGTTGTGGCACGTGGGCTTAGTTGCCCTGCAGCATGTGGGATCTTAGTTCCCCAACCAGGGATCGAACTGGCGTCCCTTGCATTGCAAAACAGATTCTAAACTACTGGACCACCAGGGAAGCCCCAAGCTTCTCTGATCTGATCTCCTTTCCCTCTCCGCCCTCTGACCCACTGGCCTCATTGTTCTCTTCAAACCCAGGCCTTCCTTCTGTGGGGTCTTTGCGCGGGTTGTGTTTTCTATCTGGAATACACTTGCCCCATATTGTCTCACGTCTGTTGCCCTCACTTCATTCAGGTCTTGAGAATTAACTTATCAGTGGAACCTTCTCTGACCTTCCTATCTAAGATAGTCACCCATCTCCATGGCTCACCGTCCTCTGATCCTGCATTATTTTTCTCATAGCACTTACATTGTATAAACGTTATCTTGTATGTTTGTGGCTTATTGCCTGTTTCCTCTACTAGAATGTAAGCTCATGAGAGCAAAGACTTTTTCTGTCTTCTCTTTTTTTTTTTTTAACATCTTTATTGGAGTATAATTGCTTTACAATGGTGTGTTAGTTTCTGCTTTATAACAAAGTGCATCAGCTATACATATACGTATATCCCCATATCTCCTCCCTCTTGCGTCTCCCTCCCACCCTCCCTATCCCACTCCTCTAGGTGGTCACAAAGCACTGAGCTGATCTCCCTGTGCTATGCGGCTGCTTCCCACTAGCTATCTATTTTACATTTAGTAGTGTATATATGTCCATGCCACTCTCTCACTTTGTCACAGCTTACCCTTCCCCCTCCCCGTATCCTCAAGTCCATTCTCTAGTAGGTTCTGTCTTCTCTTAATCATTGTATCTCCAGTGCTAAAACAGTGACTGTATATGGTAGGTACTCAGTAGACATATTTTGAATAAATTCTTAAAGAGCATGACTGTTCCTGGCATGCTGTTCTGCAGACTTTCTTTAAGAGCTCGTGATGGAGGTGAGTTGCCCTGGATCTTAGCCATATACTATCTAAGAAACACAGCCAGGGCTAGTGAAGGGTCTTGCAGCCGGCCTGACTGAAATACCCGAGGGTGCTTCTCCTGAAGAAAAGATGACTTAGGAAGACCAGACTAGCTGTCTTGAAATGTTAAGAAGTACCACGTGAAAGAGGGATTAGCTTCATTTATTACTGCTGTAAAGCTCTACTCTCCAAATTTTAAAAGTTTTTCATGTGTATCAGTAAACTATTTCCAGCATCTTTCCAAAAAATGCACACTTATTTATAAATTATATGCATATTAGTCATGGATGATGATAAATTAACCCGTTTTCTCTCTGGGAAGAACCAATGTCCGCTTTTGCGGGTAGACAACCCATTGGATCTCTGGGAGTGCTTATTGGACCTGAGAGACAATTGGCCCTTATTTCAGTTCCCCATGATGGACCCCTGCAATCTGGGCCCCAAGTCCTGTCTTGGAAGCCCTGCCTCCTCTCTTCCGCATGTGGCCTTACACTACACCTTCATCACCTAGGCTCACCTGAGCACATGTCTTCTCAGGACCTGAAAGCACTTCCCTGAAGCACTGTTATATAAGGAAGAACTTTCTAATGCTAAGAGCCATCCAGCAGCGAAATTTGCTGGCCTCTCAGGAAGTGTGTATTGTCTTATCACTGGGCTTGCTTCAACTCAGGTGGCATGGCTCCCTGGAAACTTGACATTTACTGGACATTTGGACTTGACCAATGACCGATGCCATTTGCATCAGAATCGGCTGTGTGTGTGTGGAGCGGTGGGTATGGTTGAGGAAGGTTGTTAAAAATGAAGGTCCCTGGGCCTTCCCTAGACCCCCTGCAGCAGCATATCTTGGGGAAGGAGCCAGGAATCAGCAAACTTAAGTTGAGGTCCAGCTGGATGAAACATACTAAGAGGCCCCTCCTCACTCTGAGAGACTGGGTTTCAACTTCTAATGCTATTTATTAACTGGGATTCCCTGGAGGCCCTTGAGCATATTAGTAAACCTTTTGGTTTTACAAAAGAAAACCTGTTTTGTCATCTTTAAAACAGAAGTTAAGCTACAGTCTCTTCTGGCTCTGGAGTCCCAGGCTGTTCTTTTCTTAATTTTAAAAATTTTATTAAAAATTTAAAATTTAAAACATTGAGATGTAATTGACATATAACATTGTATCAGTATACAACATAATGATTTGTTATATGTGTCTGTTGTGAGATGACCCTTATCTGCAGTTTCGCTTTCCACAGAAAGATACCTGGTCTCAGTTACCCTTCGTCAACCATGGTCCAAAAGTATTAAATAGAAAATTCCAGAAATAAACAGTTCATAACTTTTAAATTGTGCACTGTTCTGAGTAGTGTGATGAAATCTTGTGCCATCCTGGGACGTGGGTTATCCCTTTGGCCAGCATATCCTGCCTGTTCGTCACTTAGTAGCCGTCTTGGTCACCAGATCAGATTGACTGTCGCAGTATTTCAATGCTTGTGTTAAAGTAACCCTGATTTTATTTAATAATGGCCCCAAAGGGCAAGAGTAGTGATGCTGGAAATTTGGAAATGCCAAAGAGAAGGCGTAAAGTGCTTCATTTAAGAGAAAAGGTGAAAGTTCTCAACTTAATCAGGAAAGAAAAAAAAATCGTCCACTGAGGTTGCTAAGATCTATGGTAAGAATGGATATTCTATCTGTGAAATTGTGAAGAAGGAAAAAGAAATTCATGCTGGTTTTTTTGTTGCACCTCAAACTGCAAACGTTACAGCCATAGTGTGCAGTGCTTAGTTAAGATGGAAAAGGCATTAAATTTGCACAAGATATTTTAAGAGAGAGAGAGGGACCACATTCACATAATTTTTATTACAGTATATTGTTATAATTGTTCTATTTTATTATTAGTTATTATTGTTAATCTCTTACTGTGCCTAATTTGCAAAGTAAACTTTATCACAGGTATGTTTGTACAGGAAAAAAACATAAGTACATATTGGGTTCGGTACTATCCGTGGTTTCAGGCATCCACCGGGGTTTGGGAGCGTGTCTTCCATGGATAAAAGGGGCCTGCGTAAGTTTAGTTAACATCCAACACCACACATGGTTATAATTTTTTTTCTCTTGTGATGAGAACTTTCAAGATCTAGCTCTTAGCAACTTTCAAATATCCAGTACGTGAGCCATATTCACCATGCTGTACATTACATCCCCAGGACCAGGCCTCTATTTTCTACCTTGTCTCTCTTTATTTGAAGCTTTTCTTGTAGCTGGGTACAAGTGAGCATGTTAAAAAAATGTTCGTTGCGGTGAAATGAAAAGTAGCAAGTGCTCAATGATTTTTTGTTGATTGATAGCTTGGTTTAGGGTCAGTCAAAGGAGACCATTCAAAACAGGAGGAAAGCCACATCTTAAAAGCCGGAGCTTCCCAAACCTTGGCTCACTTCAGACCTTAACATGAAAGCCGTTATTTAAGTTGTGCTTCTGAAGTGGGTTGGCGGGAGGGGCAGTGACTTACCATCACAGGACTGCTACAGGCCAGTAAATGCTCTGCCAACCACGCTTGCTGCGCAAGAGGCTTTCCCTGTGTGGCTTTATCAAAGGCCATGGGCTGGCAGCTGGACACACAGAGCTGCTCCTGTGTGGGCACAGAGACCCCTTGTCACGCTGCCCATCGGAGGAGCCACAGAGCTGGTTTCCAGCTCCTCTGTAGGGAGGAGGATGCAGTTTGAGAAGGAGGCCTATGGGGTTTGTCCAGATCCCAGAAGCAGCAGGCTAGACGAGCGGTATTCATGGTCACATCTAGGGATGCAGAAGCCTCAGGCTGGTGACTGTGGCTGCAGTCTCCATCTACTTTGTTTTTAAGAGAACACTTAGAAAAGAGAAGAGCTGCATTTTAAAGTCAGGGACATTGCCTGTTCCTGGGAATCTGATAGAGGCGCCTGTCTGCAGGGACCTATGTGGCTCCTGTCAGCTAAAAGCAGCTGTTCAGCGGGCCAGGTCGCCTGGGTGGGACCTGGGCTCTCTCATCAGCGTCTCCCCTCCGTTTCTGGAGAGCCTGCCTTCAAGACATCTGGGTGAGCTCTTTCTGCTGAGGGCCATCCCCACGATTATGGCCTTGGTGAGGACCCCAACGTGGTGACTCAGTGACTCTCATCCCTTAACCTCAGGCTCTGGTCTCATGCAAGCCGTGCCCGGGCTCAGGGGTGAGTCTTCAAGAGCCCCTTTCACTTGATCCCCTGCCTTGTTCTTCTCTGAGTCCTGCCTATAGAGATAAACCTCCAAGATTCACCAGAGAGCCGAGGATGGGATGACATCCCAAGTGTCTTTTTCCAAGCACGTTCCCCCAGGGAAGAGAATTTGCATTAACTAGGCACCCACTATGTGTGAGGCACCCATTATGTGTTTTACCCTAATGTTTTCCAAGGTAGGGTGTGAGATCCTCAAGGATGACCCACTGGGGAGCAGGAAGAACATACTAAGACTTCTGTTTATATTTATTTTCTAATCCAAGGAATAAGAAAGAAATTAAGTATACTTGTATTTAATAGAAACTAGCACCTGCATGCCTGGCACGGGAGGTATCTTAAGGGTGGAATGGGGGTTACAGTCACGCAGAGGCTGATGTGGCATCCCCAGGCTTTCATTTGCTCATTTTTAGCATATTGAAACAAACTGCAATGAACATGAATGGATTTATGGATTTTAAAATAATCCTAACAAAGTGGACAAATGGCTTAAAATGAGACCACAGGTTGAAAATAATGCTAAAATTTAAACACAAGCAAAGAACCAAAAAATAGTAGGGAAACACTTCTACTTCCAGAATGAACTATATCATGTTACAAAACAAAAACAATGGTAATGGGCTTCCCTGGTGGCGCAGTGGTTGAGAGTCTGCCTGCCAATGCAGGGGACACGGGTTCGAGCCCTGGTCTGGGAGGATCCCACATGCCGCGGAGCGACTGGGCCCGTGAGCCACAATTACTGAGCCTGTGTGACTGGAGCCTGTGCTCCGCAACAAGAGAGGCCGCGATAATGAGAGGCCCGCGCACCGCGATGAAGAGTGGCCCCCACTTGCCGCAACTGGAGAAAGCCCTCGCACAGAAGCGAAGACCCAACACAGACAAAAATAAATAAATAAATAAATAAATAAATTTAAATGACTTTGATTTGGATGAAAGGTTATCTTAAAAAAAAAAAAAAAAAACAATGGTAATCCAACCATATCTGACAAGAAGTCGGTAACAAAGGAAAAAATTGGTAAAGAAGACTATTTGAACTGCGAATTTACATCCACAATCTTTAAGGGGACCTTCCCTCTAAGTTTATGGCATGTTTTGAGGTAATAGCTAAGGGTGATATAAAGCCATCACATTTAGCAATGTATTTAAAACTAAGCACAGAAAACATGAAGGCGGGTCTCTACAGTTTTTCAGAAATGTTTCAAGTCAAGAAAAATCAGTCCTATTGGTAAGGAAATTTTATTAAACGTAATAATACAGTTTAAAGTCTCTTGAGGTTTCTTATGCAATAGGAAAAGACAAAAAGCCATACACTATTGGAGAAACACATCCTGACTTCCTGGCTGAAACACACAGAAAACAATATGGCAAAAAACTAAGATGCATTCATCTTTCACAGAAAGAATATTGAAAATTGTTGAATGATGTTTAGAAAACACTGCTTAAGCTTTGAAGCAAGAAGTATTAGAACAAAGTACTAGATTTCTCAACCAGAGATAGAAGTGGAACATTTGGATGGAAGCAGTGCTGTGTTTAACATGTTTCACCTTATGGTAATTCCTAAATTCTATTTCAATGAAGACATTACATAAAAATTTCGCTTCTTTTTAGAACATAAAAAGCCACAAGAGCTTGTTGTGCACACACTAGTAATGAGAAAAAGCTGGATAAAGATTTTAGAAAGTCATTAATTGTTTTTGCATCCATTAAAGAACTGAGGTCTTAAATAAACCAAGTTAACTAAATTCCAATGTGGTGAGAAGCTATTCTGAGGAGAGACAGGACAGATGAACTCTTTCACCTTTGTCAGAGTATGGAGGAAAGAAGTCACCACAAGAGCCGACAGGTAAGAAGAAAACAGCTGAAATTTTAATGAATTCTTAAGAGCCAGCTCTGGCTCTAGTACGACAATTTAGAATCCCTGGAAAGCCCCAGACCCAAGGGGAGCCCACACTTCCTTGCCAGCTGTTTTGCCCTAGCTTCTACCAAGGTCTCATGGAGAAGACTGGGGGTGGGGCAGGAGACCTGAAAGAGCCCTCCTCTCTGCATTGCAGAGGCATAGGACCCCACTTTTCCCCCAGATTCTTCTTTCATATGATGCAAAAGTCACATGCTTCTGGAGTGAGGAGAGGAAGAAAACTCTGCAGTGCCCCAGTTGTAGGCAAAATCTGTTTGTGCTGGACTAGAGGTAGAAGTCAAAGCCATCTGTTGCCAGGCGAGGAAAAGGAAATTTGCTTGGGGGTTTAGAACATATGTAGAAGCAAAATATTAGTCAAAAATAGCATGAAGGATGAGCAGTAGGAATGACGGTATACTGTTGCAACGTTCTACTACTATACTTGAAGTGGTATAATAATATTTGATGGTAAACTGTATATTGTAAACCGTAGTACAATCACTAAAAAGCAAAATAAAGAGGTATAATTATTAAGCCAGTAGTAGAGCTAAACTAGAATTATATTAAAAGTTCTCATTAATACAAAAGAAGGCAGGAAAAGAGGGAAAAAAATGAAGATGGGACAAATGATCAAATGGTAGATTAAAATCCAATCATATTTATAGTTATATTAAATGTCTAAATACTCCAAATAAAAGGCAGAGATTGTCAGATTGGGAGAAAAAAAGCAGGCCTGATTATATTTTCCATTAAAAACCTATTTTAAATACAAAGACATAGATAGGTTAAAAGTAAAAAGATGGAAAGAGATATATCATGTAAGCAGTGATTTTTAAAAAGGTAGAATGGCTATATGAATATTGGACAAAGTAGACTTCAGAACAAGGATTATTACCAGTTAAAAAGAGGGATAATACATAGTGATAAAGGGGTCAATTCATTAAGAAAACATAACAACCCTAAACATATATGCACCTAATGAAAGAACTTCAAAATACATAAAGCAAATGCTGATGGAATGGAAAGAATGAAGAGACAAATCCACAATTATAGTTGGAAACATCAAAAAACTTCACCTCCAGCTCACCCAACATTGCGTGTTCAGATCCTGAAATTCCTTCAAGCTATTTCCTCTCTTTCTAAAAATCACTTACAGGGAAGATGCAGATACCTTGGCCTGGTTTCCTCATTTCTGTCCTGAGTCGGTAGGCATGGTCAAGTCTTACTTAGACTTTAAGGCCAAAGACTGTTATGGATGTCCATAATGGAGAAGAGACAGATCAGAGGTTAGAGGAAATACAGACCAATGTCTATTCGGACCTCTTCATTTTACTGATGGGGACAGTGAGGGCCAGAATCCTGAAATAACTGAGCTGAGATCACACCATTGGTTGGCTGTAGAGCCAGGACTAGAACGAGGATACCTGCCCTCAGTCCAGTGCTGTTTCTGGAGGAGGGGGATCAGAGTGGAGGGAAGAAGAATGAAAAGGAGAGGAGGGGAGGAGAGAAGAGCAAGTTTGTATGGACTTAGTGGTTTGCAGACTTGAATTACGCTCTTTGTTATGTTCCCAAACTTCAGGCCCTACAGCGCTGTTGGGGGAAGGAAGTTGGGAATGGTATACACATTGGAAACAGGGGCACATTTTAAGACTGTTGAAGGGGCTTTTAGAGCCACTTTGAGGAGTGTCAGCCTTCTGGGGAACATTGCATGGGAAAAGTCAGTGATGGCTCAAGAAGTAGCAAGCCAAGGGAAAAGGTTTCCTTTTGGAAATCGAGTGAAGAAGTCTTGCCTTTATAATTTTCCTTATGTCCCCAGTAACAAATAGAGTTTCTGGAACATAGGGGATCAATCCTTCCACAGCCAGCACCCCGACACCCATCTCTACCTGGTTTACTTCAGCATAGGAACGATGTCTCTGAAGGAACTCTTGTCGGGGCGGAGACGCTGCTCAGAGCGGAGTTTCTCTAGTCCAAGTGGGGCACAGCTACACCCAAGATCCTGCCGGCTGGGTCTCGATGCTCCTCTCCCCTACACATACACAGGAAAATGGTTAGATATCTACTAAAGATGCGGCTCATTGTGGAGTCTCTAAAAGGTCAGGAGCCAGTTTGAGGACTACCAGCTGGGAAGAGAGCTCTGAACCAAGGCTTATGAATAATAATGTTAGCTTTAGCCGATGCTTTACGATAAGTGCCCAGCGCTTTCCCATACCTGGTCCCTTTCAACCCAGTTACTCTTTGCCGTAATTATGCTTTTCATTTTACAGCTGAGGAAACAGTTTCAAACGCTTATGTCAGTTTCCATGGGCTGGTAAGTGGCAAAGCTTGGAGTGGGACCCAGTTGACTCACCTTTGGAGGGTGAGAGAGACGTGTCAAGGGAGTATGCCGTCTCACATTGGCCTGGGCTCCCTTAGGGTGCCTGTGTGAAGAATGGGGAGAAGGCCAGGGTGGGTGGTGAGACCAGTTCTGCCTGGAGAGTCAGGGTTTCACAGACGGGGAAACATTTTAGATGGCACTAAAACAGCTTCCTAAATTTGGCTGCCCATCAGAAACAACCAGAGAAGTTAAAAAAAAAGTCTGATTCCTGAACTCCTCCCCAGACCCATCAATTCAGTATCTCAGTGGGGAAAACTGAGAATGTACCTGTATTTGTCCCAACAGCTTCCTTGTGGCCAGATGGAGACCCTTGAAGGACTGGGAGTTGGGGCCAGTCCCAGGGGCCTCCCATCTCATGCAGCTGTGGGCAGACCCCTGCACCCCTCCTCCCTGGGGAGGGAGGAGGGGCTTCTGAATGGAAGACCAGGGTCCTGCCTGCTACTCTGGTACCTACCTGGGTCCAGAGACCAGGGTCCCATGGACAGGGCAGGAGCCTCCCAGTTGCATGATCTGCGCCGCACAGGCTAGTTTACCGCCACCTACCTGCGGACTGTGCTTACAGAAATGATTTCTTTGTCAAAGCACACGACAGTGAGCCTGCTTTGGCCCCAGGCTTCTGTTTCATAACTCCTTCTATTGGAGCAGAAAGAAGCAGCACATTATTCTTTTTCTGTTCCCTGTTTTCTCATGGCTCAAGAGAGCAACAAGCACTTTGTGCAAACAGAAAAGCCGGCTTTGCTGTCTGAGGACAGGGAGGTGAGAGAGACAAGAAGAAGGCCTTTCACAGACCATAAAAGAGACACACAACACAAAGCAGGCTTGGGGCGGGTGGGCGGGAGGGCTTGAGAATGGCAGAAGGAAAAGCATTTGCACGCATTCACTGGCCCGTCCAAGTTTCACAGGTCTCAGTAGTAAAAGTGATCTGGGCAGGTATGTGTCAAAGGCTGTCTGGCAGAACCCTTTCTACTAGGAGGATGATTCTAGGATGATTTTATGCAACGATGATGTTTCTGTAAAACCAAGCGAGTCGATCAATTTGCCGAGGGCCTTTTGATGTTTAAGAAACCTTGGTACTAATATATGACAATGAGCAGCGGGCTTTCCATGTGTCACCTGCTCCTCCCTGCGACCTGTGAGGAGACAAGGTGGCCATTGTCATCCTTAGTCACAGAGGCGAAACCAAGGCTCAGAGACTGAGCTCCCTTTCCTCAGCTCACACAGCAGAGCCAAGTTCAGTTCCTGACGTGTGTGTTCATTTTACTTTACCCTGGTGATGTCGGAAACCATTCAGTGATATAAGTATTTCCCTATGTTATTGGCGTCATGCATCTGAATTAAAAAAAAAATTTATCGAAGTATAGTTGATTCACAATGTTGTGTTAATTTCTGCGGTACAGACGAATCTGAATTTTTACACGTTTTGTTTTCTTCAGGTAGAGCACAGAAGTCGATTCAACTGATAAGTTAGCACAGCCTAGTAAGATGTGTACATGACTTTGAGAAGCATTCCTCGCTAACAGAATTAAATTTTCTCAACAGTACAGAAATGAATAAACAAGCAGAAATTTCCCCCTGAGCTGGGTCTTTTCTCTTTCCACCTCCAGATAAATGCTCTCTCTAGAACAGTGATTCTCAAATTGTAGTGAGCATCAGAATCACCTGCAGGGGGGCTTCCCTGGTGGCGCAGTGGTTGAGAGTCTGCCTGCCAATGCAGGGGACACGGGTTCGAGCCCTGGTCTGGGAAGATCTCACATGCCGCGGAGGAACTGGGCCCGTGAGCCACAGCTACTGAGCCTGCGCGTCTGGAGCCTGTGCTCCGCAGCAAGAGAGGCCGCGATAGTGAGAGGCCCGCGCACCGCAATGAGGAGTGGCCCCCGCTTGCCGCAACTGGAGAAAGCCCTCGCACAGAAATGAAGACCCAACACAGCTAAAAACAAATAAATAAATTTATAAAAAAAAAAAAAAAAGAATCACCTGCACGGCTTGTAAACCCGATTGCTGGGCCTCACCCCTAGAGAGTCTGATTCAGCTGGTCTGGGGTTGGGCCTGAGAATTTGCATTTCTTGTAAATTCCCTAGTGATGCGGAGGCTGCTGTTATGTGGAACCCATTTTAAAAACCACTGTTTTATAGTGTTTTTTTCTATGTGTACACCAGTGTATATCTCTATAGCTCTGCATATATACACACACAGATTATTAAAAATGGACCTCTGCTTTACTTATAATTTAAAATTTTGTTTGTTTTCATTTAACAAGACATCATTCCAACTCTGTAGATTAGAATCTGCATCATTCTTTCTTTAAAAAAATTATCTTATTGAAGTTGATTTACAGTGTTGGGCTAATTTCTGCCATACAGCAAAGTGATTCAGTTATACATATATATACATTCTTTTTCATATTCTTTTCCTTTATGGTTTATCACAGGATACTGAAAATAGTTTCCTGTGCTACACAGTAGGACCTATTGTTTATGCATTCTATATATAATAGTTTGCATCTGCTAATCTCAAACTCCCAATCCAACCCAGCATCATTATTTTTAATGGCTACATAGGAATCCATTGTATGTCTGTACCATTATTTATTTAACCAGTCTCTATTACTGGATGTTTAGATTGTTTCTATGTTTTTCCTACTATGAACAATACTACTACTCTTTTCATATATCTTTATACATTAGTGCTAACATTTCTGAAGCATAAATTTACAGAAGTAGAATTCAGATGGGTGACAGTGATTATGTCTTAAATTACATACAACGGTCAAGTTATGCCCTACCCTCATAAGGTTTATTCCACATTATATTCCTAACAGTAGAGTTTGAAAAATCCCTCAACACTGAATGTTAAGAATCATTTTTATCTTTGCTTACCAGATAGGTGAAAAATGCTCTATTGTTATTTTGATTTGCATGTCTTTTATTAGTGAAGTTGGGCATATGTTATTGACCACTTATATTTCCTCTCTTGTGGTGTGCGTGCTTATATCCTTTGCCTGTTTTCAGGGAAAAGAAATTCAGAATGGCAGAAAAATGCATGGCAGTTTCCTCCTTGTATTGGGTGTGGCTTGGGCTCCTGATACCCTGTTGAAGCAATTTGGAGGTGCCACAGAAGAGGAACAGGAAACAAGCCACAGAAATGAGCAAAAATTATTAAAGGAATGAGTTTAGAAAAGCAAAATGAATAAAGATTGTTTAGACCAGAGAATAGAAAAGGGAAGGGGCAGTAGGAAGGACTCACCACTTCCGAACGGTAGGTGTTTCAAGAAGGGTGGCTGATATGTACTCCTTCTACCGGGAACCAACTTCAGTTCCCACAGAGGGCTTTATTCAGTGTGAGGAAGGTCTTTCTGATTATACGTGCTGGTTCTAGTCTACGTTTCTACTCTTAAGAGACATTTCAACTCAACTGGAGATAATTTTGGTGCAGTGCCTCCTACACTTCAAATCATGGCGCATAATCTTCCAAATAGCTCTGTGTTCCTTTTTTTTTAACTTAGAGAAATTTAAGATACAGTGGTCAGGTCAATCTGACTTCATTTAATTAAAAATTTGGGGCTCTTTCCTACCCACCTTCTGCCGCAGTGTTTGGAACTGTCCCTCCCTCCTTCCCAGCAGCATGTGCCTTCAGCACTTACGGCAGCTCATTTACAAGTTATGTCCTCTGCCTGGATGCTGACTGGGGTACCAGGGTTAATATGGCAGCAACCCAGCTCAGCAGCTGAGAGGTCCCTTCTTTCCACAGGACCTGAGCAAGTGTTTTGCGTCCAGGGAGTTTTCAGTGATGGGTACAATCCAGATGGCAGCCCTCACCTGTGGTCTCTCTCTGCCTCTGCCCCTCTGCGACGATCTTGACTCTAATCTCACTACTGGGCTCTTTTCCCTGTTCTCCAGAAGGTACCCTCTTTTTTAATTAATTAATTAATTAATTAATTAATTAATTAATTAATTAATTAATTAATTAATTAATTTATTTATTTTTGGCTGTGTTGGGTCTTCGTTTCTGTGCGAGGGCTTTCTCTAGTTGCGGCGAGCGGGGGCCACTCTTCATCGCAGTGCGCGGGTCTCTCACCCTCGCGGCCTCTCTCGTTGCGGAGCACAGGCTCCAGACGCGCAGGCTCAGTAGTTGTGGCTCACGGGCCCAGTTGCTCCGCGGCATGTGGGATCTTCCCAGAGCAGGGCTCGAACCCGTGTCCCCTGCATTGGCAGGCAGATTCTCAACCACAGCACCACCAGGGAAGCCCCAGAAGGTACCCTCTTGTACCAAAAGCTTTAGTGAGCAATGCAGTAAGAGGAAGGTACAGTCAAGGACCAGGGACCCCCTGACTTCCTTCTCCTATGAATATAATTAGTCCAGACTAGAAAACTGAGGCATCACCAACTCCTCCCAAACCCTCCCCTCCCCCATTCCACTAGTGACTGGGTCTTATCAAATTTCTCTAAAATGTGATCTATTTTGCATCCTTATTATCCCTGGTTTAGTCTAAATCCTTTCTCTCTCTCCTGAATGAATGCTTTGGCCTACTGGCTTCCTCCAGTCACATCACCCTCCAGACCTCTTAATCATATAACCATTCATTCATTCATTCATTCACTCCTCTGCCATTCTGTGAGAACTGACTTGTCTTTGTGCCAAACACATCCAATAAATGTCGTAAGTCTGAGTTATCAATGACAAAGAAGACATCCAAGCAATCAGCCCTCTTGGTTCAGAGGAGCTGGGGGGTGTTTCTGGGGTGGGGTTCCAGAGGCAGATGAACTTGAGGTGAGCCTTGAAGTGTGCATAGGTAGAAAATACAATGAGTTGTCCATCCAGCAGTCATTCCCCATTCTTTCTTGCTGCAGTGGTTCACATTCTCATATGCTCAGGGAAGCTGCTTTTGACTCCAGCCACAGATGGGGAATCTTGATTGGTTCAAACAAATCACGGTGGTTCCCCTTTCAGTGATTAGCTTAGGCCAATAGGACCTTAGGGGAAGGCTTCTGGGAGGCTGAGGGGAATGCTTCTGGTAAAGGTTTTCTTCCCTCATGAAAACAAATGTATGGGGAGAAAAGCTCCTCTTCTTCACAGATGTTACCATATACGCATGTGATTCCTGAAATCACAGCCACCTACTTGCAACTGTGAGGACAGATGTTGCCAACATGTTGAGGCTGGCAGAAAGGTGGAAAGCATTTGGGTTCTTTAAGGTCACAAGCCTGCGAATTAAGCAACTCTGGAAACTACCCACCTGCAAAAAACTTATTATTATTATTTTTTTTGTAAAAAATTTTTAATTTTATATATAGATTTCTTTTTTTTTTTTTTTTACAAACTTATTATTTAAGTCTCTTTTAGCTGGGTCTTCAGTTGCTTGCAGCCCAAAGTATCGTGCAGGTGAGATGCAGCCCAATGGGATGACTATTTCCTGGCTTGCTGTCCTGGGGTCACAGTGACACTGTTCATTTTTCTGACTTTCCCAAGGTCAGGCTCGCATGCTACGGGGTGTATTATTGAATACCAACTCTGCAGCCTGGCCTGATGGAGAAGTGGGGGATCAGGGGCTAGAACATGGGTCAGAGAGCCTGTCTCTTTTTTTTTTTTTATACTTAAACATTGTTATTTATTCAGCAAATATTCTTAAGCACCTACTATGTGTCTGGCACTATTCTAGGTGCTGTGGTGACCAAAGAAAAAGGCACAATTTCTGGGTTCAAAGAGGTGCATCCACTACAGAGGTGACCATGTAGACCGATGTAATACAGGAACATTGTGATATGCTTTCCAAAAGCATAAAGAAATGGCCAGTGAGTGAACTGTGTACAAATTAGAAATTATAAGGCTTTAGTTTCTTTCCTTTTTTGTGTGTGTTTCTCTGTTCTTTTTTCAATTGAAGTATAGGTGATTTACAATGTTGTGTTAATTTCTGCTGTACAGCAAAATGATTCAGTTATATATATATATATGCATTCTTTTTAAAAAAAATATATATATTTATTATTTGGCTGCGCTGGGTCTTAGTTGCGGCACGCGGGATCTTTTCGTTGTGGCCTGTGGGATCTAGTTCCCTGACCGTGGATTGAACCCAGGTCCCCTGCATTGGGAGCGTAGGCGGAGTCTTAACCACTGGACCACAGGGAAGTCCCTGTACATTCTTTTTTAAAAAATATTCTTTTCCGTTATGGTTTATCATAGGATATTGAATATAGTTCCCTGTGCTATACAGTAGGGCCTTACTGTCTATCCATCCTATATATAATAGCTTACATCTGCTAACCCCAACCTCCCACTCCGTCCCTCCCCCAACCCCCTCCCCCTTGGCAACCCCCAGTCTGTTAGAGAGCCTCTCTTACAGTCTAATCTTATGCCAGAGAGTGCCCAGCACATCCAGAAACCATGAGCATCCTAGGCTGGAAAGGCATGTTGGCCACCATCTGGGTCAGAGGGCAAGCAAGTGATTTAAATGAATGAACAGGCCTGTGTTAGCTTAGTAAACATGTAGGAATATCCTTTATTTCATGCAGAAAGATGTTCTCTTTAATTTTTTCTTGATGCAGATGGACCTCTTGGTTTACCTTTCATTGTTCTCATGGGAATGGAAAAAGAAGAACTGTTCTATTGAAAAATAAACTCAGCCTCCAGGTTGGGGAGACATAGGCTATATTGGGAAATGTGGTGAACTGCAAAGAGTGCCCATCTAAAGGGGATGGCTGTGGATGGCACCAAGTGATTGCTGCCATATGGAAATCCCAGAGCAGTATGATAAGTCTTCTGATTTCTGAAGAGAAGCCCGAAATCTGATTTAAAAAATTTTGGAAGGCGAATATATCCCTCTGTGTGGTGAGCATGTGCATTCTAGGCACAAACATCTGGAAGCAGAACCTAGGGACAGAGGTATTTGGGGTTAGGAGTGCAGAGTGTGTGGGTGAAGATTCAGAGAGAGGGAGACAGGAGCTTGGGCTTTTGAGGGACAGATGCTGAATTCTTGTGTAGGTGACAAACATGAAAATGAGGTTAAAAAGCACACTATAGAAAATAGAGAAATGACTAAAGAAGAAAATGAAAACCACTCACAAGCCTGCTATATAAAGAAACACTAATTTTTAATCTTTTCCCTTATAGTCTTTTTTTTTCTCTTATAGTTTTCTTTCCTGACTTTGTTTATTTTTTAATTTTTGGCTGCGTTGGGTCTTCGTTGCTGCGTGCGGGCTTTTCTCTCGTTGCGGGGTGGGGGGGCTACTCTTTGCTGTGGTGTGCAGGCTTCTCCTTGCGGTGGCTTCTCTTGTTGTGGAGCACAGGCTCTAGGCACGCGGACTTCAGTAGTTGCGGCATGCGGACTCAGTAGTTGTGGAGCACAGGCTTAGTTGCTCTGCGGCGTGTGGGATCTTCCCGGACCAGGGATCGAACCCGTGTCCCCTGCATTGGCTGATGGATTCCTAACACTGCGCCACCATGGAAGTCCCCTTTCCTGACTTTAGATTGTGAGCATTTCCCCCTCATCATTAAAAGCTCTCTACAGACTTACTTTGGAATGGCAATAATGTAAGTCTAATACCAAGGCCATGTCTCATGTAACCCCAAATATTTTTATTCTGTCAGAATAAAACTCCTTCCTGAATCTTGGCTGGTTGCTGTGTTCGCCACATGTGACACTTGTCATGATACTGCAGTAGGTTGTCTGCATCCCATGCTTGGGGGCAAGATGGGGGGTAATAGGAAAGGATAAAATCTGGCAGACAGAGAAATCTAGGGAGAGGACCAAGGCTAACCAGTCACTGGAGATCTTTAAGTGAAACTTAAATGCCCAAGTGGGATTCCTTTTATGAAACTTTAATTAAATAAACTTCCTGGGTGTAAGCCACATCTGCTCCTGGGTTCTTTAGGGGCTCTGGGAGTGGGTAGGAAGTGTTTACATTGGCCTCCTGCTAATGTTACTCTCAGATCGCCAGGCTAGGAGTGAAAGAAAGGGTACCGGCAAATCCAAGCCTGGTCAATTCAAAGTATTTGCTGACAGATGGCCAACAGGCAAATGAAAAGATGCTTAATATTGCTAATTATTAGAGAAATGCAAATCAAAACTACCATGAGGTATCACCTCACACCAGTCAGAATGGCCATCATTAAAAAGTCTACAAATAATAAATGCTGGAGAGGGTGTGGAGAAAAAGGAACCCTCATACACTGTTGGTGGGAATGTAAATTGATACAGCCACTATGGAGGTCCCTTAAAAAACTAAAAATAGAGCTACCATATGACCCAGCAATCCCACTCCTGGGCTTATATCTAATTCTAAGATACATGCACCCCAGTGTTCATAGCAGCACTATTTACAATAGCCAAGATATGGAAGCAACCTAAATGTCCAACCACAGGTGAATGGATAAAGATGTGCCATATATACATATATATATACACACTATATATATATATATTTATGTGTATATATATATACACATTATGTATATATTTATGTGTATATACATATACACACTATATATATAATGGAATATTACTCAGCCATAAAAAAGAATGAAATAATGCCATTTGTAGCAACATGGATGGATTTAGAGATTATCATATTAAGTGAAGTAAGTCAAAGAGAGAAAGACAAATGGTATCACTTATATGTGGAATATAAAAAAATGATACAAATGAACTTATTTATAAGACAGAAATAGACACACAGACATAGAGGACAAATTTATGGTTACCAAAGGGGATTGGGGTGTGGAGAGAGAGATAAATTAGGAGTTTGGGGTTAACAGACACACACTATTATATATAAAACAGATAAACAACAAGGACCTACTGTAGAGCACAGAGAACTATATTCAATATCTTGTAATAGCCTATAATTGAAAAGAATCTTGGGAATTCCTTGGTGGTGCAGTGGTTAGGACTCGGTGCTTTCACTGCCCGGGCTGGGTTCAACCCCTGGTCAGGGAACTAAGAGCCTGCAAGCCTCATGGTGGGGACAAAAAAAGAAAAGAAAAGAATCTGAAATATATGTATATGTACATGTATAACTGATTCACTTTGCTGTACACCTGAAACTAACACAACATAGTAAATCAACTATGCTTCAATTTTAAAAAATTGTTAAAAAAAATACTTGCTGAGCAGCAATTTCCAACAGTTAAGTCAGTCAGCGAGCAAGGCCCTCTAGCTGTCCCCTCTGGAGTAGGTGGCCCTGGGGCCGGCTGGAAGGAATGTGAGCGATGATGGCCTGCAGGAGTCCCTGGGGAATGAGGTTGTCACATGGCCTCTGAGTCTCATCTTTGTGTCTGTCACCTCTCACTTCCCTCTGGTTTAGGGGAGGGGGGCCCTGACAGACACACCATACCTACTTTGTGACTGCATGCCTCTCCCTGAGGGTGTGTTCCTGTGCCTTGTGCAATGACGGCTGAGTTGCCAGGCACAGGTCTGAAAGCATTTCCCAGGCAGCTGGCATGATGAAAACTGGCTGGCCCAGCTCCCCAGCGAACACTTGGCTCCCTTCCTCTCTACTGTGTTCCCTTAACAGACACTTGACATGGTAGTGGGAACCGGCTTCAAAGATCATTCACAACACACCTGTGTGAGTGAGATCTTGCTTTGTGTGTATGTAACACCATTCCCAGGGATCAATGAGGGTGAAACCAACAAAACAAACTGAAGTGCAATGCAGATTGTTTGTAGTGCTAATAATAATTAATACAATAACTATTTATTGAGTATTTGCTATGTGCCAGTTTTTGGGTGAAGGGCTCTTATGCATGAACTCATTTAAGCTTCATGAAACCTCCCTGAGTTGGATATCATTAATATCTTAATTGTAATGATGAGGAAACTGAGGCCCATGAGAGCATATTACAAACAAACAAAACAAAACACCTCCAGGTTGCCCAGGAAGGGTGAAGGAGAGCTTCCCAAGAAAATGACACAAACTCAGAGCTGGAATGTTACCAATTTTTGTAAAGGTTATATTTCATTTGGTCAATGAACTGAACTCTTTAAATTAATTGCAGTAGATTTTTCAGTTGCTTTGCTAGGGTTTTTTAAGTGTACAATGAAATCATTATAATATTTCCTCTTTTAAAAAATTTATATTTCTAACTTCTGTTTCATGTCTATTGTACTGGCCAGATCTTTCCAAATAATGCTAAGTAACCATGACAATGGTGAGAAGTTCATGATTTTAAAATGAATAATTTAGTGTTTTACAATTAAGAATGATGGTAGCTCTTGGTTTGAAAAAGATAATCATGTTAAGAAAGTGGTCTCTGTTCCTACTGATTTTATGTTTTGTGTTGAAAATGGAGATTGTATTTTATCAAATGTTTTTAGGAAAATGTTGACCCAAATGTAAGGTTTTCCTCATTTGACTTACTACAGTGTGTTTTCTTAGCTGCCCCTTTTCCTTGTAGTCCTGGATATGCCGCATCGGGGAGGAAGAAATTTTCCTCTACTGTTCTAGGTTCTTCTGGCTAGCCTAAGAATTAAATTGACATGAGACAGACGAACAGGAGAAAGTCACACAAAGTTTAATAACATGTATACATGGGAGAGACCAGGAAAACTGAATAACTCTCCAAAATGGCTGAAGCCCTCACCATACATAGCATTCAGCTAAAGACAAAAGAGGATGTTGGGATAGCGGTTTGGGGCTTCAAAAGGGAAGAAGGCCAATTCACATGGAGATGAAAAAGTAAATGTTTGGTAAAGAAATGATTGACGGGTCACGCAGAGAAATTGGGACACAGAATTTTAATAAATAGACTTTGCTAGATTCCTCCCTGTCTACACACCTAGCTCAAACTATAGTTATCTATGGTGATGACTCCCATCCTGGAACAGGTCCTCTATCTACATTTTTTAGGCAGTTAGTGGGAAGGTCAAAGTTTCTTCTTGAGTTTTTTGGGTCTTAAGTGTCTTCAGCTTGAAATAATCTGCATGCCAAAGAGACATTTTGGCGCGGCAAATTTTGTTCCCCACAGATCTATTGGTTGTGATACTTTTTTTTTAAATGGACTTCAAATTAAAAAAACTAAAATTTTATTTAGAATTTTTCAATATTCATTTATAAATGAGACTGAGCTATAGTTCTCTGTCTCTGTCTCTCTTTCCCTAAGTTGTTTGGACACCTAATCATTTTTGCTTTGAATCTGAAATGAATGCTTTCTAAGCTCTGGAATGATTCTAATTCATTGAAGGAGAAAGGGAAGACTTTCCTAAGCAATACAGGAAACCCAGAATCGATTAAGAAACAAATAGACAAAACTGACTGCGTACATAACAGTTTTCAACACGGCAAAATACACCATAAATAAAGCCAAAGATAAACACTTTGGGAAAGCATTTGTAATACAAATGACAGAAAAATAGTTACTATCACACAAAAAGATTCTACAAGTTATAAGTGTCAACTACAAATTGGCACTTGCCATTGGCACTTGCCATCTACTTCTGCAAGGATTAAATCATGTGCTGCTACAGCTGCTGACTTTCCCTGAAAGGAGTTCATGGTGGAGAGCAGAAATGAGGCACTCTGTGCTCTGGGAAAAACTGGCAGAACAGGTCTTCAGATAGATATTTTCAGGAGCCAGTTTTATGAGCCCAATTCTTGTATCTCCTCATATCTAGAAAAGCACTAAAATCCTTCATGGTGATGACTGCTCCTTGTGACTAGCAGAAACCTCTGCAAAAAAATATGTGCTTGATTGCATGTACTCCCCCTTCACCAAAATCACATATGTACTGACCTTCCCCCCACCTCTTTGGAGCAGTATCTCAGAGCTATCTAAAATGCTGTCTCCCGGGCTATAGTCCTCATTTTTCCCCAAATAAAACTTAACTCACAGCTCACATTGTGCATTTTTTTAAGTCAACATAAGGAAGACAAAAACAAGCCGATTAAAAATGAATAAAGAATTTGAATAATAATTCAGAGAAGAGGAAATCTAAATGGCCAATTATCATATAACAAGATGTTTAATCTCATTAATTGTCAGAAAATGTAAATTAAAACATCACTGATATACTTTTTCACATATTAGACCAGTAAAAATGAAAAAGGCTTCTTTTTATATATAGAGGTGTTAAGGATGCAAAAAATAGACATTCTCCCTATGATAGATATGTGAATTATTACAGTTTATTCGGAACCTGTCCTAGCAATAACTATTAAAGTAAAATATATGCTATGGTAGACACTGTTAGTTGCCTATCCAATATCCACAACTTTTTTCTTCCTGGCAATAGAATCCTAATTTTGTTTATGGAAGTAAGGCGATAAATTGTAATTGATTTAAACCATCATGAAAATCCTGTTCTTTTCTAGCTATTCAATTTCTCAGTTTCCCTTCCACCTGGCAGTGGTCATATAACCCAGTTTTTGTCAACAGAATGTAAGAGAAAGACTGCTGAAAGATCTCTGAGAAGGCCTTTGTTTTGCTAGTGTAAGGTACAAATGTAAGTGTGGCTACTGTTTCCCCTTTACCTTGAATGTGAACATGATCGATGCCTGGAGTTGTGGCAGCCATCTTGTAACCATGAGGAGGCAAACATGAAAACAAAATGTCAAAATGTTAATGTTGACTGAAACAAAAACACACAACATGAGCGTTGTGAGTTTCAGTTTTATTCAGGGATCTTACTGAAGACTATATGAGCCAGGAAACAGCCTCTTAGATAGCTCTAAGGAACTGTTCTGTAGAGGTAGGGGAGGAGCCAGTATACATACAAATTTTTTGGCTTGGAAATACCTGTAGTCAAGCATGTATCTTGGTGAAATACTACTGTCAATTACAAAGAACAGACATCTCAAGTTAATGATTTTAGTGCTTTTCTATGTATGAGAAGATCCAAGAATCTAGGGTCATTGAAATTCTTCCTGAGATATGCATCTTAACTTTCTAGGGGTCTGTTTCTCCAAAGCACAGAATACTTTATCCTGTTTTCTCCATCCTGAACTCCCCTCAGGGCTCCCTGTAGGTGGGTGACTGCAGTGGGTTGCAACTTAACCCTTTGTATAACTGGATGATGAGAAACACTCTGTTCTTTTTGTTCACACTAAGGATATGAGAGCAGAAAAACATATAAGAGCTTGGGTTTCTCAAGCAATACGTACTATTACTTACCTCCAGACGCTTGTTATGTGAGCAAAACAAATCCTTGTTTAAGCCTTTGTTAGTAGGGTTTCTGTTACTGGTAGCCAAATATACCTCTAATAAGACACACAAAAAACTTTTGACCTAGCCATTCCCATGTGTGACTCTATCCTAAAGAAATGAAAGTACCAGTATATAGAAAGTTATGTAGAATTTATGTATAACATTGATTTTTGGAAGCAAAGAACTGACAACAAATGGAATGTCTATCAATAGCCATATGGCTCAATAAAATGTAGTATATTCATACAACAGAATGCTGTATAACTATTAGAAAGAATGATTTGAACTGATGTCTATTGACCTTGAAGGATGTTCATGATGTATTATTCTGTGAAAAATAGCAAATTGAATTGTTAACATTTATAGTATAATCTAGTATTTGTGAAAAAAATCTATATAAGTGTATAAATGTTTGTATACGTCTACACAAGCATAGAAAAGGGGGATAAAAAATGTCTACAGGAGTGAGTGAAGTAACACAATTGAATGAAACAAGCCTAACAGAAAAAATAAGCTGCCTGAAGTATTATCCAACTTTATTTTTATTGAACTATGAAGAGAAACATCTAATGTGATGTAAATATACATGATATTGGCAATTATGTTTTAAATATAGAGTTAGAAGAAAATTTTAAAGTGATATGTTTTTGTTTTCTCATAGTTTCTTACTCTTCTTTTTGTAGAATATGAATTCCAATTTTATTTACCCCTGTCCCAGGAATTTCAAGATAGGTCTTATTTTCCTTTTAATGATGAGAAGGCAGAAATCAGCCTGGAATCCTTTACCTAGTAGTGATACTTAATTTTCAGAATGAAAAATATCTGTTTAAAAGTGTGGTACTCCTAAACAGAGATATAGTGTTTGCACATTAAAACAAAAAAAAAACAAAAAACAAAACAAAAGCAAAAAACCTCACTGTAGTTCTTTACCACACAGTCAATATTAATTGAGAAAGACAACTGAGTAACGTTAATTCATTTTCATAATTTTAATAGGTTTTTGGAATTCAGTTTTCACCTCCTCAAAATAAGAACAAACTTCAGATCATCACTTTCATTACTAGAAAACTGATTTTTGTGTAGGAAAGTGAGCCAGGATATTTCTTGTCGAATAAGTTTCCCAAAGACACAGTTTCTCTAGAATGAATAAATCAAATCATACATTTGACGAACTACTTGTGAATGCCCTTCAAAGTCATTTTGGAGGTATCTTCTTGACAAAGAAAAATACCAAGAATTAATCCAATTTTAATTAGTGAACTGAGGTAGAGACCTTTCCTCAGATAACCTGAGCAATGCATTTTTTTTTTCCCTTTACAGTTAAAAAAATTCCATTCACATTAAGACACTGGTTAGTCACATAACCTCTGTGTAGTGCAGCAGCCCGCCATATTGTACTGCCAATTTATTGTGCATTGAAATGTTTGGGTTAAGCCAGGGCGGGAATCTAGTATACAGAGTTAATTACTACTTTCATATGTGTTCTCTTTTTAATGTTTTCACAACAAAGAGATTCTTGGTGAATGACACAATGAGTTTAAATTCTGTTTCCATGCTGAATGAGGACACCATGGAATTGTTTCATATGAAGTCTCAGCTTAATATCAACAACACAGAAGCACTGTTTGCAGTTATGCTGACTAATTTTGACCTGAGCACATTAAACTTTTCAAGAATGTTTTCAATGCAAGATAATTTATTCCTCAATGTTTTGTCTGATATGGGCATATGTCCAAAAATTCTTTGCACATGTTAACCCCACCCTTGCCAAAAACCCCCAAACCAACAATACCTATTGGATCTCATGAATAAGTTTAATTAGTTGTATGATATTATTTATATCTATGTTCTCATCAGTTACAAGAAAAAAATCACAAATTATCCAATTGTTTTTACCTAACTTGTTCTGAACGTTTTGAACCCTATCTTTATCATGCTGAGCAACAGTATTTTTGGTAAATGTGTATTTCTGTATAATTTAGACAAAAACAATGGAAAAGTCCATTTCTTCAGTTCAGTGATTTTTTTTCATCTGATTGATTTTTTTCCTTTTTCTACACAATGGGATTTTTAGTTATCTTTTTTGTTTTAGTAATAGCTTTACTGAGATGTATTTCTATGCCATAAATTACCCCCACTTTTAAGTATACAATTAGCAGTTTTTAGTATAGTCACAAAATTGTGCAACCATCACCACTACTTAATTTTAGTACATTTTAACATTCCCCCCAAAGAAACCCCGTACCCTTTAGCAGGCACACTCCTCTCCTATCCCCAGACCCTGATAACCACTAATCTACAGATTTACCTATTTTAAATATTAGACATTTCATGTAAATAGAATCATACTGATATATGACTGTCTATTGTGACTGGCCTCTTTCACTTGGTATTATGTTTTCAAGATTCATTTATGTCATAGTATGTATCAGTACTTTATTCCTTTTTTTTTTGGTGAAATAATATTCCATAGTATGGATATACCACTTTAAAAAAAAAATCTGTTCATTGGTTGATGGACATTTGGGTTTTTCTACTTTTTAGCTATTATGTATAATGTTCCTATGAACATTCATGCACAAGTTCTTATGCTGACATATATTTTCATTTCTCTTGTGTTTTATACTTAGGAGCAGAATTTCTGAGTCATTTGGTAATTCCATGGTTAATCATTTGAGGAACTGCTAAACTGTTTCCAAACTGGTTGCATCATTTTACTTTCCCACCAGCTGTGTATGCGGGTTTTAATTCCTCCACCTCCTCACCAACACTTGTTATTATCTGGCTTTTTGACTCTAGGCATTCTAGTGGGCATAACATGGTATCTCATTGTGGTTTTGATTTGTGTTTCTCTGATGATTAATGATGTTGAGCATCTTTTCACGTGTGTTGGTCATTTGTATATCTTTGGAAAGATGTCTATGCAAATCCTTTGCCCATTTTTATTTCTATTTTAAAATTTTAAAAATTAAAAAAATTTTTATTAAAATTTTTTTTTTTTTTTGCCACACAGCTTGCAGGATCTTAGTTCCCCACCAGGGATCCAACCCCTGCCCCCTGCAGTGGAAACACAGAGTCTTAACCAGTGGACCACCGGGGAAGTTCCTGCCCATTTTTAAATTGGGCTCTTTTTCTTTTTACTGTTGAGTTATGAGTTCTTCATATATTCCAGATACTTGACTCTTACTGGATATATGATTTGAAAGTATTTTCTTTCATTCTGTGGATTGTCTTTTCACTCTCTTGATGGTATTCTTTTAAGCACAAAAGATTTTTATTATGATGAAATCCAATTTATCCAATTTTTCTTTCGTTGCTTGTGCTTTTGGTGTCTTACTTAAGAACTGTTGCCTAGCCCAAGGTCAAAGATTTACTCCTATGTTTTCTTCTAAGAGTTTTACAGTTTTAGTTCTTTAGGTCTATGATCTGTTTTGAATTAGTTGTTATATATGGTGTGAGATAGGGGTCCAACTTCATTCATTTGCTGGTGGACATCCATTTGTCGAAAAGACTGTTTTTTCTCAATTGCATTGTCTTGGCACCCTTGTCAAAGATCAATTAGCCATAGATGTATGGCTTTATTTATGGACTTTCAATTCTATTCCCATTAATCTATTCTTAGGTCAATTCTCCCCTGTGCCAATGCCACACTGCCTTGATTACCATTGCTTTGTTGTAAGTTTTGAAATCAGGAACTGTGAGTCCTCTCACTTTGTTCTCCTTTGTTTTAGCTACTGTACATTGCTTGCAATTCCATATGAATTTTAGAATCAACTCATCAGTTTCTATAAAGAAGTCAGCTGAGATTCAGAGAGGGATTGCTTTGAGTCTGTAGATCGACTTGGGGTATACTGCCATCTTTTTTTTTTATGAAACACAAAGCATATTTACTCTTTTATTGGTGCAAGATGAGCATTATTGAAGGATCAAATAAGTCCAAGGAAAGTGAAGCAGAGACCACGGGACTAAACAGTCTGCCCTTAACCAACTTCTCTTATTTGTTGAAATTTTAATGTAGCAGGTCAAAGAATAAAGAAAAATAAAGGCTATAACACAGAATTATGATCAACACCTTATGCAAATAATATTATTGTGCTTATACTCAATGGGTAGTATTGTATAGACTATACATAGCCCCAAGGCACATGTCCTTTTCCTCCCTCCACATATACACATATTGCCATCTTAACAATGTTAAATCTTCCAATCCATAGACATGGGATGTTTTTTCTTTACTTAAGTTTTCTTTAATTTCTTTCAACAGTGTTTTGTAGTTTTCCAAGTTTAAGTCTTGTAATTCTTTTGTTAAATTTAATCCTAAGTATTTTATTCTTTTTGATGCTGTTGTGAATGGAATTGTTTTCTTAATTTCATTTTTGGATTGTTAATTGCAAACATATAGAAATACAATTAGTTTTTTAAGTATTAATCTTGTATCCTGCAACCTTGCTGCAATTATTAGTTCTAATATATTTTTTTAGTAGATTCCTTAGGATTTTCTATATACAAGATCATGTAATCTGCAAATAGAGATCACTTCCTTTTTCTTGCCTAATTGTCCTGGCTAAAACCTCCAGTACAATGTTGAATAGAAGTGGTGAGAGTGGACATCCTTCTCTTGTTTCTGATCTTAGTGGGGTAAGCACCCGGCCTTTCACCATTAAGTATGTATTAGTTAAATGTGGGTTGCTTGTAGATGTTCTTAATCAGGCTGAGAAAGATTCCTTCTAGTCCTAGTTTGTTGAGTGTTTTTTATAATGAAAGGTTGTTGGAGTTCTTCAAAAGCATTTCTGCATCTATTGAGAAGATCATGTGGCTTTTATTTTTTATTCTATTGATATAATGTATTACATTAATTTATTTACACATATTAAAATAACCTTGTATTCCTGGGGTAAATCTCACTAGCTCATGGTTATAATTCTTTTTACATGTTTCTGGATGTTACTGGGTGTTACTGAATTCAGTTTGCTAGTATGTTATTGAGGATTTTTGCATTCACATTCGTGAGATATTGGTCTTTAATTTTGTTTTTGTTTTTTGTTTCTTGTGATGGGACATAACTTTTATATGAAGTCTGAGAAGTGGGGAAGTGAGGGGAGGGAAGGAGGAGGAGAGGAAAGGAAAGAAAAATAAACACTGAACTAAATTGGGTCTGAAGTCTTCTAAGCAAAGGAGGGTTATATTAGATATACTTCTCAGACTTTTCCCTAGATAGAGTGGCCTGCCTAGTTAAATTTTCTGCTTGTCGTAGGGTCACTTTTGGTGACATATTTTCAGCAGGAAATTGGTCAATTCATGGAGGTTTAAAAGTCATTAGCATAAATGATTAGCATTCTTTGAAAATAAATTTACTCATTATCTGTTATTATAATGCTTTAACATTTCGAATTTTGAGTTTTGGGTTTCTTTACCGTTTTTTATTTTTCTTGTTTGGATTTGTTTGTTCAAAGAAAGCACACTTGAATTTATTTACTGAATCGAATGTTTTTCTGTTTTTGATTTATTTATTCCTGGTTTTATCTTTATGGTTTTCTTTCTTCTACTTTCTTTAGGCATTTTGTTGGTTCTTTTGTAAATTATTGAATTGAACATTTAGTTATTTTGTTTGTTCTTTGGTTAATTTAATTAAATAAAAAAGATGATTTTACTTCTGAATCAACTGGCTACAGATTATAAATTTTGATATGTAATCTTTTTTTGTTATTTTGTAGTCAGTTTTCAGTTTTATATTTATCCATCTGTCTCCTGGCCAAAATTATTTGAATCTTTTCTTAATGAAAATATTAAGTTGTTGTTATTGTTGTAGCTGTTTAAATTCATATGATTTATTTATAGTTTTAGTATATTGTCTTTAGAGAGTGTGAATTGTACACTTTCTGGGTCAACCTTAAAGTTTGCTGTTTCAAGGTGGATGGCCTGGGCTTCCCTTGTGGTGCAGTGGTTAAGAATCCACCTGCCAATGCAGGGGACATGGGTTCGATCCCTGGTTGGGGAAGATCCCACATGCTGTGGAGTAACTAAGCCCCTGCGCCACAACTACTGAGCCTGCGCTCTAGAGCCTGGGAGCCACAACTACTGAAGCCAGTGCACCTAGAGTCCGTGCTCCGCAACAAGAGAAGCCGCTGCAATGAGAAGCCAGCACACTGTAACCAAGAGTAGCCCCCGCTCGCCGCAACTAGAGAAAGCCCGCGTGCAGCAACAAAGACCCAATGCAGCCAAAAATAAATAAATAAATAAGTCAGTAATAAATAAAAGAAAAAGGTGAATGGCTTTGTGAGAAAAAGATTGCTTCCAGTGTTTGATATATGCCCTTTATTCCATGTCAGTATTGCAAATATTCACTCAAGGAAACATCCCAGTCACAGGTTGAATGCTTTTGAGAGTGTTTATGACCGCTCAGAGTTCAACTCAAAGAGCATAGCACTAGAATTGGGTTCTCAATATGCCTTTACTAGAGTTACATCATCTGTACTTTCTTTTCCAGAATGGAAATAACCTAGTGTTCACCTGTATGTATATATTCAGGGAGCAAGGCTTGGATATGGCCATAATTAAACCCTATATAGATCAACCAATCATATTCAACTGAGAGATATTTATGTCCACAGATCCTTAAGTGGGTAGAAGGTCACAGAATGTTTGGAATGTATTTCTGATCCAATTGAAGATTACAGTCCATCAAAGTGTAGAGGATGAAGGAGATGAAAACGACAGCCTATACTGTGTGCCAGATACAGTTCTAAGCTTTATAAAATTTACATATTTAACCTCTGCAATCACTTCTGAGGGTATCCCCATTTTATGATGAAGGAAACTGAGGTGCACAGATATTAAATAAATTACCCAAGTTCGCACAGCTAATAAGCGACAGATGGGGGATTTGAACTTAGGCAAACTGACTTTCAAGCTGTGCTTGTAACATTAAGCTACATTGTAGCAAAGATCAGTAGCAGAAGAGTGGTCAGAAGACTACTTGGCTTTGGGAGATCCACAGAGAGTTTTGGTGTCTTTTCCTGCATCCCTACTTTCTCCCCTACATAATCTAGAGGGAAATAGGAAGATTTTCAGATTGGGTATGGAAGGAGGGCTGGGGAGAATATCTGGGTTAGAGTCGTCATAGAGTCTTTAACTTTTCTTCTTTTGCTTCAAAGGTTGGGAAAAAAAACCATGGTAGCTCAGTCTGTATACATACTGTATACATTTTTTCTGAGTATAACACACTTGTGTTTACCTTCAGGGTGTGCCCAAGAAGTTGGTTGGTTCTTCTCATCTTCCTTCCAATTTTAAATTAAATAAATGTCCATGGGTATAAATGTTTCTTTCTAGAAAGTGCCTTACCTGTTAGGAGCAGTATATACTCTGTGTTCATTTTTGCTTTATGTATTTTTGAAACAATGCCGTTTGGCACACACATGGCACATTTTAAGTTTTTATATCTTCCTGGTAAATGTAACCTTTTAGCACTATGAAATGCCTTGTGGTACACTTTATCTTATGTGAGTATAGCCACACCAGCTTTCTTTTACTTGGCATTTTTATAGTCTATTTTTCTACTCTTTTATATACAATTTTTCTGTACCCTTATTTTTAAGATACATTTCTTATAAGCAGTATACAGTTAGGTTTTTTAAAAATTGAAGTATAGTTGATTTACAATGTTGTGTTAGATTCAGGTGTACAGCAAAGTGATTCAGATATATATATATATTCTTTTTCAGATTCTTTTCCACTATAGGTTATTACAAGGTATTGAATATAGTTCCTTGTGCTATACAGTAGGTCCTTGTTGTAGGTGTTTTTCAAGATTGAAGTATAGTTGATTTACAATATGATATTAGTTTCAGGTATACAAAATAGTGACACGATATTTTTACATATTATATTTTTATAGATTATAGCCATTACAAAATAAAATAATAGCTGTATTTCCTGTGCTGTACAAAATATCCTTGTTGCTTATTTATTTTATACATAGTAGTTTGTATCTCTTAATCCCCTACTCCTATCTTGCCCCTCCCCACTTCCCTCTTCCCACTGGTAACCACTAGTTTGTTCTCTATATTTGTGAGTCTGTTTCTGTTTTCTCATATATATTTGTTTTATATTTTAGATTCCACGTGTAAGTGATAACATGGAATATTTGTCTTTCTCTGTCTGACTTACTTCACTAAACATGATACTCTCTAGGTACATCCATGTTGTTGCAAATGGCAGAATTTCATTCTGTTTTATGGCTGAGTAGTATTCCATTATATATATATATCTCACATCTTCTTTATCCATTCATATGTTGACGGACACATAGGTTGTTTCCATATCTTAGTTATTGTAAATAATGTTGCTATGAACATTGGGGTGCATGTATCTTTTTGAATTAGTGTTTTTATTTTCTTTGGATATACACCCAGCAGTGGAATTGCTGGATCATATTTAGTTTTTAGTTTTTTGAAGATTCTCCATACTGTTTTCCAGAGTGACTGCACCAATTTACAACTCCACCAACAATGTACTAGGGTTCAATTTTCTCCACATCCTTGACAACATTTGTTATTTGTAGGTTTTTTGATGTAACCATTTTGACAAGTGTGAGGTGATATTGTGGCTTTGAATTGCATTTCTCGGATGATTAGTGATGTTGAGCATTTTTTCATGTGCCTGTTGGTCATCTGTATATCATCTTCTTTAGAAAAGTATTCAGGTCTACTGCCCATTTTTTAATCAGGTTGTTTGTTTTTTAAAATATTGTGTTGTATGAGCTATTTATGTATTTTGGGTGTTAACCCCTTATCAGTCATATCATTTGCAAGTATTTTCTCCCATTCAGTAGGTTGTCTTTTCATTTTGTCAGTGGTTTTCTTTGCTATGCAAAAGCTTTGAGGTTTAATTACGTCCCCTTCATTTATTTTTGCTTTTGTTTCTTTTGCCTTAGGAGGCAGATTCAAAAAAAATATTGCTGCGATTTATGTCAGAGTGTTCCACTTATGTTCTCTTTTAGGAGTTTTACGGTTTCAGATCTTACATTTAGGTCCTTAATCCATTTTGAGTTTATTTTTTTGTGTATGTTACGAGAAAATGTTCTAATTTCATTCTTTACATGTAGCTGTCCAGTATTCCCAGCACCACGTATTGAAGAGACTGTCTTTTCTGTACAGTATATTCTTGCCTCCTTTGTTGTAGATTAATTGACCATAAGGACATTGGTTTATTTCTGAACTCTCTATTCTGCTCCATTGATCTATATGTCTGTTTTTGTGTCAGTACCATACTCTCTTGATTACTGTAGCTTTGCAGTATAGTCTGAAGTTTGGGAGGTATAACCTCCAGTCTTTGTTCTTTTTCTCAAGATTGCTTTGGCAATTCGAGGTCTTTTGTGATTCCATATAAATTTTAGGACAATTTGCTCTGGTTCTGTGAAAAATGTCCTGGGTATTTTGATAGGGATTGCATTAAATCTGTAGATTGTTTTGGGTATTATGACCATTTTAACAATATTAATTCTTCCACTCCAAGAACATGGGATATCTTTCCATTTCTTTGTATCATCTTCAATTTCCTTTGTCAGTTTTTTTAGTTTTCAGAGTATAGGTCTTTCTCCTCCTTAGTTAAGTTTATTCCTAGATATTTTATTCTTTTTGATGCTATTTTAAATGGGATTGTTTTCTTGCTTTCTCTTTCTGATAGTTCATTATTAGTGTATAGAAAAGCAACAGATTTCTGTATATTAATCTTGTATCCTGCAACTTTACTGAATTCATTTATAAGTTCTAATAGATTTTTTTTTTTTTTTTTTGGTTTGGAGATTTTAGAGTTTTCTATGTATAGTAACATGTTGTCAGCAAATAGTGGCATTTTTACTTCATCCCTTCCAATTTGGATGCCTTTTATTTCTTTTTCTTATCTGATTGCTGTGGCTAGAACCTCCAATACTATGTTAAATATAAGTGGCTAGAGTGGGCACCTTTGTCTGTGATTTTAAAGGGAAGGCTTTCAGTTTTTCACCATTGAGTATGATGTTAGCTGTGGACTTGTCATAAATGGCATTTATTATGTTGAAATATATTCCCTGTATACCAACTTTAAGGAGAGTTTTTATTGTGAATGGATGTTGAGTTTTGTCAAATGCTTTTTCTGCATCTGTTAGGATAATCATGTGATTTTTATCCTTCCTTTTGTTAAGGGGGTGTATCGCAGTGATTGACTTGCAAATACTGAACCATCTTTGCATCCCTGGAATCAATTCCACTTGATCATGGTATATGATCCTTTTTATATATTGTTGAATTTGATTTGCTAATATTTTGTTGAGGATTTTTACATCTATATTCATCAGATATAATGTCTTGTAATTTTCCTTTTTTGTAGTGTCCTTGTCTGGTTTTGGTATCAGGGTAATGGTGGCCTCGTAGAATGAATTTGGGAGTGTTCCATCCTCTTCAGTTTTGTTGAACAGTTTGAGAAGGATAGGTACTAACAATTCTTGGTATGTTTGGTAGAATTCCCCTTTGAAGCAGTATGGTCATGGACTTTTGTTTGCTGGGAGTCTTTTTTAAATTACAAATTTAATTTCATTACTTGTGATCAGGCTGTTCAGACTGTCAATTTCTTCCTGATACAGTCTTGGAAGTTGTATTGGGTGGGCCAAAATTTCATTCGGTTTTTTCCATAAGATGGCTCTAGTAGCACTTAGTTGTTTGTAACTTTTGTTAGATTGTATGTGACAGCTGTCATATCAGCGTGCATTTAAAAAAAGACATCAAAATTGGTGAATTTTTGTGTAGCCACTTTAATATTGAAGATGGAAGAAAAAAGCAACATTTTCCACATATCATGCTTTATTATTTCAAGAAAGGTAAAAATGCAACTGAAATGAACAAAAAGGTTTGTGCAGTGTATGGAGAAGGAGCTGTGATGGATCGAACATATCAAAAGTGGTTTGCAAAGTTTCGTGCTGGAGATTTCTCTCTGGATGATGCTCCATGGTCGGGTAGACCAGCTGAAGTTGTTAGTGATCAAATCGAAACAATAATTGAGAACAAATCAACGTTATACCACGTGGGAGATAGCTGACATACTCAAAATATCCAAATCAAGCGTTAAAAATCATTTGCACCAGCTTGGTTATGTTCATCGCTTTGATGTTTGGGTTCCACATAAGTTAAGTGAAAGAAACCTTCTTGACCGTATTTCCGCATGCAATTCTCTGCTGAAACGTAATGAAAATGTTCTGTTTTTAAAACAAATTATGATGGGCGATGAAAAGTGGATACTGTACAATAATGTGGAACAGAAGAGATCGTGGGGCAAGCGAAATAAACCACCACCAACCACACCAAAGTCTGGTCTTCATCCAAAGAAGGTGCTGTTGTGTATATGGTGGGATTGGAAGGGAGTCCTCTATTATGAGCTCCTTCTGGAAAACCAAACGATTATTTCCAACAAGTACTGCTCCAAATTAGACCAACTGAAAGCAGCATTCGACGAAAAGCGTCCGGAATTTGTCAATAGAAAACGCATAAGCTTCCATCAGGATAATGCAAGACCACGTGTTTGTTTGATGACCAGGCAAAAACTGTTACAGCTTGGCTGGGAAGTTCTGATTCATCTGCTATAGTCACCAGACATTGCACCTTCAGATTTCCATTTATTTTGGTCTTTACAAAATTCTCTTAATGGAAGACTGTAAAAGGCACCTGCAACAGTTCTTTGCTCAAAAAGATAAAAAGGGGGCTTCTCTGGTGGCGCAGTGGTTGAGAGTCTGCCTGCCAATGCAGGGGACACGGGTTCGAGCACTGGTCTAGGAAGATCCCACATGCCGCGGAGCAACTAGGCCCGTGAGCCACAACTACTGAGCCTGAGCGTCTGGAGCCTGTGCTCCGCAACAAGAGAGGTCACGATAGTGAGAGGCTCGTGCACCGCGATGAAGAGTGGTCCCCGCTTTCCGCAACTAGAGAAAGCCCTCGCACAGAAACGAAGACCCAACACAGCCAAAAATAAAAAAAATTAAAAAAAAAAAGATAAAAAGTTTTGGGAAGATGGAATTAGGAAGTTGCCTGAAAAATGGCAGAAGGTAGTGGAACAAGAAGGTGAAAACGTTGTTGAATAAAGTTCTTGGTGAAACTGAAAAATCTGTCTTTTATTTTTACTTAGAAAACCGAAGGCACTTTTTGACCCACCCAGTATATTTAGGTGCTCTTGTATTGGGTGCTGAAAAGAAAAGACCGGCAACCTAGACACTGATATTGATATTTGATAAAATTATGGCTGAAAACTTTCCAAACCTGAAGAAGGAAACAGATATCCAGGTATAGGAGGCACAAAAGGTCCCAAACGAAATGAATCCAAACAGGCCCACACAAAAACATGACATAATTAAAATGATAAAAGTTAAAGAGATAATTCTTAGGGCATGCCACTTCCTTTTGCAGAAGAGGAAAACGTTTCTGCAGAAAAATTAGCCTTTTGGGGTTCCCTTGTATATAGCTTTTTGTTTTTCTCTTGCTGTCTTAAGAATTCTGTTTCATTAGTTGGTTTTTTCAGGGTTTTTCTCTTGCCCTTTCAAGTGAAACAAATTCCTCTGTCTTCTCATTTTGCTTAACTTTCTCTTTCTCTATGAAATTAGGTGAAATGGTTACCTATTGTGGTCTTAAAGGGGTGTCCTTGTGTGGGAGCATCCTTATACAGTCTGTGTGTGCCCAGTGGCTTTGGTGGGAGAGCTGGATCTGACATGAACAGCAGTCATCTTTCCTCAGAGTGTGCTGGGAGCTATTACCTTGGTAGGAGGTGGGGCTGGAGATGGAAGGGCTAGAGACAAAACCAGGTGTTGGCGAGGACGTGGAGTAAAGGGAACTCCCGTGCACTGCTGGAGTGAGTGTAAATTGGTGCAGCATTATGGAAAACAGTATGGAGGTTTCTAAAAAAAATTAAAAACAGAACACCCGTATGGTTCAGCAATCCCACTTCTTGGTATATAACTAAAGAAAATGGAATATGGTTCTCAAAGAGATATCTGCACTTCCTTGTGCATTGCAGCATTATTCACAATAGTCAAGATACGGAGACAAACTAAGTGTCCACCAGTGAATGAATGGATAAAGATGTGCCATATATACACAATGGAATATTACCCAGCCATGAGAAAGAAGGAAATCCTGCCATTTGTGACAACATGGATGAGGCTTGAGAGCATTATGCGAAGTGAAATAAGTCAGACAGAGAAAGACAAATACTGTAAGTCTTCACTTATATATGGAATCTAAAAAAGCTGAACTCAGAGAAACAGAGTAGAATAGTGGTTGCCAGGAGCTGGGGGGTGGAGTGTAAGAAATGGGGAGAAGTTTGTCAAAGGGTACAAACTTCCAGCTGTAAGATGAGTAAGTTCTGGGGATACAATGTACAGCATTGTGACTATAGTTAAAAATATGTATTATACACTTGAAAGTTGCTAAGAGGTTAGATATTGAGTGTCCTCACTACACACACAAAAATGGTAACTATGTGAGGGAGTGGAAGTGTTAATTTCCCTACTGTGGTAGTCATTTTGCAATAGATATATGCATCAAATCATTGCACTGTACACCTTAAACTTACACAATGTTATATGTCATTTCTTTCTCAATAAATCTGGGGGGAAAAAGGGAAAAATATTCCTGTTAAATTCACCTAGGCTGTGACAAAGTTCTTGGTAAGATACTGGTCAGAACATGTATTGTGTTTTTGCCTAGAAGCAAAGCTCTCATGATAGATAGGTCTTTGGGACTCTCCCTGGTTTCCTATTTGACCTGTGAGGTGTCCAACCGTAGCATCCAACACCAAGTCCAGATAACGCAGCTCCACAGGACCCAGTGATCCCACATGACGTTGCTCTCCTGCCTCCAGAGACAGACATTGGTCCAACCAAAGCCCCGTATATCTGAGGATTTTCATCACCTTGCATCCTTCAGCCATCAGGCTAAACGCTTAGGCTACAAAGATGCATAGGACAGAGGTTTTCGACCTTGAGAAGCTCATGACCTGGAGCACAAGATGATCCTGGGCACAGGGCAACTTGTGGAGGAGTTTGTCAACAGTGTCAGCCCAGTGAGATGAGGGTCTTAACATAAGGATGTACAAAGTGCTCTGGGTGCGTTGGGAAGGCTCTGCATGGGGGCTCCAAGAAGGCTCCAGAGAGAAAGTGAGGTGTGAGTCCCTTCTTGAAGGACCAGAAGTTTGCTCAGGCCAAGAAGCAGAAAAAGCCATTCTTAGTAAAGAGAACTGTGAAGGCAGAGAGGCGTGAAAGGGCCTGGCAGAGGTGGAGACAAGGGAACAGCTTGAGAGTGAAGGCTGCCAACGGATGGTGACCTGCAGACAGATTTCGGTGTGGCCACAGAGTGGTTTATGAATTTGAGTCACATTTAGAAATGGAGATATTTCATGAAAAAGTCCAGATTTTCTGCTTCTCTTGAAAAAATGGAAAATCGGGCCACCTTGCTGGATATCAATTATGGGCTGGAACTGAGGCATGATTGCCCCCTTCAGAAGAGGTCTGTGCAACCCAGTTTATCCCAATGTCCACCTCCCATGCCAGACGCAAACTACTCGTGGGCGTTTACACTCCCAACCAGCAGTTGCACTAATTCCCATTAACAGCTTCACTCCTGAAGGCGTTTGAATTTTTAGCCTCCGGTTAAGCAACCCTGGAAATTAAAGGGCAAGGTGGAGGTTGGGGGGGGCAAGATTGGCAGAGTTAAAACTGGCAACTGTGGGGAGCCATTACCACACCAGAGCAGAAGGGACGAGGGGAGGGAGTGGCGTAAATGAAGTGTGGTGAGAGCTGGAAGGAGGAGGAGCCCTGAGAGCCTAGTGCTGGGGTGTAATTATTGGAGACCCAGCACTGGAGCAGGAAGGGAGGGGGGTTAAAATACCTCCGTCTCAGATAAGCAACAAGAATTTACTGTACAGCACAGGGAAATATAGCCATTATCTTGTAGTCATTTTAAATGGAGTATAATGACTTTATAAAATTTCATATAATCTATGAAAATATTGAGTCACTATGCTGTACACCTGTCACTAATATAATATTGTAAATCAACTATAGGTAAATTTAAAAACAGAAAAGAATTACACCATAAAAACAAACAAACGACCCTGGTCTCTCCTCCAGGGCCTCCTACTAGCTGATCCAGAAGCCATTGGGCAAGAAAGCCCTACAGAGGCTGTCCACAGCGGGGCACTGGGCAGAGGACGGTGGAGAGTGGATCTGGGAGGGCACTAGTACATCTCGGCACTTGGGGATGGAGAGGGAGCCAGGAAAGGCCCTCTCCTGAGAGTTACTGGAGCTGTGGTCCCTGTATAGGGGCCCTCCTGAGTATGGTCAAGCCACAGGGGCTCTAAAGCCAGCATGTGGGAGGGAAGGGGGCTGGGCAGGGCCTGAGATGCCCCTCCATCACCGAGAAGCTCTGGGAGGCCACAAGACCCACAGCAGGACAAGGGGAGGACAGAGGCTGAAGTCTGAGCTCACAAAGACTATTGCGGAAGGGTGCTGTGGTAGGTGGAGGTTTGGAGGGCTGGGGTAGCCCGTGGACTCATGGGCAGGAGATGGTGGTCAGGGTACTTAGAGGAAGACTGGCCCCGAGGTCTTCTGGCTCGTGTTCTAGTTCACCAGGCACCCACTGTGTCCCTGGTGGCCACCCAGTCTCTGCTTGATCACTTTGGTGTTAGGGAGAACAGTAGTCCAGGAGGTGGCCCTGAAGATGAGAAAGACCCTCTGACGAGCTGAGGTCAACCTCTTTGCCTCTGGCCCTGCAACTTGAAGCCACAATGAACACCTTCCAACGTCCGAGGAGAGTTTTCCTCACCCCTCTAGGTCCTTAACCACTTCTAAAGGTGGTGTCCTGGGACCATGACCCTCTGGATGTGGCCCCTTTTGCCACTGGCTCTCTGGAAATAGTTCTCATACAATCTCCCCTCCTCATGCCTTCTTTTACCTTGGATTGAATGTCACTGGAGGATGGAGGAGTGAGGCCTCCCTTGAGTTGGGCAATGTGTCAACGGCATTTAGGACAGCACTAGATTTTTTTTTAAAAAATTAATTAATTAATTTATTTTTATTATTTTTACCTGTGTTGGGTCTTCGTTTCTGTGAGGGGCTTTCTCTAGTTGCGGCAAGTGGGGGCCACTCTTCATCGCGGTGCGCAGGCCTCTCACTATCACGGACTCTCTTGTTGCGGAGCACAGGCTCCAGACGCGCAGGCTCAGTAATTGTGGCTCACGGGCCCAGTTGCTCCGTGGCATGTGGGATCTTCCCAAACCAGGGCTCGAACTCGTGTCCCCTGCATTGGCAGGCAGACTCTCAACCACTGCGCCACCAGGGAAGCCCAGGACAGCACTTGATTTTTTTATTCCAAGAATCAGGCTGAGCAAGTGGGAGTTTGTAAGTTTTACCTCCCTGAGCTACACGGGCAGGAGCTAAATAAGCAGGGACTGGAGGTTCAGAAAGAATTAGTACCACCTGAGGGTGACACAGCCAACCTCAGGTCTTCACCTCCGGGCCTCCTTCCACCACGGGGACCCAGAGCCCCTGTGCTCTGTTTGGGGGGCTTCTTTTACAAAGGCAGGTGGGAGCGCCATGCTGCAGGGGAGGGTGCCGCTGCGTGCTCTGCTCTGGTGGGACAAGGTTTAAATGATGGCAGCTCTTTACAGCACAGTCCTTCTGGGATGTCACATTTCTAGACCCGAGGAATCCTTCCCTGGAACAAGCAGGGCAGACCAGCCCAGGGAGTGGAGCTGTTCCCTTGCCCAGTTCTCAACGCCACTCCCCTGAGCCCTCCTGAGAGGGGCTCCCCTGCCAGACTTGGACTTGCCCTGGAGGACTTCATGGCAGCAGGGGCTCCTCCCGTCCTAGGGCACCTGTTCAGCTGCACATCAGGGCCTGAAGCTTCCATTGAGGTAAATGTCCCTGGAGAGAGGATTTTTTCCTCTCCTGTTTACTTTTCAGTATCAGTGTCACCACATTTTCATTCCCAATTGCAAAATTTGGCTCCTGAAAAGCCATCGCCCAGGTGTGCATAACCTCAAGCATCAGCCACATGGTACTCCTCAGGGGTCCCTGTTCCCACAGGCGTTATCTCACTTCTTTGCTTTAGATGATCCCACTTGAAAGGAGGTCCAAGCCTCCCTGTTTCCCCAGGGCTAACATCTGCTGGATATTAAGGGATACTTAAGCATGGACTAGGGTGAGACGCCAGGGATGGGTATCTCAGCTCCAGGCATCAAACCTCTCCTGTGCCATGTGCTCCCTGGGGCTTGGCATATTCCAGAGGGCAGTAGGAATGGGATTAGAATCATGGGGAGAGATTTTTAGAAGATGCTCAAGCTCCACCCCCACAGATTCTAGAATTCAATTGATCTTGGGTGAGAGACACTAGCTTAGTGGAAAAGGCATTGCTCGACCCAGGGGTGTGCAACCATGGGCACTTCCTGTTTCTGGAGGTGAAAGGCAGAGGCAGAAAACTCAGGGCCTGCAGAGCAAGTCCTGTGGACGACCAGTGTGGAAGAGGGAGTTTCAGGAGACGGGGAAAGAGCGCTGGGGCTAGAATTCCAGGCTGCTGCTGGGCAAGGAGCTCCGAGCTAGAGGGGAGGCAAGGCTAGGTCATATCCCAAGGCCGGGCCAGGCAGGAGTCAGGGCATACAGCAGCCAGGCAAAACAGGGGTCTGAAGTGTGGGCCAACAGCGTCCCCAAAGACTGGACCCTAACGATCCGGATCACGGATTCAAGCTGGCAACTGCGAGTCACCTGGATAAATGAGGGCAGGTCTGGCTGATTCCAAGTTCATGGGGGCTTTTTCCTGGATGGGTCCTCCCCTACCACCGCAGACAGTCCAGTGCACCTGAACGGCTACTAGACACCGGTAACGGCAGAGGCAGTCTTGGCAGGAGGGCTTGGACATCAGGGAGGAAGAGAAGGAAGGGGGCAAGTAGAAAATCCAGTGGTTTAGAAATCGGGCCTGGAGATGTCCCTGAAGACTGACTAGGGTCACCAGGGGGGCACTGAGTATGGGTAGAGGTCTCTCCTTCCCTCTCCCCAGAGGTGAGTAAAGGCTCTGCTGAGGGACAGATACCAGACCAGGGCGCTCAGAATAAGGAGATGCCTGGATCACTGTCTCCCTGTAAGTCAGGCCAATCCCAAGCCCTTTGAGGCCTGGACAACGGGCTCCACACACCCTTCCCTCGTTACAAAGAGCTGAACTTTCCTTGGGACCAAGATCTCACACTGTACGGCAGCTACTTTGCTCTCTGCTGCTTCTCTACGTGCTCTTTTCACGTGCGAGGTCCACACGTGGGTTGGAAGGGAAGAGGGTTAACCATGGGAATTCAAGGGCAGCAAGGCTTGTAAAAATTGGGTTGGTAGTTTTAGAACAACTCCTTACAGTTAGAAGCTGAGCAGTGGGGACTGGGGGTGTGGTAGGAGATGGACAGGCCTGTTTTTCTCTTTAACTAGGCTGAGCAGAGAAGATCCAGATAAAGGCAGGCCTTTCTTCAAGACCGTACTGTCTGCTGGCCATTAACTTTGAACACTAAGAGGTAAATTGTGTTAAGTTTCACTTCCTCTGAAAAGCCTCTAGAAAGCTTCTCCTAAGAACTGTAGCCCCACGTGAATTTGCCCTTCACTGAGTCCTATAGCACAGTGGTTCTCGAACTTGAGCATGTATCAGAATCATCTGGAAGGTGAAGGGGGCATGGGGCATCTCGAGAGTTTAATAGGTTTGGGGTGGGGCCTGAAAATTTGCGTTCCTAAGAAGTTCCCAGGTGACGCTGATACTGCTGGTCTGGGGCCACACTTGGAGAATCATAGCTGTTAACACATACTTTCTACCTTAGAATTTCGGGCTTTATTTGTATTTTGGCTGGAATTAGTCTGGAATTATTTTCTGCACGTCAGTCAATCTCAGTCAGATTTTGATTCCTTTGGGGCAGGGATTGTATGTTTCATCTTTTCTTTCACACTAGTTAGTGTATTGTTGGACACATAGTAAATGAAATACTCATATATTGAGAAGAGCTTCAGGGAATTTGGTTTTTACAAGCAGACAGGGATCAACTAAAGTTAATTTTAGGATTCCCACATTTTGCAAAAGAGCATCTAGTTTTTTCTCATCATTCACATTTGCAGAGAAAAATCTTAAATGTGCTTCAGCCATCTGCCAAGCTCATGAAAGAAAAGCTCTAGTCTTGATTTAGGAAAAAAAAAGAGTTCATTCCTTCATCCTTCCAAACAAGGTACAGTACAACGGAACAACAATACACATTACTGAAAAACACAACTGCATTTTACATTGCTCACTACTTTTAAATAAGTACAATTCAGACATTAAGGAAAAGAACTGCTAATCCCATTAATGCATTACAGAAATCAAAATTAACTTACCACACAAAATAAATTAAAACATTAAATATTAACCTTTTCAGTGCAACATATACAGAAGTCAGAGTAACAAGTTCTAAAAAAAAAAAGCATCAGGTTTGTTATAATAAGATAATGAGAAGTTGAACACTTCAGTAAATTATTACACTAGGAAGAGGGGTTGTGTTCAGTACTATGTGTGTGTTTGCCATGAGATCTTTTCGAAAGCCTGGTAAAATCAGTGGCTACAGAGAACAGGTCTTACGCTAGAACATTAAAAACAAACATGTGTGTTCATCTTGTTTCTGTGACGTCCCCCTTGGTCCTGGGCTTTTGAATCATCCCCTGCGCCCTCCTCAGCTGAGCAGGTTGGGAGGAATCAAAGCCCAGATCCCACTAAGGGGTCGGGGTCTCCTGAGCACTGTTCCTGCCAAAACTGCCTGGAAGAGTAGCCAGCGGTTCTTGTGCACCGAGGCAGCCCAGACCTGGGAAAGCTGAAGATGCCAGACACTTTCTCCACCTGCACAGACCAGGCTCCCAGGAAGCTCTGGAAGCACACCTCCTCCCTCATCAATATGGGTGGGGGAATGTCAATCCTGCCGTCTCCTTTCATGGCAGATAGACTCTGGGGACGTTCTGCCCCCCTTCTCTGCTGGCACACAATGGCAAACTCATATCTTGCTTGGTTACACGTGTATCCAGGTGTGTCTTCCAGATCAGGATTGGCCGCTGTCTCTCCTTTCATTAGCAGAAGACGTTTCCCGCCAGTATGCTTAAAGAAGTCACAGCCTGTAGAGCAGTGGGAAAATCCAGGCCCCACAAAAGATTTGGAAGCACCCCCTCCCTTTTTTTTTTTTTAAATGGGGGCTTTACATTTCTCCTGAGACAGACATTGGAAACGGCTGTGTTTCCCGCCCCCAGGTGTGTGGTTGCTTACCAGGTCAGATCTTGGGAATGATTCCCTGATCATAATGAACTTGGCTTTCTAAAAAGCAAGGAAACATGGGGAACCTAAGGAGATGGATTAGGAGATGATTTTTAACCTGAAAAGGGGGCGTTTTTACAGCTAACCAAAGAAGTACCAATGCCATTAATGGCGTAGGAATCCAATGCTTGTTGGCCATCTGATTTCTAAGAGAGAAATCACTAAAGAAGCAAGGTTCTCATATCCTGGAGCATGGACAAAGGTCCAACCAGGCCTGCCTTGACCCCACCTCTGCTTCCAACTCTCTTCAGACCTGCTGGTTTACAGAGGACTGTTTTGAGAGGCACGTCTAGGATGGCACACATTTGAGCCCATTCACTGCATGGTTGTACAGGCACAAGGAAGGGGGCACCGGCAGCCGTGACTTGCTGGACTGGAGCATTCACAGACCCTAAATATGAGGTCCCCACAGGGAACAAAGAAGGTTCCCTCTGCTTCCATCCTTATATTCTCATCCCTCTGCAAAGGCTCTTGGACACCTAAAGACTGGACACTGATCCTTCGACTCAGTAGGTGAACAAAGCCCCACAAGACATTCTCAACATCAGTTCATACTCTAAAGGCAACCAGACCGCAAATAGGCTCTAAAAGACTGAGTCAAGATTGTCCTAAAGTAAAAATGTGATCTCAAGTTAAAAACAAGTGATGCTACTCCACTTTCATTAGTCTCTCTGAACCGGAATCAGACCTTCAGGAGAGCCTGATAAGAAAAGTGAGTGCAAACCGGGGTCCACAAACCAGTGTCAACTGCATTGGTCTCCTATGGTCAAGCCTCAGCCCGCAGATCTGCTGCTGTAGGACCAGCCTAAGGAATGCAAACTTAGGCGCATTTTCTTTTATGACTAAAACCCGGGAGCTGTGTCAGTTACACTGCTGGCGAACGGATCCCATTTCTGCTACGGGCGCTTTGGGTGCTGCATCATTCAGTAAAAGTGCCAGAATTAAGACACGTGTCATATAATTGTCTCAACTGTAAGAAATACAGAGAACATTCACTGAAGTAGACATACTGGGGCAGAAGAATTCGAGGAGGACAAAATGACCTGGTAGGAATTTCAAGCCAACTTGACATATTTTAAAGGTCCCTTTCACGATGTTGAGGTGCTACAGGCACTGAAGGGTTAATAGGTAGAAATCTTCCATTTTTTCAAATATTAGTGAATAAGAGTTCCCTCACATATGGAGTCTACATGTTATTTCATTGTTTTCCCGTTTCCAAATTTTAATGACAATTCCTAGGGATGAGCTCCCACCGTGCAGTTGGAGGGAACTGGAATTTCCTACAGGCAGACCCACTGGGTTGGAAAGTACCCAGGAGAACAATTTCTCCTTCCCTGAGGGAAAAGTGAGACCCACACAGTGGAGGTGGCTTGTTAGAGTTTTTGTTACAAAAAAACAAAAAACGGCATCCTGGATGGAAAAGAAAAAAAAGGTCACTGGAATATTTCTCCTACTGCTTAAAAATAAATAGGAAAGTTCAATTTCTCCCTTTCAAAATAAAACAACAAATCAACCGAGTGGCAACATGGAAAATAAATGACTGGTCCCCCTTCATGGACACAGCCCCAAATGCCCGCGGCCCTCTGCTAATGTTCTATTTCTAAACAGATTCTCAGAGGGCCCACTAGACAGTTAGTATGTTTAATAACAGAGCGCGGTAGTCTGTGTTTCCCCCATGTAGAGGCACACACAGGCATTCTTCCTCTTCCTTGACAAGATGCCAGATCTCCACTGCTAGATTTGCTAACTTTTCAACAGGAATGTATCCTGGGGCATTTACTAGTTTTGTGTATTAAATGGCGTGACCTCTGAACCCCAATCTTTGCTCCCATCAGCAACTCATCCTCTGCTTCCATCTCCACCTATCCTGGTGGTTTTTCCCAAGCTTTAGCTGTTCCAAGGAGACCAGACATTTCTAATCAGTCTAACTTTTTGGCCAGCAATACATACATCATTAATGCAGACGTTTGAAAGGGTTCTGCACTTTTTACATTGACTTAAGAGATTAAAAATAACACCACCATCCATCTAATAAATAAGAAGTTATCTCTGAGGGTGGCAACAGCTCGGGAAGGTCTTCAACATCACGTGTCTCTGGAAGATATCCGGCTGGTTGAGGGTTTTGTGGACAGAGGACAGACATGGCTCCTCTTACACTGGTGTCTTCACGTAGCAAAAAGCAGTTATGCCTTTTTCCACCTTCTTCCCCCATAAGCGGTAAGAAAAAAAATGTTACAACTATAGGAATCTCCAGTGTCAGGCAGGATGGAGACTGCTGTGGGGAGATGGGCCCATTAAAACAAGCACAGCCTGGCATCCGTGACTGGCAGAACACACCTACACACACCTGGACGCAGATGCCAACGCACACACCTCATTAGGTAAACAGGAGGTCCACCCCATGCCGTTCATTTCTGACCAGTCTTTAGACTGTGGTCCACTGATTTCTTCTCCAGGTCACACTGGATAACCCCAAGCAGACAGAGTTGTGGACAGAGTTTTGAATGAAGGCCCACAAAAGACAAAAAGCCCACAGAGGCGAGGGCAGGCAGAGTAGGAAAGGTCTGCTGGCCCATCCCAGGCAGCCCTCGCCGTGCCATCCTCAAGAAGTCCTTTCTTTCTCAGGCTGCCGCGGGCCATCTGGCAGAACTCCCCCTCTGGGCTCTTCAGACCACTGGAAGGAAGGAAAAACAGGTTAAGCTCTGCGGGCCAGACCCCAGCCAGGCTGGGAAAACTGGCTTGGGACAGAAACTTGGAGATGCACCAGCCAAAGTCACCAGGTTCTCTTGGGCAGACAAGTTCACCTTCTGCTGGTTCAACCTCAGGGGCAGAAGCTCCTGAAACTGCGCTTTCGCGCCAAAGGAAACAAGAGAATGGGGATGCGCGCTGTCATGAGGGCCATCGTTCAACTGGAGGTGATTCAACCCCCTCCGCGGCCAGTTCCCTCATCAGGGGCGGCTTAGTGGGCAGCTCATGAGCTGGTCAGGGCTCTGGCGGCGGAATGGCTTCCCCCGAGGCTATATAAGAATGGACCCCCTTGTTGCACAATGGGTGGGCCCTGAGGGTATCCCCTGTGCCTGTCACGGGGAGGCAGCGTGTACCCAGTCCCCAGCAGCTCCTGAGTCCAGCCCAGCGTGGACATCTTCCTGCTCTGGTCCCTCCCATGGTTCCTCTGGAGGTGGGAAGGTACCTGTCAACTCAAGGAGAGGGGCGGCAGCCTTGGTGGCCATCTCTGGAAGGTCAGATCCATCCCCAGGTTCAAAGCTAACATTCTCTCAAATGTGGGTAGGGAAGAAGTGACATTAACAAGAAATTTACTCTATCCTAAATGACTCTACCGAGGTGCAGACTGATGGCACAAAATCTACTATAAATTTTCTTAAGGCATACACAATTTTCCTATTGGTGCTAAAAGACAAAACAAAAATATTTATCTTCATTAGCTCAATGGATGGTCCCCTGAGGTAGTGGAGGAGATGTGAGTGGGGCCTTCAGAGGACTTGGGTCTCATCCTAGCTCCCCCAGGGACTCAGGGAGGCACCCACGCAGGCCTTTGGCAGACTCAGTTTACCCACACCCTCCTCCTTAAGGCTATCGTGAGGATTAATGAATCAGCACCTTCCTAAATCAAAAGAGCTGCTCATGCACAATTACTATGGCTCTTGAAATGAAAACCAAGTGAACGGCGCTCCAGGGCCTTCAGTTCCCTCCAGGTCAGATCACCAGGAGGCCTAATGAACACGGCAGCGTTCCAGCTTCCCAGGCACTTTTCTTCCTGTCTTCTCCATGCAACCGTGAGCTTCTGGAATGCTGACTGTGCTACGGCCATACCACCCTGAACGCGCCCGATCTCGTCTGGAATGCTGACTGTTTACTAGAGAAGGACACCCCCAGGTGGACGAGTCTGGGGTGATTGTCTCCGGATCCACTACTTCCTAAAAAGGAACTCTAAGTTTCTGACGGGCTTTGTGGGTCAACCCAGCATTCCAGAAACTTGTTCATGTGAGACTTTTCAGAGCCTGTCTGGATATATTTGCTATTTGACTGAAGGAGCCCTGAGCAAGGGATGCTTGGATGAGGGTTCCTGAGATGTGAGTTTGGCTTCATATCCAGATGTCCAATATTTTTCGTGGATGTTGGAGAAAATATTCAAGCAACGATGGTAAACTGAATGAAGATCACAGGATTCTAAGAGTTTAGAGTCCTTCAAGACCTTCTACAGGCCAAACCTCTCATTTCACAGATGGGAAAGGGGAGATGATTTCTCAAGGGAAAGAGAATGAACATCTGTTGCATGTCTACAGCCTGTGACACACTAGCTACTTTATATCAGTACTTATTCAATTTGCACATCTTTTTAACAAGAAAACCAAGGCTCAGAGAGGTTAAGTTACTTGTTAAAGGTCACACAGTCACCAGTAAGGATAAAAGAGCTCCCTTCTGAGTAAAACACACATGAGAATAAACTAAACCTGACTCGGTAGGATGAATATCCTCTTCTTTTTCTCCCTTCTTTCTGCTTCATCCTCCAAGAACTTCTGCCCTGACCTGGAGAAGGTGGTCCTTTTCTCTACCCAATAGTGTCTCCCGAGGGAAAAAGGCCTTTCCTTGAGGCAGCCCTCTTACCTGTTTCTGAGTGGCAGCAAGCAGTCCTTCCCTTCAGGAGGGCACTGGGCTTCTCGTGCCGGCAGATGAGGGCCCGGCACCATTCACAGTGTTTTCGGACCTGGCAGCAGCTGCAAAGGTGCAGAGAACACGGTCTTGGCAGGAGCCTGGCAGGGGTGCCCAGCTGGTGCAGCGTCTGCCCGAGGGGCCTGCTGGGCAGCTCTGGGCTCTAACCCAGCCTTCCCATGGTGCCTCCAGAGGGACAGACACAGCAGGGGGCTGAGGGCTTTGCAGGGTGGTGGCCTTTGGGGCAGGAGCTGGCCACCTGTGAGAGGACCTGTTGGCCACCCCAGAGGACCAGCCCCATTCGGCTGCTCTGCTCTGGGCTGGCGAGGTAACCTGGCAGGCAGGTACCTGGCTCCAGCTGATAGAGGGGACCGATCCCCCACCGGCTGCTTGCTCCATAAAGCAGCAGTTGGGTAACTCCAGGAATGCGGGAGCAGCCTCAGAACCGCTGTCCGGACTGGGCCAAAGCCGCCACTTCAGGCTAGCCAGGGCTGGGAAGGCTAGGGACGGGGTCATCCATCAGGAATTGCCAGCAGAAAAGCTGGGACTGTGGGTGGGCTGCAATGGACCCACGGAAGGAATGAAAGAATAAATCATGCATCTCCGTGGCTTCGAATCTTTTTCTGAGGACTAACATTTCTCTAGTTGTGGCAAACTCGACCTCTCAGTGAACCCAAAACCCGGAGTCCTAAAGCATCAGGACCATGAACGCTCCAGCCTCCCTCTGTGGGCAGGAATGAACGGTCTGCAGAGTTAGCACGAAAAAAGAACCAGGGAACCCAAGAGAAGGGCAGAAAAGAAAGCACTAAGACGTTAATTACCTACAGACACTGATGGTTGTTTCCCTTGGGATACCACGGAGGACTGTTTCCACTCATTCTAACCCTAAGGTATATGTAACCTATACATTCAGTGTCTGGGGCTGGGAGGGGCCTCCTGGCTGACATGAGCCTGGTAACAGATGAGGAAACAAGCCTGTTGCTGTGCTTCCCTGTTGGAGCCTGGTGACATTTCATGATCCCCACCCCAGCCCCTCTCTCTCGGCACTGCCCCAGGAAGGTTACTAGAGCCCCTGAATCTTTGGGCAGCAGAGCTGAGAAGGGACCCTGCGACATTTCTGCCCAAGCTGCTTCTGCCATGGGTGGCCAGAGCAGTCTCCCGGGCCCGGGTCCCTCCTGAGCCACAGAGTCCGGGTTGGGACCAGCTCACCCAATGCGGGAGGGACCTAGGCTTGGACTCCAGATCTATCAGTGACTGCTGTCTTGCTGTCACCTAGCCAGGAGGGCTTGCCCCAGTCACTACCCAGACAGGAATGGCCCAGGGCAGTGAGATCAAGGCCTCTAAATCCCTCTGGCATGGGATGAGCTGGTCCCAACCAACTCTGCCACTCAGGAGGGACCCCGTGCCCCGGCAACCAGCAGTCTGGAGGGGGCTTGGTCTCTCAGGGATTCTGAACTTGATCTCTGGCAAGGATGGACTTGGAAAGGACAGAGGAGAGATGGGATGGCTGCCTCCCTGGGAATTCCTCCCTGGGAATCAGAGAGGTACCCTGGGTTGTTTCTGTCTTCAGAGAATATGGCAAAATTAGCTTTTCTCTCCCCCCTGGGGAGGCCCACGTGGGCACCGAGTCTTGCTCCTACGGCTCTGGGACCCTCCTGGCCACAGAAACAGGACTGTGGGAGTGACGGCTGCCCCCACGTAGCCAGCCGGCCATGAGAATCGAGGCTGGTGGGCATTAGGTTGTGCCTGCTCCCCCAGGGGTCTTCACGAGTAGCAGAACCTGAGCTATGCCCCAGCCTGAGAACATGCCTACCACCTGCAAACATGTTTTCCCAAGACACATGGGAGCAGAACAGCCCAGCTGAGACCTCATCCCTCACCCTTAACCCTGGCTTGATCCAGGAGGTCAACAAGCTGGGGCTCTAGGGGCACCCCGTGCATTCCCAGAACCAGAAGCGTGTGCTTTAGACGCTCCAACAGCAACAGCCAATAAACAAACGGGACGGAGACTCTTATTTATCTGTTCAAAACCCAGGCAACCCCAGAGGGCTCAAGTCTGGCTTCCTGCGGGAACATGCACTGCTTCCTCCAGGCCTGGCTAGAGGGGCCTTCCTGTTTCCACCATGAGCTACTCTACGCTGAGCTAACCGCAGCCTTTGGCCAGTCTGTCCATTTCTTGCGCGTGTCCAATTAGGTAGCATACTCTGAGGGCTTGCTCTGTGACTTAGAGGTCTCCAGATACTTCCTGGGAATAAATCTGGCCAGATGCTGGAAATACAGCCCTAGGGCCTCTCCCTTTGCAGAGCAGTCCGATCGGGAGATACGGGCAAGCAAAGGAGGCTAAGAAACACCCGGAAAAGGGCTCAGTCTAGGGCTAGGGCTCAGGAAGCCTTCCTGGAAGATGTCAGGCGGAGACTGAGTTTCGGAGGAGGAGGAAGAGGGCAGAGAAGTAGAGAAAGGGGGAGGCCTGTCATAACAGCAACAGTGGCTTTAGGATTCGCGAAGTGCCTTCTGTGGAGGGGAAGCGAGGCCGCTACTGCCCACGGGAGGCTGGGAGCCGTTTCTAGTTCCCTCTGGACCCCCTGCACATCCCCATCACAATGGTGAAGGCTCCAAGCCCACAGCAGAGAGAGAGCACCTTTGGCTCTGCTTCCAACAGGGCACCTCCCAGGATGCGTGCTGGGGACCTCCCAGGATGTGTGCCTTTCACACAGCTTGGCTGTCGCCAACGTTCCTCTTTGCTTTGCTAACACTAATCAGACATCACAGCAGTAAACTGTTGAGGTGGCCCTGTTACGGCCCCGGGAGGGCCTGCAGGTGGGGGTCCCGGCCTCAGGGGTAGCAAAGACTCACTGTATCAGCACACACGTGATGATGAGGATAGTCAGGGCCACGATGGAGACCACCACCAAGGCAGTAATGGCCTGCTTCTTCTGGCTGGCGGCCACCACGGCCAGGAGGTCCGCGTGTTCACAGCGTGCACCGACGTACCCAGAGTGGCAGCTGAGGGAGATAGGAACATCAGCGTGCTTTCCAGGCAGAAGGCTCATTCTCCCCACTCCCCAGGAAGGCTGGGCCGGAGGGGAAAAGCCCAAAGGGGCCCCTCCAGCCTTTGCTACTGGAGGCAAAGGCATCAGCAAAATTGCTCCTACTCCCCTGCACAGGCTCCTCTTGTTTGGAGAACAAGGGATAACTCACCAGCTTATCATCTGAGGGGAAGGTGCTGCTGAGGCACTTCGTTATTACGGTAACCGTGCCAAATCCCGGGGGAGTGAGGAGGGCGGCAAGTGTGTCCGAGACACAAAGCTCATTTTGGCAGTTCATAAAAATCCAGGTTATTTTTAAACTAAATGTGTGTATTCAGAATTCCTAGTGATGAGAGAAAGACAACATGCTAAACCAGCAGGAGACAAAGACTGTGGTTTGCTTTTTTTATCTTCTTCATCAAGTTTAATTAGTTCCGCAGACATTTACCAGGTGGGGCATGTATTGGACTAGAGGCCAGCACCCCTATCTGGTAATAACAGCTGGCCTCTCTCCGCTAGAGGATTAGTAACAGCACAAAACGATGCATGTTTATGAACATGCATGTAGCCTGTAAAGGGCCATACCAACACAAGGTGGTAGTATTACTTGTATTGCTACTATTCAGAGACTCTTTGGTGTCAATCATTTCAGTAGCGGCCTCCTCCTAAGAGCTGACGGCTGAAGCTGCTTCTTTCACGTAGCTCTCACCTATGCTAAACTCCCCCCACCCAGATTCTGGCTGGGGCCACAAGGGGTTCTTGCATGGTGATTCCTCAGGACATGTTCTAGGCATAAGCAAGCGATGGTCATTTTCTGATGCAGGCCCTTTTTTTTTCCCGCGAAGCTTATGATTCTTCTCAGTAGAAGATACTTAGCTTACACACAGGTCCCTTTGTCTGGGGTGACTTTTTTATTGTAATGAAAATGTTTGATCACCACTGCCTTCTCAGGTGGGATAGCTTCCTTCCCACAAGGGACTTCCTTGAGGAGCAGTCTTGCACCAAACATCACTGGATTTAAAGGTTCTTGTCCCTCCCCACCACCCTTCAGACACGACAATGATAGTTAAACATTTTTTTTTTTTTTAAGAGTCTACCTTTTGATGAAATAGCCAGACCGTCGCCTTCCCTTTTAGATTAAAAGGCTTTGGAAGAGCAAGGAAAATGAAGGGGGATTAAGGGTCCTGGTATGCCCACTCTTGTGCAGGGCCAGTCCCAGGGGCGTTGCATTTGTGATTCCCTTAAACCTGGGCTCCTGGGCTGCCAGACCCCACGTGCCAGAAGGAGTCACAGGACAAATATAGTGCATTTTCCTGGAGTACAGGTTTTGCTCAATGCTAGCACAAATTTAATCATTTTCAGGTACTGTATGGGTTTAAGGTTATGGCAAACAGGAGATACTGCAAAAATGGCTGCTTAAGGCTACAACCTGGGATACCAGAACATATAGCTTCTGTCTTTAATGCTGCTTAATGGAAAAGTCTCTCATTGGTGCTCTTTATCCCAAAGCCCAACTGTTACGTACCTCCTTTAAAGGTATTCTTTAGTTTGAATTCTTTTGTCTGAACTTGCTTTTCTGTTAGAGGTTAGTTTACATTTGACACAGGTTTTCTCATTTAGTCTTTGCACAGAAAAGTCAAGTCACTTGCCTGGGCCCACCCTGCCAGGGAAGAGAGAGAAATCCATTCCCAGGTCTGCTGACCCCAGGGTCTGGGTTCTCGCTCACTCAGCAGGGCTGCTGGCCCTGCATACTATCTGGGGATTGTGATGAGAATGCCGCAGATTCAGCTCTTGATTAAATCTGGCTTTTGGTTTAGCCTCCAATCTTGAAAGTGTAAAGGAGATTTGAGGTTTTAGGTTCCACAAGGGTGCAAAGGGTTTGCAGTCTTCCGTTAGTAAGGAAGCTGGGGAGGGCCAACCGGGATGGAAGATGCCATGTAGAGTTCTCTACAGACCCGAGGAGGAGAGAGCAGGCTCCAGAGGGAAAGAAGATGCAGGAGCTCTGGCAAGAGGACCTTGTTGGAAAAAGGATCTGGACCACAGAGGTGTGAATAAGAACACAGACTCTCACAGACTTTGGCTAGGAGGGCGATGACTGGGGGCTAGGAAACAGGGGCAAGTTTGCTTTTGTTTGGTCTTAATAACAAAATCATTTTGAGGGCAGATTCAGGAAACAGCTCACCCTGTAGGCTGGGGAGAAAACAAGGCGCTGGCCCCTTCCCACTAGGGGGAAGCTGACAGTGGACTGAACTTGAGACTGAGAGGCGATAAGCAACAGCCACAGGTCATGCACAAATTGAAGCTGGGGGTGTCTACAGCAAATCCTGCAAAGGGTCCGTCCTCCAACCCATCCTGAATATTCACCCTGCACCCGGATGGCTCCCACCTGGGTTGCGGGCTTCCTCCATTTGGTATCCAACACCCCTTATCTGCAGGACCCTAATCCACCCCCTCTACTTTATCTCCAGTCACCTAGGTTTCAGCCAACCCAAGAAGTACCCCCACCCCCAATGTCAACTAAACTAGTGCCCAGCACATAGGCACTCAGGACACGTTGGCCTGTGAATGAATGAATGACCGCCTTCCCCTTGCCCATCTCAGCTCCTGCCACCTTCTCTGCCTGGAATATTATTCCTCACTTTCTTCCTCAAACTCCATCTCAAAGACCATATTCTCCAAGAAGATATAATTTAAAGACTCACTCATTCATTCGCCCAGTCATCCATCCATCCATTTTCCATAGCCCTTTCTGTGGATCTCCCTAGCCTCTCCTTCTCTGAAGGCCCTTAGGACTATGCCCACCTCTCTGACTGCCTCTCCCACCAGCCTCACTTTAGGCCAGCCTCCAGGCTCCTGCAGGCAAGACCTAGCTCTACAAAAACTCTGGTGAAGCATAGAACAGAAGAGGGTTGGGGAGCCTGGGCTTTGGGATGGATCGTTAGATGTCTAACCAGGAGTTGCAGTCAATTGGCTAATGAGACTTCTCTGTAGCTGGGTGTTAGTCTGCTTCCTCCTAGGGAAGGGTAGTGTGATGAGGATTTGCACAGCTCTTCGTGAAAGGTCCAGGCTATAGGAAGAGCACCCCAGGAGGCAATTTCACCCAGCTAGAGATGTTCCTACTCTAACCTGCAGGCCCTGGAAGAGGAGGATTCTAATATCTCCTCAACTGCTAGGTTCTGGAAATCCTATGAATTAACACATCAATGCTGGGGACTCTAAGAAATCCCATTTAAATAAAATAATGGGAGCTTAGTGTTAATTACATTATCTTATCAATGAAGGCTATGCTAAACTCCTACATGAATTATCTCTGTTAATCCCAACAATGACTACTGCGTGTGAGGCCTGGGCTGCTATTTACCTTGTTTTACAGATGGGGGCGGGCAGATTTGGGAGTTAAAAACCTAAGGATCTCAACTGTGAAGGAGACCTTTCTGGGGTAATGCAAATTAATCCGGAAGATGCTACTCTGGGATAGTGATTCAATGGCAAACTCACAAACTGCACAGCAAAAAGGAAGAGGGGTGGTTGATTGCCCCATAAAGAGGTCTTCCTGCTGTGGGTGTAGCAAGTTGCAAAGATGCCCCCAAACAGTGCCGTCTTAACTCACTAGGGAAGATAACCCCCTAGGCTGGTTCACATTTTGCTGACTTTCCATGTTCTTCCTGCCATGTGTGTGCTGGGCCCTTTACAACCAGCCTGGCCTCAGTACTGCCCCGGCACAGGTCTTTCCCATTAGGAAAGTCTTCATGCCAAAAAGAATGCCTCTGTTCCCTTAGTGTCACAGCTGTAAACACTCAAACCCCAGTCTCATTGAGTTAGGGAGCTCAGCTTGCTTCTGAATGAAAACTTCCCCAGTGAGGCATGGGGAGCACCTGGGTTGCTGCCTAATACATGAGACTCCAGGTCAGGGCCTAGGTGAGCTCCAAGAAGAGCAAGTCTTAGCACCAAGCAGCCCAACTGCAGCTGGGAGGCAGAACAGACTGTGGTCCAGATACTTGAGCTTCTCCCAGGACCTCCCAGATCAAAATCTCTCTGAAAATGGGGCCTGGGTGTCTTAAAGAAAAGGCCAAGGGTATTCTGATGAAGCCCGAGTTGAAAGCCACCGTGAAGGTTTACCAGTGAAATCAACTCTGGCTGCCCATTGGAATGGCCTGGGGAGCTTGAAAAAATCCTGATGTCCAGGCCACAGCCCAGACCAACTAAATCAGAATCCGTGGGGGTAAGGCCTGGGCGTCAGCATTTTTAAAGCTCCCAGATGATTCCAATGGGCAGCCAAAGTTGAGAACACAATTTAGACTTTCTGGCCTTGGGGTGGAGGGAGGTCCTTTCTTCTCCCCAATCGATTGTAATACAGGGATGCTTCTCAGTTGATCTTTACTGGGGTGGGGAGCAAGAAAAGGTTTGGTGACATACATTTAAAAAAAAATTTCCCAAGCTTCTACTAATATTAGACTTAATTACGTAATTATTTTAGCATAAGTCACACAATGAGGGGAAAAGTCACCTCACCTGGTCACAAACGAATCACGCTTGACTCAGCTGCTGTCTCTACCTCAGGTAGGCACTGCCTCCCACCTGGCTGTACATTAGAATCACCTGGGAAGCTTTGGAGACTGCCGGGGCCAGGGTCATACCCTTGGAGATGCCCATCCAATTGGTCTGGGCACCCAAGTGACTCGAATGTGTGACCAGGCCTGAGAACCACTGAGGTACAAGGTCATTTAAGGACACAGAATCAAGAACCAACAATTCAAAATCTGCCCCTCCCTCTTCTCCTTCCTCTCTTTCCCCATCTCTCTCTGGGCATCTCCCCAGGGTGGGAGCTGTACAGTGGGCCCTCTCATTCAGGTGCAGGAGAAATGGGAGATGTGGCACCTCTGTTTAAGAAAGGAATCTGAGCAAAATAGGAATCTTTCTATCACGAAGGGGAATGGCACGTGTGTAAGCCTGAACATTTTCTTATAACATTTGACCATTCAATTTTATCTGTCGAGAGTGGATATCGTCAAACACAAGACTCTGGAACGCTGATTTTGTCTTCATAATTCTGAAAATGAGGCTCTGGAATCACATGTAGGCTGTTTCCCCCAGATAAGAATAAAAAAGAAAGAAGTACATAAGAAAGCAAGGAAAGAGTGTAGAACAGGAGGGGCAAGGAGCTTGTCTGAGCTGCAGGAGCCATCGTGGCTGAAGATGAAAGGCAATTGGCTCCAGCCAGGCGGGTCCCTGAGACCTTCTCATTTTTGTTACTGATTCAGTTTGGAGGTTGCTTTGGTGCTTTTCTTAGGAGCAAACTTTGTGGCTTAGGCCTCCTCATTTTAACAAGAATTAAATGATCAACGATATGCCTTTCTTTCTCCTCTGCTGAGGGCTTTCCCACCTTCTAGTCCTGTCCAGTTGCTCAGTTTTTCCCCTAAATCCTTTTTGTACCTGGTTCACAGTGCCTTTTAAAATTTTAAAGAAATAGGATAATGCATGTAGAGCTGCGCTCTTATAAGTGTTTTTTTTTTTTTTTCTTAAGGAAAATGTTCTCCAACTAGAGAAAGAATGTTTCTAAGCAAATTGGAAAGAACATACATCACAATATAATAGAAAAGAAAGACAAAGAAAAGAAAAGTCCACATTGTTGCACACCCTACCACCTCAAATGGCAGTCTGATTGACAAGGAGTTTTTCTGGACTACTTCTATGTAGTTTTAAACATAGTTAAGTCTTTTAAAAAATACGATTTTGCATCAATTTCTCATTTAACATCTCTTCACCATTTTACTATGTCATTAGAAAACTGCAGAAGTTGTTTAAAATGGTTGTAAAGTAATTTATACACGACTTGCTTCACTGAACCCTTACCGTTTAGGCTGTATCCAATTTTGATATCATAAACAATGCCAGGGGATTATCTTTGTGTACACATTTTGTTTGCATTTGAGATTACTTCCTCAGGACAGGATCCCACAAGTGGGCACAACATGGTACAGACTTTGGAGCCAAACTTTCATTCGTTTGAATCCCATTCTCCACGTAATGCCTGTGTGATCTTGAGCAAGTTACTCAACCTCTCTGTGGCACTCATTCTGCATCCTTAAAACATGATAGTAATAAAACTTACCTCATAGAGTTATGAGCATTAAATGAGTTAACATCTTGTGAAGTGCCTGACACAAAGGAAGGGCTGTACGAGTACCAAAAATGTAAATAAAAGAATGGGAGCATTTTCAAGGCTCTTGAGAGACACTGTCTTCATAAACAATGGTGTACTCTCTGGCAGGAGGCTAGTGCTCTGATTTTTAGCCATGCCTTTTGGCACAGGTCCCGAGATAAAGTTTTTAATATGGGGGCCAAGAACCAAGGTGAGCAAGGGCCAGGGACCATGGTTTTAGAAAAACGTTTATACCAACTTGCCTTTAACACGGAGAAAATCCATAGGGCTGGGGTGGGAGTGGGGCCACTTGAGTCGCAGGACACCTGTATTGGGTTTACCCATTTTTGGCTTCAAGAACTGGATTTACAAGTCCTAGAACCTCTCTGCTTGGGGCGCTTGGGAGGAGTGGGCTGGAGGGAGTAGGGGCTTCCTCTTCGTACAGCCCTAGGTTCCATGGTCTACCCAACTTTCACTGCTTCTTCAGCAGGACTTGGATCCTTCAGCTGTGGTGATGGTAACAATGTGCTGTTTACAATGGTGATCGTGCTGATGACGGCTGTTCTTATGCTCTGCTAGGAACTGGGCTTCAATATTCTCTAATGTGCTAATAGAACTTTCCGTGATGATTCGACAGATGAATGGATAAAGATGTGGTACATATATACAATGGGATACTACTCAGCCATGAAAAAGAACAAAATAAGCCATTTGCAGCAACATGGATGCGACTAGAGATTATCATACTAAGTGAAGTAAGTCAGAAAGAGAAGGCAAATACCATATGATATCATTTATATGTGGAATCTAAAATATGGCACAAATGAACCTATCTATGAAACAGAAACAGACTCACAGACATAGAGAACAGACTTGTCTATTGCCAAGGGGGATGGGGAGTGGGGGACAGATGGATTGGGAGTTTGGGGTTAGTAGATGCAAACTATTACACATAGAATAAACAACAAGGTCCTACTGTATAGCACAGGGAACTATAGTCAGTATCCGGGGATAAACCATAATGGAAAAGAATATAAAAAAGAATGTATATATATGTATAACTGAGTCACCTTGCTGTACAGCAGAAATTAACACAACATTGTAAACCAACTATACTTCAATAAAAAAATAAATTTAAGAAGAACTTTCTGCAATGATGGAAATAGTGTCTGTATGTGTGCTGTCTAATACAGCAGCCACTAGCTGCCTAGACGTACCGAGTACTTGAAATGTGGCTAGTGAGACTGAAAAAAAAATTTTATTGGAGTATAGTTGATTTACAATGATGTGTTAGTTTCAGGTGTACAGCAAAGTGAATCAGTTATACATATACATATACCCACTTTTTTTTTAGATTCTTTTCCCATATAGGCCATTACAGTCTATTGAGTAGAGTTCCCTGTGCTATACAGCAGGTTCTTATTAGCTGTCTATTTTATAAATCAAGTAGTACGTATATGTCAATCCCAATCTACCCATTTATCCCTCTCCCCCGTATCCCCTGGTAACCATAAGTTTGTTTCCTACATCCGTGGCTCTACTTCTGTGAAAAACTAAATTTTAATTAATTAAATAAATTAAATAGCCACGCATGGCTAGTGGCTCCTGTCTTGGACAGCGAAAGCTCTGCATGCATTATGGTCACTGGGTCCTCATTACAATCCTGAGAAGTACTAATCTCTCCATTTTATACACAAAGAAACTGAGGCTTGACAGTGCTAAGTCACTCAGATCTGTCTGATGTCCAAATCCATGCCTTTAACTGCTGCGTTATCCTGCCTGCTGTGTGACCCTCAGTACCTGCTTCCTCTGGGGGTAGAGAGAGGGCGTGCACTTCCTCCAGACTTGTGGGTGGGTGATGTCCTAACGTCTTACCCCTACACCCCACCACCTGCTGGTTATTGAGATGATAGTAGATCTACATAAAGTGGCTCAAGCACCAACAAGAAAACCACTCCCAATCCTGATCTCTCGGGGGGCGTGTTCTTGGTCACACAGGCAGTCTGCTTGCGCACTGAAGGCGGTCACCCCTCTCTGGGTGTTTGACTCTGTTCAGATCCCACTGGAATGTACTGTGGCCAGAGCCAGGTGGAATGTTTTCCTTGGCTGACAGCAATGTGCTTTCACACTTTGCTGTGGGAAAGTCAGGGAGTCCAGTCACCGAGGGGCATTTTTTGGATAGGTGAGACACTTTGATGAGTTGTCACTGGCTGCCAACCCTGGAACCCTGAAAACCTGTCACCTGGGTGGCTTCCTTCAACTGTTTTCCTTTGTTTGAAGGTTTCTGCAGGCAGCAGACCAAAGGTTTGCAGAATCTGCCTCAGGGAAAAAAAACGGTGTTTGAGTCCTAACCTTGCATTTCTGTGGTTTTGCTTACTACCTTTGGAAATTCTTTCCCTATTTGTTTTCTGAAGTGGTTGCCTCCTAGCAGGGACTTATTAAAGGGAGACCAAAGATACAATCTAGGGTTCATCTGAAGCATAAATGTTTCAGGATAATGTTCACTACCTTTGGTGATTTCTGAGTAGTTATTTGCTTTAACTTTTTTTCCTTATCTCGTATTTTAGTGTGACTGCCTTTGGTGATTTCTGACTAGTTATTTGTTTTAACTTTTTTTCCTTATCTCATATTTTAGTGTGAGACGTCATTTTAGTTCTCCGGAAACCTAAGGACTATTGTTCTTATGGAAAACAAAGCTTAAGAATGACAGTATTTTAGAAAGAGCTCCCTCTTTTCGGACTATAATCTTGGGCCCCTGTGGGTTTCCTGTAAGGCCGTGTATGTCAGTTCAAGGTATGTCAGTTTTATTGACAAGGATGAGTGTATCAGCTCCCTAAAGCTGGGGTGGTTCTATGAGTGGGGACAGCATGTTTTGCTTCCTCTGCATGGACTCACAGTTTTTGGTCTGGTGGGAATTAATGAATTAGAACATTATTCTACGTACTGTAAATACAAAAAGGTATAAGGCATGGTCCTGCCCTCACTGAGCTTACAAGCTCATGTGGCGGCAGAAGTGAGCAAAGCAGGCTGGTGTGAGCAGAACAGAGCAGGCAACAGGACGACTGGGGACCGACTTTGGCTTCAGTGTTGGGGAGCGGCAGGAAGAGGTGGAAACTGGGGAACTGGAGGGGGCAGGCTGTGTTCCAGAGAAGCTGGGCGTCTGCCTGGAGATGTAAAACCTGACTTCCAAAATGTGGACAGCTAATTACAACCACCAAAGAACAAGGCAGACTCATCTATCGCGGTATGAAACACGTCTGTGGGCTGAATACCACCCCTGGGCCGCCAAGATCCAGCGGGGAAACTGAGGTAAAGAGGCGGTAAAGGCTCACGTGGCCATGCCTCCCCACAGACGGTCAGCTTTCCCACACAGTCTCCGCTGATTCTGTAGACCCTGCCTTCGGCCCACGGGAAGGATTCATTGAGAGTCTGTGCTGAGGGTAACGAGTGTAGGAATGACCCTGACCTTTCTCTGGAGGAAGCTTTACCTGCAGGGGGAAGGTGCCAACACCTTTCCTGGAAATAAGAGCTATTTGAGGTGAACTCTGTGAGGCTGAGACAGAGTGCCCTCAGGGGCAACAGCTGAGAACATGGGTTTCGGGGTTGGAATTGATGGGACTGAACCCCAGCTCCACCATTTATGGGCTCTGGGGCTCCGGGCAAGTCGCCTAACTTCTCTGAGCCTCAGTTTTCTCATTTACACAATAAGGGCAAGAATCTCTACTTGAGAGGGAAGCTGGGAGGATGGGAGGACTCCATGAGTCACTGTATGTGGAGTGCTGGGAGCCGGCCCGGCACACAGTTACAGCTTTTACAGAGAGCTGACTATTATCATTAACAGCAATAGTTATAGGGTGAGTGGGGAGAGAGACAGCCGGTCTTCCTGACCACCAGCACGTAATGGTGTGTAAATGTGATGGACAGCGATCTCCCTGAGCCACGAGCGGGGCTTGGGACCTAGACTGAGCAGAACAAGGGAGCCACCACCCCCTGCTCTCAGAAGGCTTCCGCCAGCTGAAGGGGGGCCTCGGCCACAGGTAAGGTTACCTGCCGACCCAGGCTCAAGGCTTCCAGCTCTCAGAGTTTACAACAGTCCCTGATCTGGTGGAAAAACTGAACTTCTGACACACTTTTGATCAGAACTCCCCTCTCTCTCTCCAAAGAAGATCCCTCCCATCGCACGGCCCAGGGCAGCCTGAGGTCCCCGCACCGGGCACCGCTGGAGGGGAGAGGGCCTTCCGCCTGCTGCACTGGTAGGCTTCCTGAGATCTAGGCCGAGAAGCCACCCTTCCTTCAGGGCCAGTGTTTTTCCGTAATGACCAGGCTACGCTCAAAAATAATCCCATCAAAAAAAAAAAAATAAGTAATCCCATCAGCCTCCCAGAGGCTCCTATGTGTATTTTAATAAGAATGATCATCATGAATGACAACGACTATTGTCATCATTGTGCTTTGTATTTAGGGGTGGGGAGGGCTCTTGGCTCTGCAGACGTGGCCTGGGGGCCTCACCCAGGCCTCCCAGGAGGAAGGTGGCCAGTGTGCCTCTCCAGGCTTCAGAGGCAACCCGAGGGGCCTGCCCAGGCTCACACAGCTGCACCTCAGGAAGAGGAAAGCCCTACCCACCACCACTTACTGTGGCAGGCTTTCCCGGTCCCCAGTCTCTCCTGGGCTACTCATCTGATACCCTTAAGCATCATGGTTAAGAATGCAGTTTTAGGAGCCAGACAGGCTGGGTCTGAATGTGAGCTCTGCTGTGTGATCTGGGCACAACTTCTCTGTGCCCACCTCACGGGACCATCTTGAGGATTACATGAATTTACACATGGATCACGCTTAGAACGATGCCTGGCATGAAGCAAAGCTCAATAAATGCTGGCTTTTATTAACATTTAGTATTATTAACTGGTATTATTAGTTTGGATCATATGAAATTGCTGACTTTTAACCGTTTTTGACCTATAAAAATGGCAACTTCATAGACATGGCTGGTTCTTAATGGGGGTGGAGGGCAATTCCTCCTCTGCCCCCAACCCCCCCCCACCCCCATCCTGGGGGACATTTGGCAATGTCTGGAGACATTTTTGATTGTCACGACTGTTGGGGGGAGGTGGTGCTACTGGCACCTAGTGGGTAGAGGCCAGGGTTGCTAACGCCCTTCATTACACAGGTGAGCTCCCACAGCAAGGGGTTACCCAGCCCCAAAAGTCAACAGTGCCAAGGCTGACTATAGGGCCACCTAACAGTACTCCACCACGCACAGATTTACTTCCCTAAAACACCCCTTCCCATGACTGGCACGGCTCCCACTGCCTAGAGAATAAAGGCTCACTTCCAACAGGCTCTGGCTTCCAATTCATCTCCAATCTTGTCTCCTCGCTACTGTGGCCTCACTGACTGTAACGGCAGGTCCCCCAACACTCCAGGCCTGGAGCAACCTCTCTGCTCTCCCCACCAGCCAAACCCCGACACCTGCTCCGGGAAGCTTTCCTTATGGGCCTTTCTTGCCCAGTCGGGCTGACCGTGGCAATCACTAGTGGCTCTTAACTAATGTGACCCCTGGGTCCCATGCCTGGAGATTCTGATTCAGGGGATTGCGCTGGGGCTCAGCTATGTTTTCAGAAGCAGCCCCCGGGGGCTCATGCTCAGCCTGTGGTGGCAAATGCCACGGCCCGGCCTGCATCTTTATTTCCAAGTTGCTTTGCTCTGTTACCACTCACGTACCCCAACCCTCTGCGTGCACTTCTGCCTTATTTTATTAGCTGGATGAGGGCAGAGATCTCACCTTAAAAGACTCCAGCTATTCAAAGGGATCCAACCAAGTGCCTTGCCCTCCAGAAATTCTAAGTAGTGAATTAAACTTGAACCAAAATTAGGAGTTTGGGATTAACAGATATGCACTACTATATAAAAAATAAACAACAAGGTCCTACTGTAGAGCACAGGGAACTATATTCACTACCTGGTAATAACCTATAATGTCAAAGAATCTGAAAAAGAATATATTCTTGATATAAAAAAAAAATATAGAAATAACTGAATCGCTTTGCTGTACACCTGAAACTAGCACAACATTGTAAATCAGCTATACCTCAATTGAAAAAAAAAAAAAAGAAAAAAAACGTGAATCCAGGAATTTTCAGACTTTGTTGAACCCAGGAGCCACCTGAGGTGCTTGTTAAAAATGCAGATCCCCAGGCTCTAAACTCTAGGAGTTCTGCCTCAGTGGCTCTGGAACCTGGATTTTTAACCAACTGGGTTTGAAGCAGGTGTCCCTTAGCCCGCTGTTCTGATTCTCCAACACGTCGGCTCCAAGGCTCTCAGGGGCCTCTGGCATGGCTTCTGGAGGGAAGTGCTCTTTTAATGGGTTGCTGGCGCGTCTGCAGCCCCCGCACCCCAGAACCCCAGGGGACACTTACACACATGCTGGCTTGTCCTCCTGCACCAAAAACCTGCAGGTTCCATGGAAGCAGAACTGACTGTGCGAAGCTGGGCAGTCATTAAAATGGGACACCACAGCTGCGGCCACGGGCGGGTCTGCTGGGGAGAGAAAAGACATCCGGCTCAGATCCAAGGCGTAGCAAGACATCCCACGGGTCCACCCCACCGGAGAGGGAGCCTGGATGGCTGGGGTTTCTGGTCTCTACCTCCTCTTCAGCTCTAACTTTCTAACAGCCAGTACAGGACCAGAGATGCCTGCATTGTGAGCTTTCCAGTGGGGCTTTACTTACTTACTTAACTTTGTAGAAAACAAAACAATCTCTCCAAAAGACTCAGTGTAATTCAGAGACACCAGAGCAATCTTACTTTTAAAGTCTGTTCCCCAAGAATGACCTAATTTTACTTTTCCAAAGTGATAGTGATGATTTTTTAAAAGATAGCCTTCATAAACATCTGCTTTAAAGGCAGGAAACCGAAGAAAGGCACAAAAGAGTACTCTAAAGCCATTAAATTGATGCTGAGGAAGAATAATGATGCAAAAAGATGTTCATGATATATGACTGTAAGTGAACTAGTGCATTTCCAGTGTGGTCTGTATAGTATGATTCTATTTAAACAAACAAACAAACAAACAAACAGAAATTTAGATGTCAAGAAGTCTGGGAAGGATTTACATGAACACGGTGGTAGGGCCTCTCTGGGGTGGTAGGATTAGGCATGATCACGCCGTGAAGATGACTTAATGCATAGAAGTCCACCCAGGAGCGGCACAGGCAGTACTGGGAAAGCCTTGATGGGGAGGGAGAAGCAGCAGAGTCGGGTCCACTCAGAGCCCTGGCACCTGTAACTCTCAAGGGATTGGGGCATTACCAAACCTCTCAGGCCAGCTGGAAGCCTGTAAGGAACCACACATGACCTAATGGCCAGCCCAAAGGGTATCACTTTGGATTTATTTTATTAGACTCCAAAAGCCTTGTTTTGTCCAAATAACCCTTGAGACATAGTAGATAGCAATTTCAAGATGGCATGACAGATGTTTCTGTTGCATCTTTCAGGGGGTCCTCTTATATTTTGTGTTTTGGGCATTTGGGGAGTGGGTCTTTCTCAAGTATCTTTTGGGGAAAAAATATGTGCTTGGAGCTCTTGCTCTTTGAGTGAATTAAGCCCCAATTTCATATTGTGGGATTTTTGACCACCACGAAATAGTCAACTCACGTTGCTGTCTCTCCATTGCTTCCAGAAGAATCATAATTTTGGAAACCTCGTAATTCCGGTGGAAAAAGCAGAGGCTAAAAATACAGCAGAGTCCATGATGCAGGAGGCGAGAGGGCACACAGAGGTTATGAGCGTGGGCTTAGGAGGCAGAGAGGCACGGGTTTGGGTCCTGCTTCTGCTGCCTGGATGCGGTACTGAGCTTCCGCCCCTGTGAGATGCGGAGTCCACTGCCTCATCGTGGCTCTGAGGCTGAGCGAGGCCAAGCAGGTTAAGTACTGTGCTCGGCAAATCGTCTGGTACCTATCGCTCAGCTGTTAGCTCCTCTGTTATCATCACTGACAATCCCACTATGCTAACGGGTCCCCACAGGTGACAAGACCACTCGAGTATATAATCTCCCCCTCCCTCCATAAGTTCAGTGCAGCCTAACTAAGAGTCCAGGTGGGCCCTTCAGCTACTAAAGATAGTGACTTTCACACGTGAGGACAAGCAGAGAAGCCCAGAGCCGGGTGGAGATGGCGACCCAGGGCCGCTGGCCGGCCCTGCTCCCGACTGCAGCACATCCCTGTCCGGCAGGGGCCTCTAGGACATGGGTTCCGACTGCCTTGGCTGATAACAGCTACCTGCGAGGCCCAGGCCCAGGTGGCTGATGAGTGACTTGGCCACTCGCTGACAGCGGACACTGGGATGGTAAGTTGAAGCTGGAAGGGTCTGCTGTAGTTCACATAACCGGTGTCCCTGTGCTTGACTAAGCTCGTCAAGGGGCAAATATGGCGAGATGAAGTGGCTGGAGATTAGTGGATCTAATTTGATTCAGACATTAAAAAAGGCTTTTGATAAGCTCTACAGAAGGCCATTTAGACAACCACCTCCAAGGGGCTAGTGGGAGTCCCTTGTCAGGGCTTAGAGCCGGGCTTCTTAAAATGTGGTCTATGGACCAGCAGCTTCACACCCCCGAGAACCTGTCAGAAGGCCAAGTTCATGGACCTCACCCCACATTATGGAATTAGGGTCCTTGGGGTGGGGCCCAGTAATCCGTGTGACAAACTCTCCAGGTGATTTTTTAAAAGTTGGGTTTATTGAGGTAGAATTGATATACAGTACCATTTGCCCTACAGGTGATTCTGATGTGCACTAATGTTTGAGAGACAGGCTTGTATCAGAGGAAACAAAGGATAGAGACAAAAGGTCTCTTAGAGAAGTAAAATGACAGGGATCCTGAAAGGGATCCTTGTTGGAACTGATCATCTTCCAGCTCTTCAAACTCCTGTGTGATACTAGAGCCTGGAATCTGCTGAGGTTCTCTGTGGTCAAGTGTCAGGTCAATAGAAATACATTAAAAGGAAAACTCAGGATCTGTCTTTGGGAACACTACTCTCCAGAGCTGCTGACAGGAGAGGGGTAGACTCAATGCCACGATCTCGTTTAACCTGTATTTATGGATATTTTGCCTCATCTCATAAACGACTTGAGGAGGCTTTATAAAAATAGGTACCATAAAAAGGAGATGCAAATGGGAAAGACGTGTGTGTGTGAGTGTGTGTGTGTGTGTGTGTGAGAGAGAGAGAGAGAGAGAGAGAAACACAGAGAGGGAGGGACAGAGGGAGAATTGGGTGGGGGGAGGAGGCAGAGGAGACACACACAGACAGGAAGGGAAAGAGGGAAGGAGGGAGAGACAGAGATGGAGAGAAAGGGAGAGAGAAGGGCAGTGGGGCAGAGAGGAAGAAACACAGAGAGGCAGTGAGAAAGGGAAGGACAGAGCAGAGCAAAGGAATATAAGGGCAGGGGTTGAAAAGGGCAAAGAACTAGGGTATCAGGTTACATATGAAGACACACGTCAGACAGTCATGTGCATGTGCTGAAGCTCTGTGTCTCCTAGCCGTCCGTCTAAGCAAGGGTGTACACAGTCCATTAAGTAGAAATGCACCTATTCTGCACTTGCAGGACAGGCTCAGCTTTGCCCAAGTCTAAGGTCAGAGAGCAACTTCTCTTCTGCAGCTGCTTTTGAAGGGGACTTCATGTGTTATGGTGGACGACATCCTCCACGAAGACAACAGAGAGTTATCTGCCAATGTAAACCGTCTGTCGGTCAACAGCTCACTAAGAGCCGAAGAGCCCAGGCAATGAGGAAACTCCCTGCCCTGGTCACAGTGATGGCAGCAGATGCCTGCTGGATTCGCTCCCTGCAATCAGAGACCAGGGTGAGGCGGGGAGTCTGATGCTTAGAGCTTGGGCTCCCACTCCTCCACAATCCCACCTTTCCCACTCAACCCCAGGTGCTGAGGGGACCAAGGGCGCTTGATGCTAGTCAATGATCATGATGACTAAAAGGCTGTTTATTTTAAACACCTTTTTCCTGATTACAAAAGTGATACATCACTGCGAAAACCTTTTGTAAATGCCAACGTAGAACAAAAAAACATCTTAGGGAATAAAACCCATCTTTAATCCACCACTTAGGGAGAACTATGTAACTACACGCTGCCTGCCTGCACGTATGTAAACTTCCTGTTTCTATTCTGTTACAGAAGCTTGTCCTCCTAATATAATCCCAGACATCTTAAAAGTGAGCATTTAGTTCAAGACTCTGCATTCGGTGCCATCCTGCTCCGTAACCCCCAGCGGTTCATTGTGTACAGTGAGGGCGGGTCCTGTTTCCAACAGCACATTCAGCGGCTTTGGGGGGATGCGGTTTGCACTGGGGAAGTGGACGGGGAGGAGGGAACCAAATACAGTCCGCAGGTGGGCCACATCCTGGCCCTCTGCGCTTGCTGCAACCTCAGCGGGAGGTGTAGGCTCCTGTGCCTGGAGGTGCTGGGCAAGCCTCACGGGCTGAGGTGCCTTAAAAGCCCTGCCCAGAGTGCGAAGCTCCCCACAGGTCAGGGGAGGCACTGCTCTTGTTTTAGGGCTTTTAATTTTTGACTGTTTAAGTTTGAATTTATTTATTCATTTATTTATTTATTTTAACATCTTTCTTGGAGTATAATTGCTTTACAATGGTGTGTTAGTTTCTGCTATATAACAAAGTGAATCAGTTATACATATGCATATGTTCCCATATTTCCTCCCTCTTGCGTCTCCCTCCCACCCTCCCTATCCCACCCCTCTAGGTGGACACAAAGCACCGAGCTGATCTCCCTGTGCTTATGCGGCTGCCTCCCACTAGCTATCTATTTTACGTTTGGTAGTCTGTATATGTCCATGCCACTCTCTCACTTTGTCACAGCTTACCCTTCCCCCTCCCCAAATCCTCAAGTCCATTCTCTAGTAGGTCTGTGTCTTTATTCCCGTCTTGCCACTAGGTTCTTCATGTTTGAGGGCTTTTAAAGGTGTTTGCCTCAGACACCACTAGAATCAGCAGTGAAAACCCCAACACTGCAGCGCGCTGAGCTCACACAGACAAGACCGGTCCTACTGATGTTCCCAGAAGCTTCAGGGGTGCTCTGGAGGAGAGGGACTCTGGGGGAGGCTGGGAGAGGAGAAGACAGTCACCACTTTCTGAGTGTGGGTTACATGCCAGGTGCTGGTCTTACATCCAGGCGGGGCAGGCGGTCACAACAAGTGGAGGATTTGCTAGTAACTTAAATAACAATGAGCTTTATAAGGAAACGCCCCAACTCCCAGCATCTTCCCAGAGAATGAGTCTCGCAGCCTCTCTCTGTCTCTCTCCTTTCCTCCTCCTCTGCCTCTCCCTATTCTTCCTTTACCCTCCTCTACTTTCTTCCCCTCCTAATTTTTCTTTCTCTTCTTTCTGAAAACTCAAGGAAATATCAAAGTGAAGGAAGGAGAGGCCTAGACACTTAAAATGGAAAAAACCCCACCTCATTTAGAAAAGGAAGGCAGTAAAGGCCAACAGGGAACCTCCAAGGGGGGGGCCCCCGGAAGTCCAGGCAAGGGAGGACCGGGCTGCCTTCTCCCCCGGGCTCGGGACCCTGCCCTCCTCTCCTCCAGGCAACAGGTCTGATTAGCACGCAGGCTGACTGGAAAATCCAATGCTCTGGTTTGCGGAACATACCTCATACCAAGCCCATCTGCAGCTGGAGTTTCAAAGCGCTCAGTTCCTGTTGCTCTGAAATTTACGCGGGGCCTCTCCGGCTTGTTAACCAAACGCGTGTCTTGCAGACACCACTGTTGTCCCGAGAAAGCTGTGAAAGCTTTGCCCAGAGACCACAGACCCACTCACAGGGCCTGGAGCCCCCGGCCCCACTCACAGGAAGAGGGTCTGGAATAGCAATCGAGGGGCACGGAAACCACAGATTCGATTCACAGCAGGGGTCTCTCCAGTTCAGAAGGGCGGCAGCCGTCTGGACAGCGCCTCCTGACAGCCCTGCTCCCCTGGGAGCGGCGTCCGCACCACTGAGGTGATCACCCCCTTTCAAAGCTGCCCTAACTGGACTTTCTGCTGGGCTGGTCGCTGGGAGCCGACTCCTCACTCTCTTCTCCAGGTGTCAGAAGTTGCGAACACATTTGCCTGTTGCAAAGCTTACATCATTTATAGCCGTTTCATTACTTCCTCAACTATCATGGCTAACTTTCTGACAATTTAAGAGTGACACCTGGCTTTTTAGTAGGAACGTTCAGCCAGGTTTTTGACCTGGGATGAAGTACTTTCTCTTCAGATGCTATAGTGGGAAAGCCAACTAATGCTTCTGGAATGTCTAAGAGAAAAGGCGGTAGATGACTTTAACGGAGATGGGAGCTGGTCAGCAGCCCCGGTGAAGCGAGGGGAGCGTGTGGACCTGAGTGCGTCTGAGATCCACGCTGATGCTCCCAGGGCCAGGCTAGAGTCACGAAGTCGTCTAGGCTCAGTTCTGGGATGGAGAAGGCTCGCTTTAGGCTGTCAGTGAGCCCATTTTACAGGGATGGAATTCTAGGCTTACATGAGGCAATGCAGGAACCTGCAAAATTAGCCAGCGTGTGAAGGAAAGGCTAGTACAGAGGCTTAACACCTGGGTGGCGGAAGTGCTAAGCCAGGGCTTAGAGAAATGGAAACTACAGAGCACAGGCACCTCTCCAGACAGAGACTGGTGAGCAGGGATCCTGGTCTCCCTGGGCATTTGGGGAGTGAGAAAAAGAACTATGAGAAGTTTTATAAATGATCCCAACGAGGAAGAGCATTGTCAGTATCGAGCGTGGCAACACTGCTGACCTTTACCACAGAGAGGAACATCCCACAAAGGAAGACAATTAATAAGGGCATCTCCTGAGGCTGTGTGAGGGGGCAGATGAACAAGGGGGCAGTTTCAAGCGAGCAGTGGAAGTCAGCAGAGTACAGAAGAGTAAGCCCAGCTACATTCACAGGAGTAGGAAAACACATCTTATTCTTAAGGCCTACTGGCCAATCAAGGGGAATTCGATTTTGCTGTATTTGGGATGTGTGTGGCGGTGGTATGACATAAATATAATCACTCAACTCATTCACTATTAAAACTAAGCACAGTGGATACTTTAAAAATAATAGATAAAAAGCAATTTGAAAGCAGTTTGGCTTCACAGTACCATCATTTAAGAGGGAGCGGTCATTTGTTTTAGTTAAGTGATGAGAGAAAGATAAGTAGCCCTGTAATTCCTCTTCCCATTCCACGGATGGGGGGGGGGTAGCACTATTGTTTTCACTACCATCCCCCACCCCAAGATGCTCAATTTCCTGAGAATAAATCTTATACTTAAAAGATATATATTTTTCCTATTACATGTTCTCTGAATACACATTTACTACTTTTTAAGCAATCTTTTCCAACACCGGCTACTTTTGACCCTATTTGATCTTCACATTTCCCTGGTCTTAAACTGACTTTTGACCCTACCCATACCTTCATCTCCACTTAAGAACACGGATATCATTTTATCTCCTAAAACCTCAAACCACCCTGTGGGGTAAGCATTACTATTCTCTGTTTTTCAGATGAGAAAAGGAAACTAAAGATTAGATAAACTTGCCAGTGGACATGTAGCTAGAAAGTACTAGAGTTGGGATTTTATCTCAGGTCTCTCTGATTTTAAGAGAGTAAAGAGCTGTAGAAAATTAGGACACTATTCAAGTCCAAGAAGACAAATGCTGGGAAGGCACATAATCAAAATCTACAAATCACGTGGCAATGAGGAAGGGGAATTCTTAGCTTGTTAGGTAGTTAGGAAACTAGATTACTTTCTAGTAATCAGAAAGGGGCACTTTTAGGAGAAGCAAGAAGTATTACTTTCTCTGGGGGAGGAGTGGGGAACTATACATATGGGACTTATTATTCCCACAAGGGAGTAGTAGCTGAAAAACAAAGATGCAAAAGAGATTTCTATCCGTCCACAGATGTTGCTTAACTGAGGAGTAGCTGCAAGTAGGGTGGGGGGCTGGTCCACAGGATGGTACTAAGTGGTCTCACAAAGCATGCTCTCCCCAGAGCCCCAATCTCTGGGCTACATGGTGCTCATGCCCTAGAAGTCGGGAGCTTCTGGCTTAGAGCATAGCTAAAATGGACTCTGAATTGCTTGTACAGCTTTAAACAAGATGCTGGGGGAACCTAAGGGAGCATCTGAGCTAATTTAATTCCCTCTGAGCATTTCTCTCTTTGGGTAAAACCCAAGGGGAATCAGATGTGATGGAACCAAATTCAAAGAAAGGTATTGGTGAAGAAGCAGACAACATAGACAACATATTTCCTATTTTCCTACAAAGATACTGTTTTTAATAACACAACACCTGTGTGTGTGTGCGTGTATGTGTGTGTGCGTGTATGTGTGTGTGTGTGTGGTGGGGTGGACGGGGAGAGAGAGAGTCACCAGTGGTATTTGACCCCAATGGGGTTCATCCTGCTTGTGCTTATTTCTAAGGCAAAGGCAGAATTTGCATCACTTTTGGTATCCTTTTCTAATCCAAGAGAAGAAGAGAATCACATAACATGAACATAAAAACAATTTGCTAGGTTCATATCCCACCTAAAGTGGGCTTAGAGTTTTTAACTGGGCTTAGAGTTTTTAACCCAATGTGGATTTTCTGGGGTTGGACTACGATGATGTGAACGATGATGATGATTGACGACCATTATTATGAATAGCAGCTACCACTGATACATTGTCTACTAAATGCAGACACTATGCCCAGCATTTTATACAGAGAATTCTGTTTAATCCTCACAGAAGTCCTGAGAGGTACTCATTACTACCCCAGTCTATAGATGAGGAAAGTAAAGCCGGGGGAGGTTAAGGATGTTCAATGTTGCTAAGTTTGCAAATGGCAGAGCTGAAACCAGAACTCATGGCTGGCAGTCTCTAAAGCTCCTGCTCTTCCTAATATACCATATTGTCGCTTCAGGGTGTGTGTGTGGGGGGTGGGGGTGGCATGGAGAGACAGAGAGAGTGGGGAGAGGGCGAAAGAGAGAAAGAATGAGTTGAGGGTTAAATCCTTATGGGCATCTGCTGCAGTTAAGACAACTCTTTCGTTTGAAGAGTAAACAAATCAGGAATTACCATGAAATTCTCAGGACTGTTTTAGAATTAAAAGAGCTAAAAGTCCCAAGGCAAAATGGTTTTAATTAGCAAAGAGGCTTTAGGAATCAAAAATAAAATCTCAGTGACATCATGTGAAGTATGGGCTAAAACCAGACTCTGGGCGTACTCATCTAAAGATGCTCAGCATACAGATTTCAACTTGGCCTCTTACCTGCGTCCAGCTTTCACCAGTAACACCACCTCCTCCCCCAAAGCGCATGAGGAAGGGAGAGGCATGTGTGAGATGCCCCGAGTAGCCCCCAAACTGCATTTTAAGTCCATGAAGGATTAAAATGAGATGGAAATAGAAGGGAAATGCACCACACATGGAAGATTACCCCTCCCCACCCAGCTCTTCCTTCTCCTCACAACCCTGTTCTCCAGCCCCCTGGTTGCCCCTTCTCTCTCTACCTTGGCCTTAGTGATTTAAAGCAAAAAACCAATTAAGAAAATTGCCAGTCATGATTTTGCTTTGAAGACTGAAAGTCAAACCTCCCCTCTCTCTTACAAATTAATAATTTGATTTCAAAGAGACAGATCATCTCTTTCTTTCACATCATCAAACCAGAAAGCCCCTTATTCTAATTACATCCTCTTGGGTGTCAACCAGCATTTTGAAAATACTTCATTTCAAATTTCCATTTACAAAGTAAACAAGGATATCTTCGTTTGGCTCTCATCAGCCAGCTTTGAATCAAAATGTGAACGGCTCTGGGAACTAGAGCTGAGTCCTGCTGGACGGGGAATTCTGTTTTGGCTTTGTTGGAAGAACAGCCCCATTGGAGCCTGGGGCCACCTAGGTTGGCAGTCTCTGTGTGTCTCTGTTCTCCTCTTTATTAATATCAAAATTGTTAGGTAAAGTGGTTGGCAAGAAACCCTCAATCCACCCTTAGGAAAAAATGCTTCCTCTTGTTGAGTCTTTGAACCATAATCCCTTCAAACCCTCCACACTGAGTACATGTAAATACTACTGGGACAACTGTTTTTCTAGAACATTCTATGCCCTCAGAACTTTTTGACAGATGCCTTGTTCATTTACAGTCTGCAGATGTGGTCTGGGTAGATGAATGACACTCCTCATTTTAAAGTGAGGAAACCGGAGGCATCCAGAGGTAAATTTTAGGCAAAGCTCAACAGCCTTAAAAACACAGATGTGATTTTTGCGGCTGGGACTTTGTCCCATGACAAATACGTGGCTCTTCCTTTTCAACCTGGCAGTTATACTGATGATTTTTGGTTGACCTTAGATAAAAGCCCTTTAATTAAGATTATATTCCAAAAGGAAAACACCAAGACGTTGAGAGGGTGGTGGGATTATGGGCAATCATTTTCTCTTTCATAATTTTCCAAAATTTATAAAATGAACATTTAGAGTTTGAAAATAAACATTATTTAAAATTAAAACTGTACAACGTTAAAAAGATAAAGTTTAAACCATTTTTATTTTTCATTGTTTTACTCACAGATAAAACTGTAGTTTTATAGAAACTGGCCTTTATGAATCTAGATTTGAATCTGCATAACATAAATCATGTTACTGCCTTGTGTTTTATCATTAAAGGGGCCATAAGGAGGAGGGATACACAAAACAAATGTTTAGAGAAGACAGAGAATGCTAAGATGAAAGATGTTTAGTAAAAGCTGACCTCAGGCTTGGCCTCTAGGCGCAGAAACCTCACATGCTCCCACTATAAACAACAATGAACCCCAGAAAGAACATGGCCTGTGTGATCCACTCCACTTCCAACTCCTATACTCATGTCGTTTTTTTGTTTGTTTGTTTTATTTTGTTTTTTAATTGAAAGAGGACATTTGGGAAACCATTCTATGAAGGAGGCAGGGAATGAGAAGAAGGAAAAAGTCTGGGGCAGAAGCTCCCATGAGTTCCTCTAAACCTCTGTTACTTTCCCTCCTAGACACACAGACTACATTTCCCAGACTCCCTTGCAGGTAAGTGTGACCATGTGACCAGGTTATGGCCAATGGATGTGAGCAGAAGTTATATGCACCACTTTGGTCCATATAAACTTCTCCAGTGAGATCTCCCTTTTTCTTTCCCTAGCTGCTGGCTAAATGGAGAGAACTCCTCCAAAGGCATGGAGGAGGGAGGAGCCACAAGATGGAAAGAGCCTGGGTCCTTGGATAACTGCAAGGAAAGAAGTCTGTAAGGCCAGGAACACCTGCACAGACTTTGAGATACGCAGGAAATAAACAGCATTCAGGGCTTTTATTACAGCAGGGAGTGTTACTCAAGTGCTAAGTCTGAAGTATGAACAGTGTTTGGGGGTTAGTGAGTTTCTGATGAGGAAGAAATCCTCTTAATAATCATTTCCTTTTCTCCTCTTCTCCTCTAGTCCCTTCTGGGAAACTCACCCAAATACCAACATGTCTTACACTTAGCATCTCAAGGCCATCTGACCCTTACTGGAAGCCTCCAGTTTGAAACCCTTGCTCCTCAGCTTACGGTATGTCCTGTCCACTCTCTGGTCAGGTCAACCCTCACAAACCTCTACAGGGTCGGTAATAATCTTTTGGGGGCCATAAACTTGCTCAATGTTTATGAGACCAGCATTTGTAACTGAGCAAAGTATGGATGGAGCAAAGGCTACCTCTTCAAGTGTAAGTCTGAGAACACAACAAAATATAAAGCACTGTGGCCACAACGGAGAGCAGGCAGGGTCCAGCTGTCTTGTTTGAAATGACACAGCTGATGTGAGTTTACTAGATTATCAAAACTCTGGACAAAAAATTCACCACGGCAGGATAGCAACGTGTCTACCACATCTTCAGTCTTCCTGATGCAGAAGGTGGTACCCTATAATTTCTCCAAATTGCCACATCTTGTATCTTACCAGTTACAAAATCTTAAATCATCTGCCTCAGAGTATCTTGATAATATCTCATCAATATCACTGGGGGCTTTCCATCCAGGCTTTAGTTTTACTGGTGGTGTGTTACATATAAAACAACTTTTTATAACAGCCCCAGAAAGAGTTTTATAATTTGTTATTTAAAAGGTAAGACATATTCATTGTAGAAATTTTAGAAAATAGAAAAATCCAAAGAAAATTACTTGCCATTGCTGAGAAACAACCAATGCTTTCACAGAACATTTTATAAATGCTTATGATTTCTAGTTGTTTTCCCTTTTTTGCTGTTGCCCTTTGCATAAGGGACTATGTTTCTTTGACTTCTTTTCCCTTGTAATGATTTAGATGTACCTATTTATGGTTATCTTTAAATTAAAAATATTTAACTTATTTTCTCTAATTACCAATATTAAGAATGAAATTGGATGTTCCATTCGATATGGAATTCAGTGTACTTTTACTTCCTCCTTTCTCTTGTCCCCAGTTACCAGTTACTACAGCCTGATTTCATATCCCTTTTACATTATTTCTATATGTAACTTTTATTTTACTAATTAATTTAGACACTTGTATAACTAAATCAACAACAGTTACTTGGACACACATCATCACTGTTTTTTCTACACCATATCTTTCCCATTTTTGGGGCTTTTAATCTTGATACAGCTGCTATCTAGCTGTGTAGGATCTTTGGACATTTTTCCAGGAAGGGCATGCGAGGGGTATGTCTACATCATGAAATATTATGTGTCTGAGAGTATCTTTCTATGTTCTCGTCCACATTCATGGCTTTGCATGTGAATGACAACTTGGGTCACAATCTGTAGACCCCGTAAGGCCTCCTACCACTGACTTGTGGCTTGTAGTTGATGAGAAGCCCAAAGTTAGCTTTACTGTATTCTTTTGTAAGAAACCTGTTTTTTGTTTTCACCTGGATGCTTATGAGATTTTTTTCTTTGCAATGAAAACTTGTCAAGTCACATTGAAAGTTAATGCTTTCAACCTTAAGGACACATCTTTTTCAACTTCAGAAAGTTCTCTTTAATTACTTCATCGATGACTGAGTCAACCTTAGTTTGCTTTCTTCTTTTGCAATTATTATTATCTGTATATTGGATCACTTAATTCTGTTTTTCAGATTTTTCTCCTCTGTATTTTTATCTTTGTGGCCTTCTGAGCTCTAAGAGATATTTCCCAGGTCATTTAAAAAAAAATCACTGATTTGGTTTACTGTTACATCTAATCTGTTACTCATTGGTCCATTATGAATTCAAAATTGGGTGCCATATTTTTCATCTCCTTGCAGTTGTTTTCTTACTAATAGCTCCCTGCTGTGGTTTCATAGATGCAATGTCAGCTTCAGTCTCGAAGACACGAATTAGAGATAATTCAACATCTTCTCCCATTTCTTAGAAGTAGAGACAGTCATTAAAATTCCTCACAAATATTCTTCTCATATAATATTGGGTTGGCCAAAAAGTTCATTCCGGTTTTTCTGTAACATCTTACAGAAAACCCCAGACTAACTTTTTGGCCAACCCAATAAATCTTTCATGTGGCCAGTAATTTCTTGAATCATCTTCTTTACAGATGAAGATCTACTTTGTAGAGTATGATGGAGAGTTAAGATAGGTTCCGTCAGAGACCGTGTGGCCCTGTTCAATATTTTTGGCCCAGATAAAGACAGAAAGGGAAAAGTTTAAATATTGGCTTTAAATATCGGAGGAATCTGTTCGGTAGAAGCAGGAGACAGAGCAAGTACAGCCAAGGGTTTTATCTCTGGGACAGAAGTTTTTTCTTTTCTTCCCTTGTTTGCGAGGCACCCATGCCATGCCAGGAGTAAGAGCTAACAGAGTTCATCATTCAGTGTGGCCCTGACTGGTGTCCTTTCTTGAGGTGTAGACAGGATCCAAATGGACCTTCCCTAACCCCACTGCCACATGGCCAGCTCTCACCTACATACCCTGGCCTTCCAAGGTGTGATTCTGCTCCTGACAATGCCCTCACCTCCTGGAGGGGTGGATGCTGTTCTGGGGGCGGGGGGATGGGTCCCATCTGAACATTCACTGGCAGAAATTCTTCAGAGCCTCTAGTACTGATGTAAGTTTAGAAATAGTTTCATGGTCCACTGATCACTCATTTAAATGAGCATCCAAGGGCAGATGGGAGAAAGGAGGAGTGAAAGTGGTATGCTCACGTCTCCCTTCATTTTCCTATAGACATTTTCTACATTATGGGTGACCATTGTAACTCTCCCTCACCACCCCCCACCAACCCCCTTAAGTTTCTCCAGGAACTGCATTCTCAGTTCTCCCTATGGAATCCCCAGCGAAGTGTCAGCAAGTACTTTTGCATGCTCAGAGTGGACTGGTTTCCCCCTGGTAGATGTCTGAGCCTTACCTGGCCAGTATCCCCCAGAACTGCACACTCAACCCTCTCTCCAAGGTCTGCTGGGATTCCCAAAGAGAAAACTCAGTGCCAGTGTTCCTGCCCCTTCTATGAACTAAAGGCTTTGTCTCATAAAAAGTTGGGAATTCCTGGTTTTAACTCCACAGGCTAGGTGTAAACCAACCACATCAGAACTCTGTTCTTAAAAGGAGAAATGTAAGGGGATTCCAGAAACACCAAGGTCATTTTACCTCTTAATAGCTTCTCCAAGCCACATTGGTTCAGAAACAAAAATCTTATACTTTAATGAAACATTTCTTTTCTATCGAAAGTAAAATAAAAAAAAGAAAAAAAGCCCTAAAGGGTCCCATCTCCCCAGATTCTTCCCTAACCAAGGAATGAAATATTACAGAGATGGAGGTGCTCAAATCTAACTTTCTAGCTAGCCCAGAGACCATCCCTCCATATGGTGTCCCTGAGGGGGGCACCCCACCTGTGCTTGACTTTTCTTATACACAGGGCTCACTACTCCCTAAGGTAACTCCTTCTCTTTGGAGCAGTTTACTGCAAGGAGGTTCCTCCTTAAACCAAGTTGACATACGCCTGCCTGAAACCTCTCTGTTTATTGGTTTGACTCTTGGAAGCCACATAGAATAAGTCTCCCTCTTCTAGAAAACAGTCCTTTCATGTATCTGCAGTCGGTTTCCAAATCTCTGAGACTTTGTGGTGATAAACCCAAAGATGGCTCCTCCAAGATGGCTCCTAACGATCCCCAGCTCCTGGTATCCATGGCCTTGTAAATTCACCTCCCACACTGTCTGAGGATTGGTCTGTGTGACTGATAGAATATGGGTGGTATGTGACTTCAGAGGCTAGGTCACAAAAGGCACTGTAAACTTCTGCTTTCTTCTACTCTGATCATTTACCCTGGCGGGGAAGCTAGTTGCCAGGTCATCAGGAGAGGTCCACGTGGCAAGAAACTGAGGTCTCCAGACAAGAATTATGTGAGTGAGTCCTTATCCAGCCCCCAGTCAAGCCTTCAGATGACAGTGCAGCCTTAGTTGATATCTTGAAAGCAACCTCTATAAGAGACCCTGAACCAAAACCTCCCAGCTAAGCTGCTCTGGAATTCCTGACTCTCAGAACCTGTGTGAGATAAATGTTTACTGCTTTAAGCTGCTAAATTTTGGGGTAATTTGTTACACAGCAATAGATAACTAATATACACTCCAATTCCTATAAATGTTCTTTAAGTGAGAAAGTCTGTCAACTTTTTGTCTGTCTGACATTTTTTTAGTGCCATTCTTATAATAGTCCACTACAGGGTAACATTGATAACAACAACTATTACAAAAACATTTACCAAATGCTTTAGGTTTACATGCATCATCTAAGTTAATTCTTATAAAAGCCCTGTGACATAGTTCTATGACTCTAACCATTTTACAGATGAGGAATACAGGTTTAGAAATGTTTAGGGCCTTGCCCAAAGGCACAGAACTAGGAATAGGCAGAGGGGAAATCCAAAAATAGGTGGTGTGACCCCAGAGCCCACACCCTAAAGCTCTGGGCTATGGGAACAGAGGACAGCAGGAATCAATCTCCTGTGATTTGATTTCTACAACAATATAACTCAATTCTCCATCAATTTGCTAGCAGTTCTACAGCTTATATAAGCTTGTGGCCAACTAAAGCCTCTAGCTTTTCTCCACATATATGATTGTCAGACTTAGCCTCATATCCTTCCTAATTAAATAGTTATTCTTAACCTAGATACTGTTAAATGTGTCACTGTTCAATTTAACCTGGTTGGTTGGCTTTGATCCATTGTTCTAGCTCAATACTTTTTTTTCCCCCCTTTTGAGTCTTTATTCTATCATCCAACGCTTCAGCTATCATTCTGGGCTTTTGTTACCTCTAAAGTTGATAAATTTGACTTATATGTCTTTTTTCAAGTTGCTCATAAAAATCTCAACAGAAAAGGAGGACAAATCTTGCTGGCAAACCCTTGAGGCCCCCTCCCAGGTCAATATGAATACTTCAGTGAACAGTTTTGGGGGATGTTTTGCTTACAAACTTCCTGTCCTTCCCAAAAGTTCACTGGTGAATCTGTGTAGGGTATGCCTGGGGACTCACTCGTTTAAGGGGGTCTCTACCATTGTTCCATCTTACTGATCAGCCACCTTTTTAACTCACGTTTCTCCATTTTGTACTACTGAATACTTTGATTTGGTCCTGTGCCTTGCTGAAATCAAACTGCGTTACCTTGATAACACTGTCCTAGCTGCATTTTCCTCAACAATCTATAACACTAAAAAGGAAATAAAGTTAGTCTGCTGTGACTCATTTTTGATGGATTCACTCAGAGGCCCAAGAATTCATTCGCTATCCCCTGTAATAGTTAGAGCTGGAGTTTTTCTGAGAGTATCATCAAGTTTTATCATCTATAGTCTAAAGAATCTTAAGGTGTTTACTTATTTAAAGTCAGAAACATCTTTGTCTTTTTTCATTCACTGAGCAATTTTTACATTTCCTACTACTTCTTAAAAATTCCCAACAGGGATGGAAAAATTTTTGCTACAAGTGTCCTCAGTATATGGAGGTGTAATTCATCTGTACCCCTGAAAATAAATTCATTTATGGCCTTAGGTGGTCTTACTAGGATCCTCATTTGCCTTCTATTTCTTATTTGCTATGTTTTATCTTCTATAGTTAAAATTTTAGCCAGTAGTAGTCTTTTCTTGGTTCTGCACTAACCTCATTCCATCTGCCCCAAGGAACGGACATATTTCTTCCTTCTTTACCTGTCTGTTCCCAAGTATAGGGTTAAAAAGTCATTTTCTTGTGTGGTCAATAGCCATGTGGGCAAGCCTCTGTTTCTCACATCCTTCAGTTTTCCTGACATTCTCGTAAACACCTGCCAGCGCCCAGAATACCACCTGGCACCCAGGAGGCACCAACATACTTGTTCACTTAACAAAGTGCCATTCAGTACTGTTCTTTGTCATCTCTTGGGACATGTCTTTCTTTTGATCTTCTCTGTACCACTTATTAAATAGTACCACAGAGACCTCCCTCTGCAGATGCACTTGGGTCTTCTTCAAATGTTTACTCTTTGTCTTTATCATGCACCCTCTGACTATAAACTCGGAACCATTATGAGCCTTCCAACCTCCCCAGGCCATATTCCTTTTTAGAATCCTACTCATGGGATCACATTTGGTTTTCCTCTGAATTTTTGGAGACTCTGCTTTTCTGAAGTTGAACTATGCCTAGTGTTTCCTTCTTTCCTGTTAGAAACTTTAAAATGACAGAGAGACACACTAGCCTGTTATCCTTTCTGGTCAAGGCTGCATTCAAAGAAGCAGGTGTCCCTGTCTTCTCTACTTTCTGAGTGATATGACAGCCGACAGGTATGTAAAGAAATTTTCAGGTGTTCAATTTGTGGCACACTGAGACTTCCAGAAAATGTACCAATCTGACATTTGCTGTTAAACCACATTCTATCCTTATGACTACTTTGTAATCAGGATCCATGCAGTGTTAATTACTTGGATAAACCATCTACCCATAGAATTGACCCATGATGATATTACTTTTGGTATTCCCTCCTTTTAACCTTGAATTAAACACCCATGTCTCTGTTGAGCTCATGCTCAATAATTTAGGGCTGCGTGGCAAATATTTCTCCACTTCCAAACAGCACCCAGATTTTCTTTTGGGGAATTACCTTTTCCACCATGGGTTTATACTGGTTTATGGCCACAGTCAGACACCTACCCTCCGTTACAGAATTTGAATCTTGAGAAGACAGAGATAATGAGGGTGGAGTTCATGCATTACAACGGTCGTGTGTTGAACACAGTTCTGTCCTGAGACGCCTGGCTCCCTGGAGGCACCTTGGTTACTGTTCATTTCCAAGCATGATTCTCCAGCTTTCTTGCTGATTTTGTGGGCTGTCAACAGCCTTCCAACAAGGTTGCTTTTGTTTAAGGTAGCCAGAATTGCTTGCTGCAACCAAAAAACCCTAGTTGATATACTCCAGGACAAGGCATATTCTCCAATCACTTATTCCAATGATGTTCTTCCCACCAAGTCTCCAATGCCCACAGCATCATGGAATCACCCATTCAATTCACTAGACTCATCCATTTATTTGTTTTTCAGAAATAGTTCCCTAACAAGCCCACATGGCATAAACCGGATTAAAATTTCAAGTTGAATTTATTCGTTGCCCCCAAAGAGAGCTCTGAGACTACAGTTACCCGAAGTTTTAAGTATTGTTGATTGTAATGCTGTGTTCTGCATTATTCTTGTTCTTTGCTAAGCTCTCCCTTCCTAAATTGATAAATATAACTTCATGGCCTCCTTTAATGTTTTGAGAAATTTAAAAATAAATTCAATATTGTAACTGAGAATTAAGAATCAACTCAAAGGGGCTTAGTGCTGCTTAATTTTCAAACTACACTTGCCACCCTCTCCGCAGCATCTGGCTTTATATTTTTATTTGAATCTTTATCTTTCTCACCCCAAAATTTCTGTTTAAGGACATACTGATTAGCTGGGGGGCTCTTCTGCCAAACATGTGCTTACTTCCCTGTTTATACATGCTATAGTCCATCTCTTGATGAAATCTTTATAGGCCATGGTCATATATGTATATATACACACACACACACACACACACACACACACACACACACACACACACACACACATATATATATATGAGAAAGACCAGACCTACTAATTAGCTACACCGGGATCAACACTGTACCCTTCAACAGGGTGTAACAATTCACAACTGCACTGCTTCCTCCTGGAATTGAGGACTCTTAGGGTCTTCTACTCTTCAGGTGGTGTCAAGGTGATGGTATTTGAAAGGCAAAAGCTCACATAACTAGTCTCTTAATTAACCTGTCCTGAATATATTTTTCCTAGCCTTCCAAGTCAGGAGTCATTGCTTTCTACTACCCACTGGAGTGTAGCTGTCCTGCATGTACCCACTTGTGGGACGCTTTTTGTGAATGGGGAAGGTCTATATTTGCCTCTGGGCAATGCAGCAGAAATGTCCTCTGTAGACCTAGACAGTGAAACCACGAACACTCTGATCTATTGCTCCTTATGGGAAGGAGGGCCTGGGGAACAGGGCAGGGTATTTTACCTCCTTTGATCCTGGTTTGGGCACCTCTAGGGTGCATTCCTCCTAGTGGTACCAGGCCCCGACCACAAGCCACTTACATAGTCTCTCAAAGACAGCTGAGCAAATCCCACCCAGATTCTTACAACTACACCTCCTGCCTTTCTTTTTTTTTCCTTGTTTTAATAACTTTTGAAATTTCCAAAAGCAACGTATGTTCAAGGCAGAAAACTTGAGAGAATAGAAAAGCACAAAGAAGAAAAAAAAAAACTAAGTCACTTGTAAGCCCACCACTTATAGATAACCACTGCTGGCCCATCACTCAGGGATCACCAGTATCAGCACTTTGGAGTATAACCTTTGTCTTTATTTGGTGCCCCCACTCTGTCCCCAACAGGAATAAAATGATGCTATCATGAACATTTCCCCAACTCAGTAACATTATAGTACAAGGCAATCTTCAATAGCTGAAGTTTTCCACTGATATACATTTTCTTTAACCAATCTCCTCTTGTTGGACATTGTGATAGCTTCCCAATAACTCACTCTTGTAAATAATACAGAACTGAATACCCTTCTACAAAGACCTTTGCTGAAGCACATTTATGATTATTTTCCTGGGAGCAGAATTGGTGTGACAAAGGAATGCTCATTTCTAAGACTTCTGAGGCATATTGTCAATCTGCATTCCAGGACGTTTGTAACAATTTACGCTCCAGTGAGGGAGATGAATGCTCCTATCCTTCCCAACACTGGATATTACCTTCTCTTTCCCTCCTTGCCAATTTCATGGAGGCTTATGGAAACCTCTTATATAAATTTGCATTTTCTTGATTACTTATGATGTTGAATGTTTTTTCATATTATTACTAGCATTTGTGTTTCAGCTTTGGTGAATTAGCTGCTTATACCTTTTGTCCATTTTTGTACTGATATGTTCTTTCCTGTTTATTTGTGAGAGCTCCTTAAAATGATAGGAATGATAACTTGGTATCCTGTTATATACATATGTATATGTATAGCCAATAATGTATATGTATAGCCAATAATGTATATGTATAGCCAATAATCTGTGGTTTGCGGCTTCATTTTGCTTGTGCAGAAATCACCTTAGTGTTATGATTAGAGGCCTTCCCTTCCTTAAGATTATGCAAATATTTACCTACATTTCCTTCTACTACTTCATTGTCTACATTTAACTCCAAACAATCTATCATTTATTTTACATTTATTTATAGTGTGTACTTTGTTTTCTAAACAGCCAACCAATTTTCCCAACACCATTTATTGAATAGTTCATCATTTCCCTATTGATTTGAAATGTTATCTCTATCATAACTATACTTATTTTTTGGTCTTTTTGTTTAGTTCCACTGAGATTCTATTTCTATATCAGTACCAAACCACTTTATTTACTGTAACCCCGTAATATGGTTTCCTATCTGGCAGTAAAAATTTGTTGTTCTCCCTTGCCCCCATGACACATTATTTAAAAAAAAAACTGCTAGATATTCTCATCTGTTTATTTTTTCCAGTTGAACTTCAGAATCATTGTCACGTTCCCTCCCCGATATCCAAATATTTTGGAGACTGACATTAGAAATTAGAGATAACTGGATAATATGACGTTTTCCTAGTCACAAACATGCTATGCTTTTCCATTTATTCAAATCTCCTTTGTGCGTCTTGCAGTCTAGTTCTATGGAACTCTGCACTCAACAACCATCGCTGCTGTGTAATGCCCTTGGCTTGGTGTGAACTGTCCCTGATAGGATCTGCAAAGGCCTCCAGCCTCACTGGCCTGCTGTAACCCTGTGCGCAGGAAGCTGCAAGGGTGAGCCAAGGCTGGAAGGATGGCATCATGAAACACTGAGGTGGCAGCCTGGGTCCTAGTGGTGGCTTGGACACCCACTCTTCATGACTTTGGCCAAGTCACTCCCTTCCCTGGGTCTCAGTTTATTCCTCTGTAAAATCGGTTCCCAAGGTTCCCTTCATATTAAAACTCTGATTCTGTCAAAAGTGAGATGGTGGATGAGAGAGCCCTTTGAGGAGGATGGAGTCTCACAGAAATGAAAAGGTAATGTCTGTTAATAATGGTATGCTTAGATGCTGAAGGAAGAAAAGGTGATTATTTAAATGCAGCTAGTTTAGCCTGAGGAAGCTTGCTGGAGAAAGTGAGCTTGAACGTGGGATCTTCAGAAGGGCAGAGCAAATATGTGCAATCAGTCCCCCGATGTGGAACAGTTGTGCAGAGGTGCAGAGGCAAGAGGTAGGCGAGCGGGTGGGGGAGGCACATTCGATCTGCTCGAATGGGTCTGGGGAGCGAAACCACAGTGGACAGAATTTGAGCAAGTTTTCATACGTCTGTTTCTTTTAGCTCAGTCTTGGGCGGCCGTTCTACAGAATTCACCCACTCTCTACATAGAGGGGCCTAGTCCAGAAAGTCCAGCCCGGTCCTAAGACTTCCTTGGTCCAAAGATGGCCAAAGAATCCAGGTAAATTAATTTGGGGGTCTTGGCCTTGAATCAGACCTTTCCAGGCATTGAGAGGGCGTGGGGAACACAGAGCGAGATGATCTTTCCCAGCTTGGGGGACAGGACGGGGCCTGGAGACCGTTTGTGGGGTCCCCAGAGGGGGAGGCGTGGGCAGGAGCTGCCCCTCCAGTCCGCACCCAGGCCCCAGAGCGAGGCTCAGACAGGCCGTGCCCCCAGAGCTCTGCCAGGGCACCCGCGTCCTGGTGCTCGGCACCGCCGGCCTCTCTGGGCAGGTGAGCGCCTTCGCCCACCAGCTGCTGGAGAGGCGGGCGTTGGAATGCTGCTTCGAGGCACCCTGGCATCGCTCAACCTGGTGTTTCACACACCCATTCCTTAACCTCATTCTCAGCCCATTTCATTCCTCTTCCCACGCGGTGTTTACCGAGGTCTCTCACCCCCACCAGACGAAGCACGAGACCAGCGTTCCCGGGGTTGCCTGGGGATGTTCCCTCAACCAGGCGAGACGCCAGAGCACAGAGCACAGGTCGCCACCCTATCGACTGCGGCACCCAGCCACCCACTCGGGGGTGACAGACCCCAATCTCCACCTCGGGGGTGACTCATGTTCTCAAGGACAAACCGTCAAGTGAGGTCTGAGAAAGAGGGGTTTGCAAATAATAATCATTTTAAAAACCTCATAGGAAAAGGAAGATGAACTCTGGTGGCTTTGCTGTTTGTTTACACAGCAGGGGACAGCACTCAGGGACAAGCGGGAACCTGAGCAGCGTATTACCATCACTGTGTCTGCCATCTGGCATCTAGCTGTAAATTCTCTTCTGTGGTCTAGGACCTCGCTGCTCAGTGTGGTCGGTCCGCAGACCAGCAGCACTGGCACCACCCAGGGGCGTGTTAGAATGCAGAGTGCCAGGCCCCACCCCGGAGCTGCCAAATCAGAATCTGCATTTTAACCAGACCTCCCCGTCCCCCACAGAGGGTTGTGTACACACTGCAGTTTGCTAAGTGCTGCTTTGGTCCAGCCCTTCTCAATCTTGGCCACACATTGGAACCACCTTGCAAAAGTACCTATGCCTGGGTCCAGCCCCGGAGATGACAATCTAATTGTTCTTGGGTGCAGCTGGGACAATGGGATTTTTTTAAGATTCCCCAGGTGATTCTAATATGCAGTAAAGTTTGGGAACCACTGGTCTAGTATACATAAATATATTAAAAGAAAAAAAATAAGAAATTCCTTCTGGAATTCCTGGACTATAAACAGAACCACAGAAAACTCTGCAAACAACTAAGCAAAATTCACTGAGAAGAAACTGGACATATAACCACTGATGTGATGTGCCTTTGCTATATGGTGTCAATAAATGATGTCCTTAAGAAAGAGAAAAATAAAAACAAGGTTGAATCATATTCTTTGGTGAAGTTAAAAGGTAACACTTCCTCTCTCCCATCTTCTGACTAATAAAAGAAAACCCTCCTCATACAACAATTTTCAAACCATGGCAAGTGGGAATATTTTTGTGCTCCTGTCTTATTGGAACAATTTTACTTCTGCATTGCAAATTTCGGGTCTGATAACACATTCTGCACTACGGTCCCATAAGCACAGTGGAAGTTCTTGTGTTCACTGGCAGAATACAGAGTATCCTTTTACTCACATACTCCTTTAATGTAGCTGGACATCAATCTTTCTAGCCTAGAAAGGAGGTTTTATTTCATTGCCAGGGAACAGAACTTCCAAAAAACACAAATGTCTTTCAGCATCATGTTGGGTAAATAATCAAGGGGGTATGAATTGGTCTCTCTCTGACTTCCTGCCTTATTTTGCTTTAAACTCATAGGTGAGCTATGAAAAGACATCTGCCCTCGTGTTCCAGCCACCTAGGCAGGAAGGACATCAGCCCCAAAGCCAAGTCTCGGCTTACAGGGCTTCCTGCACTTTGCACATTTATCTGGCCCTGGAGCCAGCACAACAAGGTGTAGACATATCTGTGTACCCGTCAGCGTCTTTCCTTTCAATTCAAGCCATTCATAAAAGTGACTCAGGAAAATATAAAGTGACTCCTGGCTCGGGTTTCCCAAATCATATCAGGTTTGACATATGACATGACCATATTCAGTGGGAACTGACAGTGGAAAGAACGGTCAGTATTCAGTATTTCAAGCCCAGGGGCAGCACAGAGTTCACCCACCTTCCCACCCACTTTTAACTCCTAAAGAAGGCACTGTTAGCTCCCACGTGCCACCAGAAACCCAGCACGTTCTCTGAGAGCCGGGCTGAGGTCGAGGACCTAAGCTGCTGGCTGGTGCTTCTCTCAGGCTATTCGGCCCCAGGTGTGCAGTGTCAGCTATGGTGCTGGAATGGGGTCCCCCAAGACAAACCCACGTTGAGGAAGGCGACAATTAGGTGTCAGGAGGCTGGCCAGGACCAGCAGCTTACAGTGTTCAGGGGACCAACAACCTTCCAGACCAGACCAAACTTCCCAGTGTGGCACCGTCCAGAAGTCACTCCACCACGCATGTGCAGAGGAGAACTGGTCTACTCTAGAGCGCTCCGCCAAAGCCCACCCGTGCTGCTGTGAGTTTCCTTGGCCTGTGAAATGGCCTTTATGAAAGTTGGTTTTTAAAGACATTCATTCCCTTCACCTCCTTGAGAATTCACAAGGAACACAAGTGTATACTGTGAGAAGTCTCCTTCTCACCCTGCCCCAAGCCAGCCAGGCCCGCTTCCTGAAGACAGTGGCCTAACAAGGTCTTATGCACAGGACTGTTGCTACCACTTTCCTTCTCAGAAGCGCTCTGCTCTGATGAGTGAAAGGGTTTCTTTGCTCTCCTCTGACTCCCTAAGAAAAGGCTCGTATACATCTTCTGCGCCATGTGGAAGATACCACGACTCTGTCAGTTTCCTACCCTCATCCCTTGGGAACTCCCAGGGCCTTAGTCCACATAGCATGGGCTAAGAGTTCACACAGCCCAGGAAATGAGTTGCACAAAGGTACATCTCCAGTGTCTTGGAGGTGAGATCTTCAATTCTACAATTTTTTAAAACCAAATGTTAACTGAGCTCTTTACCTGTACAGGAAAACTTAGTACGGAAGAGAAAAACCACAAGCAAGTCATGCCCTACCTTCAAAGGATCTTATATTCGGGTGAGGTTACTACTCACACTCCAGTTTGTGCTGATACAAAGGGGAGAAAAACAAAGGTATCAAGAGGGATGAGAGGAAAGGAGGCAAGACTACAGACAAAACCTGGGTCTCAACACAATAACGGATAGAGAAGGGGAAGAAGAGCAACAGAGCTTGTCTCATACTGATGGGACCCTTCCACAGCCACCACGGGCCATGACAGGTACTTGAATGTGGCGCTTCCTTCTCCACACCTGGCCAAGGTGGGGAGAGGGGAGAGGATTCTAGAGCAGTAATTAATGAGCTCCATCTTGGATCATGGTCAGTTGAGCACTGCACTGGCATCTCCTCAGCTGGGCTGTATATCTGATGAGGTCATTCATCATGGACAAGATGAGTGGCTGCGTGTGTCAGCCATCACCCCTATTTCTCGCCACCACCAGACAAGAAGGTATTATTTTTTTCCCATTTAATAGACAAGGAAACAGACTCAAGAGGTTAAGTGATTTGCCCAAGGTCGCTCTGCTGGTTGGCAGCACAGCCATGACTGCTTAATCAAGCCTGGGATTTTTTTTGTCCCTTTTTTTTTTTTACTGTGCTAGGCTGTTTTGTTCACCTTGATGTTCCTTGATATCCGTTTTGATGATTGAAATGATATCCCATGTTTAACTTCAAAACCCCAGTTCCATTTCACAACGTTTCCACATGTTGGGATAACAAGTTATAACGACCCCCGCCCCCGGCATGGTTCTCAATCACCAATTGTGCTTCCAATTGCTCTGAAAAACAAAGATGTCTTTCAAGTTATTCCCTGATAAACAGAGCTTTACTTTTGGTGTGCATGCTAAATTCTACGGTAGTTCGCTCCCAATGGTGATAAGATGAATTCATTCTCATTTTAAAATGTAGCTTGGATCCCTCATAGGAACAAACTTCAATTTGAAAACTACGTGTATGTATTTATCTTTAATATAGTCAAACTCAAACAGTAATGGATACTGACTGTGGTTCTTGTGCTTATATGCAGAGGAAAGAATGTACGTGATAAAACCCCGAAATGCCCGTGTACCAAGTCATTAAACATGCATACACTCTGGTATCAAGTGACAACTCTCACTGCTAATGTTTTGAACAGTTTTCTTCAGCAACATTTACTGTGCTCCTTCTGTGAGCCAGAGAGCAGACCACATGTGAGGAGAGAAGATGAATAAGGCCCACTCTCCCTCCTGGGCAGGTCCTGTGGGTCTGCTGGGCAAGTGACTACGGACACATGGGCTGCTCCACGGCAGGGCCGTGGTGTGACATTATAGTCTCAAACTTCTCATTCTGCATGTGCAAAACTCTGCAGTGATTTGGAGTAGGGGTCTGAGTAGGAGAGATCTAGAAAATCCTCCTAGAAAGATCTCGGATCACCATGGGAGAGTGTCAGGCTTGCATGCCCAATCTCAGGTCACTTTGTAATCCATTTGTTGTAGTTCTAACGGCTTCTGACCTCTGTGTGTGTCTTCACTTGACTCCACAGCACTCACTGTGATATTCCAAGATCCTCCATATGAGGACACACCACACACCCAGGCACACACCCCAAAAAGGCCAATGCTAACAATGGTGTAGTCAACTTCCAAAACAAATCAACGAAAATTTATTCACCAGCCTCACACACTTATCAGTGTCATCATAATGATGTATTTAACGACGGTAAACAAATGCTGAGGAAGACCAGAACTTTATAGCAAGAAGTGAACCTTAAGGATGAAGAAAATGAGATCTAGAGAGGTGACTTCCCAAAGTCATGACCAGAATCTAGGTCTCTGAACTTCTCATCCGGGACCAACTAATGTATAACTACGGCTCAAGTATAAGTTTGATTTTTCCTCCTTTTCCAAATGTATTTGTTTTCTATTGCACTATGCCAAATTACCACAAACCTAGTGACTTTTAAAACAACACAAATTTATCATTTTATTGTTCTGGAGGTCAGAAGTCTGAAATGAGTCTTATGGGGCTAAAATCAAGGTGTCATCAGGGCTGGTTCCTTCTAAAGACTCTAGGGGGGAATCATTTCCTTGCCTTTCCCAGCTTCTAGAATCAGCCAGAACTAGTCTTTGACTAGACGCAGCATCACTTCAATCTCTGCTTCCCACATCTCCTCTCCTGTTCTGACTTTGGGCCTCATGCCTTCCTCTTATAAGGGCCCTTTTGATTACATTGGGTCTGCCCAGATAATCCAAGACAACCTCCCCATTTCAAGGCCCTTAATTTAATCAATCTGCAAAGTTCCTTTTTCCATGCAAGGTCACATATGCACAAGTTCTGGGGCTCAGGATGTGGACATCCTTGGGGGACCATTACTTAGCTACCATACCTAACAAAAAGAATTCTATTTGTCCAGTAATCTGTTGTCTGCAGAAAAATATTTGCAAGTTTGATGGCCCTTCTAAAATGTAAAAATTGGTAGAGCGGGAGGAAAAGGAAACCTATACATATATATATTTTTTCTTAATAAATTTTTATTCATTTATTTTTGGCTGCGTTGGGTCTTCGTTGCTGTGCGCGCTGTCTCTAGTTGCAGAGAGCGGGGGCTACTCTTCATTGCCGTGTGCAGGCTTCTCATTGAGGTGGCTTCTCTTGTTGCAGAGCATGGGCTCTAGGCGCATGGGCTTCAGTAGTTGTGGCACGCGGGCTCAGTAGTTGTGGCTCGTGGGCTCCAGAGGGCAGGCTCAGTAGTTGTGGCGCACACGCTTAGTTGCTCCGTGGCATGTGGGGTCTTCCCAGACCAGGGCTCGAACCCGTGTCCCCTGCATTGGCAGGCGGATTCTTAACCACTGCGCCACCAGGGAAGTCCAAACCTATATTTTTTGCTTGTACGATTATAATCCGAGGGCCAACACAGTTATAAATTCAATCAAATGGCTATGTCCACAGGTACTATACAAACCTAAGCAAGTGTTCAATAGTTCAAAACTATAAATGAGAAATGTGGACCCCAATTCATAGTAACCTGAAAGATACAAACCTGAAAAACTTCCATCAAAATGAAAAAACAAAACCCTAAAAACAGGCCATCAAATGCATCATTGCCATTTACTTGTACACTTCATTGGCCCCTCAGATGGTGACCTGAGCGCTAAACGTTCTGTATGGTACAGTAATATGGACACAGGCTCTGCCCATCATTTCAAAGCAATCCTAAACCCTCTCCAGCACCTCTTACCATCTCAATACTTGGAGTTTTCCTGAAAAATATCTTGCTTCCATGAACATCATTGTAGCTAAGTCATACAAATCTACCCACGCTTATTTCCTTAGGATAAATTCTTAGAAGTGTTATTTCTGGGTCACTGGGTAAGCAGGGCATTTTAAAGACTTACGATGAATATTACGAGATTGCTCTCATACACGTGAGACTTAGAACTTACACACCCAACGGTATGAGTCTCCAACCTTATTTTCTACACCAATTTTTTATTAATTAATTTTATTTTTGGCTGTGTTGGGTCTTCGTTTCTGTGCGAGGCTTTCTCTAGTTGTGGCAAGTGGGGGCCACTCTTCATCGCGGTGCGTGGGCCTCTCACTATCGCGGCCTCTCCTGTTGCGGAGCACAGGCTCCAGACGCGCAGGCTCAGTAGTTGTGGCTCACGGGCCCAGTTGCTCCGCGGCATGTGGGATCTTCCCAGAGCAGGGCTCGAACCCGTGTCCCCTGCATTGGCAGGCAGATTCTCAACCACTGCGCCACCAGGGAAGCCCCTCTACACCAATTTTTACCTTAGCTAATTTGATCAATGAAAATGATATCTTGAGTTAATCTGCATTCCTTTGATGACTAGCAAGGCTGGATATCTTTTCTATGTTTATTGGCCATAGGTACTTATTATTTTGTGACTTATCCAAATAATTTGCTTGTTCTCTTACTGGTATATTAAAATTTTTGTTATTGGTTTGTAAGAGTACTTCATGTTTTAACGATTGGCAAATATTATCTATGACTTTTCTTTATAGTGTTCTTTCTGTGATATTCAGAAAATTATGATTTCTATATATCTATTTTCCTTTATGGTTTCTGTCTTCAGTGTTCTGATTAGTTCTCCTTTTGTGTAAGTCATATAAATATTCACCTATATTTTCTTAGATAAACTTTTTGCTTCCATTTAAACAATTACTCTAGTCAGCTAGAACTTACTTTAGAATGTCATTAGGTTTTCATATCTAACTTTGTCTCTTTTTCAATGTTTAGCCTATGACCCCAGAATCATTTGTGACATCATCCCCTCTTTCCCTAGGGATGTGAAATGCCACTTTGTATTATGTCAACCTGTTACATGTAATTGGCTCTCTTCTGGAACCTTCCACGTTGGCTCATGAATATATCTATTCTTTTTTTTTTTTTAAACATCTAATGCCTTTTAAAAAAATTATTTGTTTAGTTTATTTTTATTTTTGGCTGCGTCGGGTCTTAGTTGCGGTCTGCGGGATCTTCGCTGAGGCATGCAGGATCTTTTGTTGCGGTGCATGAGCTTCTCTCTAGTTGTGGCATGCGGGGTTTCTCTTCTCTAGCTGTGGTGCACAGGCTCCAGGGCACGTGGGCTCTGTAGTTGTGGTATGCGGGTTCCAGAGCACGTGGGCTCTGTAGTTTGAGGCACGCAGGCTCTCTAGTTGAGGCGTGGGAGCTCAGCAGTCGTGGCGCACGGGCTTAGTTGCCCCATGGCATGTGGGATCTTAGTTCCCTAACAAGGGATTGAACCTGCATCCTCTGCACTGGAAGGTGGATTCTTTACCACTGGACCACCAGGGAAGTCCCGAATGTATCTATTCTTGTGTCAGTGTCATAATGTTTTAATTAGTGCAGCTTTATATTAATTGTTAATACTTGATGGCACAAATCCCTCCACCTTTTAAATCAACATTTTCTTGTGGCTTATTCTTTTTTTTTTTTTTTTTTAAAGATTTATTTATTGATTGATTGATTGCTATGTTGGGTCTTCGTTTCTGTGCTAGGGCTTCCTGTAGTTGCGGCAAGCGGCGGCTACTCTTCATCGCGGTGCGCGGGCCTCTCACTATTGTGGCCTCTCTTGTTGCGGAGCACAGGCTCCAGACGCGCAGGCTCAGTAGTTGTGGCTCACGGGCCTAGTTGCTCCGTGGCATGTGGGATCTTCCCAGACCAGGGCGCGAACCCGTGTCCCCTGCATTAGCAGGCAGATTCTCAACCACTGCGCCACCAGGGAAGCCCTTGTGGCTTATTCTTAAAGGTAAACTTTAGAATCATTTAGTCAAGTTGCCCCTTCCCCATTCTGATCCTGTGTAAAGACTATCTAGGACTGCCTTGGGTTTATAAAGTAATAATAGGCAGGACTAACAGTTCATATCATTGTGCTTTGCTATGGAGGCATGGCTCTCTTTATTTAGTCAAATCAGTGACCTCAAAAGGAAAACTTTATGGTATCCTTCAAACGGATTCTGAGCACATCTTTTAAAGTTCACCCCTACATAGTCTATAGTCTATGTTTCGTAACTATTTTGCAGGTGACCTTCCCCAGCACAGTTTTAATTGATTTTTAGGAAACCACTGATTATTTTCTTACTTGCACCCTACTGGATACTCTTAATATTTCTAACAGGCGTTCTGGTGATTTGTGTGTTTTCCAGGTATACAACAATATAGTTTTTTAAAGACAGCAATTTGTCTCCTTTCCAACCAGTTTGCTGGGCACCCTCTGTCAGTCTTCTAGTCTAAGAGGTGTGGCTGTGACAGATCTCGGTGCAGCTGCAAAGCTGCTGCTACACCACACAGAGGAACCTCGGAAGCTCCTGCTGCTGGGGAAGGGTTGTTACCAAGCATCATCAGTGCTGCCTGGAGCTTAGCCCTGCTTTCCATTTGCTGCCATAATTATTTTTATTTTCCAAAACCTAGACTTTAAGACATGCATTACTTCTCGAATCATCCATAATCCTCAGGCTCAAGCAAACGTCTATAGCTCCCTCCAAGATATGCTTCTGCTGGAACATTTCCTTGTTTCCACCAGGTTCTTTTGCACAAAACTGTGGGAAGTGACCTATTTCAAGGGCCACGGACAAGAATTTTTGAGCCACAGGAATAAACAAAATACTTGCTATTAACAAATCCATGAAGGTAGAGAATAAGGCAAAAATCTGAACCATAACCTCAGACCTGACTCTGGTACAAACTTTTGCAGGCAGGCAGACTGAGATCAAATCTTTGTTACTAATTCTGACCTTGGGCAAGTCCCTGAAACCCTCTGGGCCTCAGTTTTCCCATGTATCCATAGTGAGTGTTGTAAAGATGCAGTGGTAACGTAAAGTACAAACTCATTCATTTCTCCATTCACTTACGCAAATTATCAAGTGCCTTCTATGTGGTCAGCATTGTGCTGGGCTCGGGGAGCCGTTAATGAACTAGCCAGACAAGATCCCTGCAGTCAAGGAACTTAGGGCGACTGGGGATGGCAGGCATGATAAGTAAATAAACACATGAAATCATTACAGACAGCAGTGAGTGCTACGAAGGAAAGGAAGAGAGGTGTGATGGAGAGCTGCCGTCGGAGGTCACCATCCAGGGAAGAGCGCTCTGAGAAGGGGAAGCAGATCTGAGACCCTCAGGACACAGACAAGTCAGTTACGGGAAAACTGCGGAGAGAGCATCCCAGGCAGAAGGAAGAGCAAGTGCAACAGCCTCGAGATGGAGAAGGGTCTGACACTTCTGAGGAAAACAAAGGAGGCCAGAGACTTGGAGCACGGAGAGGAAAGAGGAAAGAGGCGTTTGCTGCAGCTGAAGAGGGAGGTTGGGGCTGCATGCAGCGGGGCCTCGTGGGGCAGGAGTGGCTTGGGCCTCTGGCTGCTGCTACCGCGGCGGCCGTTCTTACAGCCGATGGTGACGTGGGAGATGCTGCATTGGGTTGAGATTCAAACCAGAGCTCAAATACTTATTCAACTATCTTCATTAGCAAGAAAGCATACCAAGGAGATCCGACCTAAGCAGGCTCATTTTCAGACGGCGAAGCATTTCTGTTTAATTCAACGAATCTCTGATGTCTGTACGAGACCTGACACCATGCACAAATCAAGGAAAAACATCAACTGCACCTACCATGTGGGAGGCACTGGAAATAAGGAAAAGCTGCACCTGCGGTCCCTGCAGACAAGGAGCTGAGCCCTGGAGCTCTTTTCCTTTGGGCACACGGCGCTTCAGCCCTGCTGACTTCTGAGAAAGAGCTCAGGTGGAGAGGACGCTCTGGCTGACGGGCAGGGAGGAAGTGGGCTACAGCTTTTGGAAAGGTCAGTGTGGCCTGTAATCTGATGCTTGACGTAAAACCTCCACTGACAAGTTCCTCAGCTGTATTAGCTGGACCAGTAAGAATCATTCCAAAGGGTCTGTATCACAGCTGTCTAGGCTGATGGATGCTTTTGATCCTTCTATAAAGTCAACAATTCACATCAAATGCACAAAATGGGTTATTTTCATAAGTGGTACTGCATTTATTTCCGGAGAGGTACTCTCGCATTGTTCTGCCTTGGAAACTGTTAGACATGAGAGGAAAAATAATTAAAAGCAGCTTATTCCAGCATAAACTCTCAGCTCTGTCAATGGAAGAAAGCCAGTGAGGTACTGCTAAAACTAAAGAAAACTGACTTCGGAGGCCATTCCCAGGTTATAGAACGGCAGCATTTCAAGAAGCTGTTGCAAATCAGTTGGTTAGATCTCAGGATCCAACCTGAAACAAAATATTAAACCACAGGAAACAAGATATTATAAAGAGTGGCTAAGAGTGCTAGACCAGCTGGTCTTACCTATTGCACACTTCATCTCTCAAGTTCTGCTGAGTTTGCCAGCCCTAATGATACTGCTATGGGACAATGCCTTGGATTCCAATTTTCTGAGAATATGGATTTCCTATGCTGCTCAAACCCATCAGAAAGCAGGAAGGGGCCTCCTCCAGGGCCAGGGTGCTTGCTGTCTGCCCTGGCATGGGACTGGGGTGTCAGTGGGAAATGAGCTTTAGGGAGAGGCTGGCGACATGGTTGTAGGGGCTTAGAGTTATAAGGCACAGGTCTCAGAGTGAAGGGACAGTGAAGGGAGGGGCCTGGGAAAGGAGATGGCACAATCAGAGCCCTAGGCTAAGGGTTTTGGAACAGATGAGGGAGAGGAAAATAGAAGTGGGGAAGGGTTTTTTTCCCCCTCTTTCGCTTCCTTTTATCATGAAGATAAGCAGAGGGGAGGGAGGAGGGACCCCGCCACCCCCAATTTACTGACTGTAAAAAGGAGGCAGATGCAAAGGTGGAGAGGATGCTTTGCTTCCCCTCCTGGCTTTGTGTGGGGGAGGGAGAGGACTGGCATGTGTGCATGTAAGAATGTACATGAATCCAGTTTATAAAAAGTCCACACCGGCCAGTGTATAATTATAGCCAATATTTGTTCAATATTGTAGCTGACAAATACTTTCACATTTGTTTGATCTTCACTGCCACTGACAGGTATGCAAACCAAGGTTTAGTCTGTATTGGAGTCAGGATTCAAAGGCCCTTGCTCTTTTTCCTGCACCTGTGGTTTTCTACTCTGGCCTTATACTAGAATCTCCTGGGAAGACTGAACAAATACTAATGCTTGGACCTCACCCTCAGCCTCTGTGAATTAGGGTCTATGGGGGGTAGGGTCAGGGCATCAGTGTCATTAAAACTCGCCAGGTAATTCTAATGTGCAGCCAAGGTTGAGAACTCCTGTCCTACCCAATGGTTCCCAAATGTTAGTGTGAATATGGACCAGCAAGGAGTTAAAAATGTGGATTCCCCAGCTCCACCTCAGAGATTCGCATTTGGCTTGTGTATCAATATATGCATCCCTCGACTTCTAGGCACACAGGCTTGGTCTCCCCAGGCCATTGTTTAGGTACGGCCATATGCGTTACTTCAGGCAATGAAATGTGAGCACTGAAAAGTGACCCATAACTTGGTGAGAACATTCAACTGTGGACACTAGACCTTACATCTCACAGGAGGTTTAACCTGAGCCGTCGGTTTCCCGGCAGAGTCACCCAGGGCCCACGAACTTTTTATTTATTTATTTGGCCGCGCCAGGTCTTAGTTGCAGCACGCGGGCTCTTCGTTTCGGTGCACAGGCTTCTCTCTAGTTGTGGCACGTCGGCTCTCTAGTTGTGGTGCACGGGATTAGTTGCCCCGTGGCACGCGGGATCTTAGTTCCCCGACCAGGGATCGAACCGGTGTCCCCTGCACTGCAACCACTGGACCACCAGGGAAGTCTCCCACAGGACTTTAAATGTGTGAGAAAATTTTGCTGTTAAGGCAATGAAATTTTGTTACTACAGCATGACTTAACTTCTCCTGACTGAACCTGTTAGTCTAGAGTGGAGCCTGGGAATATTAATTTTTATAAGCCTCTAGCTGATTGTTATGCTAGCAGCCTGTGGCCTCCACTTTTAGAAGTAAAGCCAATGCTATGTTAACTTTCTGTATTTCGTGTCTTTATACAGAACTTGGTGTTACAGAGAGCTAGTGTTCATTTACTCATTCAACTTTTACTGTGCGCCCGCTGTGTCAGGCGTGGAGTTAAGCATTCACCTTATATAGAGAAGAACAAGACAGTCCCTTGTCCTCAAGGAGTTACCACAGGAGAAGAGGCAGCAAGGGGGAAAAACCAAATATTTCCAATATTTCAAAACAAGAGGATGGGACAGAGGAGGGACGAATTAATCTTGCCCAAAGATGGTCAGAGAAGCTTTCTAAAGGAAGAGATGTATGACCTAGATCTTAAAGGACAAGTCCACATTCCCTAAGCAGAACATTGTTACAGGTACAGGTACACGAGAAAGCACTAGACACATGGGTTGGAGCAAGATACTGGGATGAGGCTGATGAGAGATGACCCAAGGGGCTGGCTTTTAGGGGAAGACCCAGGATGGAGGGAAGTGATGTGAGTGGGAACAAATGTGCTGCAAGGCCCTGGGGCTGGGCTGTCTAGTAGCAATTAACGGGAGCCGCTTGGGTGATCTGGCATTTTCTGAAAGTCACCTTTCGGGAAAAAAAAGTGAAATTGATTTGAATATTTTATTTAACCCGATATGGTCAATATAGTGTCATTTCAATAGATGACAAGTATTAACAGGTATTAATAAGATAGTACATAAAAAGAGTAAGAAGTCTTCAAAATCTGGTGTTTATTGTATATTTTAACGTACCTCAACTTGGCTCCGTAGCCACCGGCAGCTGCTGTATTGGACAGCGCAGTTCCAGACAGCTGCCAGCGGCTTCTGAAGACATCCTCTCTTCCAGGAGAATACACTGAGCACTGAGCGCTCATCCTCTTAAAGGCAAACCATGAACTGAGCATGCTCCATGTGCCAGATTTTTAATTATATAAGTCTTTGAAGACCAATACAAATATACTGATATTTAAAAATAGTGACATTGTCGGGCTTCCCTGGTGGCGCAGTGGTTGAGAATCTGCCTGCCAATGCAGGGGACACGGGTTCGAGCCCTGGTCTGGGAAGATCCCACATGCCGCGGAGCGGCTGGGCCCGTGAGCCACAATTACTGAGCCTGCGTGTCTGGAGCCTGTGCTCCGCAACAAGAGAGGCCACGATAGTGAGAGGCCCGCGCACCGCGATGAAGAGTGGTCCCCACTTGCCACAACTAGAGAAAGCCCTCGCACAGAAACGAAGACCCAACACAGCCATAAATAAATAAATAAATAAATAAATAAAAGAACGTGAATTTCTAAAAAATAGTGACATTGTCAAAGCCTCTCCCCAGACAACATCCTGGTTCAGGGGATTCTATTTACTCATAAAGTTATACTATTTAAGCCAAGTTAAAAAAAGAAAATAAGTCAACCTGCAGCATTAATGGGCAAAAACATACCTCTGAAGAATTCCTTTGACTTAATTAGCCAACACGAGTTTTCACAAGAGTGACTATTTGCATAGCTCTGTAGTACCAACACTCTTTACCAGGTTGATCATTTAACTTGAAATGTGACCAGTAGGAAGCAAGGCCTGCTCAGCGGACCTCCTTCCCTCAAGCACAGTAAAAACGGGCTGTCTGTGCCTCCCCCGCTGTGCCCTAATCACAGGTGCCCCTCGTGCTTCTAGAGGAGCCAACTGCGGGCATGACCGGCACAAGGCACGCCAAGGTGTACACGGGGAACGGGAGGCCTAGACTTCCCCTTGTTTCAGAATCCTCAACAAATATTACATTTCATTTGTTGAAAAATGGTCTGGAGGCCGTATCCTTTTCCGTGGTTCACAGACGAGAGATCCTGGACTCTGAACCACTCAGGTTCCTCCAAACACACATTTTCAAGCCTCCTGTTGTTGCTGAAGCTGATTCCGAGCTGAGAAGGCTGTCCTTGGAGCAAGAACACAGATTATTCACAGAAGTCACTCCTCTAAGGAGCCTTCTTCAGGCCCTCGGGCAGAGGACGGCCTGCACCTGACCCTTCCTGACAAGGATTTATTTACAATTCTGGTGGGCAGTCATTTACAAATTTTTTAAAAATTGTACACTGGAGTAGAGTTGATTAACAATGTTGTGTTAGTTTCAGTGTACAGCAAAGTGATTTAGCTATACATATACATGTATCTATTCTTTTTCAAATTCTTTTCCCATTTAGGTTATTACAGAGTTTGGTGGGCAGTCATTTAACTCAAGTAAGGTTCGAAGTTTTACTCCTCACTTTTCCCAGTTAAAGGGCCCTGAGCGTGGGGACTGTCCCTTGCCCATCTCTGATGCCCAGCACAGCTATCTGTAGTAAGCCCTGACAGTCAATCACATGAATATTTTTTAAAAAATTTTTAAAAAAGAAAGTAAGTCAACTCAAATTCGGCCACAGATCCCTTCAGTATAATATCCTCTTTCTCAAGCTTAAAGCCATTTAATCCCAATAGCTCACAATCCTCAATTAGGTATGTTCTCAGTTTCACTCGCTAATTACTTCTCCATCTTTATACATTTCTAAGCTGTGCTTCCACTTAGATTCTGAAATCATTAGAATCAAAAGGGGAATTAGGACTGAACTCTTCTCTTATAATAGCTATAAATAGTCCCCACACAGGATCACCAGCCTCTCCCTGAAGCCTTCACAGGAGGGAGAGCAACCCATTAGCACTTTATTTTAAACAACGGTGTCAAAGGCCTTCCATGTAGCAGGAATGTGAATCCCTCAAGCATGTGACTGTGCCATGACCACCTCCATGCCTCTGCGGCCTGTGCCAGGTACCCCGTACAGGGAGCTGAGACCTTCGCCTTGCTCGTCTGCCCTCCGGTGCCTTGGCTTCTCATGGTGGTTCAGTTTCTCCAGCTTCTCTACGTCCCTCCTAAATCTCACTGCTCGGAATAGAGCACGACATCCCACGTCTCCCATCACTCACCGAAGGGCCAGGCTGTGTTTCCTCTGCGTTGGGTACCACAGTTCTAAAAGGAGAGCTTAATTTTGGGATCTTCTAAGTGGCAGGTTCTATAACACCACTTCCCAACAGGCTGAGTGGGGCTTCCTCTGAACTGTCCTTTAAGTTTCAAGGGCAAGCCCTGAGCGTGGAGTTACATTGTGTACCCTGGCTCAGTCCTTTACAACTTTAAACTCAACTTGTGTCCTGGCCACCAACTGCTTCAGGCCATCTCCGTATTTCGAACACCATTTCTCACATGTATATCACTGCTTTCACTATCTTTGAAAAGATTTATGTGACCAATACACAGACCTTACTCTGCACCTTGCCCTGTTTGAGCACTTTACAGGTCATCTCTTTCAACCTCACAATGACCCTATGAAGGACGCTCTGTTGTTACCTCTACTTTACAGATGGGGAAACTGAGGCACAGAATAGTTAACTTGCCTGAGATCACAGTCCCCAAAGGGCACAGTTAAGACCTGAATCCAGGCTGACTCTAGATTCTACTGTAACTACTGTGCTATCAGCCTTATGATTTTTATTTTTAGGCACCTTTTCATCAAGCCACACTTAAGTAGGTGAAAAGGCATAATTCCCTCACCTGCTAATGAGAAGCTGGAATCAAGTAAAACTGAAGCTCCAAGAATAACTGAGAATTTCTAACCACTTCCACTGGATATACATCCAAGGCAGCTAGCAAATGGGGCCACCACACACGACAATGCTAAAGAGTGGGAGGGCTGTGTTATTACCCACATGGACTTTGTGACCTTGGAGTCCTCTAGATCTAACCCCTTGTGTTTCAAAAGCCGAGTTACAACCACCTTAGGTAAATCTATGAAAAGGTTCCCTTAGGAAGCACCTTTCTGTGACTAGATCTATGCAAACATTTACAATGATAATAGTCTATACACCTCAGAACAAAGTCCACGCACGGTCTTCCTCATCTGGCTACCGCTTTCTTCCAGCCTCACCTCCACACACCTGCAAGCACGTCCTCTCCCCAAAAGTCTGCCTGCCTAACTCCATCTCGGCCTCCGAAACTCAGTTCAAAAGTCACTTCCTGTGAGAAGCCTTCCCGGATGCCTCCCAAAGAACAAGTTTAGGTTCCCTCTCTCCCTCGGCACCTCGTGCAGCCACCCGACAGCACATGTGCCACCCGAGGGTGTGACACTTCTGCCCTGAGATGCTGAGATTCTCAAGGGCAGGAACGATGTCTTAGTTGTTCCCCTGGGACTCAGCATATCCTAGGATTGAGTCAGTCTTCGTTGAATGGAAGAATAAATGCATAAAGGAAGATTCCACAGTTTTGTGTTAAGAAGAATATAAAATTAAATAGAAGCTTATATATGTATACATATATGCTCACACATGAGCACTCACATGTGCACAGGCGTATACATACATATACATGCCCATGCTTTGCTTTAAGATGTAGGTCTAATTTTTAGTGGAAAAGAGGATTAAAAACCCAAGAAAGTAGTTCCCAGTTTGTCTTGTGGAAGGTAGAAAAAAAGAGAATTAGAGAGTTATTTAATGCTAGGTGTTGGTAAATCTTCCCTCAAGCAATATCTGTTGTTTGAATGAGATACACGTGTATCTCTGTGTGTATATTTTTAAAGCCTAGTGGTGAAGTGCTTACAACAATGCTATTACCTGGGTTCAAAGCCCAGTTCTGCCGCTTTCTATGTGATCTTGGGCAAGTTACTTAACTTCTCTGTGCCTCAGTTTTGCCAACTGTAAAATGGGGCTAATAATAGTACCTTCTTCCTAGAGTTCTAGGAATTAAATGCGGATTTATAGAAAAGTATCCAGCATACAGTGAGAGTTCTATAAGTGTTAGGTCACATTACTATGTGAACTCTATTGTGATCAATAAAATACAAATTTATTTCAAAGTGTTCCTGAGTTCTCATTGCAACTTTCATATATTAATTAATTTAATATTAAAGGCACAACTACTATCCATGAGGTGTCACATACTTTTGATGTTCAAATTGGGTTTTTATTCTGAAAAAGGTTGGGAAGCACCGACTTAGGGTTAAATCCTTAGGAAACTGCCTACAATGACAACTATGATGTGGTTATCATCTGGTTAGATGTGCATCTAGGTTTCTAGAGCCTTTCACTGTGCTGGGCTGTGGTTATTTAACAGGATATCAGGTGGAAAGCCTGCTAGACCCAGACTTTTACAGAGGTTCCTGTGGATGGTTACGTGATTCATGATTATATTTCCATTTGTCATGCCCCAGAGCACCAGGAAGATTCATTAGTGCCAGATTTCCTAGTAAGAGCTAACATTTTTCACTTTCAAGATTCAAAAAATGCCTTCCTAGACCTACTGTGTAAGGCAGGGAGAGATGTTTATTATATCCCAAGCCCCCAATAGTCAGGACAAAAAGGGCCAGAAAGACAGCTTCCTAGGCAGGCTGCTAAATGACAACTGAGAAGAAAAGCATCCTTCTTCTGAACCCAGCTCCATGGCATGAGAAAAACTGAGCCCTCCATTCTATTTCATCTTATCCATTTCCCCCCTTGTTTAGTGCTAGCATGTTTTGGTATTTAAGAAGCATTTTAGTCAGTGCAACCTAGTGATTAAATGGTCAAACATGTGAAATCACCTTCTGTTACACATTCTGATAAGAAAGTTGCACAATAACTTTCCGGACAGGAAACGAAGAAGAGAGATTCAGAATGAAACTGTAAATCAAAGTTACTGAGGCTGCTAGGAGGACATCTGAACCTGGCTCGATCAAAACGGCTAAAGGTCCCTTCATTAGTAAATAACCAGACACCCAGGCTGTTCCCCAAACTCAGAAGCAGGAGGTTTGGGTCAGGGTCTCAGAAAACAAAGCTGATGCCTTACCCAAAAGCCTCCGTGTTCATCATTTCGTCACAGCAAGGGTAACAAGAAAGAGGATGTTTTGAGGTGATGGCGCAAGTTCTGAGGTTCTGGGTTGTCTTTACCAAGCTTCCAGGTGAATGCTAGTAAGTCAGTCCTGGAACACAAACATTTCACGGACTCCCAGAAACCGGCTCTGTCCGGCGAAGGAGCAAGAACTCCAGGGACGGGGAGGGGCTGTTGTCTTAAGGAGAAAGCCCCTCAGCCTACAAGGGTGTGTACCACTCGCCTTCTTCCCCATCGGGCCTTAGCAAAATGTGGTTGAGGACCAGAAGTGCTGATTTGGGCCACATGATGACGGGGGCCCAGAAATCTGCATTTTAACACAGTCAGCAGGATGACTGTTCTGCACATTGAAACACGAGAACCACTGCCTTAGAACTTAACTGCAGGGGATAAAAGCACCCATAAAGATACAGGTCTGGCGTCATGACATGTGCACCACCAATAATATAGTAAGAGGGGTAGCAGCAGAGTACCTACGTGTGTGTGCACACAGCTCCAAGTGTTTTACATGTAATCTTTTAACCCTCACAACAACCCTAAGAGCAGGTCCTATTATTCCTATTTCGTAGATAAGGAAGCTGAGGTACAGAGAGGTTATGTAATTTGCTTAAGGTCTCACAGCTAGTAAGTGGCAGAGGGAGAATCTGAACTCTGTCCAGTTCCAGAGTTTTCACATTCTAGAGACTGACTCTAGGGCTGGGGGCCTGGGAAAGCCCAGCCTCTCTGTTGAAACCCAGAGATAAAACTGGATCAGGGGCTTCCCTGGTGGCGCAGTGGTTAAGAATCTGCCTGCCAATGCAGGAGATTGGCAGCCCTGGTCCGGGAAGAACCCACGTGCCGCGGAGCAGCTAAGTCCGTGTGCCACAACTACTGAGCCTGTGCTCTAGAGTCCGTGAGCCACAGGACTGAGCCTGTGTGCTCTAGGGCTCGCGCGCCTAGAGCCCATGCTCCGCAGCAAGAGAAGCCACTGCGATGAGAAGCCCGTGCGCAGCTGCGAAGACCCAATGAAGCCAAAAATAAATAAATAAAAATTAAAAAAAAAAGTGGATCAGGACTTAGGAGCCAAAGGGTCACCCAAGAAGAGTTTGGATGAGCATCCCCAGAACTTGGAGGTGAACTGGCAATTATTCTGTTGGGGTCAACATGTCCAGACAGTGAGGTCCCTGGGGGTGGGTGCCAAGCTGCAGGGACTGGGGCAGCCCTCATGCAGGCCAGTAGGGCAGGTCCCTGTGCTCCAGAAACAGCGGCACTGCCCGAGCCTCAGTGACAGCTGCAGCCCTGGGACAGCAAGACCGAGGCAGCCTGCATTCAACCTGTGCTGGCCAACAGACCTGCAGGGAAGGATGTCAGCCACAGCCTTTTCTTTCTTTTTAAAAATGTAGCTCCTTTCGGGACTTCCCTGGTGGCGCAATGGTTAAGAATCCGCCTGCCAGTGCAGGGGACACGGGTTCGAGCCCTGGTCCGGGAAGATCCCACATGCCGCGGGGCAACTAAGCCAGTGAGCCACAACTACTGAGCCTGCGCTCTAGAGCCCACGAGCCACAACTACTGAAGCCCGCGCACCTAGAGCCCGTGCTCCGCAACAGCAGAAGCCACCGCAATGAGAAGCCCGCGCACCACAACGAAGAGTAGCCCCCGCTGCCGCAACTAGAGAAAGCTCACGTGCAGCAACAAAGACCCAACGCAGCCAAATAAATAAATAAATAAGTAAATTTATAAAAAAAAAATGTAGCTCCTTTTATTTCTGACTATAGTATTAAAACATGCTTGCTGTAGACAGGGTAGAAAAACAGGAAAGTACAAAGGAAATTAAAATCACCTATATTCCCATTAGCCAGAGATAATTAATGTTAATACCATATGATGTTTGCCCTTTATTTTTGCATCTCTCTGTACAATCTTGAGATATTATTTTCAATTTTATATACTACTTTTTCTGTTTATTTACATGTGCATTCTCCCATATCGTTAAATATTCTTCAGCATGATTTTAAAGGGCTTTCATTTAAAATCTATCCACCTGTCCCATAACTATTTCCTTCTTGCTGACATTTAAATTGGCTATATTTTACTATAATGGATAATAACCTAACATCTCTGGTTATTTTTGTAAAATAGATGGCTAAAAGTGTAACTGTTGAGTCACAGAGCACGGACAATTTTAAGGTTCTTACTAATACTAAGGAATCAAGTTCCCCATTAATACTAAGCTCTTTCCCAGAAAGTCAATATGCACATCCATAAGCAATATATGTAGCTGTCTCACCTCACACACACCAGCACTCAGTGCTGCCATTCTCAAAAATGCGCCAATTTGATAGATAAAAATATAATAGTATGTCTATCTTTCCCAGCAGAGTATAAGGTTCTTAAAAACAGAGACTTTATTTTGATCAGGGCCTGGCACATAATAAGTGCTCAATAAATCTTTGTTGATCTTTGGCACCTTGTTACCTGCAGCTTCCCCTTCCCAGTCCTGCCACAGCTGTTGGGTTACCACTTGACCAAGTGGGACAAACCGATCCCATTCTCTCTCTTGAGACTCTGAGCTAAGTGGCGCAGAGATGGAATGAACTGGTATTAGAATGATCTTCATGGTAGGTACAGACTAAATGGCCACAATCTGTGGGGCCTCACTACTCAGCAATTCTGTGGATTTTGCCAGCTCCACAGATGCCAACCACAGCCCAGACGGGTGATCAATCAGATGGAAAACCAGCTCGGCACCACAGGCCAAACTGAGCACGAAGCAATTTATCAAAGAAAATAAAAAGTATACAGTTTGGCACTTGGATTAAAAATGGGAAGTCTGAATATAGTAGAAGCAGGTGTTTTCCTCAAAGAAATCCATATGGTAGATCACATGGTCTATGTTTATGATTTACTCTGAGATGTAAAAATCATCATCATCATCTGCCTGACCCTATGCTCTCTGATGTCAGGGCTCATAGTTACTTTTCATGTGTATCTCCAGGGCCTAGCACAACACCTGGTATAAGACAGTACTTAATAAGTGTGTGCTAAATAAAAGTTGAAAACTAAAAAGTGGGAGAACAGTAGGTTTCTATAGGCCTTGATTTTTAGAAATCCAGGAGTTGTGTCACTTGCTTTGCTTTTTTCAAAGCTCGTAGATGCTCTCCTATCTGAGATCAACTTAAACCAGGGCCTTGATTTACCCAATCCATCCTCTCCATTCCTTTGTTAAAACAACTAGACCAATGTCCTCAGCGTGCAAAAGCTCAATTAGTTGGCTACTCTAGCTTACCAGCCCGTTTCTGTTTTTACCAGTGAAGCTATATATTTACCAAGAGGACATGTGTGTTTGTTCCCAAACCTGTTTATGTCAGTTGCACTCATTATTGTATTTACATAATTTAACTACATATTACATAAACTAATGACATATCTATGCATAAGGAAAGAGCTGTTGTTTCTATTGTAAGTGGAGTGTTCTGGAAAGATTTGATAAAGGTGAGTAGATAAAAAAGAACTGCTGTCATATACACACTACCAAATGTAAAATAGATAGCTAGTGGGAAGCAGCCGCATAGCACAGGGAGATCAGCTCAGTGCGGTGTGACCACCTAGAGGGGTGGGATAGGGACGGTGGGAAGGAGATGCAAGAGGGAGGAGATATGGGGATATATATGTTATGTATAGCTGATTCACTTTGTTATAAAGCAGAAACTAACACACCATTGTAAAGCAATTGTACTCCAATAAAGATGTTAAAAAAAAACAACTGCTGTCAAATATAGGGGTGAACAAGACAACTAAAAAAGACTAGGTGTATGGGGGGGAAAGTATAGGTAAATCTACAAAGATTTACAGCACTTACTTTGCAGGCGTCTAAGTTCTTACGCTGAAGAAATCAAATATGGAAATTACAGAGGATGCAGTATGGGTGCAGCTTACACAAGTAAACGAATGCAGAATGCCAATATATAAATCCATGAATAACCAAAACAAGAGTATCATGAAACATTACCTGACTTTCCTTCATGTAATGCACTCTGAAATTGTCTAAACTATTCAATCTCCTTTTAAAAAATGTTGGTTGTGACCCACTGAAGCAATTTTGTGACTCACAGTTTGAAAAGACTGCCTTAATCCAACTCCTTAATTTTATCGAGGGGGAGCTGGGGTTCAGGGAGATTTAAGAGCACTACAAATGTCACACAGCTAGTGAGTCAGAATTAACGATCCTGGATTCCACATCCTATGGCCTGTCTACTACCCCAAGCAAACTTCCCTCTGATCCAGCCCAGTTTCCTCTGCAGAAAGTAAAAGGTAAAATGAGGAAAGGAGAATGAATCCCTCTTTCTCTCCTGAGGCTCCACGGTCCACTAAGTGTCCTCTGAAGTGAGCTAGTCCCGGCATCTATGGCTGTCTGTGCCTTTAGCCCCTAACAAAGTCATACCAAGTCTCTTGTGCTACAGACACATATTTGGAACAGTGAACCATGTACCTGGGTAGAACACGTGAGCTTTCTAATTTTAGAATGACTTCAGCTCCACGTGGGAAAACTCCAGACAATGGAACGGGGAAGTGGTTTGCAGTTCTGGAAAGCTTTTGTTAGGTGAGATGAGCAATAAACAGATCCCTTGCTTGCTGGCTGACCCATGTTCTACCTGTTTTCCAAACAAGTAACGCCTTCAAAGACTGCTCCCTATAATCGGATTTGCCCTCCCTCTGCGCCCCCCCAGCCCAAACTCGCCCTTCTCAACATAGTTAAGCCCAAAGTCCCCACCAAAATCTGACCACCATCTCCCCAAGCAAGCCGATAAGAGTGACCTTCCCCATGAATAACAGCACTGTGAATTTTCCATGGTCTTTTATCATCGCCTCTGAAGTCTCCCAGATGCTAAATTAAGTAAGGCTTCCAACACTGCCCGGTTCCCGGTGGGGGTCATTAGACACAGGCTAGAGGAAGGAGCAGAATTCAGAGGTTTAAAGAGCCACCCCGAGTACCCAGATCGTGCAAGGAAGATAGCACAGGGAGCCTGGCTCCCAGGTGCCTGAGCAAGGCCCTCACCACACCCCTCGGTCATTAGAGCAAGTCTCACGAAAACATGAGAACCTCATGGGCAGCCTGGGAACTACGCAACATTTCCGAGGGTTAAGCAAGCAGCCACCCAACAACTTAACCAGGATGCATTCTGTCCCTTGTCAGGGGCATTAAAAGGTGCCTTTGAAGATAGGTTGTAACTCTTTGTGAAGGATGCGAAGCTCTAAGCTGTAGGTGCTGCCTGCCACCCTCATCTTGCCTCCAGCTAATGTTTCTCTGCATGCTTTACAGATTGACAACCAACCAGATACAAATTTTCTGTCCTGACCCCCAGACTACTGACTTCACTCTTGTAGCAATTATTTTCTAAATCATGCACTAAGCAGTCAGCTGTGGTTGCCTTCTGTCACTATGAGGCTCTCATTATGGGTTCTCATTATGGGTTCACCTGTGTAGTGGGGACAAGGACACAGAAGTTGTCCAGTAACTATAATGTTAGAACCTGAATGTAAAATAGTACCTGGCTCCAAGAGAATGAGATACATGGCGGTCACACTACCGCCAGCCTATCTGAGGCCTGTGGCAGGCATCGCCAGTTGATCACTGCCATATTTCCTAACAGTCTGAAGGCAGCCTTATAATCCTCAGCAAAGCTTTCCAAGTAGTCTCTATCTATCCATCAGAGTGATCACGTGAAAAACTTCACAGGTTATTTCTGATTCAAGGCCAACAGATGAGGAAACTAAGATCCAAACAGGAACCAGATGAATAACTTGCCCAGGGACTCGACAAAACTCAGACCAGATGGGCCCAGTGCCCAGGATTCCTAACCTTCAGCCTAAGGCATGTACCCCTCCAATGTCCCACCCAAAGCAGATGTCTGGAAGCATTTACTGATGACAATAACGCCAGTTTACCATGCCTCTGGCATCATGTACCCTCCACATACGGGGCTTTGTAAAAAGGAAGATTGGAAGAAACCAATGAAACCTCAACAAGAAAGTCAGGAGCAACCATGAAGTCATGAGAACATTGAACTTTTTGGGGGGAAAAGCACAAGAAAGCCGCATGGGATCAGCCCCTGTTCCTTCAAGCTCATATTCTACTCCTGATTGGCACATGGAGTTTGCAATTTTCTCTCTACGCTGCTCCATCAAAATGTTAGAGCTTAATTCTGAGTATGCCTGCAGTCCTTTGCTCCAGCACCATCAATCAGGAATGTACCAAAACCTTCTTATGTCCATTACTGTTTCTCATTCCAATCAACTCTTAGAGTGAAGAGACCTGCATATTTATGCCATGGGTGAAGCTCTCATAGCTTCTGTCCTAAAACAACCCATCTTCACACCTAAATGGATAGTTTTAGGATTTAGTAAATGAGCCCACCAACATTCAGAGCATAAGGGTTAGGGGGGACTCAGATGTGAAAGTCAGTCACCCAGTATATAAATGAGCACATTTTACAAAAGCAGTGTTGACCTGAAAGGAAATATAAGTAGAAAGCAAAATATGAAAACATCAAAGGGAATGAAAATTAGGGACTTCCCTGGCGGTCCAGTGGTTAAGATTCCTCAGTTCCACTGCAGGGGGGCACGGGTTCGATCCCTGATTGCGGAACTAAGATCCTGCATGCCACGTGAGGAAAAAAAAAAAAAAATCTAGAACAATAAAAAAAAAAAACCTAAAACGTCTAATCTTGTGACAAAGGGAATGCAAATTAAATGAAGTGCCACAAATTTGAATTCAGCATCATCCATCCTCCATATTTAAGGATCTAACCAAAAAAAAAGAACTCTTGTTGCTTTTGTTGGTGTAACTGAACTATGGTTTTGTTTTTAAAGTTCTTACTTGTTAGATATAAGCAGTGTTCACAAGTGAAATGGACTTTGTTTTTAAACTATCCCAACAAAGATGAAACTCAAAAAGGTGAGAGAATAGATGAAAGAAAAATTGCAGAGTGATCCTAACTGTTGAAGCTGGGTGACGGGTATATGGGGATTGATTTCACTATTATTTCTCCTTTTCTATGTATGAAGATTTCTATTATAAACAGTAACAAATAGTTTTACTTCCTGAATTAGTCAAGAGTTAAATACACACATACCCCAGTGCTGGGGTAGCGAGTGTGGCTGGCAGGGGTGGTCCCCAGGTTGAGCTGCATCCACAATAGGATTTTAGCCATGTCTGGAGAGGACAGAGTGGGGGTGGGATGGGATGGTCAAGGCCTACCAGGGCCTGGGGAGTCTTCTAGGAGATAGGAAGGTCACCCTAAAGGAAGAGAAAGTTGAGCAAACAAGCCTGATTTAGTCACAAAGCCCTAGCCCTTGGAGGTGTGGCTATGACATGGCCATCACCATTTGCACTTGTCCACTAACTAGCCCAGCCCTCTCTGGACTCATGTCTCGGTCCAATGGGGTAGGGTAGAGAGTAAGCAAACATGGAAAGAACTATTCCATTAACCTCTCTGGGGCACAAGTCCCATAGCTAAGTAACCCATCAAACAGAGAACAATGCAGAGGCCAGACTGGCAGCCCACCTCCCTTCTCCACATATCACCAACCAACTCCAACATCTCAAGGCCCCCTGGACACTAGAAGGTGTGGCACTGCCTCTGCTCTCACCCATCACATTGGGCTACAGAGTGGGACTCAGCCAGTTACAGGGTCATGTGCAAAAGGGTAGGACACAACTACTGTTTTCTGAACATACATCATCATGAGGGAGAGTATGTCTCTGATATCAACAAGGACCTGAGACTATCTCACAGAAGCAAGTCCAGAAAGGAAAGATGGAAGACAGGTTGGTCACTACTGCAGCAAGGACAGTCAGTTTTTGGATAAATGTCACAGGTTTTCCCATTTCTACCCAGAAGAGCCTGGGAAACCCCAAAGGACCTCAGCAGGAGCCACGCCAGGCCCCTGAGGGGACCGGCTGAGGTACGACATCCCCTAGGCCTTTCTTGTACAAATGGATGCAATGGGAGGAGGGGATAAAATAACCAGGAGGACCCGTTCCCATGGAGGCAGCATCAACATTTGCCATCACCACAAATTGTCACCTACAAGTGACTTAGAGGAGACCCTGGCTCTTGGCCTACCAGGTCCTACAGTGAGGACCAGCGGGGGCTGGAGATGCACCTGGGGGGTAAATGCATCCCAGGAGGGGGGTTGGGGCAGTTCTGAAAACAGCATGGGGGACTCACAAAGCTATCTCCCCCTCCCTATATACCATATCTGAGCCCTCTGTGATGGGGGAAGTAATTAAAAAGTGAAAGAACTACTTCATGGAAACTCTGGCAGACCCTGGACTCTAAAAGCACCGCTTTGGGACGGACAGATCCTTCTACCCCGAGTCCCAGAAAAGAATAACACAGAGGAAGAAAGGCATCTGTGGCAACATGGGCCACCAAGTGGCTTGGACACCTTAATGGTTCAAGTGCATCAAGGATGCACAACCTCCACTGTGTTTGGATGGAAAGGTCTGGAAGAAGAGAAGAGCCAAGTACCAGGGACACTGTGTGGTTGGTTAGAGAATTTATGAATGCATAGGACCACCTCCTGCCCAGGCACCTCCCTGAGATAACTAGGGAAACACAGCAGGGGCCACTGCAATAACAGATGGGAGCATACGCCATGTCAACGAGGGAACAGTGAAACTGGCAGACTCATGCATTGCTGGCGTAGAAATCAGCTCAATTCACTTGGAGAGCTATTTGGCAATTTGTTAAAAGGTTCATAAATATATTTATCCTTGCTCCTGGAGATATGTCCTAAGGAAAGAATCCAAAAGAAGGAAACACCTTCTAGGCATCAAGATGTAGCATTATAATTTAAACTGGAGGCAACAAAATATCCCATGGGAAATGCCTAATTAAATCACATATGTCCGTTTTAATGGAACATCATGACATTTCAAAAGGATAAATTTCAAGACTTTCTAGCAACATGGAAAAATGCACAACTCCAAACGTTGAATTTAAAAAGGAGGAATCGGGCTTCCCTGGTGGCGCAGTGGTTGAGTCCGCCTGCCAATGCAGGGGACATGGGTTCGAGCCCTGGTCTGGGAAGATCCCACGTGCCGCGGAGCAGCTGGGCCCGTGAGCCACAACTACTGAGCCTGCGCATCTGGAGCCTGTGCTCCGCAACAAGAGAGGCCGCGATAGTGAGAGGCCCGCGCACCGCGATGAAGAGTGGCCCCCGCTTGCCACAACTAGAGAAAGCCCTCGCACAGAAACCAAGACCCAACACAGCCATAAATAAATAAATAAACAAATACTTTAAAAAAATAAAAAAATTAAAAAAAAATAAAAAGCAGGAATCCAAATAGTTTCCTCACCATGACTAACTGTATAAAAATATTAGCGCACATGGACAAATGCTAAAAGCCGATGCTTTCTGTGATCCTCTGCCCGAGAATGGTTTGCCTCCCACGTTTCCCAACTTTCCAATCTGTTGATCGAGGATCTTGCAAACGAGACCGGGGAAATATGACTACAAATGTCAAAAAATAAACTGGAAAATAACTAAACAAAATCACCAGGCAGAAGGAGACGAGGGTTTAGGGATCTGGGTTCTTCTTTAGATGGATTAGAACGTGACGGTTCCCAGCTTGTGGGTCGTGCAGGCTCTGCTTTCCGGCACCCCTGCCCACAGTGATTGTCTGATCAGAGAAGGGAGAGGGCGAGCCCTGAGGCCAGCAGTTAAGACCTCCCAGGAGCGCTCCCTGGGCCCCTGGGACAGAGGACAGAGAGGGTGCAGGGGACATTTGTGCGGGAGCTCAGCGGGCAGGAGCCCCGGGAGGAAGCTTAGAGCTCAGGCTCCACAAGGCAGCCAGGGTCTGCCGCCGTGCAATGCTCCGCACACCACCCCACCCCAAGGGGACGGGACTCACCACTCAGAGCAGACGTGCTGTTCTCCAGGGCCTGGCACACAGCCAACAAAAGACCTGTGAGGGGAAGAAGAGAGGACAGGTGAGAGTTTGGCCAGCAGCCCACATTCTCAGGCTTCGAGAGTGGGCCCTTGCAAGGGAGACTTGGTAGTTTCACAAGGTGGCCAAAGGCAGGCTTGGTGACATACTTTGGGGAACTCAGTGCAAAGTGAAGACGTGGGACCCTCTGTCCAAAAAGCAGGAAAAAAGTGCCTATCTAATGGGCACTCTAAGTTACTAAAATATCAAGCTTTTCCCTTCCTTTCCTGGTCTCTCTGTCTCCACTTGTCATGATGTTTCTTGTTTCTGTCTTTTTAAAAACACCTTATAAATATTTTTATTGTGGTAGAACATACATAGAAGTCACTACCTTAACCCTCTTTAAGTGTACAGTTCGGGGGCTTTAAGTACCTACACACTGCTGCGCATGTCGTGATGTTTCTTATCTGCTCTTTCTGGTCTTGCTCTCTCTGGGGTATGAGGAGACTTGCAGGGTGAGCACAGATCCTCAGAGGCGCCCTGGGCCCCAGCGACAGCGCGCAAGTGTGCACGTGACCCCGCACTGCCGCGCTTCCCCTCCCCCAGCGGCGGGATGGGTGTGTGCGACCCAGCTGGGGACAGGGGAGCCTAGTCAGGGGTTTCCTCTTCCCAGAAACCAGTCGCCCCAACCCAAGGTGGGCAGGTGACCCGCGAGGGTGTTGCAATATCCACCCTGGCAACCTGGACGGGGGGAGGGGAGTCAGTCATCCACGGAAACGCAGTGGGGCTGCCAGCCCAGGATGGGGCAGCTACCACCATGCCCTGCCCGGGATGCCGTGGGGTGTGCACACCTCACCCCAGCCTTTCTTGTGTCCAGGCCCCATGTGGCAGGGGTGAGAACCCACCCAGGGGAGGCAGGGAGGTGACGGTAGGTGGGACCACAGGAGGCGAGGCCCAAGTCCTCCCCGGTGCACACCCCACGGTCCCACTGAACTTCATTTACAAGATACAAATGCAAAGAGAAAACTGTTAAGAATTTCAAGACTGCAGCTGCACAGCGGCAGCGGTGTTAGCCCCCCAAGCCCAGGGCCCACCTGAGCAGGAGATCCTGTGACCACCTGTGAAACCGCCCCTGCCAGCAGATGACCTTATATGCCAGCATGTTACAGTACCAGAGGTTTCAGGAAACAGAGCAGCAAAATTCTGATGAAAAAGGAATCTCTCTGAGTTGTGCAATCAGCATGAACTAAGTTAGAATGACTTCCTAAAACCAAACTGCAAAAAGACGCCGTGGTGGCCATGCTAACAGGCTGGGCCGCCTGCAGGTTAGCCCAGAGGCAGCAGAGAAAACAGGCAAACTTCTGCACTGTGACCCCTACCCCAATGCTCAGGACCAGCTCGCCCCCCGCCGTGCAGGCTGTGAGGGCTCCTTTCTCCTGTCCCTCAGAGTGTAGACGCACCAGCCCTTGACTCTCAAGGGAGAAACACATTGCAACAGATATGGCAATCTGCTCATGACTTTCCTTCAGGCCTTTGACATGAGAAACATCTCAAAAGCTTCAGACCGCTTTTACTGCAGGCTTGGCATGGATTTCCCAAATACTCCTACAGAGTGTTGAACCAGACATTTGTGCTGGAGTTGGGTTGGGGGAGACCAGTCGGCGGTGGGGGACAAGGAGAGAAAGTTAGTAAAATCACACATCTGCCCCGTGCAATTCTTTCTTGTTGCTCAATAGACACTAACTTTGGAAGCATGGTCTTAGGGTTTCCCTGGACATATCTAAAAGGCCGAGTTTGTAATCCGCACACCAAGCGTTAAAATGAGGCTTTCCTACCAAAGCCAGAAAAAGTCTTAGAGGTTTCTCACTGTCAGCTGGGGACCCGTCACAATCTGATTTTGCTGACACCACCACAAACCACTCTGGGCCAAAGGTGGCCCGTGACCTGTGGTACCAAAAGGAACGACTCGGGGATGCTTTGCATACCTCTCGACAGAAAGTGCCAATGGCCTGTCACAAACTGTCCCTGAACGAATGAATTACCTTCCCATCTCCCTCCCCGGCCCCATATCCTGTCAGTCAGCATAGTTCCTGGGCTCCACGTTGACCTCTGCTTAAGCAAAACCAGAATAAGAAAGCGAATACTGTCCAACTCTAGCCAGGACAGAGATGTTCGCCAGCCTGCAGGGTGCGTGGAGGGCAGCTCCCGCAGACTCGGGGTGAGCCCCCTTGCCCCCTCTGCTCCTCACCTGGGAGCTCTCAGCTGCCAACTTGCAAAGGTGTCTTGGGAACTAATTAGAGTTCACAAAACCACCATGTTCCACAGATGAAAGACACTGGGTTTTTAATTCATAATTTGAGCAATAGGAGAAGAATAGTTCCTTTCTATACCCTCACATTCCCATGGAAAAACGTTTTAGTGCCCTGGGCTCTCTCTGCAATCTCCATTCAGGCACAACTTCAGCTGAAGCCCTGTGATGGGAGGTGAGCTCTCTGCTTTCCCTTCACTGCGTGGTGGGCTCCCTAAGAGGGTCCCAGACCAAAACGACAGGGCCAGGCCTCTTTCAGTTCTCACGTGGGTGGGTACCCCTTATTGGACAGGTGCCACTCTCAGGCCCACCACTCGGCTTTTACACGCATCATCTTATTTAGTCCTCACGATAACCCATGACACAGGGCACCTCCTGGCCTCCCTGCCTTCTGGTCCAGCCCATGGGAACACCCGGTTTTACAGATGAGGAAACTGAGGCTTAGAGAGGTTGAGAAGTCTGCCCAAGCTCCTGCAGCCAAATTCAAATTCAAGTCTGTCCAACTCCTGTGCCCAAGACAGTGTTTAATTACCACCCCGAACACCAGTCCTTCTGACCATAGCCTGTCATGACACACTGGAAGGTGTGTGTTTACCAGTTACAACCCCCAAATGAGTCCGACAACAGATTCAGCAGGCTTAGCCTCCAGGTTGATCCGTCTTTTCCAGAGGTTACGTCAGTTACCTCTTGGGATACTCCCACTGTCTCCAATTCCCCCACTGCGAGCAACGTCTGCCGAGAAGGGGCAAGGGTGTGACTGTCCAGACACCCTGCAGCCCAGTATTCGTAAGCCCAGCTGCCCAGACTGCCAGCTCCCACCCCCGGGCTGTGCAGAGGCCTTCCAGAAACATGTGGACTTGGCAGGCTCCGAGGCTCATCAAAAGCACAGGAAATCCTTCCCGGGAGCACCTGGATGGGGACAGTCCGGGCCCGGGGACAGCGCCACAGTCAGCAGCTCCGGGGAGACGACACACACTCCGGACGGAGGCCTGGCAGCCACAGGTGCCTCTGCCTGAGGTTCAAAGCCGGACCTCGCCTGCCGCAGGGCCACCCAGCCAGCCTCCCTCTGGGCCAGGAATCCCTTCTAGGCTGCTCCTGCCAGCACCCCATTTCTGTTTAAATAGCTCCAAAGAGGGGAATCCCTGCCTTGTGAACTTTAAAAAGAAAAGGGGGTGGTGGTGAGGGGAAAACCACATGCAACGGAAGAAAGACCTTATGAAAGGCGGACCCTGTTCCTTGAGGTAGACTGGGAACCCAGGCTGCCCTCCAGGAAGGACAAGGGCTGCAGTGCTTAATAATTCAGCTGTTTGGAATGCAGACAGACGTTTCCAACAGGAAGAATGTCAACAGAAAGGCTACCCTACTTATCTGGTGAGCTCACAGGATGGGGCCATTGTGAAGCCCACCCACCTCTGGGCCAATGGGAAATGCTGCTGACGGATGCTGGGCACTCCCCACCCCCAGGCCGCAGAGCAGGGTGCCCCTCCGTGCACGCCTTCACTCAGGCACGGGGCCGGGACCCGGCTGCGCCTGCAGCACGGGACACCCTCCACCCATCACCTGCTGGCCTACTGACCGCCTCGCCTCCTCTGTGGACATTCAGCTCTAGTGCCCTGGCCTGGAAGAAGCAGCCTCAGGCCCTCAGTCACCCCAGCAGAGTTGACCATGCCCTGCTCTGGCCTCTAATACAGCCAGTATTTGCTCCTACCTACTCCACTGTATAAATCAGCTGTTCTGGTGATGGCCATTCTGACTGGTGTGAGGTGATACCTCATTGTAGTTTTGATTTGCATTTCTCTAATGATTAGTGATGTTAGTGAGCATTCTTTCATGTGTTTGTTGGCAATCTGTATATCTTCTTTGGAGAAATGTCTATTTAGGTCTTTCTGCCCATTTTTGGATTGGGTTGTTTGTTTTTTTGATATTGAGCTGCATGAGCTGCTTGTAAATTTTGGAGATTAATCCAGTTGCTTCATTTGCAAATATTTCCTTCCATTCTGAGGGTTATCTTTTCATCTTGTTTATGGTTTCATTTGCTGTGCAAAAGCTTTTTCATTAGGTCCCATTTGTTTATTTTTGTTTTTATTTCCATTTCTCTAGGAGGTGGGTCAAAAAGGATCTTGCTGTGATTTATGTCACAGAGTACTGTGCCTATGTTTTCCTCTAAGAGTTTTATAGTGTCTGGCCTTACATTTAGGTCTTCAATCCTAATCATTAAGAAATGCAAATCAAAATTACAATGAGGTAACACCTCATACCAGTCAGAATGGCCATCATCAAAAAGTCTACAAACAATAAATGCTGGAGAGGGTGTGGAGAAAAGGGAACCCTTTTGCACTGTTGGTGGGAATGTAAATTGATACAGCCACTATGGAGAACAGTATGGAGGTTCCTTAAAAAACTAAAAATAGAACTACCATACGACCCAGCAATCCCACTCCTGGGCATATACCCTGAGAAAACCATAATTCAAAAAGAGTCATGTACCACAATGTTCATTGCAGCTCTATTTACAATAGCCAGGACATGGAAGCAACCTAAGTGTCCATCAACAGATGAATGGATAAAGAAGATGTGGTACATATATATAATGGAATATTACTCAGCCATAAAAAGAAATGAAATTGAGTTATTTATAGTGAGGTGGATGGACCTAGAGTCTGTCATACAGAGTGAAGTAAGTCAGAAAGAGAAAAACAAATACCATATGCTAACACATATATATGGAATCTTAAAAAAAAAAAAAAGGTCATGAAGAACCTAGGGGCAAGACAGGAATAAAGACGCAGACCTACTAGAGAATGGACTTGAGGACACAGGGAGGGGGAAGGGTAAGCTGGGACAAAGTGAGAGAGTGGCATGGACATACATACACTACCAAACGTAAAATCGATAGCTAGTGGGAAGCAGCCGCATAGCACAGGGAGATCAGCTCGGTGCTTTGTGACCACCTAGAGGGGTGGGATAGGGAGGGTGGGAGGGAGGGAGACGCAAGAGGGAAGAGATATGGGGATATATGTGTATGTATAGCTGATTCACTTTGTTATAAAGCAGAAACTAACACACCATTGTAAAGCAATTATACTCCAATAAAGATGTAAAAAAAAAAAAGAAAAGGATGCCTTGGATTTAGAGGTGGCGAGCAAAGGCCTATGGAGAAAGAACTAATGCAGACGAGAGGGGCAGGAACCAGGTGAGAGAGGCAGAAGGGAGTGTGGGTGTTTGGAGGGTAGCCAGGATCCCCCCTTCCTCTCCTGCCATGCTTGGGGTCGCAGGGTCATAAGGGACAGAGCAGGAGCTCAGGAAGTGAGGGTGGTACCTAGAAGGTGAGACTCCTGCATCTCAGCATGAGGTCTTCAGGTGACACTCATGGACAGCCATATAGGGCACAAAAATATATGGAAATGGGTCACGGGGAACCCAGGGCCTGCTGGTATCTTCTGGTACCAGATTCTAAGGTATCTTTTCTTATGAATTATGTTCCAACATCTGAATTTTACCTGCAAACATGGCAGGATTTTTAACTGCATAGCAAAAACTGCAATATTGTGTGACTTTATCAGTATTTTTAAATGCAAGAGGTTCGATAGCCAGGTGAAGATGCTGGCTTCAGGGTCAGAACTGATTTGGAAGAAAGAAAAAGGGAACACACTGCAGGCAGGGACAAGGAGGGAAGCTGGTAGGACCAGGAGACCCGGGCCTGCCCCGCCTTCGAGAATATCCATAAATGCCATGGTTGAAAGCAGCCACGAGGCATCCTCATCGCCCCAGTGCAGCATTTCTCTCCAAGGAAGAGCTGACAATTCACGAGTGCTCCTACTTACAGAGACACCAGTTACACTGGCTTCAGAGGATGGCAGGCAAAGCAGCAGAGGAATTTGTGGAGGAACTGGCCAGACGGGATTAGGACAGCTCAGGGGAAGGCAAGGAGGGTTTAGAAATATGTGACACGGGAATGAATCACCTTAGGCTGATGGGCTCATGGGACAGAGGGCTCTTTCTTTCACCGTCCCAGCATCTGGAACTCTGCTTTCAAAACACAGATTGGACTCTGCTACCCAAGGAGAATCTTATCGAGAAATTATTTGAAATGGTTAGTGCTGTGTTTCAGGTGGCGAGTCCAGACACACAGAGCAAAGAAACTCTCCCAACTCTGCAGGGAGAGGGCAGCTCTCAGTTACAAACCCACCCAAGTGAGGTTCTGATCCTGTGCCCAAACAGCCCCACACTGGACACATGAACTGAGAAGACACTTGTATGTCAGTGGCGGGTGGTAGAGGGAAGACCACCAGCGCCTGATTGGTCTTCTGAGCTCCCTCCTCACACCGTTCAGCCATAATTATTATTGTGGCTGATAGCGTTATTAACAATAATAGCAGCAACATTTGAGCACTTATGACATGCCCTGCATCATCTCATTCAATACTCAAAGCCAGTCCTAGGAAGCAGGTACTATTTGTGCTCCCATTTCAGAGGTGAGAAAGTGGAGGTACAGGAGAGGAAGTCACCTGCCCAAGGTCACCCAGCTTGTAAGTGACAGACATTGCAGGCTCATGTTACAGGGCCCAGCTGGCCCCCCTTTGCTTTCCCTTACCCTATGAAGTGCAGCCAAAGAACACAGACATGCTAGAAAAGTCCACCTCCTCCTCTTCTCCTGGATCTAAGCCAGATGTACTGGGATATGCAGGCTACCAAGGGGTCCAGAGACTAGGGTCATTCGTGAATGGTGTCACCTTTAGCAAGTCCCTTCACCTCTCAATCTTGGGTTCCTTACGTTTAAATGACAGAGTTGGGCCAGAAGATCAGCCCAGTCCTTAACTTCTGGAACAATATGGGGCTGTGCATCTTCTTCAACCATCTATCTGGGGAAGGGGGGTGGGGACATACTTGGCCTCATTCCAATGCTTTGTAGGTGGATCCCTCGCCTTGAACGAGGATCAGGCAAGATGCAGGCTGTGTGTGCTTATCTCAGTGAGTGAGCTCGGTTTACAGTAATATGGTCTTTCAGTTTAGCATGGCACTTCCATCAAATATCAGAAGATGGGAGAGATCCGAAAACCGCAACCTAAAAGGGCACTTCTCATTTCTACATTTTCAATGCACTTTTTTTAAAAAAATTAATTAATTTATTTTTGGCTGCGTTGGGTCTTTGTTGTTGTGCGAGGGCTTTCTCTAGTTGCAGAGAGCGGGGGCTCCTCCTCGATGCGGTCTGCAGGCTTCTCTTGTTGCGGAGCACGGGCTCTAGGTGTACGGGTTTCAGTAGTTGTGGCTTGCGGGCTCTAGAGCACAGGCTCAGTAGTTGTGGTGCACGGGCTTAGTTGCTCCGCGGCATGTGGGATCTTCCCGGACCAGGGCTCGAACCCGTGTCTCCTGCATTCAGGTGGATTCTTAACCACTGCGCCACCAGGGAAGCCCTTCAGTGCAGTCTTTTTTTTTTTTTTTTTAATTTTTATTTATTTATTTATTTATGGCTGTGTTGGGTCTTCGGTTCGTGCGAGGGCTTTCTCTAGTTGCGGCAAGTGGGGACCACTGTTCATCGCGGTGCGGGGACCGCTCTTCATCGCGGTGCGCGGGCCTCTCACCATCGCGGACCCTCCCGTTGCGGGGCACAGGCTCCAGACGCGCATGCTCAGTAGTTGTGGCTCACCGGCCCAGCCGCTCCGCGGCATGTGGGATCTTCCCAGACCAGGGCTCGAACCCGTGTCCCCTGCATTAGCAGGCAGATTCTCAACCACTGCGCCACCAGGGAAGCCCTTCAGTGCAGTCTTGACACCGGCTTGATGATATATTCTAAGCTTACACAGTCCATGAGGAACGCTCTTGGGTCAGTGAGCTTGGGACCCTTCCTAATGACCCCTGGGTGGCCATAAGCAGCAAAGCCCAACTTGATGCGTCTAAGGCAATACCTCATGACTATGACACTGTGGAAAATAAGCCAGTGTTACCTGAATGCTCATGGGTATTGTCCATATATCTGTGGATGGGAAAACCTCAAGTATTCAGAATGAACCTGCAGGATGGGGAGGTGAAAGAGACAGGCAGATGGGTGCCTGCATTGCAACCCTGTACCATTTTCTATTCCTGACTCAGGGTCTATTATGGCAGAGCAGAAAGGAGCCTTGCCGTCAGGCCTTTGTTCAAATCCTGGCTCTGCCACTGCTTAACTGTGGGACCTTGGCTAAGTTATCTAACCTCGCTGAGCCTCTGTGTCCTCATCCATAAATAAGGATAACACTTCCTCACATGACTATTGCAAGGATTAAATAAAATAAAATAGTGTATGCAAGGTCGGAGGAAAATGGACTCTTCCATACTATATTGAAGGCAGATGAGTATGGGCTGCTGAAGCCAACACACAAACCCCATGTTCCCATAGACACTTTCCCAATACCAGGTCCCACACACCATCTCCAATCCTGACCCCTCTCCAGAGGCCTGTACCTCAAATGTCGTGTTCCAAAATAAACTCACCTGTCTCCTGACCGTTCCACTCCTCCTCCTTCGTTCTAGGTGGGGCTGAAGACCCGACAGCTGTCATCGACCCCTCCCTCTCCTTTACCCTGTATCCAAGCCAAGGTCTCCTACACGTCCTGCCTCCACCTTATCCATCCCCCTGCATCCCCACTGCCCCAATTCAGCCTCATCATCTCTCCTGGGCTATCACAATAGTTGCCTGACTGGTTTTCCTGACAACAGCTTCTTTACCTTTGCTCCTGCTGCCAGAAGTGAGCTTCCAGAGCACTTCTGGGTCATCAGACTCCTTCCCTCTAAACCCCCGCTCACAGAGCCCCCTCCCCCAGCCAAGAAGTCCCAAGCAGAGATTTCAGGTGCATAACCTGGTCCCAAACCCCATTTCCATCTGGCTCCTCCCACCCGCTCCTGTTAGGCACCAGCCGCCTGGCACTGTCCCCCTTCCCTGCACACGACCTGTCCTCACTCAGCTCGGTGCCTTGGGGCTCAAGCCACTAGGGTCCTGACTCGAGTTCTTGCAGCTGTGTGACCTTTGCTTAGTTGCCTGAGTCTCGGATTCCTCCGCTATGAAAAAGAGATAACGATATTGGTCTCCCACACAGGGTTACTGTAAAGACTGAGTGAGGGGACTCAGGAGAAACGTGTGATACATGGAGTGGCCCATCACAACCATGCAACATGTGGTCGCTGCTATGACTGAGAGTTCCCATTTCTATCATGCTACTCCCTGAGTCGGCCAGCCCCTTCCTCTACCTGTAAACAAATTTGCCTCTGAAAGCCTCGCTCAAATGTCAGAAACAATCATTTCTTCCTCAGTGCCGTCCTTATTAGATCCCACCTTGTAGTTAAGAAGTTTTCACGTCTCACCCCTCCCCGCCAGCGAGGTCGGCAGCTGTGTCCTACTCATCTCTACCCTCACACCTGGTGCAATGCCTGCCACCTACTTAGGGTTTGGATACATGTATGTTGAACTGGATTTCTCTAAGAGGTCACCAGCTTGAAAACAGAGTTGGAGGGGGGTGAGTACTGAGAGTGTGCAGGTGGGGAGTGGGAAAACCCACCGACCCCCCGGAATTCCCCCCTCACTTCTCCCCCAGCTACACCTCTCAGTGTCGGTTCTTTTTCTGATTTCAGTGGAGTTGGAAAACACGGAAACCTGGCATTCACTCATTCAACAAGTGTTTACTGAGCACCCACTACGTGGCAGAGACTGCTCTAGAGGTTGCAGAGATAGGGGAGGGACTCAAAGGCCCCTCTCTCACAACATCTGCAATGCACTCTTCTTGTGAGGAATAATTCTTCCAACCCTTAGAAACCATCACACTGAACTGCATTACCGAAGTCAGGCTGCACCATCATTCAGTCGGGTGCTGAGTTAAAATGCCTCTTCTCTTTCAATCCTGGTTAACGAGTCTCACTAGAATATAGAGAAGACCACTCAGGATGGGGAAGCGTCACCCTTCTCCTGAGCCTGGAGTAAGTCTGCTGAACCAAGATCATGCCAAGATGACCCTGAGTTGTTTGGTCACCTGATGAGATGACCCCCGAAATGTTTTACACCCTTAACTTATTTTGTCAGTTTTTCCTGAAATCTTTATGAGAAAGCAGGAAGATATGGCTGAAGCAAACACACCCACCTGTGTCCTGGGAGCCTCTCCCACGCTCGCTATTCAAGTCCTTTGTTCCACCCAAATGTGTCCACCTAGCCCAGGCTTCTTAAATATTCTCACTCGCTCTCTCCTGCCCGGAAAACCCTCAGGCTGCCCCGACCTCACTTCTTTGCAGCCCCCCAGGCCCAGACCTCTTTTCCCACCATCTCTGACTTAGGAGAACAGATTACTATCTTCCTTTCCGTACTTCAAAGGCCAAATGAGAATATTTGCAAAATGCTTTGGGCTCTTTAGAGTCAAGGTCCTAATAAATGCCCAGGACTTATACCACATGCACAGGCATCAGAGAAGCAATGCAGCTATAAAAGGAGGTGGCGTGCTCATCCTGACTTCTGGAAGACATGCAAAAAAGAAATGACTAAATAAAAAGTCCGCAGAGACCCTTGCAGGAGGGGGTGGGTGCTGCCCTGTTGAGAAACCTTTGTTTCTAAGGCCTGGCAGGTGTGATGCAACCCCCTCACACTGCTACACACATATCTTCCTCTCTGCTCTCCCCAACAGCCACCCACGTCAAAGCCTTACAGAACGGGGCTGCCTACTGATCCGGTGGTCTGAGAGGACCCCCTCCTACAAAGCAAACAGCACACAGGAGCAAAATATCTTTGCCAAACAGTAAGTTAACCAGGATGCACAGAGCATCTCCTCTGGGCGAGGCGGGCCCTGTGCTCGCTCCCATCTGTGCCCCACCCTTTCTCGTCAGGAGGAAGCAGAGCTGAGGGTTTATCAAAGACCTGGACCAGGGCTGGCGACTGAGTCAAACTTCCTCTTCCACAGGCCCTGCTCCCATGCTGGCTGGCCGAGGGCCCTGGCCAGGGATTGCAGGGCAGCAGGACGAGTATCGCCGAGCCCTCCCGGAGTTTCCCAGCCGCTGAATCACCAACAGGCTCTACCAGGGCTGAGCTCCGAGGCCACAGGAAGCTGTGCGGAGGTGCTCGCGACCCCGCTGCAGCCGACTGACACTGATTTGAGGAGCAAAGGTGTCAGTGCCAAGGGCCACGCTCAATTTTCCCAGAGTCCCGGAGGAAAGGAGGGGCAGGAGAGTGGACCTGAGACAGGGCCGGGATCAAGTGGTAGATGCAAGGACACCACCTGCAGGGCCCGGGCCCCTCAGCTGCCGGGAATTGCAGAAATCAAACACCAAGCCCCCTCCCGCTTCGTGGAGGCCCACTGGCCCCATCCCAGCTTCCCCCGGCCTTGTGGTGTCCCCATAATTACCATCCTCCGGGCCCAGGGTCAGCAGTGGCTCTGCCTGTGTGGACCTCAGCCCAGCAGAGTCAGACTCTTGGCAGCCCCAACAAAGCCAGGCCCATCCCTCAGCTCTGTCAAGGCCCTGTGTACACATCACTCACCGCTAGTGGCTTGGAAGTAGGCTACGAGCGGGGAGGTAAAAAAAATAAGCAATCCTTGAACTCTGCCCCATTTCCTCCATGTGAATAGCTGGGTGATGACAAACTCACCCCTTCCCACAGCTCCGCTCAGGACACCCCTGGGTCCCCTCTGTAGAAGGCATGACGAGGCATGGGGTTTGAGCCAAGATAAATACCAGTGTGACTTGGCCGAATTTCAGATCAATGCAGCGTCAGCCTTGGGGGCTGGGGGAGGGTTGGACGGAGGGTACAGCGCTGCACCAATGCTAATCGCCACTGTCAGCCTTCCATCATGTTCTGTGTTCTCGGGGCTGACCACAGAACACCACTTAGGGGAATTCACTTGACTGCATGAGGACCACTGATTGAGAAGCAGGGTTCAAATGGAGAAAACAAATTCTCAGAAGCCTAGATTTTTCAAGAGTTAAGGGAAAACACCCTGAAGTCCTTGAAACCCCACAGCACACTGCAGGCTGGAAAAATGTCTAAGTTCTTCTCCTTGGGCCCTGGAAGTGAGGGGCAGGAGGAGGAAGAGGGGAGGGTAGATGAAAAAGGATGTGGGTGAAAACAGCAGGTACCAGCTGCTGAGAAGGGCCCGGATGAGGAGTGGGCAAGAGGCACTCAGAGTGACCCCTTTTAACTAGGAGACCCTGACCAAACCACCCCTAGCCCAGGGGTTCTCATCGCTGGCAGGGCCTCCTGGGGGCATATGGTAACGGGTGGGGTAGTTTTGATTGTCACAATGACGTGAGGGGCTCTCTTGGTATTTAATGGGTGAGAGCAGGGATGCCAAATTGCTGTGATGCACAGGACTTTGTCCTGCCTAGGATGCCAATAGTGCACCTTGCTGAGAAATTCCCGACCCCAGCAGGGAAAGTCCCTTCAACCACAGGTCATTCAGCCTCCAAAGGCATGCGGGCAGAAGCACCCTAAACTCAGGGGAGATGGAACAAGCCGGCAGCCACATGAACGGACAGGGTGACTCAAGAGAGCCTTGCTAATGGTCTGGGGAAGCTCGCGGCAGGACTGTGGCGTCAGCCTGCCCTCAGGAAGCTGGGATGCTCCTTTCCCCATGCAGTGATTCCCTCCATTCTCTGTTCATCTGTCTGCCTCTCTGTAATAACCTGAAGCATCTGGGTTGCACAACAGGAAGCCTACCTATAAAGTAACAAGACCGACGAACCATCAACAAACCTGCTCCCAGGGATTTGTAGTCGTGGGGCTCCAAACAGACTCCTGGGAGCCCGGAGAGGGAGGGAACTGTGGGAGGGGTGAGGCAGGCAGCTGTCTCTTGGTGCACTGATTTTAGGGCCCCTGACGTATTTCCCTCTGGCCAATGTATGTTCTTCTGGCCACATATGGCAAAGCTGTTCAGCGAATGCCCCCAAAGCACTTAGTAGTATGGGAAGAGTCTTATTTACTGACTGGAGACAAACCAGTGAGGAACAAGGTACACCTGACCCCACGGTTTTGGGTGAAGAGCATCACGTACCTTTTAGTAGTATCAACAAATCATTTTAAAGGAAGACAAAAAAAACCTGGGGAAGCATGGTAATTCTCCCCTACCAACCCTGCTTCTGCCCTTCCCCTACTTACCTCATTGACTTTTGGCAGGGAGGGTAGAGGTGCGAAGCAAAAGAAAAGAGAGAGGGAAGAGGAAGTTTTCTGCTAGGATGGTTTAGCTCGAGCAAGAGGAAAATGACAGAAAGAAGAATGTGTGTGGCATCCCTGGAATATTCAGCATATTTCTGAAGCACTGCCCAGAAAAATCAGACTCCTCTAAATGAAAGTGGTGCAGGAACCAGAACCAGCTGATGAAATGGTACAGCCACTTTGGAGGACAGTTGGGTGGTTTCTTACAAAACCAGACACAGTCTTACCATATGGTCCAGCAATCGAGCTCCTTGGTATTTACCTGAATGATTGAAAACTTATGTCCACACACACGCACAGAAAGCTGCACACAAATGTTTACAGCAGCTTTATTCACAATTACCCAAACTTGGAAGTAACCAAGATATCCTTCAGCAGGTGAACGGATAAGCTGTGGTACATTCAGACAACGGAATATTATGCAGCAATAAAAAATGAACTATCAAGCCACAAAAAGACACGAAGGAAACTTAAATGCATATTCCTAAGTGAAATAAGCCAATCGGAAAAGGCTATGTACTGTGACTGTGTGATTCCAACTATACGATATTCTGGAAAAGGCTAAACTATGCAGACAGTGAAAAGATCACTGCTTGCCAGGGGTTTGGGACAAGGGAGAGAGGGATGAACAGAGGAAGCAAAGAGCATTTTTAGGGCAGTGAAACTATTCTGTGTGATACTACAGTGGCGGATACATGTCATCACACATTTGTCAACGTTCATAGAATGCACAAAGAATAAGCCTTAATGTAAACTAGGGACTTTTGTTTACATTTAACCTTAGGTAAAAAACATTAACTTTCATTAATAATAATGTACCAATATGGGCTCATCAATTATAGTGAAGGTACCACACTAAAGCAAGATGTTAATAACAAGGGAAGCATATGGGAACTCTCTGTACTTTCTGCTCAATTTTTCTATAAGCCTGAAACTGCTCTAAAAAAACTACAGTCTAGAGGGGGGCAGTGCTCAGCCCACCTGGACCCTCGTGGCCAGAGGAGGCCCTGGAAGCAACCTAAATGTCCATTGACAGACAGATGGATAAAGAAGATGTGGTACCTATATACAATGGAATATTACTCAGCCATAAAAAAGGAACGAAATTGGGTCATTTGTAGAGACGTGGATGGACCCAGAGTCTGTCATACAGAGTGAAGTAAATCAGAATGAGAAAAACAAATACTGTATATTATCGCATATATGTGGAATCTAGAAAAATGGTACAGATGAACCTATATGCAGGGCAGGAATAGAGACGCAGACGTAGAGAACGGATGTGTGGACGCGGGGGTGGGGGGATGAATCGGGAGATTGAGATTGACGTATGTGCACTGCCATGTGTAGCTGGTGGGAACCTGCTGTATAGCACAGGGAGCTCAGCTCGGTGTTCTGTGGTGATCTAGATGGGTGGGATGGGAGTAGTGGGTGCGAGGGAGGTCCAAGAGGGAGGGGATATATGTATCCATATAGCTGATTCACTCTTTTGTACAGCAGAAACTAACACAACATTGGAAAGCAATTATAGCCCAATAAAAACAAACAAAAAACTACAGTCCATTACAGACAACTGTATACTGCTGGTGGCTGCCAGGGAGAGCTTTGATTGGTGGCTGATCTGACTGGACTGAGCCACCGTGGGGACCCTGAGCCTCACTCTCAAACTGGGAGCGTGTCAGGATGGGAGGAAGCAGAGGAGAACCCTCCGGAAATAGGCCACGGATAAGGCAGGGGGGAGCCTGGAGGGGAGGAAAGGGAGGAACAATGGGTGAGGGGTCTTCCAGAGAAGTCTTCCTATAGGGAGGCTGATAGGCACCACCGGGAATCTGAGCAGCTTTTGCAACAACCAAGGAAATCCAGTGCCCTGGTTTCAGGCAACTGGCCTTGCTTCTGTGGTTTCTGACGTAAAACAGATGATGTATCCTAGATGTTCCCTCAGCTGAGGACAAGTGATCAATGCAGTTTTCAACCTGTAGCCAGCCAGCTGTCACCTCTGAGACCGAGGGAGCAGAATTCGAGAGTTGCTAGAAGGATGGTTTAATCCTGCTTCTGGACCCTTCTGCTATATCTAAGAGGGGGGCTCCTATGTGGGTATCCAGCACAGCCTTTGGCATGACAAAATGCAGCTACTGTTACAGAGAACTCTTCCACCCTCCTCTTTCTGTCCTTTCTTACACTTCAGGTAGGAAAGGAACAAGAGAGAACTGGATGGCTTTCAACTGCCCGAAAGCATCCTTCTGTGAAGACCGATTTGCAAGGTAATGAAGCTAGTGGCTCATCCCCATCCCCAGCACTGTCACAACCTGACATTTTACTGTAGGTTTATTTGTTTATTTTCTGTCTCCTTGGCACCAAGTGGGGGACACCCTCTAGGGAACAGTGCCTGACGCATCGACAGCTCTGAACAAATACCTCCTGAATGAATTCAGTTCTTTTTAAAGCCAAACCTGGGAGACAGTTCCACAGAGATGTCTAGGAAGTGTGAACTAAAGAAGGTGACACTTAAACTCCTATTTGAGCAGGAGCATTTTATACAGACTTTGTGGAATACAGGTTCTTTCATTCTGGAATAAGAAGACACCATTAAAACTTTTCTGTGATGACAGTTCTCCAAGAAATAAGGCAGACACTGGAGCATTTTCTTCATCATGGGTGTGTGCATAGATAGATAAAGTCATCACAGATGTCCTTTCTGAACAGGTGACATCTAACAAAGACCTGAATAAAATGAGGGAAGCAGTCCTGCAAAAATGTGGAAGAAGAGCAGTCAAAACTGAAGGAACAGCAGGTGCAAAGGTCCTGAGGTGGGAATGAACTTAGCATGTTCAAGAAAGAGCAGGAAGGCTGGTGCAGCTGGAGGACAGTGGTGGGAAACGAGGGTGGAAGGATGCCAGGCAGGTGTCTGTCACAGGGAGCACTACGAATCCAAATTTTTCCAAGCTGGGCAGCCACTGGAAGGTTTTGAGAAGAGGAGCCACAGCATCTGATTAGATGGATCACTCAGGGTATTGAGAACAGAAGAGGCCTTATAGAGGCAAGACTGGAAACCAGAGGAATGGATGAGGCTACGGCAGTCCAGGCGGAAGATGAGAGGAGCATCCGGGAGGGCATGAGGAGTGGTTGGGTGTAGAACAGAATCAGAGCCAGCAGGACTTGGGAACTCGGGAGGGCTGAGCGTGGGACCTCCTCTCCTCACCCTATCTCTACCTCTACTATTTCCTTGCCTGCTTTACCTTCAAGACCAGCTCAAACATCAATGTCTTCAAAAACCTTTCCTGACCACCTCCCTCAAAAAATTAAAATAGCAAGCAAATGAGTCAACAGGAACACAGGTCTGAAGAAACCCATTCGCAAGTGCCAACAAGCACCAAAGCCACATAAGTCAATCTCATCTTGGTCCTGATGTTCTCACATTTCTCTAAAGAGTGTTCATTAACAGGGCCCAGCCAGGGTCTGTCCACTACCCCCAAGATCCTCCAGGATGCTACAAATTGGAATGCAGGCTCTGGCCCTGCTCATCCCCAGACAGGTGCTAGGAATCTCAGTCCAAGGGAACCCCAGGCTTACCTGTGAGACTCACATTCAACATCCAGGATAAGTTAGGGTCCAGACAACAATGGCTATGCCCAAGGCTTTCTGGAGGCTCACACAGTATCTAATCCTGCTCACCGTACACCCCTCTGCTACCACCCCCGGGGCTGGCCTAAAGCATCCCAGACTCAGAAGTGAAGGGCCCGCGGGGAGCAAAGCGAACAGGCTCCGAGCCAACCTGTGACCAGAGCACAGGCAGCTGCAAATGTACAGACCCAGGCACCATTCTCTGCTCCGGGTTTCTCTGCCCTACAAGTCCTGCCTCTGCCGCAACCTCTATGCCCCATGTGGACACAGCCCTTCTCTCTACTTTCTTTCTTATCCCCTCACAGTGCCTGTGGGGGACGATTAAACAGGGATTGTCACCCCCACTGATGCGGGTGTAAGGATGCTCATGACTGCTGGGACGGGAGTGCCACGACCTGCTACATACCCTCTAGGGAAAGGAGTCCCTCCCTCTAAGAAAGCGAGATATCAGTGTTCCCTTCTGACTAGCAGGCAAGCCAGAACACTCCTGCTAATAACCCAGTGAGGGCCCAAGATCGGCAGACATGAACATCAACACAGAGCTTTGTCATCCAACGTTACCTGTGGTTTTCTGCTTCTTACTTTGAAGGTAGGCAAATACCCCCGTGTCCTGAAAGACGACAGGATGTACCAGTCCATACCCTCACAGGCTCTCTGCCTCGCTGGATGCTAATCCTGCCTAGCAGAACTCAGTAGCACTTCTACATGGTTATGGTATTAGGTTTATGGAACACATTTTAAAAATTAGAGTACTGTATTTTTTAAAAGGCAGGAAATGTAAGCAACACCAGTGGGAACATCTTCAACTAATGCCTTGGAGAAACATATGACTTTTTCTCATTCTTAAGAAAAACGGCCCACCATCTCCAGCAGGAATGCAAGTATATGTGACACCACCTCGTCACTGGGTCCACAACAGACATTACTAATTGATCACAGCATTATCTCCCACTGAACTCAGATGCAGCCTCCAAATCCTTAGAAACAGTCATTTCCAAGGGATCACAGTTGGCCTAGAAAAAGGAACTATTTCCCACTTCTGCTCAAAAAATACCTGCTGCTATGTCAATGATGTTTTGGAAGTTAGAGGTGGGGAGGGGAAGGAAAGAAGAGAAAAGAGAAGTGAAGAGACACTCTGGGGGTAAATTATTTGTCATCAATAAAAATGTAAGGATCAACCATTAAATGTTAGGTATTGTGTGAGGCACTGCAGAAGTTGAGGATGGGGGCAAGAGGAAATCTGAAATAAAAAGCCCATGAAGTAGGAAACGAAACCTCTAGATGAAACACATGCACACATTCTCACACCCCTGCACACAATTATTGTCAATGGAGCAAGATGCCATCTGTCGGTATGGCTACAAATGAAAGTGGATTCTTCTTTTCTCCGCCAGGATAAGGGAGGCAGTACCAGAGAATACCAATAACTATTCATACCAATTTGTCCCCCTCCTCAAAGCAAAAGGTTTTTTTTTTTTTTTTAAAAGGAACTCTTTATTTATTTATTTATTTATTTATTTATTTATTTATTCATGGCTGTGTTGGGTCTTCGTTTCTGTGCGAGGGCTTCCTCTAGTTGTGGCAAGCGGGGGCCACTCTTCATCGCGGTGCGCGGGCCTCTCACTATCGCGGCCTCTCTTGTTGCGGAGCACAGGCTCCAGACGCGCAGGCTCAGTAATTGTGGCTCACGGGCCTAGTTGCTCCGCGGCATGTGGGATCCTCCCAGACCAGGGCTCGAACCCATGTCCCCTGCATTGGCAGGCAGATTCTCAACCACTGCGCCACTAGGGAAGCCCAAAGCAAAAGGTTTTTATGTAAATCAAAGCCCTAGATTTTCAGAAAATTTCTGCCTGTGTAGCCTCTGAAAATATCTCAGGTCATAAACAGCCCAGGTGAAAACAATGACTGAACCAATGATAAAAGAGGCTAAAGTGGAAACAACCAAGAGCAGCACAGAGATAGGTAGTTAGAACAATGCGGATTTCTTTAATGCTTTCTAATTAACTTACTGGGAACCTAAACGTGCTCATTCACAAAAGGTGATCACTCTATCTTCAAGGCCAAACAGTGAGGCCATTTGCCCACTTTTGCTCTGCTTACAGTAGAATCAGATGACATCACAGTCCCCAGAGAACATTCTTGGCTGAGCCAGGACCTGCTTCTGGGGTCACAGCATGCTCAGGGATGAAGACCACACACCTAGAAGGGGGTCTCACCTTGCAGGCTGACCCCCTCCCCCATTCACCAGAGCACCTGGTACCTGCCTTGTTTAAGGAAGTATTTTTAAGGGAAGGTGCATATCATATCCTATTTCTTTAGGATAAAAATCACCCCCCCCCATAGCCCTGTGGTTCACTTTTCAAGGCTGAGAGCTCAGATGAACTCTCCATCCGCAGGGCGGGCTTGCAAGGGCTCTCAGCAGTGGGGGCTGCCTCTCCACCCTTGGCCCGTGAACAGTCACCCACCGGAGCAGAACCGTCTCCCTGCTTCACATGGTTCTTCCCACAGGAGCACAGAAAATGGCCGGAAAGCGTTGTTCCCTGATTAGTAGGTGAAACACATGTGTGAATGATGAAGCACGTTTATTTTCTTCCTGCTGGAAAACAGCTAGGCTTATTTCCCTAGTCTTTTCCTCGTGCAATTTTGGTTCCTTGGGTTCTGAGGCACAAGCTGAAAAGGTGAAGACATTTTGTCCCCAAAGGATTACTCTGTTCCAAAATGTTAAACCTTTCTTTTCTTCTCTCCTGTTGAGTGTCACAACTAAAGAGCATCAATCAGAGGAAGAAACGTTGGATAGCGGGTCACTAAGAGATGAGAAGACGCAAACAAAGATCAAGGAGGCCTGCAGCCCACTGTGGAGAAGACCGTGGAAAATTCAAGCAGGCCCTCTGCTCTGAGAATATCAGGAGTGTTATAAGGAGCTACTATCTGTGTGGGTAACTCTCGGGAGAGAGTTTAGTTTCTTGGCTCCCTTAAAACATCAACTTTTTCTCCCCCATGGCCAACTGGATGGGCTTTAACACAATTCCCAACTAGTCAACTTTTTTTTGAGAGGAGTCGCCACAGTAGAGGCAACATACTTTAGGCAAACCAGAGATGTGAATGATTTAGATTTATAAACCAATTAAGGAGAGATTATTCTAGAAAAGGATTATCAAATAAGGTCCTTTAAACAAGATACAGATTTTTTAAATCCCACATTTTTTTTCAGAAGCTCACTCACTGCAAAAGAGGTCTGTCCCACTGGCTGCTTTGTGTGTTAGTAACACACTGATTGCCAGTGCATCTGACCCCATTACCTTTACCTACAGGGAAAAAAAATCACCTTGAATCAACCTTTGTCGACTGTCCACGCTGCGGCACTGTTCTAACACCTGGGCATCCGATACTCAACTGTCTATTCAGAGGTACAAAGGCCATCAAAAATGCTGCCGGCTGAATGAATGAAGTTCCTACACACAAGTGAAACAGTAAATGCTCTTTCCGTTCTGATCTGAGAGTCTATCAAGTCCAAGGAGATGCCTATGTTGTCTGTGGGTATGCGTCATTCGCTACAGTTGGGGTGACGAGGCTGAAAGTAAGCCAGCTATTAGCAAATGTGCTAACACAGATTCTATCCTTAGTTGGACTGGGAGGAACTAAAAGTGTTAAAGACTCTTCCAGCTTCCGCTCTTATTTGGGGGAAACGTCAACTGCGCAGGCGTGAAAAGGGGGCTGAGGAGGGCAAATTCAGGCCCCCAGCAGAGGGCCTTCGAGGCTGCAGTTCAAGTGTGCTGTGATTTTTCAGGCACATCACCCGTCGGGGACAGGCTGCCTGCATTAATGGAAGAGATCACCCTTTAAAACAAACTCCTTTTAAAAAAATTTATGGTAGAAATGCAAACAGACCTCCATTAACGAATTTATTATTAGAGGCTCCCTGGTCACAACAAAATATATTTTAAGTCACACACACCTCATGTGATTATCTGTCTTCTGAACATCTGAACTTTTGATTGAAGAAGGGGGCATAAAACCTCTACCACACTTGTTTCTTTACATTTCATGGCATTGTGAAGTAGTAATATTTCTTTTTAGCCAGCATGACAATTACCTTCAAAGCAATTACTCTCAATATGGTAAATATTATTTAGGGGAGCAGCTGTCTGAAAGCCTGATTACACTTAATGTCTACTACAAAATGGCACTCTCACACATGACTGATGCCAGGCACTTCAGTATCCACAGCCTTCCATGGATGACCTGGGGAAGCAGAACAGCGAGAAGGCTAGGACAGCAGGAAAGCGTCCTGGGTTCAAATCCTTGTTCTGCCACTTGCTGGCTGTAGGAACTTCGGCAAGTTACTTAACATTTTTTTGCGTCAGTTTCCTCATCTGTAAAATGCGGATCGTCACCGTATGTCTCAGGATTGCTAGATGGGTTAAAGGAATGTGTGCAATATGTAAGGCACTTAAAGAAATTACCACGTGCCAGGCACTGTTCTAAGTACTGGCCATTATCTCCTCAAAGAGTGCCTTGCCCCGTCATACCAAGAACGCTCACCTTTTCTTTTTTCATTTTGGCCGCGCCACAAAGCTTGTAGGATTTTAGTTCCCCAGCCAGGGATTGAACCCTGGTCCTCAGCAGTGAGAGTGCGGAGTCCTAAACACTGGACCGCCAGGGAAGTCCCTCAAGGACCCTCCTCTTGAGCCCAAGGTATTCACTGTGTATCTCATGTCATACTGTGAAAAACTGTGTGTTTGCTTCTGCTACAATCTACAAAGAATTCAGGGGCTGGGGACAAGGGCTAGGTCGTGGCCCTCTTTGCTTTAATATCACCAAACCCAGCAGAAGGTCTGATACACAGTTAAGTGTTTGCTGAAGTGAACAATCCATGTATAAAATAACCTAAACAAACAAACAAACAGCATCCCTCACTTTGAGCTGACAGATCTTAGTTTTGTTATTCATCCCTTGGGCTCTATAAGTGAATAAAGTAGCTACCTTGGGTGAATTAAGAATAAAACGTTAGGCCCAGTTCACAAAAATCACAACTACTGTTTCATCACTTGGATCTGTTCTACACGGGATGACAGCTGAGATACTCCAAATGCCTCTGTTATTACTGTTAGAAGAAAAATGTCCTGCCATTTATGTGAAATCCAAAAAAAATCCAATTTAGTTGAAAGGTCTTTTTATTTTTCCCTCTGTTCCACAGTAGGGGAAAGGGGCACTTCTCAAGAAAGTAAATCAATAGTGAGTTGATGTTTTTCTAAGTGTAAATCTCTAACTCTCAAGTGATTCACTGGGGCATAAGCAATCCATTCACCGAAACCTTCTACAACCTACAGAGGGTTCAAAATAAGAACTGATTTGAAAGGATGGCTTCAATCAACGAAGGTCCCACTACCTTGATCCTAACAGAGCACTAGTCCAGGAACCTGGAGTAATGCCTTTTACATATTTTTCTCTCTCCACAAGGAAAGATAAAATAGAGTTCTGCTTAACTAAGGAAGAAAGCTCTCCTCGTTCGCAGGTAGTAATGGAAGTTTTGCATTAACTACAGGTACCACATGTAGATAAAGGATTTACTAGTGATGATCTTCAGGCACTGGGAGACCCTGAATCATTAAAGAATCATTAAAGAATGATGAAATTACATAACAAGTTTTAAACTGTATGCACCTAACAATAAAACATCAAAATACATGAGGCAAAAACGAATAGAACTACAAGGAGAAATAGATGAAACCACAATTACAGCTGAAGATTTCAACACCCCTCTTTCAGAAATGGACAAATCCAGCAGGCAGAAAATAAGAACATAGTTGAACTCAACGACACCATCAAGCAACTGGATATAATGGACATCTATAGACTCCTTCACCCAACGACAGCAGAATATGCATTCTTCTCAAGTTCACATGAACCTTCACTGAGATAGACCACATTCTGGGCTATAAAACACACCTTGACATATTTAAAAGAATAGAAATCATACAATGTCTGCTCTCAGACAATAAAGGAGTTAAACTAGAAGTTGATAACAGAAATATAGCCAGAAAATCCCCACATACTGGAGATTAAACAACACTTCTAAATAACACATGGGTCAAAGAAGAAATCTCAAGAGAAGTCAAAAAGTATTTTGAAGTAAATAAAAATGGAAACAACCCATCAGAATTTGGGGAATGCAGTGAAAGCAGTGTCTAGAGGGAAATTTATAGCACTGAATGAATATATTGGAAAAGAAGAAAGATCTAAAATCAATAATTAAGTTTTTACCTTAGGAAAACTTAGAAAAAGAAAGGCAAATTATATCCAAAGGAAGCAGAAGAATGATGAAGTTATTCATTGTAGTTACTATTCTGCTCTAAGTATCTGAAAATTAGTCATCCACATGGGACAGTACTTCTCAAACTCTTCCATTAAAACCCCCAAAATGGCAAAGAGAAGGAACTCATACCCGCTCCTCTAGAGTCTGGGGGCACAGCCTGAAACTATCGAAGTGAAAAAAAAAAATCACAATTTATTTGAAGTCTTGTATCCGAAAAATTAATTTTGATATTTCAATCTTGCATTCTATTTGCTAATATATCTGAGTTTGTTTTAATATATAAAACAATGTTACGACTTTCCAGTGAAGTTCCTTTCTGATTCTTTAATTATTTCCTTTACTATATCCTGGGAGATGTGCCAGGTTTGCTCTGTGGCTCCAGGTATGCCATGGCAGACTCCACCGTCCTCCCATTTGAGAAGGCGACATGATAAATACAGTGTCAGTTAACCAGAATGTCACATGGAGTGAGGACTGCAGGCCTGCCTCATGTCCCCCTACTCCTGCAAAGCACAAAGTTCCAGAAAAAATAGGAGGGCAGAGGCAGGTTCACCATGCCTTTCAGGACAGTGAGACTCACTACCCACCCAATGCCTGCCTACTTCTCAAGATTTTTCTGCCCCAACTTCCTGGGGCAATAACACATTCCCAGCCCCAAAGAATGGTTCATTACAGGGTGAGCCTCAGATTAATGGAACAGAACAGAAACTCCAAAAAGACTCGAGTACTCCTAAGAAAGTCTCAAGTGACAAAAGTGGGATTCGAAATCAGTGAGCAGAGAATAAATTATTCAACAAATGGTGTTTGAGGAACCGGATCATTTCGACAAAAAGGCAAGTTAGATTTTTATCTCACATCTTACACCAAAATGCATTCTCAAAGAAGTGAAATTTAAATCCAAAAAGTAACAACATAAAAGTACAAGGGGAAATGAGAGATCAGAGAGTCATAGCAAATCCCTTCCTACCACGAGACAAAAGTAGAAATCACAAAGAAATAATGAATAGATTTTAAGTTCTTAAAAGTTAAAAACAAAAACAAAACCATACTTCTCTAAACCCAAACATACACACACGTAAATTTAAATGGCAAAATGACAAAATAAAGAAAATATTTAATATATCTTTTATAAAACTGTTTACAAATCAATGAGAAGATAATTCACCCACCCAAAACGTGACCTGAGGACAGAAATGGGTAAGTCCCAAGAAAAGAAATTCAAATACTCAAACATGAAAAAGCATTCAATTGTAGCAAACTTTGGTTTTGGCCAAAGAAACACAAATTAAAACAAGGAGATACCATTTTGCCAACATGATTAGCAAAGTCTAGAAAATGATAATATTCATCCTAGGCAAGTTTGCTGATAAACAGGCAGTCACACGCGGGACAGAAGTATAAGTTTGTCTACCTTTTGTGGAAGGCAGATTGTCAAAACATACTGAGAGGTGAAAAAGTGTGTACCTTTTGACCTAGTAATCCATTTCTGGGGATTTGACCATAGAAAATAATTCAAAGATGCTGGTAATGTTTAGCTGTAAACATTTTTATTTCAGGTTTGAATATTTAAAAGTTTGAAACAACCTACATCTCTATCAATAAGGGGTGGATAAATGAATAATGACAGAGCTGTGTAACGGAATGCGTTAGTCATTAAGAATAGATCGATAGATACATTTGTATCTTTGCCACAGAAATATTTTCTCCATACACTGTAAGTGAAAAGCAGATTTCAAAATACCAAATGCCATTTTTGAAGGAAAAAGAGTGAATATACAAATATATCCGTAACCACACACAGAAGCGGATCTGGTAAGATCCCTGACAGTTCAACCTCGTCAGCGGATGTCTCCGATGAGCTGAATGTGTGGGTGTTTTCTAGATACTTTTGTTTGTAGATTCTGATTTCTATTTCACTGTGGAAAAAGAATGATTAGGATTTAGCGAGGCTGGCAGACAAGGAGGGTACCCTGAGTGGCCCACATGGGAGGTGGCGACCAGAGGGTGTGTGTTCTGGTAACGCTAAGTGGCCCGCACTGGGGCCAGCACAAAAGATGTGTTTGTTTGGGTTTTTTTTTTTTTTTTTTTTTTGGTGGGGGGGACATGGGAGTCTTTGATGAGGTTTAGGGAGAGACCAGATCCAGAAGGATTCCCCATCAATGTGATCTATGAGTTTACCTCACCTCCCTAAAAAAATGCTCAGGCCCCGGGCTTGCTTTCATTCTACTTCAGGGACCTATGAATCATCCCCTGAAACTCTAATTATAACACCCAAGGTCTGCTATGTGCAAAAACATCTGTCATTGTGCAAATGTGCTAGCAGGGAGTGTGTACGGCATGCAAACCGGCCTGTTGATGTGCTCCTTCAGTGCAAAAGTGGTAACCCAGAAACCAGTCCAAGGTGAGAAGTGCCCAAGCCCAGAGCTTCCAGCTGAGCTCAGTGACAAATAAAGTGACCAGGTTATGTCCCTCAGCAGCTCACATGCCAATTCCTCAAAGCCACCATGGCGGTGAAAGTTACAAGTCTTATGTGCTTTCTTTCAACCAAGAAAAGTATCCTAAGTTTGTGTTTTCCCTGTTGCCAAGGCCTGGCAGAGGGAGGGGAGCAGAGTGTGTAATTGCAAACCGCTCGTTTATCAGCTTTGGCTGCTTTTGTGTCACCACTTTACGTGGACCATTTAGCCAGTTAATCTCCCATACCTCTTGGAAGCACAGTAGTTACAGACAGTGCCTCAGCCCTGGAAAGAGATGACGAAAGAGCCATCAAGGTATATCTATTCTCTAAGCACCCAGGAGAATTGTTTACTAATCTCATTCAAACTCAGATTAAAGGCCTAAAATCCAAGAGGAAGACGTGGTCTCTTTGTCAGAACCCAACATTTTTCTACCTCGAAGTACTGATCTTAAAAATAAATGAAAAAAATAAACAAAAAGCAAATGAGCAAACAACAGAAATGTCTCATTTGCTCCAAACACTACAGTAACATCTAATGGACACAATAGTGTATCTGGAGGTTTTTAAACTTTTGAAAGCTTAAGAAACCATCAGGAAGCTACTTGGCAGCCTCTGCTAGAAATCACAGTGCCATGCATCATCCAAATCAGAAATGGCATTATTACAACAACTTTGGCACATGCATTTATGCAAATAAACTATCAAATATGAAGCTTTGACTTGAGTTTGGTTGATGATTAAAAAGAAGTTTTTCTTCAAAATATCATTATCAAGAAAAACAAATTAAAAATATATTTTATTTGGGGGGGCCTAAGTGTTTACTTTGTTTCATATTTGGTAAAGTCATATTAACTGAGGTTGCAGGTGCGAAAGAAAAATTTTTAATTAAAAGGAGATCATTTATAAATCTGTGCTAAAGCTTTAGAAATCTGAATTGAATAGACTGTGAGGAAAATAAATAATTACCAAAAACACCTCAAGAAGTAGAAAACTTGAACTGATCACTAAAAAGGGACCAAGCTCAGAAGTTTCATAAGCAATTTCTTTCAAGCTTACACAGAACCATTTGATTTCCATGATATTTCAGCTACTCCAGAGCGTAAAACAGATGGAACATTTTAATATTTATTTTAGAAAGCTGACATAACACTGCTATCAAAACCTAAAAAAGAAAAAAGGCCCCAAATACTTCAGAACAGATCAAATCTAGCAGTAGATACAGAGAATAATACCACACAACCAAGAAGGTTCATTCCAGGAATTTAAGAATGGCTTTAATTTGAGTCAATAAACATCCTCAAAACATTTGGAAAAACAACAACACATTATCTCCCCTGCTTTAAAAAACAAAGCAAAATACCAAATCTTTTAGTAAGTTATGAAGAGAAGTATATTTTACTAACATGATAAAGTTTATATGCATATATATACATATACAAATATATAGTCACATATATATGCATATTATATATAAATAACTGAAAAGTCAGCCTCTTATGTGACTTAGTTAAATGCTACAAACATTAGCAGTACATCAAGAAAAAAACAAGGATATCTACTGCCTTTAAAAAAATGTTGTTCTTAAAGTTCTAGTCAGCATGATAAGAAAGAGTAATGTGATGGAAATAAAAAGGAAACAGGCAAACTTATCACTATTCAAAATTACATAATCATCTACGTAAGAAACCTGAATCAACTGAAAGACTATTAAAATTAACAAAACCCATTACAAAATACAGTTGATCCTTGAACAACAGGAGTTTGAACTGTGTGGGTCCATTTATATGTGAATTTTTTTTTGATAGTAAATACTACACTACTACATGAGCCGGGTAACTGAGTCTGCCCACGGGGAACCTTGGAAATGGAGAAACCGGTGATGTGAGGGCCGACCATAAAAAAGGTGTATTTTTGGAGGGTCGGCCCCCTAACCTTGTGTTGTTCAGGGGTCAACTGTAAATATAATTTTTAAAAAGCTTTTAGATAGAGAAATGCAAATCAAAACTACAATGAGGTATCACCTCACACCAGTCAGAATGGCCATCATCAAAAAATCTACAAACAATAAATGCTGGAGAGGGTGTGGAGAAAAGGGAACCCTTCTGCACTGTTGGTGGGAATGTAAACTGATACAGCCACTACGGAGAACAGTATGGAGGTTCCTTAAAAAACTAAAAATAGAACTACCATACGACCCAGCAATCCCACTCCTGGGCATATACCCTGAGAAAACCATAATTCAAAAAGAGTCATGTACCAAAATGTTCACTGCAGCTCTATTTACAATAGCCAGGACATGGAAGCAACCTAAGTGTCCATCATCGGATGAATGGATAAAGAAGATGTGGCACATATATACAATGGAATATTACTCAGCCATAAAAAGAAATGAAATGGAGGTGTTTGTAGTGAGGTGGATGGAGTTAGAGTCTGTCATACAGAGTGAAGTAAGTCAGAAAGAGAAAAACAAATACAGTATGCTAACACATATATATGGAATCTAAGGAAAAAAAAAAAAAAGGTCATGAAGAACCTAGTGGCAAGACGGGAATAAAGACACAGACCTACCAGAGAATGGACTTGAGGATATGGGGAGGGGGAGGGGTAAGATGTGACAGGGTGAGAGAGTGGCATGGACATATATACACTACCAAATGTAAAACAGATAGCTAGTGGGAAGCAGCCGCATAGCACAGGGAGATCAGCTCGGTGCTTTGTGACCACCTAGAGGGGTGGGATAGGGAGGGTGGGAGGGAGGGAGATGCAAGAGGGAAGAGATATGGGAACATATGTATATGTATAACTGATTCACTCTGTTATAAAGCAGAAACTAACACACCATTGTAAAGCAATTATACTCCAATAAAGATGCTTAAAAAAAAAAAAAAAAGAGAGTCATGTATCACAATGTTCATTGCAGCTCTATTTACAGTAGCCAGGACATGGAAGCAACCTAAGTGTCCATCAACAGATGAATGGATAAAGAAGATGTGGCACATATATACAATGGAATATTACTCAGCCATAAAAAGAAATGAAATGGAGGTATTTGTAGTGAGGTGGATGGACCTAGAGTCTGTCATACAGAGTGAAGTAAGTCAGAAAGAGAAAAATACCGTATGCTAACACATATATATGGAATCTAAAAAAAAAAACCAAATGGTTATGAAGAACCTAGGGGCAGAACGGAAATAGAGACGCAGACCTACTAGAGAATGGACTTGAGGACACAGGGAGGGGGAAGGGTAAGCTGGGACAAAGTGAGAGAGTGGCATGGACATATATACACTACCAAACGTAAAATTGATAGCAAGTGGGAAGCAGCCGCATAGCACAGGGAGATCAGCTTGGTGCTTTGTGACCACCTAGAGGGGTGGGATAGGGAGGGTGGGAGGGAGGAAGACGCAAGAGGGAGGGGATATGGGGATATATGTATATGTATAGCTGATTCACTTTGTTATAAAGCAGAAACTAACACACCATTGTAAAGCAATTATACTCCAATAAAGATGTTAAAATAAATAAATAAATAAATAAACAAATAAATAATTTTTTAAAAAAGCTTTTAGATATCAATAACCAATTAGAATACAAAGCAGCGGAAAAGGTCTCACCCACTAGAATACAAGATCCATGAGAACAGGGATCAGTCTTGGCTGATTCCCTAGCACCTAGAAGCAGTTGCAGCACAGAATAGGTGCTCAATAAATATTTCTAGACTACCTCAATGAACAAGTTCACAACAAGGGCAAAAATACAAAATAAAAGAACCAAACTGAAATCCCACAAACAGATTCAAGTACTTAGAAGAATTTAGCATATGATAAAAAATGGAATTTCAAACCACAGTAGGAAGGATAGATTATTCCACAAATGACAATTGAGAATATTAACTGGTTGGCTGTTTTAAAAAAATGAAACATGAGTTGTATTGATACCTCACACCATACATTAGAATAAATTACAGGTAGGTTAGTTCAATATAATGAGACCACTAAAGAATTAGAAGAAAAAGATAAGTACATATTTGCCCTCAACTTAGGATAGGGAAGGTTTTCCTAATTATACAAGCAAAGGTAGAAAGCTTAAGGGGAAAGATTTATAGTTTCTGTTACATAAAAACAAAAACCTTAGGCATGTCAAAAATATCATAAAGAAAACAGTAAAAGACAAACAATAAATGAACACTTGCCAAGTATTAACAACCTTTTTACATAAAGTGTGTTATAAAGTTCTAAGAAAAGGATGATCCATCAATAAGAAGAAATTTTGAAAAGGTTAAGATGCAAATAACAAGATGACAAATGACCCACAAACTTACTCACGCTAACAAATATTAAATACTAAATTGGGCTAAGATTTTTTTTCTCCAATCAACTTGGTAAATGTTAAAACTAACTTCTGGTTATAGAAGAGTCTAGAAAGTGAGCATTCATATACTGCTGGTGGGAGAAAAAGCCAATTTCTAGAAACTTATCCTAAATAATCAAAGATGAGCCAAACATTTATGTACAAGAATGTCTGTTGTGTCATTTATGCTCCTTGACTTTAGCATTATAAATTTAATATATGCTTGTTATAAAAAACTAATCAATTCAAACCATGGTCCGATACTATACATCTGGTTCTAGAACCTGCCTTTTTGATTTTAATATTTCATAAAAACCTTTATTCTTTTAAATAGATACATAATAAATAATTGTATTCATACATAAAATTATCTTATGTAAGGAATCTGCTTAAAAAACTATAACAGTGTGGTACTGGCAACTTTTTTTTACTGGCAACTTGTTTACGATTATAAACAAGTCAACAATCATCACCCTTTACATTTTTCTTCACACTTCTGGGCAAGTATTTTTGTAGCATATATATCAAAAAGTGAAACTGATGACTCAAATTATACCCACGTAAAATTGATAGCTATTGTCACGCTGACTTCCAAGAAAAGTTGTATCAATTTATATTCCCAACAACAGTGTGTGGATTATTCATAACAGTGAGAAATAAGAAAAATCTATATGTCCAAAGGGCTTCAAAATTATAGTAAACATAATCAAGGGATTATTTCCCAGCCACTAAGAATGATGTTATGGATGAATGTTAAATGATATAAAAATGTTTATCATGAAAGATTGTTAAGTTACAAAAGTAAGTTAAACAGTGTGAGCCTCTTGGAAGTCATACAAGTTTTTAAAGAATATCTACTGACCTATACATTCATCCATCAGGCTGTGCAATGGAATGTTAATCATAGTTATCTTTGGGTGGTGGAATTACAGGCCATTAAAATAACTTTTCTCTTATGCTTTCCTGAATTTTCTATGTTCTAGAGAAAAAAAATGTTTTTGCAATCAAAAACAAATCATAATCTATTTTTAAAAAACAATAAAACACTATCTGAAAACTAGCTGTATAGAAGAATTTATATGCAACCACTCTTGATTATCATAATGAAGAGTTTTTCAGGATAAACGTTACCTACCCAGCCAAGTGTTTGCCAACTGAGTCCACACTTGGAGTACTCAGTATGCAGCACCCCAAGGAGTCATCAAGTGCTCACTGGTCTCCCCTGAAGGTCGGCCTGTGCTCAGGGTGCCAAAGGCAAAGATGAAGACCAAGGGGCTCTGCCCTCAAGGAGCCCTCAAACTAGAAGGGAAGAGGGGGCAAGCACCAGCCAATGTTAGTTGAAGGCAGGACATGGAGGGGTCAGGACATGCTGTTGAGGTTCCCAGCCAGAAAAGTTAACACATTCAAAAATTAAAACCAAAAGAGGAAAGGCAATAGCAGGCTGGAGTTATACAAAGTTATACAAGCTTGTTATACAAGGGAGTTATGTGTCAAATCTCTCCTAGAGGAAGCCCTAACCATCTGCAAGTACTTGAGAAGTGTAAACCCTAAGGTGGGGAAAACTAAAAGCTTTTCAAGGTAAGAGGACAGCAGAATATTAAGGACAATAGTACTGGGCATATAATACACTAGACTAGGGAAGTGAAAGAAAATTTTGTTTCCTCTGACTTAAAAGAGAAAGAAATAAAAATACTAGCAAATACATAAAATTCCATTTCAAGAAACTTCCTACTTTTTCTAAGCCCAGGTAACAACTATTCAAGTCATATTTAATACAACTAATTCATAATGCTTCAAAAGAATTTACCCAGATTTTTAGAGACGGTCTAAAGGGAATGTGCCTTGTGCTTAAAATGAAGAGCTCCTAAGAGATGGTTCTGGTAGCCTAGATTTCTGGCTTTCCTGATTCTACAAAAGATTTTTATACTTGACATTTCACAGGAAAGAAAAAAGAAAGCAAAACAAAAGTCACCATAAAAGTGCCCCAATCCTCTATCTATATGCAATCTAATACATACTAGCTTGAGCACAGAATTAAGTTCATACTTTAGAATGAGGGGATGAAAAATATTTGAAATGACAGCAAAACAAGTCAATTTTTGGTGATCCACAAAAAAGAAAGCATGACATGATTAGCTTTGGTCAGCTTGAGTTTAATAACATGGGATCATTACATTTTCCATAGGTAAAGTACAAGAACACTTAGAACAGGTAAGAGTTCTCAGCACGACTTCTAACTCTGCTCTGGTAAACAAGACAGGCCGTAGAAGTGCCTTTAATAATGCTCATAAACCCACGGCGGCATTTAAAACATCAAACGTGCTTTAGACAAAATGCAATTCATTAAGCTAGAAGCTTCCCTAACAGCACTGACTGTAGAGTGGTGGGTCTCAAAGTGTCCCTTTACTCTCCTCCCTACCAGCAGCACAAGCCACACTGGGGAACTCTTTACACATGCAAACTCTCCCACCTCCTGTCCAGCCATCTGGTTTACCAAGCTCTCCAAGTGGTTGTAATTTGCGGGTACTGTTGTGGAAGACACTACAGAGGTTGTGAGTGTGAAACCAGGCACAAGATGCCCAATTCAGTGTGTCAGGCCAGTTCCATTTTGTTTGACCCAACCTCCACTTCCCATCCCCTGTCCCTTTTAGTGGGCAGCCCAAAGAGCAGGGCTTTGTTCAAAACATACTTTCAAAAGGCCTTTAGAGATAGGTCTAATGGAAAAACCATCTATTTTTCATATGTTACCACAGGAACATGAAGCATCATTTACTCCTATAAGAAAGGTCTCCTTTGCAGGGGACACTGAGTATTTACAGAAAGATCACTTTATCCTAGGAAACCAGATTTTGGAAAAGTAAATACAGGAAACTCAGCCTCTAAGCCTTCCATATACACCTTTACAGCCCTTGTTCAAAGTGAACTTTCCCTAATTACAGCTGCCCAACAAGGAAAACATGTGTCCTGGGCAAACCTCCACTGTTCACTCTGAAAGACATCATTACCATGTAATGGAGAAGAGAACTGTCTTACTTCATGCCCCCTGCTGGTCCCTCAGCCCCGAATCCACAGGGAAGCTGACCTGTTTCCTCTCTACCCATCCTTCATGGCATTTCGTGTCCTAGGACATCCTTCTTTAGCCTATATTTAGTCCTAATTCTGGGAGCTGCCATAAAAATAATATTGCTTTTTTCTGGATGATCAGACCCATTATATAATCAATGTCATTTTGTGTGTAGTGTTAAAGTTTATTTTTATTTATTTTTAAAGTTTATAAATAGCTTCCATATTTACCATCTCATTTTATTCTCATAACAACCTGTGAGGTGGGCAGTTTTACTATTCTCACTTTATAAATAAGAAAACTGGAATACAGTGCTGACTTCGATAAACAACTGACCACTGAACAGTAAGGAGGAAATACAAATGTTCTGCATCAAAAATTAAAGAATTCACAAGGTCCAAAAGAACTCTCAAACTTTCCTGAAGTTGTCATCTGACAAACGATATTCGCTAAAATCTCTGACTAGGTTTTTAGTTTAGGTGGTATTTTCTGTCTTAGGAAGGGTGGGGAGATGGAAAATGAGATATGTAAGACAAACTCTCAGTTACAGAATGGACATAACCTGCAATGATACCTGGAATTCTATGAGGTTCAAAGTGATGACGATGATTGATTCGACTCTTACTATGTGCTAGGCACCATTCTAGGTTCATTAATTATATTCAATGGTCCTATTAATATCACCATTCTACAGATGAGGAAAACAAGGCACAAGGAAGCTAAGTAACTCGCCCAAGATTACACATCTTGCTCCCTTGACACAGGGAGGACCTGGGACTGGAGAAGCCAAGCCCCTGTGAGGTTTGCTCCGCCAACAACAGAAACCTGACACGGAAGTGCAGCCACCACAGGAACCTAGATTATGTTCCCAATGTTGCCATTTAAGTAACAGTCTCCACATTCCCTTGGCCAAAACATCAATCAAGTAATCAGAAGAATCAGCTGAGACTCCTAACAGTTCCTTCTCAGACTGTTCCCATGGAGGTGGGGAAGGAGGGGAAAGATCCCGGTTTTCTAGATCTTGATTACTGATGGAACACAGGCTGATTTGCCTGGAACTGCCTTCAACTAATTTAAGAAAAATTAGAGAGGAAAGCAGCTCTGCAGGAAATGTGCAGAATAAAGATGCACATGGCACTGACAGGTATCTAGTAATCTAGCAGAAAGTAAGGTGGGAGGCAGAAGCGGTAGTCAATGTACAGAACGACATTGACTTTTTTTGGCCACGTTCAATGGCTTTTTTTTTTTTTTTAAAGCAATATAAATAAAAAGGAATCCTCACTGGTGTAAGTTCCTCCTGCCTGCTTTTCCTCTACTTTTTTCAACTGCTAATAGTTTGGAACTGTATGAGCCAGCTTTCACATATTGATCAATCTTTGCAAATTTATACATCTTTTTCTTAAGGAAGGAAACAAAGATCAAGTTGAACTCAGGCAAAAGAGAAAAATTCCATGATGAATGAATGCAGTCTTCATGCGCAAGTATAGTATGATGGGGGGGGCAGGGGCAACTTTACAAAGCTTCCTCAAATTTGCTTACCTTCATTGTTTCTTGCCTGTGATTTTCACTGAATAACCTAAGACCACCTTGAGATCCTGACAGTCCAAAAGAAAACCCAATTAAAGCAATCTCCAGGGTATTCCACCCATCTCGACTCGAGGAAAAGTCCCAAACCTGGGAGATGGGACTACAGTGACCACAGTTAGGTGACTTTTAATATCCACATTCCTTCCACACTCTCGTAATTCTGGCCCAACTACCTACTAACTGTGGGACCATGGGCTTCACTTTCCTCCTCCATAAAATGGGGACGATAATACCTTCTTCATCAGGTTGGTGTGAAAATTAAAGGAGTTAATACATGCACAGCACTTAGAACAGTGTCTGGTACAGAGTAAGTGCTCAAAGAGTGTTAGCTATTATTATTATTACTATTAGCATTTGCAAAAAACATTACATAGGGACCCAAATACAGGAGGCTTCTACTGTATTGGTAATGTTTTACTGCTTTTAAAAAAAATCTAAAATTAGAACCATCAATACAAAAATATAAAAAGGTCTTGGGAAAAGAAAAAAAAAAAAGCCACTCAGAGTCATGCCACCTGTTGGTGAGTTTCAGGTGAGGGTACACCTCGGAGCAGCTGTGGAATCCCGTTCCACGGCTGCTCTGTATTTCCCTTACATGATGCCTCCACTTCTGCTGCGGTTCTTAATCAGCATCAGCGTTTCATGGGCAGGATTACGGGCGGGTCCGTGAACCCCCTGAAACTGTACACGGAACTGGGTGGGGCTGCGGCTCTGGGCATTTTGCAGGGAGGGGTTCTATAGCTTTTCTCACGCTCTAATAAATGATCTTGTAGGGAGCAACTTGCTTTACAGGGTTAAACGCAGGAGAGAGCGACTGAACAATTCATTTCACGGAAGCTGCGGTAGCAACCAGGACACCTGGCCTGTCAATCTGCTATCTCAACACAAGAGAGACCCGGCGCCGCGAGGGTCAAGAGCCGGCCGGGCAGTGACCTTCACCGTCGAAAATCTCACCGGCTCCCCAGACCCGACCCGGGTTTGTCGGGTTTAACGTCCCCTCCCTTCCCCCATCCCTCGTTCTCTTCCAAGAACAAACTCAAAGGAAATCAGCAGCGCTTCGTCTAGGGTTTCACTCCTGTCCTCAGCTGACACTTAAACCACTTCTCCAAGGTAAGTTAATTAAAAGAACAATTAATCCGCACAAAATCCAAAACCCACCCCCAAAGCTCGAGAACTCTCAAAGTTAGAAGACTGAGGCGCCGCTGCTGATGGTGAACATCTGCCGGTCGCTGGGGCTCACGGGTAGGCGGCGGGTACGAAAGGGAAGCAGCCAAGGTCCGGCCGGAGGGTCGGACGCTGGCCACCCTCTGCGAGTCTACGCGCTACCGACGCCGGTGAAGAAGGGCTTGGAGGCAGCCAGGTAAGCAAGTAGGTGTGGGCAAGCGTACGAGCACACAGAGAAGGCGGATTAAAGTTCAAGCCCGTTCGCCCACCGCTCCCCCTTCCCCGGCGGGTGTTCTCACGCACGGCCCGGCGGCCACTTACCGGGGAAAGCCTGAGCGCTCGACGGTCCCCCTCTTCGGAATAGGCTCCCCCAATTGCTAGTAAGCCCAAGTGACTCCCCTTGCCTCCCAGCCTTCAAGCCTCGAAAAGCATTCGCCGCCCTCTCCTCTCCTAGGCGGGCGCAGAACACCCCCGGGAGAGAGAAGTGGAGGGGACAGGGGAAAGCGGGGTGTCGCGGAGGGCAGGTGCCACCGGGCGCGCAGCAGGCAGCGTACGTACCCAGCACGAAGAGGGCGAGCTGTCCAGCCGAGGTAACCATCTTACGGGCGGCGGGCGGCAGGCGCTCCAGCCTCCTGCCCTACCTGAGGTGCCCGAGTGGCGAAGCGGCGCCGCGGTGCGGGGGAAAAAGGCGCCGGCGAGGCAGGGCCAGCCCCCGGCGCGGGCGGGCGGAGGGAGGACCGCGCGCCTCTGCTGGCACTCGCCCCGCCGCGCCGCCGGCGGGCGGAAATGGGAAGGCGGTTACCGTCACCTCCGCCACTCAGCTACCGGGCCCGGCGGACCACCTTCGCGCCCCGGTGGGGGGACCCCTCTAGGGGCACGGGGGTGGGGGTGGAGCGGGGGTGGGGGTGGGGCAGGGGCGGGGACACTGCGCGCACCGTGCCGGGCGGGGAGGGGCGGGGAGGGGCGGGGAGGGGCGGGGAGGGGCGGGGCGGGGCGGGGCGGCGCGACCCGGGAATATCCGAGTCCGCGGCTCGAGCCGGGCACCCAGGCCGAGGAAAAGGCAGGAAGCGCCTGATTTCAGACACCACCCTCAGACTAGCAGCTCATTGCGGAGCCCGAGCGGCCGGGCGCAGTGGCCGCTTCTAGGTTCCAGGCGGGGGAGCGGAGCGGCCCTGGCGTCTGTCACTTGCGCCAACGGCAGCTGCCGGGGGCTCTCCCGGGCAAGGCACTGGGACTCGACCCGGAACGGGACCTGCGAGCTTCACCTGCCCCTGCCAAGACTTGACCCAAGGAAAGTGCTCCCCAGAATCGAGCGAAGAATTTGTTCAACCAGATTTCCCACCTGCGCCCCCATCCGAGAGAACACTGGATTTTCGGGACGCCTGCCGCGGGAGCACAGCCACCCCACGTTCTCAGGCGGCACGTTGTTAAGATCATCGGGCCTTCGTGCATCTGGTCGGATGCTGATAATGAAGATGGGTCTTTGCTGTGGGGCACCTGGTTATCCATCACCACCGGTACCCCCAGCCCACTCCACCCCATCCCGCCACAGGCAGTTGAGGCCGAGAACAAGGTAGCATGCAGCCATATGTCCCTGAGAGAGGATGTGTATGGGCGGGAGCTACCTGAGTGGTTCTTTCAAGGATTTGTGGCCTTGAGCTGGCCCCTGGTGCTGGAATTTGGGGAAGTAGAGGGGACAGAGGGAAGACATTCTGGGCAGAGAATGGAAGAATCATAGGTTCCCTGGGGACCATCCATAGGGGACAGTGTGCCCTTGAGAGGCTGTGACTGGTGTATTCTCCAGATGCCCCGAGCTCAAGGATTAAGTCTTCTGATCCCTGTAGCCTACCTGCTCAGGGTAGAGCCACTCTCCTTGAAGGGGCAGGGAGCAAAATCTCTTGCTGTTTCCTTGGCGCAATGCTCAGACTCTCAGAGGTGATGTTTGTTAAGTTTATTTCCTAGGAGCTGAGTTTCAAAAAGGAAGCACCAGGCCATTGGCCTCAACATTTGAGCAGGAAACACCAGTGTAGAAAGGGATTTTGAAAACAGTGTAAATTTACTCTGAGAAACCATTCTTTGCAATACATTTGTCAGAGGATACTTTGCTGCTCTTTGAACCGTTAATGATTGGTAGTGAGGGTTTCATGATAAGTCCTTGGGTACATCTTTTCCTAAGTCCACACCCATGCATGTACAGAGCACACACACACTCTCTTTAGTGAGTGGTCCCTGACTGCCTTCAGTATCTGTGTCTTCATCCTTCAGACTGGTCTTGACCTGTTCCAGTGGCTCTTCTGTCTCCTTCCTAGACTAGCCTGCCTTGTCTATAGGAGGAAAGAAATCAGGAGTTCTCCACACTCTTCTCCTGTTCTCCAGGACCCCCAACTAGGACTGGAGAATTGACCTGTCACCTTGTTTCCTGCTGGGACACACACATCAAGTTCACTGTGGCTGAGGGCTGACTGTCCAAACTGGCAAGAGTCAGGTTCAGCAGCTTCCCCTCCTCTGCCCCCTGCCTGCGCACAAAGTCGTGGGTGGAGGGAAGTAGCAGCACAATCAAGACAACGAGCTTGTCCCCTTCAGGGTTGTAAAATCTTTGTAATCAAGATATAATTTGATATCTTGCAGGCTAAAGAGTACTCACATCAGAGGACATTCTGATGCTTGGAAATCATTCATTCTTCCCTCAAATTGTCAATAGCCAGTCCATATCTGTAGTTTTATCAACCTTCCAAATCATTCAAGTCAAAGAGACAATCAGGTGTTGAAGATTTTTTCTAAACATCTACAACATTTTTTTGTAAACTGAAAAATAATTTTTGGACATTTATAGAACTAGGAGGAAACCCAATCTCCTAAAATGTTAACACTCTGACTTTGGCATCTTGTATCTCTCATTGAATCCTCACAACAACCCTATGAGATAGATTCCATCCTCCTTTTATATGAAAACAATCGAGACCTAGAGAATTTAGTAACTTACCCAGAGAAACAAAGCCTGCAATTGGCAGAGCCCGATTTTGAAAGCAAAATGAGCTGGTTCCAAAGCCTCTGTATTGGCTTCTATACCATGCTGCCTCAGTTCCCATGGTTTTAATAAGGATAATACTGAATTCACTGGGTTGACGTGAGGACTAAATGGAAGAATTTATTTGCATGCTTAGCACATTATTTAATATCAACAAATATAACTATTGCTTAAAGAAAAACTCTCTCAGTGGACATAAATTTCCCACTCTCTCAATTTCCTACCAATGTCTTTTTTTAACATTTCCATATCAGTTCTTGGCTTGTGCGTGTGTTCACCTTCCTACAGGGGATAGTTTCACAGGTAAGTCCGGAGCTATGAATTTGTTTCTCAGCCTGTGGTGTAAGAAGAATGAGGGAAAAAATTACAGAATGCGATTTAGAGGGAAGAAATCATTTTTCCTAGAGGACGCTGTGAGGTTTTTGTATTTTAGCAGTATGGAATAATGGCACCCCAAGCTGAGTGAAATTCCAGCTGTAGCCCCCGGATGCTGCATAGAGAACGCTGCTGCGTTCCTTTACCTACAGTCACGGTAGCTGTCTCGCGTGGCCACTGAAAGTCCTGTTTCTGTGTGCGTGGAGACTGACCAACGTGTGGCCTTCCTCCTAAGAACATGCCTGGGCTACCTCTGCACACGCTTGATTCAGCTGGCCTTGAGCTCAAGGATAATACCTTCTGTAAAGAGCCAAGCACAGCCTTTTCTCCCCGTGCAAACAGGAGAACTACTCTATCTTCTGCTCAGAGGCCAGCAAAGTCCCACTGTCAGTTTTCCCTTTCCTTTCTTCTACATGCTTATTACAGAGTGTATGTTTAAAGAGTCTCCTTCTCCACTGTAATCAGCCTCCCCCTCCTTCCTGATTCATTTGAGGAAGTGATTGTGGGACCACTAGCATCAGAGTCTTCCCTGAATGATTCAGGCCAGCAGAACTCGCTGTTTAGATCGGCAATTAACCCAGATATTAGTGAGTAAACAGCCCAGACATTCTTAGGGAGGAAGAACTGCCATGGGCCACTGCACTAAAGGAATTACAATTCCTGCAGACAAGCCTTGGAGGGCAGTGAGCAGAGAAGGCTTCTGGTGGCTGCAGGACCTTCCTCAGTGGCAGCAGTAGACAGGGGGACTCAGAGGAAAAACAGGAAAGGGTGCCTGACTCAGTAAGATGTCAAAGGTCAGATGTCATCTGTGTATGAGAGAGAGAGAGAGGTTTTATAAAGGACTCTGGAGAACTGTGTTCAGGCAGAGTGAGGTTTTAATGTGTTAAGGGATTTAGGAAAAGAAATCTAATCCAAAGTAAGGTATTGTTCAAGTATCAGCCCCCTGCAAAGCCTCAGCTATTAGTGTATTCCTTATCTCTAGCCAAAAGAAAAAGTAGGAAACCTTATGCTGAGTCCACTTTTACAGTTTTCATCACCAGCATAATGGGTGAGGTAAGAAGCCATTAGAGGCGTTTGCTTTGTCCTCAGCTACCTAGGTGGTTTTCATGCCAGAATTGTCCGAAGACTGGTCTGACCTTCCGCTTAACATCTTCCATCTCCCAGCTCTCAGGTCTACCTTGGGAATGCACATTCACGTTGTGTACTCAGCTTGAATCCTTCCTTCGCAAGGGATATTACAGGATGGCTCTAAAGCCCAGTATTGAAGTCTGGAGGTTGACCAGCATGCAGGAGAGGTACCCAGAGGATTCAGCACAGCTGATGTCAAACCATTCCATTAAGCACACTTGGAGACGGAAGAGCTATGCATTCAATTCTGTCCTTGCTGCTGTCCCCCCACCTCCTGCAGCCTCAGCCGTACAGCCAGAGCATTCTGAAGACTGGGAAGATTGCCCCCCAAATTCTCAGGAGTGCCGGGGGAAAGTCCTAAATCAAATGCCTAGCTATCCTTATGCAGGTGAAATTAATGGTATTGGTGGGAAAGGGTAGTGATGATCAAGAGAAGCAAAAGAGAGACAGGAAAAAAAATATAAAGAATTGAGGAAGGAAAAATCAAAGAAAGATAGCTGCAAAACGGACTTAAATATTTTTTAGTGATGGGTCAATCTGCCTGATAAACTCAAAAAATTCTCCCCAAACTCAGAGGAAAAGGAAAAAAATTATGAGAGATAAGATATGAGACAGAGGGACTTCCCTGGTGGTCCAGTGGTTAAGAATCCACCTTCCAATGCAGGGGACATGGGTCCTATCCCTGGTCGGGCAACTAAGATCCCACATACCACGGGGCAACTAAGCCTGCACACCACAACTACTGAGCTGGTGCGCCCTGGAGCCGTGCCCCACAACTAGAGAGAAACCCACATGCTGCAACTAGAGAAGACTGCGCGCCGCAGCTAAGACCGGACGCAGCCAAATAAATAAATTAATTAAATATTTTTAAAAATATATGAGGGCTTCCCTGGTGGCGCAGTGGTTGAGAATCTGCCTGCCAATGCAGGGAACACGGGTTCGAGCCCTGGTCTGGGAGGATCCCACATGCCACGGAGCAACTGGGCCCGTCAGCCACAACTGCTGAGCCTGCGCGTCTGGAGCCTGTGCCCCACAGCGGGAGGGGCCGCGACATTGAGAGGCCCGCGCACCGCGATGAGGAGTGGCCCCCGCTCGCCACAACTGGAGGAAGCCCTCGCACAGAAACGAAGACCCAACACAGCCAAAAATAAATAAATAAATTTAAAAAAAAAAATATATATATATATGAGACAGAGAAGGACAAAGCCAGGATATCCAAAATATTTTTAACAGAGAGCCAAAAAGGGAGCATATTGCTGATAGAGGAGAAACTGTTCTTGTGTCCCAAGACAGGAGGGGTCAGCGATAAGAGGAGGGGGATATACATCCCACAGATCTATAAGGGGGAGGGGATTTTGAGATAATAAAAAGTGCAAGGACAGACTTCTATTCTGTGACATACATTTAAACCATCACATTGAACTTCTCCTCCTGCCTCTCTTTCAAACTCCCATTGCAACACGCAAAGGAAAATAATGACGGGGGAAATCTGCCATTGTTCAAAACTGAAAAAGGATTCCACCCACATAACAGACATTTTAAGGAATTTCTCTAAGACAACGCAGATGAGACCAGTTTGAGAGAAGGCTTTGACAACCTTCAATTTACCTCACAGAAAAGAAAGGTATCTCTAGGGAGCCGCCCCCATCAGAACCCAGCAATGCTCCTGAGGTTGGTTGTAACAAAGGCTGTAGGCAGAAATGAATCACAGAAAAGTCAGGAGGGGCAAATCTCCATCCTCTTGAAGAATCCAGGAAGTGTCCAGGTACCGGGGTGCACACAGGGCAGGGATCCCTTGGCGGGGGCGCTCACATTTGATACCTGGCACAGAGAGAACATTGCCAAGGGGGCCGTGGTGAGGGCAGCTGCACTGGCTCCCAGCTAGCGTTCTGTGGTTATATGTGCAGGGGAAAGAAACTCTTCAACGTGCAGGTGAAATGCAGGGGCTCTTTCGGGAGTCTCCCACAGACAACTGGCTCTTTTTTCTTTCATCCATTCACTCCACACATGTCCATGACAAGCCTGTTATGTTCCAGGCACTAGGGATTCAACAATGGACAAGTCAAGTGCTCTCTTCTTTGTGAAGCCACACAGGCAGAAGAATCAGGTAACCTCTGAAGGAAACACATCATCTTCATGTTTGCTGCATAAATGCCAAAACCAACAAAGCAATATGTATGGAACATGCATTTTGGGGGGAAATGATTGTAACACAAAATTCTGTTTCTTACCAAGCTATTTCAGACAAGCAGCTATAAAAAAAAGTAAATCATTCATGTACCACCCCAATGGAAAAATAAATAAATAAAAAGACTCTACAGAAAATATTCCAGCCAAGCAAATAAACTCAGTAATGTAAAAGAAATAGTGTAACGGAAATGGCAGTGAATGATAAAGCAGTAAAACTGTTGAGCCTTACTCCTGATTTTTAATATATTGTGGCACTCACTGTTGGATGCCAATAGAATGAACATTTTCCTTTTCTTCCTGCTAACAGAATCCCAGTTTTGTGTGATTGACAGCATGCGCTGACCCAGGGGATGAAGCAAGAGGATTCCTTGCCCATTGTTGATGATTGGCTTAGGGCTGGGCATGTGACTAAGTTCTGGCCAATAAAATGTCAGGAAAGTCTCCTGTTAGGCTTCTTGGGTACAAATTTGCTTCTTCTTCTTCTTTTTCCTTTTAATTGAAGTATAGTTGATTTATAATATTATATTAGTTTCAGGTGTACAGCATAGTGATTCAGTATTTTTGCAGATTATACTCCATTATAGGTTATTACAAGATAAAGGCTATAATTCCCTGTGCTATACAGTATATCCTTGTTGCTTATCTATTTTATACATAGTAGTTTGTATTTGTTAATCTCATACCCCTAATTTGTCCCTCCCCCCCTTCCCTCTCCCCTTTGGTAACCACGTTTGTTTCTGTATCTGTGAATCTGTTTCTGTTTTGCGTATACATTCATTTGTATTTTTTCAAGATTCCACATATAAGTGATATCACACAGTATTTGTCTTTCTCTGTCTGACTTTTTTCACTAAGTATAATATTCTCTAGATCCATCCACGTTGCTGCAAACAGAATTTCGTTCTTTTTATAGATGAATAATATTACATATTGTGTGTGTGTGTGTGTGTGTGTATACCACATCTTGTATACACACACGCACACACCACATCTTCTTAACCCAATTTGAACATTGGGGTGCAGATTATCTTTTCAAATTAGTGTTTTAGTCTTTTTGCAGATATATACCCAGGAGTGAAATTGCTGGATTATTTTAGTTTTTTGAGAACCTCCATACTGTTTTTCATAATGGCTGTACAAATTTACATTTCAACCAACAGAGTACAAGGATAGCCTTATGAGAGTTCCCTTGTATGTTATTTGTTGTAGCTTTCAGACTTAGTATAGCCTGAAGTCTGGGAGGTATAACCTCCTGACTTTGTTCTTTTTCTCAAGATTGCTTGGGCAATTTGGGGCCTTTTTTGGTTCCATATGAATTTTAGGATTATTTGTCCTAGTTCTGTGAAAAATGTCATGGATATTTTGATAGGGATTGCATTAAATCTGTAGATTGCTTTGGGTAGTATGGCCATTTTAACAATATTAATTCTTCTAATCTGAGAGCATGGGATATCTTTCCATTTCTTTGTATCATCTTCAGTTTCCTTCATCAGTGTCGTATAGTTTTCAGAGTATAGGTCTTTCATCTCCTTGGTTAAGTTTATTAGGAGTTTTCTTTTTGAAGCCAGGCAATGAGGTAGCCTGACCTTTCTTCCTGTCTTGAAGATGGTTGTCTAAGGATGAAGTATCTGAAGTGTGACATCCATCTTGTGACCATGAGGAGAAGGCCAAGAGAATCTGAGAGCACCCTGGCATTTTAGAGCTGCTGAACCAACCATAGACCTGCTTCCATTCACTCTCCTTTCTATGTGGTGTAATTAAACGTCCTTAATGTCTGAGCCACTGTTAGGTGAAGCTGAAGGTATAGTTGGAAGTTTAATAAAACTATTGAAGATAATTCTTAAAAGAAAACATATATACATGGATTGGTAGTCAGGATTAAATCATAGTAATAATCTAAATCTAAAGGCCCAGATTATTGTTATAGAAACTGGGGGGACAGGGTGGCATAGAAGGGAAAATAAAAATGTGCTTATTTTGTTATCACTCACTCAAGAGAATTAATAACTACTATAAAATTATTTTCTTTGATAGATATATAAATTCATTCAAAGATCTAAAGGTAGCTAGTAATAGAATAAAAATACAACATTTAACATCTAAATTTCTAGAGGAAAAAAGGGAGCAGAGAGAGATATATTGAGTTAGCAGGAAAAGGGAATGAGGAAAAAGTCCAAGAAATGTAAAAAATGATACATATGATCAGATGGTAGAAGTAAGCACAAATGTATCTGTATTCCAATTAAACATGAATAGTTTTAATTCCCCTTTTAAAATACAAAATCCAACTAGAGGCTTTTAAAAACCTCACGTGTCAGTGATGTAAAATCAAAAACTGTAAATACAAACCAAAAGAAATGTGGTAGGGTAACATAATTATGAGAAAACTAAAATTTGTAGCAAAAAAATGAATTCATATGTAAACAAGATTATTTCGGTCAAAACTATTAGAAATGTAAGGAGAACTACAAGAACAGATTGTCATCCTTTTGTGTGCTAGACTGTCACATCAATGGTCCCCAATGACGCATACTTCCCAATACCCATGCTCTTGGATTGCCCCCTCCCACACTGAGTCTGGGTTTGACCATGTGTCTTTCTTAGTTCAATGGGACTTCAGTTAATGGGAGGATACAAGCAGAGACTTGAAAAACTCCTGTGCATTAGAGCTTGCTGTCTTAGAATGGTTCCACCACCATGTGCAGAAGCTCAATCTGGTCTACTGGAGGATGACAGGCCATGTGGAGCAGAAACAAGCCACCAGTCCTGAACACAGCCCCTGTCTGATCCACCAGTTGAATTCAGCTGTAAGAGTGAACCCAACCCACTCAGAATCCTGAGAAATAATAAAATGTCATTGTTTTAAACCACTAAATTTTGGGGTGGTTTGTTATGCAACAATAGATAAGGGATACCCTTTTTGAAACTGGAGCATCTCTGTGGCACCTCAAAAGGAAAAAAAACTTAGTAAATTTACAATGAATTTGGATAATTTATCTAATGTAATTAATTTAATATGTACAAATTAAGATTTTTTTATTCTACAAATATAAATACATTCCTTTCAAAAATCCTTAGAAGATTTTTAAGAAATTAACATATGCTGACCTTCAAATGAAACCTTAAATTCCAGGAAGAAAAACATTTCTTAGGCTACAGTCATTAACTATAATTCAATTAGATTAGAATTTAATAACAAAGGACAACTTAAACATACAATAAAAACATTTTTTCCTAAATTACTATTGGATCTAAGAGAAAATTAAAATTATACTTCAAAATAGTGATGAGAACAAACTCAAAACATTTGGGATTTGGCTAAAGCTGAAATTTGTAGCCACAGATTTTCTTTTATTATTAAAAAATAATTAAACTAAATGAAGTAACAACTTTACTGAAATAGAAATTAAAAAATTAAAATAAATCTAAGGAAAGCAAAAATGTGGGGTCACAATTAAAGCAAAAATTAGTGAATTAGAAAAGGCAAAAATCAAGGAGTTCCCTGGTGGTCCAGTGGTTAGGACTTGATGCTTTCACTACTGTTGCCTGGGTTCAATCCCTGGTTGGGGAACTATGATCCACCTGGCGCAGCCAAAAAAAAAGGGCAAAAATCAGAATAAATGAAAGAGCATCTTTGAAAAGAATAATAAAAGCATGGCAAGATTAATCATGAGTGAAGAGAAAATAAAAAATTTATAGTGTTGGGAATGAGATGTGAAATAGAACATATGTAGAAAAGATTTTTTAATTATAAGAAAATAGTAATGTATAACTCAATGTTAATGAATTTGAATAATTTTGTTAAAATAAATAAATTTTTTAGGAAAAATATAATTGCCATATCAACTCAAGAAGAAGTAGAAACTAGAAACGACTAATAATCAGAAAAGAAATGGAAAAGTTGTTAAAAAAATTACTCCATAAAAGATGCCGTTTCCACAGAGTTATAAAGTATATTTCTTTTAGCCTTCAAGGAATTTAATGTCTTTGCTGTTTAAGTGTTCCAGAACATAAAAGAGGCTGGAAAGTGTCACAATTCATTTTTTCAAACTAAAGCAACTCTGATATCCCAAACTAACAGAAGTAGCAAAAACAAACAAAAAAGAAAAAAAAAGCTGTAACGACCGATCTGACTTAAGAGGAAAGATGAAAAAAAGTAAATAAAATGCTAGCAAATCAAATCCAAAATGTCATTAAAAACAATATACTAGGACCAAGTAGAGTTTGTTCTGGTAATTCAGGTAATATTTTATTAATAAGTAATTACATTTAAAAATTGACATATAATTGACATATATTAGTTGCTGGTGTACAACATAATGATTAGATATTTGCATATATTTTGAATTATCACCGCAATAAATCTAGTTAACATCCATTCTACACATAGTTACAAATTCTTTTTTTTACATTTTAACATCAAAGATAAAATGTAATTATCTCTATAGTTACAGGAAAAATATCTTAGATATAGGCTACCTCATTAACATTAGGAATACCTACATCAAATCAGCATGTGTAAAATTCTTCATATGAAAACATTAGAGGCAGGAACCAAACAAGGATGCTAATCTAACCACTATTCTATAACATTCTCCATACAATTTGATTTGGTGAAGAATCTTAAGGTTTTTGATACGCATTAACTTTATCCATTCTTTCCCTACTGATCTGAAATAATACCTTTATCATACCACAGATCTGTTATATTCTTGATCCTGCCCATCCCCCAAGCTTTGTATTCTGTATTAATAATTTGTCCATCTCTGCTCTCCAATTTACACTGCTTTGCACTATTTTAACTTCATAATATGTTCTTATGTATATTTTAAATCATACACACACACACACACACACACACACACATACATACACACAGGATTACCCAAATTGTTTAACCAATTCACGTTCCTACCAGCTGTGTGGTAGGTGGTCTCCTACATTGGGAATTTTCCCCCAAGCCAAGTTAATATAAGTCATTGGTTTTTGGAGTCACATATATCTTGGAGAATCTGGTGAAAACTATGAACCATCTTCCCTGCTGCCCCCGTATAGCTAAGTCTTTATCTATGTCCTTATCTATATCTATATTTGTGTACCAAGTTGTGCATATGATTACATGCATTTATAGACTCTCCGAAGCTTATGCATGGACCCCAGGTTAACAACCGAAATAAATATTCATCTGTATTTATTCCACCACCTTTTACAATTAATTCTTTATTCCAATTGACATTTCTTTGGGTGATGATTCACAGTACATCCCTAAGCAATGTACAGTATGATCCAAATGTTGCTCCTCCCCCCCATAAATATGTTGCTATAAATGCATCACGAAACAGATAAAGGCTATAGATACAACAAAATGGTTAGCACTTATGTCTGGGTATTTAAGTTGAGTGATTCTTTGTCTATTCTTCTCTCTTCGTCTTCTGATTTAAATATTCCACAATGAATTTGTTTCACTTTTGCAATAAGCAGCAAACTGCTTTCTCTCAGCAAGAAAAGCAGTGAGCACAGTTGGACGGGTTTCAGAGTCCCCGAGAGTGAGCCATGAGAGGGTTTCTCTTTTTTCGTTGAGGTAGAGATGATCACGGGGGTCGGGGAGAGATGAAGCTTGAACACCAACTGTGTGCACTGCTGCACAGCGTGGGGGAATCAGGGCCCGTCCCACTGGCCCGGACACAGGGCCTCAGTGTGCACTGGGGCCTGTGATGGGCAGACACTGTGCTCCTGGAACAAGGGCCCTGTGTCTACCACCATCCAACACAAAGGACAGAGGTCTCCTGTTTACTTTGGATTCGAAACGTTCAAATGAGGGAGAGCAGAAACATTTGAGTTTTCCCTCTTTTCAGTTTCTTACAAAAAAACAAATTGTAGTGAGTCGGGGATTTTTTTGGCATCTTCCCTGAATAAAAATCAAGCAGACTAGATTGCTGAGGGAGTCTTAAAGAGCTTCCCTTGTTTATTATTTGTTTTAGATTTATGGCTTAAAGGCTGAGAAGTAGCAGTGACTGACTAGGCCCCGAATTGTCCATTCATTTCCCAGGAAATGGGGCATACCCAGTGCCTCGGTCAGCTGGAACAAGTGACCTCTGACCTTTGGCAATAAGCTCATTCTAGGCTGGAAGCACCCATGTCTTCATGGCTGTGCCTCCTCCTCCCTCCCTTCCACCCAACCTCTCACACACTGGAATACTCTTTTCCTTTGAGGTACTCATTCAAACCCCCACCTGTTAGGAAATCAGACCTATAAAAGGACAGAAGTTTTATCATACAAAGGAGTCTTTAAATCATAAAAGTCAAGGTGGTTCTACAGGGAAAGACCGTGCCTGGGACTTTGTGGAACAGGCTCTCAAGTTTCTGTAGTTCAAATCCTAGCTCTGGCACTAAGGACCCAAGGACAACTTTCTGAACCTTTCCAATTGGCAATTTTCTTACCTATAAAGTGGGGCTAGTCGTAACACTCAGCACACAGAGTCAATAAGGAAGATTAAATGAGATGACGTGTGTTAAGGGTGTAATCAGAGCCGGATGCATGGAAGCCATTCAGTGCACGGTGGATGTCACTGCTGTGACTCACAACTGTTGTCACCTCACAGGGCATAGGCAGGTGCAGTGTCTGCCCAATTTGGGAAGGTGAGGCTAAAATGGTACAACCGCAGGACTGACAAAGCACAGTTTGCAGCGACAGTGACTTTCTGTCTGATGCTGGCTTGTTCTCGAGCATAATATCAGTACTAGCAAAGGGGGTGGACATAGAAACCTTGGGGAGGGGCTTTTACATTTCACGTCTGACCTGCCCTCAGAGCCTGATGTGCTCTTCTAGCAGTGAGAGATTGAGAACGGCCACCTGTAATGAGAGATGTCCCCAGCAGGGGTGTGGTGTGCAGATGAATGGTATGGAAAGGGGAAAGGTGAGACCACTAATTTATATCCATGCTATCATCCTCTGGCCTCTTAAATCCAACCTGTTACTAGCATCATCAGGGGCAGATATCCGAACTGACATGTACTTGTCACATTTCAGATCCTAAGGATTCTTCAGTCAGATCTTCTAGGGATGCTCTTCCAAGTTGAATCTCTGGGGACCTGGCACAAAGCAGTGGAATAGCTGTCCAGTAAGGCAGGGCATGCCCACTTCTTTCTCTCTGCTCAGTTTTTATTGGCCACCAGCAGGAACATAGGAAAAAAAAGTAAACCAACAGATTTGAAGCTACAACTAAGATCACACAAAGAAAATTCCTAAAACTTAAGCCATTCCTTCACAACAAGCATTTCTTCCTAAAACAGGTAGATGAGCCATTTCTAGGCTCTGAGAAATAATCAGAAAACCAGTCAGTAATAACTTACTTTGGGGTCTGTGCTTCAAGTGACAAGAGCAGCTTCTTTGGCTCTATTTCAGCTTGCCCTCCTTGCTGCCTCCCGGGACCACTTATCCTGCCTCGCTCTCCAGTCAGCTTTTCCTGTTCTCTTCCTTACTCTGCCTATCTCTCACTTTTTCCTTCTCTTTACCAGCAGTATAAGAAACTGAGCATTCAAATGACTTTTTAAAATTATTTTATTGAAGTATAGTTGATGTACAATGTTGTGTTAATTTCTGCTGTACACAAAGTGATTCAGTCACACACACACACACACACACACACACACACATATATATATAGTCTTTTTCATATTCTTTTCCATTATGGTTTATCACAGGATATAGAATATAGTTCCCTGTGCTATGCAGTAGGACCTTGTTGTTTATCCATCCTATGTATAATAGTTTGCATCTGCTAATCCCAAACTCCCAAACCATCCCTCCCCCACCTCCCCTCCCCCTTGGCAACCAGTCTGTTTCTCTATGTCTGTGAGTCTGTTTCTGTTTCATTAAGTTCATTTGTGTCATATTTTAGAAAAATATGTAAGTGATATCATATGGTATCAAATGATTTTTTATTTAATTTTAATGAGTGAGAGTTTATATTTTACCCTTAGTTTTAAGAGAGTGTGTTGGCCTTTTATCTTTTTTTAATTAAAAAAACCTGAGTTTAGTGGCCTTTATTCAGTGAGTCACATGATTCACTTAATTTTTTGCCCTTTTAGTGTGTATATAATTCTAAATTCACAACAGCAACAAAAATCCTTTGACCTCTATCCTGGTCTGAAAGATCCTTGATGCTGTCATTTTATTTCTTACTCTCGTATGACTGGACCTCTGGTATTTTTTAATTTCTTTTTTCCTGTGAGCAATCGTATAAACCTTCAGATGCACGTTTGCAAATATAGCAATAAACAGTTCATCATAATCTGGTTGCTGCCCACAACCCAGCCTTTGCCTATGCCTGAAATGGCACCCCAGATCTAAGAGCAGATATGCCTGCCCACAGTGTCTCTTGCCTGGTCCTTTACTTACATATCACTCATATCAGATCTGGCCTGCCAGTTCTCATGGGTCTCCGGATGCCAGACAGGGATCTGCCAGGTGACCTGCTTCTCCAGTTGGGCAAGACCTTGGAATTCCCCAGGACAGGACCTCCAGGTGGGGCAGGTTCTATGATATTGTGGTTGGATCACACTGAGTAAGATAACCAGCAATTCCTTCTCATGGCACCACTTACAAAGAGCTTCTGAATAATTATCTCATTTGATCCTTACATCAACCACGTGTGATGAAGCTACCAATGTATCCCCATTTTACAAATGTGTAAGCTGAGACTCAGAGAAATTAAATGATTCTTCTGGGGTCACACAGCCAGGAAACGTCAGAGCAAGAATCTGAACTCTGGCCTGCGAACTTCAAATCCAGGGCCTGGCACAGAGTGGGCTCAGTAAACACTCATCCCCCTCATTATAGCTGCCACAAGCTAAACAAAGGTCATTGCTTCTCTCTTGCAGGGTCATCTCTCTGAGAAAGGACATTATCACCACCAGGACCCTTGGCAAAGAGGCACTGAAGACACAGTCCTGCCGTGATAGTAACTATTCAGATCTCAGCGCTCTCTTGGACTCTTTGGATTCTCCCTGACAGCTCAGCTGATGAGATCGCTGTTTTATGTACTAGCTGCATCAAAAAGAAAGGAATTCCCCCCACCATTTCTCTCAGAAAATAACAGTCAGTAGTCATTGTCACAATATAACAGAAATGTTAGCAACCAGATTCACGGAAGAACTAAGTGACCCTGGTGAATCACCTCTGACTCTGTCCTGCCCACCTTCCACTCCATCCTCTCTGTAGTTTCCTGGGTACTGGTGGGGGTAAGCTATACAGCAGTTTCTGACAATAACCAAGAAGGCTTTTTCCTTTTAAATGACAATAGGATTGGCATAATTGAAAATGAGGATAGAACTTGGAGCCAAGTCAGAGAAGACAGATTGTATGTAGAAGGGCTGTTGAAAATATAAAAGTTGGTTGCATTATTCTTGGGGGCTCAAACTTGGGAAGGTTAAATACCATCATTTTCTCATTTGTTCTGCATTTTGATTCTGAAAAGAGAACTGGCTTCGCCCCTTTCTTTTTAAAACTTGTGAAAAAAAAAAAAAAAAGAGAACGATTGAAAACATTACAGCCAAAAGAAGCTACAAAGGCTCTAGATAGCGAACCCAGTGACTAAGAGAATGAGGAATGATGAGTATGCCTCCTTTGGGAGGGGTTCTCCCTGTGCAGATCTTCACGTACAGGAATCTTAACACCAAACGTGTTCTCACATGTGTGGTGGTGGTGAACAATTTGAAAGAAATCAAAATCAGAACAAAGGAGAGTCTGGTACATGTTTAATGATTTACCTCTATAGATCATTCTACACAACCTAAAATTTGGGAGACATATCCAAATTCCCTGGCTCTTACAGAATTCAGCTGGGAAGTAAGAACCAATACCTGTTCCTCTGGGAATGTCTCCAAAAGTCCCAAGAAGGTAAGAAATATCTAAATGTGAGATTTAGTTGAAGTAGCCCTACTCACCAAGGTATACTCACAATCAAAATGTCATCCTTCTAATTCTAGTAATAAACTTCTCTCCCTTACTAACATTCTCAGGAAACACACACACACACACACAAAACCTTCCACACCACCAAGACTAAAACTTTCCTAGTTCACTCCTACTCTCCTTCATGGCTCAGCTTAAATAGCACTTCTTCCAGGCAGCCCCCTCTGATTCCTCAGATGTGGTCAGGGCCACCCATGAAGTCTGATAGTATCCTGCAGGCTTCTCAAGAGCACTCACAGCATCTCCTTTTTTCCCATCTCAGGGTGTTTTGTCTGACCTCAAAATGCAGATATGGATGCCCTTCCACCCCACCCCACCCATCTCTAGGTTCTCTTGGGCTTACAAGGATCCTGGGATGTTAAGTGGAAGGACCCCCAGAAGGATGTAAAGACCATGGGCCTCCTGGGTGGGAGTGGGTGGCAGGGTGAGTGTTGGAACCATGAGGGATCAGGGCTGGAGGAGAAGGTTGCTGATTCTGTGAGCCTGACCACACAGCACTATCTTCTCTGGAGTGGCAAGGCTTCTGGTAGATCACTGCTAAGGTGCCTATGGAATCCAGGCACTAAGTCTGTACACTTGAGCCCTTGGGGGCTCTCATTGGTCAAGCTTGGATAGAGAGAATGGAGCCTCCAGAAGAATGGGCTACCACTGCAGGGCAACATGGGCTAAGATAAGAGTCAGCCAAAGTGGGAGCCCCTGAGCCTGAGGAATGGGCCCTATGCTATTTTCCTGCATGACATCAGCCCAACGGTAACAGGGGTCACCAGGGTGAACTTCATCAACCTGCGCAATCTCTCCAGAGAGATTTAATTTGACTTAGGAGAAGTAAAAGATCTCTTCCTTCATCTAAATTCATAACTATTATGCCCATACCACAATTATACTACATAAGGACTTCCAAAATTGTTGGTTTTATGTCTATCTTTCCCCATTAGAAGTTTATGTACCTAGTGCAGTCTAGAACATAGTCGATTCTCAATAAATATTCATTCAATGAATGAGTGAATTAATCTTTGAAAATTCTTTAAATCTTTCAATAAGCCCCAACCCCTCTTTTGGAAACTTTTACCAAAATGAAATTGTAAAACTATCATCATCCAATATGTTTTTGAGAAATCTATGTTAACGCTGCAAGTTTGAAATCACAATTTTTGAAAAACAAGGTTTTTTTTAAAGGTAAGAATAAAGTTAAGAATAACTTTCACCAGGAATGGGCCTCAAGCCCCTGTGGATGACATACCTTAATTACGAGCTGACCCGCTACCTCTGGTGGATCCTACTGGACCACACTGTTCTCTCGCATTTCTCCAGCCTTAACTGCCTGATCAAATGTTTTGAAAGAATAAACCCAGGAAGGAGACTTGAGAAATAAGCAGCTGAGACTGGAGTTTTCACTTTGCAGAGAACACATTGAGTGGAGGTTTCAACTGATGGGAAAGACAGTGGCCCAGTGGTTAGAAAATGTGACTTGTCGAGAGGGGTTCAGGGGAGGAGAGACAGGAAAGAGGGTCTCTTTGTACTGAAGTCAGTGCAGTGACATCTGATGTGTATACAGAAAAACAGGTCCTGTGTAAATAGCTCACTACAAGTCACAAAATAATCGCATTCTCTGAGGTCTGGCCTCTGCAGTGTATTTCTTTACACCATTCATGCACAACCCAAACCAGGCAGTGCTATTTCACAGATTGCTGACATTTCGCCTCTCTTCCTAGTGACAGATCTAAACAGATATATAAAAAAATGGTAGCCACAAGGAAATGACTTCTGGCTTTAACGCCATTTGACTAGAAGTGTATGAGGCAGCCTCTCCCAACTTGACTTATGTTATTCATGAAAACAAAGAAAAAGACAAGAACTCAAAAGAACACTGGAAATGTCAACCCAATCAATGGCTTGACCAGATTCTGGTAGGCATTTTCATTAATCATAAAGTGGGACACAGTGGACTGGTACAAACTTATCCAGGTTATGGCTCATGTAATTGAGCTCAGTGGGAAACCAACTGCCCCTACTTTTTGTTACAGACACAGAGATCCAAGGTCTGTACCAACTAGAACACAAAGTGCTTACCCATATGCTATGGAAGTGCTGCTTTTTGAGGATGCCAGTAATACATCTATTTGGAGGTAGTACCTCCCAGGAAATAACTGGTCAGGAAGTGTGTGTATATGGGAGGGAGGGGGAGGAGGAAGGAAAACCAGCAATTTTGTGCTGTATTCTGGGAGGTGCAATATTTACAAGTTAAACACTAAAGGCAGGGGCGGAGACAGGAAGATCCCTATTAGCAGTACACAATATCAGTTGCAGTTTTGCAGGTGACTCCGTGGGTCAGAGGAATAGGGAACCGGGTGGAAGAATGTGCTATCTCAGTAGAATGAAGCCATGGTAGGTGCATGCCTGCTAGAAACTGAAAATTGCTCTGGACACACTCTGCATGTCAAATTGTACTCCAGATCTGAAAAGGAGATGCTCATCACACAGTGGATTGGCAGTGTGGTCAAGGACAACACAATTATACTCACTAGATGCTGATGACCAGCATCTAGTCTGGAAAGACTTGATCTTAGTTGGAGGTGAGGGAAAAAAAGAAAACAAATCCTGCTGTTTATACCTCAAAACTGGGCATGTGTAAAAAATCCTACAGAACAAGGAAAAGGGAATATAATTCAGAAGACTGTTTGAAATGACCTATCGTAGAACTAGAAGAAAAACTCAGGAAGGTTGCAACTTAATAATAAAATGTAAATAATAAAATAAAATAATGTAAATAATAAAATGCAAGAAGATGTAGTCTTTACTAGGGTGATCATTTAATTTAACCTATTTAAAGTGAAAGGAGGCACTATTAATAATTATGCCAGTTATGGGCCAATATCTCTCATAAAAATAAAAAATTCTAAATAAAATTTTAGCAAATAGAATGCAGTGTATTTTAAAAGATAATGCATCCTGGCCAAATGGGATTTAGTCCAAGAATGTAAATTTGTTTTAACATTGCAAACATTGATGTAATTCATGTATTAACAGAACAGGAAAAAATAAATTTCAATAGATGAAGAAAAAGCATTTGATAAAATTGAACATAGATTCATGGTAAAGCTCTCAGCAAACTAGGAATAGAAGGGAACTTCGTTAATCTGATAAAAGTGTATTTCAGAAAACCTACAGTTTATAATTACCGGTGAAATAATGAATGCTTTCTCTCTGAGATTGAGAACAAGGCCATGATGGCCACTGTCACCGTTTCTATTCATCATAGCACTGAAAGTCTTGGGGGGAGGGGTGGAGTATAAAGCTTGGAGTATTATTTGTAGATGACATGATTGTGTATGTATAAAATTCAATAAAATGTATAAACAATTAGAGTTAATAAGTGACTTTAGCACAGATGTAGAATACAAGGTCAATATAAAAATCAGTTAATTTCTATGTACTGGCAATAAACAATTTAAAATGAAGTAAAAGTGCTATGTACAAGAGCATCAAAATCATCAGATACATAGATGGAAATAAATATGACAGAAGATACATACAAGATCTATACATTGAAAACTACAAAATATTGAAGAGAAAAAAATACTAAGACCAAAATAAATGGAGAAATATACCATGTTCATGGATCAAAACACGTAACATTGTTTAGATATCAATTCTCTCCAAAATGGAGTGCGTTCCCAATCCAAATCCCACGCGTTCTTCTATAATGTGACTTTGCTGCTGCCCCATCAGTATATGGAGTCTAATTTTCCTTTCTTTGAATCTAGATTGGCTGCATGACTTCCTGGGCAGGTGATAAATGGCAATGCAGCTTCAACCTGGTTTACTAGAATACTTACTCTTTGAGACTTCAGTTGCCATGGGGAGCCATGCTGTGAGGAAGCCCAAGCTAGCCTATGTGGAGAGATGACATAGAGAGGCCCCATAACTATATGAAGAGAAGACTTTATGAATGCCTGGCCAGCCCCCAGCTACTTTAGTTCCCTGATGTTCCAGCTCTAGCCATCATCCAACTACAATTGCATGAGACCCCAGAAACATGGAGGTAAGCCCTTTTTGCATTTCTGACCCACAGGAACCAAGGGAGATAATGAAATGATTGTTGTTCTTCTAAGTCACTACACTGTTTTAAAATTTTTTACTGAGGTCTGATTCACTTGTAAAAAGCTATACATATTTAATGTACACAATTCGAGTTTGAGGATTAGTATACACCCATGAAACCATCCAACATCAAGGCCATAAACATATTCATCACCTCCCAAAGTTTCCTCCCACACCCTTTATCATTATCTTGTGTGTGTGTGTGGTAAGAACACTTAACATAGATCTACTCTTTTAGCAAATTTTAAGTATACAATGCTTAGCTATAGGTACAATGCTGTGCAGTAAATCTCCAGAACTTATTTATCTTGTGTTGACTGAAAAAATGCACAATCTAAAAGTTGAGAATAATTTTTTTGGGGGCATTACTGAGGACTTAAGTCCAGGATACAGCCTCTCATATAGCTCTGAGGGACTGTTCTGAAGAGGTAAGGAAGGAGACAGGATATTTTGGAGTTTTTGCAAAAACATGTAGCAGGTAGTCGAACATCAAAATATTACTGCTGATTAAGGAAAACCCAGACATCTCAGGTTAATAAATTTAGTGCTTTTCTATGTATGGTATGATGCAAGAGTCTGGGCTCATTGAAATTATTCCTTTGATATGCACCTTAACTATCTAGGGCCAGTATCCTGTTTATTTTCATCCTGAGTTCCCTTAGAGTACACCATTGGGGGTGGCTGCAGTAGCTGAAGGTTTGATGGCCACAACATCCTTTATTTACTGAAATAGCAGGTGACATTCTTTGACCACACTTGCACAACTGAAGCTTCGTACCCTTGACCCTCAACTCCCCATTCCTCTACCCCACACCCCTGGAAACCACCATTCTATTTTCTGCTTCTATGAGGTTGATTATTCCACATATAAGTGAGATCATTCAGTATTTGTCTTCCTGTGTCTGGCTTATTACACTTAGCATAATGTCCTCCAGGTCCATCCATATTGTCACAAATGGCAAGATTTCCTTTTTTTTTTTTTGAAGACTGAATAATATTCCATTGTATGTATCTTAGTCTGTTTGGGCTGCTATAACAAAATACCAGAGACTGGTAGCTTATAAACAACAGAAATTTATTTCTCACACTGTGGAGCCTGGAAAGTCCACAATCAAGATGCTGACAGATCCAGTGTCTTGTTAGGATCCACTTCTTGTCATAGATGGCATGTTTTCACTGTGTCCTCACATGGTGGAGGGGGAAAGGGAGCTTTCTTGGGTCTCTTTTATAAGAACACTAATCCCACCTATGAGGGCTCTGCTGTGATAACCTAATCACCTCCCAAAGGCTATGTTTCCTAATACCATCACCTTGGGGGTTAGAATTTCAATAGATGAGTGGGCGGTGGGTGGGAGGGGCACAAACATTCAATCTGTAGCAGTATGTATATATCACATTTTCTTTACTATTCATCTGTCGTTGGACATTTAGGTCATTTCCATATCTTGACTATTGTAAATAGTGCTGTAATGAACATGGGAGTGCAGGTATTTCTGCAAGATCTTGATTTCAATTCCTTCAGATAAATACTCAGAACTGAGATTGTTGGATCATCTGATAGTTCTATTTTTAATTTTTTCAGGAAACTCCAAATATTTTTCATAATGGCTCTACCAATTTGCAGTCCCACCCTCAGTGTATAAGCGTTCCCTTTCTCCATATCCTTGACAACACTTACCTTAAAAAAAAAAATAAAGACATCATAGCAGAGTGAGGTGATATCTCATTATGGTCTTGATTTGCATTTCTTTGATGATTAGTGATGTTGAGCACCTTTTTATATACTCGTTGACCATTTGTATGTCTTCTTTGGAAATGTCTATTCAGGTCCTTTGCCCATTTTAAAATCTGGGTTTTTGTTGTTGTTGTTAAGGAGTTAAAGGAGTTTGTTATACATTTTGAATATCAGATATATGGTTTGCAAATATTTTGTTCCGTTGTGTAGGCTGTCTTTTCATTTTGTTGATGGCTTCCTTTGCTCTGCAGAAGCATTTTAGTTTCATGTATCCCACATGTTTATTTTTGTTTTTGTTTCCTGTGCTTCTGGTGTCATATCCAAAAAAATCATTGCAAATTGTCAACTGAAAAAAAAATCACAACCTAAAAGTTGAGAATTATGTTTTATTTGGGGCATTACTGAGGCCTAAAGCCTGGGATACCGCCTCTCAGATAGCTCTGAGGGACTGTTCCAAAGAGGTATGGGAGGAGCCATGATATATAGGAGTTTTTGTAAAAAACAAAACAAAACAATACAGGTAGTTGAACATCAGAAGATTCCTGCTAATTAAAGAAAAAACAGACGTCTCAAGTTAATGAATTTAGTGCTGTTCTATGTATGGGAAGATGAGAGGCTGGGCTCATTGAAATCATTCCTTTGATATGCACCTTAACTATCTGGGGCCAGTATTCTGTTTTTCTCCATCCTGAATCCCCTCGGTGTGCACCAATGGGGGTGGCTGCAGTGGCTGATGGCTTGATGACCACAACATCCTTTGTTTATTGATATGGCAGGCAACACTTTTGTCCACGCAAGACATATGTCAAGGAGCTTCCTCCTGAAGGTTCCAGTCCAAGATGGTGACATAGAGGGCTCCTGAACTCAATTCCTCCCATGGACACACCAGATCTATATCTACACGTGGATCAATTCCCTTTGAAAGAAATCTAAAAACTAGCTGAGTGACTTCTACACATTTGGCAAATGAGAAAATGCTCACATCAAAACAGGTAGAAAAGGCTGAGATATACTCTTGCCGTAAACCTTATATCCAGCTACAGCAACATACAGTTGGGAGGGAAACCCTGAGGAGCAAAAGGTTTTGACTCAGAATCTAGCACCACAACTTTTAAGACTTCCACCTGAGGAATGGGCCACCAAAACAACTATTTCTAAAGGCCCCTGGGGCTTGTGTCTACAAAACCCACTAGACAATAGCAAACAAGAAACAGTTCTTAATGGGCTCATGAGGACTCACTGTGGCTCTCCCCTCCAGGGATCAGCACAGAGAGAGCAAACAGAAATGCCCATCTCCCAGTCTTTCTCAAAAGAGGTCTATTTGTAAAAGCTGCTGTCTGGGGGCCAGGATTCTAATTTAGCATACATTTGTTATTCTACCCAGAGACAGGGAGGCTGGCAGGTGTTGTCTCCACATACTCCCTCTGGCCTGCTCTGGGTCATTGGTGTCTCCCTGGAAGGAGCTTGTGCATACATCTGATGCATTGGCTTTTGTATCTGATGCATTGGCTTTTGTTGCTGCTGCTGCATTGGCTTTTGTTGTGCATATATCTGATGCATTGGTTTTTGTTGCTGCTGTTGTTTTGACACCCCTCTTGACTACTTGGCTCTGGTGTCCAATTTAGCTTGCATTTGTGGGTCCTACAGGACTGTAGCAAACAAAACAAACAGTTTTTAACCAGCTAGCACCCCAGGGCTCAGCACAGAAAGACCAGATGGAAAAGCCCATCTCCCAGCCTTTCTCTGAAAGAGACCTATTTGAATACTTTAGAGGCTGCTCCCTGAGAGTCAGGCTTCTAGCTTAGTACACATCTAGAGGCTGACTGCAAACCTCTCCCAAGACCAGAGAAGCCAGCAGACATCATATCTGCATTCTCCCTGAAGCCCATTCCAAATCACTAGTATCTCCCTGGAAGGAGTTTGTACACACAACTGATGTCCCTGTTTTGTGGTTGCTGCCCAGGGTAAGCAACCCTTGATTGCTTGGCTCTGGTGCCACATTACACTGTGTTAGACCACATGAACTTAGCAGATAGTTACAGAACATTCCATCCCAAAGCAGCCGAACACACATTCTTCTCAAGTGCACATGGAACATTCTCCAGGATAGATCATATGTTAGGCCACAAAAGAAGTCTTAATAAATTTAAGAAGATTGGATTCAGATCAAGCAGCTTTTCCAACCACAGTGGTATGAAATCAGAAATCAGTTACAAGAAGGAAACTGGAAAATTCACAAATGTGAGTAGATTAAACAATATGGCACTGAAAAACCAATGGGTCAAAGAAGAAATCACAAACAAAATAAAAAAGTATCTTGAGACAAATGAAAATGGAAATACAACATACCAAAACTTACGGGATGCAGCAAAAGCAGTTCTAAGAGGAAAGTTCATTGCAATAAATGCCTACATTAAGAAAAAAGAAAGATCTTCAATAAACAACCTAACTTTATAGCAACTAAAAACAGAACAAATAAATCCCAACATTAATAAAAGGAAGGTGATAACAGAGATCAGAGTAGAAATTAATGGAATAGAGACTAGAAAGGCAATAGAAAAGAGCAATGAAACTAAGAGCCAGTTTTTAAAAAAGAAACAAAATACATGAAACTTTAGGTAGACTTAGAGAGAGAGAGAGGGAAGGAGGGAGAGAGAGAGAGAGAGAGAGAGAGAGGTATTGCACATAAATAAAATTAGAAACTAAAGAGAAGACATTATAGTTGATACCACCGAAATGCAAAGGATCAAAGGAGACTACTATGAACAATTATATGCCAACAAATTGGACAACCTAGAAGAAATGGATAAATTCCTAGAAACATACAACCTACCAAGACTGAATCATGAATCAATAGAAAATCTGAACAGACCAATTACCAGTAAGTGAAACTGAGTTCCCTTATTATTGTTCCTCTGCAGAGTTTATGATTAACCTCTCTATCGAAAACATTATTCCCTTTCTTATCTCACACCTCTTTCTCTCAATATTGAGGAGTATCAAAGAAAAGGAGGGATTGAAACTGAGCAGGACCCTGCAGGGCCCCTCCGTGTCCCCTGTTTCTTGTTGGTAGGAAAAAAAACAGGCTTTAGTCTCCTAGGCCTTCCCCTATTTCCAAAGAGAAGGCTCAAGCAGTTAAGAGGGCAATAGAGTTACAGGATTCCTAGTTCCTCCTGAAGGAAGATAAGTAACAATATGATGCATATCTTTGAGTTGTTCTACAGAAACTAAGGCCCTCACCCAGGTGGAGGATGGTGACTATGTGCTGACCACAAGCACATAGACCCCAGATTGGTTGGAACCAGAAGGCTGAGATTCCAGAAACATCACCCTGTTACCTTATTACCAACCAATCAGAAGAAAGTCACACACTCTGTAGCCCTCACCCCAAGTTTCGTCTTTAAAAACTCTTCCCTGAAAACCATAGGGGAGTTCAGACCTTTTGAGCACAGCTACCTGTTCTCCTTTCTTGACCCTTGCAATAGGCTCTTCTCTACTCCAGACTGATGTTTCAGTTTGTTTGGCCTCACTGTACGTCGGGCACATGAACTCGGGTTTGACAACATGAGGAGATTAATTAGTAATTAAAAACCTCCCAACAAAGTCCAGGACCAGATGGCCTCACAGGTGAATTCTACCAAACATAGAAAGAATTAATACCAATCCTTCTCAAACTCTTTCTCAAAGAAATCAGAGGAGGGAGCACTTCCCAAATCATATTATGAGGCCAGCATTACCCCGATATGAAAGCCAAACAAAGACACTACAAAAAAAGAAATTACAGGCCAATATCCCCAGTGAACATAGATGTAAAAATGTCCACAAACTATTAGCAAACTGACTCAACAATACATTAAAAGAATTGTACACCAAGATCAAACACAACTTATTCCAGGATGGTTCAACATTTGTAAATCAAACAATGTGATATAACATGTTAACAAAATGAAGGATAAAAATCACATAATTATCTCAATAGGTACAGAAAAAGAATATGACAAAATTCAATATCCATTCATGATTAAAAACTCTCAATGAACTGGTTATAGAGGGAACATACCTCAACATAATAAAAGCCATGTATTACACACCTACAGCCAACATCATACTCAGTGATGAAAAGCTGAAAGCATTTCCTCTAAGATAAGGAGCAAAATAAGGATGCCTATTCTCACTGTTCAACACAGTATTGAAAGTCCTAGCCACAGTAATCAGGCAAGAAAAAGAAATAAAAGGAATTCAAATTGGAAAGGAAGAAGTAAAACTGTCATTATCAACACAGATGACATGATACTATATATAGAAAATTCTAAAGACACCACCAAAAAGCTATTAGAACTCATCAATGAATTCAGTAAAGTTGCAAGATACAAAGTTAATATACAGAAATCTCTTGTGTTTCTATATACCATAACAACAAACTATCAGATACAGAAATCAAGAAAACAATTTCATTTACAATAGCACAAAATGAATAAAATACTTAGGAATAAATTTAACCAAGGAGTTGAAATATGTATACACTGAAAACTATAAGACATTGATGAAAGAAATTGAAAAAGAAACAAATAAATGGAAAGATATTCTGTGTTCATGGACTGGAAGAATTAATATTGTTAAAATGTCCATATGACCAAAAGTGATCTACAGTCAATGCAATCCCTATCAAAATTCCAATGGCATTTTTGACAGAAATAGAAAAAACAATCTTAAAATTTGTATGGAACCACAAAAGACCCTGAATAGCCAAAACAATCTTGAGAAAGAACAAACTGGAGGCATCAAACATCCTGATTTCAAACTAGATTACGAAGTTATAGTAAGTAGGGTATTAGAATAAAAACAGACACCTGGAACAGAATAGAACCCATAAGTAAATCTATGTGTATATGGTCAACTGATTTTCAACAAAGGAGACAAGATTATACAAGAGGGAAAGGACAGCCTCTTCAATACATACATGGTGCAGGGAAAACTAGACAGCCACATGAAGAATGAAACTGGACCTGTATCTTACACCATATACAAAAATCACCTCAAAATTGATTAAAGACTTGAATGTGAGATCTGAAACCATAAAACTCCTAGAAGAAAACATAGCAGGTGAGCTCTTCATCATTGATTTTGGCAATGATTTTTTGGATTTGACATCAAAAGCAAAGGCAACAAAAGCAAAAGTAAACAAGTGGGACTACATCAAACTCAAAAGCTTCTGCTCAGCAAAGGAAACCATCAACAAAATGAAAAAGCAACCTTTGGAATGGTAGAAAATAAAAGTAATAACAATATGTTAATATCCAAAATATGTGAGGAACTTGTACAACTCAATAGCAAAAATCAAATAACCCAATTAAAAATGGGCACAGTATCTGAATAGACATTTTTCCAAAGAAGACATACAAATGGTCAACAGGTACACAAAAAAGGTGCTCAACATCACTAATCATTAGGGAAATGATAAACTATAATGAGATATCACTTCATACCTGTTAGGATGGCTATTATCAAAAACACAAGAAGTAACAAATGATGATGTTGAGAAAAGAAAACCCTGTACCCTGTTGTGGGAATGTAAACTGGGAAAACAGTATGGCGGTTCCTCACAAAAAATAAAAATGTAACTACCATATGATCCAACAATCCCACTTCCGGGTATATATCTAAAGGAAATGAAACCATTATCTTGAAGAAATATCTGTACTCCCATGTTCATTCACTATAGTCAAGATATGGAAACAACCTAAGTATCCATCAATGAACAAATGAATGGATCAAGAAAACATAAAACACACACACACACACATACACACACAAACACAGAGAGAGAGAGAGAAGGAAAAGTTTATTGAGCATTAAGAAAGAAAGAAATCCTGTCATTTGCAACAACATAAATGACCCTGGAGGTCATTACGCTAAGTGAAACAAGTCAGACAGAGAAAGAAAAATACTGCATGGTATCACTTAAATATGGAATAAAAAATAATGTTGACCTCATAGAAACAGAGAGTAGAAAAGTGGTTGCCAGGGGCTGGGTGGGGGGAGGGGGGGTGAGTGGTAAGGGAAATTAGAAGAGGTTGTTACAAAGGTAAACTTTCAGTTATAAGATAAATAAGGTCTGAGGGTCTGATGAAAACATGGTGACTATAGTTGATAACACTGAATTGTATAGTATTGAAATTTGCTAAGAGAGTAGAACTTAAATGTTCTCACCAAAAACAAACAAACAAACAAAAGATGAAGAAGATAAATATGCAAGGTGATGGGTATGTTAATTAACTCAATTGAGAGGGAATCATTTTACATACACACACACACACACACACACACACACACACGCACACGCACACGCACACACAGAACAAGAAAAGACAAAATGTTTCCCAATGCATTTCTCAAAGCTGGCATAACCCTTTTACAAAACCTGACAAAGACTGCACAATACTAAATAAACAAAAAAAGTACCTCAAGTTTGTCCCATCTCTGAATATAGATTTTTTAAAAAATCATAAATAAAATACTAGCAAATTGAAATCTGCTGTAAATTGACCAAGTAGACCTCGTTGAAGCAATATAAGAATGATATAATTATGAAGGATAAAAGCTTAATTTATCATGTTCTTAGGTCAGAGAGAAAAAAAGAACAATGATATTAATAGAGGTCAAAAGTAATTTGATGGGATTTCCCTGGTGGTCCAGTGGTTAAGACTCTACTCCCCATGAAGAGGGCAAGGGTTCGATCCCTGGTCAGGAACTAAGATCCCACATACTGCACAGCACAGAAAAAAGAAATTTTGATAAAAATCAATATCTATTTTTGATTAATCCTCTAGTTAATTGGGAATAAGAGATTCTTTTTTAATATGATGGAATATGTTTAAATAAAACCAACTGCCAATATTATTTTTAATGATGAACACTAGAGCTATTCCATTAAAAGCAGGAAAAAGACAGTGCTCACTCTATCACCCACTTTTACCATTTTTCTGGAAGTTCTAATGAATGAATTAGATTTTTCATAAAATAAGCGTGAATTGGAAAGGAAGAGGGGAAATGATCATTTTTAATATAAGAGCAAGTTTTCTAACTGGAAAAGTATTAGACTGATGGGGTGAGAATTCCTCCCTGTGTGTAGGCAATAAGAGAGTATATTGCCTATTTATAATTTTAAAACGATAATAAATTGACTAAAAGACTATATCCTTTTTATTACCACTTTACACTGGAAACTCTAAACAATGTCAGTGATAAAATATTCTTCTGTACAATGAAGTGAATCAGCTATATGTATACATATATCTCCTCCCCCTTGGACCTCTCTCCCCGCCCCCCATCCCACCCATCTAGGTCATCACAGAGCACTGAGCTGAGCTTCCTGTGCTTTATAGCATGTTCCCACTAGCTATTTTATGCATGGTAGTGTATATATGTCATTCCTAACCTCCCAATTCATCCCACCCTCTCCTTCCCCACCATGTCCTGCCCTGCAAATAGGTTCATCTGTACCATTTTTCTAATTTCCACATAAATGTGTATCATATAACAAATATACGATATTTGTTTTTCTCTTTCTGGCTTACTTCAATCTGTGTGACAGTCTCTAGGTCCATCCACATCTCAACAAATGACCCAATTTTGTTCCTTTTTATGGCTGAGTAATATTCCATTGTATATATGTGCCACATCCTCTTTATCCATTCATCTGTCACTGGACATTTAGGTTGTTTCCATGTCCTGGTATTGTAAATAGTGTTGCAATGAACACTGGCGTACATGTGTCCTTTTGAATTATGGTTTTCTCAGGGTATATGCCCAGTAGTGGGATTGCTGTGTCGTATGGTAGTTCTATTTTTAGTTTTTTAAGGAACCTCCATATTGTTCTCCATAGTGGCTGTATCAATTTACATTCCCACCAACAGTGCAAGAGGATTCCCTTTTCTCCATACCCTCTCCAGCATTCGCTGTTTGTAGATTTTTTGATGATGGCCATTCTGACAAGTGTGAAGCGATACCTCATTGTAGTTTTGATTTGCATTTCTCTAATGATTAGTGATGTTGAGCATCCTTTCATGTGTCCCTTGGCCATCTGTATGTCCTCCTTGGAGAGATGTCTATTTAGGTCTTCTGACCATTTTTTGATTGGGTTGTTTGTTTTTTTGATATTGAGCTCCATGAACTATTTGTATATTTTGGAGATTAATCCTTTGTCTGTTGCTTTGTTGGCAAATATTCTCTCCCATTCTGAGGCTTGTCTTTTCATCTTGTTTATGGTTTCCTTTGCTGTACAAAAGCTTTTAAGTTTAATTAGGTCCCATTTGTTTATTTTTGTTTTTATCTTCATTACTCTAGGAGGTGGGTCAAAAAAGATCTTGCTGTGGTTTATGTCAAAGAGTGTTTTTCCTATGTTTTCCTCCAAGAGTTTTATAGTGTCTGGTCTTATGTTTAGGTCTTTAATCCATTTTGAGTTTATTTTTGTGTATGGTGTTAGGCAGTGTTCTAATTTCACTCTTTTAGATGTAACTGTCCAGTTTTCCCAGCACTACTTATTGAAGAGGGTCTCTTTTCTCCACTGTATGTTCTTGCCTTCTTTATCATAAATTAGGTGATCATATGTGCGTGGGTTTATCTCTGGCCTTTCTATCCTGTACCATTTATCTATATTTCTGTTTTTGTGCCAGTACCATACTGCCTTGATTACTGTAGATTTGTAGTATAGTTTGAAATCTGGTCCTAGCTCAGCTCAGTGCTCTGTGATCACCTAGATGGGTGGGATGGGGGTGGGGTGGGAGGGGAGTCCAAGAGAGAGGGGATATATGTATACATATAGCTGATTCACTTCATTGTACAGCAGAAACCAACACAACATTGCAAAGCAATTTATCTCCTTTTTATTACCACTTTACATTGGAAACTCTAAACAATGTCAGTGATAAAATATTCTTCCCTGAAGAAAATACTCTGTTAAGTTCTAAACAATTGTTGCAGTTATCGTTGAGTATATATAAAATTATGCATATGTATTATATGTCATATATAGTAAGTATACATAGATACAAATATGCTTCAAACTAGCTGAAAATGAGCAGGAAAAGACAAATTATCACCTCTGTAATTAAAGCTTTTAGGATTAGATAGTTTGATTTCAATCACACAGCTGTAAATAACAGATTGCATCCATCTGGGGCTCCACCCATGCTTCAGACCACAATTGTGTTAACCTCAACAACCATAGGAATTGGTCTATTGCTCTGTAGTATATTGAAATGTGATCTAGAGACACATCAGTTTTTAACTAATGTGATATCAGTGAGTTGTGTCAAAGTGATGCAGCTGAAGCTAAAAAATATCCCAAGACCAATGTATTCCTAAAAGTCACCTGTAGATGCTAGAGGCCTTTGTTATAGGACCTGGGCTCAACAAATAAACAGACTGAAAAAATTTTAATATTATTCATCCATTCTAAAATTATTTCTGTGCCTTTCTCAGACTTTTTCCTTTTTAAGAAAAAAAGGTGAAGGTCAAGGTCAAGGTCAGAAGCTTTCCAACAGTCTGCAGTGGTTATGATGCATATGCATGTGGGTGTCTCCAATCTCAGCCTGGCTGTCTCTGGCTTCCAAAGCCTGGTTTGGTTACCAAGGGCAATACTGGGGTTTCCTAAACACTATTGTAGCTTATAATTAAGGCAATGACAATTTTGGCAGCCATGGAGGCTGTGCTGCCACCTGAAACCTATGAATAATCATTTTTCACATTCCTAGCAGCACTCTGCAGACAACTTTTTCACTATCTTTTTTCACCTTTGCTGACTTTCAATTTGCATTTCTTTGTATACTGGTGTAGTTGACCATTTTCTCAATATCTTCACTGTCTCTTCTTATTACCTCTTTATATCCTGTCACTTTCAACCAAGGCACCCTGAAGCCATAATTTGGGTAGTGCCATAAATGAATTAATGAATACATGTAGCTTTCTTTATAAGCTCTCTGGGATGTTGTTGATAGCTTGCTGATGGCATGCAAGGGGGCAACAGAACAATAAAGAAATCCAGCTTTGGTCACCACAGTGGAAAGGATGGAGTATTAGAATCTCTAACTGAGAATAGTTCTGCGTTAAACTGTCAGTCTGACTACCTGGTGCTAAGAGAGGAAAAAAAAAAGTGGTTGACAATTTAAATTTATGAAGCCAGTTTTCAGTTTGAGAGCTGATGCTTAGAGATGCTCTGATAGGACACCAAGGCATCCAGGGAAGCTCCCAGTGAGTCCCATGATGAAGTCTCTCCCAGTATCCCCTCATTCTGTTGCTTAAAGCCACTTAATTCAACTGCATAAAGTTGATCTTTATCCTAATGTGCATATTGAAAACAAGTCTCCTGCTACTTGTCTATGCATTCCTGCCAACAAAAGTAAATATATATATATATATACACATATATATTTGTAAATATATGTATATGCTTACAATATTATGCTTGTAATAATATATAAATATATAAAAATTATATATAAATATATAATATGCATAAATATATCATTATAAATATATATGTTGATATATGTTATATATATTTATATACAAACATAAATTCCCCCTTAACCAGCTTACAGAATAATAAAAATATGTTTCCTGCTAAACTTTAAGCCAGTGTTTAAAATCTCAGGATAGTTTTATCTCCAAACATCACCCAAGCATTGCAGTCCAATGGGAAGCATAAAACTCATAATTTCCCCTTCCTGTGATCAAACCTGACCTAGCAATGCTGGATGTAGAGCTCTTGCTGAAGAGAGGAGAATATGAAAACTTCAAGTCAGAAGATAGAGCTAGAGCTTCTTAAAAGCTTCCTGGGTTTGTGTGCATCTCTAGATATCTTTGGCCATAAGCCTAACATTTTAAACCCTGGGATATCATAAGTGGTTTGATTTTTTTTAAGTGGGCTATGGTGTCATGGAGACTTGTCATATGGCAAGTCTATGAATTATAATGAGGTGCTACATGGTGTCTAAGGGGCTTTTCTAACTGCTTTCCTCAAGCAGAAGGCCACTTTTCCTCTCTCTCTTCCTTCTTCCTCCTCATTGCTCACATCTTCCAAACGTTGACTCTGTGGTTAATTGGTTTCCCATAAGTTGACCCCTCTCAGTAGCAGAACCACACTGAATGTGCTTTCTGCAAACCACAGAAGACCTACTTGTATTCCTCAAACCTTTCTTTGTGCTTCATTCTTCTTACCTTCACTTAATGCTTCTCTGATGCTCTTCCTTTCTTTATGTAGATCTGAGTTTCTGACCTATATTATCTTCTTTCTCTCTAAAGAACTTCTTTTACCATTTATTGCCAGGCAGGTCTACTGGCAACAAATTCTCTCCATTTTTGTTTGTCTGAGAAAGTCTTTATTTCTCCTTCACTTTTGAAGGATAATTTTGCAGGGTACAGAATTCTAGGTTGGTAGCATTTTTCTGTCAACACTTTAAATGTTCCATTCCACTCTTTTCTTGCTTGCTTGGTTTCTGAAGAGAAGTTTTTCTATAGCTAAGTTGTTTTTCCCCTCTGGTTTCTTTCAGGACTTTTGCTTCATCTTTGATTTTCCGTAGTTTGCAAATGATATGCCTAGGTGTAGGGTTTTGTTGTTGTTATTTGTGTTTTTTTGCATTTATCCTGCTTGGTGTTCTCTGAGCTATCTGGATCTGTGGATTAATCTGACATTAATTTGGGGAAATTCTCAGTCATTATTATTTTAAATGTTTCCTCTGTTCCTTTTTCTCTCTCTTTTCCTTCTGATATTCACATTATGTGTATGTTATACCTTCTGTAATTGTCCCACAGTCCCTGGATATTCTGTTTTGTTTTTTTCAGTCTTTATTCTCTTTGCTTTTCAGTTTTGGAAGTTCCCATTGAGATATCCTCAAGCTCAGTGATTCTTTCCTCTACTGTGTCCAGTCTGCTAATAAGCCTGTCAAAGGCATTCTTTGTTTCTGTTACAGTGGTTTTGATTTCTAGCATTTCTTTTTGGTTCTTTTGTAGGATTTCCATTTCTCTTCTTACATTGCCCATCTGTTCTTGCATGCTGTCTACTTTATCCATTAGAATCCTTAGCATATTAAACATAGTTGTTTTAAATTCCTGCTCGGATAACAACATCCTTGCTATGTCTGATTCTGATGCTTGCTCTGTCTCTTCCAATTGTGTTTTTTGCCTTTTGGTATGCCTTACTGCATACCAGTTTTTCCAGATAGCTGGACATAAGGTATCAGGTAAATGAAACAGCTGTAAATAATCTTTTAATGATGTGGTAATGAGATGTGGGGAAAGGAGAAGTGTTCTGTGCTAGGATTAGTTCTCAGTCTTTGAGTGAGCCTGTGCCTCTGGACTGTGTTTTTTTGTTTTTGTTTTTGTTTTTGTTTTTTTTTTTAAAACTTTTATTTATTATTTATTTATTATGTTTATTTTTTGGCTGTGTTGGGTCTTCGTTTCTGTGTGAGGGCTTTCTCCAGTTGCGGCGAGTGGGGGCCACTCTTCATCGCGGTGCGCGGGCCTGTCACTATCGCGGCCTCTCTTGTTGCGGAGCAGAGGCTCCAGACGCTCAGGCTCAGTAGCTGTGGCTCACGGGCCCAGTTGCTCCGCGGCATGTGGGATCTTCCCAGACCAGGGCTCGAACCCGTGTCCCCTGCATTGGCAGGCAGATTCTCAACCACTGCGCCACCAGGGAAGCCCTGGACTGTGTTTTTAAAAGCTAGTGTTTTTAAAATTTTTACTCCTCCCTTAGGTGGGAAAGGATGGCTAGAGTGGGCTGGAGTTGGATAATTCCCTTCCCCCAGGTTAATTTTGCTCTAATGGTACCCTGGGCTCTGATTAACTAGTTTCCCCTGAGGGCAGGCCTTGTTAAGAAAAACAGAGGGCTCTGGCCATTTCAGAATAAGTCCTGTTGTCCTAAACACCCACCCCCACCTCCCACCAGAAACACAAGAGGATTTTTCTCCAATATTCACTCCAGGAGCCTGGGCGAGCTCTTGGAGGTAAATCTCCAAAATTGTGGGGCTCCCCCTATGACCGGATGCTCTTGGAGTTTTCAAATCTCAGAGTTGTCTGCACTGAGCCTCCAGCAATTCACCAACTATAGTTCAGATTTCCCTACTGGACACTGGTTCCCGTGGTGGTTCCCACTTGTGGGTCTCTGCTCCGGGCAGCCGAGACTCCCTGCGTGGCTGGTCTGTCTCTCCAATCTGGGGGCAGCAATTTGCCTTGTGTCCTCCCCTTTCTTATGGGTCCAAGAAGAGCTGTTGATTTTTTCATTCTGTTCAGCTTTTTACTTGTTGGGAGGGAGTGGCTACTTCCCAGTTTCCTACATGTGCAACTGAAAACTGCAAGTCCCCCTGCTTCATTCTTAAAAACCTGTACAATGAAGAAGCTACGGTAGGAGATACATATGGACACATGGGGAGTGTGGGTTAGGTGCTGTTGCATGTACACCTCTGTGTGGGTGTGTGTGTGCACATGCACGTGTGTGCTGGGGCACCTACCAGGGATGGCCCAACTGGGTAAGACCTTGCAGTAGGATTCTAATGGTTTAAAAATCCTTGAGGGGGACTAGTAAAATTGCCCTTATTCCTAATTTTCTGAGCAATTAAAAAAAACCGGAATCCGTGGTTTCACATTAGGAGTGTGAAGTGGTTTTCTCATCTCTTCGGGAAAAAGTGATGGCCCTAAGGGGCGTACATGGGAGGGGCTGGTGCAGAAAAGGAAGGGGTGCTGAGTCTGAGCATTTACACTTCATTTGGAAATCAGTCTCACGTTTGGTGTCCCACGTTTTCTGAGAGTTGTGATCCACCATTTCCTATTTTTCAAGTCTATTAGAAGTCTCTTTATTTTATTTTTGTTAAAAAAAAAAAAAAAAAGTCCTCGAACAGCTGAGAGAGAGACAGGAAGGGAAGGTGGTTTGAGGCTGGTGGAACTTTAGATTCAGATGTAAACCCTAGAGGAATTTCAAACCTTTTCCTGTGGTTTATTTTCACTTTCCGGAGGGTTTCCTCAACACTCACCTCCACTATACCCCCAGAAATAGTCATTTTCGGCTGGGAGAGGGGTTGAAGCATTTTCTGAGAAATAGATTGGGTAATGGCAGTTTTTCGTAAAATCTTTCAACATGTTAGGAAGGTAAGACACCTTAGACATCTTGGTTTAATTTAAACGTTATGGCTGCAGGCTTATTTGTGGAAAGAGGATTAAAAAAACATAACCAAAAGACACGTGTGGAGGCGGGGTGAAGTGGACGGCTGATTACAGGACTAGTTTGATGGCATTACCATGGAAGTTGGTGGGTGGGGGGACGACAAAATTAATTTACAACGTATGGCCAGTGTAGCATTTTCACAGTTTAAGACTTCTGGTCCTGGTTAAAGACTCAACGTGAAAATAACTTCTCAGGATGTAGTCATTCCTTCCGAGGCTCCGTGCTTGTTGTGCAAACAGAATGCAAGCCTCATTCCCTGAAAGACTGTGGGGGGAAGTGAGCACTGGCCATGCTACGCACCTCCATTTCAGGACCCACCCAAACGGCTGCATCTTTACAAAACTCTCCTGCTTCCGCCGCTTCCCCAGGTGCCCTGGATATGGATTTGGGAAAGCTTTCGTTGGCCTCCTATCGCTGCACGAAGGGCTTCTGCCTAAGACACCCAGCATCCCTTACAATTCAGTGTGATCTGGGGCTGACATTATTCTTGAGTCATCCTCGCTTATCACAGTGAGGTGAGCAAGAGGGAGGGGCTTCTTTTTAAAAAATAAAATCTGGGGCTTCCCTGGTGGCGCAGTGGTTGAGAATCTGCCTGCCAATGCAGGGGACACGGGTTCGACCCCTGTCTGGGAAGGTCCCACATGCCGCGGAGCAACTAGGCCCGTGAGCCACAACTACTGAGCCTGCGCGTCTGGAGCCTGTGCTCCGCAACAAGAGAGGCCGCGACAGTGAGAGGCCCGCGCACCGCGATGAAGAGTGGCCCCCGCTTGCTGCAACTAGAGGAAGCCCTCGCACAGAAACGAAGACCCAACACAGACAAAAATAAATAAATTAATTAATTAATTTAAAAAAAAACAACCCAAAATCTATCTGCGGCGTTCACAGGCGGATCATAGATTCCACCCTCCCCTAGGCATTGATGATCCCTGGTAAACTGAACTATATAAAGCACATCAAATGCTCATTCAGGAGCACATTGGATAGCTTATTCAAAAGATGCTTGCAAAGTGTGTGGTTGGAGATTGGCCTAGCACAGAAACATCCGGAGTAATGAGGGCATGTTAACCTCTTTGACCTTCGGCCCTCTGCAGTCTCTAAACCTAGGTTAGCCTGGATTCTTTAGAATTGGGCCCAAAGGAACAGGGAACGCTGCTTTAAACAGTTAAAAAAAAAGGTATGGGGGCAATGTTAGTCTCAAAAATGGTCAAGAGACTCACCTTAGCTGTAGGCCCCTGTATAAAACAGAAATTTAGGGAGCGGGTAGGAAGGGGAGAGAGGGGGTGAGTCACTGCAAAAGGATGCAGGATTTCTTTTTGCGGGTGATGGGAATGCTCTAAAATTAGATTGTGGTAATGGTTGCACAACTTTTTACACTTACTAACAATCACTGAGTTGTACCCTTACAGTATGTGAACTTTACCACAGTGAAGCTTTTAAATAAAAAAAGAAAGAAAAAAGGCAGATTATGGAGAGCTATTATAGATGCAAAGAGTGATCACTCTCATTTCTCCTGCAGGATGAACAACTGCTGATGACCCAGCAGAACCCAGAGCCCATCAGAACATCTCAAGAAATTCCACTTTCTCTAAACAAGACCAGTGAGTGGAAATTCCAAAGATGCAGATTCTGTCTTGATATCAGGAAAGGACTTTTGACTGTTACAAAGGCCCCTAAAAGCAAAAAGAATGCTCTATATGAGGGCACTCCCTGGCCCTGTGTTCAAGCATAGGACTCTACCAGGGACTCTCTAAGATTATTTCCAGCTCAGAGGTTCAGGGATTCCACTATTGAGAACACCTTTACCCTCTGAGGCTGTCTTTGTCCATCCAGAAGCCAGATGGTCTTTGCCACATTTCAAATTCACCCGGAATGGGATGTTTGTGTGCTGCTCTGAGATTTGCTGATGAAAGACACCAGAGAGGCACAAAGACTCCCTGAAGACTTAGACTCAGGTAATAACAGGAACTCGGCAGCCCACAGACTACAATTGTGCCTCCATAATAATAGTAATTAATGCAAGAATAATAATTTCATTTTCAATTTCCTATTGCCACTTCTGTCCTGGGCAGCTCAGAAGCCCAACAGAAAGAACTTTAGCCACTTCTGGGGTGTGGCCTTATAGCAGAATTTTTATGTTTGTTTGTTTTAGCATTTACTGATTTTCCTAAATTACAAAAGTACTATGTTGCCTGTAAGAAATTGAGAAAGGCAGAAAGCAATGAAAGGTAATATAAATTAAATGGGAATCCCACAAGCTAGCGCTAACCACTATTGACATGTATCTTTGTATATATTGTTTTGCAAAAATAAAAATGTGGTATGTGTTTAGTAAACTGATTTCTAATTTAACAGTATATTTCAGTCTTTCCAAGCCACTAAATAAAATAAATACAATAAATAAATACAATAAATAAATAAAATAAAACATTATTTTTAATGATTGCATAGGATTGTATTATACAAAGGATATATACATATTAATATACTTAATCCATTCTCTATTTTTGTAGATTTAGATTGCTTCTAATTATTTTTGCTATTGGCAAGGAATTTTTTTAGGTCAAAGCCTTTTTTTGAGGCCAAAGTGCTTATTTTTAACAAATGCTCTGGACATGGCCCCTATGTGTAGAATTTCTGGTTCAAAAATACATAATTCAGGCATTTTATATTTGTTTCCAAATTATCCTTCAAAGAATTTCTGTCTGGTTATGCTCAAACCAGCAGGGTATGAGTGAACTTATTTCCACATATCTTCTTTAATTCTAGGTATTATTGTCATTAGTAAATATTTGTCAAATGGGTAGGTTTACAAGGGTATCTCATTCTTTAAAATTTGCATTTTCCTAGTCATTGTTGACCTTGACCACCCTTTTGTTTGTATTTCTTCTTTTACGGATTGCCTGCTCATTACTTTTGTTCATTTTTCTGTCGGACTATTCATCTATTTTATAAATATCAAGTCTTTGCTTTCCTTACAACTTGCAAAAATCCCCCCCCCAATTTGTCATTTGCCTGTTAATCTTATTAAAGATTTGTTTTGATATACATATTTTTAAAATATTGTCAAAATTTAATAATCTAGTTCCTTTATGATTTGTGTCTTTGGTATTATTCTTAGAAAGTAGTTCTTCCATCCAAAATATATATGTATGTGTGTGTATATATGTATATATATATATATATATATATATATATATATATATATATATATATATATATATATATATAAAATAGTTTTATATATATATATATGTAACTATTTCTTTATTATCCTTGAGGGTTTTTATAGTTTCTCTTTTTACATTCGCATCTTTAATCTGTCTGGTGGTGATGTTAATTTATTGTGTGAAGTAGGAACTTCTTTTTTTCCCAAATTGTTAGTCATTGGACCAATTATTGAAAATTTTATCTTTTATTTAACTGCTTTGAAGAGTCAACTATATCATGTATTAAATTTTTATGTATATTTTTTTCTGCTCCTGGACTTTGTAATTTTTTTCAGCAATCTGTCAGTCTTAGCTTTTGTTGCTCCCAGACTATCTCAACTAATATTTTTATTGTAATATATATTGTTTTGTTGTATATTGTATTATGTAGCTGGGAAAATTGTTGCATATTTCATATGAAGTTTATGCTTGGATATTTTACAATTTCTATAACTATGGTCATTGGGAACTTTTTCCATGAGATATTTTGAAGTAGATATTGCTGATATATGGTAAAACCCTTGACTTTTTAATATATGTTTTAGAACAGCACGCTAACTACTCTCTTATTAGTTCAAGTATTCTTTCACAGAAAGCAGAAAAATAATTTATTCCAAAAGATGAAAGGGACTTCTCTGGTGGCGCAGTGGTTAAGAATCTGCCTGCCAATGCAGGGGACACGGGTTCGAGCCCTGGTCCGGGAAGACCCCACATGCTGCGGAGCAACTAAGCCCGTGTGCCACAACTACTGAGCCTGTGCTCTAGAACCTGTGAGCCACAACTTCTGAGCCCACATGCCACAACTACTGAAGCCCGTGTGCCTAGAGCCTGTGCTCTGCAACAAGAGAAGCCACCACAATGAGAAGCCCGCGCACCGCAACGAAGAGTAGCCCCTGCTCGCCGCAACTAGAGAAAGCCCACATGCAGCAATGAAGACCCAATGCAGCCAAAAAAGGAAGAACAAAAGATGACAGATCAATCCTGAAGACGGAGTTTGGTATGATTCCATCACATTGGGATGGATTTTCCCTCTGAACGTATTCTCTTTCTGATTGTCCCACTGGAGTCTGGAACAAACCCTTATCTGAACACTGTGTGGTATATTTAAAAATATATACTGTTCAAAAAGTTTACCACTATTTTATTTAGAAAATTTCCCCTTGTGTTGATAAAAGAAGTCTGTAATTTTTTGGGTCATTTTTGCCTACAGGGCTATTTTAGCTTTATTTTATAAATTGAGCTTTATTTTATAAGTCAGAAAGACTTTTACTGTTTTGTATTCTCTGGAGCAAGTTTTTTTAAACTTCAAAAAATTTTTTTTTCTTAAAGGCTTGAAATAACTCTCCAGTAAGTTGTTTGAATCTGTCCTTTCAGAATGTTACATCCAAGTCACTGTGAATGTCCCTCACCAATGTATTCTCTCTCCCATCCTTATATTTTGCATCCCCAGCTCTAATATCTTCAGGGCTCACTCCCAGATGTGCTCCCTGGTTGCTGCCGGTGCCTAGGAGTCAGGTCCTCCAATTCCTCTGGGAGCAAGAAGAAAATTCCTATTTTCAGGCTGGTCTGAGACAGTGATGAGGGTTGATACTACAAGGTACCCACCTTAGGTGAAGTCCTTGCAGGGTCTTTAGGCAAGAGGAGACTGCTCTCCCTGCTAAGGGGGAGGCAACCCTTCTCCTGGTGCAGACAATTCAGTGGAAACTAGGGGTTCAAGATTATTAGAGTCATACGTACAAATGTCCTCATCCCGTGTCTCACAGATGCACTCTTTTTGTACCAGGGCCCTGACTCTAACACATGACACCTACTGTGGGTACAACTTGTCTCTTTCTCTATTTTGCTACCTTTACAATTAGATCCTGGGCCTGATTTTTGACATGGTCTCCCCTATAGCTCCTGGAAATGAGGGATCTCACTAACTGCTACTATAGAAGTGATCTACCTTACACAGCATGCTTTGTGTGTTGAGAGTTGTCTCTCCTGATTCCATCATTTTCTTTTTTAAGACGTTCAATGTAGTTAACAAAAGGTAGACAAAGAATTGACAAAAAAAAAAAGAACAACCCCCCCCCCCACACAAACAACAACAACAACAAAAACCCCACCCCTCCTGGAACTAATAAGTGATTATAGCAAGGTTGCAGGATACAAAAGTCAAGTGCTTTCCTATATGCCAGCAATAAATATGTGGAATTTGAAACAAAGAGCACAATACCATTTACATTAGGACCCCCCAAAATGAAATACTTAGGTATAAATCTAAGAAAATACGTACATGGTCTGTATGAGGAAAACTATAAAACTCTGATGAATAAAATCAAAGAATTAAATAAATGGAGAGATATTCCATATTCATGGATAGGAAGACTCAATATTGTCAAGATGTCAGTTCTTCCCAACTTTGTCTATACATTCAATGCAATCCCAATCAAAATTCTAGAAAGTTATTTTACACAAACTGATTCTAAACTGATTTTAAAGTTTAGAATATATGGAGAGGCAAAATACCCAGAATAGCCAGCACAATATTGAAAGAGAAGAACAAAGTTGGAAGACTAATACCATCTGACATTAAGAATTACTATACAGTAATTAAGACATGGTATTGGCAAAAGAATAGGCAAATAGATCAATAAAACAGAATGAGAGTGCAGAAATAGGCCCACAAAAATATAGTCGACTGATCTTCCACAAAGGAACAAAGGCAATACAAAGATAATCTTTCAGCAAATGGTGCTGGAACAACTGGACAGCCATATAAGAAAAAATAAATTTGGACACAGAAGTTACATCTTTCACAAATATTAACTCAAAATGGATCACAGACCTAAATGTAAAATGCAAAGCTATGAAACACCTAGAAAATAACATAGGAGAAAACCTGGGTGACCTTGGGTATGGTGATGACTTTTTGTATACAACACCAAAGGCATGATTCATGAAATAAATTCTTGATAAACTGGATTTCCTTAAAATTAAAAGCTTCTCCAAACAACAATGTCAAGAGACTGAGAAGACAGCCACAGACTGAGAGAAAACATTTGCAAAGACACATCTGATTAGGGACTCTGCTATCCAAAATATACAAAGAACTCTTAACACTCAACAATGAGGAAACAAACAACCCAATTAAAAAATGAGCCAAAGATCTTAACAGACACCTCACCAAAGAAGATATACAGATGGCAAATAAGCATATGAAAAGATGCTCCACATCATATGACATCAGGGAAATGCAAATTAAAGCAACAGTAGATACCAGTACACACCTTTAGAATGGCTACAGTATGTAACACTGACACCACCAAATGCTGGCAAGGATGTGGAAGCAATAGGAACTCTCATTCATTGTTGGTAGGAATGCAAAAATGTACAGCCACTTTGGAAGATGGTTTGGCAGTTTCTTACAAAATATACATGTTCTTACCATATGATCCAGCAATTGCACTCCTTGGTATTTACCCAAAGGAGTTGAAAACTTATGTCCACACAAAAACCTGCACACAGATATGTATGTCAGCTACATTCATAATTGCCAAAATTGGAAGCAACCAAGATGACTTTCAGTAGGTGAATGGATAAACTATGGTACGTCTAGGCATGGAATATTATTCAGCTCTAAAAATAAATGTGATAACAAGCCATGAAAAGACATGGAGGAAACTTAAATGCATATTACTAAGTGAAAGAAGCCAATTGGAAAAGGCTACACACTCTATGATTCCAACTATACGACATTCTGGAAAAGGCAAAACTATGGATACAGTAAAAAGATCAGTGGTTGGCGGGGGTGGGAGTTGGGGGAAGGAAGAATAGGCAGAGCACAGAAAATTTTCAGAGTGCTGAAATATCATACTCTGTAGAATATTGTTATGATGAATCCATGTCATTAAACATTTGTTCAAACCCATAAAATGTACAATACCAAGAGTGAACCTTAAGATAAACTATGGGCTTTGAGTGATTATGATGTGTCAATATAGGTTAATCATTTGTAAAAACTGTACCATGCTGGTGATTGATGTTGATAATAGGGGAGGCTATGCATGTGTTGGGGCAGAGGCTATATGGGAAATACCTATACCTTCCTCTTGATTTTGCTGTGAACTTAAAACTACTGTATAAAAAATAAAATCAAATCTTTAAATAAACCCCCACCAAAACAGGTGGGACAAATATTAAGTTGATATAAACCCAAACATATTAGTAATTTCATTAAACATAAATGAATTAAATACTCCAATGTAAAAACTGAGATTTTTCAGACTGAAAGTAAACTCCAAAGCCAACTTGGGGAAAAAAAGCAGAGCCTGAGACTAAGGCTTAGGTATGATTGTTAAGGAATGTAGCTCTAGGGGTTGGGATAGGAATGAGGGAAGGATAGGGAAAAGAAACAGGGAAAGAGGGAGAATCAAAACAAAGATGTGTTAACAAGTTGACTAACTGCTACAGAGTTCTCCATCCCAATGGATGATCTAAGAAGCTTTGCGACATGCAGCTCAGGTCCTTGCTCCTGGGGAGAGAAACAGGGAAGCATTTATCCACTGGGTCCCCCCACACTTCATTGAGATTGCTCCAAATGACATTAACTGCTTCTTACCCAGATTGAGCAGGCAGGGTCCCACTGGCATCCTACACTGAGGGAAGAGCTGAGGCCCAGAAGATTCCAAGTAACGTCCAATAGACCGTCCAAACACCGTGACTGGAAGTTTTCTTCCAAAACTTTAAAATTTTCTTTAAGGATTAGTAGAGTAATCAGATTTCTACCTCCCATTTCATTCATTTTGGTAATTTACATGTTTGAGAATCATCCCATTTCATCGAGATCCTCAAATAGGCTAGCATAGTTTTTTTCCCTCTTTTTTTTACTATACTTTTAGGAGGTTGTCTAATTTGTTATTTTTGTTTTTATTTTACAGAAAGGAGCTTGGATTGAATTATTATCGCTACTTTTCTGCTTTTCAAATAATTAATTTCTGCTTTCATTATGTTAATACCTTTTAACAGCTTTACTTTACATTTCTTTTACATTAAAAATCTTTCCTTCTTAGTCTAAAATAGTCACCATAGAAACAAAGAATAGAATGGGGGTCGGGTGGGGGGAGAGGGAAATGGGGAGATGTTGGTCAAAGGGTACAAAGTTTTAGTCATGCAAGACGAATAAGTTCTGGAGATCTAACGTATGGCATTAGGTAATAATAACGCACTGTATACTTGAAATTTGCTAAGAGCGTAGATCTTGTGTCCTCACCCTCCCCCCCCCACACACACACACAAAAGAAAAAGAAAATGGGAACTATGTGAAGCGATGGATATGTTAACTAGTTTGATTGTGCTGACCATTTCACAACGTATACATATATCAAAATATCAAGTTGTACACCTTAAATGTGTACAATTATTACTTGTTAATTATACTTCAGTAAAGCTGGGAAAAAAAGAATATACAGACACTGAAGACTGTTGGATAGAGGCAGATGAATAAAAGAGATGAAATCACCCTAATACACAGTAAACAAACCAAAACTTTCCTTCTTGAAATAAATGCTTAATTCATTTATTTTCATTATTCCTTTAAAAAATAATAATACAGTAATAGCATTTTAGAATATGATTTCTTTTCTGAGTACAGCTTTGTCACATGCCAGAAGTTTTGAAACCCGGTATTATTATCACTGTTATTTTCAAAACAGTATGTAATTACATGTTTTATTTCCTTTGTTGCCCAAGAGTTATTTACAAGAATATTGCTTAATTTCCTGGTATTTAATATTTTTCTTACTAATTCGTTGTTTTGCTGGATTATGGTCAAAGAGAGTCTAAATCTAAGAATTTATTGAAATTTCTTTTATGACCTAATATATGACCTTATAACCCATGGCTATTCTAAAGGAATATGAACTAGGTATTTGTGGACTATAAATGTTGAAAAGCTCATTGATTATATTATTTAATTCCTTTGTTTGTGTGTCCACCTGATTCATCAAAGTGCATAAAGAAATAGTAAAGTTTACCATTACAATTATAGCCCTAATAGTTTCTTCTTGATTTCTCAGTTTTCATTTTTAATATTAGACACTATTTTATGCAGAACATAAACATTCATGAGTCTTATATCTTTGTGATTTATATCACATATTGGTAGAATATTCTACATAATGTTTTTCTTGAATTCTTCTTTGTTTGATATTAATATTACCATCTGTATTTTACTTTTGGCTTTGTTTTCATTAATGCACTATGTCTTTGTCATCTTTTTAAACTTTTTTTTTTTAATTATTATTTATTTATTTATTTTGGCTGTGTTGGGTCTTCGTTTCTGTGCGAGGGCTTTCTCTAGTTGCGGCAAGCGGGGACCACTCTTCATTGCCGTGCGCGGGCCTCTCACTATCGTGGCCTCTCTTGTTGCGGAGCACAGGCTTCAGATGCGCAGGCTCAGTAGTTGTGGCTCACGGGCCCAGTCGCTCCGCGGCATGTGGGATCTTCCCAGACCAGGGCTCGAACCCGTGTCCCCTCCATTAGCAGGCAGATTCTCAACCACTGCGCCACCAGGGAAGCCCTGTCATCTTTTTAAAAAAGAGCTTTATGGGTCACTTTATTTTAGGCTTGCCCTTTGTCAACAACATATATTACTCAGATTTCTGTGGAGAAAATAGAAACCACCTTATGTGTTTCAAGTGGAAAAGGACTTAATACAGGGAATTCTGTGCTTATGGAGGCCTTCGGGGCATCTGGAGGAGTGGAGGCTGGGGGCCTCCACTGGATTATTGATTCCAAGTTACTGCAAGGGGATCAGGAAGCTATTGCTGCTGCTGTCAGCACAGCTGCCTCTCATCCCTCCAAGTTAGTGACCAGCTGCTGGAACATGGTCCAGTCCGGCTGCTTAAATGTGTTTCTTGTTACCCAGCAGTAGGAAAATGGCCTCCACCTCACCTCCACCTATCAAAGCAGCACGTCTTTGTCGAGGGCATCTTAATGGCCCAACCGACTTAGACCCAGTACCCTCATTCTGAAGGCCTTAGAAAAAGGTAATTTTTAGTTTTACAACCTCTCCAAATGGAAAGAGGCTGGAATGGAAGTTAGGAGAGCCAATCCAAGAATCTGCCACACAATAACAGTGTTGGATTTATCTTTTGGAATTATGAGAGCCCTTTGTCTCAAATGGGGAGTAAGGTGGCCCAGTCACATTTATTATAACTGATAATATCGCTCTAATCTTATGCTAACTTGCATTTCTGCGCTTATTTGCCTACCTTTTGTTTGTTTTTCTTACTAAACAGTAATTTTAAAGTTTTATATTCTACTTCATTCTACTACTGATTATCTTCAGATTAAATATACATGAAGGAATATATATTTAGATTATATATATATTCAGGTTAAATATATATCATATATATCCATATACATATATGTATATAGATATCTTTTTTCAAGATCAAGCATAAATTAGCATCTATTGACAAGTGTACTAGTCGGGACCCTTACTGGCAAATAAGAGAAGCCCTCTGCTAAGTTTTAGGATTTTAGTGGAAGGCTCTTTGATAGATTACAGAATTGGTGGGAGGCCTGGAGAGTGAGGCTGGGCAAGTAGGCAGGAGGCCAGAGACCTAGAACCGGGTCATACCCAGGACCAGCCTGTTTAGTGTGCTGCCTCTGCCACCACAGCCCCAGGGCACAAACCTCCTGACTCCTCCTCTAGGTTAAATCCTGGGGGGGCTTCCTGTCTGCTGAATTTAGGCCGCCTACCTGGGCTCTAATCACCTGGGGTCTGGAAGAACTGTATTTGGCTTTTTTAACATCAGTGGAGAAAGGCTGGTCTTTGGACCTAGGAAGGTGTGAGACACTGGCATCCCCCAGAATGACTGCACACACCCTCATTGTGAAAGATGAGAGATGTAGTCTGTTTCCCTTCTTTCTTCTCCATCTCATCAATAAGAACTTATTGATTGTCTTCTATGAATCAGAAGCTGTTGTAGGCACAACATATAGAATCAAGAAACCAATTTCTGGGAATTCGCTGGCGGTCCAGTGGTTAGGACTCCGCACTTCCACTACAGGGGGCCCGGGTTCTATCCCTAGTCGGGGAAGTAAGATCACACAAACCTCGTGGTGCGGCAAAACAAAAAAACAAACAAAACCTCCCCCCCGCCATTTCTGTCTTCAAGGAATGTATAGCGCAGCATGGGAGAGTTAGATACTTAAAGGTATGTTTTAATATCATGAGATACAAGCTAGAAACATATATTTTCAAAGAGTGGGAGTAGGGCAGGGGAAAGGGATGCTTAGTCCAGTCTGAGTGAGAGAAGACTAACTGATTTCTAAAGAGAAGCATTTCCAGGTGTCCAGGGAGCAGAAAGACACAGGACCCAGAAACATGGGACCCCACGGTGCACAGAAAATAGACATGCTTTTCTGTGCCCGGGATTGAAATGCAAGGGCAGCTGAGGCAGGAGAGGTAGACGGAGCACCTCACGCCAGAGGAAGGAGCCCCAAGGGAACATGGATCCTCCCCACCTCCACCAAGTTGGGGCGTGGTGACTCTCTGTCTCTGAGATTTGCTGAGTCTTTGGACCCACAGAGCTTCTAACCCTGCTGGAGCCTGGAGAAAAACGTGCCTGAGAGATGGCAGAGCTGCTAGAAGGGTACCCGCAGGACACCGCACCTCTGCCGTTTGCCTCAGCAAAACTGTGAAGGTTTCCCACAGCTCAGCAGACCCCAGAGAGGGTGGCTAGGCTTGAGCATCTTTCAGGTGAGGGGACCCCAGTGGCATTTTCTCAGGGGGGGACCACCTGAGTCAGGGAACTTGCCTGGGGTGAGGACTTGCCCAAGAGAGGACAGCATTTGAGTGTCTGACCCTCAGAAGCCACCAGGGGCCCATCGGTTGCTACTTTTCTAGTAGCAACATCCACAGAGGGACCACAGGAGGGACTCTCCCCTGCGTCTCCTCAGAGCTTGGGCTCAGAATGGGAGGGGATGGGAAGTACTTGATAGGTGACCCCCACTGGATGGACAGGCCACTCAAGATGGCTGTTCTCTTGCTCTCTGTACATCCCCAGTTAGACCAGTGCCTACTTCACCTACACCCTGCTTACATGACTGACGTTCCTACTTAGCTGTCCTGGTCCCAGCTAGTGATTGTTCTTATCGAAGGAGTGGTGAGGGGCGGACCCCTCTGTTAGCTTCCCTGGTAATCCGTGAGCCAACCTGACGTCTACTCCCCCTATAACTGGGAATCTCCCCCCTCCCCTGGGAACGAAGGCTGCCGCCATGTCCTGACTGCTGCACACGATGGGGTGTCACTCCAGGACCTTGCTTCAAACGTGTAAGCTCCCCCGTCCATTAAACCACTGATGTCTCTGTTGCTGACTCCAGGGCTCTTTCTTCTGTCTTGAAGCTGGGCAAGCACAGGGCTTGCAGGTCTGTGGGGTGCAGCCCAACACCCAGCCCCACCTCAGCCCACCCTCATCTCCAAGCTGCTGCGGCCACAACTTTAGTTTGCCCTGGAGTTTTCAGTACTGGAGTGAGACTGTTTCAGTCATGAAAAGTGGTGGGAAAAAAAGGGTCTGGAGTCTTGACAAGCTGTTGATAAGGGAGCTGGCGTCCCTTCCCCACTGGGGAAGGGAAGTGTGACAGTACACAGTTGGAGAGCAGTTATTGAGAAAAATAAAAACACTTCATGTCTGTACCCTGGTGAGCTGAGCCTTCTCAATAAAAGAGCTTGGTGGGCGTTTGCTGGTGGCTAATTGAGGATGATGATGAGAGAGCTGGTTACACAGCATGGACCCTGCAGGGCTTCCTAAAAGTCCTCCCAAGAATCTCTTCTCTCAGTAGCTGCTCAAACCCCCCCATCCTCTTCCACCACTCCCTAAACCTTTTTCTTCCCTGTGTTTTCTCATGTAAAGCAATCTCCCTCGGCCATCGGCTCATCCCCACCCACCAAACCTGTCTTGTGGGGACCTGACCTCAGCAGGCTGAGTCACACCTGCATCATTGCTGGCGCCCAGGTCCGCATCCCACTTCCGGCCGCAACCCCACGGTGAGCTCCATCAGATTCCCGGAGGGGGGGCTGCTTTCTCTTCCACCTTCTGAATTAGTTTCCCCAACAGCAAGAAATCAGGCTTCCTGGGGAAACCGAAGTTTGCTCATGAACTTGACCATTAATTGTTGCTCGGTTATCTGGGCCAGCTGCCTTTGCAAACAGCGCTCGGCTGTGCCCTGGAATGAACTGCTGCAGAAGCCCTGAGGTCCTGACCACGGACCCTGTTCCCGTTCCCCTTCCCCTTGACACACAGCGGTGAACTCTGAATTCCAGCACGTCTCCGCTCTACTGTAGAGCCTTTCTAGGGCTGGCAGGCATTCGGCCAGAACTGGTCTCTGTGGCTTTGTGCCCACAGGTAATTATTAGGGCCAGGCTCCACACACCCTCTTAACCTCATTGACTTTCGGCCTCTGGGGTCCGCCACCCCTGCAGCGTTTGGAGGCATGTCTAACCACAGCATGGACGTGTGTGGTACAGCAGGGGGTCTGATGGATGGATGGTCCCTCCATGACCTTCTGCTCTCCAGCAGCCAGACCAGGGTTCTGAACATGTCCGGTCATGTCTGCCACTGACCTCTTTGCCCATGAAAGAGTCTAATATCTGTAGAAATTGTGCATTTATATATGCAATACTGAGCAAAATACTAATTCTCAGCCTAAACTTTCTGAAGACTTAGACTCTCAGCCTTGCCTACATAAAGCCACAGAAATGTGGTTCTCCGTTTCACAGACCTGCGTCCTTAAAGTTCGTGCCTCCACAGTCCTAATTCTGATTGTAGAATAGCCCCCATTTCCTTCTTTTTGAAGGAGACTTTCCAAGGATGGCACAACTCCTATTGGGCCAACCTCTGCTCCCTGGTACCATGAGCAGAACAACTGGATGGTCATCGTGAAAGCTCATTCTCGTCACAGTTCTAGGGACATAATTTAAACCCAGACGAACCATCACAAACGACCTGAATGTTCCAGGCTTCCTTGCAGACCATTGCCATGGTGTCACATCCAAGTAAACACAGATCCCACCTTTAAAAAAATTGACAAGTAATGCAGGTCTTTAATGAAGTATTCTTCTAGACCCAGAAGAGAGGGTTACATGGGACAAAAATATCTCCTAAAACCCCTAAACAATTCTTCTTATGCCCAAACTGATTTCTCATTGTTTCCTATGGCAAGTGCTCTAAGTCTAAATGTCTCCAGTTTTTCCTCCTTTCTCTGCCTCTCCATCCCTTTCTTTCTCTCTGCTTTTCTCTTTCTCTCTCTCCCTCTGTTCTGCATGATTACATCTCCTTAGCATTTCATCACAACAGGTTGTCTGATCAACAAAACCGAACCATCTACCCTGAGGCTCCTTACAAAAAGCACAAGGGACAATTTTTCTTTTCTGCAGTTATTTTTCAGTGAAACTTTTTATTTTGAGATAAATGTAGATTCACATGCAGTTGTAAGAAATAACACAGACAGAGCCCCTGTACGTTTACCCAGTTTCTTCAACGTTAACTTCTTGCCAAACTACATAGCGTAATTTCGCAACCATGATATTGTCATCGATATAGTCAAGATACAGAACATTTCCATCACCACAAGGAGGCATCATGTTCCCCTTTTGTAACCACACCTGTTTCCTCCCTATCCTCTCCTTAGCTCCCGGCAACCACTAATCTCTTCTCCATTTCTGTAATTGTGTCATTTCAGGGCTGTTGTATAAATGGAATCATACAGTATGTAACTTCGGGGGATTGGTTTTTTTCACTTAGCAAAATTCTCTGGAGATTCATCCATGTTGGTGCATGTGTCTGTATTAATAATTCCTTTTTATCGTTGAGTACTTATCTTTGTTCATTTGGGCTGCAATAACAAAGTACCACAGACTGTGTAGCTTATAAACAACAGAAATTTACTTCTCACAGCTCTGGAAGCTGGAAGTCCAAGGTCAAGACAGCAGCATGGTCATGCTCTCATGAGGGCCCACTTCCTGGTTCATAGCCAGTGCCTCCTTCTGGGTCCTCACATGATGGAAGGGGTTAGGGGTCCCTCTGGAGCCTCTTTTATAAGGTTCTACCCTCATGACTTAAGCATCTCCCAACGGTCCCACCTACTAATACCATCATATTTGGGGGTTAAGATTTCAACATATGAAATGTGGGCAGGGGCACAAACATTTAGACCATAGCACTAGTGTTCCATGGAAAAGATGTACCACAGTTTGTTTAACCATTCACCCCTTAAAAGACATCTGGGTTATTTCCAGTTTTTGCGTGTTAAAATAAAACCGCTATAAATATTTGGGTACAAGGTTTTGCGTGAACTTAAGTCATCACTTCTCTGGGATAAATAGCCAAGAGTGCCATTCCTGGAGCGTATGGTATTTGCAGGTTTAATTTTTAAAGAAACTGCCAAATATTTTTCCAGATTTTTACCATTTTCCATTCCTATCAGCAATGTATCCAGTTCCTCTGCATCCTCACAGAATTTTATGGTGACATTATTTTTTGTTTTAGCCATTCTGATAGGTGTATAGTGATATCTCATTGTGGTTTTAATTTGCATTTCCCTGATGGCTAATGATGTTGAACAACTCTTCATGTGCTTATTTACCATGTGTACATCCCCTTGAATGAAATGTTTCTCTGTGTCTTTTGTTCATTTCTTTTTTTTTTTTTTAAGATTTTTTTTGATGTGGACCATTTTTAAAGTCTTTATTGAATTTGTTACAATATTGTTTCTGTTTTATGTTTTTCTTTTTTTCTTTTGGCTCTGAGACATGTGGGGTCTTCGCTCCCTGACCAGGGATCGAACCCACACTCCCTGCATCGGAAGGCACAGTCTTAACCACTGGGCCACCAGGGAAGTCCCTCTTTTGTTCATTTCTAATTGGATTGTTTGCTTTTTTTCTCTTGAGTTTTGAGAGTTCTTTATCTATTCTAGATACCTGTCCTTTTTCATGTATGTGGTTTGAAATTATTTCCTCCTGTCCTATAGCTTATCTTTACATCCACTTAACTTTGCTCTATGAAAATAAATTTGATGTCAAACTTATCAATTTTTCCTTTGATGGATTGTGCTTTTGGGGTAAAGTCTAAGAACTCTTTGCCGAGGTCTAGATCGCAAAGATTTTCTCCTGTGTTTTTCTTTCCTAAAAGTTTTATAGTTTTGTATTTTATGTATAAGTAAGTCCATAATCCAGTTTTGAGTTAATTTTTGTATAACATGTGAGCCTTAGGTACAGGATCTTTTTTTTTTTTCTTTGATTTTTATGTCTAATTGTTCCAACATTTGTTTAAAAGGCTATCTTTCCTCTATTAAATTGCTTTTGCATCTTTGTCAAAAATGAGCTGGGCAAGGGGACTTCCCTGGTGACGCAGTGTTTAAGACTCTGTGCTCCCAAAGCAGAGAGCTCAGGTTCGATCCCTAGACAGGGAACTAGATCCCACATGCATGCTGCAGCTAAGAGTTCACATGACACAACTAAGGAGCCTGCCTGCAGCAACTAAGACCCGGCACAACCAAATAAATAAATAAAAATAAGTAAATAAATAAATATTTTTAAAAAATAAGCTGGGCAAATTTGTAAGGGTCTATTTCTGTATTCTCTGTTCCATTTATCTATGTGTCTATCCCTTCATCAATTCCGATGCAGTCTTCTTTTTTCTTACATGTATAGGTATTTTTCAATGCAGTTACTTTTTAAATTTTTTTAATTTTAATATTTATTTTATTTTGGAGTACAGTTGATTTACAATGTTGTGTTAGTTTCAGGTGTATGGCAAAGAGATTCAAGTATACATATACATATATCCATTATTTTTCAGATCCAATCCTGTCTTGATTCCTGTAGTTATGTAAGTCTTGAAATTGGGTAGACATTCTTCCTACTTTGTTCTTTTTTCAAAATTGTTTGAGCTTTTTAAAGTTCCTTTGCCTGTTCATATAAATTTTAGAATAATCTATATCTTTAAAATTCCTGCTGATATTTTAATAGAAATCATATTAAACTTACATATCAATTTGGGGAGAATTGACATCTTTATTGTGTTGAGTCTTCCAATCTGTAAACATATTGTATCTTTCCTATTATTTAGGCTTTCCTCGATTTCTTTCATCAATGTTATGTAGTATTCAGCATAGAAGTTCTGTACATGTTTTGTTCAATTTATATCTAAGTGTTCTTTTCTTTTTAGTTTGTAAATGGTATTGTATTTTTAATTTCAATGTCCATGTGTTCATTGTTAGTATATAGAAATAATTTTTTTTATGTTTATAAAGAAACCTTGCTGAATTCACTTATTAGTTCTAGGAGGGTTTTTAAAATATATATATTCCTTGGGATTTTCTATGTAGACAATCATGTTATCTGCAAACAGAGACAGTTTTATTTTTTCCTTCCCAATCTGTATGATTATATTATTTTATGTTATATTATTTTTTGAATTTTATTTTTGCTCTATTCTACCTGCTAGAACTTCGAGAAGTTTTTAAACAAGAGTGGAGAAGACATTCTTGCCCTGTTCCTAATCTAAGGGAGGAAGCGTCTGGTCTTTCCCCATGAAGAATAATGTTAGCTGTAGGATTTTGTAGATGCTCTTTGTCAAGTTGAGGGTGCTCTCCTCTATTCTTATTTTTTTCTGAGAATTTTTATCAAGAATGGGTATTGAATTTTGTCAAAAATGTTTCCTGCACCATTTGATATGATCATGTGATTTTTTTCTTCTTTAGCCTATTAATTTGATGGATTATATTGATTGATTTCAAATATTGAACCGGTCTTGCTTGCATTGCATCTATAGTCATGAGGGATATCAGTCTGTATTTTTCTTTTTTTATACTGTCTTTGGTTTTGGTATCAGAGTAATATTAGCTTCATAAGAGGAATTGGGAAATGTTCCTTCTCTTTTGTTTTCTGGAAGACATTGTGTAGAATGGTGTTAAATCTTCTTAAATGTTTGGTAGAATTCTCTAGCGAAATTATCTGGTCTTGGAGATCTTTTCTGGGAGTTTAAAAATTATAGATCAGGGCTTCCCTGGTGGCGCAGTGGTTGGGACTCTGCCTGCTAATGCGGGGGACACGGGTTCGCGCCCTGGTCTGGGAGGATCCCACGTGCCGCGGAGCGGCTGGACCCGTGAGCCACAACTACTGAGCCTGCGCGTCTGGAGCCTGTGCTCCGCAGCAAGAGAGGCCACGATGGTGAGAGGCCCGCGCACCGCGATGAGGAGTGGCCCCCGCTTGCCGCAACTAGAGGAGGCCCTCGCACAGAAACGAAGACCCAACATAGCAATCAAGCAATCAATCAATCAATAAATAAAAACTTAAAAAAAAAAATTATAGATCAGATTTTCTTAATAGTTACAGGACTATTCAAATCTATTTTTTATTTGTAAGTTGGTAGTTTGTGTTTTTTGAGGAATGGTCTGTTTTATCTAACTGGTCAGATTTGTGTGTGTAGAGTTATTTGTCGTATTCCCTTATTTTTTTATGTCCGCAGGGTCTGTAGTGATATCTATTTCACTCCTGATATTGGTAATTTGTGTCTTCTCTCTTTTTTTTATTTGTCAGTCTTGCTAGAAGTTTGTCAATATTATTGATCTTTTCAAAGAACCAGCTCTTTGTTTCATTAATTTTATTTATTGTTTTCCAGTTTTCAAGTTTATTTCTTTCTTTCCCCTTGCTTGCTGTGGGGGAACAGTTGTCTCTGAAACCAAGTACAGAACCTGGTCCTCTGAGTCTGGAGAGATGGAGGTAAAGATGTGGGGGGAGTGAATGCAGATGAGGAACAGAAAAGGAAGTATATAGTTTACAGGTGCCACCTTGATCATCTTGATAGAGTGGGTAGTAGGTCCTCTGCTGGTGTAATGGCTAAAGGGTTGATTGAATAGGGAGATTGGAGACAGTGCTGAGGACTTGGAAAGGGAGAAGGTGCTTGACCATGATGAGGTAAAGGGTCATCAGTTGAGTGTGAGGACTCAGCTCAGGTTGGATACATGGCAGCCCCACTGTTAAGAATCAACTGGCTTTCTGGCTGAACTAACAGGTCAGTCTCAGCCATATTGTAATTTGTGACATGTGGGCCAAGGCAGATATAAGCTCTTGGTGAAAGAAAGAAAGAAGAAGGAAGGAAGGAAGGAAGGAAGGAAGGAAGGAAGGAAGGAAAAAAGAAAGAAAGACATTTTAGTGATGATCTTTCAATACAGAGAAAAAACATTAATGTGGAGTTTGGTCTGTAAGACACTGATGTGCAAATACCACTGGCAGCAGGCTTGTATAGCTTGTGTTGTAATTATTGTGAAAGAAAGAAAAGAATTCCATGAATTGCCTATATTTCACTGTTTGGGCACAGAATCAGCTGAGGTCAGGTAATAATAAGCAGTCCTGCTCCCAGCCTTATTCATTTAATCATCTCTAATGCTGCTGAGACAATGCTCCTCTTTATGTCACGTGGAGGCCCAGATGCTGTGATTGTAGGAACTCCCGCCAACTCAGCGCTTGGCTTGGTGAACCGAGGGTTCTCAGGTCACATCATCAGAGACGGCTAGTGCCAGAGACACATCCACTGTCTTGCTCCCTCACGTGATGGCCATTGAAAACCCCAGGGTGGGGACTCACTGCAGAAACCCTATTCAGTTCATGCATAGCTCCAAGGAGGGCAGGACTGACGTCAGCCTGGGAGGTGAAAGGCCCAGACCCAGAGAAGGCAGTCTGTGTTCCAGGACGTGAGAGTTTCTGTGGAGACAAGATGTATGGCCTCCCTCAGTTGTAGCATGGCTGAGCTGGAGGATCAGTGAAGATAAGCCTTCTGAGGAGTTCATGCATTATTCAGGAGGGTTGCCGTCCCTTTGTGACGGCAGAGGGAGAGGGAAACAAATCATATATTTTCAAACCAAAGGCTTCATTGTGCAACCAAATTCTATTTAGATGGAACCCTGAACCTGGGCACCCAAATGAATCCAAGAGCAAGGGAAGTCGCAGTGATCCGTCTGTCCCCAGGCAGTGCGGAGTCCTCTATTGGTCCCAAATTAGCTTGGATCATCTCTTCTTTCCACTGTAGGAAGGAACAAGAACAGACATTTATTTAACACCTGCTGTGGACACGCTTTTGAATAGACCTTCCCTAATCTTCCCAACAACATGTGAAGCAGATCTGAGCATCCCCTTTCACAGAAAGGAAAGTGGGGAGTCAAGTGGGTTAAGGAGCTTCCCTATGGCCGCACTAGTCTCAGTGGCGGGGCTGGGATTAGAACCTAGGCTATGTGACACAGAAACCTATTCATACTCTTCCCATTATATCCAAATAAATCCATAAGTGATGTGCTTTGTGTTTCTTTCTGCTCTGAGTGCCTATTTAGACATCATAAAAATTTGCAGCTCAAGACCGAATGACCTCAGAGGGCAAGTGGGTATTTGCCCAGTGGCCTAGGGGGTGGGAGGAACGGTTTTCACCTTTATAGGTTTTGGACCAGGTGCAGCTGGTTGTCTTTGAACTTACAGTGCTCCCTGCCTATAGCACCCATTTTTACACTTGTTCCTGCCCTGACTCCGGTGAGACCTGGGAGACTGAGCCTTGGTCACTACATTATTCATACAGCAGGGAGTTGAAGTATTGGTCTTTTCTGAGTCAAAAATCAGGACACATGATCCGACCAAGACCTTTTTCTGATTTTTGAATACATATGAACAAAAGCAATAACAAGTAAACCCACTTATTTGCACATTTAATCAATGATTTTTATGGAAGGGTTCACAATTATGAAACATGATAGAATCATGCTGAGAATAAAGGATAAGTCGAGGCATCTGTGCTGAGTAAAACTGATTTGAATTGAGCTGCACAACTGCTTGGCCCATGGGAATGCCCTTGCCAGCTTTTCCAGTGGATTTCTTGCTCCTGCTGCAGGTGAAAGATGCAGGTCTGAAACCAGTTTCTATGAAGAACCATGAGTAAGTGACATATTTGGAAGTTGTTCATCAGAAATGTTGCCCTTTCTCTCACAAAGTGAACCTCTTTGGAGCTACTGAACCTCTTTCCCCAAACCCCAGGGCCTGGTGCTGGTCCTATTGGCACCCGGTCTCCAGGTATAGCTCTTTGGGCACTAATCTGTCTATAACCCTGAGCAAAGACTTCAGGCTGCTGACTGGGCCCACAGCCCGTGTGCCTCATCAGGCCTCTACTACCTGGGCTCATCACAGCTGGGACGCTCCTGCACCATCCTCCTCCCTGCTGTGGTCCATCCAGTCCCCGCTGCCAATGAAACCTTTCATACCCGCCCCTCCCACACCATGCTGTGATTTCTTCTGATTCTTTCCTCCACAGATGCTGTTCTTCCCAAACTTTTCCAATAATGGGAATTATCCCTTAGAATATTGATGCATTATAAATCAGTGCTCCATATCACCGTGTCTTCAGCCTCCTCACAGAAATGTCTTTCCACATCCCAACTCAAAAAGCTCACTCTCTCTGGGAAAGCTGGGGCCTCGAACCCCCAGGGGTAGACTGGGAGGTTAAAAGATCTACCTCCGACATGGCACCTGGGTAGTGCTGTATCCATGGCTGAGTGAGGCATCTTGGTGGATGGACCTGAGGACAGCTTCACAGAGGCATGTGCCCCCAGTGTGCTGCAGGCGGCTGGGCAAGAGGGTCAGCAGACCCAAAGAGGCCCTGTCCTTGGGACAAGGAGGAGAAAGATAGTGTGAACCTGACAACTGGCAGCCTCACCTCAGTAGCAGATGCTGCCAGGGAGCAAGAGGATGCCAAGGCCTCATGGAGGGACTTCCCTGGCAGTCCATTGGTTAAGACTTCGCCTCCCAATGCAGGGAGTGCAGGTTCGATCCCTGGTCAGGGAGGTAAGACCCCACATGCCTCAAGGCCAAAAAAACCAAAACATAAAAAAAAAGAAGCAATATTGTAACAAAGTCTATAAAGACTTTAAAAATGGTTCACATCGAAAAAAAAAAAGACCCAGTGAGGCTAGAAGATGGCCAGGGACCATTCCAGCACCTGCCTTTCAAGGCATCATGTCACCTGCAAATAGAGATAGTTTTAGTTCCTCCTTGCCATTCTGAATGCCTTTTATTTCTTTTTCTCATCTAATTGCCCTTTCTAGAGCTTCCGGTGCAATGTTAACTAGAAATGGTGAGAGCGGACATCCTTGTCTTATTCCCAATCTTAGCAGGACAGCTTTCAGTCTTTCCCCATTTAAGTATTGGGTTGGCCAAAAAGTTCGTTTGGGCTCTTCCATAAGATGTTACGGAAAAACCCGAACGAACTTTTGGGCCAACTCAATATGTTGTAAGCTGTGGAATTTTCATAGATGCCCTTTATCAGGTTGAGGAAGTTCCTTTCTATTTCTAGTTTATTGAATGTTGTCATGAAGGGTATTAGGTTTTGTCAAATGCTTTGTCTGTATCTATTGAGATGATCGTATGGATTTTTCCTCCTTTAGTCTATTAATCTGGTGTATTACATTGACTCATTTCTCTATATTGAATCAAATTTTAATTCCTAGAATAAATCCTTTTTATTTGCTGCTGGATTTGGTTTGCTAGTACTCGGTTGAAGATTTTTGCTTCTATATTCGTAAGAGATATTGGTCTGTAGTTTTCTTTTCTTGGGATGTCTTTGTCTGATTTTGGTATCAAGGTAATACTGACCTCATAGAATGAGTTAGGAGGTATTCTCTCCTCTTCTATTTTTTTGGAAGAGATTGTGATGAATTGGTGTTAATTCATCTTTAAAAATTTGGTAGAATTCACTGGTGAAACCATCTGGTCTTGGGATTTCCTTTGTAGGAATTTTTTGATTGCTGGTTCAATCTTTTTCTTCTTATAGGCCTATGCAGATTTTCTACTTATTCTTGAATAATTTTTGGTAGTTTGTATCTTTGTAGGAATTTGTCCAATTCATCTAGGTTTTCTAGTTTGTTGGCATACAATTGTTTATAATATTCTCCTATAATCCTTTTTTATTTCTGTAAGGTTAGTAATAACATCCCCTCTTTCTTTCCTGATTTTAGTAATTTGAATCATCTCTCTTTTAACTTGGTTAGTCTAGCTAAAAGTTTGTCAATTTTGTTGATCTTTTCAAAGAACCAACTTTTGATTTCATTTATTTTTTCTGTATTGTTTTTCTATTCTCTACTTTGTTTATTTCCATTCTAATTTTTATTATTTCCTTCACTTTTCTTGCTCTGGGTGTGGTTTGGTCTTTTTTCTGGTTTCTTAAGGTACAAGGTTAGGTTTTGTATTTGAGATCCTCCTTTTTTAGTGTAGGTATTTGCAGCTATAAATAGCTTTCTGAGCACAGCTTTCACAACATCTCATAATGTATACTGTATTTTCATTTTCATTCATCTCAAGGTGTTTTCTAATTCCTCTTGTGATTTCTTTGACCCACTGATTATTACTTAATTTCCACACATTGTGAATTTCCCAAGTTTCCTTCTGTTATTAATTTCTAATTTAGTTCCACTGTGGACAGAGAACATACCTTGTTTGATTCGAATCCTTTTAAATTTACTGAGCCTTGTTTTATGGCCTGACATATGGTCCACCCTAGAGAGTGTTCCATGTGCACTGAGAAGAATGTGTATTCCGCTGTTGTTGGGTGGTGTGCTCTACAGATGTCTGTTAGGTCGATTTGGTTAGTAGTATTATTCAAGTCTTCTTTTTCCTTCATGATCTCTTGTCTAGTTGTTCTATCTATTTCTCGAATGCTTTCCAACACCACCAAGCAATTCTCCAATTCTCAGTGGACACTGACTGAGTGTCCCACAAATTTAACTCAGTTCTGACACTATCAACCTGGAGATAGTGTCTGGTTCCACAAGTTAAGGGCTCAGTCTCATAAGACTGCTCCCACTTCAGATGCCAATCATGAGGCCAGGTTGTTACCTGGGCCTCTGATTGACCAGCTATGAATCAGAGGTTCCTATAGACTTCTCCTTGAGTTCAATTAATTTGCTAGACTGGCTCACAGAATTCAGAGAAACATTTACTTACACTGACCAGTTTATTATAAAGGATATTGAGGAACAGCCAGATGAAGAAGTACCTAGGGCAAGGTCTGGAACTGTCCCAGGTGCAGGAGCTACATTCTCCATGGAACTGAGATGTGCTGCTCTCCCACCATGTGGATGCACTCACCAATCCAGAAGCTCATCAGATCCTGTCGGTCAAGAGGTTTTATAGAACTTTAATCTCCAGCACCCACCCCCTTCCCTGGGGTCAGTGAGTGTGGCTGAAAGTTCCAACCCTATAATTACTTGGTCTTTCTGGCAACCAGCCCCAACCTGAGGCTGTGTGGGAACCACACCCTAAGTTACCTCATTAGCATAAACTCAGGTGTTCTCAAATGAAGCTCCTTATGAGTAACAAAAGACACTCCTTTCAGGAAATTCCAAGGGTTTTTCTAGCTTTGTGCCAAGAACTAGGGAAAAAGATCAAATCTGCTTCTTATTGTACCACACCATAATTGAAAATAGGGTATTGAAGGCTCCAAGTTCTTGAGAATTGTCTATTTCTCCCTTCCATTCTGTCAATTTTTACTTCATGTGTTTTGGGGTTCTTTTATTAGAATCATATATAAGTGTTATTTCTTCTTGATGGATTGTCCCTTTTATCACTATAAAATGTCCTTCTTTGTCTTTAATAACAATTTTTGTCTTAAAGTCTATTTTGTCTGATATTAGTATAGCCACTGTGGCTCTCTTTTTGTTGCTATTTGCATGATATACCTTTTCCCATCCTTGTACTTTCACACTATATGTCTCTTTAAATCTAGCCAGCATCTAGTTACATCCCCATCTTTTTTTAAAATAAATTTATTTATTTATTTTTTGGCTGCGTTGGGTCTTCACTGCTGTGCACGGGCTTTTCTCTAGTTGCGGTGAGTGGGGGCTACTCTTCGTTGTGGTGCACGGGCTCTTACTATGGTAGCTTCTCTTTGTTGCAGAGCATGGGCTCTAGGCATGCGAGCTTCAGTAGTTGTGGCATGCAGGCTCAGTAGTTGTGGCTCACGGGCTCTAGAGCACAGACTCAGTAGCTGTGGTACGTGGGCTTAGTTGCTCCAAAGCATGTGGGATCTTCCTGGAGCAGGGCTCAAACCAGCGTCCCCTGCATTGGCAGGTGGATTCTTAACCACTGTGCCACCAGGAAGTCCACATCCCCATCTTTTAACTGAAGAGTTTAATCCACCGACACTTAATGTAATACTGATAAGGTACGATTTATTTCTGTCATTTTACTATTTCTTTTCTACATATCTTATGTCATTTTTGTCCTTCTATTCCTCTATTACTGCCTTCTTTTGTGTTAGATACTTTCTAGTGTATGATTTTAATTCCTTTGTCATTTCTTTTACTATATATTTTTGCCTTATTTTCTTAGTGGTTGCCTTGGGAATTACAATTAACATCTTAATTTATAACAATCTAGTTCAGATCAACACCAATTTAATTTCAACAGCATCTAAAATATTTGCTCTTATATAGCTCCAATCCTACATTTCCTTTGTATTGCTATCATCACAAATTACATCTTTATACATATTGTGTCTATCAATATAGACTTATAAGTATTGCTTTATGCAGTTGTCTTTTAAATAAGATAAGGAAAAAAGAGTTACAAACTAAAAATACATATTTACTGTCTGTTATGCTTACATAGTTATGTTACCGAGTCCAAGCTCACTCTGCGTGCGGCACGAAAGGCCAATAGATCGGAGACAAGGTGTTGAGTCAAGGAATACGACTTTATTCAGAAGGCCAGCCGACCGAGAAGATGACAGACTAAAGTCTCAAAATTACCATCTTATTAGGGTTTGGATGCCAGTTTCTTTTATAGCACAGAGAGGGGGAGGAGATGAGGAAATAAAGTAAAAAGGCCTTAAGTTTTGCAATTATCACCTGGAATGGCCAATCTGGGGGAGGGGATGTGTTAATTTCTTCTTTCTTGTAGCCATCCACAGGTGGAACAGGGTCCTGATGATTCCCTGAACAAAGGCACTTTGGTTTAACATTCAGGCAGAGGGGCAGGGTTCCACGAGGCAGGCCATTACCTATAGGCAGTATCCTTTCAGTGAACAAAAGTGGTGGAAAGCAAAGGTTAAAGTAAAAGGAGCAGATCCAACATGTAGTCCAATTTGGCTCTTCCCTGTTACAGTTACTTTTACTGGTGATCTTTATTTCTTCTTGTTGATTTGAATTACTACCTAGTGTCCTTTATTGGCTGAAGAACTTCCTTTAGTATTTCCTCTAGGGCAGATATGTTAGTGACAAACTCATAGTTCTTGTTTATCTTGGAATGTCTTAATTTCTCCTTCTTTAAAATTGTTTTTAAAAATTCTAACTTAAATTTTAAATATTTGACATATTAAACATTTTAAATATTAAAAATTTTTATTGTAGTAAGAACACAACATGAAATTTAATCTCAACAATTTTTTTTTTTTTGGTCTTTGGCTTTGACAGTTCAATTTTATGCTTAGATGTGGCTCTCTTTGAATTTCCTCTACATTGAGGTCATTGAGCTTCTCAGATGTGTAATCAATGTTTTTCATTAAATTTGGGAAGCTTTCACCCATTATCTGTTCAACTAGTCTGTCGTAGTCAGTCAGTCAGCCCATCTGTCTATTTGCAGAAAAACACTGTTGACAAGGAACCCACTAATATATTCGTTGCAATTATCTTCAGCCTGAAGAGATACAAGCACTTCTTCTTTACTCTTTTTTTTTTGAAACTGTGTCTTAATCTTTATTTCTTTTCAGATACTACATCAGAGTCAGACAATACATTAATATCAAGTTGCAATCATTGTTTCATAGTAAATGTTTACAAAAAGTGTTTGACAGTTTCATAATTGAGATTGAGCATCTTTTCATGTATCTGAGAGTACTTTGTGTTTCCTTTACTGTGAAATGTCTGGACAAATATGTTTTAAAAATAAACAAATCTGAGTGCCATTATTGAAAGTGGAGTAAGGACCTTGGAAAATTCACCCCTTCATAAAAGCAACAATGAAAAGGGCAAAAAGTATTAGAATAAACATTTTTAGAACTCTGGAAATTAACTAAGGGCTTTTGGGAACTCTGGATGCATTTATGCAAGAAAAACTGGCTGAATCTCAGTAGGAACAGTAAGCTTTGTGGCATTTAAACTTACCCTGATTGTCTTTGTTTTTGAGATGTTAGCAGTCATTCATAATTAATACCCAGATCCATTAATTCACTGGGGACTATGAAATGATGATATTCTAATTCCATCATGCCATCTTCACTTATTAGCCAGACTATTAAGAATACTGTAAAGAGAAACTTCTCTTTATCAACTGTTTGGTTACTTGTACAGGAAAGGAAAGACAAATGCTTGAATTTTTTCTTTTCATTTACTAGATTTTAGAGTAATGAGTTGATTCCCTAGTATCCTCCAAAAATGAATAATGAAATTTTGTTTTAAGTATCATCAAATGAACTCATGGATTTACAGCTTTACTCAGCTTTTCTCATTGTCCTCAGTGGGAGGTTTGGTCACAATTACACCAATTTGCTCTTACCCAAATTGGAAGTCCTGTTTGTTTTTTTAACTGAAAACACACCTGGGTTTAATAACTCTTGTTTGCCAGAAACTCACACCCTTTGACATGAAAGTAGGTTTAGAGGTGATGTGGAATTGGAAGAAAGATCTAGAGTGGTGAAACAATGGAGAGCTCTTATGATTTGAATAGTACTTTAAATTCCAGCCCTGACAATTTTACTCCCCCATGTAATCCCACCTGAGAATCAGCAGAGCTGCAGACACGGCTGGTCCCACACGGTGTTCCCAGGCTGTGTCTCAATACACCACACACCAGTGGGCAGAGTGGTGGGGAGTGCCAGACTCTGCAGGTGGGAAGACAGACCCAGATTAGAGACCCTGAGTGAGGCACCTAACCTCACCAGTCCTCGGTGACATCTGTAAAAACAATGGCACCTGCCTTGTGGTAGTGAGATTATAATTCCAGTGCCTGTCACATAATAACTTTTACATTATTTTTTGCAGTTATTACTTGTTACTTGTTACTCACATTGTTATAACTCTCCATGGTTCTTTAGGTTTTACTTCAAGGCGGTCTGCTTGATCCTATGATATTTTAGCCACTTTTGCCTTGTTTCCACATGCCTAACCTTTTCCAGCTTGGTGAGAGAAAGGGCATGGGCTTTGGAGCCCAAATCCTTGTTTCTGATTATCCAAGTGATCTTGGGCAGGTTTAGAACATTATTTTACACTTCTGTAAAAATCAAACACCTTGTACATTTGTTTTTCAGGTTAAATTAAATGAGGTAAGTTGGTCAAAGGTTTTATAATTTGTGATATGAGATATATTAGGTAGTCTCTAAATGCTAGTTTATTTTCTTGAACCAGATCCTTTGTTTTCAACTCCAAAATCACAAATTCTTTTCAAACCAGCAAGACTAATTGCAATGATGAATTCTATTGGCAAGTGTAAATAGAACTGTGCACGCAGAAAGGGAAGAGTCTGCTGGTGAGAAGTGGCTGCTCAAGGTAAGGGTACTGTGGCATGGAGGACTAGCAGATGTACTGACAGCTTAACTTTCGGGCAAGATCGACGGGAACCTCCTGATCAAAGTCTTGAGAGGACTGAGATTCCTGGAATCCTAGCAAACCTTAGACAATAGAACACAGAGGAAATAGATTATACCAGTTATACCAGGTTGGGCTTTGGAAGTTACACTAAGCCTCAAAGCATCATATGTGGTACACAGAATCCTATGCATGTTAAAAAGAAGACCGAGAGAAGAGAACAAAACTTATCCCAAAGAAATAAAACAGAATGGTGGATTATCAGGTCCCATGGCTCCATGGTAAGTGCCCACTTATTTTGCTCACACATAATGCTACTCTATAATATCTAATCTTGGCTTGAAGACTCCAGCATTCCCAGGGGTTTCTGTTGGGCTATCACGGAAGGAGGGAAGGTCCTCCTGGCAGTGGGCATTGTGTGATGCGTAGGAATGGAAGACAGGAAAGAGCAAACGGTGCAGTCATCATCATTTCCAAGAACACAACACAGGATGACGTCACACAAATGCATGCTGGGGAAAGAGGATATAATCTATCATAGAGAACAAAGGAATTCCAAAGTATTTTCTAATTAGGGAAGATTAGAAGGAAAAGGGAGAAGGGAACCTACAAATATTGAAAAATTCTCCCTTCTAGTCCTTCTGGGCAATTTGGGTTTGCTTTTTGCTATGAGCAGTTAAAATGGATCTGTGAACTCTATGTCATAATCTGCTGAAAGGAACAATTGCCATTAATTTTAATTTCCCTTCATGGTGAATTTCAATTACTTGTCTGAGCGATGATCTACTAACTAGACAGCTTCCAGATATGAACAGCATTATCTGATTTTCCTAGGTAACAGAAATTAATAGGTTTAAAATGTGCCTTTGTAAAATCAAGGCTAATTAAGATCTAAATCTAAGCCCACCCCCCAAAAAATTGTTGTTTTCTTTATTAGGATTTCCTGTCTCTGACAAATATACCAAAGACAATAGAAATATAACTATTTTCTCTTGGATCCTGTCATTTACATAGCAAGCAAGTGGTCTGTGAATTACAAAATGCCTACTCTTCTCCCAGGAGACTCACTTGCAAAGCTCTGAGAGTAGGGGGAAAAAACCCTAAGGTTATGCTAGAGTAATTTCCTTTAATAGATTTGGAGAAAGAAAACTTTAACTAGAAATATTGTTAAAAAAATCAAAATACCGATAAAAATGCTTTAAAATGTAGATATAGAAGAATACTTGTTTCATATGGTAAAGATAATAGCAATATAAAACCAACAGCTACTGTAATAATCAACAGAAAAACTTACAAGACATCCTTGCTAAGATCAGAACAAAACAAGGTGTTTCTCTGTTAAGATTCTTAGAGGCCTTAGCTGCTTTCCAAAGCAGATCAAATTTACCAAAAATTAATTTGCATGGTGATCAATTACCTAATTTTTGGAAGTTTTAAGTGTTGCCTTGGCTTCTTCCAAGCTGTTTGCTGTTGGGTGGGCAGGCCATGATACTGGGCCACTATGATTCCCCAACACCTTTTTTCTATCAAAAACAAGTTTATAATGATTCGTGCTGTGTGAAACTGTCTGAATTGCTTGTGAGGATTTCCCTGTGAGTTTTCGTTTTTCCTCTAGCTTTGCACCCCGCCTCCTTTGAGGTCTGGTGGGGTGAGGGAGACACTCAGAATGGACATCCATAACCACCTCTAAAGGCTGGAAGATGCTCCCGGACCTCTGTCCAGGGCCCCCTGCGGCCACACCCCTAGGGACGGCCCAGGGAATCCAACAAGCAGGAATCCCGCCCAAGCCCCTGTCCCCAGCATGTGAGCAGAGGGGCATCGCCTGCCTCAGCTGCTGCGAACCATCGAATAGTTGGAGGGACTGGTTTGTTGATTCTTTGTGACTTTATCTGGGGCTGCCTCTTTCTCCCTCATGAAACTGAGGGAGGGAAAGCTGGCCCATTCCTGCCAGAACAGGATAAAATGGAGGAGGTGGGGTGAGGTGGGAGTGCAGAGATCTGGCTTGCCTCCAGTGCCAGGTGCCACCCAAAGCTGCGAAGCCCACGCCTTGGCAACGGCTCAGGACTGACTATGAGAGAAGCACGGAGACGATGTGGAGAGAAGGAGGGGCTCCAGAAGTTCTGACCCCTTGCCACGTGTGCCCGCGGAAGATGAGAGCTGAGGAGGGACCACTGCGCCCAGAAGAAGTTGCTGACTCTGCTCTGATCCCGCCGAGTGGGAGGAAAGTGAAATCCTGCAGGCCGAGCCTAAAGGAGCAGAATAAGGGTGCGGTTCTGGTGGAAATTGATAGTGTTTGGCCAGAAGATCCAAGGGAAGCCTGAATCCCATCTCACCAATCCCTTCTCCTGCTGTGAGGCTCCTGAGAGAGCTCATCCAAACACGGAGAAGAGCAGAAGGGCACTCGTGCCGTGTGATAGCTGGACCAGAGCCTAATGACCTGTGTAGACCTTTCTGATCAAAGCCCAGTTGGAGCAGGCAGCTTAGATGCTCCCTCAGCCTGAGTCTCGGTCTTGGGGTCTTGTCCCCTTCTGGTGAGTTCCATGGCACAGGAAGCAATGAACAGCTTGCTCAGGCCAGTCCTCAGTGCGGGGCAGGGCAGAGTGCAGCCTAAGATTCTGGTGCATCAAGTGAAAAGAGACAGAGCATGGCTGCCTGTACCTTTAATAGACAGTGACCCCGCCCACTACCAGTTTCCTGGGGTTTGGCCAATCAAATTAGCACCTTCTCCTTTCTGGAGGAATTAGGAAGGGAGTGGGCAGACAGGTGGATGGAGGAGTAGGCGGGATTGCAGATAACAATTGTAATTGTTTAACCTGGAGCTGGACGTTCAAAAACAATGCCATAAACATGAACTAGATGTGGGGCATGGATATTTGAATGGTGGAGAGAAAACCATTATTCCTATCTGTGGCTAGAATATCCAAGAGAATGGACTAAAAAGCTACGTCCACATTTCAGTTATTTTCTTAAGGTAAATTTCAGAGACTTGGAGTGTGTGAATCACAGAAACAGAATTGCTGACTCAAGGTGTGGGTGCAAGGTTTTCCAGAGGGCTTGGGCTCATGATTACCTGTGGCTGCCCCTTTCACAGGCACTTTTTTTTCTTTAATTTACTAAATATGGTAGCTAAAAACAAAACAACAAGCACCTCCCTCCCAAAAAAACCCCTGCATTTTGTTGTTTTTGCTTTTTTTTTTTTTTTTTTTGTCTGAACAAGTGAAGTGAACAGGACAGGGATTAAGAGCAGGGGATTAAGAAAAAAAAAAAAAAAGGGGCTTCCCTAGTGGCGCAGTGGTTGAGAGTCTGCCTGCCAATGCAGGGGACACGGGTTCGAGCCCTGGTCTGGGAAGATCCCACATGCCGCGGAGCAACTGGGCCCGTGAGCCACAACTACTGAGCCTGTGCGTCTGGAGCCTGTGCTCCACAACAAGAGAGGCCGCAATAGTGAGAGGCCCGTGCACTGCGATGAAGAGTGGCCCCCGCTTGCCACAACTAGAGAAAGCCCTCGCACAGAAACGAAGACCCAACACAGCCAAAAATAAATAAATAAATAAATAAATTTAAAAAAAAAAAGAGCAAGGGATTCTGAGATGAATGGATAAAGAAGATGTGGTATATATATACATATACAATGCACTATTACTCAGCCATGAAGAGGAATGAAATAATGCCATTTGCAGCAATATGGATGGACCTAGAGATTATCATACTAAGTGAAGTAAGTAAGAGAAAGATAAATATCATATGATATCACTTATATGTGGAATCTTAAAAATGATACAAAAGAACTTATTTACAAACCAGAAATAGACTCACAGACATAGGAAACAAACTTAGGGTTACCAAAGGGGAAAGGGGGGAGGGAAAGGGATAAATTAGGAGTTTGGGATTAGCAGATACAAACTACTATATGTAAAATAAATAAACAACAAAGACCTACTGTATAGCACAGGGAACTATATGCAATATCTTGTAATAACCTATAATGGAAAAGACTGAAAAAGAATATATATATTCTTTTCACATATATGTAAAACTGAATCACTTTGCTGTACACCTGAAACATTGTAAATCAACTATACTTCAATAAAAAATAAAAAATAAAAAACCCCAACAACTATAAGGATAAATAAGGGACACATCTTAAAAAAAAAAAAGCAAGGGCTTCTGAGCTATAGCTGACCCAAGGCCTGGTTGCCAAACTTCTGCCCTTACTCACCTTTTCCCCGGGAGTAACCCAGGGCCATCCTTACAGGACTGTGTACAATAAAGGCGATGACACCTGAAAAGCACCGAGCAGGGCTCTGGAGCCATCAGCCACTGCTGGGCACTGGGATGGCTGTGATGAACACTCCCTTCTCAGCCTCTGGAAAATGCAGCATCTCCTGGGCCGTCCCAGGCTTTCAGCTTTGACATCACCTCTGAAAGCTGCTGTTAGGTGTCTTGCCCCCATGCTCCTGCCCCACTTGTGTATGCACCCTGACCGTGGGAAGTCTTACCCTGACCAGAGGGAGTTCCGGCCACGGCTGAGCAGTAGCCCTGTGCACTCTGGCCACCAGTGAGGCAGTGGACACTACTTGTGCCTGGTGAGATTAGTCCATCAGTGTTAACAGTGTCCTCCCCTTTCAGATGCTCCAAGCACAGATGACATCGCTACAATCCATGCTCCTGGACCCCGTCCACCGGAACAAGCTTCTCCCTGGGCTCTTACCCTCTTTCCTTTAGATGTACTGGTGCCCAGAGCCATTCCTCCTGAGGGCAAGGCAAACGAGGCTGCACAAACTGCCCAGGAATGGATCTGGAATTGAGTCAGCCTTCAGTATCTCCGACAATATCCATCCTATCCATGCAGGATTATTTAAGACAGTGTAACCCAGCATACACTCACATTGGACCACTGCGTTCTGACATGACTGTCTGGTTAGGGCCCACTGCACAAGGCCACACCCCTTTGGTTATCAGATAAGGTTTCCCCCTAAAGGAGGCAGTATTCCCAGGGGCAACCATTTTGAGAAAACTTTTACCTTCGGATGGGAAATGAGGAATAGGGAGGCAGAAGATTCAAAACCCCGTTCCTCTCTCTGGGTCTTGTGAGAGCTGGTTTGGAGTTGAAGGCTTAAGAGGAGGACTACGGTGGGGAGAAGCTGGCTCCTGCCTCCCAGAGGCACAGTTCTGGGCCTGGGTCATAATGGGGGCGGTTGTCCATCACTCACTATGTTGTCCCCCTATGTGCCACCTCTGTAATCTTGAACCTTTAGTTCCTGGCTTAGCCACTACTCAAGGAATTCAAGGATGGCTATTCTTTCACACTTGGGAAGAGGTAAATTACCAGCAAGGAAGCAGCATCCTCTTGAAGACTTGCTGTGAGTCAGCTGACTGCGGTGAGACCCAGGCTTGCAGCAAGCAGCACCCAGGAGAGATCTGTGGAACCTATAATCATCTCTGCTTGAGCCTCAGGAGTCGTTGGTGGGAGGGAGACAACCAGATAAACCCTGGATTCCTGCAGTAAAGCATCACGGGGATGGAGGGCCATTTTAATGTTGAACAGCAATAGAAATATAATCTCCCAGGCTGAGAAGGTCTGGGGCATACCAGTTACAATTATAAAAGGGATAATAATTTAGAAAATGGATTTTTTAAAGTGTCATATTCAAACATAGATAAAACATGTTTCCAGCCAACTCTTTGAAACAAAGTTCAAAACCTCAAAAATTAATTTCTGGTCACGTAAAACTAGATATCTTGAAAAATCCTCGTGGTACATTCACATTTAATAATATTAAGTCCCTAGGAATAAATCCAACAAAAGATAAGTAAGATATCTATGGAGAAGATTTTTTATTACATTTTTCCCTTTAAAAAAAATTTTATTGAAGTAGAGTTGAGTTACAATGTTGTGTTAATTTCTGCTGTACAGCAAAGTGATTCAGTTATACATATATATACTTTTTCATATTCTTTTCCATTACGGTTTATCACGAGATAGTGAATATAGTTCCCTGTGCTATATGGTAGGACTTTGTTATTTATCCATTCTATATATAATAGTTTGCATCTGCTAATCCCAAATTCCCAATATTCCCTCCCCACCCTCCTCCCCCTTGGCAACCACAAGTCTGTTCTCTGTCTGTGAGTGTTTCTGTTTCGTAGATATGTTCATTTGTGTCGTATTTTAGATTCCACATATAAGTGATATCATGTGGTATTTGTCTTTCTCTTTCTGACTTACTTCGCTTAGTATGATAATCTCCAGGTCCATTCATGTTGCTGCAAATGGCATTATTTTGTTCTTTTTATGGCTAATATTCCATTGTATATATATACCACATCTTTATTCATTCATCTGTCGATAGACTTCTAGGTTGTTTCCATGTCTTGGCTATTGTAAATAGAGCTACTATGAACATAAAGGTGCATGTATATTTTCGAATTATAGTTTTGTCTGGGTATATGCCCAGGAGTGGGATTTCTGGATCATATGGTAACTCTATTTTTAGTTTTTTAAGGAACCTCCATACTGTTTTCCATAGTGGCTACACCAATTTACATTCCCAACAACTGTGTAAGAGGGTCTCCTTTTGTGGAGATTATTAAACTTTATAGAAAGACGTGAAGAAAGACCTAAAGAAATGGGGACTTCAGGCATATTTGTGAATGAGAAAACTCAAAATCGTAGAGATGTCACACATCCACCACCTAGATTCTACTCCTGACATTTTGTTATATCTGCTTTGTCACTTGTCTAGCCATCTATACGTCTCAGTATCCATCCATCAGTCCATCTTAATTTTTGGATGCACTGCAAAGTTTCAAGCATCAGTATACTTTCCTCTAAATACTTCTGCATGTCATTAATTAGGGAGGCTTGAGGATCTTTGAACAACCTGTATAGTATGATTTCAGGTCCCAAACTGTATACAAGCTGGCTTTTATTTATAAATTCTTAAGGCAGAGAGACATTTTTCTTTTTTTTCCCTTTCCTTCTACCTGGAGCTACAGCTGATAGACATGTATTCTAGCTGTCTTCTTTGTTGTGAAATCAAAATTTTCTCTGGTTCCTCCTATAACTGATGGTGTGGCCCTTGGGAGCTTTATTTGGGTCTCCAACATGACGTTCCAGCCTGGGGACATTCTGTCCTGTGTGTGATCACATGAAGTTCCAGGTCATGGGGGGTTGTCATAAGCCTCTAGGGCCACCGCTGACTGTTTTTCACCTCTCCGGAGTCCTGCTTCTGTTTGCATGGGGCCTTTAGAGACTTTCTTGACTCTCTTGACAGCACGTATTTGAAAATATTGTTTAATCCAGCATTTAGCAGTGATTTGTATTGTGCACTGTGTTGCACGGTAGGTTTGACTATAAATCAATACACACTACTCATATAGCTGGGTGTATCCTAGTGATTCCTCTAAATCTGTCCTTATGTCTGTCTGTTGCCTGCGTGAGACTGGCAACCTCGGGATCTCAACTTGCTGATTTAACCAAATTCTAGGAGCCTCTCTTCTTCTCTTTCTCTTCCCTCCCTCCTCCTTTTGGCTCAACACACATTAGCAGAATGAATGGGACACATTCCAACCCTCTGTATAACACTCACAGAACCCTTGGCTCCAGAAGTAATTATGGGGCCCAATTAAGTGGAACAATGTCACCAAAACTCGCTCCTAGCTTGCACAGAAGGAAGGTGTCTGGCCATTGAGCTGGGGTCCCATGACCTTCATGAATGGGTCCCCCTCAGTCATTCACACTGTCAACTCCAGTCCTGTCCATAGAGACATTCACAGCATGTGCCAGCTACCTCACAACTCTGGCAAGGCTCGGGTCTCCAGAGGCTGGAGAGACCCCAAGAATCTTTAACCTACCGCCATGTCCTGCTGCTGATTCAGGAAATTCATAGTGGGTATTGCCGAAGGCTCCAGAAATCCATAAAATACTTACAGACATGAGCTTTTTCAGCTAAACGCTCTAATCCTGTATTAGCCAAAGTCTGGTGACTCAGCTTGTGAAGTGTCAATTACTATGGGGTTCGGCTCTGCCTTAGGAAAGTAAGGAAAGCAATGAAATGGGTGAAAGGAAGCGAACAGCAAGCACAGATGACATCTCTTATCCCAGTTATGCAGCCCTTGCTGAGTATCCAGCCGGTGGGGAGGGGGGCTGGAGGGGGGGGGGGGGGTCAGGATTCCCCTGAGACTCCTACTTAGTTACCTAAAGGTGGAGGGATCCTCATGAGGCAGTTTCCGGGGGGAGGAGCCAGGTGTGAGCTATACATGGCTAGCCATGTCCTGAGTTCATGCTACTCATCTGGTATGAAGCCCCTTTGAGAATATTTTAATAACTCAGGCGAACGGAGTCATTAACCTGCTCTCAGACGCCGGACCCAGCTGGACAGGTCAGCCTGACATCACACCCGGAAGCAGGCAGTAAAACCCAGGGTGTGTTGCAGCCTCCGGGTTTGCAACTCCAGCACGTGTCTCGGAGTAGACAGACCGGAAGTGCTGAGCCCGATCCTCTGCAGGGCTCACTCCCCACAGCCAGGCTGGCGTCCGGGCCTGGGAGGTAGTTCACCCCCTCGTCTATGAGACTGGCCCCGCCTGCCTGTGAGCCAAAGACTCCCAGGCGGGACACAGCATAAACAGTTTGCCTTGGGCACAGGGTCATGGAATGCCGTGGGGGGAAGGCCTATTGTTTTGAGAATAGAAGACTCAGGGAAGGAGCCCTTTACTCCTCACAGAACCTGAGCATTTCCCATGCTCGAGCCCACTAAGCCCCATGGGCCAGAACCTGGGTCCCACCGTTATAGAAAGACAAAGCCTCCCTTTTCAGAGAGGACATTAAATGACGGTGGGGACTGTGCTTACAGCATCATAGTTACTCAGAAATGTCCAGGCTAAGTCTGTGCGTCAATGAAGATCCTGAAGATCACATTTTCTGAAACAAATATTAGGAGATGGGGAGCTGACAGGTTAAAAGGGATCAACGGGGACCAGCAGGCACGACACAGCAGCGCCATCCTGGAACATTCTGATGCTGTAGCTGCTGGCGAAGGAAGAGGTGTCCGTGTCTGCTGAAAGGTGATGTCTTGCTGGGGAGGTCTGAGGATATGGGTACAGAGTCTTGGAAGTGTTTGCAGAATTCTAAATCCAGCCCCAGCTTGATGCTAACCTTAGATACGTCAGAGACTGGCTTAGGGCATCTGTTTTCCACATCTTGGAGAAGGGCTTGATGATACCTACTACTTGCATGTGCACTGAAGTATTTAATTAATGTTTGCAAATCACCTTCAGATACAGTTGTAGGGCCCACAGCCAAAAACAAAGCCAGCTTGTTTAGGTTGGCATTAAAAAAGTTAAGCGCTCTTTACTAATTAACATCCTATTAGTATAACAGCAAAGTCCATGTAGAGCTACTCAAGATCATGTTTATTTTCATCTCTCTGCTTAGGTTGGTTTCCAAGCTAAGGAAATCGGAACTTACCTGATGGTGCAAAGCAATGATTTACTGAAACCTCCCCTTCAAGCCAAACTCAACCGACAAAGGAATATGCTAAGATGTGTGCGTGTCAGGAAATGCCAGTCAAACAGGTGTCTGTTGGAGAAATATGATAACCAGAAACACCAGGCAAATGTTTCCCACACCAAAGCTCCCCTGGACTCCAGAACGCACTTCCTGGGAAGAGTGCGGGCTCAATGAGGGCGCCCTCTGCTGGCAGTATAAAGAGTATTTTCAGTGATTTATAGGCCGACATTCCTATAGGAGGAGTCTATAGGAATAGAATTTGAATTAGAAAAGTTTAAAGGAACTTTATTAGGCCCGCCTTCATTTTTATAAATGGCAATAAAGTCCAACATAACCACTATGAGAAAGTAAAATACACAAATATAGGCCTCTGTTATATAGCATACCTGGAAAAGTATAGAAGGGAGCGGAGGTTGCTGTTTGAGGCAGAGAGGGAAAGTTGATGATAAAAGAGGGAGGGGGAAAGGCCGGAGTGATACCCTAGAGTAGATGAGAGAGGGTGGGATCTGATGGACAAAGAAGGGTATGGGTCTCCGCTAGGGTCATGGGCTTTCATCCTATAACAGGAGGGAGGGCAGGATACAGACGGGTGTGTGGGTATCCTAGTGGGAGTTGGTAGAAGGGTTCTTTTGATTTTATCAGTGAAATGGGAAGCAAATTCATCAGTGGGGAGTGAGCTGCAGGAGGAGAGAGGGAAAAGGTTGAAATAGACATCCAGGAGAATGAGAGAATGAACCCGCCAGGGAGACGCAGAAGGATTGCCCACCAGCAGTAAAGAGTGTGTTGTTATGAGTTTAAAGGACAGTCAGTGGAGAGGCCACTTCCACTTACGATGTAGTAAGCTACAAATGTCACCCACCCTAACCTGCTACACAATCACAATTTTTCTTGAAACCTTCAGAAATCTGAGGTCACAAGGCAGCAAACTACAGGAATTCCAAGGGGCGATATAAGGCCTTTTGAGGAGAGATGGCACTCACTAACTGTGTCACCCGAGGTAGGGCATGGGAGCAGAGGTCCAGCAGGTACTAGTGGGGAAGAAGAAGTGAGCTTAAGTTTTCACTAGCGGCTGAGTGTGGGTTAGAGTGTCAGTCCAAAATGAGTGTCTGTGCTGCAGACACAAGGGGAGTCTGCACTCACTCACAAGCTTTCCCCACAGGCCTCCACTGGGTGAGAGAGATGGAAGGCAGGCGGGAGATGGGGCAGAGCCTCTCTCCGTGGTGCAGGCATGCAGAGGATCACCGGTGGCTGTGTGGGGACAGGTATCCACACCCCTCTTTTGGACAAGAGAATGAGTCAGAGAACAGAGCAGAAGAAAAATTTTACGAGATAATAAAGAATTGCATAAAAATGAAACACATCAAACCATAGGTCTAAAAAACTCAGAGAACTGAGAAGGATAAACAACAAACAAACAAAAAAACCAGTATCACCAGGCCACCTCATAGTTTAATTGCTGAAAACCAGTGTTAAAGAGAGAAGCTTGAAGGTAGTCGGTGGGGCGGGGGAGGGGGGGAGGAAGGCACATTATATTCAAACAACAAAGGGAAGAATTATAATAGAATCTCACCGGAAACTATGAAAGCAGAAAACAGTGGAGTGGCATCTTTAAAATACTGAAAGAAAGAGCCGTTGATGTAGAACTCTACACCTAGTGAAAATGTCTTTCAAAGGTGAAGGCAAAATAAACACTCCCCCAGAAAAACAACAGCTGAGAGAAATCAATGCCAACAGACCTGAAGAAATGTTAAGAGGAAGTTCTTCAGGCAGAAGGAAGATGGTATCACACAGAAACTTGGATCCACAAAGAGAAATAAAGAAGCTCCAGAGATGCTCCAAAGGAAGCTAAGTTAATACTTCTTAATTGCTCTAAAAATAACTTCCTAAAGCAAGGGCCAGCCAACATTTAATTAAAGGGCTGGAGAGTAAATATTTTAGGGTCACAGGCCATGTGTCCCTGTTGCAACTACTCAACTCTGCAGCTGTAGCATGAAAGTAGCCATAGACAATATGTAAACAATGGGCATGGCTGCGTTCCAATAAAACTTTATTTGTAAAAATGTGGACTGACATGAGAGTCATAGTTTGTTAATCTCTGGTCTAAAGCACATATGATTAAAAAAATGTATTGTGGAGTTTACAAAATATGTAAGAGTAAAATGTAAGACAAAAGTAGCACAAAGGATCAGAGGAAGAAATTGGAAGTATACTGTTGTAAGGTCTTAGACCATTCGGAAGGGGTTGAATGTAATAAATTAAAGACATACATTGTAAACTCTAGGGCAACCATTAAATATTTTTAAAAGGGGCATAACTAATAATCCAATAGTGGAGGTAAAATTAAATCATTAAAAAGTAATCCCAAAGCAGACAGAAAAAGAGTGAAAAAAAGAACAGCCGGAACAAAAAGCAACTGGCAAGATGGTAGAGTTAAACCCAATCATACCAATAATTAGATTAGATGTAAATAGTCTAAGCTCCCCTATTAAAAGGCAGACATTGTCAGATTGTATAAAAAAAGACTCAACCGTATGCTGTCTACAAGAAACCTACTTTTAATATAAACATATAGATGGGATAAAAGTAAAAGGATGAAAAAAGATATACTATGCAAATACTAATCAAAGGAAGCTGAAGTACCTATGTTAATATACAAGACTTTAGAGCAAAGGCTATAGTAGGGATAACTGCATAATGATAAAGGATCAATTAAAGGGTCAATTCACCACGAAGACATAACCATCCTCAATACGTATGCACCTAACGACAGAATTTCAAAGTAAATGATAAGAAAACTGATAGAACTGGAAGGAGAAATGGACAAATCCATGATTATAGTTGGTTACTTCAAAACTATGCTCTCAGTAATCAATAGAAAAAGGAAGCAGAAAATCAGGACCAGTCTAGAAACCCAACCAACACAACCAACTTGACCTACTTGACACTGCTAGAACACGCCACCCATAAGAGCAGAATACACATTCTTTTTGAGTGACAGGGATCATTCATCAAGATACATCATATTCTGGGCTATAGAACCAACTCCAACAAGAATAAAAGATTCAAAACTGTAAAGTGAAACCTGTCAGCATGGTTTTATGTTCATAACCAGCCTAAATCATTTGTGTGGGTTTAGGTAAAGTAGGCAGAGAATTGGATTTAACTAGGTTTGGGATTTTTCCAGGTGAGTAGAGTAGTCCCCTTTATCCACAGGAAATATGTTTCAAGACCCCCAGTGGATGCCTGAAACCGTGAATAGTACCAAACTCTACATATGACTGTTTTTTCCTATACATAAATAGTTTAATTTATAAGGCATATAGTTTAATTTATAAGGCATATAGTTTAATTTATAAGGCATAGTAAGAGATTAACAACAATAACTAATAATAAAATAGAACAATTATAACAATATACTGTAATAAAAGTTATGTGAATGTGGTCTCTCTCTCTGAAAATATCTCATTGTACTGTACTTACCTTTCTTCTTGTGATGATATCAGATGATAAAAATGCCTGTTTGATGAGATGAAGTGAGGTGAATGACATAGGCATTGTGATGGAGCATTAGGCGACAAATGACCTTCTGATGATACGTTAGAAGGAGGATCATCTGCTTCCTGGATCATCGAGACGTGAGGATGATGATGGTTAGATGTCAGGAGCAGATGATGTCGATGGTTGGGGAGAGTGGGCGGGGTGCAGAGGTACAGTGCAAGATTTCATGACGGTACTCAGAACAGCACACAATTTAAAATTTATGAATTTTTTATTTCTGGGATTTTCTACTTAATATCTTTAAACTGCAGCTGACTATGAATAACGAAACCATGGAAAGCGAAACCGCAGATAAGGGGGATGTGTGTGAAGAGAGAGAGGGTGAGGGAGTTTTAAGAAAGGGATTAAAGGACTGGGTCAATAAGAACACAAGGAGTAGTGAAAAGGTAATAGGATCAATGGACTGGAAGATCTGATAAGAATTATTGGAGTTTGAGTGCTAGAAGAAGTAAGCTGAAAATTTAGATGGCGGTCAAAGAGTGGATGCTTGAAACTGACATTATTGGTAATGACGAGGTCAGGTGATAACTGAGGCACATTGGAGAACATGATCACTGAGAGAGACGAGGTCAGGGAACTGAGATGCTGGATATTGGAAATGACTAGCAGGTGGTCGATGACTGCCAAAAGAGGGTAGCGGGTGATATAATCTAATGACATGCTATTAATGGGGAGGAAAGGTCAGTCTAGTAGCTGCAACACCAGGCTCAGTGGCACAAGGAGGCGAGAGAAAACTGCCTTCACCTGAGAAAGCAGCGGAGGAGGCAGTGTCCTTAGTAGAGCACGTGCATTCATAAAGTGAATTAAGAGGCATTCCAATTCTTTCCTTACTGTGGACCAGGTGAGGAGGCAGGGGAATTTTAAAGTTCAAATTGGCAGGCTGAGAGCACAATTTGTTTCCTTTCTACCCGAGACCCCAGTGAAATGACAGTGAGTAAACTCTTCTATAATATATAGAAGAAAGTGGGAAAGGGACCATTGGTAGGTGAGAGGTTTCACAAGTTGCTTGTAGATGAAAGGAGACTGTCAGATACTTGATGGATCAACAGGGTGAAACAAAGTATCCCAGAATATTCAGGAGGAAACAGCAGCAAAGGACAAAGCCAATGGCCCCAAGAAACCCCAGAGGGTTAGGAATAGGACACAGCTGGCATGATGGAGGTCAGGGGTGAGAAGGAGGGTCCCAAAATGAAAGGGTTAATTCAAAGTGGGCCCCTCTCACTTCCCCTTTTCAGCTTGATTGCTAAGAGATAGATTGTAGGAAGCCCCGCATTTTTCTTCAGGTCCCAAACTACAGGCTCTTCTCTAAAGATATTGAACTTACTTCCTGGGGCCAAAGAGGACTCCCAGGGTGGGTCCCAGCAGCAGCTAGTCCAGCCCTCCACTGAAACATTTGGGGGACCCCAGCTTAGGTCTAGCCATCTCCATGCTAATCCAAAAGAGCAGCGTGCCTGCAGCAGAGCCCTGCCAACACTATGGAGCTGCCAGTTAACATACCCATTCCTGGGAGAGACCTAGGGAGAAAAACAGCCACACTCCTACATCAGCAAGGAAACCCATAGCAGCTCTGGAGAAAAATCAACACCATTCCCCATTATTAAGTAGGAATTGACAATCATCAGATAGAAGACAAACACCTGAGCATGAAATGACAAAGCTATACAAACAACAAATCACTCCAAAAGCAACAGGAAATTCAGTGAACAGAAGAAAATGTAAAAAACAAAGAACCCTCTAATTAATATCCCCAGAGATTTTGAGATGTTGTATGGCTATGGATACAAGAGCAGGGGGTCTTCCCTGGTCGTCCAGTGGCTAAGAATCCGCACTCCCAATGCAGGGGGCCCGGGTTCGATCCCTGGTCAGGGAACTAGATCCCACATGCCGCAACTGAAGATTCCACATGCCGCAATAAAGATCTCACACGCAGCAATGAAGATCCCGCCTGCGGCAACTAAGACCCAGCACAGACAAATAAATAAAAAAATAAATATTAAAAAAAAAAAGAGCTGGATGCTATTACAAAACAACAATCAGAAAATTAATTCGAAAAAATTAATAGAATAATTGGAAGATAAAGTCAAAGAAATTTCCCAGAGCATAAGGCAAAGAGAGAAAAAAGAATTTAAAGTATCAATCCAGAAAATCAATTACCTGACTAACAGAAGTTCCATAGATAAAACAGAGACAGTGGATCAAACAAATAATATAAAAAAACTTGCCCAGGGCTCCAAAGAAACACAGTTTTCAGACTTTAAAAGTTCACATAGTATTGACAGCCACACGTCTTTAACACATTTCTACATAGGAGGATAGGGTATATCTTAAAGCAGAGAGAGGGAAAGGGGAAGGGAAGTGGGGTGGGGAGAGAGAGAGCAAGTGAGATGGAAGCAAAGAGACGTTCTTTAAAAATCAGTAGTCAGGGGCTTCCCTGGTGGCGCAGTGGTTGAGAATCTGCCTGCCAATGCAGGGGACACGGGTTCGAGCCCTGGTCCAGGAAGAGCCCACATGCCACGGAGCAACTGGGCCTGTGAGCCACAATTACTGAGCCTGCACGTCTGGAGCCTGTGCTCCGCAACAAGAGAGGCCACGATAGTGAGAGGCCTGTGCACCGCGATGAAGAGTGGCCCCCGCTCGCCACAACTGGAGAAAGCCTTCTCACAGAAACGAAGACCCAACACAGCCAAAATAAATAAATAAATAAATTTATTTAAAAAAAAAAATCAGTAGTCAGGAGGGCAGAGTCAAGATGGCAGTGTGGGAAGACACCGAGTTAGCATCTCCCCACAACTAGGGAGCATGCCGGCCGCTGGTGGGAGACCCTGATGCCCAAGGAGATGGGAGGAACCGCCAAGTGAATGGGTAGGATGTGGGGGGACAGAGGGGGGAGGAGAAGTGGAGGCCAGACAGGATTAGCACCCCTGAGGCCTGGGAGATCAGGAGAGGTAGGCGGGAGGGGCCCTCCGGGAGAAGCAGGAGAGGAGCAGAGGGCGATTGCTCCACCCACTCAGGCCCGGGCAGCCTGCTGAACTCCCAGGCCGGTCCCCTGCCCTCCAAGGTCCCACCCTCCCCCTGGCCGCATTGGTCCTGGGGGCATAGGAAGAAGGCCGAGGGGAGAACAGGAGAGGCAAGTAGGGGGGCCCTCCAGGACAGGAGCAGCAGGAGGAGCAGGAGAGGAGAGGAGGGCATTTGCCCTGCCCGCTTGAGCCCAGGAAGCCTGCTGGGCTCCCAGGGCCCCAGCCCTCTGAGGCCAGGTGTGGGGGGCACGCCTCGGCCCCTTCTGTTCCTTGAGTCTAAGCCCCACCCCCCCCAAAGCCCCCAGGGCCTTTTCCAGCCCTGTGGGTCCTAAGCATAGGCCCCGCCCACTGCCCAAAACACGCCCTTGCTTCGGCCCCACCCTCCACAGCCAAGGCCTTTTCCCCGTTTTCTGGATTTTTTTTTTCTCCTTTCCGTCCTCCTCTTTTTTACTCTTGTGGTACTGTTGTACCTTCTGGTTGTTAATTCATCTATATTTTTATTTTTATATTCTTTCTAACATATCTGTTAGATTCCTAGTCTAATTTTATTTTTTACTTTGTTATTGTTCTCTCTCTTTTTTTTTTTTTTGCCACCCCACACAGCTTGTGGGATCTTGGTTCACAAGCCAGTGGTCAGTCCAAAGCTCCTGCAGTGGGAGCTGTGTGCTGGAACCACTGGACTAACAGAGAACCTCAGACCCCAGGGAATATTCATTGGAGTGAGGTCTCATGGAGGTCCTCATCTCAGCACCAAGACCCACCTCTACCCAACAGCCTACAAACTCCAGTGTTGGAAGCCTCAGGCCAAACAACAAGTAAGACAGGAACACAATCCCACTTATAAAAAAAAAAAATGAGATGGCAAAAAAATATGTCACAGATGAAGGAGCAAGGTAAAAACCTACAAGACCAAATAAATGAAGAGGAAATAGGCAATCTACCCGAAAAAGAATTCAGAGTAATGATAATAAAGATGATCCAGAATCTTGGAAATAGAATGGAGGCATGGATTGAGAAAATACAAGAAATGTTTAACAAAGATCTAGAAGAACTAAAGAACAAACAAACAGAGATGAATAACATAATAACTGAAATGAAAAATACACTAGAAGGAATGAATAACAGAATAACTGAGGCAGAAGAACGAATAAGTGAGCTGGAAGACAAAATGGTGGAAATAACTGCTGAGGAGCAGAATAAAGAAAAAAGAATGAAAATAATTGAAAACAATCTGAGATACCTCTGGGACAAAACTAAATGCACCAACATTTGAATTATAGGGGTCCCAAAAGAAGAAGAGAAAAAGAAAGGGTCTGAGAAAATATTTGAAGAGATTATAGTGGAAAACTTCCCTAACATGGGAAAGGAAATAGTCACCCAAGTCCAGGAAGCACAGAGAGTTCCATACAGGATAAACCCTAGGAAAAACACACCAAGACACATATTAATCAAACTAACAAAAATTAAATTCAAAGAAAAAATGTTAAAAGCAACAAGGGAAAAACAAAAAATAATATACAAAGGAATCCCCATAAGGTTATCAGCTGATTTTTCAGCAGAAACTCTGCAGGTCAGAAGGGAGTGACAGGATATACTTAAAGTGAAGAAAGAGAAAAGCATACAACCAAGATGACTCTACCCAGCAAGGATCTCATGCAGATTCAATGGAGAAATCAAAAGCTTTTCAGACAAGCAAAAGCTAAGAGAATTCAGCACCACCAAGCCAGCTTTACAACAAATGCTAAAGAAACTTCTCTAGGCAGGAAACACAAGGGAAGAAAAAGACCCACAAAAACAAACCCAAAACAATTAAGAAAAGGTAATAGGAATATACATATTGATAATAACCTTGAATGTAAATGGATTAAATGCCCCAACCAAAAGACACAGACTGGCTGAATGGATACAAAAACAATACCCATAGATATGCTGTCTACAAGAGACTCACTTCAGACTGAAGAACACATACAGACTGAAGGTGAAGGGATGGAAAAAGATATTCCATGCAAATGGAAATCAGAAGAAAGCTGGAGTAGCAATACTCGTATCTGATAAAATAGACTTTAAAATAAAGGCTATTATAAGAGACAAAGAAGAACACTACATAATGATCAAAGGATCAATCCAAGAAGAAGATATAACAATTATAACCATTTATGCACCCAACATAGGAGCACCTCAATATATAAGGCAAATGCTGGCAACCATGAAAGGAGAAATCGAGAGTAACACAATAATAGTAGGGGACGTTAACACGCCACTTACATCAATGGACAGATAGTCTAAACAGAAAATAAATAAGGAAACACAAGCTTTAAATGACACAATAGACCAGATAGATTTAATTGATATTTATAGAACATTCCATGCAAAAGTGGCAGAATACACTTTCTTCTCAAGTGCACACGGAACATTCTCCAAGACAGATCACATCTTGGGTCACAAATCAAGCCTCAGAAAATTTAACACAATTGAAATTGTATCAATCATCTTTTCTGACCACAATGCTATGAGATTGGAAATCAACTGCAGGAAAAAAACTGTAAAAAATGCAAATAGACGGAGGCTAAACAGTGTGCTACTAAATAACCAAGAGATCACTGAAAAAAATAAAAGAAGAAATTAAAAAGTACATAGAAACAAATGACAATGGAAACACAACAGCCCAAAACCTGTGGGATGTAACAATAGCAGTTCTAAGAGGGAAGTTTATAGCAATTCAAACTCACCTCAAGAAACAAGAAAAATCTCAAGTAAACAATCTAACCCAACACTTAAAACAACTAGATAAAGAAGAACAAAGAAAACCCAAAGTCAGTAAAAGGCAAGAAATCATAAAAGTCAGAGCAGAAATAAATGAAATAAAATGAAGAAAACAATAGCAAAGATCAATAAAACTAAAAGCTGGTTCTTTGAGAAGATAAACAAAATTGATAAACCCTTAGCCAGACTCATCAAGAAAAAAAGGGAGAGGAAACAAATCAATAAAATTAGAAATGAAAAAGGAGTAATCACAACTGACACCGCAGAAATACAAAGGATTATTACTACTACAAACAACCATATGCCAATAAAATGGACAACCACGAAGAAATGGACAAATTCTTGGAAAGGTACAATTTTCCAAGACTGAACCAGGAAGAATTAGAAAATATAAACAGACCTATCACAAGTAATGAAATTGAAACCATAATTTTAAATATTCCAACAAACAAAAGCCCAGGACCAGATGGCTTCACAGGCGAATTCTATCAAACATTTAGAGAAGAGCTAACACTGATCCTTCTCAAACTCTTCCAAAAAATTGCAGAGGGAGAAACACTCCCAAATTCATTCTATGAAGCCACCATCACCCTGATACAAAAACCAGAAAAAGATATCACAAAAAAAGAAAACTACAGAACAATATCACTGATGAACACAGATGCCAAAATCCTGAACAAAATCCTAGCAAACAGAATCCAACAACACATTTAAAGGATCATACACCATGATCAAGTGGGATTTATCCCAGGTATGCAAGGATTCTTCAATATACGCAAATCAATCAATGTGATACACCACATTAACAAATTAAGGAATAAAAACCATATGATAATCTCAATAAATGCAGGAAAAGCTTTTGACGAAATTCAACACCCATTTATGAGAAAAACTCTCTAGAAAATGGGCATAGAGGGAACTTACCTGAACATAATAAAGGCCATATATGACAAACCCACAGCAAGCATCATACTCAAAGGTGAAAAACTGAAACCATTTCCACTAAGATCAGGAACAAGACAAGGATGTCCACTCTCACCACTCTTATTCAACATAGTTTTGGAAGTCCTAGCCATGACAATCAGAGAAGAAAAAGAAATAAAAGGAATACAAATTGAAAAGAAGATGTAAAACTGTCACTGTTTGCAGATGACATGATACTATACATAGAAAATCCTAAATATGCCACCAGAAAACTACTAGAACTAATCAATGAATTTGGAAAGGTTGAAGGATACAAAATTAATGCCCAGAAATCTCTGGCATTCCTGTACACCAACAATGAAAAATCAGAAAGAGAAATTAAAGAAGCACTCCCATTTACCATTGCAACAAAAGGAATAAAATACCTAGGAATAAACCTGCCTAAGGAGGTGAAAGACTTGTACTCAGAAAACTATAAAACTCTGATGAAAGAAATCAAAGACGACATAAACAGATGGAGAAATATACCATGTTCTTGGATTGGAAGAATCAATATTGTGAAAATGACTATACTACCCAAAGCAATCTACAGATTCAATGCAATCCCTATCAAACTACCAATGGCATTCTTCACATAATTAGAACAAAAAATTTTACAATTTGTATGGAAACATAAAAGACCCCAAATAGCCAAAGCAATCTTGAGAAAGAAAAACAGAGTTGTAGGAATCAGGCTCTCTGACTTCAAACTATACCACAAAGCTACAGTAATCAAGACAGTATGGTACTGGCACAAAAACAGAAATATAGATCAATGGTACAGGATAGAAAGCCCAGAGATAAACCCACGCACATATGGTCACCTAACTTATGACAAGGGAGGCAAGAACATACAATGGAGAAAGAACAGCCTCTTCAGTAAGTGGTGCTGGGAAAACTGTACAGCTACATGTAAAAGAATGAAATTAAAAAACCACCTAACACCATACACAAAAATAAACTCCAAATGGATCAAAGATCTAAATGTAAAACCAGACACTATAAAAGTCTTAGAGGAAAACCTAGGAAAAACACTCTTTGACATAAACCACAGGAAGATCTTTTTTGACCCACCTCCTAGAGTAACGGAAATAAAATAAAAAATAAACAAATGGGACTTAATTAAACTTAAAAGCTTTTGCACAGCAAAAGAAACCATAAACAAGACAAAAAGACAACCCTCAGAATGGGAGAAAATATTTGCAAATGAAACAACAGACAAAGGATTAATCTCCAAAATATACAAACAGCTCATGGAGCTCAATATCAAAAAAAAACAAACAATCCAATTAAAATATGGGTGGAAAACCTAAATAGACATTTCACCAACAAAGATGTGCAGATGGCCAAGAGGCACATGAAAAGATGTTCAACATCACTAATTATTAGAGAAATGCAAATCAAAACTACAATGAAGTAACACCTCACGCTGGTCAGAATGGCTATTATCAAAAAATCTAGAAGCAATAAATGCTGGAAAGGGTATGGTGAAAAGGGAACTCTCCTGCACTGTTGGTGGGAATGTAAATTGATACAGTCACTATGGAGAACAGTATGGAGGTTCCTGAAAAAACTAAAAATAGAACTACCATTTGACTCAGCAATCCCACTACGGGGCATATACCCTGAGAAAACCATAATTCAAAAAGAGACATGTACCACAATGTTCATTGCAGCACTATTTACAATAGCCAGGACATGGAAGCAAGCTAAATGTCCATCAACAGATGAATGGATAAAGAAGATGTGGCACATATATACAATGGAATATTACTCTGGCATAAAAAGAAACAAAATTGAGTTATTTGTAGTGAGGTGGATGGACCTAGAGTCTGTCATACAGAGTGAAGTAAGTCAGAAAGAGAAAAACAAATACCGTATTCTAACACATATATATGGAATCTGAAAAAAAAAAAGGTACTGATGAACCTAGTTGCAGGGCAGGAATAAAGATGTAGTCATAGAGAATGGACTTCAGGACATGGGGTGGGAGGGGCGAGCTGGGGCAAAGTGAGAGTAGCATCAACATATATACACTACCAAATGTAAAGTAGTTAGCTAGTGGGAAGCCACAGCATAGCACAGGGAGATCAGCTTGGTGCTTTGCGATGACCTAGAGGGGTGGGATAGGCAGGATGGGAGGGAGGCTCAAGAGGGAGGGGATACGGGGACATATGTATGCATATGGTTGATTCACTTTGGTGTACAACAGAAACTAACACAGTATTGTGCAGCAATTATACTGCAATAAAGATCTATTAAAAAATCAGTAGTCAGATTGACATCAGACTTCTCATCAACACTGGATTCTAGAAGACAATGGATCTATTTCCTTCAAAGTTCTAAGGGAAAATCATTTGAATCTAGAATTCTATATACTGCTAGAATGTCCATCAAATGTCAGGCTGACATAAAATGTGACAGCACATGAAGTGTGGCTACCATGAGAATACACCTTGTAGATCTCTAATTATGGGGAGTACAGTTGATGTGGTCTCCACTTTTGTGCCTCAAATCCACTGACACATTTGTCAGTCAGTTACTGAATGTAGCAGAGTTACTGAGGCTGTTTCTGGGAGACAGGTCCAACATCACTCAGGTCCAACCTGCATCATGGTCTCCAGAACTTACCCAACTGCTTCTGTAATTTTCCTCATGCAGGTACATTTAATCCCATCTTGGACTCTACTTCTCAATGGACCCAGAAAGTTTACCTCCTACACATACTTCTTGAGGAAAAGCCAGAAACAACAAGGGTAAAAAGGAAAATAGAAAAAATCAGAATGAGCAGGACATGAGATATAAATGGCAGACCTAACCACAGCTCAGTCAATATGAAGTTGTGCAACACACCTGAGAAAACAATTAGAGAGGAAGTCTGGTTTGAAGATGGTTGCTCAAAGTCACTTTTCCCCCTCTCCCTGGAATGTATCAGAAAGCAATAGGAGAATGAGAAACAAAAATGCAAACGCCATTTTAAGAGAAACTCAGAGACAGCTAAAACCCTGGTCCATACAATAGGTGAAAGGACTGGCATAAACAGAGTTTGGAGGTGGGGAGGTTGTACAGAGAAAGGATGCTTCATGGAGAAGACGCCATGGCCACTGCTCTCAGGAAAGCAGCAAAAGCACCCTTCTTAAAGACGAGAGGAACCCTTCACAGGCAAAACCAAAATCTCCTTTTTCTAAACATGTTTAAGAAGTACTCTAGCTGTCAGGAGAAGCTTCCCTGAATCTAGTTTCATTCCAAAATGCAAAGAAGATGGAATAAGAAATCACATTGGTAAACCATAATTACAGAAAGTGGTCTATCTCTTTGGCAGTAAGGGGGGAAAAAAAGAACCTTTACATTAAAACAAACAAAAAAATATATAGCTCAGTCACCCTTCTTAATTAGCTGGGAAGAATAAAAGCTAAACAAGTATACACACACAAATTCCAGTTAGTCTGGGACATGACCTTGGCCCCACTAACACATGAATCTCATTCAATAGCTAGTCCAGGAATAACTCACCTCCTTCAATGATGAGTAATTTAAAACTAAGCAGCATAGACTCTCTACAAAAATGCTAGAAGAAAAGAGGAAGAAGGAAACAGGAAAAACAAATGACAGATGAAGAGCCTGTAAATGTCATCATAGAGCAGATGAAAATTTTGACACAAATATTTCACCATGAATTTCAAAAATATGCAATAAGGCAATAATCTCCAGAAAGTAAGAGGACAAAGAAGAGATGCAAGAGCTTGGGGAAAAAATGATGAAACAATAGAAGGAGATGAAAAGTGAACTGACAGAACTCAAGAAAGAAGTGAAAGAAATAGATGAAACCATGATTTAAATGAAAGAAAATAAGCACTGTGGAAAACAAATGAGAGACAAAAAAGATTGAAATGAGAAAATCAAGCAACATTAAATAAAATGTTAAAAAGTTAAAAATGATTAGAGGGAAAATTGGAGATATGAGATGCAGACAAAAGAGATTCAACACGCACATAACTGGAGTCCGTGAAGAAAAAAACCAAAATAATGAATCATAAATATTTATTTTTTAACTATTTGTACATGTGGGAAGGGAGTTACGGCATATGCTCTAGTTTCTCATTTTTGACAGACACCTTCCTAAATTCTGAGCACACCCCAGAGCCCTCCTTAGCTTTGAAGCCATATGGACTTGAATTTGAATCAGCTCTTCCAGTTACTACAAGAGACTTCAGCAAGTTACTTAGTATCTCTGTGCCCCAGTGTTCTCATCTGTATAATGTGCCCATTAATACCTACCACATAAGAATGCTGTGAGGATTAAATGAGAATTATGCACAGTGCCTGAGACATAACAGACAGAGTGAACCAAGATGTCATTTAACCAGAAAAGAGCTGTTGAAGGGAATCCCAACCAGATCCCTCTTTGTCTTCTGGTAACCAGGGCTTAGAGTAAGAGAGAAAAATAGCAACATTCCTTAGGCAAGACAATGTTCAGATGTGGAGCCGAATTTCTGGACTTGAATCCCAGCTCTACCACTTACTGATTGGGAGGTTTTACATAACTTCTCTTTGCCTAAATTTCCCCATTTGATAATGATAGTACTTATCTCTTAGGGTTCGTTCAAGGATTAAATGAGTTAGTATATGTAAAGTAATTAGATGACTGCTGGGATAACAATAAATAATCAATAAATGTTGCTATCATTGGGTTTGGAAAATTAGCTTTTAGAGCTTCTGGGTTAAGATGCCTGATTGAATATATGTCTAAGTTTTCTCCCCAGTGAGGAAATTTGAAAACAAAACAAAAACATAAAATTACAATGACAGGGAAAACAAGGAGACAACAGCTACAAAATTTTTGAAGGTGGAAATCAGAAGGGTGAGTGGTAACAGAATTAGCAGAGTTGATAAAGCTAAATCTTAAGTAATCTGTAGAGAAAGTGAAAAACCAACTTGATCTATTCCACAGAATCCTCAAAGGTCTCAGAAATGGACAGCACTGGGTACCTCCAGAACAGGGGGTAGAGAGGAGGCCCTAATAAGAAACAAGAGGTGAAAGCTGTTGACAAGTGATTAGATTCCCTCTTTACTCCACACTGCCCTTTTCCCGTCCCAGCACAAGATGAGAGGTTTTTCTATAAAGAGGGAAAACACAGGCTTGAGTACTGCACAGAAAACAGGGATGTGAAGCGGGCACATACAACTGAATGCTGAGACCACCATCCCACTCCCCCCACTCATCTCCCAAAACGTCAGCATCCAGTACCCTCGGCTTCAGTGGGGAGAGAAGACTCTTCTTGGGAAATCTGACCAGCCTAAGAGAAAAGGGCCTGAGTTGGAGGTTCCCAATACACAACCTTTCAGATTACTCTGAGGGGGAAGCTCTAATTTATCAAGGCCTTCACACACTCAGAACTTTGAGGCAGCTTTTTGGACCCAAATATTAGTCAAGAGCAGATAGCCAATGCTTGTCAGACACTGAGAAAGTTCTCTAAAGAGGCCCAAATAAATAGTGGAAAGTAATCTAAAGGAAACAGAGTAAATGTAAGATAGAAGAAAACTACTTTTATAAAGCTATCAGTAATACTCCTAGAGAATAGAAGAGATTGCATCAATGAAACAAGAACAATATGTCATTTTTTAAATTCAAAAAATAAAAATAAAAAAACTCTTGAAAATTAAAATATAATGGCAGAAACTAGAAACTCAATAGAAGAACTGAAGCTAAATGGGAGTAAATCTCCTGGAAAATGGAGCAAAAAGACAAAGAAATGGAAATTAGGAGAGACAACATAAGAACATTAGAGGATAAGTACAGGAGACCCAAAAATCTGACCAAATGGAATTTCAAAAGTGGACAGAGAAGGCTGAGAGGAATAGATCATCAACAACAGTTTAAGAAAATTTCTTAGAACTGAAGAACATAACTTTCCAGATTCAAAGTGCCCAGTGAGAGCCCTGTGAACCCATGAAAAAAACCACATCACCGTGTGATTTCAGAACCCTGAGGACAAAGAGAAGATCCTATGAGCTTCCAGAGAGAAAAACTATATCACATTAAAATGATGAAGAATCTGAATGGCTTTGGATTTCTCAACTGCAACACTGGAAACAAGAAGGCAGTGGAGCGATGACCCCCAAATTATGAAAAATAATTTAAAATGTTTTCCAACCTAGAAAAATTAATTATTTCTAACCTAGAGTTCTATAGTCAGTTAACAATCAATGAAGTAAGAGGACAGACATAATAAAGACATTTTTAGACATGGAATGTCTCAAAAACTCTGCTTACCATGTACCCTTTCTTAGGAAGCCATTGGAAGCTATTGGGAATAAAGCAAGAAAGAGGCCATGGGATTGAAAAAATGAATTTCAACCCACAAAAGAAATGAAAGGAATCACCAGGAATATGATGAAGGGAGATCCCAGAGTGATGACTGTGGAATAGGTGTATATGGCAATTGTCCAGATTGGAGAAGTGTTACTCAAAGGACAGTCATGATGAAAATGGCCATCACTGTACCCTCCACTGCTGGACCACATTTTTAACCTGATGAGACTACTGGAGCATCTATTCCATTCAAACAAGGTATTAAACTAAAAAGAGGAAAACATGAAAGAAATAAAGGATCCAATTCAAAAAGAGAGGCAAAATAATTCCAAGGATGACAGCAAAAAGAATTCAGGCCCAGGAAGAAAGCTATCCAGCCAGCCTAGAGAGCAAACAGCCCAGATAGGTGAAAGCAGGTCTTCATGAGGGATGGCTTCAACAGAAAAAAAGAAAGAAAGAAAGGAACAATTAGATTGCCTGACTTTGTTACTTGTTGGCCTTGTAGAAAAATGTTCTGAGAGACTTTTGGAAGTTATGGGTGAGTTAGCAATTAAGTACTAAGTAAATAAAAATCCAAGGCAATTATTAACTGCAGATAAAACAAAAACTAAGAAAGGAAACATAATCATAGTGCATTACAATGCTCAGCTGTGAATAATATTTGTCTAAGCATATTATGTAAATAGTGAATATTGATCTAAGAGCTGTAATCTAACTTCATGGGGAGGAGGGGGAACAGGAAACAGAGGCATGGAGATGGTGGTGTAAGAGAACTAGAATCTCATCCAGCATAATAGGAAGTCAGTAGACAGTATCTAAAATTGATAAAGAAAAAGATAACAGCATATACTTGTTCTTTAGAAACATGGAGATGAGGTAAACCCAGGAAAACGGCAGTTGACAGCGGTGGCCTCTGGGGAGGGGAACATGGACAAAAGATAGAACAGGGAATCATATTTTCTTATAAATAGTTTAGTTCAAGTTGGTGCCTGAAACTATGTGCACAGTTATAACAAAAATTAATTTAAAAGGCATTAATTTCTCCTAGCACTTTTGCTTGCAAGTCTTGTGGCTCCCTCTGTATGTTGTGGATCTTTTTCTGGCTTCCCTGGCCCAATGGTAAGGCTTAGAAAAGAACAATGATCCCCCCTCCCCTGCCCCAAAAACCACTTCTTGTTTTTCTATAGTTATATGTTTCTTAAAGTGAGCTGTTATTGGGTCGGCCAAAAAGTTCATTTGGGGTTTTCCATAAGATGGTATGGAAAAACCCAAATGAACTTTTTGGCCGACCCAATATTTCAGAGAACAAAATATCTAGGAGAATAAAAAAAGTGATCACAAGCAAGAAGTGTATAACTCTAGTTTTAGGTATTTGCAGATAACACTGAAATGCAAGTTAACACCTTCCTAAACATCAACCATGTTAATTTACCACGTAGCTAATTTCCTTTCTGACCTCTTGGGAAATGTCTAATTTCCCTCTCCCCTTGCATTGCTGGTTCAGAAGTCCACCTGTGGCCTTCCAGCTCCTTGGGACCTGCTCTGGGGACTTTGAGGGGCCCAGCCTCCTCCTGGCTTTAGCCCATGTCCAGTCCTTTCTAATAGTCTCATCCTCTCTTTGAGAGACAAGGACATACCTCCCTGAGAGCAGTGTCCTGTTCACCACCCCAAGCTTGGCACAGAACGTACTCAGAGATAATTAGCTGAATGAATGAACTGCCTTCCTAACCTTAGAATAACCCTTAAATGTTGTTGAGCTGGAGGGATCCTACCATCTCATTTTTCAGAATCTCTGATAGGAGCCAACATCTGTTCAGGTCACTTGGTGAGTCAGATACTGGAGTAGGTGTGTGTGTTAGTTTCCTAGGGCTGCTGTAACAAAGTTCTATGAACCGGTGGCATTAAACAACAGGCATTTATTCTCTCATGGTCCTGGAGGCTAGAAGTACAAAAATCAAGGTGTGGGCATGGCCACACTCCCTCCAAAGGCTCTAGGGGGTATCCTTCCTTACCTCTTCCAGCTTCTGGTAGCCCCAGGAGTTCCTTGGTTTGTGACAGCCTGACTCCAATTTCTGCCTCTGCCTTCACAAGGCTGTCTTCTCTTGGTGTCTTGGTGTCTTCATGTACTCACACGGCATTCTCCCCTCCTATCTTCACATCTTCTTTTTAAAAGGACACCAATCATATTGGAGTAAAGGCCCACCCTACTCCAATATGGAGTATAGCTTTAACTGCAATGAACCTATTTCCAAATATTCTGAGGTAGCCAGGGTTAAGATTTGAACGTACATTGGCAGGGTATGTTCAATGCATAACAGCATGGAAAACAGATCTTCTATCCCTGGCCTAGCAGGTTTACCACTAGGTTGTACGGTTGCCCCTCTCTCAGGGCTGGACAGCCTGACCCCACCCAGCAAGCCACCCTCGTCCAGCTTGCTGATAGGAATACTTTAATATCACCACTTAAAGGTGAGTTTACATTTTAAAAGAGGCTCTTAAAAATCAGATTCCTTTGACAGCTAAGTAAATGGAATCAGTGAAAATTGAGAGACAGAACTTCAGATTCAGTGAAAGCCAGTGCAGGAGATATGTCCTTCCTGGAATCTCCCATCATACTTCCTGAGTTTCCACCCTCTACTCAAAGCTCAGATGTGAAGGTGGGTCTTGGGGGATAGAAACACTCATCCGCAACCAAGAGGATGGACCTTCCCTTCTGCTTCCCACACCTCAACATCTCCCATATCTGGGGCTTGAGCTACGGCTGGGTGGCTAGAGAAAGCAGGTGGCAGCAAACGCTCCCAGCACGCTCGCCTTTGTCCTGTGCTGTGAGGCTTGCCTGTTCCCCTCCAGTTGCCACAATGACCCAACCAGGCCCATGATGACACAGAAATAGGAGCCCAGGGTCACGGGTTTCTTTCTCGCCATGGAAGAGCAAGAACGATGATCTCACCCGTTCAGGATGACACAATCTTTGGGGCTGGGACGTGCTGTCTTTTCTTTTTTTTAATTGAGACCACAGGCCTCTGAGGACAAGAACAGGCTGTCAGGTCATGCTGGCCCTGTGGTGTTTATTTTGAAAGCAACGAGAATAAATCTGATTCATGTCTTTCATGATTCAGCCTTCCCCGTAATTGTGAGGGAAGAGGTTTGTCTTGAGGCCTCCACTTCCTCCTCCTCTCCCCACCCCTCCTCTTAGTTGTTAGGAGTTGCACCGTCCATCTAAAAGCAGTATCCCACGCCTTTGTGTTGAGTGACGTCACTCCCGCCCCCCCAGGAGGCTTCGCACTGTTAGAGAGCAAAGCAGCGAGAGGGACACAGGAGGACAAAGCCTTTCATATGAAGACAGCGAATTGCGGGGTGGGAGGGCTTCCAGTCAGCCCACCACTAACTCTGCTCAGAGCTGATGTGGACAGTGGGCTTTCGTGTCAGGAGATGCAACTGCCAGCTGCAGGAGATCTGGAGGGGGAGGCCCAGGGGCTGGCAAGCGTGATGGTGAGCCCAGGGGACTAACGCATAAGGACCAGACCCAGGGAAAACATCAAGTTCTTCCTCCAAAACAAACTTCAAAGACAGCAAGCGATAAGACAAAAACGCTGGGTAATGACATGCCTGTGCTTCCTTTCATCTGGGCATCTGGAATCTCTTGAAAACATTAATTACGCTTTCCTCCCTTTGGATGGAGGGGAAACCATGTGGTTGTCACCATGGCAGGACATAGCTCAGAGCACTGGACCGGAGCCAGGAGATGGGGTTCCAACTTCAGCTCTGTCAATGTAGCGGTTCTTAGGCAAATGCCTTAACTAGAGTCTTGGTTTCATTATGTTAAAAATGGGAGAAATAATGATAATAAAAATAGTAATAATAATGAAACTGTAGACTTTGTGAAGCACTTGCTGGTGTCAGATATTGTGGGAGGGCTGCACTTGCCTTATCTCAGGAAGCCCGCATGGTACCTCAGGGGGCAGGCACTACCATGGAGCCCATTTTGCAGATGAGAAAACTAAGGGCTGGAGAGAATTATTGACTGCTGGTAAGTAGAGATGCTGGTATGTGAATGCAGGTCTTCCAGCTGCAAAGCCAAGGCTGATAAGCTGATTAGAAAATCTAGTGAGACACAGTATGTGGAGTGCTTGGGGAAGTTCCACATTACATAGAAGTAAGAGAGAGTTTCAGGACAAGGGTTCCAGCCAAGCCACTGTCCTCCTTCCACCCCAGGCTGCAGGCTGTTGTCTCTATGGTCCAACTTCCCTGCTGCTGGTGCTTGTGCAAGATTTAGTCAGGTTTCCAGTGGCTTGATTATGTGGGAGGAACAGCATAGAACGTCCTAGATTAAAATGTTATTTTGTTCCTTTCAAAGCCTCCAGAAGCTTCTGAATCCTTCAGTCTAGGAAAGCCAAACCATTCTACCCTTAATCAGTTCTGGGAAAGCAATCGTCAAAGATAATGGAAAAATAATATTCTGTGTGCTGCTTTCTACCATTGCCCAGGGCGTGAGAAACATCTGAAGGTGGGAAAAAAACTGAGGGTGGGCTGAGCCATGTCTTTTCTCCTTTTGCTACTGAAAAGATGATTGATTTTGTAATTAATGATGCTGCACTTTAAATGAGTGACATCAGGATTCCACAGCTTCAGTGCCTGTGAATAACCAGCCAGGAGAAAACTCTCCAGGGCTGTCACATCTCCTGCAGTGGGAAAGGGAGCCCCTCCAAGTGCCCGTTGTTTTCGATTCTTTCCCGCTTCCCACAGGTTCACTGGACCCTGCAGTTATCAGAGGTGGAGGATGGGGAGACCCCTGCTGCATGGCGAGCCATTGGAGCCCACACTGGAAGGACAAGGTGAAGAGTGGGACGCAGACATAGGAACACAGGATGGCTGGGACCCAGGATGGTGTCCTGGAGTCCAGCAGGTGGGGCTGGCGGCACACTTGGGGCCATGGGGCCTGGGCAGCCCTTGACGGATCTGAAGCAAGGATGTGAACCGAGGGACTGGATTCGTGTGGGAGAGGGTGCCCCCTGGAGGCCGCGGGGCCGTGCAGTGAGGCCTGGAGAGCCGGCACTTCACCAAACCTGGGCGACAGGTCGCAACTAACACAGTGGGGCCGAGAGGCACATGTTATTTTTAACTTTTTGTCCATTTTCCTGCAAAAGAAACTTCTGCCTATTGAATATTGTATGTAATTAGTGAGAATTTAAGATATGAAGCAAGGTTGCCTCAAAAATAATTCTCTGTGTGATAGTTATAAGGGTCAAATGCAAATTTGAATAGGTGAAATCAAACATTTATCACGAGATTTAAAAATCTTTTTCTTAAAGAAATTTTTGCTGCCTTTGTTCTTCATTTAGGGGTTCACTTGGGGATAATAATAATAATAACTGCAACAGCGAACACTTATAGTGCACTATGACATGTCCAGTGTTCTAGAAGCTTTGGACAGATCGACTTGTTCAGTGTTCACAGCAGCCCAATGAGGTGGCACCATTATGATCCCGTTTACAGGTGAGGACATTAAGTAATCACACAGCTGGTAAATGGCAGAGCTAGGACTTGAATCCAAGCACTCTGGCCCCAGAGCCCCGTCTCAGCCCCTTACCTGCATCTCATCACTTGACACGCCCAACACAGGTCAGCATTTAGTAGCAACGTGACCTTGGGCAAGCTGCTTCACCTCTGTGCCTCCGTTTCCTCATCTGTAGAATGAGGGAGGGGCAGTAAATTATGTGATCTCAGTGATCAAGTCCTCCTGCTCTGATATTCTGCTGCTCTTCTACTGTTAGTTTAATAAATATCTGAGCCCCTGCATGGTTCACATATGGGCCAGGTGCTTTGCTAGGCCCTGATCTACAGGGAAAATCTGACCAGCCTGTTCCTCCAAAAGCTTGCTTTCCTCCACGGGGAAACAGCCACAAGGTCCAGTCTCCCTTGCTGACAGCTGGGGACTGGGAGAGAAAAGTCTGATGGGAGATGGTAGAGGCACAGCCACTCTTGAACAACAGTGGCCACAGAGCCCTCAAGAGCTAGAGACCTCTGCCCAGGCTGCTGAGAGTGGAGACCTTTTTGTGAGTCCAGCAGCTCCCCTACTTAAGCCCTCAGGACACAATGCAGCCATCCCTGCCGATATCACCATCGAGCCAGTCCAGCCTCGTAACTGCACTGCGCCTCTGTGCTCCTTCGCCCTGGGCCTCTCTTCCCTTCTACACCCAGAAAGCTCCTCCTCTCCCCTCTCTTCTTTGAGTGTTCCATCACCTCCCCCAAGGTCCCTGCTTCCTGGGCAGCCCTCTCTGGAGTTAATGCTTTGCTCCTTCCCGCCCCATGTTCGTCACAACCAGGAGCCTGGGTTGACCTCCTTGGGCCCGCTTTCCATCTTCAGACATTGCCCTTCCTCCCTTGTGAATGCCTGGAAAACCCAAGTCCTCTCCTAGTGGTTCCTGCCATCCTTCCCCCACCCCCTGCTGGTGTGAACGCTGGGCCTCCGTGTCCCCCTCAATCAGAGCACCTGGACCACTGGCTCTGCACAGCCTCACCTCCTACTGTCAGCATGTCACTGTTCTTCCTCCAAATCCCAGTGCTGTCATTTTAGGGTCTCCTCATCCATCAGCATGAGCCAGCCACCCCCCAGGCTCATACCAGGCTTATCACCACCCCAAGTGCAGCCTCTGTCCTTCACGTGCCCACCACTAGGCATGCAGCTGCTTGTCTACCAGCCTCCGCCTGGCCCTCCTTCACCCTCACCGGGGCCATCAGTTGCTGACCCCTCTGCTTTCCTCCCTGTCCACGTTCCTCTTACCTTCACTTCCCTGTGTGCCAGTTCTGCGTCCACAGTCCCTCATGTCAGCATTGTCTTCACAGCAAACCAAACGCCCTCGACCCTCCATCTTTTCAGTGCCCCACCAGGCCAACTTCCAACGTGGTTCCCCCAGCTCTGTTTGTTCTGGACCTGCAGGCAGCAGCTGAGAGCTGGCAGCAACAGCACTCCCAGCGCAGATTTCAAAGACTACAAATCGATGCCCATCACACTGCCACTGCCAGGCAGTCCTCTGGGGTTTCTCTAGTGAGCATGTTTTCCCACTTATCACTCGGTGTCAGCATTCTCAGCTCTCTGCACACCTCTAACCTTCCCTCTGTCTCTTCCCTGACTCCCAGCAGATGGCTTTGCCTCCTGCTTCAGAGGGAACAACAAGTTACCAGACAGGAACTTGCTCACCTTCTGCAGAAACACTGCCCACCCACCTCACCTTTCTTTTATCCCTGCCCAACTAGCTGTAGTTGTTCTTAACTTGATGAATTAATTTTACATATATATATATATATATATATATATATAACTTATAAGCTTCTTTTTTTTTTAAAAGACACCAATTGTACTTGAACACTTGTTACTTTTTTTAAAAAAATTAATTAATTAATTAATTAATTTTTGGCTGTGTTGGGTCTTCGTTTCTGTGCGAGGGCTTTCTCTAGTTGTGGCAGGCGGGGGTCACTCTTCATCGCGGTGCGTGGGCCTCTCACTATCACGGCCTCCCTTGTTGTGGACACAGGCTCCAGACGTGCAGGCTCAGTAGTTGTGGCTCACGGGACTAGTTGCTCCGCGGCATGTGGGATCTTCCCAGACCAGGGCTCGAACCCGTGTCCCCTGCATTAGCAGGCAGATTCTCAACCACTGCGCCACCAGGGAAGCCCCTATATATAAAACTTAAAAGGATAGCATACTATAGGCTACCTTCTGGGGCTTACTTTTTTAATTTAATATACAGTGTATGATTCATCTATGTTGTTGCATGTATCTGCAGTTCATTTGTTTTAAATGCCCTTAAATGTTCCCTGTGTGAAAATACCACAAGAGAATGATAAACTGGGATTCAGGATGCTGGTACCTCCAATGTGGGGAGACCAATGGCAGGATAGGGAAGGAGTATTGATACATAGTAAGTTATTGTCAATAGTCCTGTTCTTACATTGGGTGTTTCTTTTAATATACATTTTAATAAATAAATAGATAGATAAATAAATAAATATCTCCAACATGCATCTAAGATGAGAATGTGTCATAAACTAAGACATAATGATTAATAATATTGCATCGGAGGGAGACCTTCAAGATGGCAGAGGCAAATACATCAGAAATACATCTACATGCAGAAAAACTCCTACAGAACACCTACTGAATGCTGGGAGAAGACCTCAGACTTCCCAAAAGGCAAGGAACTCCCCACGTACCTGGGTAGGGCAAAAGAAAAAAGAAGAAACAGAGACAAAAGTATAGGGACGGGACCTTCACCTCTGGGAGGGAGCTGTGAAGGAAGAAAAGTTTCCACACACTAGGAAACCCCTTCACTGGTGGAGACTGGGGTGGGGGTGGTAAGCTTTGGAGCCACAGAGGAGAGCGCAGCAACAGGGGTGCAGATGGCAAAGCAGAGAGATTCCCCACAGAGGACCAGTGCCAACCAGCACTCACCAGACCGAGAGGATTGTCTGCTCACCCGCTGGGGCAGGTGGGGGCTGGGAGCTGAGGCTGGGCTTCAGAGGTCAGATCCCAGGGAGAGGACTGGGGTTGGCTGCATGAACACAGCCTGAAGGGGGCTAGTGCGCCACAGCTAGCTGGGAAGGAGTCCGGGAAAAAGTCTGGAACTGCCTAAGAGGCAAGAGACCATTGTTTCAGGGTGCACAAGGAGAGAGGATTCAGAACACCGCCTAAACGAGCTCTAGAGACAGGCGCGAGCCGCGGCTATCAGTGTGGACACCAGAGATGGGCATGAAACGCTAAGGCTGCTGCTGCCGCCACCAAGAAGCCTGTGTGCAAGCACAGGTCACTATCCACACCTCCCCTCCCGGGAGCCTGTGCAGCCCACCACTGCCAGGGTCCTGTGATCCAGGGACAACTTCCCAGGGAGAGCACACGGCCCGCCTCAGGCTCTTGCAATGTCATGCCCGCCTCTGCCGCCACAGGCTCACCCTGCATTCTTTACACCTCCCTTCCCTGAGCCTGAGTGAGCCAGAGCCCCCTAATCAGCTATTACTTTAACCCCGTCCTCTCTTAGAGAAGAACAGACCCCCTCAGGCGACCTACACACAGAGGCGGGGCCACATCCAAAACTGAACCCCAGGAGCTGTGCGAAAAAAGAAGAGAAAGGGAAATTTCTCCCAGCAGCCTCAGGAGCAGCAGATTAAATCTCCACAATCAACTTGATGTACCCTGCGTCTCTGGAATACCTGAGTAGACAACGAATCATCCCAAAGCTGAGGCGGTGGACTTTGGGAGCAACTGTAGCCTTGGGGTTTGCTTTCTGCATCTAATTTGTTTCTGGTTTTATGTTTATCTTAATTTAGTATTTAGAGTTTATTATCACTGGTAAATTTATTGATTTGGTTGCTCTCTTCCTTTTTAATATATATATAGATTTTGTTTGTTTTTCTCTTTTTGTGAGTGTGTATGTGTATGCGTCTTTGTATGATTTTGGCTGTATAACTTTGCTTTTACCATTTGTCCTAGGGTTCTGTCTATCCTTTTTTTTTTTTCTTCAGTATAGTTTTTAGTGCTTGTTATCATTGGTGGATTTGTTTTTTGGTTTGGTTGCTCTCTTCTTTCTTTCTTTCTTTCTTTCTTTTTTTAATTACTTTTTAATTTTTAATACTTTTTTATTTTTTATTTTAATAACTTTATTTTATTTTATTTTATTCTTTCTTTCTTTTTTTCTCCTTTTATTCTGAGCTGTGTGGATGACAGGGTCTTGGTGCTCTGGCCAGGTGTCAGGCCTGTGCCTCTGAGGTGGGAGAGCCGAGTTCAGGACATTGGTCCACCAGAGGCCTCCCAGCTCCATGTAATACCAAACAGCGAAGGCTTTCCCAGAGACCTCCATCTCAGCACTAAGAGCAAGCTCCACTCAACGACCAGCAAGCTACAGTGCTGGACACCCTATACCAAACAACAAGCAAGACAGGAACACAACCCCACGCATTAGCAGAGAGGCTGCCTAAAATCATAATAAGGCCACAGACACCCCAAAACACACCACCAGACGTGGACCTGCCCGCCAGAAAGACAAGATCCAGCCTCATCCACCAAAACACAGGCACTAGTCCCCTCCACCAGGAAGCCGACACAACCCACTGAACCAACCTTAGCCACTGGGGACAGACACCAAAAACAACGAGAACTACGAATCTGCAGCCTATGAAAAGGAAACCCCAAACACAGTAAGTTAAGCAAAATGAGAAGACAGAGAAACACATAGCAGATGAAGGAGCAAGGCAAAAACCCACCAGACCAAACAAATGAAGAGGAAATAGACAGTCTACCTGAAAAAGAATTCAGAGTAATGACAGTAAAGATGATCCAAAATCTTGGAAATAGAATGGAGAAAATATGAGGATCTCTAACAAGGACCTAGAAGAACTAAAGAGCAAACAAAAAATGATGAACAACACAATAAATGAAATTAAAAATTCTCTAGAAGGAATCAATAGCAGAATAACTGAGGCAGAAAAATGGATAAGTGACCTGGAAGATAAAATAGTGGAAATAACTACCACAGAGCAGAATAAAGAAAAAAGAATGAAAAGAATTGAGGACAGTCTCAGAGACCTCTGGGACAACATTAAACTCACCAACATTCGAATTATAGGGGTCCCAGAAGAAAAGAGAAAAAGAAAGGGACTGAGAAAATATTTGAAGAGATTACAGCAGAAAACTTCCCTAATATGGGAAAAGAAATACTCAATCAAGTCCAGGAAGCACAGAGAGTCCCATACAGGATAAATCCAAGGAGAAACATGCCAAGACACATATTAATCAAACTATCAAAAATTAAATACAAAGAAAAAATATAAAAGCAGCAAGGGAAAAACAACAAATAACATACAAGGGAATCCCGATAAGGTTAACAGCTGATCTTTCAGCAGAATCTCTACAAGCCAGAAGGGAGTGGCATGATATACTAAAAGTGATGAAAGGGGAAAACCTACAACCAAGATTACTCTACCCAGCAAGGATCTCATTCAGATTCGATGGAGAATTAAAAACCTTTACAGACAAGCAAAAACGAAGAGAATTCAGTACCACCAAACCAGCTTTACAACAAATGCTAAAGGAAATTCTCTAGGCAGAAAACACAAGAGAAGGAAAAGATCTACAATAACAAACCCAAAACAATTAAGAAAATGGTAATAGGAACATACATATCAATAACTAACTTAAATGTAAATGGATTAAATGTTCCACCCAAAAGACATAGACTGGCTGAATGGATACAAAAACAAGACCCATACATATGCTGTCTACAAGAGACCCACTTCAGACCTAGGGACACATACAGACTGAAAATGAAGGGATGGAAAAAGATATTCCATGCAAATGGAAATCAAAAGAAAGCTGGAGTAGCAATTCTCATATCAGACAAAATAGACTTTAAAATAAAGACTATTACAAGAGACAAACAAGGACACTACATAATGATCAAGGAATCGATCCAAGAGAAGATATAACAATTGTAAATATTTATGCACCCAACATAGGAGCACCTCAATACATAAGACAAATGCTAACAGACATAAAAGGGGAAACTGACAGTAACACAATCATAGTAGGGGACTTCAACACCCCACTTTCACCAATGGACAGATCATCTAAAATGAAAATAAATAAGGAAACACAAGCTTTAAATGATACGTTAAACAAGATGGACTTAATTGATATTTATAGGACATTCCATCCAAAAACAACAGAATACACTTTCTTCTCAAGTGCTCATGGAACACTCTCCAGGATAGATCATATCTCGGGTCACAAATCAAGCCTTGGTAAATTTAAGAAAATTGAAATCGTATCAAGTATCTTTTCTGACCACAACGCTATGAGACTAGATATCAATTACAGGAAAAAGACTGTAAAATTTACAAACACGTGGAGGCTAAACAATACACTACTAAATAACCAAGAGATCACTGAAGAAATCAAAGAGGAAATCAAAAAATACCTAGAAAAAAATGACAATGAAAACATGATAACCCAAAACCTATGGATGCAACAAACACAGTTCTAAGAGGGAAGTTTATAGCAATACACTTCTACCTCAAGAAACAAGAAACATCTCAAATAAACAACCTAACCTTACACTTAAAACAATTAGAGAAACAAGAACAAAAGAACCCCAAAGTTAGCAGAAGGAAAGAAATTATAAAGATCAGATCAGAAATAAATGAAAAAGAAATGAAGGAAAAAATAGCAAAGATCAATAAAACTAAAAGCTGGTTCTTTGAGAAGATAAACAAAATTGATAAACCATTAGCCAGACTCATCAAGAAAAAAAGGGAGAAGAATCAAATCAACAGAATTAGAAATGAAAAAGGAGAAGTAACAACTGACACTGCAGATACAAAGGATCATGAGAGATAACTACAAGCAACTCTATGCCAATAAATTGGACAACCTGGAAGAAATGGACAAATTCTTAGAAAAGCACAACCTTCTGAGACTGAACCAGGAAGAAATAGAAAATATAAACAGACCAATCATAAGCACTGAAATTGAGACTGTGATTAAAAATCTTCCAACAAACAAAAGCCCAGAACCAGATGGCTTCACAGGCAAATTCTATCAAACACTTAGAGAAGAGCTAACACCTATCCTTCTCAAACTCTTCCAAAATATAGCAGAGGGAGGAACACTCCCCAACTCATTCTACGAGGCCACCATCACCCTCATACCAAAACCAGACAAAGATGTCACAAAGAAAGAAAACTACAGGCCAAGATCTCTGATAAACATAGATGCAAAAATCCTCAACAAAATACTAGCAAACAGAATCCAACAGCACATTAAAAGGATCATACACCATGATCAAGGGGGGTTTATCCCAGGAATACAAGGATTTTTCAATATACACAAATCAATCAATGTGATACACCATATTAACAAATTGAAGGAGAAAAACCATATGATCATCTCAATAGATGCAGAGAAAGCTTTTGACAAAATTCAACACCCACTTATGATAAAAACCCTCCAGAAAGTAGGCACAGAGGGAACTTACCTCCACATAATAAAGGAGATATATGACAAACCCACAGCCAACATCATTCCCACTGGTGAAAAACTGAAACCATTTCCTCTAAGATCAGGAACAAGACAAGGTTGTCCACTCTCACCACTATTATTCAACATACTTTTGGAAGTTTTAGCCACAGCAATCAGAGACGAAAAAGAAATAAAAGGAATCCAAATCAGAAAAGAAGAAGTAAAGCTGTCACTGTCTACAGATGGCATGATACTATACATAGAGAATCCTAAAGATGCTACCAGAAAACTACTAGACCTAATCAATGAATTTGGTAAAGTAGCAGGATACAAAATTAATGCACAGAAATCTCTTGCCTTCCTATATACTAATGATGGAAAATCTGAAAGAGAAATTATGGAAACACTCCCATTTACCATTGGAACAAAAAGAATAAAATACCTAGGAATAAACCTACCTAAGGGGACAAAAGACCTTCAAAAAACTATAGGACACTGATGAAAGAAATTAAAGATGATACAAACAGATGGAGAGATATACCATGTTCTTGGATTAGAAGAATCAACATTGTGAAAATGACTATACTACTCAAAGCAATCTACAGATTCAATGCAATCCCTACCAAACTACCAATGGCATTTTTCACAGAACTAGAACAAAAAATTTCATAATTTGTATGGAAACACAAAAGACCCCGAATAGCCAAAGCAATCTTGAGAAAGAAAAACGGAGCTGGAGGAATCAGGTTCCTGGACTTCAGACTATACTGCAAAGCTACAGTAATCAAGACAGTATGGTACTGGCACAAAAACAGAAGTATAGATGAATGGAACAGGATAGAAAACCCAGAGATAAACTCACGCCCATATGGTCACCTTATTTTTGACAAAGGAGGTAAGACTATACAATGGAGAAAAGACAGCCTCTTCAATAAGTGGTGCTGGGAAAACTGGACAGCTACATGTAAAAGAATGAAATTAGAACACTCCCTAACACCATACACAAAAATAAACTCAAAATGGGTTAAAGACCTAAGTGTAAGGCCAGACACTATCAAACTCTTAGAGGAAAACATAGGCAGAACCCTCTATGACATAAGTCACAGCAAGATCCTTTTTGACCCACCTCCTAGAGAAATGGAAATAAAAACAAGAATAAACAAATGGGACCTAATGAAACTTAAAAGCTTTTGCACAGCAAAGGAAACCATAAACAAGACGAAAAGACAACCCTCAGAATGGGAGAAAATATTTGCAAATGAAGCAACTGACAAAGGATTAATCTCCAAAATTTACAAGCAGCTCATGCAGCTCAATATCAAAAAAACAAACAACCCAATCCAAAAATGGGCAGAACACCTAAATAGACATTTCTCCAAAGAAGATATACAGATTGCCAACAAACACATGAAAGAATGCTCAACATCATTAATCATTAGAGAAATGCAAATCAAAACTACAATGAGGTATCACCTCATACCAGTCAGAATGGCCATCATCAAAAAGTCTACAAACAATAAATGCTGGAGAGGGTGTGGAGAAAAGGGAACCCTTTTGCACTGTTGGTGGGAATGTAAATTGATCCAGCCACTATGGAGAACAGTATGGATGTTCCTTAAAAAACTAAAAGTAGAACTACCATACGACCCAGCAATCCCATTACTGGGCATATACCCTGAGAAAACCATAATTCAAAAAGAGTCATGTACTACAATGTTCATTGCAGCTCTATTTACAATAGCCAGGACATGGAAGCAACCTAAGTGTCCATCGACAGATGAATGGATAAAGAAGATGTGACACATATATAAAATAGAATATTACTCAGCCATAAAAAGAAACGAAATTTTTTGTAGTGAGGTGGATGGACCTAGAGTCTGTCTTACAGAGTGAAGTAAGTCAGAAAGAGAAAAACAAATACCATATGCTAACACATATATATGGAATCTAAAAAAAAATGTTCTTAAGAACCTAGGCACAAGATAGGAATAAATACGCAGACATAGAGAATGGACTTGAGGACACAGGGAGGGGGAATGTTAAGCTGGGATGAAGTGAGAGAGTGGCATAGACATATACACACTACCAAATGTAAAATAGATAGCTAGTGGGAAGCAGCCACAAAGCACAGGGAGATCAGCTTGGTGCTTTGTGACCACCTAGAGGAGTGGGATAGGGAGGGTGGGAGGGAGACGCAAGAGAGAGGAGATATGGGGATATACGTATATGTATAGCTGACTCACTTTGTTACAAAGCAGAAACTAACACACCATTGTAAAGCAATTATACTCCAATAAAGATATTTTTAAAAATAAATAAATAAATAAAATTATTCATCAGGATAAAAAAATAATATTGCATCATTATTGTTACATAATCTTGTAAAATATATTAATCGTAATCCTTATATATGTTATGTGCTACATATTATATATTATGTAGACGTGTATTATATTTTATGTATATAAACACATACATATGTATTATATACTATCTACTAATAAATAAAATAAGACATGTTAGTATATATACTATTATTATGTATTATTTAATAAATAATAACATATTATGTTATTTTATATGATATGATAGGTAACCTTTAATATAAAATATATTATTATATATGATGATAATTAATAAGATTAAGTAAAAACACCGACACCCCTTAGCCCTCACACCACTCCAGCTGTCACTGTTTTTTCTTCCCTTTCTGTTGAAGTTCTTCTCAGTGTTGTCCATCCTCCCATCTTCATTTCCTTATCTTGAACCTTCCTCCTCCTCCCATCTCATCCTGACTTCTGCCCCATCGTCCCGCCAGAGGTCAACAGCAGCCTCTGGGTCACTGAGATCAGTGGGCGGTTTCGGTCCTCAGCTCGCCTGCCTGTCCACGACCTCTGCTGCTGCTGAGATGCCTTCTTTCTTGGCCCCCTCCTCGCCTGGTCTCCATGGGCCACACCCTTTCTTTCCCCCAACTTCTCTGGCTGCTCCTTCTAGGCCTCCTTTAGCAGACTATCTCCTCTGCTGTGGCTTGGAGGTTCCTCAAAATCCCATCCAAGGCTCTTTTCTTGTTCTCTTCCTTCATCTATTTCCTTGGCCTCATCTGTACCCTAAGCTGGGTCATCGGTTATTGGTGGCCTCTCCAGCCAGACATCTCCCTGGAGCTCTAGATTCATCCCTCTGATTGCTCTGCTGGGATGTCAGCACCTCCAAACTCAACTCCTGACCTTCTCTAGGCCGACCCTTCTCCAGGGCTCCCTGTCTCAGGATGGGCTAAAGACCCTGCTGGGTTTGTCCCGGCTGCCCTCCAGCTCTGGTATGTGGCCCCGGAATGAGCATGGGCCTCAGCCAGGACAACTGGAGCCTTCCCCTGGGATTTTTCTAAGTGGATCTAATGGAGAAAACTCCCTGGCCTCTTGCACATGAAAGCCGCAGGCATATGAGATGGGGGTCCGAGAGAAAACCTGTCTGCCACAAAGAAAATGGTGAGTCCAGGAAAAATCGAGGGTCCTGGGGCTGCAAGCTCATTCCAGTCCCCCAGGCCCCTGCCTGCCTTCCCGCATTGCTGCCCTTGGTTTGTTGAGCACCTCTATATCCACCCAGTAACCCCTCTTTTTTGCTTAAGCTAGTTTCAGTTAGGTTCTGGTCACTGGCCGCTAGAGGGTACTGACCACCACGGCCCCTCCTCCAAACTATCACAGCCACTGCCCATCAGGCTCCTGCTCAGCCCTCGATCCACCCACTCCTCTCCACCCTGGTGCGCTGTCACCTCTCACCAAGACCCCTGCACCAGTCGCCTTTCTGTCATCCCAGTCGCTCTCTCCCGTTCCAATCTGGCCACCGCACAGCAGCCCAGCCCAGATAGAGAGAAGCATGGCACCTTCTTCTATGTCTAGAAGTGCAGAAGGCAAGTCACAGCAAGACCGATTTTTGTTATTTGGAGGAAACTCACTTTCCAGTGGTCCCTCCAGCCGTAGACATGGGGGGCAGAGTGCACCTCTTGCCCTGGGAAGAGAATACAACACAGATCCAGGGATTAGCAGTGCGGCCCATGATCTGCAGAACATGTCGGGGTGCGGAGAGCCAGGGGCTGTTGGCATCAAGACCCAGGGCACCTGGAGAGTGAAGAAGCCAAGACACACCAGTTCTCCCTGCCTCTTGAAGTGAGGAAAGCACCCGTAGGGGGATTAAAGTGTGACCTAGGTCTGCTGGCTGGAAAGGACAAGCAGACCCCTAAAGAGAGTGTGGCTCGTGTTCCAGGCCCCATGAGAGCCCAACGGTCTGGTGGGAGCCGAGGCTGGATGCTCCACGGATCCAGCTCCCCAGCCTGGGGTAGAGCCTTCAGGAACAAGCAGAAAGCCCTTGACCTCTGTGGGGACTGGGCCAGTGTGGGAGCATCACCGCAGCTGTAGTGAGGTGACATCAGAGCCAAGTCGAGCCTCAGCGAAAGTCACAATGGCGGAAGTAGATTCATGTCTCTCCAGTTGTCTTCCTCGTGTTTGAGTGCCAAGCTTCAAACCCAGTCTGCCCTGGGTCCTTGTACAATTCTAGATAGAGGCGGCTGGGGACGTCCTGAAGAGGGCAATGCTGGCCTTTCTGCCAACACGATTATATGTAGACTAAATAATCAATGGAAAGAAAATAAGAGACGTGGTCACATCTGTACCCCAAGCTTAGTTATGGCTCATGGGTGACATTTATAGACAATCCAGTGAGGTTTTAGGCCCAGAGCTAGAGGCCAGGGCAGCAAATGCCGCTGCCAGTAGTGGCACTAACAAGCCTCATCATACGGAAGCTGGGATTCGAGGCTTCCAGTCTCCTCCCAGAAGGAGCCTCGGTGTTGGGGAGATGGCTAAAAGATAAGATGAAGGTGCCTCCCTACGCGTCACCAAGGAAGTAGCCACCCAAAAATGCCACCCGTGGAAAATAAGCTGTAATCCTGGGCCGGATCACCCCTGGCTGATCTGATAAAAGCAGTGTTCTGGCCCTACAAGGGGGAGCACCAGATGGGCAGTGAACCAACCACCAGGCCAGCGCGGTTTCCTGCCTGTATTTATCATGCTTCAGTAACCAAGAATGAGAGGGAGAGAATTGAAATGCTCACCATTAAGATTTTAACGCCATGAGAGGCTTCCAAGTCTCACTGCATTTCAGTATCACCAAAAGAAACTCAGGTGGTATTTAGACCCCAGGGAAAGCAAAGGTTCCTTGGTTCCTCAACAACCCGGCAAATCCACCAGTCCTCTTAGACCAGACCTTGACAAGTGTCTGTCTTCTCTGTTATAACAAAACACTTCCCACCAAGCCCGTCGTGAGCTTTTGTTTTGTTAATTAATGGAACTGAGGATACCTTATAGCCTTCTCAGGAACTTTGCAGAGGGCAGTGTTACTTCCCAGCCCCTCCTTAGGGCTTCTGCCCTTAGACCCCAACAAGGGGTCCGCTGCCCTGGGTCCCACCCTACGGAGGGTCCTGCACTGACACTTTCTCTGGCCACGCCCTCCATGGGGGTGGAGTCAGCAGGACCAAAGGAACATGCCCTTTGGTGCTACTCCATGCTATGGAAATCCAGGACCCCAGAATTCCATGCCCCAGCAGCCCCTGACCCACTTCTGGTGTCTGCACAGTTTCTTCCCAGAGCTCATGCTCATATTCCCAAGGACTTACAGCATGGCCAAAGGGCAGCTGTTTGTACGGAGGGTATGGACAGAGCCTGGACGTGAGGTCTAGGTGTCCACATGTATGCACACAAGGCCACCTGTGGCATGGGATGGACCCCACATTGGGAAGAAAAGGCTCAGGCTAGTGGTTAGAGACTGGGGATCAGCTCTCCCCACACTGTCATTTATTTTTTTGTGGGACTCCAGTGAGTCTGAGAAGTCTAAATTTGACCCTGGCCTTCCATCCTATTATGAATGTATATTTACAAAGGCAGGAATTTAGAACCTATTTAACTTAAAATGTTTAGCTATATAGGGATGTGAGCTTCCGGTGTATTCTAGCCCTGCACTCCCGAAGGTCCGGAGCAGTTATGTTGGTCAGGTGCACCCCTTGTTGGCCCTGCCGAGATTGTTGGAGGCAAAGACCACCTCTAGAGAGGAGGGGGTCCTGTTGCACACTCTGCAGTCAGGATCTTCTGAACAGATTAAATGATGGAAACTGAGATCATCAAGCTTATATTTATTTATACACTACCAAATGTAAAATAGATAGCTAGTGGGAAGCAGCCGCATAGCACAGGGAGATCAGCTCGGTGCTTTGTCCACCTAGAGGGGTGGGATAGGGAGGGTGGGAGGGAGACGCAAGAGGGAGGGGATATGGGGACATATGTATACGTGTAGCTGATTCACTTTGTTATACAGCAGAAACTAACACACAATTGTAAAGCAATTATACTCCAATAAAGATGTTAAAAAAAAGTTTAAATTTATTTAAAATGATGCTAACGATGTGTGTGTGTGTGTGTCTGTGGATGTGTGTGGTTGTGTTCATGTTTATGTGTGTGGGGGGGGTGTATGGGGGGTTGTCTGCATGTGTGTTTGTATGTCCATACATTAGTTTTAAGAATAGTAGAAGCTGTCCTTTAGAAGTCTGAAGTAGTGAAAGTTTTATGGTGTCCCCCACTGTATAATTCAAAATTAATCTTCAATTACCCAAAATTAGTCCCCCCAAATTCTGTCCCCCCCCCGATATTGATTATTTCTTCATTTTACAGATGAGGAAACTGTAGCTTAGGGATGTTGAGTGACTTGCCCAAGGGCACAGAGCTCATGAGCACAGGACCAGGAATCAGTCCAAGCAGGGTGGCTCCAGAACTCTGGAACCCCGCTCACTATTGTGTGTGGCCTCTTGGCTGGGAGAACAGATTCCAATGAGCTGGGCCATCGTACAGGCTGCTCAAAAGGTGGGGACTCTGGAAGCCAGGCAGTGAATACTGGATATTAGATAAGTGTTAAGGGCTACTCAGAAATCAGATAGGTTCTTAGGTCTTGGATGAGTAAGGAGGCTCTCTGCTCATCCTTGATCCCTTTGCTGGTGACTAAAAGGGACTAAGGGCCATGACAGCACTGCTGGGGGTTGCCTGCCAAAACACGGAACAGTACTGTACTGCTTAGGTCTGTTTCTGCATTGGAAGTGGAGAAAGGAAATGTCGCCTCCTGGTGGACATCTTTGGTAGTGTCAGTAGGAGGCCCACCAGCCTTAGCAGGTATGGGGCAAGGAAGCTTTCTTGTGTCCCAGTGGATGATCATTTTCAAGTGTCTTAAAAAACAATTGTTTCATATATTTTATCCATTTCTTTTTGTTTTTTAGGCAGGATAAATGTCTCTGGTACTCCATCTTAGCTGGATTCCTAATGACTCACTTTCTATTGTTGTTTTTCTCTTCAATGATTTGGAAGCTATATTGCCTTTAATGAAGATTATCTCTAAATTTTTATAAATCATCTCTAAGTTCATAACTTTATATGTAATTGAACCAGTATTCTCATAATGGTCTTAAAAATGAAATATCTGGGGAGGAACCAATATGGTGGAGTAGAAGGACGTCCTCTCACTCCCTCTTGTGAGAACACCAGACTCACAACTAGCTGCTGGACAATCATCGACAGGAAGATGCTGGAACTCACCAAAAAAGATACCCTACATCCAAAGACAAAGGAGAAGCCACAACAAGATGGTAGGAGGGGTGCAATCATGGTAAAATCAAATCCCATAACTGGTGGGTGGGTGACTCACACACTGGAGAACACTTATACCACAGAAGTCCACCCACTGGAGTGAAGGTTCTGAGCCCCACGTCAGGCTTCCCAACCGGGGGGTCTGGCAACGGGAGGAGGAATTCCTAGAGAATCAGACTTTGAAGCCTAGTGGGAATTGATTGCAGGACTTTGACAGGACTGGGGGACACAGAGACTCCACTCTTGGAGGGCACACACAAAGTAGTGTGTGCATCAGGACCCAGGGGAAGGAGCAGTGACCCCAGGGGAGACTGAACCAGACCTACCTGCTAGTGTTGGAGGGTCTCCTGCAGAGGTGGGGGGTGGCTGTGGCTCACCGTGGGGACAAGGACACTGACAGCAGAAGTTCTGGGAAGTACTCCTTAGTGTGAGCCCTCCCAGAGTCTGTCATTAGCCCCACCAAAGAGCCCAGGTAGGCTCCAGTGTTGGGTCACCTCCGGCCAAACAATGAACAGGGAGGGTACCCAGCCCCACCCATCAGCAGTCAGACGGATTAAAGTTTTACTGAACTCTGCCCACCAGAGCAACAGTCAGCTCTACCCACCACCAGTCCCTCCTATCAGGAAACTTACACAAGCCTCTTAGATAGCCTCATCCACCAGAGGGCAGACAGCAGAAGCAAGAAGAACTACAGTCCTGCAGCCTGTGGAACAAAAACCACATTCACAGAAAGACAGACAAGATGAAAAGGCAGAGGGCTATGTACCAGATGAAGGAACAAGATAAAACCCCAGAAAAACAACCAAATGAAGTGGAGATAGGCAACCTTCCAGAAGAAGAATTCAGAATAATGATAGTGAAGATGATCCAGGACCTCGGAAAAAGAATGGAGGCAAAGATCGAGAAGATGTAAGAAATGTTTAACAAAGACCTAGAAGAATTAAAGAACAAACAAACAGAGATGAACAATACAATAACTGAAATGAAAACTACACTAGAAGGAATCAATAGCAGAATAACTGAGGCAGAAGAACGGATAAGTGACCTGGAAGACAGAATGGTGGAATTCACTGCTGTGGAACAGACTAAAGAAAAAAGAATGAAAAGAAGTGAAGACAGCCTAAGAGATCTCTGGGACAACATTAAACGCAACAACATTCACATTATAGGGGTCCCAGAAGGAGAAGAGAGAAAGAAAGGACCAGAGAAAATATTTGAAGAGATTACAGTTGAAAACTTCCCTAACATGGAAAAGGAAATAGCCACCCAAGTCCAGGAAGCGCAGTGAGTCCCATACAGGATAAACCCAAGGAGAAACATGCCGAGACACATAGTAATCAAATTGGCAAAAATTAAAGACAAAGAAAAATTATTGAAAGCAGCAAGGGAAAAACGACAAATAACATACAAGGGAACTCCCATAAGGTTAACAGCTGATTTCTCAGCAGAAACTCTACAAGCCAGAAGGGAGTGGCATGATATACTAAAAGTGATGAAAGGGAAGAACCTACAACCAAGATTACTCTACCTGACAAGGATCTCATTCAGATTCGATGGAGAAGTCAAAAGCTTTACAGACAAGCAAAAGCTAAGAGAATTCAGCACCAGCAAACCAGCTCTACAACAAATGCTAAAGGAACTTCTCTAAGTGGGAAACACAAGAGAAGAAAAGGACCTACAAAAACAAACCCAAAACAATTAAGAAAATGTTCATAGGAACATACATATCGATAATTACCTTAAACGTGAATGGATTCAATGCTCCACCCAAAAGACACAGGCTTGCTGAATGGATACAAAAACAAGACCCATATATATGTTATCTACAAGAGACCCACTTCAGACCTAGGGACACATACAGACTGAAAGTGAGGGGATGGAAAAAGATATTCCATACAAATGGAAATCAAAAGAAAGCTGGAGTAGCTATACTCATATCAGATAAAATAGACTTTAAAATAAAGAATGTTACAAGAGACAAGGAAGGACACTACATAATGATCAAGGGATCAATCCAAGAAGAAGATATAACAATTATAAATATATATGCACCCAACATAGGAGCACCTCAATACATAAGGCAACTGCTAACAGCTATAAAAGAGGAAATCGACAGTAACACAATAATAGTGAGGGACTTTAACACCTCGCTTACACCAATGGACAGATCAATCAAAATGTAAATAAATAAGGAAACAGAAGCTTTAAATGACACAATAGACCCGATAGATTTAATTGATATTTATAGGGCATTCCATCCAAAAACAGCAGATTACACTTTCTTCTCAAGTGTGCACGGAATGTTCTCCAGGATAGATCATATCTTGGGTCACAGATCAAGCCTCAGTAAATTTAAGAAAATTGAAATCATATCAAACATCTTTTCTGACCACAACGCTATGAGATTAGAAATGAATTACAGGGGTAAAAAACGTAAAAAACACTAACACAGGGAGGCTGAACACTATGTTACTAAATAACCAAGAGATCACTGAAGAAATCAAAGAGGAAATAAAAAAATACCTAGAGACAGATGACAATGAATACATGGCAATCCAAAACCTATGGGAGGCAGCAAAAGCAGTTCTAAGAGGGAAGTTTATAGCTATACAAGCCTACCTCGAGAAACAAGAAAAATCTCAAGTAAACAATCTAACCTTACACCTAAAGGAACTAGAGAAAGAAGAAGAAACAAAACCCAAAGTTAGCAGAAGGAAAGAAATCATAAAGATCAGAGCAGAAATAAATGAAATAGAAACAAAGAAAACAATAGCAAAGATCAATAAAACTAAAAGCTGGTTCTTTGAGAAGATAAACAAAATTGACAAACCATTAGCCAGACTCATCAAGAAAAAGAGGGAGAGGACTCAAATCAATAAAATCAGAAATGAAAAAGGAGAAGTTACAACAGACACCGCAGAAATACAAAGCATCCTAGGAGACTACTACAAGCAACTCTATGCCAATAAAATGGACAACCTGGAAGAAATGGACAAATTCTTAGAAAGGTATAACTTTCCAAGACTGAACCAGGAAGAAATAGAAAATATAAACAGACCAATCACAAGTAATGAATTTGAAACTGTGATTAAAAATCTTCCAACAAACAAAAGTCCAGGACCAGATGGCTTCACAGGTGTATTCTATCAAACATTTAGAGAAGAGCTAACACCCGTCCTTCTCAAACTCTTCCAAAAATTGCAGAGGAAGGAACACTCCCAAACTCATTCTATGAGGCCACCATCACCCTGATACCCAAACCAGACAAAGACACTACAAAAAAAGAAAATTACAGACCAATATCACTGATGAATATAGATGCCAAAATCCTCAACAAAATACTAGCAAACAGAATCCAACAACACACTAAAAGGATCATACACCATGATCAAGTGGGATTTATCCCAGGGATGCAAGGATTCTTCAATATATGCAAATCAATCAATGTGATATACCATATTAACAAATTGAAGAATAAAAACCATATGATCATCTCAATAGATGCAGAAAAAGCTTTTGACAAAATTCAATACCCATTTATGATAAAAACCCTCCAGAAAGTGGGCATAGAGGTAAACTATCTCAACATAATAAAGGCCACATACGACACACCCACAGCAAACATCATTCTCAATGGTGAAAAACTGAAAGCATTTCCTCTAAGATCAGGAATGAGACAAGGATGTCCACTCTCACCACTATTATTCAACATAGTTTTGGAAGTCCTAGTCACGGCAATCAGAGAAGAAAAAGAAATAAAAGGAATACAAATTGGAAAAGAAGAAGTAAAACTGTCACTGTTTGCAGATGACATGATACTATACATAGAGAATCCTAAAGATGCCAGCAGAAAACTACTAGAGCTAATCAATGAATTTGGTAAAGTTGCAGGATACAAAATTAATGCATAGAAATCTCTTGCATTCCTATACACTAATGATGAAAAATCTGAAAGAGAAATTATGGAAACACTCCCATTTACCACTGCAACAAAAAGAGTAAAATACCTAGGAATAAACCTACCTAGGGAGACAAAAGACCTGTATGCAGAAAACTATAAGACACTGATGAAAGAAATTAAAGATGATACAAACAGTTGGAGAGATATACCATGTTCTTGGATTGGAAGAATCAATATTGTGAAAATGACTATACTACCCAAAACAATCTACAGATTCAATGCAATCCCTATCAAATTACCAATGGCATTTTTTACGGAACTAGAACAAATCATCTTAAAATTTGTATGGAGACACAAAAGACCCCGAATAGCCAAAGCAGTCTTGAGGGAAACAAACGGAGCTGGAGGAACCAGACTCCCTGACTTCAGACTATACTACAGAGCTAATCAAGACAATATGGTACTGGCACAAAAACAGAAACATAGATCAATGGAACAAGATAGAAAGCCCAGAGATAAACCCACACACCTATGGTCAACTAATCTATGACAAAGGAGGCAAGGATATACAATGGAGAAAAGACAGTCTCTTCAATAAGTGGTGCTGGGAAAACCGGACAGCTACATGTAAAAGAATGAAATTAGAACACTCCCTAACACCATACACAAAAATAAACTCAAAATGGATTCGAGACCTAAATGTCAGACTGGACACTATAAAACTCTTAGAGGAAACCATAGGAAGAACACTCTTTGACGTAAATCACAGCAAGATCTTTTTTGATCCACCTCCTAGAGTAATGGAAATAAACACAAAAATAAACAAATGGGACCTAATGAAACTTCAAAGCTTTTGCACAGCAAAGGAAACCATAAACAAGACGAAAAGACAACCCTCAGAATGGGAGAAAATATTTGCAAATGAATCAACGGACAAAGGATTAATCTCCAAAATATATAAACAGCTCATGCAGCTCAATATTAAAGAAACAAATAACCCAATTCAAAAATGGGCAGAAGACCTAAATAGACATTTCTCCAAAGAAGACATACAGATGGTCACGAAGCACATGAAAAGATGCTCAACATCACTAATTATTAGAGAAATGCAAATCAAAGCTACAAGGAGGTATCACCTCATACCAGTTAGAATGGGCATCATCAGAAAATCTACAAACAGCAAATGCTGGAGAGGGTGTGGAGAAAAGGGAACCCTCTTGCACTGTTGGTGGGAATGTAAATTGATACAGCCACTATGGAGAACAGTATGGAGGTTCCTTAAAAACTAAAAATAGAATTACCATATGACCCAGCAATCCCACTACTGGGCATATACCCAGAGAAAACCATAATTCAAAAAGACACATGCGGGCTTCCCTGGTGGCGCAGTGGTTGAGAGTCTGCCTGCCAATGCAGGGGACACGGGTTCGAGCCCTGGTCTGGGAAGATCCCACATGCCGCGGAGCAACTAGGCCCGTGAGCCACAGCTGCTGAGCCTGCGCGTCTGGAGCCTGTGCTCCACAACGGGAGAGGCCACGATAGTGAGAGGCCCGCGCACCGCGATGAAGAGTGGCCCCCGCTTGCCACAACTGGAGAAAGCCCTCGCACAGAAACGAAGACCCAACACACTCAAAAATAAATAAATAAATTTAAAAAAAAAAAAAAAAAAAAAAAAAAGGACACATGCACCCCAATGTTCATTGCAGCACTATTTACAATAGCCAGGTCATGGAAGAAACCTAAATGCTCATCAACAGACGAATGGATAAAGAAGATGTGGTACATACATACAATGGAATATTACTCAGCCATAAAAGGGAACGAAATTGAGTCATTTGTTGAGACATGGATGGATCTAGAGACTGTCATACAGAGTGAAGTCACAAAGAGAAAAACAAATATCGTATATTAACGCATGTATGTGGAACCTAGAAAAATGGTACAGATGAACTGGTTTGCAGGGCAGAAGTTGAGACACAGATGTAGAGAACAAACGTATGGACACCAAGGGGGGAAAACTGCGGTGGGGTGGGGTTGGTGGTGTGCTGAATTGGGCGATTGAGATTGACATGTATACACTGATGTGTATAAAGTTGATGACTAATAAGAATCTGCAGTATAAAACAAACAAACAAACAAACAAAACAACTAATACTAAACTTTCTTTGGGTTATTTGTATGGAAATATGTTAATATAAATGTTTCAGTTTTTTTTTTTTTAAATATATATATATATATTTTTTTTTCATCATGATTAATTTTATTCCACAGCATGTTTAGGGGAATGTTATTCTCAGGAAGAGGTTTAGGATTCAAATAATTAAAAAAAAAAAAAAAAACCCTGGAAAGTACACACCTTTATGTATCTTTTCTTTTCATTAAATATATATCTGTTTGGCAAAAAATGTTAGACGCTTTTGTACAAAAACAAAGCAAAGAAAAAAAGAACCAAAAAAACCCATAACCCCCCCCCCCACCAAACCAACAACCCTGAACCCTTGCAAACTGTCAATACCTGTAATAATTACAACGATGTAAACTTGGATATTTGACCATCCTGTGGAAACCTGTGTTCAGCAGAACCACCAGGAGAAGGACCACCAAACCCTTAGATAGCAACTGCCTGTCATCGAGGCTTTTAGATTTAGTACATTAGAGATGGAGCAAGGTGACTGATTTCACCATTTGTGCTTTCAGCTAAGGGGCTGGAAGGGTGTGTGGCAATGAAGACGGCAGGTCTGGGCTGGGGCAGGGACAGGAAAGCCAAGACTAGCTGGGAGGCAGGAAATGTTTCAGACATTACATGAAATTTATAAAAATCTTATATGTTCTGGTATAATGTTATAAGTCAAAATTCTAGTTATTACTTTAAAATGTATATCTCAGAAATAACTAAATTTCTTTGCCAATTGCATTATTATGAGCTATCAAAACTTTAACCATGGTCATTTTCAAGTCTTTTATTGTCATTTACAGACAGTTCTGGGTGTACTCTGATGCTTTTGCAAAAATGTTCCTATAAAAGGGTTTCATCTTCAAGGAATTTATGGAAAAGACTCTGACAAGTACAGGTTTCTGGTAACTGACTATACTGCTGAACTGAATGAATAAGCATTTTCAGAACGCTAATGGAAAACGGATGAATTCATAAAAGTGCTAACAAAAGATCAAGATAAAAAAAAATTAATTACATGGGACTGAGTGAACTGATGAGGATGATTATAATTTTTGTGACTTTCTGTTTGAATAAAATAAAAAAATCCCACAAGGACTCAGAGGCAAAGAATATACAAATCAATTTTCACTGCAAAGTAAAGAAGCTGTTACAGTGGAGGATTACTGGACTGAATGTCAATATTATGACATAGTATGAGTGTGTTTCGTGTTTGGTAATTGCAATCATTGTTGCTTTTGTTGTGGTCATCCATTTACAATGCTTGGTGTCAGTTTATTTATCTCTTGTAAAAATAAAATACAGTGTGTGTGTGTGGAAAAAAAAAAAAAGAAAACTCTATTAGATCCCTCTCATCAATAATGATAAATTTAGCATACTTTACTTCTCTGCTGTTCCAAGTGTGTGTGTGTGTATTCCAATAACTATTTTTTAAACAATTGATTTAAGTTTATTAAATTAACAATGAAAAACTAGACTTAGGTATAAATTTGTTTAATTTAATTGCTCACGACCATTTTTTAATCCCATGTCCTTCCCATTCTCATTTACTTAGATTGATTTCCCAATCAACTGGACACTTGATTGGCTAATTTTTTCTGGTGCTGGGCTTGGGATCCTTACCTATCTAAACATATCTTTATGCTCTCCTCATTCATCAACAATATTCAACCTGCTGTTGACTGCCCATGCCTCATTTTAATACGGCATTGTTTCTCATCATCAAAAAAAATTTTTTTTCTTAGTTTAAAGTGCTCCCTTTTCATGACTGGCTGGTCTTTTCCGATAAGCGGATATTAATAAAGATTTTCTTAACCTTCTTGTTTTTTGCAGTAACTCAGCTATATTGAGGAGCATCTCTCCCCATTTCTCAGACTGGCTCCTGCTTTTGAACTACTAAATCATTACCGCACTATTTTTCTCCATGCTTATTCCTGAAAGGGTTCGATCTCTATCAGATTAAAGATGGTTCCCGTCAGAGACGTGTGGCTCCCCGTCCGAAGGTCCAAAGGAAGAGAGAAGGAAAGATTTCCGTTTCTAATGGTTACATTTTGTCAGATTAGAGATTATCTGTGTGGCAGCAGTGGAATCCGCAAAACTTGGCTGAAAATTTCCTTTTTCATATTTATGCGAGTAGCCGGCATTCGTGGGGGGTCCTGGCGCTCTGACCCTTGCCAGGATCCTGGTGCTGAGGCATCCCCTCTCTCCCCTTGTTACCCAGACCTTGCAAACAGGGTTCCAGCTGTGTGAATCCTGCACCTGGCTCTCTGCCTTGAGGCCAGGCTTGCCCTCCCCCAGCATTTCCCCAGTGTCCCAGGTGTCCCTCACTGCTATCAGCTAGCTGGCTTCCACTGCAGGTCCTTTCACCCTCCTCTCCAGGCAGGCTCTCCTTTCTCACGCGATTGGTTGACCCTAAGTCTTCCCTCCAGCACGATATACTCTGAAGAAATTCCTCAGCGTTTCTGGCCGGTAGAGGGCACTCTGCTCCCATGTTTGGATCCCTTTTGTCCTTGCAGTAGAAATTTAGGAGGAGGAGGAGGAGGATGCGGGGGGTGGGGAGTTGTTCAACCTGTGCATTTGCATCAGCACCTTCAGCTGCAGCCAGCCTTATAAAGCGATGTTAGCACACTGACTATGGTCCCTGGCCTGATCAGTGCACGCAGCTGTGAGAAGACAAGAGCTGAGACTTTGTGCTGCTTACAGGCAGTTTCCTTGGTGACTTCAGGAGAGGAGAAACTGATGACTTTGGGGCAGGGGAGAACCTCGGCTCCTGCGGGGAGCCTGTGGGGGCTTTGGGGCACCTGGATGCAGCAGGAGACTGCATTTTTTTGGAACAGGTGGGCCTGGGAGTGATGATCGGATCTGCTTCTGTAGAGGTCTCTTTGCTCAGGACACTGGGCAATGGGCAGTAGTGGGAAGAACTTGGTTACCTAGAAGACCTCGGTTTGAATTTGGTCTTCACCACATGTTAACCTGTGGTTTATGACAGTTTTCTTATCTCTGAGCCTGTTTCCTCATCTGTAAACTGGGTAATGATAATAGGATCGCCCCTCTGGTTTTATGGGGATTAAATGAGGTGCTACGTATAACACACTTAAACAGCTCCTGACTGATGTGTGTGGACCCTCCATAAACACTGGGCTCCTTATTTGACCAAAGAAGAGTTGGGAGGGAGCAAAATGGCTCTTTCCTCCTCTTCTTCCTCTCCTCTAGTATCTCTGTTCCCCTTTTGCCCTTTAGGGTGACATCTTAGCTCTCCCCAGCCCTCTGATCCTGGCCTGACACCTCTTTCCGTTCCAGTCTGTGAACCGGCTCCTGCTGCTTCCCTACGGGGCCCACCCACATGTTTGTTTCTGCAACCCCTCCCCATCCCAACCCATCTAAATTGACCTTCCTCCACAGAGCTGTTTGCAAATCCACACGGCCTTTCCCTTCTCAGAGGACCGTAGCATTTTATTACCTCCCACCCTAGTCAGAACTCAATGATTCTTATGTCCAGGTTTCCACGCGTGAGGTTTCCAGGATAAAAGTGTCTGTACATGGAGCCCAGCTTCTGCTCCCCAGGGAGCTGGAAGAACTGGGTGGCCGACAGAGATGGGTCACACACCGGGAAGCCAAGCACAGTAGATTTACTAGGGTAATATCTGCAGGTGAGAAGACAGCACGTACATACAGAAATCCACGGCCACAGATACCACCCGGCACCACAAACACCAAAGCAGCGGGGGGCTCAGGAAGTGGCTTTGGAAAGTTCTCTTGACAATCCGAGGGCAGCTTTGGTGCTCAGAGATTCAAACAGAAAACTGTACAAAACCAACCCATAAATATATATATATATTATATATATATAATGTGTGTATATATATATATAAAATTGCAAAATAAAAGCCCAAGAAACGAATCAATCTGCATATCAGTGGCTCAAAAAGTGTTAGCGTAAAGGCAAAACCACTCATGGGGAAGATGCACAATCCGGGGGGCTGGCATTTCAGTAGCAGAAAGAGTATTTGCATGGAACCCCTATTTGAAACTTCACAATACTAGGAAAAGCTAAACACAGACCATGTATGTACAAGGGAAGACGATTGTCAGACACAGACATTTCACCGAAACCGTCCACAGCTCTAGAGAACACAGCACTCTACCTAGACCCCCATGTGCTCCACCACCAGGTGAGCCGGGCTCAGGACCATTTCTGCTCCCCACCCCGCCTCTTCCTGAGAAAGGGCGTGGGACTCAGCGGTGTAGCGTAGATTACAGGAATTTAAAGGTGGAGCAGCCGGCGGAGATCAAACAATCACCCACAAAGCAGGACCGATAGGCATGGGGTGCAGCTGAAAGGTGGGGGTGAGGTCCCCCAAATATATTCCCATTTTAGGAAGCCTTTGATGTATTTAAATGTAGCCCCTCTGTCCTTGGTCCAACTGTCTTCCTCCTTCTGGTTCACTTTAACAGAGAAGATCTGGCCTTTGTGCTTCTCAAAATTATGCAAGATAATTTGTTGGAGGGGAGAAGAGTTTAGGGTTTTTCTTGCTATTCTCCTCCCATCCCCTAAGCCCTCAAACCATTTTCTTCACACTAAAGATAGGGGATTTGCCACGTCACAGTGGGCCTCACCCTGCTGCTTGGAAACAGTGGGTGAGAAAAATCAAGGGCCAACTACACAGAGAAAGCTACTGGCTGGTACCTCCCCACAGCGAGACTCTGCTTCCAGCTCCACCTGAGTCCCTCCCTGTGCCAGTAACGGTGACCACTTCTCCTCCATCTTCAGGCCCCAGTGTCTCATAGTGACGGCCCAACTCTGGGGGCAAGCTTGAAGGCAAAGGGCACCAAACATTAATTTGGCAAAACTTCATACCACGTAAGTACAAACCAACACAAACCATAGCTTCTGTATTTTTAAGAAAACCCCCACCCAGAGATGCTTCCTAATCGTTCCTAAAAAGAGAAGCCTCTCTACATAAAAATGATGAAAGGCGCTTTCTCCACTCAAGAGAGACACCCCGCCTGAAACCCCACACTGGAGCCTGGGTGAGGTGACTTCTCACCACGGGAGGCTAACAGGGTTGGGTGTGCATTGGCGACAGAGCTCTACATGTGCACTCTTAGTTCCAGCAAAAAGGAATCCACGTCCAACTGGACAGGTTGCTTAGATGGGGCGTCTGGAACTCATCACTCTACTGTGTACTGTGCACGCTTTTTCATATTGTGGCACCAGTGGAACTGCCCACAGATAAACATCCAGTGAGCATATTTCATGAGTCAGTTCAGGTCTCTGACTTTTTAAAGTATCCCTCTCAGAATAGATGTGGATCAGTGATGATATAATGTCCCATCACGTTTTGAATTGTGGGGAGCCCTGTCCTTTCTGCGGGGGTGGAGAGCATAGATTTGCATAGATTTGTCCCCTCCTTCATTTCTTCTCAGACTCTTTGAATGTTATTGTCTTAGAGAGTTCGCTTGGGCTCATATGGTAGAGAAGATTTTAAGAGACCCGCTTCCTCTGTGCTCGGAGAGGCAAATGCAATGTGGCAACCACCTCGAGTACTGCTGCCGACCTGCACCAGTACCCAGGGGAAGGGCTGTAGTTTTCCTCATTTGTTCAACAGTCAAAAACTGAGTATTCCTGCCCGGAGCTAGAGCATAAAATTCACACCGGTACAAAAGATGGCATAGAGGCCGAGGGTAGGCTGTGTGTCTATCTGCCCCTCTGACTACCTCCATGGAGAAATCCACACTTCCTTTTCATTTTTTAGGCTTTCAGAAGTGAATTGTGATGTTGGGTGAATGGTTCTTTTAAATCCACGGCAACCAGAGAAGTGACCTCATAGCACTTCTTCCCATGTTGACAAGGATAGTAGCCCTCTGTGATGGCAGTGCCAAATGACATCTGCATGACTGTCTTGCCACGTTCAGGAGTGAGTGACGCTACTGGACAGGGAGCAGGATGCAAGGCTCAGAGCACACAATCAGTGGTATAAGGGTGATGCTTTCCAGTGGGGCTCTTACTGGACCAGACTTCTCATCCAAATCCACTCAAGTTCTTTGAAAAGAATTTATCTGCCTGCAGAGGAAGAGCCCCATTTTCCTTACAGGAGGGTTGAGGGAGGTTATTTTCATCTGTATAACCTGGCTGAAGTCGGACAGTGACTTGGGTCACCTGCAGGCCAGGAGGCTCTTATGGAGCCCAGATCTGGGCTGGTCTCTTGGCAGTGCTTTTTGCAAAGTTTGAGGAAAGGTCACGTGGTGTGGATGGTCCTCACACATCACTGCTGGGTACCGGTCACCAGTGCAGGGGGAGTCACTGGCGCCAAGCTTGCATCTCTGTAACAACCTCTGCCTCCTCACTCCCACCCCTGCCCCTCTTCCCAAGGAAACAGGCTCAGAAACCTCTCCACTCCCCAGCTCAGCAGCTATAACATAGCGTGTTTGTCCACATTTTCTCATCCTTTTCCACAGCATATCCAAGCTTTACTAGAAACCATCCTATCACCTAACAATGCTGAGCTCCTCACATGTACATTTTTCTCCAGACAGACACTGGCCAAAGTATTCAGCCAACTTTTATTCAGAGCCAAAGAATAAGTCCCTTCCTCTCACCCTAAGAGCCTGTGGTCTTGTTTGAATGGCACATCTGCTTCAGCAGCACTCAGCACCTGGCCTCGAGCCTGGAGCCAGGCCAGCTGCATCCTTTACGTGCAAGAGGAGGAGAAATGGGCAGGGTGACTCAACAGCTCTCCCAGCAACTCTACACCAAGACAAAACAGAACTGGAAGCTGCGCTGAGCATTAGCTCTCTGAATAGTTCCCTCTCCTTGTTGAAAAGCTCTCTTCAGATGCCTTATCCAAAGAATGTCATGGGAATGAATTCTGTGCTCCCAGCTCACTATTTGCTATAAAGGAAAAGGCAGTGTAAGGCAGGCCACCACAGCCGTTCCAGTTTCCGAAAGGCCTCCTTGCGGAGACCTCCCATGCCTCCAGCGCTGCCCCCTGCAGTCAGTTCTCCGCTCAGTCACCAAAGGAATTTTTCTAAGATGTAACCTGCTCACGATCTACCCTGACCACAAGCCCTCAGCAGCTCCAAACCCCGTTCATGATAAAGTCCCACTCCCCCACACCTTCTACAAGTTTCTTTATGACCTACCCCCGCCCACCTGTGAAGTGAACCCCATCGCCTGACTCACACTTTCTGTCCCGGCCACACTGAATTACTCCACGGACGCGTCATGGTGTTTCATGCTTCCGTGCCTTTGTGCGTGCTCGTCCCTCATCACCAGTGTCCTACTAATCCTCTTGTCCTCCTGGAAAATTCCTTTTTGTTTTGAAAACCTAACTTAACCCTCACTCCTTTCAGGAAGGTTTCTCTGGCCTGGAAGATAGCCAATCAATGCTTCCTTACACCTCCTCTGCACCCTTGCCCGTTCTGTAACTTGTTTACATGCCTCCTAGACTTAGGAACCTCCTTCAGGCAGGAACCATGTCCTGCCCTCAAGCTTGGTCCATGACCTAAGCTCATGCGTGGTTTTTGAACGCATGGGGAAAGAACAGATGGATGGATATGAGGTGGCCCCATGGCATAAACTCCTGCAAGGCCCTGGCATGTTCACCTACATGAGGCCTCCCTGTTTTAAAGGGAATAAAGAGAATGTGTTGAAAGCAAAGAGTCTGTTGACATCATCTCTGAGCGACAACCACTCAAACATAAAAAGCTGCATCAGTGGTTGGGTCCCCTCTACCTTTCTCTTAACACTGCCTGCCGCTGATTTTTCTAGTCACAACGATTGTTTTCTTTTAATGTCAGCATAATGCCTGCTGCTTAGTGGATGCTTAACAAATATTGGGATGAATGAATGAATGTGAAATCTTTTTTTTTTTTTAAAGAAGGCATCAAAGGAGTGCCTTCGAAAGGCATTTGCCATATCACAGACTTTTCTGCCTTGGGTTGTCCATCACAAGACTTGAGTCAATCAGAAGCAGAACAGAGAGATGGGTCTGGGTAGCAGTTAGGAATCTGCTCTAGGGACACACAGTATTTGTGTTTTCCTTAGTCGTGTGTCAGTTTCCTTCCTTCTCAAGAAATAGCCCAACGATGATGGTGTTTCCTGCCCCAACCAGAAGGCTCTGGCCTCTCCTTTGTCAGAGGTCCACACTGGCCCTGTCGCAGCCCACATTCACCAGGAACTTACTGTGCACTGATCGGGGAGAACACAGGTGGTTTCCTACCTTCATGTCAAGTGCTAACATTATGCAGTGGAGACCAGTCACAGAAACGAAACGGTCCAGGACTAAAACAACCACCCTCGGAGATTAAAGTTTTCTGATCATCATAGCTGTTAAGTGCAAAGGCTCTGGACTCAGACGGACCTGGGTTCAAATCGAGGCTCTGAATCTTTCTAGCCAAGTCACTGGAACAAGTCAATTATCCTTTGGGGGGTTCAGTTCTCTTACCCATAAAATGGGAATAATCTGACCCACATCACAGAATTATCACGAGGGTTAAAGGATATAGTGTATGTGAAGCCTGCACAGTGTGTGTGTGTGCGTGTGTGTGTGTGTGTGTTGTAGTAAGTGCTCAAAAATGGAAAACTATGATTAAGAACTTTCAAAAATACTTTGACAATATTCAGGACAGAAAGGGAAAATATTCTTTGAAGACACTGTGCTTTAAAGAGAATGGATTGTCTATCTTTTAGGAGTTAATGGTGCTCATAAATCAAAGCCCCAGGGAAGAGTATGAAAAGATAGTGACGGCATCTAAAAAAATAGCTGTGGCTCTTACAGGCCCCAGGATTGATGGACAGACAGTGACAGGGCCAGGGACACCCAAGCCTTTCTCTGAGAGCTGGTCCGAGAGGATTAATCCTGAAGGGCTCACCTCATTCTCCTCTGCTGGGTCTAGAGTGACTGAGTCAGAACCCAGAGGAGCCAAGGTCAAGGGGCCAAGGGTAAGATGCCAGTTCCAGGCTGTGAGCCAGGGCTTCTAGGTCTAAGGGAAGGTCAGGGGATCCCAGATGCCGGACCGGAGGGGGACAGAGTGAGCTGTGCTGCCCTGAGAGTCAGGCAATGCTTGAAAGGCATCGCATATCCGCGCTGTCCTGGTCCTCCTTGTACAGCCCAAAGCCAACAGAGGATCGAAATTTCCCCGAATTTCGGCCCTGCTCATGACAGAAGTTTTTCCTAAGCTAAATTTCGTTTTAGTTTTGAAGCGCCTGATATGCACAATTCAAATGGGTCAAGTTCCTGGCTTCTTATATTGATCGAACCATCCTCCACGCTGTGGCTGATCTGGCTGCCCTCAGGTCTGCCCTCTCTTACAACAATTCCGGCCGTCATTCCAGAGGTTCCATGAAGAAAGCTCGGGGTTAGTGGTTGGGGGAGCACAAGCTAAGCCATCAGCCCTTGGGAACAAGGATTAACTTCTGGTGGAGGGGATGGGTCCACTTGTGTGGTTACTGTGAGCAGCAGGGCAGTTACCCTATGGGAAAGAGAAGAGAGGTTTCTAAACATAGTGACAGCTCCGTGAGCAGGAGGTTGGGTTCACGCAAGGACAAGGGCCTTGCTCAGGGAAGCCTCGACCTGTCTGATTTGGGTCTGATTTGTGAGAGCTTGCGGCTGACTTTGGCCCCTCGCCCCGGGCTCAGATCGGGGGCAGCGTCCTCACGAGGGCGGCCCACAGCGAGGCAGTGTCGTGCAGTGGAAAGAGCACTGGGCTGGGAGCCAGAAGACCTGACTTCCAGGACAGGCTCCGCCACGAACCAGCTGCATGACCTTGGGAAAGTCACCTGATTTCTGTGGGGCAACTGTAAAATGAGGGGTTGGTGGGGTAATCTCTAAGTGTCCCATCAGAGTGTGATCCAGGGCCTATTCGACCCCTCCTTGGCCCCGTGCTTCCAGGGACAGAGATGGGAGACGGCGAGGGAGGGGAGGGAGGACGAAGATGGGAGCCCCAGGGGGCTGCGCATCAGGACTCCACTTTCTCCTTCTTTTTGCTCTTCTTCAGGAAGGACGGGGTGCGGAATTTCTTCTTCTTCTTTGAGGGAGACTTGGAAGGCGAGCCCTCTGGGGACATGGGGCCGCTGGTGACTGACTCTGTTTTGTCCTTCGAGGTATCGACATCCGTGTCGGCGCTGGTGGTCATCCGGCTGAGGCTTTTGCTGAGGATGTCCTCTGCCGTCTGCTCGTCCTCCCTGCCGTTGACCACCACTCCTTCGGGCTGCGTCACTTCCGGCTCTGTGGTGGCTTTGCTTGTTTCCGTCTTCTTAGCGTCTTCTAGAAAAAGATCCAAAGACGTGACCCATAAGATTTCATTCAGGCGAGAGCTTCAACCTGGGGCTAACAGAACCATTTCTAGGCAATTATATAAAGGAAGTCTAGAGCAAAGAGAGGGGCCGGCTGACATGGTAAGGGGAAAGGGGTAGGCAGGGCTCTCTCCCAAACAGGAGAGAACAGGCCCTTGGCAGGCCATGGACTCTGGGCTCTTGCCTACAAATGTAAACAGGTAATGATCTCCAGACACGGCAGCAGCCCAGCAAGGGCCCGGTTGGGAGCTTTCCTAGGAGCGGACAGAACAAGGGAACAGACGCAGACTACAGAGAGGCTGTAGGAAGGGGAGGGCAGTGTCATGAACAACTCAGGGGACGCATCTAAGAATTGTTGTAACTGGTTCAGTTTCACTAGTAAAAATATGGAAATGACATGTTTTCATACCCATTTCATTTCCTACACCACTGAGGAACTTTTGAAAAATCGAGAGTATCTTCCCAGTAGGCAGAGGGGGCAGGCAGAGGGAGGGTGGAATTCCCTGAGTGGCATGGACCCTACAGATTGCCACCCAATTCAAGGCCAGGAATGAAACCCTCCTGCCGCCCTTTCTCCTCCTTCCCACTCTCATCCCACCCTGCTTCCACTCAAGCTTTGAAATACCTGGATGGGGAAGGAGGAGGGAAAATTCTAAAACTGTAGACTTTGAAAAGTAGATAGGAAGGTAAAGATCATCTAGCTCCTCCCCATTTTACAGATAGGAAAACTGAGTAAAGCAGTAAAAGCGGGCAGACCTCAGTTTCCTGCCATCCCAGCCTAGTGTTCTTTTCACTACGTGAAACTGAGAGGGGTGTGTGTGATTGTGCATGTGTGTGAGTGTGCATGTGTGTGAGTGTGAGGGAGCTGGGGAAGGTGGGAGACTGGTGTCACTTACAGACAGAGTGGGGCAAGATAGATGTCTTGGGAAAAGGCTAGGGTTCTTGACGGGGTAAAGACTGGAGAAATGTCTGGTTACATGGAAGATGGGACAGAGGGGGGTAAATTTGGGAACAGTTAGCATGGGCTAGTTTAACTATCTGAGTAAGCAAACATCTTCTCCAATAACTCCTGAGGACTGTCTCCTCTTAGTACTGAAGACCTTGGCTCTGGCTCCCATTCTTCCTACTGTCTGGTCCGCATCCTGCCATCATCCAGCTACCAAGTCCTCTAATGCCCTTGACTCCAATGGCCCTTACTGCCCTCCCGCCCACCATGCATTCCCATGGTCATCACTGGCCATTCTCTTGAATGCAGAAAAGCAGTCCAGACACAGCCTTCCCCCTGACCACTCCCCTCTCCTCTCTTCACCTGCTTTTGGCCTCATCAACCCTCTGGTCCCTGGACCCCTCCTTGCCATTGCAGTCTGTTTCCCTCTGTCTGGACCACCCTTCTCTCTCTTCTCTGTGTCCCCAACCATCACCCACACAATCAATCAGCTTGAGTGTTACCCTCCCCTTGAAGTCTTTCCTGGTCCCATCCCTGCTTCCAGGTAGAATTTGTCACTCCTTCCTTTCGGCCCCTACTAGATAAATTTCCATCACAGTGATTGTAAAACAATCACTTCTTTTTTATGCCTATCTCTCCCCTCAAAACTGAAATAAATCAGACAAGACTGTGTTTAATTATCTACGTGACTAGCTTACAGGAGGTACTCAAAAAATGGTTGTGGAATCCATGAATGGTTGAATGCATAAGCAAACAAATGAACGTGTGAATGGTTTTATTCTAACCAAGCCAACACCATACCTCACCTTTTTTCTTGTCTGTCCCAGCCTGAGCCTTCTACGCTGAACTGGACCCAACCTTGTAAACAAACAGCAGCCCTGCATGCTGGCCTTTGTCTCCTGTACCTATTCCCCTGTTCCCACTCTCGGCCTCCTGGGCTCTTGTACCTCCAATGGCCCCTCACTTGGATGACCCGTGAGGACGTGTTTCTCAAGTCACACCCTCTCAGATGATTTTGTTACCTGCCTTCTAGCTCCGTGAACACAACTATGGATCAGAGGACGCCCCCATTCTGCCCAGGTGCCATTTCCTGCCCTGTGGTGATAGGCATCCTCGCCCCAGCAGTGGCCTTCACCCATGCCTGCCCCTTTAGCTGCATCTGCAAACGCAGCCCCTGCTGGCTTGCTCTAGGAGAGCACACCAGGATTCTTCTCCCCAGCCAGAAAACAAGGACACACTGGGCATGCCACCAGCATCTCGCAGAGCTCCCGCACCATGAATCGTCTGGGGAGCACCAGCAAACGGAACGTGGGGCTGGGAGGCGCCATGGGCCTTGGAGGAGTCGGGTTCCAGACTGAGGTCACCACTCCCTCAGAGGGAGGGGACAGAGACCCCTGGAGGGTGCAGTTGGCCAAGAGAAAGGGCAGCAGTCAAGGCTCTAGGAATAAATACTTATTGGGCCCCAGTAAGGAAAGTATCAAGGACCAGCTCTGAGAGCCCAGATCCCTCCTTTGTTAACAGCCCATGACAGTTAAGGTCAGAACTACCTGGGTCTTCAGCTATTTGAAGGGCCCCAGGAGCTGCGGCAGATGCGAACTCACCTTCTAGCATCTCCTAAGATGAACCACTGGCTTCCTCTCCTAGATGGGGCACTTGGAGCTCTGGGAGTAGGAGACGGGTGTAGGGTGGGTGGAATGGGGTGGAGGCTGGAAAATTGGGGGATCTATCCAAGGATGGTGGCCAGGAAGCAGAGGGGAATAGGGAGAGTGGATTTGGAACAAGATTGGACTTGGCAGCCCGGGTCCATAGCCACACCCTTGCGGCTTGGGAAGAGCTGAAATGCTTGAAGAGGCTGGAGGAGGAAGGGGAGGTGCTTTGGTAGGGAGATGCCGAGCTTGTTTGGGTACCTACCTCTCAGACTGGATTTCTCACTATCCCTCAGTATCCAAACACTTGCCTCTCAGTCCTCTGATGTCCCCTTCCAGAAATGCCCACTCCCTGGACAGCCCACTCTACTCTTATCTGCCAGTCCAAGCATATATCTCCCCAAGGTCTGGTTCCAGCCTCCCTTGACATTTGACAATGATTTTGCCCTTCTCTAAACCTACCACCAATATATTAATTTTACACTTGAGTGTGGTCCCCTCCCCACACTGAATCTGGGCTGGCCCTGTGGCTTGGAGAAACCAACAGAATGCAGAGGAAGTGCCACTGAGCCAGCCTCAGGCCGAAGAATTAAGAAGGCCCAGCAGCTTCTGCTTCTATAGTTTGGAGAGCCTTCAGGCACCATGTGTAAAGTCCAACCGCCTTGATGGAAACACAGATGGAGAGGCCACATGGAAAGGACCTACAGTTATATGGAGAGACAGACAGACAGACAGAGAGACAGAGAAAGAGGCCCAGCCATTCCACTGTCCCAGCTGAGCCCAGCCTTCCAGCTGCCCCTGACAAGGCACCTGACATGTGAGTGCACCAAGTTGGAAGTTCTAGCTTAGTCAGGCAACCAGATGACTGCAGCCCCAGCTGACATCAGTGGAGAAGAAGAACCACCCTGCTGAGCCTAGTCAACCCACAGAAGAACTAATTTCCATAAACCAGTTCTCATTAGGCACTATGATTTAATAATTATCTACTGCTGCATAGCAAACCACACCAAAACTCAGTGGCTTAAAACAGCAAGCAGCGTAGTATCTCTCACAATCCTGAGAACACAGTACATAATGAGAACTCATTTTTGAAAGCACAATACAAGGTCCTTTTATATTTATGAGCTCATTTTATCCTGATAACAATGCTGTAAGTTAGGAAAGGCAAGGATTCATGTTAGTCCCCCATTCTGCAGTGTTTTTATGCAACTTATTTGAGATGGCTAAATTAGTAAGTGACAGAGCTGATCTTCTGATGTTGAATGCAGGGCTATTTCTTTGCAGGCATAGCCAGTGGTCCTGAGGGGCCCCTGGGGGGATTGAGTCAGCAGGGGCAGGGACAGTCAGGAGCCAGTCACAGAGAAGGTGATGACAGAGATGGCCAGATGTGAGGGAAGAGGACTGGAAGGACTCCTTCAGAGAGGCTGAGGGGGTAGGAGTTAGGGAGACAGATGAGGAGTGACGTTGAGGTGAATTAGCACAAGAGGATTTGAGAGCATGGTGACAAATGGTGAAAAAGTCATTCCTGATCCGATGGGTGAGCTACATGTCAAAGTGCAGATGCTACTCAGGGGGGTCAGCCCTGTTGCCCTGAGGAGCTGGGCAAGCCAATGGGCAGCCTGGCCAAGGCCACCCAGCCCCACTTCACACCGGTCACCCCAGACAGCTCCAACTGGTGCCTCTTCACGCGGGGAAGGCACCAAGGAGGTCCACGCTCCCCAGCTCTGCCTGTGTTACAGGAAGACTCTTTTCTAACAACTCAACTAGAGTGTGCCTCTCCATGGAGCATAGATTTGGGCCAGAGAGAAGCAGGAATCCTGCTGCAGTGGGAACGACGTCAGGCAGTGGGAAAGTAGTGATCCCACCCCTCACACCCCTCTCCTCCCCCCTTCTGTCCCACTGAGTAGCAGAGGTCACTCCAAGGGGCTCCCAAGAGCCGAAATGGAATTGCCACCCCTTGTCCCACTCCTGCCACCAGCCTCCTCTCCAGTGGGCTTGCCTTCCTGCAGTTGGTGCAGGGGTGCTGCAGACGGCAGTCAGGCCGGGTGCTCTCTGCATCCAGATAAGGCAGTTGGTCCCCAAGGCCATTCAGGCTCTGGCCCCCGGCCCTAGAAGAGGTCATGGGCTCCTTAGAGGGGCCCATGCACTAGGAAGGGGGAGGTGCAGATGTGCTCCTGAGGGCCACAAGCCCTCCGCCAAAGGGGGCATCCAGCAGCTGGCCCAAGGCCTATTCACTGTGGGTGGCATGTCCCATGCAAGTATGGGAGTGTGTTAGTGCACAGGTATGACCTATGTGTGTCTATCCTAGAGGGATGCCTAAACCATGCACAGCACATGTGGAATTGGTCATGACTTTTATGGTCAGGAAACCTCCCGAAGGCAGGGTTGTGAGCGGCAAAAGAAAAAACTGAGGAGCAACATATTTCCTTTGTAACCGTCGTCCCTCCCCCATTGCACGTATTGGAGTGAGTTAGTAAACAGCCTCTCTGTAATTACTACAGAGACAAGTATTCAGAATCAGAGGAAACTCCCTTGATGAAGGCACAAACGGGAAGAGAAGGGAAGACGTTGTGGAGGCAGGTTGACAACACCACGATGAGACACGATGAACACAGTCATGGGACATCCACTTGGGGCTCTGGCCTCAAGCAGATGGGTTTCCTCTGCCAATGCTGGGCCTGCGCTCAAGGCAGCAGTTCACTTACGGAGGGAGCTCAGGGTTGGGGACTCGAGCTGCATCCACATGTGTGGCCATTCTACCCAGGAGGGGGAAGGTTCTATCAGGACACCCAGCTGCTACTGTCTGCCTGGGGTTCAGCCCTCCCTGGTGAGGGCTCACAGTTGGGGTGGCGTGCCCCAGGGGAGGAGTGTTCATGCTCCGGAGCAATTCCAGGAGCTCATTAAAGACACTTGCATGATCTAGGAGGTTTGGACTATCATATTATTATCCATCATATGTATATTATTAACCATAATCATAATTAGATCTTATATTTAAATCATGCTTTTACTCTTTCCAAGTGTGTCTTCACCTACACCTTCCCTTATATATATAAGAACCTTAAAAGGGGAAAATATTAGTAGCCCCATATGACAGACAAGGAAACTGAGGCACGGAGATTATCTGATTTTCTAAAATCAACAGTTGAGTTGGGCCTAGAACTCAGTTCTCTAAACTAGTATCTAATAAAGTGGTTTTCAACCTGGGCTACACATTAGATTCACCTGGAGAGATCTTACAACTCCAGGCTGCACTCCCCCATGCCCACTCCTAGACCACTGAACCCAGAAACCGCTGGGGTGGGACCCCGGCAGGCGTCAGGGATTGTAAAGTTCCCCAGGTGATTCCAGATGTGCAGCCAAGGTTGAGAATGACACCATCAACCTCACCTGGGGGCTTGCCAGAAATGCAGGGTCTCAGGTCCCACCCCAGACCTACTGTGTCTTCATTTTAACATTTGATCCCTAGGTGATCCCTGTGAACATTAAAGTCTGAGCACTGGGCTGGTGCATCTAGAAAGGCCCATCAGCCAACCTGGCCTGAGTGAGAGATGAGAAAGAAGGCTGTGGGTCAATCATTAACTTACTCAGCATTGCTTAGACTCGGCTTAACCTGTAAGGTGTATTGTCACAGCTTGTGAACAGAACAAGCTTAAAATTGGTAACCCCTGTTTCAGGTTCCCTAGAAAGAGCAGAGGGGAGAGTCTCCCGTAGGAGGGCAACACCTGTTGAAAGGCAGGTGCCCTGCAGTGCATACCTGCCCACGCTCTACGCAGACCCCCTTCTCGGCCTGAGGAGGCGCCTCCTCCCTCCCAGCTGCTCAGCTCCACTCACCGTCCACAGACTTGGAGGGAGAGCCCACGGGGCTCTTCGTCTCTGACTTGGCCGGACTCTGAGCTGGAGAAGCAGGTGCAGACTTTACAGGTGAGCCAGGCTCCTCAGGGGCAGGTTCTTTCTCTCCTGAAAATACAGAAAGCCAGCTCAGGATAGAGGTCAAGGAGAGGAGAGGTGGGCAGACCGAGAGTGCTTTAAAACAACTGCTTTCTTCTGCTTGGTCCTCATTTCCCCTGGCTGGAGTTAGCTGCTTCCTCTAACTTTTAAAAAAAATTTCTGCTACATCCTAGGGGAGGTAATGGGAGGAGTCGGAGTCCTGTTCCGTTTCCTCCATCACAGGACATCTTTGGATGGACTATGTAACCCCTGATGTGGACGGCAAGACTGCAGGGGAACTCCCGCCCACGATTTGTTTGCATGTAGCTTGTTTATTATTTATCTAATTTACATGTCCGGTCCAAACACTCTCTAGAGACAAAAAGGACCATATTTTTCTATCTACTTTTTCGATTGGCACCAAGAACTCCAAGCAAGCTAACTCCAAGAAAGCTAGCGAGGATTCTGCTAGTGCCTTTGTTCCTAGGAAGATGGCTGACTCTGGGTGGGGACGGGGGCTGTGGAAGAGGGCCCTGCCCTGAGGGAATGAAAGCCTTGCCTGGTGGACAAAACCAAGAGCTGAATTCTGTGTCTCAGACCCCAAGTGCACTTGAAGCAAAGAGAAGGGACAGCTCCATGTGGGGGACAGAGAGGGCTTCCTGGCTGGAGGGGGTTTGCCACAGAGGCCGAAGTGCAGATAATACTGAATCAGGCTAGCCAAGAAGAGAAACTCTGTCAGGAAGGGACAAAGGCATGAACAAGCTATCAAGAGTATGACTGCTTAGGACTCAGCATGGAGAGATGGGCTTGACTGAGATTCTGACAGAAAGGACTCAGCTGCTGGATTCTGACATAAAGGACTCAGTTCTGATTGCCAGGCTAAGCGGTTTATACCAAATCTGATAGATCATCAATAATTATGATCGGGGGCTTCCCTGGTGGCGCAGTGGTTGGGAGTCTGCCTGCCAATGCGGCGGACACGGGTTCGAGCCCTGGTCTGGGAAGATCCCACATGCCGCGGAGCAACTAGGCCCGTGAGCCACAATTACTGAGCCTGTGCGTCTGGAGCCTGTGCTCCGCAACAAGAGAGGCCGCGATGATGAGAGGCCCGTGCACCGCGATGAAGAGTGGCCCCCACTTGCCGCAACTAGAGAAAGCCCTCGCACAGAAACGAAGACCCAACACAGCCATAAATAATAAATAAATAAATAAATAAATAAATAAATAATAAAATAAATAAATAATTATGATCACTATTATAATGAACATATTATTACAGCTAACATTTGTCTGGTGTCTACTGACCTAGGCCCTATTCATAGGCACTATCCTAAGCACTCCTCACGGATTAACTCCTTATTCCCGGGTGACAGGGTCAGTGGGGTCATGGCGGCACCACCGTGTAACTGTCAGGCACGAGCCATGAGGGGCATTGTTGTGATTAATAAAATCATGCTGATAAGAATATTATTTGGTGATGGAGCAGGAAGGTCAAATCGAGGACATGACAGAGAAGAGACAGAGAGAAGCAAATGAAGATTGAAAAGGAAAGCGAGACAAGGCTGGATTGAGCCCTGGGGGCCCTGGCAGGCAGGAAGGAAGGGGGTCCAGGCTGCTGGCGGGGAGTGAGGGCCATGGTTTGCTCTGCTGCCTCTCTGGGTGCCCCGAGCTCTCCCCTCCGCCCTGGGAGGTCCTGAAGCACCAGCATCCCGGGGTTATTTACCATCGAGTTCTAGCTTCTTCCTCTCCACCTCTTTCTTGTACTCCTCCAGCTCCTGGTCCGTGAGTTGGCTGAAGGGGTTGGGCACTATCTCCTCGGCCTCGTCTTTGGTATCCGCCTGGCCCTGGGACATCAGCTGGCTCTCTGTGGACTGAAAGTTAACCACAGAGTGTGTCGCTCTCTGAACGCCGCAGTTGGGGCCCAGGCCCGAGCTTCCTTTCAGACTCATGGGGCTGCCAGTGGTCTTGCTAGGGACAGCGTGGCATGCAGCTCCATGGCAACAGCTCGGGGCCTCGGGGTAGGGGTTGTTCACTCCGTCCCACGGCTACCTCACCCCCAGACCCGGCTTCTTTGGAACCGCCTGGATGAACGCAGGGGGTCCTCCCTCTGCCCCGGAAATAAAATCAAAGAATGCTCCCCAGCAGAAGGAAGACACACCTTTATTGCGATCTCTCCTGTGGACGCTTGCAAGCCGTCACTGTGCAAATACAGCGGGCAGCCTGCAGTCAGTCAGCCAAAACCCAGCATGCAAAGCGTTGGCTCAACCAGTGTCCCGCCAGTCGCTCCCCACCATGCACCCCACCACCCCGCATCAGCAGCACAAGCCACAGCACCCAGCAGTAAGTCATATGCAGAACACACAGTGGCTTTGGCGTTCTCCGTCCAAACTGTTAGTCCTGTTTTGCACACAGTCATAAATAACAAGGGGGCCAAGGTCCTGAACCTTGGATCTTCAACCCGCCTGTACTGCAGGTCCCTGAAGGGACATTGGCAAAATCACTGTGTTTCACCCCCTCTGGGGAGACCCTGGCTCTGGGGAGCTCACCAGCTGGGCCTTGTGTAAGCTTCGGGAATCCTTTGATCCCTCTAGCTCGGGACAGTTCAGACTCCATAGTCCTTTATCCTAACTCAGCATCCTCATCTCGGCCTTTGGGAATTCAGTGCTCTGGAGCCAAGGAGCCAAAGAAAGTGACGGGGGGGATGTGAGCCTGGGCAGCTGGCCCACACCACACACTCCAGGCCATCTGTCTCTGGCTCATCAAGTCTTTTGATGATGGGCCCATGGGCTCCTTCCAAAAGAAGGCAGCACTGGGCCTATCTTAAGGAATCATGGGGTTCAAAAGAGTCCAAGACCAGGATCCCAAGAAGAGGGACTCCAAGGAGAGCACTCGGTATAAATGGCAGAGTTTTTAACAATTTTGCTCATAGTATTGAACTCTCACCTCCCCCCGACTATCATGGGGTATTTCTATCCTTGACCCTGTAGCACATTTGCTGTTCCTCGTCTTGGCTGAGCTGAGGTGGGGTGGAGGTGATGACATAACCTTCACACTTCCCCCTGCCAAGGGGCACCCACCTGGTGGGTTGCAGCCTGATCTGAAATCATGACATCACCTCAGTTTGCTCTGCAGAGAGGAATGGGCCCTGTATCCCCCGCCCCTGCCCTTACTGCTAAGAAAGATGCCATTGCTACTTTGCAACGAGCAGCAATGGTTTCCAACACAAGCCAGAAGTCTGACCTTCACCCCTTTTGCTAAGCGCTAAACAAAAACTTTTCTATCTCAAGCAGGGAAACAAGTTTATATTTTCTAACTCTACGTGTGTTTGTGTGGGCAACTCACTGCCCCTTCCCATCCTGTAGGAAGGAGTACCAGTCCTTATATACATGTCTGCCCTCTGAGAGCCTGTGAGCATCTTCCCAGAGCTACGGCCTGATGACGCTGTTTCCACGCACAGAGGACAGAACCGCTCAGGGCAGGCAGGCCTGGAGCTGCTGGGAGTGTCCAGCCGTGCTCCTGAGAGGCCACTCTGCGGGGCACTGACAGAGGGCAGAGGGGACCTCCATGGGGGAGGCATAGAAGCCGCATCACTCCCGTGGGCGGGCTGGGCTGCTCTTCCCCTGCCTGTCGCCCACGGGGGGGGGGGGGGCGATGATACACTGTCCCCAGTCCTCACAGCGTCCGTTTTGCAGCAAGAGCACCAGTGCCCAAGATCACAGGGGAAGGTGGGCATATAAGGACTCAGGGGTCCTGCTGCCCAGCCCCAGGCACTGCAGACCCAGAAGGCAAACACGTTTCCCCTCCAGACAAGGGCAGCGTCTGCTGTACCGGGCTTCGGCTCTTCTCAGCGATGACACTCGCCAGCAGCTGGGACTGAGGCCCCGCCGACTTCACATCCTGTCGGTTTTGTTCTCGAAGCTGTGTGGAAAGGGATGGAGAGAGTGAGCTAGCTGTCCAGCGTCAGGGTGTGGAGTTGGGAGGGAGCATGCCCAGGGCACACTAGAAAGGCCGCCCAAGGGGGCAGATGTAACGCATCACGTCCACTCTGAGACAGTCTGTCTCCACGTCTGCTCCAGAGTGAATGAGAAGTTTATGTAGAGCACCAGACTCTCATTAACCGTGAGCAGGTCATTGAGATAAAGAGTGAAATGAGGCATAGTAGATCCTTGAGGGAGATTCTCAATTTTTAATATTCCTGTGAAGTCCCTGAGGAATTGGTTTAAACTACAGATTCCTGGGGGGCCACCCCGTGCATATTGAATCTCAGTCCCGCGGGAAGAGGGGTGGGAGTGACCCAGGAATCTGCCCTTCAGAGGACCACACGCTGAAACACTGTTCTGGGAACATACCCGACCTATGGAAGGTGGTCTGTTACAAGTTAAGTTTTTAAAGTAATGTTAGAAATATAAGTGAGTGAACTGTAAAGCAAAGGTAGAGAAATAAACACAAAGGATTTTGCAATCTTGAAAATGAGCCAAAGGGAAATAGCATAAAATTTGTAAAAGTTCGATTTGCGGGCTGGTCTCTTAGACACATCTAATGTCTAAATCTAGCACCTCTCTATTTGAGGGTTACACAGGACTACAAAAGCACAGCGCTTAGCACTGTGCCTGGAATATGGCCAATAAATGGTAGTTTCTTTTCCATAAGAGGCATCTGGGATGTTGGTAAGTCAGGCGCATCCTGGGGACCGCCCCCCACTCCTTTGAGGGAGAAAAGATGGAAGGTAATTAGCTATCACCTTACCTTGTTGCGCATGTCCAGCACTTCTTGGGGGTCAGTATACAGAGGCACAAATTGGTTTGGGTTTTCGATCCGTATGGGCATGCCACTGCTGGATTTCTCCACCTCGTCGGCCTTCATCCACTGAACACACACAAGGCCCGGTGGGTAAGGCAAAGGCATATGGCTCACCGTCCCCCCTAGTGGTCCACCCCATGAGATCTGGGCCGACCAGCCTACGTGCAAGTCAGCAAGCCTAGACAAACACGTTCCCTCCTCTTGGGCCTCTTTGATGTCTGTCTCCCAGAGCAGAGATGGACAGCAAATGACCCAGCAACCAAAGAAAGGCCCCAGATCAATGGCCATAAAGAACACTTAAGAGGAGGGACAGAGCCTTGGTGCCAGCTTTGACAGACAGGCAGCCATTGGTGTTGTAGTATTAGATGACTCATGGATGTTAATTGGCAGGGCTTTTTTTTTTTTTTTTTTTTAACGAAGAGCTATTCTATTTGGCTGCCAGCTACTTTGTTGGTGAAAATCAAATTAAGAGCCAGGGTGTGTGATGAGGGAGAGAGAGAAAAAGAGCACACAATTTGTAAAAATTCAATCTGTGGGCAGGTCTCACACGTCTAACGTCTAAAGCAAGCACCTCTCTACAGAAGAGGGTTATAAAGGGAGTGGACAACGTAATAAAGCAAGTAGCCCACGCACCTTCTGGTTTTGCATCAGATAGGCAGTTCAAATGTTGGGTACCTCTCCCCTGAATTTCCCAGAAGCCCCTTCCAGATATGGGAGCAAAAAGCTTTCACGCTGCTGGGAGTGACCTGGCCCAGCCACCCTCTGGACCAAAAACTCAGCATAAGGGTGCAAGAAACAGGTGATCTGCTCCGTAGGCATGAGAAGCTGCTCCCAGATGCCCAATAGGAAGCCTTAAGGGGAGACAGGACTAGTGCAGGCCCAGGGGAGGTTCGCTGTTTCCCTTTTTTTTTTTTTTTTAGATTTGCTGATTGTTCTATTGAAGAACATTGCGAAATGTGCATATTCAGAATCACATGGACACTTTAGGTTGGTTTGGTATAGCAGACATGGACCTTGTATTGTGAGTAGATACTGGATAGTGTGAGGGGAAAAAAAAACCCTAAGAAATCTTGGTTGTTTTCACAATTTGCATGTATGACATTTCCAAGTACAGATTTTGGCAGCTTCAAGTTTCTCTGTCCAGGGAAATTAGATTAAAGAAGTCAAAGTTTATTACAGAATTTAATGGTTAGCTTAAACAACCTTAATAAAGCCTTGGGCAACAAAGCTTCATTCCCCAGTGGAGAAAAGTACACTGCATACTAGATGAGTGATAATTTTATCTGACTCATTCAACTGTGTGTAGGAGAATTCCACAAAACAAACAGGGCATTATTTTTCCATTTTCTGCACTTGCTGTTTCCCTTTTAAAGCGGCTGAGCCCACACAGGTAGCCGGGCACTCTCCTTCCACCCCAATCTCCCCAGCGGAGCCCCCTCTGCCCTCCTTACTGTGGTCTTTGGCCGGGGGCTGCCCGTGCTCCTCTGGACCTCGTCGGCCACGTTGACCCGCAGGTAGGTGTTGGGCGTGTTGAGCCAGCGGGTCTTCTCCTTCTGCTGCTTCTGGGCGTGTTGCCTCAGGGCGGGCACCGGGGTGCCGTCCTCCTCAAACACGAAGGCTGTGACCGTGGCTGGAATCTCCACCTCACTTTTGTGTTTGGTTTTCTCTTGAACAAAGGGGTAGCGGTAGGTGTAGCCTGTTCTGTAACCCTAAAAAAGGACAAAAATAGAACCACACGTGGTGGGGAAAATGGTCAGTTACATGCCTGCTCGCCCACTCACACGCTTTACCCCCTTCCATCTAAAGGACTCAGTTTAACCCAAAGTCTCTGTAACACAAGCCAGGCCTTGCCGCGCCTCTGGTGTATTTCAGAACTGTTCCCTGTCTTGGTCCCCCAACCCCTCCCCTCCTCCACCCCAACAAGCCCTCTGATCAGGGATGAGAAAGTCCCCAGAATCTTGTGGACCAGACAGAGCTCCAGCTTTTGGTCTGGTCCAGTAGTTCTCAACACAACAGAGTCATGCGGGAGCTTTAAAAATGTGGATGCCTGGGATCACCTCAGAGTTTCCCATTTCATTGGACAGTGGTGCAATCTGGGCTACAGGATTTTAAAAAGTTTCCCAGCTGATTCTAACAGTAGCCCTCCCTTCCTCGACTCTGAGGCTTCTTGACTATTTTTCTCTTGGGAGCCCTAACTCTGACTCAAGAATATCCCTGTCTCCTAAGCAAGCATGTCCCCCAAAGGTGGACTGTTAACTCAGAATGAACACTCGGGAATCTTAACAGCTGCTGGGGCAATTCTCGGCTCTGCCTGTCATCTTTTTTAAAATTAAAGTGGCATTAAAAAGAAAGTGGATTACGAAAAAAGTACAGAGCCATGTAGAAAAATTAAGCAATATAAAAAACATAAGGAAAAAGTGGGTTTTATGCAAAAATCTCATCCCCAGAGACAACCACTAAAAATCCTTTCAGTCATCTCTCTAAGCACACATATACAAATGCATGTATGTAAATATACAGGCTATATAATTAATGCATCCTATAATATATATAAAACAGTATATAAATGGACTGTACCACATAAGCAGCTTTTTAAAAAATTGAGATATAATTGACATGTAACTTTATGTTAGTTTCAGGTGTGCAACATAGTGATTCAATATCTGTATGTATTATATGTGTAACTGAATCACTTGGCTGTACACCTGAAATTAACACATTGTAAATCAACTATACCTCAATTAAAAAAAATTTGTATGTATTGTGAAATGATTACCACGAGTCTAATTAACATCCAGCACCTCTCATAGTTAGAATTTTTTTCTTGTGATGAGAACTTCTAAGATCTACTCTTTTAGCAACTTTCAAATATATAATACAGTATTAATAACTGTAGTCACCATGCTGTGATTTATCACGTCCGTCTTCCCAAAACACTGAGCCAATTTACACTTCTGCCAATTGTGCTGGAGTTCCCAGTTCTCGTCTCCTTTCCCCACACTGAATATTGTTGAGGTTTAAAAAAAAAATCCTTGGCAATCAGATGGGTTAAAAGTAAAATCCTCTACTTTTGTTTTGTTCTTTTTTGGATTACTAGTAAGACTGGATATTTTTGATTACATTTAATGGCCTCTTGAATATCTTCCTTTGTACACTGGGTTCTCAGTTCATTTTTCTATTGTGATGTTCATCTTTTTCATATTGATTTGTAATACCTCCTTTTACAGTAAAGATATGAATCTTTTGCCTGTCACAGGTGTTGCAAATATTTTCCCCATACTTTGTCTTTTAGCTTTGTTTATATGGTGGTTGGGGTGGTTTATAAAAATACAAATTCTGGATTTTAATGTAATCATATCTGTCAATATTTGGCATCACGATTTCAGACTTTCCTGCCATGCTTGACAAGGTCTTTCCCAACACAAGAGCATTAAAACTATTAATCTATGTTTTTAAATACCTATATGAATTTCCTTTCCATGTTTAAATTTTTGACAAATCAGGGATTTATCTTTTTGAAAGGACAAGGTAGTAATCCACCTTAGTTTTATTTCCCAGATGGCTAACAGTCTATCTTTTTCCCACAGATTTATAAGATGGCTGTTCATCCTGTGTTAAATTTTCATGCATTTGGGATCTATTTCTGGATTTTCTAAGCTGTAGCATTGATTGGCCTGTCCATTCTGGACTAGTGCTTCTCCCTTTAGTGACTCAAGCCTTATCACACTTTACCATGTGGTGGTAATCACTCTTCTTTTTATAGGATTTTCCGAGCCATTCTGAATTTCACCTGAAAGAACATTTTGCTAAGTCCTTATACCTTCCCCCACTTTTGAGGAAATTACATTGAGTTTATCGATTAATTGGGGAAAGTTACCCTACTGAAGTTTTTAACCAAGAATAAATTATAGCTCTTCACTGATTTCAGGTTTTCTCTGATGTCTGTTGGTAAAATTTTACAGTTGCCTTTAAAGGGGTTCTGCTTAAAGTTTGATTCTGCTGCATTTGCAAATAGGATTATTTTCTCATTATATTTTCATTGTTTTGTTTCAAAATTTAATGGAAATTCTTCTAGTGTTTCACCATGATGCTAGTGCTTGTTTTGAGAAAAAAATCATTTTAATCATGTTAAATAAATGGCTTCCTATCTTACTTAACAGCTATTATTTTTATAAATCAATATTAAATTTTTATCAAATAACTTTTGATCTCAAAGTAATCAGAAGGTTTATATTCTTTGGTTGATATCATGAAATATATTTAAAAGATTTATAATATTAAACCATCCTTCAATACTAGGAATGAGCCCTCACTTGGTTATTGTGTATTATTATTCTAATGTTATGCTGGATACTATTTGCTAGTTTTCATGCAGCATTTTTCATCAACTCAAAGTGAGATTGGTCTGAATGTGTTATAATTGTTATGATTTGGTTTCCTTCTTTCACTCTTATCTGCAACAGTTTAAATAGTATAAGAATAGTCTGTCTCTTAAAGGTCTGAAAGAATTTCTGCATGAAACCACTTGGTCCTGGTGCTTTATTTAGGCATAGTGACTCACACAAATGTTAACAGGGGTTGTATTTCCATTGTGGAGTGTACCTTTCACCATTATAAAGTGACCCTCATGCTCAGCCTGGTACTAAAGTGGAAATGATTTGGAGGAACTGGGGGCAGAAGAAAAGGACTGATTATTGCAATGACCCAGACACAACAAAGAGAGGGTCCAAAGTAGTAGCAGTGAGGGGGAGGGGTGGTAAGTGATATAGAAATGTCACGGAGATAGGTTTCATCTTCTCTTTTCTGAGCAATCTAAGAAGTCAGAGTCTCTTCCTGCAATTAGCTCCTCACTGTATATGCTTTCCTCTTTTTCTTGAATTGTCTCCTATTTACATCATATATCATCAATTAAATTGTTAGCTCCAGAAGGAAGGATGTCTTATAATTCTTTGGATCCTTTAAAGCCCACTCCTGGACATATACCAGTTAACTCCCTACCTGATTGATTGATTCATTCATTACAATAGGATATTGTTATAATGCTGCTCACCAGGAACAGGGAAATTAATGGCATTATGTGTTTTCCGCATTAAAGTCATGAGATTAGAAAGAAAGGCAGAGCTAACTGCAAAAGAGGAGTGGACCAAGCCACAATATGAGAGAGGCTCTGTGGTCCTGACTTTTGCTGGATTACCACCTCTCGTACCAACCGAGGGCTTCCTATCCCTTCTCTAAAGAGCACCCTGCAGGTACGACAACATCCAACAGCCCTTGGAAAAGGGGTGGCAAAGGCCACCATTTGAGAAAACTCAACTACTATTAGAATGACCACACATTCTAAGTCAAGTGGCCGATCAAGGGGCTTTAACAAATTAACTGTGACGCTGGCAGTTCTCACGCCCACCGAATGCTTCATACTGACTGGTTTTGGGGGAGCTAAGCCGCAAAGGACTGGCCTGGGAGGACAACAGCAGGAAACTCACCAGATTGTCCAGCATCCTCATGAGGGCCTCGAACTCGTGCTCCCCCAGCCGGCTCTTCTGCATGGGCCCGAAGGTGCTCCCCGCCCACTGCACGGAGCCCACCTCGTGAGGCCGGTGCTTCTCCTGCTCCAGCAGGATGAGGTTCTCCACGCCCCCCGCGCTGGACAGAGCAGACACCTGCGCAAAGGGCAGAGAACGCTCAGCTCACACACACACGTGTGTGCGCGTGTACCTGTGCTCCTCGGTGTAACAGAGAATGGAGATGGGGGAAGATTAGAAACAGAAATGTCTGGAAAACTGAGCTGTAGTTGGTTTTTTCCTCCCAGAGGAAAGCCACTCCAAACTTGTAGGGCATGTGCCCATTTCCAGGGAAAGAGGTATTAGTATTTCTTTCCTAATGTCAGTTCTTAGGGGGACATAGCAAGTGTTAAACCTTAAGAATAAAACAATGCAGAGTACTGAAAAATTACCTGGGACACAGACCAACCTCAAATTGTGATTATTTCTGGGGAAGGAGGGAAGATGAGAAAAGGGGACTTCAATTCTTGTCTATAATATTTTACTTCTTCCAGAGGAAAATGCCGTTGATATTTGTTAAATCTGGTTGGTAGCAGGTGTCTATTATATGACTCTCTGCACTTTTCTGTGTGTCTGAAATATCTCCCCTTAAAAAAAAAATAAAGTCACTTGAAAGAAATAAGCTGCCTTCTAGGCCAGTGAAATATGAGTGTAGCTGCATGTTGGGCTGAATTAACAGGTCTAACGGCAGAAGACCCTCCATGACGGGGTTAGCCAGTCAAGGAAGCCCAGAAAGATGAGACACATGAAATGCTGACAGTCACAGCCGGGCACTGTGTAGGGCTTAGGAAGCTTTTACCAGCAGACTTAGAGCGTTTGTCCCACTGTCACGGCTCCATGGGGAGGGGACAATACAGGTGGCTACAGGCAACGGACTCTGACTTTTAGGGCAAGTGGTGTGTGTATAAAGCAGGTAATTTTAGAACAATCTTAAAAACATTCATGAATCCAACTAATCTTATTTTCTAATTCCATGCTCATCTAAAAGCACATTCTATTTACTCCCTGTATCTGCCACTCAGATATAATTGGTCATGGTTTGGCTTCCTGGGTAAGTCCAGAGAGAGATGGTGGTTTCCAAGTATTGTAGGTAGTGAAGCTGAAGTTTTACACTGCACATCAAGACCCCAGCATTCTGATTAATATTTGATATCCCATGTAAACCTGCTTGTTATGGGGGAACGGCTCTGATTATATAAACTTTCAGTGTTCCAGTTTTTGTGCCAGTTATTGTTTTACTGAAAATGAAAAGAATCCAATGTAGCTTGCTGACAAACACAGGTCTATGAACCCATGAGGATCCTGGACACACTCCAGAGTGTGTTAAATTCACCAGTGCAACACATGGCCCCTGTGAGACTTCCTAGAGGTCAGCCAGGAAGCCTTTCCAAGGTGACCCCCATCACTCTGTGAAGAGGAAGAAGCAAGAACAAGCATTTCCATGCCCTCTTCATCCAAGGCATGTGTCCTACGGAAGCCTCCATTTTTATCTTAAAAAGACGACTCCACACCCTACAAATAGAGAGACTTCGAGGCCTTTTATTCCATTCTCTCACCAAAAATGAGTCCTTGTCTAGTATCCCTAGAAGTGGTCAGCTCCATGCCTGGGAAGGCAGCCTATTATACTGTTGTCCAAGTGTTAGAAGGGTTACAGTGAGTTGATATAGATTACCCTGAGTTGAAATCTACCTTTTTATTATGTTCATTCACTGGTCCCAGTTCTGCCCTCTGCTGACCGTGTTTTCTAATTCTGAAGTCCCTCACACCTGGCACTGGGGCTGAGCGCCTGGAAACACACTCTCAAAGGTAGTGAATCCCAGCTGGTTGATCAATTACCAAGTTCATCCTGGACCCCTACCGGGCCAAGGCAGGGCTCCAGCACTGGGACCCTGAAACCCTGACTTGAAGTGCCAGCTCCCTGAGGAGAGGTCCCAACCTGTCAGCTGACCTTTCCCACCGACGCTTGCTTTCCCGAGAGGCAGTGCAATGTAGTGTTTAGGACATAGGCCCTGGGTACCAGGCTGTCTGGGTTTGGATCCTGGCTCTGCCACCTACTTGCTGTGTGACTTTGAGCAGCTATTTACCCTCCCTGTGCCTCAGCTTTCTCATCTGTAAAATGAAAATAGTATCTACCTCGTGAGGATTATTTAAGGTAATATTTGTAAAGCACTTAGAATAGCACCTGGTGCATACGGAGTGCCATAGAAACATTTATGATAAATAAATTCTGAGGTTTTACCATGAAAGGCTGAGAAGCAATACCCCCTGGAGACTGGTCATTCATAGAGGAGGAGAAAACTGCCCACACCCTTGCAAGAGCTGCCTCCTCTCACCTCCCCCTTCCCCCATCCGTTTCCATGGCGATGGGTAGCAGATGGAGAATTGCCTGAGCTTCTTCTCATCTGCCTGTGAACAGAGCAGGGAGCTGCCTCTCTCAGCAGAGGATGACCCAGTTTCCTGGAACCCCAAACTGATGGGGAGCAAAGAGAACGCTGTCCCCAGGAGAATGGAATACGCTCTTAGTCTTGAACCACTGAAATGACCGTGGACACATTTGCTTGTCTGCCAAGGCTACTGAGGGAGAACACTAGTCATGATGGAAACAGAATTTCGGTGCTGGTCCTTTGACCAGAAATGACCCTTCCAGGGACTGCAGTCCCAACAGCATCTGCAGGCTGGTGTACCTGGGCTCTTCCGAGCCTTAATCCACCCACACTCTTGGTCTAATCTCTCCTGTTTTTTTTCCCACAACTTCCAGCTTCATTTCACCCTCTAGAAGCCTTCCTGCTCCACTTGCTGAAAAAAATCCACTGGCGCTTTCCTGGGGTTATCTGTCCCCATCGCCTGATGCACTTTTAAAAGGTTACATCAAACCAGTCCTGACTGAAAAGAAAGTGACAGCAGACAGGGCCAAGAGAAGCAGCTGGGGCTGTCCAGGAAAGTGGCTGGCAGCTCTGCCCTTCATCTCCCCAGCTGCTAGATGGTCAGCCTCCCTTTGCTTAAATTGCGCAGTGGCCATTTCTGGGGATCTGGAGCCTGGGGAAGGCATCCTTCACAGTGTGGGGGGACACCTGGGAACCTCTCTCCATTCATTCTTAGGACTGTGCTATCTTTGCAAAGAGATAAGGCCTTTTCATGAGATATTTTCTCATGGAAGCCTCTTCTTCAGAAGAAAGATGGGGAGCTCTTCAGATGTGGAGAAGGGAAAGTAGGCATATCAGAGGTTCTGCCAGGTTCTAACAACACTCCGGGGTCAGAGTTCAGGGCCAGCATTATTGGATGGGAGATGGGGAGTCGGGAGGGTCTCACACCACCTCCTCTAACATTTCTTCATCACTGTCCTCTCAACATAGCCTTCAAAAACCATTGAGAAAGGTCCCACTTGTAGAGCCTCCACTAGTGATGCTTCTGGGATTATCCCATTCTTCCCCCATAACGCCCAAGAGAGGGGCAGGCCGTCTTCCTCGGGGCACTACTCTGCCAGACCAGCCAGGAGAGGGCAGATGGGACACCAGCAGGGCCCTGCAAAGAGCCGACTCACCCTGGGGCAGCTAGCCTCTCCCTCTGTCAACCGAGTCCTAAAAATACCATCAGCAACACCTCTCCTTGTCTGAAAGGCCATCCTCACAAGGTCTCTCTAGACCCAGGTCTGAGGTTGAGGAAATGGAGGCCTGCAGAGGGCAGGTCCCTGACCCAAGAGCACAGAGCGCAGGCTGGGAAGGATGAAGCCCAGTCAGTCGTGCAAGACCCCCCTACTCACCCGACGGCTTGCCACACTGGAAGGAGAGTATGCTTGGCTTATCCAATACTACCTGGTTATCTCATAAAACTACAGGATATGTGTTTTCCTACTGCTTCTCCATCAACTCTTCTAGGGGTCCCATGACTACTGACACTCCCCACCCACCCTCTATCTCATCCTTTACCAGTTAGGAGAACTTCACCATGGGCTCCCTGAACATCACCCTGGGGCTTCCCTGGGGTCAGGCCTGCCATGTCAACACTCTACTTTGGCCTGCTTTCCACTTCTCTTTCTGGACTTGACCACATTCATGGTCTTTGCAAACTACCCTTCTCCAAACAAAGAAAGGAAAGAAGACTTACCTGTGTGGTGTCTGTGGGGCACAGCTAGAGGTAACAGGTACACCCCAGGTTATACAGGAGCATGGGAAGTACAGTTCCTCCCACTGTCCTACTGATGAGCCCAGGCAGCTCCCCGTCCTGAGCACTGATCCCCAAGAGTTGGGTGCTGGTTGTTAGACAATGGCGGTAGAAAATTTTAAAGCTACAAAACTGATTCCAAATGTGAAACTTTAGAAGAATCAGGTGGTGCCAAGGCAGAGAAATAGGGTGAGGATTTCAGAGGGCCCCACTCAAAGGTCTCCCTAAATCACGGCCCATGGGGCTGCCACCTTTGCCCCCAAGCCCCTGTCAGGGTCCCTCCTGGGCCCACACCCCAGAGGAACTTGCTCACCTGTATCTCACACGCAGCCTGAAGGTGGAAGATCTTATAAAACGCCTCCTCCACCGTGTCACCCAGAGCAACCACTCCATGGTTTCTTAGCACCAGGATCTGCACAGGAGCCCACAGCCAATTAAAACTTTAAGCCTTCCAAACTTGAGTTAAGAGGGAGAGATTTTTCATTTTATTCAGATCAATTTCGTATCCAATCCTGGAGCACGCCCCCCTCCCCCAATTCCTTACTCATTCTCCCTATACAAACACTGAATGCTACCCACCGCCCCCCCATGAGTTTTAATATCTACCCAAACGAACGTTTAAAGCATCCACCCTAAAAAATTGAAGATGCTTTTTAAAACTGAGACTGAATAGCTTGGTGGATTTCTTTGGGCAAGGCCTGGGTTTTTAGGCCCTGAAGAGCTTAGAAGTCTGAAAAACGAATGTTTGTGTTAAAGTGAATGAAATTACTTGCTGTTGAATACAAGGGTCCAACCTCAAAAGCAATCACTTGCCCCCCTGTAACTCAGTCGACTTGTGAGTCAAACCCAAGGGGGTGGCCCTCTGAGAGGTGTCTCTGCAGACACAGGTGAGTTGGGTCCCCTGTTTTCTGGCCCTCAGGCTTCCTCTCCGTGAATTCCGTGAGGCCCTGGCAGCTCTAAGATCCTACAGTTCCATGAAAGAGGCCACGGCGACCCTCTAATCTAACTCACTAGTTTTACTAATGAGGAAAGAGAAGCCTAAAGAAATTGAAAGTCTCCCAGCTAATTAGGGGCAGAGTCAGAACCAGAACTCAGGCTGTCCCTGATGGAGCGATGTTTTTAACTCAGACAGGGGCAGGCAGATCTAAAAGGGGCGAAAAAACAGAAATAAATTTATACCAAGGTCCAGGTGCACCCTCCCTGTTGGAAACTCCTCTTGGTTGGTTTTATCCTCGAGAACTCTCTGAAAGATACCTAGGTGACACCCACGTGGGAGCCGGGCCACAGACCCACGTATCAGATCTGTCCTTGCAGCACCTGGGCTGAGGCCCAGTGGCCTAATCATCACATCCACTCTTGCTGAAAACAGCTGGAGTTTTTTCGTCTCAAGAGCCAGAGAGATGGAAAGAGACCGTGACTTTTGCTCACAGGATTTTGCAGATCTTTTATGAACGCCCCATCTCTTAAATTTTTGTACCATTTCACAAATGTGAACATCACGCCTCTCCTGGCACTGCTAATGAGGCTTCAGAGAATGGCAGGAGAGGGTGGCAGGGATTTCTGCTCTATGTGAGAGGTGGGAAGACAGGGACTCCCAGATGGGAAATGACTCCGGGAGTGAGTGCCTTTCAAGGAAGGGGGCAAGCGCCCATCCACCCAGGCTTGGCTATGAAACTTCCCATTCTAAGCTCAACAGCCCTAATTACATGCTGTTATAAAAGAGGCCTTCAGACTTAGATCAAGCAATAATAATGAGATTCTGTTTATCTCTATCAAGTTAGCAAAAAAAAAAAAAAGTGATAACAGTCAAGTTTGGGGAGACTGTAGCGGAACAGCATTCTCAAGTACTAGTCACGGCCGGAGGAGAGGGCAATTTGGTACTATGAAGTAAGAGTTGTAAAATGTGTATCCTTAGGAGTTTATCCTAAGGAAATCATCCCAAGCAAATACAAAGATGTAGCTGAAAGCATTTTCATCACAGAGTTGTTTATATTAAGAGAAAATTTGGGGGAGAAACTTTTCAGTGTCCAATCATAGAGGACTGTTTAGGTAAATAGTGGCACAGCCATTCACACAATGAGGTATAATTTAAAATAGTGATTAGAAAGTATTTAGTAACATACAAGGGTGTTTACTGTATATCGCTAAGGGGAAACGGGAGAATATATTTTATAATCCTACTTTTGTAAATCTATATGAATAGCTATGGGGGTGTGCACCCAAATCGCAGGGTAGGGTGAAAGATTTTTATGTCATTTGTTGTTATTGTTGTTTATCTGCAACTTATAAACATTTTCCAATGAACATTTGTCGCTTTTGTGATGTCGGTTTTTGACAATCCCACCCAGAGCATCTTCCCAGAACAGCTGAGCCGAACCTTGCAGGTGGGTCCAAGGCACTTCTGCAGGTTGATCCGATCGGCTTCCTGCTCCATCTCGCCGTTGAAGTCATAATAGGCCATGTCCCCCACCACCAGGGCGTTGTGGGACACAGGCAGGAGGCCCCACTTCATGGCTGACACCTTTAGGGAGACGATGGAATGACTGTTTAGCGCTGCAGCTCCACCCCCCTCCTCGCCCCTCTGTCACCGTCGCCCTCTCCTCAGAGCCGCACAGTCAAGTTCTGTCTGGGGACGTGGCAGGGGAGGGAGCGAGCGCAGGAGAAAGGCACCCCGTCCCCTTGGCGAGGCTCTTGCTTTCTCACTGCTTCCTCTAAAGCCTTTTCATCACACTTTTCCCAGCTGCCATGTCAAGACATCACGTTCTAAAACTGCTGCAAAGAATACGCTCGAGGGATGGCGTGCTTCTGCCCACCCCTGCCTGGCTCTTTAGGACCCGGGAAGAGGCAGGGCTGGTGGAGTTGGCACCAGACAGGGCTGAAGCAGGGTCCAGGGTCCCAGGGGTGGGTTGCGCGAGACCCTCAGCCTTGGGTCAGTGCATCAATAGCCACGACTCTTCACTGACATGAGGCCCATTGAGAAGCCCCCATTTTACTGTCAACGGAGCAATGCAAGTGCCAGAGAACAGGGTTAAAACGCAGGCTGAAACGGCCATGCCCCAAATCCCGCCTTTTATTAAAAGCAGGGAGCGTGGAGAGGTTAGGAGAGCCGCTTGCCCCCCTTCACTCATCTTGCCCCTCGTGTAAGCCCCGGCTCTGCAGAAATGGATACTTGGCACGAATACGACATGCAGCCTTAGTCCGAATTCTGGAAGGTCTGAGTGCTAGTAACCGGTGTGATTTGCAGAGAAAACCACAGGCCAGTGACAGGTCTTTTTTTGCCCCTGTAGGCATGTGGCCTGGGGGTGAGGGTTGAGGGAACACCCAGACTGGGTGTCTGCTGTCTTTCCAGGTGCACCGCAGCGTCTCAGGTAGACGTGGAGAAATGCCCAGAGACCCCTGGGGGACAGCTTGCTCCTTGAGGGTCTTCCCTCTGCTCTCTCCCAGTCCCCAGACACTCGGAAGGTGCCGTCACCCGGGCTTGTGGCACCGGTTTGCGTATGTAGCAGGTGCTGGGTGCAGCAGGGAAGACTTCACACATCTTCACCTTGTCTCCCCTCACCTAGACTTCCATAGTTAGAAAATGCAGAGGAGGAGGTTCCCATGTTGGGTGTCCCCTCCTCACCTTGCTCTGAGTTCCAGGGAATCTTTCCAGAACTGTTTTATATGGCGAGTTTGCTCCTAGCTTGGGGGCTTATGTCTTTCTTCAGGGAGACCCTCAGAGAGACAGGTGCCATGGGTCTGCTGCCAGGCTCGGGGACTGAAATGCTGGCTGAAGAGCTGACACTCACCGCTGCCGTGGCCGGAGTATGCAGGTGGATGACACAGCGCACGTCGGGTCTGGCGGCGTAGATGGCCGAGTGCAGGCAGAAGCCCGTGGTGTCCACTGGGAAGCAGCTGCTGCCCTTCTCCACCACCTCTCCCAGGATGTTCACCTTGATCTGGGCCGGGGGGAAGAGAGACTTCCGGCCACCAGCAGGCAGAGGCCCCTCATCCCCCTCCCCGCAGGTGGGCCAGGCACATGCCCACCCACCTGTGTCCACTCTCCACCATACCGCGGGCAATGGATGTGCTTTATGTGGGGGGCAAGAGACCCCATTCCTGCCTGCAGGGTGAGCACACAGGCTACTGGGAAACAAAGGCGGTTATAATTCAGCATTGAAAAATGCTAGAGCAGAGTTTCTCAAACTTTAATCACCTGGATGCAACTAGAGATTATCATACTAAGTGAAGCAAGTCAGAAAGGGAAAGACAAATACCATATGATATCACTTATCTGTGGAATCTAAAATATGACACAAATGAACCTATCTATGAAACAGAAACAGAATCAGGGACATAGAGAAGAGACGGGTGGTTGTCAAGAGGGGAGGGGTTGGGGGAGGGACAGAGTGGGAGGCTGGAGTTAGCAGATGTAAGCTTTTATATATAGAATGGATAAACAACAAGGTCCTACTGTATAGCACAGGGAACTATATTCAATATCCTGTGATAAACCATAATGGAAAAAATATATAAAAAAAGAATGTATATACATGTATAACTGAATCATTTTGCTGTACAGCAGAAATAAATACAACATTGTAAATCGACTGTACTTCAATTTTTAAAAATTGATTAAAAAAAAACAATCACCTGGAGATCCTGTCAAAATGCAGATTCGGATTCAGTAGGCTAAGAACTCGGCCTGAGAGTCTGCATTTCTAAAAAGATCCCAGTGATACCCCTACTGCCGGTCCACGGACCACACTTTGAGTAGCAAGGTGCAAGAGGAGAATCATTCACAGAATTCTCTAGAAGCAGACAGGAGGAGTCTTTAATTCCTCCTATTAAAGGGAGTAACATCTAAACTGAGCCTTTTTCCTTTTTTCCCCACTTTTTATTTTGAAAAATTTTTAATCATACACAAAGGTAAAGAGGATAGTATAATGAACACCCATTTACCAGTCACCCGAAAGCTAGGTCTTAAAGGACAAATGGAGAGCAGTCACTGGTCCTACAATCTGCTTTTGACTCCAAGGGGTTGTGGGTGTCATGGTGAAAACACACGCGCACATGCACGGGCGGGCACGCACACACACACACACACACACACACACACACACACAACTGCTAGTGGCTGTGGCTGACCTGGCACACAGCTAAGCCATGGTGCTGCCTAAAATTAACAATCTCATAGAACATCATCACCAGAGACGGCCACTTTTGACTGTGACACAGAAGACAAAAGCCACTCCTTAATCACGTCTAAGCACAGACAAAAACAACTTTGTGTAAATGCAAAAATGCACCTGAACTCAACTTCTTCTGCTTCTAAGCCAGTCCCCCTACTACTCTCCTCTCCCCCCACCCCCGCGCCCAGAAATCTTTCCGGATCGAAACCGATTCTGGAAGTTTCTTCCTACCACGCCTAAAAGGAGCAGGAGGACAGAAAGGGGACCCAGAAGCTCTCTCTCATGGCACCGGCACTAGAAGAGTCTTGCACTGCTTTGGGACAAAGCACTGGCTGTTGTTCGAATGTATCCCCTCAGCTGGAAGGCTTCCCGACTCCCAGCCTTTGTCCAATCCCAGGCTCAGAGGCTTCCAGGCTCATCTCTTCTCCCCTCGCCCTCCCACTGCGCTTGCAGCCTGCACCTCCCATTTCGTCTCTTGATCACATCATGCTCTGCGCTCTCAGTTTGTTTTGGTGTCCATGTGACTTCTCTGTCCCACTAGATTGCAAACTGCAAGAAGGACAGGATGGCAGTGGCTACCTTGGAGATGACCTTTCACCGTAGGAGCAGAAAGAGTACTGTCATTTCAGCAAGAAATGGGTAGTGACAGGCCGGATTGTACTCACCAGGCTGGATGCTGTGACTTCGTTGCAAGAAACTCCCTTAGGGCTGATCAGGAAGTGGTCCTGCTCCTTGCTGACTCTCAGCTGGAGGAAAGACACGTGTTCTCAGCGGTAAGGAGGGAGAGGGGTCATTTCCAATGACACACTGCTTGAATCCCCTCTTTCCCTAAATCCACTGCACCCAAATCTTCCCCCCAAGAACCCTTACTTCTCCTTGACCCATAAGAGATGAAGAGGACTCAGCTTTATTTGGAGCTGGGGAAATGGAACTACAAGAGGAATCTCCCAATGGTCAAGGGTAGCCCTAGAAATAGGATCCAGAAATTCCTGGCTCCTCATCCAGAGAAGTGCCCACTGGGCAGGTTATCTGTCTCAGGAAACCACAGTGGTTAGAAACCTTGGAAGGGCTCATTGAATTTTGGCCAAAGGCCACCAGCAGTGCCATGGCCATGCCAAGGATCAGGAGTTCTCCCTTTGGATTTGGTGGGGGCCACACACATTGCCCCACCTCACCCCCAGAGGCTCTCCTTACCGTGACGTAGGTGTCACTCAGCTGGGCCCAGCCGTACAGGTCCAGGAGGCGGTAGACACTGCTGATCTTGCACCGCATGAGCCGCTCCCCCTTGGCCAGGTTCAAGGAGTCGGCGGTGTGGAGGTCATTGATGGGCGTCATCATGGAGAAGTCTGCAGGGGCACAGGGCAGCTTTTGGGTCAGGGGCTCCCGTCTGCCCTCCCCTGCCCTGCCCCTGTCCTCTCAAATTCTCACTGGCACTACAACCACACACGAGACTTCAGGGAATTCAACATTCTTTGACCCTGACTCCAGAGGAGAAAATCCATAGAATGGATAGCTGTGCCCAATAAGGTCCTCTGCTCCTTCGGGGAAGAATGGCATTGCTTTGGGTCAAAAATCATGGCCAGACTCAAGGCCACAGAATGAAAGGTTCTCAGAAGGCCAAGCTGACCACAAACCCTAGAGATGGACATTGAATAAAAGCATAAATAAATTTCTGAGTGGAAATATGAGTATATTTTATCAGTTTTAATGAAGAAGTTACTAATCATTATCATATTGTTTTAACTATACCATGTAATATAACTTTTTCTCTAATTTGGAAACAGGGCAGACAGAAAGCCAAGTCAGCCAGGAAGTAAATTCCTCAAGTTTTTCTGACAAGTCATGAATTTCCAGAAGTCAGCGTGGCTGTGGTTGGCTGAGGGGCTGGAGGCCTTGGGTGGGCCACATCTGGTCCCCTCTGGATATGCAGTCCCTTGGTTAGTTATGGCTCTTTTGGGGAATTTAGAGGGATGTGGAAGTAATATGGAAATGAGCCTAGAGCATTTGATAGTCAGGGCACCCAGAGGGTATAGGAGTTGATGCTCAGTCTGTCCCATTAACCACGATGACCGCTGCCTGCATGCCTCAGGAAGGCAGAAGAGGGCATCTGAGCCCCAGAACTCCAATTAATCAGTGTCTAGGAAACAATAAAAGAATCAATAGGAAAGGGTTCTGGCTTAAAATGATGTCTGGCTGGGAGCCTCCTGATGCTATCTCTCCCAGCATCCCACTAAAACCATTAATGGATTAAAATGCCCTTTGGAAGCTTCCACCATCTCCATAAACCTCACTGTCACACCATGTGATGTATGTCCTCTATCAGGTTTGCCATTAGTTGAAATGACAAGACGGTCTGCAAATATGAGGGTGGACTGGGGACATAAAGCAAGCAGAGCAAGCCTTGAACACCCCATGTCAGGAAGATGCCCCCCAAAGGGCCTGTGCCCACCAACGGTGGTACGCCTCCGGTGCATGTGTCCAGTACACAAAGTTGACAGGGACAGAAGTGGTCCAAAGACCCAGCTAAACTGGCAAGAAGAGCAACAACGAAACCCAAGAGTCTAGGATTTCTAACTCAAACTGACCAATCTGGGATCCCTGCCTCCTCTCTAGTTCCCCAGATAAGTATTTACCTCTTTGCTTCACCCCTTGCAGCAAGCTGGGAGGCATATCCAAAGCATAAGTCCCCCAGGCAAAGCTGGAGGGGAGGGAGGCTGTTGTTGGGAGAGCCTTCAGACCCAGAGTCCTTTGAATCCTTCTCTTAGAAATAACTGTGGAGCCCCAGAGATGGAAGGAGGCCAGAATAGGACTGAAAACACTCACTCTGTCATGTCCTCTGTGTCCTGTATCAAAGAGTCCCCTCCCCAACCCTGTGGAGCTTCCCCATGAGGACTACCCACCCACAGGCCCAGAAGAGACCAGAGGGATCCACAGGAGTCCCCAGTCCTCTGTGCTCAGGGTCTTCATAGAAAGAACGCTTATTCTGACCAGCCTCACTAAAGTGAAAATCTAACTGGGCCATTATTTCAAAGTACCTAAGAAAACACAGAAAAAGATGAAAATCCACCAAACCCCCTGAAAGCTAAGACTGAAGGACACACTATTTAGAAAAAAACAACAACAACAAAAACAAAACAACCAAAAAAACCCAAAACCAACCAGGCAAAGAAAATTCTAAGGCAAATGGAGCTGGACAAAGAACAACCTCTCCGGGCTTGAACTCAGGACACTTGAAAGTTTCCCTCTCCACATTCCCTGACTCAGATACCCTGCCGTGCACCAACAAGATTTTCAGGCATCCAACTGTTTTCCTGGCAGTTGCTGATCAGTGAGGTGATAGGAATGCTGGTCAGCCCTATTTCTCTCTCAAAAGGAAGAGTATAAGGTCAGAGATAAGAAAGTGATGAGAAAGAATATGATAGATATGGGAGACAAAGACCAGAGGACCTGGCATATAAGTTATAAGTATTGATATAATAGAAGAAAAAAATTCAGAATTGAAAAGAAGACCTATATATATATAAAATGAAAGAACTTACTGCATTTCAGGGGAGAAAAGTCCATTAAAAGAAAAGGCTACAATTATATGCCTCCTGACACAGTCTTGAAATACAAGGGTAAAGGGGAAAATCCACAAGCACCTAGAAAAAAGAAATTGGTTACCTACAAAGGAACCAATAATAGACTGTTTCAGACTTCTCTGCTACAGCAACAGATGCCAAAGACAATACTATAGGAGATTTACAAAAACTAAGAAATACTACAATAAAGCGACACAAAACAGGTAAAAATAAAGGGACCATCAAAAGTATGCCAAGGCAAATATAAACAAAAAGATAAATAGAGCCATAACATGATCAAAGTAGAAGCCACGGAAAACAATATTCTTTTGGACAAAAAGGATCATTTTGTAGGTAATTTTACATGGATTAAGGGCATAATCCACAATGAAGATATAGCTATAAAAACATGTATACTTTGAAAAGCATTTCAAGATATTCAAAGCAAAAGCTATCAGAAACAGAGAGAAATAAACAGAAATCAAATACAGTGGGAGACATTAATTCTTTATAAAATCAAAAACAATAAATGAGGATGAAGATTAAATACTATGTCCCAGAGGTAGAGTCTACACCCATGTATCATTTAAGTATGATATTATTAGGGCACAAAGAAAATCTCAATAAATCCCCAACACAGACATTAAGTAGACTACATTGTCTAAACATAATGCAATAAAACTAGACATTATCAACAAATCTTTAAAAGAATACAAATTCCAACACTTAGAAATGAGGAAACACACTCTCGGAGTGTGTTTATTTTATTTTAGAATAAATATAAAACCAAAACAGCAACTGCAAACTACCTAGAAATTAACAATAAAGGAAATACTACATGTCAAAATTTATGGGATAAGACCAAATTTATACTCAGAGAAAAAAATTCATAGCCTTAAATGTCTTTATTATTGAATTAAATATGAAAATAAATCAAATCCATTTTATTCTATTGTAGAAAAACATAAAGAACAAAATAAACCAAAGAAAAGTTATGCAAAAGAATTAATGAGTATAAAAACAAAATCAATAAATCAGAAAACAAGAAAGTTAGTAGAACCAATATGTAAATCCAAGAATTGGCTTATGTGAGAAGATCTATGAGGAAACCAACATCTGGATTGGCCAATAAAGAGGAAGTGGGAATACACAGCACCAAGAATGAGAATGGGATGTCATATCCACAGTAGAAGGTTTAAGTAATAAAAATAATATTGTAAATCAGGCTAATAATTTTTTAAAGCCACATGAAATGGATTATTTTATATAAAATATGACCAAAATTACTCAAGAAGCAGCAAAATAAAATTTTAAAGAACTTTAAATGAAACAGAAAAAAAATGCTATCCAAATATTCCATATCTGGATAGCTTTACAAGTGAATAATAAATCTTAAAAGAGCAGAGACTTCCTATCTAATTTAAACTCCATTAGGGCAAAGAAATGGGTGGGGATCACCCTGATTCATCTTAGGAAATTATAGCCTTAATACCAATACTAAACAAAGGCTGCCCAAAAAGTGAACTGCTTTTTATCATGTGTGACTATGGATGCAAAAATTAATAAAATTCCAGCAACTCAACCCAGAAGAGTATTTTTAAAAGGATGTATCAGAACCATGAATGATTTATTTCAGGAATGAAAAAAAGAGTTCAATATTCAGAAATCTATTAATATAATTCACCACATCAAGGAAAGAAAAATCAATAAATGCCCAAAATGCATTTTATAAAATTCAATATCCATTTCTGAGAAAAACCCATATTGAACTAGGATACAAAGATATTTTCTCAACATGATAAAGAATAACTATCTCAAACCCTTGTGGTAAAAAAATTTCCATTAAAGTCAGAAACAAGACAAGGATGATTACTCTCTAATCTATTATTAAATATTGTTCTGAGAGTTCTAACGGATGCAATGAGAAAACTGGAAAACTAACCAAAGGGTAAATGTTGGAATGAAGGATGCAAAATGACCATTATTTGCAGATTATGTGATTTTTCTATATATAAAGCCCAAAAGAATTGAGAACATACTAGAATTTAAGAGTCCAGTAAGCGGCTAGTTTAAATAGTATATAAATACATATATCTCCAACGATTTCCCTAGATGACAGCTATAACCAGAAAAAAAGTTGAATGGAGAATCACTTAAAATGACAAAGTTACATAAAATTTCCAGGATAAACTTAACAAGAAATTAGTAAGGACTATAAGAAAATAACTACTAGTTTTTCTGATGGACATTTTAAAAGATTTAAATAAATAGAAGACACACATCATTTCTGAAAAGATTTAAAATTCATTCATGCAAATATTTTTTAAGCACCTGTTATATGCCGGGTGCTATTTTTCTAAGTCCAGGACACTACTCTAACAGTGAACGAAACACACATATATCCTCCCTGCCATGGAGTTTACATTCTAATATAAAGTTGTACATTTGTAAATTCTCCACCAAATTAATCTATTCATTTAATGTAATCCCAATCAAAATCCCAAAAGGAATTTTTTGAGGTGGATGGAGAGACCTGACAAAATACTTCTAAAGTTGTTTTAAAGAATCAACTTAAACAATAGTTGAGAAAAATTGGCAAATGAATAATTAAGGGTATTTTGTTGGATAATAAAACATAGGGAAGGTGTTTCTAAGTATGCAATCAAAAGCAGAAAACACAAAGGAAAATAATAATGGATTCAACTACATGGAAATTAAAGAATTCTACAACACAAAAATATCATGAACAAAATTAAAAGGCAAAGGAGACACTGGGAAAAAATCTGCAATGTATCTGACAGATAGTAGGGAACTAGCCTTACTTTATGATTTTTAAATCTGTAAGAAAAGAATATGCAAGTAGAAAAATTGGCAAAGGATGTGACAGGCAATTTACTACAAAAAGAAAATCATGCCCAATATGTATATGAAAATATATTCAATCTCTATAGTAATCAAATAAGTGCAGATTAAAACACAAAGTGCTATTCATCACCCATCGTATCATGAGGATGAAACAAATGGTAAAACAGACTACAGATCGGGGTGGAGGAAATGGGTACTCTTGCATTTCTCGTAGGAATGTAAATTCATTCCATCTTTCTCCAGGGTAATTTGGCATTATGCATTGGTGCCTTTAAAACATGCGTATAATTCAGTCTAGCAATTCTACTTCTAGTAATTTATCTTAAGAAAATAGTCATGGATATAATCACAGATTTATTTACAAGGATGTTTATTGCATTGTCATTCATAATAGCAAAAAGTTGGAAACCACCTAAAAGTCCAAAAATGGGAAACTGATTAAATAAACTGTGGCATATTCAGCCATGTACAGAAGAGTGTACATCCACCAAAAATTATGCGATAGAACCATATTTTATTATGTGAAAAATTAGTCAAGATATGCTAAGGCTATTAAATTTGTATGTATAATGCAATTCCACTTTTTTTGGCATAGTCTGTATATGTTAAGAGAAAAAGGCTGGAAGGATATACACCAAGATATTGATAATAGTAATTTCTTGGTTGTAAGAACACAGTACAGTAATTTTTATTACCCTCTCTCAACTATTTTCCTAATTTTCAACTATAATCCTATATTCATCTTGCTGAGGGGAAGTATTTTTCAATGTCTGTTTCTTAAAGGTTGTGGGCAGAGCTTCAGAGCCGAGGAAGATGCGTTCGTGCCTAGCCCTGGCTGCTCTTGGCCCTGTCTACGGATGCAGGTTGGCCTGTCCAGTGGGGTGAGGAGACAATGGCTCCAATGGCCTCCCATCTGCCCCCCCAACTCCATCTCCAAGGGAGTGACGCCAGGGGATTGAGGGAAGATCAGCCTGAGGGCTGGATGCTGTGAGGACACAAGGATTTTCTTCGGTTCTGTGCCCATAGCTCGAGTAACAGAGAGCAGAATTCTAACTCTCCACTATCCACTCCTGGGCCTCAAGCAGCGGCCGTGCAAGGGACCTTGAGTGGCAAAGCTCTTCCCTCCATGCTAATCCGCTTACGAGGGGTGGGGGTGGAGGGATCATACATAGGCCGCCCTGCCTCTCCCTGCAGTGACACTGTGTCACCCTCCGCCCGCCCCCAGCAGACCCCGAACTAGGTTCTCCCTTAAGTCTCCACCACCCCCTGCCCTCCGATTTCTGGGCATCAGGGATAATCCTCCTGGGGTCTTTAAATCTCAGCAGCATCAGAAGCAGAGGCAGCTCCCCCAGGTCTGCTACTGCTGCTGCAGCGCTCACTGCGTAGGCAGGCAACCGAGCCGCTTCTGACTGCGCCTTCCCCTCCCCCACTTCCCCCACCTCTGCTCCTGGCAGCTCCCCAGTTCCCCACGTACTCATGGAAGATGTTGGGAAGACTGCCTGGGAGGTGCTGGCCATGAAGTCCGCGATCTGCCGCAGGGCCCAGATGTTGGAGGAGTTGTTCCCCTTCTTCATCTGCTCCTGGATGAGGCCTTCCAGCTCCTCCCTGAAAGACTGAAGCAGGCCCCCGAGGCGCTGGTCCTCCCAGTGTGCCTCATGTGGGAGACGGAGGGCCCCCCTTCCAAGTGCCCACCCCTAGCCCTTGGGTCAGCTAGGCCAGGGCCACATGTGGGATATCGGGGTCCCAGGGGGCACCGGGCAATCCCACTGGGACCTCAGGAGCCTCCCCAGACTGCTGTGTGGGGAGCAATAAGGAGATGCTGGGAATGGATCCTGTCCCCTTTGCCTCATGGGCAATACTCCAGACTCCAGGTCCTTCCTGTGTCTCAGGGATAGCCTAGACCCCCTCCTGCCACGCCCCCCCCCATCAGACATGGCAGGACTTCACTTTAGTAATTAAAAGACTTTTTAAAAAGCAGAATTGAATGAAAAAGTATGCCATCTTTCCTGTCCGTTAGCCAGGCCGATGGCTCTTCTGGGCCTCAGTATCTTCATATTCAGGATTTGATGACCTCAGAGGTCACTTCCACTTCTGACGTCCTGCTACCTAAGTCTGGCTTTTCAGGCCACAAATAGGGCATGCCTGTCCACCAGGTGGCAGCAGGGAACACTCAGGTGGAAATAGGGAGCCACTTAGGTGTTGGGGAATCTACAAAAGGACAGGAGAAGCATGACCTCCTCCTGTCCCCATCTCCTGCCTGAGAATAGAGTCCCATCCTTCAGGCCCCCAAACTTGGGTTGGTACTAACTCTGCCACTTCTCCTACCACACCCGCCATCCCTTCTAGTCTCCCTCAGAGTTTCTGTCATCCCAACGTTTTTAGCACCTGCCATTTTCCTCCAGACGTCCCAACATGGTGTCACCTGTCACCAAGACCTCGGGGCCCATCCCCCTTAGCACTCCTCTGTGAGGCCCGAGCATTCACTGTGTGCTCTCAACCAGGGTCTCAGAAAAGCCGGGGAGTGGCTGAGGCAGATCTCATCCTGGCAAGTACCTGGAGACGCCAGCTCCACCCCCGAGCTTCCCAACACTTACCATCATGCCCTGTTGCCTGCGGACCCCCCAGCTTTACTGCCCTGGGACTCCCCCTTGCCTCTGTCCACACCGCTCTTCCTCCTCCTCCGAGGGCCTGCACCACCCTCCTGCTTCACTGTCCAGTAGCCCCACCCTCCATCCTTCTCAACGCACCACCTGCCTCAAGGAAGAACTCTGTGTCCATGCCAGGCAGGCGCCAACTGACCTCCAGACTCCGGCCACGGCTGGGTGAAACGGTCTTGCCCGCTGTGCCCTCCTCTCCCCCACCTCCTGGGGTTTTCAAAGCCTTATTTGCCAGGACAGAGTTCTTTGTGGCGTTCAGAAAAGGGAGCCCCAAAGCTCCCACGTGGCGCCCCCCGGTGGCCCCTGGTTTACTCGAATTGTTACAGCTTTCGGTGAAGAGGGAAAGGAAGACTGGAAAGCGAGGCTCAGAAGGGGCACAAGAAACTGAGGTGGGGCTCCTGTCTCTCAGACCCACCTCCTCCCGGCACCGAGCCAAACCACTGCAGATAAACCAGGTTTTGCCCTCCGCCAGTGACTACGGAGAGACTCACACACCCACGTTGCCAGAGCATCTTGCTCAGAGAGCTGAAAGTTGCTCCGACCCTGAGCCAGCGGAAGCGGAGTTTTGTATCTTTCAGGTTCACCGGCTGAGTCAGCGTCCCCCTCACCCCCACCCCCTCGCCACACCCCCTGCGGCCTCCTTTCCCCTCCCCCGCCCCGCCGGGGGCGGACCCCACTCACCGGGCTCTGCAGGATCATGGTGACACGCTTCTTCTGCTCCATCAGGTTGAAGTCCTGCCGCAGGTCCGCTGCACGGTTGCGAAGGCGCAGGTACTCGGGGTCGTCCTCAGAGAAACGATCGAAGTACTGCTGCCCCTGCGCGGACGGCGGGGAGGCGGCCTCGGGGACAGTCTCTTCACTCATTGTCCTGGTGGGTCTACAGTCCACTCCTGGAACCCTGCAGAGAAAAAAAAGGAGGGTACTCCCGGTCGGGGTACGCGCTTCCTAAGGCAGACGGCTTGGATTGGGGGAGATTCGCGGTGGGAGGCAGCTCTTCCCTGGAGGGTGTGAGCGGGGCCGCGGGGTGGAGGGCTGGGCGCCGCGGCTGCCGGCCTGTAGGGCGTCCAACGAAGTGAAAATATGTCACCGACTCGGGGTCCCCCCCCTTCCCTGCCTGACCCGCCCGGCTTCGGCGGCCACACTCGGGTTCAAGTAGACTGGTCCTCCAGGGCGAGCGCGACCTGCAAACCTCTGGGGGCATCTTGTGATGCTTATCTACACAGTGTAAAGCTATTCACTGGGAATTGGTACTTGATCTAAAATGTAAACCCTCTAAGAAGCCTCCTAAAAACATTCGGTGGGAAATCCACAAAACTGAAAAGAGAACGGGTAACTTCTACAAGGCGGGAAATGCTGTGGGCAGTGCTTTTCTTCACAACTTTGACTTTGGTCTCTGGAAAAGAATTATTGGTGAATCGGTTTCTGTAAAACATGTCTCACTGGAGAATCAGATTCTTATTCCAAGTTTAAAAGAGGTGTGCAATTTTTATTAATGGAAAATAAGTTTCTCCTAAACCCTAGTAAATAAATATTGAGAAACGGTAAAAGAATAAACACCGTTTGAAGGGCACCACATTGCCCGGCTGCCCAGAGGCCCGTATATCTTGACCTGGTCCCTGGAGGGAGGGCTAGGGCAGTGTTTGGAAAGTTGGTCTGGGGAAAAGCCATATATTTTTTCTACTCAAGCAGGCTTTTTTAAATGCCTGAATGATGAATGAAGGAATGGCTTCTATGGCCATATTGGAGCCCTTCTTAAGAAGGAGGCCGCCATTCAGCCTCTGCTTCCCAGCTGTGGGACTTTGGCCATGACAGCCTCCCTTTGTATCAGCACTGCTAGGCCCTCAAATCTGGGTTATGCCCCTTCAACATCCAGAGGGGGTGGAGGCTTACAGAGCTTCAGCCTTCTGCCAGTTGGCTGAGCCCCTTCTCAGCAAAAGAAGGCAAGTGCCTTGACTGAACGGTAATTAGTTTTTGAACACAAGTACGGAGATACCAACGAAAGAGCTTTACCTGGGGTCAGGGCACCTGGCTTTCATCCTTAACCTGACCCTCCCTCACTTTGCCTCTGGGGTCTCCCATTCCAGGAGGAGGTGGAGCCCCTCTTGCTCTCTCAGAGCAGCTGCTGGCCTCCCCAGATCCGACCTGCTCTGACCCCTCAGCTGGTCCTGTTAGCCCACGCCTTAGCCTTCATTCCAGCCAACAGCTCGTTATGAAAGAGGCCTTGCTGACAACCAGGAAAGCCTATTCTTGTTGTCCATGAGCTGTCTGTGACCTCTTCTTCCATCTTCTGTCAGCACTTTACCCTCCACTTTATAGTTCCTGTGAGTGGGGTGGGCGGGGGCACTAGGCATGTGAAGTGGGAGTCCATCCCATCATCCCAGAACACTCAGATGATTGATTGATTTTATTATTATTATTTGCATTCTCCTTTGGGGAAGGCAAGTAACAAGCTCAAGGGAAGACACATGGACAAGGTCCTTCAAGGGTCAGCTGAAGCTCTGAACCCTTGGCCTGGAGCAGGGATCTCAATCTTGGGTGCACGTTGGAATCACCTGGAGAACTTTGAAAAATACTGATATCAGAGATTTTAATATTAGTCCAGGGTGTGACCTGAGCATCAGGATTTTTAAAAGTTCTCTGGGTGATTCTAATGGGCAGCCGGGTTGAACTACCACTGGCTAGATGTTAATGGTTGTATCATGCAACAGAAGGCATCCATTCCAGGTGCTGGCCATTTCTAGCAAGACTGCCAAGATGGCACAAAGCCTCTAACGCTAGTATCGGGCACTGCCTCCCATGGCTGTCCAGGCCTCCTCCTCCCACTGTATTCACCAGCTGCCACCACACACTTGACCTGGGGCAGCAAGAGGGCTCCAAGTGCCACCACCACCTGCTTTTACAAGTTTACGAAACCATGACCTCTGATCTTAATTCCATCACTAATTAGTCAGCTCCTTGTGAAAGCCCTCACCAGATCTCCCCCAGTTAGCACCACCCTTACCAGCCATGTCGATGGGATGGAGGACGGAGGAGGGAAGAAGGAGTCACCTTGGAGTGGCAGCCAAAAACAAACAAACAAACCAACGGTCTCTAAAGAAATATTTTGAGACATATTTGGCAGGTTGCTAGAATGTTTGAGGTTGTACTTAGTGACATGTAAAGGCAGAGTCTTCATCTAAGTGAAGAGTGATTGAGTCCATCAGGGACGTTTCTGGTTGAATTAGCTCTGGACTAAAAGTCAGCATCTACAATGTTGCCCCAGTTCTGACATTCTCTAGTTCATGGACTTGGGTGAGTAATTTCCCTCTTTGGGTGTCACTTTCCCCGTCCCTAAATTGGGGAGTGGACAGAATGGACCTCTGGGGCCCCTTCTAGTTCTGACACTATATGGAGAGAGACAGACTCATGTAGAAAAGGCAGAAGGATGGAGGATCTAGGTTTCCTGGAGCAAGAGACCTTCTTCCTGCATCTCCCCAGTTCCTCTTCCTCAAGCCAAATGCTGAAAGAGAAACATCTGCAAAGAGCACATATGACCTACTGACTGTTGCCTTGTGCTTTCAAGCCAATCCCATGCACATGGGATGAGTTAAGAATACTTCACCCCCATGATGCTCCCAAACAGCTTCATCTCTGGAACTTGGGAAGAAAGAAGAGACCGCAAGGTCAAACATAATGGGAATGCATCGGAGCCATGCAGACATGGGGTCACCACCCAGATTCTTCTGGGCAGACACCGCTGCAGACCAAAATTCTTCCAGAGGCATTGCCCCCCTGCATCCGTCCCCTTTAATTCTCTTTGGCACCTTCACAGCCCCAAATCTTTGATGTTATTTTAAAAATAGCGACAAGCAACCCCCCAATGGATACACTGGATGCGGGCGTGGAGATCTCTGTGCTCCTCACAACGCCAAATCCCACTAGCTCCAGAACCACCTGAGCTGTCAGCTTCTCTGGGACCAGCACAGCCTGGTACTGAACCCTCCTGGACTAAATCCAGGCAGGAAAAAGCTGGTCCTCTCTCTTCCCTTTGGAGAGGCTGCACTTCCCAGGAATCAGTCTGTGAAGTCTCTGAAGTAGCTCTGGCCCACGAAGCATGAGGAACGAAGACCTTCCAGGCCTGATGGACAGGAACCTCCAGGCCTGCCTTCACTCGTTAGAGCCCAGCCCCACAGGGCTGCTCCAGAGGTGCTCCGATGGGGGAGGGGGTAGAAAACAGAAGCCCTGACTCCCTCACCACGACAGCTGGGGCCTCCTGGGCAAACTCTTCGGTTTTGTGAACCAAAGGCATTCTTCTGTGCTCCTTCTCTCCCCTCCCAAAATGTTGGGAGGTGGTCAAAGTTGTGTGCAGCACAGCTTAGTGGTTAAAAGCAAGGACTCTGGAACCAGTCCGTGAGTTCAAATCTTAGCTATGCCCCTTATTAGCTGTGTGATCTTGGGCAAGTTACCTAACCTCACTGTGCCTCAGTTTCCCCATATATTAAACAGGGATTGCAACTATTTAACTCCTCTTTAGGTTGTTGTGAGGATTGGGTGAGTTAATGTATGTGAAGTAATTCAAAAAGCACCTGGTGCATAGCAAGTGCTATTAGCATTTGCTCTTATTACGTGTCGTTTAGGAGCTAGAATCATAGCAGCATGAGGAACTCGAGTAATGAGAGGCTTATGATTCAATTGTAAACAGGTGCACACCAAATAACTGTAATTACATGTTTTAGTCCCCAAACGAATTCAATCTTGAACTATATTAACAAAAAGAAAATCCAGAAAGAGACTGACGAGCATGCCTCGTTCTCTGACCAGATAGTGGGAACATGTCAACTGGGAGATCACAAAAAAAAAGGGGTAAGCAGGGTGCTGAAGATCACAGGATACCGGCGCTTGTGAGGCCAGGTGCGGCGTCATAAAGAATATATGGGGCCTCGGGCCCCAGTTCCTGGCACAGAGCTTCAAAAACACATGGGATTTCTAAAAGGTCCAAAAGACATTAGGAGTGTCTTTTCTTAGTCATCATGAGCCCCTTTCACCAAGTCTGAGTTTTTATGCAAATGTGGTGACTTATGGTGGGCACTTAGATATTTCAAGGGAGGGACTGGCCACTGAGAAAGACCAAGCACATGATTAGAGGGCTGGAACTTCACCCCCGTCCCAGCCACAGAGGGAGGAGGGGAGAGGGGCTGGGGATTGCATTCAATCAAGTGGCAAATGATTGAATCAGTTGTGCCTGGTAATAATGCACACCCCCTTTAAAGAACCCTGGACAGCGAGGCCTGGGGGAGCTTCCTGGTTGGTGAGCCCATTGCTGGGCTGGATGGGGGTGTGGAGACTCTGCACCACGCCCTCAACCCCCAGACCCTACCCTGCTTTTGTCTGGCTATTCCTGAGTTGGATCTTTTATAATAAAACTGCAATTGCAGTTACAGCGCTTTCAGTGAGTTCGGTGAGTTATTCTAGGGAATTACAGAAACTGAAAGGGAGGTTGTGGGAACCCCCAAATTTACAGTCAAGTCGGTCAGAAGTGCGGATGGCCTGGGGTTCACACCTGTAGCTGGCCTCTGAAGAGGGCGGAGCCTTGTCCGTGACTTTGCCTTTTCTTATGTGCCCTTTTAACTCAGGGTAGTGTCAGAACTGAGTTGAATGGTAGGACATTCAATTGGTGTCAGAGAATTGGTGACGGAATAACACCAAGCAACTTCTATTTGTGATTTATTTTCATTCCCAGGACCACTCTATGTGGCAGATATTATTGTCCCAGCTTTACAGATTAAAAAAAAACTGAATCAGAGAGGTTAACTAACTTGCTGAAGATCACACAGATAACAGTGGAGTCAAGATTTCAACCAGGTCTGTCTCTGGCCCCAGATCCTGCATTCCTCCACTCCAATTGTCCCTAAATATCTGCTGGACTGCCATGTGGAAGAGGGATTAGGCTGATTCCTTAGAGCCTCAGGGGCCAGAACCAGGAAGCGAGTGGTTATTGCAGGCAGGCAGGCAGATTCTAGCCAAGGGTGCGAGGGTGAGCCTTCCACCAGCAGGAGCTGCTCAGTAACGAGAAGAGGGGACTGGCTGCCTCGTTAGGTGCTGAGCTCTCTCCTTGGAGTCAGGGTGACTACAGGATGCTATAGTGGGGCTTCTGCCCTGCTCGGGGTTGGACCAGTGACCTCTAAGGTCCTTCTGATTCCATGGTAGCTCTTTTTCTTATTGAAGTGTAGTTGATTTACAATGTTATGCCAATCTCTGCTGTACAGCAAAGTGACTCAGTTTTAGACATATATACATTCTTTTTTAATATTCTTTTCCATTATGATTTATCCCAGGAGGTTGGATATAGTTCCCTGTGCTATACATTAGGACCTTGTTGTTTATCCATTCTAAATGTAATAGTTTGCATCTGCTCACCCCAAACTCCCAGCCTACCCCTCTCCTTCTCCTCCTCCCCCTTGGCAATCACAAATCTGACCTCTATATGGCTGTGAGTCTGTTTCTGTTTTGTAGACGGGTTCATTTGTGCCATATTTTAGATTCCACATATAAGTGATAGCATATGGTATTTGTCTTTCTCTTTCTGACTTACTTCACTTAGCATGATAATCTCTAGCTGCACATGGTAGCTCTTGAGTCAGCAGGATCGGGGGAGTTCGTGGCGATGACCTGAGTGTCTGGAAGCTCATCCTGGTGAGATGGACCCAATCAAAAAGTGTGTCTCACCCCCCCCATCACCACTGAAAACTACCGACTAATTACCAGGAGGCCGGAGCAGCCCTGCCCCAAGCTGCCTCTTCTCAGCGCTCAGCCTGCACACTCCGTTCCACTCCCGGGGTCGCTGATTGCATCTACAGGATCTCAAACATCCGGGTAGAAACTGGAAGACACAAAACACGACAGATATCAGGGTGTTGTCTGCACCACCATGACTCTTCACCCTGTTTTTGCAGCACCATTAGGTGCTGATTTATTTTAAGGACTGCTGGGAAATTCTTGAAAATGAACTGAAGCTGAATCTTTTATTTTAAAAGCAAATTGTGTCTACAAAAAGGTAAAGAAAGCTTCATTGTCTTTACAATCAGGGTCAAAATTCCTTTCAAAGAGAGGAATTGGGAAATCCCTTTGCTGAGTGTGGGCCAGGGGAGCCCAGAGGAGGGCGGCTGCTCTGTCCGGTGCAGGGAACAGAATGCGGAACTCCGCGCAAGCCCAGAAAGCACATGCTGCTGGGCTAGAAGGGACTGGCCCCTTCCTGACACCCCCCAAAATACTTCACTAACAGCTACCAAACTCACAGATGCTGGTGTGACTGATTTTTGAATGCAGCCCAAAGAGGCAGAAGAAGCCCGAAGAATCTCAAACCCCAGGAAAGTGGGAGGGTTTCGAAGTTACGCAGACCATGAATTGGTGGATTCAAGACAATGTCACCTACTGTTCAAGGGGAAGAAAGGCCCCAGCTAATACCTGGGTAACAGGTCATAAAGTACTACTGAAGGAGGAATGTAAAGTTGTTAATGTCTTATTAACAAGGGTGAGTTACTAGTCCAAAACTCCTGGGGACCAAGGTCATCAAAGAGTTAATCATCAAAATGCTTAAAAAAAAAAAAAGACAAGTGATAGGTTTGTTTTTTTTTTTCACTTGGGTGCCTGTTGTTTAGACCCAGGGATGCTTGTCTCACCCAGAGCCAGTGTCCCATCCCCACTCCCACACCCAGCCCCTCCGTGGCTCTGAGGGCCTGGCCCTGCCTGTCCTGCCTCATCAGCAGCTCAGCTCCACCCCAGACCCCATACTGCCCAGACAGGAGCACTTGGGAAGACTAGTCTCACCCAGGAGGGGCAAGGAGAATTCATCTCAGCAGGTCCAGTGTGTGTGAGGGAATCCAAGAGGCTGCGTGGCCCCGCAGGTACAGCTGCCTTCTCAGCCCTGCCGGGCACTCAGGGCTCAGCATTCCAGTGCTGAGAGGGCCCCTGAGCCCGGTCCCAGTGGTCATGCCTCTAGTTAGGGACCTGGCAGTCGCTTCCAAAAGCTCTTCTCTATGCTCTACGTGTCCAGCTGCCAGCTGGGGCTCTCCTCCCATGGGCCTCATTTTTAGCTAGAACAGGGTCACTGCCACCACTTAACGCTGCTTCTGTCTATTGCCTACCAATATGGGAACCCTCCCTGCCGGCGTTTGCTGACATACCTCTGGATGCTCTTCTTTCTATGGGTGGCCACTGACCCACCTTAAAGACTAATCCTGCAGCCAGATAAGTTGTCTTGCATGAAGCTCCAGCTCCCTCCCCTTCACCAACAACCCCTGCCACAGAGATGTGAGGTTGTCCCGTCCCTGTTAAGGCTTGGATTTTCAGAGTCTGAGCTATTTCTTGTGTCCACTGAGAGAATTAAACTTTTGTCCCCAGAAGGAACCTATGCCACTCAGGTAAGAAGAGAGACATCTGTCCCACAGATAAGTATACACTGAATGCTGAATAATTCCCTCCTGATCTCCATCAGTGTTGAAATTCCACCATTAGAGTTCCATTCCTTGGGTTATAGCATTAACCCCTGATTGCAATGAAAATAGCCCTGAGAGGTATTGTAGGCGAAGGCATTATTTTAAACATTCTCCTGTGTTACCAAATCTGTCAAATCTCTGATTGCAGTCCGGCTGGGCAGGGCCAGGAAAGGTACCAGATCAGCAAAAGAGGTCTGATGCCAGGGCCACTCAGGAGGGTCCAGCACCTGGGGCAGAGCTGCGGTCCTGGGTGGGCCTCGGGGGATCCTGGCCTGACAGAACCCTCTGAGCTGTGCCTGCTGTGGTTTTGAGGCCAGGATCATCATACAGTGAGTCTTTGGCTTCCCCAGCATGTGCTTCAAGAGGCGAGATCACCCAAGCTTCCAGCCACCTAGGCCCCGTGGGCGGAGCTGAGAAGCAAGGGGTGCCCCATGTAATGAGGATGCCAGACCCCTCCCGGGAGGCGCCCCCCTCCACCCCGGGGCCACCTGCTCACTACTCTCAGTGTGCAACCAAGCCGGCTGGAAGGCAGGAGTTGGGACACGAGATTTCAGCCCTAACCGGCTGCTCACTAGACTGTGGCCTTTGCCCACCTGTATGTCCCACAGCCACCTTGAAAATGACCCGTGGGAGCAGACCATCACTCTGGCCAACACTGCACCAGAGCGTCCTTCCTCCAGCCAGCGTCTCCATCCTGCCCCCCACCCAGCTGGCCACCCACCAAGGGTCCCGGAAGGCAGCCTTGACCCCTCCCTCTTCATGCCCTGTGTACCTACTCTGTCACCAAATTCTCTGGTTTTGTGTCCTAAATATCTCCCCACCCAGAGTGCCACGCCCTGAATCAAGCCCGTGTCATCCCCATCCCTTTCATGGTCTCTGCCTAGCCTTCCCTCTCTCATACCCTCCAGCCAATCAGTAGCCAGAGTCACTATAATGCAAATCTGGCTCATGTCGGTCATTGCCCTGTATCCCCCCCCCACCCAACTCATCCATGGCTCCCCACCACCTGGGGCAGTGTTCCTGCACCTTTTTTTCCAACTTAGTAAAATTTAGACTGTATTACAAAAGTGACAGCTATCCTTTTTATACTTATCAAATAAAAATTTAACTCTGATTTTGCTCTTTTAAACCAAACGCGTGGCCCATGTTGGAAATTCAAACCAACCCATTCCCGACCCGGGGACCGGGGATCATGTCTTTCTCTCTCTGGTCACTCCCTTCCTCTGGAGGACCGCACCCTGCAGAATGAAGTCCCTCTCAGCTGGTGCACAGCCCCATGGGCCTCCCAGCGCCTGCCCCCACCCTCCCTGCCTATCACTGGTGCTCTGGGGGCTATTCCCAGGACGCAGAAGGCACCAGGCTGGTCCCCGTCTTTGTCCTTGCTCGTCTCTTCCTGGAGCACTCTTTCTTCTTTGCCATCGTCTCCCTTCAGCTCAGGTTGTCCTCTCCTCCCAGAAGCCTTCCCTCCGCACCCCTGTCCCTCACGCTCTCCCATCACTGCTACCCTCCTCTTTCATTCCACTTATAATCCGACAGCAACAATCTATTACCATGAGCTCCTAGCAGGCAGGGCCTGTGTCTTTGCCATTTCTCTATTCCTTGTGTTGCTATAGGGCCTGGTGCCAGGTAGGTGCTGAATAAATGTTACTTGAACTAAAACTCAACTAGCGGTGAATTGGGAGGAGTTAGGATGGTTCAGCAAAGCAGCACTGCCCAGGCCCGGGGGTCCCAGAGGTGAGTAAGGCCCTAGGGGAGTCCAGGGAACAGCGTGGGGAGACAGACCCCTGAGCAGCCCATTTCAGAGTAAGGTGATAATGGGGCGTGCGTGGCAGGCACCCTAGAGCCTAAATCACCTCCTCTAAAATAACATGTTCTTTTCTTATGTAACCCAAATGGCTGGGCCTGCTCTGGCAGCTGTTCTTCTTGCCTATTTTGAGACAGAATTCCAGTAATTGATTGGAACTCTAACAAAGCCAACTCCACAATATAGCACCGATTGTGGCCACACGGAGGAGAAGGTAATAGACACCCTTGGCTCAGCCCTGCCCCCTTATCCATCCCTCTCACCTCTTCCCTCCAGTAGCTCCTCCTCTGCCCCCCCCCCCACCGCAGGACCCTCAGCTCCCCGCTCAGGGGAGCCCTGGAACTCCCTCTGGGCATCTCCAGTTTGCACCCTCACGCTCGAGACTACTCAGCAAAGACTCTGCTGGGATTCACCCTCCTAGGAGAGCAGCCGGGGATCACAAATCATGAAAGACGCTCCCTGTCACAGGTCATTTTCTTTCCTGTCCCACTGAAGACCATGTATATGTCACCAGTGGAGTGTGAAATCACTTTTCTGTGGGTCGTTCCTTGTAGCTATAAAAGGAACAGAAGGTCTCGAAGAGGATGCTCAAGTTGTCTGACTTTTTGTTAAAATCTGTTTCAGCCCCGTGAGCCCACCAGGGAGCCGAGTGCCTGTCTCCTGCCACTTCAGTGGGAGGTGTGCAGACAGGAGCCGACGGTCTGTATCACTTGCACCCCAAGCCCGAAGCAGAAAGACATGGCAAGTGGTCCTTCCGCAGCTGCCCCCACTGCTGCCATGGGCACGGCCACCCCCTGGGTGGTGCCAGCCTCTAAAGCCCCAGGCCCCCAGCCCCACAGGTCAGCTCCAGACAAGGACAGCACGGCATTTGCTTCAAACCTGAGACTTAAAGTCAGAGCCCAAACTCACCGATCCCTGAAAGAAACTTCCAGAAGTGAAGGAGGAGCTGGTCAAGGCCTTGCTGCTGTTACTTTGCAGAGTAAATGGAGACCGTTGAACAAGGGACCGGACCGCACCCTGCCTGGTCTGTTCGGATAAAGAGAAAGCTCACGCCCCTGGGTGGTGGGATTACGGCTGAAGCTTATCATCAGGTTCTTCACGTACTTCTGAATTTTCCACAGTTCTTCGTAAGGTATTAACTGCTGTGACCACTTAGGATGAAAATAGTTTCAAAGAAGAAAGGGAAAAGGAGGAAGGAGAGAGTCTCCCTCTGTCCATCTCTGGAAACCCCCTTGGCTGGAAGAATCCTTTAACCCCCTGACTGCTGCAGGCCTAAGAAGGAAGACATTATTCAATCCAAAAAATTGGGGCTGTTAAACCCAAAGAGGTATTGGAGCCGTGCCCAGCCCTTCTCATCAGTGCTGCGGTGAAGGGCTCATCATCTTGGTTTTCAGGTGAGGAAACTGAGGATCAGGAAATGGAGTGACTTGACCAGGATCACAGAGCTATTGGGGATCGTCACATTACTGAGCGATACATACATAGATCATTACAGCACTGGGGGTGGGGGACAGTGTTCCAGTACAGGCTCGTGAACCACGGGGTTCCAGGGAGGTCTCAACCTTGATGCACCAGCATGAGCTTTAACACACTTGCCAGGTATCCCTGCCACCAGTCACAAAACCATGCGGACCTCATGCGTTCAGTGAAATGAAAGAAAGGGGGATTCAGGAAACCCTGGTGATGCAGAGACAGTCCTGAACTAGCAGGATGGCTGGGCTCAGCCTTCAGATACTCAGTCCTTTCAGTGAGGAGGTCAGCCAAACTTGCATACTATGTGGATGAAAGCTCATCAAAAAGCCCGTCTAATTGAACTGACACGTCCTCTGATTCACTGTTCCACACCTCAGGCTGTCCTAGAATCCAGTCACAGGTACTTTTAAGCGGTCATCTCATCTACCTTTTGCCTTCAGGAAAGACTGTACCCAAAAACCAATGGAGCCATATTTTGAAAAGTTTCACCTTGGTCAAATTCAAACACAAAACAGTTGATTCTGCTTTGGGGCCTAATCTGAGAGCATTTGTCCTTCATGTGGCAGGACTACTCTTGCCCCCAACTCCACTTCCAGCCAAGAAGTCCAGGGAACAGCTGTTGGATGCTGTGTCCTCTATGTCTAATAGAATGAACCATACCCTCGGCAGACGAGGTTTGTTGGCTATCAATCCTGCTTCTGCCAGGTACGCTGTCCCAAGATCTACAGAGCAAGGCAGACTGACATGCCCGGCTCCCAAACAGTATACGTCCATGTTCTGCTGAGGGGGCATCTTCCTTCTCTGTGAAACAGGACCATAATGTCATCAGGCAGAACCAGACTAGGATGAGAAGGCCAAACTTAAACGACATCAAGATGAGACAAAATGGAAATAGATCCACTACCTGGATTTCTGATTCACTGAGCCAATGAAAATATCCATGGCTGGAAGTGTTCTCCAGAAGGACTAGCACATAGTAAGTGCTCGACCAATCCCCTATATCCTCACTCCAAGAACCCTCCCAGATCTGCCTGTGGGATCTGCCCTGCGTTTTCCCAATGTTGGGAGTAGAGAGATTTAAGGCAAGCAGAGAGAAAATTAAGAACTATTACAGGGAGTGGGGATGGGATGGGATGGTAAATTACTCAAAAGGAGTCCAAAGATATCTCATTACAGTAAGAGCCCAGGGAGTTGGCTCTACCATGCAACATCGTCGCTAAGATCCAGGCTCTGGAGAGCATTAAGGGCCCAGGATCAAATCCCAGCTCTGCACCTCTCCAATTGTTACTTAGTTTCTCTAAACCTCAGTTTCTTCATCTGTACAATGGAGACAGGAACAGTACCTCCTCAGAGGATCATATGAGGCAATTTATGTAAGGACAGGCTTTGCACAGGGTCTGGTAGATAATAAGTGCTCAATAAATGTTACGTGCTACTATTCAATCAGTCCTCATGTGGTCTATGACAGTGTAACAATTGAATCTTTAAATCACAGTCTGGATTCCATCTTGCCATCAAGCGTACATCTGGGCTGACTGCCCCATCAAATGTTCTCAAGGGAATGTCAAAGAATCTGTGAAACTGAGCTTAATAAAATTAGGCAGGTTATGTCTGCTCCTGCATTTCTGTACTAAAGACACAGGTAGATTTGGGGCTGATTATGCATTTTTAAATGGTGGGCTCCACTTTTCCATCTGAGCAGGTAGTCTAGAGCTTGCACTGCTGGTTGTGATGCAGCTTGCGCCACTGCTGAGAATGCCTGGACTGGGTGTGGGCTTTTCCAGCTAATTCTCTGACCCTCTCAACCCGACATTTATTGTAGGTACAAAAGGCTGTATCCAGCCATCACCATGCTTGTGCCTTGGGAAGGGCTTCTGGCGATTCTTGGCAGTCAAGCTTGGAACTCAAGAGAAAGGGGTGAATCTCTCTATCTGGGAAAAATGAAGGTGGCAAAAGATTGCAAACGAAGGCAGAAAATCACGAAGGGTATAACGAGGATGAATGCAAGGGGAGATCCCACTCTCAGCATTCAAAGCAAGGGTAGTTAAAGCAAATTAAATGAGGTTTCACATGCTGGTTAGTAAACAAATGGCATGTGTGAGCCCAAGGCAGGAGGCAGATCAAAAGTGCCAAGTGATGAAACCATACTAAATACTCATCTAAGCACCTTCTTTTATAAACTTTTTTTTTAAAGTTTATTTTATTTATTTTTGGCTGTGTTGGGTCTTCGTTTCTGTGCGAGGGCTTTCTCTAGTTGCGGCAAGCGGGGGCCACTCTTCATCGCGCTGCGCGGGCCTCTCACTATCGCGGCCTCTCTTGTTGCGGAGCACAGGCTCCAGACGCGCAGGCTCAGTAGTTGTGGCTCACGGACCCAGTTGCTCCGCGGCATGTGGGATCTTCCCAGACCAGGGCTCGAACCCGTGTCCCCTGCATTGGCAGGCAGATTCTCAACCACTGCGCCACCAGGGCAGCCCTAAGCACCTTCTTTAATGGTAAACACCCACGAGGCACTTAGCCATGCAGGCTGTCTCATGGAAACGTGTACCTATACAGGGTTAAATGAAAAAGGTTTTGGGGTGGAATCTATATATATATATATTTTTTAAGTGCCCGCTATGCCCGGGCACTGTGCTCAACACTGCCCTGCCGTAAGCCTGACATTCCAGAGCCCATGCTGCGCTGTGGGGTGAGGGACTGAGCAGCTGTGTGACCTTGGGCACTGTGTGCTTCATTTCTAAATGGCGGCCCTAGCAGTACCTCTCTCATGAGAATGTCTCACCTGCATTTCTGGGTGGCCTTTTCATGAGGGGTTCAGAGCTTGGCTCAGCTGCCAGCATCCTAAGGAAACCATGCACCTGTCCAGGGCACATTTGCCTCTGTCCCCTCGTGCCCCCCACAAACACACAGCATGCACGTGGGCCTGCAGAGCTCAAGCCCGGTTGTATGCTCCCTGGGCTGCTCACCCAGGCACACCAGGAGGTGGCAACATCTCCCCTGTGGTTCTCGCCCCTCCTGGACTCTTGGATTTTGCTTCTGGCTCTCCTTGACTTGGAGCCCCATCTTGGGGTTGCAGGACTCAGCTCCGTGCCCTCTAGAGAGCTGAGCATCCATCCTGGCAGGTCCACGGAGAGAGTCCCCAGCAATCCCTGCCCCGAGCAATGTCCCCGGCCATGGCTATGCATGTGGTCCTTTGGCACAGATGGGAGGCGCTGTGTCAGTCACTCACTGCTGAGTAAGATGTGCTCCCCATCCTCCGGGCACCAACAACTGGGGGTCCCCCGACCTCCAGGCACTGTGTGGTGGGAGCAGGAGGGCCCACACCGGATCTTGGCCTTCTTTGTGCCCAGCCTCCCTGGGCAGTGGGACAAAGAGTCCTGGTGCCATCTCTCTCCTCCACCTCTTGAACCTTCCATAATTTCTGAAGCATTTAATAACGCTTCTGAATGGTGAAGCATATGGTAAAAAGCACAGATTCTGAGGCAGACTGCTTGGTTTGTAGGCCAAGTTCAACTCTAGTAGCTGTGAGAGCTTAGGCGAGTTCCTGAACTACTCCGAGCTTCAGTTTCCTCATCTGTAAAGTGGGGGTGGTACTTACAGTAGCAGCCCTGAGGGGGTGTTGCAATCAAATGGATTCGTCCATGTGAAACATGTAGGGCAATGTCTGTCGTAGAAAAGGCATCAGTAACGCTGGAACTATTTGGCAGTGTTCAGCAGTACGGCTAAATCAGAACGCCAGGCTGGACTAGCTGTGGAGGGTGAGCTATGGCAAGGGGCTGGAAGCATCTGCCTGGGAATGTTCCAGAGGGGTCTGCAGGGGGTTGAACAGCGGCCCCTCCCCTCAAAAAATAGGTCCATGTCCCAACTCCCAGAACCTGCGAATGTGACCTGATTTGGAAAATGGATCTTTACTGATGTAATTAAATTAAGAATCTCAAGATGAAATCATCCTGAGTTATCCTGGTGCGCCCTGAGTCCCATCACAACTGTCCTTACAAGCCACATGAAGATGGATGCAGAGATCTGAATGATGCAGCCAGAAGGCAAGGAACACCAGGAGCTGGAAGGGGAAAGAAAAGATTCTCCCTTAGAGCTCTGGCAGGAGTTCAGCCCTGCTGACACCTTGATTTCACACTTGCGGCCTCCCCAGCTGTTTCAGGCTTCTCCAGTGCTAAAGTGCACACACATTGCCTGAGAATCTTGCTGACCTGCAGATGCTGATTCAATCAGTGGGTCCGGAGTGAGGCCTGAGATTGTGCATTTCTCAAAAGCTCCTGGGTGAGGCTGATACTGCTGGTCTACAGACCATGCTTTGAGCAGCGAGGGTATAAGAGCCTACTGTCATCAGCAGCACCACGATGGCAAAGGAGACCCCTAAACCCAAAAGCTCAGAATTTGTAGATGCAGCGAGCCACCATGCAGGGCCACCGTGGCAGCGAAGGAGCCCAGCTTTCAGCTGCAGGATGAAGAGTGGATGCAAGTCGTTGACCTCTGATGATACGTCTCCCTGGGCTTAGCCGATGCTTCTAAATTGAACAGCAGCTCACTGGGCCAGTGCTAATGGCTTCTGACTGCTCCAGTTCATCACTCTTTAACAGGGTCAACCAAGAAGTGGTTTCATCTTTTTGGATGGAAAAACAAACAAACAAAACACCAGATTATCTCTGGCTTACGAAGGGCCCAGAACAATTCCTGGGAGAATGGAAACTTTGATGACAGAATCCCAGTTCTCTAATTTCATTGAACTTGAGGAGACTTCTACATCAGTACTTTTTAAAAAAATATTTAATTATTTTCTTTATTTTCTTTGTTTTTTTGGCTGTGTTGCATCTTAGTTGCGGCACGCGGGATCTTCGTTGAGGCATGCGAGATCTTTCATTGTGGCGTGTGGGCTCTTCGTTGCGGCACACGGGCTCCTCTCTAGTTGTGGCATAAGGATTTTCTCTCTCTAGTTGTGGCGTGCAGGCTCCAGAGTGCATGGGCTCTGTAGTTTGCGGCACGCGGGCTCTCTCGTTGAGGCGCGCTAGCTCAGTAGTGGTGGCGTGCGGGCTTAGTTGCCCCGCGGCACGTGGGATATTAGTTCCCCGACCAGGGATGGAACCCGCGTCCCCTGCATTGGAAGGCGGATTCTTTGTCACTGGACCACCAGGGAAGTCCCTACATCAGTACTTTTGCCATAATGTTTTATGGAGTGAAAAGCACCTGGTCCAAAAAGAAGGCAAGAATAACATAGCCTGAGCTCTTCCATGACTGAGTACCTAGAAGCTCAGTTTGATAGACAAGAGAGGAAAGGCGGCTACGTGGATGCCCCAGATGAGGGTGGGGGTGGAGGAGCTTTACCCCATAAAAGGGCCTAGGTTTAAAAATGAAAACAAAAAAGGCTGGTCCACCAAGTCCAATGTAAGAATGGGCAGAAGAAGATACAGATGTCCCTTGGCCTGAAATCTCCCTGCATTCATTTCCCCACTCATCTCTTTCTCCAGCACTTGCTCCTTCAATCCAATCCACACCCATGGTCATATGTCTAAAATGCTTCACAAAAACCATCCATGTCGTCTTGTCCGTAGCCAGATGGTCCCCAGGCTTTATACCATGTACCAGCTCCCACAGATCAGCAGCGCTGCCCTAGGAGAGCCTGAGTCCTCCTCTGCCTTCAGTCAGAAAGAATGTGGGGATTGGTTTCCAGCACCTGCTGTGGGCTGGGGGCAGGGGGGTGGCACCAGGCCATTTCTTTCTGGACAGGCTTTCAAGCCCCTCAGGCTGGCGCTGAGGTGCCATCTTCCCGCTCCTTCTACATGAAAGGCCCAGCCCAGCCCAACAGACAGGCCCTCCCTCTCCACCCCAACGCAGCACATGCATCCCTGCCTCTGCAGCCTGGCTCAGACCAGACGTCTCCTCTTCCCCTGGTCAAGGCCTTTCTATTCTCTCCCTCTTCTCAGCTCCAGGACCTCTCATTTGTCACCAAACTGGCATCTTTTCCAGCTACTGCTCATCTCTGTATATGAGTCAGGACAAAAATGACTAACGCATGAGTGCCCCCAGCTCTCCCCCCGCCTCCCACGAGCCTTCCCTCCCTGAATGTCAAGAGCCTGCCTCACCTCCTTGGTCCTTTGGGCTTCGTAACGCAGAAGGGACACGAAGCGAAGTGGGGAGAGTACGAGAGGGAAGCCCTTCAAGGAAGCCGGAGAGGAGAGCGCGTGAGGTCTGAGGGCGGCGGGCAGAGAAGCGTGGATTCATGGGAAGCGTTGCCACGCTCTGCACACTCCCCGTTTCACAGGAAATGCAAAACCTGGAGTTGTTACAAAGAGCTTCCGGTTACTTAGTCCACCCTTGAGCCACAGCCGTGCTCTCGGTTCAGACCTCCTGGGACACGGCTGTGTGAGTGTCCTATTCCCAGCCTGGTGGAAGGACCATTTCCTGCCCCTGTCTGCCAGGGACTGGGGTAGGTCCCACGTGCAGGGCTGGGAGAACCCCTCACTTCACAGGTAAAGAGCCTGAAGCCCAGAGATGGGGGACTGTTAGCACCTCAAACTCCACCGCAGCTGACATCTGTGTGAGCGGTTTGTCCCGAGCTGAGGACAGAGCTAACACCACTTCCGTTCTTTGGGAAGAGAACACCGTAGGCAAGGGGATGTCCAGCCAATCCAGTCTGACAGCTACTGATTGAAGACACTCCATGAAAAAGGTGCCTTGTATGAAAATCTGTTAAACATTCTAGAAAAGCCTGATGTGGACACTGCCCTGTTGTGAATTATTTTATGATGGGAAGCATCGTTTTGCACAGGCAGCGACCATCACTGGTCATGGGTGAGGCCCTTTGACCCCTTTGCCTTTGGGTTCAGCTCTCCACCCACAGGTATGAACCCTTTTCTGTCTCCTCTTTCTCTTCCGTTCCCCCTCTTGTACCTACCCCTCCTCCCCACACCCACAAACACCTTCCCTGAAGTCTTGCCTCGTTTTCCCCCCATAAAGCAAGCCCAGCGCAGAACAAGGCAGGTGTACCTTGAGAAGGTTTGTTTCTGATGCTGGGATGGGGAGTCTCATTAAAGACCAGTGTGGCCTTATTGGCCTGATTTTCCCATCGGCGCACCCTTGAGGACACACTGAGCTTCTCTCTCTCATTGAACGTCAGAGTTACAGGGACTTCAGCAGCACCTTGGCCTGGGCTGCTCCCAGCCTAACCATCTCTCAGCCTTCCCTGCCGATGCCTTCAGGCTCCATGTCTTCTGGCTTCCTGCTGGGTTGGGGGCAGTAGGAGGCACTGACCCAAGATTGGTGGGGGGAAGATGCCAGAGCATTTCCTCCCTCATTCTCTGCCTCAAGTAGCATCCCCTCCACGGCCCCAGCTCTTGCCCCAGAGGCCCCCATGTTCCAGCTTCCACAGAGTGGCCCTGGCCCCTGAGCTGGGATGACACCCCCTCCTCCCCTTCTCCCTCCAGCTTCGAGGAAGAAGAGACATCCCACTGGGGCTAACCTCGGGGCTACCTTCTCATACCCTATCTGTTTCAGCTCCTCCATTACTTGTGTAATTATCCTGCATTCAATTCCCTCTGTTGAGATACTTGAAGAAGTTCCTATTTTCCTTGTTAGACCCTGACTGATACACAGCCCAACCCTCCCCTCCCACATCTTTAAACCTATGAGAAAACTGAGCCCAAGAGGGTGGGATGTGTCCAAAGAAAGACACACTAATACTTAGTTGTCTGTGACTGGACTGGGTCTCCAGGCTCTGTCCTCCTCGTCTCTGCAGAATATGGCAGGGGGGTGTTTGCTTTTCACTTGCAAGCCCAAAGAGTCACGAGTCATTGGGATCAAGTGTGAAATATGTGACTTCTAAAGAACAACCACAGTTGTAATTCGTTCACATTCTAAACACACCCTCTGGACATGAGGAGTGCTTTCAACCTCCATTGTGGGAGATGGAAACACATCAATTAGAATAGCCCAGGAGGTAACCACAGCCAGGTCACCTCCTCCTTCCTGTGCCTCAGTTTCCATATCTAAGGGATTAAAAGTGACACAAAATGACCATTTCCAGAAGCATTTAGACACCTCTCTTAATATATGCAGCAAAATTCAACTCCTCAGATTTTTTGGACCAGATGGTTTCTCAACTCTGCAAAGTAGGTTTAATTTAATAATTATTTAAATATGCCATATATTTTAAATACATAGAGCTTCTGCTAATTAACACTTCATAATTTCTCCAGAGTCCCACAGGCAATTGTTACCACTTTTAACTGGTGAAAGATAGTGTCAAGAAAATGAACTCTATTTCCTTTCCAAATTGCAGCCCGTGGATAGTCTATGTGCAGTATCTCGTCTCTTCTGCCCTGTGTGAACGGAGTGGTGGGAAAAGATGAGTGTGACCCCCTGGGGTTGACTGATGGGGACATGTGAGCAGAGCATCACCTCAGGTGCTTTGAACAATGATGTTCTTCAAAAGGGCCGATGGACCACGATTCGTTACACAGATGCACCTAAGGTAAACAGTGACCTGACAAGCAGACACGGACAGACGTGCACCTAGGTAGATGCAAACACAGCACTTGTATGAAAAACCCCGTCACAGGGCAAAATGAGCCCAGTCTGTGTAAGCCTGAGAGGCAGGGCAAGCCAAGCCCAGGTGCAGAGTGGGAGCAAGGGGCGCTCTTCCCCCAAATCTCACCAGGCTGCCTAAACACCCTTACCCTACTCCTCTGTGCCTGAAGTTCCATCATTTAGAGGTTTATTTGCCTAATATGTCTCCTCCTTTTAAAGGCCATCCTTCTTGGGAGATTCAATTGGATATTTGTCCTTTCTACCGATACATCACTGTGACCTAATGAGCCGGCTTTCTTCCTGGAGCTTTGCAGACATCCAGGGCTCATAGGCCCCCAAGGAGGACATGGCGCACTTAGGGATGCGCACTGGGAGGATGCAGGCTGCCTTACTTTTTTGTAAAAGGGACCCTGGGCACCTGGGGGTGGAGAAAAAGGCGTACCTAGGAGTTGCTGGGGCACCGAAGAGGGAGGGAGGAGGGAACGTCTGCTTACCCAGGGCTCTGTCTAGGACAGGCTCCCACCCGCCATGCTCATTACAGCCTCAGGATGCTGCTTCTCTGGGGGGAAAGGGAAAGATGTGAGCAAAAGGTTGACCATGCGGCCGGGGATAAAAATGACAGGAAAGACTGCGTGTGATGGAAGAAAAGCTCATTGTGTGGAAACTTCTTTCTTGAAAATCTAAAAATAAAGACCTAGAACCGGCTTCCACCTGTCACGAGACTGGAAGTTCTCGGAGGGAAGCCCTGCCTGATTTTGCTCCACACTGTATTCCAGCACCTAGAACAGTGCCTGAGAGACGGGAGGGGCTCTATAGGAATTGGTTACGTGAATGAGGTGGGACAGACCAACACACAATGGGAGCTCTTCCAGGCCTTCCAATCCCACGTCTGAAGGCCCACCGACCATCCGTGGCTGCACCGTCTCTTGCTGGAGTTATGGATGGGCCTCTGGGGAAGAGGAAGCCCGCTCTGCAGACCCCTACAGAGATGTATGCTGAGCTCTGCTGGTTTTCTGATGTCTGCCTGGGTCACTGCATTCATTAGGCAGCATCTGCTAAATGACCAGCCCACCTGTCACATCCAGCAGCCCAGGCATCTTCCTGCTGACGTCCACCACAGGAGGTAGATGCTGCACCAACCAAACTTACATTTCCCTGAACCAAACCTGCGGTTCAACGGGCGGCAGGCTCTGCACCAGCAGAGACTGAAGGGAAATTCTTGGGGGTATTTTCCACCTTTCATTTTTGAGGCACCACAGGAAAAATATAACTGCTGATATTCTGTTAGACCCAGTGCCCCAAGGTGATGTTTATGGCCATATTTTCAATCTCCCCCTCCCTTCATTGGGTTCAGAGGATTAAGTGGCACAGGTAGTAGGTGAGGACGTGGCCATGATTCTGGAGGAAGGTAGAACAAGGTTAATGTTTTGTAACCATGAAGCAGTACAGAAATATATAGTGTGAAGACTATGGATCTTTACAACCTGCAAATCTCTTTTGTCAATCAATCAAAAACAGCACTGGATTTAGCCAGTGACACTCGTACCTAAAGCCCATCTACAAAAATCCAGATACACACAGAAGCATGTTGCTTAATGCGAGGCTCACAGCAAGTTCTCAATTAATTTCTGTGCGATCGAGAAACAATTGAACGCAATGTGTATCTGGCCCCATCGAGACCACATGTGTATGAAACAGAAAGCCCTCCTGATCCCTGGGTACACGTGACGTGTACACCATACTGAGAAACCAGGGCACTAAGTGGACATTCCAGGGGCTTGTGTCCTGGGGAAAGAGCACTGGACAGACTCAAGATGCCACAGGTCTGGTCCTGGATCTCCAACTAATTCACTCTGTGATAGACAGCAAGCCACTTAACCTCTCTGGGCTTCTGTTTTCCCAACTGTAAAATAAAGAGCGGGACAAGGCAGCCTCTGAAGTTCCTCCCAGTTCAGAGGTGCTCTTTTTTTTTTTTTTTTTTAATTTATTTATTTATGGCTGTGTTGGGTCTTCATTTCTGTGCAAGGGCTTTCTCTAGTTGCAGCAAGTGGGGGCCACTCTTCATCGCGGTGCACGGGCCTCTCACTATCGTGGCCTCTCTTGTTGCGGAGCACGGGCTCCAGACGCGCAGGCTCAGTAGTTGTGGCTCACGGGCCCAGTTGCTCCGCGGCATGTGGGATCTTCCCAGACCAGGGCTCGAACCCGTGTCCCCTGCATTGGCAGGCAGACTCTCAACCACTGCGCCACCAGGGAAGCCCCAGAGGTGCTCTTCTGAGTCTGTGATTTGAACACAGGATTGTGATTTGCTTGGTCCATGTGGGGCAAGAGCTGAGACCGGAAACACAGCCCCCTGGGCTCACCCCCTCCGCAGCCATCCTCAGATGACCCTCAGGGATGTGGGAGGGGAGGCCAGAGAGGAGACTCCTGTGTCATCTAGAGTCAGAGCAACACGGGCCCAGGGCCAGGCAGGTTGCCTCCAAACAAAGAACTCAGCCTAGGGAGAGCCCACTGTTTGCATGGGGGAGGTAATGGCTTTCCTTTGGGGAGATGAAGGAAACAAAGGAGCTTGGCAGAGGGCTTTGAAGGCCACAGTTCATCCCCTGGCTCCTGGGGGAGGGGGACCGGCAGGAGCTAAATTTGAGCCACAGAGCTGGGAACCTCACAAGAGCAAAGAGTCCCTGAAACGCCTCACGGAGAAGTACGGGCTTCAGACCTCCCTCTCTCTCAATCCGCCTTCCTCTGCTAATTACTTCCCATCTTGTCACAGTCACTCTTGGCCCATAAGTCCCGCTTACAACTTCCCATCTATATTACCTGGCATTCAAGAATGCCAGGCACTGACAGACACACAAAAAATAAGACACATTTGAACAAATGAGCAGCTTTGATAAGCTCAGGGTCCTAGGGCCACCTTTATTAGATCTGCCATCGGCTACAATTTTGCAAATTCTTCTCGCTGAGATTTTTTGGCAGCAGGCGTTGCTTCTTGCAGGAGATGTGAAATCGCTGCTGGCACGCTCCTCCCCTGCCATCCATAGACTGCTTTTTAAAGGGACGTTAATAATGCATAGGAAGGGCAGGGCGGTGCATGAATTAAACACCAAGCCTCCACCAAGATGAAACGTGCTGCTTGAAATCAGGCTGGTGGGCAAAGCAAATGGACCCGTTTTTAGCCTGAGTCCTCTGGTCTGCATCAAGAATGGGAGTTTGGATCCCAAAGCCTTTTCTGAGGATGCCATCTGACAAGTGTAGGTTTGAGCCAACATCAGCTTGTCAGGATCCGATTCTCATTTCCTCCCAGCAGCCTGGCCACACAAATCATTGCTAGCTGGACAAACGAGAAATGCTTTTCATTTAGCCTTCAAGAGTTCTAGGGGTGAATACATATTTGACTGACGTGTCAAAAAGTTATCAAAAAGGTGTTGCAAGTCTGGTAAAATATGTCAAGGATAAGAGGCAATGCAGTGGAAAGGAAGGGAAGATTCTATATCTGGATTCCTAATGTGCAAATTACATAACTGATGTTACTGTGCCACCTGGGAAGTTGTTAATATTGTTAATAATACGGTAAGAGTTGGCAAGTTTTAAGAAATGGGCTGCTACATTGATAAAGAAAGGATCGCCTTTCTTGTCCCCAAGTCCCCGTACTTTCCACCCACCCACACACACACACACATGCACAAAACCCACCCCCAGGAGCAGATGAGCAGACTTCATCCCTGTTGTCAAGGAAACCAGTCTGTTCTGAGCTCTAGATTTAGAAAACCTGGGCCTGGCCTCAGCAGTGCCTTCTGCCCACTTCTTCTGATGGGCCTGCCGTCTCTTCCCCACCAGGGACACCCTTTCACAAAATTGCTAGCATTGGCCTGTAGAGTGGGTGCTCCAACGACAGACGGTCCAAACCGGCCCGCTGGCAGCTGTACAGGCCACATGAAAAAATCCATGCGAAAAAATGACTTTATCCACATGGAAAGGGAGAGGACAATTGACAAGGGCCTGGGACAAGTGCCAAGTGATTGACCCACGTTACTAGGAATGGTAACAAGTGCCAAGTGATTAACCCATGTTACCAGGAATGGCTTCGGGAAGCAGGATCAACCACCCCAAGCCAGCCCAGCACTTCTCCCTCCAAAACATCCACCCCCATGTTTCTCCAAACAGGAGGGTCACCCCACTGGCATCCACCAATGGTTCAAACCTGGTGCTCCACCTGAGGCAGGGAGGGGGGCCCAGGGAAGCCATTTGGGGTAGGGGGACTGGGTAGAATGGTCCCAGGTGGTTGGGGGCATTTGGAGAGTCAGAGATAGGACAAGGGTCTAGGAGGAGGGGAAAGAACCGCAATATTGCTGCCACCATGGGAGGGGGTGTCTGAGATGCAAAGGAAACAGGGAAAGACAGGAGGGAACCGGCTGCTGGCAGGAGGGGGAAGAGGACCACCAGCATCTTTAGGGATGTTCTCTGTGAGAAACAAGCTTGGGGGATAAATTAAAGGGCCCTGAGGTGACATCTGCTAAGGACGGTCTTACCCAAAAAACAACCCATGTGCTTGATCCTCTGAACTCTCTGAGCCAACACTGTGTCAGTACCCCTTTCAGAAGTGAGCACCTCAGAAGACCTACATAGGGCTTCCCTGGTGGCGCAGCGGTTGAGAGTCTGCCTGCCAATGCAGGGGACACGGATTCGAGCCCTGGTCTGGGAAGATCCCACATGCCGCGGAGCAATTGGGCCCATGAGCCACAATTACTGAGCCTGCGCGTCTGGAGCCCGTGCTCCGCAACAAGAGAGGCCGCGATAGTGAGAGGCCCGTGCACCGCGATGAAGAGTGGCCCCCGCTTGCCGCAACTAGAGAAAACCCTCGCACAGAAACAAAGACCCAACACAGCCAAAAATAAATAAATAAATAAATAAATTTAACAAAAACAACAACAACAACAACAAAAAGACCTATATAGACATTTCTCCAAAGGAGACATATAGATGGCCAATAGGCACATGAAAAGATGCTCATCATCGCTTATTATTAGAGAAATGTAAATCAAAACTACAATGAGGTACCACCTTACACCGGTCAGAATGGCCATCATTTAAAAGTCTACAAATAACAAATGCTGGAGAGGGTGTGGAGAAAAGAGAACCATCCTACACTGTTGGTGGGAATGTAAACTGGTGCAGCCACTATGGAGAACAGTATGAAGTTTCCTCAAAAAACTAAAAGTAGAGCTACCATATGATCCAGCAATTCTACTTCCGGGCATATACCCAGACAAAACTATAATTCGAAATGATACATGCAGCCCAATGTTCATTGCAGCACTATTTATAGTAGCCAAGACATGGAAGCAACTTAAATGTCCATCAACAGATGAATGGATAAAGAAGGTGTGGTGTGTATGTGTGTGTGTGTGTGTGTGTGTGTGTGTGTGTGTGTGTGTGTGTATATATATATATATATATATATATATATATATATATATATATATAATGGAATATTACTCAGCCATAAAAAAGAATGAAATAATGCCACTTGCAGCTACATGGATGGACCTAGAGATTATCATACTAAGTGAAGTAAGTCAGAAAGAGAAAGACAAATAACATATGATATCACTTATATGTGGAATCTAAAATATGACACAAATGAACCTATCTACAAAACAGAAACAGACTCAAAGACAGAGAAAACAGACTTGTGGTTGTGGGGCGGGGAGGGATGGATTGGGAGTTGGAGTTAGCAGATGCAAACTATTATACATAGAACGGATAAACTACAAGGTTCTATTGTATGGCACAGGGAACTATCAATACATTCAATATCCTGTGATAAACCATAACGGAAAAGAATATGAAAAAGAATATATATATTATATATATTATATATCTATATATATAATATATAGATATATAATATATATAACTGAATCACTTTGCTGTACACCAGAAACTAACACAACGTTATAAACCAACTATACTTCAATTTTAAAAAAAGGAAGTGAGCAGCCTCCACCTTGAACTATACCTTCTGGATACATGGTTTATCTGCCTTTTTAAACCAAGATCCTTAAGGGATCCATTTCTGACTCGTCTCTCCATCCTCCACAGCCCTGGGAGGACAGCTTGCACAAACTAGGACTGATGAGGGTCTGCTGAGTTTTCATGAATGAATGAATTCTTACTCTAGATCTTGTGAAATTACCTACCCAAAGTGTTCACAATTTTGAGGTGATTATAAGAAGAATTTTATGATTTCTATCTCTAGAGTTCAGAGTATTAGTTGGGTTTTCATTTCTAGCCATGCTTTATCCGACTGCCCCAATTATTGCGATTGCTTTATTGTTATGAACAGTGATGGTGATGGTACTGATTCTTGTCAGCATAGGGAAGCTACAGTGAGACACCTGCCTCCATTCCCCACTCCTCATCACAGAAGCCAGAAGAACAGGCCTATGGCAGATCTAATAAAGATGACCCTTGCACCGTGGCTTACAAAAGCAGCTACCTTATTCAAATGTGTCTGCCTGAGCAGTAATGCCTTCCCTCCTCAGGAGGGTACAAGATGGCAAGGGAAGAAGCTGTGTGCACGAAACCAGTGTCTTCTTCAGCCGCCAGGGGAGCAGAAAGGCTGAGAACAGTTAGATGGCGATGATTTCTGTCCCATCACCCAAGAAAGACTATGTCAGGAGGAAGGAACATCGGACAGGCACGAAAGTATCAAGGAGAGTGTCACAGGGGCAGTAGTTGGATTGAAGGTGGGCCAGCTGGGCACACACCTGGAGCACCCATCATCAAGCAGCATTACGGTATCACTATTGTCATGTATGTAGAGATACAGTGCCAGTTTTAACCAGGTGTTCATAGAAACAGCACCAGTTAACTAAGATTTCCGTACATGACTCCTCACATTATGGTGAAACGTAAACTGATTCTGCTCCCCTGGAGCAGACAGAAGACTTAGGACAGCTCCTTGACTGTGCTGACTTACAATTTTTAAGTATTTTTGTAAAATGCCCCTCCAGCTCTCATGGTAGAAGCATGAGAGTCCCTTGAAGTCTGTCACCACATTCAGCTGAAATTTCTAAATTAAAGACAGGATAGAGTGCTCTGTACTGAGATAAGCTATTTAGCTTATTATATAACTTCTAGAACTTTTCATATGCCTTTTGAGAAGCTGCCCAGTTCAGAAAATCTTAGGAGTGTTTTCTTTATTTTGGACATGAGGAGAATTTATTTCTCCTCACTCCTCCTTTATATAAAAGTTAAATGAATACTTAAATAATATCAGCTTGGAGGGAGGCAGAATCATTAGTCTGTCGAGGATGCTCATAAAGTACAATTCAGGAGAGAGCATCCTTATTATAAAAAGGATACTTCAGGTTTCATACTGTTTTGAAACATTGAATTCATCCAAGTTCCCCTGCTCTGATTCCATCTCCCTAAGAATTCTTCCAATTGTGATTCAGCTCCTCAAATCCATGTGAGGCCGAAAGAGAGCACGTTCTGGCAAACACGCCACAGATTGCCTCTGATTTCCACTACCACTCTTTAGAGTGGAAATGATTATCCCCATTTTACAGAAAAGGAAACTGAGGCCCAGAGAGTTTAAGTGAGTTGCCCAGGAACACACAGCTAATAAGTGGCAGAACTGAACACTGGGCCTGCATTCATCTGATTCCAGAGTCCAGGATACTACAAGGCCTCCAATTGTGTCTATAGCTCGTTTACTTATTTATTTCTAATTAACAACCATTTGTGAGACTTATCGGTAAATGAAAACAAGAATCCAGTAAGGGAAGACCAGGATTTTTTAAATGATTACAAATATAAGAAATTCCAGGTTAGGATGGTATCTGGCTAGTGATCCATAACTCACCCTCCCCCAACTTTTCACTGAAAACCAATGTCAACTCACATACAAAATCAGATCATAACTCATAAGAGCTCCAAAAATGAAGGCTGACAATTAGACTAGAGCTAAAACAATGGATGAATATTTACTTGTCACGAGATCTGTGAGCTTGAAGGAGAGGCACAAATAGTGACTGATATGGGCACTTATCTTTGTCACCTGCAGGACAGAAAGCTCATTAGCTGGAAGGTGAGGCCTTATTCCTCCCCAACTAAATGCCTCCCCTCAGGGTCTATACCCTGCAGAAAATTTAGCAAACTTCCCACTATGATGTGGAAGGTGCTCCTCCAGTGGCCAGAGCCATTCCACACACATATCGCCCCTGTGAGCATCCTCACGCTACATCTGTACCAGGTCTGCAGTGTCCGTCATGCAACACGGCCAGGACAGACATGGATTCCCATGCTACGTTGCAGCCAGAGATTTGAAGACACAAATATGAAGTGGTTATGACAGGATAGGCGTGGGAATGTCAAACAAAATCCACCCGTAGACTACTCATAAAAAGTCATGTGGGGTCTCTTGAGGAGCCCAGGACGGAGGCTCAGCTAGGGCCGCCGGGCCACGGGCTGCCGCGACCTGGCTGCCGCAGTCGTTAGCTGGTCATGAACCGCCGGCGGGGAGGAGGCGCCTCAGGCGGTGCGGCGGCGGTGGCGGCGGCGGCGGAGATAGCGGGGCCGGCGGGGGCATTGGGGACAGCGGGGTGGGGGGGGGGGGTCGGGGGACCGGCCAGCTCAACCGCTTCGTGCAACTCTCCGGGCGGCCGCACCTGCCAGGCCACAGACCTCCACCAGCACGAGGCGGACATCGTTGTGTGGCAGCTAATACCAATCTATGTGTTTGGAGGTTACAACCCAGGTTATGATGAATCAGGAGGGCCAGATAATGAAGACTACCCTCTCTTCAGGGAACTTTGGAGGTATCATTTTGCTACAGGAGTATGGCACCAGATGGGCACAGATGGCTACATGCCCCGAGCATTGGCATCTATGTCACTTGTGCTGCATGGAAACAACCTGTTAGTGTTTGGAGGAACAGGCATCCCATTTGGTGAGAGCAACGGCAATGACGTCCATGTCTGTAACGTGAAGTATAAGAGATGGGCTTTACCCAGCTGTCCGGGGAAGAAACCCAGTGGTATATATGAACAGGCCATGGCTATCATCAATGGCTCCCCTTATGTCTTTGGAGGGACAATTGGCTATATTTACAGCACAGACCTGCACAAATTAGATCTCAGTACCAGAGAGTGGACACAACTGAAACCAAACAACCTATCCTGTGATCTACCAGAAGAGAGATACAGACATGAATTGCAACATGATGGGCAGAGATTTACATCTTGGGAGGCGGGGGGTGTTACTTCTTGGACAGCTTATTCCTTAAACAAGATTCATGCATACAACCTTGAAACTAATGCATGGGAGGAAATTGCAACAAAACCCCATGAAAAAATAGGTTTTCCTGCAGCCCGAAGATGTCACAGTTGTGTTCAGATAAAAAATGATGTGTTTATTTGTGGGGGCTATAATGGAGAAGTGATTCTGGGAGATATCTGGAAGCTGAATCTGCAGACTTTTCAATGGGTAAAGCTCCAGCTACCATGCCAGAGCCAGTTCATTTTCACGGTGCAGCTGTTACACCAGCTGGTTGCATGTACATTCATGGAGGATGGTGAACATGCACGAAAATAAACGGACTGGGGTCCTTGTTTAAGATCTGGCTGGTGTGGTTCCTAGCCTGCTGGAACTGTTCGTGGGAGAAGCTGGCTTGCGGCCTCCCCCAACCTAGCAAACCTCTCCCGAACACAGCTTCTGCACCTTGGACTCACACAGGGACTCATCGAGGGCTTGAAATGAGGATTTCTGAGACTGTTCATTGATACTGGAAATATTAAAGAGACTCCTTTATTTATGGGCAGTGTAGAATGTGCTACAGAGAGGATTGGTTACCCTGATCAAGGCCTTATTCAGAAAATACATCAGATGCCTTTCTGTAAATTGTTTTAAGTTTATGGAATCTCACTTTCCCTTGTGCTTTTCTCTTTGCTTCTCTCCCTTCTGCCCCAGTACACACACACATACTCACATACTCCCTCTTCCTTGATGGAGTTGAGGGAAAGTCTGAAAGCACCTTAATAATGTGATGAATCAAGATAAGATCAAGAAAATTTTAAAGGAACTCTATAAACATATGACCCTTTCAGGAAGTGCTCTATAAATTAAAGCAACATCGTCAATAAAAACAAAAATAAAATAAAAAAAATTAAATCCAGCAACAACAACAAGAAGTTTTGGGGATAGAACAAGAAGGCTAACCTTGAGACTCTTGCAGATTATAGGGAAAGCTAGATGTTTAACTTCCTGTTTTCAAAGGTACATCTAATTGAGTAGCTGCATCTAATGGCAGCGGTGGTTGATGTCTTGCTGCCTAGGTACCCAAACCGATCCTTTGACTTTGGAGAAAAGTTAAGCAGCTCAGCAGCTCTTGATTAGTGATTTCTTTTCTCATCCTTATGGTGCCAGCAGCGGTTAGAGTTGACTTGTCTAAAGACTTTATTGTGTGTTGTAGTTGTGCTGTTTGTTATTGCTCTTAGAAATTATGGCACCAAGAACATTTCAAATCAAGAAATTTATGGTGGTCAAAGTTCTTCATTCTGGGCAGTTTTGAAATTCTCCTATGCTTATTAATGGTTTCAAGTATCTTTTTGACTTCATTGTGGGGAATTGCAGACCCCAAGTGTGTGGCATAAATGCTGTGGGACATAAATGTAAGTTCGTGAGAGGCCAGAGTAGAGCAGGGCAGGGAGGGCTTCTGCTCTGGGCTGTGAGCTTTGACTGTCATATTGGCCATTTCCTTTCAGAACTGTTTCTTTTTTTTTTTTCTTTATTGGAGTATAATTGCTTTACAATGGTGTGTTAGTTTCTGCTTTATAACAAAGTGAATCCGTTATACATATACATATGTTCCCATATCTCTTCCAGAACTGTTTCTTTTCTCACTCTGGGCCATGCACCTACTGTATTCTCAGGCAATGGGTTTTATCTCTAGAAAGCCAGTTGGCCCTTGATTTTTCTCTTAGCTTTTTGCCTCATTTTCTGTCTGCTTTAATGTGCATGGTGCTGTGAGTAATTGCCTAGTAACTGGATAAAAGGTCTTGGAGAAAAGCCACAGGTCATTCTTCCTGAAGGACTAAGTATCATTTTTAAAACTAGCATGAGGAAGGAATGAAACTGAGGATCATTCACTTTTTGGTGTGAAATTTTAGTTCTGGTTTGTTTTGTGTTGTATTTTAATTCTAAAAAAGAAATGACCTAAATTTTCACTTGCTTTGCCATCAGGCTGCTAGAGTGATCACTGAGACGTGAGCAGCTGGAAGTCCTTGGGTGTATGAAAGGTGCTAAAGGTGTAGAGGAGGGCACAGTGCTGACCACCCCGTTGGTTACATCATAACAGGAGACTCAGATGGGAGACTAGGGACATGTTTTTGCTTTAAGTGCCTCCTTTTCGCTTAGCTTTTAAAATTATTCTTCTTTTTCCTTTGTCCCAGAAGGAAATCTCTTAGGCTTATGTGTGGATTTAAAATCACCTTTGAGTTATGGCTAAAAAGTTACCATCTAGTGTTCAGCTCTGGGGAAGAGAAAAATGTGGCCTCTAGACTTGGACTCCTAACTTCCAGGCCTTATTATAACCTCCCATCCATGTGGGGTTGATTTCATAGAGCCTGTGTTCTGCAAGGTCTTGTAACAACCTTTCATCTGTGAGTTTGGGTCCTTTTGGGGGAGTGAAGGGCTAGGGGAGAGGCAGGAAAAGGAGCAACTCCTCCAGAGGCCCCATCCCCCTCTTGCCATGACCAGTCAGGCCTTTAACTTCTTACCACCCACTGCTAGGCTTGTTCCAATGAGGAGCTCTCTCCAGAGCAAGTCAGTCTGAGCAGCTCCATTAGTTCAAAACAAAGCTTTGCTGCTTGACTCCAATCTAGTCTCTGGAAGTTTGGGGGGAAACTATTCATAATTAAACAAGTCACACTACCCAGGGTGGCAAAAGGATCTTTGTCCTGGATTTATAGGGACCAAAGACTGAATGCTCAGCCTCTGTGCTTATCCTTCCATAGTCCTTGGGATATAAGCAGGTCTCTAGTTCTACGACACCAGAGAGCTGAAAGAGAGACTGGTTCAATCCACACTTGCTAGCATCCTTTTTAAAACCTTCTGAAGGCGGTCTTTTTTTTTTTAATTTTTTTATTTATTTATGGCTGTGTTGGGTCTTCGTTTCTGTGCGAGGGCTTTCTCTAGTTGCGGCAAGCGGGGGCCACTCTTCATCGCGGTGCGCGGGCCTCTCACTGTCGCGGCGATCCCACTACTGGGCATATACCCTGAGAAAACCATAATTCAAAAAGAGTCATGCACCAAAATGTTCATTGCAGCTCTATTTACAATGTCCTGGATTTATAGGGACCAAAGACCTGAATGCTCAGCCTCTGTGCTTATCCTTCCATAGTCCTTGGGATATAAGCAGGTCTCTAGTTCTGTGACACCAGAGAGCTGAAAGAGCAACTGGTTCAATCCACACTTGCTAGCATCCTTTTTAAAACCTTCTGAAGGCGGTCTTCTTTGAGGTAGACTTTGGAGGCCTGACATCCAAGACCTTGTGTGTGACGTTTTCATAAAAGTACATATCTTTGGTCTAAAGTGTCTTCTTTTAATATAACACTAGTGAAAATGATGTCGTATGATCGGTTCTGAGTGCTATAGAACCACACATGTGCACGTGTTCTGAATGCCAAATGAGACTGTGTGTATGATGACTTAAATGTAGATGACTAGAATTTATATAGGGAGTCACCAGGCATTTTAGTATATCCAAAACCAGCACTCTGAATTCCTGACACTGTTACTTGATTTAGGAAAGTTATGCCTGCTGCTTCTCTGCCTCTTTGAGGTACTCCCAGCCATCTTACTGCAGTCCTTTAAGTTTAAGTGCAATATATAGAAACACATATGGATATATACAGATTATATATAAGGTGTGACTATAAAGCAGGTAGCCTACTATTTTGTATCTGTCTTGGGAAGCCAGCTCATTACTTTAGAGTCAAATTATACCAAAAATTTGAGATGTGATTGGCTGGCTTAGGCCAACTCTTGGTAAAGCTGGACTTTCAAGTCCAGTGTCTCCTTACTCCAACTCTAGAGACTTTATTGTTTCTTGGGTTTGTTAGAATTGAGACTTTTCCCCAGTCATCTTTGTACTATCTCATGTTTGCATACCTTACATTTCTTTGCCTAGGAACAAGGAAGTCTACCTGTAAGGAGTTTTCTAAATGGAGAATTAAAACCTAATATTTAATACTATGAGTTCTCCCATGTATATACTAATTTATCTGTGAATGTAATACTTTATTAAATGAAGAAAATGATGCTTTCTTCATTTAATAAAGTATTTTCCATATTCCGGAAAATCTATAAACCAGTATAGAATAGATTGAAATTTTAACTGTTCAGGGGCCAAACTGAAACCCTTTCTACTGGCAAATCTTCTTTTTTCAGGGCCCTGGTGACATGATGTAAAAATTTGCTCTAAGCTATTCATGTCCATTACATAGCTAGATTTAAAAATATAATAATAAACATTAACATTTCTAAGCAAAAGGTGTATTAACAGTGACCTTTCGTTACCCAGAGTAAAGCACAGATAATTGAAATCCATAGATAATCAGTGTTTCAACTTATCTATCAAACAATTGATTCATTTATAGTTCTTCCTTCTCCCTACCCTTTCCCACAAGCACCTCCTTTTCAATGGAGTGGGGCTAATGTGTAGTTAGAAATTGAAAAGCAGGAATCACGGAGGGGCTAGAAACCAGCACACATATAAGCAACCCAGTTAGCTGTAGGCGGTCAACCTGATGACAGCGGTTAATGGTGAGTTTAGATGTCACTCTTCACTCTTCTGCTTTGGCATAGTCTCCTGCCCTGAGTTCTAGGCTGTCTCTCCTATAATCACCAAAGAACTCTTAGCGCATATTGGAAGAAAAAAGCTGTGTATGATGCAGAGGAAATCCCATCATTTAAATACATTTCTCTGGCTCTTTGCAAATACTTGCTTTTCCACTATTCTTGAAGGAGCCTCAACCTTTCCTATAACCCATATAGCTTGGCTTGTAGAAAAGGTTGAATTATTCTCTAAGACTACTTGGTCTTAATTCTGTAAAACCAGTTTGTCTTTATGTGGTCTTAAAAATGTTTAGAAGGTGGCATGGGTTACTGAATTGTCTACCTGCCAGCACTCTGATATAGCACAAAAAGTCAATTTCTTTATTCTTCATTGTTCAAGCATTGAGCTGCAGGATGGATGAGGGATTATGGTCCTATGATCATAAGCTTCCAAAACTGGTCAGCATTTGCTTAAATTGCTTAGGTTCCCCAAATGCCTCGGGGGCTCTAGGAGCGTTGGCAGGGCCTGAGGTAGGCTTGGTAGAGTTCTGTAACCTCTGTGTGTGTTGCCACCAGATCATGCCCAGCAGTGGCGTTTCCCTTCTAAGGTCGTTAGATTTGGTGGAAAGAGACCTCTTCCTTCATCTGGTGTTACAAAAAGAAGTTTTGAGTTGTGCTTCAAAAGTGGTACCATCTTTTAATATAATTTTCATGTTTTTATCTTTTATTTGTTTCACTTTTTAGAAGTTTTTAAAAGGCCGTGCTTAGTCACTGTACAGGGTGAGTCAGAGGCAGTTTCACCAAGTTGTAGTAATTGCTGTTTTACTAGTTGCACATTTAGAATACAAAGGAGGCATCAGAAACACACTGACTTTCTCTAAACCCACTTCCTTGTACACAGAGTCTGAGCAGGGACAGCGCCAGGCATCTCTCTGTAAAGGCACCTGCCAATGAGGATTTTACTGGAAGAACTAGGCAAGAAAGGGAAACCTCACTCACATGCAGTCTCTGAGGCAAGCCTGGGCTTAGCTCTTGGTACAGGGTATGCTTAGGCCACACACGATGCTTGCCTTACTTTAAAACTATTTGCCACAGTCCTGTTAAATAGTGTGGAAGTCCTTTTGCACTCTGGTGTGCATGCCGTATGATCAGGACAGCTTTTCCCACCTTACCTGGTTTCCTACAAGCAGGTAGGAAATATAGTGAATTTACCCTAAAATGTCCAATCTGTATTTACGTATCTTGTCAGTGTTTTGCTGTTGGTTTTCTAAAACAATCTGATCAGTAAATCTTATCCAGATCTAAAAAAAAAAGATATGTATTTGATGAAGTCATACAACATGACTAAATGTAATTAGCTGGATAAATATGCACCAGGGAGAAATAAATGTAAACAATCTATGAGATGCAATATTTATATCAAAAACAATAAAATTCAAGGTAAAAAACTCTAGATGATACAAAGATTATTTTATATTTGAAAAGAGTAATTCCCACAATGAAAATATCATATTGAACTATTATGCATCACATAACATAGTATTGGACTGTAGATATAAAGCAAAATCTATTGAGAATTGGTGAGAAAATAACAGGATTCCAATAATAATGGATGACATTAATATGCTTCTCAGTCATGACAAATTAAAGAGGCTAAAAAAATGGGCAAGGAGGTAAAGAACCTGAATAGGGTGATTAATTAAACTTAAGAGAATCCCTCACTATCCACGTCCTCACAATACAAACTCAGGAACCCAATAGATTTAGATAGCAAGGTGTATACTGAATGTAACATTATAAAAAAGAATTTCACTGCAAGCCTCTAGAGCAGAATAAAATGCCAGTTAAAACAAACATTTCAGCAAAGCTTTTCTTTATTCTAAGAAAAGCATCATTTATTCAGGGAGATCATGGAGGGGGTGAGTTGTTTTGTCTTGTTTTTTGGCCTAGGAAATTTTTTGATGGGACCCTTAAAAAATGAAAAGTGAGCTCCTGCCTCCCTTGCTGTGAAGTAATAAGAAATATATATACTAGTCAGTGCTTCCAATTCCAACCTGGAGCGCCTAAAACCCTTGTAAATTTCCATAATAGGGGTGCTAGGAGTGACTTTTGTTCCAATATTTGGTCTTTGACCCAGAGCTCCTAAAACTCCTGTAATTTCCTAAGTGAGGGGGTGATAGACGCATCTTACACAGAGTTCCTAAATCCCTTGGAAGTTCCTAGGTTATAGAAGCATCTTTTGTTCTGATGCGGTAACTGTTGGTAGGCTCCTGGTTGGGGGATGGTCACCAGAAAGACCAAGCTATGAGTAGAACCTTGGAACTTTCAGCCCCACCCTTTATCCTCTGGGGTGGGGAGAAGAGCTGGAGGTTGAGATAATAATCAATCAATCATGCCTATGTGATGAAACCTCCATTAAAATCCCTAAAGTACAGGGTCTGGAGAGCGTGAACACACCCACGTGCTGGGACGGTGATGCACCCCAACTCCACAGAGACAGACGCTTTCGCACTTGAGACCCTTCCAGACCTCACCAAGTGCCTCTTCATCTGGCTGTTCATCTTTATTCTTTATTATATCCTTTATTATATAATAAACTGGTGGATGTAAGTAAGTGATTCCCCAGGTTTTGTGAGATGTTCTAGCAAATTATTGAACCCAAGGAGGGGGCTGTGGGAACCCCTGGTTTATAGCCAGTCAGTCAGAAGTTGCAAAGGCCTGGACTTGCAATTGGTATCTGAAATGGGGGCAACCTCACGGGACTGAGCCCTTAACTTGTAGGATCTTACTCCAGGTAAATAGCGTCAGGATTGAATTGAATTACGGGACACCCAGCTAGTGTTGGAGAATTGGTCCGTGCGGGGAAAAAGAGTCAGACGTTTGGTGTCAGAAGTGCAGTTAGTAAAGGAAACAAGTGTTTCCTTTTATTTGCCAACCCTCCCCAGCCTTGATGTGGAAAAAGATGGTGAGACAGGGGGATAAATTGCCCTACAGAGGAAGTAATTAGTGCACCAACAGCAAATGGGGAAAGATGAGAGATGCAGGGACAGAACACAGCGAAGAACAGAGGCCTGTAGACAGAAGCAGACAGTGAAAAATTCCCGTTTCGAGAATCACTGATGTCTGACATTGAATGTAAAAGTTGTCTCCAGCCCTATACTATGAATGCCTTCTGTCTGTCTCACCCTTTGATTAAAAGTCTGACATGCAGAAGAGCCTTGGGTTAGTGGTGCTTTGGGAGAATAAAGGAGAAAGGACAGGTTCGGTGAGAGCAAATGTATTAACAAAGAGGGCAGCTCCTCTGGAAGGCAAGCTCTCAAGTGCGATGCTCACCGGGCTCTGTTTCCTCTCTACTTTCAGGTATAGGAGAGGATGGTAATTCCCCACTCTCTTCCAGTTTGGTCTTGCCACGTGTCTTTTTGTGGTCAATGAAATATGGACAGGTGTTCATCTGGAAAGAAGTATTTTAGAACCCTTCCTCCTGCTGCAGCTACCGGCAATTTCCAGATGGTGACAACTCCACCAGCTTAAGTCTCTGAGTAAGGAAGACATGGGACACGTCTCCCCACCAAAATTCAGTGGACATACAGCAGGAGCAAGAGAGAAATCTCTGTTGCGTTCAGCCACTGAGATCATGGCATGACTTGATACTGCAGTGTAATGGGCCTGTCATGACCAACAGCCTGCTGAGGCTGGTCATGGTCAGAAGCACCAAAAGCATGGAGTAAGAGGTGGACCAAGAAATGCTCACCCCTCCACGCCATAAGTCTTGGGGAATCTGGGAAAGGCACAGGCCTTCCCACAGTTTGTAGAATAGGGGCTTGAACCATTTTGGTTGCGTATTAAAAGAAAAGGTAAATTGCATATTAAAAACAGGCAGGAGGTCTTAGAGATATTTGTATTATACCTTAATGGAACATTTATAAAAATTCATTACAAATTAGGATACAAAGGAACTTCCAGTAAACCTTAAATACTGAGAAAGACATATTCTCTGACCACAAAACATTAAAACCAGCTAATAAATTTTAACAACAAAAAACTGCCACCTAGAAATCTTAAAACTCTCCCCAAAATAACATTTGTTCAGAGAGGAAGTCTAATCTGCAATCGCATATTATTTAGAAAATGACAAAGGACATGATACATTGACAATTAGGAGCTGTAGCCAGAGACATATTTGGAAACAAACTCATAGCCTTAATACTTCCATTAACAAGAATGAAGATAAAACAGCTAAGCATTCAGCTTTAAAGGTTAGAAAAACAGAATAAACCTAAGGAAAGAGGAAAGGAATTAAATAAGATAACAAAAATTAATGAAACAAAACTGATTAATCCAAGAGCTGGTTATAAATAAATAGACGCATTCTTAGCAACTCAGTAAAGGAGAGAAATAGCAAATATGTAAAACTGGGAAAGAGAATGTATCAGTATAGAGACAGAAAACAAAAATCTATGAGGGCTGGGCTTCCCTGGTGGCACAGTGGTTAAGAATCCGCCTGCCAATGTAGGGGACACGGGTTCAAGCCCTGGTCTGGGAAGATCCCACATGCCGTGGAGCAACTAAGCCCGTGCGCCACAACTACTGAGCCTGCGCTCTAGAGCCTGTGAGCCACAACTACTGAGCCCGTGTGCCCAACTACTGAAGCCCACGTGCCTAGAGCCCGTGCTCCGCAACAAGAGAAGCCACCGCAATGAGAAGCCTGCGCAATGCAACGAAGACCCAATGCAGCCAAAAATAAATAAATAAAATAAATTTATTAAAAAATCTATGAGGGCTGGAGGAGGCAAGAAAAGGGCACAGGAGGAGGTTACCTGCAAGTGAAGCCAGCCCAGCCAGTGGGGGTGGGGGTGGGTGGGAGCAGTAATAGGAGGAAGGGAAGAATATGTGCTATTACTCGGCAATGGTCCCATTTTAGAAAATGGCTGCTTATTTGCATTAGATGTTAGTGTTTAATCAGGCAACTTCTAGGGAAAGTCATAGGTTCCACAAGCCCCAGGCATAATAAGCCTATAAGAAGCACAATTCTCAACACAGAAAACGATCCAGTTCTGGCTTTGCAGTTGTCCAGGAGGGAAGGAACAGATCCATTTTCGCGACTGGTTCATTGTGTTATCACCCTGCCTTGGATCAGGACAGCCGCCTCACGCTAGGACTGGCGTACAAAGTGCCACTGGTTATTGCAGAAGTGGGAGGGAGCCACGGCCCACAGGGGAACAACCTGCCCCCAGCTTGTGGTACAATAGGGATGTGCCACACCTTTGTGGGTGGTGACAATCTGGGCCCTACCTCTCTTTCCAGGGCCGGGGGAAGCCCCTCCTCCAACCTGAACCTTTACTTAAAACCTAACTAGTAAAACTGAGCCTCGATGTAAACTACAGGCTTTGGGTGCTAATGATGTGTCAGTGCAGGTTCATGGATTGTCACAAATGTACCATGCTGGTTGGGCACGTTGACAAGGGGGGAGGCTACGTATGTGGGGCAGGGAGTAAATAGGAAAATCTCTGTACCTCTGCTCAATTTTGCTGTGAACCTAAAAATGCTCTTTAAAAAATTAAGGCTATTTTTAAAAATCTAACTAGTTACCATCATTTGCAGCTCTAACTAGGTAATCACTATTTATTGTCCGCCTTTGACATTAACTGGTTCGTTCTTGTATCCTCTCTTCTCCTCTCCTTCTCTCCTCTTTTCTCTCTCTTCTTTCTCTCTGCCTCTTCCTCTCTCACTTCAGACCAGTCCTAACCACCCTAGAGTCAGGAGGGCAGGATCATAATCTCAGCTCCTCCACCACACACCCCACCCAGCGATGGGCTTGCAGGCAAATCAATTGATCAAGTTTTGACATCCTTCTATTCAGCAATAAAATGAAGATGCTGATCTGGTTTAGAAGTTTTCAAACTGTGTTCTGAGAACCCTGAAGATTCTAAAGAAATGCAACAGGGGTTCTACAAGCATTGGATTCCACCTTCTCTACCTATTTGAAAAACTATAATAAGCCATGCATTTTAATATTCCTAATTTAAGTACATCTAAGACTACCAATATCTTGGATTAATTCTTCTTTTCCATGACTTCTTTTCCTTCTGCAGATTTGAGAACTGCCTAAAACATGTCCTTGAATAGGAAAATTCTATTTCTGAGTCGGTAGTTTTTTGGAAAGTAAAGCCCATTCATGTCTGCTCACATGCAAATGTGCCGTCAGGTACATTACCAGTGGATATATGCACTGGGCTGAAAGAAACACCACAAGCAGCTCAGCTATACCTGCTTGAAGCCAGCTCTTGACAGGACAAAACTAAGTTTTGGGTGTTCTTCTCTAACTTCTAATATTTATATATATATTGTCTCTTTTAGATGAAGTGAAATAATTACCCATAAAAAGAGAGCAAGGTTTTGTATGTATCGCCCAACACAGTAATGTGTATGTGCAATTGTATAATATGTACATTGTATGTATGACTCATAAAAGGCTAAGTGCAAAGTACAATGTGGCTGTATTTTTACCCTGTCTCCCTGGGAGTTGGATTACCATGAGATACATGTGAACATGAGGCATCTCTGCTCTACAGAAAATGTTCAGTGTCATTGACAGTGGTAACTTGTGGTTATCTTTATGCTGCTGCTTTGTACATTACAATCACCCAGGTAATTTATGAGAGGATGCCCACTTCAAAACTTAACATTGATACAAGAAGAGAAGTAATGTTTTTTCTTCTCAATAAGTGTGTAAAATTGTAAATAAGTTTGTAAAATTCAGGAAGATGTGTCAGGTTTATTTTTTTAAGAACCTGGTTTTAGAAACCCAGAAGTAAGGCCTCCTGGAAGCTGTGGCTGTAGCTTATTTAAAGCCATCTCTGTGAGCAGCAAAGATAAGCACAAGCTATTAAGAAAGTGGCAATGCCTTTCAAACGAAGGTTTTAATTTGCCAAGAAAATGAAGACATTGTCTTTAAATATTCCCTTCTCAGAATTACTCATAATACCTTGGGGAGTGAATTCCAGAATATTGGTTTTTCATAACAAAGTTTAAGGCAAAGAGGTGGTTTAAACATTTCACATGAAGCAAGAAATTATTCTGAGTGTATTTTTCTGATAAGAAACTTAGCTAGATTCCTCCGAAACATAACAAGACTACCCCAGCTTGCAGATCATGTTGGTATTTTTAATAAATCAAATGAGCTTCATTTGGCAATTTAGGGTCACAATATTACATGCTTACAAATCACTCAGCATTGAAAATGAAAGCATTTGGACTGAACATTCCAAACAAAATGCATTTGACTATTTTAAAACTCTGAGTAAGTATCTGACAGAAGTAAAGGCTAAGGAATAATTTAATAGCACTGTTGAACATTTCACAGTATTAAAAGAACACTGACACGAATTTTCTACCAAACACTGAAGATTTAAATTGGCCGAGTTGCTCATTCAATCAACTCCATCCAAACGGAACACTCTTGCAGAAAAGGGACGAACGCTGTTGTTAGATGCTGCGTGATTCAGCTGAGGAAATAAGCATTCAGCAAATGGCGTGTAGAAGGTAGAATGGTGAGCAAAACCAGGCAACATCCCGGCAAGCATGGAAGGTGGAGGTTGGTGCAGGAAACAGGCACTGACCTGTAACCACAGAAACAACTGTACCTGCACCCGTGACAGCTGCTGTGTAGGAGGGGCACGCTGTGCTGGGAATCCCTATCATTAGCGAATTTGGCCTCCTAGTAAAGCAGGTCAGGCAGGTCAGGGGCAGCATCTCTAAGAAAGCGACATTTGTGCTGACATTGTAGGGAAGAATAAGAGTCAACAATGAAGTAGGGAGGAGAAAGTATTCCAGGCTGGGGCATTAGCATGTACAAAGGCCCTGTGGTGGACCAGAGCACGGCCAGTATGAGGAATCAAAGGAAAGCTAATGTGAGAGTTGAGCCGAGGAGCCTGGAGAGGCCAGAGGGGGTGACACGTGGGAGCCAAATGCTGCTGGGTCATATTTCTCCATTCAGCCATTTACAATCAGTCATTCATGAATCAGTATTTACTGAGAGCCTTCTAGGTGTCAGACAGTGTTCCAGGTACATGGGGAGATGTACTAGTTTATAGGACAAGTAAGGATCCTGTTTTCATGGAGTTTACATCCTAGATAGATAATAAATAATACCCTATTTAAAACTCAGAGCAGGGCATTGGCGAGGGATGGATTGGGAGTTTGGGATTAGCAGATGCAAACCAGTATATACAGAATGGATAAACGACAGGTCCTACTGTACAGCACAGGGAACTATATTCAATATCCTGTGATAAACCATAATGGAAAAGAATATGAAAAAGAATGTGTATATATGTATATTTATATATACAACTGAATCACTTTGCTGTACAGCAGAAATTAACACAACATTGTAAATCAACTCTACTTCAATAAAATAAATTTTAAAAACTCAGAGTGTTAAGAGCAATGACGAGAATTAAAAGAGGGAGATCACTGAACTGTACACCTAAAAATGATTAAGACGGTATGTTATTTGGATTTTATCACAATAAAAATTTTGAAAATAATAGGAAAATGGGCTCTAAACAAACAAACAAAAAAAGAGGTTGGTGTACTCACCGTTTGGAAACCAACATGGTAATAATTGTTTCAAGCAAGAAGCATCACTGTGTGCTAAATCTACTGGGCAAAACGATGATGGCAAACAGGATGTTTATACAGTCTCAGAGTGCATCCTCACAAGGTACTTCATAATTACAAGAGATGAATAGTAACGTTACAGTAGAGAGGACTGGCCGTGTGTACCACCTGAGACGATGCTCAGAGATCACAACACCAGCTCACTGCTAGACCTGCCAAGAATGCACGGTCTGAATCTCATCATGAGAACACATCTGACAGATCCAAACTGAAGGACATGCAGCGAAAGAACTGGCCTGGATCCTTAAAAAATGTCAAGGTTACGAAAGATAAAGGAAGACTGTGGAACTATTCCAGGCTGAAGGATCCCAAAGAGAAATGATCCTGGATGGAATATTGGACCAGGAAAAAAACTGTTTTATTTTGCTCTAAGAAAATATTAGTGGAACAATGGCAAAAGTTTGAGTCTGTAGATTCAATAATAGGATTGTACCAATGTTCATTTTCTGGTTTTAATAATTGTATTTGGTTATATAAGAGAATGTCTTTGTTTTTAGGAAACACACACTGAAGTACTTAGAGGTAGATGGGAAGCATTATGTTTGCAGTTCACTCTCAAATAGTTTAAAAAAATTATGTGTGTGTACAGATGTAAATATATGTATGTATATTATGTATGTAAATGCATATATGCTGAGAGAGAGAATGCCCTCGGAAGAGGCAATACTTAGGATGAGTTATAAATGACAAGAAGGGACTAGCCAAGGAAGACCCTGTGAAAGGGCAGTTCAGGCAGAGGGAACAGCTAGTGCAAAGGCCCTGAGGCTGGAAAGCACTTGGTGAGCGTAAGGAGCAGAAAGAACTCCGGTGAGGCTGAAGCTGGACTGAGTGGGCGAGGGAGCAAGTGCTGTGAGATGGGAGCAGAGAGGAGTTTTGCCTTTTTTCTAAGAATAACAGGAAGCACTAATGCGTTTTAAACAGGATGGGGATGATGGGGACTGGACCAGAGCATGGGGGAGACGGAGAAAAGTACATGGATTTGGGATTGTTTAGGAGATTAAAAAATCAAACAGGATGTGGTGGTGACCTGGACGTGCCCTCTGGTTCTCTTCTTTCAAGCTTTGGATCTGAATGGAACTGAACCTAAGATATCAAGTGAACTGTAAAATGCCCCTACCCCATCCCGCTCTAGGTTTTGTTTTGTTTTCATTATTCCCACGCCCCTTTTCCAGACAGTGCCACAAAATACAGACCAGGGACAGAGCAGATTGCCACCGTGGGAGGAGCCCTCAGGAATATGGAAATTATACTTAGATGTAAGGGCGACTGGTCTCCTCCAGAGGCACAGGCCCCATCTCCGAGGTTAGCATGGTGTTTCTAACATCCCAGCACAAAGCAGGGAAGTGCCATGTGCTGGAGACCAGATCCCCCTCTACAGCCAGACCACTGCTTCAGAACACTCCCACCCAGGGAGAGCAGCTGTCTGTGCCGACCCGGAGATTGCCTACCCCTCCTTCTTGAGAAAGACAGCAGATGCTTTTCTATAATGTCAATTACTCCAAGGAATGTCATCATTTTTATGATTAATCAGTTGCTGAGTGTATACTCAGGGACATATGTCAGGTGGGTATCCAAGGACAACAAAAGACCCTGCGAAGAGGAGATAAAATGAATGCAGCCCTATAGCTGATAGTTAGAGCGACAGATTAACTGGGTATATTACACAAATATCTCTCCATGTAGACTATGGCCAAAACAAGGACTATTTTAATAACCTAAATTCACCGTGAAACAAATCTATTTTTAAAACCTATAGGTTTTGTAAATTGGGGGGGAAAGTTGTAAATAATAAATATCCCCTTGACACAACTCAAATAATAATGAGCTGGGGAGTCTGAAACTGTGATTGTCACTTATAAAATAGCACCCAATGAATAAAAAATAGCTTTTGTGCTTAAAAGGATTCTTCCAAGAAGGAATCAAATCAAACAGGAGTATTCTACTTGCATTCTGAGGCCCAGTTCAAATGTCAACCCCTTGGGAAGTTTTCTCTGATCCCTCGAGCAGAATGAACAGGCCTCTCCTCCAAGCCCTTCCAGCATCATCAGTGGGGAGTGGAATTATTCACCATGCTAAGACTCTGAGGAGTCTCTTCAATTTCAGTACCTAGCATACTACTCAGCTTCCTTCTCATTCTAGAGCCTTAAAGACGACGCAAATATGAAGAGGATTAGTAGTAACAGAGCTGCTAACACTTAGGGAACAGTACGTGGGGCCAGGCACTAACTCCACGCAATCATTCTTTTAATCCTCTCAATAACCTACATGAAGTAGGTGCCACCAAGATGAGGAAACTGAGCAAGAGAAGTGAAGAGATGTGTCTAAGGTCACACTGCTAGTAAGTGGGGACAATCAGGATTCTAATTCAGGCATTCTTACTCTGCCACCTCCCAGATGGGGTTGAGATGAGAAATCACTGGCCTGGGAGTCAAAATACCTGGGGACAAGTCTTTATTTGGTAGTTTACCAGCCTGCGAATACCCACTGAGCCCCCCTGGCCTGCAATCCCAGAGTTCCAGGTCTCATCCACACCTACCTGCAAGACAGCAACTGCCCCCTGGCTGGGCTTCCCACCACTGAGCACAGCCTGGGGCTTCTGGATTAGCAACCGAGCCAAATATTTTTGATGAGACATATGTTTTTGGGTGGATGTACCTGGGCATCAGTGCTTTCCTGATGAATTTACTCATAGTTTTTAAAGACCAAATGAGGCGCTGGGCCAAGTGCTAAGATGCAGCAAAGGCATAGCAAATGGTCCAGGAATGAAGAATTCAGAAGTAAATTCAAACAAGGAAGCCAAACCTCAAGATTACAATCTAGAGCTCTATGGCATGTGCTCTCCCATCATGCCACAGGCTCTCCCATCATGCCACGTGCTCTCCCATCATGCCACATGCTCTCCCATCATGCCACGTGTTCTCCCATCATGCCACGGGCTCTCCCATCATGCCACAGCACATTCACTCAGGCAAGAGAAACTCATTCTGTCTTCTGCTACATTACCCTTTTCTTTATACCTTCTACACACGTCTTATGTTCCAGGGATAGTATCTCTTTATGGGTCGGTGGCTTGGAACCACTTACAATTTCAGACTGACTGACCTTTCTGAAACATTACTCAAGGATAAACAAATTGTTTCCTTTGCACTCAGGGGCATTACAATTTGAAATTCAATTTTTTTGTACACTAGATCAACCACCAAAATGGTACAAGGGCATTTGCTCCTTTCAGCTTCTGCCTTCATATCACACTGGATATGAAGCCACTGTGACCTGTGCTTTCTTAGAAATTCATAATGGCATGAAATTTTTATGGGTTTAAAAAAATCGTGACATGTTTTTGCTGATAGGAAAAACAGGTGTTTTGACATCCCAGATTGGTTACCTCCACCCAGAATGAAGGAGACAGCTTGTATTCATAGCAGAAAATGGAAAATAGCATAATCTGTATGATCGTTTTCCTCTCAGGCCACTAGGCCCTCACTTGTGAAGAACATTCCTGTGCTCAGGTTTGATGACCTGATTGCCTTATCACGTGGGTCCTTTCCTCCTCCTCACTCATCCACAGAGGTAAGATTAGAAATGTCACAAATTGACGCAGAGATAAAAAAAGAAGCCTCTTTTGGAATCTGTTGTTTGTCTCCGTATCTTTGACATTACTCTTCGCTGTATTCGTCAGGCTAAGCTAGGTTATGCTGCAGTAACACCTCTTTCCCCCTGCCTGTGCTCTCCCTGACCACACAAAGTAAAGGAGAAGCCTCCTTCTCCTACAGGAGACTCGTCATTGTAGACCCTACCTGGAAATGGAGGCATGCGCTTTAGCTCTCCCGGTGATTAGAATGTGTGGCCACAGTGGTGATCACTGAAGACCTTTGCCACTGACGAGGTTTCCTGGGCCACAGGCAGCATCTATTGCCTCTAAGAAGGTGGAAGCCTCTGTCTTTTTGCTGCTTTAAATGTTGGCCAGAAGAACTGGCGATACTTTTATAGTGCATCCCAAGTGTATTACTTTAAATATGGCAGCTATATAGTTAAGGGATTTCAGGTTGTTAGAGAGGGAAGGTCCAAAATCCATTAGAGCACATTGAAGAAAATGAAATTAGTTTAGGAGTGCAAATACACATCAAGCCATTAAATAATTTAAAAGGCACTTAGCGTAGCATGGAGCCATATAAGTACGGGCACTCTTAAACTGCTTGAGATGTTCTAAGTGAAAATGTTTGGCAGGATTAAACTTGAAGACTGATGCGAAAAACCTGAAATTCTATAGGAAGCATTCTCTTGTGAAGGACAGTGGGGACAAATGTTTAACAAGGGCGATCTCCTGGTCACTAATGCCATGGGAAATTGTGTGTGTGGCAGTCACTGCCAGCTGCCCATGCAATATTCACCCCTTCTTTCTTACTAACAGAACTTCAATTTTATCCAAGGTACAGTGTGCCCCCTCAAAACCTCCATTTCTCAGCCTTCCCTGGAGCTAGAAGCAACCATTTGATACAGTCCTAGTCAATAATGTGTAAGCAGAAATCAGCAGGGAATTTCTGGGCAAGTGTAAATTCCTGATAGAAATCCTATCCCTTCTCCCTCAGCACTTCCTTCTCCTTCTCTCTGTCTAGAAGCTATTCGGTTGACCAAAAAGTTCCTTCGGGTTTTTCTGTAACATCTGATGGAACATCAATTGTTGGGAGATCGGAAACGGAGTAGCTGGTCTGCAAACTTTCAAGAGGAAGAACACCACCTACGAAGCATGGCAGAGCAGGGAGACAGAAGGAGCCTGGCATGTTGATGACATCGTGAGCCACTGAGCCAACCCTGGGTTGCCGAACTCTGAACTTTCTAAGTGAGGGAAATAAACCCCTATTGGACTAAGCTACTGCAGTTGGTTTTCTATTTAATGAAGTTGGAGGCAATACTCAACCAATATAGCGCGTTAACACAGACAAAGAATTCCCTGTCCAATAAACTTTGGAATTGGTAGGGTACACCCAGGTCCTTGTAACAGGACTTTTCCCAACCATTTATATCCCAGATGCCTGGTGATGCTTTGAGAGGAGGATAGAATACAGGGTCCCCCAAACGCTCTTGACCATGGAAAATTTTGTTTCATGTTACATTCCCTGAGAATAGTGCTCTACCAGACATACTTTGGGAAACAGTGTTCAAGGTGCCTTCTTCCTCCCACTTCTCTCCCCCCTCCCTCCCTCCTGGGCTAAGGAAACAACATGTCTTTGTAGGGCATACAAGTATAAATTCTTAGCGAAAGTTAAAACATAAAATCATCGTAACTTTGCTTGCTGGGTTGAATAGTGAGTGCCTCCCCCACATACTGTGACTGTGACCTTATTTAGAAATTGGGTATTTGCAGAAAGTTAAGACGAAGTCATAGGGATTAGGATGGGCCCTGAATCCAGTGGCAGGGTTGTTATAAGGAAAAGGAGATTTGGACAGAGAGGCACAAGGGACACACAGACACAGAGGAGAAGGCTATGTGACAGTGGAGGCGGAGATGGGAGTGATGCAGCTGCAAAAGCCAAGGAACACCAGGCATTGCGGACCACCAGCAGTAAGCAGGAAGAAGCAAGGAAGGCTTCTTCCCTTAGAGCCTTCAGAGGGAGCACGGCCCTGCTGACACCTTGATTTCAGACGTCACCCTCCAGAACTATGAAAGAATACATTGCTGTTGTCTTAAGGCATCCAGTTTGTAGTATTTTTGTTAAAGCAGTCCTAAGAAACTAATATACTTTGTAACATTATAACAAAGTTTAAATAGCTGTAATTTTCCCCCTGTATCCAGGGCTGAGAATTAAGGATAGATGGAGGCCTAGACTCTAGAGAGCCTGCCTCAGCCCCACCCATCTCCTCTACCATATTTTAGATTCTTGAAAGGAATTTATATTCTTCCTGTCTCTTTTCCTTGAAATCAAATAGTCTCTTGAAAACTCTGCCATTAACAAAGGGAGAAGGTGACATTTAGAAAGAAATGCCCTGAAGAGCAGCTTGTCAGGAACCCGGATTTGCAGTTATTACGGACGGCTACACCCTGGGTCAATGCCTTGTCTTCTCTCAGCTCCATTTGCCTGAACCTATGACTAGGGGTGGGGTGGGGTCGGGGGTGGGGGGTGGAGGGGCGGGAAGGGTGGCGGCCTTTCCACCTCGACAGGCTGGAATTCCAGCGGCAACGTTTCACATATGTGACATCTGACACATGTTACTCAGAAACATAAAGACAGGTGAGTTCATTTGTATATAAGAATCTTACTTCCTAGGATATTTCTTTGAGCTGAAGTAGAGAAAGGAATGCAATTTTATGTTTGGGGTAATGTTTGTCTTGACATATTGATTCTTTAGAGAAAGGTGTAATAGAAATTGCTAGGTAATGAATGTAGGTCTTCCTTTCCTACCCTTAAAAGAAACTCACACTTACAAAATGAATTATTCACATTACAAAATATGTTGTTATTTTATGAACAAGTTTACTAAAGATTTCCCTTAAAATAAACAACAGAGCAAAATAGTGACTTCACCTGCTCTTCCCCAATCTAAACAACCCAAGATCCTTCAGACTTTCTTCATCTGAACTACTTTCCATCTACTTGACCATGTACTTTGTTTTTTCCTGAAACCCAGCCACTTTTCATCATACATTGTAAGTGTGATAACCAACACAGAGCACAATACTCTCAAAACTGAACAATGCACAGAAAGCTTAGGAAAAGAATACATCTTGGAGCCTGAAGGTCATTTTCTCAATGTATCCCACAGGTTACAGAAAATGCAGTGATGTCACGAGATATGAAAGAATCCCTGCTTTTCACAAGGACACACAAGATACAATGTCTTTGTAAGGTACATCATGATATTGTAATTATCAGACAAAAATGTTTTAAAATGTTTTAAATGCAAATAGGCCTTGTCAAAAATGGTTTGAGGATGTCAAAGAGACTATAAATTCCGTAACACACACACTTTGGACATTTGCCTGTGGACATTTGCAGTGTGATTTGTGCTTACCAAGGACACAGACACCTTAAAATAAGACACTGTCTCCCTAATTATCTAATTATATCAACAGCACTATTGACTCTTACATTGACAACAAAGGAGAAAAATAAGTCAAAATAATGAATTAAGTTTTTTAAAGTCATAAACTGCTGGTCTATGTAGGGTTACCTAGTTATAAGTTTTTCTCATCCAAAAAATGAAATTAATAATCCCATCTACCTTATAGGGTTGTCATGATAACTAGATTTAAATACATATAAGTATAAATGTATAGCATTGTCTTAGTCTACTTGGGCTGCTATAACAAAATACCCTAGACTGGGTGGTTTGTAAACAACAGAAATTTATTCCTCACAGTTCTGGAAGCTGGGAAGTCCAAGATCACATCACCGGCAGATTCAGTGTCTGATGAGGGCCCATGTCCTGGTTCATAGAGGGCTGTCTTCTTGCTGTGCCCTCATATGGAAGAAGAGGCAAGAGAGCTCTCGAGTGTCTCTCTGAGGTCTATTTTATAAGAGCGCTAATCCCCATTCATGAGGGCTCTGCCCACTTGACCTAATCACCTCCTAAAGGTCCCACCTCCAAACACCATCACATTAGGGGAGATGTAAACATTCAGTCTATAGCAAGCGTTAATATAGTCTGACATGTAGAATGTACTCAATAAATGCCAGTTACTACTATTATTATGGAGCCAAGTGGAAAGATTTGGGATATGTTTTAGAGAATTGAACCAATGCAATATTCTGATGGATTAGACAAGAAAGTGAAGGAAAGAGAGAAACCAAGGACAATTCCAAGATTTTTGGCATGGGCAACTGGGAGGATGATGTAATACAGAGAAAAGTGGGTTTGAGGAAAGATATCAAGAACTATAACAGGGTCATGTGAGGTTTGGTCTGAGATGCCTGTAAGACATCCATGTGGAAATGTCAAGGAGGTCATTGGGATTACAAGTCTGCAGCCTCACCACTCAAAGTAAGGTCCCCAGACCAGCAGCACCATCATCACTTGGGAGCTTGTTGAAAATGCAGAATCTTAGGCCCCAGACTAATGAAATCAGAATCTGCATTTTAACAAGATCCCCAGGTGGTCAGTATGCACATTAAAGTTTGAGAAGCACTAAGCTAGAGCTCTGGTGAGAGAGAGACTTCGGAGACATCAGCATTTAAATAGAGTCTGAAGCTAAAGCCTGGATGAGCTCTCCTAGGGAGAGTCTGTAAGGAGACTAGGTGGCCCCGGGTAGAGCCGTGGGGCTCTCCCACATTTAGAGGTCTGGTAAGGATGAGGGGAACCACACAGAGGAAGAGGAGGAACAGCCAGTGAGGCTAAGGGAAATCCAGGAGAGTAAAAGGTTCCAGAAGGCCAGAAAATGGAATGTTTCAGGAAGTGTTCAACTGTATTGAATGCTGCTGATGGGTCAGGTAAGATAAGAACAGGGTAGAGGCCATTAGGTTTGGCAACGTGGAGGTCATCAATGACCTTGACAAGAGCAATTTCACTGGTATAGAGAGGACAGATTCCCAAGTGCAGACAGTGAGGAAGAAGGGAGACAGAGAGCAAAGGCAACTCTTGCAAGTTTTGCTGAGCACATAAAGAGAGAAATGGGGTAGTAGTTGAGATGTTTACGTAGGAGATACTAGAGCATGCCTGACTACCAAGGGGAATGTTGTAATTGAGGGAGGCAGAGAGGGAAGGCAATGATTCAGAAAAGGGAAAGACCAGCTGCTGGAGTAGTGTTTTGAGGTGAGAGGGAAGGGGCCCAGAACCCAGAAGGAAGGACAGCCTCTGACAGAAGAAGAACTCAGCTCATTGCTTCTGTTTCTCAATGAACTCAGAGGCACCCAGCAAGGTGGGTGGGGTGGGGAGGGAAGGAGATTTAGAGAAAGGAGGAGTGAAGTAGTCATTTTGGAGAGTGGGAAAGTAAGTTCCTCAGGATTGCCAGGTAGTCAGGGAGTTTTTTTGAGATTTTTGGCTATGCGTTTAAGAAAACCCACGCTTTCCCATAACATGCTTCATTCCTCCAAAAACGTCCTACCCTAATGCATGAGCCATAAATTATGAGAAAGTGCATCTTCTCCATCCATTCTCACTATTCTCGTAAGCATTTTATTAGTTAAAGGTCACCATCAGCAGAGCAAGACTAGACAAGGAGTCATTGCAGAGCCACAGCAAGACGGTGAGACAAAAGGACAGATGCCTTCTGTCCCCTCCCTGAGATTTATGGCTGGGGGTGACACAGGAATTAATGACATGAAAACACGAGATGCCTCAAGAGAGGAAGTTTTTCCTCCTCATCTCACAATTCACAAGAAGAGCTAGGAGATCCCTCACGAGACTAGTACTTTGGTAAACAACACCAGCTACTGTGAATGGCCTTTAATTGAGTTTTGAACAAGCCCCAAGTCAATAATGCTTCCTTGGTTACTGCCCTTCCTGCTTGGAAACCAAACTCATTGAACAGTCACATAATTCTTTGCAGCACCCACTAATCCAGCTACATACACCCCCTTTCTGTGATCCCAAAATCAAAAATCTAAAGCCTGCCTTTCCCCGGAGCACACGGCACTCACAGCACACGCCTCACACACTCAGCACCTGCACGCAGTGTACATGGCCTCCTCGCGCCCTACAGCCACCTCTATTTTCACTGTTTCAAAAACCCCTTTGCCTTGGGAGTACACACCCTCCACCTAGACTTCCCATCACCCCTCCTTTGGGCTAGCCTCTACTGCTCTCCTGGTCACTCCTCTCGATCACTGATGACTTCAGCTCCTTCCTGGCTGACCGTCTTCCCCTCCGTCACTATCCTTACTCATTCCTGATGATGCCGATTTCAGCCTCCATATCCATGCAGTGATCCACCCAACACCCAACCTCACATTTTCTTGGCCTCTAGAGCCAATGATCTCTCCTTTCAATCCAGCCTCAGCCACCCACTCCCATGGGCACATACCCTAGATTTTGCTGTCACCAGCAAGATCACCACCTCCCCCATCTGGAGTTCACATCCTACTCCTTGACCATGCCCTTCCAGCCCACCTACTCAGATATCCCTCCTCTAAGAATTCAGTGTCTCCAAGACCTCCTACTCACTTTCTCACCCCAAAATCCACCCTTCACATCCCTTCTTTTCTAGCTTCAATTAACTACTCCAGCTGGGTAACCACTTTGCAAAACACCTCTAACCCCTCTGTTCTTCTGTCCTCCACTATTCTCACCATGCAGAGCCCCACCTTTGGTCAAACCCTACATGACCTTGCTTCCAGTGTGCATCTGAGCAGTTGACCCTTGCACACAACCGTGCAGACTGGACTCATTTCAAAATTCCCTCCACACCTTTCAAATGATTTCTTAACATTGCCAGGCAACCTGCCTTTCCCCTGTGTCGACTCTTCAAGAGGATCGTTTCCCACCTTCTCATCTCTCCTCAATTCTCTCCCATACCTTCCTCACCCCCACTCTCAGCCAATGGTGTCATCTCAAATAGCATAATGAAATGCTTTCAATCAGCCCACGCTACCTCATCCTCCGACCCAATCCCACTAACCCACGTGAGTCAGCTCAGTGTCACCTCCCCAGAGAGGCCTTCTCTGGCCACTCTGGCTAAGCAGCCTCCTCTTGTCACTCTCTGCTTACCTGAATTTATCTTCTGCATAACAAGTATCAGTGCCTGGCACCATTCGTTTGTTTGCATGTTTAGCATCTTTCTCTTCTTCCTAGAGGGTGACCTCCTAGTTTGCCCTGGCATTCCCAGCACCTGGAACAGTAGCTGCCCATAGAGGGAGTTCAGTAAACCCTTGTCAACTGACTGACCGATATTCGTAGTTAAACCACGCAAACCTACCTACAACTGTAATAAATTACTCATTGCTGCTAGTATACCTCAATCATGGTAAAAATGTTATGGTAGAATACACATAACATAAAATTTACCATCTTAGCCATTTTTAAGAGTACAGTTCAGTGGTATTAAATATATTCTTAATGTTGTTTAACCATCACTACCATACATTCCATAACTCTTTTCATCTTGAAAAACTGAAACTCTATAACCATTAAATAATAACCATCTATTTCCCCCACCCCAGCCCCCAGCCACCACCATTCTACTTTCCATCTCTATGATTTTGACTACTCTCAGTACTTCATATAAATGGAGTCATCCAGTATTTGTCTTTCTGTGATTGGCTTATTTTACTTAGTGTATGTCCTCAAGGTTCATCCATGTTGTAGTATATGTTAGAATTTCCTTCTTTTTAAGGCTGAATATTATTCCATTGTATGTATATACCACATTTTCCTTGTCCATAGATGGACACTTGGGTTGCTTCCTTGTTTTAGCTAATGTGAATAATGCTGCTATGAACATGGGTATACAAATATCTCTTCAAGTCCCTATGTCAATCAAATTTAAATATACATTTTCTTGAACATCTTTTATTTAACCTTTTTTCCCCTCCCTTCACCCCCCCAAATTAACAGTAGGGCTGCTATCTGGGCCAAATATATCTATTTTAAAGAAGTATTGGGGAATTCCCTGGCGGTCCAGTGGTTAGGACTCTGGGCTCTCACTGCCAAGGGCCCAGGTTCACCCCCTGGTCAGGGAACTAAGATCCTGCATGCTGCGCAGCACGGCCAAAACAAACAAGTAAGTAAATAAATAATAAAATTACTATCCCTCTACTCTACCATCAAAACAACTCCTCTTTAAAAAATAAAATAAGGGCTTCCCTGGTGGCGCAGTGGTTGAGAATCTGCCTGCCAATGCAGGGAACACGGGTTCGAGCCCTGGTCTGGGAAGATCCCACATGCCGCAGAGCAGCTAGATCCGTGAGCCACAATTACTGAGCCTGCGCGCATCTGGAGCCTGTGCTCCGCAACAAGAGAGGCCGCGATAGTGAGAGGCCCGTGCACCGCGATGAAGAGTGGCCCCCGCTTGCCACAACTGGAGAAAGCCCTCGCACAGAAACGAAGACCCAACACAGCCAAAAATAAATAAATAAATAAAAATAAATGTACTAAAAAAAAATAAAATAAAATAAAATAAGGAGGTATTTACTGACTAAAAGGATAAAGACCAGAACTTGGAGTAAGCAAATTTTAAAATTGGAATCAATATTAAAGCTGTCTTGGGACTTCCCTTAACCACTTCACAGTGGTTAAGAATCCGCCTGCCAATGCAGGGGACACGGGTTCGAGCCCTGGTCCAGGAAGATCCCACATGCCGCGGAGCAACTAAGCCCGTGCGCCACAACTACTGAGCCTGCGCTCTAGAGCCCGCAAACCACAACTACTGAGCCCACGTGCCACAACTACTGAAGCCCGCGTGCCTAGAGCCCGTGCTCCGCAACAAGAGAAGCCACCGCAGTGAGAAGCCCGTGCACCACAACGAAGAGTAGCCCCTACTCACTGCAACTAGAAAAAGCCCGCGCGCAGCAATGAAGACCCAATGCAGCCAAAAATAAATAAATAAATTTATTAAAAAAAAAAAAAAAGCTGCTTTCCTCCCTTCCTCTCTCCCTCCCTAAGGGAGCAGCCCCTCATAGTTCAAACCACAGCATCCTCCAGAGAAGAGCTCCAGAAGCAGCCTGTGCAGGAGGGAAGGATCATGTACCCCGGTCCTGAAATCAGTCCCCTGACATCACCTTCCTCTCAGCAACTCCCCCCGAGTCTCCCATTCCACGCCCCCTGTTACGCTTCTGCTCCCCCTTTGAGACTAAGGAAAAATCCTTTTCCTGTTTACCTCAGAATGGCAGAGCCTTCCTGACATTTAAAAGACAACAAACAACAAAAAAGAGATACTGTGGCATATAAGCAAATGAAAAGATGCTCAGTGGCATTGATCATTAGGTAAATGCAAATTAAAAACACAATGAGATACTACCCCACACTTATGATGGATAAAATTTAAAAAACAACAACAACAACAACTAACAATACCAAGTGCAGAACAAAGAGAACTCTCATACATTGCTGGTGGGAATGCAAAATGGTTCTGTCATTTTGAAACCGTTTGGCAGTTTCTTATAAAGTTAAGCATACACTTAACCACACTGGAATCCCACTCCTAGGGATTTACCCAAGAGAATTGAAATCTCATGTTTATACAAAAACCTGTAGGCCAATATATATATAGTGGCTTTATTCACAGTCATCAAAAACTGAAAACAACCCAAATGTCCTTTAGTGAGTGAATGGCTAAACAAATTGTGGTACAGCCATCCAAAGGAATATACAAAAAGGAGGGACTATTAATATTGTAACAACATGGTTGAATCTCAAAAACATTAGGCAAAGTGAAAGAAGTCAGACACAAAAAGCTACTGTATGGTCCCATTTATATGACATTCAGGAAAAGGCAAAACCAAAAACAGATGGGTGGTTGTCAGGGGCTGTGGGTGGAGGGAGAAGATTCACTACAAAGGGGCATGAGGGCCCTTTTTCTACTTTGATTGTGGTGGCGGTTACATGACTGTATATATTTGTCAAAATTCATAGAACTGGACTTCCCTGGTGGCACAGTGGTTAAGAATCCCCCTGCCAATGCAGGGGACACGGGTTCGAGCCCTGGTCCGGGAAGATCCCACATGCCACGGAGCAACTAAGCCCATGCACCACAACTACTGAACCTGTGCTCTAGAGCCCGCGAGCCACAACTACTGAGCCCACGTGCCACAACTACTGAAGCCTGCGTGCCTAGAGCCCGTGCTCTGCAACAAGAGAAGCCACCGCAATGAGAAGCCCGTGCACCGCAACGAAGAGTAGCCCCCTTTCGCCACAAGTAGAGAAAGCCCGTGCACAGCAATGAAGACCCAATGCAGCCAAAAAATAAATAAATTAATTAATTTTTAAAAAATTCATAGAACTATACATCTAAGGAAGGTGAATTTTACTATATATAGCATATAATATCATATATAACATATTATCTTAATAAACTTGACTTTTTTTAAAAAAAGCACAAGTAAACAAATTAAAATGTGACCCTCTGTATAATACTGGGGGACACAATAGTAAATAATACCAGCAATACAAACAGCACCAGAAAAAGTCACTTTTAAAGAACTGGTTTCTGATCCTACGGTAGTAGTGTGCAGTGTGTACAATGGAGATTATAAAGCAAGAATGGAGACCTTCTTCTCAAAAATCTCAGTAACTTTGAAAGACTATTTTAGCAGGTAAAAGGTAATGGAGAATCTCAAATAGGAGAGACACCAAGATAGTTACAGATCAGCTTGTGGACTTGCTCTGCAAATCAAAGCCCCTCTTTCTTGTCCCTGCTCCTCATTTCCCAATGGACTTGACCTTTCTGGGGCTGCAGCCACCCATCCGTAAAATCCTGGTGAACCCAATTCACAGCAATAAAAACAAAGCTCCCTTACATAACTAAAGTTATAGATCTGCTTTAGAACATTGTTAGCTTAATTAAGTATTGCCTTCTGGGTGTCCCAGTTGCAGAATTTATGGATTTTTGTCCCACTATTATAAGTCAACTTAATAGATTTGTCATTTAACAGTATTCTCTAGCTATTTTCATTTTGTGTTTGAAGTTGACTAATGATTAACATCATGGTTAAGATGAAAGGCTCCAATTTTAATAAAGCAGCAAACAGTACAAAACAGTAGACATTCTTTAATTATGAAAAATGTTGAAAATATACAAAATTAGAGGGCACACTATGAGGAACTCCAAGCACCCATCACCTAGCTTCAGAGTAGACTGCAGTTTGCCCAGGAGAGTCCAGTATATGCCTCCGGTTCCCAGGTAATTTTTAATGGCACCTCCTTTCACTCTAAAAGTGCCAGTTTAGGTGATAGATTACACTCAGCCTCAACAATTGTTAACTCACGGGCTATTTTAGTTCACCTCCAACCCCACTCATCCCCCAATAAGAAAAAGATTCTTTTGAGACAAATCCTAGACATTGTATCATTTCCTCCATAAGTATGATAGACTTTGAAAAGGAGATTTTAATTCTTTGACAGCCTTAATGTGATATAGCTTCAGTTCAGAAGTAAATATAACAAATAGTGGCTTCAAAGCTGCTAACAGTTTTATGACCTGTAACTTTAACAGAGTTAAGATATATAAAGCAGGATCCCCAAAACTGTTTTCAGTCTTAATGATCATTGCTAAGGCTGAAAAATGAAGCAATAATCTCCAAATTAGATGAAAACATAGAGACAACTGAAATTTCTTGTGCATCATAACTCCAGATTTACTTTCTGAACAAAGAACTGTTGGCACCCACAAATCCTTGCTTCTCATCCAGGTAAAAAAAACCCAGCAGCCCCTCCCCTGTGAGAATACAATCCGTTAATTCACTTACTTTCTCTGTGAGTTCCTTACTTTCTAGGTCTAAATAAAATGTACTGTCAACTCTTGACAAATGATCTTCCATAGCACTCAGGCAAAAAGTGTGACCCAGGTTCCTAGGAGAACTTTTCATCTTCTCTTAATTTTCATTTTTATCCCAATCTCTTTTAGACTATTAGCCAAACTCTTCTAATTTGCCGTTTCCACTTTTCTGGAATGTCTAAAGAGAAACAACTGAGCTCATTAGAATTGTACGTAAACTAAAAGTTAATCATCATTGAGTAGGGGTAGAAAAATGCTTCAATGTTTCTGGACTATTCTAGATGGGAGAACATACTGGAATTGAGTTGATAGGTGCTGCACCTATTTGAAAGCATTTTCATAACAGAGAAAAGCAAACCTCACCAATGTTTGAATTTAAATCATGGCCATGCCAATAGTTTGTTTTATCACTACTATGCATGGCTTGATTGAAAATTAATACCTTGGCTTCTAATTTAAGATGGCAGGCCTAATCCCACCTATCACTACGTTTTTCTCTCTTCTTAGACTCCATTAAATTGATAATAAGGGAATAAAAATACATAATCCCACAATGACAAAGTAAAAGCAGATCATCAACAGAGAAGAGATTTCAACAAGTTTCTGGAGGACAAAAAGCAGATGGAGAACTGGTGACTAATGGTTGAAAGCAAAAGAAGCCTCAGCCCAGATTTCAGGCAAAGGATGTTGGAACCAAGGAGGCAGATGATCTGTCTGGCAGAGCCCTAAAAATGTCCTGGACTCTGAGATGGCAGGTGTTATGGAGGGGAGGAATTAAAAAGAGAATGAACACAAGGGCACAAATTGCAGTCTCTATACAGAGCAGTGGACCCTGCCCACCCCCAGCACACAGTGGTTCACAGCCAGGCAGACAGCTGTAGTTACCTCTGTATCTCAAACCAGTATATATATATACTGCTGTTTCTGAATTTATCAACTTGACTTCTGGGTGAGTCTTCTTAGAGAAACTGCGTGCACTGCAGGGGGCGAACTAGAGCAGCTCTGACGGTGCCGGTGCCCTCAGGGTAACAGAATCCATTTGAACTTCACCCTGGAAGCATTTTCCACTTAGTGGTCCAAAGGTTGAGATATTGGAGCCCCTGAGAAGGATATGAAATCCTAGCATATTACTTACCGTGAACAGTGAAAAACAGCAACCCAGTTGGATAATGAGCACATTAAGAGTTTTCATCATTTAGAATTCCCTTATAGACAAATCATAGAAACCAACTATGGCAATGGAACAGAATGAATAGTTTATCAATTTTGATAATGCAAAAGTAAATGTACAGCTAGAGGGAAGGAGGAAGCAGGCAAGGAGAGGTGATGGTATAGCCTTATCTTACAGAGTAAAGTGACCCAACCAACAGTCCATGGAATGAGAAATCTGGTTTTAATAAATGCATTGTCTGGTGTGGCAGGGATGACCAGAAGGCAGTGAAGGGATGTAGGTGTGGTGTAAATAAACTACATCCTTGACTTTCATGGCAGAAAGTCACTAGATGATGATCAAAGTCTATAAATTCAGAAACAGCAGTACACACATATTATTTTGAGATACAGAAGTAACTATAGCAGAATGGAAAACACAGCTAAAATTGGTTCGCCTGTGGAGAAAGCATTTGGGGCGGGGCAGGGATTGTTGCTTTCTGTTAGAAGCCCTTCAGTCCTATTTGATTTCTTAACTATACACGTGTGTTGCCTTAAAAACAATAAAAATTGGGGAACAGGTGACGAAGAAGGAAAAATAATGGTATGTTTTATGAAATACAATAAAGGAAGTCTTACGCAATATATGGTCGGAACAAGCATGTTATGGGTTAAGCTGGATGCTGCATAACTATGGTAACAGATGTAGCTAATTTAGGACCAAATGAGGGTGTTGGAAGGATCTAAGAGAAAGGTGGTGCGAAGAGGGAAGAAGAATAAATTCTAAATAAAGGAATGCTGAGATAACCAGGATAGATGCTCTGCCACCTGACACAAGTAAAGGTGGAAAGAACTGAACCTGCCCTCACTTTTGCAGTGTCTTTTCACCATAGATTTTTACAAATAAAAGCCAAGAGATCCTTATATCGGCGCCATGCAGAGTAAAGAAAGCAAACACGATGAAATTCATACTCAATAAAATAATTTGGGTGGAAAATCATGTCCGTTAAATGAAATTCTGTCTCCATAAAGTCCCCATGCATTTCAAAGTTTAATAACTTCATTTGTTCTTCGAGAAAAACAATTTATAAATGACATTTAAATGCACATGTATTGGCTTTCCCTTCAATAAAATGATTCACAATTGAGCATATGTAGTTAACTACCCCTTTCAAGATTCCACAGAAAATTACTGCAGGAATATAAAAATAGGAACAAATCTGCATCACTTCTGGTTACCAGGAAGACTGCCATCCACGTGGTAGAATCTGTGAGGAATCGACATTTTTGTAACATCGATTCTTCCCATCCAGGAACATGACATTCGATTTCTGGAGTAAATATTGGTAGTTCCTATTTTCTGTGGAAGTTGTCCATTTCTTCAAGACTTTCACATGTTAGGATACAATAATGCATAGTGTTCTTATGATTTCAAATCTCTTCTTCTCCCCTTCACTCCATATATCATTTCTAGTGTTGTTATTTTTTTTTCTTTTTTCTTTTAATAAGGCTTGCTAAAAGTTTGTCTGTTGTGGAGAGGCGGAATGTCCAGAAAGATGGTCCAGCCTACATCTCCAAGGAAGGAGATGAAAAGCAGTAGAGGTAGGTACGGAACTTGGGCTTTATCCTGAGGGCAGAGGAGTGACAAGATTCAATTTTTGTTTTGGAAAGATCACTGTGGATGGATGGAGGGAGGTTGGGCTCCATGTAGGGAAGAGAAGGCGGAAGCTCTGGAGTAAGCCAGAGTTCTAGCCGGACGTTACGGCTGTCTGAAACAGGAGCCCAAGCAGACTAGACTAGCAGGATGGAGGGCAACCTCATCAACATAGGGACCAAGGTCTAGCTGGACTTCATGGAAGCTACTAGAACTGGAATCACTGCGGCCACCTCAAGGGAGCCAAGTGGCTTCTCTAAATTGGCGAGGGGAGTAGGGGGATGACCCATGATCTATCCTCACCCTAACGCCCTCCCCTGTTTGGCCTAATATGGCTACCAGCCCTGAGGTTCCAAGTCCTCACAGGTTCATGCCTGGTCCAATCAGCTGTCTGTGTGTGGGGATGGGGTGGAGGGTGTCCAGTGGTCCTTAGTGCTGCCATTCACAGAAGCCAGAGGGATTTGCTACTTGGCTTGATAAGTTCTTTCCAGCCACTTCAAGGCTGGGCCCAGGGAAGACCATTCTAAATACTGTATAGAGCACTGAAATTTGTTTTCTGGCTACCACATCCTAAACTCCCTAGCCTCCAGGTCCTGCTTGGGTTGCTTGAGGGTTGAGGTCCTGGGTCAGATCAAGTATGCTAGGGATATTTACTGGTGGGCCAAGTGGCATTTATTTATATACTTATGTATCTTTATTTTTAGCCACAACTGTTGGGTTGACTTGAACCAACCTGGTTTGAAGCTTTACTGGGGGCTCCTTGGGCACATGTCAAGACTGGGTCCAGGCACTCAAGGTGGAGGGTGCTGAAAGAGTTCCTAGAGCCTTTTGATTTATACACCCACCCTCTCCCTGACCACATCACAGCCCTTCCAGGCCTTTCAGGCCTGGAGCTTAAGGATTATTCTAGGTCTCAACTGGGAGCACACACCTACCTCTTCCCAGGAGAGTTCCTTATTGAATCATGGGCTGGCTGTTGTTGGTTGGCACCATTTGTACCATATCTTCTTCTTAAAGAATATGAGCCTATTGTCTGTTCTCTTGCTGTTCTCTAAAACTAAAATAGATCTGTCTTCCTTTGCCTGGCACTGTCCCAGTTTTAGCACTGAAAGCCCCCCATCCCAGGAAACCCACCAGTCCTGGGCAACCAGGTCCTAAGTAACACACCATCAAATAACTCTGTGTGTGTGTGTGTGTGTGTGTGTGTGTGTGTCTATATACATGCATATATCTATGATAAGTGTATATCAAAAGGAAAGCAATCAAAAATATGATTATAGTGGGAAACTAACATACTTCTTGTAATCTCTGACAGATCACCTAGGTACAAAGAAAATTTTAAAACAGATTTGAACAATATAATCAGTAAACTTGTTTTAGTCCATACAATCAAACGTTGTACTCCACAGAGAATAGGCTTTCTTTTCACTTCATTCAATAACATTGGCAAACCTTTCATTTGTAGCTTATCCTGGAAGATAGACCAGGATGAATTTTTGCTGGAAGCTTGCCATTCTTTGAGTCCAGGGGATTTTGCTATTGTTGTTGAAGACAGAGGCAAGTTTTGGTATTACTGCCTTAAAATTCTTTCAGACTAAATCTATGGCAGTTAAGGTATATAGAGTCAAATTTGGGGCTGCAATCTCTCGTCTAGAGATTCAAAATTCTATTCCAAGAATCTTGGGTCTGTCAAAATGCTTGAATTATATAGCTCAAAATGCTTGAAATATATAGAAATCCCTTTGAAGGAAAAAAAAATATCTCATGGACCGAGGGTTGACCTAAGTCACTTTTATTAAATATAACTTAAGTATGTATACTCATAAAGACCAGTTCAAATACTTACACTTTATAACTTTTATAAAATTAGAATGCCAAACAAATGTGCAAATAAATACAACTATCCAACTTTAAAAGGTCAAGTTAATAAAACTAATTTACTGCAACAGATATAATATTGTTTTGCTGAAACTAAAATACCATTTGGGTTTAACAATAGAAAGATGTAGCTGCAGATCTAGTTACTACATATTACCATTATCTGAATTTTTTACTTCAACATACTAATGCAAACAATACATAAACAATGCAAAACAATATTAATAACCTCAAAAATGTGTTTGCTACTTGAAGATAATTCAGATATCATAATTTAAAATGCTGGGTATCAAACCATCCTGGGGTACCTACATAAATGAAGTGCCATTTCACACTAATAAAAATAGTATTAATTGCTAACATTTATTGAACATAGATATGCTCCAAAATATTTCACATGTAATACCTCTAATCCTCACAATCTTACTATGAAAATCAATAACACATATTTATCCACATATTATCATAGCAACAGAGAGGTTGAGTAACTTGCCCAAAGTCTCACAGCTAGTAAGTGGAAAAATGGATTTGAAGTCAGGCAGTCTGACTCCACTTAACCATACACTAAATTGCCTGTCTCATTGCTTTGGACATAAGGTACTTATTGGGAGGTTGCTAAATCTGCACTAAATGGAGATCTAATCCAATTATTCTAAAACCAGCAAAAGCAACTTTTTCATTGTGTTTTTACTGCAACACCTGCTGCTAATAAATTGCTGCAACTTGGTCCATACAAAGGTGGAGCTGGCCCAAGAGCTTCATTCCTTGACTGTATAGCAGCAGTCACCAGATGCTGTTCGTTTTCGAGTCTGGCGAGCCTGTGCCCTGGCGGGACTCACCACTCTCCTCACGTGTCTCGATTTAAACTCCCCTCCCCCTCGTCTGTGCTGTGGCCCCAGCCACCAGGCCTGCTCCTGGCCCACATGGGAAGATACAGAGGCAAACAGAGGCCCCAGCATTGCTTTGGAGGTTGCCATCAAAATGATCCAGAACATGGTTTTAATATCTATTATTGAAGATTATCACTGAAATAAAACCACTGAATTTTAGGGAATACACAGACCTCTCAAAATACATATAGTCTCAGAACCCCAGGGGTCCAAGAGACCTGTGGGGTAATAGCAGGATCCCTCACACTAAGGGACACTCTAAAAAAGGCTGAGTGAAACCCACGTGTCTGATGAGGGCATGATTTAGGACATCTTTCCAAACACTGCATCATATCTGAAAAAAGTTCCTTTCTGCTCTTAGAATCAAGAATTGTTGTGCCTCTCTAAAGAAGTTTTTATTTTGTGTTTTTATGTCTGGACACGTGACATTTTGTGTTTCATGCTTTTCCTACACAGCTCTTTTTTTTTTTTTAACATCTTTATTGGTGTATAATTGCTTTACAATGGTGTGTTAGTTTCTGCTTTATAACAAAGTGAATCAGCTATACATATACATATATCCCCATATCTCCTCCCTCTTGCATCTCCCTCCTACCCTCCCTACCCCACCCCTCTAGGTGGTCACAAAGCACTGAGCTGATCTCCCTGTGCTATGCGGCTGCTTCCCACTAGCTATCTATTTTACATTTGGTAGTATAGAGAAGTCCATGCCACTCTCTCACTTTGTCCCAGCTTACCTTTCCCCCTCCCCGTGTCCTCAAGTCCATTCTCTACGTCTGCAACTTTATTCCTGTCCTGCCCCTAGGTTATTCATAACCATTTTCTTTTTTTTTTTAATTCCATATATATGTGTTAGCATACGGCATTTTTTTCTCTTTCTGACTTACTTCACTCTGTATGACAGACCCTAGGTCCATCCACCTCACTACAAATAACTCAATTTCATTTCTTTTTATGGCTGAGTAATATTCCATTGTATATATGTGCCACATCTTCTTTATCCATTCATCTGTCGATGGACACTTAGGTTGCTTCCATGTCCTGTTTATTGTAAATAGTGCTGCAGTGAACATTGTGGTACATGACTCTTTTTGAATTATGGTTTTCTCAGGGTATATGCCCAGGAGTGGGATTGCTGGGTCGTATGGTAGTTCTATTTTTAGTTTTTTAAGGAACCTCCATACTGTTCTCCATAGTGGCTGTATCAGTTTACATTCCCACCAACAGTGCAAGAGGGTTCCCGTTTCTCCACACCCTCTCCAGCATTTACTGTTTGTAGATTTTTTGATGATGGCCATTCTGACTGGTGTGAGGTGATACCTCATTGTAGTTTTGATTTGCATTTCTCTAATGATTAGTGATGTTGAGCATTCTTTCATGTGTTTGTTGGCAATCTGTATATCTTCTTTGGAGAGATGTCTATTTAGGTCTTCTGCCCATTTTTGGATTGGGTTGTTTGTTTTTTGATAATGAGCTGCATGAGCTCCTGCACAGCTCTTATTACAACTTGTAATCAGATACTCATTTGCGAGATTGCTTCGTGATTGTCCGTTTCTTGCATTCAGCTGTAAGTGTTGTCAGGGCAGAGACCACGTCTGTCTGCTTCACCCCTTTGTTCCCAGCACCTCTCACAGAATCTGTGCGGAGTAGGTCCTCAGTGAATGTTTCTTGAGTGAACAAGTGAGTGAATGAGTCAGTGAATAAATAAAGCATATGAACCATAGGCTGGTCAATTTCCCTTTTTGTATGAGCTGCTAGAAAGTTCAGAGCTGGATTTGTTTGCCTCTCATATGTTTGTATTTTTGCAATAGCCTCATTCTTAATACAATTTTATGTCTCTACCTTTCATTTATTTTTCTTCCCATCTACTTCTTAGTCTGCCTTGCTATATTTTATGAATCCCTGTAAACTGTCTTAAATCCCTTGTAGAACACAGTAGATGATAAATATATTTATCAGAGTCTTTTTTATATGTATTTAAAATCTTAACCCTAAACCCTCTGCCAACAAACACACTTGATCACCTGTAAACTCTTAAGAATAGCTGAGATTTACTAATTCCAGCACCATATTGATATTTAAAGTAAACTCAATTCAAACCTAGAAACCACATGCAGTGCATCATTTCTGGCAGTGTTGTATACTTTGTATGTGACAAGCACATTTCTAATCAGGCGAGACAATTGGGTGAACAAGAAAGAGCATAGGGCTTGCTACAAAAATGGTATGGATTTTGGATCAAAGAGTGATTCTCCCAAATGTATTGACATCATACTAATAATGAAAAGTTTGCTTTTACTGCGCCCTTCTAGGGGTGGGCGGGGTGGGGAGTGAAGGTAAGTGGGGGTGTCTGAGCAAGATCTTGGTCCACAGGCAGAATGAAGGTAGAACATTATAAAGTAGAAATATTAAATGGCCTAGCCCCTTTTAAAATCTGTAACATATACTCTTCATATGTCAGTGAGAGGGGTGACTTGCAAGTCTGAAGCTTCACAGCTCTCTTCCCTGGTCATACTCATTTAAAATTTAAAGCACTTTCACTTCAAATGTTACCAACTATTTTTCCCTTAAAATAAAACATCATTTGCACATCCCATTAACGAGGACATACCTCACCGCACAAGTTCAACATCTCCTGTATCTCCACCAGATCCACACCCTAGATGTGAGAGGAGGGAGTCCACCTTCCCCATCATTTGCTCCTGCCAGGATGCTGGAAACCCCTCATTTGGGGTTAGTCAGAAAGTACAAAACGTCCCTTTAGGAAACTGAGATTTGATTTCTAGTATTAATAAGGCTCTTAATGAGTCAGTTGAATCTTAGCTGACAAACTGCAAGAGGAGGGAGGAGTAGGCGTGAAGAAACAGATGGGTAATAATCATGTGTCAAAGATAAAGGACAATTTTCAAAAGAATTTGATAGGGTGTGGGCTTGGGGGCTTTTTTCCCCCTTCTTTTCTTATCTCTCTCTGTCCCTGTCTCTCTTTCTCTATCTCTCCCCCCCCCCCCCCTTTTTCCTTTCTTTCTTTTTTTTTTTTTTTTCTTTCTTTTTTGTCAGGGGGTGGAGATTAGAGAAGAAAAGAAAGGGGGAGAAAAGGCAAGACAATAGGCTAGACCCGAGCGCCCGATCAGCATCCTAAAGCAGTCTGCCCCTCCCTTCCCCCCAACACTAGGTAGGCTGGCTGTGGTCGCGATTTCAAAACAAGCAGACGATGGCCCCCGCCTCGCGGGTGGAGCGTGGCCTCCTCCCGGGTGCAGGAGGGGAGGGGAGACAGGGGAAGAGAGGGGAGGAAAGACGAAATCTAAGAGATGAACAGACTGGCCCGATCTCCTCGCGGACAGTGGCCTTTTTTCCCTCCAAAGTGGTGGGGTCGCATAAAAATTCAAACCCCCTGGGGTCCGCTCACGTGCCAGCGGCCCTCCTCCCAAGGCAAGCTGCTGCCGACGCCGCACCTGCTAGCCCCGCAGCTGCGGCGGCGCCACGGCGATGGCGAGGCCCGGGGAGCGCGCCCAGCCCTGCCGAGCGGGTCCCGCGGCTCCCCGGGAGGGCGGCGGCGGAGCGCGGAGGGAAGGGAGGGGCGGCCCCGCGAGGCGAGGCTTGCCGCCCGCCAGCCAGCCGGGACCGAGAAGAAAGCCCCACCTGTGAGGCGCTGCGGAAGATCGGGGCGGGTGGGTTCGATCTTCCCCAGGCAGAGGCCAGCTCTTGGCAGCCCGCTTTCCAAAGAACCTCCAATGTTACATCAGCAACAGAAACCTTTAGGCATAAAGCACAGACGAGGGGAAGGGCTGCATCGCAGACGCACTCACTAACAGACGCTCACCGATCTGGACCAACCAGCTCCTGTTCGGTAGAAGGATGCTGTAGGGGGGTCTCAAATTCGCTTAAAATAAACAAAACCAAGGCCAGCCCATGGCGCCCATTCCCAAGACGGGCTTACCTCTTGCAAGGCATCTTATCCGTCTCTGGTCTTCCGCTGCGGGTTGTTGGGGGTTTGTTTTGTTGGTTGGTTTTTCTTTTTGGGAGCTGCTTGATAAACGCACCCAGCTAATCGGCAGAGCAATGTTTTCTACTCATCCTGCAGCCCCGCACTTGCCAGAGCTGCCTGGAAATCCACCAGCAACGCAGCTTCTCCGCGTCAGTGGTAATTACAGACAACAGAGACTGCTACTCCTTGACAAAAGGCTTTCGTTCCCGCTCGTCCCTTACAGCCCTGATGTCAGAATTAAATCCATTTCCAGCACGAGGCTAGGAGGAAATGAGAGCTCTCTCGGCCCTGTGCGCTGACAAAAGGACGCTTGGCGGTGCCCACAGCGCCCCCTCTAGCGGGCCGCTGCCCGGACGCCCGAGGGCCGCGGTGCTGCAGTGCCCCCGCCCGCTCGCAGTCTCGCCGCCCGCGCTGCCGCAGTCCCGCCGCCCAGGCCCTCTGCCCACCGCCACTTCCGCACCGCGAGCTGACCGGAACAGCCAAGAGCCAGTGTGAGGATGTGGTTACTAGGAAGAAAATCTGAAACTTGAGCTCCGATAGAGGTTGTATCCTCTTGGGATTAAATAGAAGCAAAGTCTTGTATTTGTAATATTTTTTTGTCTAGGAAGGACATCTTGCTTTAGAAGATTAATTCTATTCGTAATTTTAATAGCAATTGTTTGGCCATTTGAATTCCAAGCCAAAATCATACCTATTCTAATGCTGACTCCATTTTCCACAAGGGCAAAATGTTTGTTGTTGCCCTACCCTCTGCGGTTATGGGCCCAGCTCCCTCCAATTCTCACTACTTCCTCCTCTCACCCCCCCCCTCCGCAGTCTCCCACCCCAGCGGGAACAGGTGTTTGTGAACGTGCAACTGGATGAGAACCAGATACTTGGTTACGTCCCAGACGTGCCATTAACTAGCTGTGTGACCCTGATGAAGTCACTTAACCTCTCTGGGCCTTATTGTCTTACTCTGTAAAATGACAGTGTCCCTAAGGCACCTCCCACTTCTAATTTCTGATAGTGTTTCTCAATGTGGGGCCCTCAGAAAGTAGGGATATCAAGTGCTAGCTTGAGACTTTAGGCCCCATAATTTTTAGTCTTTAGACTTTAGACCCCATAATCTCCATCAACTCCCCAAAGCTCACCTAAATCAACATTCACACTATGTTTTTTTTTTTCAACATCTTTATTGGAGTATAATTGCTTTACAATGGTGTGTTAGTTTCTGCTTTATAACAAAGTGAATCCATTATACATATACATATGTCCCCATATCTCTTTCCTCTGTGTCTCCCTCCCTCCCACCCTCCCTATCCCACCCCTCTAGGTGGTCACAAAGCACCGAGCTGATCTCCCTGTGCTATGCGGCTGCTTCCCAATAGCTATCTATTTTACGTTTGGTAGTGTATATATGTCCATGCCTCAAGTCCATTCTCTAGTAGGTCTGTGTCTTTATTCCCCTCTTGCCCCTAAGTTCTTCATGTCCTTTTTTTTTTTTTTAGATTCCATATATATGTGTTAGCATACGGTATTTGTTTTTCTCTTTCTGACTTATTTCACTCTGTATGACAGACTCTAGGTCCATCCACCTCACTACAAATAACTCAATTTCGTTTCTTTTTATGGCTTGAGTAATATTCCATTGTATATATGTGCCACATCTTCTTTATCCATTCATCTGTCGATGGACATTTAGGTTGCTTCATGTCCTGGCTATTGTAAATAGAGCTGCAGTGAACATTTTGGTACATGACTCTTTTTGAATGATGGTTTTCTCTCAGGGTATATGCCCAGGAGTGGGATTGCTGGGTCGTATGGTAGTTCTGGTTTTAGTTTTTTAAGGAACCTCCATACTGTTCTCCATAGTGGCGTGTATCAATTTACATTCCCACCAACAGTGCAAGAGGGTTCCCTTTTCTCCACACCCTCTCCAGCATTTACTGTTTGTAGATTTTTTGATGATGGCCATTCTGACTGGTGTGAGGTGATACCTCATTGTAGTTCTGATTTGCATTCTCTAATGATTAGTGATGTTGAGCATTCTTTCATGTGTTTGTTGGCAATCTGTATATCTTCTTTGGAGAAATGTCTATTTAGATCTTCTGCCCATTTTTGGATTGGGTTGTTTGTTTTTTGATATTGAGCTGCTTGTAAATTTTGGAGATTTATCCTTTGTCAGTTGCTTCATTTCAAAATATTTTCTCCCATTCTGAGGGTTGTCTTTTCGTCTTGTTTATGGTTTCCTTTGCTGTGCAAAAGCTTTTAAGTTTCATTAGGTCCCATTTGTTTATTTTGTTTTTATTTCATTTCTCTAGGAGGTGGGTCAAAAAGGATCTTGCTGTGATTTATGTCATAGAGTGTTCTGCCTATGTTTTCCTCTAAGAGTTTGATGGTGTCTGTCCTTACATTTAAGTCTTTAATCCATTTTGAGTTTATTTTTGTATATGGTGTTAGGGAGTGTTCTAATTTCATTCTTTTCCAGGTAGCTGTCCAGTTTTCCCAGCACCACTTATTGAAGAGGCTGTCTTTTCTCCACTGTATATTCTTGCCTCCTTTATCAAAGATAAGGTGACCATATGTGCATGGGTTTATCTCTGGGCTTTCTATCCTGTTCCATTGATCTATATTCTGTTTTTGTGCCAGTACCATACTGTCTTGATTACTGTAGCTTTGTAGTATAGTCTGAAGTCAGGGAGTCTGAGTCCTCCAGCTCCGTTTTTATTTCTCAAGATTGCTTTGGCTATTCGGGGTCTTTTGTGTTTCCATACAAATTGTGAAATTTTTTCTTCTAGTTCCGTGAAAAATGCCAGTGGTAGTTTGATAGGGATTGCATTGAATCTGTAGATTGCTTTGGGTAGTAGAATCATTTTCACAATGTTGATTCTTCCAATCCAATAACATGGTATATCTCTCCATCTATTTGTATCATCTTTAATTTCTTTTATCGGGGTCTTATAGTTTTCTGCATACAGGTCTTTTGTCTCCTTAGGTAGGTTTATTCCTAGATATTTTATTCTTTTTGTTGCAGTGGTAAATGGGAGTGTTTTCTTAATTTCACTTTCAGGTTTTTCATCATTAGTGTATAGGAAGGCAAGAGATTTCTGTGCATTAATTTTGTATCCTGCTACTTTACCAAATTCATTGATTAGCTCTAGTAGTTTTCTGGTAGCATCTTTAGGATTCTCTATGTATAGTATCATGTCATCTGCAAACAGTGACAGCTTTACTTCTTCTTTTCCGATTTGGATTCCTTTTGTTTCTTTTTCTTCTCTGATTGCTGTGGCTAAAACTTCCAAAATTATGTTGAATAATAGTGGTGAGAGTGGGCAACCTTGTCTTGTTCCTGATCTTAGTGGAAATGGTTTCACTTTTTCACCATTGAGGACGATGTTGGCTGTGGGTTTGTCATATATGGCCTTTATTATGTTGAGGAAAGTTCCCTCTATGCCTACTTTCTGGAAGGTTTTTATCACAAATGGGTGTTGAATTTTGTCGAAAGCTTTCTCTGCATCTATTGAGATGATCATATGGTTTTTCTCCTTCAATTTGTTAATATGGTGTATCACATTGATTGATTTGCATATATTGAAGAATCCTTGCATTCCTGGGATAAACCCCACTTGATCATGGTGTATGATCCTTTTAATGTGCTGCTGGATTCTGTTTGCTAGTATTTTGTTGAGGATTTTTGCACCTATATTCATCAGTGATATTGGTCTGTAGTTTTCTTTCTTTGTGACATCTTTGGTTTTGGTATCAGGGTGATGGTGGCCTCATAGAATGAGTTTGGGAGTGTTCCTCTCTCTGCTATATTTTGGAAGAGTTTGAGAAGGATAGGTGTTAGCTCTTCTCTAAATGTTTGATAGAATTTGCCCGTGAAGCCATCTGGTCCTGGGCTTTTGTTTGTTGGAAGATTTTTAATCACAGTTTCAATTTCAGTGCTTGTGATTGGTCTGTTTGTATTTTCTATTTCTTCCTGGTTCAGTCTTGGAAGGTTGTGCTTTTCTAAGAATTTGTCCATTTCTTCCAGGTTGTCCATTTTATTGGCATATGATTGCTTGTAGTAATCTCTCATGATCCTTTGTATTTCTGCAGTGTCAGTTGTTACTTCTCCTTTTTCATTTCTAATTCTGTTGATTTGAGACTTCTCCCTTTTTTTCTTGATAAGTCTGGCTAATGGTTTATCAATTTAGTTTATCATCTCAAAGAACCAGCTTTTAGTTTTATTGATCTTTGCTATCGTTTCCTTCCTTTCATTTTCATTTATTTCTGCTCTGATCTTTATGATTTCTTTCCTTCTGCTAACTGTGGGTGTTTTTTGTTCTTCTTTCTCTAATTGCTAGGTGTAAGGTTAGGTTGTTTATTTGAGATGTTTCTTGTTTCTTAAAGTAGGATTGTATTGCTATAAACTTCCCTCTTGGAACTGCTTCTGCTGCATCCCATAGGTTTTGGGTCGACATGTTTTCATTGTCATTTGATTCTAGGTATTTTTTTATTTCCTCTTTGATTTCTTCAGTGATCTCTTGGTTATTAAGTAGCGTATTGTTTAGCCTCCATGTGTTAGTATTTTTTACAGTTTTTTCCTGTAATTGATATCTAGTCTCATAGCGTCGTGGTCGGAAAAGATACCTGATATGATTTCAATTTTCTTAAATTTACCAAGGCTTGATTTGTGGCACAAGATATGATCTATCCTAGAGAATGTTCCATGAGTACTTGAGAAGAATGTGTATTCTGTTGTTTTTGGCTAGAATGTCCTATAAATATCAATTAAGTCCATCTTGTTTAATGTATCATTAAAGCTTGTGTTTCCTTATTTATTTTCACTTTGGATGATCTGTCCATTGGTGAAAGTGGGGTGTTAAAGTCCCCTACTATGATTGTGTTACTGTCGATTTCCCCTTTTATGGCTGTTAGTATTTGCCTTATGTATTGAGGTGCTCCTATGTTGGGTGCATAAATATTTACAATTGTTATATCTTCTTCTTGGATTGATCCCTTGATCATTATGTAGTGTCCTTCTTTGTCTCTTGTAATAGTCTTTGTTTTGTTTTTTTTTAACAATTTTTTTAAATTAATTAATTTATTTATTTATGGCTGTGTTGGGTCTTCGTTTCTGTGCGAGGGCTTTCTCTAGTTGTGGCAAGCGGGGGCCACTCTTCATCGCGGTGCACGCGCCGCACCTCTCACTATCGCGGCCTCTCTTGTTGCGGAGCACAGGCTCCAGACGCGCAGGCTCAGTAATTGTGGCTCACCGGCCCAGTCGCTCCGCGGCATGTGGGATCCTCCCAGACCAGGGCTTGAACCCGTGTCCCCCGCATTGGCAGGCAGACTCCGAACCACTGTGCCACCAGGGAAGCCCTAGTCTTTGTTTTAAAGTCTATTTTGTCTGATATGAGAATTGCTACTCCAGCTTTCTTTTGATTTCCATTTGTATGGAATATCTTTTTCCATCCCCTCACTTTCAGTCTGTATGTGTTACACTATGTATTTTTTAAAATGTGATGACAGGGCAAGTACAGCTTCCAGAAAATCCTCTGGTCACCACCCCCAACCAGATCATAGCCCCTCTGCTCCCTCGAGATTCTGGGGTACCACAGTCCCATAAAAATCACCAGACCCCACCACAGTGCTGCTGCAGAATCAGAATCCCTGGAGGTGGGCCCAGGAACCCATATTTTTAACAAGCATTCCTAGGGATTCCTTTGCACACTAACATATAAGAAATGCCACTGTATGCAAGCTACTACTGACATAGAAAAGGAGAAAATGCCCACCACAACAACCCTAGGACACCTGGCAGGCATTTCATTTCAGATGCCAGAGTAAATTTTGTCTTTCTGCTCTAGCTTCCCCAGCCCTCCATCCCCTGGTCTCTACTCATCCTTCCCACTCAGAGCTCCTCATCCATTCCCACTTCATCTTCAGAATCAGAGTCCATAAGTCCTCTCCCCATTCTCCCGTCAAAACCCACTAGAATTACAAGTAGCTCAGCCACCAGGACCCGAGGTCTGCCTGGCCAGAACCAGGAAATGATATGTTTATGGAGACACTTCAGGCAACTGTGCACTACTGGTGCTGAGTGATAATATGTGGGAAGTTGGAAATTCCTTCTCTGTAGCCCTGAAATCACAGGTATGGTAGGCCCTTTTCTGAAATAGAACCCAAAAAGGGAATAGAGAATTTTTGTTTAGTCCAGAAATAGCAGGTTTCATAAATCCCCTTGGTCATCACCATCTCTCAAAAATTTCTCTTCCTGGGCTTCCCTGGTGGTGCAGTGGTTGAGAGTCTGCCTGCCAACGCAGGGGACACGGGTTCGAGCCCTGGTCTGGGAAGATCCCACATGCCACGGAGCAACTAGGCCCGTGAGCCACAACTGCTGAGCCTGCGCGTCTGGAGCCTGTGCTCCGCAACGGGAGAGGCCGCGACAGTGAGAGGCCCGCGCACCGCGATGAAGGGTGGCCCCCACTCGCCACAACTACAGAAAGCCCTCGCACAGAAACGAAGACCCAACACAGCCAAAAAAATAAAATTAATTAATTAAAAAAAAAATTTCTCTTCCTGGTGTGTAAGCATTCTCAGACTAATAATAGCCAACTCATTTTGGCCCCTGCCATTGTTCTGAGAGCTTTTTACTCATTTAATCCTCACAAGGACTCTATGGGGTGGAAATATTATTACCCTATTTAATAGATGAAGAGACTGAGGCACAGAGAGGTTAGGTAACTCTCCCAAGGTTGCACAGCTAGTGGGTGGCAAAGCCAGGATGCAAACTTAAGCACCATGGCTCCAGAGCTGAGCTCTAACTACTACCTTGCCCATGCCCTCTCGGGGAAAAAAAATTGACTTTAAAAAGCAGAACTAGTACAAGACACTGATAAAGTCCATAAGGCTGATACACTCTCCTTTCCCCCCCACCAAAAAAAAGAAAAAACTGATTCTGCTTTGATTTTGCTCTTCTAGCCATCACAGAATCTTAAAAAAAAAAATCCCTCCAGCTTCTCCCGGATGCCATCTGAATATGATGAGTGCTGGGAAGAGTTGTGCCATTCTGTGGCTTTAGGAATTATTCAAATGTCAGATGGGAAACAAGACTTCATTGTATTAATTTCCATATTAATAGCCTATATGGAATTTTAGTTGAAGTTCCAGAAGTTCTCACTCAATTCCAAATTCACTTTGAAATCCAACAGAAGGAACCAGAACTAGCTGGCTCCATCAAATAGCATCAGAATTCAAAGTTCTCACTTGCAGAAAGCTCGAGTTGCCTGGCCCTTGACAAGGGACAGAAGAGCATAGGAGACTCCATGTCAGACCCAGAAAATCACATTTGGCTAGCCTCCAATAGCCAGATAAAATTAGACTTTCTGTTAGGCAGTAAAATTATTTCTAATCTCCAAGTCTCTTGACAAAAATGTTTCTAGCCAGCAATAACTTGTAAGGAGAGCAGGTGTAACAGACACCTGCAGTGTCTAACAGATCTATGTGGCAAGGAACTGAGGGTGATATCTGGCCAAAAACCAGCTAGAAACTGAGGCCATCAGTCCAGAAGTCCTAGAGGAAATGAATTCTGCAGACAACCACATAAGCTTGGAAGCAGATCCTTCCCCAGCCAAGACTTCAGCTGAGACCCCAGCCCAGACTGACACCTTGATTTCTGCCTTGAGAGAGACCCTGAAGCAGAGGACCCAGCTAAGCCATGCCCAAGCATGACTTCTGACCCACAGAAACTGTGATATAATAAATGTGTTGTTTAAAGTTGCAAAGTTTGGGGTAATTTGTTGCTCAGCAATAGATAACTAACACAGGGCCTTAGCACTCTCCAGGGCCAGACATTCTTATCAACGGCCTTCCCCAGGGCATGCTGGAGGTGCTGGAGGAACTGACACCCCAGGGGATCGGCTCTCAACCTATGACCATCAGGAGTTAGTGGATAAAGAGCCCGGCTCCCTCCTCTGTAAGTGTGGGGAGGACCCCCTGAGGCGTGTTGTGCGTAGTTTCCCAGCAGGCCCCAGCAGGACTGAGCCCCAGCTGCCCACAGCCTCACCTGCTCAGCATGCATCTTTCACTGTCTGGCTCTTCTTCCCTATATCATTTTCCTACTCCCCTATTGGTACTTCCTGGAATTGCCTCCCAGATAAACTATAAATTATGGCCTCCTTTATGGAAATCAAATTTAAGAGCAGGGAAGACAGGGCTTTCAAAGCAAGACCAATGGTAAATTCTAAGTCTAGATCTCCTGAAGACACCCCTCTCCCAACAAGTAAAAGGTCAGCCAACCCCATGGCTGAGGCCTGCTGTGGAAAGAGAATGAAACTTGGGTCCAGGGCCTGGGACTCCAGTCTTGGTCCCATGGACTGTGTGGCCTCAGTAAAGACTCTGACCCCCGGGTCCAGCTGTAAAGTGAGGGTAACAGCGCTTGCCCTCTGTTATGGGCTGACTCGAGCCCCCCAACCCAAATTTCTATGTTGAAATCCTAACCCCTAGTACCTCAGAATATGACTGACTGTATTTGGAGTTAGGGTCTTCAGAGAGACAATGAGGTAAAGTAATAAGACAATTAAGAGATTAAAAAACTAGGCCATGTGAGTAAGTCCTAATCCAATAGGATGCTGCCTTTTTAAGAAGAGGAAATGTGGATACAGACTGACACAGGGAGAAGACAGCCATCTACAGCCAAGGAGAGAGGCATCAAGAAAACCATCCTGCTGACCTCCATCTCTTGATCTCAGATAAATTTCTGTGGTTCAAGCCCCCCAGTCTGTGGTATTTTGTTAGGGCAGCTCTAGAAAATGAATAGTCTTCTACCACCCAGGATTGTCATGGAGACCGAATGGGACAACAAGTGAAAGTACTTACAGTCTTATTATTGATGCCAAAAGCTCAGCCTCTGTGCACTGGTGCCGAATCAAATCTCAGAGGCAGAGTTTTGCATGAAGTAGAAAATAATAGCTTTATTGCTTTGCCAGGCAAAGGGGGACACAGTGGACTCGTGCCCCTCCAAACCTATGTGTCCCAACCCAGGAGGATTTAGTGAGGAGTTTTATAGCAATAGTTCAAGGGTGGGGTTGCTGACAAGATTAGGGTGTGTGCAAGGCCTGCACTCCTCTAATCTGGTCTCAGGTAATCTTCTTGATGAGCTTCTCTGGTTCCTTTGATCTGGCCTCAGGTGCTCTTCTCTGGTATGAAGAATGCTGACATCTTCCATTTGTTGGGTTTTAATTCTATAGAGTTTAAAGATATTGTTATGTGTATCCCTTGAGGTGGAACCAGGACCCTGCCCCAAGGCTGCACTATTGTTTCTTAGCTGCTCCTCCCCTGTCTCTGCATCCCCTCCCTTCCTGGATGACCAACTGTTCGAATCTGCCCTTTGGAACTCAGGGAAGGTCCTGGAGGCTGGAGTCTGTTCCCTACAAGAAACGGGGAACACGGAAAGGCTTCCGTGCCCAGGAGCCCCACAGGGTCCTGCTCAGTTTCATTATCACTGATTAAAATGAGGTCACCAGCAACCGTAACCTCACCCACATGAGGGAAGAACCACACAGGGCAGGGAGGCACCACACACGATTGGTGTGGAGAGGCCCCAGACTCCAGAGGCAAGGCGATCCTTGTTATAAAGTGGCAAAGAACTTGGCTAAATTGTGTATTAGTGTTTTGTCAAAGGTAGAACTTGTAAGTAATGACCTTGGATATTTAGCAGAGGAGACTTTTAGGCAAAATATTGAAGGTGCGCCCTGGGTCCTCCTTACTGCTTACAGCAAATTTCAAGAGGTGAGAGATAAATTCAAGGAAGAATTGTTAAACAAAAAGGAACCAGAGCTTAGAAATTTAGAAAATTCTCAGCCTATCTATATCGAAAAAGGTGAGAAAGCCTGCTCTGAAGAGAGCACTAAGGCTGTGGCTGAACAACCGTTTGATAAAGAGATCATGGGTGCAACTCATAGGCTTAATCAACTATCTCAGCAGAGGCCAGGAAGAGAGATGGGATTAAGAGCAGCAAAGACACTGCCAATTTGAACTAAAGGGGAAAGATAAAACAGGACAGAATGAATGAAGGTTGTCAGGACAAGACCACAGAGCTATTCAGTGGCAAACAGGCACTGTTCTTCAAGGAAAGGGAAGAATGACCCACAGGCAATTCAGAGAGCATCTGGGCTGCCACTCTGACCGCAGGCCCAGGGGGCAAGTCTGTTTCCTGTTAGTTTCAGAGGGCAGGGCCACTGCAGAGAGCTGTGTGGGGTTATGCTGCCATCCCAGTCCACCTGGAAGGTGGGACGCTGAGCCAAAGAGGATTATTCTGAAACCTTAAAATATAATGGAATTTGCCTTGCTAAGTTCAGGGCTTGCTTGGGACCCATCACCACTTTCTTCCAATTTCTCCCTTTTGGAATGGGAATGTCTATCCTATGCCTGTTCACCACTATAGTTTGGAAGCACATAACTTGTCTGGTTCACAGGTTCACAGCTGGAGAGGAATCTTGCCTCAGGATGAATCATACCTCGAGTATTACCCAAAAGTGATTTAGATGATATTTAGATGGGACTTTGGACTTCAGAGTTGATGCTGGAATGAGGTAAGACTTTTGGGGCTGTTTGAATGGAATGAATGTATTTTGCATGTGATAAGGGCATGAATTTGGGGGAGTAAGGGGTGGAATGCTATGGACTGAACTGTGTTCCCCCAAAATTCATGCACTGAAGCCCTCACTGTGACTGTATTCAACGATAGGGCTTTTAGGAGGTCATTAAGGTTAAATGAAGTCATAAGGGTGGGGCCTTAATCCAATAGGACTGGTGTTCTTATAAGAAGAGGAAGAGAGACCAGAGTTTGCTCCCTCTCTCCATCATGTGAGGACACAGAGAGAAGGCAGCTGTCAGCAAGCCAGGAAAAGCAAACTAAACTCTTCAGGCCTTGATCTTGGACTTCCCAGCTTCCAGAACTGTGAGAAGTTTCTGTTAAGCCACTGAGTCTGTGGTCTATGTTATGGCAGCCTAAGTTGACTACGCACTTTCTATGCCTCAGTTTCTCCATCTGTAAAGCAAGGATCGTTGTGCCTATCTTGCAGGACTGTTATGAGAACAAACTAACATATGTAAAGTATGGAGAAGAGTCCCACTTATGAAGTGCTAAGTCTTTGTGAGCAGTCGTTATAACAATGACTGTCTCTGTGCTCAAGCTGCTTGAGCTTGCACGAAGGTGCCATATGGCCCTAGCTGGGTGCATGAAATTGAGAAAGTAGAGTCAAGTAAATTTGTGACAGGCAAGGCCATTTAAAGGGTAATTGTTAAACTTTGAATTATGACAATTTTTTTTTTTTTTTTAAAGAGACTCTAAAACTTTCAAGACTGCATTTATTTGTCTGTAGAAGATAGCCCTGGGCCAGCCTTTTCACTTTTCATACTTGAGGGAACCTGAAACAGAAGAGAGCCCATTGTAAATGGATAACAGACAGTTTAAAAACAAACAAAAATTAATTAATAATCAAAGATGTTTAAATTTAAAGATACCATTTTTTGCCCATTACAATTCTATCATTTTAATAGATCTCATTGTTGGCAAGGATATGAAGGGCTTGGCACTCTTACGTAGCTGTTAGTATTACAAATTGGCACCAAGTGGGACTTCCCTGGTGGCGCAGTGATTAAGAATCCGCCTGACAATGCAGGGGACAATGGGTTCGAGCCCTGGTCCGGGAAGATCCCACATGCTGTGGAGCAACTAAGACCATGCGCCAAAACTACTGAGCCTGCGCTCTAGAGCCCGCAAGCCACAGCTACTGAGCCCGCATGCCACAACTACTGAGGCTGCACTCTAGAGCCCGTGAGCCACAACTACTGAAGCCCGCACACCTACAGCCCGTGCTCCGCAACAAGAGAAGCCACCGCAATGAGAATCCTGTGCACCGCAACGAAGAGTAGCCCCTGCTTGCTGCAACTAGAGAAAGCCTGCATGCAGCAACAAAGACCCATAAGTAAATAAATTTATTTTTTAAAAAAAATTGGCACCAAGTCACAGATTGTACCTACCTGTGACTCAGTTCTACTTCTGGGAATCTATCCTAAAAACAAAATGAAATACAAAAAAGAGCTAAACGCATCAGGTTGAGAACAAAAAATTGAAAACAAATGTCCAACAATTAGAAAATTGCCCCATTTAATGAACCATTAAAACTTGTTATAAAGACTATATAATAACCTCTAAACATGCCAATGATAGAATAAGAAAACAACATACAATGTTATACACCTTATGATAATTTCTTAATTCAGTTGTATAGGAAAACATTTTGCCAGCATATTAGTAGATTTCCATCTGTGGCTTTTTTAAGATGGTAAGATCACCTTGGGCTTCTCAATTTTCTGAAATCTCAACTTAAATCCATGAGTTAAAAAAATAAAGTCATTCAAATCATGGTCAGGCACTTCAGAAATTGAAACCCGGATGTATATTAATATGAAATACTGCAATCAAATGCTTTAATTTAGCTTTAAAAAACATTTATTTACTTCCTAGTCCACTCATTTACATTTCAAGGGTGAGCTTTGTTAGAATGAAAGACCATTAAAAGGTTTAACACTATTTCCCCACATCTCCCATGCCCAACCCTTCATCCACGCACTGGATGTTGGGCCAGTTACTTAACTTCATTCCTTAGTTTCCTGACATGTACAATGGGCATAATTGTTTGTATGTCACAGGACAGTTATGAAAATTAAATAGGTTATTACGTATAAACTGCCAGGAATAGTGCCTGGCACAAAATAAGTGTCAATATCTATTTTTTCTGATCTTGAACAAGTCTTTCCGCAATACATGTCATCAAGCTTCCTTTTTTTGAGTTCAAATTTAGCTTTAGAAGTTTCATTTAAAAATTTTTAAACTTTTTACACAACCAGAATGTTCTAAACCTAGAAGACAATTCATGTATTGCTGTGTTTACCTAGAAGGTTAAAGGATAATTTCATCTTATCAGCCTATAGTCCAGTGTATTACAGATTGTTGTCTTAGTTCCTTTTTTTTTTTTAAGTTAGCTGGGAAATTCCAGGATTGTAATATTTAAGTATTGGAATACAAAAACTTGAAGTTTATTGATGTTGTCTTATTCTCACAGTTCACTTAAAAATGTTGGCCTCATCTAAGTCAAGGAGTTGAAGGTCCAAGAAGAAGGGCGTCTGAGGAAGAGAAACCCAGCCTGCAGTTCAGCAACTTTAATAAGGTGGGTGTACTCCTGCTGTTGGTTGTGTAGCTGGATAATCTGACATACTATCCAGTGTACCCTTCCCTCCACCCACTGAGTCAAAGCTGGAGGGTAGAGTGACGGGGAGGGAAGGGATGGATAGATACCGACCAGAAGTCCTCAGAGTTCATTTCCAAGCTTAACAACAGTCTGAAAAGCAAGACTCTCATTTGAAAGAGGGCAACTTTGTTGAAAGAGAGAGCTCTGGTGGGCAGAGCTCAGATGGCTGTTCATGGGGTGCTCGTGGTGCAGGGAGGAGGCAAGATATGACAGCAGAAGGCCTACCACAACCGAGACGGAGATGAGATTGAAACAGCGGGAAGTGGTTACTCAGGGAGGGTGGACCAGTGTGTAGAAGCTGCCTGACCCCTGGGAAGGGTCCTGTACCGTGCCATCCTGGCCTTGACCAGGGGATGGGGGAGAGTTCCAAAGGTAACAGAACCCAAGAAAGGCAAAGTAGAATCTGAGGAAAGCAAGGATCGGCACCCACTTCTCGGGATATAGTCTCTCAGAGGAGCTGGTGAGCACTGGCTGAGAGACATCTTTAGGAACGTGCGCCTGAGGGCAGCCGTATAGCCCATCTGGGGCGGGAAGGCTAGGGATACGAGAAGAGGCCTGGGTTCTGAATGGCGTGGCTTAGACAAGAGAAGCCACAGGGGGGCCATGGACACCCAGAGCAGATGTCAGCTCAACCACACCCAAGATCAGGGGCCAGAGAACTAGCTGGGCCAGAGGTGGGGCAGCACACGAGGCCCCCACCGCAGCCTCCGGAGTGTACACTCCTCACGGTACCGGAGGAGGGGCAGAGGGAGGAGGGAGATCATGTAGGAGGCAAAGGAGCCCCACAGGGAATATTCTGAACGCTGAACTGACTCGGCTTTACTCAAAGAAGATAGGCCTTAACGGGGCAAGATAAAGAGTTCTCCCACCATCTGCGTCATAATGGGTTCTCAAGAACGAGTGGAGAACAGTGTAAAAAGTAAAGTGGCATTTCTTCCCATCTAAACTGTGCTCTCATTGTTAATACTGCTTCAGTGTGTGAAAGTCCAGCCAGGACCCAGAGATCAGAATCCAGCCTTGTGGCCACAGCCTCGCTGCCTCCTGTCCGGAGGGAAAGCCATACAGATGATCTTACAGCAAAGGATGCTCATTCTGAGCAGGGCTTTGGCCACAAAGCCCCATGTGGTCTGTCTCCTCTCCTGGGGACCTGGCCCAAATAGCATGATGCAGGGGGACTTTGCCCCTCGGCGCCTCTCACCTCAGAGCAACCCCAATGAGGCAGGTGCCCCAGGCCTGTCTTCTACACCAGAGGTACTGGAAGGACAACTCCTGGAGGGAAAAATCTTCCAAAAAGGAAGAGAGCGATCCAAAGAGGACCGGGAGAGTTCTGAAAAATAATTGAGTTGTATTTCTAATCCCTTTACCCTCCCACTAAAAGATCTACCTTTAATACTGTGTCTTTGGCGTACATTTTATCCCTGATCTGCTCTGGATAGCCCCGGAATTAGAACAGGGGAGAAGGTGGCGGGTGGGAGGATACACTGACCTACCTCAGGGGCGGGCTTATGTGGTCCGAGCATTTGGTGGTTTTCTGCTGACCCAAAGGAGCTGTCTGTCTCCAGGGAGGTCCCACAGCACATCAGAGAAGTCCTGCCTCTAAGGACGCTCTCAGAGAAGGGTCTTTGAGAGGTCCTTCCATCCAATTCTTGCCATTCTCTTCCTTGTTCATATGGGACCAATGAGATGGATCTTTCATAAAACTCGTATAAATAATCCCTCAAAAAGTCCACAAGAATAGATGAGAACTAACTTCAATTTATTTGATCACCAGACCCATTATATGTCAGACAAATGGCAATTACTGGCTTTCTCCAATGACGCTCAGCTCACTGACAGACTCAGGAGCACATACCACATAGAGAGCTCCTCAGACACACCAAGCTTCACGTCACACACGCTCACACGCGTACACACAGACAAACCCCACTTCCATGACTGATTCAATCTTCTGTCCCCATAGAAAAATCTGAGTTACGACAAAAGAAATCTCCCTCTCTTATTTTCACAAAGAAATAAGGATTCCCTGAAACATTTTCTTCTTACTTGATCAGATTGGGCCTTAAGAGTCTTCCTTGGGTGCTGGTTGGATCTCTTCCTAAGTAGCTGTAGCCTGGGGAACACTCCACCAGAGGTGGCATTACTCCAAAGTTAGGTGGATCCTGTCCTGCATTGCATGCCCCACATCTCACCTTACCAGAGTTCCAGACAGAACGACCAGCATTCATACCATCAGAGCACCAACCCCTAAACCCCCAAAGTTTAGAAAACAATAACATCCCAGAGCCAAAGCAGCCACTCGTGCGGCCTTCCCTCTGTGCCCAGTGTCCTTGGCCCAGTACTGCAAAATTAAATGTCTACGCTGGAGACGCAGTAAGAGGGGGCGGGGACTGACAAACCAAAGAGCACCTACCCCATCAAAAGGGAAGTTCAATTTTTTAAAACTCATCAGAATATGCCCACTAGGCCACAAGTAAATACTGGGGCAGATAAAAGTGCTTCCCAAGGAAAAGCCTAGACCTACCCCTGGCCCCGCCACACACACACACACACACACACACACACACACACACAATACTATAGTGGAATTTTTGCTATCACACATAGCTACTACCTGGGGGAAACGTGAGATGGAAGACAGAACATAGATGCTTTAGGGCTTTCTCAGGATGCTAATAAATTCATCCCAACTAGCCAGACCATCTCATTTCAGAGCTTAAATTGCTATTAGAAGAAATGTCCCCAGTGGTTAATTTCACACACAGATGACCACAACCTGAAGAGGAGGGGTGGAGGAAATCTACCACCCACCAGGCTTCCTTCTCTCAGAAGCTCTCTCCACGGAACGCTCCTATGACAGGCCAAAATTTAGAAGTGTATAATGGCGGCACATCCAGGTCCCATAATAGGCACTTACGTTCATGCATGTAACCCTTTCCAGAGCTTCTCTGACCCCAGCACAATTGGCATCTCACTTCAACACTGAGGGTGGTCTTTGTCCAGGGACACAGTCTCTACAGGATTACAGGCAACTCTGAGCAAAATTCAGAGCCTTGCATGATGTGAAATGCCCAAGCCATAGCCACCGGTGACAAACAGAAGGAATAAACAATGGTGGGTTAGTGAACATCTTGCCACCCAGTAATGCCTAATCCCAAAGGAACAAAATCCTACACCTTGAAAGTCCAATTTTAAACAAGCCTCCCTGGACCTTGACATTAATCCCTATCCCTACCGAGGCCAGATGCATGGCTGGCCCATGTCCTCTCCATCCACGGACACACTTATTTGCTGATTCAGTCCCCAAGCGAACCTGCTCTGGCCCGAGCAGTTCATCTCCCCTCCTGCCATCAGCAGATTCTTATGTGCTTCACTGGGGATTTTGCCTCTCAGGAATGTTGTTGATCTTGCACAGCCTTTTCTGACCACACCCCCAAGTCCCTCCAAATGCCCATCTCTACCAGCACCAGATTCCACTCCTCAGAGATCCTCTCCAAGAGCAGGAAGAAGGGTGCCATTCCTGCAGACTGAAGCTGGAGAGGACCTGCCTCCCAAATCCTGAGCCCCTCTGTATATGAGCATTTCAGTCCAATGAGCCACATCAGCTGTCCCCAGGTCTCCAGTTAGGGTATCTGGCCAGATCCTGAAACCCTATGTAGTTGCCCTTCAAATAAATGGGAATGACCCCTTATGACGATTGTTTGGCAAATAGAGACCAGTCTGAGCTTTGTTTCCTTGGCCCCTTTACCTTGATCCATCCTAGAGGGGGTCATCATGAAGGGGCAGCCTGTCATGAGTGCTGTTATGGGCTGAACTGTGGTCCCCAAAATGCATATGGAAGTCCTAACCCCCAGTACCTGTGACTGTATTTGGAGTTAGGACCCTTAAAGAGGTGATTAAGTTAAAATGAGGCCATTAGGGTGGGCCCTAATCCAATCTGACTGGTGTCCTTATAAGAGGAGGAAATTTGGACTCATAAAGGAGAGACACCAGGGCAAGCACACACCCAGGAAAGGCCATCTGCAAGCCAAGGAGAGAGGCCTCAGAAGAAACCAAACTTGCCAACACCTTGATGTTAGACTTCCAGCCTCCAGAACTGTGAGAAATAAATTTCTGCTGTTTAAGACACTCAGTCTGTGTACTTTTTTACGGCAGCTCTAACAAACCAACTACAGGTACTAAAGCCCAAGAGGGGTAAGGAGAACCGCCATGCAAGGAGGAGATGGTACGGAGATGGGGGGTGAGTTACCCACTGGAGGGCCTTGATGAAAGTGATTCCAAGGCTGGAAAAGTATAAGATGTGTGAGCTTGGACCATCTTCTGCCAGAAAGGAAGTGATCAAAGAATGATGGTGACATTCAAGTGGAAAGGCAGCCCACTTACAAGGGCTGTCACTGGCCACAATGAGGACAGTTTGAGTAACAAAATAAGTCATGATATTATATGATGATGTAATAATCCACTGAATGGAAAACCACACGTCTGTAATATTAAAAAATGAATATAGAAACAACCAAAATGTTCTACAATAATAATTAAACTGTGGCACATCCATCCCATGAACTAATACCAATAAAAAGGCAGAACAGACTACTGATACAATAACTTGGATGATTTAAAACACATTGTGAAAAATAAATAAATAAATAAAGCACATTGTGCTGAGTTTAAAATAGGCCAGTCTCTAGAGATTATGCACTGTATGATTCCACTTATACAAAATTCTCAAAATGATAAATTAGAGAGATGGAGACCAGATTAGTGGTTGCAGGGGTTAGGGAGAGTGGAGGAGTAGGGGCAGTGGGTGGGTGTGACTATAAAGGGTAGCATGTGGGACAGCTTTACGGTGATGGTTCCACAAAACTACACATGCGATAAAATGACATGGAACTATACACACATAGTACCAATATCGACTTTCTGGTTTTGATATTGTACTATAGTTACATAAGACGCAGCCATGGGGGGAGACTGAGTTAAAGGCATATGGGAGTTCTCTGTCACAAAATAAAAAGTTTAATAGAATGTTTGATGGGGCTTCCCTGGTGGTCCAGTGGCTAAGACTCTGTACTCCCAATGCAGGGGACCTGGGTTCAATCCCTGTTCAGGGAACTAGATCCCACATGGTGCAACTAAAAGATCCCGCGTGCCGCAACTAAGACCAGGCGCAGCCAAATAAATAAATATTAAAAAAATAAAATAAGACAACAGATATCACTTTAAGAAAAAAAAATAGAATGTTTGATGAATAATGAGATATCTAGATAATTTCAAAGCATCTGCGCACAAAATACAGATTAATTACAAAAGAAAAGGGCTAACTTTGAAGTGGAAAGGCCTGGAAGTCACTACGTTAAGCACATGATCAAAGTGAATATCCTTAGTAATGGGACAAATCAAAATCTGCCCCCCTTTGATAGGATGCAATGAGTAGAAAACCGCATCATTTCCATATTGCTGCCAAAGATGCGTATCTGAATCTAATCAGGAGGAAATAGACAAGACGGAATCAAGAAACATTCTACAAAACAACTGGCCTGTAATCTTCAGATGTGTCCAGGTCATAAAAATTACCTAAAGACCAAAGAATTTTTCCAGGGAAAAGGAGGGAAAAGGGAAGGGACAACTAAATGCAATGCATGATTCTTAGCTGGGTCCTTTTGCTAGAAAGGGCATTTCAAGACTGTTGGTGATACTTGAATGGGACCTGAGGATTACATGACTGTAAAGCCACATAATCTCCTGATTTAATGGCTGCACTGTGGTCATACAGGTGAACGTCCCCATTTCCCATTTGAAGGAAATGCACGCTGAAGTCATTAGGGGTGATGGCCATCAGGTTGGCAAATTACTCTCAAATGGGTCAGGGAAAAAGTTCTTTGTACTATACTTGCAACTTTTCTTAAGTTGATTTTTTTCAGAATAAATGTTTTTAATTTTGTAAATGAATGATCTGAATGTCAAAGAATGAGAAACCCCTGACAAAACTGATGAAATCCTAAAATCCTTCTGCAAAAACTGGCACTATTTACATTCAGGCCTTGGAAGTCACATTTGACAGAAGTTATACACATACATAAAAAATCTCAAATACGTGATTCTTTGTTCATTCTAAGAATTAGCACACTCTTCCAATTAACAACTTAGACGTGGTTAGCTAAAAGACTAAAAATTGAGTGTTGTGTTCCCTTTTTAAAAACTTTCCAGCCAGAACTTTCCTGTTTCTTACTAGAAAATGATAGTCCCCACTTTATTTTTTTTTTTTTATAAATTTATTTATTTATTTATGGCTGTGTTGGGTCTTCGTTTCTGTGCGAGGGCTTTCTCTAGTTGCGGCAAGCGGGGGCCGCTCTTCATCGCGGTGCGCGGGCCTTTCACTGTCGCGGCCTCTCTTGTTGCGGGGCACAGGCTCCAGACGCGCAGGCTCAGTAGTTGTGGTGCACGGGCCTAGTTGCTCTGCGGCATGTGGGATCCTCCCAGACCAGGGCTCGAACCCGTGTCCCCTGCATTAGCAGGCAGATTCTCAACCACTGCGCCACCAGGGAAGCCCCTAGTCCCCACTTTAAATCAATTTACCATAAACTGGTAAATTCCGTGCTCAATTGTCCTTGGAAAAGCAGGACTTCCGTTGTACATCCTTGACGCTGGCATAGGCCTGCTCTGTACCAGGCCCAAGGGGACTGGCTGGAGGGACTAGCCAGGCACCTGACTGTGAGAATGACATGGTGATGCCTACCTGATAGGGACCAGTGAGGATTAAATGCAAGCAAGATTCTTGCCTTAATATCTAACACACTAAAACCACATTTGGGGAAGCATTACCATTACTAACTTAGACAGTCAGGTTCAAGGTTCAGTTCACTCTTTTCCTTTTCACTTTCACTCTTTGATCTCAGTCATTCCCTGTCAGCTCATGTAATAGAATAGGAATTCTGTATCCTAAGAGTTGACCGGAGAGCGAAGTTTTAAATCTCAAGTGGCCGGAACTGGAAAATCTAGACTGAGCATGTGCACAAGTGGGATCCTTAGAAAACAGTAATCAAATCAGAAACAAGGCCAGCCAGTCAGCAGAGAGCCTGTAAGACCTCAAACCACGGTGGAGCATTGGTAAGAGCCAAGTGAGAAAACCCAGACCACTTGTTGCAAACAGAATGACAATGCCTGGGGCCCGTTGTTGATTGCTCACCAATCAATACTGATTGCTTCAGAAAGAGAAAAACAAGTACCGTATGCTAACACATATATATGGGATCTAAAAAAAAAAAAAAATGGTCATGAAGAACCTAGGGGCAGGACGGGAATAAAGACGCAGACCTACTAGAGAATGGACTTGAGGACATGCGGAGGGGGAAGGGTAAGCCAGGACAAAGTGAGAGAGTGGCATGGACATATATACACTACCAAATGTAAAATAGATAGCTAGTGGGAAGCAGCCGCATAGCACAGGGAGATCAGCTCGGTGCTTTGTGACCACCTAGAGGGGTGGGATAGGGAGGGTGGGAGGGAGGGAGACACGAGAGGGAAGAGATATGGGGATATATGTAGAGCTGGTTCACTTTGCTATAAAGCAGAAACTAACACACCATTGTAAAGCAATTATACTCCAATAAAGATGTTTAAAAAAAAAAATACTGATTGCTCATGGTGTGGCAAGCAGACTTAATAAAGTCCAAGTGAACACTGACATGCCAGGTACTATGCTAGACGCTCTGCTGACATGATGTCATTTGAACCTCACAGTTACCTTATGTAGGTACAATTATCATTCCCATTCTACAGATGAGGAAACTGACGGTTGGAAAATTCTCGTAGCTCACTCAAGGTCACACAGCAAACAAGTGGTAAAACCAGGGTTTGAACGTCAGCATTCTGTCTCCAGAGCCTGCACTCAACTGCTCTTCTAAACCACCTCCCACCACCACCCATCATTTGTTACTCCACGGCCCCCACTCTTCCTTATACCACACTAAGCAACTTGCTTAGTTCCAGACTCCTGCAAGCCTTTCTTGTTTCAGTAGCAATCGTGTTGTAGGATGGAACAAGGGGTCTTGTCTGTGTAACAGTGAGACACAGCAAGAGCAAAACGTCCACTTTCTAGACTTGGAGAAGCAGGCTGCTCCTTCCAATGGCTTCCTTAGTTTGGCAAGGTAATAAGTGATAATGTTACAATAAACTCCTTTGTTATTACTTAGAAAACTCTGTCTTCCAACAAGGCCAACTTAAAAACAAATGCGCGTGTGTGAGTGCACATGTGTGTGAGTGAGTGTGTGTGTACATGGGATCACCATGCAGCTTTATGGAGGGCAAGCTAGTTATTTCTTTTTCTGGAGACCTCAGAATCCGGAAAACCTTTTGATGTATTAATTAGGGTCGTAAAAAATTAAGCTTTGGTCTGTATTGGGTGATTCTGGAGGAGTTACCTTCCCCTTGAGCAGCTTTCCAATTAACTTGGGAACATAAAAACAGACCTTTCAAACTAGCAAACTCACCCCCCCACCTAGGTGCTTTCACACAATGATCTTGTTTCAATCATGTTTTAACATGGAAAATACCTCATGCCCAAGGGATGCATTATGAGTTTTTGGACATCAACATGACTATCTAAGAAGAAACACTTCACCAGACTCCTGGCTGGAGAGATAACTCCCATTGTAGACATCGTCCCCTGGCGACAAGTGTGTGCCGACTCACCATTGCCGCCATCTGCCCAGGACCCTTCCTCCTCATTCTTCAAGCCCACAGCACAACCGGAGTGTGGTATATTTCTCGATAGCTCTCTAGCCAAGGACATATGTGGTTCAGAAGTATTGTTGCTATAGTTCTGATGATCTGGGTCTTGTTTCTAGAAAGCATATTTAGTTGTCAAACAGTATGACAGATTTTAAAGATTTAAATCAATATATTTCAAAGTTGTAATGTACGAAATTTTATTTAAGTAATGAGGGCAATGCTTAAGTTATTATGGAAAGAAAATCATTGCTCAACAGACTGTATTTTGTTCTCCTATAACCTTAAAATGTTGTGTGATTGGCAACTGCATTAAAAAGATTATAGCATGGGACAGATTCTATATTTTATAATGAATGCAGCACAAAACAAAGCACTTCTGTTAGACAATTCACATGCGAGGAAAAACTAAGGCAGCCACCTGCACCTGTCCAGGTATTACGACCATGCCACAACCCAGCCATCCAGTTTGGCCAATAGGACAATCCAATCCCACCACTGCAAAATGTATCCTCCCAGTAGTCACCTAAGTAGGACTAGCAGACAAGAGGAAGAAACTAAAAAGCACCATTATACACTGGGCTATTTCTGCCCTAAGTTCCTAGAATGAGTACCTTTCTCTTCTCTCTACTGTCTGTCCTCTTTTGTCCCTAAACAGGATCACATAGCTAATTAGAAAAGGCCTTCATTGATCTAACAACTGTTGTTCTTCCATCCTTTTGATTCTTCTTTCCAGGCTCAGACTTCCAAGTTGAATGAACTTGAAGTCTGCCGCTTCCCTCTGCTTGGATTTCAGATGTTTACCAACAACATACCCTCAACCCACAGCAAGGTGACTTCCAGCCCCCTCCTGGCCCACACCTCATGTGCTGCTTCTGGTTGCCTTCGCGGCCCCCCTGCAGCTTCTCAGACGACTTCCCACGCTCGGATTCCCAAGATGCCCCCTCCCTGATTGTAGGACCCCATCTTGCTTCTCCACCTGCCTCTCTCTGATGGCTCCTCCTTTAGCGCTCATTTCTAAGGCCTTTTCTCTCTTCATAGTTCACCTCCTCTGACGACTAACCCATTTTCAAGCCTTCTAAATTTGCCTCTCCATAGAATGACCCATGAAACCAGCCCACACCTTCCACTGCCTGATGGACACCCCTGAGCTACGTGCCCCAATAATGGTGGTGACATTATGGTGCTTCACAGTTTACAAAGCAGGTTCACTTGTGTCGTCCCACTGGATGGTCACAAAACCCCATGAGACCAGCATCACCAGGAAACCAGTGAGCTCTCCGGCAGGGTTGCCCCTCAGGGAGGGCCTCTCCCAAGGGACATCCCTCTTCCTTTCTGTGTCCTGTCTGATGTGTGTCCTGCTGAAGGAAAGCACTGCCATAGAGAAGGGTTTAATGAAACTCCTCTCATGCCCCTGCTGTCAAAGTCCCATTAAAGGCTAAGCAGTTCGGAGCTAGATGCCCTGGACGGCACCAGGAGGTAAGGATACTGATGGTCAGGAACTTGGCTCCAAAGTTTGCACAGACCTGGATTCAGACTCCAGTTCTGACATTTCTTAGCTGTGTGGACTTTACCTGTATTTTGGCTTCTTCTTCAGTAAAACCAGGATCATAAATAGGTCAAAGGACTGTATAAACTAACTAGAACGGATACATAAATTGCCTGGCACCTAGAAAGTGCTCAATAAACAGTGGGTATCGTTGTTCTAACTTCTTAAACCTTTACCTCAGAGTCTTTGGCTCCTTCCAAAACATCACTGAGAACTTGTATGTATTCAGTTGCACCTTTGAGGATATCAACTTTGCTAGGCTTCCTGCTTTGGGGAAGAAATGGCACCAGCGTCTTCAGTTTGGCAAAACCACGGTTGAGATTTTTTATCTGGAAAGCAAAAAGGCACAGTGACACACAGGAAGCTAACTTGTAAGGCATCTCCCCAAACCACGGAAGGCGGTCGTGAGGGCTCGTTTCCACAGCTCTCTTGTCTGGGCGGGGAATCTAGGCAGGCTCGTGCCGAAGAGCCACCGCTCCACTGGCAGTACAGTTCCTGGCAAGGGGAGAGGGAGTGGCATGAACCTGGCAGCAGGGATGGATGGACTGGGAGGGGTGTCTAGGTCCACACTGACCTCCTTCTCTTCCTCTGAGAGCATCCCCACTACAAGGTAGAGGCAGGCTGGGTAGTGGTTAAAAGCTCTGAGTCAGTACATCAGGGTTTAAAACCCAACTCTACCATTTAGCTTTACAAAACTGTGTAGGATACTTCATATCGCCAAGCCTTGGTCTGTTTACCTGCAAAGTGGAAAATACTCCCCTTGTCGTGGTGTAGCTTTTTTTGTGGTGATTAAGTGACATAATTACACACCAAACACTTCCTCCTGGCACACAGAAAGTCCTCAATAAGTTGTACTAACGATAATGAATAAACTGTACAAACACTCGTCTATTCAAGTACTGTGCCAGCAACTCTTCAACCTCTTTCCCAACGGAGTTGATGATATAGAGTCCAGAGAGTCTGCACGTTGGCAAGACTTGAAAAGTAGAATGAAGAGCCTTTTTTCTTTCATCTCCAGGGTCTAATTCCTTGGCTCTGAAGGCCTAGAATTCTGATGATCAACCCCCCCCTGGAGGACACAGGCCCTCGAAGAACCGGTTCCCACAACACCATGAAGCCAATATACTCACTCACTTATATTGAGAACTCCCTCCTACCCCACATCAAAGTGGGCAAAGGACATAGCCCATTCACAGCAGAATACAGTGAATGTATTTCATAAGTTTATTGGTCATAATGTATTTCATAAGTTTATTGGTCATAAGTTTCAATAAACTTATGAAAATATTAAACTTTAATAATCAAAGCACTATAAATTAAAACAGAAATTAGATACCATTTTTCATTTACCAAGTTGGTAACATTTTTGTTTTGATTATCATACCCAGCATTGGGGATGGAAAAAGGGAACAGTCCTATATCCTGCAAAAGGGGATAAAAATTAATAAACTTTTCTAGAAAGCAATTGGGCAACTTGTATCAAAAGTCACAAGATTGTTTATACCCCAGTAATTCCACCTCTACTGTTTTGCTCTAAAGCAATTATCAGACATGGGCATAGATCTATGTACCAGTAAAAAGCTGCAAAAAAGCATATATGCCCAACACTAGGAGACTGAATAAGTAACGGTACATTTATATGTTGGACTACGCAGTCGAAAGCTGTTCTGCTTAGAATATGAGGAAATGCTTTTGATAATGTTAAGTGAAAAAAATACAAAGATATGTACTAGATCATCGCAATTTTGTAAGATTATGAATATGCACAAATATAAGTAGAAAAAAAACTAGGAGGATATACACAAGAATGATAGTTCATGGTAGTTATATTTGCATTGTGGGTGTTTCCGTTCCCTACTTAGTCATTTCTCTGTCTTCCAGGTGTACTAATTTCATCATTAAAGAAGACTAAGGTCATTAGTTTTAAAATAGTGGGTAACACCAGGACCCATTCTGTGCAGAAAGCAATTCCTTCCTGGTGGGGAAAGCCCAACTTAAAATGTAAAATATTGGATCAGAATCTCGTTTGAGAGCCACATCAACACATCACATCACAGGGTTATCATAAAGGGCTCCCAACTTTCCCTTAAGTCTTCTACACCTGCTTGGTCCTTTCTCCTCTCACCCGTACCCAAACAAAGCTCCGAGTTGATTGACTGGGGCTACGTTTCTAAAGGGCCCAGGAGTGTGCAGGAACAGTCCCCAGCAGAACTTCCTCCTCAAGTCCCAGGCCGGAATGTGCGCGCACCCTCCTCCAGCGCTCGCCCTTCCCTCTCTCGGTAGCCTCCGCAGCAGCTCAACCCAAAGACTGCAACTGGCAGAAAGGAGACGGAATCTCACAAGTCTGAGGCCCGAGTTCAGTTAGAAATACTAAAAGCTACCAGTAGATGGCGCTCCGACTCCGCCCGAGGAACCATCCCCGCGGGTTATTAACCGCGTACCCGCCAGAGTGGGAAAGACCCACTTTCTGTCCCCCGCCAGGGGGTCGAGTGGGAGTCTGGGTGCACACCCAGGCTTTGTTTAAATTCTTTGTTTAAAGTAAGGAAAAGAGTAACTTCCATCAGGCTCCCTGTGCCTCGCCCTATTTGTGCTTGGAGGCAGGGCGCTGGGAAAAGGGGACCCCAAGCACCCACCCGGCGCAGGAGGTAGTGAGACGTAAGCGCACTGCCTCCTCTGAGGGTTTAAAGCGCCTGCCAAGGGGAGACGTTTCTGAAGTGGTCAGGGGCCCCCTCGGCCTTCCCCAGACTCGCTTCCTGCACCGGTCCAGGTGGGTCGCAGGTGAGGCGCCATCCCGGCGCGGGTGGAGGCGAACACGAGCGGCCCTCGGGAGGTCGAAGTCGCCCCGGGCCCCCGCGCGGGGAGTGGGCGCCCCGGGCCCCCGAAGGTGTCCGAAATGGGTGGCGGGTCTGGGGGGGAGCCGGGAGGAAGGCGGCCGGGTCCCGGGGCAGGGACCTCGCGGGGCCGGCGCTCACCCGCTCGCGCTCCTTGGCGTTGGCCACGCGCCGCCGCTCCAGCACCAACTGCAGGTCCTCCGTGGACGAGTAGCCGCCCGACGGCAGCCGCTTGAGCCGGCAGATGGCGGCCAACTGGGGCAACGGCCCGAACTGCTCCCGCAGCACGTCGTCCAGCACCTCGGCCGGTGGGGCCCTCAGGAGCGCGGGCGCGGCGTCCATGGCGGCGCGCGGGGGTGGGAGGCTGGGCCTTGCCTCGCGGGCACCTGGGGCCACGCGGGGCCGTGGCCGGCATCCCCCTGCGCGCCTGCGTACCTGCCCCGCCCGCTCTGGGGAAACCGCTCCGGGACGATCGGTTTAACAAGCCCCACAGGTGATTTCCGTGAAGCCTGGATGACAGCGCTGGCTCGCAAATCGGCTGCACACTGGAGTCACCTGGGGAGTTTTAAAAACTCCGCCTGCTCGAGTACCAGTCCCCCACATTCTGACTCAGCCAATCTGAGTTGGGACCTGAGCGTCTGGACATGTGTACACACGTGTAGGCAAATATACATACGAACATATATACGTTTACCAGAGAAAAACTGATGGATACACACAAAACGTTTTTCAGTTTCATTTTGAAATAAAAGTTGCAAGAGCAGAAATAAAAAGGTCCTATATCCCCTTCGCCTAGATTTCCCACTTAACTTTTTTCACATGTGCTCCACCACTACCTTTCTCTCTACGTGTATCCCCGTTTTCATTTTTCTTTTTCTAAAGCGTTCCCTTAGTCTTGTCCTGTCTTCGTGGCTTTGACAGTTTCAGAGAGTAGAAGCCTTTCAGTGTGGAGGAGGTCCCTCAACCTGTGTCTGTCCAGTGTCTCCTCATGTCCAGACCCAGGTCCTGCCCCCTTGGCAGGGACTCCATAGGAAAGATGCTGAGCTTTTCTCAGTGCCTCGCATCAGGAGGCGTGATGTTGACCTGTCCCACCGCTGGCAATGTTAACTTTGATCACCCAGTCAAGGTGGTGTCTGCCAGGTTCCTTCACCATAAATTGACTGTTTTTATTCCTCTTTTTTTTTTTTTTAAATTGTGAGAATGGGTACCATTTTTTAAAATTTTTAATTTATTTATTTATTTATTTATTTATGGCTGTGTTGGGTCTTCGTTTCTGTGCGAGGGCTTCCTCTAGTTGTGGCAAGCGGGGGCCACTCTTCATCGCGGTGCGTGGGCCTCTCACTTTCGCGGCCTCTCTTGTTGCAGAGCACAGGCTCTAGACGCGCAGGCTCAGTAGTTGTGGCTCACGGGCCCAGTTGCTCCGCGGCATGTGGGATCTTCCCAGACCAGGGCTCGAACCCGTGTCCCCTGCATTGGCAGGCAGACTCTCAACCACTGCGCCACCAGGGAAGCCCTTTTCCTCTTAATTGATAAATATTTTGTGAGGAGATATCCTTAGCGTCCATTACTGACTCCTGCCTGAATTAACCACCACGCTGATAACAGCCAAATGGTCAGCATCCTCCTTTGAGGAAGAGCTCTCCCTTCTCCCCAGTAACTGATTCATCTTGTGTTATGTCAGCGTGAGCTCATGAATTTCTATTTTATTCAGTAAGATGTAATTCATTCATATCATTTATTTTAATGCTCATATTGTCCCAGATTTGGCCTGTGGGATCCCCTTCAAGCTGGCTCCTCTGTCCTTTTGACATGACCCCTTCATTCTTTGAGCTCTTACTTACTTGTGCCAAAAAGACAACATGTTCCAGGCTCATCTCGAATTCTCCTAGCCCCTGCCCTGAAGTGGGTCAATTCTCCTTTTACTGGAAGATGGGATTTAGGAACCAAGTTTGGCTGTTCATTCCTTTTGGGATGTCATTACTTCTAGGCTCTTTTCGCAGACAGGAAATAGATGTATGCATACACACACATACAGCTGTATCTATCTCTGTATATAGATGGACAGATATATTTAAAAAGCATGAGTTCACACTAATACCTCCAATTCCAATCCAATACCTCAGGTTTCTCTCTCGTTTCCCCCTTTCCTTATTTGTAATTCCCTTCTTCAACAGTGAGAAACTTAACTCTGGTTACTTATTTGCTCAGTTCCCACATAGAACTAATTTCCTAGCCACATCAGCCACCTCCTCAGCCCCATCTCCATGGCAACTGCCTTCAAGGGCAGGGCAAGGGGAAAAGAAGAGGCCACACCAAATGCTTAACTGGGGTTCCCCTGAGCAGTGGGCCTGGGAATGGGGAGGTTTGATCTGTGCCTCCCATCTTCTGTATTGCTTGCATTTTCATAGCATGAAATTGTTTTTGTAATTTTTAAAATATATTTTTTAAAGAAGGAAAATAACTTTATGTGCTCTGAGTTCATTTGGTGCTGTCTGCTGACAGGCAGAGAGAAGGCAGCAAGAGCCAAGTGTGTGGGGATGAAGCTTAAAATGGAGATGGTTCACCCCTTTACTTAACTTTCCTTGGGCCTCAAAAAGAACATCATTGACATTATTTTATTGCCGAAAGCTTGAGTGGGCAAGCTGGTGTGCATCAGGAATCCAGTGTGAGAAACCCAGACTTTATTCTTTCAGACCTGCTCCCCTCCGTCAACTCCAACTATAATTTTCTGGCCCCTTGGCTGTTTGATTCCTCAACTGAGCCATCTGTTCTGAGGGAGGGCAATTACATAAACCAGTGTGAGCTGAGGGGCCGACACCTTTCCGTCACGCAATAATGCAATGGCCTGATGAACAAAAAGTTTATTTCTCTCGCCTCTTAACAGTGTGAAACGTGGAGGTCAGTAGTGCACCTCTGCTCCTATGGTCACTCAAGGATTTAGATTCCTTCCCAATCATTGCTCCTTCATCATCGCTCCTGGGTGTCATTTCCCAAAATGGAGCTGTCCCCTTTGAGGCTTCTGCCGTGGCTGGTGTCCGGCAGGGATCACCTTCACAGCAGCAAAGTCCTCAGGCCGCTTGCACCAGTCAAGGTCCAGAAAACTCTTCTAGGGTCAGAAACTCTTCTGGGTATTCCAAGCAGATGCCAAGGGGTTGAATTCAAGGATTTATAAAGGCGCTTACACAATCAGCGGGAAGAGCTCTGAGTCCAAGGACACACCACCAAAGCAGCAGGGAGCCCCTGCCCCTGCAGCTGCCACTCAAGCCTCCGAAGCTGGGGGAGGGGCCCGGGAGACTGCTGCAGAGAAACCCCAATTTCCCATGCCCTGGCATGTCCGCAGAAAACAGGTGGTAGGACAGGGAGGGGCGCTCTGCCTCACTTCCACGCTGGTAATCTCACACACCTGTTTCTAACTAAATCATTTTTTTAAAAATAAATTTATTATTTATTTTTGGCTGCGTTGGGTCTTCGTTGCTGCACGCAGGCTTTCTCTAGTTGCGGCGAGCGGGGGCTACTCTTCGTTGCGGTGCGCGGGCTTCTCGTTGCGGTGGCTTCTCTTGTTGCAGAGCACGGGCTCTAGGCGCGCGGGCTTCAGTAGTTGTGGCACGTGGGCTCAGTAGTTGTGGCTCGCGGACTCTAGAGCGCAGGCTCAGTAGTTGTGGCGCACGGGCTTCATTGCTCCGCGGCATGTGGGATCTCCCCGGACCAGGGCTCAAACCTGTGTCCCCTGCGGGCAGGCATATTCTTAACCACTGCGCCACCAGGGAAGCCCTAACTAAATCATCTTAACCAGCATCCAGAGCCATGGGTACAAGGGGTTCTGGGAAATGGAACTTCGGCCTTCCTGCCTCTGCAATGCAGAAAGGCACCCTGGAGAAGGGAGTGAGGACAGGGAGACGGTCCACATTATCTTCCACCCCGAGACAGAAAAATTGCCCCAGCAGGTTCACCTCATCAGTCTTTGCCTCTTCGTTACCCTGGGACCCAGCTGAGAAGAACACCCCCTCCTGCTGATGGGAACACCCATCCTGGGTGCTTGGAAGCGTCTACCACACCAGCCAGATCGTGGCTCAGACACAGTTCCCTTAATCTCCTTAGCTCAGTCAAGACATGAGAGAGCGGTGAAAACCAGCTTTAGTAAGGGAAGGCAAAGAATGACATTTTAAAAGGATCAAAAACTATAAAGGGACATGTTTGCATTGCCCAGAATGCCTATCCAAATCAATCTGGCAATTTCATATTGGTATTCATTTTCACATAAATGTGTATTATTATTATTACATATTATTTATTACATACTATATATTATTTTATCTCACCATATTCTTGGGACTTAGACTTTACTCTGATGTACAAGTGGGAAAATTAACACCAGAGAAGTTGAGTACCTAGCCGAGGTCATGCTGCTGGTCAGTGGCAGAGCTGAGCCTAGAACTCAGGCTAGCCGTCTCCGTGGCAGTCCTTTTTCCTCAAGGTCTGAGCGGCCTCCATCCCAAGGGCTCTGGGCCCAGCCCTGTGCCTCCAGTTAACCTGGTCCCCCAGCACCCAGGCCCTACTCCTCTCCCTGTGCTCCACACCTCACCTCCCTTGAGCTCCTCCTCCACACCCTGGGCATGAGCTGGGGTTAACTTCTTGGCCACATCTTCAGCAGAGGTAACAATGGGTCAGAAGTATTTTTCCACCAACAGCGGAGAAGAGGAACAGACCCACAGGCTGTGTCCCCAGGAAGCTGCTTTAAGGTCATTTCCCCACAGGGACCCTCAACTCGTGCCCTTCTCATTTGTGCTGCTGGGCTAAGGCCACAGCCATAGCCTGGAGCTCTGACAAGATGCCAAAGGTGCCTGGCAGCCTCGCAAAGGGGTGGATGGAAGCTTAGGTCCTGTGGGGTCACACGGAAGAGCTGAGACTTAAGCAGGGCCCAGGGGCTCATCGTGGGTCAGAGGGGAAGAGCTTCCACAGCACAGGGGTTCCTAGGACTTTTGAGCGAGTCATCCAAACTCTAGGCCTCACCTTGCCATATATAAAGCAGAGATTATAATAGGAGCTTCCTTGGAGTTGTAGTGAGGAGTCCATCAGGCTATTGGTGTAACAATAACAGCTAAGGCTTATACAGTGGGATCTGGGTGCCATGCACTATTCTAAGCTCTTCATATGTGCTAATTTTCTAAATTCACACAACAGCCTCAAGAGGGAGGGACTCTCATTTACTCACAGAAGAAGAAATTGAGACACAAAAGTCAGGTAACCGGCTTTTGCAGCTAGAAAGGGGCAAAGCTGGGACTGAACCCAGAGAGTCTGGCCACAGAGCCTGGGTCTACAACCACGACCCTCTCTTGCCTCGTGTAACTCCCACCCCATTGGAAGTGACGGTGAGAATAGCAATGATGATTTATGAACCAGATGGAATGTCCAGAAACTCGGCTATTACACAGACAAATCCTAAGTGACCCAGGCAGAGGGATGTTCTGAGCAACGGTGCAGGAACTGCAGTCAGAGCTGGTTGAGGGGCACTGAGGCCCAGGGCGCGGTTCCAGTGACCCTGCAGCGAGGATGCCATGACAGGCTCAGTGGAGCCACCTTGAAGAGGACCTAGATTCCTGGTCCTGGGATCTATACAGCTGAGACTGGGAAGTTCTTGTCAGATCGAAGAAGGGTAAGATTGCAACAAAAGCAGGGCTCTGGGAGGTTCAAGAGGAAGTGGGGTCCAGGCTGCTTTGGGGGAGGGTAAGGGGATCTGAGGGGCACAGCTGTGCTGTGGATACCCTGCTGCGTGGGCCCTTGTCCTGCAGGAAGAAGCCTTCTTGAGGCCCAGCTGGCAGCCTCTTGTTCTATCCTAAATCACCACCACCACTCCCAAAAAGCAGCCCAGAACTCCTCACTCTTCTGTGACTCTAACTGGGGCCTGGGGCTTTCATTGGCAGTGCAGGTCCTTGGGGGTGTTTGGCTTTGAGCTGCAGGAATTGCTAGTAGCAGATTGAGGTAGAGCCATTTATAACTGGCCCTTATAAGTGAGAAAATACAAAGAGAGAGGGTCTTCCTAGTAGGCATGGTGTAGGCTTACAGGGGGACCTGGCCAAGGTCCAGGCCTAAATCTGGGCATATGGGAGCAAGTGTTGTAAGAGTTCTGGAGCATGTAGGGCTGAGACATTAGTTGGTAGAGGACACTTGGAGTTTACAACTATAATAAGTAGGGGTACCTTTTCCTCTAAACTAGTGACCTCCATCCTCAAGATGCTGTGCCATCTTCCTCCAGAATGTGTTCTCCCTCCTGACTGAGAAATTATTCTAGAAAACTAGGCCTCGAAGGTCATTTCATGTCGGCCAAAAAGTCTATGCCTTCTCCTCCCTATGCCAGAGTCCAGCTGTCCCCTAAATCACAATGTGTAGACACACCCCAGCCTCATCAGGTTGGGTCCTCCTACTGAGGAAGACTGGAAACCATGGCCCTGGGAGACAAGGATGTGGGCGCACCCCAGGTGGTGGAAATTGTCACAGCCTGCTGTTGTCACCAATGCAATCTGAGTGGAGGCAGAGTGGGACAGGGTGACAAGCTGACTGCTTCCCCCAGGACAACTGCGGATTCATTCTGCCTCCCCAGATTCACTCTGCCTCCCCAGATTCTCTCTGCTCCATCTGCAGAGAACTTAATTCCTCTGCCTTTCTCTTTCTTGGGGAGACTGCAGCTTTCACAACCTCCTCTAGAGGAGAGAAAGGGCCAGCCCAGGCATGAGAATTGACCCTGGAGTGTGAGCAGGAGAGAGTCCTTCAGGTTTACCTGTTCCTGTTCTGTCAGCTCTAGACCACAGACCATGGAGGGCTGGGTGAACAGCTGCTTGTTACTCCAGAAAGTCCCCAGCCCCAGGTTTCAAGCACCACAGGACGCCTTCCTGTGGCTCTGAGAAGGGGGCAGATGTCCTAACCACCTCTCCTCCCTACTGGAATGCCAGCTTCACGAGGGCTGGAATTTTTATCTGTTTGGTTCACTGTTGAATCCCCAAAACCTAGAAGAATGTTTGGTACATAGTGGAAGCACAATAAATAATCCTTGATTGAATGAATATGGATAAAAAGTAAAATTCTTCAAGTATATGTAATGGTTATGATTTTTTTTTTTTTTTTTGGCCAAGCCATGGGGCATGCAGGACCTTAGTTCCCCAACCAGTAATCGAACCCATGCCCCCTGCATTGGGAGTGTGGAGTCTTAACCACTGGACCACCAGGGACATCCCAATGGTTATGAATTTTTTAGCCATTAAACAAAGTAACACTGAAATACCTAAATCAAAAGCTATTAGAAATCTGAGAATGTGGCAAAGCATAGATAAATGTGGATAACCATAGATAAATGTTAAACATGGGAGAGTTAAAATCCTCTTAGAGAAATTTACAGGCTGAGTAGACAGAACCTAAATGAGGATATAGACTATCTGAATAATGAAAATTACAAGTCTAGTCTAACAAATATGCCTATGGAACATTTATAAAAAGTGAGCATACACTAGGTCACAAAGAAAATCTCAGTAAATTCTAAGAAAGCGGGACATATTATTTAAATGCTACCAAAACCAGACAAAGATGTCACAAAAAAAGAAAACTACAGGCCAAGATCTCTGATGAACATAGATGCAAAAATCCTCAACAAAATACTAGCAAACAGAATCCAGTAGCACATTAAAAGGATCATACACCATGATCAAGGGGGGTTTATCCCAGGAATGCAAGGATTCTTCAATATATGCAAATCAGTCAATGTGACACACCATATTAACAAATTGAAGGATAAAAACCATATGATCATCTCAATAGACGCAGAAAAAGCTTTCAACAAAATTCAACACCCATTTATAATAAAACCTCTCCAGAAAGTAGGCATAGAGGGAACTTACCTCAACATAATAAAGGCCATATATGACAAATCCACAACCAACATCATTCTCAATGGTGAAAAACTGAAACCATTTCCACTAAGATGAGGAATAAGACAAGGCTGCCCACTCTCACCACTATTATTCAACATAGTTTTGGAAGTTTTAGCCACAGCAATCAGAGACAAAAAAGAAATAAAAGGAATCCAAATTGGAAAAGAAGAAGTAAAGCTGTCACTGTTTGCAGATGACATGATACTATACATAGAGAATCCTAAAGATGCTACCAGAAAACTACTAGAGCTAATCAATGAATTTGGTAAAGTAGCAGGATACAAAATTAATGCACAGAAATCTCTTGCCTTCCTATACACTAATGATGAAAAATCTGAAAGAGAAATTATGGAAACACTCCCATTTACCATTGCAACAAAAAGAATAAAATACCTAGGAATAAACCTACCTAAGGAGACAAAAGACCTGTATGCAGAAAACTGTAAGACCTTGATGAAAGAAATTAAAGATGATACAAACAGTTGGAGAGATATACCATGTTCTTGGATTGGAAGAATCAACATTGTGAAAATGACTATACTGCTCAAAGCAATCTACAGATTCAATGCAATCCCTATCAAACTACCACTGGCATTTTTCACAGAACTAGAAGAAAAAATTTCACAATTTGTATGGAAACACAAAAGACCCTGAAGAGCCAAAGCAATCTTGAGAAAGAAAAACGGAGCTGGAGGAATCAGGCTCCCAGACTTCAGACTATACTACAAAGCTACAGTAATCAAGACAGTATGGTACTGGCACAAAAACAGAAATAAAGATCAATGGAACAGGATAGAAAGCCCAGAGGTAAACCCATGCACATATGGTCACCTTATCTTTGATAAAGGAGGCAAGAATATACAGTGGAGAAAAGACAGCCTCTTCAATAAGTGGTGCTGGGAAAACTGGACAGCTACATGGAAAAGAATGAAATTAGAACACTCCCTAACACCATACACAAAAATAAACTCAAAATGGATTAAAGACCTAAATTTAAGGCCAGACACTATAAAACTCCTAGAGGAAAACATAGGCAGAACACTCTATGACATAAATCACAGCAAGATCCTTTTTTGACCCACCTCCTAGGGAAATGGAAATAAAAACAAAAATAAACAAATGGGACCTAATGAAACTTAAAAGCTTCTGCAGAGCAAAAGAAACCATAAATGAGACAAAAAGACAGCCCTCAGAATGGGAGAAAATATTTGCAAATGAAGCAACGGACAAAGGATTAATCTCCAAAATATACAAGCAGCTCATGCAGCTCAACATCAAAAACACAAACAACCCAATCCAAAAATGGGCAGAAGACCTAAATAGACATTTCTCCAGAGAAGATATACAGATTGCCAACAAACACATGAAAGGATGCTCAACATCACTAAACATTAGAGAAATGCAAATCAAAGCTACAGTGAGGGGACTTCCCTGGTGGCGCAGTGGTTAAGAATCCACCTGCCGATGCAGGGGACATGGGTTCGAGCCCTGGTCTGGGAAGATCCCACATGCCGCAGAGCAACTAAGCCCAAGCGCCACAACTACTGAGCCTGTGCTCTGGAGCCTGCGAGCCACAACTACTGAAGGCCACGCACTTAGAGCCCGTGCTACACAACAAAAGAAGCCACCACAATGAGAAGCCCGTGCACCTCAATGAAGAGTAGCCCCCGCTCGCCGCAACTAGAGGAAGCCTGTGCACAGCAACGAAGACTCAACGCAGCCAAAAATAAATAAATAAATTTATTAAAAAAAAAAAAAAAAAAAACTACAGTGAGGTATCACCGCACACCAGTCAGAATGGTCACCATCAAAAAATCTACAAACAATAATTTCTGGAGAGGGTGTGGAGAAAAGGGTAGCCTCTTGCACTGTTGGTGGGAATGTAAATTGATACAGCCACTGTGGAGAACAGTATGGAGGTTCCTTAAAAAACTAAAAATGAACTACCATACGACTCAGCAATTCTATTCCTGGGCGTATACCCTGAGAAAACCATAATTCAAAAAGAGTCATGTACCACAATGTTCACTGCAGCTCTATTTACAATAGCCAGGACATGGAAGCAACCTAAGGGTCCATCGACAGATGAATGGATAAAGAAGATGTGGCACATATATACAATGGAATATTACTCAGCCATAAAAAGAAATGAAATTGAGTTATTTGTAGTGAGGTGGATGGACCTAGAGTCTGTCATACAGAGTGAAGTAAGTCAGAAAGAGAAAAACAAATACCGTAGGCTAACACATATATATGGAATCTAAAAAAAAAAAAATGGTTCTGAAGAACCTAGGGGCAGGACAGGAATAAAGACACAGACGTAGAGAATGGACTTGAGGACACGGGGAGGGCGAAGGGTAAGCCGGGACAAAGGGAGAGAGTGGCATGGACATATATACACTACCAAATGTAAAATAGATAACTAGTGGGAAGGAGCTGCATAGCACAGGGAGATCAGCTCATTGCTTTGTGACCACCTAGAGCGGTGGGGTAGGGAGGGTAGGAGGGAGACGCAAGAGGGAGGGGATACGGGGATATATGTATACGTATAGCTGATTCACTTTGTTATACAGCAGCAACTAACACAACAATGTAAAGCAATTATACGCCAATAAAGATGTTAAAAAAAAAAAAAAGCAAAGAAGCCATAAAAGAAAAAGCCAAAGGAAAAGCCAAAAGAAAAAAATGAATACAAACGGATTAGAGTCCAGTTCAGCCAAAGGTATCATAAAAGAACAGATTTCTAATTCTGGTCATGATGGAGTCACTGGGCCAGCCCTTCTGCTGTAAGCAACCAGAAAACTGGACAAAACACATGCAACTATTGTTTTCAGACATCGGATAACAGGCAGAGCAAAACCGGGGTTTGACTGGATGAGCCCAAGACCCTCCCTGGATTTCTTCCTGGAGGATTTTTCCAGACCACAGTGCAGGGGAAAGGGTGCCACACAGGGTGCGCCAGTCTCACTAAGCTGAGGAGAGAAAGATGCGAGTTTGGGCAGACTGAGCATTCCAGAATTTGGAAGCAGAGTGTAAAGGAGAGTAATGAAGAGAAAGAGCTCCAGAACTTTGCATGGCATTCCCAGGGCAGGCCTAGGATGGGATTCCAGTATTTGAGGCAAAATAAAACTGGTCTAGAAATTCTCATTCTAAGTTGAGCTGGCAGAAAGCTGAGTCCCTGGAAGGGTGAATGGGGACAAGAAGAGTGGCTCTGAGGGTTGACAGTCCGAAGACAAGATAAAGCCAGCAACCTGAGAGAAATGAGTTTTTGGAGTTATTTAAAGGGCTGGAAAAATCCAGCTCCAGCCCCATCTTCTACAAAGAAAGTGCAGAGAACACCTGGGGTGTCTATGACTTCCTGGGAATTTGTACCCCTACCAAGTCCCTGTAGTTTGTGTTAAACCTCTGCTGTTTTCAACAAACCAACTGGAAGTTCCTAGCTATAAAGCCTTTAAACAAGATATGCTTGTTTCAAGACAGAAGGGACCCTGAGGGAAGGAGAACCAAGGCAGGGAGAAGCGAGCCTGGCAGCTGTCGCAGAGACAAGTCCAAACTTTCGTTCATCCGAGTATTTATTGAGGACCTGCTGTCTGACAGGCCTGTGCTGGTTGCCAAGGGGGATACAGAGGCAAAACAAGGCTCTTGCCTTGAGGAGATATTGCTTGTGCTGGGTCACATGAGGTAAACATGTTGGGAAGATTTTTTCAAAAGGACAGGGCAGGAGAAACAAAGGCCAAATGGAAGTCCCCAGAGAGCAAGTTGAGTTCAGAGGCTCCCAAGGCATCCTGGAGAAGGGGCTCAGCTCCGCCTGCCCTCAGGCTATCCGGCCCACGGGCTTCTTGCAGACCCAGTGGTAGAGGGCGGTACAGTACATGTCATTCCACTTCCGCTGCATGTGGACACAGTCTTCCGTAAGCCCATTCCCGTGTCGCCAGTTGTCCGGCTGATTCTTGTCCCAAAACCTGGAAACAAGGGGGCTTTATTCTGCTAGATGAAAGAAGTGTCCCTTCGCCCTGCTGTGGCATAAGGAGCTGAAGTGACACAGGTCCCTAATACCCTGGTAGCCCCAGGATGGGGCCAGTGGTGCCCTCAGGATGGCTCTGCTGAGGTTGTCCTTAGTTACTGAGAATGGAGGGATGGGAAGGGTGTCTAAAGCTGCAAGTCCCCACCCCAGAATTCATATTCAGATACCTTCAGATGGGGGCAAAGCTCCTTGGGACCAGGCCTAAGTAGTAGGGTATAGGATAGGCAAAAACAAACAAAACACAACAAAACAGAAAGACCCACTCATAGGCTGCGTGCCAGCCCCGGGACCTGTCCTGTTCTGACGCCCTCGTGGAGGGGTCCAGGCGAGGATCACAGCTATGCTGGTGTCCACACACATCATACACACACCACACACATGATACACACACACACACATCACCCAATCATCTATACACACACCTCATACACACATCACACACACACATCATACACATATATCACACAGAACACTAACACTTCGTGGGCAGGGATACACACACAGGACAGAGTCTCTAGCCAGACCTGCCCAAGACAGTGCCTGGGAGGGCACCAGACAGGGGCTGGACTCACTCACTGCTCCTGGCACTACTGAATGGTGTGCCATCTGTCCAGCGCCAGAAGCCCTGCAAACCGCTGTCAGTGAGGCCAATCCAGTGGTAAGAGGCACTCGTGAACTGTATCAGGAATGCCTGTGGAGGAAAGGCAGGGTCGTGTGACCTTGTATGAGGAGCTTTGTTCACCAGGCCGCGGGGAAGAGGAATCCAAGCCACGCCCTCCCTAGTCCCAGGGACATGAAGCCCACTTTTCAGGAGCTGGGCACCACCCCCATGCGTTCCATGGTTTTCCAGATCTAGGGCAGCAGCCAGGTCACCTCAGGGAAGTCCAGCTTCTCCCATGTTGACCTGATGAGGAGTGTGGCCTTACTGGGACAAAGACAGATCTGGTCACAGTTTTTTTAAGAAGATGTGTTTTACAAACCAGCAAGTCCTTTGACGGACAGACAAGAACAGTCTCAGGAGAATCACAAGGGTTGGACAGGTCCGTAAGTTAGATTTGACCAAACCTACAGTGGGCCCTTGTCAATAACCCTAGTAACTTCTGATAAGAACCTTCGGCATATGGGCCACTCTGGGGCTCTATGGCCTTTGGTGGTCCTCAAACTCATATGTGTGTCTGGCCTTCCCAAGAAGCCTGCATCTTCTGCTCATGGGCCTTCCATAGCCATTAGACAAACTGACATTAAAATCAAGATTGACAACTAGAGAGGAAGAGTGAGAGGAAAATGAGGGAATGGGGAGGGAAGGTTGCACCCGACACATTAAGGGCAGTCACTTGGTGCCACCTCCCTCTGCCTTTCCTCTCTGCTGACTCCTCTGGGTGTGTCCCTCATTCACTGAGGACACTGGGGTTTGCTGTCAGTGCTTGTACCTCCAGAGCAAGATGCTCATCACAATTCAATAAATATTTGCTCCCTGACTGACAGAGGAGACGTGAAGATCTCTGCCATGCCCACTCCAAGAGGGGGAAGGCCAAAGCACCAAAGTCCCTGATCCCACATCAACCCCAGCAGCACCACCCCAAGCCCACGGCTCTGACCTGCTCCTCCTCAGAGGTCACCGAGGCCAGGTGGGCTCCCTGGGACACACAGAACTGCTCAGCCTCCTGCCAAGTCTTCTTGGCATGAGAAAAGTAATACAAGCTCCCACTGTAGGACTTCCAGCCTTGCAGGATCAGCTGGAGGAGTTGATCTGGAGCAAAGGTGGGGGAGGAGAGAGAACCAGGAGCTGGCTGTGGGTCCTGATCTGTCCAGGGACTGACCGCTGAGGGTCATAAGCCCTTGCCATGCTTGATGCCCAGTGCTACAGGGGCACGGTCTGGGAGGGTGCACCCCCAGCCCACTACCCAGCAGCAGCTCAGGACATCTGGCTCCATCACTCCGGGGATATTCAGACAGCTCTGCTACCCAGCAATACTCTTTCGAGGCTCCTGCTTCCTAGCTATACTACCCTCTTTCCCAACTCATTGCTATCACCTGAGAGTTCTCTGCACCTCAATTCCTGCCATTTCCCTGGGAGAGTTCACAGCCAACCTGTAGCTTCCCTCATTTCCTTGACTTCAACTCCATCCACTTCAGCTGCCCACACCCAGGACCACACTTGGGACTTTTTCATCCCCTGGTCTGCCTGACCTCACAATTTCAGACTCTAATAGCTCATCCCGTGAGCACAAGCCCTGATTCGTTCAGCTGTTCCGTCTCTTCCTGTCCTGACACTCTCTTCTTTAACATCGTCCTTATCACAGCTGCCTGAAATGGTGCCAAAATAGACTAACTTATTCATTCATCTATTCTTTTGTTCAACATTCCTCAACTTCTATGAATCAGGGACTGTTATAGAGAAATCAATAAGACATGATTCATGCCCTCAAGGAAATTACTGTCTAGCAAATGAGACAGATGTTCAAAAAGGTGTTGAAGATGCATTGATTGAAAACCATTGCATGTTAGAGGCACAGAAGAGGGTGTGGTCTATTTCACCTGGGCTGGAAGCGGGGCTCAGGAAGGACACCCTAGGTGAGAGGTCACTTGAGCTGAGTCTTAAAAGACTGAGGAAGAGTGTGCCAGATAGGCAGTGCCAAGGAGAGCATTCCAGGCAGGGCACAGAGTAGTCGCAAAAGCACGAAGGTGTGAAACAGCATGGCATAGCTTGATCTGTTCAAGTACTGGAATGGTCAGTGCACAAGGGATGGGAAATGAACATGGACAGGTTCACCAGCACAAAATCGCACATCCCATGTGAGTTTGGAAGATTTTTCCTGTGAGCGGTGGGAAGCCCTGAAGGGTTTTAAGAAGGATCATGATATGCTTAGATTTGCGCTGTAAAAATGTCAACCTGGTAATGGTGTGGATGCTCAACAGGAGGAAGGCAATCTTAATCGGGCCAGAGACACCAATTACAACACAACTGCAATGTCTGAATAATAAATGGTGAGTGTGTAAACCAGGGGTTTTCAAAGTGTGGTCCCAGGACCGGCAGCGTCAGCACCTGGGAACCTGGTAGAAATGCCGATTCTCAGACCCACCCCAGACCAGCTGAATCCAAAATTGTTTTTTGACCATCTGCGTTTTAACAAACTCTCCAGGTGACTCTGATACACTCCAAAGTCTGAGGAACAGCAGTCTAAACCAAGGACTGGTAAACTAGAGCCTACCAGCAGCTCCTTTTTATAAATAAAGTTTTATTGGAACACAGCCATGCCCTTTAGTTTACAGACTGTCTTTGGCTGCTTTATCATTACAACAGCAGAGATGTTGCAACAGAGACTGTTCAGCCAAAAGCCCAAAATATCGACTGTTTGGCCCTTTAAGAAAAAGTTAAACTAATGGTTCTTAGCCCCGACTGCCCATTAGAACCACCTAGGGAGCTTTTTAAAAAACTCTGATGCCCAGGCTGCATCCCAGAACCACCCCTCTCCCCAGAGAAAGGTCAGAGTTCTGGAGGTTCGTTCCAGGCATCATTTTTTAAAAGCTCATTGGGTGATTCCAGTGTGTCCCCAAGGTGGAGAAGCATTGGTCCGTACCAAAGCAGTAGCAAGATATAGGAGTTAAGAGGACAGCATAGAAGAGTCATTAAGAAGGGAAGACTTCCAGGCTTCTGACAGAGGGCAGCAGAGCAAAACAGTGGAGTTGGTCCTCAGTGCTGTCAAGCCCCTCATTTGTCAGCCCCATCTTTTCAGCAGATGCTCCAAATGGCCCCCTCCCTCACAGCTCCCTCCCTCTTCTCTCACCAGGGACCTCCTACTCTACAGAGACACCACTAAATATCCAGCTCCCTCAGTGTCATGTACCCACATCTGCAAACCTGGGTGAACATCTACTTCCACACCTCCTCCTCTCCCAGCCTCAGAGGTTCAAGTACTATCCCAACCCCTCAAGGTCAATCACTCAGCTGTGCATTTCATTCTCTCCTCTCTCTCTCTTTCTGTCTCCCCCCATCCAACACTGTCTCCCCAACCGCCCGCCCCTGTCCTCTCTCTCTCCTTCAATCTCCTCCCTCTTTGCTGGTGCCTTTTCTGACCCGCAGATCAGCCTATCCTAATTTAGAAAAAACCCTCTCAAGGAAGTTCACCAAAATATTAGCAGTGGGTTCTTACTGTAAAAATAGACATTTTACAGAAATACAAGTTGTCATAGTCTCATCTTTCTATTTTTCAATATTTGCCACATTGTCTATAATTAATATGTAAGTTTTGTGATATTAGTATGAAAGATACAGGTTGTTTTTTAATCCCTCCTTCTACCCTTCCATCCCCTTCACCTTGGCCTCATCTCTCTCCTCTTCTCAGCTAAGGCCCCTGAATGACTTGGGCACCTGATCTCTCATTCACGCCCCACAGACCATGATCTGGCCTCCAGGCCACATACAACTCTCCACTGAAACTTTATTCCAATGACTTACTAATTGCCTGAAGTTAGCGGTTGCTTATTGATTTTTTACCTGGCCTCTCTTAGATATTTGCCAGAACTAGCCACTCCCTTCTTGAAATGCTCTCCTTCCTTGGCTTCCCCAACTGCACATCTCCTAGTTCTCCTCCTGCCTCTGAGACTGCCTTCTCCAGTCTCCTTCAAAAACACCTCTTTCCCTTCTTGCCACCTAAAGGTTGACTTCCTGTTTCCACCCTCAGCCTCCTTCTCATGAAGCATTTTATCTCATGCAAACTGCCCACTCCCACTGCCACAACCAGAACCAGCATACCCAGGGCTCCTGCATCTCTGTGCATACCAGGGCCCCTCTCCTACACTCCAGACAGCCTGCAGATGACGGCCACTTAAATAACCCCAAAGCATCTCAGACTCAGCATGTCCAAATCTCGCTGCTTGTCTTCCTCTTTTATTCCCTGTCTCAGTCTGGAGACCCATCTAGCCAGCCTCCTTGAAGCCCTTCGATAGATCCTCATTTCCTGAAGGACAAAACCCCAGCTCAGGGATTTCCCTGGTGGTCCAGGGGCTAAGACTCTGTACTCCCAATGTAGGGGGCCTGGGTTCAATCCCTGGTCAGGGAACTAGATCCCACATGCCGCAACTAAGAGTTTGCATGCCGCAACTAAAGAGCCCGCGTGCCACAACTAAGATCCAATGAAGCCAAATAAATAAATTTTTTTAAATTTAAAAATATATTTAAAAAAAAAAGAAACCCAAGCTCAGAGGCCTTCCACATCTAGCTGGTGTCTCTCCAGATCTGCCTCCCTTCCTCACATAGTGTTTTTCCAGCCACAGTCATCAACCCACTAATGGGTTGTATTGAGGTCGTAGGGTTTTTTGGAGAATAGATTATAAAATATTAAAGTGCATTCATGTGGTAAAAGTTTTGTTTTCTGAAATGTATGTGTGTGTGTGTGTGTGACACATAATTATACTGGGTCACAATGTAAAATGAATTTCATGCTGTGGTTACATTCAAAACAGTTTGAAAGCCACCACTCTGGCCCCTGCCTACTGTCTTTTCAGCCTGCACCTCATCAACCGCCCACTTGGCCACAGTCCAGTCAGACAGAACTGCCTGAAGTTTCTTGAACCTCATGGTTCACATCTCCATGCCTGTGACCTGCTGTTCCCTTATCCTGTCTGCTTGGCGAGCACCTACTGGTCCTTCAGGACTCAGTTCAAGGGCCAAATTACCATCGAAGCATCTTTTGATCCTTTCTCCCCCAGAAGATTTCCTCCCCACCTTGGAAGATCCTTGTCTACACCAGAGGACATCAGCCCGGAGAAGATCTCTTCTTTTCCTTCTCTTTTGCTCTTCCCCAACCCCAGTTTTTAGACCTGCTCCCAACATAGCACCTCTTATGCCTTTTGTGCAAGGCTGCTCCACCCGCCTGCAAGCTTCAAGGGTAGGCATCACATCTTGTTCATCTTTATGCTCCTGACGCATCCTAGGGCCTCAAAAAATTCTTGTCAGATGAATGCAAGAATGCTGGGTGCTTAGTTAAATGCTTTATATGTGTTAACTCATTTGATCCTCACTGTGAAGCAGATATTAGTGTCTCCACTTTGCAGATGAGAAAAGTGAAGCTCAGAGAAGGTGAACAACTTGAGGAAAATCACAGCATCTGGGCTAGCAGGAGGTCGGAAATAAGGCTGTCTGGCCCTGCTGGCACACTCTGTCCCTATTACACACCTCCACCAGCTCTCATTTGTTTCCCAGATGTTTGTTTTGTCACTCTGGTCAGATGATAAGCAGGGATCATGCCGCCTTTGGTGGGGTCCCGCCCCTCTCCGGCACCCACACTTCTTCCCAGGGGGCTGCATGTAGAAGTAAGCAGAAGGCTGAAGGGACAGGAGGCTCTACCCTCCCCAGCCCCCCCTCCAACTTACTTTGGGTCCTCTGGAGCTGCTCCTGCGAAGCAGAGGCTGCGCGGAGGGTCTCCAGGCTACCCTGCTCCTCCTGGATTTTCGCAGTCAGTGTTTTGGTGTTCTCCAAATCCTCTTTCAACCTGTGGACCTCAGCTCTGGCCTCCTGCAGATTTCTCTCTAACATCCGGGTCTTGGAATTTAAGGCCGCAGCATCCTTCATTCTTTGTTTTAGGGTCTGTATCTCTTGGCTGGCATTTCTCAAAAGACCATCTAACACCTGAATCTTGGAACTTAAGGCAATGGCGCTTTCTAGCTCTGTTTTTAATACTCGCATCTGAGCGTCTGTCTGCTCCAGGCGACCATTTACTGTTTGGGTCTGGGCAGTGACAGTTTCCAAATCTCTTTTTAACAGGCGAATCTCATCGCCAGCCCTTTCCAAATGACCTCTTAATACCTGAATCTCAGCACTGGTGTTGCCTAAACTGCCTTTTATAAAGGTCTGGGTCTGGGAGTTTAAAGCATTTGTATTTTGCAGACTTCCCTTTAGCTTCTGCATCTCAGCAGTAGCACCTTCCAAACTACTTCTTAAAACTTTCTGCTGGGCCCTTAAATCATTGACACTATCCAGATTGCCTCTCAAACCATGGATCTGGGCATTAACATTCTTTAAACTACTGTTTGCCAATCGGACCTGAGCATTTGCCGTTTCTAACCCTGCCTTCAACACCTGGATCTCCGTGTTGGCATTTTCTAAGCCTCTGCTTAACATATGGAGCTCAGTGCTAGTGTTTTCTAAACTGCTTTTTAAGAAACTCTGGATCTGGGAATGTGAGGCTTGTGTCTCTTCCAGATCTCCCTTTAGCTTCTGCATCTCAGAAGTGGTCCCCTCCAAGGAACTTCTTAACATCTGGGTCTGGAAACTCAAGGTGCTGGCATCCTTTAAGATGCCTTTTACTATCTGGAGGTCAGCACTGGCACTTTCCAGATGACCACCGAGCATCTGGATCTGAGAACTGACATTGTCCACTCTGCACGTCAACATCTGGATCTCCACGCTCCAGGTGCTGGAATTCTCCACGTGCCCTTTAAACATCTGGATAGCCTCTTGCAGCTCTGCCCCCCTGCCAAAGTGGTAGGGATCTGGATGGAGGAAATGGAGAAGGCAGCTAAGAGGCCCATTACATAGGGAAGCCATTCATTCCATGGGCCAACCAGAGTGTTCTTAAGATTTCCAAGGGAAATGTCTATGGCACAACCCTGAGTTCTCCTCAAGCAACCTGTAACCACCCAGACCCTGGGAATGGCCACCTGAGAATGTAAACCCAAAAACGAAATAAAGGCCTACTTAACTATCCCATGTGAACTGGGGAGCGGAAGGACTGAAATACTTGCCTACTGGATGCTTTTGCCATTGTAATTGAACTTGAAAATAACTGATTATGTCATTGAGAGCTGTTGATGTTTAATTCCACTGAAATTTCACCACTAGATGGGTCATTATGGTAAAGAAAATAGGTATGAATAAAAGCCCATGTTTAGTCCTACACTGTATTTGCACACTAAGCGTGAAGCCTCTTGATACACAATTTTTACTACCTAAAAAACATGTAGGCCACAAACATAGAAATTTTCTGATCACAAATCCACGGGGTGAGAAAAACAGAAACAAAATAAAACAGGTACCCGTCGAGGAAGCATTCTGTTCAATGCACAAGGCTATGGTGGAAGTCCTCCAGGTGACACTGAACCCTGAGCTGCGACAGCCTTTTAAAGGGCTGGCACCCCCAATGTTATGTAGGGCAAGGGTCCCTATAGAACCATTTGAGGATGTGGGAGACCTGAGTGAAAGGCTTTGGTCATTGGGGTCATTCAAGGAAACTCTGTAGCCCCTTCCATCTGCATGGCCTTTCCCACCAAATCCACCTGCAGCTGTCTCTGGTTCTTCTAGCACCCTCTGTGAACCTCACGAGCTAGGACGTAAGCTCAGACATTCAGGGTGTGAGGCTCCCATTCCAGCCTCCTTTCAGGAATAGGGAGAAGAACCCAAGTAGGCAAGGACCCTTTCTGGAGGATTCCTGCCCTATTTCTAAAGCCCTGCCTAGGTAAGTGTGTGAGACCTCAGCCACTGTGCTGAGGTAAGACCAGGAGGGCCTTAGATCAATGGAACAGAATAGAGAATCCACACATGTATGGACAACTGATTTCCAACAAAGATACAAAGGAGAGAGGATAATTGTTTCTACAATTGTATACCCATATGCAAAAAGAAAATATGAACTTCAAACCATACCTTGCATCATTATTCAAAAAATTAACTCAAAATTAATCATAGACCTAAATGTAAAACCCAAAAACTATAACATTTCCAGAAGGAAACATAGGAGAATGTCTTTGTGACCTTGGTATAGGCAGATTTCTTAGATACAGACCAAAAGGACAATCCATAAAAGAAATAAAAAAATGGATAAATTAGACTTTATCAAAATTTAAATCTTGTTAAGAGAATAAAAAGACAAGCCACAGACTAAAAGAAAATATTCGCAAATCACATGACTGATAAAGGTCAAAAAAAGAGTACGTACTATAAATCCTTTTATATAAAACTCTAGAAAAAGCCGAGTAATGTATATTACAGCAAGCAGGTCAGTGGTTGCCTGGGAACGAAAGGAGAAGAGAGGGAGGATGACAAAGGGTACAAGTGAACTTTGCGGGGAAGATGTTGAATATGTTCATTATCTTGATGGTGATGATGTCTCACGTGTTTATACATATGTCAAAACTTAGCCTGTACGCTTTAAATATGTATACTTTATTATGTGCCAATTATACCTCAAAAAATCCATTAAGGGCTTCCCTGGTGGCGCAGTGGTTAAGAATCCTCCTGCCTATGCAGGGGATACGGGTTCGAGCCCTGGTCTGGGAAGATCCCACATGCCACGGAGCAACTAAGCCCGTGCGCCACAACTACTGAGCCTGTGCTCTAGAGCCTGTGAGCTACAACTACTGAGCCCACGTGCCACAACTACTGAAGCCCGCGTTCCTAGAGCCGGTGTTCCGCAACAAGAGAAGCCGCCGCAATGAGAAGCCCACGCACCGCAATGAAGAGTAGCCCCCGCTCGCCGCAACTAGAGAAAGCCCACGCGGCAACGAAGACCCAACACAGCCAAAAATAAATAAATAAAATAAATAAATTTATTAAAAAAAATCCATTAAAAAAACAAAACAAGATAATGCCTTTCTGTGAGGAGCGTGGCCCTGAGGGTATCAGGGAAGAAGCGTGTCCTAAGGGTCTGGGCATCCAAGGTCCCCGCTCCCTCCCACCCACCCCCTACTGCGGCTACTTACCGTCGGGTGCCTTGAGGAACTGCCCAGTACTGTTGTCTTCCGGAAACTCTCGGAGGGAGGCGTATGCCTCCAGTGCAGGTCTTGGATGCTGTAGAGCTGAGATACCCCATTCCCAGGTCAGCATACCCGCAGCACTGAGCCTGGAGGAACAGGCTGCCCACCCCACTCAGGGGTCCAGAGGGGATGGGGGGAGATGGCACCAACGACCCCTCAGAGCTCCCCTCATGGGCCATCTCTTGGGAGGCTCCACTTGGACAGGCCTTGGTCAGGTCCCAGGAAAGCTCTGGTTTGGGCCTGGGACTAGAGGTGGAGTGACCCTCCTGGGAGTAGAGGGGGTACATCTGGGGCTCTTTGGGACCTTGATGCAGGAAGGAGAGAGAGTCAGCCGAGTTCAGGTCACCTAGGAGCTTACCCACAACGAAGAGAGCCACAAGAGAGGAGACCACGGTCACGGCCACAACGGCCAGGGTGGCCTGCAAACGCCTCGACATCTTGGGGGCTGCAGGAGCCACTGCCCCGGGGTCCAGCCCTGCAGGGGAGAAACCAGGGTGCGGGACGAGACTGTGCTGTGCCGGCGGACAGGCTCCGCCCCTTGGGCTCCCTCTCCTGGCTGTCCGCTGGGGCTGAGAACACTTGCCACGCTTACCGTGGGGAAGGGCGATGAGTGCTGGGAGGCGTGCACCAGGGCTCGTGGAGGCTGTGGTAGCAACATAAAGGCTAAGAGAAGACCACAGCCCGGAGCCTGGAAGGCGTGCACAGGGCACAGATCCTGGTGCAACCAAGGTGTCGTTTGAATGAAAGCAGAAAGCAGGGAGGGCAGGGGACCCAGCAGGAGCTCTGACCTCAGCGCCCCAGGGCCAGCCTTGCTCCATGGATCCCGACCGGAGTGAGACGCAGAGCCCTTGGGGGCTGACATGGGTCAGTCCTGGAGCCTCCCCGGCTGGGTCAGGAAGTCCCCCATGGGTGTACTAAAAAGGGCTATGCCTGGGAGTCTGGGGGCTGAGTGTACAGGGAAACCCACTCGAAGGGGGAGAGACGGCAGCCCGGAGTCCCTGAGGCCTCATGGCACCAGCCCAGTGTGCAGAGATGGGGTTCAAAACCAGGTCCCCCTAAATTCAAAGTTCACTCTCTTTCTCTTGCCAGGTTGCCATCCCCAAGGAAAAGGGTCCGGGGAGATGTCACACGGAGACTGGGTGTGGGCCGCAGGCTCTCTGTCCTCACCCGACGCACCTTCTGCCCTGCCTGCTAATTCTGGAAGCTGAGCCAGCACTGAGCCTGCCAGGCAGGGGCTGAGGAAAACGGCGGAGGGCTGGGGCCCAGCAGGCCGGTCCCTGGTGAGGACAGGCTGGGGCCCCAGTTTTCTCACCTCGGGAGCACAGGGAGACGCTCTGGTTGCCTGTGCAGAAGCGGACCTCGTCACCCCTCATCTCTGCTTCCTTCGTCCTCCAGCGCTACTCCCTGCCCCGGGCTCCTCAAGGCCACGCTGCGGGCCAGCAGTGGTGGGAAGTGAAGCTGCGATACCCGGATTTATACGCTCCTGAGTCATTCCTAACCAGCTCTGCCTGCCTCCCTCCGCTGCTGACTTTGCAGAAGCACCCCGTCTGGGCTCTTCCCCTCAAGGCTCCCAGGCGCCAGTCTGCACCCCCATTCTCCCTCTCCCTCAGCACCAGCCTCTGCCCTCCCCTCAGGCCCATCCTCCCCCTCTCCGTGCTCCAGTGTAGCCCCAAACCCTAACCTCTGCCCCAATGTCACAGACACCTTTCACCGGCCACTTAGGAGGGGGTCAGGGGTTCCTTCTCAGCTTTGCAGAGAAAACATCCTTGTGACCCATGGCTGACTCTTAATCCCAGCCCCAGACGCTCTTAAATAACAGGAGGTCAGGTAAGGGAGGAGGCTGGGTCAGTGTAAGCAGGTGTTTGCAGGTCAAAGGAAGGGCTGAGGTGACTTTCTGCCCACTCGGGACCTCACACCTGGCATGACAAGAAAGGGATTATAGTGGAATAAAAAATATATTTGGTCTCAGTCCCGGTCCCTAGAACAGAGCTCCTAAAACCCTGGGAATTTTCTGAGCGACAGGAGTGTCTTTTGTTATTCAAAACAAACCCTTTTCAACAACACTTGAGTTTATGCTAACAAGGGGACTGAAAATGACCCCTAGATAGGTTCTAGATGGGAGATAGTCTCAGAAAGACTAAACTCTCACCTCTCTTATTGGGTTACAAAAGCTCATAAACACCAAGAGAGATTCAAGGAGTTTTCAAGAAGTTTCCTGGCTGGTGAACACGCCCACATACTAGAAGGGCATTGCACCCCACCTCCATGGGTGGGGGACAGAGGGTCCCGTGGGACAGAGGGTCCCATGCTCCCAGGCTCCTTCTGGACCTTGCCCTCTGTACTTCTTCATGTGGCTCTTCATTTGTATCCTTCATCATAAACTGTAATAGTAATTACAGTGTTTTCCTGAGTTCTGTGAGTCATTCTAGTGAATTATCGACCTGAGAGGGGCCATGGGGTTCCCCAGATTTGCCATCGGCTGGGCAGAAGTGTGGCTGCCTGGAGAGCCTGCTTGCACGTGGCATCTGAAGTTGGGGCGGTCTTGTGGGACTGAGCCCCTAACCTGTGGGGTCTGTGCTAACTCCAGGGGTGAGTGTCAGAATTGAATTGAATTGTAGGACACTCAGCTGATGTCAGAGAATCGGTTGCTTTCAGAAAACACCACACATCTAGTGTCAGAAGTGATGTCAGAAAACACCAAACAGGACCCAACGTAATCCAAGATCTCACCTCAAGCTGACTGCATCCGTGCTCCCCTCAGCCGATCAGGCTCAGGACCAACTCAGAAGAAGCTGCGGGGTGAGCCAATGTGCTGCTTTACAGTGAGATCTGTTACTCCCAGGAGGAACAAACACTGCGTCAGGGGGTTCCTGCTGCTTGTGGGCCGAGACCTAGGAGAGAGCCATCCCAGTGGAGCTGTGCAGCCCCAAGTCCCCACCCCCCATGGGGGTGACCAGCTGGACAGAATCAATAACCCCAAGGGCTGGTCAAGGCAGCCCTCCTGAGGTCAGTTCTGAGGATGACGGTAGATTCTCGCTCCTCGGCCCCCCATCACTCCAGATGGTTACAATCTTATCGAAATGGATCACATTTTCTTTATCTCATGAAAATCTAATTACGTATTTGTCCCCTATCTCACCAGCGGCCCATTTACGAGATGTCAGTTACCTTGCAAGTGGCTTGTTCCATCCAAATTGTGTTGATTTTTCCCATTTTCACCTTCAGTCCCTACATCCTGTTCCCACAGTGTTTTCCCAAATGCTGGAGTCAGCCTCCCATAGGGCCCCGAGCACCACCTGAGAAGCCCGCCGTCCGGCTTCCGTCGTGGAGAAGCCACACTGAACATGGCTCCTCCTGCGGCCAGGCCAGGAGAGCAGCTTAGGTCCAGCAGGAGCCCGTGTCATGGACGGCCACTGTCAACGCAGCCACAGCCAGCCGGGAGCACAGCTCGTCGGCAGGGTGAGGAGGGGAGTGCCTGCCTGCACCCAGCTCATGATGCCATGGCAGTGTGTGTGTGTGTGTGTGTGCATGTATGTGTGTGTATGTGTATATGTGTATGTGTATATGTGCATTGTGTGATATATGCGTGTATGTGTATATTTGTATATGTGTATATTTGTGTATTGTGTATCCATATACTGCGTATATGGATATGTGTATGCGTGATTATGTGTATGTGTATATGTGTGTGATATATATGTGTATGCGTATATGTATGTGTGTATACGTGTGTGTGCATGAGTATATGTGTACATGATATGTATGTGTGTTTATATGTGTATGTGTGTGTATATATGTGTGGTGTGTGTATATGTGTGTGTGTTTATATGTGTATGTATGTATGTATATATGTGTGGTATATGTATATGTGTGTGTGTGTGTGTGTGTGTGTGTGTGTGTGTGTAGAATGCAGAGCCACCATCCACAAGCCTGCTACCTCCTGGCAGTTGAAAGCTGAGCAGAGAGGAGAGGACACAGGAAAATGTGAAGTCCGTAACAGCGCTGCCTGAGACCCCAGGAGTGTCCAAGTGGGAGGGGAGCTGCCAGAGGTACCCCCCAAGAGGCCTGTAAGAGGCCCAGGGGAGCAGCAGAAAAGAAAGGGGCTGCCTTGGTTTCTGTTTCCCCACATACAGGAAGGGCCCACGTCAGCCCACTCAGGAGCTGTTTCCTCCTGGGCCTGAGAAGCTGAGAGAACCTCAAAAGCAGAACTTTGGAGAACCCTTGCTCAGCTAGAAGGGCGAGGTCTGGGCCAGGAAGGGGCACAGTCCTCCAGGCTTGATCAGCAGGGCTCCTCCTCTCACCCCCTTCCCTGTGCCCAATCCCCTCCCCACTCCAGGCTCCCAGCTCTTATTTCTCCCACAAGAACGTAATCTGCCAGCAGGAAAGAAGCACCAGGTTTCTAAGCCTTGCCGAGAGGTTTCTCTGTTCTCTGGCCAGAAAAAATCAAATGGACATCTTATACGTTAACACTTAGAACCACTCATTGGTCAGGACCTCTCACAGGTTGGTGGTCTCTGCTGAATGGTACAGGGCTGTCCTCCTAGAGATGCAGACCCTTAGCTTCAGACCCCCCAGAAGTTTTTGATCATCCATATCAACCCCTGACAACACAGGGTGATCAGCTGGGAGTGGCTGATCCCGCAGTTTTGATGGAAGGAAGAGACCCACGGCTGCAAGCAGGGCCCTGGGCAGCTGTGAACTAACAGTCTCTCTCCTTCAGGCATCCCTCCTGGGATTAGTCTTGAGAACCATCCTGCCCTCATACTCAGTCTTCTGGCAGGGGTGAGGCTGAGCCCATACCCAATTCCCAGGATTAAGCCTATGGCTCGATCAACATAACCCATCTCCCTGACCTCCATTACTGCTTCAGGGCTGAGCATGCGACCCAATGCTGGGTTTTTGTTGAAACTATTGGAAAGGGGAAATTCTTTCCTCTGAAGTTGCAGAGCTGTGAGGTTCTAAGCTTGGAGCTACCCAGATCATCACTGGGGAGAGTCTGCCTGGCATCAATGCCAAAGCAGAGGCAGCCAAGGGCAAGGCTGGAGGGAGATAGCTTTGTGGCATGATGTGAGAAAGAGAAAAAAGGAAGGAAGGAAGGAAGGAGGGAAGGAGGGAGGGAGGGAAGGAAGAAAGGAAGGAAAGAAGGAAGGAAGGAAGGGAGGAAGGAGAGAAAGAGCGAGGGACGAAGGAGAGGGGAAAGGGAAGACGAGGGGAGGGGAGAGAGGGAGGGGGGGAAGGGAGGAAGAAGAGGGAGGGCAGGGAGGAGGGGGAGGGGGAGGGGGGACGAGGGAGGGGAGGGGAGGGGAGAGGGGAGGAGAAGGAGGAGGGAGGAAGGAAGGAGGAGAGGGGAGGGAAGGAGGGAGGAAGGAGGAGGGAGAAGGAAGAAGAAGAGGGAGGGAGGAAGGAGGGGAGGAAGAGGGAGGAAGGAAGGAGGAAGAAAGAAGGAAGATAGATTAGCTAGATAGATACATGGTATACATAGATACATAGACAAAATAAAGCATAAAACAGAAAAATAAAATAGTATGTACTGTTCACAAGAGCTAGGATCAGTCAAGTCAGTAAGAGTGGGTCAACATATTTTTTCTCCTCTCTTTGTATTCAATATACGAAAATATAGATTTTTCAAGAGCATTTCATTGCAGCATTCAGAGAAGGCATGTCAATCATTGTTAGCCTGCAGAATCAGAAAAAAAAATAATACTATAGTAAAATAAATACACAAGTTGGATGAGCTAAAATTCTTACCCATCCTTGGCTCCCAGCTTTCCAGTTTATAATGGAAACAATCCTGGAATTTCATTAGAAATATTATTGTGTCCATGACCTGAGGAGTTAAGTACTTATGATGCCCACCCCTCACCTGAGACAAGGACTAAAGCTCTGTCAATGCTGGACTTCTTGGGTAAGGACCCATTGCCAGCAGAAGGGCAGGTACCCATGTAGTGACCTCACTGGAGAAGTAAGCCCTGCCTGCGGGGGTAAGTGAGCCAAGGTCACAAGGCAAGGCAAAGCAGCAGCCGTCCCAGTTTCCTGAAGGGAGGAGGGCCTGGCAATGCTACGCTGGTTGGTTACAGCATGGGGCACAGACTCCAAATAAAAATACATCCTCACTGACCCAGGCTCCTTCAGTTTGGAGAAAAAGCAATGGGCAGGGTCATGGGGGCAGGTCGTATCACAGGATACACGTGCACAGGACCCAGGAGTGTCAGGAGGGCTGGGCTGCATCTAAGGTGGTTCCAGGAACCTCAGCAGCCAGGCTCTTGGGCCTTCACTCTGCTGCCCTCCCCTCTGTGTCTCGCCTATTCCCTCCTCTGCACCATTCTCTTTTCTCTGCCAGATATATTCCTCGTGTGCTTTGCTTCTCTGCCTCACAGCTTCTGCGTATTCTTAGTTTCCGCAGGTGCCCCCATGGTGGCCCCTCCAGCATTTCTCTAACTCAGGGCCTTTCCAACTCAACTTCTCTCTGTTAACTGCCTCAATCCCTGGGTATTTCCAAGTTCAAATTCTTTCCCAGAGAAGTGGTCAGAGAGACCCCTTCATCCCTTCACATCACAACCAACCAGAGATTCCTGGCCAGCCTTGGTCTTATCGCTTCCTATTTACCCCAGTGGTGAGTGTCTTAGTCAATTCAGGCTGCTACAGCAAAAACATCACAGACTAAGAGGCTTACACAAGAGAAATTTCTTTCTCACAGTTCTGGAGGCTGGAAAATCCAAGATCAGGATGCTGGCAGACTCAGTTCCTGGTGAGGCCTCTGTTCCTGGTTTGCAGATGGCTGTCTTCTCATTGTAAACTCACAGGATGGAGAGCAGACAGAGAGAGGCAAGCTCTCATGTCTCTCCTTTTTTAAAAAAAAAATTTAGTTATTTACTTTGGCTGCACTGGGTCTTAGTTGTGGCCCATGGGATCTTCGTTGTGGCATGCGGGATCTAGTTCCCCGACCAGGGATGGAACCCAGGCCTCCTGCATTGGGAGCATGGAGTCTTACCCACTGGACCACCAGGGAAGTCCCTCATGTCTCTTCTTATAAGGGCACTAATCCCATCATGAGGGCTCCACCCTGGTGACTTAATTACCTCCTACAGGCCCCATCTCCTAATACCATCCCACTGGGGATTAGGGTTTTAACATATGAATTGTGAGGGGATGCATTCAGTCAGTGAGGGAGGCATCTCCTGCCCCAAATAGTACAAGATGGCCAAACACATGACATCTGACACTGGGCAGATAATACTCACAGCAGTTTACTAATCACATACAGTCACAGCCCGGAGGAGGACACTGCATACCTTGCAGGGCCACACGGGGGTTACACCCAGGAGCAGAGGGAACCAGCAAGAGCCGTGAGAGGCTGGCTTTGCAGCAATAAGAGGATAGTGTGCCCCTGGTTCCTGCAGGAGGATGTGATTGGCTTGTTTGAACAGTTTCTGGACTGGTGGGTTAGCGGAACCCAGTAGGCTGAAAACTGGGTGGAGTGCAGCTGGTCCAGTTAAGGGGAACTGGCCAAGTGGGGGGACATAACTGGTGAGAGCTGGGGAACTCAAAGTTAGGCTTTTGAGGCCCTGTAAGCCTCAGAAAATATCATGGCAATAAGTGAAATTTTAGACCTTACAATGCAAGCCTCTGAATCCGCTGCCCTGGTGACAAGTGCCCACCTCAGGGAAGAAGCTGGAGCATGGGGCAGGGTCACATGCTACTCAGCGTGGCAGCCCAGACATGATGACTAACACGCCAGGTGTGACAGCAAGATGGAGAGCAGTGTCACGTTTGGACACACAATGGGATAGTTCCCTAGAGGCAGCCCTGAGCCCACAACCTGTATTTCATTTCTACATCAGCTTGTGCTATGAGCACATAGCCGACACTGGGAAGAAATAACATTCTCCCGTAACTTGTTACTTGGAATTATGAAGAGTAGGAACAACCAAGTATTTCTTAGAGAAGACATAGATGCCTTCCATGCCCGCACAGTCCACCCCTGTGAACTTGCCCGTCTTCACTTCCCTGACACCCCTGCCCCCTCAGACCTCAGATGTCCCTGGAGCTGGCCTGCAAATGCTCCCTCGTGGACGCCATCGCTGACTGCCCATCCCTCGTCCATCGCCATATTTTAAAAACCCCAATTGCCCCGTGTTCCTTCAAGTTTCCTCCTAATGCCCCTGACCTTAACCCCGACCCCTTTGCACCCAGAACACCACGCTGCTGGTCACAGCCACTGAAGGAAAACGTCCCCTCCCCAGGACCCTAAAGAGGACACCTAACTAGGACTCCAAGGAGGGGAGGGCCGCTCTGCTGAGCCCACCCTGCACTCACACCGCACCCTTTCTGCTTCCTCTCTGCTCCTCTCCTGTCTGGTGCAGGCCTGGATTCCTGCCTCGGCCCCTGGATGGGGGATTTGGACCCGATGTCTGTGATCATGGTCTCTGTGAAGAGTGGGAAACCTGACGTGTCTCCCCATCGGGAGCAAAGCCGGAGAACAAAAGATGGTCCATGAACATCTGGGAGGAAAGACCACCAAGAGGGTCGTGACACTGCAGACACTGCAGTCCTAACTCTGCTGCATTTCAGTAAAAGCCAGAGATAAGTACTGCTCATATCTTATGGCATTTCTGGGGCTGGAACTTTCCTACTCTCTTATTTTGAACCCCCAACTGTTTCCTGAGGACACCCAAGAACTTCATGTCCAGCAGAGCAGATGTTCTTCCCCACACATTCACCTGTACCCCCAGGAAGAAAACAACAAAAGAGACTGGCCTTTTCCCAGGCAGAAGCTCAGACGTGCCCTCTTCACTGAAGGCCCCTTCCCCTGCACTCTGGGGAGACAGGAGATGCAGAAGAAAGAGGAGGGGAGGCAGAAGGGCTCGGCAGACAGACTGGGTCCCGGGGTTTAGCGAGTGAGGGGGAGGGAGAAGCGCATGGACACTGGTCCAGCTCTAAGGAGACACATTCCCATGTCAGCCCCAGATCTGAACCAGTCAAGCCCGTCCCAGGGAAGAAGGGGCTCAGATCTCAGAGGATGTGGATGAAGGGGGCCATGGGTACATGGCATGAACAGGGTCACCAAGAGCAGAGCTCTTCCCACTGAGAACACAGCCACCCCAGCAGGCAACTGGGAATTCTGGGGAATCAACCAGAAAAGCCCTGAGTCTCAGTCTCTAGAGAATTGCTTGGGTGGTCAGAAGCAACTTTCACGCAGTGAAGCTGAGGCTTCTCTGAAGGGATGGGACGCCCCAGGGTGCTGCCCCAGATTGCAGGTTCTGATTCACCTCACTGGGTGAATTAGTGAACTTCTAATCCTCTCCACCCTCAGCTCCCATTTCAACCCAAGATCTCCTTTCCATTTCAGCTGGCTCTGTGGGGTCAGAGAATTCCTAGCCAAGGCAGATGGACTCCTGGCTGCCTTCAGGACAATTTCGAAGCAAGAAAAATTAAGGTTCAAAATCACCCTGGAGTATGAAGGAGAGAGTCGCATTTCCGTGAATTCAGCAAGCATTGGAGTTTAAAGTTTGAGCTTGGGGGCCAGTCCTGCCATGGTTCTGATGGGATGTAGGGTCGTTTACAGATAAAAAGAAATTCATTGGCACAGGAGGCATCATTCCATGACTGCAGTGAGGACATCTTTATATCGGCACAGTTTCATTTTTCCCAGTGTTGTTGGGCTCACCTGGAATCCAGAACCTATCAAAGGAAAAAAACAAAGAAAAACATATTTCTAATGAATAACTGAGAGATTTCAACCCCAGCTTTGGTGCCGGGTGATAGCATCACAAGTTTTTCCATGCCTGAGAGGAAGGGGACCAGTGATCTGTCAAACTCTGAGCCTGCAATCACCCCCCAAGTTAGGGCCACACCAGCCCACAACTCTCAAGGCCCTACAGGAACCCACAGTGCAAAGATCCAGACTTAGAACGAGGTCCCTGCCAAGTCTGGGTGGACGGCCATGCTGCCAAACCCCAGAGGGCACCGAGAGGCCATGAATTTGTCCCCAGTTCCACGGCCAATTAGTGGCAGAGGTCAGCTAGATCTCTGTTCAATGCTCCTGCCGCCCGAGGATGGGGAAGAATCACAAACCCTGTGGTCAGTAGGAACTATCACTCCACTCTTCATGCCCTGGCCCTGGCCCAAGAAAGTCAGTCTGGGAAGGAGGGTTCTTGGGGCTTACTTCGCACTCTGGACCTTGTTGAACAGTGAGTCACCCACCCAGTACCAGACCCCTCACTCCCTGCTTCGCTCAGGCCGATCCAGTAGAGAAGTCCGCCTGCAGTCCTGTAGAGAAACTCCTGCAGAGAGACAGAATGAGCAGAGGTGCTGCCACGACTCCGAGTTGGAGCATCTGTCTCTCTGGGTGTTCTTCACCCATCCTCAGCGACAGCCCCTGAACCCACAGACACAGGTTTAGGACTCTAGACTCTGACTCCAGAGCCCATGATCTCACCTGCTCTGCTATCCCACCTCCAGATGAAAGGAGCTTGTTCAATATTCTGCCTCACCAGGTAGGGGACTTCTTGGGTTAGACAGTGTCATTAATGCTATTCACAAATATTTCTATTTTCTGGGCACATGGAAAGATTGTACTACCCTGCCCTCTTTGAAGCTACAAATACTGCATCATTTGTTCGGCCAATGAAATGTGAGCTGAAGTGATGTCCGTTGCTTCCAGCAGAAGCTTTAAGAGCCAACACACAATGTGCCATGTTCCCTTTTCTCACTTCAGCAATTGTGGAAACATATGTTGAGATGAAATCTCCTTTGACCTAAGCCCTGAGTAACCACAGTGAGCAGAACCCCTTGCTGGCCCTCATTGGACATGCAGTGTACAAGTGAGAAGTAACTCTGAAGAATTACTGATATTTGGGGATTTTTGTCACCGCAGCATAACCTTGCCCATCCTGCCTGATACAGCTACCAATACACCCCCTTCCTAGAGCCCACAGGACAGCACTCACCTGTCCACTCTCTGAGGTCACTGAGGTCAGGTGTGAATCCCTGGACAAGCAGACCTGCTGGGCACTGTACCAGGTCCTTGCGATTTGAGAAAAGTAATAGAAGTTCCCCCTGAAGTACTTCCAGCCTTGAGAAACCACCTGTAGGATGTCATTTGGAGAACAAGAGTGAAATATGTACTCTGGTGTTCCGTTTTCTCTGGTGCTGGCTAGGTGGAGATGCTTGAGTGGGATCCCAGAGACAGAGTGAATGGGGCTGGGCTCTGGGGTCTTTGGGTCCTTGTGTAGGAGCTTGGGGACATTCCCTCAGATCCTGAAAGTCTGACTGAGATTGGTAGCGTCTCTGGGCTCAGAGAGGGGAGAGTGAGAGAGGCTGAATCAAGAATCTGTCTCTCTTGTGGGGAGGAGTAATTTTCCATTGGCCATCACAAGTGACTGAGCCCCTGGGCTCTAGGTAGAGACTAATGGAAAATGGCTGGTTTTGGATCAGGACAAAGAGACTCCCTAATGCCTTCATATTCTATGCCTTGGTGTGGGAACCCTGGCTGGTCCCTAGTGCCTTCTCTCCTGAACAGCCCCTAAGCCCTCCCCAAACCCAGTGCTGAGCCCTGTCTTCTTAACTTTCCAGCCATGGCTGCCCTGCTCCTCTCCCCCTTCCCTCCACACACACCAGGCCAGTGGTGTCATGCCTAAGACTGGCAAGGTCCCACGGGCCACTGGTCAACTTGCAACGTTCTTTTCTGAGTCACTTACTTTGCTGTTGGAACAACTGGCTGATATTCTCCAAACCTCTCTGGAGTCCCCGGACCTTTGCGTTTAAAGCACTGGCTTTATCCAAATCTCTTTTTAGCTCTGGGATTTGGGCATTGAACTTATCGACTTCTTCCCAACTACTTGTTAGCATCTGCAGCCGTGCATTGGCTTCCTTCACGCTGGTTTCCAACCTCCGGATCTGAGAACGCACACGATCCAGGCTGGCATTCACCATCTGGACCTGAATGCCAACTGCCGCCACGCCACCTCTATTCCTCTTTATTTCAGAACTCAGGGTGCTGATGTTGTCCACACGACCTTTCAGCAACTGGGCATTGGTCTTGACATCTGATATTGTGCCCATAAACCAGGGATCTGGATTTGAGAAAGTCAAGAGGTCAGCCAAGGGGATCCCCAGAGACTGGAGTGGGGGTGTTGCCAGGGTAATAAAAGGAAGGAGAGGGAAGGGATGGGCTCAAGCTTCCCAAGGAGCAGTTGCCTCCCCTCCACTCATTCATAACGTATTCGTTCAACAAACATGCGATGGGCACCTTCCATGCACCAGGAACTCTGGTAGAGGCAGATCATGCAAAGATCGACAAAACACGGCCTCTGTGTTAGAGGCTCTCACAGGTAAGCAGAAGAGGGGGTTAGAATCCAGTTTTAAATTTTCTTTGCAAATTCATGGTGCATTTGGTAAAGGGATGCCTTCAAACACCCCTTTGTCATACTTCCCACGTCCCTCTGGGCCGCATGGCTTATGACTGCCCGTAAGCCCCTCGCAGCTATGGAAGGGAGAGCCTATGCAGACTTCTAATCTGGAGGTGATCTCTTCTCCAGAGAATACAAAAAGGGAGAATTATGAAACCATTTCTTCTCTTCCCTTGTCCCACCCCCTGTCACACTCTGTTCAGGCCACAGGCTTAGGTGCCATAGAGGAAACCAAAAGTAAGCCAAGTGGGCTCAAAGCAGAGGAGACCCTGCTCAGACCCTCCAAGTCCAAGACCAAATATGTCCCGAGGCCTTGAAGGGAGAGTGCAGATGTTCCCTCCACCTGCTTTCTGGAGACCTAACGAGAAGAAGAAGCAGCAGAGGCCATGAAGCTTGGCAAAGCCAGAAGAGGGAGAAAGATACATCACACATCCAATGAAGAAGTAGGAAGTCTCCCTTGACATGACCTTTGTGGGAGCAGGAGAGTGAAGAGAAGGGGTCCTATGGGGTGGGGGGTGGGGCAGTGATCCCTTACCCTAACCCTAACCCTAACCCTAACCCTAACCTGTTGGCCAGGTTCTCCATCTAGTCAGTTGGGGCTGAGGATACAGTTGGGACACCATCCCTTGTGGGGTCAGGAAACATCATGCTCACTGTTGGGGGCTACCCACAAGGCTCTGAATCAAAGGGACACGAAACTCAGAGAGGAAGGAGGAAATGACACAGGATGAAGATGGGCGAACATTTCTTGGGGACAAAAGAGCGTGTCCTAGAGCACAGGCATGCTGGTCCCTGGCAGGAAAATCTCCCCGGAATTGGGAAGGACGGGGCAGCAGCTGATCTTACTGGGGACGGCGGGGGTGTGGAGGTGGGAGGGGACTCTCTGACTGCACGTGGAAAGAGGGGAAACAAGGCAAATGAAAAAGCCAGAGGCAGGAGAGACCAGCAGAGAGCGGTCTGCTTACCTGTGAGAGCCTCTAACACAGAGGCCGTGTTTTGTCGATCTTTGCATGATCTGCCTCTACCAGAGTTCCTGGTGCATGGAAGGTGCCCATCGCATGTTTGTTGAACGAATACGTTATGAATGAGTGGAGGGGAGGCAACTGCTCCTTGGGAAGCTTGAGCCCATCCCTTCCCTCTCCTTCCTTTTATTACCCTGGCAACACCCCCACTCCAGTCTCTGGGGATCCCCTTGGCTGACCTCTTGACTTTCTCAAATCCAGATCCCTGGTTTATGGGCACAATATCAGCAGAGAGGGAGCCGACCAGCTGTGGGGAAGGCTGGAGCCCAGATGGAAGCTGAGGACTTACAGAGAATGGCCTGCAGCAGGACGGAAGCAGCCAGGACCAGCGTCAGGAAGATGACTGCAGCCCGGACTGTGAGAAGTCTCCCCAGAACCAGAGATGGATGCGTCTTGGGAGGAGGCTCTGCAGGAAGAAGAGGAGAGCATTCGTTGGACCAGCAAACTGTGGGTTTGGGCACAGAGCCCTGAGCAGATTCTGCACCGTAACCCTCGTGGCACAGGTGCTCCCAGCCAGCTCTCTCCCCAAAGTCCTTTTATCTAGAGGAAAAGGGAAGTGACCCCCAGAAGTCATTGTGTTATCCCAAAGTTCCCCATTCCTGGCTTAAGCACCTAGGCTACAGCTCGGTCCTCTCCTCAAGGGCCTGAGCTTTCAGGAAGAGGCCATTTGTCACCTTCTCCGGGGGTCTATTACATGGGCACTATAACTACCTTGTCCTCAGGCTAAGCGTTTTCTCTTATAAGACGGCTCTCATCCATCTTCCATCCTGCCATCCATTCACCCCACAGATACATATTGAATGCCTTCTAGATACCAGGCACTGTGCTAGGACTGAGCTGAATAGCTGACAGTCCTTGTACTCAAAGGGCTCACCATCTGGTAAGGAAGACAGACCTGAGCAAATAAATTACAATACAGGGTGATAAGCATAACAATAGAAGATTATGCACAGTTCAAGGGAAGTACAGAGACTGGAGTAATTTTAGGAAGTTCCAGGTAGAGGGATTAGCATATTGGAAAGTATGGAGTGCCTGGCGAATTATAAGTAGTTTGGCACTGTTGGAGTATAGAGTATCAATATATGACCTGAGCAGGGAGGGCTTGGGTTAAGGAGGCACCTGGGGTCAGATCATAAAGATCCTTTTCGGTCGTGTTAAGGAGCTTGAACTCTGGCTTATAGGTGAAGGACTTTAGGCAGGAGAGAGACAAGGACAGGAACACTGAAGAAAAATCAGTCTGATCGTGGTGAGGAGCAGAGATCAGGGTGCGGGGAGTCTGGAAACAGGGAGACCAGTAAGGAGACCACTGCAATAAAATATTCTACTTCTGTTTAGGGCATCTTAGATGATATAGTATCCCTCTATAAGATGGGGCTTGGAGATTCAAACTGTAAGTGTAAGATTTGGCTTCTCCTCTGTGCTTCCTGCATTTGTGAGGGTCTCAGACAATGTGGGGAGGCTCAGCAATACCAGACCAGGAGCTGTTCTTTCATTCATGGGAGATGCTCAGGGCAGAGGGGAGCTGATTTGGGGCTCCATGAGGGACTAAGTTTTCTCCTGGGAAGCTTCTCACACTTGGAAGAAGTCTGCCAAATCTGAGAAACCTGGTATATAACAGATTCTAAACAAATATTTCTTGGAAGGTAGGAAAGAGAGGAGGGAAGAGAGGAAGAGAGGGAGGAAAGGAGAAAAAGAAGGAAGTCAGTCCAGATAATTGGATGGATTGATGGGTGGATGGATGAATGGATAGATGGATGGAAGATGGATGGATGGAAAATGGATGGATGGGTGGATGGATGGAAGATGGATGAATGGATGAAAGAGAAATGAATGGACTAGTTGATGTCTGATCATGGCTCAACTCTGAGATTCCAGCCTGTGGACTGGAATCTGTCTTCTAGAAGGTACTGCATCTTTCTATGGCCTCCAGCAGTTCTCATTCATTCCCATAGTAAAGGCATGAGCAAGTGTGGTTTTAAACCTTACCCAACAATGCATAACAATTCTGGCCACAGGACTAGAAAGCTGACTGGCTTCACTGACTCTGAGCCAGTGAAGCTGGATGACACGTTGGTGTCAGGGACCAAGGTTGGAGGCTAAATAATCGGGGCCAAGGAAATAGCTACCTTTACTTGCAGAGGCTTCTGCTGCCTTTGATATTTGAGAGGATCCCACCTCCCTCTCTGACCAGTTCACTGTGCTTACAGACCCCTTGCTGCTCCCCTCTCCAGGCTGAATAGGCCTCAGACTAGAGCTGTTTCTCTAACTGGTTGAGGGAAACCAGAGAGGACTCCACACCACCCTTTCCAAGTGTTGGGAAGGAAGCTGGGTCACAAGGATGGTGTTCCATTCATCCTGTCTCATTTCCTCCCTACCCACATAACGTCCAGGCCTGCTGTCTGCTCTAAGCTTTGACGTTGGCTAATCCCACAAACTGAAGACCTCACTCCTAATTCACTGCCAGTCTCTGAATATTTATAACCACGCCTGTTCTCTTAAAGCCGCTCACCTAGTTGAAGAGCTTTGGTTCTAACAGGGCTCCGAAGGAGTCAGAATGTTCTGTTTCTGGGCTCTCATGCTTGTTACCCAGTCTAATCCCAGGATCACCTCAGCCCTTCTGCTCCTGGCTCCTGGCCTCACGTCCACGTCCCAGGGCCTGGGGATGGAGAAGAATCCAAGTTACTTTAGATTCGTGGTAGAAAGCACCACTGGGGTCCTGGTCTCCTCCTGAGGCATTTGAGGGAGAGCAGCTACCACATAACATCTTGGAATGTCTGTCCTCTTCCCTCTCTGTTGAAAAGTTGACTTTCCCCAACCTCTGCTGTTATGTAGCATGAGTGATTGGTAGAATGCCCATGTGCCCTCCCAGTGGTCCCAGGAAAGGATCTGGAAGCCTCGCCAAGCTGGGAAGGGACTCACTGCGTACGATGGGACTGGGCTTGGGGGGCATTTACTCCAAGTGATGGAAATGGAGGCTTCAGGTAGGTGTTCTGCTGATAGCTGGACAAAAGGCTGATCCAGCATGAGGAAGATAGGCAAGAAGCAACCGGAATCCTGTGGGCCCTCTGGGGTTTCAGAGATGGTTTCTGTAAAAGTCCCGACCATGTGGAGTTTCATTTCCCACTTTGCAGGGAAGATGTGGGTCATGAGCTATTTTCCTCTGGCCGTGCTTATCCGCAGGTATTTCCTGAGCAGTCTCCCGTGCATCCCTCTGGGTGCTCTATGTGACCCCTGACCTGACAGCCCAGAGGAGAAAAGACCAAGTGGGAGGTGAGTGCCTCAGCCTCACTTTCCAGCCAGGAAGGAGAGCGATTCTCCCAGACATTTAGGCGAACCCCGCTCTTCCAAACAGAGGAGGAACTTTGGGCCAGATCTAGAGTGACCAAAAATCACTGCTGTGATGACAGAGAGGGAAGTTAGTGCTCATTTTTCTGTTGCCCCACTGCCATGCTCCTGGGGTTCTAAGGCCTCCTCTGGATAAGGATGGAGGAAGGAAACAGTTTGGCCACTTTCCCCTTCTCTGGTTAGGACTCTCCTTATGCTTGGAGGTAGACCATAGGCATAATCAATGGGAGTGGAAAAGAGACCTGGGCTGTTTGAAATGCCCCAGCAGTGCTGGGGGTCATCTCCAAGGAGTGGTGATCCGAGTCCCTCCATCCAAGGCACAGAGGAAACTAGAGTAGACAACAAACCAGGGAGAGGGGTTGGGGGAGGATGGGAGGAATGGAGGGGAGGGGAGAATGAAACGAGAAAGGAGACAGTTACGACAGCTGGTCAGACGGATCCACAGGCTTCATAGGGGACTCCTGTATATAATGTGATGCAGTATTTGACCAGCAGATCCCAGATAACCAAAGGATTCCATGCCACCCTCTGGGTGGGTGCCCTGGGAACAGGGGATAGGGCAGAGAAACCAAGAAGAAAGAAATGGTAGGTGGGGCCCTTCATCCATCCTTTCCTCTAGAATGCCTGCTCTGCACCAGCTGCAAAGAGAAAGAAAACCATGGACCCTGCCCTCAGAAACAGTGCTTCTCTTGGGAAAACATGACATCCATCATCCCAGGGAGAAGGGAAGACTTTCCCAAGACCACAGGGGGCCTCCCCAGCTCTCCCTTGACCCTGGGAATGAGTTCCTCTTTTTTAGAACATTGTGTGAGGGCAGTGTTTCTCTGGCACGGTGACAGTGGGCTAGACCTCAGTGAACAGGCAGTTACGTCTGGTGCCATCATAAATAACGTGGTGTGGATATGGGGGAGCCGCCTGGCTGCACGGAAGGATCACTGTGTGCCAGGCAGAGGAGGCTGCTCTGAACTATCCGGGTCAAAGAGCCCTTGCCTGTGTCCTTAGTGAGAGGGCAAATTCATGGCAGGAGAGTCACAAAGGGCTCTTGGGAAAAGTATGCATAGTTTCCTTTTGTATCTTTTATTTCTTTATTAATGATATTCATTATAGAAAAGAATCCAGGTGAGTGAAAAGAAAAAAAAAATTATCTACCATATAGAAAAAAAAAGCTGTACACACAGTTCATTCTTCCTATCTACATGTATGTATATATACATTTACATCTATATCCATAGCTATACCTAACTATAACTGTGTATACATTTATATAAGTATCGAAAGGGACAGCTCCTGTGTCTTTTCCCCAGCATCACTCCCATCTCCATTTCTGATACAAAGAGTCCCCCTCCTTTGGGAAACTACGCCCCCTTCTCACCCCCCACTTTGCTTGGCTCAGAGCCAGTGTCCACAGGTTGAGTTTTTAACACAACCCATTACTCTGACATTTAGTCTTCTGCCTCCTGCTTCCACTTTTAAGGCCTCTTACATTGGGTCCACCCAGATAATCCAGGATAGTTTCCGTATCTTAAAGCCAGCTTATTTATTTATTTAGCCATGCCGCAAGGTTTGAGGGATCTTAGTTCTCTGACCTGGGACTGAACCCACACCCTCGGCAGTGAAAGCACCGAGTCCTAACCACTGGACCACCAGGTAATTCTTAAAGCCAGCTTATTAGCAGCCTTAACTCCACTTTGCCATGTAACTTAATGTACTTCCAGGTTCTGGGATTACGATGTGGACATCTTTGTGGCCATTATTGTACCTACCACACTTCCTCACCATATTAAGTTAGGGTAGCCTTAATAGAAATTTTGGTATATATCCCTGAAGTTTGAGAGATAAAGAGTCTGGTACTTGACACATGAATGAAAGGTCTAAGGCCTTCAGTAGGTGATAGTAAATAAATAGTAGGATGGGACTTCCCTGGTGGCACAGTGGTTGAGAGTCCGCCTGCCAATGCAGGGGACATGTGTTCAATCCCTGGTCTGGTAGGATCCTACATGCCTCGGAACAACTAAGCCTGCGAGCCACAACTGCTGAGCACGCATGCCCCAACTACTGAGCCCACACGCCACAACTACTGAAGCTGGCATGCTCTAGGGCCCACGTGCCACAGCTGCTGAGCCTGTGTGCTGCAACTGCTGAGGCCCACGTGCCTAGAGCCCATGTTCTGCAACAGGAGAGGCCACCGCAATGAGAAGCCCATGCACCGCAATGAAGAGTGGCCCCCGCTCGCTGCAACTAGACAAAGCCTACAAGCAGCAACGAAGACCCAATGCAGCCAAAAATTTTTTTATAAAAGTAAAAAAAAAAAAAAATAAATAGTAGGATAAACAAACTGTGGTACTTCTAAACAATGGAATATTATTCAGCACTAAAAAGAAATGAGCTATCATGGTACTGAAAGAAAAACAGATACATAGATCAGTGAAAGAGAATTGAGAGCCCAGAAATAAACCCACACATATATGGACAATTAATTTATACAGACAAGCAAAGAACATACAAGAGAAAGAATAGTCTCTTCAATAAATGATGTTGGGGAAACTGGACAGCCACATGCAAAAAAATGAAACTAGACCACTATTTCACACTATACATAAAAATCAACCCAAAGTGGATTAAAGACTTGAATGTAAGCCATAAAACTCCTAGAAGAAAACATAGGCAGTACACCCTTTTTGACACCAGTCTTAACAATATCTTTCTGGATATGTCTCCTCAGGCAAGGGAAACAAAAGCAAAAATAAACAAATGGAACTACATCAAACTAAAAATCTTCTGCACAGCAAAGGAAACCATCAACAAAATGAAAAGACAACCAACTAAATGGGAGAAGATATTTGCAAATGATACATCTGATAAGGGGTTAATATCCAAAAAATATAAAGAACTTATACAACTCAACACCAATAACAAAATCAACTTGGTTAAAAAAATGAGCTGAATAGACATTTTTCCAAACAAGACAAACAGATGGACAACAGGCACATGAAAAGATGTTCAACATCACTAGTTATCAGGGAAATGCAGATCAAAACCACAATGAGATATAACTTCATGCCTGTTAGAATGGCTATTATCAGAAAAGCAAGAAATTACAAGTGGTAGTGAGGATGTGGAGAAAAGGGAACCCTCATACGGTATTGGTGGGAATATAAATTGGTGCAGTCATTTTGGAAAACAACATAGAGATTCCTCCAAAAACCAAGAATGAAACTATTATATGACCCAGCTATTCCACTTCTGGGTATTTATCCAAAGAATTCAAAATCACTATTTCAAAAAGATATATGCACCCCTATGGTCATTGCAGCATTATTTACAGTAATCAAGATACGGAAACCACCTAAATGCCATCAATGGATGAATGGATAAAGAAGATGTGTTATAAATATATATACAACGGCATACTACTCAGCCATAGAAAAGATGAAATCTTCCCATTTGCAACAATGTGGATGGACCTTGAGGGTATTATGCTAAGTGAAATAAGTCAGATGGTGAAAGATAGATGCTGTATGATTTCACGCATACGTGGGTGAAAAAAATAAACAAAAACAAGAAAAACAAAATAAATGAATAAATCAAACAAACAAAAACAAGCACATGGATACAGAGAACAGAGTAGTGATTACCAGAGAGGAAGGGCCAGGAGGGAGGGTAAAATGGGTAAAGGGTGTCAACTGTATGGTGATGGATGGAAATCAAATTTTGGGGGTGAGCACACTGTAGTGTATACAGAAGTAGAAATATAACGTTGTACATATGAAACATATAATGTCATAAACCAATGTTACCTCAATAAAAAATAAATTTAAAAAAATGAAAGGGAGGAATATAAAAATAAAATTAAAAATAAAAATGTAAGCTAACTCTAGAAGTAATTGCATGCTAAGAAATTTTTTTAAAAAACATCAAAAATAAATGTGTCCTGGGACTTCCCTGGTGGTCCAGTGGGTAAGACTCCACGCTCCCAATGCGGGGGCCCTGGGTTCGATCCCTGGTTGGGGAACTAGGTCCTGCATGCATCCCACAGCTAAGAGTCCACATGCCGCAAATAAGAAGTCTGCATGCCGCAACTAAGGATCCCATGTGCCGTGACGAAGATCCCACGTGACACAACTAAGAGCTGGAGCAGCCAAAATAAATAAATAATTAATTTTTAAAAATAAAGAGTTCTCAAATCTTTTCAAAAAAATAAAATTAAACTAAATTTGTCCTGGCTACATGTAAAGAATGAAATTAGAACATTCTCTAACACTGTATACAAAAATAAACTCAAAATGGATTGAAGACCTAAATGTAAGGCCGGGTACTATAAAACTCCTAGAGGAAAACATAGGCAAAATACTCTTTGACGGGGCTTCCCTGGTGGCGCAGTGGTTGAGAGTCTGCCTGCCGATGCAGGGGACACGGGTTCGAGCCCTGGTCTGGGAAGATTCCCACATGCCGCGGAGCAACTGAGCCCGTGAGTCATAATTACTGAGCCTTCGCGTCTGGAGCCTGTGCTCCGCAACAAGAGAGGCCGCGATAGTGAGAGGCCCGCGCACCGCGATGAAGAGTGGCCTCTGCTAGAGGCCACAACTAGAGAAAGCTCTCGCACAGAAACGAAGACCCAACACAGCCATAAAAAAAAAAAAAAAAATACTCTTTGACATAAATTGCAGCAAATATTTTTTAGATCCATCTCCTAGAGTAATGAAATAAAAGCAAAAATAGACAAATGGAACCTAATCAAACTTAAAAGCTTTTGCACAGCAAAGGAAACCATAAACAAAATGAAAAGACAGCCTATGGAATGGGAGAAAATATTTGCATACAATGTGACCAACAGGGATTAATTTCCCAAATACAAAAACATCTCATACAGCTCAATATCAAAAAAACAAACAACCCAATCAAAAAATCGGCAGAAGATCTAAATAGACATTTCTCCAGAGAAGACATACAAATGGTCAACAGGCACATAAAAAGATGTTCAACATCGCTAATTATTAGAGAAATGCAAATCAAAACTACAATGAGGGGGCTTCCCTGGTGGCGCAGTGGTTGAGAATCTGCCTGCCAATGCAGGGGACACGGGTTCGAGCCCTGGTCTGGGAGGATCCCACATGCCGCGGAGCAACTAGGCCCATGAGCCACAACTACTGAGCCTGCGCGTCTGGAGCCTGTGCTCCGCAACAAGAGAGGCCACGACAGTGAGAGACCCGCGCACCGCGATGAAGAGTGGCCTCTGCTCGCCGCAACTGGAGAAAGCCCTCGCACAGAAACGAAGACCCAGCACAGCCAAAAATAAATAAATAAATAATTTTTTTAAAAAAACTACAATGAGGTACCACCTCACACCGGTCAGAATGGCCATCATTAAAAAGTCTACAAATATCAAATGCTGGAGAGGGTGTGGAGAAAAGGGTACCATCCTACACTATCGGTGGGAATGTAAATTGGTGCAGCCACTATGGAGAACAGCATTGAGTTTCCTCAAAAAACTAAAAATAGAGCTACCATATGATCCAGCAATCCCACTTCGGGGCATATACCCAGACAAAACTATAATTCGAAATGATACATGCAGCCCAATGTTCATTGCAGCACTATTTAGAATAGCCAAGACATGGAAGCAACTTAAATGTCCATCAACAGATGAATGGATAAAGATATGTGGTACATATATACAATGGAATGTTACTCAGCCATAAAAAAGAGTGAAATAATGCCATTTGCAGCAACATGGCTGGACCTAGAGATTGTCATACTGAGTGAAGTTAAGTTAGACAGAGAAATACAAGTATTATATGATATCGCTTATATGTGGAATCTAAAAATAATGGTATATGGACTTGGTGCGAGACCAGCACTTCTCCCTCCAAAACATCCACCTCCATGTTTCTGCAAACAGGAGGGTCACCCCACTGGTATCCACCAATGGTTCAAACCTGGTGCTCCACCTGAGGCAGGGAGGGGGGCCCAGGGAAGCCATTTGGGGTAGGGGGACTGGGTAAAATGGTCCCAGGTGGTTGGGGGCATTTGGAGAGCCAGAGATAGGACAAGGGCCTAGGAGGAGGGGAGAGAACCTCAGTATTGCTGCCACCATGGGAGGGGGTGTCTGAGATGCAAAGGAAACAGGGAAAGACAGGAGGAAACCGGCTGCTGGCAGGAGGGGGAAGAGGACCACCAGCATCTTTAGGGATGTTCTCTGTGAGAAACAAGCATGGGGGATAAATTAAAGGGCCCTAAGGTAACATCTGTTAAGGACGGTCTTACCCAAAAAACAACCCATGTGCTTGATCCTCTGAACTCTCTGAGCCAACACTGTGTCAGTACCCCTTTCAGAAGTGAGCACCTCAGAAGACCTATATAGACATTTCTCCAAAGGAGACATATAGATGGCCAATAGGCACATGAAAAGATGCTCATCATCACTTATTATTAGAGAAATGTAAATCAAAACTACAATGAGGTACCACCTTACACCAGTCAGAATGGCCATCATCAAAAAATCTACAAACAATAAATGCTGGAGAGGGTGTGGAGAAAAGGGAACCCTCTTGCACTGTTGGTGGGAATGTAAATTGATCCAGCCACTATGGAGAACAGTATGGATGTTCCTTTAAAAACTAAAAATAGAATTACCATATGATCCAGCAATCCCACTCCTGGGCATATATCCAGAAAAGATGAAAACTAATTCAGAAAGATACATGCACCTCAATATTCATAGAAGCACTATTTACAGTAGCCAAGACATGGAAGTAACCTAAATGTACATTGACAGATGAATGGATAAAGAAGATGTGGTATATTTATATGTACATATGTATATGTATACACACACATATATATATACACATTGGAATACTAGCCATAAAAAAGAATGAAATAATGCCATTTGCAGCAACATGGATGGACCTAGAGATTATCACACTAAGCGAAGTCAGACAAAGACAAATATCATATGATATCATTTACATGTGGAATCTGAAATTATGATATAAATGAACTTATTTACAAAACAAAATTTCTGTGTCCGTTATTTTCACAGACGTAGAAAACGAACTGACAGTTACCAAAGGGGAAAGGTAGAGGAGGGATAAATTAGCAGTTTGGGATTAACAGACTCATACTACTATAAAAGAGACAAACAACAAGGACCTAGTATATAGTACAAGAAACTATGTTCAATATCTTGTAATAACCTATAATGGAAAAGAATCTGCAAAAGAATATATATCTCTTTGCTGTATACTTGAAACTAATACACATTGTAAATCAACTGTACTTCAATAAAATTTTTTTAATAAAATCAATTTATCCTTGGATTCAAAAAATAAAATAAAAAGAAATGAGTCATCAAGCCATGAAAGGACAGGGAGGAAACTTAAACGTGTGTCACTAAGTGAAAGTAGCCAATCTGAAAAGGCTACATACTGTATGGTTCCAACTCTACGATATTCTGGAAAAGACGAAACTATGGACACAGTAAAAAGATCAGTGGTTGCCAGCGGTTATGAGGGAGGAAGGGATGAATAGGTGAAGCACAGGATTTTTAGGGCAGTGAAACTACTCTGTGTGATACAGTAATAGTGGATACATGTCATTACACATTTGTCAAAACCCATAAAATGTACGACAACAGGAGCGCACACTAATGTGAACTATGGACTTAGAGTGATAACGATGCGTCGAGTAAGCTCATCGATTCTAACAAATGCACCACTCTGGTGGGGTGTGTTGAGAGTGGAACAGGCTGGGGGCGCCCTCTAGAGGCAGGGAGTATGTGAGAACTCTCCATACTTTCTGCTCAATTTTGCTGTAAACCTAAAACTGCTCTAAAAAATAATCTATTTTAAAAGAAGGGGAGGGACTTCCCTGGTGGCACACTGGTTAAGAATCCATCTGCCAATGCAGGGGACACGGGTTCGAGCCCTGGTCCAGGAAGATACCAAATGCCGCAGAGCAACTAAGCCCGTGGGCCATAACTACTGAGCCTGCACTCTAGAGCCCGTGCCGCAACTACTGAACCCCATGCGCTCTAGGGCCCACATGCCACAACTACTGAGCCCGCTTGCTGCAGCTACTGAAACCCATGTGTCTAGAGCCCATGCTCTGCAACAAGAGAAGCAACAGCAATGAGAAGCCCAAACACTGCAACGAAGAGTAGCCCCCGCTCGCCGCAACTAGAGAAAGCCTATGTGCAGCAACAAAGACCCAATGCAGCCAAAAATAAATAAAATTTTTTTAAAAAAAGAAGAAGAAGGGGAGAAAATCCAAGGCAAGAAGCTTTAGCTAACTGCTGCGTTGGGACAGCAGAGTGGGGAAGAAAAGCAAAATATAAAGATGAAATCTCTTCCAGAGTTTGGTGGGGAAAAAATGTGTGTCAATGGACCAGACCTGCCGCCACCGTTCCCTTCTACCCCCGCCCCCCGCCCTGCACCCTCTCCCTGTAGGAAACTCCTCTTAATTGATTGAGAGGGACTGAGCCAATATGGACCACCTGGATGAGTGTGTGGCAGGACCACAGAAAGCAGGCACTGAGGTCAGGCCATAAGCAGACAGCCTGTGCAAGAGGAAGACCTGGGCAATGCAGGTCTCCTGAAACCCCTCAAATGCATGCCAAGGAAAATGAATTGACATTTACAATATGCTGCGTCCAAAAGCATGAATACCAGATTTCAACTGTTCCCATCAAGGAAGACCTTTCTGACACCTGTAGCAAGCTACAATTTGGGGATAGGGTGGGTAGAATGAAGAAGAGAGAAAGGAGGGGAACGAGATAAAAGCCAAGCTCTCCCCCCAGCATCTCATACTGGGGAAGGGGAGAAACTTAAATCTGATGGGCATTTTCCCTTTTGTGATTTTTTGACTCGATTTTTTGACTCGATTTTTTGATTATATTAATATGATTAGAAAAGCTATAACACCTGCCTGAGGTTCCATCCAGGGTGAAAAAGAACAAGAAACGAAAGCAAGTTTGAAGTGGAATCATAAAGTTACTGTCTAACTAGTCCTGCTCATTCAGTAAACCACTTACTGAAGGCTAGTTGACTTTTAGTTAGGAGTCCCCAGAGCTCTAGAGACCACAGACCCAACATGGGGCAAGAATCACAGCTTCTTTCATCCACCTGCGCCCCCAGGCTTTCTTCTCAGGCTCATCCAAAACTTGGCTGCGTAAACAACAAGGACCTACTATATAGTGCAGGGAACTATATTCAGTATCTTGTAATAATCTATAACGAAAAGAACCTGAAAAAATATATATATATGTATAACTGAATCACCTTGCTGTACACCTGAAAATAACACAACAACATGGTGAATCAATAAAAAAAAAGAATATATGACAACTGTAAAAAAAATAAAATAAAATAAAATACGTATGGTTTTGATGTGATTCACCATGCTAAATATACTGATTATATAAATTATTGTTGACTATTTTCCTTCCCATAAAAAAGTCTATATTATTACTTCTAATGGAACCCTAGTATTCTATTGTATTATATAGCTATAACAATTTATGTAACCAATTCTTTATTAGTAAACAATTAGGATGCTTTCAGTTCCTCATCACTATAAACAACCTCACAATGAATATCTTTCAGTAATATCTCTGTGTTGTATCCATGATTATTTCCTTAGGATAAATTCCTATAAGCATAATTGCTGGACCAAAACATGTATTTTTTTTAAAAATAGATTTTGTGATAAGTTTTGACAATTATGCTCTAGAAAGGTTTGTATATAATAGAACAAATCATTTCTCCTGGACCCTCATCAACAGTGGGAGTAATTCTTTTTTTCTTTTGTACCAATATTATAGACAATTTTTATATTGCATTTTCTTGATAGCTAGTGAAATTACTGAAGACTTCACATGTTTTCTCTGACATGTGTTATTGTCCTTTGTGGATGGAGTTTATTATTATGATTGTCTTCATTTGTAAGCATGATTGAAATATTAAGCATATTAAACCATTGTCATATGCTAAGAAAACACACAAAAAGACTTAGCTACGATGGGGAGCCGCCAGTTACGGCCCTGAACAGAGAAAGGACAAGAGGTGAAAATGGGTGCAGCCTCAGCCTTTGTGTGGAAAGGATGTCATGGAACACACAGAAGAGAATCCCCAGAATTGAAACTGTCCCCTTCCCCACACTGCTTAGGAGTTAGCACTAGTTAACTAGATACTAGTTAGCACTAGTTAACTAGTCAGCAAAGAGGACTGAAGAACTGAGACAATGACAACAGCATAACCGTGGCACATATTTTATAATTCATTCATCCATATTTCCCACTGCTCCTGCCAGGGACCCCTCCCCCAGAAGTGGGGGGATGTGGAATGAGAGCTGACCTTTCACTGCCATGCATAATGCATAAATAACTTGTATAATAATCATTTAGTCCTTGACCTCATGGATCCTGCTTGGCCATTGGAGTCAAGTTCCCAGTGCCCAGAGTAAGTAAAACCCAGCAAGTGTCCAGTTCTGTCTTAATGGGACTTTTTTGTGCTGCATGTACTACTCAAACCTGTGCCCAAACCCACAAAAAAGAACAGGACCTCCAAAACCCCAAAATCCCGTGACAATATCTCCAACACCACAACGGGACATTCGTCCTCCACGAACTAAAATCATTAGGCCAAGAAATTATAAAATCCCAACATATGTCCACATTCTAACGAATCGTAACACAGTGCACTTTATACACCGAGGAGGTGGATGGTTCCCTCCAACTTACTTTTTCAACCTTAACTACAGGTTTCTTTTTCCAAATAATTCCACTTTGCTCTTTTCAGAAAGTAAATGAGATAACTGCTCTCACCTGCAATCGTTTGCTTTTAGTGTCTTTTCCCATCTTGCTAAGGTTACAAACTTCTTTCCCCCCACTAAGCTCTCCAGCTGGCCCTTTAGCTGGGTCAGTCTCCCTAACAGAACCTTAAACTTTCATTTGCCTCCTGCTGCTCTCTAGAGATGTCCCTGCAGCTGCTGCTTTGATCTAGAACCCTTAGAATGAGTGTCTTCCATCATATTTCTAACGGGAATATCCCCAGAGAAGTGGATGGTCTTGCTTCTCATTCATCCACTCAGGCATCCATTTGTCCATCCAGTGTAATTTATCAAGTGCCCTCTGTGTGCCAAGCTCCGTGCTGGATGCCGAGAACTCAGCCTTGAACAGAAGGGCCGTGGTCCCTGCCCTGTAGGGGAGTGCAATTCTCTCTGGATAATTCTTGGCATCTTGCATGTAAGAAAAATAAAATACATCCCTGATTAAGCCTAAAGCAGCAACAAAAGAAAAATGTAGTTTGAAATGGTGTAATACATGACATTTTTCCAAACTACTTTTATTTAAAACATAGTACAGAGATATAGGTACATGTTTTCATTTCCTGCAAATAGATCTGTTTCTCACAATATATCTGACTCAACTACAGGAGAACTACATGCTCACACAGCCCTTGCCCAGAGCTCCCTTCCCTGGGCGGGGCGGAGGAGAAGGAGAGCTACGTGTCTAAGACCTATTGCAGTGGTCCTCACTCTCAGAGCATGTTTGTAAAGATGCAGCACCCTACCCCCAGAGATTCTGACGTAATTGGTATGGGTTGGGGCTCAGGCATCAGTATCTTTGTTAATTCTTGAGGTGAGTCACATGCAGCCAGGGTTGAAAACCACCTATCCAGTGGAAAAACATGAGTCCTGGGATGGCATCCTGGCTCTGCCACACCCCAGTTGGGTGGGTGATCTGGGGACCCCTCCATCGCCTATGCCAGTTCAAGCCAAGTGAGATAACGCTATGTGGAAACATCTTGCTTAGTGCCACATAGCAAGAGTTGCCCAGGCTGAATGTTATCACTTATATGTGGAATCTAAGAAATGCAACAAACTAGGGAATATGACAAGAAAGAAGCAGACTCACAGATATAGAGAACAAACTAGTGGTTACCAGTGGGAAGAGGAGAGAGGCAATATAGGGGTAGGAGATTAAGAGGGACAAACTATCAGGTATAAAATAAGCTACAAGGATATACTGTACATCTGGGGAATATAGACAATATTTTATAATAACTATAAATGTAGTATAACCTTTAAATATTGTGAGTCACTATATTGTATACCTGTAACTTATATGATATTGTACAGCAACTTACTTCAATAAAAACATGAAAGAAAGGAAGGAAGGAAGGAAGAAAGAAAGAAAGAAAGAAAGAAAGAAAGAAAGAAAGAAAGAAAGAAAGAAAGAAAGAAAGAAAGAAAGAAAGAAAGAAGGAAAATAGACTTAAAAAGAAAAAGAGTTGCCCAGTCTGGATGCTTGGGGTGTTTTTGTTTGTTTGTTTGTTTTTTCTTTTAAAGAGACATACTTTATTTTAAGGATTTTTACATTGAAGAATTCAAAAAGTGGTACGTTTTTGGAACATACTGATCTGTATTTAAAAGGAACCATTGACAAAGATTCACCAGAAATAATCAGAACAAGCAGGAAAATACAGTTAATACTACTGAAACCTACTAAAATAACTCCAGGACATACGGTTTATCTGACATAATGATACCTCTAAGTGCTGTCACTGATATGAAACTGACTGCTTCTTACTTTTCTAAACACATAGTGGTATAATTAACAATATTCAATCACTTCTGTTCTTTCTTGAATATATAAAAATTAAAATACCAACTAAAAAACTAATATATTCTTCTCTTTAAATGTTCCTTACAGATACAATTTCAATATTTTCATTCAACAGTGGTGTGGTTTAAGAGATTTTTCATTTACGAGTCAAACAACAATCCACCCAAAGGGAACTGAGCCTCTAGACTAGGCTCATAGAGCAAATAAAAGAGTTCTGGAATGCAGCAACTGACATTTCTAAAATACAAAGCAGATAAAATTCTTAGAAAGTACATGCAATAAGCTCTACTAAGCAGCTGGCCACAGACCTAGAACATTTGGCAACTTTACTGGTGATTTCAATGGGACTCCAAATGTTTCCAAACTCAACTTGAACTCTCATCTTAGGCTTTGTATTTTGCTTTTCCAGTTTCACTAATGACAAAAACAAGATTCAAATCCCTCAAGTATTCATTATAGTCAAGAGCATATCCTACAACAAACTTGTCTGGAATTTCAAATCCAACAAAGTCAGCCTATATCCAACACTTCGAGGGGTCCTTTTCACCAGCAAGTTTGCAACCTTGACCATCTCTGGATTACACTGCTTGGCCAAGGAAAGCAAGGTTTGCATTGTTTTGCCAGTGTCAATTATATCTTCAACCATCAAGACATCTTTTCCAGTGAAAGTTAAGAGATCATCTCCACCAATCACTTTTATGTCGCCTGTTGACTGGTCATTACAGTAGCTTTTCAGTCTGATAAAATCTACAGTCATAGGAATGGATCTATCACTATTTCTGTTCAGTGCTTTGATGTAATCCAGCAGGTCAGCAAAGAATTTATAGCCCCCCTCGAGCACACAGAGGGCCACGATGTGACGGCCTCCCATCTCCTTCATCACATCTCGAGCAAGCCATTCAGTCCTGTCCATATGAGGAATAAACACCTTTTCCAAATCCTCAGCATAATGATTAGGTATACAAAATGAATCTAGGTCATAACCTGGTTCATCATCACTAAACTCAAATCCAAATAGCTTCTCTCATCTCACAGTAGGAAAAAAAAATCACCAAAAAAAGCTAAGTGATGCCTTAAAAGCCCAAACTTCTAGAAGTCTGAGATTGTTATAATCAACCCATGAGGTGCCTTCATAGAGATGCTCTAAGGTTGTTTGTGTAGGACCGCGCATTGGTCATCTTGGTATGTCCAGTCCCAAGACACTGGGGCTGCGGGTCGCCACAACGGAGCTGGCTGGCATGCTGGAGTGCGGGCTGATTGTTGAATGAAAATGTCTGGCAGCATTGGTCCAGAGTTAAGAGTCTTGAACCAGAAATGGAAAAGAGAAGTGAGCCACCTTGTGGCCAAAAAACAAACCTCAAGACTCTGTAGCGTAAGTGCTCTATGGTTGCAAGTGTGTGCACGGGGCCTTGAGAAAAGTGGCCTACCGCCTGTCGGTCACACACATGGAACACAGAACACGTGCCCAGAAAATCAAAACACACCCAGAACTTCTCACCAGAGTGAATCAGATGCCACCACTGCGTGACTGAGACAGTAATGCACAGTCTCAGAGATATCGGAGGTTCTTCAAGGGACATCTCCGGAGTCTTCTCTGATGGCCAGCCTTCCTTGATCCTGCCCCATTTTCCAAGTCTTCCCATTGAGTCTGAGAGCAAGGGGTTCCCTTCCCAATAAGTTCTTTTTATGCTTAAATTATGCAGACATGGGCTTGTAGTTCCAATCAAGAACCCTGAGTGACATATCCACCAAGCTAGCTCCTTTCCTATTGACTGGCACAGTTTTCCCAAAGTGTGTTGCATGGGACACTAGTCCAGAAATATGCTCTGCCCAAAAAGGGTTCCAAGATTAAATAAGTTTGGTAAATATTCCATGCTGTGTGCCTTTCTTAGAGATTCATGGTAACTGTGAGCATATTAAAGATGCTGAGACATCCTATGTTAAGAAAAGCTGTTTAGGGAATTCCCCGGTGGTCCAGTGGGTAGGACTCCGTGCTTTCACTGCCGAGGGCCTGAGTTTGATCCCTGGTCGGAGAACTAGGATCCCACAAGCCGTGCGGCACAAAAAAATAGAAAAGCTGTTTAACATTGTTTATATCAGAGGTTTGCATTACTGCTTTTCTTCTATGCTTACATGATGGATGACACTTCTCACTCTGAGAAACCCTGGCCTAAAGCCATGAAAGGAAGATTCAGAGAGACTGCAGTTTCCTCAGATTTCCAGGTTCTAGTTTGCTCTGAAGTCTTGCCACCTTCCCAGTTTACTCACACAAAGACTCATTAGTCCCTTCACAAGTGTCCATGCTAAGCAGAGAATATCAGCACCATTCTGTTGAATAATCTGCACCTTCCCCATTAATTTCAGATGTTTCCTTTGACATTTATACAGTGGTTTATTCTGGCGTCTGTTAAGGGTCTCTCTATTTTGTTTCAGTCATCTTTGAATTCTGTCAATATTACCAAAGTAATAACTGCTTTACAAAATATCTTAAAATATGACAGGTCCCCTTTTTTAACCTTTTTATTAATTAAAATTTTCTTAGCCATCCTTAACTTGTTCTTTCAAATTAACTTTTGTCAAGTTACAAAAACAAAGTCCTATTAAGAGTGTAAGTAAAAAAAAAAAAAAAAAATGTGGACTTCCCTGGTGGCACAGTGGTTAAGAATCTGCCTGCCAATGAAGGGGACACGGGTTCGATCTCTGGTCAGGGAAGATCCCACATGCCGCGGAGCAGCTAAACCCGCGCACCACAACTACTGAGCCTGCACTCTAGAGCCCACGAGCCACAGCTACTGAGCCTGCGTGCCACAGCTACTGAAGCCCGTGTGCCTAGAGCCCGTGCTCCACAACAAGAGAAGCCACCACAATGAGAAGCCCGCGCACCGCAACGAAGAGTAGCCCCCCGCTTGCCACAACTAGAGAAAGCCCGCGTGCAGCAACAAAGACTCAACGCAGCCAAAAATAAATAAATAAATGAGTGCAAGTAAAGCTCAATTTTAGTAAATTCAGTAATTTTATTAAAGCTGTAAAATAATTTGGGAAGATTTGGTGTCCTTAAAAATAGTCTTCATACCTAGATGCACATGAAGTTTCTCTATTTCCTTTATATCTGTCAGTCAGCATTTTCCAGTTTTAATGTAAGTCCCAACTTTTTTTTAAGAGAAGACAAAGTTATTATTTGCATATGACATTTTTTTTTACCTATGAAATATGAAAGAAGCATCTGGAAGACTTATCTACATTGATAAGAGAGTTCAATAATCATATGGACAAAAATAATCCACATGAGTAACTTTCCTTTATATTAAAAATATGGATATGCAGAGAAATTGGGAGGATTCCAGATATATCTAGGAACAGAACTAACAGGACTGGATAATGGGTTTGGTATAGAGTGTGGCAGGATTAATAAAATTTTTCAGAATGTTGTGTGGCTTCCTTTTGCCCTACCATCACTCTCCAGTAGAATCATGTTGGATTATATAATCTCATTCAATTTTAGAGTCCAGATTGTTGCCTCCAGACAACACTTTTCAAAGTTCTTGGCATTCCTTGTCTCAGCACTGCTGGTGTGACTTTTGGCTACTTTTATTCATTTTGTTCTTTTCATTTTGGTTGGGTGGAAGTGGGTTTGGTTAGCTAGTCAGCTCCTAGAAAACCATCTGTAAGAAAACCATCTGTGACTATTTATCTGTCACTCTTTTATGGTTGTTTGATGAAGTAGGAGGAAAAGATCATTTGCTGGAACTAAGAAAGAGTATCTGCTTGGAACTGCATACGGGGAACTGAAAGGCAGACCGAGTATTTACAATAGCATAGAGGAGAATGAAAAAGGAAATTCATCAAAGACAAGGAAATGGACAGGCAGCCCTGAGACCACATACTCGTAGTAGCCCTATGATCCAAAGTGATCCTGTAAATTTCATATGCTCTCAGACCCTTTGAATAAGGAATTTAGCATGCATGGAGGTAGGCAAGGAAATGCCAAAGGCTCTTTTCTGGACTAACTTAAAAACTTGCAAGTTATGCACTCAGAAAAAAATATATATATATCAGTGTAAATATTGTTATCAGGGCATCAAACTATTGAGTGACAACCAATCAGAATTATGGACTTTTAAGGGTTAAAGGCCACACTTCACAGTACATAACAATCTCTGAAGTCCAGGCATCTTAAAAGACTCCTTTGTTATATGAAAACAGAGCAGGATTATACACTTTCAGCAAGTCTTCCCACTGGCAGGAGAATAAAACTAATGCTCTTTGTGAATATTCTCAATATACCTCTTTATCAGAACTCACTTTAAATAGGTCTGCTTTCCTATAGTTTTACGGGAGGAATATTTTCTCCTTAAGTTTACAAGATCTTTTTTATGAGCACCATGCTCAAGGTTAAACCTATTCTCAAGGTTAAGTTCATTAGTCCAGGAGAAAAAGAAAGTGCTGAGAAACCTCAATATGGGGGGAAAGAAGGGTAGAAGAGAATTTCAAGCAAATGGAATATGCAGTGATGTGCTCATAGATGTTTAACAACTGGTCCTCTGGTTCTAGAGGGGAACCCTCTTTTGTAATATTTGCTAATTACCGTTGTGTAAATATCCCTACATTAGCCAATTTCAAGTTACCGTCATGATGTCACTGAATGCAGAGTTGGGAAGATATGCACATGATAGGCTCTTGAGAACCAATAAGGTCCAATGCCAGCACATCACTACGGGACAAGTAGTATTTTCCAACTATGGCCCCAATCTATCCAATTATGTGGTTTTTTCCAAGCTTGCTCTCCAGGAAGGAGAGGAGGGGATTCCGATGTAGGTTTGGGACAGAATGTCAGGGGTACTGTCAAATGCCATCAGGGAGACTCAGACTGGGGAAAAGATGCAAAGACTCCGTATAAAGTGGAAGAAACGAGTCCCTGTTCCTCTTGGAGATCCTCTATTCCAAGAACTTATTTGTCCATTTATACCAATTTCCACCAAGAAAGTGCTATTGCTTGTTGTAAGTTCTCTCTGTAAACTCCAGGGAACTTCCTCTTCCCTGGCCACAGGAGACCTGGCTGCCTCCACAACCATAACTGCCTGATGTGGGTAGGGTTCCCTTTCCTTGGTGTGACGTATGGTCACCTTCTCAGGAGACGGTGACTGACAGGGAAACCCCCTGGTTCCTGGGTACTTTCCCAGGGACAAGAACCCCATGTTTGGCCACCAGAGAGATGGGTGGGGGAACAGCTACATGTTACAAGGAATAAAAATCCTTTCCATGGGTGTGGCAACTCCAGGGGCCTGGGGACATTTGCCGGGTGTATGGGAAGAAATAAGCTGCATTATGGGATTTTAAAACATAAATTTGACCAAGTCTCTTGCTTCAAAGGGTTTCTCCCTTGATTCTCATTATCCTTAAAAGAAAATAAATCTTTATCATCTTTAACAAAACCCTTCAAGATCTGGCACCTGTCTGTCTCTGCATTCTCATCTCTCACCATTCGTTCCCCCTGGCCCTCTTTATGTTTGGAAATATGCCAAACCTGTTTCTTCCTCCGGCCTTTTGCACTTGCAATTGTATATATGTATACATATGTATGTATGTATATATATATATATATTTTCTCCTTGCTGAACCATTTGAAAGTAAATTGCAGCTTTCTAGTATTATTTAATATTTCAGCATTTATCTCCTAAAAACAAGTACATTCTCTCCATAATCATAATATCATTGCCATACCCAAGGAATTTAACATAGCTGCAATATCTAAGCTGTACATAAATGTCCTCTTTAAAAAGAAGTCCCTTGTAGCTGGGGGGTTTCCCGACTCTAAGATCCAATTAAGGTTGGTACATTGTGTTTGACTGTCATGGCTCTGTAGTTTCCTGTAACCTACAACAGCCTCGCCACCTCCACCATCACTCACACACACCTCTTTTTATCTTTCATACCATTGACATTGTAGGAAGTCCAGGCCAGTTGCTTACAGAATGCCCCCAATTCTGGGTGTGTCAGATTGTTTCCTCATGATTAGATTCAAGTTATGGTTTTCTTTTTTTAAAAAAAACTGTTAGTGCAACTTGACAGCCCCTCATGGGCAGGGCACTGAGTGGTGACTGAGCCAGGAACCCAGCATGTGTACACCAGCCATGGCCCAGCCTGGCCTCCAGGTGTCCCCTGGGCTCCACAGCCCTGAAGCTGCTCATGTCCTGAACCCTCCTGGCTGGAACCAAAGAATTTTCTGGGCCAATAAGTGTTCCAGAGCTCCTGGGGCCAAGTGTTTATTGTCTTCTGACAGTGATACCTGAGCCCTGGGGCAAACATGTCTTGATGGAAGACATAGAAACTAGGAAGCAACTCTATCCAGAAGCCCATGTTCTGGGAGTCCCTCACCAAGACCAAGAAGATGCCCCATTATTAAGCAGAGAGATGGTTTCCTGCCAGTGTTGGCCCTGGGTGTATCCTTAAGGTCTCCATTGTGGGACCATGAACCAGATGTATCACATATCTGTGATACCAACCACACCTAGCTGGTTGCAGAGGATGATGCCTTTACTGTGTGAGCCTGGGAACAGGGGCTGGGCCCAAATCCACTGAGATGGCCTGGGATCTCGTAATGGTGACTTTAGCCATCCAGGAATTTGCCTTGGTCTAGTTCAAAACTCAAGTGGTTGAATGAAGTCTTCTACTGCTGGCCAAGACAGAGTAACAGAGATCATGTTTACTCTCCCACCTGGTGGAGGGGGGGGAGGGGCGGAGAACATTCAGGAAACAATGGTCTTTAAAACACTGGACATCAGGCAATGAAGGATGTGACCTGTGAGATGAAGGAAACAAGTGAAGTGAGCCCTAAGATTGCCCCAGTTTACTCTCTTGAGAGTTTCCACAGCACAGGGAGGAAGAACAGGCAGAGCCAGGCAGACTCCTTGGGTTGAAGAGACAGAGCTGAGAGTTCGGGGAGACCGAGGAAGCCAGAGTACATAGGACAGAGCACCCAAGAGAAGAGAGCTGCTCAGATACAGAGCTCCGGAGACCTGAAGAGGGCCCCCTGCAGCCTCCAGAAGAGTACTAATCATGCATGTGTGTGAGAGAAGCACATGAGGCTAGGGAGAAGACCACGCAAAAGAATTAGAAGGAATAGAGCGGGCGTTCACACAAAGCCTGGAATAGTGCCTGTTTCCATCAGCCAGACTGAAAAACTGTAATTCACGGGGCACGGGGTAGAGTTCTCAGGAAGGCATTGTCTCAGCTGTAGAGGATACCTAGCCCTAGACTGGGCACTTCTCTGGACCCTCCTCACAATCCATAAGAGCTAAATCTGAAAGGACCTGTTACCCAGTAACCTTACTGCGCCCCCAGAATAAAGTAGACTCACAAATATGCAAAAATATCCAGTGTCCGAAAAGGAAAAATTCATAATGTCCAGAAGCTAATCAAAAATTACCAGGTGTGCCCGGTCAGAATGGCCATCATCAAAAAATCTAGAAACAATAAATGCTGGAGAGGGTGTGGAGGAAAGGGAACCCTCTTGCACTGCTGGTGGGAATGTAAATTGATACAGCCACTATGGAGAACAGTATGGAGGTTCCTCAAAGAACTAAAAATAGAACTACCATATGACCCAGCAATCCCACTACTGGGCATATACCCTGAGAAAACCATAGTTCAAAAAGAGTCATGTACCAAAATGTTCATTGCAGCTCTATTTACAATAGCCAGGACATGGAAGCAACCTAAATGTCCATCGACAGATGAATGGATAAAGAAGATGTGGCACATATATACAATGGAATATTACTCAGCCATAAAAAGAAATGAAATGGAGGTATTTGTAATGAGGTGGATGGAGTTAGAGTCTGTCATACAGAGTGAAGTAAGTCAGAAAGAGAAAAACAAATACAGTATGCTAACACATATATACGGAATCTAAGGAAAAAAAAAAAAAAGGCCATGAAGAACCTAGTGGCAAGACGGGAATAAAGACACAGACCTACTAGAGAATGGACTTGAGGATATGGGGAGGGGGTGGGGTGAGATGTGACAGGGTGAGAGAGTGTCATGGACATATATACACTACCAAACGTAAAATAGATAGCTAGTGGGAAGCAGCCGCATAGCACAGGGGGATCAGCTCGGTGCTTTGTGACCACCTAGAGGGGTGGGATGGGGAGGGTGGGAGGGAGGGAGATGCAAGAGGGAAGATATATGGGAACATATGTATATGTATAACTGATTCACTTTTTTATAAAGCAGAAACTAATACACCATTGTAAAGCAATTATACTCCAATAAAGATGTTAAAAAAAAGAAAAAAAAAATTACCAGGTGTGCAGAGAGGAAGAAAAACCAGATCCATAATGAGGAGAATAATCAGCCCCCTGAAATCAACCCATAGTTGATATAGCCCTTAGAATTAGCAGAGAAAGACATTAAAATAGACATATAACTGTATTCCATATGTTTAAAAAATGAAGTAGAGGGAATTACCTGGTGGTCCAGTGGTTAGGACACTGCGCTTCCACTGCAGGGGGCCCACCCGGGTTAGATCCCTGGTCAGGGAACTAAGATCCCACAAGCCACATAGCATGGCCAAAAGAAAAAAGAAAAAAAGAAGCAGAGGCATGGAAGGTTTTTAAAAAGACCCAAATCAAACTTCTAGAGATGAAAACGCTAATGTCTAAGATTTTTAAAAAAAAAGACATGGGATGGGATTAACAAAAGATTGGACATTGCAGAAGAAAAGATTAGCAAACCTGAAGGCAGAGCAACGGAATCGCAAATGAAGTACAGAGGGAAAAAAGACTTTAAGAAATGGAAAGAGCGTCAGTAGCTATCAGACTTTAAGCAGCCAATTGGATTTCCTGAGGAGAGAGGGGACAAAATTTTTTGAAGAATAATAGCTGAGCCCTTTCCAAACTTAAAGAAAACTATAACCTGCAGATCCAAGTTCAACAAACCCCAAGCATAAGAAACATGAAGAAATCTACATGAAGAAAGGCACATCAGAGTCAAATTGCTCAAATTAACATGGTCAGTATTATCAAGGGTTTTAGATATATCTCAGCCAAGCTAGAAAGTGAAGATCCTTCCAAGATGCCTGTCAGGACAGCAGAGGAAGCCTTGGGGAGAAGTGAAAGAGATGATAGCATCCACGGAGACGCACCAGCCAGGCCACCATCAGGCAGCAGTGGCAGGAAGTATTCCGTGTGGCCAGCCCGGCCCCTGGCGTGGCCAAGGCCCTCACCACTACTGCCACCACACGACAGTCTGACATGTGCCCTACCCCCGCTTCCAGCCCTGTGCCCCAGGTGTACTTTGTCATGAAAGTCACCTTTCAGTCCTATGTACTGTTTAGGGTGTGTCCTGTTTTGCATCTAGAGCCTACCACAAATTATTACATGGCCTCATCCATCCAGAACAACCTCTCTAAGCTGGACCCGCTTAGCCCCCTTTCAACGGGTAAGGAAACTGGAGAAAAGAGTCACAGTGGTTTGCCCAGGATAACAGACAATATGTGACAGAGCAAGAGTTCAAACCCAGCCTGAGTCTGAAATCAACGATTTTCCTGGCAAAGACAGTTGGTGAAGCATAATACGGCTTCGACTATAAGCTCCGTGAGGTCAAGGATCTTCACCTTTTTCGCTTTCTGTTGCATCTCAAGTGCTTAGAACAATATACGCCATTCCAATAAATATGTTAAATGAATCATCAGCTCTGAAGTCAGACAACTTTTGTTCAGATCTTGGCTCCACTATTTCCCAGCTTTATGACCTCAGAGCAAATCATCTCAGCCAGACAGGGTTAATAATCAATAGTACCTACCTCCACGACTTGTCAAGCTTCACTGTGGAGAGTCACAAAAATGACTAGCAGTGTCTACCACAGTAGACATTCCATAAATGTGTTAAAAATTAAAATAAATAGATAAAGGAACCTAGTGAAGGCTCCCCGCTACCTATCTTGGCTTTTTTTCTTGTGGCAGATGTTTTATCCTTTGCAGTTCTCTGCTTTCCTAAATTTAGAGGCTATTTGAGCCCCATCTTTCCTGTGAGGCCACCAAAAGGGAAGCTGACAGTGGAGAAGGAAGGCCTGGGGAAGGGGTACAGACACCGTTGACAGCTCCTGCCCGTCTCGTATTTACCTACCAGCCAAAGGAGGCAGTTTGGGAGAATGACTGACGTCAAAGAGCAGGGAATGAGGGGAGGGAGGCGGACAGTGCGTGCAGACGGACATCCACGTCCTTCATACACTGCTGAGGCCATCCAGGGCCACGGCCACCACAGACCAGCTGCCTGGTTAAGGAGGTGAAAGAGGGCGGGCCTCTGCTCTGGGGTACCAAGCACCTCAAAGGCCTCCCCTGATCCCTGTCACCCCTCACTGCCAACAGCTCAATGAAGGTGGGGATCTGGATTGGCACCCGGAAAGGAAGAGGCCAAAAGGGGGTTCCCATTCTTAAGCAAAGGGAGTGTGTTAGTCTGAGTCCTCCGAGAAGTAGATGTCAGGACAGAATGAAACATGCAATAAATTTATTAGGGGAAATGCCTGTGGGGGAAACCTGGAGGGGCTAGAAGAGGCTGGGGAGCCGTCAGACCCCAGTGAGGTAGAGAAGAGAGGAGGCTGGGTGGAATCATCCCAGGATGCTCGTCATCCAAGGAGTTTTTGGCAAGGCCAGTAGGGAGTACTGGAGCCAGTGACCCATCAAAGGAGTCTTACATCCCCCAGGCATCCCCTTGGTATCCTGCCTTAGTGTCCCCACTTCACTCTGCCTTTGACTGTGAGAACACTGTCAGAAGTGTGGCCTCAACACCCAGGAGGTGATGGATTTCAGAGCACAGCAGCTCAGGACCTCCATCAATTACACTCCCTGGAAGTGGAAATCTGACAGGCGCATTTTCATGCTCGCCATGGGGGGTGTCTAGCAGAGTAGAGGTTAAGGACAAGAAAGGGGTAAAAGGGTTCTTGCAGAAACCTTCAAGGGCGTGAAATTTCTCTGAAGGTTGCTATGAGCTTCTCACCAAGCTGGTGACTCAAATTTTTCTGCCGAATCAGGACACCTCCTCCTCTTTCTTGGAGGCCTCATTTGTTCCAGATTCATGCTGCAGACAAAATGAGACAGAGAAAGAAGAAAGAAGATGATCGTTCCAGAAAGGACCTATGGGTCATCTCATCTAGCCCTCTGCCAGTGGGGGCCCCTGCAGGCCGGGGCCAGCAGAGTATTGCTGTGGCTATGCTGGGGGCAGGACGGACCCAGATGTAGGGAGTATATATCCCCCAGGAGAGCACAGTCACTTGACTATAGAGTTCAGATCAGACGGTTCCCACCCACCCCCAACTGGGGCTCTACACTCTGGATGGGGAGAAGAATCGACCTCTCAAGGAAACCTACACAAGACCCTTTCCTCCAAATTCAGCCCCAGCTGCTGCCGGGTCTTTCTTGAGGTCAGCAGTATCTCCCTGCTCACAATCTTCCCCTTTCTCAGCACCCCTTCCTTCCTCTTCCTCCACATCCCCAGATGAAGCCAGCAGGAGAATGGCAGCTGCTAAGATGCTTAAGCACAAGGCCCAGATCTTCCCCAGTGGACTTCCCCAGAGCTGCAGGGGAGCAGACAGCTGCCAAAGCAGAGAAGGGCTGAGGAAGAAAAGCTGTGTCCCAAGGCACCCCAGGGGAGGACCATGCCTTGGGAGTGCTTTGAGGAAGGAGTGGGGAGACCTGACCAGACTCCCCCTCCAGAGTGTGGTTCCCTCCTTGTCTGCTGAGCCCTGGACTGGCCTGCTCTGAGGAGTCCCCCATCCTAGTTCCCATCCCAAGATTAGAAAAACCAGCAGGATGATTTGCCTGGGGCTCCGCACTCTCTGAAAGGGCTGGGTGGGGTGCCCGCAGGACTAGGAGGTAAGGCGCTCACCAGGGTACCCAGCAGCCATTGCCAGCTGGGTCTGCTCCATCCAGCAGGCATAGCCCCTGCCCCCTGCCCCCCCAGTCAGCGGTACCAGGGCGATGCACATGTCGAATGTTGCATCTCCATTGAGCACGTTCTCCATTGAGAACGTCACCAGAGTCCCCAGGCCCCACTCACCGAGCACCTAGTCCTTCTTCCAGTGAAACAGGATGGAGCAAGGGCAAAGGCCAGAGGCAAGGGCAGACAGGTGATGCTGTCTTCTGGAGCATCTGACAGGACACAGTCACCTTGGGAGGCACTGAGGGCAGAGAGCAGAGAATGAGAGAGAAGATATCTGACCACAACTCACCTGGGTTCTCCATGCTCCTCTTCTCCTCACTCACAAACCACCCCCTCAAACCTGTGCCCAGAAGCCAGGCCAGGAGACCACACCTGTAGGGAGGGGCTCTGGATTCACAGGCATTGCTAAGTCTCCATGTCCATCACCTTTGGAGAAGACCTAAATCCGTTTCTAAAACTTAAATCGGACCATGGCACTCCCCTGCTTAAAATTCTTCCATAACTTTCCATCCCTCATTAGGTAAAGTCTACAAAAAGTAGACTCAAGAACCCCAAATGACCTGGCAGCTGAGGGCCACCTCTCAGCAGCCTCTGAACCCGGTGCTGTATTAGTGCTTTTGTGGTGATGAACACTTTCATCAAAACCACCAATAAATGCTTACTTTATGCTCCTCGTGCTCCATTTTGAAAGGCAGGGAACACGTAGTGCATTTAGAAGGATGTACAGCAGATGTTGGTGCAGATGTCAGAAACACAGGACAGGGCTGGAGCTGCAATCTTGGTTTCCTCGTGCTGTGTATCTTTGGGCAAGTTACCTAGCCTCCCTGTGCCTCAGTTCCCTTCCCTATAATGGGAGCTAAGATAGCATCTACCTCACAGGATTGCTCTGAGAGTTAATGAGTTAATACACGTTTTGAGAAAGTCTGGCACTTGGTAAGCAAGTGTTGGGTATTATTAAGTACCTGAGACACACAGACTTGACTTCCCAGGCTGTATTTGATTGCATCTAGCCCTAAACTTGTCCCTAAGCTGTGATCCACTGCCTCTGCCCACACAACTACAAACCCCATTTCCACCAGGTTTTTTGGTTTTTGGTTTTTGGTTTTTGGTCATACTCTGGAAAGGAAGCCTTTAGCTCTGCTTTTGTAGGACACAGACATCCACAAGCTTGATCTTTCCCCCTCCTTAATTCACACTCAGGCTCACATATTGGTCCGTCCATCTCTTGTGTTTCTTTCACACGTCTGGTCATTAAACAAAGATCATGTCACTGTAGAGTTCACTTCTCATTAGTCAACAGGAAGAACATGGAATCCTGTTCCTGAGGGCCCTGCCACTGCTATTCCCTTTGTGTTATTACAATTACACGGATGCGCTCGCCTCCAGTGACCCATAGATGGCACTATTACCTTTGGCTGGGCACAGCAGGACTCTGCTGCTTAGAGTAATATTTTTACTATGGGTGTGAATCTGGTCCTCCTTGCAATTCTGTAGGACAGAGTGATAGATATGAAGGAATCCTGGCTTTCCAGGGATTCCAGACCCCCTCAATAAACGTGGCAAGTAATACTAGTAATCCTATCCCTACCCCTTCCTCCCTAGGCCAGTAAATGGATAAAGACTTCAGTAAATGGATAAAGTTGCCAGATTCTTTGAACAGAGAGACAGGTGCTGGCTTCATGGAAGACAGACAGCTGCGGGCCTTATCCCCACGGAGCAGACACAGAGGATCAGTCGTGGTCTTTGGGACCTAGACAGAGTGGAGGTGGCCTCTTTCCCACAAACTGTTGCATACACCAAGCCCTGACAAGTTAGGTCCTGAGAGTCTAGAACCTCTAGAAACACCAGAGTCCCCTGTTGTGAGGAGGCCCCCCCAAAACAGGAGTCAGGCGGCAGTGGGACTGCACACATCCTTGCTCCACCAAAGTTGTTCTTACCAAGGTCATGGTGAAATGACCATTTTGTTTTTGTTATGGTCTGAATGTTTACGTCCCCCAAAATTCATATGTTGAAATCCTAACCCCAGTGTTACGGTATTAGCAGGTGGGGGCTTTGGGAGGTAATTGGATCACGAGGGTGGAGCCCTCATGAATGGGATTAGTGCCCTTATTAGAAGAAACATGAGAGATGATTTCCCTCTCCACCATGTGAGGGTACAAAGAAACAACAGTTGTCTGTAAACCAGGAAGAGGGCCTTTGCAGAACCAGACTGTGCTGGTACCCTGGTCTCAGCCTCCCAAACTTCAAAACTGTGAGAAATAAATGTTTGCTGTTTAAGCTGCCCAGTCTGTGGTTTTCTGTTATAGATGCCTGAACTAAGACACTTTCCAAATTCAATAGGCACTTTCCTCTCTTTGTCTTTTTTTACCTCTTTGCAGCATTCTATCCAACCCCCACCCCCTTCAAACTCCCTGTGCCCTTGGATTTTGTGGTCCCACATGCTCCTGGTTTTCTCCTATTTCCCTGGCTGCTCCTACTCAGAAACCTTCCTGAGTTCCTTTTCTTCTACCTTTCCCCTAGTGTCGGTCTTCCTTGTAGGTCTAATCTTGATGCTCTTCCCTGCTCTCCACACAAATTCTCCCTGGGTAACCTTCCTTCCCTCCTCACTCCCCGATTCTCTCTCAACCTAAATCAGTCAGCCAGACTCCCCTTCACTTGCTTATCACACAGACTCTTCAAAGGCAGTAAAACCTGAACCAGACCTCAACATCTGTCCACCACAGTTCCTATCCCCTCCCCAGCCCCCAAGTCTGCCCCTGTCTGTATCTCCCCAAGTCACCTAAATGAGAAACCTGAGTATCACCCTTGACTCCTAGGGCTCCTAGTTTCCTAGGGCTGCTGGAAAAAAGTACCACAAACTGGCTGGCCTAACTTAGAACAACAGAATCTTTTCCCCTCACAGTTCTGGAGCCCAGAAGTTTGAAATCAAGGTGTTGGCAGGGCCACTCCTTCCAAAGGCTATGGGGGAGGATCCTTCCTTACCTCTTCCAGCTTCTTGTGGCTCCATGTGGTCCTCAGCTCGTGGCAACATCACTTCAATCTCTGCCTCTGTCTTCTCATGGCCTTCTTCTCTGAGTCTCTGTGTGTTGTCTTCTCTTATAGAAAGACTCTCCTTGGGTTTAGGGCTCACCCTAAATCCAGGATGATCTTGTCTTGATCCTTGACTTAATTACATCTCAAAGACCCTGTTTCCAAAGAAGGTCACACGCTGAGGTTCTGGATGGTCATGAATTTGGTGGGGACATTATTCAACTCACTAGAACTCCTTCACTTCCCTCAACAATCTAACAATTCTACCTGCCTCACACAATGGATCCACTCACTTCTCTTCATCCACATGGTCAGGCCACCACTTCGTGGATCATGGCACCTGGTCCAGGTCTCCAGGCCTCCAGCCCTGCCTTCTATCCACTCCCTACACAGCAGCCAGAACAGGTCAAATCCTGCTCCTTACCTCACAACCTAAAATACACACACACACACACACACACACACACACACACACACACACACTACACAATCCCTGGGAGAAAGCTCAAGCTCCTTAGCCAGGACCCCACTCCCTCTGTAAACTGCTTTTGCCTTCCTCTCTGCCTTAGCCTCTAACAACTAACTGTTCACCTGCTCTGTACCTCTCTTCCTCAGGCTCCAAGCTTAACTAGACCAAAAACGCTCACGCTGCCCATGCCCAGGTCTCTGCAGATGATGTTCCCTGTGGCTGAAATGCCTCTTAGCCTTCCCAGACTAACCTCACTGCCCGCCTTCACCACCTCACTGACTCCTCCAAGTCTCAGGTTGGATGCGAATTCCTCTCTTAGATATTCCTGATCCTAGTCACGGCAGATTCCCCTTGGGGCTCTCCCAGCTCCCCAGGCCACCCCCAGCACAGCCCTGGTCCTACTGTACCACGTGTGTTTCCTCAGGCCCTGGGTCATGTTCACCACGCGGCCTCTGCACCTGGCTCAGAGCTGGATGCAACAACAAATAACACATTGTGAGTGCCCAGCCTATGTCAGGGGCTGTCCTCAGCATTTTACTTGCTTTAACTCATTTACTCTTCATAACAGCCCTGTGAAGTGGTTAGTATTATTCCCATTTTTTTAGATGTGGAAACTGAGGTGCAGAGAAAGGAGGTAACTTATTCAAAGTAACAAAGCTAGGGACTTCCCTGGTGGTCCAGCGGTTAAGACTTCACCTTCCAATGCAGGGAGTGTGAGTTCTATCCCTGGTCGGGGAGCTAAGATCCCACATGCCTCGGGGCCAAAAAACCAAAACATAAAACAGAAGCAATAGGCTTCCCTGGTGGCGCAGTGGTTGAGAATCTGCCTGCCAATGCAGGGGACACGGGTTCGAGCCCTGGTCTGGGAAGATCCCACATGCCGCGGAGCCAACTAGGCCCATGAGCCGCAATTTACTGAGCCTGCGCGTCTGGAGCCTGTGCTCCGCAACAAGAGAGGCCACGACAGTGAGAGGCCCGCGCACCGCGATGAAGAGTGGCCCCCACTTGCCGCAACTAGAGAAAGCCCTCGCACAGAAACGAAGACCCAACACAGCCATAAATAAATAAATAAATAAACCCAAAAGTTTAAAAAAAAAAAAAAAAAAGAAGCAATACTGTAACAAATTCAATAAAGACTTTAAAAATGGTCCACATCAGGGCTTCCCAGGGCAGTGGTTAAGAATCCGCCTGCCAATGCAGGGGACACAGGTTCGAGCCCTGGTCCGGGAAGATTCCACATGCCACGGAGCAACTAAGCCCGTGCGCCACAACTACGGAACCTGCTCTCTAGAGCCCGTGAGCCACAACTACTGAAGCCTGCGAGCTTAGAACCTGTGCTCTGCAACAAGATAAGCCACTGCAATGAGTAGCCCATGCACCACAAGGAAGAGTAGCCCCCGCTCACTGCAACTAGAGAAAGCCCGTGCGCAGCAACGAAGACCCAATGCAGCCAAAAATAAATGTAAATACAATAAATAAATTTTATTTATAATAAAATAATACATTTAATATTTTTAAAATAAATAATAATAAATATAAATAAATAATAATTTTTAATTAAATAAATAATAAATTTAATGTTTTTATTTATTTATTTATTCTGTTAGGTCCTCATCAAAAAATCTTTAAAAAAAAAAAAGCTATTAAGCAACAAATCCAGTATTCCAACACAGGCAGTCTCGCTCCAGAGTCTACTCTTAACCATTATGCTATAGTCAAATATTTATGGAAATAATTAATTAGTGACTTCATTAGTTAATTCGTTAGTTAATGTAAAATGGAGACACCAAGGTCCAGAAAAGTTAGCTAATTTTTTCCAAGGTCACCTAGGGAGGTCAGAAGTTTTACTTAAGCCTCCAGACTCCTAACCTGCCTGAGTTTTGACAAACCTACCAGAAGAGAGCGAGGGAACCAAGAGGTGCAGGGCTTCTGCAGGTGCAGGATGCCTAGGAGGGTGCCCAAGAAAAGAGGGTCACTCCTCCCTTGATACTCTGACCAGAAGCTCCTATTATAGTCAAGGCAGAAGTCCTCCACCACAAAAGAAAGTCACACAAACAGTAAGTGCCTTCTGGTGCAATGCACGAGGAAGTACCCAGCACCACTCACAAGCTTCTATTGCCAAAAAAAAAAAAAAAAAAATCAAACCAGAACCTGGTCAGGCCTCCAAATCTAATAGCCAGGTTAAAGGAAGTACAGGGGATACAGCAACATGATGAAAGACACCAGAGGGACCAACAAAATCCAGAGTGGAAAATTCAGAAGACATGTGATCTAGTTCACACACACACACACACACACACACACAGAGAGATAGGTGAACAGTTATAGATTTCAAAAGCCCTAAACATGTATCAAACAAACAGAATGTGTGGAGTTTATTTGGAAGCTGATTAAAGCAAGCTACCTATAGAAAGACACATATGAGATAACACAAAAGATGTGAACAATGACTTGATGAACAATGACTTGATGATGTTAAGAATTAGTACTAATTGTAGTTATAATTATTGTGGTTTTTCTAAAGAGTTCTTACTTCTTAGAGATACATACTGAAGTATTTACAGTAGAAATTATATAATATCTGGGATTTGCTTTAAAACAATTTGAGGAAAAACCATAGGGGTGTAGATCAAATAAGATTGGTCAATTGTTGACGCTGGATAATGGGTGCATGGGGGAGGACATTATACTATTTTCTCTACTTTTGTATTTGCTCAGAAATGCAGAAAAAAAGGCTAAAATTAAAGAGTGCCCAGCACAGTACACGAGGCAGCCACAGTCAACCAGTCAGAGTTAAAATTATAAATCAGCCTTCTCTGGGTGGGAGTGTGGTAATCCTGGGAAGGAGGCTGTGAACCAGGAAAGAACCCAGGGGTCTGGTTAGGGCCAAAAGCCTGACGTTTAGAACCTGGCTATTTTTATAGAATGCATTTTTCCTTCCTTCTTTCCTTTTTTCTTTCTTTCATTTTCTTTTTCTTCTTTTTTTTTTTTGTATATATACATATATATATATATATATACATATGAAAACTTTTTATTTTTATAAGGGAAGGATCTCTTCTTTTTTATTTTATTTTTTAAATAATTTTTATTGCAGTATAGTTGATTTACAATGTTGTGTTAGTTTCAGGTGTACAGCAAAGTGAATCAGTTATACATATACATATATCCACTCCTTTTTAGATTCTATTCCCATATAGGCCATTACAGAATAATGAGTAGAGTTCCCTGTGCTATACGGTAGGTTCTTACTAGTTATCTATTTTATATATGGTAGTATGTATATGTCAGTCCCAGTCTCCCAATTATCCCTCCACCCCTTTTTCTTTTCTTTCTTTTTCTTTCTTTCCTTCCTTCCTTTTTCTTTCTTTTCCTTTCTTTCTTCCTTTTCTTCCTTCCTTCCTCCCTCCCTCTCTCTCTTTCTTTTAATATTTATTTATTTATTTTGCTGCACCAGGTCTTAGTTGTGGCACGAGGGATCTTCATTGGGGCATGAGCGATCTTTTTTTTTTTTTAAGTTGCAGCATGCAGACCTAGTTGCGGTATGCAAACTCACTGTTATGGCATGCATGCAGGATCTAGTTCCCTGACCAGGGATCAAACCCAGGCCCCAGGCACTGGGAGCGTGGATGGAGTCTTACCCACTGGACCACCAGGGAAGTCCCTCCTTCCTGTCTTTCTTTTCTTTTTTTTTTTTTTGTCTTTTTGTTGTTATTGTTATTCTCCTTCAATCTTTGGTAAATTTCTTTCATGAAAATTCGAACTTCCTTCAGCTGTAATTAGTGGAACCAAGGAAAGTTGAGTTGGTTTGCCAAATGTTGGAACCTCCAATTCCTTGTCCAGACCTCTTCTCCTACTAGCTCCCAGCCTGCTGGCAAACCTGGGCTTTCCCTCAAAGCAGGAGACTGGGAGAACCCTCTCTGGGGAATCTGACCAGCCCAGAAGCAATATCTTCAAGGTGATGAAACCGATAGATTTCTCTGAAGTTTTTAAGAGGAGTTTTGGAGAGTTTGAGGTTGAATATTTTAAAGTACATAGAAAACTAAACAAACAAGAAAGAGAAAACAATTATTAATTTTTAAGTAGTACAGGAAAGGAAAATACACATTGTGACTCAGCTGTGAATAATTTTTACTTATTCGTATTAATATAAATACTGAATTGATGTGCCATATGTTATTTACTGGTTTTCAATGATGTCCATTTCTATTCCTGCTATGTTCTCCCCTATGTCGCTGGGAGTGGAAAGCTAGAAACTATATTTCCAGATTTGCATAAAACTTAGGATCTGATTGTAATTTTAGATCTGCCACAGAGACATGATTTTTCATTTTTGGCCTATCAATAATTTAGAAGTGTGCTGAAACCCCCAATAGGGATGATGAATTTGTACATTTCTTCCTGTAATTCCGTCAGTTTTTTCTTTATCACCAGAAGCTATGTTATTAAGTGCATACATGTTTAGAACTGTTATATCTTCTTGGTGAATGTTTTTGTCATTTTCAGTGTCCCTCTCTATCCCTAATAATGCTTGTTGTCTTAAAGTCCCTTTGGTAGGATATTAATATGGCCACACCAGCTGTTTGTTGTTTGCCTGATATATCATTTTCCATCTCTTTACTTTCAGTTTGTCTGTGTCTTTATGCTTTAGGTGTCTGGGGTTTTTTTCTTTTTTTTATTAAAGTCTAGTTGATGTACAATATTACATAAGTTACAGGTATACAACATAGTGATTCACAATTTTTTTTTTTTTTTTAAATTTTATTTATTTATTTATTTATTTATGGCTGTGTTGGGTCTTCATTTCTGTGCGAGGGCTTTCTCTAGTTGCGGCAAGTGGGGGCCACTCTTCATCGCGGTGCGCGGGCCTCTCACTATCACAGCCTCTCTTGTTGTGGAGCACAGGCTCCAGACGCGCAGGCTCAGCAATTGTGGCTCACGGGCCTAGTTGCTCCGTGGCATGTGGGATCTTCCCAGACCAGGGCTCGAACCCGTGTCCCCTGCATTGACAGGCAGATTCTCAACCACTGCGCCACCAGGGAAGCCCCTGATTCACAATTTTTAAGTGTTATATTCCATTAATAGTTACTACAAAATACTGGCTACATTCCCTGTGTTGTACAATCCTTGTAGCTTATTTATTTTATACATAATATGGTAATTCCCTGGAGGTCCAGTGGTTAGGACTCTGCATTTCCACTGCAGGGGGCATGGGTTTGATTCCAGTCAGGGAACTAAGATCCCGCAAGCCACACAGCATAGCCAAATATAAAATAAAATAAAATAAAAAATAAAAATATTGTATACATAATAGTTTGTACTTCTTAATCCCCTATCTATATCTTGCCCCTCTCCCATTCCCTCTCCCCACTGGTAATCACTAGTTTGTTCTTTATAATGTGTATCTGTTTTTAAAAACATATAATTAGGTTTGTTTCTCCTTTTTTGAATTGTTTCTCCAAAAGTGTTTTCAGTATAGGTCATTCTACAGCATATACTGAGAAAAATATTTATTATGCCCTGATATATTTTTTTTTAATAAATTTATTTATTTATTTATTTATTTTTGGCTGCGTTGGGTCTTCATTGCTGAGCCCGGGCTTTCTTTAGTTGTGTCGAGAGGGTGTTGCTCTTCCTTGAGGTGCGTGGGCTTCTCATTGCGATGGTTTCTCCTGTTGCGGAGCACAGGCTCTAGGCGCGCGGGCTTCAGTAGTTGCAGCACGTGGGGTCAGTAGTTGTGGCACGTGGGCTCTAGAGCTCAGGCTCAGTAGTTGTGGCACACAGGCTTAGTTGCTCCGTGGCATGTGGGATCTTCCCGGACCAGGGCTCGAACCCATGTCCCCTGAATTGGCAGGCGGATTCTTAACCACTGTGCCACCAGGGAAGCCCATGCCCTGATATTTGAATGACAATCTGCCTACATATAAAATTCTAATTTCAAAATTCTTTCCCTTGGACTTTCCTGGTGGTCCAGTAGTTACAACTCCGCACTCCCAATGCAGGGGGCCCAGGTTCTATCCCTGGTCAGGAAACTAGATCCCACATACATGCCACAACGAAGAGCCCACATGCCGCAACTAAGACCCAGCGCAGCCAAATAAATAAATAAATTTAAAAAAAATTCTTTCCCTTCAATATTTTAGAAATACTGCTTGATTGTTGTTTGTATCTGGTGTTACTACTGAGAAATCTAATGTCAACCTGACTTGTTTGGAGATCATCTACTCTTACTCTGTGGAAGCTTTCAGAATTTTCTGTCTTTATATTCCTAAATTTTACTATAATGTATCTAGGACTGAGTTCTTCCTTACCACTCCTGCTTGATACTCTGTAAACCCTTTCAAACTGAGGTTGTTCATCTTTTTAACATTTTAAGAAACATTTCTATTATTTTTTTCAAAGATTTCCTCTTCTGCATATTTAGTTTTCTCTCTGTCTATGACTCCTGTTATCTGGATTCTGGCACTTGTATTTCTACTGCCATATCTCTTTTATTCCAAATTTCCTACCTATTTATCCTTCACAGCTTCCTTCTAGGAGGCTTTCTTAATTTGATCTTCCAACTCACTCATTGTTTGTCAACTGTGACTGTTCTACTATTTATCCCATCTCTTGTGTTCTTTGTTTCAATTATTATATTGTTCACACTTAATATTTCCTCTTGCTTTTCTACAATTCTTTATTCTTACTTCATCTTACTAATACCTTCCCTTGTCTCCTTAAGTATATTTATCAAGCTTATCTTCAATTTTTGGTTGTCCATCTATTCTAATTCTTCAAAAGATGTATTGTCTCATTTGTTATTTTCTTTTAAGACAGTTGTTCTCCTCAGGTTATTTTGGCCTGCGAGCTCATCTCCCCCACAGAATTCCAACTACTCCATCTGATAGTGAGTGTGAGGGAAGGACTGATGCTCAGACCCTAGACCTTGTCAGCCCTGTGAGCACAAAAAAGAAGGAGTGGGGTGAGCCCTGAGTTCTGAGCACCTGAACCACAGGTAATCACACCTGTTTTCTATCACCCCACCAGGCAACTTCTCAATTCAAGGCTTGAACTTTAGACCCCATGGAGAAGCAGCATTGGGCAGAGGTGGTCTCCCTAGAGATCGGGCATATGAAGGAGGAGAAATAGAGGATAAATGCAGGAGTCCAGTCAGTGGCCAATGATTTTCCCAATTACCCCAGCAAGGGCTGTGTTCTGCCCTAATAGTACCCCCATGGACACCTCCCCAAGACATACGGGCCATTTTCACAGACCAAGGGAGCAAACAATGGTGTCCCAAAGCAACAGGGTGGGGGCAGAGCAAATGGAAATTAAAATAATAGTCTGCCCAGGACTTCCCTGGTGGCACAGTGGTTAAGAATCCACCTGCCAATGCAGGGGACACGGGTTCCATCCCTGGTCTGGAAGATCCCACATGCCGCAGGGCAAGTAAGCCCATGTGCCACAACTACTGAGCCTGCGCTCTAGAGCCTGCTCGCAGCAACGAAGACCCAACGAAGCCAAAAATAGTCTGCCCAAAGTTAAATTGACACCTCCACCTCTTTGCAGTTTTTTTTTTTTTAATTTCTTTTATTTATTTACTATTTTTTTGGCTGTGCCGGCTCTTAGTTGCGGCACAAGGGATCTTCGTTGTGGCATGCAGGCTCATTTGTTGCGGCATGCAGGATCATTTAGTTGTGGCAGGCGGGCTCATAGTTGTGGAATGCAGACTTCTTAGTTGCGGCATGCATGTGGGATCTAGTTCCCTGACCAGGGATCGAACCCAGTCCCTCTGCATTGGGAGCATGGAGTTTTACCCACTGGACCACCAGGGAAGTCCCTCTTTGCAGCTTTTTAATGGCAGGGTTTGAAGGAGCAGTTCCAGGTTCACTTCAAAAATCACAGTCCTGTCCTTGGCTTCAGGGGGAATGCTTCCACTGTTCCTCCAGTAAGCTCAGGGCAGCTCTACGCGTACTGATACAGAACCATCTTCAAAATACGATAAGTGAACAAGTGGGGTACAAAACAGTACGGTATGATGCCGTTTGTGTAAAGAGAGTGGATGTGTGGGTGTGTGTGCATTTACCTGTATATGTACAGGACACCCCTGGAAGGTTACACAAGAAACTAACACTACTGAATGCCTCTGAGGAGAGTGCCTGAGTGACTAAAGACTGGGGTAGGGAATTTAAGCTGTTACACTTTTTTGTAACTCTTGATTTTTAAACATGATTTTTTTAAGTTGATAAATATCTCAAACTTACACGCCGTGTCTTACCTTCAGGTTCCAGGGACCCCACCCAGCTTGCAACTGATGTCTCAATGAATACAACACTTCCCAGGTCATGTCTTTTTCTTTTTTGGCCATGCCACACAGCTTGCGGGATCTGAGTTCCCAGACCAGGGATTGAACCCAGGCCACAGCAGTGAAAGCATGGAGTCCTAACCACTGGACAGCCAGGGAACTCCCAACACTGCCCAAGTCATCTCAGCCTGTTGCAACCCTCCCCATTTTTCACTAGCCATCAAAAACACCACATCTTTCATTCAGCCTTTTCTGAGCACCACAAGAAGACTGTCTCTCTCCTTTGAACTCTCAGCTCCCTTTGGGGTCAACCGTTTTAAGGTCCTGGTCACTTTCCACTACCTGTTAGTTACCTGCATATCTGTCATGCCACTGCTCAGTCATTCATTTGGCCTTGAGTAATATTAGCATTCCATTTTATCCTGAAATGGTCCCAGTATCCAAAACACCACAAATTCCTAGTGGCATCCTCCAGGCCCAGTTTAGATGACTCTCACTCACACAAGCCACACACTTGCCCATATCAATGTCCCCTGGTAGCCCCTGTCCTGGTCAGGGGTCTACCACATCCTAGGCCAGTGACCTGAGGACCACCAGGATTCCACATTCAGATAAACCAATGAATTAACGGCCATGGGCCATTTCCTCCAATTTTGCACATACAACAAAACTGAGCCACAGAAACCAATAGTCCAACGTGGCCAGATTTAGGGATGAGAGCAGCAGCCTCTGACTCCCCTCTGTGGCTGATCTTCTGGACAACAGTCCTTAGCTAGGGAAGTCCTTCCCACAAGACAGAAGAGGGGTCTGGGAAAGGCCTGTCCTCCTGACCCTTAGGGGGACCAACCTTCCCCTGACATATTTCATATTCCTGTTGTCATGTTTTATTTGTTCAGTTAAAGGTAATTATTGTCCTCTTAAGTTGGCAAACACAGTAAAGAACTGTCACCCCATGGTCTTGAAGGACCTAATCTCCCACATTGTGCCAAGAAGTTCAGGAAAGAGACAGGTGCTGCTTGGAATAGAGCAGACCCAGATGCACACATCAGAACTGCTACCCACCATCTCTCTTCCCAGAGCCCTCCTGCATAGGAAAAGTCCACCTGGTGGGCTCCAATAGATGCTACCAAGCTTTGCTCAGGTGCAACCTCTTGGTGACCCCCAACCCTCCTAGCACCAAGCTTGTACTTTATACCCAGAATTATTCTCCTATACGTCATCCTGCATCATTTGCTCCTACGTCTGTCTCCCCTCCTAGACACGCAAAATGGCCTCTAGTCACTAAGAGGAGGAGGGCGGTGACGTCAGGCCACGGGGAGGCCTGGGGTAGGGGCTGCCATTGTTCACTACATTAAAGTAGGTGTTCTCATCATCCTCGGACCCTCAGTCCTCGGGACGTACCTCAGGAATGAACATAAGACGCCCCTTGCCCCGGTCACAGTTCTCTGGGGTCCCGGTCCTAACGGCCCTCGCTCCCGCCCCCTTCCTACCCCTCGGGAGGGACCGGGGTTGGGCGAGTGCACTCAGGTAAACCAGAGAAATGACACACGTGACCAGCTGCTCGGCCTCTGTCCGAGACATTTCCCCCGCCCGCCACCGCTACCCGGGACCCTGGGCGTGGAGGGGAGTCACGGGGAACCGAGAGGGCCGGCGCCCACCCCCAAGAGCGCATGCGCAGGGAAATGGCAGCTGGGCGAAACCCCCTCGTCGCTGCAAGTCCTTGACTAGCAGGGAACGGCACGAGGCCGCTTACCTGAAGGTGGAGACAAGTTAGCGGCGTCCGGCTGGAGGACCGGCGGGCACCCGACTGCGGCGGCGGGAGAAGGAGAGAAAGGAGGCCCCCCGCCTCGCGGTAAAATTAGCGGAACGACAGGGACGGCGTAGTAGTACGCATGCCTGGCGCACGTCCCGCGGTCCCTGACCCCCGGGACGGAGTAGTTACAAGCTCGCCCCGCTGTCACTAACGCATGACATGGGTGGGGTCCTGTGGTGCAGAGGTGAAGGATACGGGCTTTGCCCTGAAACGGAACGAATTTCAGTCTCACTGTTTACTGTGTAACTTTGGGCAAGTTATCGAAACTGCCTGAGCCTTGGCTTCCCCGTGTAGTAAATGAGGGTAGTAGAGCCCATCTCTTTGGGTCATTATGGAGCTCATAAGCTCACGACAGGTGCTTAATAAATGTTAGCCCTTATCAGCACTTTTCTTATTGCATCATAACTGCCTGTATGCGCATCTGTCTCCTCCCCCGCCCCCCGCCCCTGCCACTAGACCCACCACAGGTGCTCACACTGTGAGCTCCCCTGGGTAGATACCACGAGTCAGTCATCTTGGTATTACCTGGCCCAGCACCAGCCCTTATAAAAAATAACTGCTCAGGAAGTGGGTGAGAAGCCAAGCAGCTGAGTTGGGATGAGGCTATGGGGGTTCCACATAGGGCCCTACAGAGTCCTGCCCAGACCTCAGTCCAAATCAGACACTCAGACCCTCCGACTCCAGCCCCACAGAGCTCTGCTCTATCCAGGCAGCCTGGTCTCCCTACCGTGTGAAAGGAAGGACTGTCTCTCTCCCAGTCCCCAGTGGTCCATCTAGCCCACGCTGGCTGTTTAGTCCACCTGAGAGTGCTTTGCCTGCACCTGGGTCTCCATACACTTCCGCCTCTGGCTCCACCTAACTCTACCTGTGCTTGTGTCTGTCACAGGCTGTGGATTCCAAAAGGAGCAAGAGGGAGCACCATCTCTAATTTCTAACTCAACTGCCAGAAGTTGGTATATCTAATTAGCCCTCCTCAGCTCTCTGCCAAAGAAAGCAAGTTGAAAGCTCAACCCAGCTGCTTCAGCCTGCAGCCTGCAAAAATTCTACTCTTCACTGCACAATCCCACTCAGGCCCCGCTGGGTAGGATCTCCCCAGAGAGCCTGGGCTGCCCTCCCTGGGGGACTGCTGGGAAGGGAAACATGTCCTCTTCAGGAAGAGGTGGCTGGGGAGAGAGAGGTCCTGGGGACCCTCCTCTGAACAATTTCATGAGGCTGGCCTGAGGCCAGGGAGCCCTGGGCACTGGCTCTCTTGGCTCACAGGCAGGTCCACCTCTAACCCAAGCAGCATCTCCGAGAAAATGAGCTTAGGCTGGTTTTCAGTTCCCATTCACCTTCTGGGCCAGGCGACCTTGTACACTGCACAAACTGCCCAACTACATGGCAGAAAACTGCATCCTGCCAATCCCCATGGAGAGGAGAAATTCAGACTGTGAATATGTCTGTGATCAGCCAGATGGCTACTTTTCCACCTCCAGGGCCATGGAGCGGGGAGGGAGGAGGGGAAGACAGTCCTTGTTCCTATGAAAATACAGCCCACATGGCTCCCTCCAGAGCCTCTGACTCTGGACCTGATGGAGTCTACAGGGCAGTTTCAGGAAGCTTGTCAGGGGGCCTCCTCCCCAACTGCCTGGCATATCCTGGCCAAGATGGTTGACTACTCCTCTGTGCTCAGCTCTATCTCCTGGGCGCCACCTTCTACGCCTCTTCACATTTCCAAAACCAGGAGCACTTCTCAGTGATGCCTACTTTCTTCCCAAACTCTTGTGTCTGACTGAGTCCCAAGTCTCCACTACAGACTTGAGGACATTGTTACATGTGACTACATACACTGTCTTCAAATGTACGCTCTATATTAAAGACAACACCTCTAGAAATTCATCTAAAGAGATGTGCAGAGATGTGTGTTCCAGGATGGTTATGGGAGCATTTGTTTGTGAAACCTCCTGAAAGAGCCCAGATGCCCATTAATAGGAAAATGGCTTACTACTTTATAAGTCACCCAAGCTGTGGACTTTCATGCAGCTGATGAAAAGATTTTCAAGACATTTTAAGTGAGGGAGGAAAGTTGGAGAATAATGTGAAGAGTCAGATCTATTTAGGTCTTAAGGAAGGAGAGGACCAACATAGCTAAATGCTTAGGGACAGACCTGGGAAAGCCAAAAGACCACCAAGCACTTGGAGAAATGCTCAAGATTATTAATAATCAGAGATATGAAGATTAAAACAAAATATCCCCTTATGCCTCTTAGACTGGCAACTAGAGAGTCAGACATGCCAGGTTGGGCACGGAGGGGATACGCAGATACAGAAACCTGTATGCCCTGCTGGTGAGTGTGGACCGGAACAGCTATCTGGACAGCAAGCTGCCAGTGTTTAGGCAAGCTAGACATTTTCATATCGTGTGACCCAGAAATTCTAATCATGGGTATAGAACCCAAAGGTATTTCCCATAGGTGCTTAAGGAAACCTGTACAAGGATGTTCATTGTGGCATTATTTGAGGTGGCAGGGGAGTTGGAGCCACCTGGGTATCTTTCCCCAGAAGAGCAGATAAGTAAAACGCGATGGTCACACACTATGGAGTGTTACACAGCAGTGCGAAGCAACAGATTAGGTGTGCACAGAAAAACAGGGATGGATCTATAAAACCGTAATGTTGCTCTTCCTTCCTGAAAATTCTTCCCAAAAGCCATTACGTGGGGCCCAGAAAGGCGAATGTCCACACAAGGGAGCGTGTGTGCCACAGTGATCCAGCAGGCGGGTTGGGATCCAAGTAGGGAGACCCCAGTGGTTCAGTCCTGAGTGTCTGAGCCCCAAGAGGGTGAGAAGGGCCCCTGCATTTGGACCAGGGGGTGGGGGGAGGCAAGGCAGCAACAGGAAACTGGTTACACGTGAGAGAAATGATCAAATAAACAGATTGAGGATACTAGGAGCCAGGTTTCTCACTTCAGAGAAGGGAGCTACAAATACAGAAGAGAAGAGCCCTGTGGTGTTGGATTGGAATTGGAGCTATTGGTGTGAACTTATGGGTCTCAATAAATGTAAGTGTAAATGTGTTATAGGTGCATTCACATATTCCCTCGCTCTGTTCACTGAGAGGGTCTTGTAGTTACAACCCCCAACAGCAATGGCCATGGCTAGGACCCAGATCTTCGCTTCTAAAATAACATTTTCCACTAAGAGAACCAGAACTCCTTGGGGGAAATGGCTGATTCAAGAGCTAGAGCATGGAAAGGTACAAGGTGAAATTGAAGCATCTGGTGCCAGAAAGTAAGGAAGTGCTCAAAGAATGATAAGCACATGTCAGAAAGAAACAGTAATATTTTGACAAGGGTGCCAAGAGAATTCAATGGAGAAAGAATAGTCTTTTCCAAAAATAGTGCTGGAGCAACTGGATATCCACAAGCAAAATAATGAAGTTGGACTCTTCCCTCACACCATATACAAGAATTAACTCAAAATGAATCAGAGATCTAAATGTAAGACCTAAAATTATAAACCTCAGAAGAACACATAGGCCTAAATCTTCGACTTTTGATTTGGCAAGGGTTTCTTAGATATAATACCAAAAGTATAAGCAACAAAAGAAAAAATAGATAAATTGGACTTCAACAAAAGTAAACACTTTTGTGCTTCACAAGAACACTATCAGAAAAGTGAAAGACAACCCACAGAACTGGAGAAAATATTTGCAAATCATGTATCTGATAAGGGACTTATATCTAGACTATACAAACAACATTTACAATTCAATAATACAAAGATAAGTAACCCAATTTAAAAATGAGCAAAAGATCTGAATGGACATTTCTCCAAAGATATATGAATGGCCAAAAAGCACATGAAAAGATAGCATCATTAGTTATTAGGGAAATGAAAATCAAAACCTCAATGAGATACCATTACACACCCACTAGGATGTCTATAATAAAAAAGACAGGTAATTACCAGTATTAGCCAGGATGTGGAAAAACTGGGACCCTCATACACTGCTGGTGGGAATGTAAAATGGTGCAACCACATTGGAAAACAGTGTGGCACGTCCTCAGAAAGTTAAACACAGAATTAACTGTTTGACACAGCAATTCCACCCCTAAGTATATACGCAAGAGAAATGAAAGCATATACTCACACGAAAACATTTTTTTAATTGAAGTATAGTTGATTTACAATGTTGTGTTAGTTTCTGGTGTACAGCAAAGTGATTCAGTTGTGTGTATATATATATATACTTTTTCAGATTCTTTTCCATTATAGTTTATTAGAAGATATTGAAAATAAAAAACTTTTACAAAAATATTCACAACAGCGTTATTCATAATAGCCAAAAAGTGGAAACAATCCAAATGTCCATCAACTGATGAATGAATAAACAAATTGTGGTATGTCCACACAATGGAATATGAATCAGCATTAAAAATGAATGAAGTTTTTACGCAATATCTTGTAACAGCCTATAATGGAATATAATCTGAAAAAAAGAAAAAAGAATCACTATGCTGTACACCTGAAACTAACACAATATTGTAAGTCAACTATACTTCAAAATAAAATAAAATAAAAGCTATGGGACTCCCACCTGGGAGAGGCTTCCTAAAATTTAAATTTAAATTAAAAAAATTTTTTAAATGAGTGAAGTAGTGCTACATGCTACAATGTGGATAAACTGTGGAAACACTATGCTAAATGAAAGAAGCCAGTCACAAAAGACTGTATATATTGTACAATTCCATTTATATGAAATTTCCAGAATAGGCAAAGCTATAGAGATAGAAAGTAGATTAATATGCAGTTGCCTGAGTCCTGGCGACATGAGAGGCTTAGGAGTAGATGGCTAAAGGGTATGAGGTTTCTTTAGGGAGTGACAAAAATGTTCTAAAATTGATTGTAGGGATGGTTGCACAACTCTGTGACTATACTAAAAACCATTGAATTGTACAGTTTAAGTAGGTGATTTGTGTAGTGTATGAATTATATCTTCATAAAGCTGTGTTGTAAAAAGGCACAGAGGCCAGCTTGAAGGAACTCCCACTGACTACACTTGGGACACCTTGAAAGTAAATAATGAAGTAAATAATGATAGTAACAAGTTATAGCCCTACTGAATACAATAGGAATCCACTGGATTTTTTGATATAAACAATGAATAGAGAATTTGATAAGTAGCAGGATATGTACATAGTCTCAAAGTTCTTCCCTGAACAATACACATTAATTACAATGGAAAAAATAATTTTACAGGGAGAAATGTAGCAGACACCACCTTATACGATCAAAGTTAACATCACCAATGATGGGATTAATCAAAATTATACCCCACCTGGTTAAGATACAGTGAGAAGAATTCAACATCACTTCACTGATATTCCTGCCAAAAATGGATAATCTGAATTGAATCGTGAGGAAACATCAGACAAACCCACACTGACAGCCATTCTACAACATGGTAACTGGCCATGGAAGTCAAGATGAGACTGCGCTGTTACAGACTGAAGGAGACTGAAGGAACAATGACAACTCAAGGCAACACACAATCTTGACGGGATCCTTTTGCCATGGAGATATTGTCAGGACAATTGGTAAAGCTTAATAGGTCTGAGCAGTTGATGGCAATAATGTTGAGTTTATGATTTTGATGATTGTATCGTGATTATTGGGGAGAATGCCCTTGTTTGTTGTAAATACAAAATAAAGCATGTGTCAGCAATTCATGCTCAAGTGGGTCTGGGGTGCTATAAGATCTTTATACTTGACAACTTCTGTGTAAGTTTCACATTGTTTAAAATAAAACAAGAAACCATAACGTGTATAAAACAACTGGTCCCTATTCTTCAAAAAGGTCTATGTTACAAAAGGCAAAGAAAAGTTGATAAATAGTTTCCAGCTAAAGGAGACTAGCAAGAACTTGAAAACAAAATACAATGAGTGACAGAGGATTAGATCCCGGACCATAAAAAAATAATAATATAAAGAACGTTATTGGAATAACGGGCAAATTTTGAATAAGATCTGAAGATTATATAATAGCATTGTATCAATGTTAAATTTCTTGATTTTGATCATTGCACTGAGGTCATATAGGTGAAGGTCTCCTTTCTTAGGAAATACTGAAGTAGTTAGGAATAAGGAGGCATAGTGTCACTTATTCTCAAATGCTTCAACAACAATAATTTTATAAATACATAGGGAAAGAGAAAGATAAAGCAAATGCAGCTAAGGAACGAGTATACTGGAGTTCTTTGTACTATTCTTGCAACTTTTCCATAAATTTGAAATTATTTAAAAATAAACTTTAAAAAATAATGTAAAAATGAAATATAAAACCCAATGTACACGAGTGAAACACACACAAGAAAAAGACACAATGCATATTTTGTGAGAACATATAATGGCAAAGATATACACAGTAAACAGAGCCCAATTGTTCCTTACTGGGCCAGAGGGGAGAATGAAAGTTTGCAGGCTAAAGAGAATAAATAAAAGAATTTTTTAAATTTTATTTTATTTATTTATTTTTGGATCTGTTGGGTCTTCGTTGCTGCGCGCGGGCTTTCTCTAGTTGCGGGGAGCGGGGGCTACTCTTCGTTGCTGCGCCCGGGCTTCTCATTGCAGTGGCTTCTCTTGTTGCAGAGCACGGGTTCTAGGCACGTGGGCTTCAGTAGTTGTGGCACGCAGGCTCAGTAGTTGTGGCTCGCGGGCTCTAGAGCGCGGGCTCAGTAGTTGTGGCACACAGGCTTAGTTGCTCCGCGGCATGTGGGATCTTACCAGAGCAGGAGCTCCAACCGGTGTCCCCTGCATTGGCAGGCGGATTCTTAACCACTGCGCCACCAGGAAAGTCCCAACAATTTTTTTTTTTTTAAGATTGGAAGGAGGGCTAAAGGAACAACTGCCAAATTTCTCACCTCACACTTTTGAGGAATGGGGTCGGATAGGAGTGGAGGCAAGCATGAAGAGGGGAAACATCAGAAAAAAGCCACACTGTTTCATGTTTTATCTTTATATTCTGGAATTGTTTGAATTGTTTTATGATATAAAGGACATTCATGTATTATTTATGTAAATTTTTCAACAGAGGAAAAAATGGTGAAACGTCCATATAATGATATCTAGACAGCTGTTAAAAATGAGACACAGTTCCATCCATTGACATGTAAGAATGCCATGGCCTTTTGCTGGTTTTCTTTTTTTAAGGGCAGTTTGTAGAGTAGCAGGGATAATACGAATCATTGTTGCCAAAAACATATAAATAGTTGGCATTAGCAACATTGTAACTATCAGCCATGCTACTTCTGGAGGGAGGATTAAGGCGCGGAACTTGTATACACTTCAGTCTGATTATTTTACAATAATTTTGTTTTAACTTACGATTTTTGATTAACCACATAATACATGAATATATTCTTATTGTGACAAAATATCAAGTAATATGTGTGTTGCTTTTAAGATACATATTACTGCAGCTAAGGGAAGGAATTGTTTCTTAAAGAACAATTGGTATTTTTTTTAAATTTATTTATTATTTATTTTTGGCTGTGTTGGGTCTTCGTTTCTGTGCGAGGGCTTTCTCTAGTTGTGGCAAGCGGGGCCACTCTTCATCGCGGTGCGTGGGCCTCTCACTATCGCGGCCTCTCTTGTTGCGGAGCACAGGCTCCAGACGCACAGGCTCAGTAATTGTGGCTCACGGGCCCAGCTGCTCCGCGGCATGTGGGATCTTCCCAAACCAGGGCTCGAACCTGTGTCCCCTGCATTGGCAGGCAGATTCTCAACCACTGCGCCACCAGGGAAGCCCTACAACTGGTATTTTTAAATAAGGAAATGTGAGCTCCTTTCAACAAAACGCAATTTTTACAAATAATGAATAAGTATGCCTCTCTTAATATAGCATTCGTTTAAAATAGTGCAAATGCTCAATGATGAGGAAGGTTTCCAGTTCCATTGGAGGGGGTGGTGAGTCTCACCTTTCCGGACTCTCCCACCCACGTTCTACACTCCCGCAAAACATAAGCCACTACGCCCTCTCCAAACCCACAAAGCTCTCCCAGTGCCCAGCCGGTGCACGCGAAGGTCACTTTGTCCTTCCCTCAGTTTCTACCTGACAAGCCCTGCCTGAGGCTGTCTGCCGTCACCTCCACTTTGAAGCCTGACCAGGCTTTTTCCAGGCAGGGGAGGAACCCCGGCCTTCTCCCTACCCCGGAGCTCCCAAGCCTCGTCTTCCCTCTCCTGGAGAGCTTACCACTTTGCGCAGCAATTCCTGCTGCGGGAGCCTGTCTCAGCAGAGCCTTGGGGCGCAGGGAAAAGGCTTTAAGGCCTGACCGCCAGCACCACGCCCAGCCCATAATGACCCGAAAATAAATGCCTGTACAAATTGCTTTGGAAAGTGGTTTGGCAATACATTAAGAGCAGTGAAAATGTCCTTATCCTGTTGTCCCAGTAAGGATCCTGAAGAAATAAACCTCCCCGAAAGAGAAAGCTATATATTTGATCATTTTGGTTTGAGCATTATTTTAATGCTGAAAAACTGGACACACTGGGATATCTAACAATTGAATGGCTCTTTTACACAGTAACATAATATTACTCGGCCATTGAAAAGTATACTTATAGGGACCATAGTACCTGACAAATATGTAGGCGAGACCTGAAGTAGCAAAGGCTGAATACAAAACTACATGTTCACCACGACTAAAATGATGTAAATTAAATGTGCAGTGAAAAAACACTTTTTAAGTTCCTTTAAATTCCTTTTTTAAGGAATGAGGAGGATGATTGTAGGTTTGGGCATAGGGATTTTTTTTTTCTTCTTTAAATTATATTACCGTTGCTGTAACCTTTTGAACAATGTGCAGAGGCTGGAAGCGGCATTAAGAAGAGTCTCAACATTGTTTATACGATTTAATAACCGAAAGAGGTATCTTCACTTGGAGGAACGCATTTTGCACTCTGACCGGCCAGTGGGGGCCAGGGAGCGGGAATGAGATTCCCAGGGTCTTTCAGAACAGAGCCAGAGTGCACCTGGACGCAGCGGTAGGAAACGGACCCCTTGCCCACTACCCACCGACCCCGCACCCGCGACCAGAGTCGGGTTGGGCGGAGCTGAATGTCGGTTGGTTGAGTGAGTGGGATTTCTCCAGCGATCGGTCCCTTTAGACCGGCTCCCAGCCTGCTTGTCCCCACCCAGACCAGCCGATCTGCCGACCAAATCGAAAGATTCAAGGGAAATTGGGGAAAAGGCGGATCACCGTCGGCGGAGACCCGGCGGCGCTTTGTTTGGGTCGCGCGCGGCCTCCGGCTTTCCGGCCCCGCCCCTTCCCCCTCTCCGCGACCCCGGCTCTGGCTCCCGGGCTCCTGGGACCCAGTTTTCTTGGCTTCTCTCCCCTACCTGCCGGCTTCGTCCCCGCTCTCTTTCCCTTTCTGCCATCTTCACACACCCACCCTCCGCCCTCCATCTCCACGAAGTCCAGCACCGCCTTCACCATCACCGTCGCCCCAGGACTGGCAAACTTTGCCCCTGAGGAGCGGACTCTTCTGGAGAGTTCTCCGCGGAAAATCAGCAGAACCAATCCAGAGAGGCCGGTTTTCGTGGAGATCAAGACATATGCCTGAGCCTCCCGGCTCCCTCTCTCCCGACGGCGCCGGCCTCGCCCTTAGGGAAGGGAAGGGGAAAGGCCGAGGCTGGGGAAGGGAGAAGCAGGTCCCTGGGGAAGGAGTGACCGAATGTGGAGACACTGGACATGGCGACCGGGGCGGGGCCACTTCCACCAAGTGACTCTGAGAGCCATCCGTCGTCTGTTTATCTACCACCGCCAGAATTTGAGTGGATCACCCACTTCGCATGACGCAATATCCCCAAGTTTATTCTTCACCAGCATCCAGGAGCTCTTTCAGGAGAGCGAACTCAAGTAATATGTAAATACATTCTCATTCTTCTTAAAAAAAAAAAAGAGCTTCAAGTCAGGGGCTCCCTGAATGACACACACACCGCCAACACTCACTTCTTTCAGGGAAGAGATGTCTCGCTCCGCTGTCCCTCCAGCTCTCCCTTCATACACTTTCAGGATTCACAGAAGTGTGGCCTGTGGGTGGTGTTTATCTTTACACATAGGTGTGACACTCCGCAATTGTTCCTTAGCAGTGGCCGCAGAAATCTGCCGCGGGAAGGGAGAGAGCCCCGCAAGAAATTCCTTAGCACAGCTCCGAGGAGTTTGTTGAACTATTTGCGTAAGAGATGTTCTTACCTTGCCAGAAAGGGAAAAAAAAAAATGTTTATTAAAAATGGGGTTAAAATCTAAAAGAAAAGAAAACATCTAAAAGAAAAGTAGGCTAACCCTGTTCCGCAGATACACGTGCGCGCATCGAGAGATCAGATACATTTGCTCTTTATTCATTGAAATTGTCTCGGGCGGGTCTCCGGGCTCACCTCCCTGCCTGCTCATTCCCCGAGGCCGAGCCGCAAGCTCGGCGGGGTGCTAGTCCCGCGGCCGCCCGAAGGCGAGGCCTGTCCCCGGGAGCCCGCCCAGCCCTTCCGCGCCCTCGGACCTCGGGCTTCCCGGTCCAGCCTCCCCGCGATCGCAGTCCCCCCGCTGCCGTTCCCGCGCCCGGCCCGGAGCCCGCCTCTACCGAGGACCTTGACCTCGCACGGACCTCGTCGCCTCGTTTAGCTCTCCCTGACCTGCTTTTGAACCCGCTAATCCTGTCCCGAACTCTCGCCCCGTGGCGATCCCTCGCCCCGGCCCCGGCGCGCTAATTCCCGCTGACCCCGCCGCCCCGCCGCCACTCTCCGCTCTCCCACCTTTGAAGCGCGCCGAGAGTTGCGGGTCTCCGAAAGCCGGGCGCTTTGATGCGCTGGTTACCACCGCCCGGCCTCGCCCTGACCCACGCTTACGCGCCCTCCGAACGCAACAGCCGGGTGTTGGCATTCTTTCCTTCTCTTGCTTTCCCTTGTTTCCCCTTAGATTAATTCGTTTCTTTTAGAAATCTATCAGACCCACAAAGGTCAAAATTTTAGGTAACACCCTAAACTGGCGACGTTGTGGGGAAGCCACAAGAGGCTGGCAAGCAGTGAGGGCGCAGAAAGGGTAAGGCGGAGGCGGGCTGCCAGGAGCAAGCGCTGGGGCGCGGGCGAAGGAGGAAAAGGCAGGACCAAGAACAGAGGACCGTGTGACTTAATTCCTTTTTTAAGGGGGGGGGTAGATATTTGTCCGATACGGGACAACAACTTGGGACTTCCAGCGATGTGGCTGAGGGTCTGGAAGACACTCACTTGTCACTTTATAATCCTTTGTGCTGTTTAGAATTTTTTCCCTCAGATGCATGTTTTCCTTTCTGAAGATCAAACTGATTGTTTAAAGAGTTAATGAAATTAGTGCACACCGTATGCACTTACAAACACAAGCCCACATGCACACCCAAGGCGTGTGTCCGCATGTTTGTTTGGGGGGAGGGGAGTTGTTCGTATGCTTGTTTGTTTTGTTTTGTTTCGTTTGTTTTGTCAGCCAACTGAACCAGAAATGAGACCATGTGTTCCCTTTCTTGGCCCTTAGTTTAGTATAGGGCGGCTGAGGCTGCTCTAAGGCGTCTCTTTAAGGAGAGTTATTTTCAGAGGCGGTTCTCTAGCCAGGAAAACAAATCAGCTGGCATGCGTATCTCTGAACCACCAGGTGGACTGGCCTCGCAAGATCAAACTCCAAGGTCCCCCGTCCTGACCGCGGAGATTTGTGTCTGTTCGTTTCACAACTGTCTCCCAGTGCCTTGCACCGTGCCCGGCATATAGTAGTAGCTCAATAAATATTTGTTGAATGAAAAATATTCCAAAGAGTGTGGCAGCAGCTCCTGGAGAATTGCTCCCAGTAGATATAAATTACTGGCGACATCTCCGGAGTAAGGGGCCAGGCTACCTAAGGGACGATCACGGGATCACGAGGGGGTCTCGGCTACTGGTCAGGGCATTCTCATCATTCCCACAGAGGCCAACAGTTAGCCACCCAACACCCACTGCCAGGCGGCTCCTCCCCTTTCCCTTCGGAAGTCCTTTCCCTGGGTCAGGTGATGGAGAATTCCTCCAGCCTCACCCTACCCCTGTCCCTAGGTAATCCCATCTTTCACCGCACTCCTAACTGGACCCAACCCACCCAGAGAGCAAGGAAGCCTCGGACCCGCGAGGTAGGGGAGACTCCAGAGCCAAGGTGGCCATGGAAGGGGTGCCAGTGACAACGCTCTTCCTCCCTTCCCTGCCAAGCTCAGTCTGGAACCCCACCTACAGGTGACGCTGATCGCAAATGATCACTTTTTGGGACAACAGGGCCCAAGGCTCGCGGGTTCCCCTGCGCTGGGAACTGGGGATCGGGGTAGCTGGTGACCTTGAATGTGCAGCGTTCCGGAGGGTGCGGCCAAGATAAAAAGGCACCTGTCTACACGATAAGTCGCTGCCGGCCAGCTACCCGAGGCACAAAGTCGGGGAGGGAAGACGAGCAGCTAGCTGCCCTTGATGGAAGCATGGAAACGAAACGCTTCTTCAAACGTATTCTAACATCATTTAAGAAGTTGTTTTTCTAGGTTTGTTTGAATTGAGTCATCCCACAAATTCAAAAGAAATCAAACGGTATAAAAGGCAGTTCCTGGGCCGCTGGCGCTCTCTCCTGGGCGTGCCTCGTGGGAAGTGCCCGGGAAAGGGTGAAAGGCCTGGACCCTGCCCACCGCGAAGCCCCCTGCCTCTAGGCAGGACTGGGAACCTTCCGGGCTCGTGCTGCTGTTCCTCGACGCATCCCTGAGTCGTTCTTCCCTGGGCGTCGGGAAAAGCCGCCGGGAGGCTGGCGATCGGGAGAATCTGGCTTGGGAGCCACACTAGTTCATAGTGGCACGAGTGGCACTATAAACACGCAAAGCTCGGCAGTGTTGGCGCCAGGGCTCCGAGCGGGAGGACTGAAGGCAGGGCTGAGTCCGGGTCTCACCGCTCACTGTCTTCTCTCAATGGCCGCCTTTGAAGGAAGGTTGGACTACAGCAGCAAGATTTCTGTCCCGCGGCTCTGGCAGCGAGTCTGGTTTCTCCGCACCCCGACGCCGACTCCAACCGTGGAAGCTGGGGTTGAGGGCCTGGAATCTGGGCTCACAACCCACAGAGCAGACAACCTCCCCCTGTCCCCCTGGGCAGCGCGAGGAGAAGGACAACTACCAACTAGTGCTCTCGGCTTTAAGCCTTAAACGATAAAAGAAAGTGTCAATATTCTTTCCTCCGGCACCCACGGAGTGCCAGATCCTGGATAAAGTGCTCTACACAGACTAACTTACTCCTCATAACAGCTTCAGGTGGTTGGTACTAATATTATCCCCATTTAAGGGATGAGGACACTGAGGCAGAGAGAGGTTAAACAACCCATTAAGAATGAGTTCTCAGTAGAGCCAGGATTCCAACCCTGCCTAGCAGAGAGCCAAGGCTCTGAATCTTTACTCCAGAGTCTATAATTCCTACAAGCCTCCCAGTCCTGCCTGGCCCTCCTCTTTAGACAGAAGTGGAAAGGACGCTTCTGGAAGGTGATCGATTAGCTGGGGACACACAGCCAGTGGATGGCTCTTCCCTGAGCCTCACCAGTCTCCTCCATCTGCTCCCAGAAAACTTCCTCCCTCTTCTGGCCAAGCAGGGCACCCTAGGCCAGGGGAGCACCCACATTCTCACCCAGGTAAGATGGAAACAATCCAGATGTCTGTCAGTAATGAATGCATAAACAAATGTGGTATAAACGTACAATGGAATGTTATTTGACCATAAAAAAATGAAGTACTGATACATGCTACAACATGAATGAAACTCAAAACGTTAAGTGAAAGAAGCCAGACACAAAGGTCACATATTATATTATGATTCCATTTATATGAAATTTCCATACTAGCCAATTTCATAGAAACAAAAAGTAGACTTGTGGTTGCTTAGGGCTGAGGGGGGATGGGAAGTTATGGGTGATAGATAAAGGTACAGGTTTCTTTTTTTCCCATTTTTAAATTGAGATATAATTGACATATAACATATTTGTTTCAGGTGTTCAAGATATGATTCCATATTTGTATATATTGCAAAATGATCACCACAATAAGTGTAGTTAACATCCATCATCACACACGATTACAATTTATTTTTCTTGTGATGAAAACTTTTAAGGTTGACTCTCTTAGCAACTTTCAAATATACAATACAGTATCATTAACTATAGTCACCAACAACTTTCTTTCTGAGGTGGTAAAAATGTTCTAAAATTGACTGTGGTGATGTCTGCACTGTATATCTGTGCCTATACTATATATTTTAGTATACCTGTGAATATACAAAAACTATTGAATTGTACACTGTAAAGGTGTGAATTGTATGATACATTAATTATATCTCGATAAAGCTATCACCAAAACAGCAAAAACAAAACACATACACAGGACTTCCCTGGTGGCACAGTGGTTAAGAATCCGCCTGCCAATGCAGGGAATACGGGTTCGAGCCCTGGTCTAGGAAGATCCCACATGCTGCGGAGCAACCAAGCCCCTGCACCACAACTACTGAGCCTGCGCTCTAGAGCCCGTGAGCCACAGTACTGAGCCCACGTGCCACAACTACTGAAGCCTGTGCGCCTAGGGCCCCTGCTCCGCAACAAGAGAAGCCACCGCAATAAGCCCGTGCACTGCAATGAAGAGTAGCCCCCGCTTGCCGCAACTAGAGAAAGCTGGCGCCCAGCAATGAAGACCCAACGCAGCCAAAAATGATAAAGAAATTTTAAAAAACACACACATACACAGTTCTAGGAGGTCAGTTCACTGTCCACATCAACCCAGGCTCTGCTCTGCCAGAGTCTACATCCTCCAAGTCCAGATTTCCTTCAGTCACCACAGAGGCTACAGCTCCCTGCGAGGGTGCTTTGCCCCTCAGTCCAAAAGCGCCTCCCCAAAGCTCTGGCCCAGGTGTACTTTCCTGTGTTTGGGAGGGAGCCGGGTTCTCAGAGTGAAGGAAGAGTGAGGGCAAGAGATTTTTGCCTTGGCTGAGCCCCAAGATCTGGCGCCCAGCTTTGAATCCACCGTTTGACCTTGGTCTAGGTTTCCTTCTCTGCAAAATGGAGCAACTGAGTCACCACCCTAAGACTTGTGACTATTTCATGAAATTATGAGCCTAGCACAGCTTCGGACAGTTAGCCACATATCCCCTGGTAGAAAAAAAAAATGAAGGTGCAATCGTTTTAGGGGATGATCCAAATAAAATCAGAATGTGGTAGGAGTGAAGGGGTTTTGTTAAGAAAGAAGGAAAATGTTTTAGAAGATTCTCTCATGTCACTGGTGTCTTTTCATTGATTTTAACTCCGCGTGCGTGTCAGGATCGTAATTTCCAAAGACAGACAAGTAGAAGAGGGCACTCTTGCTGCAGCAGCGAGAGGGCTGAAGAGAAGAGGGAAAATAAGGGCTTGTGAGAGGCAGAGGGGGTGGGAGAGAGGATGGGGAGGAGGATGGAGGGAGACTGCCATGGTCCAGAGGCTGGCCTGGTGGGGAGGACAACAGTGCAGGGAACTGATGGCCCAGAGAAGGGAGGAAAGCTGAAGAACCTGAAGGAGAAAAGAAGCAAATGGAGAAGGAAGAGGCGGCAAAATCATCAGAGGAGGGGGAGCAAGGAAGATTCACAGAGAACTATGTGGGGAAGAGAAGCAGGAAGCCAAGAAACTTTTCTCGTGGAATCTGTCTGGAGGAAAGCAGATGGGAAGAGAAGATCGCCAAATCCTGAGTCACCAAGCTCCTGTCCTAGACCTAGGGACACCCACCTAGCCTTATCCAGCCTTTTCCCTCACCCTTGGGTGGCCTCTACCCAAGAGAATCCTGAGTCCTATCGGGGGGAGTTTTCAGATCAAGTTGGACACTTCGAGTTAGGTCCAGTTGTGTCCTGCCCAGGCCTATTCACCCTCTCTGATGCCCCTCCATGAAATTGCCCCCACCTTCCAGCCCCAAGCATGCTGGCTTCCCCTCCCCCACTCCACCCAAGGTCTTGGCTGAAACAACCATTTCTCATTCCCTGACCTGCCACATCCAGACCTTTACGCCCACCTTTCTCTCAGCCAGCAATGCCTGCTTCCCCCACTCTTGGCCCAGTTCAGTGGTTTCCAACCAGGCTTCACCTGGAAGCCTTTCAAACATGGGGAGCCCTCTCACAACCAGATTTTAAGCCACTTGGTCTGTGGCCAAGCAGAAATTTTATTCTCTGAATTCTCCAGGTAATTTAATACATGGCAGGTGTTGAGAACTCCTTTGTGTCCTCGCTTAAGCCTTCTTGGCCCTGGGCCAAGGCTAGAGTCAAGGCACAAGCCACCCGCTGTGTGGTAGGTATCTGGAGAATCTCATCAGACCTGACAAGGGTCACTCCAAGGGGCTCCTCCTTACATTCTGGCCAAACCCACAGCTTCCCCTGAGCAGCCCTCACAGACAGAACCCTGGACTCACAGGCTCAGGAAAGGCATCAGCAAGTTCTACCAGGACCAGGGTGGGTGGCAGAACTTGATGGTCCTGGAGGTCAAGACAGCCCAGCTGGGATCCCTGCCCAAGCAGAGGAGCGGACAGAGCCAAGCAGGAGAGCGCTGCCTTGGGGAGGGTCCAGGCTGTGCCAAGGAGGTGGCTTTGGGAGTCCAGACCATACCCCAGGACTCAGAACTGGACAAGGTGGGGTGGGGAAAAGGATTCAGCAACCACCCAAGCTACCTAGAATAGGGAGCAACCAGGTGCCGGAGAGGAAATGCCAGGCAGCTGGACAGGCAGCCCCAGGAGGTGGTGCAGCAGCAGGTGGTGCGGCAGGAGGTGGTCCCCCATCTCACCTGTACCACGGCCCTGGCCCAGCCCACTGGATTCCCTGCTCTCCCAACACGGGTGACCTCCACCCCCATGGTGGGCACCTCTAGCACCCCAAGCATCCTGCTCCCTGCAGAATTCTCAGAGTGCAACACTGGCATCCAGCACAGACAAGCCTCAGTCATCTTGTGTTGCCTGAAATAAGACAATGACACTGCAGTGACTGAGCCTGTGGGCAGCTACTGATCTAGGAGTGGCCTAAACACTGGAATTTTAAGAGCCTCACTCTGGCCCTAACACCTCTCCCAACATCCCATCATTAGAACTGCCCTCCTTGGGTTTCAGCACTGCTGATGTTCTCAGAAACAGATACATTAGATTGTGTTTTACAAAAATAATAATGCTCATTATAAACAACAACAACAACATCCCACCTCCTTTTAAAATGCCAACCCCTCCCTACCTGGGGGTGGGACAGTGGCTCCCTCCCTAATGTGCCAGGGCAGGGATCCAGCTCCCAGGCATGTGGGGTGGGGCACAGGTGGATTGAGGGAAGGAAGTGATGAATGAGCTATTTCTACAAGCTGGGTCTTGTGCCGCCCAGCTGAGTGTGTGAGGAGTGTCCTTCCCTGTTCACCCCAAATTCCCAGTGCCCTTCAGCTACAGAGAAACCCCCATCCCAGCAGTGATGGCTGAGCAGATTCAATCACCTGGGGGAACTAGATTCCCTGGGGGCAGAGCAAATGCTGCCCAGGATCTCCCACGGACATTTGGGTAGGGCCCCAAAACCAGCAGGAAGAAAGGTGGACAGGAGATCCAGAGAGGGGGTGAATCAGGGCAGAGGAAGACAGACCCCCTGAGCCTGTGGGCACCGGGAATGGGCTGGAGAGATGCACAGGCTGAGAGAGGGAAGTGGCACGGTAGAGACAGAGAGGCCAAGAGGGAGGACAGGAAAGAAAAGGAAGTCATCTGGGGAAGGCATCTGAACTGGCTGTAAGCTCAACCCAGGCTCACCAGCAGTCGTGGGGGAGTGGCCCGGCCCCAGCCTCAGCAAGGACAAGAGGCATAAGGAGTGGGTTGAGCTGGGACCAGAGGTCCAGGTCTGAGACCTGGTCTGGTATGCCTGCCAGAGCACCCAAGGGATTTGAAAGATGGAAGAATAACCAGACACAGGACCAGACCTTTGAGGTTCCAGGTTCTGAGCACCAGCAGAGGATGCTGAAGGCTCCTGCCAGAGGCCAGAGCTGCAGGTCAACTGGCAGTGGAGGACTTGAGGGCTGGGCAGGCAGGTATAGGTAGCTCCTGGGGGAACCCAGGCTCTGACTCCCATCCACCCACATACACACCTTGGCTCCCCTAGAATCCCACTTCTGATCCTAGAAAGCCCTGATGCTGGGTGTGAGAGGGGGCTGCTATTTACCTGCAGGTGGCCGGGACTCAGCTCTCAGCAGCCCAGCGGCTCAGGAAGTCAATCTCACCCACTGAGGCACCAAAAGGCATGGAGAAGGTGGGTGGGGAGGGACTGAAAGGTTCTTGGAGAAAGAGTGGATAGGCTTACTCCCTGGCAAAGTGGCAGGAGTTGGAAGGAACTGGAGACTTATGGTACTGAGACAGGCAAGGGGTTCTTTCCCCACTCAGGGGGGCTCCTTGAAGAAATTCTCTGGAAACCTAGTCCTAAGGGGCATCTGAGGGGAGTTGGGGTTGGTGGCCCCTTCCTGATGACCCTCTCCCCACTTCATCTGCTGTGAGTGGAGAACCTGGACCACCACGTGTCCGAGGAACTCCTAGTGGCAAAGTGTCACCCGACTCCAGCCCAGGACTCAGCAGCTCTCTGTGCCCAGACCCGCTCATCCCCTAATGCCCAAGGCCACTAATTCCCGGGGACCTGCTGAGGCCGGAAGGGAGATTGATAGCGCAGATCGAGCTGGGCCTCGAACTGCCAGGGCCCTCCGGAACCCCGGAAGGGACGGATCAGTACCTGGGGTTTGTCTACACTCAGCCACCTCGGGACCAGAGCCACTGAAAAAAAGCAGTTTAGGTTATCGCCCCGCCCCCTATTCGGCTGGGATCGCCCCACATCTCCCAAGCTAAGGTTCTTCAATCACTTTACAAAAAGGGTAAGGGTGTGGGTGGGGGCAGAGAAGCAGAGGAAATTCTCGGGGTTCCTAGCGCCTTGGCCGGGTCGACATGTGTCAGACGGCGGTTGGAGACTGGCGGTGAGGGTGAGGGCAGCAGGCATAGGCCAAGGGCCCTCTGGTCCCCGCTGCCGGGTGAGGAATCCCGGATCCACCCGGATCCTCGAAAATTCGCTCCAGGCGGACTCAGGACATCTGGAGCTCTGCGTCCCACTTACCCTCCTGGGCGCGAGGGTCCCGGCAGAGCCAAACAGCGTTCCAACCTGTCCGCAGGCGCGCACGCACGCGCGCACACACACGCGCACACACACACACACACACACACACACACACTCAACAAGACCGATCCTACACATCCCTGCCACGTGGCCATACAGAGCACTGGCGCTCCCAGCCTTCCTCAGCCGGGACTCAGAGGATGTAGTCCGGCAGGGCACGGGTGGGAGCCCAGTGGACTCGCTTCCTGGACGGGGAACTGGGCAGCCTAGGCAGTGTGCCCCAGGAGGGTTCAAGAGCCTGGGTTTAAGTGTCGCCCAGGCTCCCGGATCGGCTTGGTCAAGGTCTCTGCTGGGCCAGAGTGGGATATTGACGAGGAGCTCCAGCCCACCACCATCCCCAGCCTTACACACACGCACACCACAAACTCCGCCTCAGGGAGCAGAAGCCCTGCGTTCCTCACTGGATCCCCGCTCGCACAATCACGGAGGCCGTGATCCCATTCCCAGCCTGCAGATAGTAGAGAGAGCCGGGACTTCTGCGGGACGCCAAATCCCTTACTGCCAAGAGAGAAGGAGAGGAAAGAAGAAAGGGCGCGGGAGGAAGACTGGGAACTTCCAAGAGTCAACCTGGGGCTGGCCTGTAGCCCCCTCCCGTGCTCCCTGCCGGGCTCTCCCAGCAGACAGGAAAGGGGAGGCGGCCCCAACTTCCCAGGTCACGGTTCCACGGGACACTGCGGAGGCCACCGGCGTCTCTAGGAGAACGGCCCGGCTCCTCCGGAAGTGTGCGCATGCCCGGAAGCCCATCGACTGACTTTGGAAGAGGACGCCTGGACGTAGACCTGAGTTCCTGACACGTAAGCCATCATTCATAAAATGAAATTTTAGAGGGGTGAAAACAAACAAAACCTGGTAGCGTTCAGCAGGTGCTGTTCTAGAAACCCGGGCCTCCCATGTGGTCGACGGAACAGCGAGGACTTGGGGGCCGGGGAGATTCCAGCCGAATGTTTGCTTTCTGCTTAGAATTTTTCTACACCAGACACGTCTTACTTGAATAATAAAAATAAACTTGAGAGAGCCAGAGAGGAAAGACTGAAGTGCAGAGCGAAGATGACGGGCTGGATCAAGCGACCAGCGTCCTATGGGGCTGGAGTGGAGGGCGGGCGCCCTGGCCCACTGAGGCGGGGGGAGGTTCACAGAGGAGTTCGGCATCCCCTCCAGGCACCAGGCTCCGAGAGACCAAAAGCAAGTGCAGGGCTCACGGTGCCACGCGGCATGGGTCCTTCCAGCCGAGCTGGGTCCCTCTGGGTTACACTCCCTAGAGCCCTTCTGTAACTATAGCCCTCCTTTTTTCCCTCTGAGAGTTAGGGCGCCACAAATTCTCAGGCCCCGCAGCTGGTCCGCGCTGCTCGCACTCTGCACACCCTGCCCTACACCCTGGGCGCGACCCCGCCGCTCCCCTCCCCCACCCAAACTACCCTGCGGCCCGTTTCCTTCCTTTCTCCCTCTCTCCCTCCCTCTCTCCCTTCCTTCCTCCCTTCCTTCCTTCCTTCCTTTCTTCCTTCCCTCCTTTCCATTAGTACGGACCAGCAGGCCTCCTCCCCTGCCCCCTTTACCCTCCCTTTTTCCCGTCCCCAACCCTGTGGGGAGGCGCCATTAGTCACCCAATTAAATAATTGGTGCGCCCCTCCCACTTCGCCTTCAGTTGGGGACATTTGAGATTGGACACATACACACGCTCAACCGCGCACATGCACACTGGACACCCACTAAGGCACTGACTCACACGCTCACTCATTTACCCGCTCCTCCGGCTCAGGGAGTCATGGAGGCTGCACCAGCAACGCACTTTGCCACCCCACAGCCACTGGCACCCGGCACAGCCATGGGCCCTTCCCCCAGACACTCTCGATCGGACCCTCGGACACACCGAAGCACCCTCGCTTGCTAGCATGCGGCGCAGAAAAGGGAAGCCAAGTCTGAAGCTATAGCGTTTTAGGGAAGGGCGTCACGGGCCCTCCCGCGCGCACACACAGGTTTGCACACACGTCTTCGCTGGGGTCTCTCAATCTTTCTTCCAAGCCCCTTTCTGAGTCAAAGGAAGGGAAATCCGGGCCTGGCCTCTCCAGGCGCTGTCCAAGGAGAAGCTCGACTCAGGAGAACGCTGGGATCCTCATAAAGTGCTTGGGACTCGGAGGGCCCAGGGACCCCACTGCTCAGCTTCAAAACCCAGCTCGGCTTCCAGCCGCGCTCACCTCCGCCCTTCCCCTCTCCCCAGCCCGGCGAAGCGGAACTGGGACCCGGGAAAACCTCCTCGGGGCCGGGAGTGGGGTGGGGGAGACAGGGAGATTTTCACCTTCTATCTCAGTCTGAGATCCCCCGTGTGAAGGCCTCAGAGCCGCAGGGGACCTGGGCGTTTGCAGCCTACCACAGTCTCGGCCTCACTCGACCCTCACGGCTCCCAGACCCGGCTATCCGTCTGCAGATCTGTCTTCTCACCCCGGCGAGTGCGGGTCATTCCCTCAGTACCTATGCCTCACTGTCTCGGGCTCTTTTTACCACAGTCTTGGCCTTGCCCTGCAAGGAGCGCCGGGAGGGCCTGCCTTCTGTGTTCCTGAGTGTGGGCAGAGGTATGAGTCTGGAGGCGAGGGCGGCCACTGAACCCCAGGCCTGAGCCCCAGCCCCAGCCCCCCACCCCGCCAAGCGCCCGAGCAAGGCCAACTTCCGGTTTTCTGCTCGGTCTCGTAGGTGTCGCCTTCCTGGAACACTTGGGTTATTGATCCCGCTGAAAGAGCCGGAGTGCGGAGACAGCGCTTCCCTGGGGATGAAGGGAGTGGGGAGGGGAGTAGGCTGGTGGTCGGGGGAGGGAGTTGATAAAATTTAGGAGAGGATGTAGGGCCTCCCTGGCCTCCCTCTGCCGGGCTGAATGTGGAACTAGACTAGGGGTGGGGGAGCAGGGCCAACGAACCCCCATCCCCAGGCGCAGCTCCCTCGCGCACCGCTGGGAGTCGGAGAACCCCGACTCGAGACCAATCAGCAGGGAGGGGTGGAGCGGCCGGGCGGGGGCGGGGCCGGAGGAAGAGGAGGCGGGCGGGGGGGCGCAGGGGGCGCGGGGGGGTGAGGGGGGCGGGGGGCGCGAGGGGCGGGGAGGCGCGGGCTTGGCCGGCCCAGGCTGGGCAGGCGGTGGCTAAGGCGAAGGTGGCGGCCGGCATGGGCGATGGGGGCGCCGAGTGCGACCGCGGCACCTCACGCCCGGAGTCGCGGAGCGGGCGCGGCGGGGACCGCGGCGGAGCGGAGGACTCGAGTGCTGATGCCGACGGCCGCAGCCCAAAGGAGACTGCCGGGACCTCCGCCTCCAGCCCCGCGGGCTCCAGGGAGAGCGGCGCCGACAGCGACGGGCAGCCGGGGCTCGGAGAGGCAGACCACTGCCGCCGCATCCTGGTGCGAGGTAAGAGGACAGCTCGAAGCCCTGGCCCACCGGACGCCCCTCCCATCCCCTACTGGCGCCTCCGACCTTCCTGCAGCCTCCACCTCCCGATTCATATATTCATTCATTCAGTCATCATTCAGTCATTCAGCAAAACATTGTTTTGAGCGTCTATTGTGTGCTGGACATTGAGCTGAGTGCAGGGGACAAAGCGGCGCCCGGTACCGAAGAAATTCCCATTTCACTGCCTTACGATTCTCAGCTTCCCAGGCCCATGCGGGCGGGTTACTGTGGTGGGGGCGGAGTTGCGAGTGCGGGATGCGGAGAGCCGAGTCCCCGCCCCGCGGCCCTCGCGGCAGGTGCGGAGAAAAGCGTCACGAGCGCTCCGCGGGGTCAGGACGAGGAGGCACCAGCGTCCGGAGCCGTGGGAGGAAGAGGCCAGGCTCCGCTCAGCAGCCGGGGCGCTCCCCCGCCCCCTGCCCAGCCCTGTCTCCCGTTCCCAGCCACGCAGACGCACCGGGCTGCTCCCGGGAGAGGGTACCGGGACGCGGAGGGCGGCGTGCGCCCCGCTCGCCCGCCTGGGCTTCGCTTTCTCGGTTCCCACTTCCTCGCGGCGCCTGGGCCCAGCCGGCTCTCGGCGCGGCCTTCTCCCGGCCGGGCCTTTTGCGTCTCTCCCGTTCTCCCTCACCCTTCGCCCTCCTCTCTTCTTTCCTGGCTATTTCTCTCCGCCGAGCTCGCATTCCCTTCCTGCAAGCGTCCGAGTGCCCAGCTCTGCCTGGCTTCCTCGCCGCGAGGCTGAGGCTACCCCGGCCCCCAAAGCCAGCCTCACGCGAAGCTCTAGGCTCGCCTTTCGCCGGACCCGGGCCTGGCCTAGCGAGATGGGAGAAGAAAGGGAATCCCGGAGTCTTGCCTTCAGCCCGTCCCTAGGCCGTGGTCGGAGCCTGAGGTCTGTTTCCCCCATCATCCCCGAGTCCCGGGACCGGGAGACCCAGCGCCTAGAAGAGGCCACTCGAGAGTAACGGCTGCCCCGGCCTCCTCCTCCAACTCGCTCCCGGCTTCCTCCCGCTGCCTTTTTCTTGCCCCTTCTTTTTGAGCACCTCTCCTGCAAGCCTAAGGGCCTAGAAAGAAATCAGCCAGAGCTGATTTCCTCGGCCACCGCCTAGGGAAGGGAAACCAGCCTGACTGACGCTGGCTCGAGCTCGCTCCAGCGCCAGGACCCCGAGTTTGTCTGAACTGGGCTGGGCTGTGTGTGAGCTACCCACACACAGACTGGGACACCTTGGCCTGGTCGGGCACAGCCTCCTCACAGCCTTTGGGTTTGGGTGGCTCTGGGAAAAGGGGCTAAGGTAGAGTATGGAGGCGGCCCAATGTGAAGTTGACTGATGACCATCTTGGACACAGACTCAGGGACCCTGGTCTTCAGAAAACACAGGAAACTCCAGGCCAGGTATGGTCACCCAGCGCTGTTCTGGGTCAGGCTTGGGTCAAAGGACAGGGCATGGGGAGGTGGTCCCCACCCAACAGGGATTCCAACCGGTATGTGGACCTGTTGGGCGCCTGGGATTAAATTAGATCTCATTCCATAGACTGTGGGATGTCCTGGGTACAAGGCGTTAGCAGCCAACTTGGAGTTCCATTAAGGAAATCTGCAGGGTTTCCGGAAACAGAAAAATCAGCCCCCTAAGCCCACACTCCCAAATTTAGGACCTCAAGTTCCTGCAGGACACTCACCACCTCACAATCCATCTATGGGTAGTCATTTCCTTCTGCCTGGAAAATTGTGAGTTCTGTGTCTACCTACCATCCCTTCTGCTCTACTAACTCCACATGTAGATGGAATAGATTTTGTGTATAGATGTCAGTCAAATAACTCCCAGTTGTAGACTCACAAAAGGTAGGAGTAAAAAATTACCCTCCAAGAGACCACCCACTCTAGGAGCAATCCACAGCCAGGAAGAGATGGACCCCCCACTGTATGTGGGGCAGCTTGTGTACATTGTCAGGTGTACTTTTACAAATGCATGTAGGAAATACAGCAGTGCCATTACACTTACACAGTATAAAGGAAATAGAGCACAGAGGAGGTATTTACGCACCTAAAAGAAATAAAAGGTAAACAGGGCCCTCATAAATCCCTCTGTCCTTTCCATTTAATGACAAGGAGATTATTACAGGCCTGAGATACTAGGGACATCATTTACCGCTAATCCCTCCTAGCCAGGGTCACCTGTGTCACTCCGGCCCCACTGGGCCCAGGGCGGAGGCTCTGACAGATGAAAGGCCCTGCACTGGTGAAGGGAAGTCTGCAGCGTCTTGGCCCCTGGCTGAATGTCCCTCCAGTAAGCTCTAAGTAAAGAGTACATTTTACCCTTGACCTCCAAGGACACATCCTCCCAAAGTACCCTTGGAGGAAACCATAAAAAGGGGGAAGGTAGGCGGTTAGCATCTCAGCTGTCAGCTTGCTGGTGGGGTGAAGATTCTGGGAAAGAGCCCCACTCTCTCTGGGTCTTTCTTTCTGTCTCTTTTCCACTCAGCACTTGCTCCCTTGAGGGCTCTACCCCAGGGTAGCCAGATCTGCTGGGGGAGTCCCAAGGTGCAGGGGAAGAAGAGGAAAGCCTGGTGCTGGAATTAAGCGAAGTTGCTTTGGAATACAGGCCTTACTACAGCCCTTTGAACTTGAACTAGTTTCTTTGCCTCTCCGTGCCCCAGTTTCCTCATCTGTACAAAGAAAGCATAGTGCTTCCCTTGAAGGGCTATGCTAAGGGTCAGAGATGGTGTCTCTAAAACTGCAAACAACCAACAGGATCTCCATAAATGTTCCATTGAATGAAAGGGGGGAGAACTCTGAGGAGACTCAAACTGCTTCAGGCGGTGGGCCTCCCTCCTCAGAGGCCTCCCCAACTGCACCCCCTGGGCCCAGAGGCTGTGTTCAGTGTTGGGAGGTGAACGGCCAAGGGGTCAAGGACCGGCTGATGAAAGGAGGCCCAGTGCCACCTTGCAGACCACACAGTGCGGCCTTCCCCAATCCCCTTTGAGGAACCCTCGCTCAACCAATCACTCAAGTTTCCTGCCTCTGCAAAATGTGGGTCAGGGAGCCAGGGAGGCCGACCTCGCTGCATCCCCTGCCTCAAAATGGAGTCTGCTTCGTGCCACACGTGGGCACAAACAAGGCCACTGGGATGACGGATGTACACGCAACAGGCACCCCACGCACCCCACCAGGGACACAGCTAGGCTTCCACAGGGACTTTAAAGCCGCCTAGGCTGCCCCACACCTCTGCTTGCACAGCCCGTTGACTGATGAGGGGAAGGGGTGGGAGATCCTTTTGTTTTATGTTTGGAAAGGACAAGCCGCGGGCAGGAAGCAGATGGAAGGAGAGCCATGGGTGTAAGTTAGCTGCAGCCTTGGGTGCTATGGCTTTTTCGGTGGAGCCGGGATCCCTGCAATCAGAAGAGGTGGGACAACTCTCACCCCAAAACTCCCAAACCTCACAGTCTACGCACACTCAGATGCACCTACGTGATTCTCAAATCAATCCAGAGTCGAATTCAACAACCCCTCTGGATAGAGCCGGGAATCGCTGTCTGCCAGCGTCACCCCACCCAGCAGATGTTATGAACAATGTCTAGCGCTGGTCCCAGCTCACCCAAAGCATGCCTCTGACCTGCCAATCTCAAAACCCCAATTGGGCCTCACCAACTCTGTGCTGCCACTTTGGCCTGAGTGGAGCAGGATTTAGAGGCTGCCGGCTGGGCGCTCCCGCATCTTGAGGCCTGCGGCACTCCAGGCCTGGCTCGGCACCCCTCTTTCTGGGAGCAGGGGGACAGGAAAACTGTGGAATCCTTTGACTGAGTGAATGGCTACCCCCCTCACCCCGTAGCACCAACACCCACTAGCGGAAATGCTTTCATCTGGGAGCCTGATGTATGTGACCAGTGGCTGGGGATGTGGGAGGACACAGGAAGGCCAGGGCCTCTGGCTGTGGCTGAACAATTCCCTCTGTGGATGTGGGTTTGGGGCAGGGGGTCATTGAATTCAGTGGGGTGCAGCCCCCTGAGAATCTGAGTGCAGTGCTGGACCCGCGCTGCAGAAATGCATCGGTCGAAACACAGACAGCACAATGGTGTACACCAGGCAGGGCGCTGGATGGATGCTGCAGACATGTCTGAGGACGCTGGGCAAGGGGCCAAGCCTTCCGGGGCTTGAGCTAGTAGCGACCCATGGGAACAGACAACCCCCTTCTGCAGCCAGGTCTGGGCTCAGCGTTGACCAGCGTCGCCTCCCTTTCTACTTGGATTTACAGCAGCCCCTGGACATAGGAGGACTCTGCCCAGACCTAGAAGTCCTCCCCCGGCAGGTCGTGGCAGCTCCACAAGGGCACACCTGCCATCTTCCTGATGGTGTTTTGGCAGTGGAGCCGGTGAGGCAGAGTGTTGTATTGGAAGGAGCACTGGATTGCGAGTCGCAGCGCCTGGGCCCTCCAGACACCGGACCTTGGGACTATAGCCTTGATATAAGTCTGTTAAGAGAGGAGATAACCCAGGACCAGCCCGCCAGGCAGTGGTTGAAAGGTTTAAATGATTCATGCAGGGGATTGCACTTTGGGGTTTTTGGTTTCAGTTTTAGTTTTGGGGCTTGTGGGGGGTATTAGGTTTATTTTATATTTTCCTGGGATTGTTTTTGTTTTATGTTTATGCTTTGTTTTTGGCAGAAGGACCCACATTCTCGGGCAGGTCTGTGCTGAGCCCTTTCATTTTTGCTCTTTATTTTTCTCCTTTATATCCATGCCCCCACCCCACACCCAACACACACAAGCAGAAGCAGACCTGCAGCCAAATGCATACATAGTCTTGCTGATGTGACTTGCGTGCACCGTTTCATTTTCAGGGAACTGTGCAGGGCGTTTGGCGGCTCCTTATGTTCTCCGCTCTTGCTGCCGCCCTGGGTGGTCTCTTGAACTCGGGTGCCGGTGGACCTGCTGCCGCATCCCGCTCGCGCGCGCACACCTGAAAGGTCTGAGCTTCCAGGTGGCCCACAGATGACCCAGCCGGGCAGGGAGGCTGGGACTGCACGTGGGCACTCGGAACTGGAGGGGAGGGAACGGACTGCAGCAGCGTGTGTCCCTGGGCCTTTGTACGGTGACACCAAACAGATTGGGTCTCCGCACACTGTGCACCCGCTGTGGCGACAGAGGGCTTCTAAGGCTCCTGTTGGCCCTACGCTCTTTCCTCAATTACTCCGGACTCAAGTCTGGGGCCGTAGTAGACAACCCAAGCTTCCTCTCAGTTCGCAGTTTCTTTGATTTGTATTTTAAATGGGCGTGGGGCCGGCGGGGGCGGTATAGGGAAAAGCATGTGAATTTTGCCTTTTATTTCCTGTTTGCTTAATATAAACTAAAGATCGGCCTGACTCTCCTCGGAAAGCGGGTAGCGGATTGCTCTCAGTGCATCCGCGGAGTTGCGTACCCCAGTTTGAACATGTCTGAGAGAGGACGCCGAGGCAGAGTAGGCCTGCCCAGGGATCCCCGGGACCAGGGGTGGTCAATGCCCCCCACCCCGCGCCCATCCAGGAGGGAGGTTGGAGGGTCTCGGCTAGGGGTGCCGGGGTGGCAGTGGACACTACGGAAAAAGGTGGCAGTGCCAGGACCAAATCTGGCCTACAAAGCCGAGGAGTGGGCGGACCCGGAAAAGCCAGGGCTGCGAGCGCGGCCGGGGGGTGGGGGCGACCGTGGGATGCTGCTTGCCACCCCTCCCCCCAGGTCCAGTAAAGTCCCCCGAACCAACTCTCCCACGTTCTCCCATGATCTTGCCCTTCGCTTGCTAGTTGATTCATTCCACAAACATTAATGAGTACCTACCTACTACGTGCCAGACCGACCCGGTGGGGCTGCTGGTGCTCAGCTTACCAACCGAGAGACCGCCTCGCAAGCGGGGACTTGCCGGGGTCCTGACCCGCCCCGGCGGCGCGGCCCGGGTGGCGAGGGAGCGATGTCGGCGCTAAACGCAAGGGAAGTGGGCGCCGGAGCCCGGTTCCCTTGATGCCCCGCGGGGACCACGTAGGAGGTAGTCACCGCACTCGCCAAACCCACGCGATCTCCCCAGACGCGTTCCGTACGCATACAGTAGGCACTCAGTAAATATTTGCCGAAAGAATGAGAGGAGGCGAAACCATCCACATCTCGTGTTTCACTAGGTGGGAGGCCGCAGCGCCCCTCCCTGGGAAGAACGTCTGTTGTGAAGTGACCGCCTTATTTTTTGACGTTACAGAGTCGTTCCTTACATGAAATGGTGATGATGCCAGAGCACAGAATAATTGTTAAAATATAAAGTTGACGACGCCATATTTCTGGAATTTTGTGCAATCCTCAACTTGGGAACCACTGAAATACAAAACCTGAAGAAGCTCAAATATGGTTTCTTTTACTGGTTCCTTGGATCCCCAAGGCCGGGGAGGCCCCCCCAGAGGAGCAGGAGGCCGAGGGAAGCACAGGGCCGAAAGGGCGGTAGTGAGTCTCCCGGCTCTCTGCAGGGGTTTAGGGTGAGGTTTCACCCGCAAAGCCAACCAGGTAAATAACTAGATAAATCCGCGCTCCTCCTCCCCGCCCAATTCACACGTCTCCAAGTCCTCTGTTGGAGCTTGAAATAACCGGGTATTTAAACTCACGGTTGGTTCTGTGTTTTGCTTGTCCCGCCGCCCACGGCGGAGCTGCGGGGAGCCAGGGCGCGGCGGGCGGAGGACCACCGCCCCCGGAGGAATGTTAAGGCCACGCTCACAATGCAGACAGGAAGATAGAGAAATTAAATTCAAAAAGCAATACGTGCTCAAGGTAAAAACAAACAAACAAACCGAAGTGGTAGAAGCCAGCATTCCCAGTTTCAGGTGTGTTTCAGGAGATTTCCTCGCTCTCCTATACAGACAATAGCGAAAGCGGAATCATATTACATAAGCTGTCTTGCGACTTACCATTTTAAAAAAATTCAGTCCGCGGGGGTCATCTCTTTGGCCCAACCATTTCACACAGTTCCGTGACTGTACAGTAAGTACTCCTCTGGTGGGGGAATGCCGGATTCTCCTATCCTCTGGGAGGATATTCCTGTTATTTTTCCCTGGTACAGTGAAGCATTGTTTGTAATTGTGAAAAAGTAGAACCAACCTAAATATCCATCAACAAGGGACTGGTTAAATTAAATTTTATTATATCTGCTTAATGCAGTACTGTGCAGTGGTTAGAGCACTTCTAGATACAAAGATATTTATTAAATAAATTTTACCAAATAAAAAAAGTAGTTTACAAAAAATCTTACTTTTGTAATATATAACTTAAATATTTATGTTTTTCAATTACTAGGGAAGGTCTGGGAGATTGAGAAATGAGCTCCCAATGCCCGGGTCTTTGCGCCCTTGAGTGTTTCCAAAGGATAAATTCCTAGCAGTGGAATTGCTGCTTCAAAAGGTTTACACACACTAAAAAAAAATTTTAATGTGTTTCCTTTAATCTTAAAATAGTAATTATTTCATTTGATTCAAACATCAAAAAGTTGTTTTAAGCACACAGTGAAAAATCTCTCTCCCATCCGTGTCCCCCATCCTTCAGTTCCCACCCGGCTCAAAGGCAGCCATTATTTACTGCTTTCCAATATGTTCTTCGGAATAATTTCTATGCTTATGCAAGTCAGTGCAGCTATATTGCTTTTTTTCCTTTTGTTTTTTACTCATATGGTGACATCTCTATATATTTTTCGCACCTTGTTATTTTCACTTACCAGTGTATCTTGGGATGTTAAGAACTTCTTGTTAGTTTTTTTTACAGATGCATAGTATTCCATTTATAGAGACTGGATGGACCATAATGTATATTATATAACCCATGCCCTCATGGCAGACATTTAGCTTTTTTCTTATCTTCTGTTATTATATACAATGCTGCAATAAATAAACTTGTTCCTTGGTCATTTCCACATGTGTGGGTATATCTGTCAGAGAAGTTCCTGAAAGTAGGTTACTGGGTCAAAGAGTATCTGTGTTTGTAATTTGAAAGACAGTGCCCAGGAGCCCTCCACAAGATGGTACCCACCCACTGCCCAGCAATGCCTGAAAGTGCTTGTATCCCCAAATCTTGCTATCACAGTTCACACTTTATATCTCGATGGATGTTAAATTGTTCTTCCAGGGGAAAAATGTGTTTAGCAATTTATACCCCTGCCTTTTGCCCTTTCCCCATATTGGACATTGTGTATCTTACATACCTTTGCTAAGAAGTACCTCACTGACATTTTAATTTTTATTTCTTTGATTATTAGTGAAGTTGAGCATTTTTTCATTTTTTATTGGCCAGTTGTATTTCTTCTGCTATCTATTAATTCATTTCATTTGACCATTTTAATTTTCAAATATTCCTTTCCTTACTGATATGTAGAAATTACGTATTATGGACAGTAGCTCATTGCTTTCAATATATGTTGCAATTATTTTTTAGTTTATAAATTGTTCTCTAATTTTGTTTCTGATGTCTTTTGTTTTCTGAAATACAAAATATCTTTCTAATTACAAAACCAATCTGTGCTGTTTTGCTGTATCATGTAAAAATGGAAAGTTCTTCATTCCTTCCACATAATACACTTCTACTCCCAATATGCAATCTCCGAAACTTTCCCTAGTAATTGGAAAACATAAATATGTAAATTATATATTACAAAAGTGAGAGTTTTGGCAAACTGCTTTTCTTCATTTAATAAACATTCATTTAATAAATATCTTTCTATCTAGAACTGCCTCATTATTTTTAACAGCTGCATAGTACTACATTATGCAGATATAATAAACTTTTATCTAACCAGTCCCTTGTTGATGGATTTATGTTGGTTCTATATTTTCACACTTACAAACAATGCTTCAGTGAACATCTTTGTATCCTAATTTGAACAGATTTTTTTAAAAGTCTCATTTATGAGACAATGTGAAAAATATGTAAACAGGTGAGACATTTTATTATATTAAGGAATGGTTGTTAATGTTTCTAATTGTGACAATAGTATTGTGATTGTTTTTTTAAAGGAGTCTTTAGAGATATATATAAAATGTTTCTGGATGAAATGATATGATGTCTGGGATTTGCTTAAAATTACAGGGATATAGAAGAAATAGGATTGTTCCTGAGTTTATAATTGTTGAAGTTGAGGGATAGGTATATCAGAATTCATTATACTATTCTCTTTTATTTTGTATCTTTGAAATTTCTCATGATAAAATTTTTAAAATAATAACTATCATTTCATATATGTCTGGTATGCATATAATTACAGGATAAAGTCCTAGAAGTGAAATTTTAAAATACAAGTATATATGCTTAAAACTGTGATTATTTCTAAATGCCAAAAATGTATGAATTTATACTCCCAGAAATTGTGTATAAATGTGCCATTTCTCCACATCCTCCCAACCCAGGATATACTCAATCTTTTAGAGTAAAATCTTTTCAAGTGAAAAAAAAATCTTATTTTATTTGGCATTTTTAATTACTAGTGAGGTTAAACATATTTTCATATACTTATTTTTCACTTTTATTTCCTCTTCTGTGAATTTTTCATTCATATACTTAGCCATTGGTTTGCTCATTGTTTTCTTATAGTAGTAAACATTATTTATACATATTTATGTATCAATATATGTTATATAAATATACTTATGTAAACATACAAACATATACATATTTTAAAATATTTTATAGAAGGGAAATGATCCCTTTTTCTGTGACGTGTTGCAAACATCCCCAGATCTTTTTCTTTTTTTTTTTTTTTTTTTTCTTTTGACTTTGCTGTGAGTTCGGGGGTTTTCTGAACTCAAATTTAAACTTTAATCACAACTAATGGTCATTTCCTTTTGGGCCTCTACATTTTAGTTCTGAACTAGAAAGTTCTTCTCCAACAAAAGGTAACAATATTATATATATTATATATAATGTATATCTTATATATATTTATAATACAATACTCTTAAATTTTGTTACAAAAAATTCAGTATGCATTACAATTTTTTCAGTTTATAATTTATCTTTTATTTTTCTTTCTAATGTCTCTTCATTTTTGAAGTATAAAATATCCATTAAAATTTTTTTTACTTTATATTGGAGTATAGTTGATTAACAATGTGTTAGTTTTCAGGTGTTCAGCTAAGTGATCAGTTATACACATACATGTATCTATTCTTCTTCAAATTATTTTCCCCTTTAGGTTGTTACATAATATTGAGCAGATACTAGGGAGTTTGGGATTGACATGTACACGCTGCTATATTTAAAATGGATAACCAACAAAGACCTACTGTATAGCACAGGGAACTCTGCTCAATATTGTGTAAAATATCCTTTTAATTACAAAACCAATCCATGCTGAAATCATGTGAAAGTTGAAAATTTTTCATTTCCCTCACACGATACACTTCCGCTCCCAAGACGTAACCTCCCAAACTTTCCCTAGTAATTGAAAAACATAAATATGTAAGTTATATATTACAAAAGTGGGATATTTTTCCACACTGCTAAAATAGTCTGTTCACAGACTGTGATAGTCTTTGCAACAAACCAAATAATAAAGAAGTGCAAAAAAAAAAAAAAAAAAAAAGTGCATAAAGTAAGATGGGAGAAATCTTTTCTCCCTGACCAGCTCCCACTCCACAGAGCAAACAGAAAAGAGAGGTGTTCAACCTGCCAGACTTAATTCTATGTAGGTACAAGCACGCACACACACAAAGTTTAGTTTTACATTTTGTTCTTTATAAAACTAGGTTTGTACACATGTACTTGTTGTTTTCACGTAGCAGGTTTTAATGGACATCCGTTCAGGTCAGTATATGAAGATGTACCTCATTCTTGTTAATGTCTACATAACGCCAAAGGCATGACCATACTGTGACTTCATCACAGTATCCTGTTGATAAACATTCAGCTTTTCCTTTTTTTTTTTTCCTCTTACAAACTGCTACAAACAGTGAGTCTATCTTTATGAAGGTATACCAATATTTCTCTGGGGTAGAAACCTCTATAAAATTTCTGAAACAAAGGAACTATGCATTTTTTAATTTAGCTAGGCATTGTGAAATTACCCTCCAAGAAAAGCTTATTTTGTATTAATTTGTATTCTCACCAATAGAGCTTGAGAAACCTATTTTCCCTCACATTTGCCAGCACAACTTTCCCAGCCTGATAGATAAAATATGATAACTGAAAAAATTATCTCATTGCTGTTCTAACTTTCATTTTCTCTAAGTCTCTCTGACCTTGAGTATTTTTTCATATATTTTAGCCATTAGTATTTCTTCTCCTCTGAATAACCCTTTCATTTAATTTGTTAAGTTTCCCACTGGACTGCTTGACTTTATTTATTAGACTATAGAGGCTGTGTGTTGTACTAGACATAAGACTGTTATGCATGTATTATTAACATTTTTCTCCCAATCTGTCACTTGTCTTTTAACTGTCTCTCAGCCTGCAGAAGATTTGATTTCTAGGTACTCAAATCTGCCATTTATTTTTTAAATTCTTCAGAGTTTTTATTCCATTTTTAGAGCTTTGTTTTTTACATCTAAAGTTTTAATCCATCTTGTGTATATTTTTGCATGCAGTGTGAGATAAATTACTTTATTCCAGGTGATGAGCTAATCGTCCAAAAGCCAGGTCTTTAATAATCTTGTCTTTCCTCCAACTAATTTGAAATATCTTTATAATATACCAAGTTCTCATATAGGCATGGATTTGCTTCATAACTCTTGTGTCATCATCATACCATTTAGTTGCTGTAGATATGTAATATATTTTGCTGTAATGGTAATACAAGTATTCTCTCCTCATTCTTTACATTTTTTTCTCAACTATTCTTCCATTTAAATTTTCCCAATAAACTTGAGAATGAATTGTTTATAAGGAATTTTATAGTGATCACATTATATTTGTTAAGGCAGGAAGGACCTTGTCACACTTAAAAATCAGCACAGGACTTCCCTGTGGCACAGTGGTTAAGAATCCGCCTGCCAATGCTGGGGACACGGGTTCGATCCCTGGTCTGGGAAGGTCCCGCATGCCATGGAGCAACTAAGCCCGTGTGCCACAACTACTGAGCCTGCGCTCTAGAGCCCGTGCACCACAACTACTGAGCCTGCGCTCTAGAGCCCGTGAGCCACAACTACTGAGCCCGTGTGCCACAACTACTGGAACCCATGCACCTAGAGCCCGTGCTCCGCAACAAGAGAAGCCACTGCAATGAGAAGCCCGCTCACCTCAACAAAGAGTAGCCCCGCTCCTTGCAAATAGAGAAAGTCCATGCACATCAACGAAGACCCAATGCAGCCAAAAAAAAAAAAATCAGCATGTTAACAGCTTATCATGTAAATAAACTACCTGGGTGCTATCTGGATGAAGTCGGGTAGGACTATGAGGGGGTCTTTTGGGAGAGGTAGGTGGAGAGGGTAATTTTTGGTCCTGGAGGTCAAGAGCATTAGCTATCTATTATCAAGCAGGGGTCATCACCTCTCCCATGGCAAAGGCTCTTTGGATGGAACACACTCTCCCCTGTACCCCTAGGGCTCACCCCTCTTTGAGGAGATCTGAAGGACAGCAAAACTCAGCCTTCATTCCAGTTAGACTCATGCATTTCACCCTAACAAAACCCTACCCACAAAGAGGCTCTGCAGTTAAGCTGCCCCTCCTTCCCGGTGCTTCCCCCGCAACCCCGACTTAGAAAAGGAACAGTTCTGGGAAGGGGGCTCTGTCAGTAGGATGGACTAGATTTGCTGCAGAGACAACCCAAAACTTCAGAGGTTTAGCAAAACACAAGTATATTTCTAACTCACTTGATAAGTCCATCACAAGTGGGCAGGGGCTGGTCTTGGTACTCAGAAACCCACGCTCCAGCTTGACTCTTGCCTCTGTGACCATCACAGTAGGGGGAAGGCGGTGTGGCAAATCACGAACCAGCTTTTGATGTGTTCTCCTGAAGTGCCCGCATCCTTTCCTCTTGACTAAAACAAATCATATGGCCACATCTGATTGCAAAAGGCAGACAGTTAGTGCAACCCTACCATGTGCCTGGAAGGAGTTGGAAACGCTGGCGAACAGCATTCATGGCTTATACATTAACTTGACTTTGATGAGTGGCCTTCTCTGCCACTCCTGGCTAAAATAGCAAATACAAAAACACACACTATGACCTTTTTTTTTTTTTTTTTTTTATAGCTGCCTCGGGTCTTCGTTGCTGGGCTCGGGCTTTCTCTAGTTGTGGTGAGTGGGGGCTACTCTTCGTTGCGGTGCTCAGGCTCTAGGCGCACGGGCTTCAGTAGTTGCAGCACGCAGGCTCAGTAGTTGTGGCTCGCAGGCTCAGTAGTTGTGGCACACGGGCTTAGTTGCTCTGTGGCATTTGGGATCTTCCCCAACCAGGGATCGAACCCACGTCCCCTGCATTGGCAGGCGGATTCTTAACCACTGTGCCACCAGGGAAGTCCCACACACTATGACTCTTGTATGTTAGCTATTTGGAGAGGGTCAGTAATATCCCCTTATCTTGTTTTATTTTCTTCACAGCATTTATCAGTACCTTTCATATTAGTTTTTTTTTTTCTTTTTTACTGATTGGAAATTGAATGCAAACTAAGACCACTTGACTGTTACTGAAATGAATAGCCCAGTTTTGCTTTTTTTTTTTAAAGAAATTCACGTTCTTTTTATTTATTTATTTATGACTGTGTTGAGTCTTTGTTTCTGTGCGAGGGCTCTCTCCAGTTGCGGCAAGCGGGGACCACTCTTCATCGCGGTGCGCGGGCCTCTCACTATCGCGGCCTCTCTTGTTGCGGAGCACAGGCTCCAGACGCGCAGGCTCAGCAATTGTGGCTCACGGGCCCAGTTGCTCCGCGGCATGTGGGATCTTCCCAGACCAGGGCTCGAACCCGTGTCCCCTGCATTGGCAGGCAGATTCTCAACCACTGCGCCACCAGGGAAGCCCCATATTAGTTTTTAAATTTATTATCCATCTTTCTCCCTAACACAAGGTCTATGGGAACAGGGACCTTGTCAATTTTGCTCATTTCTATATCCTCAGACCCGAGAATACTATTTGGCACATAGTAGGCGCTTATTAAATTTATGTTGAATGGTTGAATAGACACAGTTGTTTTATTTACATAAATGGGGTAGTACTACTTACTTTCTTTCACTTAATGTCAGTTCATATAGATATTGCCCTCATTCCTTTTAAATTGCTACATGGTATTTTATAAAATATGAATGGTATGAATGTACCACAGTTTGTTCAGCCATTTCCCTTACAGGGAAGCACTCAGGATGCTTTCAAATTTTCAACATTTTGAACAATGCTGCAGCAAACATCCTTATATATACCTTGGAGCACATGAGCCTGTGCTTTTCTGGATAAATACCTACTAAAATAAAATTGCTGGGGCAGTCAGTGTGGTGTGCATCTTTAAACTTGACAAATGCAGCCTTAAACGTTGTGACAATTTATGGTTCTACCAGCAGTGAATGGGAGTGTGGATTCTCCAACAGTGCATCATTGCTTTATTAATCATCTGCTAATGTCTTTCCAATCTTAAGGGAGATAAATGATTATCCATTGTTGCTTGAACTTGCATTATCCTGATTACTGTGAAGCTGTGCTCATCTTTTCATATATTTACTGGCCATTTGACTATCTTTTCTGTGAATGGCTCACATAAATTACTTGACCATTTTTTCTGTTAGACTATTGCCCTTTTTTAAAAAATTGTGTATTCATAATTGCATTTTATATATTCTGGATATTATTTCTTTGCCTTTTAAAAAAGACTTTCTTCAATCCTGTCTTTCATATTTTATCTTGGTTTTGGTGCCTTTGCCATACAAAAGTTTTTAGCTTTAATGTAGTCAAATACATCCTTTATTTTTCCTTTACAGTCCAGGTTTGCATTTTGCTTGGAAAGCTCTTCCCAAGCTTAGGATTCTAAAAATAGCCTCCTATATTTTCTTGTAATTCCTTTATCATATTATAGTCTATGATTTGCTCTCTAATCCATTTGAAACATTGTTCTTTATGGCATAAGATGTGAATTTAACTTGATTTTATTCCAAACAGATAATTTATGGTCATCAGTCTACTTAACTCCACTGATAGACTAGACCAACCCGTCCCCATATAGAATGTTCCCTTTATCATAAACTCTGTCACTCTATGTACATGGCTCTACTGTGTACTCCTTATTCCATTTTGTTTCCCAATATTCACTTATTTGAATACCAACTTTACCATTTCTATTATATCCATGTTTCATTTATTTACTTAATATTTTAGCATAATATATTTTAAAATGAAATACCTACTTTAGCTTCATGCTAAGCATATAAAATCATAGATTTAAATTTTTTCTAGTAAACCCTAAAAGAAGTGCATATCTTTTGAAATGGCAAAGGTTTATTTATGTACCATTTTAAATCATCTTACAAACCACAAGTGAAATGCAAAGGCATTTGGGGAAACACTATTGTATTCTTTCCACTAATGGATTTGTCAGTTTCTGTGACAAAACATCATTCTAGCTTCATGGCATGTTTTGTTGTTATTGTTGTTGTTAATGTTTTATTTTGAAATAGCTGGAGAACCACAAGAAGTTGCAAAAATGGAAGGGGAGGGCTTCCCTGGTGGCGCAGTGGTTGGGAGTCCGCCTGCCGGTGCAGGGGACGCGGGTTCGAGCCCTGGCCCTGGAGGGTCCCACGTGCCGCGGAGCAGCTAAGCCCGTGCGCCACAACTGGAGAAAGCCTGCGCACAGCAGCGAAGACCCGACACAGCCAAAAATAAATAAAATAAATAAGTTTATAAAAAAAAATTAAAAAAAAATGGAAGGGAAATCCCATGTATCTACAACCTAGCTTCTCACAATGGTGACATTCTATATAACTATAATAACGATCAAAATCTGGAAATTGACATTACTACAGTGTAATTAACTAGACCACTGACCTTCCTCAGATTTCACCCATTTTTTGCATGCACCTTTTTCTTTGTATATAGTACTGTGACATTTTATCACAGTTATAGATCCATATAACTACCACCCCAGTCAAGATACAGAACTGTTCTGTCACCACCAAGAAACCCCTATATAGTCACAGCCTCCCTTCCCTAACCCCTGGCAAGCACAGATCTGTTCTCCACCTCTGTAACTTTGTCATTTTGATAATGTAATATAAATGGAATCATACAGTACATAATCTGAAGGACTGCCTTGGTTTTTTTCACTCAGTATAATTTCCCTGGAGATGTATCCAATTTGTTGTGTCTATCAATCAATAGTCATTGTTGTACCACGGTTTGTTTATCCATTCACCTGTTGAGGGACATCTGGATTGTTTCCATTTGGGAGCTACCACAAATAATGCTACTATGAACATCCCCGTGTAGGTTTTCATGTGAACCTAATATTTCATTTCTCTGGGATAAATGCCCAGGAATGAGGTCACGGGGTGGCTAATATAGGTTTAACTGCCAGGTCAGTTTCCAGAGTGGCTGCACCGTTTTACATTCCCACCAGCAATGAATGAGAGATCTAGTTTCTTGGCATCCTCACCAGCCTTTTGGCACCCTTTTTTTTTTAACTGAGATGCGATTCACGTAACATAAAACTTGACTTTTTTTTTTTTTTTTTTTTTTTTTTGCTGCATTGGGTCTTCATTGCTGCATGCAGGCTTTCTCCCATTGCGGCGAGCGGGGGCTACTCTTCGTTGCGGTGTGTGGGTTTCTCATTACAGTGGCTTCTCTTGTTGCAGAGCACGGGCTCTAGGCACGTGGGCTTCAGTAGTTGTGGCTCACGGGCTTCAGTGGTTGTGGCGCACGGGCTTAGTTGCTCCGCAGCATGTGGGATCTTCCTGGAGCAGGGCTCGAACCCCAGTCTCCTGCATTGGCAGGCAGATTCTTAACCACTGCGCCATCAGGGAAGTCCCTCAGTCTTTTAATTTTTGCTACTCTGATACGTATTTCTCCTGGTTTTCATTTGTTTTCCCCTAATGGCTAGTGATGTTGAACATCTTTTCATGTGCTGATTTGTAGGGCCTGTTTGAGTATCTGGGGACAAGTCTGAGGGGCCTTTGTTCCATGCTCCTGCCTCTCCTGGCCCTGAGGAGGTGGGCTGCCCTTGGCTGCTCCAAGGCAGGAATGCTCCTCTTAGCTCCTCTACAAAGGAAAGGTGGGGGGGCCTATATGGTTTGACCTCAGTGGTCAAGAGCACAGGCTCAGAGCTTCAGGTGGGCTCCAGGTGGCTTACCCGGAAGAGGATATGAAGCTTGCAGCACCACGTATGACACCCCTCACCTTGTCTCCTGTTCACACCCCCCAAGACACTTTTAATAAAATCAGTGCCTTTGGAGATGGGCTCACTTGAGTGTTGTGAGGAAAGTTCTGAGACTGGTTTCACAATTGTAGACAGTAGAACCTGTACAAAGGGGACCCAGTCACAATGGGGTCACAAATATTACGCCACTATTTTAAAATGTAGAAAGTATCGGTGTGGGGGGGAAGCTTGAGTTGTCCCCAAAGGCCTATGGTTCTACCAAGCCTCCAAGAGCAGGGCTCCCATCTGTGTGCTGTGCTCTGCCCAGCGCCCTGGCAAGACTAGACCAGTGGTGGGAGAGGGCAGCCTCAGGGCTATGACTCTGTCCCACACCCAGGCTCACCCTCTCCCTGAGGGTTGACTGAGAACATGATGGTGCTGGAACCTCTGAGATCAGGGGCAGGACCTTCGAGCTAGGAGCCCATGAAAAGCTGAAGTGCACCCTAGAGGAGTGAACATTAGCTGGCCCTAGCAGGAGGCAGGAAGAACTGGTCTCATAAAATACACTGAGGGACTTGGAGGGAGAGGTCTCAGGTTCACCCTCTAGAGTAGGGATTCTAAAAGTAGGCTCTACAGTCCTGTGGCTCAGAAGGAGCCTCTTAACAAACAGCACATCCCAAATGCAGTTCCTTTCCTACATCTTCCAGGGCAATGATGAACCCGTTCAGAAGATTCCATTTTCTACCCATGACCAAAGTTTTCTTCACTATAACCTACCAATTGAATCACTAAGGAGTACTAAAAGAGGGTATTCATCAAGTAAAATGAGGGTGTTTCTAGACCTTATTAAACACTCTCAGTATGAACTTGGGTAAGTGACTTAAAATTTGTGCCTCCATTTCCCCATCTGTAAAATGGGGATAATAACAGTTCCAACTTCACTGAGACATGGGGAGGGTTTAAGTACTTATAACAGTGCCTGGCCCAGAGCAAGCATTGCAGAGATGTCAGCTATTATAATGAGCGGCACGGCCACTAATGCTTCTGACCACATTCCAAACTTCGACTGTGCATGCCCCTGGAGATGGGTGGAGTTCCTGCAAGCTTGGAGGTTTGCTTTATTACCTGTGCTTGGTAACAAGTGCTGCCTTGAGTGGTAAGTTTCCCAGTGACACTAACCTTCCTATGTAACAGCAAATTACTCTTAGTTTTAGCTTTATTGTTATTAACAGCACGTGTTGGGAGAGGTTTGGTAAATCCTACAGAATATGATGCCTGCATATTTCCACACTTTAATTTTTTTTTTTAAAGGAACTTTATTATTATTTATTTATTTATTTATTTATGGCTGTGTTGGGTCTTCGTTTCTGTGCGAGGGCCCTCCTCCAGTTGCAGCAAGCGGGGGCCACTCTTCATCGCGGCGTGCGGGCCTCTCACTATCGCAGCCTCTCTTGTTGCGAGCACAGGCTCCAGGTGCGCAGGCTCAGTAGTTGTGGCTCACGGGCCCAGCCGTTCCGCAGCATGTGGGATCTTCCCAGACCAGGGCTCGAACCCGTTGTCCCCTGCATTGGCAGGCAGATTCCCAACCACTGCGCCACCAGGGAAGCCCTCACACTTTAATTTTTGAAATAAAACTTTTCTATAACTAGATTTCAAGCCATCAGTGTATGTGGTTCAAACATGGATCATCTTTGCCCCTATACTTAAAGCTGATGTGTATATATATATATATATATATAAAACCCCCCACTCCAAGAAATTTTGCTTTTGCTGAGTTCTTTTTTTTTTTTTTTTTTTTTTTTTTTTTTTTTTTTTTTTTTACAAGACTATTCTTTTTTTTTTTTAATTTTTTTTATTATTTATGACTGTGTTGAGTCTTCGTTTCTGTGCGAGGGCTTTCTCTAGTTGCGGCAAGTGGGGACCACTCTTCATCGCGGTGCGCGGGCCTCTCACCATCGCGGCCTCTCTTGCTGCGGAGCACAGGCTCCAGACGCGCAGGCTCAGCAACTGTGGCTCACGGGCCCAGTTGCTCCGTGGCATGTGGGATCTTCCCAGACCAGGGCTCGAACCCGTGTCCCTGCATTGGCAGGCAGATTCTCAACCACTGCACCACCAGGGAAGCCCTTTGCTGAGTTCTTCAGTGGGACTATCTGGTGAATGTGGGCTACAGATTTTTCAACCTTTCCAAAGTAGGCTCCAAAATATTAGAGGACCCCATTGCATGGAGGGCATCAGACCAAGGCCCAGGAGGGTGGCCCTGCTGTTCAGGACTAGGCACACGAGGAGTGGCAGAAGTTCCCCCTCTCAAAGGCACCCCAGAAGCTTGATACAGTGGCAATGGTCCTCGGGCTCCTCCGGGGGATCCCAGCTCTACCCCACACCAGCAAGCCTCTTCATGGACCCCAGGAGGGTCTGTGGACAGAGACTGCACCCATACACACTAGACCACACACACACACACACACACACACACACACACACACATAGGGCTTAAGACCTGGCTCTGGACATTTCCTCTGGTAAGCCTTACCTGATTGATCATATCCAATCCTAAACCCATCTTTTTCTCTGCACTTGAGGACTTGGTATATTCTCTTTCCATTTGTTTCTTATTCTGCTGAGGGAAGAGAATCCTGACTGGGTCAGGACTGGGCCCTTTCTGACCAGGCTATGATGGTAGACCTGACATTTGTGCTGAGGCCCATTCGCATACATACAGTAGATACAAACATACTGCATTGGGTTGATTAAGGAGGTAAGGCCCAGAGAGGGTAAGCAACTTGTCAGAGGTCACACAGCCAGGGCCCAACATGAGGAGCTCCCCATCAGATCATGCTGCCTTCATTAAGATGCTCATTGGTGGCTTAAATCCTTACTAGTGAACTAACTTGCCTCTTTTCATGACCCTTGCAGACGCCAAAGGAACCATCCGGGAAATTGTCCTGCCAAAGGGGCCTGGACCTGGACCGGCCCAAGCGGAGCCGCACATCCTTCACAGCTGAGCAGCTGTACCGCCTGGAGATGGAGTTCCAGCGCTGCCAGTATGTGGTGGCCGTGAGCGCACTGAGCGGGCCCGTCAGCTTGAACCTCTCGGAGAGACCCAGGTAAAAGAGCAGGGCCAGGCCACTCCATCCCTGCCTGGCAGCCCGGGAAGTCCTTGGGGTATGAGGCCTGTGGGCTTGCTGCTCGGAGACCCAGCTTTGGAGTTCAGACATGTACTAGGGAAAGGCTTAAAGTTACAGATAAACCAGAGCAAATAAATATAGTGCTGACAAGAGAAAGTTGGTATATGCCAGCAGGGTTTGAGGTGAGGGAGTCAGGGTGTGTGGGGGGCTCTGGAATGTATCAGGTGCTACTTCCAGTGGAGTATGGAATAGGAGGAAGGGTCAATTCAAGTTGCAGGGGGTTGTTTGTTGGTGCAGGAGGGAGCCTGCAGGAAGGCATGGTGAGGGGTGGGCTTGCTGGGAGCAAAGATTCAGCTGCGAGATGAGGCATTACAAAATTGGGTTGGGGACCTCTCATTTCCCCATTCTGGGGCCTTTCCCATCCTCCCTTCATCCCAGTGTGCCTCTGAACCTCCTGTTGGAGAGAAGGGGTCTGAATGCCCCCTTCACCCAGGAAGGGCTTAGCACATAGCACTGAGCACCTACTCTGTGTGAATGGAGGTATTTCAAGCTGGTAATAGAGCTAAATAATAATACTAGTAATAGTAATAATAATAATATTGGGTTGGCCAATAAGTTCGTTTGGGTTTTTCCATAACATCTTAGGGAAAAACCTGAACGAAATTTTTTGGCCAATCCAAAAATACTTCCCCAGTACTTACTGTGCTAAGGCACTGTTCTAAGTTAGTTGTTAGTTTACTAATCCATCCCAACAACCTATGATGTAGCTACCAATATTATCCCATTTTACAGATCAGGAGAGGTTATGCCCAATGTCGTACAACGACTAAGTGCCAGAAGTAGGATTTAGACAAGCAGTCCGGCCTCTTTATGCTGCCTGTAAACTGGGTAACCACCCTGGAGCTTGTTCAAAGCAGACTTAGACACTCTAAGTCCAGCTACAGGTAAATGGGCCGAGGGAGGTCAGTCAATAAATGCATGGAAAGGGCCAAACCAGGACACATGAAGGGAAGGGAGAGGAAGGAGAGGAGAAGGAAGCAGACAGTCTGGGGAAAGCTGCCAGAGGATCTGTGAGGCTCTCCGAGCACCGCCCGCTGCAAGCCCTGGCCCTCCTGGCATTGGTACCGCCGTCCCGCGGCAGTGAGGGTCAGGATCATGGGCTGCTGGGAGCAGCTGCTATCCTGGCAGGCCGGGGCATTCTCCGCCTGGACTGCTTCCTCCAGCTGCACCCTGTAGAGCCCCAAACAACCCCGGCAAGATGGCCTGCGGCAGCTGGGCCCTCGGTCCAGCTGAGTCACTGGGGCTGGAAACCAGGCTGTGGCTCAGGGGGCCTGCAGTGGGCCAGGCGGGGCCAGAGCGCCGGGTGGGGAGTCAGGGAGACCCACTCAGACCCCTGAGGTCTAGGCACAGAGCCACCCCCCCTCTTTCCCCTAATTTCCCATCTGCCTTGCCTAGCTTTAACCCCCCAAAGTCTCCCCTGAAACTTTCTTTCCAAGGGCACCTCAGATGCCCAGAACAGAAGCCGATCCTTCTCAGTGCTCATCCTTCCCCCCTGCCCTGCCTGCAGTACAGGCTACATTTATCTGCCCTTGAAGGTCAAGGCCAAGCCCCTCCTCCCCCAGGAAGCCTTCCCTAAGGCTTCTTGACTTTGCTGCAAGACCCTCTTCCACATGGCTTGACCTGTAGAGTGTGGTGTGTGTGTGTGTGGTGTGTGTGTGTGTGCGTGTGTGTGTATGTATGTGTGTGCGGTGTGTTGTGTGGTGTGAGTGTGTGTGTGTGAGTGTGGTGGGCACCAACCAGTAATGCACTTCCCAAAAGCAAGAATGTATTTGAAAGCCACATCTGCTCTTCAGGCCTCCCTGGGGAGCCCAGCACACAGCTGGGCACACAGTGGGCCTCAGTGAATCCTCGACTAACTGATTATTGCTTACCACCCTCCTTCTTCTTTCCCCAGTCCTGGGGTTTTGCAGATAATTTACAGTGTACCCTAACACTTACTGAGAGCTTCTGTGCAACCAGCACTGTTCTAAGTGCTAGATGTGTTCTAACTGGTTTAGTCTTCACCACAGCTCGTGGGATAGGTGTGCAGTTTTTTCTTCTGACACACACTTCTCACAGCAGATATGTGTGGGCTTTCCTACACCAACAGCAACCAATTTCTCCAATACCGCTGGGTTTCCAGCAATGCAACCCATTCAGTTCTGACCCTAACTCCTGGAGTTAACACAGACACTACAGCCTCATGGACAGTCCCACATCAGATGCCAGTAGCAAGTCCCAGGGCCACCCATACTTCTGACCAGCTATAAATGGGCGGGGTTCCCACACCCCCCCTCCTTAGGCTTGATAATTTCCTAGAATGACTCACAGAACTCAGGAAAACACTTTACACTGTATTTACTTTTACGGATTTATTATAAAGAATACAACTCAGAAATAGGCAGATGGAAGAGATGCATAGAGCCAGGTATAGTGGGGAGAGTTCATGGAGCGAACCTCATTGTTCAAGAGACTTTATAACCCGGTCTCCAGCCCCCTCCGCTCCCTGGAGGGGTGGGGCTGAAAGTTCCAACCCTCTAGTCACAGGTCTGGTCTCTCTGCGACCAACCCCCATTCTGAAACTAGGGGTCCACCCTGAGTCACCTCATTAGGATAAACTCAGGTGTGCTCAGAAGGAGCTGGTTATGGATGACAAAAAGCTCTGGGCCAAGAACCAGGTACAAAGGCCAGGTGTATTTTTTCAGCACACCAGAATGATCGCTCTTTATTATTTTTACGTTAAAGAGAAGGAAACTGAGGCACGCAGAAATTAAATAACATGCTCAAAATGTAAAGCAGGCACATTCATTAGCTCTTCTAATCTTTATAAAGAGATGACTTTCAGGACTTCCCTGGTGGTCCAGTGATTAAGACTCTGCGCTTCCAACGCAGGGGGTGCAGGGAACTAAGATCCCACATGCCGTGTGGCATGGCCAAAAAATTAAAAAAAAAAAAAAAGATGACTTTATGGGTAATATTATCCCCATTTCAGAAAGCTGAGCCTCAGAGAGGCTAATTAACTTGCCCAAGTTTATATGGCTAGAATTTTGTGGAATTCTCAGTACATTCACCCATACTTTGGGGTGAATATATTACTGAATGCCTGCTATGTACCAGGTGCTGTTCTAGGCACGCCCTCCCCTCTGTTACACCCAGAGCTGCAGCAGGACTGCACGGGTAGGAGATCACCGGTGAAATCTTCCCTCATCATTGGTGGCACCCCTGTTACTGCCACTCGCTTTGTACCTACTTGCCCTCCGTTTGCTGGGAGCGGTCAGTGCCACTCTCCACTACATCCTCAGTTTCCTGAGGCAAGGAACCATGACTTCTGAGTCTGTCCCCTCCCTCTAGTTCAGGAAGTAGGAACAGAGAAAGTGAGCAATATAAACAATACCTCGCACTGAGTGTGGGCCAGGCTAAGCCTCTAACGGGATTTTCCTATTTGATCCCTGCCACAGCCAGGTTTTTTGTTTGGTTTGTTTTTGGCTGCGTTGGGTCTTCATTGCTGCGCAACTCTTCGTTGCGTGTGCGCGGGCTTCTCATTGCGGTGGCTCTTCTTGCTGTGGAACACGGGCTCTAAGCGCACAGGCTCAGTAGTTGTGGCGCACGGGCCTTAGTTGCTCCGCGGCATGTGGGATCTCCCGGACCAGGCTCGAACCCATGTCCCCCTGCACTGGCAGGCGGATTCTTAACCACTGCGCAACCAGGGAAGTCCAGCCCCAGGTATTTTTATCCTCCATTATAGAGATGAGAAACTGAGACTCAGGGTTCTTGGGGGTGGTGCCTGGCCGGTGAGGTAGGCACGAGCCTGGCCGAGAACCCCAGGAGGCTTCCCAGCAGGGGAAAGGAATTGCAGTGACACACAGAGCCACGGTCCCCATGGATCTGGTGGACCACTTCCTGGAGCAATCAAATTCCAGAAGTGACTAATAGTCACCTCCTTCAGCCAGACTTGGTTGAATCTTCCTCGACCATCCTTACCGATATCACCTTCAAATGTCACCTCTTCAGAGGTGCCGTGTTTGCCACCCCACTGATAAGATAGTCACCTCCCCGCTTCTCCCCTCCTTATTGTGCCCCCAAAGTGCCAGCCCACAAACTGTTATCTGTACATGCCAAGTACAGAAATGGAGAATAAGTGTTTAGAAATACACATAGCAATTTTTCTAGTAACTCATTTTAATTTATTTTACAAAAGTATCGGTCCACGACGGATTGGAAACAAATAAAAAGTGGTTCCTCACCACGAATAATTTGAGAGACACTGCTCAAAGCACTTATTGCCACCCGACAGCCACGCCTGTTTGTTTTTATCGGTTGTTTATCTTCTATCTCCCCCTCTCCCCGTCCATTCCACACGGCAAGGATTTGCTCTGCTTTGTGCACTGCTGATTCCGCCCGCCTAGAACAGCGCCTGGCACAGAGTGGGCACTCAATACCTATCTGCTGAATGATGAGTGAGTGAATGAATGCAGCAATCAACCTCAAGCAGATCCCGTAACTCCCTGGTTACTTCCAGTTATTGGAACTCAATCCAATCTCGTTGAAAACACCCAACTCACATCTGTTTCAAATCTTTTCTTCCCTCCCCCTTCGCCCACTCAGAACAGGTCTGACTCACTGCTGGAGGGGACCTGCAGGGGAAGAGCCCCTCCCATCACGGCCGCTAGAAGGGAGCGTGCTCTGCTCTGAGCCCCCTGCTCGCCCTCGCCCCCCAGCGACCTCCCCCAGGGTAGGAGGGCAAGCAGAGTGGCACCTTCTGGCCTGAGGAGCCTCATGGCTGGAGGCCTTTGCTTAGAGGGCCAGTTGCTCCACAGGTGGCATGGTAGGCATGGCCCCAGGCGCCTTAGCTCTGCCCTCCTCCTGCCCAGGCCAGCCTCCACCCGTGCTCCTTCTCTCCACCTCTCCTTCACCCCGGGGCCAATGAGTTGCAGCTTCCCTTACGTCCTCCGAGTTTGGAGGGAAACAGCGGGTCTCCCCATGCTTTTCTTTCTGGCCCTCCACTCCGTGGTCCCTCCTCGTCCTGCTGGCACAGACTACCCCAGCCAGCTGCCAGCCTCCGGAAACTCCGGGCCAGAAGCAGGGCAGCCTATGTGCTCCTGGGGGACACGGGTCCTGGGCTGCTGCAGTGATTGACAGGTTTTCCAGCTGGGGAGCAACTGTTCAGTCTCTCCTTCTCTGAGGCATTGCATGCCCTGCAAGTGATTCAGGACTCCCAAGCTGCCTCCTGAGGGGAGCACCCTGTCCTTCCCAGAGGAGGGAGAAAATCCCATCACTGTTAGGGGCTCGCAGACTGACCACTGAGCTCCCTCCCCGACCCCCAGCCTTCCTTTCCTTCTACAGACTAGGACGGGGTTGGAGTGCTGGGTGCCAGGTGCCGGGTGCTGGCAGAAGGCAAGTTCTCTTCCTCTCAAAGCCTTGAAAAAATGTCTCTGCCCTTTGGTTGGTGGCTCCATTTAGGTTGTCCCCAGCTTGGGTGTTTGGCCGTTGGAAGTGTCCCTCACCATCCTGACACATCTTCTTACACTTGGTATCACGTTGAGAAGCCCTTATAGGTGATGGGGTGGGAGGGAACTGCTGAGAGTTTCAAACAGGGGGATGGCCAGATGGGCTAAGGAGCTCCCTTCAGAGGCAGCATGGGGCCGAGACAGGAGGAGGCGGGTGGCTAGGAGTGGAAGGAGTGTGGGCCAAGAGGGGAACTCATCTGTGCCCTCCCACCTCCACCCTCCAGCTGCCAATCCACCCCCTCCATCCTAGGGTCAGCGTAGCAGTGGAGGGGTGCCCATATTTGGGGGCAAGTGTCTCTTACCAGTTCCCCCAGTCAGCCTGATTATGGGAAGATCTTAATGACAGTCTGATTGCTCTTCTTTCCTCTCTCACTGCACCCCTGCTCCCCGCTCCCCACTACCCCTGCCCCTTCCTTTCCTCGCCCCCACCCCTGCCGCACACTTTGCTCTGCTTTTCCCCTCTCCCTCGCTGACACCCCTCCCCTTGCTCCACCCCAAGGTGAAGGTCTGGTTCCAGAACCGCCGCACCAAGCAGAAGAAAGACCAGAGCAGAGACCTGGAGAAGCGGGCGTCCTCCTCCGCCTCCAAGGCCTTCGCCACCCCCGACATCCTGCGGCTGCTGGAGCAGGGCCGGCTGCTGGTCCCCGCCCAGCGCCCCCCAGCCTTCTGACGCTGACCCCCGGCCCGCCGCGCCCTGCCTGCCAGCCACAGGGCGCCTCCTTGGGTGACCCCCAGGACCTCGTCCCCGCACCTCACCCCGCTGACCTCAGCCTCAGCGTCGCCCCCGCCTGCCGCCCCCCTCCGCCAGCCCTCTGCTTCTGCACCGCCCCGCTCCCGGACCTGCCTGCCGCCTACGAACTGGGCTCCTCGGCCTTCGAGCCCTACAGCCGGCTGGACGGGAAGTAGGCAGCCCGGCGGCGGCAAGAAGGCCAGCGCTTAAGTCTTCACCCCCCGTGCGACACTTGAGTCCCCAAGCACAGCACCACCGCTGCCTCCTGGGCCAGAGAGCGAGAAGGGGCGGCCACACACCCTGCCCCGCCCCACCCTGCAGCTCAGAGACTCTCCAGTGGATGACGTTGGTATCGCAGCTTGTGTGTGTGAGTGCAGTGTGTGTGCGTGTGCCTCTAACTGAATAAAAGGAAAACAATGACAAGAAGGGAAACGGAGTCCCCACAGCACTGCCACTGTCCCTCCATCCCCTCTCCCTCTCCCTCACTGGGAGGCCAAAGGGGCTACAGTCAGGGGGACCTCTCTGATGGGAGAAGCGGAAGCTGGGGCCACGTTCGCAACTGGGGGGATCGGGGGTACCCACCTGACGCCCACTGCCAGTTAGAGCTCCGACCCGGGCGTTACACGTCCCATGGGACCACCATCGATGCTTTCGTTGGCAAGCATTGCCCTTTGCAAGCTTCTCTTTCAAACGTGTACTCTACTCGACAGGGGGGATGTCAAGGCCTTGGAGAGGGTGACCAATGAAAGGTGAGACCAGGATCCAGAGAGCTGGAGAGAGGGCATCAACGGTAAACCCAGGCAAGACTGCACAATGCTTTAGAGGACCCACCCATTACAAACACCCCAATTTGAAGCACTTTTAAAATTTTTTCTTGCTCAAAGAAGACACTTTTATTTAACTTTTATTTGCAATAACTGTAGACTTATAGGGAGTTGCAAAGATAGACCAGAGAAATCTGAGTATCCTTCACCCAGTTCCCCCCAATGTTTGCATCTTCCATAACTACAGTATAGTATCAAAACTGGGAAATTGGCATTGGTGCTGTGTGTGTGTGTGTGTGTGTGTGTGTAGTTCCATGTCACTTTATCACCTGTGTAAGATTCGTGGACCCACCATCACAAACAAGATACAGAACTGTTGATCACCACAAAGATCTCCCCCGTGCTGCCCTTCAAAGTCACACCCATCCCCCCCCCCAGCCCAAGAGAGTTCTTTGGAAGCTAGGAATCGTGAGGGGGTTGAACCTGAAGTGGGAGGGGAGAACCCTGAAATGGGTTCTCAGGTCGGAGGATGCAGGTGTGAGATTTTGACTCCGAAGGAAGAAAAGGCAAGCACCATCAGCTCCAGTCTCCTCTGGGAAGCGTATTTGGTTTCAAGCTGGCTGCCCTGAGTCACCCAGAGGAGGGTGCTGGGAGACAGGGAGCCCCAGACAGCTGTGCTTCCCCTTTGCCTCGGTGGGGCAGTGTAGTTTGGGGAGGTCCTTAGAGATGCTGGGAGATCCTGAGTCTGCAAGGATGACACGCAGGTCACCGAGCAGCCAAACACCGGTGCCCACGATGCCTTGCCCAACAGACCTGTGGCATGCTCCACGGCCCAGGGGACAACTTCTTTAGCCACCAGGCATGAAGAGGGATCCTCCATTTGTACTCTCTACCTTGGGTTGAAAATGTCAGGGCAGACCTGCTGTCTGGGACCCTGGAGGTGAAGTGTAAGGTGAGACAGGGTCCTGCCATCAGATGGAGAGAGACGTGCCCTGGTTCTCAGGGAGTCCTCAATATTATGAGACAGAAAGCTTAAGGAGACCCAAGTCTGGTGGAACAACACAAGCTGAGCTCATGGGGGCTCAGAGCCAAGTGGTGGCAATGAGAGAACTCCCAAAAGGCAGGACATAGGAAAGAGATCAGAAGTGTGGTGAATCCAGGGTGCTGGAGGATCCAGGGAAGGCTTCCTGTATGAGGTGGCACTGAAGCTGGCCCAAGAATGATCCTCTATAGATGTGCGAAAAAAGATGATGATGGAATTTTGCGGAGGAAGAGGTACCCAGATGTGGTCAGGGCAAGGAGGGCAGGGTGAGGGCAGGTTGGGAGGACAGTGAGAAGACCTGAGGAGATGCAGCCTGCCGGAAGCGGGGTATGGGAGGGAGCCCAGGAGGAGATGTGAGGGACATGGGGCTGTCGGAGCACCTGAGGTTCCGGGGGAAGTGCTGAGTTCACACCGGCTGCAGGGCCGGGGCGGGAATGGAGGAACAGACAGAGTGGGAAAAGCCTGTCTTACCCCTCTGCCCCTCCCCCAGCCTCCCACTCCCAGGTGGCCTAGGACACCTCCCAGATCTGGAAGAGCTCAGAGCCAAAGCACCAGGTTTCCGTGTTTACAGTCAACCCCGGGGGGAGGAGGAGGAGGGTGGAAGGGAGGGGTGGCCGCATGGGGAGGCCGGCCGGCTCTCTCCAGCTCCAGCTGGGCCAGAAGTATTGGAGGCTCAGGCACTCAGCTCCCAGCCCTCCACCTCACCATGGCCGCAAAGGTAGACAGTAGCCCCGGGGGGGTCCCCAGCAGTGGCTCCAACCTGGATGCCACCCGAGAGCACATGCAGGCGGTCACCCGAAACTACATCACCCACCCCCGCGTCAGTGAGTAATGACCCCCAGTGGGTGAGGTCGGGTGGGCTGCTGGGTCTCCAGGTCCTCCTTCTTAGCCTCAGGGAAAGCGGAGGACCCGAGACCTGGCGAGACCTAAGGGGCTTTCGGTCCTGCGGAGTGATGCGGGTGGGGGGATGGGGGTCCCCAGCCCAGGGTACCCCAGAAGAAAGGGCAGGGGAGTAGCTGCAGGAACCTTCCTGTCGACAGTGATCTTGCACTGAGACCCCAAGTCACAGAGAGCTCCCAACTGCCCCAAGAGTGTGTGTGTGTGTGTGCACTCTTGTGTGAATATGTGTGTTTGGGGTGTGTGCATGTGTACACCAGAATACTCAGTGTCAGTATAATCAAGTTTCCCTGGGGGATGTATGTGGCAACGCAGAGTGCGTGTGCATTCTCAGGATGGGGAACACGTGACACCGTGTGTGTCATGTCATGTGTGCATTCTGGGGGAGGGTGCCTGGGGTGGAACCAGGGGAAGGCGTGTGCCTGGGTGGGCGTGTGCTCCCACCTTCACTTGGGTGATGACATATGTGTGTGAATATGTATGTGACAGCTTGAGCGTGTGTGTGATCGGAAAGGAAATGTGTGAGACTGTGTGTGCATGCTTGTACACTCAGGGTGGGGGTGTGTGTGTGTGTGCAAGCATGTGTGCTCACGGGGAGAACATGGATGAGTGTGTGGTCAGATGATGTCACATGTCCGTGTGAGCAGCTAGGAGAAGGGCACATGCCTGGCATCCAGGGGTAGGGGTGTGGGGACCATGGGCGCTGGAGTGGACCCTTGTGGGCTTCCGAGGGGGCATCGGGGGCGTCTGTGGGTGTGGCTCGAGTGCCCGTCCTGCAGGGGTGGGCCGAGTCGGGGTGTCTGGGGCAGAAAACCCGGGAAGTCCCCCGACCAAGCACCCCTGCTCCGGCCATCTTCCCTTGTCCAAGGTCACATTCCCTGGTGTGGCGAATTCTTGAATTCTCAGACAGCCCCGTTCACTGGAGTAAACCGGCCTGGCCGGCACCAGCTAAGCAGAGCCAGAGGCTCCTAGAGGGTGTGTATGGGGAGAAGCTGGCCTAGCAAGGCCGCCCCTCCCTCTGCAGCCAGCCAGCCCCACCGGGGCAGGGGGAGTGTCCGGAGAGGCAGCTGAGAGCTGGGTGTGCGGCGGGGCCCACACCACGGAGAGCAGAGCAGGAGCAGAACGGCCAGGCCCAGGGCTCGGGGCAGCAGTGCCCCGGCGGTGTGGAACACTCCAGCTAAGGAGGAACTGAGAGCGAGTGGGTCGGATTTATCAAGAAGGCCCCGGGGGCCCGGGGAGGACGAAGGTCCAGATCCTCCCCGACTGCAAAGCCGGGTCACCAAGGCCCAGAAATATACAGTGACCGTGCCCCCCGGGGTCCAGATCCCGGGCCCGGAGACCTGAGTAGAGTCGGCTGACCTTTGTCCGGGCCCGGTGACGGCCACCCCCGCAGGCTCCTCCCCCATCTTCCCCTCCCCCTGTGAGAAAGGGAGAGCCGCCTGGGTGCTGAGTGGGGGGTGGGGTCTGAGGTCTGGACCTACGGCTCGGCTTTCCTCCTCCCTGGAATGTGCCCTCCCAGGGTGCAACCTTACCCGGGATCCCCTCCCAGCCGGCCTCTTATTTATAGTCCACAAGCACTGGCACTGGGGCCAACGCCCAGGAGGTTTGACCCCGGCTGGAAGCAGCAACAGCAGTGTCCCCCCGTTGGCACCATGCGGCCCCCCAGCCAGGCAAACTGTGTTCACACCCAACAGCCCACCCAGAGTCACGGGTCAGCGCGAGGTGAGCCCCTCGCCCAGTGCCCGCGTTAAAGATGTTATTGTGAAGACAGAGGCCACTCCTGTGCTTTCGCTGCACCCGAGTGTCCTCACAGGTCCACCCAGGGGCCGGGACCGGCCGGCACCCCCCGCCCGAGGGAGGCTGGATTCCTCAGCGTGCTTCTGCACCTGCGGCTTTCTCCAACACCCCCCTTCCTCCTCAGGGGCCTGGGCAGGTGGACTCCTGTGGCCCTCTCTGCCCTCCTCCCCCACCAGGGGACTCTAACTACTTCCAGGCAGGAGACCTTTTGTGTAGAGGCAGAAGGAGTCTAGGAGGAGAGCTGGGGGACCAGAGGGCCAGGGGACGGGGCAGCTGACTCCCAGCCCCAGAGCTCGCTTGGCCATGGGCATGGGTCCAGGGGAAGACTTCCTGGAGGAGGAGGTGGACTGAACAGGCCTGAGGCATTAAAGGTGATTTCTCTGCAGTGGCTGAAGGAGGGAATAAGGCAGAAGGGGGGCTGGGTAGAATCAGGATGGGGAGGGACCCCAGCAGTATCCACCCTGGGAAGGAAGGGCCCCCTCTGCCTTCCTCAGAGCTGGAGTTGATCTCCACGGAGAGGAGGCGGCAGGAGCTCTATCTGGTTGTGTGGGGCAGAAGGGGTGGGGTGAGGGGTCGGGGCGCCCCGCAGGAGCAGAGGTTAGGAAGGACGGGCTGGCATTCTGGCTGGAGGGCCGGAGCCCGGTCCGATGGCCCAGGGCCCTGAGTGCCAAACCGCTGGCTGCCTTGGTTTCCTCAACCGAAAGGCAAGGGAGGTTACACGGAGAGCGTTCCACCGTCAGGGTCTCGGGCGATTCTAAGAACCCTCCGCCCCTGCCCTCCCTCCCCTAATCCCTCCAGCGGGGATCTGGGAGGAGGTGCAGGGCCTGCTGCCCCGGGCCTGCCCACCCCCCAGCCTCACGCATGGACGCCCGCCTCAGCCGGACGCTGCAGGTGTGGCTGGGCCGGCCCTAATTAGCGGAGCCCCGCTGAGCTTTTGCCGGGGAAGGCGGTGGGGAGGTGGGAGCAGGAGGGGCCCGCAGCCCGAAGAGCAACCCGAAGTGTCAGCTAGGACAATGGAGAGGGGGTGGGCAGAGCAGCTGGAGGGAGTGTCTGCAACGTGTCCGTGCCCCTCAGGGGTCTTCTCGTCCAGCCCTTGCCTCTAGCACCACCTCCGGGGTCAGGGACGTGCCCCGGGCTGGGGTAGGGCCATAGCCTCGAGTGCCACAGGCTACTGTCCTGACTTGCGGTGGGCCCTAGGAGAAATCCACCGACGTCCTGGGCCTCAGTTTGCCACTCCGTGCGCTGGACACCATCAGAGTTGGGGGTGGGTGCAGACAAAAGACCTGCCTTCCAGTCAAGGACACCTTTGTTGCTCAGCCATCACCTTGGCTGTGTCCAAACCAGACAGCCTCTCAGAAAAGATATTGTCTAGTCCTGCAGAGGAGACACCCTGGTCTGAAGGGAGAGACACAATCTGTCTCCAGTAACGGACAAGCTGGAGAGCAGGGCACCCACTTGGGTGCCATCTGTGGGACTTCAGAGGGGAAAGGACCCAGTGAGCTGCCACAGTTAGTCAAGGGCGAGGCCTCGGACAAAGGAAGGCAATAGCCAGAGACTGAACCGAAATGGCCACGTAAGTGGATTATCTGCGATGAAAGGTCCAGGCTATGGAGTGATGTATTCACCCAGCAACTAGAGCCAAGAACCGTGTCCGCGGGAAGGCTGGGAAGGCAGCTTATGGATGAGGCTGGTGTGATGAGATGGGGACTTAGAGACCTCATGCTGCGTAGAACTGAGAAGTGCCGAACACCCAGCTCTGCTGCAGGCAAGCACTTTGCCTGGGCTCCCCAAGAACCAGCCCTCCTTGGGAGCTGGAGGGGCCCCCCACATCCAGATCGCTCCCCTCTTTGTGCCCATGACCTTCACCGCTCCTCCCCTGGCAGGTAGAGTGTTGGGTGTCAAGGTTAATGCATTTCACTTGGCAGAAGCCTGTGAAATGGGGGAGCCAGTTGTGAAGAGCCCTTCCCCTCCAGCACCCCCATTTCCTTACCCGGCCCACCCACTCTGCGTCTTTCTTCTGGCTGGTCTTGGTATTTTCTCCACAGGGCCAGGAAGATGCCAGCTCTTCCCCAGGGCTATTGAAAACGCGGGTCTCCCTGCCCCGTGCTCCTTCCCCTGTTCTCACAACCCTCCACCCTCCCTCTGCTGGGCTCCCTGGCTCCTCTCTACTTCACACAGTCCTAGTAACCCAGAGGGTTTGATCAAAATGCCCCCTGGGCAGGAAGGGCTGTTTGGTGATTTTCTTGGTGGGCAGGTTGATGCCCTGGCCTCTGCCCTCACCCTCTGGAGGCTGGGGTCTTCCTGTGCCTACAACCCCTTTAGCCTGTGTATTCGCTTTCTCATCCCTTCCATTCTACCTTCACAGGGGTGGCAGGAGCCAGAGTAGGTGACAGCGTCCTTATTTGGTTTGGGGCTGGGAAGGCGTTTGTGTATATGTAAGAGGAACACATAGGTCCTGATGTGGGAAATACGGGAATGGGCTGGTGGGACAAGGTGACGCCTTCCATAATTCATCCAACAAATATTTACTGTCTATCATAGGCCCACACTCTTCTAAGAGGTGGAATCCAGCAGTGAACACTACAGACACTCCCGCCCTCACGTGTCTTGGAACTGATGTGTCCTCTTGCACAAGGGAAGTGAGCCTGTGCACGCCAGACACGCTGCCCTTCTTTCTGTTCCCCAAAGGCCCCGAGTTCTTTCTCTGGGCCCCTGGGCCTCCTTATCTCTGCCAGATGTGCCCTTTGTCCAGCTGTCTGGGGGCGGCCTGGATGACTCCACTTGACCTTGGAGCCTCAGCTCAGATGGCCCTTCCTGCAAGGCGCCTCCTCCATGAGCTCCAAGCCTGGTGATCAAACCCATTCCCACCCACCCTACTCTTTCCCTTCAGAGCAGTTGGCAATTATTTCATCTTTATCCCCTTTTAAATTGTAGGCTCCACGTTTTATTTGCCTCCTTTATTTGCCTAGCCCAGTATTGCGAAGGCATCTGAGAGGCAGGCTTGAAGATAGGACGGGAGGAGGGAGGAGGGAAGCAGAGCTTGGAGGGCAGGAGTGAGATGTCAAGAGCCGGGTCCCAGCCTTGAGGTCTCAGCATCCAAAGGTATGAAAATAGGCTGAGGAGTAGCCAGAGAGGTGGGGGGGGAGGGGCAGGGCGGGGCCTCCAGGGACCTGCAGGAGAGAGTGCATCCAGGCCCTGGTCCCTTCCAGGGGCAAAGCCAGACTGGAAGGTGAGGTGTGGGTGGCAGGTGGAGGGAGAGGGCAGTGGAGCCGGGCTGTGATCGTCACTGGACAAGGATTGGGGTGGAGGGCGTGATTTTAAGATGGAAAGTACCAGAACTTGCTTGATGAGACGGCCACAGAGAGAAGGAGCGCTGGCCCATCACCCCAGTGCTCAGCCTTCTCTAGGGCCTGGTTCCCAGTGCCGGGGAGGGGCTGGCTTAGATGGAAGGTGGGACACCACCTCCATGGGAAAAGGACAAGAGAATGGCTCAGGTGCACGTGGGGGCTGGTAGTATGAGGGCAGGAAGGGGCGGGGAGTGCCCCAGCTCTGGGCCCAAGTCCGAGAAGAACTTAGCTTTCTTGAGTCTTCCTAATAGTCCTTAAGCTCCGGAGAACATAGAAAACATCTGTGCAAGGATCACCTTGCCCAGTCGGTCTTCCTAGACTAAGTCCCCAGGAAAGGAACTTCGATCTGACAAAAATAAGGGGTTGACCACTGAGCCCCGCTTAGGTTCACCTGGCAAGAGCAGCTGGGCGGCAGGCCTGTTGAAACCATGAGGGCGGGTGGGAGCCCATGTGGTCTGATAGGAAGCACGAGGGGGGCCCCGCCCCTGCTCTGCCACAAGGGTCTGTGTCCCTGGGCGGGCTTTCCAGCCCTCTGAGCCCCATTCTCCTGGCCTGTTGAGAGGAGGGCTGGACCGCTCTCCTGTCGGAGGCCCTTCCAGCCTGGGAGTGACCCAGCGACCTCACAGACACCCCTGACCATCCTGCCCTGCCAGGTTCCTTCACCCCAGTTGTCCCATTGGGACTTCAAAAGGACCCTGGGGAAGGGCTACCGTGTCCCGGGGTCATGGGTGATGGAAGGACCCAGGGTCCCTCAGCTAGCGCCTCACAGAACCAAAGTAAGCTTCCTGTCTGCCAGTCTGTGCTTCTCCTACTGGGGTCCCCGGCACTGGAGCTGGGAAGTATTTCCTGACGTCTAACCCAATCCCTCCCTGTAAGTCGAGCTCACATCCCCATCTGTGGCTCTGTCCAGCCATCAGGACGGGGGCAATCTGCTTCACCCTCCTTTGTGGCTCTGCTCTCTCCCCGCTCCCACAGGCGCCCAGTGAGGCCGGCCTCGTGGCAGAGCAGGGCCCTGGCTGACTTTTCTCACTGATGCCTGCACCCCCAACACACACACACACACACACACACACACACAGAGTGCCCAGTCAGTGTGGGGTGATGGAGAGAAGTGTGGTCCTGCTGAGGGGCAGGGAGGGCAGCTCTCATCACATCTCTAGCTTTGGAAAATGCTGTGGGTCAGAGAGGAGGGTGTAGTGGGTAAGTGGGGGCCGAGGCCAGACGGGAAGTAGCCTCAGAGATGAGAAAGGCCTCTGATGGCTGGGGGGGTCGGGGGGGAGGACTCGAGGGGCCTCTGCCCTTGCCCTGGCCCTCCCCCAGCCTCCTGCAGGTGTCCGAGGCAGCGGGGGCCCTGCCGGCAGGGGCATGACCCTTACAGCAATGGTGGCTGGCCCTGTCACAGCTAATGACCCTGACGGCCCAGGCTCCAGAGAGGGGAGGGGGTGGTGCTTAGAGGGAGGGAAGGTGGAGGATGCTTGTGTGTGTGTGTGTGTGTGTGTGTCTGTCTCTCTGTCCGGGTGTCGGTGTGAGACCCTCACCCACCCCCACCCCTCCCCCAGCCTACAGGACTGTGTGCAGCGTCAATGGGCCCCTGGTGGTGCTGGACCAGGTCAAGGTAAGACTTCTGTCTCTTCCCAGGCACCATGGCCAAATCCCAGAGCTCCCAGCCCCTATACTGATCTCTTCTAAATTGCCCTGCCCCTAGGTGGCCCCCATGCTCCCACCCCCTTCTTCTTGACCCCCAGGCACCCACCTCCACATTCTCCCTCCCTGGCCACCTGAGGTTTTCTTTTCCCGCCTTTTCTGTGGGTCCCGCTGTGGGCCTTAAGAGACCTGCTCCTACAGCAATGAACAGGGGCACTGCAGCAATTGTGCCTCTTTCTTCATCAGTAGAATGGCTGTGTCTAACTTCCCCGGAAGGCAGGACTCTCCCACCTGCCTTTCACGGGTCTTCTTTTAAAAGGAAGAGGAGGAGGTGGCAGGCTAACCAGCTAACTCTCCAGAGCTTGAGGTTTTCAAAGGTCTTTGGACTCTCTCAGCCTGGGAGCCGGCAGCTTGAGCTGGAAGTGAGGCGGGCCTCACGGAGGAGGTGGGGTGCGGGCGACTTGGTGTCCTCGGGGAACCGTAGGACCATGGCAGACACTGGCAGTATTCTGAGTCCCAGGTTGGGGATTCTCGAGGCATAAAGAGCTCTGCAGAGCTACCCGATCACTCTGCTTTCCCCCCAACCAGTTCCGCCCCTGTCTCCCGCCCCACGCCACCCAACCCCAAACTGGAAATCTGGGTGCCATATTGATTCCTCTCTTCCTGGCCCATGTTCTGTCGGCAGTCTCCCACCCACCACACCCTTATCATGGCCATGGCCTCTGGGGCCCCAGCCTGGCGCCCTCCCATCCTCTACCCTGCAGCCATGCAGCCCTGACCCCTTCCCTCTGCTGCTCCAAACTCACTAGGTCTCCCCGTGGCTTCACCTTACAGGCCCTCTGTCCTATAAGGGTCCTGCATACCTCTCCACATCTCATCACTCTCCCTTCCGCACTTAGAAACCCACACTGTCTCTGTGTGAAGCTGCCATTTGATGTCTCTGGGCCTTTGCACATACTCTGCCTTCTCCACTACCTCTCCCCCCACCCCCGTCCCTTCCTCTGACTCACCTTCTCCTGGAAGCAGTGAGCCTGACCCTGCTCTCGGCTTTGTGTACTGTCTTGCTGGCAACATCCATCGAGGCATTTGGTCACCACCTGGCCGCATGTCTTCTCCCTGTCCCTCCCCACCCACCACAATGTGCCCTCCTATTGGACTTGGATGGTGTCTATAAATCCCAAGCTCCCAGAGCCCCACGTTGCAGTTTTACTGAACACCTAGCCCGTCATGGGGGCTCAGTTTGTTCAAAGGAAGGGTGAGTGAATGAATGAATGAATGAGAGCATGAATAAGTATGGGCCTGTCAAAATCTGAGCCAACTATATTAAAGAGATCAGACCCACTCATTTCTGGAAAACAGATTCCAAGTTCATGGAGACCTCACAGTTGGGCCCATTAGTGTCAGGGACGCCCTGGGAAGAAGTGTGGCGGAGCTGGTCTGCACGTGCGCACTGGAACCAGACCGTGTGATTCAGGCTTCTTGAACTTTAATCCCAGATCCATCCCACCCTTTCTATTAACTACCCGTCAATTCTAGATCAGCAGCATCAGCACCACCTGGGAACTTGTTAGAAATACAGATTCTTGGTCTCTACCCGAGGCTGACAGAATCAGAAACTCTGAGGGCCCAGAAGTTTGTTTTCACAGCCCTCTGGGTGATCTGATGCTCCCTGAAGTCTGAGAACCATCTGTCTAGGACTGTAAATCCCGGTTTCCTCATCCATTAAATGACAATAGGGGACTTCCTTGGTGGTCCAGTGGTTAAGACTCTGCATTTCCACTGCAGGGGGCATGGGTTTGATCCCTGGTTGGGGAACTAAGATCCCGTATGCCCTGCAGCAAGGCCAAAAAAAAAAAAAAAGACAATAGGATCGTTGTGAGGATCAAATCAGATAAATGTATTGTTATTATTCCTCCTTGAGAACAGCTAGCGAGAGCCCTGCCTGGATGAGGAAATGCTAATATGCCTGATTAAATAAACAGTTGGTGAATCCCCTGCCCCTTTGCCCACCTCTGCCACACTCCCTGTCAGTCTATATAGGACTCTGTATGGAGAGTCAGTACCTATGCAGACATCCATTTTCCAGCTGTAAGGTGGGGCTGGACTACGAAACTGGGGATAGAGTCCCAGGCTATGGTTCTGTGATTATTGGACACATCGGTAACTCGTGTAGAACAGAGTAACTGGGTGATGGAGACACCCAGAAAATCCTGGGCTTGCAGAGGGAAAGAAAGGAATCAGAAGTTGACAGTCTCATAAGTGCAGGAGATGAAGGCACCTTTATGCACCCTTCTCCACTCTCCCACACTCCTTGTTCCAGAGTTGCTTGGGCAAAAATGCCACAATTCTGTCTCTATAGCGCCACCTTCTGCCCGAATTGAATCACACAGGCAACAACGCTTTCTGCTTCCATCCTTCTCAAATGGAAAAATATTGGGGGGAAGAATTTTGCGTAGATCCAAAGTTCTTAGACAGGTAATCAGGGCCTTGAAATTGTATGAAAACCTCTTAAGGTAGCAGCCTGGGTTGAGGCCCAATAATGTGCATTCCTGACAAGCTCCCGGTGGCCAATGCTGCCGGGAGGGTCGGATCACCCTCGGAACCGCTGTTCTAGAGGATCTTCCGCCTGCTATATTCTGTGATTCAAACCGGCCCTTGTTTGAGATTCACATTACCCACCAGTCTTGGTTCCAAATGTCTGTGGCTGCTCCCAAACTGTTCAGGGAAAAAGCTTTCAAAATTGTGTGCATCAGCTCCAAAAACAATTTCCAAAGAGGAGTTCCCAAACTGCCCTGGACCTTGTCAGGGGGAGAAGCCTTGGAAGCAGCACGCCCTGTCCAAGTCCTGCCAGGCTTGCTAAGAACTTCCCAGGCTCCTGAGTGGATGCGACAGCACCCCTGTGCCTGACCCCTGGCTGGTTGGGAGCTCGGTTGAATCTCCAGCAGAGGAGGTGGGCTACACTGAACAATCCACACTCCCTGCAATTCTCTTAGTAACCAACAATGAGAGCTGAGAGAATCAGGTCTGTGGCTGGGAAACGGGGTATTGGAATTCTCCCGCTGCACACACTGCTCTAAGTGGCTAAACCCACCCTTCCCACCAGACAAATAACTGGCTTTCTCTTCCTAAAGGATTCCAGACAACACCCTCCATGCTTGGGCGCCATGGTTCTGAGAGTTCTTCCTCCTATCTGGCTGTAACCTCTCTGCTGTTTAAAGTTCACTTTCTGTGATGTTTCATCTTTCAGGGACACACAGTGTGCCACCTCTTCTCCCCTCTCCATCACCCACACAAACCCACATACCAACGATCGCTTTTTTTTTTAAGGTAATAGAGAATTTTAAAAATATATTTATTTTGACTGTGCCGGGTCTTAGTTGCGGCATGCGGGATCTTTAGTTGCGGCACACATGTGGGATCTAGTTCCCAGAGCGTGGAGTCTTACCCACTGGACCACCAGGGAAGTTCCCAAAGGATAGATTTTTATCAGCCTGCTGCCTGTTTTTCATTGGGCCCACTGCCTAATTGCTTTGGGGCCCGCTCAGGCCGGTGTTCCGTCCAGCATTTTTCCTCCTGAGGTTAGCAGCCCCCCATCTGCGTCCCAGACAATGAGGCCAGTGGCCATTTCAGACAGAGAGAGACACAGGCCCACAGAGAGCGGAAGAGGGGTTGGAGCCAGGACTTGTATTTAACTTGTTTCCCGGGGCCTCGCAGCCCTTGCTCTTGGGCTCCCTCTTGTGGTTGTGAAGCCAAAGGCTGTCTGGCATCAGCCCCTCCGCAGACCTCAGCACTCCTCTTGGGGCGAGCCCCTTCCCCCAGTGACCCCATTCAGCGGGGCCTGACAGTGGTTTAGGAGGGAACAAGATGGCCTTCCTGGCATCCTCTTCACAGGACAAGGAGGAGCCCAAGCCAGAGCTTCTCTCAGTGACTATCAGAGCTGGGAATCCTCCTGTCTCAGGTTCAACCTCCGGTCTCAGGGAGCCCTGGGGGGAGGACCCCACCTTGCTCACACCCCTTTGGGGAATTGAGCCATCCACCTCTCTTCCCTGACCCTGAAGGTCACTGGTTTGTGGACAGCAGGGGATATAATGATGGTGACAACGACGTCACTGTACTTGAACATGTTCCCCTACCCCCCCTTTGTTTTTTGGCCGCACTGCGCTGCTTGCCGGATCTTCGTTCCCCATGGAACCCCGGCCCCCTGCAGAGAAAGCGCGGAGTCTTAGCCCCTGGACCGCCGGGGAATTCCCCCCCATTTTTTTTTTTTTACATTTTAATTACACGCACATACAAAACACGCTTTTTGTAACTAGTGAAATAAAAGACACAAAGTTAACTATTTGCCCCTAACCTCTTTATTCCCAACCTCTTGTGATAACCAATGTAAATATCCTGCTGTGTATGGGCAAATATAAGCAAGTTAGATGTTTACGTTGGTGTTAGTCTCTTAAAATGTATCGAGTATTTCTTCCATGTCAGTAGATCCACATTTTACTCATTCTTTTTGACAGCGACTATGGTTTGGACATAACCGTGGTATGGATGTACCGTGATGTATTCCATTTTTGATAGACAATCAGCATGTTTCCAGGTTTTGCTATTACAAATAGTATAGCAATATATATCCCTTTTATACTGGTGCCCTTATTGCCAAAGGATAGATTCCCCCAAAATGAAATTGCTGGTTCAAAGTGTATATTTATTTTTTAATAGATACTGACAATTTGGAGCAAAATTGCTTGCCCAGCAAGGTTGTGGTAATTCATACTCCAACCAGCCATGCATGAGAGGACCCACTTCCCAGCATCCTTGCCAGCACTGAATATGTGCTCTCCAGTAATTTTGCCTAATGGTTAAGACTAGTCCTATCTTGCTTTTATTTGCATTTCCCTGATGACTAGTGGAGTTGAGTATCTTTTTATCTGTTGAGATCTCACTTCCTCCTCTGTGACCATTTCCTACACATTGAGTTGTACGTTTTGCTTTGTTTATTGTTCACCTTTGTTTATGGTATGCCATACAGAAATTTCAAATATTTATATTATCAAAGATTTCTATTTCTTTGTTTATGGCTTCTGGATTTCTTATCTTGCTTAAAGATGTCTCTCTTATCCAGCTTTTAACTGGATTATTCCATAAAAAAGGAAAGAAGAAAAGCTCTTCTGGTATTTTGTTTGTTTTAGTTTTATATTTAAATTTTTATATGCCTGGAATGCGTTTGTGTTTATGATAGGGATAGATACCCAGTGTATTAGCACCATTTGTACAATAAATTCTTTTTCCCTATGAACTTATATGCCACATTTGTTCTCTAATAGTCTCCTAAAATCTGGGATCTGTTTCTGGACTCTAGCCTTCCAACATCTCCGTTCATCTGCCTCACGCCAACACTGACCACTTGACCTCAGCAGCTTTAGAGCACGTTTTAATATCTGACAAGGCAAGCCCTCCACCCCTGATCTTTTCCATAACTGTTTTTGGATATTCTCAGACATTTACATGAATTTTAAGATCATTTTATCAAGTTCCAGGAGAAACAATCCATTGGGAAAGCATTGAATTTATATACTTTTGAAAAGGATTTATATTTTTATGATAGTAAGTCATTCTGTCTTGGAAAACACTATTGCTCTCCATTTGTTCAGGGCTTGTTTTCTGTCCATTAGTAAGATTTTATTATTTTCTTGTACCTTTCTTGTTAAATTTATTTCCAGATATTTTATGGGTTTTGGCCCTATTGTGGATGAAATATTTTTCTCCATTTCCTCTTCCGTTCACTGCTGGAATAGAAAAAAAAAAAGAGATTGTTTCTTTTTCACTTTTTGCATAAATTTTGTTTAATGATACGTTTTAATATTCTGTGATTCTTTTGGGGGGAACACTCTTCTTAATTGAAGTATAGTTGATTTACAATATTGTGTTAGTTTCAGGTATACAGCAAAGTGATTCAGTTTTATATATATATATATATTTTTTTTAATGAGAAGCTTTTTTTTAAAATAAATTTATTTATTTTTGGCTGCATTGGGTCTTCATTGCTGCACGCGGGCTTTCTTTAGTTGCGGTAAGCGGGGGCTACTCTTTGTGGTGGTGCGCGGTCTTCTCATTGTGGTGGCTTCTCTTGTTGCGGAGCACGGGCTCTAGGCGCGCGGGCTTCAGTAGTTGTGGCACGTGGGCTCAGTAGTTGTGGCTCATGGGCTCTAGAATGCAGGCTCAGTAGTTGTGGCGCACGGGCTTAGTTGCTCCGCGGCACGTGGGATCTTCTTGGACCAGGGTTTGAACCAGTGTCCCCTGCACTGGCAGGGGGATTCTTAACTGCTGCGCCACCAGGGAAGCCCTATATATATATATATTTTCAGATTATGAGATAAATCAGGAGTGTGGGATTAACAGGTACAAGCTACTTAAATAAAATAGATAAGCAACAAAGATTTACTCTATAACACAGGGAACTATACTCAATATCTTAAAATAACATAATGGAAAATAATCTGAGATTGATTTTTATATATTTATCTTGTATACAGCCAAATTCTCTTATTAATCCTGGGTGGGGTTGTTTTTGTTTTTAACTAGATCCTCTTAGGGTTTTTTAGATATACAATATCATCTGCAAATAAAGGGAATCATGTCTCTTTTTCCACTGGCATACTTTAATTTGACTTTTTATTGAAACAATTTCAAATTTATAAAAAGTTGCAAAAATAAAAATAGTACAAGGAATATCCATCTACCCATTTGTTCTGTCATTGCTCTGAGTGTATATGCATATGTGTGTGTGTGTGTGTGCTTAATTTTTTTTTTTTTTTAGATATTTTGAGGGTAAGTTATGCCCAAAACTCTAGTGTGTATTTCCAAAGAATAAGGATATTCTCTTACACAACCACAGTAGTTATCAACTTTAGAAATTTACACTGATACTTTAATCTACAATCTATATTCCAATTTGTAAGCTGACCTAATAAAGTCTTTTATAGCATTTTTCTCCCTCCAGTATAGGATCCAGTCTAAGGCCTGGTATCACATTTAATCATCATGTCTGTTTAGCCTGGAATATTTCCACAACCTTTCTTTTTTTTTTTTTTTTTTTTTTTTTTTTTTTTTAATTTATTTTTATGGCTGTGTTGGGTCTTCATTTCTGTGCGAGGGCTTTCTCTAGTTGCGGCAAGCGGGGGCCACTCTTCATCACGGTGTGCGGGCCTCTCACTATCGCGGCCTCTCTTGTTGCGGAGCACAGGCTCCAGACGCGCAGGCTCAGTAGTTGGGGCTCACGGGCCCAGTTGCTCCGCGGCATGTGGGATCCTCCCAGACCAGGGCTCGAACCCGTGTCCCCTGCATTGGCAGGCAGATTCTCAACCACTGCGCCACCAGGGAAGCCCTTTTTTTTTTTTTTTTTGATAAATTTATTTATTTTATTTTTGGCTGCGTTGGGTCTTCATTGTGGTGAGCAGGGGCTACTGTTCGTTGCGGTGCACGGGCTTCTCATTGCAGTGGCTCCTCTTGTTGTGGAGCACAGGCTTTAGGCACGCAGGCTCACTAGCTGTGGCTCACGGGCTCTAGAGCGCAGGCTCAGTAGTTGTGGCACACTGGCTTAGTTGCTCCGCGGCATGTGGGATCTTCCAAGACCAGGGCTCGAACCCATGTCCCCTGCATTGGCAGGCGGATTCTTAACCACTGCACCACTAGGGAAGTCCCAGTTTTTCTATATTTAGAACGTTTCAAAATTTCCAAATGTATGAAGTTTTTCTAACTATCCTTTTGTTATTGATTTCTGACTGACTTTGATCAAGATCAGAAAACATGGTACAGCTTGATGTGTTCGAAGTGATATCCTTTTCATTATTTTCTATTTCTTCTGTGATTTTAGTTTTGATTTCCTCTAATGTCCAAGGAGTAACTTAGAGGAGTACTTTAATTTCCCAGAATATTAGAAACATTGCAGGGAGAGGTGCAGTCTTTTTTACCATTTATTCTTATTGAATTAAGATTATGACTTACCCCTGAAGTGAATCAAGGAAGCCAGGTGGATGCGCAGCAAGGTGAGGGAGACTGGGCGATGCTATGCATTCTCTCCAGGACCTCCCCTGGGAAGGAGGTGCAGGTAGAGGACTTAGCTCTCCTGGTGCTGACCAGAGATGAGGACCAGTGTCAGCTGGGAGCGTCTGCTCTCCCAGCCCAGCTTCTTTGGCTTGGCTCATAGCCTCATCTAGACCTTGGTTCCTGAAGCACACACAGACAGCGGAGCTTGGGGATTCCCTTGAGGCAGACATCCACCTACCCACTTGCTGCCTGTGGTCCTGGAGGGACAGCCTGATTGTTTTTTTTTTTTAATTTATTTTTTATTTATTTATGGCTGTGTTGGGTCTTCGTTTCTGTGCGAGGGCTTTCTCTAGTTGCGGCGAGCGTGGGCCACTTTTCATCGCGGTGCACGGGCCTCTCACTATCGCGGCCTCTCTTGTTGCGGAGCACAGGCTCCAGACGCGCAGGCTCAGTAATTGCGGCTCACGGGCCCAGTTGCTCCGCGGCATGTGGGATCCTCCCAGACCAGGGCTCGAACCCGTGTCCCCTGCATTGGCAGGCAGATTCTCAACCACTGTGCCACCAGGGAAGCCCCTGTTTGGTTTTTTAAATTGAGTTATAATGTGTATACCATAAACTTCACTCTTTTCATATGTATAGTTCAGTGGGTTTTAGTCTATACACAAAGTTGTGCAACCATCACCACTACTTGATTCCAGAACATTTTCATCACCTCAGAAAGAAACCCTGAACCTGTTAGTTGTCACCCCCAATCCTCCCTCCTCCCGTCCCCAGCAACCACTAATCTTTTTATTTTGTGGATTTGACCAGTCTGGACATTTCATATCAGTGGAATTATATACTTTGTGGCCTGTTGTGTCTGGCTTCTGTCACTTAGCATGATGTTTTCAGGGTTCATCCATGTTGTATTATGGATTAGTACTTCATCCCTTTTTTTTTTTTTTAATTTGTTTATTTTTGGCTGCGTTGCACGCGGGCTTTCTCTAGTCATGGCAAGTGGGGGCTACTCTTCCTTGCGGTGCTCGGGCTTCTCATTTCTCATTGCGGTGGCTTCTCTTGTCGCGGAGCATGGGCTCTAGGCGCGCGGGCTTCAGTAGTTGCAGCACACAGGCTCAGTAGTTGTGGTGCACGGGCTTAGTTGCTCTGCGGCATGTGGGATCATCCTGGACCAGGGCTCAAACCCGTGTCCCCTGCATTGGCAGGCGGATTCTTTTTTTTTTTTTTTTTTTTAATTAATTAATTAATTTATTTATTTATGGCTGTGTTGGGTCTTCGTTTCTGTGCGAGGGCTTTCTCTAGTTGCGGCAAGTGGGCGCCACTCTTCATCGCGGTGCGTGGACCTCTCACTATCGCGGCCTCTCTCGTTGCGGAGCACAGGCTCCAGACGCGCAGGCTCAGTAATTGTGGCTCACGGGCCTAGCTGCTCCGTGGCATGTGGGATCTTCCCAGACCAGGGCTCGAACCCGTGTCCCCTGCATTGGCAGGCAGACTCTCAACCATTGCGCCACCAGGGAAGCCCTGGCAGGCGGATTCTTAACCACTCTGCCACCAGGGCAGTCCCTTTCATCCCTTTTTAAAGCTGACATATTCCACTGCCTGGATATCCCACCTTTTGTTTATCCATTTGTCAGTTTGTGGACATTTGGGTTATTTTCACTTTTTGCCTATAATGAATAATGCTGCTATCAGCCTTCATATGCAAGTTTTTATGTGGACATGTGTTTCCATTTCTCTTGGGTATACACCTGGGAGTGGAATTGCTGGGTCATATTGTAACTCTATATTTAACCTTTTGAGAAACCACCAGACTATTTTCCAAAGTGACCACACAATTTTACATTCACACCATCAGTGTCTGAACGTTCCAGTTTCTCCACAACCTTAACACTTGTTATTATCTGTCTTTTTTATTACGGCCATATTAATGAGTGTGAAGTGCTGTCTCATTGTGTGATTTTGCGTTTCTTTAGTGACTAATTAGTTGAGCATCTATGTGCTTATTGAGCACATGTATATCTTCATTTAGATCCTTTGCCATTTTTAAAATAGGGTATTTGCCTTTTATTGTTGAGTTGTAAGATTTCTTTATATATTCCACATGTCGGCCTGATGCTTTCTACACTGATCAGAATGAATACTTCACTTGATCTTAGCCAAAAGCAAAGTGATTGCCTGATTCTTTTTATTCGTGAAGCCTGTGAGGACTACACAGCCCCATGATCCCAGCCCCACGGCTAGGGAAAGATTGCCACTGGTAGATGGAGACACCTGGGAGCTGAGGAGAGAACTTTGCCAGTGTGTTCACCATTAGTCCACAGGGGCACAAACAACGGTGCTGTCAGGAGACCTAAACAGCCATAATAGCTACTACATTTTATTGAGCTGTTGTAAGGTCCCAGCACCAGCTAATGACTTTCCATATATTTCCTCCCCACAGCAGCCTTATGAAACAGGTGTTAGTATTATTCCCATTTTAAAGATGAGGAAAGTAAGGCTCAGAGACATTAAGTAACTTCCACAAGGTCACACAGCTTCTAAGTGTCAGAGCTTCAATTCTAACCCTGGTCTTCCAACTCTAAAGTTGGTGCTCCTACCCACCCAGGTATACTGCCTCCCAATCAGAATTCAAACTTGCCACTTACCAGTCCCTGAAGTTCATTTCCAAGAGTATCTGGGCACAAGATGGGAGAAAGGAGCTTGAGACTGGGTCAAGGAAGTCTGGGGAGGAGACAGGGACTTCACCTCTGGTCTCACTGACACTCTGGGCTGCTCTCCCCTCCTGCCAGTTTGCCCAGTATGCTGAGATCGTCAACTTCACCCTCCCCAATGGGACTCAGAGGAGCGGGCAAGTGCTTGAGGTGGCTGGGACCAAGGCAATTGTTCAGGTAAGTGGTGTCAATAAGATGTTGGCTGGTTGAATAAATGAATGAATCCACAAAGTTTCCACACTATCTTATAAACTCCAAAGACAGAAAATGTTCTATTTCCCCTGAGAGAGCTTTGCCCGGAGCTGGACACAAAGGGAGCCTAGAATGGGAGGCCCCGTTCTCCCCAGCAAACCGCTTATTAGACTGACTAACCTCTTACCCTGTAGGTGTTTGAAGGGACCTCTGGGATCGATGCCCAGAAGACCACCTGCGAATTCACAGGGGACATCCTACGGACTCCAGTGTCGGAGGACATGCTGGGTGAGGGGTAGGGATGGGCAGGGTGAGGGCGTCATTCTGTCCGGCCAGCCCAGCTTCCCTGACCAAGTGCTTACCTAGCACACCGCACTGTCATTGCCTCTTTACCTAGTCTGCCTCCCCTGGGAGCCCTTTAAGGTCAGAGGTTGTGCCTTGTCTTTGACCCCCAACCCCAGCTCAGGGCCTGACATACAGCAGGTGTTCAATACATGAGGCAGGCAGCTTCAATAAATTAGAGGCAGAGGAGGTAACCATCTATTTGGGGTCAAGCTGAAACGAACTGCACATCCCCTAATTTTCTCCCAAGGTCTGCCATACCTTGCCCTCCTCCTTCCAGCCCTAAAACTCCCCATTAGAGTCATTTTCCTGGGCCAAGGCCTTGCCTGTAGAGGTTTCCAGGAGGGGAAGGAAGACCGCCAAGGAGGCAGTCACTGTAGCCAGCTCCCTGGGGGTAACCAAGGGCTGAGGGGAGGGGGACATGGGGCAATTGGGACGCGAGGGCTGGGTGAGAGCTGGTGGTGTGGAGGGTGAGCAGCCGTGAGACCCAGGGCCGTTCCTGATCGTCACCCATCCCCTCTCACCCACTCCCAGGTCGGGTTTTCAATGGCTCTGGCAAACCCATCGACAAGGGGCCAGTGGTCATGGCAGAGGACTTCCTGGATATCAATGGTAAGTGACTGAAGGCTCGGGATGGCTCTCGGGACCCAGCCCCCCAACTACCTTCCCCACTCCAGTCACTGCCCCTGTCACCTCGCCCCTTGGAAATTCTGCCCCAGATAAAGGCCAGGGCCATTGCCCAGGGCTCACCCCCAGTACTGGTCATACTAACAGGCAGGTCAGTTGAGATACGAGAGCAGCAAAAGCCGCTCTGTCTGGGGCCAGCTGCATTTCATGTCCCATTCCTATAAAATGCTATCATCATTGTGCAGAGTTCCCCAGGTGCCCAAGACCCTCACTCTCCTGCCTTCCAGCATCCACCTGCCTGCCACTTCTAATGTGCCTGGGTGGCACCGTCCAAGGGAGCACTGGACTGTGGCTATTTAAATACAAATTAATTCAAATGAAATAAAAGTTCATTTCAAAACCACATTGCGGGGCTTCCCTGGTGGCGCAGTGGTTAAGAATCCGCCTGCCACTGCAGGGGACACAGGTTCGAGCCCTGGTCCAGGAAGATCCCACATGCCGCGGAGCAACTAGACCCGTGAGCCACAACTACTGAGCCCGTGTGCCTAGAGCCCGTGCTCCGTGACAAGAGAAGCCACCACAAGGAGAAGCCCCCTCGCAACAAGGAAGACCCAACACAGCCAAAAATAAAATAAATTAATTAAAAAAAAAACCCACATTGTGCATGCTCAATAGCCACACGTGGCCAGGGCTACGTTTTGGGCAGCGCAGTTAGAGCACATTTCCATCACAGAAGAAAATTCTGTTAAACAGTGCTGCTCCGGAGTCTGGGGCAGGGGTGGCGGAGGGCGGGCAAGGCCTGGACCCTTGAGCAGGGTCCATGGTCACCGTCTCCCAGGCCAGCCCATCAACCCCCACGACCGCATCTACCCGGAGGAGATGATTCAGACGGGCATCTCGCCCATTGACGTCATGAACAGCATTGCCCGTGGCCAGAAGATCCCCATCTTCTCAGCAGCTGGGCTCCCCCACAATGAGGTGAGGACGTCAAGGGGCCTGTGGGCACGACCAAGGGGAAGGGATGGAGCAGAGGCCGGGGCTGGTGGGCCAGCAAGGGAGGCCTCCTGTGCAGAGCAGGCTGGGGTCACCGGCAGCTGTCTCCTGGCAGCTCAGGGACTCAGGGCCCCCAGACAGATCTCCAAGCCTCCATCCTGAGTGAGTGGGGCTCACACTGGCTCACAAGAGAGCCCACGGGTAGCCTCAGTGTTGAATGTCCTGCGCAGCTGAGCCCACGGCTCTACCACTGGTCCTTGCAATGGTCTTTACTTGCCTGCACTGAGCGAACTCCACCTCGGGCCAGCCCCACGGCCGTCTGAAGCTTCCCTGTGCAGGTTTCCTGCCTTACCCCCTCTACCCAGAGTGGACAGCCCATTTCTTCCCAGAGCAGCTGGTGTGACAAGGTTTCTAGATGCTCCCCCCCGACCACCCCCACTCCTCTACTCCCGGATGCGCCCTGGCTCACCCTCAAAACGCTCAGAGGGATTAGATGGCATAAGCGTCCCTGCCTTCCCCCTACACACACTCATCCTGGATCTGGACATGGCGACTGGAAGCTCCACACGCTGCAGGCCTGGGGCAAACCCCAGAGATACCCCTAGCAGGCTGGGGGGCAGAGGGGACTCTGAAGGGCCAGTTGCCCCTAACCCGTGGTAGGCAGTTGCTCTCTGGAACTGTTTTTCCGCCCTGCTCCTCATGACAGGCACCCTGGGTCCTCAGGTGCCACAGAATAAGGCAGCCCTCCCCTGAGAGCGGCTGTAGGACCTGGGGCAGCCCTTCCACCTTGCTGACCTTGGGTCCCTCCCACCGAAGGCCTTGGCGGGAGGATGGGCTGGGAATTACCCTGTCCATGCTCCTCAGTGGGCTGGCTCGAGTTCTGGTTCTGATGTCCTTCCTCCCATCCCCAGATCGCTGCCCAGATCTGCCGCCAGGCTGGGCTGGTGAAGAAGTCCAAGGCCGTGCTGGACTATCACGATGACAACTTTGCCATCGTCTTTGCAGCCATGGGGGTAAGAGGGGCTGGGCCGATTGGCAAGTTCTGGAAGCTATGGGCGGGCAGCCTTGGCCCCTGGCACACCCAGTCTTATGGGGGAGGCATTATCCTTCTTCTTGAGAAGCCGTCAAAGTCGGAGCCTCTCTGGTGGGAGAGGCAAGAGCACGACTGGAGGAGCGGGCAGTGTGTGCCCCACAGAAGCCCAGAGGCCACGGCAGCTATGAGATGAGCCCAGGACAGCTGGGGGAGGAGGGAATTTAGGGAGACAAGACAGCTTCAGAAAGGGGATCCCGGGGGCCCTTAGAGGGCCCAAGGCAGGGACGGGGAGTTTAGCAGGGAAGCAGCGGGTAGGGTGAGGGGCAGGGGTGGCACTGAGCAGAGCTGAGCCTGAAGTCTGAACCTCTCTCTGGGGATCTGATGAGACCCTATCCCGGACTGGGCAGCAAACCCAGCCCCTGCCCTCTCAAGCCCCAGGTTCACCCCAGTGAACGTTAGCAGGTCAGTCAATAGGCTTTACTGAGAAGAGATGGGAGGAGCCTGGGCCCCACCTCCAGCCCTCCCTGCTGTGTGTCCAGGTGAACATGGAGACAGCCAGGTTCTTCAAGTCCGACTTCGAGCAGAACGGTACCATGGGCAATGTCTGCCTCTTCCTGAACTTGGCCAACGACCCCACGTGAGCCGTCCCCTGGCACCCATACTGCCCTTAGGCAGCAGGCCCTGTCCCCTTCCAAGACCCAGAGTACCAGGTCTCAGGCATCCCAGAACTACAGCCATGGGCCAGAGCTGGGAGAACAACCCCTCATTGTGGAGATGGGGACACCGAGGTTGGGGAAGAGGTAGGGACAGCACACGGAGAGACAGGGAGCTGGGCCACAGCCTGCCTGCCACCTGCCGCCCCTCCGCCCTGCCCACAACCTGCATCCAGCCGCCATCCCAAGTCAGGGCTCCTCCTCCGAGACTCACTTCCACAAGGTCACCACTAAAGAGATATTTCCCTAAAGCATTCGCTTAGAAAAACTGCTATTTTAAATGTTGAGAAAATGTGAGTTTAAATCTGTAGGTTAGGTGATGAAAAAAAAATCTAATAAACTGTCCTGGGAACTGGAGGTACTCAGAAGGAACTCAAACCAGGTAGCAGAGTTCAGGGGGCCCAGATGACATCACCAGAGAAAAGTGCCACAGGCACAGAGCCCGGGGACTGAGGGTGCCTAGAGTGCCCCCAGTGGAAGGGGCTGCCAGGGCAGGCCAGCCTCTGACCCATGCCCAGCAAGGAATAGTGAGGGGAACAGTAAGGAAAGAACCCCGAGGACACCGAGGGTGTGAGCGCTCCAGCTGACCCAAGCTCGGGAGCCCTGGGGGACGAGGGACACTGTCCTCCTCATCAGTCACTCCTGGCCCTGCCTGTCCCTCTCTCACCCGGCTCCCTGCCTGTCCCAGCCTCTGTGCTCATTCCTACCTTGAATAGCAGGACGTGACTGAGGGCCCACTCCCAGGAACCATGGCCTGGATCTGGGGGCTGGGGCCTGGGGCTCATCTTACCCAGTCCTCTGCTGCTGTGCACTGTACCAGCTTCCCAGTTCACCACCCACTCAGCACTGGGGCCAAATGGAGCACAGGCCTGGGCCTCCAGGCTCTCTAAACATTGGCCGTACCTGCAGGATCGAGCGGATCATCACCCCGCGCCTGGCACTGACCACGGCTGAATTCCTTGCCTACCAGTGTGAGAAGCACGTGCTGGTCATACTGACGGACATGAGTTCCTACGCAGAGGCTTTGCGGGAGGTGAGGGGGCTGTAGTCACTGCGCCCAGAGCTGGCCCACGCAGGCCTGTCCCCACCCCTTTCCTCATGGTCAATGAGCCCCCCACTCCCCTTCCTTGTGTCAGCCTCTTGCCCCCTTTCTTACCCCAAGGCCCACGAATATTGCAGGTCTCAGCTGCCAGAGAGGAGGTGCCCGGGCGCCGAGGCTTCCCCGGGTACATGTACACAGACCTGGCCACCATCTACGAGCGGGCAGGCCGCGTGGAGGGCCGGGGCGGATCCATCACTCAGATCCCCATCCTCACCATGCCCAATGACGGTGAGCCGCCTCCCTGCCCACTACCCTCTGCAGCCCTCCTGCCCTCCCATCCTACCCAGACACTTAAAGGACCCATGCTTCTTTATACAGATGTGCAGTAGCTCTGTTCCTCCATCAGGGTAGACACTGTCCCTTCCTTGCCTCCCCCGATCACCCACTCCCGTGAGGGAATAGAACCTACATGGCCCTGAGTGGGTGGAGACCAGGATCTACACTGACACCAGTGCCTTTCCTTGCAGACATCACCCACCCGATTCCAGACCTGACGGGCTTCATCACAGAGGGACAGATCTACGTGGACAGACAGCTTCATAACAGACAGGTACTGTCCCCTCCTTACCCACTTCCTGCTCTCTCCACCATCTCCAAGGACACTGACTAATAACCAGTGTCCCACCGCCCCCTGTACTTCATCTCCCTGTGAATGAGGAGGGGCCAGACAAGGCTAACACCTAACAGGAGATAATCCCCAGGAAGACTGTTTGGTTCCCAGACAGAAGACAAGTCTGAGTGGAATCCAGCCTACCTGGATGTGGGACCTTGAGAAAATCATTTCATCTCTCTGATCCTAGGTTTCCTCATCTATAAAATGGGAATGATAATATATATCACACAGTTGCATTGTGGAGAATAAAATAAGTTGGTCCACAGAAAGCATCTAGCAGATCGTAGATACAAAATAAATATCACTTCTCTTTCCTTTCTAGTAATTTGCTTTGGTGAACAAAAACAATAGGTAACTGACATAAGTAGGTGGTGAATAATGTACCAAAGGGTTAGAAAATGTGTCTGTCCCATCTTAGGCCACCCCCTTACTCTTTCCTCTTTGTTTGGCAGCTTTTCTTTGCAACTATGAACTGTTAAGTTTCTACCTGGCTTTCGTCCAAATAATCAGAAGTTTTGAAATAGCGAGACTTTCATGAACTAATGTCATGTCATCACCCCCCTCCACTCTCCTGTCTAGGTGTGCACATGTAGACACCTGTATACCCAAGCCCTAGAATTTGTGGGCGATAGAGGAGGGCGGGGTGTGACCAGCCGACCTCTCTGTGGGATGAATAAGGACCAGTCTCCTGAGAACCACAGGGGGAGGGAAGACAAGTAGAGGTGGGAAAGAAGGGAAAGTTTGGACCCTGCCTTCTGACACGCCTTCTTCGCCCCGCCCAGATCTACCCCCCCATCAACGTCCTCCCTTCCCTGTCGCGGCTGATGAAGTCCGCCATTGGGGAGGGCATGACGAGAAAGGACCATGGAGATGTCTCCAACCAGCTGGTAAGGAGAGAGCCCAAGGGCTGGTGGGGAAGCTAGTTTCAGAAGCTGGAGCTTGGAGCCATAGCTGGACCACGAACTTTTCTCCTGGAAGAAAAAACTTCCTCCCCTTTCGGGGTCCCCGCACAGTCACATGGGGGAACATGGGACTCCTGCGGTAAGCCTGCCGTGACCGCTGACCCCCTCACCCCTTCACCAGTATGCCTGCTACGCCGTCGGGAAGGACGTGCAAGCCATGAAGGCAGTGGTGGGGGAGGAGGCGCTCGCTTCCGAGGACCTGCTCTACCTGGAATTCCTGCAGAAATTTGAGAAGAACTTCATCAACCAGGGTGAGGCGCGTTGGGGGCGTTCAGGCAGCAACCCCCTTAGTCCGACACCCACACGCGCACACACCCTTAACACTCCTGCTCTGTCCCTAGGTCCCTACGAGAAACGCTCGGTGTTCGAGTCTTTGGACCTGGGGTGGAAGCTGTTGCGCATCTTCCCCAAGGAGATGCTGAAGCGCATCCCGCAGAACATTATCGATGAGTTCTACTCCCGCGAGGGGGCGCCGCCGGACCCCGAGCCCGACACGGCGCTTTAGCCCCGCGGGAAGCCTGGCCCCGGAGCCAGGTCCTGGCACCGCTCTCGCCGGGCGCCCGATCTACACGCCCCGCCCCATCGTCTTGGTCCTCACACCTTAACCCATCGCTCCGTGCCCACCCTCAGTCCCCCACAGGTTATGGGGGGGCTCCTACGCTCCAGTCCTCTCCCTGGATTCCCCGACATGGGAAACAGAAGGTGGTTAAGCCTATATTCTCTGTCTTGTTCTGATAGGAGCATTTGTATTTTAAAAGTACCACCGTCCTCTCCCAGGAATTTATCTCATGTAAATACAAGATTGGCAAAACACTGATAATTGTTGGAGCTGCGGGGGGTACATGAGGTTCATTAAACTATTCTCTCCACCTTAAAAAAAAAAAAGAGAGAAAAAAAAGAAAAGGCTACATTAGTGTCTTAACAGGTGACAACAGAATTCTTCTTAGGGAGGTATTTATCTTTGTTAAAAAATATCTTGATAAATTTCTTGGGTGGAATGTGAGCTCATGGGCCATAGAAAGGACAATCTCAAGGCCACAAAAGATGTGTCTGATTCTAAACAGCTCTGCCTAAGAGATGCTAGGAAGGAATTTGGTTTGCTCCAGACAGGGAGGGGAGTTGCTGGGGAGATGGCCTGAGGAACAGTGGGGGCAGTGTGCAGAGGCTGAGGAAAGGCCCCCCAGTTCAGAAATGGGCAAAGAGCATCCTAAAAACCAGGATACTTGATGTTCCTTTGAAAGCTGCCTGCTCTTCTGTAATGCCATCCCTTCCTGTCTCCTCTGCCCCACCTATGATGAAGTCATGAATGCTTCCTAAGAGGTAGGGCAGGTTGGGAAGATAGAACTTCAGCAAAAGGCTGAGTTCCATTTCTGGGTCAATGTGTTATGGAACCAGGCCAGAATTCTTGGATCAAGAGCTGACACCAAAGAAGCCTTGAGAATAAAATTCCCATCCCCAAGACAATTTAGGGAAAGCTTTTGGGTGTCCACAGGACATAGGGTTGTTTTTACTTAAAAACAGCTTTATTGAGATGTGATTCACGTACCATACAGTTTACCTATTTATAACTGTACAATTCAACAACTTTTAGTATATTCACAGAGTTGTGCAATCATCACCACAATCAATTTTAGAACATTTTCATTACCTTAAAAAGAAACCCTGTACCCCAAGTTATCACTCCTCAAACCACTCTTCCGCCCCCTCCCCAGCCCAAGACAATCATTAACCTTTCTATCTCTGTAGCTTTGCCTACGCTGGTCAACTCATATAAATGGAATCATACAATATGTGGTCTTTTGTGTCTGGCTTCTTTCACTTAGTGTAATATTTTAAAGGTTCATCCATGTTGTAGCCTGTGTCAGTACTTCATTCCTTTTTATTGCTAAATAGTATTTCACAGTATGGATACACCTTTTATCTATTCATCAGTATATGGACATGTGGTTGAAGCAACTTTTCACTGTCATAAATAATGCTGCTATGAACAATCATGTACAAGTTTTTGTGTGGATGTATGTTTTTATTTCTATTGCGTACATACCTAGGAGTGAAATAACTGGGTGTCAGATGGTGACTCCCTGTTTAACCATTTGTGGAACTGCCAGACTGCAAAGCTACTTCCAAAAGTGGCTGCACCACGTTACGTTCCCCAACAATGCAAGAGGGTTCCAATTTCTCTACATCCTCAAGCACACTTATCTTTTTTCCCCCTTTTTTAAATTGAAGTATGATTAACTTCCAATATTATATTAGTTTCAAGTGTACAACCTAGTGACTCGATATTTTTATACATTACAAAATGGTCATCACAAAAGTCTGATTACTGTCTGTCACCATACAAAGTTGTTGCAATATTATTGACTATATTTCCTATGCTGTACATTACATTCCCGTGACTTATTTATTTTATCTGGAAGTTTGTACCTTTTTATCTCCCTCACCTATTTCACTCATCTTCCCCTACTCCCCTCCGGCAACCACCAGTTTGCGTTCTGTATCTATGAGTCTGTTTCTGTTTTCTTGTGGGTTTTTTTTTAGATTTCATATATAAGTGAGATCATACAGTGTTTGTCTTTCTCTGTCTGATATTTCACTTAGCATAATACCTTCTAGATCGATCCATGGTGTTGCAAATGGCAAGATTTCTTTCTTTTTATAGCTGAGTAATATTCCATTGTGTGTATATATGTATGTACCACATCATCTTGATCCATTCATCCATCAATGGACACTTAGTTTGCTTCCATATCTTGGCAACTGTAAATAATCCTGCAGTGAACATAAGGGTGCATGTATCTTTTTGAATTAGTGTTATTGTTTTCTTCAGAGAAATACCCAGGTGCGGAATTGTTGGATCGTATGGTAGTTCTATTTTTAATGTCCTGAGGAATCTCTGTACTGTTTTCCATAATGACTGCACCAATTTACATTCCCACCAACAGCACACGAGGGTTCCTTTTTCTCCTCATCCTTGCCAATTCTTGTTATTTGTTGTCTTTTTGAAATTAGCCATTCTGGCAGGTGTGAGGTGATATCTCATTGTGGTTTTGATTTGCATTTCCCTGATAATTAGTGATGTGAACATCTTTTCATGTGTCTCTTGGCCATCTGTACTCTTTGGAAAAATATCTGTTCAGGTCCTCTACCGTTTTTTAATCAGGGGAAAATGTCTATTCAGCTATTCTGCCCATTTTTCAATTGGGTTGTTTGTTTTTCTGATGTTGAGTTGTATGAGTTCTTTGTGTATTTTGTTTTGGTTTTTGTTTTTTTTGGCTGCACTGGGTCTTCATTGTGCCGCGCAGGCCCTCTAGTTGTGGCAGGTGGGATCTTAGTTCCCCGACCAGGGATCGAACCCACGTCCCCTGCATTGGAAGGCGGATTCTTAACCACTGGACCACGAGGGAAGTCCCTCTTTGTGTATTTTGGATATTAACTCCTTATCAGATTTATCATTTGCAAATATCTTCTCCCATTCAAGGCAGTCTTTTCATTTTGTTAATAGTTTCCTTCACTGTGTTAATCTTTTTAGTTTGATGTAGACCCAATTTGTTTATTTTTGCTTTTGTGCCCCTTGCCTGAGTAGAATATTGCTAAAACCGACGGCAGAGAGCACACTGCCTGTTTTCTCTAGGAGTTTCATGGTTTCAGGTCTTACATTTAAGTCTTTAACCCATTCTGAGTTTATGTTTTTATATGGTGTGAGTCCAGTTTGATTCTTTTGCATGAAGCTGTACAGTTATTCTGTCTTTTTGATTAATAGCCACATCCTAGGGGGTGTGAAATGATATCTCATTTTTGGTTTTGATTTGCATTTCCCTGAGGACAAATGATATTGAGCATATTATCTTTTCATGTGCTTATTGGCCATTTGTATATTTTCTTTGGAGAAATGTCTGTTCAGATCCTTTGCCCATTTTAAAGTTAGGTTGTCTTTTTTATTGTTGAATGTAAGAGTTTTTTATATTTTCTAGACCCAAGTCCTTAATCAGTAATTTGTAAATATTTTCTCTCATTCTGTAGGTTGTCCTTACACTTTTTTGATGGTATCTTTTGAAGCACAAAGGATTTTAATTTCAATAATGTCCAGTTTGTTTCTTTCGATGTCATATCTAAGAACCCATTGCCTAATCCAAGGTCACAAAGCTTTACACTTATGATTTTTTTTCTAAGAGTTCTATGGTTTTAGCGCTTACATTTAGATCTTCTTCCGTTTTGAGTTAATTTTTGTTATGATACGAAGTGAGGTCCAGCTTCACTCTTTTTTTAAAAAAATTATTTATTTATTTATTTATTTATTTATGGTTGTGTTGGGTCTTCGTTTCTGTGCCAGGGCTTTCTCTAGTTGCAGCAAGTGGGGGCCACTCTTCATCGCAGTGCGCGGGCCTCTCACTATCGCGGCCTCTCTTGTTGCAGAGCACAGGCTCCAGACGCGCAGGCTCAGTAGTTGTGGCTCACGGGCCCAGTTGCTCCGCGGCATGTGGGATCTTCCCAGACCAGGGCTCGAACCCGTGTCCCCTGCATTGGCAGGCAGATTCTCAACCACTGCGCCACCAGGGAAGCCCCAGCTTCACTCTTTTGCATGTGGATATTCAGTTGTCCCAGCACCATTTGTTGAAAAGACTATTATTGCCCCCATTGAATTATCTTGGCACTTTCATAAAAACTCAGTTGACCAGGGGTTCCCTGGTGGCGCAGTGGTTAAGAATCTGCCTGCTAGTGCAGGGGGCACGGGTTCTATCCTTGGTCCGGGAAGATCCCACATGCCACAGAGCAGTTAAGCCCGTGCACCACAACTACTGAGCCTGCGCTCTAGAGCCCGCAAGCCACAACTACTGAAGCCCGCGCGGCCTAGAGCCCATGCTCTGCAACAAGAGAAGCCACCGCAATGAGAAGCCCGCACACGGCAACGAAGAGTAGCCCCCTTTCGCAGAGAAAAGCCCGCGCGCAGCAACGAAGACCCAACGCAGCCAAAAATAAATAAATTAAATAAATAAATTTAAAAAAAAAACTCGATTGACCATTAATGTGAAGGGTTTTTCCCCCTGGATTCCAGATCTATCCCATGCATCTGTATGTCTATCCTTTTGCCAGTACCAGGTTCCTTAAGATTTTCAATATACAAGATCATATCATCTGTAGAGATAGTTCTACTTCTTTCTTTTGAATGTGGATGCCTTTTATTTCATTTCCTTGCCTCATTTCCCTGGCTATAACCTTCAATACAATGTTGAATAGAAGTGGCAAGAGTGGACATCATTGTTTTGTTCCTGACCTTAAAGAGAAATCAATCTTTCACTATTAAGTATGATGTTAGCTGTGGATTTTACACAGATACTCTTTATCAAGTTGAGGAATTTCTTTCTATTCCAAGTTTGTTGAGTGCTTTATCTAGAATAGGTGTGGAATTTTGTTAAACACTCTGTGTCTGTTGAGATGATCATGGGTTTTGTCTTTTATTCTATTGATATAGTATATTACATTAATTGATTTTCAGATGTTAAGCCAATATTGCATTCCTGGGATAAATTCCACTTTGTCATGGTGTACAATCTTTTCTATATGTTACTAGATTCTGTTTGGTAATGTTTTGTTGAGAATTTTTGCATTTTTATTCACAAGAGCTATTGGCCTGCAGGATTTTTTTTTTTTCTTGTGATGTTTGGTCTGATTTTGGTATAAGGATAATACTAGCCTCACAGAATGAGTTGAAATTGTTTGATCTTTTATTTTTTACTTTTGGAAGAGTTTGTAAGTAATTGGTAATAATTCTTCTTTAAATGTTTGGTAGATTCATCAAATGTCTAAACCTGGGATTTTCTTTGTGGGTAGGCTTTTTAAAGTTTATTATTACTAACAATCTCTTGTTATATTTCTATTCATATTTTGTATTTCGTCCTGAGTCCATTTTGGTACTTTTTGTCCTAAGAATTTGTCCACTTCAGGGAATTCCCTGGGGGTCCAGTGGTGAGGACTCCGTGCTCTCACTGCCAAGGCCTGGATTCAATCCCTGGTCGGGGAACTAAGATCCCACAAGCTGCACAGTGCGGCCAAAAAACATTTTTTTAATTAAAAAAAATTTTTTTAAAAAGAAGAATTTGTCCATTTCATCTAAGCTATATAAATTGTGGGAAAATGATTGATCATAGTATTCCCTTGTAATCCTTTTTGTTTCTGTTAGGTCTGTAGTAATGTCCCTTCTTTAATTCCTGTTTTAGTAATTTAATTCTTCTTTTTCTCTTGGTCAGTCTAGCTAAAGATTTGCCAGTCTTGTTGATCTTTTCAAAGAATCATCTTTTAGTTTTGTTGATTTTATCTATTGTTTTCTATTCTCTATTTCATTAATTTCTACTCTAATTTTTCTTTCCTTCTACTTGCTTTGGGTTACTTTGCTCTTCTTTTTACATTGTTAAGGTGGAATTTTAGATTATTCATTTGCAATCTTTCTTCTTTTTTAACATAGGCATTGACAGTTATAAATAGTCTGCTTAGCACTGCTTTAGCTGCATCCAATAAGTTTTGGTATGCTGTGCTTTTGTTTTTATTCATCTCAAAGTAATTTCCCTTGTGATTTATTCTTTGACTCATTTGTTATTTGGAAGTGTGTTTCTTAATTTTCACAGATTTGTGAATTTCCCAAGTTTCTTTCTGTTATTGATTTCTAATTTCATTCCAGTGTGGTCAGAGAACACACAATTGTATAATTTGCATTTATTTAAGTTTATTGCAGCTTTTTTTATGGTCTAATATGTTGTCTATTTTGCAGAATGTTCCATGTACACTTGAGAAGAATGTGTATTCTGCTATTTTTGGATGGAGAGTGCTATAGATGTCTGTTAAGTCATTTATTTATAGTTTTGTCAAGTCTCCTATTTCCTTGTTGTACTGTCTCCTTGTTCTATCCATTGTTGAAAGTGGGGTGTTGAAGTTTCCAACTATTATTGTTAAGTTGTATATTTCTTCTTTCAATTCTGTCAGTTGTTGCTTCATATTTTGGGGGCTGTGTTGTTAATTGCATATCTGTATAATTGCTATATCTTTCTGATGGATTAATCCTGTTATCATTATGAATTGTCCCTCTTTAGCTCTAGTAACAGTTTTTTTGTGTTAAGGTCTATTTTGTCTGATACTAGTATAACCACTCCAGCTTTCTTATGGTTGCTGTTTGCAAAATATAACTTTTTCTTTCCTTTTATCCTTTTACTTTCAACCTATTTGTATCTTTGAACCCAAAGTGTATTTCCTGTAGACAGCATATAGTCAGATCTTGATTTTTATTCAGCTTGACCATTTCTGTCTTTTCATTGGATTGTTAAATCCATTCACATTGACTATTATTTCTGATACGGTAGGATGTACATCTGCCATTTTACTTTTCATTTTCTCTATGTGTCTTTTTTGCTGTTATTGTTCCCCTATTCTTCCTTTAATGCTTTCTTTTACATTAAGTGAATATTTTGTAGTGTAACGTTTTAATTCTGTTAATGATGAGTTAAACTCTTGTTTTTTATTTATTTTCTTAGTGTTTCCTCTAGGGCTTACCATATACAATCTCACCTTAGCAGAATCTATTTTAGACTTACATTAACTTAATTCCAAGGAGATACTGAATATCCTATATGTCCTGTATATCTCTATTTTCTCTTCCACTTTTTTGTAATATTATTATACATATTACAATCTGTATATATTACATATGCATTGTTACTATTGCTTTATGTAATTTTACATCCTTTAAAGAAGCTGAGAACAGTATATGTTTATAGATTTTGTTATACCAATTTTCTAATTTACGATTTCTGGTTCTCTTCATTTGTTCCTGTGGATTCAAGTTAAAATCGTACTTTCTGGGACTTCCCTGGTGGTCCAGTGGGTAAGACTTCGCACTACCAATGCAGCAGGCCCGGGTTTGATCCCTTGTCGGGGAACTAGACCCCGCATGCATGCGCAACTAAGAGTTCGCATGCTGCAACTAAGAAGTCTGCATGCCACAACTAAAAAAGATCCCGCATGCCGCAACGAAGACCTGGCGCAGCCAAAATAAAATAAATAAATAAATAAATATTTAAAATCTTACTTACTTATTTTCTTACTCCATACAGCTTTGCTCCCATCTACCTCCTTTGTGTTGTTATTGTGAAATATGTTTCTATATGTTATAAGCCCAACAATACAATTATATGTATATTGTTTTATACAATTTCTTTTAAAATCAGTTAAGAGAAAAAGGAGAAGAAATACACATTTATATTGTTTTTTATAAGTACATAACTACCTTTACCAGTGCTCTTTGGGTTTTTTGTTTGCTTTGTTTTTGTTTTACAAGGATCCAAATTATGGCATGGGGTCACTTGCTAGTAGCCTGAAGAATCTCAATTAGTAATTCTTGTGAGGCAGGGCTGCTAGCAAAAAATTTTCAGTTTTCGTTTTCTGTTTTTGGGGGGTGTAGGTAACGTTTTTATTTCATCCTCATTTTTTTTTAGTTAATTAATTAATTAATTAATTAATTTATTTATGGCTGTGTTGGGTCTTCGTTTCTGTGCGAGGGTTTTCTCTAGTTGTGGCAAGCGGGGGCCACTCTTCATCATGGTGCACGGGCCTCTCACTATCGCGGCCTCTCTTGTTGTGGAGCACAGGCTCCAGACGTGCAGGCTCAGTAATTGTGGCTCACGGGCCCAGCCGTTCTGCGGCATGTGGGATCTTCCCAGACCAGGGCTCGAACCCGTGTCCCCTGCATTGGCAGGCAGACTCTCAACCACTGCACCACCAGGGAAGCCCGCATCCTCATTTTTTGAAGATAGTTTTGCTGGATATAAGATTCTTGGTTGACAGTTTTTCTCTTTCAGCATTTGCATATGTCATCTCATTGCCTTATGACCTTATTATTTCTGATAGGAAGTCAATTGCTTATCTTTTTTGGATCCCCTTGTATGTGGTGAATCACTTTTCTCTTGCTGTTTTCAAAATTTTCTCCTTGTCTTCAGCATTTTTAGTATGATTGCCCAGGTGTGAATCTCTTTGTGTTTTTGTACTTTAAGTTTGTTGAGCTTCTTAAATGTGTAGATTACTCTTTTTCAACCATTACTTCTTCAAGTATTTTTTCTGCTCCTTTCTCTCACTTCTCATCCTGGTACTCCCACTATGTGTATGTTGGTGTGCCTAATGATGTCCCATATGTATTTTTTTTTTTTTTGAGGATCTGCTCATTTTTCTTCACTCTTTTTTTAGCTCTTTTCTTTGAATTGCATAATCTCTATCCACTTATCTTCAAGTTTGCTGATTCTTTTTCCTGCAAGTTCAAATCTACTCTTGAGAATTCCTAGTAAACTTTTCAGTTATTGTATTTTTCAATTTCAGAATTTTCATTTGGTTCTTTTTTTAAAAAATAATTTCTCTTTATTGATATTCCTTATTTGATGAGACACTGTCATACTTTCTTTTAATTCTTTTTAGTATGGTTTCCTTTAGTTCTTTGAAAATACTTATAATAACTGTTTTGAAATCTTGGTTTGTTAAGTCTGATATCTGTGCCCTTTCAGAGACAATTTCTGTTGTATGCTTTTTTTTTTCCCCTGCTTATGGGTCATATTTTTTCTGTTTCTTTGTATGTCTCATAATTTTTTGTTGAGAACTGGACTTTTTAAGTAATATATTGTAGCAACTGTGGATACTGATTTTCCCACCCCCTTCTCCAAGGTTTGTTTGTTGTTGTTTTCTTGTTTATTCATTTAGTGACTTGGATGGAATATTTTAGTGAAGTATTTTTCCCCCTCAATGTGAAGCCTCTGAAATGACTGCTAAGAGGATGCAGCCCTGGATATATGCAGGTAACTCTGGGATGGCATTAGTTTTAGCAGGACTCTCTCAGACTGTCTCTTTCCCTGAGTACTCTGTTAAACTGGCTGTCTCTGTTGGTATCATACCCAACTTTTAGGCTCCACTAATTGTCAGCTTATTGCTCTATTGTCAACAATGCCCTAGGGCATAAATTGCTCTAGGGTCCAATTCAAGTAAACTTGGGTCCCTTTGTGAAGGTAGTTTTTAAAGTCATTCTTTGAGGTTTGTTCTGACCCCAGGAGGGCTCTTCTAAGCTTTCTTTTTCCCTGGTTCTCTCTGGTAAACTAGCTGGCCTACAGTTTGTTGTTTTTAATTGCTTACCACCAAAATCTCCATTGTTTTCAGAGCACTCTTAAGTTTGAATGTCCCCATGCTCTGTTCCAAATAAAGTCAGTGATTTGTGTGTGTGTGTGTGTTTGTGGGTTTGTGGCTTGTGGGATCTTATTTCCCAGAGCAGGGATCGAACCTGTGCCCCCTGCAGTGGAAGCATGGAGCCCTAACCACTGGACTGCCAAGGAATTCCCTAAAGTCAGTGATTTAGGGAAGAGCTTCAGAGCTCTTAGTTTTTATGGATTGACTGGGCATAATCTCTGAGTCTCTGTTGAGGAGCTGAGGGCAAGGACAGTGGCTCATATCTCTCAGAATGACATCCAGCTTTGTGAGCAGGGTTCTGGGCACTGGTGGTAGCCTCTGATCCTGTCGATGGACATTTAGGTTGCCAGTAAGCCTCTCCCAACACAGAACCCCTGCCCCATGAGCATGTAAGCTGGGAAAAGGGTGATCAGTATTCTCAGACTGCCATGCCTGAAATGAAGCCTCTGCCCTATTGGTGAGGGCTGGGTGAAGGAAGAGAGCCCCAATCTTTTGGCTACACTCACCAGGAATTTAGCCTCTACAACTTGGAGCAGAGAAAGGAGGCATTGGTGAGATGCTGGCGGCCTGCTCCTCTCAGTGAGATACCATATCTCTTGACTGGGAGCTGAGGGGAAAAGGAGCCCCATTTTCTTGGCCACACTCACCTGGATCAGAGCTTCAGTCATTGCTCTGAGATGGGGAGAGAGGAAGGGAGGGAGAAGGTTGTAGCTTAAGTGCCACAGACTCTCACTGTTCTTGCTGAGATTTAGTAGATTTTCTTGAATAAGTTTCTTCATTTGCTGTATGCCCTTAGGAAAATTTCCAGAGACTTTTACAATTGGTCTGTAAAATAATCTTTACCAGTTATGGTAGGACAGTGGGTCAACAGAGCGCCTCATGTTACCATTCCAGAAGTGGAAGCTGGGCATAGGGATTTGAGACAAACTCACTCTAGCTCTCAGCAGTTCAAGAGGCATTAGAATTACATTTTAGATCCCTTCTGGGATGGTTAGAATTAAGCATGATACTCAGGTGCTAGCCTGATTAAATCATCTCCCTGTTACTGAAAGCTTCATGATAACCTCCAATATCTGAGACACTCGGTGGTGGGGTGAAAACACCAGCCCAGCTATGGTTTTACTGATCCTTTGAAATTGCTCTGAGGCTGAAGCAAAGGATTCATTCTGATCTGACACCTTCATTGAGAGTACTAGGGAGAACAGATAAGAAAGTGGGCACACAACTTGGAAATCTGGTTAAGAGATATGACTTGCTCTCTGGGGTTCCTGTCCTGAACAGACTCGATCTCCACGCTCACAATGTGATAGGCACCCAGGTTCCTGTCTTTCTCCAAATCTGGTCTCAAGAGGCAGGCATTCCCTCTCCTACCTCTTAGGACCTGTCTTTCAAGCTTCCTTTCTACCGCAGATGGGAGCGTTTACCCCATCAAGGTAGCGTTACTCCTCCCTCCCACAACTACAGCTGGATACCTCAAAATCAGTCAGCCCTGTTTCCTATGCCATTACCACCACAGCCAGAAACCAGACCCGTCACTCGAGGACTTCAACTGCTTGCAGCCAAGATCCCCTGTCCTACTACCATCCTCAGACAATGTGCTAGCACCGGCCGGGCCACAGTGAAAGTGCCAGCCTCCTCCTGCCCTAGCCCAAGTGAGTGTGCCCCCGCTCAAACCAACCAGTCCTGGCGTTCAAAGCACACCCACCCCTTAGGAACTGGTCCCAATGTCCTCTGGGGTTCCACAGTGCCCTGGCCCACATAGCATCTTCCAGGGACCACCCCACTGGTCCCAATTATTTGTTCCTATGGAGAATTTAACCTCAGGAACATTTTACTAGTCAGGCTTCAGTTAAAAGTGATAGAAACAATCCAAAATAGCTTAAGCTTCAAAAGGATCTTGGAGTGGCTTAGGGAGCAATGAGGAGCGGGCCTTGGGCATGGGATCAGGATGTGGAGACAGCAGGCTCTGAGGTCCTGCCTCGGTTTCTCTCTGGGTTTGCCTCTTCCCTCCGCCTTCCATCACCCTTGCCTGGAGGCTGTCAAACCAGTTGTTCAGGAGATATACCCTTACCATCCCTTTCCAGAGAGGAAATCCACCCCCTCTGGGCATTTTCTGCCATCTGCCCTCCCCGTGGTCTGTCTTCCGTTGTTCCATCAGGCACTGTCTGCCCAGCCGCATGGCTCTAGCTCTGGCCAAGGGGTCTTTAGGGTGAAAGCCATCCTCTCCTCCCATCTGCCCCTGCCTCACTCTGTGACCTTCTTTCCTCAGGATCACCTGCAGCCTCTGGCCTCCTCAGGAGGAGGACTGAGGCAGGAATGCCTCAAAGTCCTTCTCAACCCTGGCTGCATGTGACAATCACCTAGAGAAATTTACAAAACACCAACTGCTCAGGCTCTAAACCAGATCAATTAGTTGACCCTTGAACAACATGGGGGTCAATCCTCACATAACGTTGAGTTGGCCTTGCATAAACGCGGTTCCTCCTTATCCGCAGATTCAACCAACCAGGAACCATGTAGCATTTACTATTGAAAAATATGTGTGTATGAATGAACCCCCGTTGCACAGTTCAAATCCTCGTTCAAGGGTCAACTTGTAATTTGAATCGCTAGGCACAAGTCCCCTGCACTGATATTCCCACCCCCCCAGGTGATTCCAATGTACAGCCAGGGTTGCAACCACCGCTATAGAGACCACAAGATACCCCAGGTGAAGATAGAGAGCGTTTACTTGAAGAGGTCCTGAGATACACCCTCCGACCCCAACACAGGCATAAGGTCTTGCTGCCATTGTTTGGATCCTCATATTCCAAAAGCAACAGCCCAAAGAATCCCTCAGCTTCCAGGAAATCCTCAAAATCTGTCCCTGCAAAGCACTGTCACTTTATCTTACTTGGAAGCCAGTTGCTAAGGCCCCACCTGGGGCAAATATCCAGTAGGAGTTGCTGGTTTTCAAGGTGCTCAGGAGAGGTGCTGACTCCTTCTGACCACTGGGATTGGAAGGCAACTGGGCTACAAAAGGAGGTTTCCCTGGAAAGGGGGACAGGTCCTTCTGGTTGGAGAATCTGCATTTTTTTTTTTATATATATATTTTTTTAATTTTATTTATTTATTTATTTATTATTTATGGCTGTGTTGGGTCCTCGCTTCTGTGTGAGGGCTCTCTCCAGTTGCGGCAAGTGGGGGCCACTCTTCATCGTGGTGCGTGGGCCTCTCACTATCGCGGCCTCTCTTGTTGCGGAGCACAGGCTCCAGACGCGCAGGCTCAGTAGTTGTGGCTCACGGGCCCAGTCGCTCCGCGGCATGTGGGATCTTCACAGACCAGGGCTCGAACCCGCGTCCCCTGCATTGGCAGGCAGACTCTCAACCCCTGCGCCACCAGGGAAGCCCAGAATCTGCATTTTTGTCTCTCCTTGCAGGTCACTGTGGTCATAATAGACCCTCCTCCCTCCATCATAGACCTTCCCAGGGGAAACACTGGGAAGTCCGGTGCAGAGGGAAGAAGGTCGTTAGAAGTGGGTGGTGTGGCCGGATAAGCCTAGAGTCGACCCTGGGGCCTCAGTAGCCCTCTGATAAGTTTGCAGTCTGTTTCCCCTGAGAAGGGGTGAGAATGTGGATGGTTCAGTAACACTCAACACTGATTCAAGCAACATTTATTGCTTGGCTACTTGACTAAAGTCACGTGGCTGATTTACAGTGTACCTGTTTTACTTCAGGTGGAAGTGTAAGGGAATAGAAAACCTTGCTGGAGGGCAGTTTGGAAACATATATCAACAGCTAAAAAATGTTCATTCCCTTTCACTTAGCAATTCTACTCCCAGGAATCCATCCTAAGAAGACAACCAGAAATGAGCCATTTAGTTTTCTGCAGCACATGTGAAATTGACAGCGCATCCATCACGATGTTGGGCTCTGGTTGCGTCATAATACACGTTTAGGATGTGGACTGACAATGGAAGCTAGCTCATAATTTAGCGCTGAATGAAAAGAGGCACAAAAACGTATACAATATGCATACACATAGAGTAATAGACCGTGATTTCTGTGGGTGGTGGGATTGATTTTTAATATCCTCATTGTCCTTTCTGTTTTTTACAATCAGCACTTAACCAATTTTATAATCATAAACAAAAGCTACGTGTCTTTCAGTGTGGGGTGTGTGCGATGTCGAGTCTCCAGGACGACTGGGCCGCGGGGGTGGGGTGGCAGACTGGGCGGCGCCGGGGCCGAGGGGACGAGCGGGGCAGACCCCGCGACCCTCGCCCGAGAGCGCCCGCCCGCCCCCCGGAGCGCGAGCTGGAACCTCGGCGGGCGGGCGGCACCCCGCGGGCGGCAGCGCCTCTCCGGGGTCGTCCCCATGCGGCTGGCGGAGCAGGTGTCGGCCAGCTGCGGCGACTCGGCGGCCCGGCGGCCCAGGTGGGCCTGGGAGCGGGTGTGCGGCGTCGGGGCGCGGGAAACCGCTCGGGCCTCCCGGAGCGGCCGGCCGTGGGGCGGCGGGGGTCGGCCGGGTCAGGCTCGCCTCCTGCAAGGTGCCCGGGGCCCTCGACGACGGTCGCGTCCCCATTGCCATGCCGCGCAGCGCGCCCTGGCCCGGCCTCCAGAAAGGCCTTCGTGCACGTGGGGGCCTGGCCCGCGCGGGCCCCGCAGGCCGCCGCTGCCCGGCTCACTCCCGCCTTCCTCCCCGCGCCTGCTCTAGCTCCGTGAGTCTAGCCGAGGTGTGGGACCAGAGGGCGATCGGGCGCTACCACGAGCTGTTCGCGGCCTCGCTGGGCAACCTGGAATGGTTGCGGTTCTGTCTAAATCGGCACCGTGGGGAAATCCCGGCCGATGACAAGGTAAGGCCTCGGAGCTCAGGGGCGGGGACCGAAATCGTCTCCACCCCACAGAGAGCTCCGTACGTAGTAGTTACCTGGCGAAGAGTGACAGTGGAGCATCCGGAGATGTCCTTTTCTGGGGAGATGGTCCTAATTCACCTTCCGACTGTCTGGAAGGCCATTTGGGGGAGCGGGGAAGGGTGAGCGATACGGGAGTGGGAAAGGGGTACGTGCGATTCCCCGGGGGCACAGAGAAGAGGGGGAGGGTAACCCCAAGAAGTTGCTCTCTGGGTTAGGCTGTGGGCCCTGGGGTGCCAGTCCTGCTCAGCCTCTTCCTGCCTCCTCTGGCCCCGACAGGGTTTCACTGCCATCCACTTTGCAGCCCAGAGCGGCAGGCTTGCATGCCTGCAGGTCTTGGTAGAGGAGTACAAGTTTCCCGCGGACCTGCCCACCAACGATGGCCAGACACCTCTACACCTTGTCATGCACAGTGACAACAAGACCATGGCCCTCCCCTGCATTCACTATCTGATTAAGCAAGGGGCGGCTCTCAACACGTGAGTCCAGCCTATGAGGGGAGAGTGGCTTGGAGGCTGGGCGGATAAGAACCCCACTTCCAGGCAGGCAGATCCAAGCAGGACAGGCAGAGGGGCTGTGGGGTGACAAGGATTGGTTCCCACATGAACAGTCAGAGAGCCCACATGGTGTCGTGGTTAAGAGATTTGGGGAGAGGACAGACCTAGTTCGTGTCCCAGCTTTGCTGCCTGCTACCAGACAGAAAAGCCTCAGGCAAGTCACTCAACCCTAAGCCTCAGTGCTCTGGTTCCCAAACCTGTCTGTACACTGGAATCACCTGGGGAGCTTCAAAAATACCAGTGCCTGTGTTCCAATCCAAACGTTGTCATTTAATTGGTCTGAGGTGTGGCCTGGACTCTGGAAGGCTCAAAAGGTCCCCAGCTATTTCTCATTTGCAGCAGAGATTGGGAACTACTGCCTCAGTGTCTTCAACTGAAATTTGGGGGGATGACAGTGCCTATCACGTGAGACTATTGTGATAGTTGAGAAAATGCATGGAAAGTGCATGGATGGCGTATAGGAGACTGCATTCATTCAAAATACTTATCCAGCATGTAATGTGCTAAGTGCTGGGCCAGAGTTGAGGAATACAATGGTGAACATACAGCAATGGTCCCTGCCCTCGTAAAGCGGATATACTAGTGCAGGAGCAGACAGCCAATTAGCAAACTAATAAATGAACAAAATGACAGAGTGTGGTAAGTGGTTATGAAGAGTATAAACAGGGTGGTGGGGTGGTGAGTAAAGCGGGCAGGGAGGAGATCTATTTGGGAAGAGCCGTTACCTCTAAGGAGAGAATGGAGAGGTGAGCCAGCCTAGCAAAGCCAAGGAAAAGTGTTCCAGGCAGAGGTGTAAAGGCCATGCTGGGAGAGAGTGGGGCAAGGTCAGAGGACAAAGTTGGGGAGGAAGCAGGGCCCCGGCCACGCAGGCCTTGTGGGCCATGGCTAGGTGTGGGGAAGGGGCAGGAGGGCTGAGTGGTTTAAGGAGAGATGAGGTTAGTGGTCTCTGAGCTCCAGCCAACCAGCTCTCCTTCTGGCATTTCCTCACGGTCACATACCCCATAATAAGACTTCTGCTGTTCACTTAGTCCAAACCCTCCTTCTACAGTTGAAGAAACTGAGGTACAGAGAGGAGAAGGGACATGCCAGGGTCACCCAGTGGACGGGTGGCAGAGCAGCCTGGAAGCTGGTTGGCTCACCTGACAGGCAGATGCCCTTGGTCCTTCCTTTCTGCCCTCCTCCCCCCGGCGGGGCCCTCCACAGTCAGACATGCAACGGCTCCACACCCCTGCACCTGGCAGCCCGCGAGGGCCTGCTGAGCTGTGTGAAGGTCCTGGTGCAGAAAGGTGCCAATGTTCATGCCCAAGATGCCAGAGGCTGCAAGCCCATCGACTACTGCAAAATATGGAACCACCGCATCTGTGCCCGGTGAGGCTGTGAGAACCACCCCTGCCTGTCACCCTTCCCCAGTGCCCTCACCCAGAGCTGAGCATGTAAGAGGAGGGTCTGGGGGTGAGTCTGCAGAGGGGGCCTCTCCCCAAGATGCTATTCCCAGGGCTCTCCACAGGGCCTCACCCCTGGGGCTTAGCACTGCCGTGAGGCCCCAACTCATCAGCAGGAGGGTGGTGATCCCGCAGACGCTTCAGCCAGCGGGGCCTCGGGCAGTGCGGATGGGTCATCTCGCTCATCTCATCTCTGGCAGCTCTGCCCACTCCCACCCAGGCCCTCAGCAGCAGCCAGTCTTCCCTGCCCAGGGCGAAGCTCAGTCACTGGGGAATGACACCCCCCCCCCCCGCCGTCTCGGCACTAGGTTCTTGAAGGATGCCATGTGGCAACAGGACAAGAAGGACTTTGCCCATGAGATGCGGAAACTGAAGAGGCTCAAGAAGCAGCTGGCGCTCACGGAGGAGGACTGCCTGACTGAGTATCAGGTAAGGGGTAGGGCCAGTAGGACGGGCAGGGGCACCGGCCGTCCAGGCGTGTGAGCAGAGGAGACAGGGACCCACATGCGCAGTTAGTTAGAAGAGTGGCTAGAATTGGTCCCACCCAGAAAGAGCCTCCCTCGCCCGCTCCTCTGAGGAGGAGGGCTCCAGGAGGGTGCCAAAGGGATAATGCTCAAGGGGACTCTTTAAAGGTGGGTGGCCGTTGGCCATATGAAGAATCAGGAAAGGACTAACCTGGTAGAAGGAACAGAGAGCCCTGTGGAGAGGCATAGGGGCACATGAGAGCATGGAGTTTGTCAAGAAGTGCAAATTCAGTACAGCCAGGGAATCAGATGTGAGCTGGAGACTGACAAGCTAGAGACCCGGCAGGGGCCCAGATCAATGTCAGACCTCAGCTGGGACAGAAAAGGAGAATAAAGGAGTTTAAGCAGGTATAACTACATAGGCTGTAAGAACCAGAAAACCCCAAAAGAAGATGCTGGGAATCCTAAGTGGATCCAGGAGTTGGGAGGGCTTCGGGGCTGGCAAAATCCGGTACTCCAGCTCTGTCCCAGCTGCATTCCTCGCCAAATCTCCCTGTCCTACCCTCTGTTGTCAGTGTCACCCAGCCTTCATAGTCATGTATGTATCCAGAGGAGGCAAAGCCCATCTGTTCCTGTGGCTCTAAGATTTCCCAGAAGCCCCTTGAAGATCTCCCCTTATCTCTTATTGGCCTCAACTGGATCATGTGTCCATTCTTGTTCCAATCCCTAGAGCTAAAAGAAAGCCATGTGTTGACTGACTTAGGTCTGGGGCGAGGCTGATGGAATTATTATGATTGGCTTAGCCTTATCAGAGCCTAAATCTGAAGCTGGGTCAATCTCCAAACCACCTGACTGCTTAGCAACAGTCTGGGAAGTGAGACACTGAGACGGGGAGGGGGGAAGGGGTCGGTTCTGTGACAACGAGTTGAAGGTTCAGCTCTAGTGGAGGCAAGGACAGAGAGCATCACCACCCAGCCTGGAGAGCCAGCCAAAACTGTCTCTCTCCCTACACTGACCACTCAAGGCCCACCACTTCCAAGAAGCCTGCCCAGATTAGCTCCATCCAGTTCCTAGCCTTCCAAACTTTTCTGCTTTCTCCTTCCAGGGTCAAGGATAAGTCTGCATCACTCATTTGCCTTTGTCCCCATCAACCCAGAGACTCTCTTAGGGCAGGACATCTCTCCACCATCAGACTGGGAACTCCTTTAGTGGGGGTGGAGGCTGGTCTCCCCCATTAAGACTCAAGTTTTTCCACAGGGCAGGGACTGTGTCTCCCCCCTCAAGTTGGAGACCTCACCTAGGGCAGAGGCTGTATCTCCATCAGATTGGAGGTCTCTCCCATGGGGAAGGCTCTGTCTGTCCCATGAGCCCAGGGGCCCCCTCCAGGCAGTGGCTGTCTCCCCATCAGAACAAGGGCTCCCACAGGCAGGGGTTTCTCTCATCAGACTCCGGGCTCCCCGGAGACAGGAAGGAATCTACTCAGTCAGAAACCTGAGGTTTCCAGGGCTGCAGCCACCGGGCCTCCTTCCACAGAAGCACAGGGGGAGTAGCCCTCCAGAACTATCTTGTGCCTTCTGATATTGCAGAAAGAGCAGCAAATTCTGAGAGAAGCTGACTTCAAGAAGTGGCTCCATCGCAAGCTGCTGCCCCAAGGCCAATCCCTGATCCGCAACACTCAGGGAGAGCCCCGTCCTCCACCCCAGGCCACTGTGCTCTCCAAGACCCCCAAGCACGGGGCACTGTGGCCTCCCAAGAGCGTCTACCCCTCCCGAGAGGCGCGCCTGCGACAGACGCTGCAGCCCAGTCAGCCCTCCGTGATGCCTATACCCACCTGCAAGCAGCCCATGGTCAGGCGGCCCAAGGTGTGGAATCTCAGCAACAACCCTGTCAGGTCCCCCACCGCCCAGATCGGCTACCCGCAGGGCATCCGCCTGGGCGTGCATCCCGACCCCAGGCCGGAGCACGACTTCCGCTGCTTCCTCGAGGTGAGGTCCGACGGGCACGGTGGTGCGCTCCTGCGCACGGTGGCCAGCAACCAGGTGGCGCCTGTGCCCCGGCTGCCTTTAGAGGTGATAATCCGCGAGCTGTACCCATCGGTGCAGCCGTGCAGGATGAAGGTGCCCCAGGGCTTCTGTTCTGTCACCATGAGAGAGGTGCCCCGGAAGCGGCGCCTGGGTGATGGCACCTTCTGGACCGACACTCTGAGCATGAACCTGCGAGAGACATTTGACGAAGGCTTCCTGGCAGCTGTGCGAGCCCATCAAGGGCTCCCCACTCTGCCCTCCCCCAAACCACCCCACACTTAAACTTATTTTGGTAGCCTCCCGACTGGAGGCTGCCCAGTGAAGGCTGAGGTGTGGTGATTCTGTATGGATGGGGAGGAAGGGGGAGTGCCCACAGGCTGCCCACCCCCAAGCTCAAGGATCGGAGCCCCCCCCGCCGACAAAACCCAGCTCCCAGGTCTCCCTTCTCTCCACAAAGGAATCTCTTGGACCCCCCAGGAGATCCAAGTTAGGGCAGTAGCCCAAGGCTCAGAGTGGGGATCCTTCTCTATCCTGGGCCCTACCATTGTAAAAGTGACACCTTGCTGTCCCCATTTCCCCTCCTCACACCCAACAGCTCACCAGGGACAAGGATTCCAGGATGAGGGACCACTGGGAAATTCTGCCTCTTGTTCATATTAAGTCCTTCCTGCTGCAGGTTCTAAGCCTCACTCTGCATCTCCAGATCCAGAACAGGGAGGAAGAGAGCTAATGTGTCACCCTGCCATTGGCTTCCCTGCCACTATGGGCTGCCATCCTTCATTCCCAGCTGCCACTGGGGTTTCTGCAGTACAGGGAGGCACAGGCAGCCTTTCTGGAGAAGGGAGGGAGGACGTATGGCTTCAGTTTGAGACTGAAAGCACGTGTACTTTCTTCAGGAAGCTATCCTGGGTCCCCTGCTATCCCCTGTACACACCACTACAAATCATTAATTAAACAAACATTTATTGAGTACTTTCTATGTGCCAGGTGCCAAGCTAGGCACGGTTGATACAAAAATTAAAGGACAATCCCTGCCCTCAGGGAGCTTACAGTCTAATGGGGAGATAAACCAGTAAGCAGGCAAGTAAGCCCAGAGTGATCTGTATGGTGTTCTGGAGGGAGAGGGGACATTCAAAGTTCCTTGGAGGAAGTGAAATCTAAGTTGAGAACTGACAGAGAAGGTACTCAGGTGAGCAGAAGAAAGGGAATTAAAGTGGCATCTCTGGATACAGGAGGCTGAAAATCAGAATGCAAGGTGGCAAGTGATGAGGCCAGAGAGGCGAGCAAGAACCGGGACACCACGAGCCTCACAAGCCATGCTAAGGGGTCTGGACTTTATCCTGAGGACAGAGGGGAGCCATGGAAGGTTGTAAGCCAGGGAGTGACGGGATCAACCATGCATTAGAAAGACAACTCTGGCAGCGGGATAGAGAAGCAGAAGGAGGCTGTCACAATAATCCGGGTGAAAGCTGCTGACAGTGGGAGTGGCTCAAATCAAGAGATGTTAAGAAGGTAAACTTGACAGTTGTTAGAGACTGGATGTCAGGGCAGAAAGAGAAAGCAGGTTTCTGGTCGGGCTCCTGAGTGATCTTGGGGCCAAGGCAGGTACCCAAAAAAGGCAGATTGCAAAGGATGGCACCAAGTGCTATCTGGGCCATGAGAGTTGTCTGTGTGCCCAAAGGCAGCAGAACTGTGGTTCAGAGGACCGGGAGGGATGCTGGGGCTGGCTGTCAGCTCTCAATTCCTTGAAGCCATCAGCACGGATGGGCTCCTCCAGGGAACCCACGACCGAACCCTGAGAAACCCCACTGCGCAGGGGGTGAGTGGAGGGGCCTGCACAGGACCCGGAAAGGGCAGCCAGAGAGGGAGAACCAGCCACGGAAGCGCTCGGGACGCTGCGGGTGACGAGCCCTGCCCGATGCTGCGCGGACCCAGAAAGGGGATATGAAGAGGGTCCGCTGGACTTAGCACAAGGACACTGGCAACCCCCAGAACACTGGCAGTGGAGTGAATGGAGGGCAAAGCCACACCATTGGGGTGAGAAACAAAGAAATGGACAGCAAGGGAGAGCAAGGCCAGCTACTGGCCTGCAGTCAGGACACTGGCCTCCAGTGTCCTCCAGCTTGTCCTCCCTTGTCTGCATAGGACAAAAGGGCCTGGCAATCTCCGTGCCACTGAGAGAAGGCCAAAGTGTGCGGCTCCTCCCCAGGAAAGGGGAAGGCTGGTATTTTTAAGAGAATGGGAATGCTAAACCCAAGGAAATGAAGGGCTGTGGGGGGACTTGAGGCTGGATGTAGAGGTAAGATTTTCAAGCACAGAGGTCTTCCCTGTGGCTGAAAGGTACCACATGTGTGCAGTCCATCTCTGCACCTGTCTGCTTTGCTCTGAGGTATAGGACATGTCCGGTAATGGCTCTCGTGGGGACTTCATTCGCATATGTACTGCTGAGTACTTGCAAGGCACTGTAGTTGGAATGCAAGGTCAACAAATGCTGGCCTGTGCCCAGGACCTGGCCTGCCTTTTTAGAAGACTGATCACCTCCCCAGAAGTCAAGACCACTCAGAAGAGAGGGCCAGCCCTTGTGTGCTCTTAGATGACAAACAGCTTCTCTCACCAGCCCTGTTTCTTACAAAACAGGCTGTAGCCCAGGCTGCCAGGAAGCCGATTTTTAATGTTTCTCCTCGAGCCTGAGATAGAATTCAGCCAGAAACCACTCCTCTTCCCTAGGGGAAGACTTATAAATAGGATACTGTACATGTTCTCCTGAAAAAATCTAACCCAGTCCCACACCATCCCCTCTCTGCCCTCAGTCTGACAGTCACGGAGCCTTGGGGAAAGAAGAGATGGAAGGAGAGAGAAGGGGATTAAGAAAGGCTGCATCCATCCCCACTCCCCTCCCCCCCCACCTCCCACTCCAGGCTTGGCTCCTCATCTCTGTCCCCTTCCCACTAAGGGCCACAAGAACAGTCCCTTCGGAAAGGCAAGACCCAAACCCAGAAAAGGAGCCCCTGGTGCAGAAAAGCCAGTCCAGGCGGAAGGTCAGCAGGAAGAAAGGAAGATGAACTTTCAGGGTATTAAGGCAAACAGGGCCACCTAGAATCTTTATTCAAACGGGAATCAGCACTTGGACAGAAATCACAGTTCAACAGCAAAAACTTTCTCTTGCAAGTGCTAAGCCACGGCCCCTCCCCATGGCCATCTGCTCACAGCAGTTACCACTGTCTGCTCTCCAGCTTCACGGCCCCTGCCCTGCCTGCCCTGGCTGAGCCAGAACTCCGGACCCATCACAGGAGGGGGCGGGAGGGCCACAGGAGCTCCGCTTCTGCACACCCAGGTGGACCACGGCCTCCTGGCTAAGCAGGCACCGCATCCTCCCTGGCGCCCTCTGAGGTCTCAGCCTCTGGCAGCATCAGATCTGAGCCAAGCTGAGCCTCCTGAGGACGGTGGGGATGGGGGCTTCCGGGGGAGTCGAGGGAAGGAGGGCCAGGGCTGGGGGAAGGTGCCTTCCAGCTCCCGGCCCCCACCTAGCGCAGAGGCCCAGGGGCCTGGCTCTCCTGATCTCGCCCCAGCAACCCCTCCACAGAAGTTCAGTACATCTTCTGCCGACTGGGTAGAATGGCCTCTTTGATGAAGGAGAAGACAACCAGGATCCCTAAGCGTTTGCCCCGCTTGCCTTTGGTGAAGTAATTGGAGACCACGTCATCTGTGGAGACACAGGCAGGGAGATGAGTGTGTGTGTGTGTGTTTGTGTGTGTGGTGTGGGTGTGGGTGGGTGTGGGTGTGTGTGTGGTGTGGGTGTGGGTGGGTGTGTGTGGGTGTGTGTGTGTGTGTGGGGGGTGTGTGTGGTGTGTGTGTGGGTGGGTGTGTGTGTGGTGTGGGTGTGGGTGGGTGTGTGTGGGTGTGTGTGTGGTGTGTGTGTGTGTGTGGGTGTGTGGGTGTGGGTGTGGGTGTGGGTGTGGGTGTGTGTGTGGGTGTGTGTGTGGTGTGTGTGTGTGTGTGTGGTGTGGGTGGGTGTGTGTGGGTGTGTGTGGGTGTGTGTGGTGTGTGTGGGTGTGGGTGTGGGTGGGTGTGTGTGTGTGAGAGAGAGAGAGAGAGAACACAGCTCTGCCCACCCAGAGTCCAAGCGTCTCCACCACAGGGCGGGCTCCAGCTCCCCCAGCAACTCCGGCCTTGCTGGCGTCCCCCCACCATGCCTCCCACCTTACAAACCCCTTCTCACCTCCGGGCTGCATGGTGGAGGGCAGGACGTTCTCCCCAGCCGACAGTGACACAAAGAACGCAAACGGGATTATCCACAGACAGAAAGTGAAATAGGCCAGGACCTGGCAACAGAGACACTGAGATGAGGGTGCCCCTGGAGATGCCAAGGCTGGGCCAGGTGTGCTCACCATGTATCTTAGAGAGGCGGTCAAGCGTGCCCCACACTTGATCTCTGAAGGGGACCAGGGCCCGGGAAGCAGAGACAGGACACCCCCAGATTTGGAGAAAATTCAGTGGGGAAAGGTGGAGACCAAAGATGACCGCGTGGCCACAATCCCCAAATCGTGGTCACTAGGACAAGCAACTCCTCTGAACCGAAGGAGGCAGATGGAGGGCAAAACCATGAATGACCCATGTTCCCTAGAGAAGTGACCTTGTTCTTCCCCAGGGGTTCAAGCTGGAGTAGCAAGGCTCGGGGTTGCAGCACCCCCCTGCCCTGTGAGGTCTGCGTCAGACCAGGCCACCCCCCCACCCCCTCCTGACCTTAGGATGTTAGGCTGGGATGCTGGGAGCCCCAGAGGACTCACTGGGAGACAGCAGTGTCCTCCCCACCTCAGCCAAAGGGGTCCTGCTCCTCATCCTCACTGCTTTCTAAAATCATCTATACCATTTTTTAAAAAGATGTGTCATTCCTGAATAAACTCAGTTTCAAATCATAGCCAAGTTCACAAAGAAATCATGCAAGTCCCTTTTACTCGCTCTGTCCCGGTTAGTAGCTTGATGACGTACTGAATACTTCTTACCTCTGAGAAGGGATAATATTCCTCTGCAAAAAACTGGAACGCTAGGTAATGATTCACCACCACTAGCCCTGTTGAGGGAATGAAGAGTCATTTATTGTGGTGCGGATAACATAAAGCAGACTTTCAACCTTCACAAGGCCCTGGAGGTTGGAAGCCGAGTCTTAGTCCTGACTTCACACCCAGCTCAGAGTATGGCTCCGTGCCAAGCGCACTACTCTCCAGAAGCCAGTTTCCCATCTGCTAGAATGGAAGAACTAGCCCCCACCTGCCCGCTGCAGAGGGCACTCATGAATCCAATTAGAAGTAGGTAAAACACTCTTTGAATATTATAAAAATGAGACTCCAGTGCTACACACTCCAAAGCACGGTGCCAATTGACCTGGTCTTTAGCGGCCGTGAGTCCTGAAGAGAGCTCCGCAGGGCTGTGTGGGAGGATGTCACGGGCGTGCAGAGCACATGCTCCCAAGGAGTCCACTCCAGACGGGGTGTTTGCTAGACGGTTTGCAGTGCAATCTTAGGGTTCCTCAAAATTCTGGGGGAGGGGTCCGTCCTCAGGATAAGGTTCACTGGTGTGAACTGGTATGTTCTGGATCCCACCACCTCCTTAGCATGCAGCCAAATTCAGAGAGAGGTCCTGGGGACTCGCTGCTCAGAGACAGGCATTCCTGCCGGTTCCCACGGTGAGGTGAAGGGCAGGCACCAGAACAAGGCATCCCCTCACACCCAACACCCCTCACATACACCTCACAGCCCACTGTCCCGAACCTTTCCTCTTTTCTCCTCTCTTGCCTCTCCCCTTCTAAGGCAGAGAACCACAGCTCTGCCGTTCCTAGCCACGCTCTAGGGCGAGGGCGTACTGGAAGATAGGATGGTACCTGACACCCACAGATCTTCAGAAAAACTCTCCCAGGCATCTAGAGGGCAAGTCAGGGGAGTGATAAAGGGAAGCCAAGGGAGCTCCCCAATGGGTGGGGGGATTGGGGAGCGCCCTCCCCCCCGGGAAGATGCAAGAGGAGCCTGGTCTCCAGGGAAGGACTCCTCACACCAATCCCCGCAGAACAAATCCTTTGGTGGAATCACACCAAGGCACTCAGTCCTGGCTTTAACACTGTGCCCTCCTTGTGAATAACAGTCTCTTTCCAGATTCTCTCACAGAAATAGAAAAGCAGCTCTAAGAAACCCCAATCAATCTGATATCTTGACCAAAGGCTATGATGACCAGTAATGATTAAAGGGAGAAAAGGCAATCCCGGTAACCAGATATTGTCTAGAACCTTTTCCGAGAATAACTATAGCATCTATGTGCCAAATGAGTCTCCTAAACATCACTGAACAGATGGAGAAGCTAAGGCCAGAGAGGGGAAATGAATCCCCGGGGTCAGAAACTGGTGGCAGAGCAAAGGCAGGAAGGCCAGGGTCCTCCAAACACTGGGGTCTGTCAACCCCAAGGCAGCTGTCTGCAGGGAGCCCCAGAGCCCCAGGAGGCTCGTCTTAATCATGACTTTGGGCCAGAGGACTGGATGGGGAGCTGCCTGCAGGCCAGGGAAAGGCTTTGGGCTTTTCCTGGCCAAGTGGTTTCCTAGGGGCTATAACTGCTCAGCCAACCCACCTCTTTTCCCTTCTCAAACCCTTTGTCAAACTTACCTCCCTAGGAAAGCCCTCCCTTTCTGAGTATCCCAGCCCCCCAAATTCTAGTCACTAGAGCCAACGTGGGCTCTAGGCTGCTCATGTGTGAGAACCCCAACCTCCAATCAGCCTGGCCTCCTGGAGGACCTCAGTGGTTTGCCTCTTTTCTTTATATCCCTTTCAGTGCCCTAGACTGAGCTGGGCACATCCAACCACCTCAGCTGCCTCCCCAACTATGTCCCCTCTCACCGCACGACAGGATGAAGTTAGGCGAGGTCAGCATGATGAAGGGGAAGGTCTGGAGGAGGCCAAAGTAGACAAGGTTGGTGAAGAGGCCCACACCAATCATGTAGGTGGGGAAGCGCTCAAAAACGTAGAGGCCAATCAGCACAGCTGTGGAGAACTGAAAACAACCAGAGGCACACAGTGCGGGGAGCTTCTTCCAGGCAGCCTTTCTGGACTCACTAACCCCCAGCCTACTCAGGGCAACACTCTGCTCATGTTTCAGTCTCTCCTTGTTTCACAGCCACAGTTCTGACCTCCCTAGCTAGTCTCTCAGCTCCCAAAGGGCAGAACTTTTTAATCTCAAAGTTCGTTTGACAGCAACCCACAGTAAGAAAAATAGTTTACACTGTGACCCCAACACATGTACATATACATGATCAAAGTTCAGATTTCAATTCTAGTCTTTCCCATTCCTTTTTTTTTTTAATGCTGATAATGATCTACTGAATTGACTGCACAACCGAATAATGAATCCTTCCTGCAGTTTGAAAAACATTGTTCTGAAGGACTTATAGCTGTCAGTGCTCAACAAAAGGCAGGCAGTCGGTTGAATGAAGGTCTAATTCCTGTACCAACACCCATGAGCTGGGCCTCTGAACCCAGAGCTGAGAGCTATGGTCTTGTCTCCACCACTAACTCCCTACCCCAGGCCATGCCCAAAGTGGAAGTGGCTGCCCCCAGCCCCTCCCCAGCCTTTCCTGCAGCTGCAGAAATCTATCCACCAGCAGTCACTCCTGTGGCTTGGACATCAATGGCAAGGATTGTGTCTTCAGGAAGAGAAGCCTTCCACAAGCCCTGAGCAGGCCAGGGCCTGGGGCAGGGAAGGTGTCTCCCTCTTAGAACAAGTCACTTGATCCAGTTAGAAAGAGGGCAATGAACAAGTACTCAAAACTGTCCTTAAGGTTCCTCTCAGTTCTAAATGCTGTAAGCAGAGCAAGGGGCTAAGACCACTGAAGGCAGTCAAACAAAGGCAAAGCCACAGTCCTGTCAACAGAGAATGGGCACTCAGCTCTCGCCTTAAGGAACCAAGAACGAGGCCCGCAGTGAAGCGATGCCACTTGGGGAAGGAGGCAGGGAAGACCTAGGCCCAGGAGAGCAGACCCAGGGGACAAGGCACAGGGCAGGGAGGTAGGGGGTGGTACTCTCAGGAAACAGCAAGGACAGAGGTCTCATCACCCAGGCCAAACTTTCCCCACTTCCTCCTTCTGAGGCAGGGCAAGAGTGAGGGGGATCCTGGGGAAAACTGCCACTTACCCAGATCATGTATTTTATGATCCTGCTGGTGGCCACTGTGTATTCTTCTATCAATTCTGCCAGGTAATAGAGTCCGGCCGCTGGCGGGGGGAAGCAAGCAGGGAGAACATTAGCTAGGGTCACTCCCACCATCCTGATCACCCCTCTCTCTGCAGCTGGATTCCACTCAACCTTTCATGACTCCATTAGGTAAGGAACATACCAAACAATCCGTGTGTTACCCTCCCAAGTCGGAAGTAAAACTTTGTCAGGGCAACTAAGGAGAGATTTCATAAAAGTGAATGGAAACCTGTATTTGATGCCTCAGCACAAACCTAACCTCTGGCCCATAAAAGGGAATTTCTTTCACTCATTCAATAAATATCCGTTGGCATTTAGTATGCGCCAGGTGCTGGGCTGAGAGCTGAGTACAGTACGAGACAGACGAGGTCCCTTCCCTGACCAGCTTTGCGGGGGTGGGGGGTGTTGAGTGGGAAGGGGAGTCAGACTATCCCAGTAGAACAAGTCAAACCCCATAAGGAGGGCTTCCCGGAGGAGGTGAAGTCTCAGCTGAGATCAAGAGTAGGAACTAGCCAAAAAGGGAAAGCCCGTCAAAGTCAGAGTGCGAAGCACCAAGGGCCCGAGGCGAAAGGGCGGGGGTAGGTGTCTGGGAAAAGTTCGGTGCGGCCAGCCCCGCGACGGCGGGCGCGGCAGCGTTTGGCCGTGCGCGGGCAAGGGGCACTTGAGTCAGCCACTCCCGGGCACCGCTGGGGCGGACTCTGTGACTCCTGGAAGGACCCGAGGTCAGGCTAGGCTACTGGGGTCAGGAGGAGGGGCAGGACCAGGCGGGGCAGGAAGGGGGATGCGAAGGCCGGAAGGACCGGGCGGGGGTCTCCCGGCTCTCTCCGGCGCCCTCGTGATGCGACCCCCGGCGAGCACAGATGCCGGAGCTGGAGCCCGCGCGGGCCGGGGTCGCGCACTCTCACCGACGGCCAGCGTGATGAAAGCCACCTGGATGAAGAGCGACAGCCAGCTCAGCACATACATGAACCACATGGCGCCCCCGCCCCGGCCGCCCGCCCGCCGGGACGGGCCTGCGCGCTCGGGCTCCGGCAACACGGAGCCACCGCTACCGCCGCCGCGTCCCCGCCCCTCGGACTGTCGTGCGCCGCCGCCGAGAGCAGCCCGGCCCGAGCACCGCCCCCAGCCGGGTCCGGACTAGCGCCCCCGGCCGGCGCGGAGGGCCAACCGCTGCTGCCCAGATCGGCGCGCGCCCGCGGACCGCCGCTGGGCTCCCGAGGCTGCAAGGAGGGGACGGTAGACGATGCATCCCCGGGGAGGCGGGAAGGTCCTGAGGCGCGGGTTCGCGGCGCTAGTACCGGAGCTTGGAACGTAGCCTCCGGCCCCTCCCTGTGCACTCCTGCGCCAGCCTGGAGGGTGGTCCAGGGAAGGGGAGGGCCTCCCGACCCCTCCCCAGCAACCTCGGGCCAGAAGCCTCCAGGCAGGTTGCCCAGGCCTTTCTTTTGCTCCCGCAGGTAACAGGAACAAAACTGTTGAGTGCCTAACGTGTGCCAGGCACTGTGCTAAAAGCTAGGCTGTAGGTTCATGATGGAAATTAATCCGATGATGTAGATCATTTTATGGATGGGAAGCCAGGGCCTAGGAAGGTTACTTTGCCTCAGGTTATTGTACATCTAGGAAGAGGCACAGGTAGGAATTGGGGCACCTTTGATTAGTCATCCTCAAGCCTAACTCTCCCTCTCTGTTGACTTCGCCCATTAGGCGCTGAATGCATTTACTACACCTCTGGAAGAGCTAACTGAGGGGCCCCAAGGAGCAGGGCAGCCCTTGTCAAGAAGTCCCCCATCTGGTGGCTGAGACAGGCGTGCCAAAATAACGTATAACGGGCCCCTGGTATGTTTCTTATCTCAGAATATTTTTCATGTATAAAAATAAATACATATTCCTCAAAAAAATTAAACATAGAATTACCATGCTATCAAGAAATTCCACTCCTGGGTGTATACCCAAAAGTACTGAAAGGAGGGATTCAAAGAAATATTTGCACACGCATGTTCATAGCAGCATTATTCACAATAGTCAAAAGGCGGAAACAACTCAAAACAACAGATGAATGCATAAACAAAATGGTATGTGCATGCAATGGAATATTATTCAGCCTTGAAAGACATGAAATTCTGATGCATGCTACAACGTGGGTGAACCTTGAGGACATTATGCTAAGTGAAAGAAGCCAGACGCAAAAGGACAAATATTGTACGAGTCCACTCATCTGAGGTATCTAGAATAGTCAAATGCATAGAGACAGAAAGTAGAATGGTGGTTGGTTGGGGGAGGGTGAGACAGAGGGCAATAGGGAGTTATTGTTTGATGGGTACACAGTTTCAGTTTGGGAAGATTGAAAAGTTCTGGAGATGGCTGGTAGTGATGATTGCATGACATTGTGAATGTACCTAATGCCACTGATCTGTACATTTTAAATGGTTCAAATGGTAAATTTTATGTTATGTATAGTTTACCACGATTAAAAAATACGTAAGATTACAAAGCAAAGAAATTACACTGAAATACAGATATCAAAAAATTTTTTAGAAAACTGTGTGTTATAATAATATATATGCTTCTTTATTAATGCATAACATAACCCAATCTAACAGAAAGTCTAATAACTACCTCCCAGTGACATAATAAGAAACATATATTTGGTCTCTGCCCCCAGTTCCTGACACAGAACTCCTAAATTCCTCGGAATTTCCTGGGTGATAGGAGCATCTTCTGTTCTAATGAGGTGACTCTTGGTGGGCTCCTGGTTAGCTGCAGTAAGGGGGCTGGTCACCAGATTGGAAGCTTGGAACTGTTTCTTTTTTGGCCACACTGTGTGACTTGTGGGATTTTAGTTCCCCGACCAGGGATCGAACCCGGGCCATCAGCAGTGAGAGCGAGGAGTCCTAATCACTGGACCTCCAGGGAATGCCCTAGACGCTTGGAACTTTCAATCCTACCCTCCATCCTCCAGGTAGGGGAGAGGGACTGGACATTGAGTTAATAATCATGAGGAAGCCTCCATGAAAATCTCTAAACCATAGGGTTCAGAATGGAAAGTCAGACAGAAGTGTGGTACCACAGGGACCCATGACTGTGGCTGGAATCTGAATTGAAGGCAGTGTTGTGGGACTAGGGTCTTAAAGCTGTGGAGTCTGACGATAACTCCAGGTAGATAGTCTCAGAATTGAATAAAATTATAGGACACCCAGTTGGTGCCCAGAGAGTCGGAAAATTGATTGATGTGGGGAAAACCCCCACACATTTGGTGTCAGAAGTGTGGTGAGTAAAGAAACAGTTTTCCTTTACTACCACAATGACAAAGGAGGGATGAGTGTAAATATTTTCAAAATATCTTCAATCATATAAGAAGAGAAAGTCATAGATATTGCCAACTACTGTGAGTTTGTTGCCTGCATTCATAATGGAAGGAAATGTTAAATTTCAGTTAGACCTTAGTGTAAATAAAGAGGGAAACTTTTTCCCCTTCCAATTTTCTAGAGTCCTTCAGTTTGTCTCCCTGAATTTTATATCTGCTGACTTCTTAGGGGTCCCTACAGCCCCGGTTAAGAATTTCTGAGGACTGTGTATAAGGAGAAGTGGGACCTTAAATGACTGTGTGCTTGGACTTCCCTAGTGGTCCAGTGGTTTGGACTTCCCTAGTGGTCCAGTGGTTAAGACTCCACACTTCCACTGCAGGGAGTGCAGTGGGTGTGGGTTCAATCCCTGGTCAGAGAAGGGGAAGTTCCTTGTGCCGCCATGCGATGCGGCCAAAAAAAAAAAAAAGACTGTGTGCTTATTTACAAGGCTCTTCATTACAGCACCGGGAGAGACTGAAAACAACCTAAATGTTCATTATTAGGAAACTGGACAAGTACGTTTTGGTACATTATAAAGCAGAGCCATAAAAACAATCAAGGATGCTCTTTACGTACCCATAGAGGAGGATCCTCTTTTGAAAAAAGCAAAAGAATCTGCATAGATATTTCTTTATATGGAATATCTCTGGAAGAGTCCATTAAAAAATGGTAACTTTGCTTGCCTCCTAGGAAGAGAAAGAGTGGGGTTCAAGAGTAAGAGAGGGCATTTCCTCCATATTCCTTTTTATATCCTTAAAGCATTGAACTATGTAAATATATGTAAATGTATTACCTATTCATGAATTAAGTTTAAAATGTAAATGTTTGTAGTATGTTGGACCTGCTAGGATGTCTCAAATTGTCTGTCGTGTTAATCAGTCCCTTTGTGAGAAAAGCATGTGGAGCCTTACAGATAAGTCAGCTAACCTTGGATCACATGACCTGGCCACCCTTGATTGGCCCAATAGGGGAGCTTCATGGTTAGGTCTTTTCTCTTGGGGAGTTTGTATTTGAGACACAGAAGCATCAGTGAGTAGAAGCACAATAAAATCTCAATTCGTCTTAGTTTTTCCTAAACGTTATCCTCCCAAGGAGGGAGGAAAATATAAAAGTATTCTCCCACTCCACCCCAGAATTGTAGATAAGGGAAACTTGAGGCTGGAAAATGTTAAGGGCATTCAGATGGCTGACCCAGGACTGTTATTCTAGAGCTGGGCATTTTTACTTCCCCACAGTCTTAGAGCCAAAACTGGCCCCAGGGACCAAGACTGAGGATTCATGTTTCCTCTGGACAGCAGGAAGAAACCATGATTTCCCAAGAAGGTGGGGCAGGGTTCATGAAGGCTCTTTGGGACCTGTGCTTAGGCAGGAGGTCACCAGGATGAAAAAAACAACCTCTCTTGAAGGAGGGATGGGGTGAAGCAGAAGGGCTCCCATGCTCATTTCAAGGAACTCAAGAGTGAAAAGATTTGTAGGTTCAAAAGTTTGTTGATTTACATATTGACAGACCTCAGTAACTACATACACTTATACCAATGTTACACATACTCCTTTAACTTTTACTGATTCACAAGCTCATATGTTACCATTTGATTTCTGCGTGTGTGGGGATCAGTTCCCATACATCTCATGACGATGTTCTAGGGAAACTAGCTCTTTCAACATCATGTGGATCGCTTCCTCATAAAACAATCATTGCCTTTTGTTTCTTTTTATAGTTTCTATAAGTGCACTCTAGTGCACGTATAGTGTTCTTACTCTGCGCCAGACACTGTTCTGAGTGATTTGTATGTTTTAACCCATTTAACACTCATGTCTAGCATAGGACATAATGCTATTACTGTCTCCATTTCACAGATGAGGAACCAAAGCTCAGAGAGGTTCAACACCTTATCTAAGGTCGCACAGCTAGTACTTGGAGGAACTGGGGTTTGAATCTGGACAGTCTGGCTCCAGACCCACGTGGTTTTCTCTGGTCTCTTTAAGTAACCTGCTGTCAGGGTGATTCTGCCTGCCTGGTCGTGGGCTGGGCCCTGCTTTATCTCCCTGCAGGATGCCTGGTCCCCTGGCTCTTCCTTGTATCCCTCTACCTTTAGCCTTATAGGAGCTAATGAATAGACAGCAAGGTTCTGGCTTTGGCCACCTCTGTTCACCTCTGGTCCCCTTCAGCATCTTCACTAGCTAACCTTCTCACGTTCTCACACACTTACACCTTCACTGCACCCAAGGCTGGGGACTGGCTTTAGTTGGTTCTGTGGTCCCAGTGGTTATCTGGCTGGGGCCTGAGCATCCCTAGGTGCTCAGAAGGGCGGGGAAGCGTGGAATGAAGAGGCTGGGCAGTGCGGGACCCTGCAGCTCAAGTGCCCCTGACCTGGCTATGTTCGCTGCCGCCCTCTAGTGGCGGCCAGAGGACCTGAAGAGGACCAAAGCCAGGGCCGGTTCAAGAGAGAGCGAGCGCACACGTGCACACTTACACTGCACACAGTTGGAGACAGGGTCTCCGTCAGCATCCGGGCCTCTGCTGCCCCTGCCTGGATTGGCTACAGACAAGGATGGTTGTGTGAGAGACATCATGGAGTCAGAGACAGGCAGGGACAGGCCTGGAGATCCAGGCCCCTCTTCCCTCCTCTCGTCCCGCTGTGTAGCTCTTGCCCCTTTCCTGGCCAGCGCCCCGGCGCCAACAGAAGCACAGTGTTGGGGTAGGTACCTGCCGCCCCCCTCCCACTCTATCCCTAACACGTACAATGTCCCCTCTCTAAGGTGCCCACACCGTAGAGGAACACCTTTCCTGTGACGGTCCATGTAGTCAGCAGGTTTCTCGTTTGGCAGCTCACCTCTCAGGCCTTGGTTCTGCAGCAGGTCAGCCAGAGGAAAATTCTAGGAAGAGACGAACCAGAAACAGTGAAAAACAATGGCCACTCCTATGTGCCCATAATCCACAGGCCTCCTGACCCTGTTTCTCTGCTATGCCTCTGCCCCCACCCAGGCAGCTGCCCTGGTGTTCCTGGCACCCCTCCCCCATCCCTGTCACATGCCTGGGGCCCCAATTCAGGTGGCTGAGTTAAAGAGCTTTCTAGTGACAAGTCCTCAAAAGGCTCTATTAATTGCCTCAGCATTGTCTTCAGCTAAGCTGCCGGGCCTGCGAGCTGAGAGGACCGGGTTGGGGGTGGGGAAGGGTGTGTGTGTGTGTGTGTGTGTGTGTGTGTGTGTGTGTGTGTGGCTGGAGAATGACAGGAAAGAACAAGGCAGGGGAAGGCAAGCCCTCTGGGATTCGGCACATATCAACTGAGACCCTTGCAGATGTCTCCCTCTCTCTCTCTCTCTCTCTCTCTCTCTCTCATACAAACACACACACACACACACAGAAGAGCCCCTGAGCAGGGTTGTAGGACCTCCTCTGATGGAGGTCCAGCCAGAGCTGGGAGCTCCTCTCCAAGGAGAAGAGGTGGCCCCAGGAGCCGGGACAGCAGCCAGCCATTCACATTCACTCCGCCTTTACCGACACAGATCGCTGGAGTGTCTCCCTGTCTTGATTCAAGCAGCTCTGAGTGGTCCCCCGTGACAGGAAATCCTGCTTAGAAGAAAAGGGACAGCTCTCTCTGACGAGCTAACTCCCCTCCTGGGGGGAAAGAAGAGGAGGCTGAGATGAATATATCAAAGGACTAAAAAGGGTCAGGGCCAGGAGGAAGTTCTACCTCCCACTTCACAAAGCAGGCCCAACATCTGCCTTTATTTGAACACCTTGAAAATGCACTACCCCATGATCTGTGAGGAAACATCTCTTTGTACTGAAGAGAGTGGTCCAGTTTTCCCCTTTGGGACTACCCCAAAAAAGTCTATACACCTGATACGATACTGTTATTAATGGCTAAGATTTGTTGAACACGTCTTCGTGCCAGGCATCGAGCTAGGTCCTTTATACAAACTCTCTCACAAAAAGTCTTTAAAGTAGGTATTATTTTTATACCCATTTTACGGAGGAGGAACCCGGGGCACAGAGAGGTTAGGTAACTTGATCAAGATCACACAGCTAGGGAGCCCCAGATTGGGTGGCCAACCATGCTGCTCTGCCCAGGATACAGGACTTTCTGGGCCACAACCAGGAAAGTCACGGGCTAACTGGGCTGAGTTGGTCACCCCCAGCCCCCTGTCTTCCTGGCACCGGTACCCACATGCTTAACCACAGAACATCTTGTACCAGTAGCCAGTGCCAGAGGAGGACTCCAACTTTGTGGATCATCACAAAGATCATCACAGCGTCAGCCACTGGAACAGAAGTCCAAACTCTTCTGCCCACTGCATCTTGGTGTTGGAGTCACCAAGGAAAACACAGTGCAGTCAGGCATTGAACGGCCCAATGCTTTCTTTACTCATGTGAAGACAGAGCAAGAGCAGCTTCAGCCGTGGGCCTTGGTTTCTCATGGCCAGCAGGTGGCCCTGACGGCAGGTGCAGCCGTCGCAGGGCAGCTGGCCTCTGTGCACCCCTCTTGTGCTGAAGCAGAAGCATCCCAACCCCTCCTTCCTGGAGTTTGGAATACTGAAAGCTGGGGGCGTGCCGGAAGGGCACTGAGGTACAGGTATAAGCGGGACAAAGGAGCACACGCTGAGCTTGAAACAGGGAAAGATATTCCCACACGAGGTGATAAGCCCGGCACAGGCTTTGTGGGCTCATTATCTCTTGGGGAGGAAATGTTCCAGGCCCAAGGCCTGTCCTTAGGCCCAGTTAGGGTAGAAAGACTGCACACAGGAGAATGCCTTTCCCAACAGATACACTGCCTCCGAATATCCACTCTTCAGATATTTCACACACACACACACACACTCCCCCCAGCCCTCTCCTTACAGTCGTTCTCATATGGAACACTTTCGCCTCCTATGCCAGCCTCCTCCGCTTCTGCAGGCTTTTTGCATCACCTCCTGTGATGGGCAGAGTCAGGTGCTTACCATACAAGGGAACGAGGATGTGTAGGCTGAAGGGCTGCTGCCAGGTCGCCCTCTTTTCCTTTTTCCTTCCTAACAGAACATCTATTTTGCTTAGGGCAGCGATGTGTCCTGCTTTTCAAACAAAACAAAACAAAGCTCTCTGTTCTCAACTTCAGCCCAACCATTGGGGGATTTGGTGGTAGCAGTAGGCAGGGGAAATACGATGCATATCAAACCCAAACTGCACCTTAGCGTGGTGCCCCATTAAGGGTCCCTCCTTGCGCAGGCGTTCTCTCTCTCTGTTCACACAGAGTTAAGAGAGTTGGAGGTTCCTTCTCTTTCTGTGGTGCTCTTGCCTGAGACGCAGACTCCCCAACCTCACCCGTTACACCCTGTCCCACCTTTCCACCTGGCAAACTCCTACTCATTCTTCAAGACCCAGCTCAAATGTTTCCTGAGACGGCGATGAGCGTGGGCTCATTTCCTTGTCCCCAGTGCCCAGCACAGGGCCTGGCACGCAAGAACCATCCTGCCTACAGGGCTGGCCCTTGCAGCAATATTTAGCCAGATCACACTACAGATCACACTAGGGGTGGATCCTTAAGGACAGCCAGATTCTCTTTCCCAGAAGTGGAAAGGCGGCCTGAGAGAAAGCTGGGCCAGCCTGTGTGTAGCACGTGGCACTTAGCCAATAAGATGTCAACCTGAGAGCCCACTATGTGGGTGACAACAAAGGAAGCTAGGCTGTGGTGAGAAGGCCCCGGGCTGATGTGTGAGAAGATATGGTCAGTGGGGTGTGGCTTAGTCTTTCTGGATCCCAGTTCCAAGCCCTTCCCATCCCAGCTTCCTCTTATCGAAGTTTCTGTTTCTTGCAACTCAAGAGTCCTAACTGCCCCAGGGGAAGAGGTTACCAGGGCTCAAAAGACGCTGATGCGAAATTTGGGCCCCCGCCTTCTCCGATGTCAGCTGCATCAACTCCTCCCTCGTTGTTTAACCCTGAGTCAGGGGGTTCTTGGTCCTGCTGCACAGCGTAATGACTTCAGACCAAGTGGAATCGGACTCTGGGCTGGGGCCCCGGCTGCGGCAGTTTTTCAAATGCCCCCTTTGCACCGGGCACCCCACTGTTTGCACAGGGCTTCCACAGGGCAGCCAGGATGGGAACCACTGCCCTGGGGGAGAGAAGTACACAGGGCACTAGAGTCTGGAGTATCCACCCCCCTCAGGTAAAACAGCAGTGACGTTGGCTGTGGAGGGGCCTGCCTGTGTGGCCAGCCGTGCCCAGCCTGCCCTTCTTCTCCCTCCCCTTCCTTCCAGCCCCTACTCAGCAAAGGGCAATCCCTGAAGCTTTCCCGGCCCTGTCCCCCAACCCTACACGGCACTGAGTCATGGCCCTGGAACCCTAAAGGACCCTGCTCCTCCTGGCTGCCTGCCCTGCACAGACCCTCCTCCCCCCACTCACAGTGCTCTTCCTGCCCCTTCTCTCTGCCCATCCAGTCCCTACCAGTTTTTCAAGACCCACTTAATATTCCTCCTCCAGGAAGTCTTCCTGAGTGCTCCAGCCCATTCTAGCCCCCATCTTCTCTGGCCTCCTGTTTGCATCCAGAGTCCACGGTCCTCACCGGGCTCATTTACTGCCTCCTGGTGACTTTTCCAGGAGCTGACATTTTGCCTCCCCAGCCAGCGTGTGAGAGCCACGCCTGCCCTCCCCCAGTCTGGCCAAACCCCGGGCAAGGCACGTGGACGGGCTCAGAAGCCAGGGCCCTGGTTGCCGCCCCCAGCCCCTCCCTCTCACCTCCTCACTCCTGAGTTTCAGTGAGGGTCCACCCTTAGGAGGGTCCAGAGAGAGTCAGGTTGGAGGGGAGCACACAAAGATGGAACTGTGCCGCTGCGTGGATACGCTGGGGCGGGGGGCTAGATTCCCTCTGAATTGCCTCCCAAATCTGAAATCTCTGAGCCCCGCCCACCAGCTGTCGTCCAGCCAACCCACCTCCTCTCCTCGCCGCCACACTCCGTGCCCCTTCAGGGTCGGCAGCGGCAGTGACGAGAGTCCGAAACCACAAGCCAGAGGTCAGTAAGAGGCCACGATCAGTGCGGGACTGGTTTGGGGGCTGCCGGTCTGGCCAGCCATGCAGCAGCGGGTGACAGTGACAGTGACAGCAAAGACAGAGCCAGGTGCGGGTCTGTGCCCACCAGCCCAGCACTCCCGCATCCCCCAAGAGCTGCTCATCTCCCACCGCCCAGGCCACCGCCTTGACGAGAATGGAGGAGGCGGCTTCTCCCCGAGAGCTTCGGGGTCATATGCTAGGGAGCAGGGTGTTACAGCTTCAGAGGCTGACAGGCGACGCGCCGCAAGACACCTCACACACTCATACCCAGAAAGGTACGTACCCAGAGAGGCCCCCACGCAGCCGGCACGTGCGGGGGCCACGGAGGCGCTCACAGGCACAGAGGCACGGGGACTCGCCCACAGACACACAAAAAACCGGGAAGGACCCAGACTACCCCAGACAACCGATACGCACACGTACACACACATACAAACAGACCCGCAGACGCAGCTTCCCAGCAAGACACACGGACACAGGCCCCACGCCTGCCGTCATCCTGAGACACCCCAATCCATCTGCCCCCCTGGAAGGAAGCCTTTGGCTGGTTTGATGTGGTGACAGCAGTTTTCCCACCCAAGCACCTCCCTTTCCTTTCATCCACCCAACCTCTGCTGGAGGCCATCTGCAGTGCGGCCCGCTAAGCTTCCCCTCCCGGGCCTGCGAGGCTCTCTGGCCAGGGCTGCGGGATTTGGGAAATGGAGGACAAGGTCTGAAAGCAGCTTCTGGCAACTTGGCTGGGGGGCTAGAGCCTGCCCTTCCCACGGGGAGGCGGTGTGAGGGGCAGTGAGGCCTCCAGCTTTCCCAAGGCCCAGCCCTGCTTGCTGTACCCTGCCAGGCCTCCCAAGGGAAAGTCTGGGCTGAGAGAGCCTGGCCCAGGGTCTCCAGTGTCCCCAGCAGCCTCTTAGCAGTCCCATCACGCCATCTGCCAGTGGCTTCCACACATCAGGGCACCCACCAGCAGCCTTGTCTCTGGTCACTAGGATGCAGCTTCAAGGCCAGTTTCGAGCCTGGCTGTGAGAGTCCTGTCCTCTTTCCCTGGGCAGTGGCTTCTCTTGTTGCTGGTCACCATGCAGATGCATCGGCAGAGCTGAGAGGCCTACCTGGGGATGGTGCTTCGCTGCGCTGGACAGTGGGATCGGGCTTAGGGAGGGGGTCAGAGCTGCCCCTCAGAGCCGAGTCGGGCAGGTAGGTTCTCACTGAGGGTGGTCCCCAGGCTTGGTCCGGCAGATGTCATCCCAGCTGTGCGGTCTCCCTTTTCCTCCCATCCACACCACGCCCACTGGCCACGTGGTGGAATTCCAGCTCCCTCACTCTGGCCCTGCTCTCTGCCCTCTGTCTAAGGTCCTCCTCCAGATATTCACAAGATGCCTCCTCCTCATGTAGGTCAAGGTCGCCTCCACAGAGGGGCCCTCCCTGATCGCAGTGTAAAATAGGAACCCCCATCCCATTTCCTGTTTTGCCTTTCCTCGTAGCACTTTCCACTACACGTCAATATAGTAGATGTTTACTTGGTTCTTTTCTGTCTCTCCCACTAAAATGTAAGCCCCGTGAGGGCAGGGACTTTGGCTGGCTCAGTCCTAGAATTCCCAGCTTTTGCCAGGTAGGCACACAAAGCACGCACCAAACATGCTGAAGGAACATGAGCAGGTGTACACACGCACACTGACACACGAGTCCTGGATGACGAATGTGTCACACGCACCACGCACGAGTACACACACGCACGTGAGCTCTCAGGCAGAGGCACACGTGCTCACGCATCTCACTTGGCCCAGCTCCTCCGAGCCCAGGAGAAGCGTTATCACCCACGTTCCCCCATGCAGGCAGCCTCCAGCCAGATTCCACTCAGCCCTCCTGGTGCTGACTCGGCCTGACATGCCAGTTGCACGTGGGGCTTCTCGTGGAAGCCGAGGCAAGCCCACTACCACTGTGGTGGCTGCTGATTTGCTCTGTGTTGGGCCCTGGGTCACCGCTCGGTCAGCCATGGCTGATACCTTCTTCCCACTTGTCTCAGGAAAGGCGCTGCTGTCCCCTCTGCTTAGGCCTCAGACAGTCACTGAACCGCACATGCCCGGCCACGTGGGACCGGCTGGGCCAGCGAGCCCCTCTGATGGTGGCCCCTGCCCCTCTCACTCTTGGGAGAGAGCAGAGATGGCTCAGCACACAGGACTGCCCTGGGGAGGGGGGCATTTGCCCAAGGGGTGAGGCGTGATGACAAGGGTATGAGGAAGGCCCTGAGCCCAAATATCTATGTAGGATGACCTGTTAACAGTGACCTGTTACAGGACTTCCAGGGAAGTCCCTCTTCCAGAGTTTTTCAAGCTGGAATTCAGAGAAAATCTGGGGACTTCCCTGGTGGCTCAGTGGTTAAGAATCTGCCTGCCAATGCAGGGGACACGGGTTCAAGCCCTGGTCCAGGAAGATCCCACATGCCTCGGAGAAACTAAGTCCAAGTGCCACAACTACTGAGCCTGCGCTCTAGACCCGCGAGCCATAACTACTGAAGCCCGTACATCTAGAGCCGGTACTCTGCAACAAGAGAAGCCACTGCAGTGAGAGGCCCTACAGCAAGGAAGGGTAGCCCCCGCTCGCCGTAACTAGAGAAAGCCCATGCGCAGCAACGAAGACCCAATGCAGCCAAAAATAAATAAAATAAATTTTTTTTCAAAAAGAGAGAGAAAATCTGTGTGTGTGTGTGTGTGTGTGTGCGCGCGCGCGCGCGCGCGCATGTGTTGGCGGGGGAGGGGGGCAGATGTATTAGGGGCTTAATACCTCTTGTGAGACAAGACTCCCTTGGTGCAACCTTGTTTATTGAGCCATTAAACAGGACAAAACGGGTTTCTCTCCTTTGGGGCTTTTCTGAGCCTTAATGTACTGATGGGCAGCCGGATTCTCCAAGAAAGGTGGCGCAGGAAGATTGAAGAGGACTCAGCCCAGGGACCACAGGAACCCTTTGTTCTGGAAGCACCAATTAACATCTCCCCAGGGAACACCATTTGGGAAACAATGCAGAATTGATCTGTGGAACAATAGCTCATTCTGTCATCGGCAGTGACAGGTAAATCCTGCTCCTAAATTATTGGAAGACAATTTTATAGAACTGAAAACCAAACACTTCTCCTTCTAAAGACACTTGAGCCATAAAACCTGTCATGGGTCATTGGGGCGATTGACAGAGTTGCCCTAGGACTCCTCTCCAGAAGCGATTTTTTGATAGAGCAACCAATTCATCCCATTTTTAAAGCTGAAAGTCCCATGTCACAGGAACTCCGTCAGTCCTGAGCAAAACAGACCATTGGTCTCCCTATTTCTTAGCAGGTATTGAAATAGGGGGGAATGGCTCCAAGGAGCCCTTTGAGACCCGCAGGGCACCATGAAAGGGACTGTTTTAACTGATTAAGCTGTTGCAGGAAAGAGTGTCTTGGGAGAAAGACGGTGGTGTCCCAGGTCTCAGGCGAGTCCCTGGGACGGCCGCCACGTGTGAGTTCTTGGCTTCTTGCAGGAAAGAATTCAAGAGTGAGCCATAAAGTACAAGAAGTTTTATTCAGGGAGATACACACGCCACAGACCGAGTGTGAGCCATCTCAGAAGGCGAGAGAGGCCCCCGGAATCTGAAGTGGTTAGTTTTTTGTTTTTTTTTTAAATTTTATTTATTTATTTATTTATTTATTTATTTATGGCTGTGTTGGGTCTTCGTTTCTGTGCGAGGGCTTTCTGTAGCTGGGGCGAGCGGGGGCCACTCTTCATCGCGGTGCACGGGCCTCTCACTATCGCGGCCTCTCTTGTGGCGGAGCACAGGCTCCAGACGCGCGGGCTCAGTAAATTGTGGCTCACGGGCCTAGTTGCTCCGCGGCATGTGGGATCTTCCCAGACCAGGGCTCGAACCCGTGTCCCCTGCATTGGCAGGCAGATTCTCAACCACTGCGCCACCAGGGAAGCCTTGAAGCGGCTAGTTTTTATAGGCTGGGTAATTTCATGGGCTAATGAGTGGGAGGATTATTCCAACTATTTTGGGGAAGGGGTGGAGATTTCCAGGAATTGGGTCACCGCCCACTTTTTGGCCTTTTATGGTCGGCCTCGGAACTGTCATAGCCCCTGTGGATATGTCATGTAGAGTGCTGATGTATTACAATGAGCGTATACTAAGGTTCAAGATCTAGCAAAAGTCGACTTGTCCACCATCTTGGACCTAGTTGGTTCTAACCCGTTTATGTCGTGTCCTCAACAGCTATGTCATTCTTTTAAAGGTTGTCCCCTGCCCTCTTCCTGTCTCAAAGCTACCCGCCGGCCCTTCCTCTTCCATCTGTCCAGTCTCCCACCCTGCCGGTCACACTGGCCGGGTCTCCTGGGCAGGTGGAGAGGAAAAGGAAAGCTGCCTGGGTCTACCCCTTGCCCCCGCACGTGACACCCTGAGTCATGGCTCTGGAACCCTAAAGGACCTTGCTCCTCCTGGCCCCCTGCCCTGCACAGAAGCTCCTCCCCCCACTCACAGTGCTCTTCCTGCCCCTTCTCTCTGCCCAGGCTTTCAAGACCTACTTAACATCCCTCCTCCAGGAAGCCTTCCTGGGTGCTCCAGCCCATTCTAACCCCTGTCTTCTCTGGCCTCCTGTTTGCACCCGGAGTCCACGATGCTCACTGGACTCCTTGACCACCTCCGTGTGACTTCCTGGTGAAACCGAGCAGGACCATGTGGGGCTCCTGGGCACAAAAGTCTTTCTGTGTCCCCTGTTTCTTTTCTTTTTTTTTAAGATTTTTTTTGATGTGGACCATTTTTAAATTTATTTATTTATGGCTGTGTTGGGTCTTCGTTTCTGTGCGAGGGCTTTCTCTAGTTGCGGCAAGCGGGGGCCACTCTTCATCGTGGTGCGCGGGCCTCTCACTATCGCGGCCTCCCTTGTTGCGGAGCTACAGACGCGCAGGCTCAGTAATTGTGGCTCACGGGCCCAGTTGCTCCGCGGCATGTGGGATCTTCCCAGACCAGGGCTCGAACCCGTGTCCCCTGCATTGGCAGGCAGATTCTCAACCACTGCGCCACCAGGGAAGCCCCCTGTTTCTTGTTTGTAGGAAATAGGTTTCGTTCGGCCTCCATGACCTTCCCTGAGTTCCAAAGGGCAATTTTAAATGGTTGCTAATCAGGGAAGGGAGGGGATGCAGAGACAAGGGAGGGGCAGTCAACAAACAATAGTGCAGCCTTGGGGCAGGGTCCTGGTTCCCCCTCAAGGGATATATATAAAAGTATCTTTAAAACCACCTGACTCTGGATGATCTCTGAATTGAAGAAATGCAGGCCCTGCAGGTACCCTGATCCTTATCAGCAACCCATCGCCTTGACTATAAAACTCCTCACAACACCAGGAATTCCCTGGTGGTCCAGTGGTTAGGACTTTGCCCTTCCACTGTAGGGGGTGAGGGTTCAATCCCTGGTGGGGGAACTAAGATCCCCCATGCTCGCGCAGCATGGCCAAAAAGCAAAACAAAACTCCTCACAACACCTCCCCATCCCCCTGTCAGGACACACAGTTTTGTTTTGTTAATATTTATTTATTTATTTGGCTGCACCAGGTCTTCGTTGAGGCATGCAGGATCTTCAGTTGAGGCATGCAGGATCTTCAGTTGAGGCATGCGAGCCCTTACTTGCAGCATGGGGGATCTAGTTCCCTGACCAGGGATCAAATCTGGGCCCCCTGCATTGGGAGCATGGAATCTTAACCACTGGACCACCAGGGAAGTCTCAGGACACACAGTTTTGTGGGCATTAGCCCACTGTGGCCCCCTTTGCCTGACAAAGCAATAAAGCTGTTCTTTTCTACTTCACCCAAACTCTGTCTCCGAGATTCAATTCCGTGCTGGTGTACAGAGGCTGATTTTCGGTATCACTGGTTTATTGAACTCTCCAGGGGTTGACTCCTTGCCTCCCCAGCCCGTCTGGGAGACCCATGTCTGCCCTCCCCCAGGCCTGGCCAAACCCTGAACGAGGCACCTGGAAAGGCTCAGAAGCCAGTGCCCTGGTTGCCCCTCCCAGCCCCTCCCTCTCACCTCCTCACTCCTGAGTTTCAGTGAGGGTCCACCCTTAGGAGGGTCCAGAGAGAGTCAGGTTGGATGGGAGCACACAAAGATGGAACTGTGCCGCTGGGATGGATAAGTTGGGAAGTGGTTTGCAAGCCCTCAGGATTCTGCGAAGAAGGCACTCAGCCTGGAAAGAGAGTCTTTGGGGCATGTGGTAGGGAGTGGCCGAGCCAGTTGGGACAGCGGTGCCCTGAGCAAGTCTCCCAGCCTCTGCTTTCTCACACACTTTGTCTCCCACAGGCTCCAGGTCCCTTCTCTCAGCTGGGATCTCCCTGGGGCCCTGACTAGTCCAAGACTCCAGCTGCCTGCATATAACCAAAGCAGAGACTTAGTGCTTGCTAAGGAAGTCCTAGCCAGGATCAGCTCCAGGAGCTGAGGATAAAGCTTCAGAGGTGTCTCTCCTGATTTCCCACCTCCTCCAGGGAACCCTCCTGGCAGAGGTCTGTCTGATCCTGGCACTGCCTCTGTGCTCATCTTGTCCCTGGTAGCAGATGGTGCTGGAACAGGTGGTGACTTGCACTGAGAAGAGTCTCTGCCGAGCCCCCACCAGCAGCTGTCTGCTCCAGCCTCTTCCCACCACAGGTCTGAGCATAAAGGGAGGCCCTACTCTAGATAGGCACTAGTTTGGCCCCAGGCCCGGTTTGCCTCCTCTTTTCATCCTGAGGCTCTCATCAGCCCCCTCTCCCTGCAGACAGTCCCTCCAGACCCAAGGAGGGATTCTCACATGCAAGGGCTCGAGGGTTGGTACCAAAACAGAGTTTCTCCTCATTTCCCAGGTTCTTCTGTGAGGCTCAAGAGTTTGCAGATAAGGATCCATGACTTTATAACCTTTATGTACATTGCATAGATTTTTGTATGAGTGAAATATTTAACTAAAAGGAAATACAGGGCTTCCCTGGTGGCGCAGTGGTTGAGAGTCTGCCTGCCAATGCAGGGGACACGGGTTCGAGCCCTGGTCTGGGAAGATCCCACATGCCGCGGAGCAACTAGGCCCGTGAGCCACAATTACTGAGCCTGCGCGTCTGGAGCCTGTGCTCCGCAACAAGAGAGGCCGCGATAGTGAGAGGCCCGCGCACCGCGATGAAGAGTGGCCCCCGCTTGCCGCAACTGGACAAAGCCCTCGCACAGAAACGAAGACCCAACACAGCCAAAAATAAATAAATAAATAAATAAATAAATAAATAAATAAATAAAAGGAAATACAGCAGCACTATTTACAATAGTCAAGACATGGAAGCAACCTAAGTGTCCATCAACAGATGAATGGATAAAGAAGATGTGGTGTATATATACAGTGGAATATTACTCAACCATAAAAAAGAAATAATGCCATTTGCAGCAACATGAATAGACATAGATTCTATCATACTAAGTGAAGTAAGTCAGACAGAGAAAGACAAATATCATATGATATCACTTATATGTGGAATCTTAAAAAATGATACAAATGCACTCATTTATACAACAGAAATTGACTCACAGACATTGAAAACAAATTTATGGTTACCAAAAGGGAAAGGAGGGGGGATCAATTAGGAGTTTGGGATCAACAGATACACACCACTATATATAAAATAGATAAACAGCAAGGACCTACTGTATAGCACAAGGAACTATATTTAATACCTTGTAATAACCTATAATGGAAAAGAATCTGAAAATATATATATATATGTGTGTATATATATATATATATAACTGAATCACTTTGCTGTAGAATCACCTGAAACCAACACGACATTGTAAATCAACTATACTTCAATTAAAAAATATATAACAGGGCTTCCCTGGTGGCGCAGTGCTTAAGAATCCGCCTGCCAATGCAGGGGACACGGGTTCGAGCCCTGGTCCGGGAAGATCCCACGTGATGCGAAGCAACCAAGCCTGTGCGCCACAAATACTGAGCCTATGCTCTAGAGCCCGCGAGCCACAACCACTGAGCCCACATGCCACAACCACTGAAGCCCACACGCCTAGAGCCCATGCCCCGCAACAAGAGAAGCCACCACAATGAGAAGCCTGTGCACCGAAACGAAGAGTAACCCCTGCTCGCCACAAATAGGGAAAGCCCGTGTGCAGCAATGAAGATCCAATGCAGCCAAAAATCAATGAATAAAATAATAAATAAATTAAAAAATTTATATATATAACAACAACAAAAAGGAAATATACAATATCCACACCATGGAATACTACTCAGCAATGAAAAGGAACTATGGGACATGCCACAGCTTGGATGAACCTCCAGGGAATTATGCTGTGTGAGAAAAGGTTGCACACTGTCTGGTTCCATTTACGTCCCCTTCTTGAAATGACAACATTTTGAAAATGGAGAACAAATTATTGGTTGCCAGGAGTCAGGGGTGGGGGTTGGGGGAGGGAGGGCAGGTATCAAAGGGTGAGTTGAGGCATCCTTTGCAGATGGAACTGTTCTGTCTCATGACTGAGGTGGTAGATACACGAACCTATACATGTGATAAAACTGCAGAACTAAACACACACACAAATACTTGTGAAAATGGGTACAGGTAAAATAGGAGAAATTGGAAAGACTGATGGATGGCATCTGTCAACATGTGGGTTGTGATACTGTACTATAGTTGTGCCAGATGTTACCTTTGGGGGAAAATGGGACCTCTCTGCAGTATTCCTTACAACTTCATGTGAATCTACAATTATCTCAATAAAAACAATTATTTACTTTTTTAAAAAGAATAAATTTTATAAAAGGGGAGCTCTGGTTTCCTCACACTTGCTAAGGGGCAAGACAGGAGGCTGGGAGAGATGAGGCTCCTCTTCTACATGTCTGTCCATCCTCCCTTGCAGGGGGACCTCTTCCAGAGGAGGATTCTGGGAGAATCCGGCCTCCGTTCTGGTCCACATAACCCACCCCACCTTGAGTCTTTGGCCCCTCTTTCTTAGGACATAGACTGTTAGTAGCTCAGAAAGTTCTGTGTCCAGAGCTCCAGCTAGGCACCAAAAACAAATCCTGATAAAGGAGCGGGACAGGCTGGTGAGTAGAAGTTGGTGAAACTTACGCCACGTGCTTTACATGTGACAGACTTCCTAGAGGAGGTTCAGCTCACAGGCCTCCCTCCACACACACTTATTTCTGGCGTTCCCGTTGTACCGCAGTGTTGGGAGCGGTACCAGCTGCTACAGGGTCAAACGATGGAATTGGGAATTCTATGATTATTTAAGTACCAGTGGCCTAACCCATCATGATCAAAAGCTTGTACCAAGTGCCCCTAATCCATGGAGAACTGGGGAAGTCTGGTAGAGTGGAAAAAGCTTTGGAGTCAGAGAGAACTGAGTTGAAATCCCAGCTTGGCCCCTGACCTCTGGGAATTTCAGCCTCTATAAGATTTATCTTATAGCGTACTGTGCTGTGAGGGGATGTGACACTGCTTCTCTTCTTTCGTGATTCTCGGAGGCAGCAGACTGGAGGGAATCCAGGAAGAGGGAAACATAATCTGCCCTGACACCTGCCAAGGCTACAGGTTTCAAAAATGGCAGTGTGCACTGGGAAACTGGATGCTTCACAGGGCCGAGGGAATCTCAGGAGATGTCAGGGGCCTGGATGCGAATAAGCAAAGGCCCGGATGGGAAAACTGCACCATCTCAGCAGATGCCTGGAGCCGCCCCTCCTCACTGCTGCTGCAGTGCCCTTTACACCTGGCCCTCAGACACAAACACGGGGAACCAAGAGGGGGACGAGTGTTCAATCTAAATTGAATCTGAAATGCCCGAGTTCCCCTGTAAGTGACTAGATTAAGAGTGGAGGGTTGAGACAGAAATTGCTTTTAGTTGTGGGAAAATACTTAGTTGCATTTTTGCACCCCTGAGTCTGTGGTCTATAAAAAAATTGGACCCATTACACAAGACACGCTTTCGTATACGTACTTCTGCACTGATATACACAGACCACCGACATTCTCACACATGACAAACATCTATCCAGTGTGTGCTGGTAAATGTTTAACAGCCAGCTTTCTGGGAAGCAAAAATAACAACAATGTGATTGGTACCAGTTGCTGATTTCTGTGGTATAAATACTCACACCGTGGTAATTTAGAGCTACGAATACCATACCACTGAACAGAAGTTAGAAAGATGTGCACAATTAGCTCTCTGTGAGCTAGTGCAGGCCAGCTCCAGCACAACCAGCAAAGTTACGCTTGTACATCTGTGCATCTGCTCAAAGGTGCCTAGATATGCAGGTTGCTTAGGTTCCTCTAAGAATTGAAATGCTGGTACTTCCCTGGTGGCTCAGTGGTTGGGAATCCGCCTCCCAATGCAGGGGACACGGGTTTGAGCCCCAGTCCGGGAGGATCCCACCTGCCACAGAGCAACTAAGCCCGTGCGCCACAACTACTGAGCCCGCGTGCCACAACTACTGAAGCCAGCGCGCCTAGAGCCTGTGCTCTGCTACAAGAGAAACCACAGCAGTGAGAAGTCGGAGCACCACAACGAAGAGTAGTCAAGTGGCCCCCGCTCGCCGCAACTAGAGAGAACCCGCGTACAGCAACGAAGACCCAATGCAGCCAAAAATAAATAAATAAATAAATTTATAAAAAAAAGAATTGAAATGCTAATTCTAATTCTGTACATACACTAGTACAAAAGTGCATAAAGATATTATCTCAGGGTCCTCCCTGGCGAGCCAGTTGTTAAGACTCCACGCTTCCACTGCAGGGGCACAGGTTCCATCCCTGATTGGGGAACTAAGATCACACATGCCTCTAGGGGTGGCCCAAAAAAAAAAAAAAGATATCATCTCAAATCATGCACTTGTAGACACATTTAGTCACTTAGAAACATACACAAAGACAAGTTCAAATATATAAATAAATGTATACACATCTACATATAGATGACACAAGCCAAAACATGCATATAAACACATACATAAACACCCACATGCCCAGTAAGAGTGAGAAAACCAACATGATTTTCTGGGGTAGCTGCCTTGGCCCAAAGCCCCCCTTTCAGAACCACTTCAGATCAAGGCAGAGGAGACTTGAAGGGCAGACTGTGTATAGCCAGTCATCCACACCTGCTTCTGTGTACACCCTGCCCCTTCTGGATTGTTCCTGGGCGACCTGCAGGTCTGGAAGAGCTCTTGCCTTACATCAACCAGCCTCAGAGTCCCACCTCCACCCTTAGCAAGGCAGCCCCTCACCCCTCTCTCTTTCACTGTAAGAAAGCCAACTCCAGCCTCTGTCCCTGCCCTCATCCTAGATCAACAGAGGACGAGGTCCGTATGATCCACACCCCAATTTCAATCCCTTCCCATGACCTCTGCCCTGTCCCTTATCACTTCCTTGTTCATCTCTTGCCTGGGCCATTGCCCCAGCCTTCTAAATGTCTCCCTGCTCCAGGCTCTTCCCTCCCATTTGTCCTGCTACAAGGAACCTGTCAGATTAATTATCCTAAAGTACAGTGCTGAGGTCACACATGTACTGGCAATCTCCCAATGCAGGACAGATGAGGGCTAGATCCCTTTGAGGCCCCCTGACCACTTGTCCAGCTCCCATTTCCCCAATTCACAGTTTCATTTCTATTTTCTCCAGACGTCTTTCTCTTGCCTAGTCTGTTCTGCAAATTGTCTCTGCCGTAGAATCTGCTTGCTTCCTTCTTTAGTTCACAGTAGCATTTACTAGCTCTCATGTTTGTGGTACAGTGCTTTATAGTTTATAAGTACTCTCAAAACCATTCATGGACCTCCTATCTTGTGCCCGATAGTGAGGTTAGCCCTGGAAATACAGTGCTGAGTAAAAACAGATGTGGTTGTGCTTTCATGAACCAAGTCAACACAACCTGTTGAGGATCTTGGGTCACCAAATCCTCTGTCCCAAAATCGTTAACTGGATTTGGGAGGGGAGATATTTTTCCCTCCTGTCCCTCTTACCTGACCTCTCCACCCCCCAGGAAATAGGGCCTCTCTGGAGTCATGGGGACAAACTAGAGAAGACAGAAAATGAAACTGTGGCTTGCAGATACTTAGAGGACTTTACCAACCTCGTGAGCTTCACAGGAGCAGCCGTCAGGATGCTGCAAGTCCAGTACAAAGGGGCATTAAACTTTTACAAGCTATACAGTGGTTAACACTTGTCTGCCTTGCAACATCTTTATTTCCTTCCCATTACGGGAACTACCCACACCCATTTTAAGCAACGTCTCTTATTTGTGTGAACCTAGGCTAATAACTTTGATTTCAGAGTTTCCTCACTTGTAATATGTGGTTAGAAATCTGATATTTTCATGGGGTTGTTATAATGATCAAATGAGATAAATGTACCTAAAAGAACTTTATATAGAACTTTAATGTACAACACAAATGTACAGTCATTTATTCAATGCAGTTTTCTTCTTTAAATCAATCATAGTTCATAAACAGGCACTTAATGACTGAAATATTCTGGCCCAGATGTCTAGGAGACAGGATATAAAATAGCACTGTGCAATAGAAATGTGTGAGCCACATGTATAATTTTAAAATTTCTAGTAACTATATTAAAAAAGATAAAACAGACTGGCAAAATTGATTTTAATAATATATAATTTTAACCCACTATCTCCAAAATAATATCATTTCAACATGTAACTTGTATAAAAGTTATTGGAGATATTTTACATTCTGTCTTGGTACGAAATCTTTGCCATCCTGTATTTTACACTCAGTGCATCTCATTTTGGACCAGCCACATTTCAAGTGCTTGATAGTCACATGTGGCTACTGTGTTGGACAGCAGACACTGATTAGTAATGCCAATAAAAATTAGTTAAGATCTATGTAGTACTTTACGGTTTTCAAAACTCTTGATAGTTAAATCCTGCGTTAGCCTGAGCAGGTGGCTGTTTATCATCTCCATTTTGTAGAGGAGAAGCAGCAGCAATTATGTGTAATTCACCCAAGGTCATCCACTAGTAAACGGTGAAAATTCTTATCTTCACACCTTTCTCTTTTGCTTCCTTTTCTAACAAGAGATACAAAGGGAAACTTTAATATTATCATACACATAGATCCCAAGACTCATTGCACTAGTGCATGGAAAGGTACAGTCTTTTCAAAATCCACCTACGTCTCCTTTCCTTCAAAAATCCTGCCAGTTTTGGGACTTCCCTGGTGGCGCAGTGGATGGGACTCTGCGCTCCCAGTGCAGGGGGCCCAGGTTCGATCCCTGGTCAGGGAACTAGATCCCACATGCTGCAGCGGCTGAGAGTTCACATGACACAACTAAGGAGCCTGCGAGCCACAGCTAGGGAGCCCACGTGCCTCAACTAACAAGCCGGCGAGCTGCAACTAAGGAGCCCACCTGCCGCAACTAAGACCCGGTGCAACCAAATAAATAAATAAAAATAAATAAATAAATAAATATTTTAAAAAAAATCCTGCCAGTTTAATTTCACCAGAATCTATTACTTCCATTATTCTAAAAATATGTGTTTGTTGGATTAAGCACCTTCCAGGTCTGATGTGCTATGGATGTAAATGATATACATGGGCATTAAAAAAAAAAATCCTACTCCTCTCTCCAATATTCCCTATGATGCAGTGCTTTACTTTTTAATTATTCTTGGGGGTTAAACTGAAGTGTTTCAGTGTCCCAAATATGTAAGAAATGAAAAGACTCCTCTCTTCTAGTTTAAAAAGTACATATACACCAAACGTTCACACCAAAGCATAACCAGGCCCAGTTGGCTATCAGGGAAAGAGGCTCCTAGTGCAGGGTTTCTCTTTAAGGAGATGGGAGTCCCATCCACTGCGCCACCAGGGAAGTCCCAAAACTGGCAGGATTTTTGAAGGAAAGGAGATATAGGTGGATTTTGAAAAGACTGTACCTTTCCATGCACTAGTGCAATGAGCCTTGGGATATATGTGTATGATAATATTAAAGCTTCCCTTTGTATTTCTTGTTAGAAAAGGAGGCAAAAGAGAAAGGTGTGAAGATAAGAATTTTCACCGTTTACTAGTGGATGACCTTGGGTGAATTACACATAATTGCTGCTGCTTCTCCTCTACAAAATGGAGATGATAAACAGCCACCTACTCAGGCTAACACAGGATTTAACTATCAAAAGAGGTTTTTTAAAAAAATTAATTAATTAATTAATTAATTTTGGCTGTGTTGGGGCTTCGTTTCTGTGCGAGGGCTTTCTCTAGTTGCGGCAAGCGGGGGCCACTCTTCATCGCGGTGCGCGGGCCTCTCACTATCGCGGCCTTTCTTGTTGCGGAGCACAGGCTCCAGACGCGCAGGCTCAGTAGTTGTGGCTCACGGGCCCAGTTGCTCCGCGGCATGTGGGATCTTCCCAGACCAGGGCTCGAACCCGTGTCCCCTGCATTGGCAGGTGGATTCTCAACCACTGCACCACCAGGGAAGCCCTCAAAAGAGTTTTGAAAACTATAAAGTACTACATAGATCTTAACTAATTTTTATTGGGCAGGTAGATGGGGGTGGGGAGTGGGGACAAGCCAGCTTGAGAATGGCCCTGCGAAGGACCCCTCCCTAGACTGATGTTCCCAAAGAGACACCAAGGGCAGCTGACTGTCCTTCTAGCACGAGTTGCTGCCCTTTACGGGCCCAGAACCGCCTAGAGGAGCCCGCAGAGGCACGCAGGAGCCCCAGCTTGACTCCCAGACCTGGCATCTTCCCCCTTCGTCCTCCCTTTCCCTGTCACGACCCCGTGTAAGGAAGGAGAGTGCAGTGGTGGCTGGAGGGCAACAAAAGGCTTGTAAAACCTGTCAACAAAAAAGTAAAAGTTGATCTAAGAAAGAAATGGAAAGTTTTATTCCAGTCAAATTTGAGGATTATAACCCAAGTAGAGCATCTCAGAAAGCTCTCAGCACTGTTCCACCTGTTAGAAGTCAAAGCACAGTAATACAAGTTTTTTGAGAAAGATGGCTGTACATTAAATGATGTATTATTGACAGTTTACATAATCCAGATCTAAGTGCCATGTGACCCCTTATCAAGAAGGAATGTTATCTTTAAGGAGTTGTCTTACCGATGTTAGGAGAACATTGCTCTTTATGATTAAGCAGGTAATTCTGCCGATGGAGGTTTTGTTAGGGGAACCACTGACCGAAACCACCCACCCTGGCCAGGCTCCACAGTAACCATTTGCACAAGTAGTTTTATGGCAGGAGGTCCTGGTAAGGAACATGGAACTAACAAGCCACCACCAAACCAAAGAATTTGGTAAAGGTCAAAAAGAGACTCCAGTCCATATGTCCTACCAACCTCCCAGAATCCTCCTCACTGGAATCCATCTCGGAGGAGCGACGCGTCCACCACCACGAAGGACCCTGAGTCAGAATGATGGGCCAGAGAAAACCTGGAAGCCAATCCCATAACCATAAAACCCGAGACCACAAGCCACGTGGCAGAGCAGCCCTCCTGGTTTCCCTTACCCTCCTGCTCTCCACCTGGGTGCCCCTTCCCAATAAAGTCTCTTGCTTTGTCAGCACGTGTGTCTCCTCGAACAATTCATTTCTGAGCATTAGACAAGAGCCCACTCTCGGGCCCCGGAAGGGGTCCCCCTTCCTGCAATAGTTTGGGGAGGCTTGGTCGATCCATAATGCAGATACACAATGCACAATAGGGGGGAGAGAGGAGGCCAAAGGGCAGATAAAACTTTTTATGTTTAAATTTTTGTCTTGCCATAAAATATGAATTTTATTTCACAAACTGTATCTGCTAGTTTGCCTGGCAGTCTACAGCCCCCAAATACCCTCCGCAAAGAACCCACCTTTCTTTGGAAAGTAGTGAAATCTGAACTCTTTCATCTCTAGGCTTACAAGGACAGCCTGGGGAGCTTTCTCCTTTCCCAGCCTGCTTCTGGTTACTCCTGCTTTCACATATTCACACAAGTCCAGTGTAAAGTCTGCGTGGGTGCTCGTGTGCCCACGGTGTGACTCTGCCATTGCCAGGCAGGTGTTGGGTTGAACAATGCAATTTTTTAAGACTCCCAGTGGTCCCCTGGCTTCGTGCAGCTCCCTGATCCCACACCCCAGTGGGGGTCTGGCCAGGTGTACCTCACTGTCCTATTTCACCCCCAGTCTACGTGGCTCACACGCACTGCGCACGCGCGAGGCGTAGCTGCCAGCAACTTCCGGCCACTGAGGGGAGAGCAGGGCAACGGGTCTAGGGGGTCCGGCCCAAACACCCCTTCCTGGCTCCTCCGCTTGGGATCCCGTATCCATCTCCAGAAGCAGGGCTCAGGAGGCGGGGAGGCGATCTGGAGGAGCCGCTGAGGACCGCACTCACCAAGCCCGGTGCCATAGCCAGACCAGCAGCCCTGAGGCTGGGGGCGGGCCACGGTGCCACGCCCCGCGCACGCGCACTGGGAGTCGGCTGGCCCGCACGGACGTTCACGTGACGCGGGGCGGTGCCCAGCGGGCTGGAGGGCAGGGATCGCCGACAGGAGGGAGGCAAACGGCGGGATCCGCGGTGGCGGTAGCAGCAGCATGGCCGCGCTCTATGGGGGTGTAGAGGGGTGAGTGCGGTCCGGAGGAGGGAGTCCGGAAGGGGCGGCCTGGGCCACTCTCTGGCCCGGGGGCGGAAGGAAGGCCGTGGCCAGGTCGGCAGGCTGGTGACCTCCCACCTCAGTCAGGGTCCGGCCACTTTTTGGGGCTGTGGGGTCTTGTGGAGGAGTGTGTGCCCGCGCGACGGTGCCCTTGCGCGCGCGGTCGTGTGCTTTGTAGGCACTGTGTGCCACGGCCACACCCCGGGGGGGGGTCCTTTGTGTTTAGCGGCGGAACCACAGCCCTTTCTCCCACGAAAGACCCACTCCGCAGTGCTCCGCTGGAGAAGCTTCTTTTTTGCATTCCCACTCCGGAGAGAGTTTTGCAGAACAGGTGTCAGGTGTGAAGTTGCTGGACTGGGGGTGGGGAGCGGGAGTGTGGTGGAATCCGGGACAGTGATCTTTGCCGGAAGGTATCTGGGACCTAAAGCTGGGGGAGGTTGAAACCCCTCCATTCTTGTCGGCACTCCAGGCTACTCACTCTAGAGCCAACCCTCTGTTATTCTTGCTTATTTCCTGTTCGGAAGCTTGTCTGCAGGTGTTTTTGTAATAGCTCTTCCCCTCGGTGTGACTATGGGCAAGAGTTTTGCCCTGTCTGGGCTTCAGTTACAACGTGTGTGAAGTGATAAGAGGGATGAACTGAATGATCGCCAAGTCCCCTGCCAGTCAACATTCTGTGAATCTGGATGTGTCAAATCAGGGCACAAAAGAGGGTGTGGGCTAGGGCACTTACTTTTGAATCTGAGATTGCATTACTTCAATGGCAGTCACATTTCACTGCTGACTAATGGACCCCAAAGTCTTTTTTTTCACATGCATTGTTATGATTGGTCTCCCCTGCCCTGTACTTATTGCACTGTTTTTTAAAAAAAACTACAGAAATTTGCGTTCATCCCTGTTATATTCACGTGTAACATATGACCCATTTTTCCGGTTTGTCAAGAGGTTCTTTGGGACGATAATCTGCCACCTCATGCATTAACTACCCCTTGAAACTTTTTGTCATCTTTGAGTTTGATCAGCAGGTCTTCACTGTCCTTTTCTGATATTCCTAAAAGTACTGATCAATAAAGAAACGTACATCGCACCACCACCGACCTCCCTCCAAACTACCATTTCTCCCAGTAATAAGCATTTGACCATTTAGTTGCTTAAGCAGGTATTAACTCTTACTGTCATCTGGCCAGCATTTCTCACAAGGGTGTCTTGAAAATCTTGGCAGCTGGAGCTGCTAAAGGCAGCCTTTAGCTATTGTGAGAGAAGCAGAGAGACGTGCCATTGTTTTTAGTCACGTTTACTGAGTGTTACCTGTGCCAGGCATGAGAGTAAATAAATGATCCAGAGCTTGACCCAGTGGAACTTGTAGTCTAGTGAGAGGCAGACAGGAAAACAGCTTAATGCACGTCTAATACAGAGGAGTCCATGGGGGCACTGACATGACTGAACTAATGGAGCTATAGTGGTGGGCCACACATCGGAGGTTTCAAGGACGAGGTGAAATATGAGTAGGGTCTTGCAGGATCAGTAGGATACCCCCAAGGGAAGCTGAGCAGGAACTATGTTTTGGAAGTCCAAGAGCCCAGCAAACACCCAGCCACAGAGGAGGGTTTGGGAATGGTGATTGGGCTTGCTGAAGCTGTCCCCCTCACTCTGGGCTCTGCCTATGACAAGGACTGCACAAGTTTAGCTGTATCTGCAGGTGTTTTCTGAGCAAGACTGAGTGCCCCCTTGTGTTCTGTAGGGGAGGCACACGATCCAAGGTCCTTTTACTCTCAGAGGATGGGCAGATCCTGGCAGAAGCGGATGGACTCAGCACAAACCACTGGGTAAAGGCCACACTGAGGGGACCAGTGGGCTTGACTGTGGTTTTATTCTGTGTAACTCCTGTTAAGGTGGGGGCTGGGGGCTCACTTGGCAGCCTGTAGGGGCGACAGAGGTCAGGCAGGCCTTTGTAACTCCTCCTTCCCTTGACTGGGGCCAGCTGATCGGGACAGACAAGTGTGTGGAGAGGATCAACGAGATGGTGAACAGGGCCAAACGGAAAGCAGGGGTGGATCCTCTTGTTCCTCTACGAAGCCTGGTGAGTCTGGGTAGAGTTTGGGAATTAGGTCACAGCAACACTGAGACAGCGAGTTTGAACTAGATGAGTCCGATGACTGCAAAGGGAAAGGCCTTGAGGGCTTAGTCTCTGGTCTAGAAACTCACCTGATCACATCCAGTCTTGTGGCTGCACTGTCACCTACAAGCCACAAGGATTGGAAGAGCACAGGGCTTTGGAGAGCCATGGGACCTCGGTTTGAATCCCAGCTTTGTCACTCAGCATCTGTGCTGTGTGACCCTAAGCAGGTTACTTATCTGCTCAAAGCCTCAGTTTCCTCGTTTGGAAAATGCGAATAACAGTAGCTACCTCAGAGTTGCTGGGATGGTAAAATGGCATGATACATCCCAAAGTGGTTTGCACAGAGCCTGACCCGTAAGGGCTGATTAAATGTTACCTGTTATTCCTGGCTCAGAGCTTTCTCCCAAGTTGCCGTAGCTCCGGCTACTTCCTGGACGTATCCTCAGTGAGATGTCCTGCAGACACAGCCAAACCCCATGCATTCCGAACCAAGCTTATCTCTCCTCGACTTGCTCCTCTGCCTGATTTTTCTGTTAAGGGCACTGTTGTCCTCCCCAGCTCCTGACCTGGCATTGTTGAATCCCTCGTCTTGTCAGGGCTCAGTCCAGGTTCTTCTTGCAGCCGCAGCCTTCGATGAGGCACTGTGTGTGGCGGAAGGTGGACTGGGGCTGCATGAGCAGGGTATGCCCAGCGGTAGAAAGCAGGGAGCAGATATTAGGAGGGGAGGGGGTTGAGAAAGGAGCTGGGTCTGGGGCCCTGCTTGCTCGTTCACCTCCCGCGTGGCCTAGGGCCTATCCCTGAGCGGTGGGGATCAGGAGGACGCGGTGAGGATCCTGATGGAGGAGCTGAGGGACCGATTTCCCTACCTGAGTGAAAGCTACTTAATCACCACTGACGCCGCCGGCTCCATCGCCACAGCTACGCCGGATGGTGAGGAGGTGGAGGGAGGGGTGAGGTTGAGAACCGGTTTTCTTGGGGAAGCCCCTTAGATTTAGCTGGCAGAACTTGACTAGTAAATACCTGGGAGGCAGCCTTCAGCACGGCCCCTACTCCCTTCATTAGCTGAAGTTTGCCAGGGCAGGGACTGGACAGAAGGAGGGAGGGCAGGAAGGGTGTCTTGATGGGAAGCAAGAAAGGAGTCAAACGTAAGGCTCCGTTGCAGAGGAGGGAGCCCCTGGGCGGTGCAGTGATGAAGCTGGCTGGAGAAAGCAGCAAGTGCTGAAAAGACAATGGGAGGAACTCTGTGACGGGAGTACAAAAAGTGATGGTATCGTGAGATTGGCATTTGAATCTCAGCTCCTGTTTTGCCAGCTATACCATCTTGGAGAAGTTATGGAACGCTCTGAGTTTCAATTTCCTTATCTATACAATGGGGGTAATTGTATTCATAAGGTGGTTTAGGGTGCTGAATGAGGATCACTGTGTGAATAGGGTCTGACACAATCCCTGGCACATGGTAGGGACTCAGTAAAGCAGGTAGTCACTTGAAGGCTGGCTGGGCAAGGAGACACAGACTCGTGTGCCTCTCTGTTCCCTAGAGAAGGGCACTATGTGATTGGAGTTTCTCTGAGACCCAGGCCCTCCACCTTCAGGCAGGAAACTAGCTGGGCTCGGTTTTCTCTACAAAACTGGGTGGTGATCCCTTTGCTTGGGGCTGGTTTCTGTCCTTTCTTTCCTCAGTCAGAAGCTGTGTGCTCTGTGCAGGGCCTCGGCCGCACTGAGCCTCCTGTGCCCTTTCCCCAGGTGGGATCGTGCTCATCTCTGGGACAGGTTCCAACTGCAGGCTTATCAACCCCGATGGCTCTGAGAGCGGCTGCGGTGGCTGGGGCCACATGATGGGAGACGAGGGCTCAGGTGAGCTCACGCTGACTGGGCCTGGCTCAGGGTCCTGGACCGTTCACTTCCTGCAGCTCTCCACCTTCCTCTCCCCTCCCCTCTGCCTGCTGACCCCCTGGGGCTCTCTGGGGAGAGCGCCTGAATCTGAGTCCAAGATAATGACTAAGAGATCTAGAGATGCAAATGCTGGACTAGTGGCTGGCCGTGCTCTTCAGCAATGATTTGCACCCGGGACTCATATTCATGCCTCAGCATAATAGCTGTTGCCTACTGGTGTTGACTTTTGGAGTCCTTAGGAGAGAATTGACACTGTGAAGGTTAAGGCCATAGATGTCGGGAAATGCTGTACCAGTCTGCTAGTGGGAAGGGGGTATAGAAGCTCCTCCCACCATCACCTCTTTATAGGTAGCAGGTGGACATTTTCATAAGGGCCCTTAGGGTCCAGCTCCTGGCAGTGACTCTGGTGGTTGGGGTGGCAGCTGACTGACCTGGTCTTCATGTGGGGATGGGAGCTGATGTGACACAGCTTCACCTGTTCAGTCTTTCCCCCCTCCAGCTTGCCCTTACGTGGATCAGTCAGATATGGTTTAATTAGAGGACCCCAGGCTGGGAATTGGGGCACCTAATTCTCTGTAATACTCAACCCTGTCTAGGTCTGAGTTTCCTTCCCTGTGAACTCGGGGAGATTGCCCCATCTTCTTAGCCCTTTCTGCTCTCTGCAGCCTACTGGATTGCACACCAAGCAGTGAAAATAGTGTTTGACTCCATCGACAACCTAGAGGCGGCTCCTCATGACATTGGCTATGTCAAACAGGCCATGTTCAACTATTTCCAGGTACTTCCCCTGCCCCTGGTACACATGCACATCTGGGATAGGGCAGTGGGAGACCGAGCAGGAGTGAATTCAGGAGAGGGACTGGGTGGGCCCGGGGATGTCGGGGTGAATTGTTTGTCAGAGCTGGAGGATGGAGAAGTTGTCTGTGAGGACCAGATTCAGAATGAGGTGGGCATGCATTCCCCGCATGAGGAGAGGGTAGGTTGGGGACAGGCTAGACTTCATCCTTGGGCAGCTAGACTCTGCAGCGAGGTGAAGGCAGATGCCATTTAGGCTGAAGTGAGAGGTGCAGGGTGAGATCAGGAGACAGTGCACACGGACACAGGGACAGCAGGTGAAGTCTGAACAGGTATGTTGGACAGTGCGCTGCCTCTGGCTGTATGGGTCAGGGAGGAGAGCCTGTTAAAGAGGGGCGGGGAGAGTTCTCGGGAGGGTACAGCTTCCCACCCAGGGCATCAGGGATTGACTGCCCTCCTTGTCTGGGGCTGTGCTCATTTGACGTGGGTTAGGAAACAGCTGCCTTTAGCTGCACCAGAGGTGGAGGCTGAGAGAGGAGAAGGCAAGTAAGTTTCTTTGAGAGACATCTCTCTGGCTGAGGGCCACTTGGGCGAGCTGACTCAGCAGATTGGTTCTGAACACCACTAATATGTCTACTGCTCCCTCTCATTGTTTAGTCATTATTATTAAGACATTAGAAAGATTAAATGACATGCTTTAAAGATTAAAAGTATGTATGACATGCTTAATACGTTGCCACAGATGCTCAGATTTTAGCCCCCCACCCCCTCTTCCATTTTAGTAACGTTATTCTAGGGAATCTCTGGTTCCTCGGGACCTTCAAAGGCGTTACAGGTGTGTAAGGTAGTTGAGGTAGAAGATGCACTTTATGTGGTGAAATAAGTGTGGGAGAAACAAATCAATTTTGACTTCTCAGAGCCTGTGGTCTGCATTGTGACTCTTAGGGGAGAGGGGCAATGAGCAGTAGTGGTTAGATTCCTTCGACCAAAGAAATCTTTTCAAGAGCACCTCCAGGAACTGCAGAGGACTCTTTGGTGAGCGCAGATCTGTGCTCTGTGCTGCGTCCAGGCTGACCTCTAAAGAGCAGTAGAGGCCATGCTGGCGAAAACAGATAACTTTTCTCAAATGAGAAGTCTCAAATCCTTGCAGTCTAGAGCTTAAACAAATATTACTCCAGCTTTTCAAACAGTAGAGACATCAGGAAGGCCGACTGGGTGGGCAGACTGGGAATTTTCCTTTGCTTCTGATGACTATCTTGTGCCCTTTCTCTGTCTCTCAGGTGCCAGATCGGCTAGGAATCCTCACCCACCTGTATAGGGACTTTGATAAATGCAGGTTTGCTGGGTTTTGCCGGAAAGTTGCAGAAGGTACTGGAGGTGGGGTAGGGTTTTATCTGACTTTGTTCTGCAAAGACCTCCCTAATTGGAGGGTGGAGTAGGGTTCAGATGAGGATTAGAAGCCAATTTCCCTTTGACCAAGTGCCGTCAGTTTTCTGCCACTGTGGGCCTTGGTCCTGGTGGGCCTTGAGGTGGAGATAGAAGGACCCGCGGGTTGTACTGACAGTCGTTTTATATTACCTGTTTCTCCTCTTGACAGCTGTCACGGTTTGTGCAGGCTGTATGTCTGTTTCTGAGAAATTTATGAAGCAGTTATCCTTTGGGCAGATCTATAACTTTCTTTTTTAACGAGTGATACCCAGAGGACTAGGGAATCACGGAGAGGTTAGGCATATTTGGTTGGGTATCAGGAGAAGCTGAACCATAGGGCTTGTTTGTCTGCACGTTGCTCTTGCCCCAGTGTACGGTCCATGCTCCCTTAATTTGGATTCCTGAAGCCTCAGGGCATTGTAGGGCCCTCTTAGATCCTGCTGGTCTGAGGCCCTTTCAGAGCAGAGCTAGGAAGGGGCTGGGCTGACTAACAGCAGGCTGTTGGAGGGGGGTGGGCGGCCCCGAGAGGAGTACCAGCCAGCTGTTCAAGTAGGGTCCTGGGTCCCCGGAGCAGAGAGACCTTCGGGGACAGACTGAATAACTCAGTGTAAGTTGGAGTACAGACCAGGTGCCAGTGTTTTCCCCAGCGGGGCTGCCCTTCCTGAGTGCCTGGAGTGAGCCACCTCAGTCCAGGACACCCTTCCTAGGGTGGAAGTAGCTGGTGGGGGCCGGTGGGTAAGGACGAGAGGCAGCTCTGGAGGCTGGCTTGCCCCCACGCCGTGAGGTGAGCGTCTGTTCCTGATTGAGACCTCTGCTAGCCATCGTACTCGCACTGTTGCTGCCCCGCGACAGAGAGAGAAGGAGAGTAACTGAGGACCAGAGCCTCCCTGGGTGTTCACCCGCTCCATTCCTTCCTCCCTACCGCAGGTGCTCAGCAGGGAGATCCCCTTTCCCGCTACATCTTCAGGAAGGCTGGGGAGATGCTGGGCAGACACATTGTAGCAGTGTTGCCTGAGATTGACCCGGTGAGTTGAAGGGGGGAAATGGAGGCTGGGGATCTGCTGGGCCAGACTCGGCCCTTCCCCATTGGAATGAGACTGTCCCACCAAACTGTGTAAACTGGATACGATTTTAAAGGAACTTAGGGTATGAGAAAAACTCTGCAGGAAGTCTATAACACAAAAAAGTTCTTTGGGTCGGTGCCTTCCCTCATCTGTGTTTATATATAGCAAATTGGTTTACTGTGGTGTATGTGCTGTCCCCTTTCTTTCAGTCCTGCTTCTGTCCATTTCCCTCCCTTCTCTTTTCTTCCTCTGTGTTGCTGCTTAACTCTTTTTTCCTTTCTGTTCTCTACCTTGCCTTTATGAATCTCTTTTTCTCCCTTTTTTCCCTTTTGAGTCCACCTTCTGGTTCTCAGCTAGAGGGAGAGTGACTGGGATAGGTCGGGCTAGTCTTAAGGAACTGCCCCTCTGGCACTGGAGAGGCTTGCTTGCCCCCAATATCCGCTTCTGCTCTCCTCCAGGTCTTGTTCCAGGGGGAGATTGGCCTCCCCATCCTGTGTGTGGGCTCTGTGTGGAAGAGCTGGGAGCTGCTGAAGGAAGGTGAGTATAGGGTGGGGGACAGGTTGAGACAGGCAAGGGCAAGAGATGGGGCTGGAAAGGGGGTGGCCTGGGAAAACAGCCTGCCCTGGGGAGGACTTGGGACCTGGGCCCTGAGGCCTGGACAGGCCACTGATGTCTCAGACCAAGACCCTCAACCTTCACTCTTCCAGGGAGCCCTTTTACAGTGTCCCATCCAGCTTCCTTGAACTCTTAGAAAGACATTCTCTTCCAAAGGATTTATTATTTATTATTAAATAGGCACCACCTTTTAAAAATTAAAGACAAATCTAACTTGAAGTTGGAGCTTCTGACCAGCATGTGGTGACATCCCAGTCACCATAATCCTAGCTAGAAGGAAAGAAATGTGCCTTCTGCAACCTTGCAGCTTGTTTCAGGTGGCGGTGTGGTTTCCATGAGATACTCTGAAGTAGCTCCAGGATCCCTGATGCTACCTAGGAACCCCCGGGAGGCATCGGGGGCTGGGGGCCTCGGGCTCCAGCGCCCCACAGCCGTTACTGGACTCACGCATCCTGGTGCAACCATCTGTTAGGGATTTGGCATGTGGGACCTCCACAGGATGCCTCAGGGCCTGGGCCTCTTCTTTCCCTCCCTCTGTCCCCACCTTCTCCCTGGTCTCTCACCTCCATCCTCTACGTTCTTTCCTCCAGGTTTCCTTTTGGCGCTGACCCAGGGCAGAGAGATCCAGGCTCAGAACTCCTTCTCCAGCTTCACCCTGTTGAAGCTACGGCACTCCTCTGCCCTGGGCGGGGCCAGCCTAGGGGCCAGGCACATCGGGCACCTCCTCCCCATGGACTACAGCGTCAATGCCATTGCCTTCTACTCCTACACCTTCTCCTAGGGGGCTGGCCCTGGCTCCACCCCCTCCAAGCCCAGTGGACATTGGGTGCTGGAAGGCAGGAGGCTTTTCCTTTTCTTTTTTTTAAAAAAAGAAACATATAGAAGAAAATAAACGCACTTTACCCACTCCCCAGTTGGACTGTGTTATCAAGCACGTTTGCTGTGTACATCGTCAGCTCACCTGCCAGCAGGTATCCCAGAGGGCTCAGAGATGGTCTTAGCCCAGGGTTTAAAGCCCCACCCCCAGATGCTTGGCCTGTGGTCTGCAATCTGCTCGCCACACGGTTAGGCAGATAACCTGTGTGCTGCCCCTGCCCACCACGTTAGATACTTACGCCATGTGGCTGCCAGTTAACCTGTGATCTCAGTTTTCTCCAGTCAAAGGTAGGGGTCAAGATCGCTGCCTGACCATTTTTAGTGGAACTAAGTGTTGTCCATGGAAAACATCACCAGCAATAACCTTAGATATATCACACCCTCTCTTGATAGTCCCAGTAGGATTTAGGGGACAGGGGACAATTCTAATCTGGGAGAATTTTTACCTCACTGGATTTGGTACTTACAGGTAAACAGCACATTCTGCAGTTGTTCTGCATGAATGAGTTCTTAAGAAGTTGTGAGGATGGCTGAGATCCAAGAAGGCCAGCTAGACACAACTAGGTGGCCTGCCTGTTCCTGGTGACTGCTGGCCTGGCTCTGGTTACAGGATGACACTTTGTTGTGTGGCAGCGGGAATGATGAACATCAGTGAGGGGCAGACATGATTTCCTGTCCTCTGGATACTGCAGTTTGATTGGTCAAGACAAGCCCAGAGCTTCCTGTTCTGCCCGTGCTGCTTGGCGAAGACTGAAGCCAGAGTCTTGATCCACAGTGGCTGCCTCTCCAGGTGTCTGGAGTGTAAGCTGTTAGAGGCACGGATCATGTCCTAAGCGGCAGTTCTCAAACTGCTGTGCATCAGTTATTCACGAGCTTGTTTTAAACTCAGGTTTCTATTTTTTCCCCCTTCCATAAGGTGTCTGATTCAGTAGGTCAAGGATGAGATGAGATGGGGAATTTTCATTTCTACCAAATACCCTGGGTAATTTCTGGTGCAGAGGTCCAGGATCTGCACTTGAGGGAGCTCTACCCAATAATTTTGGAGCTCTGATTAGGCTCTCAACGGGGTCTTGAATACTTGTTTCCCAAGTCGGATGACACTTATTTCACTGTCTAGAACACAACGGTAGCGGCTCTTGTCCCATCAACTCTAGCTCAACACAACAATAAGAACTCAAGACAAGTCCCTTCTGAAGGGACAGCCAGCCCTCTTCACATCTAGGTATGGTCCAGACCACTGGGGTCAGCTCTCAGCAAGTCACCAGTACATCATCAGCTAAAAAGCTTGCAAGGAGTCAGGGCCACAGCAGAGTGCCTTTGCTCCATCTCAGTCCTAATAACACTTCCTGATGAGTGGTGAACTTTGGAGAAGTCTTTTCACATGATCTCAGGACCAGGATCAAGCAGTATTTCGGATTTATAATCTAAAACTATTGGTGAAGAGTTTAAAAAGAGACATATTTGGGCTTCCCTGGTGGCGCAGTGGTTGAGAATCTGCCTGCCAATGCAGGGGACACGGGTTCAAGCCCTGGTCTGGGAAGATCCCACATGCCGCGGAGCAACTAGGCCCGTGAGCCACAGTTACTGAGCCTGCACGTCTGGAGCCTGTGCTCCGCAACAAGAGAGGCCGCGATGGCGAGAGGCCCGCGCACCGCGATGAAGAGTGGCCCTCACTTGCCGCAACTAGAGAAAGCCCTCGCACAGAAATGAAGACCCAACACAGCTGTAAATAAACAAATTAATTAATTAATTTTAAAAAAAGTTAAAAGCAACATTAAATGGCAACTTTAAAAAAAAAAAAATGACATATTTATGTTCTTCAGGGTACAGCCATCACTTCCTTAACATTGCCCAGGCTCTGCTATTCCAGATGGACAGTGGAGGGCTTAGAGCACAGCAAGGAGCACAGCTTGATGGACTTCCTAGTGCCAGCTCATAAGTATTCACTAAATATTAGTTGAAAAAATGAAGGCAATGTTAAACTGCACAAGGTCACTTTGTGTTCCTTTTTCCTTTGGCCAAAGGAGATGTGATGGGGTAGCTTATTCTCCAGTTAGTTAGGCTCTGTTACACAGAGGTTGCAGTGCAGAAGGTCATAAGTGATTTTTGATGAGATTCTCCCCCTTTAATTTTAAACTTATAATCTCCTTCACTAATTAAGATATCAGGAGCAATTAATGGGATTCCGCACTGCCAAGGCATTGAATATGTATGTATTCATCGCATCTGAGCTTATAACAGCCAAACGAGAGCTGGGAACAAGAACTGGACTTGAAGAGGCCCGCACTGCCTTAATCTACCTGTGTGATCTCGTGAACAGCACAGCCTCACCTGCGCCATCCACCCAGCAAATGTTCACTGAATGTCTTCTACCTGCGATGAGTGCTCTAAGGATTTTCAATATAAGGATTAAAAATGAGTACACCGTTACACCTTATACCAACAGAAAGTTGGTAAAAATTTATGGACTGTACTGTTTACAATATCTGCACTTCTCTTTAATGTACTTAGTTTAATGAAAATTTTAAATGAATGAATACACCGTTCACATCTTTAAGGCTGTGAATAGTTCAGGCCCTGTATAGACATAACTATCTCAAAAAGCTGTAAATAGGCAAGTCAGCTCAGATTGTTTTAAACCTGATTGTAGGAAGGAGGCAAAGAAAAGACAGCACTCAAAACAAAACCCATTGGCTATGGTCTGGTCCCGTGATCTTTTTACCATAAAATAAAGCCCCTCAGAGAATCATTGGGAGATTCAAGCTAGGTGTAAACCGAGTAAGCGTTACCAAACTAACCTCCACAAGAGCAAGGATGTCTGCTTGTTAACTCCAGCAGCCCTGGTACCTAGGACAATGCTTGGTACCTAGCAGGTTCTCAGACTTGTTCGGTAGTTGAAAGGCAGATGCAGAAGCCCTTTACTTGTTTTCTAGATGGGTCAGTTTTGCCTAGGAACAGGAAGATATCAGCTATCCAATTGCCCTTCAAACCCAAGGATTTCCTGTTACCGCCTCTGGGCAAAGCCACACACATTATTGGCACTGTCACTACCATGTATTAAGTGCCTATCATATGCCAGGCAGTATTTTGAAATTAAATTATTTGGTCTAATTTTCACAATAGCCCCAGGAGGAAGGTGTCACACCTTTACGAATAAACAGGTTCAGGCCAAAGGTACAAAGTGGTGGAGGTGGGATTCACTCAGGTCTGTGACTTCCAAGACAATGCTTGTACTACTTTGTAACACCGTTTAGAATGGAAAATCACGCAACTAAAACTGTGATCCATGTTGAGAGAAAATCAAACAAACACACCCCACACATACACCCCCTTGTAATATGATATAATGACCCAACTGTAGGAAAAAGGATACCACTGCCAGCAAATGCATTTTATTCTCATTTTAATAAGATTTTCAACAGCTGCCATTTGGTTTGTATAGCAAATTTTTTAAAAAGTAACTTTTTTTCCATTTTTGATATTTTTATGAAAAGTATTTTCTTCAATTTAAAAGCCCTGCCCCTCCCCCAAAGTATTAACTACCATGTGATGTGTATTTAGGGGAAAAAAAAGGAATAAAAACAGCTTTTAAAACACTTGAGAAATAGGGATAAAGGTCCAAAGTCCAGGCCTGGGCCTGCTGGAGGTGCTAAGCTGCCCTGGCACGCTCGGCGCTTCACCGTCCACAACAGCAGATGCGTGGGCCGTGCACAGACCCGCTGGGATGTACCGCAAAGGCCACTCCCTTTCTCCTCCTGACCGCCTCTGCTGGCTGTCCTCTTTCCTTCCAAATCGGTCTAACAAAGGCAGCACGATCTTTAACACAAGTTCAGCTTTGTAATGGAGACGACGCTATTGAGCAAGTTCAGAGATTCCTCCATTTTGTCGGGGAGGAAAAAACATTCAACACAGTATTGATGGTTTCACTTTCTTGTCCACGCAAACACATTCTCATTAACTTATTAAGCTAATCATCAGATGCTTCAGAAGCCCGATGTGTAGACAGCACGGAAGTTTCATGTAAAAAGGAAGTTGCAAAATTATAAAAAGTTTCTGCAGCAGTTCAGGCTCCTTGCAGAGCTTCTGATGACGAAGCTGGTTCTGATAGGCAGTCCCTTTGACATGCGCAGCAGCCCCGCCAGGAGCCCTATGGTCTCAGGGGTCCATTGAGACCACAGGAGGTTGAAATCCAAGTTTAAAAGACCCCCTGCTGACAAAATATATAATCCATCGATGGAATATTATTTAGCAATAAAAAAGGAACAAACTACTAACACAAGTTATGCCATGGATGGACCTCGAAAGTATATGCAAATGAAAAAGCCAGATACAAGAGACCACATTTTGTGTGATTTCATTGAGATGATGTCCAGAAAAGGCAAATTTATAGCGACAGAAAGATTAGTGATTCCCTAGAGCTAGGAACAGGTATTATCATGTAAATAGGCATGAAGGATCTTATTGAGGGGGATGAAAATGTTCTAAAACTGAGAACTGTATGGCTGTGCCACTCAGGAAAGTTATTAGAATCACTGAATTGTACACTTGAAATGGGTGAATTTTATGTTATGTAAAATATGCCTCAATAAAGTTATTTTAAAAAAAAAGTCCCTGTCTCGCAAACCACCCGTCAAGCATTAAACATTTCTGAAGGCTCACAATCAACAGGACAGGATTATCAATTAGTGTTGAGTTACAGCGTGAAAACATTGTACTCTTATAGTACATAGCCTAGAATGTTTCTTTACTATTTATAATATTAAAAGGTAGCCAGTAAGAAGGGAGGATTGGGGAAGAAAACTCAGCAGACCTCACAAATGGGACTCCTAGTAACAAAATCTAAAGGGGCTTTTTCTTTTAAAATAAAGATGGTGCATCTGTCCCTTTGTAGATTTCTCTTCTGTCCCCTGGGGGTAGGGTGGTGAATCACTTGGCTAACGCCCCATAGAGATCAGTGTACTCAGCTGTCCTATTTGTATGACCCACCCCCTAAAATCTCGACTGGGGACAGCAGTAGGGGGCTGGGCAGTGAGGGCAGAGGCCAAGTAACAAGCAGGAAACTTGAGTGTCTCCTTGGGTCAGCCTCCTATTCCCCTGTCCTTTGTCACTAATTGCAGATTCAAGATGGGAGAAATAAAGACAGAAGATTAAAAACAAAGGGGGGAAAAAAAAAAACACCTTACAAAATTGTGATGAAATTCACAAGGCAGCAGAGCACCGGCTGCAGAAAAGTACTCTGCGTACTACACAGGGACCAGGAGAACTAATGATCTCTGTGAGGGGAAACGATTCCCATGGGTAACCGTGGGCAGAGCTAGGAGGAGACCAAGGTTCCCGATGCTCACCAGATCCCAGTCAATCCTCCTGTTCTCTCCATCAACTTCCCAAACTAATGAGGTCCACATTTATCCCGGAGGAGAGTGGCTAGGAATACACAGTCTTTCCCAAAAGGTGCACGTCTCCAAATCTTGGTCAAATTTGTCAGGTCTCTGCCTGAACCCATACATCAACATAACCTAACCAAGCAACATTCTTAACCCGTGATGCCAGGACCCTTACTGAAGAACGCTTGCCCCCTCCCATCTCAGGAGCGTAGATTCCTGGGCTCCTGATGTTTATACATGGGCTTTGCAGCAGCACCAATGCAACGAGATCCAGTCAAGCTGTTTCCTCTGGCTACTTCTTCACACAACTTTCCCGACATATATTAATTTCTACTCTGAAGTCAGAGTGTTTGACTCACCTCCTTACTTCCCAGCATCTTCAAAGTTCTGTCTTTGACATTATAGCAATACACAATTTGAAAAATGCTGATTACCTCTAAAAACATTTTAAAGTTATAATTAGCATTGTAACCTTAATTAAAGAGACCCCAGCTGTTATGACTTTGGAAACTAAAGGTGCTGCCAAGGTCCACCCTTTTCCTTGCAATCTTTTTGGGTCTGACCTTATGTGATCCCCAAAAGTCAACTGCTGCAGTCAGAAACTGCTCCAAAGACCCAAAGGTGCAGGTGTTCAGGCCTAGGCTGTATCTATCAAGTTTCCTGCTGCAGTTCAAAGGGCAGGAGAAAATAAAAGGCATTTCTTTTGTTTTTTACCCCTTGAAGAGCAAGAGATAAAATCATTTTCATTTTGGAGTTTTAGAGTCCAATAATCACAAAATCAGTCACTAATAAACTAACAAACACTGGGACCAGCCAGAATTGGCAACTGTTGAAAATACATATTCTGTATCTATACTTAATCTTCCAGTTGCCAATTTAAAAAACTTAGAGTAGTGGCTTAAATTCAGTATCAAAATCATCACTTATAATACCAGCCTCGTCCTTAAAAGGTAAAGGTGTCTAGTTTGGCTTGCACCCAGAACCTCTCCTATGAGGAAAAGTCTGAGATAGAGGTTCCCAGCCTTTCCCCAGTGAAGATCCAATAAGACCCACATGCATTTCCTGTTAAGGACTTGGCAAACTCTGACTATAGCTGGGCCTGTGATCTGGGTGACAATTGTGCTCCCACCTCACAACATAGAATAGATGGAGAAAAAGGTCATGCTGCAAGAGGAACCGCTGGAAGCACAAACCTACACATTTGTGTAGGGGGTCACACTGCTAGCTGCTTCCTGATCCTGAGTCAGCGCACTGTGTCTGAGTGGGACTGGAATGGCCAGCCCTCAGGTTCCACTGCTTGGCTGGAAGGAAGCTTTCTTAGTCCTGACCAAATATGCCTTGTGGAACCATGCTGACATCCTAGATGAAACCCCACAGCAGATGGGAAAACAAGCCCTTTGAACTACACCAAATACCTTAGCCTATCCTGGTGTCAGAAGGGCAAGCCTGCTTCAGGATGAAGAAACGGCTCGATCTGGATCCCTGTAGGACTTCCCAGACCAGGAGCCACACACGAATCCATGGTGCTCTTTGTGATGGAGACACCACGGTCGAGACAATGGCTCTTTCTGCAATCCCAACACATTTCCAGCAGCCTTCAGAATTCTGAGCTTGGACAAGTTAATGCAGATTGAAGGAGGAAAAGCAGCCCTGGAAGAAAGAGACCTCTATTTCTGCACTTCCAAGGTCCTCTCCTTATTAGAGGCAACAATTCCAGCTGAAAGCTGAAGCTGGAATTGAGACATTTCTTTATTCGTAGCCCTCCCTGAAAACGAGTTAAGAGTTCCATTCTCTCGAGGTAGAGACTTTGGGAATTCATGAGCACATCTGACAATACGAGCTCCCTAAACCACTCTCCCATGACATGTGACCTAACAAGGAAGGGCATTTTTCAAATGATGCCATTCTAAAGACTCAAACAAGGAAAAGACGTGGGTTCATATTTTCAATCTGACATTAACCTGTGGCTGTTCAAAAAGTCAACAAGGGACCTCATAAGAAAGAGGAGAAATTCTTAAATTTTCCAAACCCTAGTCCTTTCCTTCCAACCTCTGTCCCACATCCACGTACTGAATTTACACAGACTTGATTTCAAGCTACATGATCTTTTCCTGATAGGCCTATCACACAAGACAGTGGCAGTCATACAGAAGCCACTGTCCTCCTCAGGCCCCTGCAAGACCTTGCCCGTCCTGGGAGAACGGCCAGGACTGGACATGCTCTCTTTTAGACCTGACTCTCCCACCGACTTCTCTAGCACACAAAGGCAGCTCCTGGGCCAAGTTTAGTTCCTTATGAGTATCAACAATGACAAGAAAAACCCCTGTGACTTGTGGGCAGGAAAGGAACATACCCAGGAAGTCCAACCTAGAAAACTCAAAAACCTGGGTATGTGGGAACAGCAAAATTTTACAACTGCCGAAACTGTCCTGGTGGGTCACACAGTCGCAGGGTCAAACGGGAGTCACTCTCCTAGGCTTTTTTGGAGTTCTTCTGCATACTTCTGTAAGGTGGGAAGAAGCATCCAAATTGTGAACTGAGCTTCTTGCTAGTGTCCTGAAAAATACATTGACTTGTGAAAGTGCATAAACCTTTCTAAGGAAAGTAAGGTACCAGGTGGACCAAGTCCTCATGGGGCTGGAAAAAAATTGTCGAAATAAATTTAAGACATAACTAACAGGATTCAAGGATGACTTCTCCAGGCTGACGCTGATGGCCAGCACCGCATGCCTCTCATACACCTTTGGTAACAATATCTTTTCTTAAAAACAGAGTGGGGTTGGGGTGGAGAGGAGACAGGGGACTAGACACCATGAGACGAAATGGCAAATCCACTCTAGTGCTCTTTTTTACCTTGTAAATTTTGAGTCTGATGGTAGCTGTAAACAGAGGCTTAAGAGTAGGCCAACAGTAACTGAGAGACTCAGGTGACAATCACCAGCCCAGTCCTCTCCTTCTGCTTCACAACTTTCATCAACCAGATGGTTGATGAAAGTTGCTTCTATTGGTTTCCAGTACTTTAAGCCTGTGTTTTCTTGAATGGGGTTCAGGCAGGGAGACATGGGCTCAGCAGGCCACTGGTAATCCCAGCTCATCACAGGAAACTCCCAGGGATCAGGGAGCTGTGCATTCTGGTTTACAACACCTGCTTCTTCCTCTCGCCCCTCTTCCCATCCAGCTTAATAGACTGAGTAAGTAGTGCTCTAGGTGTTCATTGCCCTTGGTAAGTATACAGCAGAGCGGGAAGGGCATTCTTAAACACCCAGATTTTCTTGGTCAGCTTATTTTGTTTAAACACATACAGCAGAACATTCCTGATGAAGGACGGGGTTGGGGGGGGGGGCGGGAATTGCAATTTCCCTAAATCAAAAAGCTAATAATAATAGGAAATTGCTCCAAATGAAAGTCAGTAGAACAAAAGAGAAATACTCAGAGGCTTGTAGAGAAAGACTGAGCACATTAGTTACTCCAATCACAGTGTCGAGTTAAACCACTGTCCCCTTTCCCCGCTGTGCACCCCTTGCCCGCCCCGCCCCCCTCTTCAGCTCCGCCTTTTTTGTGCAGCGCTGTCCCCAAATGTGGGGACGTACAAGTTCTCCTCAAAGCTTTCTGTCAGCTCAGTACTTCACTCCTGGAATAAATTCCTTGGCATCCGGGTTCAGGTTACTTTTGCTCTGAAATAAGAACCAAGAGATAATAAATCCCAAGGCAAGCTGCACTTTAAAACGTATTTTCTCCTTGCTTCCGTTATTACCAGTACCTTCCTCTCAGCCTCAAGGAGAGAAAAAATAGAATTCCTTGCAACTCAAGCTGTTGTTGAGTTGTTCCTTGCTGGGCTGCTCTCAATGTTCTGATGCACTAAGCCCTGCTAACCTCATTTTCTCCTTCCTGCTTTAGACTCCTGTTCCCTTCATGATGCTTTCATTTACATTTCATTTAAATTTGACTCCAAAAATAATTTTTCTATTTATTAGTACCTCAACTTGATGAAAATCAGAGTACTCCATCAAACTAGTTTGGTTACCACAATCCCTACATATATATTTTTTTTTCATCTTTCTGTACTCTCTGGTTATCTACTCTCTTGTGAATATCTAAAATCTCATCAAACTGCAGGGCACAATCATTCAGAAAGTGAGTTGTGTGAGAACAATATCACTTACAGAATTCTGACATTAGGTCAACATGGAATGCAAGGAATTCATTTATCTGGGCTTCTAATTATAAGTGGAAGATGGTCTCTTAAGAGTATATTCCTTCCAAAGTGAACAGGCAATTTTTATAACAGCATCATTCAAAATTATAAATACAGATGTGAGGGATAGCAAAAGAAAAGGACAGCAGCAAATGATAATTTGAAACCAAACCTCTTCCATGTTCAAATTTTTACCCTTAATCCCAGTTCTCCTTTGAAAAGCCCATGGGAGAAAATGAAAGTTGGTGATGCTGCAACCAGGACGTTTGCACAGTGCTTTAAGAGGTGCAATACATCTTCAACGCACCCCCTTATTAATGCCCAGGTGATGAGTGAAGAATCAGTGGCTCAGAGGGCTCCAGAGCTTGCCCAAGGTTGTAGGGCCAAAAAAAGAGTCTGTGACTCTAAATCCTATATTCTTTTCACTATGTCACATGTGGAACTACATATGCTCTTACCAAAATATCTTCAGAATCATGACCATCACTGACTGACAGTCCATTTAACTGTTGTTGCAACTGTCCCACGGCCTGAGGCAGGTCTCGCGATGGAATAAACCAGTCCTGGTCTTCCTCATCCAGCATCTCCTGGAAGCAGCGGTCCAAGAATTCTTGCTCCTGCAGCTCCTCTTCCACCTAGCAAGCAAAGGGGAAGAGCTCAGACGTACTGCCCCAGTGGGACTCACACCTTCCGGTTTTTTCTCCACCTCTTTCTTTCAGAGGTTGTTACTCTGCAGTTAAGAATGATCTTGTGGACTTCCCTGGTGGCGCAGTGGTTAAGAATCCACCTGCCAATTCAGGGGTCACGGGTTCGAGTCCTGGTCCGGGAAGATCCCACATGCCACGGAGCAACTAAGCCCGCGCGCCACAACTACTAAGCCTGTGGGCCACCATTACTGAAGCCCGCGCGCCTAGAGCCTGTGCTCCGCAACAAGAGAAGCCACCACAGTGAGAAGCCCGCACACCGCAACGAAGAGTAGCCCCCACTCGCCACAACTAGAGATAGCGCACACACAGCAACGAAGACCCAACGCAGCCAAAAATAAATATTAATTAATTAATTAATTAAAAGAAAAAGAATGATCTTGTATGAGATCTACTAAGAATTATGATGCTTCTAATGACAGGCTAGAGAAAATATAATTGTTAATTTTTCAACCAAATTCCATCAAAAATAAGGCTGAGGAAATAGTCAAAATAGCAGAAATTCCAGGTATTCACAGATCTTCTAATATGTGATACAGATATTTTCCACTCATATGGCACTTACAGAAAATCATTTTAAAGCTTGAAATTCTTTTCTCAATCTTGTTGAGAAGCGATTCTTCCTAAATTTCCCATCTTTCAGCTATGAAAAGGGTACAGGAACTATGTAACTAGACCACTACCTGGATAGTGGAGATTAAATCAAAACCAACTCCCAGCTTCTGGCCCACTTTTCTGGTAATGAGGCCCCTACATGACTTTCACAAACTTAGAAAGATATAAAGAACACTTTTTTGCATACCAATAGAAAATGATGTCATTAATGCAGTATTCTTTCAAAACAAGAAGAAATAATATGAGTATTTACACAACTGCATATTTCTTTTTTTTAATTAATTAATTAATTTATATATATATTTTTATTTTTGGCTGCGTTGGGTCTTCGTTGCTGCACGCGGGCATTCTCTAGTTGAGGTGAGCGGGGCTACTCTTCATTGTGAAGTGCGGGCTTCTCATTGCAGTGGCTCTTGTTGCGGAGCATGGACTCTAGGTACGTGGGCTTCAGTAGTTGTGGCATGCGGGCTCAGTAGTTGTGGCTCACGGGCTCTAGAGTGCAGGTTCAGTAGTTGTAGCGCACGGGCTTAGTTGCTCTGCAGCATGAGGGATCTTCCCAGACCGGGGCTCAAACCTGTGTCCCCTGCACTGGAAGGTGGATTAGTAACCACTGCGCCACCAGGGAAGTCCCCAACTGCATGTTTCTTAAAGACTGTCTTAATCTAAAGCAATATATAGCTAGGATATTTTACACTTTTTTGCAGACACTGTTAACTCTTAAGAAAGAGTATGTTTCACTCTGGAGATTAAGTGTGATTTTAACAGGCTTCCCGCTTCTTGTTTGGCCATCACTTTCCTGCAGGAAGCCTGGTGACAGATTCACAGTTCACTTGAGCCACCACCAGAGGGCTGGTCAAGCAAAAATAATCACCCAAGCCAGCCAATATAGTTAACCTCATGAATTCAAAGGAAAAGTCACTGGTAGCAAGACTTAAACATACTATTTCAACATTACAATTAGCCACACTTTTCTTTTTTTTAATATCAAGTACTTAAAATAACAAGTAGAAAATATTTCCAAGCTACAAGATTTAACCTGACTGCTCAAGATGTGCCCTTCCTCTCCCCAAGAGTGTAACAACATGCTCCCTGGTATTAAATCTACCCTTATTCACAGGCACAACCCACGAAAATGGCTATGTACTATTCACACAGATCATACCACAATGGGCCACATGGGATGGTAACTCCTGGCTGCCCCCCTAAACTTGTTTCCTTCTCCCCAAAGCACCAGGCTGTTCAGTTAAAATCACATTTCCTGTCTCTCATGCTGGATATGGCCATGTAACTATTAATCATGTAATGTCCCCAGAAGTGATGTGAGCATTTTGGCATCACTTGGTTAAAAAGAGATCTTTGCCTTGACATTTGACTCTCTGCCTTTCCTTGTGGCTTGACTTCCAGCTATCCTGCATCTGATAAAATGCCCTGGGCGCGGCAGAGCAACATCATGGAGGGCACCGTGTAGTTGCAGAGTCACCTGTCTACCTGGAATGCTTACCTTGGGCTGTTAATGCCACAGACATATAAGACAATGAATTATTGCTGGATCTTTGTGGAAGCAGTCTAGCCTTCCCCACCTAATACACTCTCTATCTCAGACTTGCATTCTGCCAGTCTCTGAGTTCCTATGTGGGGCATGCCAAGCTGGCCTGTCTGCACACAGCTGCTGTTTCCCAGAAGTCTACACCAAAACACCATGGTATTCGATCCTCTTTTAATTAGCATGGAAGAAATATTTCAATATCGTCCTCCAAGGTATCTTCAATCTGGTCTCAGCAGCTGAAGTTGCTTCTTGGTCAGCCCAGACCAGGCTTCTACATATTTTCAAGTTGTTCTAAAGCCAATGAACCCATTTCTCTTGTAACAGACTGACGGTAAAATACTATAGCTGTTGAATTACACATCTCATTAGCCTTTCACTTCTTTACCTGTCTGTTGAAATCCTCTTCATTCTCCATCCACATGTACTCTGCAAATGGGTTTTCCTTCTCATCATGCCCATTTAACCCCTGGTCCTCTTTGGATTTTATATTGGGTGATGTATTCGCCACACTGGATCCATTCATTATGATAGAACCTAAACAGGAGCAAAAGAAAGGATAAAATGATACAAGGATCAAGGAAATGAAAAGATTCTTCCAGATGCTTTTGAAGTTCTAAATCAAAGTTATTAACTATAGATGAATAGAAACTGCTAGTCTATAACTGTTACAAAACGAGCCATATCCTCTTACCAACTATACAGATGTACGGTGCTTTAAGAGTTAAAAGAAAAAAACATCTAGGCTCAGTTAGCCTTTCTAAGCAAGTGGGTTGGGGGCCGGGGGTGGGGGGTATTTTTTCAAGCCAAATTTCTGTAGGTTCTAGAACGTAACCAAGATCACACAGCTTCCTTATTAACATTTAACTAGGTAGAGAAAATGCATTCTTAATAAACACTGTAAACAATTGCCCCTTATTCTGATTCTTAAGCTGTGTTTTTCTTTAAAACATATTTCAAAAATAATACATGTTAATTGTATTGAAAAGCGAAAAGGAGAAAAGTTAAGGTCACCAGTTGTCTAACCATCTAGAGTTAGAAATGATTAACAATGTGGTGGATATAAGCTTCCTGACTTCCCCTACGTGTGTACATATACACACACCCATTCTCCAAGGATCCATTCGTACAGTAACAGCATGATGCGCCATCATCTGCTTTTTCTCATTTCTATGTTAATACAGCCACACTGTCATTTGGTGTATTTCCTGTATTTCTGTATTATAAAGGTTGGATGAACTTCTGGTGTTCATTTTTTCTAATGATTTCCTTAGGATAACTCCTAGAAATAGAACTGCTGTATAGGAAAGAACGTTGTTTTTTTTTTAAGGTTCTTGATCTATTGCCATGCCGCCATAAGAATTTAAATTCCCACTGGTATTATGTAAATGCCTTCTCTGCACTCATGAGTATTATTATTTTTTAAACCATTGCCAATTTCATATAAGAAAACTTGCAAGTTATTGTTTACATTTACATTTCTTTGATTTTTACTGAGGCTAAGTATTTTGAGATAAGCTTACTAGGCATTTATATTTCTTATATTGTAATTTTTCTGCTAAAGTACTTCACCCATTTTTCTCTCAGGGTATATATATCATTTCCTTACCTTTTGTAAGAATTTTTATTACATTTGTCATCATTTTTATTTTTCATAAACTAATTTATAAATAAAAATTATTTTTCGCTTAATTTTTTGGTGGCAGTTTTTACTGGCTTTAATTTTTGTCTGCAGTTTGTGTGAGTGTCTGTCTATGGCTTTTCAAATACGTACGTATTTTTAAAAATTGTTTACTTTGGTTTCCAAATCCATTTTGATGTGTTCGCTATCATCTGAAATATGTCTTTTTTCTGTACTTTATTTAAATCTTAACGATTCTTTAAAAACCACTGCAAGTCTTTACTCACTCTATACCACCTCCCCTAGGCTCTTGTATGTAATGAGCATGGTGTTAATACTACTTAATTGTTCTGTTTCATATGTTTAATTTTTCTCTTTCCAATTATAAACTCCTGAAACACAAGATGTAGGTTTCTATATTTTGTAACCTACCTCAGTATTAGGAACTCCATATCTACTGTGGTTCATCGTGTTTAGGCGGATCATCGTGTTTAGGCAACCTTCTCTTTCTAGCCTGTCTCCTTCCAGTCTCAACTCAATCCCCTCCCAACCATCCCTGGGGCATTTTTAAGTTTTAACAAATTATTTCCTCACTCATTTCTATCTTGGCAACACTCATGAAAAAGACCTTCTCTGCTTCTGGGTACACTAAAAAAATTATTGCTTACTCCCCTTTAAAATTTTTGCAATTTTCTAACCTGTTATGAACATTAGAAAATCTCATCTTCTTAAAAGACAAAGTAGAATTGTGAAGAGTAATAAGAATAGATGGAAAAACAGCTCAGTGATAGCTCAAAAAGAATTTAAGACAGAACCCATTTAATTCACTGTTGGTTTAAATAGGGCACCTAGTATGAAATATATCAGTTTAACATATTTCAGATAGAGACAAAAGAAATAAATGATTATTCCAAATATTGCTCCAGAATAATAATTCCATAAGGCTATAAAAGGGAGGAAACCAGCTCTTGACTTTCACCACTTCCGTTTGCAGCATAACAATGATAGAATCAAGTCTGCTCTAAATGCCAGGGCAACTGCATAAGTAGGTATTCCTAGTCAGAGACCTTTTTTTTTTTTTTGGCTGCATTGGGTCTTCGTTGCCGTGCATGGGCTTTCTCTAGTTGCCGCAGGGGGGGTTACTCTTCTTTGCGGTGCGTGGGCTTCTCATTGCGGTGGCTTCTCCTGTTGCAGAACACGGGCTCTAGGCGCACCAGCTTCAGTAGTTGCAGCATGCAGGCTCAGTAGTTGCGGCACGCGGGCCCTAGAGAGCATGGGCTTCAGTAGTGGTGGCGCGTGGGCTCAGTAGTTACAGCGTGTGGGCTCTAGGGCACGTGGGCTTCAGTAGTTGTGGCGCGCGGGCTCAGCAGTTGTGGCGCACGGGCTTAGTTGCTCTGCAGCATGTGGGATCTTCCCAGACCAGGGATCAAACCTGTGTACCCTGCATTGGCAGGTGGATTCTTAACCACTGCGCCACCAGGGAAGTCCCAAATCAGAGACTCTTAAAGGTCTTGAACCTTGCTGGGTAGCAGATTATATTCAGTATATAGTATTTCCAAAGATTCATTTGGCAGTTGTTTACCACCAACACTGATTTCTCCCCACATTATGGAAATCACCCACAGAGAATCAGAGTTCAGTTTTCTGAAACATCTGCCTTTGCCCAAAAAATAAATCCTGAGTGCACATGACCATAAGGAAAAAGGGAAGACAGAGGAAGAAAGAACAGAATAACCCTGCTAATTCAAGACCAAGGCAGGGCACAGAGAACAAACTGCAGGATACACCTTCATGAGAAAGGGAATGGAAAATTACCACAAACGCAACATGGGGATTATCCAATTTAACACAAACACTTTAGAGAAGTTGAAAACACTGAGATATGAGACTGTCAATACTAGTAAAGTGGTTCTCTCCACAGTAGGTTATACAGTATTGATTCGTATTTTATACCATTCCACCTGTGTTTTCCACACAATTGGGAAGTTTGGTTTCTCTAAATAGCAGCAATCCAACAACTTAATTTGTGCAGTGTTGAACAATTTATAAAGTACTTTCATATCTATGCTGTAACTTAAGGCACATAATCTGTCCAACCTCACTTTTAAAAAACCACCCAGACAGTGCTAAAGTAAGACCAAAGAAGGTACTGGTTCAGGGGTTAAGCAAACTGGGTTGCTGGGTTAGTTCAATAACAACACTGGTTTGTGGGCCTTCTGGGTGACAGTGAATTGGTGCTTAATGTGCCCCTCGACTTTAGAAGTGGGGTGGGAATGGGGAGATTTTGCTGGAGAATGGTAACTCCTAGGTAAGACACTTGGGGAATGCCTTCCAACTTGAGGAAGACACCAGGTAAGATACCACCATTGCCTGTAACTTCCCTGACTTTCCTGCTTCCGAAGTTGCATGTTAACATTCTCTTTCTGTTTCCAGCCCCTCTCCGGCTCACCATCCATCATGCGTGCCCTCCAACAGCACAGTGTTTCTCTAATCATCTTATTTTGATTTTTTACGTTCATTATTTCACTTGATCCTCCCACACCAAGGCATATCATTGTGAAATTCTAGTGTAGTGGAGACAAAGAAAATACCCCCAAAGCTTCCAGAGATGGGGGGAAATGCTTGGTTACATAAGCAGATCACAAATCAGAATGGCTGCTACGTTGTCAGCTACACTATGGAGAGGCGCATGTGAAAAGGAATTCAATCTTATTAACAACCATGTGATTGACTTTAGAAGTTCATCTTCCCCCAGTCAAGCCCTCAGGTGAGACAGCCATTCCAGTTGACAGCCTGACTGTAACTTCATGAGAGACTCGGAGATAGAGGCACCCAGCTAGGCTGTTCCCAGATTCCTGACTCACAGGAACTGTGAGATAATAAATGTTTGTTGTTTTAACCTGCTAATCTTTGGGGTAAGTTGTTATATAATAATAAATAACTAACACAGGTATTCAGTAAACACTGACAACTATCTCTGCCACATAGACCACCAGTTGCCACATCTTTCCACTTATCTATCAAGAAGTCAAATGTGCAGTCTGAAGTAGGTCATTACTTGAGAAGTTCTTCAAGAATTAGACCTCAGCAGTACATAAAGGAGTTGGTGTCTGGTCTGTGTCTAAACTGCATTATGAAATCTAAGAACTATTTGAAACTTCTTCCCCCTCTATCTCACTTTCCCTCTTACAGACACGGCAAACATGCTGAAAATGGAAAATAACGATTGTCATTTGGCTGAAGATGGGAAAGCATGTAGTCCTGTTCATAGTCAAAACAGGAGTGCTAAGCTCCTGCCAAGCATTTGATTTAGCACTTTACCATGGTCAAGGGTTTGTGTTTAAGATATTTGGCTTGAAACAGAGGCCTTGGGTCTCAGCCACAAAGAACGTCAGGGCTTTTAATGTATCTAGGATATTTCTAGAATACATACTTCATCAGTTCAACGCTTTGAAGAACCACAACTTTCAGATACAACATGTTCACACCAAAAACTGACTATTTTTTTTAACCTAAATGAGATTTTTTCAGAAGCTATAAACCTAGATCGTGCCCAGGATAACAGTCTGACTGTCAAGAACACTTGGAACTTTTGACTCAATTACTGGGAAAAAGTCAATTGAGTAGCTGATATAAAAACTAGTCTCTACTATTCTGTTTCCTACAGTTTTGTTAACTTCATTCAGTCTGGTTAATGCTGGTTAATAAAAATTAAACATTATGGACAACAATTTTACATTTTATTTTACTTCAAACATGCTGCCACTAGATTCAGGTTTTGTCTTCTCCCAGTTACATCTTAGCAACTCAGGTAATTAGATGCACTCACTCACTAATATCTGTGTGCCTATCTACCCCGGCACTGTGCTTGACTGCTGCTTTGACAGGGTACACAGTCCTTTCCCTGGTGGTATTTACATTCTCTCAGGAGAGAGACAAGCAAATAATTAAGAATAATTACTATTAAATTAAAAGGAGAAGTAAAAGGGAGTATCAGAAGACAACAGGAAGACCCAATCTAGTCCAGGAGTGGGGGATGGTTAGGAAAGGTTTCCCTGAACAAGCAACATTTAGACTGATACCTGAAGAACTTAAGTTAGCTAGCAATAGGGAGGAGAGGGTAAAGCATGTGCAAAGACTCAGAGGCAGGAGGGAACTTTCAGGAACTACAAGAAGGTAGGTACGTATATAGTTGGAAGGTCAAAGGAGAACCAGAGGGAGAATTGCCAAGGAAGGGAAATGAGGTTGCAGAGGCAGATGGGGCCAGATCATGCAGGACATCAGAGGCCACATGAAGGATTTTAGATATCATCCTAAAATCAATGAAAGACATTAAAAAGTGTTCTCAGTAGCAGAGTGACATGACTCAATTCATATTTTGAGATCACTCAGGCTGCCACATGGAAAATGGATTGGAGAGACTGAGAGTGGATAATGGGAGACCAGTAAGGCAGCTAATGCACTAATCCAGATGAAGGAAAAAAAAAAAAAAAAGAGGTAGCTACTTGGACTAAGATTATGGCAGTAAGAAGAGAGTAGGTAGATTCCAAAACTATTTTAGGTTGTTCTGGTGAGGAACTGGATGTGGGGAGACAGGGTGAGGAAATATCAAGGATAACTTTGGCACAAGCAACTGGGTGGGTGGTAATGTTACTCACTGAGCTAAGGAACTCTGTGGGAAGGGCAAATTTTTCTTGGGTGGTGATGGGGAGTCGAGGTATAAAGGGTGATGAGTTCTATTTTGGACACATTAAATGTGTAATGCCTCTGAAACACTCAAATGGTGACATAAGTAGGTTGTTTATATGCATCAGTAGGTGAGGTATGGCTAAATATAGAAATTTGGACTAGCTGTTTATAAATGGTAACAGAAGTCATGGGACTAGAAGATATTGCCTAGAGAAAAAGGGCAAAGTGAGATGAGAAGAGGGTCCAAGACCCAGGCCTGACAAGTGTGAACATTTTAAAAAGTCAGTTATAGGAGGAGATAATATAGAAAAGGAGACAGAGAAGGAAACCAGAAGAGTGTGCCATCACAGAAATCAAGGGAGGACAGAACCCCAGTGTAGTGAGTTGAATGGTAGCTCCCAAAAAGATATGTTCAGACCCTAATCCCTAGAACCTGTGAAGGCTACATTGTTTAGAATAGGGGTCTTTGCGGATGCAACTAAATTAAGGACCTTGAGATAAGTAGATCATTCTGGACTATCCCAGTGGGCCCTAAATCCAATGATGTGTCCTTATAAGAGAAAAGCAGAGGGAGATTTGAGACAGAGAGAAGGTGGCAGTGTGACCAGGGAGGCAGAGATTGGAATGATGTGGCCACAAGCCAAGGAATGCCTATAGGCACCAGAATTTGAAGAGGCAAAGAACAGATTCTCCCCGACAGCCTCCAGAGAGAGAGTCCAGCCCTCCCAACACCTTGGTTTTTGACTTCTGGCCTCCAGAACTGCAAGAGAATAAATTTATGTTGTTTTAAGCCACCAGTTTGTGGTAATCTGTTACAGTAGATACAGGGGACTGACACACCCAGTAAGGCAAGTGTATTGAAGGCTGATGCAAGGTCAAAAGGAAGGCTGAAGAGTGTCCACAGAATTTAGGACCATGGAGGTCTCTGATGACCTTAATGAAAGCAGTATCCATAAAGAGAAATGAGGGAGAAAGTCAAGCGGATGAGGCATGAATTGCAGTGACAGGGAGTATTAGATACTCTCCCAAGGAGGCCAGCTGCCAAGGAAAGGAATAGGAATGAACAGGAACTGGAGGGGTGACAGGTCCCTGGAAACTTCAAAGACTGGACAGTCTAGAAAATGTTTAAATGTTCACAGAAAGAGTCTAGTAGAGACAGAGAGGCTACAAATAAAGGAGAAAGAAGGAATAACTGATAGTGTAGGCCATCGGAAGGTAGGAAGGGATACGTCCCTACATTATTTTATCCTTCCAAAACTCTTGAGAGGTAAATAGGCCATAGAAAAAGCACTGAGTTCACTGAAACACTTGAAGATTGAATTAACTGTGATCACACAATCAATAAATGGTGATGCAGGGAATTCAACACACACCTTCTCTGTCCTCCTTTCCTCCTTCCCTCCCTCCCACTTGCTGAATCTATTCCAGCCACATTATTTACTAACTCTTCCCTGAGGACACTGGCATCTTTCCTCTGGGCCTGGCAGAGGTTATTCCCATGGTCTGGAATGCTTTTCCCTCAGATGTCTGACTCATCTGCCTCCCTCTAGACTGTTCAAATTCCACCTTCCCAGTAAGACTTATCCTGTCTACCATTTAAGTTGAAAGCCTTGCTTCTCTCTGCCCACAATCTCAACTCACCATATACTGCTTAATCTCCATAGCATTTATTACTGGCTAACCTACCAGATAATTTACATGGGTTTCTGTTCTCCCCTCCAACTGGAAGATAGGCTGCATAGACTCAGGAATTTTGCCATTATTAAACCTAGTGGAGGCCCAGCAGAACTCTAGGGTCAGCCAGAACTGGGCACGATTGTAACTCTTGTGATTTGATATTTCAGCGGTTTAGCTCAGAGCCAAGCCAGTTATTAAAGAGGATATTTTCTGCTATTTTAAGCAGCATGGTAAATTTGAGGTAAACTTAAATTTTCAATAATTACAGAGCAGGTATGAACTCTTCCTTTGTTGCTCCAGACACATGAACATGGATGCCAAATCCATCCTCTCTGGGTGGAGTGGGAATGTATGAAGATGACTGGCCTAAGTCTCAATTGAATAAAAAGATGCCCCGAAAGACATTTAAACATTTTCAAAAACTAAAATCATAAAGTGTGGTTCCTTATCACACATCAGGGATTATCTAGCCTCCAGTGTGGTCGGAGTGGTGAGGGGACAGAGACACATATAGAGAAGCCAGGGTGAGTCACCCCATCTCTCCCTCCTCTGGACCTTAGTTCCTCCTGATTGTCACTCCTTACACTCAAAACATTTCAGGAGTCAGCACATGCAGCCATAATATGTGCCTAACTCCACATCCCAGTCACTGGGACACAAAATTTTGGTGTCTTAAGTCTTGCTCCCACATCACCACTCACATATGTCAGTTCTTCCTCTACAGCTGAGTCAGTGAGTAAAGACACATAAACAGAAGCAGATTAACACGAACAAGATTTTATTGACATATATATATGTACATAAAGCTGGGAAAGAGAAGGGCCCATTGGGGCAAATGCATAGGGGGAGAGGAAGCATCTGAAAACAGCAGTGGGCATCCTGCCAGTTCCAAGTCTAGGGAAAACTGGCCAGGAGCTTGGGTGGCCAAGTTAACAGTCAAGCCAGGGATGGCACAGGGGATGACACAGCCAGCTCTCTTCCATTCTCCTAACTGGAGCTTCTCAAGTCTGGTGTAGTTCTGAAGTGGGCTCATATGCTCCTCACCCTCCAGCACACACACACACACACACACATACACACACTCTTGCACACCCCTGAGGTGTGGTCCTCTGGCTTGCTGTAGGAAGAGAGGAGGTTAAGTTTCACTTCAAGGGGCTGAGCCGCTTTCCAGTGAGGCAAAGTCCATTCATGGTTACACACAGTCTGCAGAATAAGATCTGCTCTTCATTTGTTGAGTTTCTTCAGAGAAGAAAGGAATTCGCTGGTGGCGCCTATGAAGCCCTGGGCAGGTTATGAGGCTGCCAGACACACAGGCACAGCTGCCCTGACCAGGGGCCTGCAAACACAATGCTGGCTCGTCTAAGTCAGAGAGGTACCCTGACTTGGGGGCCCCAGTGTTCTTACTGAGAGTAGAGGTTCCTCTCTAAATATGGATGGTGTTAGCCCCCATGGCACCACCTGGGTTTTGGCTGGGGGGGCCCCAGGTGCTTTGTATGACTGTGGCACCAGAAGTGTATCCAGTCACAGCAGGTGTGGTGCTGTCCCCCATCGTCCACCCCATTCTCTGCACAGATGGGTTCCAAGTCTGATGGCAGTTATTGACACAGGGCCTCCCAGCACCTGTGAGATGTTGTTCCCTCCATCCGTACCACCTGTGTATTGGCCAGGTGGGCCCCAGCTGTAAGCGGGAATACCAGGTCCTCCAATCATGGGCATGATGTTGTTCCCTCCTATATGACCACCATCTGGATTGCGGGCAGGTGGGCCCCTTCTGTTTGGAAATAAGGTAGAACTAGAAGTGTGTTGAAACCCACGGGTGGTACCCACACTTGCAACTCCAACAGATGTGGTGTGCTCTGATGGAAGGTGGAAACTGACACGTCCCTTGACACAGATTTCTTCTCCTTGGTGATGGAGCTTTTAAATGTAGATTTTCTACATCCAGATGGGCCCTGGGTGCAGTGAAGGAAAGTGGCCTCCAGTCGTGGGGATGGTGTTATCCCCTGCCATCACCGTACCACCAGTATTCAGCCCAGGTAGGCCCCAGGTATTTGGATTTAGGTGGAATCAGGTATGCTCCCAAATGCTGGGATGGTGCCTGCCCCTCCTAGTGCAGCAGCCTTGCTGTGGTCAGGTAGATGGCAGGTTGTCTGGCCCAAAGTAGGAACAGAAGCGGTGCTGGGTGCCCCACTTAGTCCTGCCCCAAAGTTAAGTGGTCTGGATGCCTCTGAATGAGTGAGGCCTGGGGCTGACACACCGACCCCAAGGCTCCCACCGGCCGTAGGGGATGCAGGTCCCATGAACAGTAGGCCCGGCGTGGTGTCGGCAAAGAGCGAGCTACTGTCCCCAGTACTGGGCATGCTGGTGGCAACTCCAAAGCCAGTAGTAATGGATACAGCCCTGGGGAGAATGCCTGGGTTGTCGCCAAAGGCCGGCTGCGTGTTGCTGGTGGTGGCGAATAGGGAAGCTGGCAAAGCTGACTGCATGATGCTGACTCGCGGTGGCTAGGCTGCAGGAGAGGTTAGGACTTTATCTTGTGCTAGGGCTACTGGGTTTCCCAATAGAAAATAATCGTTAGGCCTCTGCCCATCGTTGGCCCCAAATGTGGCCTGAGATGGGAGACCTGGGTCCAAGAGAAGCTTGAAGTGTTGGTCTGTTGGCCGATGTTGCAGGTAAATGAGTCAAGGCATGGGCTGAGGCATTGCTACCACTGGGTGGTGTGTTCTCCGCAATAGGAACAGCCGTGTGAAATGGGTATTGGTTCTCCCTGGAGACAGGGGCAGACTGGAAAATGACAGCCTAAGAAGGAGGTGTGGTGTCCATAGCTTCGGTGTCAGAGGTGCTGCCTGCTGAAGCACTGATAACGGCCGAAGCCATAAATGGGGGGCTGGGGAAAACAGGAGCCGAAGCCGTAAACGGGGGGCTGGGGAAAACAGGAGCACCAGGGAGAGAGGCTCTCTGCTGCCCGTAAGAGGTCCCAAATATGGGCTGAGGGTTGGTTTGGGGGCCAAAGGGATGGTTAAAAATTGAGGTGGCGCAGGGAACCATCAGCACAGGTGGGGTGATGGACACTGGTACCCCTGCAGGGTGCCTCTGCTCCACCCTGAAACCTGGGGGAGACCTAAAAATGACAGCTTGGGAAGGGGCAGTAGTGTTCATGTCAGTGACATCAGGATCTACAGTAGGCTGGAAGGTCAAACTTCCAGATGCCGTGACCATGGTGGAAGGGATTGCCATAGAAGTCATGGGCTGCCCAGTTAAAACAGGGGGATTGGGCTTCCCTGGTGCCACAGTGGTTGAGAGTCTGCCTGCCAATGCAGGGGACACGGGTTCGAGCCCTGGTCTGGGAAGATCCCACATGCTGCGGAGCAACTAGGCCCGTGAGCCACAATTACTGAGCCTGCACGTCTGGAGCCTGTGCTCCGCAACAAGAGAGGCCGCGATAGTGAGAGGCCCGCACACCGCGATGAAGAGTGGCCCCCGCTTGCCGCAACTAGAGAAAGCCCTCGCACAGAAACGAAGACCCAACACAGCCAAAAATAAAAAAAAAAACAAAAAACAAAAAACCAGGGGGTTTGATGGTAGGGACTGGGAGAGGAGTAGGTAAGTAGTAAAGGAGGGGTAGAATCTACAAAAATGGGTGTTGGGGGTTCCTTTTCATGGGACGGTGGCTGGACCTTCCTTATATTATTCAGGATCTTGTTCCACTGACACTCAATGTTCTTCTCCAAGGTGCCTGGGTTTTTGGCAAGAGCTAAGCATGGAAGCTAAGGAGGAGGGGGCCACTCACCTCGATCCCTTGTCAGTGGCAGGGGCGACCTCAGACCTGGCGAGGGTGACCTCAGCCCCAGCGGCAGCAGAAAAAGCGGCAGGGGAATCTTCCGCTTGCAGGGCCTACTGCTGGTAGACACCAGAGAAGGGGACCTTCTTGATGGGATGTCTGAAGATTTTTCACGCTGCAGCTCCTTCCCAGACATCAGTGAGCCCGGTGAGTCGGGCCGGTGGTCTTCACCCAGCACTTCTTTTGTTGGCCTCTCCAGCAGCAGGGAGCAGCATGCGGTTGGGGCAGAGAACACCATGGCATGGGATTCAGGCTTCCAAGGAGGCAGGACATCTCCAGGATCTCCATCTGAGCAGACGACATGGCTTTCTGAGGAGGAGCTCACTGGAGACATCTGGGCGTTCTCACTCAAGTTGTCTTCTGGGTGCTCGGGAAGGAGGTCCAGAGGCTCAGGATCGCACTTGAGGGAAGTGAGGACTCCACTGGTCTCCTGGGGCCTAGATGTCAATGGTATATCCCCATTGCTACGGTGGCCCCTCTTCCGAGCATCCTCTCCTTCGGTCTCTGTGTGATCCTCCATCTTTGCCATGCCTCTTTGGGGCTCTTCTTGGACCTTCACCTCACTCTCCTTTGGGCAAGGAAGTGGGAGGTGACTGGATGGTACCTCACCATCTGGATGGCTTCCTAACCGTGACTACCTGCTCCGGGGGTGAAGGCAGGAGGGTAAATTTGCGCCCCAGTGGAGGAATCTTGATGGCTGAGTGGCCGAACCTGATGGAATCACAAGCAGACAGCACGGGCTTCTTGGGCGAGTCCCTCCAGTTCACCAAGGGAATCATCCCCAGATGGGAGTACCTGGCCTGCTGGATGGGATACTGCCTTTTTGGCGCGATGTAAAAGCCAGACGATAAAGGCACTCGGTCCTGGTGGGACAGCCTGCGACCAGGGCAGAAGGCAGGCGCTGGAGCAGCGGGGCGGTCCCGGTCAGATATGGCAGCCTCCTGGGAGGGCAAAACCAGCGGGTGACAGCCCACCAGGGCCCGTAGCGGGGCCAGCGGCGGTGGAGCCAGGTACGAAATTTACAAAGTAAACTGCCCATGTAGAAGCGGTTGTGCGCCAAGCAATCTGAGAATAGAGTGTGAAACTGGGAGAGCTTCTCCTTAGCTTCACCTCCTCTCAAGGTCTAGCACGCACTGGACGCTGGATGGCTCAGCCTGGCGCTTGTGGCATGTCCATTGTACCCATCACAGAGAAAGGGCGGGCGGGGCGGGGGGTGTGGTAGGGGCGCACGCAAGCCCAGCCTGTGGAGAAACCCAGCCCAAGGGCAAAGGGCAGGGCCCCAGAGCCCGACCCCTTCTGGACTTTCTAGTGGCTGGGACTTCTCGCTGTGGGTGGCAGGTGTTTGGTACCGGATGGGCCACCATGCGGAGACTGTTCAGGACTGTGGAAGCCTTCTCCTGCAGAGCTCACCCTGCCTAGGCACCGGCTCTGCAGGCCCCTCAGCGCCTGGGTATGTATCGGCCAGCCCTTCCCCCACAAGGGGCCCAGGGGCCAGAGCCTGCTCAGAGCTGAGGGCAGGAGCCGCCCAGATCTTGCCAGGGTGTGGTCCGCCTCCTCTGGGGACCCCCCCCAGCTTCGCGAGGCCTGGAGACAGGAGCGCCTTCTCCAGGGCTGCTCAGCTGCCAGCATCACCATGAGCCAGGCGGCGAAGGTTTCTGAGCAGAGGATGCAGAGCCCTGACCCGACTGGGTGCTGCACCCCACGATGTCCCTTCCTGGCAGATAGGTTCTTTCTTCACTTCTTTTTCGAAATTTGGTAAAACATTTAAACCTTTGACTGTTCTTCAGCATATACAGATGGTAGTGGCTTAGCCGGGATTTGAACCAAGCCTGTGTGACTCCAGAGCTCGTGCTCTGGACTGTGGTGCCTCCTTATCATATATGCTTCATCTGTTACTTCTTTTTTTTTTTTCTTGTAGTCCTTATGGTACTTAGCCCTAAGTGCCATACGTGTAATGAACACATACACTGCCCTGTAGGAGGTCTTCTTTTGTTCAACTCATGAATTGGTCATTCACCACACTGGGTTCTAGTCTCAGAAGATACAGGTCAGGGACCACCAGTTGTCAGCATAGCACCATCCCACCTTTTTTTTTTTTTTTTTTTGATGAAAAGAGCAATTATTTAATGCTTACATAGCAGAGATGTCTGAATGCATAACATACAGTTACCAGTAGGCAGTAACATGGAAATTACAAAAAAAATTAAAAATTAAAAAAGAAGATTGACCTATATAAACCTAAGTGTAAGGATGGACCTTATTTTTTTTAAAAAGTCTTTTAAGGACAAATTACAAAGTAAAAGCAGATCACTATGTAGAAACCTAGTGAATACATTTTGTGCATGAAAGCTTTATTAAAGTCATTCATTTAACAATTTCACCCCCTTCACAACGGTATCAGTTATAATGCTCTTCTTCATAAGGTTATTATACCTTTATTTCAAACTATATTACATGTTATTCCCTCAAGATAAACTTTTAAACACCTAATTTTTAGCTCCTAAGAATGGCACCTCTGAAAGGGGCAACTCCCACTCAGTCTCTGGTGGCATTATTCCAAACTCATTTCTTTCACCAATCAAAAAAGCTTTCAAAATGTTCACTTTTAACATGAAATCTTTCCAGCAAAAACTGTGGCCACATTTTGTTTTCTAATGACTACATATAAAGATGGGTAGCAGCAAGAAAAGAAAGATGGGAATTAAAAGGCAGCCATTTAAATAAATGGATCAACTGTACAGAAGAGATATTTGGCTCATGGCAATTTAAAATATTGGCAACTGGGGTAAATTAATAGGCAGATGCTTGAGTCATATATGAATCTGTGAAGAGAACGAAGCTGGCCCAGTATGACCAAGTAGGATAATCATTATCACTGCACTTCATTCTTTGCAACAAATACTCTAAGCCAACAGGAAATATGAGTTATATTTAGAATCCCAATTAGAACATGCTAACCACTTTTCTTTCAACAATTTTCTGGGTTTAGTACAGTCATTTGCTTTACTTATACTGTCTTATGAGTCCTTTCTTACCAATCTAAGTGTATGACAACTGTAAAATACTTTAAATGACAAGGTTTTTCCAAGGTATATTTGAAAATGGCGGTATGAAAAGAATATTCATTTGTTTTGTCTAGAAAGAAGCAACATCCCACATTTCTAATTGAGGCTTGCAGCCCAGATTTTCACTTTGGTCTAGTCTGAAGGATCCAGATATGTAAAGATTATATTCTAGATAAATCATGGGCTATCCTGAAAGAAATTCACCAGTGAATTACTCCATATGGATTAGAAGCCAGTTTCTCTGGCCTTCCTGGAGTATATCCAGTAAGGCATCTCATTCACGTCTAGAAAGCAAATATATCGTTTATTGCAACTTCATCGTAGAGCGATGTATTGGTTTAAACTACAATCAACACAATTTGGTCATTGTGAGTATGCCAGCTGGGTCCACTCTTTACTACACATATGTAACTCTAGAGATTCTTATGCCCAAGAAAGGAGACATACTCTTGGGTGTCTAGGACAAGGGAAACATGTGTTATTATTCAGGAGCTGGAAGCTTCAGCATGACAGGAAAACACTGAAAAATCCTGGTCTACACATCACTTTACCTTGTTTGAATCTTGTTTCTTTGGCTTGCTTCATTGGAGTGTTTTCTCTCTCCTGGGGCTGACATTGTGTGCTCTGTATCACGCATGTGACATGTAGAAGTTTTAGAACCCAGAATCATATAGATCAGTAAAAATTTATTTATATATTTTAGTTTAAAATCTATTTAAATTAACACTGGGCATAATTCATATATTACAAAATTAGTTTGACCCTCTGCTCATGAGATTCTTTTAATGGTATGTCAAAGCAAATCTGGACTTCCATCTCCAATAATCTTTGAGGTTGGAGGACACAAAACGTTTTGCTCAGACCTAAATTCTGTCTGAAAAAAAGGGGTAAATATTATAAGCCCTTTCTAACCTCGCCAGGAGCAGAAATGATTTACAGCTGTGGCATTTAACCATAATTTCTTGATCTCATTTGAGAAGAGTTCAGTAAGAAACAATCTCTTGATTTTTGTTTGTTTTGTTTGTTCCCTGCTTTCTTGTCTTGCTTACCAGCAATCCATTGTAATTCATGAGTTAGTATGGCAGCAGGCTGAGTGCTCCCTGGAGCTCATTAAATGAACTTTTTTTCCTAAAATGACTTTTGTCTCCTTGTTTTCAGCCCCTCTTCTTTTCTCTGCCCTGTACTATAACCAGAGCTCAGCAAAAGCTGACTGGCTTTGTGCAGACCCTACTTAGGGTAGTCTTTTCTTTATTATTTTATTCATTGCTCCTCCATTTCATTGTTTGCCTTCTTGAAATGTGTTGAAATCTTTCTGTGGTTGATGACTTTCACAATCTCTTGGCTTTTATTGGTTTATTAATTTTGGCATTTCTACACTTTTATTTAAATATGGTTTCAGGAGGAACAAAAAGTAAATATGTTTCCTTGTCTACCATCTTGAGCTGAAAATCCCTGTGGATTTTAGCATCCAATGTTCCCATGGAAAAAAACCCAACCTCGGCATTAATAGATGTAACACTCAAGATTTCAGCTTTTCTTGAGCAATCACTAAGGATTTAATATGTGGTAATTTCTAATGGGAAAATAATAACTATCTCATGGAGTTGATCTGAGGATTAAATTAGATAATGAACATGAAAATGTAAGGTTTAAAAATCTATAAAAATGTTTTTTGTTATTTGATTTGTTGCTATTTCAACTTTACTTGTTTATTCTTTTGAATAGCTAATTCATTCCCATGAGTCAAAATCTAAATGCCTGGGACTCTTAATTAGTAATAGACAGTTGCAGGGTGAGCATGAAGTCAGAGCTGAAGGAAGAGCACTGGGAGAGAGAGTTTATCCATTACAAAGCCTTACTCCACGAAACATTCTAACTCCATGGCAGGAGATTTTCACTTCCCTGATGGCAGAAGTATAAGTCTCCCTGTCCAAACAGTTGCTGGATAAACCTACCAAACTCTAACTTTCGGACTTTGTTTTTGTTTCCTCTTCTAATTTTTCACAGTCATGTATATGTGTGTGTGTGTGTGTATACATATAAACATATACACACATTTTAAAGCTACATAAGCAATACAGGAAATAATTTTGTAAAGCCTTTTAAATACATGTTGTCAACAAAGAAATAATGCAGGAGGCTGCAAATAAGAAAACCGTTCATTTGGGACTTCAGAATTGCAATTCAGGAGTCACAGATTTGGGAAACCCCGAAAGAGTATTCCAAGGAAAAGAAAGAGTCAGGGGCTAGTAAACACAAAAAGGCATGAGATTGTTAAAGGTTGCCTTGTGAGAGGGGCAGAAAACATATTTGAAGGCATAAGAGCTGAAAACTTCCCTAACCTGGAAAAAGAAACAGACATCCAGCTCCAGGAAACAGACAGTTCCAAACTGGATCAATCCAAAGACGGCCACACCAAGACACATTGTAATTAAAATGGGAAAAATTAAAGATAAAGAGAGAATATTAAAAGCAGCAAGGGAGGGCTTCCCTGGTGGCACAGTGCTTAAGAATCCGCCCGCCAATGCAGGGGGCACGGGTTCAAGCCCTGGTCTCGGAAGGTCCCGCATGCCACGGAGCAACTAAGCCCACGCATCACAACTACTGAGCCCACGTGCCACAACTACTGAAGCCCACGTGCCTAGAGCCTGTGCTCTGCAACAAGAGAAGCCACCACAATGAGAAGCCCACGCACCGCAACGAACAGTAGTCCCCACTCACTGCAACAAGAGAAAAGCCTGTGCGCAGCAACAAAGACCCAAGGCAGCCAAACATAAATAAATAAATAAAATAATAAAATAAATAAACTAAAAAAAATAAAAGCAGCAAGGGAAAAGCAATGAGTTACATACAAGGGAACTCCCATAAGGATGTCAGCTGACTTTTCAGCAGAAACTCTACAGGCCAAAAAGGAGTGGCACAATATATTTAAAGTGATGAAAGGGAAAAACCTACACCCAAGAATACGCCACCTGGCAAGGCTTTCATTTGATGGAGACATCAAAAGTTTCACAGAGAAGCAAAAGCTAAAAGATTTCAGCACCACCAAACCAGCTTTACAAGAAATGTTAAAGGGACTTCTCTAAGCAAAAAAGAAAAGATAACTAGAAGCATAAAAATTATGAAAGGAAAAAGCTCACTGGTAAAGTTAAATATACAGTAAAGGTAGTAAATTAACCACATACAGAGCTAGTAGGAAGATTAAAAAACAAAAGTAGTAAAAGTATCTATATCTGCAATAAGCAGTTAAAGGATTCACAGAACAAAAAGATGTAAAATATGATGACAAAAACAGTAATCGTGAGGGGAAGGGAGTAAAAATGGAGAGTTGTTAAAATGCATTTGAAATTAAGAGATCAACAACTTAAAATAAATATATATTGCTATAGATAAACCTCATTGTAACCACAACCCCAAAACCTATCATTGTAACCACAACCCAAAAACCTATAATAGATACACACACAAGAAAGAGAAAGACTCCAAATATAACACTAAAGATCGTCATCAAATCACAAGGGAAGAGAACAAAAGAATACAGGAACAAAAAAGAACTACAAAAGCAATTAACAAAATGACAATGAATACATACCTATCAATAATTACTTTAAATGTAAAGAGACTATAGGCGCCAATCAAAAGACACAGAGTGGCTGAATGGATACAAAAACAAGACCTTTACTTATGCTGCCTACAAGAGACTCACTTCACATCTAAAGAGACACAAAGACTGAAAGGAAAGGGATGGAAAAAGGTATTCCATGCAAATGGAAATAAGAAAGCTGGGGTAGCAATACTTATATCAGACAAAATAGACTTTAAAACAAAGACTGTAACAAGAGACAAAGAAGGATATTACACAGTGATCAAGGGATCAATCCAAGAAGAAGATATAACAAATATAAATATATATGCACCCAACATAGGAGCACCTAAATACATAAAGCAAATATTAACAGACATAAAGGGAGAAATCAACAGTAATGCAATAAGAGTAGGGGACTTTACCACCCCAGTTACATCGATGGACAGATCACCCAGAGAGAAAACCAATAAGGAAACATTGGCCGTAAATGACACATTAGATCAAATGGACTTATTAATAGATATACATAGAACATTCCATCTAAAAGCAGCAGAACACACATTCTTTTCAAGTACACAGGGAACATCCTCCAGGATAGATCACATGCTAAACCACGAAACAAGCCTCAGTAAAATCAAGAAAATTGAAATTATATCAAGCATTTTTCCAACCACAACGCTATGAGACCAGAAAGTCAACTACAAGAAAAAAACTGCAAAAAACACAAACATGTGGAGGATAAATAATATGCTACTAAACAACCAATGGATCACTGAAGAAATCAAAGAAGAAATTTAAAAAATACCTGGAGACAAATGGAAACAAGAACACAATGATCCAAAATCTATGGGATGCAGCATGAACAGGTAAGTTTATAGTGATATAAGCCAACCTCAGAAAATAAGAAAGAAATCTCAAATAAACAACCTAAACTTACACTAAAGGAACTAGAAAAAAGAAGAACAAAATCCAAAGTTAGTAGAAGGAAAGACATCATAAAGATCAGAGTAGAAATAAATGAAATAGAGACAAAAAAAAAAGAAAAAGAAAAAAAAGAAAAAAGAAAAGATCAAGGAAACTAAGAACTGGTTCTTTGAAAAGATAAATAAAATCGATAAACCTTTATCCAGACTTATCAAGAAAAAAAAGAGGGCCCAAGTAAATAAAATCAGAAATGAAAAAGGAGAAGTTACTACCAACACCACAGAAATATAAAGGACCATAAGAGATTACCACAAGCAACTGCATGCAAATAAAATGGTCAACCTAGTAGAAATGGACAAATTCCTAGAGATATACAATCTCCCAAGACTGAACAAGGAAGAAATGGAAAACATGAACAGACTAATTACCAGTACTGAAATTAAATCAGTAACAAAAAAACTCCCAAGAAACAAAAGTCCAGGACTAGATGACTTCACAGGTGAATTCTACCACACATTTAGAGAAGAGTTAACACCTTTCCTTCTCAAACTATTCCAAAAAATTGCAAAGGAAGAAATGCTTCCAAACTCATTCTATGAACCAGCACCACCCTAATACCAAGAAACCAACAAAGATACCACAAAAAAATGAAATTACAGGCCAATATCACTGATAAACATAGAGGCAAAAATCCTCAATAAAATACTAGCAAACTGAATCCAACAATACATTAAAGGGATCATACACCATGATCAAGTGGGATCTATCCCACGGATACAAGGATGGTTCAATATCTGCAAATCAATCAATGTGGTACACCATATTAATTAATAAATTGAAGAATAAAAATCATCTGATCATCTCACTAGATGCAGAAAAAGCTTTTGACAAAATTCAACATCCATGTTTAAGAAAAACTCTCCACAAAGTGGGTATAGAGGGAACATACCTCAATATAATAAAGGCCATATATAATAAGCCCACAGCTGACATCGTATTCAACGGTGAAAAGCTGAAAGCATTTCCTCTAAGATCAGGAACAAGCCAGGGATGCCCACTCTTGCGACTTTTACTCAACATAGTGTTGGAAGTTCTAGCCATAGCAATTAGATAAAAGGAATCCAAACTGAAAAGGAAGAAGTAAAACTGTCGCTATTTGCAGATGACATGATACTAAACATAAAAAAATCCTAAAGATGTCACCAAAAAACTACCAGAGCTCATCAATGAATTTGGTAAAGTTGGAGAATACAAAATTAATATACAGAAATCTGGTGCATTTCCATACACTAACAACAAACTATCAGAAAGAGAAATTAAGGAAGCAATCTCATTTACAATTGCTTCCAAAAGAATAAAATACCTATGAATAAATCTAACTAAAGAGGTAAAAGGTTTGTACTTGGAAAACTATAAGACACCAGTGAAAGAAGTTAAAGATGACACAAACAGATGGAAACACATTCCATGTTCACAGATCGGAAGAATTAATATTGTTAAAATGACCATATCACCCAAGGCAATCTATAGATTCAATGCAACCCCTATGAAAATACCAAGAGCATTTTTCACAGAATAAATAAATAATAAATTCAGACTATACTACAAAGCCACAGTAATCAAAACAGTATGATACAGGCACAAAAACAGACACATAGATCAATGGAACAGAATGGAGAGCCCAAAAATAAACCCACACACTTATAGTCAATCTATGACAAAGGAGACATGAATATACAATGGGGAAAAGACAGTCTCTTCAATAAGTGGTGCTGGGAAAATTGTACAGCTACATGTAAAAGAATAAAATTAGGACATTTTCTCACACCATATACAAAAATAAACTCAAAATGGATTAAAGACCTATATGTAAGACCAGAAACCATAAGACTACTAGGAGGAAACATAGGCAGAACACTCTTTGTTGTTGCTGTTGGTTTTTGTTTTGTTTTTTTGGCTGTGCCACATGGCTGTGGGATTAGTTCCCCGACCAGGGATCGAACCCATGCCTCCTGCAATGGAAACGCGGAGTCTTAACAACTGGACTTCCAGGGAAGTCCTGGCAGAACACTTTTTAACATAAATTGTAGAAATATTTTTTTGGATCTGCATATAATGGATATATATAGTGGAATACTATTTAGCCATAAAAAAAGAATGAAATTTTGCCATTTGCAACAACATGGATGGAGCTGGAGGGCATTATGCTTAGTGAAATAAATCAGACAGAGAAAGATGAATACTGTATGTTATTACTTATATATGTGGAATCTAAAAAATAAAACAAATGACTACAACAAAGTAGAAACAGACTCACAGATATAGAGAAGAAACTAGTGGTTCACTAGGGAGAGGGAAGGACATAGGGGCAAGACAGGGGTAGAGGATTAAGAGGTACAAACCACTATGTATAAAATTGTATAAAATAAATAAGCTATAAGAATATATTTTGCAACACAGGGAATATAGCAACTCTTTTATAATAACTTTAAATATAGTATAATCTATTAAAATTTTGATTCACCATGTTGTATACCTGAAACTAATATAATATTGTAAGTCAACCACACCTCAATTTAAAAAAATAAAGTGTTCAGAACAGTGCCTTGTATATCGTAAGTAATCAGTGTTAACTTTTATTTGATTGTAATTAATAAGTCCCGATTTTACTATTTAACAGCTCACCTCCATAATTTTGCATACATGTTTGCCTTTAATGGTGATTGCTGCTAAATTACCCTGTTACTGCTACTTAATGGAGCGCCCATTTCTCTTCTATTGGCTCCAGAGATTTCTCTACTATTCCAATAAGATTGATGTCTGCATTACATTTGTTACCTGTAGATTAATAAAAGAATATTATAGGCTTCACTTTGGAAAAAAAGTTGCCTGGTGAGAACTGTGACTGACTCTGACACGAATCAGAAAATATTTGTCCTTAAGGCACAAGTTGTTTCAGGGTAGGGGTCCGGTAAGTAGATAGACTGTTACAGTTATTTTAGGGCAAAGGTCAGATAAGTATCCTGAGTTTTTGGCAGATGTTCTGGATGACTTCATCAGGACAAAAGGTCAGATTCCATCCAGGCTGAGACATATATAAGTCACACTTCATTAATGGCCTCCCAGCTCCATTTTAAAGAGCTCTCTTAGCAATACCGACTCCATTTTGATTTTCTTTCCACAATGTAGAACATAGTTTCATATACCATGTTATATTTTGAACTAAAGTAATTTATCTGTCTCCTTGTTTTACAAAGTCTTCTTTTACTGAGTAAATAAACCCAACAAATTTTCTCCATCATTTGGTGGAAGATCAAGGTGCAAAGGAGGCAGAATGAGTAGCTCAACTTTTTTGGGGGGTGGGGGAAGTATAGGGAGAACAGGTAGGATATGTATATGGAAATTTAAAAACAAGTTCTAGGGCAGTCTCGAATTAGAATGACCTTATCCCCTCTGTTTCCACTTCATTTGTTCTCGGAGAAGCTGCATTGCCTTTAACAGAAAACAAGGAAGTAATCACTCTGCTAAGCTTTCCTATATTGACCTCAATACACAAATGTTCCATCCTTTCACTGGATGCAAGAAAAGGGCTTGCAAATAGAATGTTAATACGCTTGTTAAGCAATATGACTTGTTAGTCCTGAGCCAGGGCCCCAAATTTGTATTTTTGCCTATTAACTGCTATAGGTGATTCTGATATACAGAAAGACTAAAGACTAAGAACAATTCCTGTAATACAGTGGCAAACATTACGTGGAATAGTACAAATCCCAATTTCCCTAATTCTTACATTAGTACAATAGTTCGCAAATTGGTGTTTTACAAAACATCAGTCTTGTGAATGCCCTTTGCAAAAAATAAAAAAAACAAACAAACGGTGGTTTCCAGTGGTTAGGGCTCTGTGCTTCCACTGCAGGGGGCACAGGTTTGATCCCTGGTCAGGGAACTAAGATCCCACATGCTGCACAGGCATGGCCCAAAAAAAAGAATCCATGGCCAAGTAAATTAACTGCTCTGAGAAGTCTTAACTACCAAGCATTTCCCTAATTAATTAATTGCCTTATTTATCTATTCATTACATTGTTATTCTAACAACTCACAAACTTTTAGAAACAATGTCTAGAATGTTCTGTGATATTACTATTATCCTACTGGAAATGTACAAAACAGACATAAAATGCTCTCCATAAAACATTTAAAGGCACTTTCAAAGGTAGAATCAACACTTGACTACAGTCAGTGGCAAGTTCTACTTCCCCAGGTAAAGTCCATCAATTGTCCTCCCAGGATAACATCAAGTGGTGGTTATCATAGGGACCTTGACTTCTCCATATACAGCTCCAATAAGATATTATATACTATTAACAGAGAAAATATTGCAAACTGAATCTTTAGCAGATAACATTAATCAAAACATTCCTATGGGGCTTCCCTGGTGGCGCAGTGGTTGAGAATTTGCCTGCCAATGCAGGGGACACGGGTTCGAGCCCTGGTCTGGGAAGGTCCCACATGCCGCGGAGCAACTAGGCCCGTGAGCCACAACTACTGAGCCTGCGCGTCTGGAGCCTGTGCTCCGCAACAAGAGAGGCCGCGATAGTGAGAGGCCCACGCACCGCGATGAAGAGTGGCCCCCGCTTGCCGCAACTAGAGAAAGCCCTCGCACAGAAACGAAGACCCAACACAGCCAAAAATAAATAAATAAATTAAAAAAAAAAATAACAAATGTTCCAGTACAATTGGTGTCTTTAAAAAAAAAAAAAATTCCTATGGGCAAATTATTACATATGAAATATGTGTAACTTTTCTGAATAACAAAGGCTTTTAAATGTCTTAGACTGATCTGAGGACAGTTTAGCTTGTTTTTTAAATGCGTAATAGTATTAGAAATGCCATGGGACTTCCCTGGTGGCACAATGGTTAAGACTCCGCGCTCCCAATGCAGGGGGCCCGGGTTCGATCCCTGGTCCGGGAACTAGATCCTACATGCATGATGCAACAAAGGAGCCAGCGAGCCACAACTAAGGACCCCTTGAGCCACAACTAAGGAGCTCGCCTGCTGCAACTAAGACCCAATGCAACCAAATAAATAAATATTTTTTAAAAATTTTTTAATAAAAAAAAGAAGGAATGCCACTATAGAAACCTAAATACAATCTCTGCCTAAGGTCTACCCCACCTGCATCACCATTTCACATTTGATTATACCTACATTAGAGTAAGCATTACTTGTTATTTGTTTTGGGAACAGTCTATTTATAACCTTAGACGTTTCTCGAGGGCAAGAATCAAGTCTTTTACACTTTCTAGTATGCTTTTATGTGCCCAATACATCTTCAATAAATAATTTGTTGACAAACTGCCATTTCTAGAATGCTGTATTCTAAATCTCATTTCCTAGGAAGGGAAGTCCATGCCTTCAGGGCCCTGGATTTGGGCTGAGCATTCTTCACTGAGTATCAACAATTATTCCCCACAGCCAGTGACAATATCACTCAGGAATCTGTTTTTGACAGGTTAAATTACTCTTGAGGGGAAAAAAAATCCTAATGCTATTCTTCAAAAATACTTTACATGTTCTTATTTACTATTTGAGTGTTTAATAACACCAGGTGGCTACAACATTCTCTTCACGAGCTGCAGGCTAGGTATAAAATCTTGCCATAGAGGATTATGTAAACTGGAAGAAATCCATACCATGGATCTCAACAAAAGTCACCAAAAAGGACCACATGCTCATTTTATTTGATATATTTCTAGAGAAAAGAATTGTCTTCCACAGCAAAGTGGGGAAAAAGGAGCTAAGTAGTCTAAATACATGTGTAATGAGGTAGAGAAAACTGTATTCACTGGAAGTCTTTTTAGGAAAGATACCATTCAGGGTGGCAGAAACTCCTTGAAAATTAATTTGGGGTAGAAGGTGAGTCCTTGAGGGGCCAGGGTAAGAGCAGAACTGTTTCATGGGAGAAAGGGAAAGGTTTACCTGGTTAGTGGGAGCACAGTACTGGAACAAAGTAAAGATGAAAAAAATAAGAGTGATACATTTCAGGTAGTGAAAGGCCTCTTACTGTGTAATGTGGACTCTACCCTAAGACATTCAAATTTTGGTAAAACTACTAGGTCCATATAAGGCTTAGGAGCTTGTGGATTTTTTGGTGTGGAAATCATTGATGAGGCAGGATTTGATGTTTAAGTTGCAAGAATGGAACAGAAGCAGATCATGAATTGGGAAAATATTTGAAGCAAGCTTATCCAGAACCTCTAAGGCAGTGGTCCCCAACCTTTTTGGCACCAGGGTTTCGTGGAAGACAATTTTTTCACGGACTGGGGCGTGTGGTGGGGGGGATGGTTCAGGCTGTAATGCGAGCAAATGGGGAGCGGCAGACGAAGCTTTGCTCGCTCACCCTCTGCTCACGTCCTGCTGTGCAGCCCGGTTCCTAACAGGCCGCGGACCGGTACCAGTCTGCCGCCTGGGGGTTGGGGACCCCTGCTCTAAGGGAAAGAGAGGGTACCGTGGGACAATTAAGTTACACAGAGGAAGCAAGTAATCTACCCAAATACCAGGGGAAAAAGATGAGAATAGAATAACTGCTCTTCCAAGTACTTCACTAACATTCTCTCTTAACCTTCACAGCAATCCTGTTGAGATAGATGCTATTATTATCCTGGTTTCTCAGATGAATTCTCTGACATTCAGATATTTGTTAAAGCAAGGTACAATCTAGTGAGTGCCAGAACTGGGGCTTAAGGTTAGGTCTTTCTGTCGCCAAAGCCCATGTTCTTAGCCACTACTTTACACTCTCACTCTTCCCACTTTAGTTCTAGAATGGCTCTGATATAAAACTCTGATTTTTCTCAAATACTACAAATGGGAGTAGGGGAAGCAGGCTGAAGAAAACCGCTACTCAACAAAAGGACTAGGTCTTTGGAAGGAAAATACAAATAAGGATACATCACACACTAGTGTGTTAAATCAAAATAAGTTATTCCCTACCATAAACATACAAAGCTCCATTTAATTTGAAGCTTGCTGGCACTTTTAGGATGAGAAAGCAGACCTCAAATAGGTCTATCCTATCCCTTATGTACAATTCCAAAATCCAAAAAGCTCTAAAAACTAAAAATTTTCCATACACTTCATGTCAAAACTCAATTGACAGTATAACTTGGCCTGAACTGATGTGAAGCTATATATAGCCTTAATTTACCTTACTTAGTGTGAATACTCTTGTTTTGCTCAGAAATATTAATGTGTGCGACTAAGGGTTCTGCACCAGACCCCCTCAGGCATTACATAACATACAGAGAAAGGATCTCTATAAAATCTGAAAATTTCTGAATTCTAAAACTTATCTAGGGCTTCCCTGGTGGCGCAGTGGTTAAGAATCCCCTGCCAATGCGGGGGACACAGGATCGAGCCCTGGTCCGGGAAGATCCCACATGCCACAGAGCAACTAAGCCCGTGCGCCGCAACTACTGAGCCTGCACTCTAGAGCCCGCAAGCCACAACTACTGAAGCCCACGCTGAGCAACAAGAGAAGCCAGCACACCACAACAAAAAGTAGCCCCTGCTCGCCGCAACTAGAGAAAGCCAGAGCACAGCAACGAAGACCCAACACAGCCAAAAATAAATTAAAAATGAAATTAAAATTTTTTTTAAATTAAAAAAAAAAACTTATCTAGCCAAAGATTTTGGACCCTCTATGGACCTGTATTCCAAAGTATTTTAAAAACAATTTCCAAAAATGGAAATCAGATCAGAGATACTCAATCTTTAGGATTTCACAGACTAGGAAATTTTCACAAGTATTTTGAGGAGAACATAAGATTGCAATTTGTTTTAACTAAATAAGGGTAATAGAAAACATCCTTATCAACATAATTTTATAAAGGGATATTTTAACATCCAAAAACATAGGAAGGCCTTAATTCAACGTAAAAAACAATTCTTTGTATTAATAAATGCAATCTTATGAAAAACACTATGTGGTCCTAATTTTTTTACTTTTACCATGGTTGGTGAAAATTCACCTAGGACCAGCACTGGTCTGGTCTGAGGCATGGAGCCCAGCTGGCTACATAAAATTACTTCAGGTAGTTGTTTAAAATGCAGCCCCCAGGCTCCGTTCTAGCAGATCATGATTCAGAAGGTCTCGGGGTGGGGCCCCCAAATCTATATTGTGCATTAGAACGCTAGTGGCTTGTTTCTGCTGTGCAACAAGCTTCAGAACCACTGGCCTGGTCTGTTAAGATCTAGTTCTCCTCTCCTTTTTCTCCTCCTAATTCTCCTCTGTGGGGGTGGGAGCAAAACAGGAATGTTTCCAAGCAGGGAGTCTGCCCAGGCTGCTGTGTATGACACCAGTTATTCCTCCAACAGTCGATGTTCAACCAGCTGGTCAACTTTAAAACCGAGGGTGTCAGCAGTGGAACAACAGAAATTAGGTAGCAGACAAGTGAGAGAAACTTGTTGAAGGAAAACTCCTTCATGAAAAGGTGTGGCTTCCAGAGCTGAGGCCCAAATTCAGCACAGGTATCTTTGTCTTAGTTAAAATAATAACAATAATAACCATTTAAAAAATATATATGTGTATGTATGTGTATTTTATGTGTGTGTGTGTGTGTGTATCTATCTATTCCTTCATAGCTGTCTCCTGTATCCAGCTTCTGTGCCAGGTCTATGATTTTGGCCTTCATTTTTTCATCTTCAGCGGGATTATAAGAATTACTAGCATTACCTCAAACGACGTAAAGACAAATCACTAAAAAAAAAAAAAGAAAATCCATAGTATGCTTGATGTTTTATGAAGCAGACGATATTCTCCAACATATAAAATAATTTCAGTGAGTTCTCTCTTTTTTAAAAATAGTTTCTCTTATTCTCTTAAATTACTGTTTAAAAAATGTTAAGACTAAATATAGCTAATATCTTTAAAAACACAAAAACTTTCAATTTAATAGGCACTCAAAGTTCTTTCCCAGTTAAAAAAAAATATCAGGCCCTTCTAAAGCAAGGCTAAATGTTAAGTGGGAAAGACAAAAGGGACATATAAATAACCCCCATTCTCATGGGATTAATCACTTAATCCTATTTGACCAGAATCCCCTGGTCTCTAAACTCTGCAAATGAAACAAAATTTCTCACTTGATATCTGGCTAGGACTTCCAATCATGAAACAAGAATTGTGTCATATCCCTGTATGCTGCTCATTACCTGAACTCAAACACTATGCTGAGCAGCAGCAGAGTTGAATCTTTCATGATCGGCCCCATAACCTGTGCACTTCTTATACTCCCAGACCAAATTTAGCTTTCTTTTAGAACCAGATTTCTAGAATTTACAGTTAGTATACAGCAACTGGTCACAAAATTTAGTCCCTGGCCTAGCAGCATCAATTATCACCTGGGAACTTGTTAGAAATGCAAATTATGAGGCCCCAGCCCAGACCTGTGGAATCAGAAACTCGGTGGGGCCCAGCAATGTGATTGTGAAGCACCACTGGTCTACAGCAAGTAGAAAAACATGCTTCCTTCTATAGGTCCAAAGGCAGGGGTACTGTATATCCTATCTTGATATGAAATAAAGACATCCGATTAAAAGACATATTCTCCTCACAACTCCCACCCTCAACCCAATGTGTTTTATTTCAAATGAGTTAGACAACAGCACAAGCAGCAATCAGAGATTTAGTCTGAAATAGATACTAACCAGGTATCAGTTCCCACCCAGCCTGATTTCATGCAATACCATTTACATCCTCTTACACCTAAAGTTCTAAAAAAGGATCTTCAAATATGCGCCTAATACACTTTAGTGATTCTATAATAAAACATCAACTAGGTCTGAAGATATCAAACTTACTAAAGAAGAAAAGTGGAATTATTTGCTACATATTAGAACTGCATTCAACAGGGAGTTAAACTTCAGGATTTTTTTCACCTTTATACTTCCAAAGTTGATAGAATTAAACCAGAATACCCCATTCTTCAAAATCTCCTAGCTAGGTAGATTTTTACTGCATTACTTCTTGCTTTCTGTGGGGATAAAGCAGAGCCCTGGTAGGCACATTTAGTATATGTGCAACACCTCAGAACTAGACAGTTACATCTGGTAAACCCTCAGATGGTGAGTGTAACCTCAGCACTAGCCTTGGTAGCAAAAAGACACTGAGAACACCACTGTCAAACAAAAGTAAGTTCTCATTAGATAATTACACTGTTTTGCTTCTGTTTACACTGCAATCACTATGTTAAAACTTCACTTCCCCTGATTTTAATGCATTTTATTTTACGTATTTATTTTTGACTGCGCCACGCGGCTTTCGGATATCTTAGTTCCCCGACCAGGGATAGAACCTGTGCCCCCTGCAGTGGAAGCACGGAGTCTTAACCAGCGGACAGCTAGAGAATTCCCTTAATGCATTTTATTTTATTTTATTTTTTTTTAAAAGAGTAGGATTGGTGGTTTGTTTTTCTTTTAAGTATTTGTTTATTCATTTATTTATGTCTGTGTTGGGTCTTCGTTTCTGTGCGAGGGCTTTCTCTAGTTGCGGCGAGCGTGGGCCACTCTTCATCGCGGTGCACGGGCCTCTCACTATCGCGGCCTCTCTTGTTGCGGAGCACAGGCTCCAGACGCGCAGGCTCAGTAATTGTGGCTCACGGGCCTAGTTGCTCCGCGGCATGTGGGATCTTCCCAGACCAGGGCTCAAACCTGTGTCCCCTGCATTGGCAGGCAGATTGTGAACCACTGCGCCACCAGGGAAGCCCCCCTTAATGCATTTTAAGGGGTGGGCAAGACCAATCTATAGTCCACAAAGTATCTACTTTCAAAAAGCAGGTAGGGGCTTCCCTGGTGGCGCAGTGGTTCAGAATCTGCCTGCCAATGCAGGGGACACGGGTTCGAGCCCTGGTCTGGGAAGATCCCACATGCCGCGGAGCAACTAGGCCCGTGAGCCACAATTACTGAGCCTGCGCGTCTGGAGCCTGTGCTCCGCAACAAGAGAGGCCGCGATAGTGAGAGGCCCGCGCACCGAGATGAAGAGTGGCCCCCGCTTGCCGCAACTAGAGACAACCCTCGCACAGAAGCGAAGACCCAACACAGCCATAAATAAATAAATAAATGAATAAATAATTTTAAAAAAAAAGCAGGTAATCCCCATGCAACTGTTTCAGAACACAGACAAATTAAGAGAACCTTCTAATGATTAGTGTACAGGTAGTTCAACACATTACACAGAACAAAAATAACACAAAAGAAAATCACAGGCCAACTTCCATGTTACAAACATATAATTTCAAATAAAACAGGATTAAATAAAGTCAAGCAATTTATTTAAAAATTTATTTAAAAATAAAGCAAAACAAAAAAGTTCTGATCAAACAGGGTTCAGCCCAGAAATGCAAGGATGGTCTAAAATTAAGAAATATGAAAATGTATTTTACCATATTAACAGGCAAAGGAAAAAAAACTACATGAGCATCTCAATAGTTGGGAGAAATATATATATAATTCTATTTTTTTTAAGTTTATATGCATAAAAAAGGTCCAAAAAGCAAAAAATAGAATGTTTTGGGTGGAAAATTAAAGATATTTTTCTTTATATTTTGTTTTCTGTATTATTATAAAAAAAAGTGTGCTTTCTTTTATAATCAAGGAGAAATGCTATTTTTATTGATACATATTCAAATGTTTTCCTTTTCTTAATTTTCCTCATGTATGTATGTCACGTATAAACTAGAGGGCTTGAATTTCCTGCCCCTTGAGGTAGATTAGACCACTTTGGGGGTGTGCACTAGATAAAACTGCCCTACCTTCATTTTTTTTAAAGGTCCTCCTATAGCAACATGGAAAAAATACAATTAGATAAGTTTAGAAATATTAAAAGTATAAATACAATTAAAAATAATATGTATGCATATGAAAAAATACTATAAGTGAATATGAAAAAGAAAGCAATGCAGCTATTGAAGCAATGGGTACTGCCATTTGACAGTTTCAAATCGTTTCATTGTTCTCAAAATATTTTTTAAATATACAAAACTGAGTAAAAGAAGAAAAACAAGGCTGCCACTCCTTCCTGGGGCCTCTCTTCCAATCTTTTCTACTGTTGCTATGTATTCACCTGGTACCAAAGAGATGGGCAGCACCTCAGATCCCTTTTTCTTCTCTCTTTTTCCTAACTCCATTTCATTCATTCATTCACTCATTTTTTGAGAAGGTAATACAAAAACATGACTCAAAATTTTTTTTAATATATAAAATATATATGAGGGCATATGGCAAAATCCCATTCCCACTCCTATTTCTTTCATTGGTTTCTTATATATCATTTCAGAATTTCTTTTGCAATTATAAGCAATGTATATTCTTATTGTACCCTTCTTTCTCTCTTCCTCATTCTTTTTACAACTATACAATATTCCATGATTTGGATGTTTCAAGGTTTATTTAACCAGCTCCTGTTGACACACTGGAGTCATCCTTTTCATGCTATTATAAACAATGCCAAGCATAACTATGTACATATATCAAGTTCATTTCTGAATGTGCCTTGCATGAAGCTTCTGAAGTGCTGCAGGATATTAGATTACCACAAGGTCCTACGTTCACCAGGCTGAGAAGTCAGCTCCTTTTCGTATTATAGTTCTCATTATATACAGCAATATGTAGCAAAAGACTTAACAATTCCTTGAACCAAGCAAATGTACTCTTAGGGGACTTATAAAAGTAAAGTGACTAAACAAAACACCCAAGATGAACCCATTTCTTTTAAATAATGCAGACACACACATCCATCAAATATATCCATTGAAATGTTAATCATCTCAGTATGGTAGATCTATGAAGTGCTTTGTAGCTTTTCCCTCCTTTTGCCTATCAATGTTTTCTAATTTTACAATGGTAAATACATATTATTTCTATAATACAAAATTAAAAACTAAAAATAAAATGTTAATGAAAATTAAGTTGGATACATTCCATTCCTTCAGTCTGCCTTTTATTTGCATAGTGCCTCAGAGTTCATAAGGTATGTTTATATGCATCATTTAATTCTTATACTAACCCTATGTACTTTCATTTTGTCAAAATGGGAAAGGAAGAAAAATGTAAAAGGAGGCCACAGATGGTTAGACAGCTGTGCCCAAGGTCATTCAAATAGAAAGTTGGCAGTGACAAATCTCAAACATAGATCTTCTGACTTCAAATTCAGTGAGCTATCAAAAACATGATCATTGCTTCCTTAATTTTAACAATACCTTGGGAGTTAATCACATAATCAGAATTTGACAGATGAATTAAAATTTTACAGCAAGGTCATTAATTAATGCTCATATAACCAAATCTTATTGAAAAGAGAACATTGGCATACAACCCCAAAAATTCCAGAGTCAGAAGAGGGTGTGGATTTTCAGTATCCTCTTAAATAAATTACCCATCTTGCAAAATATGTCTAACATAGCCTAAAATGAATGCTAATAAAAGAAGCATTCTCTCAAGGTGGAAGAGTACCACTTCCAAAATGACCTCTGCCTTTGCCACCACCATGGACTCCTGCTCTAGTTCTGCAACGCCCCAGGGTGTCTCTGATCACCTTAGAGAATTTCAAAATATGAATAAGCCATACTTTTCAAGGGAGGGTGTGATCATATAACAATTTTTTTTAAGTTTGGGACTTATTGACCAAGATGATGATATTTTGGCTAGAATGTATTCTTTCTCTCCAAATGTCTCTCCTTCTTTTCTATAAGATTATAGAATTATACACTATTTTACAGTGGACATGGAGACTACCGATAAATCTTGGTTTGGTAAAAATATATTTTAATTCATCATTCCTCAAACTATGTCTCATGTAATCCTGTTCCAAAAGATGTTTAGGTATGCTGCAGGGGTGGGGATGGGGAGAGAAGCCATGGTTAAATACAACGTAGCCCTTTTGGAGAGGCATGCTTCACAAAAGACATTAATATAATAAAGGCTCTAGAGATGTCCTGCATTTCAGAAACCTTTGTTTAACCCAGTTTATTTTGACACAAAATTCTACTATGGCATAACTATTCACATCTTATGCTCAGAGAAACTGCTTGAATAAATGTAACTATTACCTGAACGCCCAAAACAGATATGGCAAATATGGATAATTCTTAAATCTTTCCTACCACAAATTATCTTCATAAAGTCCTTATTTTCAGTATAGTGCACCCCTACTTCTTTACCTACCAAGGCCCAGCTCAAATACCACCTCATTTGGGACTTCCCTGGCGGTCCAGTGGTTAAGACTTCACCTTCCAATGCAGGGGATGCGGGTTCAATCCCTGGTCGGGGAGCTAAGATCCCACATGCCTCGTGGCCAAAAAACCAAAACATAAAACAGAAGCAATATTGTAACAAATTCAATAAAGACTTAAAAAAAAAATACCACCTCATTTAAGAAATCTTCCCCCAGTGTTCCATACCACAAAATACTCCTTTCTCCTGGTTTAGATAGCATTTTATTCATATCTCTATTACTTCACTTACATAATAAATCAGTTCATCCATCTGTCTCCTTGTTAGCTTGTGAGCCACTTGAGAATAAGTTTGATTACATTTTCAGCACCTTGAACAGTGTAGGACACATATGAACTTCATGATGAAGTAAACAATTTCACTACAGTGTAATAGTTCCCAAAAGTCAATATTTGTATTTCTAAACTGTTACTGATACCCTGCCAACAACTTGAGAATATTACACTTTCTCCCTAAAATTTGCATCCATTACTGAGCAGCTGTGGTCATAGTTAATTCAGGTGTGACAGGTCTTCTGGCCAAGCCCACTGATAGTTTTTTCCTGAGGTGATTTTTGTTTGTTTGCTTTTTGTTTGTTGTTTTAATCTACCAGGAGCATACAGTAAACTTCATTATCTTTTTATATCTCTGCCTTTGCACCTACTAGTCCCTACTTGGATTACTGCCTCAAGGTTTTATTCACCTGGAAAACATTCCTACTCATTCTTTAAGAATGTGCTTAAACAATGCCTTCTCTGGGAAGCTTTCCTATCCTTCCATCCTTTTAGGAAGAGTGAGGGAATTCCTCAAGTTAGACATTTGTACATTTATTACCAGGTATCAGGCACTGAACTAAGTGCCAAAGATAGAGGATGAAGATGTTAACCCTCCCGGGCGGAGCACAGTCTAGTAAGGAAGACAGCCACGTGAACAAATAACCACACTATAATAATGTTAAATGCAATACCAAAAGGAATATCTATGCAATATTTGACGTGTGTCAGGTACTTTGTTAGGTGCTTTATTAAACACTGTCTATGACCATGTTAGATAGGTATCTGAATTGGACAGAAGTCCACGAAAAACTCTAAGGACCACTCTATATTCAGTTGTTTTCTGAAGAAACTGTCTCCAAGGGGTTCTTTTTATATATGCTACAGTCTGTGTCATAGATAATACATGAAATTAATGCTACTTCTTTGGCCACAAACTCCTGGACCAGACTCAGAGCTCTAACTAAGAACAATCTACAGGTTGAAATTGAGGGAGATCACCTAGGACATGGCCTGGTTCAATATTCTGCTCAACAGGGGTTCTCCATTTTAGAAGGTGACAAACCAATCCAATCAGATACTCTCTCTTAGAAAACACAAATGTTGGGTGAACAGAGTAAAAGAAGGTAGGTCTCCAGAGCTTAAATCCTATCCTAAATACTGCTAAGTTATTGTTCTGTAAGGTTGTGAAAGCACTAGGGCCAAGGGACAATATGGTGGCTAAGATGATATCCCATTCTAGTTTACATTAAACCCTCATCATCAAAAGTAATATGTGTGTCTCTTCCTTGCAACCCACAAGGGCCTAGAACATCAGATCACCACTTTTGAAATTAGGAAACAGGCTTTAAAAGTTCAACAGTTTGACTAAAGTCACTCAGTTGGTAGGTGGCAAAGGCAGAAATTAAAGACCAGATCAGTATGATTCTTCTAGAATATCCTGCCAGTTACACGGGTAAATGGCCTCAAAATCAACTAATAACAAGTAGAGAGGCTCAAAAGAGTGTATGCAGAGTGGAACAGAAATGTTCTGGAAGTCAGTATGCTAGGGGATGTGAAGTGGGAGGGACCACAAAGGGTTTCACCTTGGTCAAGTTAATCTCTAATTCCAAACTAGACCTCTCTCCTGAGCTCCAGACTGTTAGCTGTCTGTCTTTCTTATTCAAATTTAACATCTGTAAGGGCAGCAGCTTTTTTTAAGAAAAATATTTATTTATTTATTTGGCTGCGTCAGGTCTTAGTTGCAGCACACGGGATCTTCGTTGCCAGTGCGGGATCTTCAGTTGTGGCACATGGAATCTTTAGCTGTAGCACGCAGGATCTTTAGTTACGGCATGTGGGATCTTTAGTTGTAGCATGTGGGATCTAGTTCCCTGAACAGGGATCCAACCCAGGTCCCCTGCATTGGGAGTGTGAGTCTTAGCCACTGGACCAGCAGAGAAGTCCCGGGCAGCAGCTTAATCGCTAGTTTGTTCACCACAGTCTAAAACAGAGCCTGGCTTATAGTAAATGCTTAATAAATATTTGTTGAACAAATGAATAAGAGAATGAACTCTCAAAGAAGCTAAAGGCACATTCCACAGTGGATTGCAGGGAAAGTTACCATGAAATAGATTCCAGGGCTTATTTACAAGTACAGCTGATACTCATTATTTGTGGATCCCGTATTTGTGAATTTGCTTATTTGCTAAAATTTATTTGTAACCCCCAAATCAGTACTGGTGATGCTTTCACAGTCATTCATGGCATGCACAGAGTGTCAAAAATTTTGAGTCACCCCTGAGTACCTTCCCAGCTAAGGTCGAACTAGGCAGTGCTCTGCTTTTTAGTTTCAGCTCTCATGGGGATGACTAAGGACACAGACAGTAGGGGGCAGTGCAGTGTAGTGCAGGAAGCTCTGGCTCAGGGGCCAGTAGGGTCTGAATCCTAACTCTGGCACCTCTTAGGGGTTGGCCTCAGGCAAGTCACTTAACACTTCTGCACCTCATTTTCTCTTTTGTAAAATAAAGAAATAGAATCTACCAGGATGAGTTGTATTTAGGATTTAAGATTAAACCTATGTGAGAAATGTACATATTTTCCCTAGGAGCAATGGTTCAATATTCACTAATTTAGTGTTCTGCGTGATTTTATAGATCATAATCACCATGAATAATGAGAATCAACTGTAATTACTTATAACAAGGTAACAAAAAAATACAGAAAATAATTATTTGGATGGAGGGTAGGCAGTGGGAGGCTTCAAGAAGATTTTGAAATAGAACCCCACCAGGCACATAAGACGTGGAAGAGGCTTTCAAGAAGAGAGAACAGTACCTACAGAGAAAGGCCCAGGAATGTGAAATAAACAGGTAGTTTGGGAAACGGCACTTTAGAAAGTCTAGAGCGGTAGGAGATGAGGACAGAACACCAGGCCACAGTGCTTCTCTTTGCCCTGTACACACCTTATACTGCAGAAGCTCTCCCTCTGCATTTAATTCTTGGTTTACAGGTCTCTCTTCCATCACACTATGAGCTCCTTAAAGACAAGGTCTCTAGAAGAAATCATAACTATAGTGCTCTAAATTTGTAAACGAGTAATTACTAAGCACAAACACACCTGAAAAGACTGAACTTTGGTTTTCAACTGCAGCCTTATACCAACTCACAATAGTGACCAACTCATAGGACTTTTAGTTGATGACTGCTAATAATTCTGTCATAATTTTTTTGTTGTTGTTCTAGACATCTGGACATTTGTTAGTTTTAAGATCTTCCTCTTTTCAGTGTGATTTTCTGTATTAACAGGGCTCAAACATATGGTCCTTTAGACAATGCTGCCTCTTTAGAGTAAAGACTCCTTTTAATTCACTCTATTAGACTTATTTCTTTATATACAAGATACAGTCTTAACATAGTAAAATACAAGGAGGCATATTGATATATATGTCACAAATAGGATAAGGAAAACAATAAGAATTTTTCACAAAAGCTTGCAAAATTCTGGCCAAAACACAGTGGACGTGACGTTAAACTCACTGCTTACATTTCCCCACTAAGAACTAGGAAAAACAACTGCGATTTATGTAAAGTCATGAAACTAAGCACAGTTAGAATCTACTAGGCTTTGTACACGTGTGTTTTCTTTCTTCCCTCTTCCCCCCCTGCACACAGGGTAAAGGACCTATCAGGCTTCTCCCAGTACTCCCATTTCCTCCATCTCCTCAAACAAAATCCTCACTGTCCAACATCTAAATTAATATTTTCAAAACTCTAAGTCTCAATCAAAACTGAATATGATGTTACTTTTTCCCCATAAAATTCTTGGCATATTTTATTTAGGCACAACATAATTTATACTTTTATCTAGAAACATATGGCTACAACCAACCCTGTTGAAACCCAAACTGATATACTATGAAGGTGAATACAAATTCTCTGTGAAAGGGGAATAGAGAGTGCTGTTTTTAAACAGATTTAATGCTATATTATCCATAGGCTGGGTGTGATCAAATCACATAGCTCCATACAGCTAAAGCATGTCCTATATTTCACGACAAAGTAGGGGGTCAAGCCTTTACTTACACTGCAAACTCTCGGACACCCCAGTTAAGTTGTTTAAAGTATAATCCAATTCTATCTACTTAAAAAATAATAATGATACATTTAAAATTTTCTTGCTTCCAGTAAACCCTTCTCATTTGCATTTTCAAAAATTATCACCAAAACAACTATAATGGGACAGATTCTAGAAAGGATATAATGATCAATGCCATTTTCAGGAAGGGAAGAATGGGTTATCATTAACAAAACCGATTAAAGTCCCCAACCTTGAAAAGCTCCCTCTACAGTGTATTCTGCCTCTCTTGTGTTCACCTTCCAGCAGCCTGGAAGGGGCAAGTAGAAAATGTTAGTTTCCATGAGAGATGAAGATGAAATTTAGGGGATGGGAGGGAGTAAAGGGCTCACTCGCTTAAGGGAAGGATGAAGACAAGTGGCCAAGGTCCCTAACTCAAATTAGGTATCAAGAATGAAGGTTAGAGTAACGCGGGAAGCACAGGGAGTTTAAGAAACGCAAATAATGCAGGGGGACCCGCGAATGGGGGAGGGGCGAAAATGCGCAACTCCTCCCCCTTCCCACCTCCGGGAGGAGGACGGCAGGAGGCAGCACTGGTCAATGTGCCTGGCAGTGTTGCACACGGGCAGTAAAGGGACTCGCAAGCCAGAGACTTCAGTCCGAGTATTAGAAGGGGGCTGAGTGGGGGTCAGGGAAGTTGGGGGCGGAGGAAGAATAGCGCGCCGGTGCGGGGAGAAAGGGACTAAAGACCGCCTAGCGCCCCCGAGGGGCAGGGACTGACCCCGGCGGATGCCCCTTCTCGCCGAGGGCCACGACGTGGGACCCGCCGGCTTACCCTCCTCACAGGAGCTCAGGGAGGCGCGCCCCACCCCTCACAGCCCGGACGGCAGCGGAAAGAGAGGCGCAGGGTGCCCCCAGAGCCGGGAGAGCGGCGCTTCCCGCGGGTCCCCTCCCCGGCAGCCCGGGCGCCCGAGCCCACCTGGGCTGACCAGAAGCCCCTCCTCCAGACCGTACTCTGCTACTCCTCCGAGAACCTGAGCCGTCGCCGCAGAGATCGCCGTCTCCAGAACAGTCTCGGCCTGTAGTACCAAAGCGTGAGCCACAGCACCCGAGGAGCGCCGCTATCACTCGCTAGGTTACCTCTTGCTGCACACTGGTCCTCACCCCGCCCCCGAACCCAAGCCATTGGTTGTTGGGCACCGCCCCATTCGTCTATTGGACCAACAAGGATGCCGCTCAGTCACCTAGAAGGGCACGTGTGCTGCTTATTGGCCTAAATGTGAAGCAGTTCCCGCCCACTCCCTCAGAAGTTCCAGCTTCTGATTGGTGTTAATGTCTGTCTTTTCGCTCCCTGAGTTCTTCCCCTCGGGGTGGAGCACCTCCTTGAGAGAGACACCAGCTCTGATTGGCTGAAAGGACGCTACGCTAGTCCAGTATAGGCATTGGGCCAAGGATCCTTCGGGCCCCCCACGTGGGGGAGGAGCCCAAGGCGCAGCACCTCTGGGTTTGTTTACAGAGGCCCTTGCTCCCGTTTTCTTCCATTGGCTGAGCCAGCAGCCGCTCCCACTGGGTTGAGCCACTCAGCCTAGCACGGAGGGGCGTGGAGGCGGGCCTCAGTGGGTTTCCCCCCAGCTGTCAATTACCAAGGGAGGCGCTTTGAGCAAGGCTGACTGGGACACGGTGCGGCCCTCCGTTGAGGAAATTTGGGGAGTTCGGCTCCTTGGAGGGGCTGGAGGGAAGCAGAGGCACTCTTCACATTTCTAGAGACAAATCTAGCGTCCTGAATGTTAAAAAATGTATAAAACCTTACTATCCCCTTGGATTTACGGTGTCCAATCTTTGCTTGCGAAGGACTTTGAATTTTATCCTTCAGGAAGTGGGGATTTCTTTATGGAAATCCTTACACATCTTTGTCTCTCCCCACCTCTCATGTTAACTGTGTACATAACACAAAGTAGAAGCTTAGTAAGTGATTGCAAAATGAGTGGATACATGATAAAAATGACAAGAACAGCTAAGTAAGCTCATTAAATAATACAGTAATTAAATAAATATATGTAATATATTAAATATAATAAGTAAATACATAAATAATTAAATAAATTCATTCATTTAACAAACATTATTGAGCATATGCTATGATGTTCCAGGCTCTGATCTAAGCTCTGGGTATATGATATGAACAAGACAATGAAGATGCACCCAGGGTGCTTATTCTCTAGCTGAGGAAACTGACAATAAACAAGTAACCAATAAGTAATAAAATGTCCCAGTCAGAATGACCATCATCAAAAAGTCTACAAACAATAAATGCTGGAGAGGGTGTGGAGAAAAGGGAACCCTCCTACACTCTTGGTGGGAATGTAAATTGGTACAGCCACTATGGAGAACAGTATGGAGGTTCTTTGAAAAAATAAAAATAGAGCTACCATATGAACCAGTAATCCCACTCCTGGGCATATACCCTGAGAAAAACATAATTTAAAAAGATACATGCACCTGAATGTTCATTGCAGCACTATTTACAATAGCCAAGACATGGAAGCAGCTTAAATGTCCATCAACAGATGAATGGATAAAGAAGATGTGGCACATATATACAATGGAATGTTACTCAGCCATAAAAAGAGTGCAATAATGCCATTTGCAGCAACATGGATAGACCTAGAGATTATCATACTGAGTGAAGTAAGTCAGACAAAGACAAATATCATATGATATCACTATATGTGGACTCTAAAAAAAGGGTACAAATGAACATATTTACCAAACAGACTCACAGATTAAGAAAACAAACTTATGGTTACCAAAGGGGAAAGGTGGTGGTGGGGGGGGGATAAATTAGGAGTTTGGGATTAACATGTACACACTACTATATATAAAATATATGATCAACAAGGACCTACTGTATAGTACAGGGAATTCTACTCAGTATTCTGTAATAACCTAAATGGGAAAATAATTTGAAAAAGAATAGATATACATATATGATGTATAACTGAATCACTTTGCTGTACACCTGAAACTAACACAACATTGTAAATCAATTATACTCCAATATAAAATTTTTAAAAAATTTTTAAACAATAAAATATGCTTTGACTAAGCACTACAAAGAAAAATAAAGCAGGGTTAAGAAATGGTTAAGGGAATGGCTGTTTTAGGTTTAATAGTTTAAGAGCTGTTTGAGGAAGGAGCATTGAACAGAGACATGAATAAGGTGAAGAAAAGGGAAGAGGGTACCATCCCCAGGGCCATTATGCTGCACAACTCTAGAATCACTAGTCATATTGCTTCTTGCATTTCCAACTTGGGTTATTAGGTATATATCCTTTTAGGATTGTGTACTCCGGTTTTAAGCTTTATCTGATTAAATAAATAGATCTTACAAGAAACACGTCTCTTTTAGAAAAAAAAATCTGTCTCCAAGATGACTTCCCCATACCCTCCACTGCTTATTTTCCTAAGGTGGCTTCAGGTGTATAGTGAGAGAGGGACTTACATGATCCACAGCTTTGAAAAACAGAGTCTTCAGGTCAGTATGGTGTCCTTGCACAATCAGAAGTACTCTTCAAGGATGAAGATTTATTGCCAGGATAGCAATGGGATGTGGGGAAGAGTTGGTGGGCTCTTGTTGCTTCCCTCCATACAACTGACACTGTCTCTTATAATTTCATGACTGGATATCACTAATGATAAAGTCTTAAAAGCAGATAGAGAAAAAAGGTACATCACATGGTGGAGGTGGGGAGGGGGAGACAAGAACTACATCAGACTTCTTATCAGAAACTATGGAAGCCAAAAGACAAGGGGGAGGTAGCTTTGTGGATATTTGGTGGTAGTATACAGACTAGATAGGAGTCCATAGGGACAGAAAGGAGACAATAACCAGTCATGTAGTTATAGGGGATGGTGTCATCTGGAGAGAGGGAGACAAGAGGAGTCCACCAACCCTTCCCCACATCCCACTGCTGTCCTAGTGATAAATCTTCATTCTTTAAGGGTATTTCTTTTATTTTTACTGTGGTAAAATACACATAACAAATTTTTACTATTTTAACCATTTTAAGTATACAGTTCAGGGATTTCCCTGGTGGCGCAGTGGTTAAGAATCCACCTGACAACGGAGGGGACATGGGTTCAATCCCTAGTCCAGGAAGATCCCACATGCTGCAGAGCAACTAAGCCCGTGCACCACAACTACTGAGCCTACACTCTAGAGCCCACGAACCACAACTACTGAGCCCACGTGCTGCAACTACTGAAGCCCTCGTTCCTAGAGCCCCTGCTCCGCAACAAGAGAAGCCACCTCAATGAAAAGCCCATGCACCGCAACAAAGAGTAGCCCCTGCTCGCCGCAACTAGAGAAAGCCCGCGTGCAGCAACGAAGACCCAATGCAGCCAAAAGTAAAATAAATAAAAATTTAGAAGTATACAGTTCAGTGGCATTAAGTATATTCACATTGCTGTGCAACCATCGACACTGTCCATCTTCAGAATGACTTCATCATCCCAAACTGAAATTCTGTACCCATTGACCAATAACTTCCCATCCTCCCCTTCCCTCATTTACTGGAAATCACCATTCTATTTTCTGCTCTATGAATTTGACTACTATGGATACCTTGTGTAAGTGGAATCATACAATGTTTGTCCTTTTGTGTCTGGCTTATTTCAGTAGGCATAATGTCTTCAAGGTTCACCCATGTTGTATAGCATTATAGCATGCATCAGAATTTCATTCCTTTTTAAAACTAAATAGTATTTGATTGCATATATATATGCCACCTTTTGTTGATCCATTCATCTGCCAATAGAATTTGAGCATTGTGAGTAATGCTAATATGATTGTACAAATATCTGTTCAAGTTCTTTCATTCTTTCAATTCTTTTGGGTATATATGCAGAAGCAGAATTGTTGGATCATATGATAATTCTATGTTTAATTTTTGGAGGAACTGCTGTTTTCCACAGAGGTTACTCCATTTTACATTCCCACCAGCCGTGCATAAGGGTTCCAATTTCTCCACATCCTTGCCAACACTTTCTATTTTCTGTTTTTTTTTTTTATAATATAATAGCTATCCTAATGAATGTGAAGTGGTATCTCGTGGTTTTGGCTTGCATTGTCCTAATTATTAGTGATGTTGAGCATCTTTTCATGTGCTTTTTGGACATTTGTATGTCTTTGGAGAAATATCTATACAAGTTCTTTGCACATTTTAAAGTTAGGCTGGTTTTTTGTTGTTGTTGTTTGTTTTTGAACTGTATGAGTTCTGTATGTGTCTGGGCAGTAATCTCTTATCAGATATATGATCTGCAAATATTTTCTTCCATTCTGTGGGTTGCCTTTTCTCTGTTGATAGTGTTCTTTCAACGCTTGAAAGTGTGTTTCTGGAGGGTACAGTGGAGGCTAGTAGGCAGACAAGTAATTTTTTTTCTGAAGGAGCTAAGCATTCCTTGTAGGCTCTGTTTAAATTACTTAATCAGACAAAGCTTTAAACCAGAGTGGTTTAAACTACTCGGAAGCCTGCGCGCCTAGAGCCCGTGCTCCGCAACAAGAGAAGCCATGACAATGAGAAGCCTGCGCACTGCAACGAAGAGTAGCCCCTACTTACCACAACTAGAGAAAGCCCGCACACAGCAACGAAGACCCAACACAGCCATAAACAAATAAATAAATTAATTAATTAAAAACATAAGAAGAAGAAGAAAGAGGAAGACACAGAACCAAGGAAAGCAGGAGATCTAACAGAAGAGAAAAATGAAGGGAATCCCGAAAAGGACAATGAAGGGGCAGTAGCTGTGCAACAGGCCTAGAGAGCAACCTGCTTGCAGTGAAGAAGAGAAATTGGGACTCCAGGAGTGATGTCTCCCAGAAAAAAATGGAATGGATATGTCAGCTATATGTATGGCCATATCAACAGGCAATTTTATAGCTGCGGATTAGTTAGTGATAAATTCATAGAAGACTAAGAGGGAATTATAAGTGTGAGAAAAAGACAAAAGAAAAGGCACATAATTATACTACTCTTGGTGGCTTAGCTACAAACGATAATAGCAAATACACACATAGCACTTACTATGTGCCAGGCACTATTCTAAATATTTTACATTTATTAACTCATTTAATCCTCACAGTAGCTCATTTTGCCAATAAGAAATCTTTGACAAAGAGGTTAAATACCTTGTCACACAGTGTGTTCATTTCCTCTTGTTGCTGTAACAAATTACCACAAACTTAATTGTTTCAAACAATACACATTTATTATCTTACAGTTCTGGAGTCTAGAAGTCCAAAATAAGTTTCAATGAGCTAAAATCAAGGTGTCTGCAGGCCTGCGTTCTATCTGGAGGCTCTAAGGGAGAGCCCATTTCCTTGTTTTTTCCATCTTCTGGAGGCCACCTACATTCCTTGGCTCGTGGCCCCTTCCTCCATCTTCAAAGCCAGCAGTGTAGCATTTTCTCTCCCTCTGACTTCTGCTTCCATCCTCACCTCTTCTCTCTCTGACTCTGATTCTTCTGCCTTCCTCTTAATAAGACCCTGGTGATTACACTGGGCCCACCTGGTAATCAGGATAATTGCTCCATCTCAAAATCCTTAACTTAATCACAGCTACAAAGTCCCTTTTACCGTGTAAAGTAAAATATTCACAGGTTCTGGAAATTAGAGCATCAGCATCTTTGAGGAGACATTATTTAGCCTATCACACACAGCTAGGGGTGGAGGCAGGATTCAAATCCAGATACTGTTACCTCCAGAGTTCTTACTCTTATTATGCCCTGTTGCCTCTATGACAATATTTACATAGTCAGAATCATGTTGGCACTGATTATGGATTCACACTGGGAAGACGGGGAGAGGGAAAGTATGTAGTGAGTGGCATAAGAGAGCTAATTCCCCTTATTTCACAGTGGAAAGGCATTAGATAGACTAAATAGATAGTCTAAAACTAAAAAAAATCCAAGAATAAATATATAACCAAATTATTAATACATGAGGATACACCAAAAGAAAAGGTAAAAAGTTTGAAAAAGTTGCCTCAAGGATGGAGGAGGGGACTGGTGATTTTCATTGGAAGCCCTGGAAAACCAACTGATTTTGTAAAACATGCATAGGCATTAGTTTGATTAAAGAGATTTAATTAGAAACCCATAAGGTGTGAATATGGGACCCTGTTTACGGAGTTTCTATTTGCAGTGTTCACCCTGCTGGTTTTTGCTCTCATGTTCCCCGGCTCCCTGACCTTGTCTCAGGATCCTATTTCTTGGCTCTGGCTCCTTGCATGATGGCTAGATTTGGCCAAGTTCCTCAGCCCTGGCACCCTTCCTTGGACACAGCTTTGGTATTTGTCCTCCAGCTGCAAGTCTGGGCCTCTGAGTAGCTAAACCTCCACTGTCAGAAGGGGGACAGACAAGGACTAGTCTAGCTTTGGTGGGTTCCAGGCATGACATGTGGGCAGAGCAAGTCTTTCTGATTTTTATGTGGGCTGAAGCCAAAAGGTAGAGACCAGAATGAGAGGCAAAAGTAGGGATCCTATACCTGGGAGCTCATCTCAGGGGAAACGCAGAGAGCAGGAGCCAGGTTGTAGAGCCAATGTAGGATGAGTGAATAGGGGTGAAAGAATGGAAATTTCTTCCAAGAACGAAGAGAGACAGAGGGGCCTGGGGCACTGGATGGGCCTTGACTAGGGGTGACAACCAAATGGGCCATAGCAAATAGGTCCTGGGTCTCTCGTTAAGATCATTAACAAATACTCCAGTATTTTTTTCTAGACTCATGGTAGATTGTACTTTTCCTTCCCTTTTAAAGTTAGGCATGGACATGTGATTTGCTTTGGCCAATGAAATGTAAATGGAAGCAATATGTGTTATTTCTGAACAGGCGTCTGACGAGCCAGCATATTATATGCCACATCTTCTTCCTACCACAGTGATCATGTAACAGGTGTTGAGATGGATCCTCCATCAGCTTGGGTCTTTTGAGTAACTACAATGAGCACAGCCCCCTGCCACCTCACACTGGACATAGAGAATGAGTGACAAACTTTTGTTATATTAAGGCTCTGAGATCTTGGGATTGTTTGTTACCACAGTCTGACCTTACCTATCATGGCTGATGTACCAGAGCAATGAGTAAAAGGCCGAGTCTTTAATAAATTGATGGGTCAAGCCCAGAAAACCAGGGTCATTCAGTGGACACAAAGGGCAGGAACAGAGCCTCAGATGATGGCAAAGTCACGAATCAAGAGCTGAGGAGAGCTGGGATGAAAACAGGTTGGAAGTAAAATTGAGGATGCTAGTTAATTCCTAGGGAAGGAACTGAATTGAAGTGAACAATCCTTGTCTTTCTTGTTCTCTCAGTTCTGACCCACAGGCTGGCCTGGTGGATTTGAAGGCTCCAGGTCAAGTGGACATGAGAGTAGTGGAAGCATCATGACTATGCAGGTTGGTAGTGCAGGGGGATGTGGAAACATGGTGGGAGTGCTCTGTCTAGAGAGCTGAACATAAACCCTGCAGGGACGAGGAGCTCTGCAGAGGCACCCTGATGGTGATAGTAGGTTTCCTTTGAGCCTTTGAATGAGATGCTCTGTTTGGTAATCACTGTGTTTGGTGGGCAGTGTTCAGGTAGACAAGGATGTACCCTTCTAAACTGGGAGGCGAACTGGCGGCTAGGTCAGAAGTCAAATGACTCTGAAGGAAGATGACCTCACTGATTAACAGATTGGCTGTGGAGGCACAGATAGGGGTTAATATGGAAAATGTCCACGATAGGAGGTTGGGTCAGAAGCATGAAAGGAAGCGCTGGGAGTTGGAAAGGATGCATGAATTCCTCACGCTTCCCACACATTCCTTGACTTCAGGATGAAAGTCTCACATAGCGGTAATGCACAGGATGTCATTTTTGATTCTGTACTTTATAGGCTATATTCAGGGCTAGTTAAAGCTAGCCAAGAAGCACGGTGACAGAGCATCAACCTGAACACATGCTCCTTGAACACAGGCAGTTTTGGCTGTCTGGAGTGTATGAGATTGAAAACTCAGAGCATTAAAAAGAGGTGGCCTGCCTGGTGTGAACAGAGCTCCCTGCATGTGGCAGCTGCTACAGGCTATGATGGTATGTGTGTCTTAGCCTCAGATGTGGGTCCCTTAGGAAACCGTGACTAAAAGCTGATTTTAGGCTGGAATTCCATTTCCTGGGATAATATTTGACCTCCACTGGGGTTATCTTCCATGAGAAATGGGCACAGAGTTGAGGTTACCAGACCTGACATCCCCCATGAGATACAGTTGCCCCCATAACTTTGTAATAAGCTAAGAGTCTATGAAATACCAGACTGGCTAAGGTCAGGGCAGAGATTAAAGCCTGCAGCATCTGGATTATAGAGCAACTTTCAGGGACCTAAAAAATCACACTGCCTTCTGAATGAGTCAACTGTGGTGCTTTCAGAGTAGGAAAGGAGTGAATGAGCATTAGTAATATCAATGCCCCTAGATACGATGATAAATTATTTTGAGGCCTTGGTAGTCTTGGTGGGAGTTCTTTACAAAGATCATTGGAGTCTTGCTGGGAAATTGGTGTTAGGGTTTGTGAGAAGAGCTTCAGCTTCAGGCTAGAAGAGGGAATGCAGCTGCTTGGCAAGAACTTAGGCTGGGCACAAGTTCAACTGGGCACTTTACTAGGGAGGGTGGTGATAACAGGGCAGCTCCTCAGCCTCCCTGTAGGTTGTATACATCTGGGATCTCTGGCATTGAAGTGGCAGGGGAGCTGGGGTCCCATGGGGCCAAGCAATGTTGGTGGATAGCAGGCATGTGTCCTTCAGGAGATGCTCTGGTTGTTGGTCTTGTCTAGAGAGGCCAAGGGACTCAGAGAGTGTGGGCAGCATGGGACTAATAGTAGCTGGCCTTGGACACATTGCCCCAGGAACAGCTGGAATGAAGTGATATGGGTCACTGTCCTCTCTCCCTGCCCCTCCCTCCATTTCAACCTCAGCAATATTGCCTCATCTCTTCTCTCCAACTATTTTTTAAGAAGAGTGGGGCCAGTTAACTGCAAACCTTTGTTGTGTTGAGTCAAATGTGCAAGTGGTATGTGACACCTATAGTCCTTCTCCATGCCTCTCCACACAGTACATAACTCTTCCTCTAAAGAAACATCAAACAAATATTCCTTAAGCATTGATTTAATGGAGCATCAAATCATTAGCTTCGCTGGGCACCTGTGTGTCCTGATCTGGCCCTTCTCTATCTACTCTAAGAAGGAAGACTCTGCCCAAGTACAACTGGAATGCAGAAAAACCCTTTTTGTAGTTGAGCCTGGAGCATAGTACCAAACATATAGTTCAATGAAGCATCAATTTGAAGATGCCAGATGGAGAGATAGGAGCAGGAATGAGGCCATGGAAGAGTGGTCAGCAACAGCAAATACAGGGCAAGACTGGCATGGGCTGAACTATGATCATCGGATCCTCCATGGTGCTTGAAATCCCCTCTAACCCACTCGCCATGAGCTAAATGCAAAAGTGTCCCATCTCCCTAGATGGGGACCCCAGTAGACGTCAGCGGCATAGTTTGGCCAATGTTGGCACCAGTTTGGTCAAGCAAAGTAGAACAGCTGAGAGAAAGAGATCCAAAGCAGGGTCCAAAAGCAGTCCAGAAGAGAGCCAAAGCCAAGACTGAAGATGGCAATGGTGTCAGGTCGGAGAGATGACAAAAATCAGACAAAATTTAAAAGTTTGAAGCCAGGTGAAAGGAAGGTGAGGAACAAAGGCCAAAAATGGGGAAAGGAGTCTAGCCAGGACTTGTAAAGAGGGCTGAGATACCCAGAGTTCTTTTGTGTTAGGCGTAAGCCTAACACAAAATAGGAGGGGATATTATGTAATTAAGAACACAAGTGATACTAACAGTAGTAATTTAATGGTAATGATGATTTCAATGAGCATTTAAAAAACAAGCTAAATCAGCTGTAGAATACATTTGGAATAGTTGGGAACATATGAATGTGTACTAGATGATAGCATTAGGGAATTATTGTTCATTTTGTTGGCGTAATGGTGGTATTGTGGTTAATAGGGAGAATATTCTTAATTTTTTAGAGCTACAAGATGAAATATTTAAGGATAAACTCTCATGATAACTGAAATTAACTTTGAAATGGTTTAGCAATACACACATATATACATATTGGTAAAGTCAATACGACAAAATGTTAACTAGTTTTGGACTCAAGTAATGAGAATATGACTGTTCGGTATACTAGTCTTTCTACTTTTCTGTTTAAATATTCTTCTTAATAAAAGTTAAAAACAAGAAGGCTAAAACATTAGCTTTTATAAATGGACCAATCAGAAACTAAAATACAACTATGTAATAAATGATTATACTAATGAGAAATCAAGACTATGAGGGTGAACATATTATCAATTATTAGTGTTGACCAGAAACTTTTGGCCAAAAATCTTTAACATAAAGAGACTTTGCAGAATAAACTTGAGGTTAGAGCTGGCTGATAAAATATTGATAGTTTCCGAATTTCTCCAGAAGTTTCCTAGGTCTATCCTGATTTCAATGATCTAAATATTCATTTGCAAATTCATCTATTTTAAGCACATCGGGAGTAATGATTTTTTTCTTCTCCTGAGTGCTTGCATCTATTACGTGATCCTTATTTTTAGCCTGGAATTTTTAATTACATGTTGTGACTGCCTGATTTATTCCTCAATAAAATTGCCACCTCTTTAATGGTCATGTTTTAGAATTCTTGATTTCTCTACCTCACATGCACATGTCCAACAAGTATCTATTTATGGATGAACTTTAAAGATTCATGTTGTGAATATGAGCCCATAAACACCACCACTACCCAATTTATCTTTCGCAAGCCTTTATGTTTATATAGGAACTTGCATTCTGAGAGCAAAGCTCGTCCACATTCCCCACGATCAGAAGGGTTCCACAATACTTTGTGAACCAAAATTCCAAGAGTGCCTCCAGGTTCCAAATTTACCCCTCCTGTAATAGAAAATCCAGGGCTGACCTCTTCTGCTGAGGTGGTAGTTTCTGATTACACAATATCGTGTTCCCTTCCTGGGGTTGCAGGAGCCCAAATACTCTTTTGAGAACCTCTCGCCTACATAGAAACACAGACTGTTCATTTATCAATTAGAGCTGTCAGCACAGCAAGCTGGCAAGAGAGAGAGCAGCTTCTGGCCCTGGGCAGGGAGCCCTTGGCAGAGCCAGGACCTCAGGGCCTAGGGAAATAGGTAGGACAAGTGACTCTAATTTGTTACTTCCCCAGCACTTATCTGCATCTTGTATCCTGGCAAACAACATATATATTAGGCATACTTATATGGTAGAGAGGAAAGTTAAACAGGAAATGTAGGAAGGAGGTAAGAACAGGAATGGTCTGTGGGTCTCCAAGGGCTCAGATCTAGGTGATGCTGCCTCATCCATTCATCCTTCCATTCAGCATCTACCTACTGACCATTTATTCTACACCAGCTACAGACTTGGTGCTGGGGACTCGCTGGTGAATGCGACCTGGTTCTTGTCTTTGAAGAGCACACAGTGAGTGCAAAAGACCAAAATATAAATAAGAACAACAACAGGTTTCAGACTTTATGGGGCATAGAGAGGACATACAAATAGGAATGGAATAAACTGTGGTCTCCACAATTTCCACCTGCCCCTTTGCCCAAAGGAGCAAAATTTCCTGTTTCAGCTAATGCTAATGCTGAAAAAAAAAAAAAAAAAAAAAAAAGCTAATGCTTTCCAAGATTCTTCTTTGAGGTTTTCCATCATCTGAACAGGAATTCCTGAAATTCCTCAAATTTTTACGGTACATGCTACCAGGTGTGTTTTATTTTGGCCTGTAAATTGTGTTAAGCCTGGGATGGCTATTTAGGTATTACATGTGTATAAATCTTGTCACCCTGAGATCCCTTACTTGATGGTGGTGATTATCTTGTACTCTCACATAATGGCAAGCATAGCACTAATTATATAATAGCTACTCCAATAAAAATTAAAAAAAAAACTTTCCTTCATCTTTTCACTGTGTATAGTTTTTAAAATATGTATCTATAGAGATGTTGAGGTTTTGATGTATTTAATATATACCCAATGATATGATTGGTGTACATATTAACTCCTTATTAGTCATATTTGCTACACATATATTTCAAGTACAGCAATTTAGTAATATCCTTTGTACTGAGTGAAAATTTTTTAATTTCATAGAGTTGATTGGCTGGCGAGATTTATTCTATTGCATCAATGCTTACAAGGATTTTCCTTCCAGCATCTGATGCTAATTTCTCTTTTATTTCGTTGCTTTTTAATATATTTTACTACTTTTTTGTTTTTCACTCTTTCATTCATCTGGAAGTTACTCTGGGCTATACAACACTTACCATGATAACATTTATTAAGTAATCCTTATTCAGTTATTTCAGTGGTGTCTCTTTTTGTTATGTACTAAATTTTGACATACTTCTGTTCCATTCATCACAGTCTAATTTACAGAAGGATACTGTGTTATTTTGACTATAGCTGCTCTGTTGTACATTTTAACATTTAGTAGGGTTAGACTCCCTTCTGTGCTATTCTCTATGTTTTATTTTTATTGTTTTGAATTTTATTTTATTTTATTTTTTTATACAGCAGGTTCTTATTAGTTATCTATTTTATACATATTAGTGTATGTATGTCAATCCCAGTCTCCCAGTTCATCCCACCACCACCCCACCTCCCTCTCCCCCCACCCCCCGGCTTTCCCCCCTTGGTGTCCATACGTTTGTTCTCTACATCTGTGTCTCTATTTCTGCCTTGCAAACTGGTTCATCTGTACCATTTTTCTAGATTCCACATATATGCATTAATATACTATATTTGTTTTTCTCTTTCTGACTTACTTCACTCTGTATGACAGTCTCTAGTTCCATCAACATCTCTACAAATGACCCAATTTTGTTCCTTTTTATGGCTGAGTAATATTCTCTATGTTTTAGAATAATTTGTTTCTTTCACCCAATTATTCTTTCTGATGCAAAAATTGGGCAGTATGCCCTGAGTCCAGCCAACTGGGGTTTTCAGAATGGCTCTAGTTATGGGGCAGGAAATTATGTAGTTCTACCAGAAGAAACAAGATGCAACACAGTGGCCCAAACTTACACGTGTGTGTTTGGGGGGTTGGGGGTGGGCAGCATGGGTTCAAGGTAGAGAACAAGAAAAGTGCAGAGAGTGCTATGTTTCTCGGGCTATATGGAAATCCTGGGTGGACAGGAATGAGATATATTTAATTATTTTTTAATTAATGAAAATATTATTTTAATATTTTTCAAATTTTAAAAACTGTCACTGAGAAAATTGTATGTTATGTTAATAAACATCCAATGATTCAGAAAACTAAGAAAATGAAGCCAAACATGTCCAGAAATACCAAGGATAAACGCTATTAATAGTTCCATCCACATACCTCTCTCTTAGTTTAACTACACACACACTTACACACACACACACACACACCCACACACAGATGGGACCACTGTACACATGATGTTCTCTAATTTCCTTTTTTCATTTGAAAAAATATTGTGGGCATCTTTTCACGTTAATATATCTAGACTAACATCATCTTTAATATATGTGTTTGTATGTATGTCATAATTTATTTAATCAGTTCCCTTTTAATGAACTTTAGTGTGTTATTTCCGATATAAAAATACTGGTATTAACACTCTTGCAAATATATCTTTAGAAATTTGTATTATTCATTCCAAAGGATAATTTATAGAAACAAAATTGCTGGGTAACTTTCTCCCCAAAGGTAATCATCATATAGAATTTTGTGCTAATCATTCTCTTATTTTACTTTATAATCTACCTCACCTGTATTTATTCCTAAATGCCCACATGGAAGCTTTTTAAATTCCAGTGTAAGTTAAATGTATCTATTCTCCTTTATGATTTATGACTTTTGCTGTATGCTTAGAAACATCTCTCTCATCTATATATTCACTGTATTTTCTTTTTGTACTAGTTTCAATTTTTTACATTTAAGTGCAAAAATAACCTGGAATTTATCCATTTGATTTAGGAATAGAGGTAGGAAATCCAACAAATTTTTTTTCCAGATGGCTAACCAGTTGACCCAATAGCATGGTTGAGAATAATCTTGTTTCTTAGCAAGGATAATACAACCCCTTTTCCTGCTCCCTTGTAGAGACCAAGGAAGACGTGGTTTTGAGTTAAGAATATAATTCAATCATTAAGAGCGTTAGAGTAATCTCCACAGCCTTAGTCAAGGCTTTGTGCAACTGAGGAAGGGCCATAAAGAGGCACCGGGCTTCTTTTTCTCAGCAAGCCAGAATGAGCACAATCTGTAAGCCAAATAAGGGGAGAGAAACCAACAGAGCTCTGCGTAATAATGCGAGGCCCTGACACCATGAGAAGGTGCTCTAGATGAAGTTAAGAAATGGCCCTTCCTCCTTAAGGATATATACTGAATTAGGAGTCATACGTGTCTGACTTAATAGTTTGTTCTTTTGTTCATTCATCCATTTATTCAACAAATATTTATTGAGTGCCTCCTGTGTATCATGTACTGAGGCTGGATTTTAAGACCTATTTGTCCCTTTGGCCACAGCCCAACTATATGCAGTGGCCCTGGGCAGGGAGGCTATCACTCGAAAGGTGACACGAGCAAATATCTGAAGGAAGTGAAGGATAATTGCGGGGAGAGCATTCTAACTAGGAGGAACAGAAAGTACAAAAGTCCTGAGATGGAAAAATGCCTGGCACATTTCAGGAAGGCAAAAAAGGCCCACATGGCCGGAAAGTAGTAGGGGAGGGAGAGTAGTAAGCGATGAGGTGAGGGTGGTAAGTGGAAATGTAGATCGTGTAGCACCTTGCAGGCCATTGTTAGGACTTTGGCTTTTACTCTGAGGTGATTTGACCTCTTTTTAAAAGGATTTCTTCAGTTGCTGGGTGGGAAATAAATTGTAGGAGGAGCAAGAGGCATGCAAGGGAGACCAGTAAGACAAGGAATGATGGTGGCCTGAACCAGGTGGCAGCAGTGAAGATGCTGAGAAGTAACTAGATTCTGGATATATTTTTAAGGCAGAACTGGCAGGATACGCCGCTGGATCGGATGTGTGAGGTGAATGAGATGAGTCAATGAAGTGACTGGGCTTGTGGGTGGCGTTTGGTGTAGTTTGTGTGGCAGATTGTATTTTCTACCGACGGCCACAGTATCTCCCATCTCGCACGCTCATCTACACTGTGACCTGACATTCTTCCAGTTGAGCGGTGATGTCTACATCCTCTCCCCTTGAATCTGGACTAGTTTGTTCATAAGCAACAGAATGTAGTAGAAGTGACACTGTGTGAATTCAGAGGCTGCCATAAATGGCTGTGTACTTTCCACCTTGTGGAAGCACTTGCGCTTGGAACTCTGAAATGATGTAAGATATCTTCCTACCCTGAGGCTGCCAAGCTAAGAGGAAACCAAAGCACGAGGCGAGGCTGGGCTTAGGTGCTCTAGTCATCAGTCCTAATCTTCTCCCCCAGCCCAAGCACCATACACGCGAATGAATGAGTCCAGTCACTGCCTATGGAGACACCCCCAGGTAAGGCCCTAGACATCAAGGAGCAGAGACAAACTGTTTTTCCTTTCCAAAATCTCTGACCCACAGAATCCACAAGTCTAACAAAATGGTTATTGTTTTACACCAGTAAGTTTAATAACTGGACACTGTCGGGGTTTGGGCTTTAATCTGAAGGCAACAGGGAATCATGGAAGTGGTTTCAGGATATGGAGAAACATGGTCACGCCTGGGATTTAGAAGGCACATTCCAACAGTATCGCATACAAAGCCTCAGTGCTGCACAACTCCAGCCAGCCCCAGTAATAGAGCTTGCAATGGAGTGATGGTACCTAGAGCCACGTGGGGCAGCAACTCTGGCTGCTGTGGATGAACTGCCCACAGCAGAACTAGAAGGAAGTGAACGACTAATGAGGTCAGTATCATTATCCAGGAGGGAGAAGAGGAGGGCCTGGGCTAGAACGTTTCAGAAATGTTTCAGGACCTACTGGACCCTGGGGCAGATCCTAAGGGTGAGGTAAAAGAAGATTTTCAAAAATAAAAAAGAATGCCACTCTTCTCACTTATTTTTGTTGTGTTGCGGAAAATACAGTTAAAATTTTCATAAAAATATGTTACTTATGTTAATATATTTTTATTGTCATTTTAGATCATTTGGCTCACGGAAGATGGTGGTGTAATTCCCCAGGCTGGAGACCATAGGAGAAGTAGCCAGTTTGAAGGGAGAGATAATGGTTAGGATTTGGATGGGTTAAGTTTGAGATGTCTGAGGAATGTCTAGGCATCATTTGGACATATGACACAGGGCTGGGCTGTAAATAATGTCTTTGGGTGTCAACAGTATATATTTAGTAATTAAAGCCATGGAGGTGAATGACGTGGCAGTTGGAGAAGTTATACAATGAGAAGAAAGAAGGGCCTAGGACCGAACACTGAGGAATGAAGATATTTACAGTTCAGGCCAAGAAAGAGGACCTTGTAAAGAATATTTTAAAAAATTCTTTATTGGATAAGTGGTAAAAGAAATAGAAGTGTCTGGTGTCAGAATAACCAACAGAGGGGAACATTTTAATATAAAAGAAAATGGTCAATAATATCCCATATCTTAAAGAGCAAGGAGGATGAAGACTGAAAATTGGCCACTGAGTCTGGTAATTATAAGGTCGATGGTACCTCAAGAGAGAGCAGTTTCTGTGGAGTGGTGGGAATAATGAACAACAGGCAATGGATAAGGACTTACTGCAGAATGAAAAGAAACAAGAGTTCCCTAAACAGGCAGGGAAAGAGAAAAGAGCATTGAAATCGAAAATGGCAGGGAGAGGAGGGAGAAGGGGTGGATAAGCGGGATGACTCAACCCTTTGTCATTTCACTGCAGGCCTTTGTCCCTTACAGAGGCAGGATTGTGCAGTGGTTAGGATAGGCTTTGGAGCCAGGGCTGCCTGCATTTGTATCCCAGCTTCACCATTTACCAGCTATGTAAACTTGGGCCAGTTACTTAACTTCTTTGCCCTTAGTTTCCATATCTGGAAAGTATCATTGTAACCACTCCTTAGGTTTTTGTGAGTGCTTAGAATAGCACATAGTAAGCACCCAATAAATGTTAGCTATCAGTAATATTACTATTATCATCATCATTCCTATATTTGTAAATTCTGGCTTTTTCTCTCAGGAAAAGCTCTAGGGTAGTGATTTTCAAAGTGTGGTCCAGGGACCTCTGTGGGTCCCTCAAACTCTTTCAAAGAGTCTGGGAGATCAAAACTATTTCCATAATACAAAAACATGATTTGCCTTTTTCACTCTCATTCTCTCACAGTTTTCCAGAGGCAATGTGATGTGTGATAGTGTAACAGATGGATGCAGAAACAAATATGAAAACCCAGCTGTCATCTATTAAGCCAGACATTAAAAAGATATTCAAAAATAAAAAAGAATGCCACCCTTCTCACTTATTTTTGTCGTGTTGTGGAAAATACAATTTTCATAAAAATATGCTACTTATGTTAACATATTTTTATTGTTATTTTAGATAATTTCAAACTAAACATTTAAAAATTTATCCATTTAAATTTCTAATACAGTAAATATTCAAAAGATGTCATCCACATAGACAAAAGTTCTTTGAGGTCACCAATAATTTTTTTTTTTTTTTTTAGCCGCGCCGTGCGGCATGCAGGATCTTAGTTCCCTGACCAGGGATCGAACCCGCACCCCCTGCAGTGGAAGCCGGAGTCTTAACCACTGGACTGCTGGGGAAGTCCCCAAGGTCACCAATAATTTTTGAGTGTAAAGGGAAACTGACACAAAAAGTTTGAGAATCATTGCTCTAGGGACTAAATCAGAATCAGAGTAGGAAGTATTAACTAGTTTGTACTCCTGTCCTGTCACACAAGACGACTTGCCTTCCCCTAAAGAAATGATTTATGTTCAGAGCTCTGAATTTTTCCTTGTGCTGTTCTCTCAGTGTAGAATGTCTGTTTCCCTTTCTTTGCCTGTCAGAACTCTGCTCGTCCTTTAAGACATCTATAACCCAAATTTCACGGGCTTAAGGTGATATAGGTCCTCAGCTGCCCTTCTCAGAAGCTGCCCAGAATGAAGGGTGCTTATGCTCCTTCCCCAGTCTCTTTCTTATTTATTGTCTCATAGTTTCTGTGGGTCAGGAGTCTGGGCTGGCTTAACTGAGTCCTCTGCTTCACAGGCTGTAGTCAAGGTATCAAATGGGGCTACGGTCATCACAAGCCTCAAGAGGGAAATGATTTGCTTCCAGGCTGACTCACATGGTTGTTGGCTGGATTTAGTTCCTCACTGGCTTTTGGCTGGAGGCCTCCCTTAGTTCTCTGCCACATGGGGCTCACTGACATGGAAGCTTGGCTTCATTAAAGCATGTAAGCTAAGGAGGCAATAGAGAAAAATCCAGTAAGATGAAAGTCTGTTTTTTGAATCCCCATCATGGAAAAAAAATTTGCAGTATTCTGTTTGTTAGAAGCAAGTCACTAGGTCCAGCCTTCATTCAAGAGAAGCAGATACACAAGGGCATGAATAGCAGGGTCATTGAGGGCCATCTTCAAAGATAGCTGCCTCACTCATTTTCCCAGATAATGCACCTGAAACTCAGTGAGGTTCAATAACAATAATCAAGGTCACTCAGTTAGTAAATGGCAGAGCTGGATGTGAACTTAAGTCTTTCTGACCCCACAGCTTACCTCTAGCACTTATTTCACATATTCTTTTTTTTTTTTTCTTCTTTTCAGGCAAGTCTTTATTGGGGCCCCTGCTGCAGCAGCGGGGAGCGAGAACAAACAACAGGTTCCCTTGCTTGCTCGCTCCCTGAGGCGGGGGTGGGGTGGGGGGGTGAGCTTATTCCTTACATGGGGTGAGGGTAGGGGTGTGTCCAGGGGTCAGGCCGGAGGGGTGGCTTAGGTGTTTTGCCCACCTCTTAGGTGGTGTTGTGTGCAGGGGGCACGCCGAGCACCCTGCTTTTTCTCCTGGCTCTTCAAAAGCGGTAGTTGGGTTTTTGATCTCTTTGTATCTTTTGTCCAGAATTTGCTCCAACTGCACATGCATGCAGTTGTTTTTAGTCCCATACAGTTTCTTTGTATTCTGTTGCTGGAGGACAGCACGTGCAAGCATTGCAGCACTGCAGCAAAGGGTCCTGGGTCCCAGCCTGTCTCACTCCCTGCTGAGAGGCTCTACACGCTTATTCTTTTTTAAAAAAATATTTATTTATTTATCTATTGATTTATTTATTATTTGGCTGCACCGGGTCTTCGTTGCGGCATGGGTGATCTAGCTCCCTGACCAGGGATCGAACCCGGGCCCCCTGCATTGGGAGCGTGGAATCTTAACCACTGGACCACCAGGGAAGTCCCTACACACTTACTCTTTTTTTTTTTTTTAACATCTTTATTGGAGTATAATTGCTTTACAGTGGTGTGTTAGTTTCTGCTTTATAACAAAGTGAATCAGTTATACATATACATATGTTCCCATATCTCTTCCCCCTTGCGTCTCCCTCCCTCCCACCCTCCCTATCCCACCCCTCTAGGTGGTCACAAAGCACCGAGCTGATCTCCCTGTGCTATGCGGCTGCTTCCCACTAGCTATCTATTTTACGTTTGGTAGTGTATATATGTCCATGCCACTCTCTCACTTTGTCACAGCTTACCCTTCCCCCTCCCCATATCCTCAAGTCCATTCTCTAGTAGGTCTGCGTCACACTTACTCCCGTCACACTTACTCTTAAGGGGTAAAGGCTGAAGGTCTCTTCTGAAACTTCTTCCTGCTGGCAGGGGCCACAGACCCTAGCCTACCCTGGAGGTGTAGAAGTCCCTTGCTGACTGTTCCAAGGACCTGTAGGGACCTGGGTTGAACTCCTTGAGCCATCATGAGCCTTACTTCAAACTGCTGGAGTCTGAAAGACATGAACTTAATCAAAAGGTTAAACAAACAGGGGCTAAAAAGGAGAAGAACAACAATAGCTATTAAAGGGCCTAGAAAGGGAAGCAACCAGGGTAACTTTGGGAGGGCTTCCTTAACTGTTGACCAGACAGGGGGCGATGTTGCCCCTGCCAAAAAGCCATTCTGCTTGGTGTATATTTTTGTTAACCTCGGGGCTAAAGTTTCACATGTTTCTCAATTTTTCGAATGGATGGTCTGGACCTGTTGGTCCCAGATCTCCTTCTTGGACCGAAAAGTCTTACTCACAGGTTTGCAACAGTAGGAAAGACAACGGAGTACTAGGTGAAATATGGCATAAATCAGTATGACTGAAAAGAAAAGGGTTAGAAGAAAATGAAAACCTCCTGCCAGAAAGTTTTTTACACCTTGTGGTATCCAAGAGAACAAACTAGAGAGCGAGTTTTCAATTTCCCCGCGCATATTGAATAGCAAGAATTGGTGGTTACTTGTCTGCTGAAGCCAAGTGGCTTGCTGTCAAATTTTCTCAATGTTGGTTTCTACTTGGTATGGGCATAAGGGCTGCTTTCTTTACCTCCCGATCTGCCCTGTTGTTCTCTTGGGTAATTTGAGAATTTTCCTTTTGATGTCCGTGGTAGTAAATGACTGCTACTAGTTTTGGTTTTTGAGCCGCTTCTATGGGATGTAAACTCTTAGCCCCATATTTTACAGGGGACTTTTTCGGATTTAAAAGTCCTTTTTCTTTCCAGATAGCTGCATGGGCATGTAAAACAACGAAGGCATATTTCCAGTCTGTACGTATGTTTATAATTTTCCTTTCCCTAAGGTTAAGGCTCGAGTTAGGGCTATTAGCTCAGCCCTCTGGGCTGAAGTGTTAGGTGGCAAAGGTTTTGCTTCTATAACAGTATGCCATCAGTAAACCATTCTTCCTCAGGGTTTTCTATGGCCTGGTCTGTTAGATCAGGCCTACGGCATAAACATGGTCAAGGGTTTCAAGGCAGGAATGTGTTAGTTCTGGGCTTTTCCGCCGGCATTAGTATAGCTGGGTTGAGGGTGTGGCAAGTTTTGAATGTTAGTTCTGGGGAGTCAAGGAGTGAAGCCTGGTACCTAGTAGGGTGGCCTCCAGTTAGCCAGTGGTGGCCTTTAATCTCCAGAATCCCTTGTACTTGATGAGGGGTCTGGACTTCCAGTGGCTGTCCAAAGGTAAGCTTGTTAGCTTCTTCCACTAATAAAACGGTGGCAGTTCCCACCTGGAGGCAGCCAGGCCAACCTCGGGCCACAGAATCTAGTTGTTTGGCAAAATAGCCTATATGTTGAGGCGCTTCTCCTAGCTGTTGTACAAGGACCCCTCGGGCTGTCTCCTGTTTTTCAGCTACGTACAAGATAAATGGTTTTTTTTAAACTGGGGACACCCAGAGCAGGAGCTCTGGTGAGGGCCTGTTTGATATTATTAAAAGCCTCTTCTTGTTCCCCAATCCAAAGTAATGGTTTTATATCTGGGTCTTTAGTGGCTTCATATAGAGGCTTAACCATTAGTCCGAATTCTGGAATCCAAATTCTGCAAAATCCTGCCACACCTAAGAAAGTACGAAGATTTTTTTTGTCTTTGGGGTGCTTAGGCCTAATATAGCTTGTTTTCTATCTGGAGATAACTGTCGACTTCCGGGGCTTATAATATATCCCAGATATTTAACCTGTTGTTTTGAGATTTGTGCCTTTATTTGGGAGATCCTGTAACGCCGGGTCTCAAGGAAATTAAGGACTTCAGTGGTATTTTGATCTGAGGCTCCATGGAGGGGCTACATGTTAATATATCATCTACGTACTACAGAATGGCCCCTTCTTTTAGGTGTATTTCCCATAGTTCTTTTCCTAGGGCCTGGGCGAACAAGTGTGGACTATCTCGAAACTTCTGAGGCAATACTGTCCAGGTACATTGTTGCATTTGGCCTGTGTGGGCGTTAGTCCACTCCAAGGCGAATAGATACTGAGATGAAGGATGAACTGGTATGCAAAAGAAGGCATCCTTGAGATCAAGCACAGTAAACCATTCGGCATCTCCAGGAATCTGGACTAATATATTATAAGGATTGGCCACAAGGGGATGTATAGGGACCACAGCCTCATTTACTGCTCTAAGGTCTTGTACCATTCGATATTCCCCATTTGGCTTAACAACGGGCAGAATAGGGGTATTGCATTGAGACGGACAGGGCACTGGGAGGCCATGTTTTTAGAATTTATCTATGAGGGGTTGCAAACCTTTTTTTGCTTCCAACTTTATGGGGTACTGTCTCTTGTTAGGATAAGCGACTTCTGGCTTAAGGCTAATTTTTACAGGTTGGACGTTTATAACCTTCCCAGGGATTCCTTTGTCCCAAACTGCAGGGTTTACTGTGTGTAGAATATGGCTGTTAATAGGACCTTGTTCTTCCAGCTGATTTGTCTTAGTCAGAATCAAGAAAAAGGGTGGCTCAGGACCTCCTAATCATAATATGGCTCCGAGGCAGCCCAGAAGCTCTCTCTCAGTAGTGGGGTAGGACACTTAGGCACAACTAAAAAGCCATGTGTGATCAAATGCTGTTCAGATTGACAAGTGAGCCAGTGAAGAAACGGGTGGAAGGCTTTCCATCAACACCAGTCACAGTACAACTTTTGGAGGCAACAGGCCCAGTGTGAGAGATCAGGACAGAGTAAGTGGCTCCCATATCAATTAAAAAACTGGTTTTCTTACCTGCCACCTTTCTCAAGGATCACCCAGGGCTCCTCGATGGAGATAGACATCTCGTTGTGGGGAGCCGTCAGAATCCCCGGGCTGCCTCAGTCGTCCAGCATGGCTGTCTCGGGAGTGGGAGCCCCCCTTCATCTTCAGGACTGAGGGCAATCCCACTTCCAATGACCTTTTTGTTTGCAGACTGGGCATGGACCAGGGGGTTCCCTTTGGCACTTTTGGGCCCAGTGGCCGGTTGACTTACATTTGAAGCATTCCCCCTTGCTGTTTTACCTCCAGGCGGATGGTTAAACTTCCTTGGCCCCCTTGGTTCGTCCTGAGGTTGCAAGACACGGCTGACAGTTATGGCCATCAGTTTAGCTTGAGCGCTGGCCTTCCTGTTTTTACATCGGGTTCTCTCTTCCTCCTCGGCTTGATCTCGATTATTAAATACCCCAAAGGCCCTCTAGGAGTTGGCGCATTGGGGTTTGGAAGCCTAATTGTAACTTTTGGAGTTTCCGCCTAATATCAAGGGCGGACTGGCTGATAAAATGTTGTCCCAGCAGGGATTGATCCTTGCGAGTGGATGGATCAATGTTAGTAAATTTTCTAAAAGCCTTCACAAGCTGCCCCTGAAAGAGGGTTGGATTTTCTTTTTTTTCTTGGGTCATTCCTTTAACCTTTTCATAGTTAACTGGCTTTTTGATACACTTTCTCATCCCTTCTGATACACATTGGATCATGTGCTTCCTGACTTCTGTTCCCTCTCAGGAATTATAATTCCAACAGGGCTTCTGATTTGGGACTGCATCTCCACCCATAACAAAATATTGGGATTGGTCCCTGGCAAGCTGGTCACCGTGCCCCTGGGCTGCTGCCCAAATTCTCTGTTTTTCCTCAGGGGTACAGCAAGTAGATAGGACTATTTGGACATCCTTCCAAGTTAAATCAAAGGCCAGAGTTAGGGCCTCAAACCCTTCAACAAACTTACTGGGGTCTTCAGAAAACCTGCCCACTCTCTTTTTGCATTGGGCTAAGTCAGTTAAAGAGAAGAGCACATGTACCCCGATTGTCTCATCACCATTTGCCACTTCCCTAAGAGGGCATAATTTTCCCGATCCTGGGTGATAGGAAGTTCCATTACAAGTTACCCTGGAGGGACTAGTCTCTCCTCCCTGGGGTAACAGAGGGTATAAAGGGACACAGGGAGGCGGAGTTTGGGAGCCATCAGAGGGAGAAGTAGGTGCCTCTGGGGAAGTAGGAGGCTCTGGAGAAGCAGGTAGCTCTAGAGAAGCAGGGGAAACCTGGTTTACCCCCCTGAGAATTGGGGAAGGTTAGAAGGAGATCATCTAAAATGTCAAGAGTGCTTTCTGATTCCCCAGGCTTTTGATTACAGGAGCTGCTTAGAGCGGGGTTTTGGTAAAGGACCATGAAGGCTTAGACGTAATGAACCTCAATCCATTTTCCCATCTGTGACAGTAAAGATCCAATTGCAAGATGGTATTGTAATTTAGAGGCCCATTTTCAGGCCATTTTTCTCCATCCCCCAACTTATATACAGGCCAGGCAGTGTGACAGTAGAGTTTAAGTTTTTCCCTTTTCAGCCCATCTATTTTTAAAATTTCCAATTTTTTTTAAAGATTTATTGATTGATTGATTGATTGCTATGTTGGGTCTTCGTTTCTGTGCGAGGGCTTCCTCTAGTTGTGGCAAGCGGGGGCCACTCTTCATCGCGGTGCGCGGGCCTCTCACTATCGCGGCCTCTCTTGTTGCGGAGCACAGGCTCCAGACGCGCAGGCTCAGTAGTTGTGGCTCACGGGCCCAGTTGCTCCGCGGCATGTGGGATCTTCCCAGACCAGGGCGCGAACCCGTGTCCCCTGCGTTAGCAGGCAGACTCCCAACCACTGCGCCACCAGGGAAGCCCAAAATTTCCAGTTTTTAAGGATACATTCCAGAGGTGTTTCTTCTGGCTTAGAAGAGGATCCTCCCGTGTTGAGTAACCTGCAACCAAGAGCGCTCCTAGAAGTGAAGCCTGGCATCTCAGAGACATTTTACCAGGAGGCTTTTGTTGGAAGGGGATCAGAGTGTCCTCCGAATTCCCTTCTTACCTAATGGGATTTTGAGCATCCTCTACTCTCCCATTGCCTAATCAGATGTCTCTTGTCATCAGGCCCTCGTGCAAGGGGTCCCTGATAGGGGGCATTTGAACCAGTGCTAGTGCATTGCCAGGGCTCTCCTTGAGGGGGATCTGTTGTCTATAAAGCTTATGTCCTGTAACAGTTTTCCCTGTGTTGGGGTGTATTCCTCGAGACTGAACATCTACAAAGCCTAGGATGTGGGCTGCTTGGATATGGGCTGCTTGGAAGTGGCCAGCCCAATAGGTAGTCTGTAACAAGGTATAGGCTGCCAAGGCCTGGAGTGAAGAGGGTCCTAGAGGTGCAAAAAGGAACTCCTGGAGGAATTGGAGTTGGGTGCAATGGAAAATGCCACGGGGGTCAGGACCTGAGGGCCTAGAGGTGGGAGTATTCCCACAGGGGATTTTTTGGACATAGAGCAAGGTGAGAGACTAGACAGAAGAAGAACCCAAAACCCTTTCCCTTATCTTTTTGGTGGCTGTGATAAAATTGGGGAGAGCCTGATGATTCCATCTCACATAGGCAACAGTGAGTTTGGACAATGTTTCCCATATAATTTAACATACCAAAGGAACCCAATTAGGTTAGGATCTCTCTTTGGGATATTCCAGGGGCCCCTTGAAGCACCCCAAATTTAACTGGAAGTCAAAAGAATTTCAATTAGAATTTGATATTTGGGAAGTCTGTCAAAAATCTCAAAAAGTTTTAAAACACCTGGTCAGATAGAATCATAAGTCGCTGTGAAGGAATTATTCCTTGAGCTAAGGTGAAAAAAAAAAAAAGATTTCAAAAATAAAAACAGATCCCTTAAAGGCACAGAAACTCACACAATCTGATATCAAAAGCTGCATTCCAGGAAAACTTTGTTCTCTTATGAGAGAGAGAAACCAAATCCAGTCTTGCATCAGCCTACTCTTAATAAAATCCATTTACCTAATTAAATTTAATCCAACCTTAGAAAATCCTGACCACATACAAAATTCTTTTCTCAATGTTCCTTTTCTGTGAACTTTCTGCAACTTTCTATAACTTTCTGTAGCCATACTTTATCCCTCATTCTTTCCGTTTAGAAACAGCCAGCTTTAGGACAAAATCACCTTTTTTTCCCTTTCAACAAAATATAATTCCATTCCTCATACCTTCTTTTCTGACACATCCTACTTTCCTTAAGCAACCATGAACTGTCTTTTTCATTAGCATTCTATAGATTGGTAGAGAACATCTCAAGGTGTCACCAAAGAGTTTCCCTCTCACAAGAAGACAAAAGTAGGTAAATTTAGACCTGTTTAGCAATTAAAGTTCTCAACATTTTATCTTATTTGAAATGGTCTGGATATTCAATGACTTCCTATCATTTAACTTAATTTAAAGTTACCAAAATTTGGAGGGATTGTTTTAGATGGACGTTTCCAAAACATAATTATTCCTATAGAGTTTACCAAAAAGTTCTTATCCCAGTTACATTTACTTAATAAGTTAATAATATCAGGTAATTTTCCCTGTTGACAAATTTCATAACAAAAACAATATGCACTTACTGACTTCAGTAACCCTAGGTACAATAAAAGTATTATACTTAATGTTGATGGCTCTAAAGACAGGTCTGTATTAATTAAACCCACAAGCTTAAGTTAGCTTTAATACCAGATATTAATTCAATATTGAGTATTTCCCAGATCACATGAACCCGAAATGTATTCTGGTGAGCTTCTTTTATACTTCTGAGAATGTATATGTGCTTGACTTCCTTTAAGCAAATTAAATACAGCTCATTTACAAGTTAATTTTTATATGAAGACAGACAGAACCAGAGACCTCATAGTTTTCCTGCTTGAATTTAAAATGGCTCTGTTTTTTCTTCTTCAGTCTGGGGGACTACAGATGAATCAGGTAGTTCCTGAGAGCCCAGGCAGAATAGTTACACTGCAAAGGCAGAGGAGAGAGAGAAAAGCTCTTCCAACCCAGGCACAATATTTACATTGCAAAAGCAGAGGAGGGAAAAATGCAAGCTCCTGTCTTTTTTTGTTTGTTCTTTAAAATCCCACCAAGTAACCCAAGGTTGGAGTTTCAGGCAGTGTGGGCTGCATTTATATTTCAAGGTTTAAATACTCCACCATGCCCACAATTTCGACAGAGACTTGCAGAAGCAGGTGGACAGGCAAAACTACGTAAAACAAAGATACCAATGACAAAAACTTAAAGACACAAACAAGAAGTTTTCAGGATAAAAGGGATGGCAGTGCAGGTATAAGGATCAAGGGAGGGCTTCCCTGGTGGCTCAGTGGTTAAGAATCCGCCTGCCAGTGCAGGGGACACGGGTTCGAGCCCTGGTCCTGGAAGATCCCACATGCCGCGGAGCAACTAAGCCCGTGTGCCACAACTGCTGAGCCTGTGCTCTAGAGCTCGTGAGCCACAACTACTGAGCCCACATGCCATAACTACTGAAGCCCGCGTGCCTAGAGCCCGTGCTCTGCAACAAGAGAAGCCACTGCAATGAGAAGCCCGCGCACCGCAACGAAGAGTAGCCCTGCTCACCGCAACCAGAGAAAGCCCGCGCACAGCAACGAAGACCCAACGCAGCCAAAAATAAAAATAAAAAATAAATAAAAATTTTTAAAAAAAGGATCAAGGGAGAGGTAAAGGGAGGAGGGACAGATAAGACTGAAAAAGAGAAAGAGACAGCAGGAAAATAAAGGTGAGGCTACTGGGACGATAGGACTTCCAGCCACTACAAGATATGAGGTTTAAACCTCTATCACTCTCATAAATCTCCTATCAGGGAGAGCCTGCTGGACCAGGGTCTGCACGGTATGAGGCGAGCCTCTCCCACCTCTGCTTGTCACCCATCAAGGTGAGCCATTGCTGGCCAGAGGGAGCATGGTCTCACAAGCTGAGAGGAGTGATGCGGTAGCTGCCTGATGTCCACTCTCCCGGAAGGAGAGGACAGAAGTAGGAGAGGACAGAAGTAGGAGAGGATCGAGAGAGAAGAAGCAGAGAGATATCAGGAGAGGGAAAAGGACAAAGGGGAGGGGAAGAGCATTGCCTGAATGAGGGTACTGAGGCCCCCAGGGGCCAGGAAGGCAGACTTACTGAATGCGGTGATGCTGAAACAAGAGGTTCAGGTTGCCACTTGTCACCCTTGGGGAGGCTGCATTCAGTGGTCCTGGAGATGCCCAGATCCTCTCCCCAAAAGGGGACAACAGCCCCACATTAGGCGCCATAAATCTGACACAGACCAGGGTTCTTGACCTTCCCCAATCAATAGAAATTGACCCGAGGCCAGACAAGAAATTCAGGCAAGGCTTTATTGGGGCCCCTGCTGCAGCAGGGGGGAGCTTGTTCGGTCCATTTCATATATTCTTACCTTGTCACTTGGCTATCTCCCTTATTCAACTGAAGCCTTATTAAGGGCAGGGAATGCTTATGTTCCTTAAAGTGACAAAACTGTTGGTGAATAGATGGATGGATGAATACATGAATCAATTAAAATAGTCCATATGTTGGAACTGTGCAGACAGAAATTGCTGAACCAAGGTTCAAGATAAAACAGGACTGTAAAACAGAGGTCCAAGTGGGAAGGGAGGAGAGGAAATGAGCAGAGGAGCATCCCAGACACACTGCTGACCCCTTGGAGTTTCTCACATTTTTTACCTTCTTTGTGAAACATAGCCTATGTTTTGGTGAACAGAGGCAAATCCTGAATATTGCCAGAATTTAGACAGAATGGCTAAGAATGCTCAAAAGGCATTCTGAATTAAGCTGCATCTACTTCCCACCCCAAATGTACTTAACCTGTGTATTTATATGTATTTAACTCAGAAATGTCCTAACCTATGTCACTGTGCTGCTTAAAAGGGGAAAAAATGGTAGCAGCCAAAATATTTATGCTAAAAGAGGCAGAAGGAGCAAAAAACTTCATGCAAATCTGAATGTTTGGATTATTTCTTCACCTCACAATAACTGAGTTATTAACATATTAATAAAATATTGCCTGCAAAAGGTAACATTTCTAATAACCCTGATTTTATTGGTGGATATTTTGATATATATTTTATCCATGTAGTTCCATTGTTCCTGCTTTTCATGGAGCCTCTGTAAGATGCTTTCAAATATGATGCTATGCTATTGAAAGGGGAGTGGCTTCCGCCACGCTTACCAGTTAAGTGAGAGCTCTCTGAGAAATAGTTGCTGGACCTATCACTTCCTTTCTTCTACTGTACACTTCGATTTTATGTTTCTTCTGGTCAGGGTCTTGTAGAAGGCACAACTGAAGAACTGAGTAGAAGCAGTAATAGTGCAGCCTCTTATATGAAGGGGAAGAAACTAGCAGTCAAGAAATCCATAGTCTGGGACTGTTTGTGACATCTGCACTTAGAGCTGGACCGAAAGTATTAACCCACTTTACACAGCAATCATCACAAAGAACTCTTTCTGAAAAGTGGGAATGGGATTAACAACACACCTGAAACATAAATTTTTGAAGTTATTCTGTTGAATAGATCCGTGCAATATAGGAATCTACCCTAGTTTTTGCAAATATGTTCCTATAAAAGGCTTTCATCTTCAAGAAATTCATGGAAAAGACTCTGACAAGTACAGGTTTCTGGTAACTGACTGTACTGCTGAACTGAATGAATAAGCATTTTCAGAACTCTAATGAAAAACTGATGAACTCATAAAAGTGCTAACAAAAGATCAAGATGAAAAAAAAATTAATTACATGGGACTGAGTGAACTGATGAGGATGAGTATAATTTTTGTGACTTTCTGTCAGAATTTAAAAAAAAAGCCCACAAGGACTCAGAGGCAAAGAATATACAAATCAATTTTCACTGCAAAGTAAAGCAGCTGTTACAGTGGAGGATTACTGGATTGAATGTCAATATTATGACATAGTATGAGTGTGTTTCATGTTTGGTAATTGCAATCATTGTTGCTTTTGTTGTGGTCATCCACGTACAATGCTTGGTGTCAGTCTACTTATCTCTTGTAAAAATAAAATACAGTGTGTGTGTGTGGGAAAAAAAAAAAAAAAAAAAGAATCTACCCTAGAGAACAGTCACCTAACCAGTGGTACTAGCTTTTGTTGTTTGCCTAAAAATATGAGCATAGCAGCTAGCTGAGCAATTCCTCCATGGCCTGAGTACCTAGAGACATAAATTTAACGGCTAAGCCCTGGAGCTCTAACTATCTGACTGTGCCATTCTAATTTCCAGTTCTGTTAATTCAGTAAGGAAACTTACAGAAAGTTATCTGTCTCCAGAAAATCCTACGCTTATGAAAACATTTACACACTTCCGCGAGATCCTGTAAGCTTGCTGGTATTACAGTGTTGAGAGTCGTTATTTGGAAGCTTAGTCTTGAGAGGAGGAGGACCAAAGGTGACGGTCTCTGCAGTTTAAGCATTGTACAAGTAGCGGCTTCCTGATAGTGGAGCTGTGCATTTAAAAAATTCTGCAGTCGTCAGAGAGAAAATATTTTTTTTTTTCTGCAACTTTTGCTTAAGTGCTCAGGTTGTTACTGTTTATAGGATTAGGTAGGTCATTCACCGTTGTCAAGTTACATTTGCAATTGCTGAGCAAGACTCCTTTAGCCATAAAACTATGCTCACCTCTCCAGGACATTCATTCCTTAACTCTTTGCTGACAGTACACAAGTTATCATATAGCCTGCATGGGAGCGTGAGGTACAGTTCTATTTTCAGCTCACCCTCTGGCTTGCTCTATAACCTTGGCAAAATCACCTCTAGGCCTTGTGCCACAGACCTGCCATCTATCTGTCAGTTTGGGCTGGTTAGTAACCCTCCTCTGGCTAAGTCAGTGGAAACGATGAATTCTGAAGTTGGGCAATTAAGAACTTTGATGTGCCCACTGAGAGTCATTTACAATATTAATTCTTTTCTCTGTGAACTTTTCTCACAGACCAGTTCTTGAACATTTGTTCACGTTTTTGCTCTAATAACACTTCAACAAACACACAGAACAATTTTTCTAAAATTGGACAGCCCAACTACATTCCTTCCAGCCCTGCTGCCAAGAGAGAATGGATGTTAATTTTTCCATCTTACCTATTCATTTCCATTCCCCCCAGCCATTATCCACAGTGTACCTGAACATCACTTCCACTGGATTTTGCTGTGGCAGGGGCTTAGCCATGATCCATTCGTTCTGTTTTAGTCAGTGGATGGGGATCAATATTGTTAGAACAGACGAGAATTTTTTTCTTTTTAAATTCATATATTTAAGCCTCTCCTAAACGTAAAACACCTACATTTACTTCATGTTATCTTCTCATCCTTATGTAAGGCACATGTCAGGTAGAGCTTCCCTTCCCTCTGTAATCTAAATAAGGTCTTCCCGAACATCCAATCTGGGCATGTAGAGCCATTCCCAAGATTACCGATAATTTCTGAGAGACTCACTTTCTTCTATCTTCCCTGGCCCTGAGCCCCTGTATCCAACGGTGCTGTCCTTTCACTATTCCAACTGCCTCAACTTCAGTCTCTTCCTCAGTTTCTACAAAACTCCACTCACACAGAGCTTTAGTGAGGTTTTCAGATTTGAGAAAACAACTTAAAATTTATATATTAGACACTCCTATTCCTTTAAAAGTCCCATTTCCCACCCAGTCACCAGAGACTTCCCACCAACCTTTAGTCAATGCAGCAACCCAGACTTTTCCTCCTCTCAAATCCTCTCTCCCATCCCTCCCTTGCTTGGCCCATCTCTTCTCCCTCCTCTCTCGCTCTCTCACAGGAGCAAAAATAAATTCCCCCCGTGTTTCCAGGCAGAGCAGCTTTTCTTGTGTTGCTAGGGCTTCTGCTCATACCCATGTTTTCAGAGTCTCACCTTATACCAGAAACAGCTTATGAGGATATTTTCCCAAACACAGTTGTTTTTTTTTTTCCTAAGAAGAATTCTGGTCCCATTTATTACTAAATTTCCTCCTCTTTATACTCAACAGTGTACATGTATTTATGTACAGTCATTAGAGTTTAGAAACTAATTTGTATTCTACTTTCTCATTATTTTGGATGTACTTTTTCCCATTCATTAATGCAGTCCATGTTTGCTACTTTACTAAACACCCTTCCAATTATCATGTATTTGAGTTATTTCCAGTTTTATTTTGTTTTGCATCATGAATAGTATTGCTATAAACATTTAGTGAAAATTGATTTTTCTCATTTGGATTATTTTGAGGTATCCCCAAATGCGGATTATGGAACAAATACGAATAATTTCATAGGTCTTGTGTTTTGCCTCAGTACTTTCAAAGACAGTTGTCCTAGTAAATAATTTTATCAGTTTAGGAGTTTAGCCATTTTTCTTAGCTCTGCCAATATTCTCCTTTGTATTTTCAATTAGCCTTGCAGTAAGGTTAATCATTTCCCCAAGATTAACTTCTCTGAGTTTCTTCATGTATGAAATATTTGGTCACATACTGTGACCTCTTGTTTAGTGAAGTCTGTGTATTGGTTCTGTTTTTAACACTTTTTTTGAGATATAATTCACATACTGTATAATTCATCCATTCAAAGTATATAATTCAATGAATTTTAGTATATTCAAATAGAACTATGAAACCATCACCACAATAAATTTTAGAACATTTCATTACCCCACAAAGAAACCCTGTACCTCTGGTCATTACCCCCAATCCCTTCATCCACCTCCAGCCCTGGGCAACCATTAATCTTTCTGTTTCTATAGATTTGCCTATTTTTGGATATTTCATATAAATGGAATCATATAATATGTGATCCTTAGTGACTGGCTTCTTTCACTTAATGTTCTCAAGGTGTTTCCATGTTGTAGCATGTATTACTCCTTCATTTATTGAAGAATAATATTCCATAACATGAATATATCATATTTCTTTATCCATTCACCAATTGACAGGCATGTGGGTTGTCTCTACTTTTTGTCTACTATGAATAATGTTGCTATAAACATTCATGTACAAGTTTTTGTGCGTACATTTATTTGGGAGTATATATGCAGAAGTGCAATTGCTGGTAACTCTATGTTTAACTCTTTGACTGTTTTCCAAAGTGGATGCACCATTTTACATTCCCACCAGCAGTGTAAAAGGGTTCTAGGGAACTTCCCTGGTGGTACAGTGGTTAAGAATCCGCCTGCCAATGCAGGGGACACGGGTTCAAGCACTGGTCTGGGAAGATCCCACATGCTGCGGAGCAACTAAGCCCATGCGCCACAACTACTGAGCCTGTGCTCTAAAACCCGTGAGCCACAACTACTGAGCCCACGTACCAAGACTACTGTAGCCCGTGCGCCTAGAGCCCGTGCTCTGCAACAGGAGAAGCCACCGCAATGAGAAGACTGTGCACCGCTGCGAAGAGTAGCCCCCGCTCACCACAACTAGAGAAAGCCCGCGCACAGCAACGAAGACCCAACGCAGCCCCAAAAAAAAAAAAAAAATCAAATCCAGTATGTGTAAAAAAAATAATAAATTAAAAAAATAAATAAATAAAAGGGTTCTAGTTTCTCCTCATTCTTGCTGTATTAGTTTACTAGGGCTGCCAAAACAAAATATCACAGACAGGGTGGCTGAAACAACAGAAACTTACTTTCTCACAGTTCTGGAGGCTGGAAGTCCCAGAACAAGGTATCAGCAGGTTTGGTTTATCCTGTAGTCTCTCTCCTTGGCTTGGAAATGGTCACATTCTTGCTGTGTCCTCACATGACCTTTTCTGTGTACATGCATATCCCTGGTGTCTCCTCCTCTTTTTACAAGGACACCAGGCATAGTAGGTTAGGTCCCCACCCTCATGACCTCATGTCACCTTAGTTACCTCTCTAAAGGCCCTATCTCCAAATATATATATTTCCAACAATTAAGAAAAAAGACTAACATTATTGAATAGAAAAATGGGCAAAGGATACAAACAGAATGTTTACAGAAAGGAAATTTCAAAAAATTAAGTTTGATAAATACTGTACAAAGAGATGTGGTGAAACAGGTGCCCTGATAAATTGCTGTAGGAGAAACAACAATTTGATGGAATACTGTGCAATCATTAAAAACAATGAAAGTTGTCCAAGATACAGTGGTAAGTGAAGAAAAAGCAAGGTGGCAAAACTGTGTAGAGTACAGTGTGTGTGTGTGTGTGTGTGTGTGTGAGAGAGAGAGAGAGAGAGGGAGAGAGGAGACTGAGGGAAGAGTAATGAGGATATATATATATATATAGCACAGAGTCTCTCTGAAAAGATATGCAGGAAATTTGTTAACAGTGGTAGCCTCAGAGGTAAGAAAACCAGGGGCAGTGGATGATGGAAATTTCCTTTCATTGCATATCATATATTTTTGACGCTATTGAAAAATTAACTGTCACATATGCTATCTAGTTGTCTTTAAGGAATAAAGAAAAAGAAAATGATGCGTGGACTGTTCTCCACTGTGAATCATGGCCACTAGAATTCCAGGGTATCATGCCCTTTAGCTCTCACCTGGCCTAAATCTCCCCCATGCTCTCCTCTCCTCCATTGCAAAACGTGACTTTTGATATTGGAATGCACCCCATGCGGGCTCCCCTAGTTACCTGTTTCCTTCTGCACCCGACTGTCTGGGAGACCCTCTAAAGTAGGGGCTGTTTCCCATTGTCATGCGTCCGCAAGCACTGGAGCTGGGCCTCGATAGGTGTTCTATAAACAGCACACGAAGAAATGTTTGTCTAAAAAGGGAAAGAAAGAGACCCCGCAAGATCAGAAACGTGTCCCGCACTTCTTAGACATTCACAGATCTGAAACCCACTATTCCACGCCGGGTCAAGTGGAGACCCGGACGCCTCTTGGTCGGCGGGGGAGGACCTCGGAGCCCGCGGCGTCGCTGGGAAGCCTGGTCCGCTCCGGCCCGCCCCTGGGTTCCTGCGCTCCGCGCCCATTGGCCGCCCTCGGGGGTGAGCGGCCCCGCCGCGCGGTTCCCTCGCCCCGGGGCCGAAGGGGCGGTGTGCGCGGAGCGCGGAGAACTGCGCGGATGCTGCAGGAGCGCCTCCGGCAATGCTCAGGCACCGCGTTCCTGCCGGGGCTACAACCCGGGCGGCAGCTGGGGCCGCGGCGCCGAGCTACGTCTCCGCGACTGCCGCGGCGCCGCCGGTTGCGGACTCGCTGAAGCGGTGAGCGCTTCCTGGGCTCCCCGCCCCTTTCTGTGCTCCCGGGCAATTGGCAGTGGGTGGGTAGGCAGGGGCGGGCGGGCCGGCAGGGTCCGAGCCAAGGCATTGTCGCGTCGCGGGGTTTGGACCCCGCACCCCACTCCACCCGGTGACTGTCACTCTCCAGTCGTCTCGTCTTTAGCGCTAAGCAAGTTGTGTTTGCGGAGGCGCCCAGCCGGTCGGCTAGCAGTGGAACGCCTCACTGGCACTTGTCACTCGACTTCGCTGTCCCAGTAACTCTTCTCGGATCTGGACAGGCTCCGTGGACACGGCGCTGCCCGGGCGGGTCTTAGGAGATCCCGATTATGTAAATAATCGTTGCACTGCGGGGTATTGGGGTCGGGGTGGGGTGAGGAGGGGTCGCCAGAGAGCCTAAGTTTCGCTTGAAGTCAATGAAATAGCTCGGATGAACTCAAGCTCTTTCTAAAGATTTCTCTTTTAAAAATTTACACCGTAGAATTGCATAATATGCTGTATTTCAGCCAAAAATAGTGTTTGATATCAAGGTAGTCGTTTAAAGGCAACACTGACACTTTTGTTTTCTAAGTAACACGTTTTGAGCTTTCTTTTTTTAGAGTAATACGTTTCTTTCATTAAAGGAATTTCTCAAAGTACAAAACAACAAAGGAAAGAAACCATGCGTCTCAAAGTGCAGAAAAAGAAAAGAAAGAAACCCTGCGTACCGTTTTGAGTCATCAATCTTTTTTTTTTTTTTGGAGCCATCATTTTTGAGGGATTCCCCCCCCCCCCCCAGTTTGCTTAGGCTTGTTTTCACCCGCAACCGCATACCCAGGCTCCAGATTTTGGAATGGGGTAAAAAGAGCGTGCGCCCCCTCCCGGCTCCCACTGGATAGCGGAGGGAAATAGGCAGCGCCTCGCAGCCCCCCTCGGCTGCGGACTCGGGTCTGTCCCCCAGGAGCGGACGGCCGCCGGGCTGTTGATCGCAGCGGTCTGCGTGTTCCAAGAGTCCCCAGGAAGCCGAGCTGCACACCTGTTACGACACTGCTCAAGTCTCAGTCTGGGGGGCACTTCGTAGCAGCATCGGCTCTTTCTTTTCACCTTTGTGGCCTGAGTCTGTCTCCGGTCCTTACAGCAATTAAGTGAATTGCTCTGACAATCCAATACCAGTACTGTACTGCCCTCTCCCAATCTCTGTGGCTTTTGTTGCGAGTTGATGGGGGCCGGGAGTGAAGAGAATGAAACACATTTTGCAGAACGCGTGTCATGCTTCTCGGCGCTGGTTTCCGGGTCCAAGTTCTGGTGGCATTGTTTCAGTCGGCTTTGCCCTTTTCCAAGCCCCCGTGGGTTAGTTTGAATCAAAAAGGAATGCTTATTTCTTAGCCCGTAAGGATGAGGAAAAGGGATTGCTATCTTGAGAAAAAGGTGCTGGAATTTAGACTGCCTCCTTCCGAGATTCAGATTGTGGATTTTTAAAAATGAGGGCATGTTGGAGATTGTCGAATACTGAAAATTTTGTTCCTATTAGGGAGTTGGAAAATAGAAATACCTCTCTCTTTTATTCAGTAATTAGGAAAAGTGTAAGCCCTTTAAACACCCTTTAAAATTGCGAAAGCTTCTGTGGATTCTCTTGTAAAATCAAAAAGAACCCTTAATTTATCTTTTCTGTAAATCTTTTTTTTGCATATGCTTAAAGTACTTGGATTGTGTTTGGCCGCCCATAGTTGTCCGGATTCTGAGTGACTTCTTATCCGAACTTTAAGTGTATTTTAGGGAGGGGAGTTGAGGGAGCTATAAGTGTAGTGAACCTTTACCTTTGGCTTCTGGGGACATTTTGTGGTGGCCAGGAAAACTTATTTAGTACTGATCTATGAGAATACAATGGTTTAAAGAATTTGTTGGGGATTGCTCTTTTTGAAAAAAGTTACATTATGTTCATTATGATTTCTAGAATTGTATACTATGCTGTATCTCACCCAAAAATAATTTTTGATGTCAGTTGTAGTCATCAGAATGCAACAGTGACACTTGTTTCTTAAATAATGTTTTAAGCTTTAATATTTTATGGTAATACCACTATCTTTCGTTAAAGAAATTTTGCCAAATACAGAAAAAATAATGTATATTGTTTGAATCATCAATTTTGAAAGATTACTTTTTTCCTAATTTACTTAGGCCTGTTGCACCCACAGCTAAATACCCAGGTTCCAAATTTGGAATGGTGTTAATAGTGTTGAATATGCAATTTGGGAGACTGGGGGCTTATTAAAAAATGTTATTTTTCTCCATTGAAACGTCAGCACCAGCAGAGACTATTACAGCACTTTCTCCTTAAAGAAAGGAATGTTGGGACTTCCCTGGTGGTGCAGTGGTTAAGAATCCGCCTGCCAAGGCGGGGGACATGGGTTCCATCCCTGGTCCGGGAGGATCCCACATGATGGAGCAACTAAGCCCATGCACCACAACTACTGAGCCTGCGCTCTAGAGCCCGCGAGCCACAACTACTGAAGCCCACGTGCCTAGAGCCTGTGCTCTGCAACAAGAGAAGCCACTGCAATGAGAAGCCCGCGCACCGCAACGAATAGTAGCCCCCGCTTGCTGCAACTAGAGAAAGCCGACACGCAGCAATGAAGACCTAATGCAGCCAAAAATAAAATAAATAAATTTATTTAAAAAAAGAAAGGGATGTGATGATAAAATGCTATAATAATTTTGAATATTACAATAACCAACATTAAATGCTGAAGTTTTTTAATGGCAGTAAGTTGGAAGATTTTGAGAACTTAAGTCTTTCTGTCATCTCTCAGTGATGTGTCATTCCTAGAAGAGTTTATCATAGAGATCTCTCTTTGAGGCCTCAAGATTTTCTTTGCAGCATTCATGTAAGAGCTGTGATTTGATGTCAAGGCTGTCAACTTCTTTTTGAATTTTTGACATGTTACATGAGCAAAATTTTGCAGTTTGAGATTTGGGGATTTACACAGATCGAATTAGTAAAGCATCCTTTGTCATTTCCCCTAAGTACCTTTTATTTTCTTTCCCATTAAGAGTTAATTAGGTTTTTGGAAGGCATATCACTCATACTTATGAAAATTCTTTAATATTTTAGATACATCTGACCCAGCAATTCCACTTCTGGGAATTTATTCTAAGGAATAAATTCCTTATTCTAAGGAATGGATATGTACACAGGGTCAGTTACTGGATGTTTGTTGCAATGTTGTTTATGATGATGGAACTTTGAAAAAACTAATTGTCCCTAAAAAGGGAAATGGTAAAATAATTTAAATCATAGAATATAATAATTCATACTATATATTAATACAATGTAAATCTATACAACCATTACAAATCATGTTGTAAATCTATACAACAATTACAAATCATGTTGTGGAAGAAACTTGACAAAATGAGAAAATGGTCATAATATCAGGGTAAAAAAGAACAACTTCTTTAAATTTATGAATATTATCCCATTTTGGGTAAAAGAAGTATAAAAAGATTGAATTGTAGTGAAGATAATACTTGATTCAGGCTTGCCACTTTGAGAGAAATTCTTCTGCATAGTATAGTGCTAGACTGCAAGAAGGAAAAAGGAAAGGCTATATTCACATATCTAGGCACTGAAACCATTCTATCTCTGAAATAATCATTGACTATCTAGAGATGAATGGGGAGTTTTCAAGTATCCCTGCTTATCCACAAGGTTTACTCCTTTTTATTTTATTTGAGCCTCTATAATCTTATTATAGGTTAGTAGGTTTACTGTTGTGAGGATTAAAAGACTGGCAAGTAGGCTCTCAGGCTGGCAGTAAGTGTGCAAGTTCAAATTATGTGATAAGATTGCACTGTATGTACATCAAAATGTTTTATCTCTGGAGAGATGGGATTTGGGGGTATTGTTTTCTGTATTTTCATTATTTCCCAAAATATTGAAAATTATTATATTTTAATTTTACACCAGGATAAAGAGGTATAACTTAAATTTTTAAAAATTATTTTCAGGTAGGCAATCATTTCACAGGGTTAAAGATCAAAAAGTTAAAAAACAGTATGCAATGGAAAGACTCCCTCTTTCCCCTGTTCTTCATCTCCTCAATTCCTATTCCTTCAATTTGCCTGCCCTGGGTAGTTATTATTACCAGTTTATTGCTTGTCCTCCAGAGATATTTCATGCATTTCCATATCAAAATAGATTTACATTTTCTCCTTCTTAGATATATTTGCAGTTTTCTTCCATTGCTTTTTCCACTGGACAGTGTATCGTAGAGACCTTTTTGTATCAGTATATACAGAGTATCCTCAATAAAAGTGTTTTTCTTTTTTTTTTTTTGAATTTTTGAATTTTATTTTATTTATTTTTTTATACAGCAGGTTCTTATTAGTCATCCATTTTATACACATCAGTGTATACATGTCAATCCCAATCTACCAGTTCACCCCACCACCACCCCCACCACCCCGCCGCTTTCCCCCTTGGTGTCCATACCTTTGTTCTCTACTTCTGTGTCTCAATTTCTGCCCTGCAAACCGATTCATCTGTACCATTTTTCTAGGTTCCACATATATGCGTTAATATACGATATTTGTTTTTCTCTTTCTGACTTACTTCACTCTGTATGACAGTCTCTAGATCCATCCATGTCTTTACAAATGACCCAATTTCGTTCTTTTTATGGCTGAGTAATATTCCATTATGTATATGTACCACAACTTCTTTATCCATTCGTCTGTTGATGGGCATTTAGGTTGCTTCCATGACCTGGCTATTGTACATAGTGCTGCAATGAACATTGGGGTTCATGTGTCTTTTTGAATTATGGTTTTCTCTGGGTATATGCCCAGTAGTGGGATTGCTGGATCATATGGTAATTCTATTTTTAGTTTTTTAAGGAACCTCCATACTGTTCTCCATAGGGGCTGTATCAATTTACATTCCCACCAACAGTGCAAGAGGGTTCCCTTTTCTCCACACCCTCTCCAGCATTTGTTGTTTGTAGATTTTCCAATGATGCCCATTCTAACTGATGTGAGATGATACCTCATTGTAGTTTTGATTTGCATTTCTCTAATAATTAGTGATGATGAGCAGCTTTTCATGTGCTTCTTGGCGATCTGTATGTCTTCTTTGGAGAAATGTCTATTTAGGTCTTCTGCCCATTTTTGGATTGGGTTGTTTGTTTTTTTATATTGAGCTGCATGACCTATTTATATATTTTGGACATTAATCCTTTGTCTGTTGATTCATTTGCAAATATTTTCTCCCATTCTGAGGTTTGTCTTTTCATCTTGTTTATGGTTTCCTTTGCTATGCAAAAGCTTTGAAGTTTCATTAGGTCCCATTTGTTTATTTTTGTTTTTATTTCCATTACTCTAGGAGGTGGATCAAAAAAGATCTTGCTGTGATTTATATCAAAGAGTGTTCTTCCTATGTTTTCCTCTAAGAGTTTTATAGTGTCCAGTCTTACATTTAGGTCTCTAATCCATTTTGAGTTTATTTTTGTGTATGGTGTTAGGGAGTGTTCTAATTTAATTCTTTTACATGTAGCTGTCCAGTTTTCCCAGCACTACTTATTGAAGAGACTGTCTTTTCTTCATTGCATATCCTTGCCTCCTTTGTCATAGATTAGTTGACCATAGGTGTGTGGGTTTATCTCTGGGCTTTCTATCTTGGTCCATTGATATATGTTTCTGGTTTTGTGCCAGTACCATACTGTCTTGATTACTGTAGCTTTGCAGTATAGTCTGAAGTCAGGGAGTCTGATTCCTCCAGCTCCGTTTTTTTCCCTCAAGACTGCTTTGGCTATCCGGGGTCTTTTGTGTCTCCATGCAATTTTTAAGATTTTTTGTTCTAATTCTGTAAAAAATGCCATTGGTAATTTGATAGGGATTGCATTGAATCTGTAGATTGCTTTGGGTAGTATAGTTTATAGTATAATTTTCACTATATTGATTCTACCAATCCAAGAACATGGTATACCTCTCCATCTGTTGGTATCATCTTTAATTTCTTTCATCAGTGTCTTATAGTTTTCTGCATACAGGTCTTTTGTTTCCCTAGGTAGGTTTATTCCTAGGTATTTCACTCTTTTTGTTGCAGTGGTAAATGGGAGTGTTTCCTTAATTTCTCTTTCATATTTTTCATCATTAGTGTATAGGAATGCAAGAGATTTCTGTGCATTAATTTTGTATCCTGAAACTTTACCAAATTCATTGATTAGCTCTAGTAGTTTTCTGGTGGCATCTTTAGGATTCTCTATGTATAGTATCATGTCATCTGAAAACAGTGACAGTTTTACTTCTTCTTTTCCAATTTGTATTCCTTTATTTCTTTTTCTTCTCTGATTGCCGTGGCTGGGACTTCCAAAACTATGTTGAATAATAGTGATGAGAGTGGACATCCTTGTCTCATTCCTGATCTTAGAGGAAATGCTTTCAGTTTTTCACCATTGAGAATGATGTTTGCTGTGGGTCTGTCATATATGGCCTTTATTATGTTGAGGTAGGTTCCCTCTGTGCCCACTTTCTGGAGAGTTTTTATCATAAATGGGTGTTGAATTTTGTCAAAAGCTTTTTCTGCATCTATTGAGATGATCATATGGTTTTTATTCTTCAATTTGTTAATATGGTGTATCACATTGATTGATTTGTGTATATTGAAGAATCCTTGCATCCCTGGGATAAATCCCATTTGATCATGGTGTATGATCCTTTTAATGTGTTGTTGGATTCTGTTTGCTAGTATTTTGTTGAGGACTTTTGCATCTATATTCATCAGTGATATTGGTCTGTAATTTTCTTTTTTTGTAGTATCTTTGTCTGGTTTTGGTATCAGGGTGATGGTGGCCTCATAGAATGAGTTTGGGAATGTTCCTTCCTCTGCAATTTTTTGGAAGAGTTTGAGAAGGATGGGTGTTAGCTCTTCTCTGAATGTTTGATAGAATTCACCTGTGAAGCCATCTGTTCCTGGACTTTTGTTTGTTGGAAGATTTTTAATCACAGTTTCAATTTCATTACTTGTGATTGGTCTGTTCATATTTTCTATTTCTTCCTGGTTCAGTCTTGGAAGGTTATACCTTTCTAAGAATTTGTCCATTTCTTCCAGGTTTTCCATTTTATTGGCATAGAGTTGCTTGTAGTAGTCTCTTAGGATGCTTTGTATTTCTGCGGTGTCTGTTGTAACTTCTCCTTTTCCATGTTAATTTTATTGATTTGATTCCTCTCCCTCTTTTTCTTGATGAGTCTGGTTAATGGTTTATCAATTTTGTTTATCTTCTCAAAGAACCAGCTTTTAGTTTTATTGATCTTTGCTATTGTTTTCTTTGTTTCTATTTCATTTATTTCTGCTCTGATCTTTATGATTTCTTTCCTTCTCCTAACTTTGGGTTTTGTTTGTTCTTCTTTCTCTAGTTCCTTTAGGTGTAAGGTTAGATTGTTTACTTGAGATTTTTCTTGTTTCTTGAGGTAGGCTTGTAAAGCTATAAACTTCCCTCTTAGAACTGCTTTTGCTGCATCCCATAGGTTTTGGATCATCATGTTTTCATTGTCATTTGTCTCTAGGTATTTTTTGATTTCCTCTTTGATTTCTTCAGTGATCTCTTGGTTATTTAGTAACGTATTGTTTAGCCTCCATGTGTTTGTGTTTTTTACGTTTTTTTCCCTGTAATTCATTTCTTTTTTTTAAATTTTTTTTTTCATTAATTAATTAATTTATTTATTTGGCTGTGTTGGGTCTTCGTTTCTGTGTGAAGGCTTTCTCTAGTTGCGGCAAGTGGGGGCCACTCTTCATCACGGTGCGCTGGCCTCTCACTATCGTGGCTTCTCTTGTTGGGGAGCACAGGCTCCAGACGCGCAGGCTCAGTAGTTGTGGCTCACGGGCCCAGTTGCTCCGCGGCATGTGGGATCTTCCCAGACCAGGGCTCGAACCCGTGTCCCCTGCATTGGCAGGCAGACTCTCAACCACCGCACCACCAGGGAAGCCCCTGTAATTCATTTCTAATCTCATAGCATTGTGGTCAGAAAAGATGCTTGATATGATTTCAATTTTCTTAAATTTACTGAGGCTTGATTTGTGACCCAAGATGTGATCTATCCTGGAGAATGTTCCATGCACACTTGAGAAGAAAGTGTAATCTGCTGTTTTTGGATGGAATGTCCTATAAATATCAATTAAATCTATCTGGTCTTTTGTGTCATTTAAAGCTTCTGTTTCCTTATTTATTTTCATTTTGGATGCTCTGTCCATTGATGTAAGTGAGGTGTTAAAGTCCCCCACTATTATTGTATTATTGTTGATTTCCTCTTTTATAGCTGTTAGCAGTTGCCTTGTGTATTGAGGTGCCCCTATGTTGGGTGCATATATATTTATAATTGTTATATCTTGTTCTTGGATTGATCCCTTGATCATTATGTAGTGCCCTTCCTTATCTCTTGTAACATTCTTTATTTTAAAGTCTATTTTATCTGATATGAGTATAGCTACTCCAGCTTTCTTTTGATTTCCATTTGCATGGAATATCTTTTTTCATCCCTCACTTTCAGTTTGTATGTGTCCCTAGGTCTGAAGTGGGTCTCTTGTAGACAGCATATATATGGGTCTCATTTTTGTACCCATTCAGCAAGCCTGTGTCTTTTGGTTGGAGCATTTAATCCATTCACGTTTAAGGTAATTATCGATATGTATGTTCCTATGACCATTTTCTTAATTGTTTTGGGTCTGTTTTTGTAGGTCCTTCTCTTCTCTTGTGTTTCCCACTTAGAGAAGTTCCTTTAGCATTTGTTGTAGAGCTGGTTTGGTGGTGCTGAACTCTCTTAGCTTTTGCTTGTCTGTAAAGCTTTTGATTTCTCCATCGAATCTGAATGAGATCCTTGCCAGGGAGAGTAATCTTGGTTGTAGGTTCTTCCCTTTCATCACTTTAAGTATATCATGCCCCTCCCTTCTGGCCTGTACAGTTTCTTCTGAGAAATCAGCTGTTAATGTTATGGGAGTTCCGTTGTATGTTATTTGTCGTTTTTCCCTTGCTGCTTTCAATAATTTTTCTTTGTCTTTAATTTTTGCCAATTTGATTACTATGTGTCTTGGTGTGTTTCTCCTTGGGTTTATCCTGTATGGGACTCGCTGCGCTTCCTGGACTTGGGTGGCTATTTCCTTTCCCATGTTAGGGAAGTTTTGGACTATAATCTCTTCAGATATTTTCTCTGGTCCTTTCTCTCTCCCTTCTCCTTCTGGGACCCCTATAATGCGAATGTTGTTGCGTTTAATGTTGTCCCAGAGGTCTCTTAGGCTGTCTTCATTTCTTTTCATTCTTTTTTCTTTAGTTTGTTCCACAGCAGTGAATTCCACCATTCTGTCTTCCAGTTTGCTGATCCGTTTTTCTGCATCAGTTATTCTGCTATTGATTCCTTCTAGTGTAGTTTTCATTTCAGTTATTGTATTGTTCATCTCTGTTTGTTTGTTCTTTAATTCTTCTATGTCTTTGTTAAACATTTCTTGCATCTTCTCGATCTTTGCCTCCATTCTTTTTCCGAGGTCCTGGATGATCTTCACTATCATTATTCTGAATTCTTTTTCTGGAAGGTTGCCTATCTCCACTTCATTTGGTTGTTTTTCTGGGGTTTTATCTTGTTCCTTCATCTGGTACATAGCCCTCTGCCTTTTCATCTTGTCTATCTTTCTGTGAATGTGGTTTTTGTTCCACAGGCTGCAGGATTGTAGTTCTTCTTGCTTCTGCTGTCTGCCCTCTGGTGGATGAGGCTATCTAAGAGGCTTGTGCAAGTTTCCTGATGGGAGGGACTGGTGGTGGGTAGAGCTGGCTGTTGCTCTGGTGGGCAGAGCTCAGTAAAACTTTAATCCACTTGACTGCTGATGGGTGGGGCTGTGTTCCTTCCCTGTTGGTTGTTTGGCCTGAGGCAACCCAACACTGGAGCCTACCTGGGCTCTTTGGTGGGGCTAATGGCGGACTCTGGGAGGTCTAACATGAAGGAGCACTTCCCACAACCTCTGCTGCCAGTGTCCTTGTCCTCATGGTGAGCCACAGCCACCCCCTGCCTCTGCAGGAGACCCTCCAACACTAGCAGGTAGGTCTGGTTCAGTCTCCCCTGGGGGCACTGCTCCTTCCCCTGGGTCCCGATGCGCACATTACTTTGTGTGTGCCCTCCAAGAGTGGAGTCTCTGTTTCCCCCAGTCCTGTCGAAGTCCTGCAATCAAATCCCACTAGACTTCAAAGTCTGATTCTCTAGGAATTCCTCCTCCCATTGCCATTCTCTCAGGTTCGGAAGCCTGATGTGGGGCTCAGAACCTTCACTCCAGTGGGTGGACTTCTGTGGTATAAGTGTTCTCCAGTCTGTAAGTCACCCACCCAGCAGTTATGGGATTTTATTTTACTGTGATTGCACCCCTCCTACTGTCTCATTGTGGCTTCTCCTTTGTCTTTGGATGTGGGGTATCTTTTTTGGTGAGTTCCAGTGTCTTCCTGTCGATGATTGTCCAGCAGCTAGTTGTGATTCTGGTGTTCTCGCAAGAGGGAGTGAGTGCACGTCCTTGTACTCTGCCATCTTGGCTCAGGACCCTAAAAGTGTTTTTCTAAAAAATGATCAGAACAGAAAGAGAGAATAAAGACAGAAAATGGACCTTGATCAAAACTTCTTTTTGTTTTGTGTTTTTTTGTTAACAATGTTCATTTATTTAATTAATTTATTTATTTAGCCTGCACTGGGTCTTAGTTGTGGCATGTGGGGTCTTTGTTGCAGCACACAGGCTCATAATTGCGGCATGCAGCCTACTTAGTTGAGGCATGCGGACTTCTTAGTTGCGGCATGCAGACTCCTTAGCTGCGGCACGCATGTGGGATCTAGTTCCCCAACCAGGAATCGAACCTGGGCCCACTGCATTGAGAGCATGGAGTCTTACCCACTGGACCACCAGGGAATTCCCACCTTGATGAAAAAATTGAAAAGACAATTAAAAGAAGAATTTTCCTCATGGTTGTTGGGGTATTGAGTACAAGACTCTCTTGCTTAGTGAAGAGGAAATCGCTCTGAGTACTGATGTAAGGAATTGTAAAACCTTCCAGTTTAATTAGCCAATAAATTATTTTTTAAATGTTACCTCAACATCGAAGTAATAATATATATCATTGAAAAAATAAATCGATTCTTAAAATTTTACTACAGAAAAGTGGGACACATTCCTCTTGAGTGCTTGTTTATTTCCTGGGAGGCAACTACTTTCAACTCTTGCAACTTTTCCTAGTAGTATTTACCTCTGTCTTTCTAAAAAGTATACTTTATAACTACTTCTTGATTTAAATGATTTAATGGCTTTTTTGATAAATTGAGAACTAATAAATGAAGATGAGGATTTAGCTCCTCTTCTCTGTATTCTATTTTGACTTCTTCCATCCTCTCAATTGAGATTTTTATCTCAATATTTAGTTAAATCAGTAGTGAGGTTTCATATTATTATGACTAGGTAAATATGATTAGCCTTTCAGCCAAAAGATAAACTAAGATTGTTTCTTTCATTTACTTAATTTTCTATTAATGTAAGGTTGATTTTTTCCAGTTATTCAGATGCGTTAAACAAATGCAGGAATCTGTCAATTTCATTTTTTCCTTAAGACTTCCTTTCTCTAGACCTCATTCTTTTTTTCCTGTTTTTTATTTATTTAGCAGATTACATTCCATTATAGCTTATTACAAACTGTTGAGTATAATTCCCTGTGCTATACAGTAAATCCTTGTTTTTATCTATTTTATGTATAGCAGTTTGTATGTGTTAATCCCATACTCATAAATTTGTTTTCTATGTCTGTGAGTCTGTTTCTGTTTTGTATATAGATTCATTTGTATTACTTCCACATATAAGTGATAACATATAGTATTTGTGTTTCTCTGTCTGACTTATTTCACTAAGCGTAATATTCTCTAGGTCCATCCATGTTGCTGCAAATGGCAAAATTTCATTCTGTTTTATGGCTGAATAATATTCCAATATATATATATCACATCTTCTTAAGCCAATAGGCTGTTGATGGACACTTAGGTTGCTTCCATATCTTGGCTACTGTAAATAATGCTACTGTGAACATTGGGTGCGTGTATCTTTTTGAGTTAGAGTGTTCACTTTTTTTTTCCAGATATACACCCAGGAATGAAACTGCTGGATCTTATGAGTTCTATTTTTAGGTTTTAAAGGACCTCCGTACTGTTTTCCATAGTGGCTACACCAGTTTACATTCCTATGAACAGTATACAAGTGTCCCGTTTTCTCCACATTCTCTTTGGCATTTCTTTGTAGACTTTTTGATGGTAGTCATTTTGACCCATGTGAGGTGATACCTCATTGTGGTTTTGATTTGCATTTCTCTAATAATTAGCAATGTTGAGCATCTTTTCATGTGCCTGTCAGCCATCTGTATATCTTCTTTGGAAAAATGTCTATTTAGGTCTTCTGCCCATTTTTTTATTGGATTGTTTGGTTTTTTTTTTTGCTATTGAGCTATATGAGGTGTTTATGTATTTTGGATATTAACCCCTTGTTAGTTGCATCATTTGCAAATATTTTCTCCCATTTCGTAGGTTATCTTTTCATTTTGTTAATGGTTTCTTTCACTGTGCAAAAGCTTTTAAGTTTGATTAGGTCCCATTTTTTTATTTTTTATTTTATTTCTTTTGCCTTGGGAGACTGATCTATGAAAATACTGCTGTGATTTATGTCAAAGAATGTTTCACCTATGTTCTCTTCTAGGAGTTTTACAGTGTCATGTCTTACATTTAGATCTTTAAACCATTCTGAGTTTATTTTTGTATATGAGAAAATGTTCTAATTTCATTGTTTTACGTATAGCTGTACAGCTTTCCCAGCACCACTTGTTAAAGAGACTCTCTTTTCTCCGTTGTATATTCTTGCCTTAGTTGTCATAGATTAATTGAGCATGGGCTTATTTCTTGGCTCTCTATTCTGTTCCATTGATCTATGTTTCTGTTTTTGTACCATTACCATGCTGTTTTGATTACTGTAGCTTTGTTGTGTGTAGTCTGAGGTCTGGAAGGGTTATGCCTCCAGCTTTTTTCTTTTCTCTCAGGTTTGCTTTGGCAATTCTCAGTATTTTGTGATTCCATATAAATTTTTTAATATAAATTTATTTATTTATTTATTTTTGGCTGCGTTGGATCTCTGTTGCGGCACACGGGCTTTCTCTAGTTGCGGCGAGTGGGGGGCTACTCTTCGTTGAGGTGCGTGGGCTTCTCATTGTAGTGGCTTCTCTTGTTACGAAGCATGGCTCTAGGTGTGTGGGCTTCAGTAGTTGTGGCATGCGGGCTCAGTAGTTGTGGCTCACAGGCTCTAGAGTGCAGGCTCAGTAGTTGTGGCTCATGGGCTTAGTTGCTCCACGGCATGTGGGATCTTCCCGGACCAGGGCTCAAAACTGTGTCCCCTGCATTGGCAGGCAGATTCTTAACCACTGTGCCACCAGGGAAGTCCCCATATAAATTTTAGGATTATTTATTCTAGTTCTGTGGAAAATGTCATGGGTATTTTGATAGGGATTGCATTAAATCTGTAGATTTCTTTGGATTATATGGCCATTTTAACAATATTACTTCTTTCAATTCAAAAGCATGAGATATTTTTCCATTTCTTTGAATCATCTTCCATTTCTTTTATCAGTGTTTTATAGTTTTCAGTGTATAGGTCTTTTACCTCCTTGGTTAAGTTTATTCCTAGTGTTTTTTTGATGTGATTTTATTTAATTAATTAATTAATTAATTTTTTAACATCTTTATTGGAGTATAATTGCTTTACAATGGTGTGTTAGTTTCTGCTTTATAACAAAGTGAATCAGCTATACATATACATATATCCCCATATCTCTTCCCTTGATGTGATTTTAAATGGGATTGTTTTTTACTTTCTCCTTCTGATATTTCATCACTGGTGTATAGAAATGCAACAGATTTCTGTGTATTAATCTTGTATCCTGCTACCTTGCTGAAATCATTTATTAGTTCGAGTAGTTTTTGTGTGGAGACTTTAGGGTTCTCTATAGAGTATCATGTCATCTGCAGATAGTGAGTTTTACCTCTTCTCTTACAATTTGGATACCTTTTATTTCTTTTTTTTTTTTTTTTGTCTGATGGCCATAGCTGTGACTTCCAATACTTTGTTAAATAAAAGCGGTGAGAGTGGGCATCTTTATTTTGTTCTTGAATTCAGCAGGGAGGCTTTCAGCTCTTCAGCATTGAGTATTTTGCTGGCTGTGAGTTTGTCATAAATGACCTTTATGATGTTGAGATATGTTCCCTCTATACCCACTTTGATGAGAGTTTTTATCATGAATGGATGTTGAATTTTGTCAAATGTGTTTTCTGTGTCTATTGAGATGATCATGTGGTTTTTGCCTTTCCTTTTGTTAGATCTCATTCTTCATACTCTGATCTGGTCTGATTCTAGGTTTGCACCAACCTAAAGATTAGGATCTTTAAAGAGATAGGAAAGGAGATTGCACCCATGAAATAAGAATTGGATGCTATGGAAAGAAACAATCAGAGAAGGAGAAAATGCTCTATGAAATTAAAAATATGATAGCCAAGATGGAATTTTGAACTGAAGGGAGAAGATAAAGTTCTCTCAATTTGGTGCATAGCTGGGACTTTCCTTCACGTCTCTCCTAATTTGGATCCTTTATTTGGATCCTGGTTTGGTTTACTCAATCACTTTGGTGAAGCACTTAGTCCAGTTACTTTCTAAGAGAGGATAAATTTTCTAAGTCCTTGTGTGTCTCAGAAATGTCTTTATTCTACCCTTACACTTGATTTCTCTGGCATGCTTCTTCTGGTACACTCCTCTCTGGTATTCTGAAATTTTATGGTTATGTGACCTTACTGTGGTTCTTTTTTTCCATTTATTGTGTTTTGGCTCTTTCAACCTGAGGCCTCTTTTTTCCTAGTCTGGTGAAATTTATTTCAATAAGTTTTTTTCTTTCCATTTAAAATGTTCTCTCTCTCTCTCTTTTTTTTTAAAAATAAATTTATTTATTTTATTTTTGGCTGCATTGGGTCTTCGTTGTTGCATGCGGGCTTTCTCTAGTCGCAGTGAGCGGGGGCTACTCTTCGTTGCGGTGCGCGGGCTTCTCATTGCAGTGGCTTCTTTTGTTGTGGAGCACAAGCTCTAGGTGCACAGACTTCAGTAGCTGTGGCTCGTGGGTTCTAGAGCACAGGCTCAGTAGTTGTGGCACACAGGCTTAGTTGCTCTGCGGCATGTGGGGTCTTCCCGGACCAGGGCTCAAACCCGTGTCCCCTGCATTGGCAGGCGGATTCTTAACCACTGCGCCACCAGGGAAGCCCTCTTTCTTCTTTGTTCCTGTTTTGTTTGTTTGTTTGTTTTTGTTTTTGTTTTGCCACACCACATGGCTTGCGTGATCTGGAACAGGGATTGAATGTGGGCCACAGCAGTGAAAGCCCAGAAATAACCACTAGGCCACCAGAGAACTCCTGTTCTTTTTCTTTAGTTAAGTATTTTAGACTTCCTGGATTGATCCTTTAGTTTTCTTCTCTCTTCTGTTTTTTATCCTTCTCCTTTTTTTTTTTTCAACTTCTCAAGGCAATTTTTTTTCAACTCTATCTTCTAGCACTTCCACTTCTATTCAGTATTTATTTTTGATTATCATATTTAAAATTTTAACCTTTCTTGTTCTCTGATTGCTTCTTTGCATTTTATAGATGCAATATATTTTCTTACCTTTTTAAAGATATAAATTGTAGTTTTATTTTTGGAGTTTTCTTTTGCTTTTTTCATTGTTTCTGCCCTTTGTGGTCCTTTTTCCTGTTTGTTTGGCTTTTCAGTTTCTTCAGGGAGAAGCCTCCAGTCCTCTGTAGTGTGGGATATAATCCTAGGTGTCGACATTCTGGGAGCAGGGCCAATGAAATGGAATATGTCGAGATTACCTAAGACTACCCACAGGTTCAGTGATTCACTAAGAGGACCCACAGGACTTGGCATGTAATCATACTCACAGCTATGATTTAATACAGTGAAAGGACACAACACAAAATTAGCAAAGGAAAAGGGTAGGTGGGGCAAAGTCCAGAGGAAAGCAGGCACCAGCTTCCAGAGTCCTCTCCCACTGGAGTCACACAGGCTGTGCTGAATTTTATGCACCAAAATTCTAGACTCCCAGAAGGAAAGCAGGTGTTCGGCACAAACCACATTGTTTGTGTTTAGGCACATTAAACTGCTTCTATCCGTTAGGGAATGGTGGGAACCTTCTTGAAATCAGAGTTTCCAGATACCAGCCAAAGGCTAGCCTTGCAAACAGGCCTTTCAAAGAATAGCAGTCTTAGGCCTACAATGTGAATTCTTTCCTGAATAGGAAATGAGGGCCCCACAGTTTAATATACAGTTGACACTTGAACAATATGGGTTTGAACTGCGCAGGTCCACTTGTACACATGTTTTTTTCAATAAATATATTGGAAAATTTTTTGGAGATTTATGACAATTTGAAAAACTTGCAGACAAATTCTGTAGACTAGAAACATGGAAAAAATTAAGAAAAATATATGTTATGAATGCATAAAATATATGTAGCTACTAGGCATAAAGTGATTGATATTTAATATAAAATTAATAATGTGTTAGTTTTCTTACTGTTTTATAACTTTGATTTCAAAGAATTACATTACCATACAGTATGCCTCTCTTTCTTCCTCTCTCCTAATTGGAGAAATTGTGTATCAGCCTATCATCACAGGTAAGTGGTTTCTTTAAAAAGGTAACAATGTTTCCAATACTGTATTATGAATATGACTGTATTACTGTATGCCATAAAAATTTTATAATGACTTATTTATTAGTGTATAGACTAGGCTTACCGTGAAATAATCACATTGATTACACTAGGCTACCATAAAACAATCATGTTGCTTCTTCATTATCAATGCATGAATCATTATACCTGTAAATAAATATAAATTTCTTTTTCACATTATCCTTTCATTTTTGATGTCTGGTGTTAGTAATACATATAATATCTACAGTGTTTTGTATCTTGTAAGACAATATGATGTAGATACTTATAAACGGTTGTAAATTACAGTATCAGTAAATACAGTCCAGTACTGTAAATGTATTTTCCCTCCCTTATAATTTTCTTAATAATGTTTTCTTTTCTCTAGCTACTTTATTGTAAAAATACAGTATATAATACATATAACATACAAAATATGTGTTAATCGACTGTGTTATTGGTAAGGCTTCTAGTCAACAGTAGGCTAGTAGTATTGATAGTTAAGTTTTGGGGGAGCCAAAAGTTATAGGTTGATTTTCTGCTGCATCAGGGAGGTCGGTGCCCCTAACCCCACATTGTTCAAGGGTCAACTGTATAGGCTTTCTCTTAACCTTCTTATCTTCTGCCTGGTGCCCTATCCTTACCCTCTACTGGTAACCTGGTGGCCGGAGCCTTTCACCTGCTGTAGGTGACAAAGTCACCTGTTTGCAACAGGGTAAGAGAGTGGCCCTGGGTGAGTGAATATCTAATATTTTGCTGTTTACTTGTCCAATAACTAGGTGACTGGTTCTCAAAGTGTGGTCTCAGGGGGCTCCTGAGACCCTTTTCATAATAATACTTACATGATGTTTGCTTTTTTCTTATAAGCATACAATGGAGTTTTCTAGAGGCTATATAGTGTTACAATAGACTGAATGCAGAAATATAAGCAATGCCACTCTTCTCACTAATTTATTTTTTGTTTTGGAAAATATGGGTTCTTTTCCTAAAAATCATGAGCTTATTATTTTTAAATGGACTAATAAGTGGAGTAAAAATTTAAAATAATTTGAATTTCTCAGTTTTTCTTAAGATAACAAACCTAGATAGATATAACCCACATAAACAAAAGTTCTTTGGAGTCTCAATGCTTTTTAAATACGTAGGTCCTTGGACCAAAAATCTTTTCCCATTCTTCTGAGTCTAGTAGTTTGTCCTTTTACTAGTTGTCTATCTATACCTGTGTTGTCCAGTATGGTAGCCATTAGCCACATGTAGCTATTTAAATATAAGTTAATTAAAATGAAATAAAATAAAAAATTCAGTTTCTCAGTCATACTAACCAAATTTCAAGTGGTCAGTAACCACATGTGGGTTGTGGCTACTGTATTGGGCGGCACCGATCTAGACCATTTTCATCATTGCAAAAAGTTCTGTTGGACAGTGCTGATCAAAGCTGTTAACATTTAGAAGCTGTTCTTATCTCTTCCCCTTATTCTTTTCTACTCTCATGCTCTGCTTACATTACTATAGCTGAGCCTATATGCATATATTATTGGTTCATAAAACATTTCATCACCACCAGGGCGAAGGGACAGGACAACCTTTCCTAGTGCACACACCCATGCACACTTGTGAAGTAGAGGTGGTGTTGCCATATATGCAGTGCAGACCTGTGCAAAGCACTATGCAGTGAAGCACATTCACAAAAACTGCAATGTGAATGGCTCCCACTGGAGGTATGCAGTGCAGGGGCCCTGAGTGCCTCAAAGAGCCAGGATTTGAATCCAGGTTTGTGTAATTCTACAGTCTGTGCTTTTTAAAAACTTTGGTTAAGATCACACAATCAATCCCTCTTGTCCTAGATATATGTGCTGTTGGAGGAAAACTTTCAAAAATGGGTAAAATCATGGTTTTTATACAGATATAAAATGAACAAGCGTTAAACATTTTATTTAACTCACTGATTAAATGAGGGAACCAGTAAGATGTTACAGCAAATTCAAAGGGAGAGTTCAAAGGGAGAGTCCAAAGAACAGACACGTTTATAGATCAGGACTATTGAAATGAATGTGCAGAGAAGGCAGAACTGGCCTCTTCCATTGTAGAGGGAAGTCAGTTGACCCTCCACCAGACAGAATTCACATGCCTAAAGGCAAGAGTTATTTTGCATCACTATCAGTTTTCTTCAGTAGAAACGAATAAAGTAAAACAGCTCAACAGCAATCAAAGGCTAGAATCAGATAACCTGGGAGGGCGTGATCTAAATGCAGCATAGTTTTCCACTGAAGCACATATCTTCTCTTACAAAACTCATCCAGCAAATTTTGGATTTTAATTTGCCTGCCCATGTAAAATTATCTAAATGAAAATTCTGGTTAACAGAGAAGTTACATCTAGTGTTGAACTGAATAAATTTGTATTCTGGGTTCGTTTTGTTTGCTAGGTTACTTGCTTGTTTTAAGCAAGTTGTTTAGGTTTATAAGGCAAATCAGTGATGAGCTGAATAGATAATTTAGAAGGTTTCTCGCTTTGGTCCCAGATAGGTTTCCTTACTGATACAGTACTGAGAGTGACTAGCAGTTTTTTTAAGTTCAACACTGCCTGGAGCTTGGGGGGGCATCAAACTTAGTAAGTCTCAGTCCTATATTTTCATTGGAGAGACAGCCGTATACATAGCAAACCACTGTACCATGTGATAGGTACTGCATCAGAAGTGGGAATCGTGTGATGTAGAATCATGAACAAAGAAGCAATGAAATCTGGCTAGGGAGTTAACATTTCATCAGGGCCTTGGAGGACAACTAGAATTTACCCAGAATGACTTTTCCATTCATACATATATGAGAACTTCCGATTGTACTTCCAAGTGAAAAGCCCATCTCCTAGATGATCCCCAGACCTAGCCTCCTGATAGTCGTAGCCTGTGTAGGCTCGTTCAGCATTGTATCAGGATTGCTTTGTATACTTACATACATAGTGGTGGAAGTGGCAGCATATGGATTCCAAGACTTGGTCATAAAATCCATTGCTGCTTCCATCGTGGTCTCTTGGCTTTCTTGCTCTGAGCGTGACCAACTGTCACGTTGTGGGAACACTTAAGCAGTCCTATGAAGAGGCTCCTATGGGAAGAAACCAATTTTACCCTCGGCCAACAGCCACCCAGCCAAACAGTATTTCCTAGCTTACCTGGCATCTAGTTTTATCTTTGTGAGTAAGTTCTTGGGAGCAGGAGAGATGTGTGCAACTTCTCTTACTTGCCTTTAAAACATAATTTTGCAATCTGTTTTTCATGATCACTTCCGTAAGGAGCCTTCTTAGACTTTTTTTCCCTAATTGCCCCCATGAAATTTTAATACCGCAGATGTATATCTATTTATGCACTGTATGTAAATATCTGTGCTTTAGCCGTAAAAAGACTAAAGTTTTTTTGCTCTTCCACCGCCCGTGAACCAGATTTTGCCCCTTGGGGGCAATATGTCCTTTCTGAGAATGCATGCTTTAATGGGCTGGGTTTGTTCTCCCCTTCTTCTCTTTCTTCCTTCTCATGGGCAGAATTGTGCAGTGAGCTAACTTCAACTAGGCAGACAAAAAGAGAATGCAAGCAACAAGGTAGAAGGAACCTGGATGCTTAGACATCATCACAGAACAAAGCTGCTAGCCTATGTCTAGACAGTTAACTGAGAAAGAAACCTACCCTGATCTCATTTGACCCATTTTATTTGGGGGCCTTTATTACAGCAACTTAGTCTGTATACTAACAAATATGCCTCCCATTTCTTCAAAATTGTTTTAGAAATTAAAAAAATGTCTCTTCTATTAGTCCATGTCACCCAGATCTGCTTACCCATGATACAGAAACATTATTAACCCTTCTGCCATTTGCAAGCACCTTATGATTACCAGTACTGCAAATTGTATACATATTAACATTATTTTATTCAAAATTTGGGGCCCTCTAAGTGATATCTCGTAATCATTAAACCAAGGTGTTACCATGCTTTATCTCATAGCATATATTACTAATTTGCTGTAGTTTTGCTTTGCTGGGTTTTTTTTAACCATTAGTTTTGAAGCAGTAGAGTGTACTTGGAGCACGTTACAGGATCTTCATGAACATCTTAAGGTACATTTCAGAAACTTGAAAAGAGAGTATTTGAGAATTTAATTCCCCAAACTTCAATAAAATGATAAGAGAAGGGAATAAAAAAGGCAAAAGAGAGGGGAACAGGAGACCACAGTAATTTCAAGCATCTTTTAGGGCAGTGATCCCCAAAGTGTGGTCCCTGGGGCAGCAGCGTCTGTATCATCTGGGAACTTACTGCAAATGCAAATCCTTGGGCCTCACCTCAGACTTACTAAATCAGAAACCCTAAGGATGGGGCCCAGTAATCTGTTTTAACAAGCTCTCTAAGTGATTCTGATGTGTGTTCAAGTTTGAGCAGTACTTCCTTCAGAGAATGGAGATTCCCTTGAAAAGTAAGCCAGTTCACCACTGTCCTTCCCTCACTCTCCATGCTCAGTATTTGTTGGCACCAGGGGCCACAGAAGACGAGAATGAGATGTGCAAGCAAGGGTATCCTTTCATCTTGAGGTGGCCACCAGTAACATTCTGATTATCATGCTTTCATGCATCTCTGTATGTATATACATGTGCATATGTTTAATTTTACACATATGAGATCATATTGATATTTTTTAGTAGTCACTTTTTGGTTAATCTTTCCCTTCTTACGTTCCACATCTTAACAATGTAATCTTATATTAGCAAAATAATATGTATATTTCAGCAATGTGTATATTTTGTATATAGCTACACTTTTCTTTATGCTCGTATATCTATCATACATAGACACAAGTTTTTCTCTTTTGAAGTAATTCATCTAATCAAATTTTCTATTATTTCATGAGTTAATTTTTATAATTTATATTTTGCTGAGAAGTCATTTGTTTTCTTTTGGTTTTCAAATTTGTTGTCATGGAGTTGCACATGATATTCTCTTGCTGTTTATTTAAGCTCTTTTATGTCTTCTTTCTTCTTTCTGATCCTATGCATTTTCGTTCAGCCCTCTCCCTCTTCCCCACTATTTACCGAAATCAGGGTTTTGTTTTTTGTTCTTCCAAAGAGCAAGCTTTTGGATTTATATATCCTTGCTATTTTTTAAAATTTACTCTTAGGTTTATCTGTATCAATTCCTGCTTCCTACTGTATTCTGCTGTTTATCCTTTTTCCTTACTTTGCATAATAATTTCCTTACATTTTTTAAAAACCCTATTTAATGATGAAGGCATTTAAGGCTCTAAAATTTCCTCTGAGGACTGTTTTAGTTCCTAGAGTGGTATCTCATGGGTCTAAATTTTTCTCCTTTTCATCACCTTCAAAATGGTTTGAAATTTCACTTCTGATTTCTTTGATCGAAACATTATTTAGTAGTATGTTTGTTAATTTCCAAATATTTATGAGTTTAAAAAATCTTTTTTACTGGGCTTCCCTGGTGGCACAGTGGTTAAGAATCCGCCTGCTAATGCAGGGGACACAAGTTCGAGCCCTGGTCCGGGAAGATCCCACATGCCACGGAGCAACTAAGCCCGTGCGCCACAACTACTGAGCCTGTGCTCTAGAGCCGGCAAGCCACAACTACTGATCCTGCATGCCACAACTACTGAAGCCTGCGGGCCTAGAGCCTGTGCTCCGCAACAAGAGAAGCCACCACAATGAGAAGTCTATGCACCGCAACGAAGAGTAGCTCCCGCTCACACTAACTAGAGAAAGCCCACATGCAGCAACGAAGACCCAATGCAGCCAAAAATAAAATAAAATAAATAAATTTATGAAAAAGAAAAAAAAGACCCACACATTAAAAAGAAAATTAATGTAAATGGGTAAAAATATATTAACTTGATTACAGATAGTGCTCCTGGAATAGTGAATAGCTGGGGTTAATACTGGACCATGTTGGAAAGAGAAGTCATAGATTTAATAATTTGTTTATTGCAGATTTTACTAGGAATAATTTTAGACCAAAAGCTTAAAAATGCAACCAATATAGTAATTATCACCGTAAATTGGATACTGATTCCTGAACTTAAGATGTTTCAAGACTTTGCAGTACTTATGGTATGCACAGCTCTAGTTTCCAATATGTAGCTTAGAACTCATAGTGCTTTTTTAACTGTTATAAGAAATCAATCTGGGGACTTCCCAGCGGTCCAATGGTTAGCACTCTGCGCTCTCAACGCAGGGGGCACCAGTTCGATCCCTGGCCAGGGAGATAAGATCCCACATCCCGCATGCAGCACAGTGCAGCCAAATAATAATAAAAAATAAAATAAAATGCAAGGAGGAAAAAGGAAAAAAAAAAGAAATCAACCTGTACTTGTCATTCAAGGGAAAATCTTTGCCCTCAGTTTACCAATGATGAATGGCTCAATGATTTGGCTTGTTTGGTTGACATTACGGCTCATCTAACTACTGCAAATACAGGGGCATTCACAAGGAGTGCAGCATTTATATGATTCAGTTCTCTCATTTGTAGTAAATATATATGATTTTGGCAAACTTTTTTTTTTTTGGCTGCTCTGCGCAGCATGCGGGATCTTAGTTCCCCCACCAGGGGTCGAACCCGCACCTCCTGCAGTGGATGCATGGAGTCTTATCTACTGGACCACCAGGGAAGTCCCTGGCAAACATTTTTTTAAGGAACAATCTGGATCACTTTCATATGCTGAAGTTGGTTTCCAGAAATGAAAATTATGGCCTTAACTTCATTCCCTAAATTATGGAATTTAAGACTGAATTCCAAGCAGGCTTTTTGATTTTACACTTTATGAAAATGAACGTTTTTCAATTAATAGCAATAAGATGAATGGATAGCTACAAATGAAATTATTAAAAACTAAATATTGTAGGGCCTTCCCTGGTGGTGCAGTGGTTGAGAATCCACCTGCCAATGCAGGGGACATGGGTTCGAGCCCTGGTTTGGGAAGATCCCACATGCCACGGAGCAACTGGGCCCGTGAGCCACAATTGCTGAGCCTGCACGTCTGGAGCCTGTGCTCCGCAACAAGAGAGGCCGCGATAGCGAAAGGCCCGCGCACCGCGATGAAGAGTGGCCCCCGCTCACCGCAACTAGAGGAAGCCCACGCACAGAAACGAAGACCCAACACAGCCAATAAATAAATAAATAAATAAATTTATTTTAAAAAAAACAAAAAACAAAAAAAACTAAATATTATAACATCGGAGCACGGAACTCTGCAAAGAGCTTTGAATTATCCTAAATTTAAAGAACTATGCAAGAACTTCATCTTTGTTTGAAAGTACCTGTGTTTAAGAAGAGTTTTTTTCTCTTATGAAACTCAGTTTTAAAAAAATACTGCTGTTAGTTCAAGGATTCAGGGCTGAATTCTATATTATACATTGCATGTTAACTACATTGACATCTTGGTACAGTTTTAGATCAAAAATATGTGAGCTACCAGAAAAATTTAATAATTAAGTTCCTATTTTTTAATTTGTGTTATTTATTTATTTTTGGCTGTGTTGGGTCTTCCCGGACCAGGGCTCAAACCCGTGTCCCCTGCGTTGGCAGGCAGATTCTCAACCACTGTGCCACCAGGGAAGCCCCAATTTGTGTTTTTTGAGTTTCAAATTTATGATCTATCATAAATGCTTGCATTATGTTACATGCCTAAATCATAGTTCATTAAAAATAATGTTTGATTCTATTTCTGGCATTGAATTTTCTGTTATCTTGATCACTTCAATTATTTGTTACTAGCTTGTCCCCTGTGGGTATTTGAGTTTGCGACCTTTGTCACAGTTGAAAGGTAACATCTTAGCTGTGTCCTTGGGGAAGATGCCTGTGAAAATATGGTGATCACATCATTCTAATTAATTTTACACTGTTACCACTTTTCCTTAACTTAGGCATTAAATATATTTTCATGGTGGTTTGTTTCATGGTGGCAGTTTCAGGAACTGAAAATTGAGCATTTATGCTTATTTATTTCAACATTGTAAGTACATATTAGACAACTCAGTATCATGGGACAAGAGCTTTTCCCTTCACCCTTCGCTCACCCCCTGTAGAATCTTCAGTGAATATTCCCTGTGAAAACTTCTGGGCAAAGCACTGAAAAATAACACCCATAAGCTGTGATAGGATCAGAGACTCCACTCAGACTGTTTAGATGGGTAATTCTGTTCAGGTGAGGAACCAGAGGCTGTGCTACGTTTTGTAATAACTCCCGAGTTTCTGTCGTTGCCTCATTGAAATTCTTTGGTTTGGGATCAGTCGTATGCCGTCTGTGAGAAGCTGCCTGGTAGTCCTCTCTCCCTGGCAGCACTATCCTTGCCTTGGCTCCGATGCAGCTATGGCTCTGCCTTCTCAATTACTTGCTGTGTGTTGCCTTTTCATAGAATTATAGACTTGAAAGAGTGTAGTAAAACTTTTGACCACAGAAGAAAAAGGTTTTGTCTAGTTTCTAAACTGGTCCAAGGAAAACAGAAAAAGAGGACGATGGAAAAAGTTTTTCTAAATCTTATGTAATTTGTAGGTACTGAATTGTCACTATTCATATTTCCTTTGTTCTTCCCTAAAGTTCAGTGTCTATTTGGGTGTTTAAATTTTAACTTTGCTGACCGATTAGAAAAAATACGTTTATTTAAAGAAATGACAATATCAAGGGGTAAAATGGCAACTCTCCGCTCTTCATATTTCTCCTCGCTCCCTTTTGATCCTTCTTTGGGGTCAGATAGGTATAACGGGAGTTGTGTTTCTGAATCTGTTCTTCAGTGGTTCTCAAGTGTGGTCCCTGTGCGAATAGTTCCCCGTACCACCTGGGAACTTACTGAAAATGCAAAATCTTGGGGGCCATCCCAAACCTACAGAATGAAAAACTGTTGGGGTGTATGTGGGCAGCAATGTGTGGTGATTGTGGCTTACACTAAAGTTTGAGAACCACCGTGCTATATGACTTGAATTATACCTCTGTTAGCTTTGCACATGGAAACCTAGAAAAGTTTTCAAACTCCTTTAGTGTCTTTGTGCTTTCCTTTCATTGCTTTGGGAGTCTGAGATAAAGTATATATATTGTGGTAAGCTGGGGACCTTTATCCTAGCTGGCTGGGACTTTGTGGTCCCTGCAATCAGTGAACTGCCTTGAATGATAAAACTGATTGGTGAGGTAATGGATGAGACAGAGATGCCATGGGTACTTCCAGAAGAAGTCAGTTAGGTCTGGCATCCCAGGAACTATTGATCAGAAGGGAATCTAGTTTTGAGAGATGGCCAAGAGCAATTATTCTCATCTTGATTAGTTAGTGTATGTAATTCACTAGAGAAAAAAGAAAGTCTGAGTATATGACTTTGCATGCGAAATCGTGTGTTTAGTTTCTTTTTATTGTGGTAAGATATACATAACATGAAATTTACCATTTTAATCATTTTTAAGTGTACAGTTCAGTGGCATTAAGCACATTCACATTGTTGTGCACCTATCATCACTATCCATCTCCAGGACTTTTCCATCATCCCAAACTGAAATTCAGTACCTATTAAGCAATAACTACCCATTCCTCCCTCCCTGGAGCCCCAGGTAACCACTATTCTACTTTCTTTCCTATGAATTTCACTATTCTAAGTTCCTTATATAAGGGGAATCATACAATTTTTGTACTTTTGTGTCTGGCTTATTTCACTTAGCATAATGTCTCCAAGGTTCTTTTATGTACAGTAGCATGTCAGAATTTCATACTTTTTAAAGGCTGAATTCCATTGTATGTATATACCACATTGTGTTTATCCATTCACCTGTGGGTAAACATTTGGGTTGTTTCTACCTTTTGGCTCTTGTGAATAATGCTGCTATGAAAATTGGCATACAAATACCTGTTCAAGCCCCTGCTTTCGGTTCTTTTGATTATTTACGTAGAAGTGGAATTGTTAGATCATATGGTAATTCTATGTTTAGTTTTTGAGGGACTGCCACATTGTTCTCCATAGTGACTGCACTATTTTACATTCCCACCAGCAAGGCACAAAGGTTCCAGTTTTTCCAAATATTTTCTTTTTTCTTTTTTCTTTTTTTTATAGTGGCCCCCCTAATGTGTGTGAAGTGGTACCTTATTGTGGTTTGGATTGTATTTCCCTAATGATTAGTAATATTGATTTCATGTGCTTATTGGTCATCTGGATATCTTCTATGGAGAAATGTTTATTCAAGTCTTTTGCCCATTATTTTAATTGGGTTATTTTTTTGTTCGTTTGTTTTTGAGTTGTAGGAGTTCTTTATATATTCTGGATATTAATACTTTATCAGATACACATTTTGCAAATATTTTCTTCCATCCTGTTGGTTGCCTTTTTACTTTTTATACTGTCCTTTGATGCACAAAAGTTTTAATTTTGATGAAGTCCAGTTTATATGTTTTTATCTTTTATTACATGTGCATTGAATGTGTAGATCCCTTTGGGTATTATTGAGATTTTAACAGTTTTAAGTCTTCCAATACATTTATTTGTTGAGTATTTTTATCGTGAAAGGATGTTGAATTTTGTCAAGTGCTTTTTCTGTGTCAGTTGAGATGATCATGTGGTTTTTCCCCCTCGAATTCATTTTATGGAGCTAGTATTACCCTGATATCAAAACTAGACAAAGAATTTAAAAAAAAGAAAAGTACAGACCAACATCCCTCGTGATATTGAAGATGCAAAATTCTTAGCAAAATATTAGCATTAGAATTCAACAAGATATAAAAAGAATTATATACCATGATCAAGTAGAGTTTATTCTGGGGATGCATGGATGGTTTAATACCTGAAAATTAATCAATGTAATCAATCATATTAACAAGTTAAGAAGAAAAATCACATGGTCATATTAATCGATGTAGAAAAAGCATTTGACAAAATGTAAAATACATGCATGATAGACACTCTCAAAAAATAAGAAGAGAGGAGAACTTTCTCAACTTGGTAAAGAGAATCTACAAAAAGCCTACAGCGAAAATCATATCAGTACTTAATGGCGAAAGACTGAATGCTTTCTCTTTAAGATTGGGAACAAGAATGGTCTGGGAGTTATAGCAGAGAATAAAAGACATACAGATCAGAGAGGAAGAAATAAAACTGTCTCTATTTGCAGATGACATAATTGTCTTCATAGAAAACCCCAAGGAATCAAAAGAAAAACTAGAACGAATACATGAGTTCAGCAAGGTTGCGGGATACAAGAAAAACATACAAAACTCGATTATATTTCTAAATGCCAGCAGTGAACACATGGACACCAAAATTAAAAATATAGTGCCATTTACAATTGCTCCAAAAATCTGAAATACTTAGGTGTAAATCTACCAAAAAATGTACAGGACTTGTTTGCCAAAAACTATACAACACTGATGAAAGAAATCAAAAATGATCTAAGTACTTCTTTGGAAAGAAATACCGTGAATTGGAAGACTCTACATAGTGAAGATGTTGATTCTCCCCAAATTGATATACAGGTTTAATGCAATTCCTATAAAAATATCAGCAGCTTTTTTTTTGGAAAATCTAGGTAAGTTTATTCTAAAGTTTATATGGAAAGGCAAAGAACCTAGAATAACTACAGTTTTGAAGAAGAATAAAATGGGAGAAGTCAGGCTACCTGACTTTAAGACTTACTATCTTTAGCTACAGTAAACAAGACTGTTGCTATTGCTGGAAGGAGAAACACATAGATTAATGGCACAGAATAGAGAACCCAGTTATAGACCTACACAAATATGTCAAACTGATTTTTGACAAGATGCAAAAGCAATTTAATGGGGGAGATAGCTTTTTCAGCAAATAATGCTACTGCAAGTAGATATCCACAGGCAAAAATATGGACTTTGACCCAAATTTCACATCTTATACAAAAATTAACTCAAAATGGATTACCAACTTAAATGTAAAATGTAAAACTCTGAAACTTTTAGGAAAAAAAATACATAGTAGAAAATGTCAAGATCCAGGGCTAGACAAAAAGTTCTTAGAATAAATACCAAAAGCACAGTCTAGAAAAGGAAACATTGATAAATTGGAATCCATCAAAATTAAAAACTTCTGCTCTACAGAGGACCTTGTTAGGGGATGAAAACAAGCTACAGAGTGGGAGAAAACGTTTGCAAACCACATGTCTGACAAAGGACTAGTATTTAGAATATATAAAGAACTCTCAAAACTCAATAGTTAAACAAAAATCAGTCAAATTAGAAAATGGGTAAAAGACATGAGGAGACATTTCAACAAAGAGGATATGCAGATGGCAAGTAAGAACATGAAAAAGATGTTCAACATCATTAGCCATTAGGGAAGTGCAAATTAAAACCACAGAGAGATATCACTATACAATTATTAGAATGGCTAAAATAAAAAATAGTGAAAACACCAAATACTAGCAAGGATGCCAAGAAACTGGATCACTCATGCTTTGCTGGTGAGAATATAAAATGGTACACTCACTCTGGAAAACAATTTGGCAATTCTTATAAGACTAACCATGCAATTACCATACAACCCAGTAGTCCTTGGGCATTTATTTATCCTAGAGAACTGAAAACTTTTGTTTACACAAAATCCTGTACACCAATGTTCCTAGCAGCTGTATTCATAATAAACAAAGATTGGAATCAACCTAGATGTTCTTTAAAGGATAAATATTTAAATTATGGTACATCCATACTATGGAAAACTATTGGGCAATAAAAAGGACTGAATTATTGATATGTGCAACAACCTAGGTAGATCTCCAGACAATTATGCTAAATGGAAAAATCCAATCCCAAAAGGTTACACACCATATGACTGCATTTATATAACATTCTTGGATACAAAAATGGTGAACAAATTAGTGGTTGTCCCTGATATGGAAGAAGGTGATTGTGAGAGGGAAGTAGATGCGGGTATAAAAGGGCAATAAGAGGGATCCTTGTGATGGACGTGCTCTGTGTCTAGGCTCTATCAATGTCAGTATCCTGGTTGTGATATTGTACTATAGTTCTACAAGGTGTTACCTTAGGGAAAATGAAATAAAGGATACAAAGGACCTCTCAGTATTATTTCTTACAACTGCATATGCATCTACAACTATGAAAAGTTTAATTTAAAAATTGTCTGTAGACAAATTCAGCAAAGTAGCAGGTTCCAAAGTCAACACACAAAAATCAGTTGCATTTCTATACACAAACAATAAACAATCTGAAAAGGAAATTTCAAAAACAATTCCATTTACAAAAGCATCAAGAAGAATAAAATACTTAGGAGTTAACTTAACCAAGGAGGCAAAAGACTTGTACAATGAAAACTATAAAACATTACTGAAAGAAATTAAAGAAGATATAAACAAATGAGTACATATTCCATGTTCATGGGTTGGAAGACTTACTATTTTAGAAATATCAATACTACCCAAAATGATCTACACATTCAATGCAATCCATATCAAAATGCCAATGACTTTTTTTTTTTTTGCAGAAATAGAAAAACCCATTCTAAAATTCATATAGACTCTCAAGGGAACCCCAAATAGCCAAAATAATTTTGAAGAAGAAGAACAAAACTGGAGGATTCAGACTTCCTGATTTCAAAATTTAGTACAAAGCTACAGTAATCAAAAGTGTGATACTGGCATAAAGCCAAACATATAGACCAATGGAATAGAATAGAGAACTCAGAAATAAACCCTTGCATATATGATCAAATGATTTTTGCTAAGGGTGCCACGACCATTCAATGGAGGAAAGATAGTTTTTTTCAACAAATGGTGCCAGGAAAACTGGATATCCACATTGCAAAAGAATGAAGTTGGACCTTTACCAAACACCATATAAAAAAATAACTCAAAATGGATCAACGATCTAAATGTAAGACCTAAAGCAATACAACTCTTAGAAGAAAACATATGGCAAAATCTTCACAACATTGAATTTGGCAATGATTTCTTGGATATGACACCAAAAGCATAGGTAACAAAAGAAAAAAATAGACAAATGGACTTGATGAAAATTTAAGAATTCTGTGCATCAAAAGACACCATCAGCAGAGTAAAAATGAAACCCACAGAATGTGAGAAAATATTTACAGATTATATATTTGATAAGGTATTAATATCCAGAAACTACACAGAATTAAAACTCAACAACAAAAAAGGCCCAATTCAAAACTGGGCAAAGGACTTCCCTGGTGGCGCAGTGGTTAAGAATCTGCCTGCCAATGCAGGGAACATGGGTTTGAGCCCTGGTCCAGGAAGATCCCACATGCCGCGGAGAAACTAAGCCCGTGCGCCACAACTACTGAGCCTGCGCTCTAGAGCCCGCGAGCCACAACTACTGAGCCCCTGCGCCACAGCTACTGAAGCCCACGTGCCCTAGAGCCTGTGCTCTGCAACAAGAGAAGCCACCACAACAAGAGTAGCCCCCGCTCGCTGCAACTAGAGAAAGCCTGCGCACAGCAACAAAGACCCCACGCAGCCAAAAATAAAATAAATAAATTTTAAAAAGCAAGGTCTCAAAGATATATTTGTAAACACATGTTCATAGCAGAATTATGCACAATAGCTAAAATGTGGAAGCAACCCTATTGTTCATCAGTGGCTGAAGGGATAAACAGAATGTGATATGTACATACAGTGAAATATTATTTAGGCTTAAAAAGGAAGGAAATTCTGCAATATGCTACTCAAAGATATGAGTCTCAAAGAAGTGACCAGAGCAGGAGGAAGCTTTTATACATTTTAGACAAAGAAACAATACATTTGTGAAGAATTGACAAGGCAGAGGTTTGGGCTAGGGACAGTAAATGGTGAAGAAGTAAGGTTTCTGCAGCCTTCTGGTTCCTATATTCCTTGACTCTGGTTGATAGGGATTTCTCCCTTCCTCCTGGTACAGGGAGGATACCTTTCACATAAAAAGATTTATCTCTTGCTTTCAGGGAAGAAGGGCAGGGGTGGGGGCTGAGGGGGTGGTCAGAGTGATCTTGCTTCTGCCATCTTCTCAAACTCCTTCAGCTTAAGATCCACATTTTAGGGTGGCATGTCCTGAACCCCATCATGTGTAAATTGGTAGAAAGTACTTTGGAAAAACTATTTGGCATTATCTACTAAAGTTGACCGAGAATTTTTACTCCCTTGGTTTATATTAGGGTAATCAACCATCCCAGTTTGCCTGGGATGAAGGGGATTTCCCTGGACGTAAGACTTTCAGTGCTAAAACTGTGAGAGTTCTAGGCCCCCCGGGACATTTGGTCTCCTAGTGTATAATCAAGAGATATGCATACACATGTGCACCAGGAAACGTTCAAAGGATGTTCATAGTATCATTATTTAGAATAGTTCCAAACTGCAAACAAACTGTTCAAAAACAAAATTCAAATGAGTAAATTTTAAAAACCTTATTGATTTTATTCAATGATTCATGAATCGGGCAGCATCCCATCCAGCAGATAGAAATGAGCTCCGAGAAGCTGTACAAAATGAAATATTTTTATAGGCAGAAGAGAGCAGGACAATCAAGTTCTACTAGCAAAAAGTGGATTGACTATGGCAAGGTCGCTTTCCTTTAGGGGATGATGGGGGTCTATGTGACAGATTACCTCACTAGCCTTGACCAGGTAATTCCAGATTGACCGGTTTAAGATTCTGTTTCCGGAAAAGCTGAAAGTATAATCAAGTATTGGTTTGGTGATGTGGGGCTTAGCGTAAGTAACTCCATTTTGAGCCTGTTGTCTTGTTTTTAACAAACCCAAATGCCCTCCAACAGTGGAACAGTTAAATTATAATATGTTCAAATAATGAGATATTATGCAGCAATAAAAATGAACAATGAGAATGTAACCATATAGGTGAAATTCACAAACATAACATTGAGTGAAAGAAGCTATATACAAGAGAATACATGCTGCATGATTCTAATTATATAAAGTTTAAAAATAGAGAAATGAAATTAAAATGTTTAGGAATGCAAGATTAGGTGGTAAAACTATAACGAAAAGCAAGGAAGTGATTGTCATAATTGCCAGGCCCATAATAGTGGGCCTCTGAAGGGGAGGGAAGGGATATTATTGAGAAGGGGCAAGGACCATCTTTGCAGTGTCTAATTTCTTGACCTTGGTAACAGTTATATGGGTATTTACTTTGTCATGAATTATTAAGTTATACATTTTTGTTTTGTCTTTTTTTCATGTATATATGTCATATTTCTCAAAGAGCCCCCCTCCCTCCTTTCCTCCCTCCCTCCCTCCCTTCCTCCCTCCCTCCCTCCCTTCCTTCCTTCCTTCCTTCCTTCCAAGATTTAGCCTTGCTGGGGAAATATTAGATAGCAACAATAAAAAGAAATCATTGCTCACCAGGAATATGATGGTAGTATCCTCTCACAGGTATCGTCACATAAACTATTGCAAACCTTCAAACCATTCTCCACAATGAATGATATCTGGCATTTATCAGTCAGAATAATGGCCGTTTCAAAATAGACATCTGATAATGCTCTTTGGCTTAAAATCCTTCCACAAAGACTGGTTAAGTATATTCTAGGATAGCTCCATAAAATGAAATATTCTGCAGTCATTAAAAAGGATGAGGTAGAGCCCTTTGTATTAATAGAGAATAATCTCAAAGAATTAAGTCAAAAACAAGGTGCAGAACAGTGTTTAAAAATGGGTTGATATAGTGGAATTTCATCAAAATTCATTTAAGTTACTCAAAATCAACCAATTCATGGAGGTGAAAGAAAGAGAAATAATATATTATTAGAGAGGGCCAAGGGGACTGCCGTTGCCTTTTTCCCACTTTTTGAATATATAGTCCACTCTATAACAGTCTCTGGAAATAGTTTGTGAATAATTTTAGGGTTTTACTAACCATTTATAAAGAAGAGTTATGCATGATTTGAGAGGCCAGACAAATGAACAGTAGTGGTTTTCCTAACTATCGTGCTGGATTATTAATTTTAAGAGAGTGTCTCGCCCATTGTAGGATTTTTATTTATTTTTTTAATTGAAGTATAGTTGATTTACAATGTTGTGTTAATTTCTGCAGTTCAGCAAAGTGATTCAGTTATACATATATATGCATTCTTTCATTGCAGGATTTTTAGTACATCTGGCCCTCAACCATTAAGTGCCAGTAGTTCCTGAGTTATTGAGTCAAAGAACCACCCTTACAGATCTTCAAACATTAGTGGGTGGGGCAGGGGTTAGGAGCGTACTGTCTCAGGTTGAGAACACTAGAAGAACAAAAGAAGAAAGAATATAAGGTCATAGAGAAAGAAAGCTGAGTGAAGAAGAATAAGAGGAACTGACCACCTGGTCTTTAGGATTGGTTGCACAAAACTGTGAATGCTGTATTTGAATAAGGAATTTTCAAAGATTATTTTGACCATAAGCAAGGCAGAAAAGCAGGTAAGCTGGGTTCATTCAAGTTCTCTCTGGGGCTTAAGTTGGGCTCTCAGTTGCCAACACCAGGGAGCTGCCAGGAAATGGACTTGTGCCTAAGGGACTCATCAGTCTTCCCCTCTGACCCTCACTCGGAAATGTTCCCCTGAGACCTGCACTTGCCTTGTCTCCCCAGTGCCAGCTGGTCCCTCCTCCCTCCCAGAAGAAGGAAAGGGGAAATACCCTTGAGGGGGAGACTAATTTAAGATTTCTAATTTGATACAATGTGTTACTGGAGTTAACTAAGGAAACCCAGAATGAATTCTGCATAAAAACTGCCTTGAGACTGTTATAATTTGTGAAAAGTCACACGGACTTCCCCTCAGAAGGGGCTTGGTGGGACTTCCCTTTTTGGTTTTGGGCATGGCCATCCTTTGTCTAGCACTTTAGTGATAGACTGGATTATGCCCAGTTTTGGTTTCTACACTTTTAAAATGATGTAGATTAATTCAGGAGCCGGTGGAAAGGTGATCAGAGCCCAGCCCAAAGGTTTAAAGTTTTCAGTAGCGATACTATAAAAGACCACAAGATGGCAACAAAAGAACTCTAACATGCCACTTTTCTTTTTTTTTTTTAAAGCTAGATTTGGGAGAGGCAATTATCAGATCAGATGTTCCTTGATGAAAACAAGAAAAAGAGTTTAAGAATGTCTATATTTTAGGTGGTGTGATGAATTGGGCGATTGAGATTGACATGTATACACTGATGTGTATAAAACTGATGACGAATAAGAACCTGCTGTATAAAAAAATAAATAAAATTAAATTAAAAAAAAAAAGAATGTCTATATTTTAAAACTTACGGAATGATCAAAATACTTGCTGTGGTAAATTTTTGCAATGCTTGCTTATTGTTTAGGCGAAGGATTTCATACATGTTAAAGAACAATATTGTGGTATCACTTATATATGAATCTAAAAAAACACCTCAAACTCATAGAAACAGAGAGTAGAAAAGTAGTTTCCAGGGACTGGGGGGGTGAGGGAAATAGGGAGAGGTTGGTAAAAGGGTACAAACTTTTAGCTATAAGAGGAATAAGTTCTAAGGATCTAATATAAAACGTAACTATAGTTGATAACACTGTATTGTATAATTGAAATTTACCAAGAGAGTGAAACAAATATTCTCATAATATATATGTGTGTGAATCTAGTATATATATCATTTATATAGATATATACAATATATAGTGTTAATTAATATATGCATCACTATATAGAGTATAATATATATAATATATATAAAAAATATATATATAAGGATCTTAGTAAAATATATATATGTAAAGCCACATGTTGAGATGGCAGTGTCACAAGAAGGAACCATTTCTTGGTTCCATGGACATGGACACTCTATGACTACTTGGAACAGAACCCTCTACCAAACTGCATTGGATGGGTAGCACAAACAAAAAATAAACTTTGTTGTGTTAATTTAAATATATCAATATATATGTATATATACACATGTATGTGACGATGGATGTTATATGGTGATGGATGTGTTAATTAACTAGGTGGGAGGAAGCCTCACAATTATATCTATGTCAAATCATCATGATGTACACTTTAAAAGTCTTACAATTTTATTTGTCGAGTTACCTCAACAAAGCTGAGAAGAAAAAAAAAAGAGCAATATTGTTAAATGAGTTAGATATTTGTTTCTCAGACTTTAACAGGTGTCAGTATTGCCTCCTTAGCTTTCTGCCCTCCTTTTCTCTCTTTTCTGACCTCTGACCCTATTATCAGAGGAAAACAATATAACAAAGTGGTGAAGGGCATGGGTTATGGAGCCCTACTGCTTGAGTTCAATTAGAGACCACCAGTTATTAACTGTGTGACATTCACCAAATTGCTTAACTCTGTGCCTTGGTTCCTTTGTCTGTAAAATAGGGAAAATAATAATAGTGCCCACTTCATTGGCTTATTCTCAGGATTAAATGAATTGATATGTGTAAAAGCACTTAAAACAATGCCTGGCATAGAAAAATGTTAAATCTTTATGGAATTAAGGTTTCAAATTTTTCTACTCATGTATAGAGTTACATTGTTTTAATTTATTAAGCAGATGAGTTAACTGTTTGAGGATTTTCTCGTTAAAAACAAAAAACAAAAAAACTTTTAGGGAATTCCCTGGCGGTCCAGTGGTTAGCACTCTACACTTCCACTTCGGGAGGCATCGGTTGGATCCCTGATCGGGGAACTAAGATCCTGCAAGTCACGTGGTGCGGCAAAAACAAAAACAAAAACAAAAACAAAAACAAAAAAAACCCAAAAACCAAACTTTTAAATCAAATAGTTGCTTTTGGTGTAGGTGGCATTTAATAGCTTTTTTTTTTCCTGTCAGTCATGTTTCCCTATCTTCCACCCTTAGATAAGTCACTGAAGAGACGATGGCATGAATTTTGTTTATTTATATGGAAGACTTTTATTAAAGGGTTTAGGGTTGTTATATTCCAGAAAGTGAAACAAGAAAATAAAAAGACAGATTAAAGCAGAATAGATTTTTATTTTATAGATATTTGCTATCTGTATAGAAGAAAGACCTTTTCAATAATCCAAAAGGTTTTTTTTTTTTAAAGGATACTATGCTTACTTATTTAACCATTTCAGGATAATATTTTTTTAGGGTTTTTTAAAAATTGAAATACATAGTGATTTAAAATTTTTATAGATTATACTCCACTTATAGTTGTTATAAAATATTGGCTATACTCCCTATGCTGTACAATATATCCTTGTAGCTTATTTATTTTATTCTACTTTTTTTAAAATTAATTTATTTTTGGCTGCGTTGGGTCTTCCTTACTGTGTGCGGGCTTTCTCTAGTTGCAGTGAGCGGAGGCTACTCTTTGTTGCAGTAAGCAGGCTTCTCATTGCGGTGGCTTCTCTTGTTGCAGAGCACAGGCTCTAGGCACGCGGGCTTCAGTAGTTGTGGCACACGGGCTCACTAGTTGTGGCTCACGGGCTCTAGAGTGCAGGCTCAGTAGTTGTGGTGCACGGGCTTAGTTGCTCCGTGGCATGTGGGATCTTCCCAGACCAGGGCTCAAACCCGGATTTTTAACCACTGTGCCACCAGGGATGTCCCCTTATTTTATACAGAGTAGTTTCTACCTCTTAATCCCATACCCCTATCTTGCCCCTTCCCCTTCCCTCTCCCCACTGGTAACCACTAGTTTGTTTTCTATATCTGTGAATCTGTTTCTTTTTTGTTAAATTCATTTGTTTGTTTTCTTTTTTAGATTCCACATATAAGTGAAAGCATCCAGTATTTGTCTTTCTCTGACTCATTTTACTAAACATACCTTCCAGATCCATCCATGTTGTTGCAAATGGCAAAATTTCATTCTTTTTTATGGCTGAGTAGCATACCATTGTGTACATATATATCTTCTTTATCCATTCATCTATTGATGGACACTTAGGTTGCTTCCTTGTCTTGGCTATTGTTAATAATGTGCTGTGGGACAGGAATAAAGATGCAGACGTATTGAATGGACTTGAGGACACAGGGAGGGAGAAGTGTAAGCTGGGATGAAGTGAGAGAGTGGCATGGACACATATACACTATCAAATGTAAAATAGATAGCTAGTGGGAAGCAGCTGCATAGCACAGGGAGATCAGCTCTGTGCTTTGTGACCACCTAGAGGGGTGGGATAGGGAGGGTGGGAAGAAGACGCAAGAGGGAGGAGATATGGGGATATATGTATATGTATAGCTGAGTCACTTTGTTATAAAGCAGAAACTAACACACCATTGTAAAGCAGTTATACTCCAATAAAGATGTTAAAAAAAAAATAATGCTGCTGTGAACATTGGGGTACATGTATCTTTTCAAATTAATGTTTTTGTTTTCTTCAGATATATACCCTGGAGTGGAATTGCTGGATCATATGGTAGTTCTATTTTTAGTTTTTTGAAGAACCTCCATACTGTTTCCCACAGTAGCTGCACCAATTTACATTCCCACCAACAGTATACAGGGGTTCCCTTTTCTCCAAATCCTCACCAACATTTGTTATTGTGGTCTTTTTGGTGATAGCCATTCTGACAGGTGTGAGGTGCTATCTCATTGTGGTTTTGATTTGCGTTTTCTGATGATTAGTGATGTTGAGCATCTTTTCACGTGCCTGTTGGTCGTCTGTTTGTGTTCTTTGGAAAAATGTCTATTCAGTTCTTCTGCCCATTTTTAAATCAAGTTGTTTGTTTTTTTTTTTTTAATATTGTTGTATGAGCTGTTTATATATTTTGGATATTGACCGTTTATCAGTCATATCATTTGCAAATATCTTCTCCCATTCAGTAGGTTGTCTTTTCATTTTGTCAATAGTTCTTTTGCTGTGCAAAAGCTTTTAAGTTTAAATAGGTCCCATTTGTTTAATTTTGCTTTTGTTTTCTTTGCCTTAGGAGAGAGATCCAAAAAAAAAAAAATTGCTACGATTTATACTGTTGTGGTTTTTTTTCTTGTCTTACCTCATTAGCTAGGACCTGCAATGTAATGCCAAAAAAAGCAGGGAAAATGGGTATAGTGATTGAACGGCATTCCTCAAAATTCATGTCTGCCTGGAAGCTTAGAATGTGAACTCATTTGGAAATTGAGTCTTTGCAGCTGTAACCAAGGATCCCGACGAGATAATACTGGATCAGGGTGGGCCCAAATTCCAATGAAAGCATTCTGATAAGGGCAGAAAGGACACACACAGCCACAAAGAAAAGAAGGTGATGTGAAGATGAAGGCAGAGGTTGTAGTAATGTATTTACAAGCCAAGGATTGCCAGTGACCACTGGAAGTTGGGAAAGAGGGACATGTCCCTGTTTCTCCCTCAGAGCTTTCAGGAGTAACCAACCCTGCCAATACCTTGCTTTTCGATTTCTGGTCTCCTGAAATGTGAGAATACATTTCTGTGTTTTAAGCCACCCATTTTGTGATTGATTGATTGATTGATTTTATAAATTTATTTATTTATTTATTTATTTATTTATTTATTTATTTATTTATTTATTTTTGGCTACGTTAGGTCTTCGTTGCTGCGCGCAGGCTTTCTCCAGTTGTGTCGAGGGGGCTTCTCACTGCGGTGGCTTCTCTTGCTGCGGAGCACTGGCTCTATGTGTGCAGGCTTCAGTAGCTGTGGCACGTGGGCTCAGTAGTTGTGACTCGCGAGCTCTAGAGTGCAGGATCAGTAGTTGTGGCGCATGGGCTTAGCTGCTCCTTGTGATTTATTATTACAGCCCAGGAAACTAGTGCAATGGGCATCTTTATCTTTTTTCTGGCATTACTACTGTATTTATTTATTTAATTTCTGTGTGTATGTGTGTGTGTGTGTGTTAGCTTTAAATCTGAGAGAACTTTTAAAAATTACATTCTTTTAAAAAATTATTTTGAATAGGCAATGTATTTAAATGGTTCAAATTTAAAAGGTATAAAAGGCTATACTCCAGCCACCCACTGGACACACTGTTCTGCCTCTTATTTTTTGCTTGTCACTAAATATAGCTCAGGGATTATTCTTGATCATTCTACAGATTCCTTGGTCATTTCTACAATTTCACAGTATTTTTATTTGTTGAATGTACCATAGTTTTTTAACTAATTCCTTACTGGTGGATATTTAGGATGTTCTCAATTTTTTTGCAGTTACAAATATTGCTCAGTGAATAATCTTATATGTTTGTACAATTATGAGTACATCACCAGGATAAATTCCTAGTAGTAGAATTCCTAGTAATTCCTAGGAATTGCTGTTTCAAAGAGCATGTGCTTTTGTAATTTTGATAGATATCGCCAAATTGTCCTCCATAGAGATCACAACAGTTTACACTCCAAATAGAAATATATGGGGGTGCTGCTCTCGGCCTTAGCGCCATCATCTGATAAACCTCCGCGCCATAGGAACGGAGTAGAGGAAGATGCGAATGCGCATGCCGAAGCGCAAAAGAAAGTTGAAGCAGATGTCCGAGTAAACTCTTACACCCACGGAAGCCACAGGAGCAGAAACAAGGGAAGCCAGAGGCCAGGGACACTGGTACAAATTGTTGGACTGCATGCCTACTGTCTAGAACTTGTCTCAATGGATCTGAAACATCTATGGCCATTCTGATGGCCTTGACCACCTTTGAGAGACCCACCTTGCTCTTATCAAAACAGCCTCTTTTGGTCCTTTGCCCTGGACCTGGGACATTCTGGACTAGTTCTGTTCTCAGTTGTGACTGAATGTAACATGTGTACAATAAATTGTCTCTCTTGCTATCTTAGCTGAAGAAAAAAATATATATATATGGGGGTGCTGGTCACCCACACTCTAACCAACGTAAGTCATACTTTTTGATCTATGCTAATCTGATAACAATAACAATGAGTTTTTTTTTCCTTTTTGATTTATAGGTGCTGTGTTGGGAAACTAGTCCTTTGTTCGAAATATGCTTTACAAATATTTTCCTTGATAATTTACTCTTTAATAACGTTTTCCACACTTTCTGATTTTGTGAATTCTTTTGTAAATTGTTTTTTTTCCCTTGGTGCTAGTATGTAGTTGTGATAGGTGTCAAGCCAGAAAAAAAGTAGAAATTTAGCATGCCTGAGAGATTGTATTTTCAAAGAATCCTTATGTGACTTCGGCAATCTTTAGTCAAAACTTGAAGGCTCTTATTCTGTGTTTCAGGTAGAATTTTAAATCTGAGAACGGTATCTTGATGGACACATAAGTTTTGCAAAGTTTTTTGCTTCGGCACGAGGAAAAAACTGTGGTCATTGTAAAAAAAAAAAAAAAAAGTAGAAATAACAATAAGCAGGAAAAACACCCTCTCAATCTCTTCCACTGTTAACACCAGGCTTTTTATGACATATACTTTTGGATATATGATTGCATATATATTTTGTTGTTTAAAAACGGGAACATACTATAGATACTTTAAACTTTTTCAACTAATCGTACAAATCTAAAAAATGTAATAGGTTAATAATATTCTATTATATGAATATAAAACAGTTATGTGGTCTGTCCTCAATTATTGCTGCACGCTCATCCTTTTCTTCATAGTTATTCATTATTGCCTATTCTCAACACTTGGCCTTGGCCGTCTGCTCTTCTCACTCAATATTATCTCCCCAGGTCATCTCATCCATGGTTTTCAGCTTCAATTATTAGATACATGCCAGTGACTTCCAAATTTACATCTCCTAAGCCTCTTCTGAGCCCCAGCCTAGGTATCTAACTGCCTATTTAGCACTTCTAATTGTGTCAAAGACACCTCCAACTCTGCATATCCAAGCTAGACAGAACTAATGAATCCCCTCTCCCCCAAACCTGGCAGTCTTCCAGTGTTCCCTGTCTAAGTGAATAGCAAGATCATCTGTCCCACTGAATAAGCCATAAACTTAGGAATCACCATTGCTGCATATTTCACCTCTCCCCTCTATCTACTGTATTACCAAACCATACCAGTTTTTCCTCTTAAATATCTCAAGTCTTTCTTGTCTTACTGTTTTCAATGCCAGCGTCTTAGTCTCTGCTATGATCTTTGGCCAGACCAGCTGGTTTCCTGGACCCAATCAGGTATTTTTTGTTAGATACAATAAAAATAAGTTACTGGAAAAAATGAAATAATTAACAAAGGTATACAAAGTACAAGCCTCACATTTTATTAGATTTAACAGACATAAAACTGCTCTGTCAAATTGGTATAAAAGTTTCTGAACACTCTTGATGTTTGCACGTAACTTGATGTGTTGCATCCCCAGTGCTTAGCACAATGCCTGGCATATAGAAGACATATAGAATAAATAAATTAAGAAGTATTTGTGAAACGAAAGATATAACTTTGGCAATTTGGGGACATTTAAGTTGTTTCCAGTGATTGGCCATTTTGAATACTATGAGAATGTTCTCATAGTATAGTTAAGTCTTCATTTCTTTCTTTTTTTTTAATTGAAGTATAGTTGATTTACAGTGTTGTGTTAGTTTCTGGTGTACAGCAAAGTGATTCAGTTATATATATATATATATATATATACACACACATATATATATTCTTTTTCATATTCTTTTCCATTATGGTTTATTACAGGATACTGAATATATTTCCCATTCTATATATAGTAGTTTGCATCTGCTAGTCCCAAACTCCTAATCCAACCCTCCCCCGACTCCCTTCCCCCTTGGCAACCACAGGTCTGTTCTATGTCTGTGAATCTGTTTCTGTTTCGTAGATAAGTTCATTTGTGTCATAGTTTAGATTCCACATATAAGTGATATCATATGGTATTTGTCTTTCTCTTTCTGACTTACTTGGTAAATTGGGAGGTTGGGATTGACATATACTCTACACACTACTGTATATAAAATAGGTAACTAATAAGGACCTACTGTGTAGCACAGGGAACTCTACTCGATTCTCTGTAATGACCTATATGGGAAAAGAATCTAAAAAAGAGTGGATATATGTATGTGTATAACTGATTCACTTTGCTGTACCCCTGAAACTAACACAACATTGTAAATCAACTATACTCCAATAAAAATAAAATAAAATAAAAAATACGGGTGTTCCCTGGCTGTCCAGTGGTTAGGACTCCGTGCTTCCACTGCAGGGGGCCTGGGTTCAATCCCTGGTGGGGAACTAAGATCCCTCAGGCCACGCGACACAACCAAAATAAATAAATAAATAAATAAACTAAAAAATAATAATAATAATAACCCTGTCAACCATAAGTTTGTTTTCTACATCTGTGACTCTATTTCTGTTTTGTAAATAAGTTCATTTGTACCATATTTTAGATTCCACATATAAGCGATATCATATGATATTTGTCTTTCTGTGTCTGACTTACTTCATTCAGTATGGCAATCTGTAGGTCCATCCATGTTGCTGCAAATGGCATTATTTCACTCTCTTTTATGACTGAGTAATATTGCATTGTACATATGTACCACATCTTCTTTATCCATTCATCTGTCGATGGACACTTAGGTTGCTTCCATGTCTTGGCTATTGTAAATAGTGCTGCAATGAACATTGGGGTGCATGTATCTTTTCGAATTATGGTTTTCTCTGGATATATGCACAGGATTAGAATTGCTGGATCATATGGTAGCTCTATTTTCAGTTTTTTAAGGGACCTCCATACTGTTCTCCATAGTAGCTACACCAATTTACATTCCCACCAACAGGGTAGGAGGGTTCCCTTTTCTCCACACCCTCTCCAGCATTTGTTATTTATAAGTCTTCATTTCTTTAGGATCAATTCCTATATATAAAATTGCTATATCCAGGGTGGATACATTTTTTAAAAAATTTTTATTGGGGTATAATTGCTTTACAATGGTGTGTTAGTTTCTGCTTTATAACAAAGTGAATCAGTTATACGTATACATATATCCCCATATCTCTTCTCTCTTGCGTCTCCCTCCCATCCTCCCTATCCCACCCCTCTAGGTGGACACAAAGCACCGAGCTGATCTCCCTGTGCTATGCAGCTGCTTCCCACTAGCTATCAGTTTTACATTTGGTAGTGTATATATGTCCATGCCACTCTCTCACTTCGTCCCAGCTTACCCTTCCCCCTCCCCGTGTCCTCAAGTCCATTCTCTAAGTCTGCGTCTTTATTCCTGTCCTGCCCCTAGGTTCTTCAGAAACTTTTTTTTTTTTTTAGATTCCATATATATGTGTTAGCATATGGTATTTGTTTTTCTCTTTCTGACTTACTTCACTCTGTATGACAGACTCTAGGTCCAAGGGGTGGATACATTTTTTAAAGAGGTTTTTTTTGGAAATTCCCTGGTGGTCCAGTGGTTAGAACTCGGTGCTTTTACTTTGGGGGCCCGGGTTCCATCCCTGGTTGGGGAACTAAAATCCCTCAAGACACGAGGCGTGGCCACAATATTTTTTTAAAAAAGGTTTTTGTTAAGCTAAATTGCCTTCTAGAAAGACAGCATCCCCATCGATATTGAATGGGAAAGCTCATTTCTGTTCCTTAGGAATAGGCCTCCTTCTCTGTTAAGCTCCTTCAATCAATTTGACTGTTTCAGTCTTGGCCTCTGTCTTCAGGCAGCTTTGAGGTGGGGAGGCACAGCTTATCTTCCACTTGTCCCCAGTCTGCATCCCAGAGACTGGCTCACCTATGTGGTATTTACCTTTGTCCCACCTAGAGCCGTTTGGGGTGGGCTGGAGGAGGCAGGAAGGACCTTGGCCCTTCAGCTGTCCTGGTTCTTTGGCTCTTCGTGGATCCTGATCAGATTTCCCATTGTGTCTCCTTCTTTACTTTAGCATGCAGTAGAAGTTTTGGCTTTTGCACCCTAGGAAGGTTATTATATCTGACTCACACCATTTTGGGATTTCTGTCTAGGCAATAAAGGTACCTCTTTGCAAGGCTATCTATTTCCTATTTGCTTTCAGATGGACCAGTTTGACTGAAGCTTGTTCTTTCCTGCAAGAATTATATTCCAGAAGTGGCCTATTATATGACTTAGAATAGTTTTTGACTTTGAGATACAGAAAAAAACAATTCAAACAAATTTATTGTCTTATGTAACCGAAAGTTCAGCATAGGGTGGGTTTCAAACTGCTAAACATCAGCAATGGCTCATTTATGTCATTATAGACCCAGGTTTATTCCTCTCTTCATCTGCTGTTATCAGTAGAGGCTTCATCCTAAGACGGGCTTCTTGTGGTGGCAGGGAAGCTGCCAGTAACTGTGGAGAGCACCAGAGACTTCCTTGGTGATTTCTTGGAATAGAGGCAGGGAGGGTCTTTCAACTAAAATGAAATAAATATTTTCCCTTAGTCTGATTGGAACAACCTAAGTCATGTGTTCACATCTAAAATTTTCTAAAATCCTCTAAAGCTTTAGGTTTGATAGGCACAAAGTCAGTGTTCCAAGTTACAGCAGTTTTAACGAGCTCCTTTGTAACCACAGAATAAGACTTGTTACTTCCCAGCCAGGGATAGAAGAATCCTCATGGCATTCCATACTGTAAGGTCTATCATTGCCACCCCTCCCCTTTTCCATATCAATTTATATATTAGTTAGGACTCTGGTTTGCAAGTGACAAATACCCAACTCAAACTGGCTTAAAGAAAATGGGAATTTATTTACACATGGAACTGACAGGGCTGTGGAATAGACTGGTTTGGGGCATGCCTGGATATAAGGGCTCAAGTGATGTCATCTACGTCCTCGTTTTCTCTCTAATAGGTTTCCTCCATTTGGTAGTCATGAGGGCCACCAGAAGCTCAAGACTCACGTGTTATCAGCTTAGCAACCTTGGCAGAAAGAGAGCATCTTCTCTGATAAGTCTGGCAGAAAAATCCCAGAGAAGATTCTGATTGGCTCTGTCCTCATTCCTGAATCAACTACTGTGACCATGGGAATGGAATATTCTGACTGGTCATGTGTCTACTATGGTCAGGGGAGGCAGATCAGCCACACCTAAACTATTTAGAAGTGGTTCCCTTCTGGAAAAGGGTTTGGTTACTGGAAGAAGGCAGGATGAATGCTGGGAAGGCAAAAATAACAGCTGCTCACTATAATGGTATTTTAGCCATTCGAAGGAGGTCAATTTGGCTAGAGCAGTGGCTCTCAAACTGTGGTCCCCAGACCTACTGAATCAGAAACTCAGCAATCTGTGTTTAATAAACCCACCAGGTGATTCTGATACAGGATAAAGTTTGAGATCCAGTGATAAAGAGGTTTCCCTCAGGGGCTATGGAAGTGCAATGGAGCTAGCAATTAATTCTGGGTATGGGGGTATTTCTTAGGGGAGGTGGAATCTATTTGGGTCCTAAAGTAGGAGGTGGACCTCATGTGTGAGGAAATTTCCATTTCGTACTCTCTAACTTCCTACTTTTCTTTTTCACTGAAGCCTGGCTAATGCCAATTTACCATATTTATCCTGCCTCTTTGAGCCACTGTGACTCATCTTTTCTTTCTCCTAGAATATCCTTCTTTTTCTCCTCACTGGTTCAAACTCTAGCCATCCTTGAAGGTTCAGCTCAAACTTTTGTCTTTTCCAGGAAATCTTACCTGATAATCTCAATTTTCACATGCTTAATGATTCCTTATATACCAGGTACCATGGTAAGTACTGGAATTGCTTAAATGAATTATACTCCCTGGTTTAAAGGCTATACGCATATTTTTAAAGATGCCATTAGAATGCCCTCTAAAAACGGCTCTACCAGTTTACATATTCACCAGCATGTGAGGCTGCTTAGTTCCCCACATGCTCATCACCACTATAGACAGTATCAGTCTTTCTCATTTTTTAAAAAAATTTATTTATTTATTTATTTATTTATTTATTTATGTTTGGCTGTGTTAGGTCTTCGTTTCTGTGCGAGGGCTTTCTCTAGTTGTGGCGAGCGGGGGCCACTCTTCATCGCGGTGCGCGGGCCTCTCACTATCGCGGCCTCTCTTGTTGCGGAGAACAGGCTCCAGACGCGCAGGCTCAGTAATTGTGGCTCACGGGCCCAGTTGCTCCGCGGCATGTGGGATCTTCCCGGACCAGGGCTCGAACCCGTGTCCCCTGCATTGGCAGGCAGATTCTCAACCACTGCGCCACCAGGGAAGCCCTCAGCTTTTTATTATTGCTATTTGCTTGATATATGTTTTTCCACCCTTTTACTTTCAACCTATTTGTATCTTTGAGTCTAAAGTGTGTGTCCCATAGACAAAATATATTTGGAGATATATTTTTATCTATTTTGATGATCTGTGCCTTTTGACTGGATTCTTTAATCCATTCACATACAATGTTATTATTTATGTGATTGGATTTATTTCTGCTGTTTTACTTTTAATTTTCTGTTAGTCTCATAACTATTTCCCTCCTTTATTGCTTTCTTCTGTATCATGTGGATGTTTTCCTACTGTAATATCTTAATTCTTTTAATAATTTTTTTCATTATATAGATATTTTTGAATTATTTTCTTAGTTGTTGCTCTAGGGTTTACCATGTACATTTTAACTTTTCAGAATCCATTCAGATTTATACTGACTTATTTGTAGTGATATTTAAAAGCATTACTCTTGTGTAGCTCTAGTGCCTCTTCCCCTTTTTGGTGCTTTTAAAATAACGTTACCTTATATATGTTACAAACCCCAAAATATATTGTTATAAGTATTACTTTATATAATTTTATGTCTTTTAGGGAAGCTGAGAGAAGAAAGGACAGCAAGTGTATATTTATAGAGTTTGTTATAGTAATCTTCTTATTTACCATTTTTGGTTCTCCTCATTTGTTCCTGTGTTTTCAAGTTACCACCTGGTGTCATTACCTTACTGAAATACAAATTTGCTTCCATTCACTTCCTTCTATTATTGTCAAATAGATTACATTTCTATGTGTTGTAGGCCAACAAAACAATTATATACCTGTTGTTTTAAAAGTTGATTTTTAAATCACTTAAGAGAAGAAAGAAGAATAAATAGGCATTTATATTGTCTTTCATAATTACCTTTACTGGTATCTTTGCTTTTTCATAAGGATTTGAATTACTGTCTGCAGTCTCTTGTTTTCCACCTTAATAACTTCCTTTTGCATTTCTTATAAGATAGGTCTTCTTGCAACAAATTCTCAGTTTTTGTTTGTTTGGACTGTCTTTATTTCACTTTCATTTTTGAAAGATAGATTTGCTGGATAGAAGATTCTTGGTTGACAATTTTTTTCCTTTAATACTTTGAATATGTCATTCCAGTGCCTTTTGGCCCCCATTGTTTCTGATGAGAAATCAGTATGCGATGAGTTGTTTTTGTACTGCTGCTTTCAAAATTCTTTTTGTCTTTGTCTTTCAACATTTTTACTATGATATGTTTGTGTGTGGATATATTTGTGTTTACATGACTTGGTCGAGCTTCATGTACGTGTAGAATAATGTTTTTCATCAAATTTGGAAAGCACTTGGACATTATGTCTTCAATTTTTTTTTTTTTTTCTGCTCTTTTCTCTGTCTCCTCTTTCCTCTTCTTCTGGTACTTACATTATGCATATGTTGGTGCACTTACTGGTATCCAACATTTCTCTGAGGCTCTGTTAACTTTTCTTCATTCTTTTTTTCCCTCTGTTCTTTGGGTTGCATAATTACCATTGGTCTATCTTCAAGAGAGCTGATTCTTTCTTTTGTTAGTTCAAACCTATTGTTGAGCCCCTCTAGTGAACTTGTCATTTTAGTTATTGTGCTTTTTTATCTCCACAATGTTCATGTAGTTCTTTTTAAAAGTTACTTCTCTCTCTTTATTGACATTCTCTATTTGTTGCAATGTTGTCATACCTTTGTCTACTTCTTCTAGCATGGTTTTCTTTAGCTCTTTCAATATGTTTATAATGGTTATTATGAAATCTTTGTCTGTTAAATCCAATATCTGGGCCCTCTCACAGCCAGTTCCTGTTGCCTATCTATTTTCCTATGTATGAGTTAGTCACACATCCTGTTTCTTTGTATGTCTTGTAATTTTTTGTCATTGAAAACTGGACACTTAAGGTAATATACTGTAGCAAATCTGATACTGATTCTCCTTCTCCCCTGGGACTTGTTTGTTGTTGTTTATTTATTTATTTGTTTAGTGACTTAACTATTTTAGTGAAGTCTGTTGCCCCTGCAGTGTGCAGACTCTGTACTTACTCCTTAGAGATTATAGCCTTCAATGTGCACAAGTTGCTCTGGGATGACAGTGTTTTAGCAGTGCTCTCTTTGACTGTCTCTTTCTCTGATCTCTCTGTTAAGCTGTCTGCCTCTGTTGGTATCACATCCAGCTTTTAGGCTGATTTCTCTATTGTTTCGGACATAAATTTCTTTATAATCTGGTCCAATTCAATTTGGGCTCCTTGGCTGGTGTACTTTTTGAGACTAGTCTCTGACATGTCATCTGTCCCCAGGAGGCTATTTTAACTTTTTCTTTCCCTGGTTCTCTCTGTTAAACTTGCTGATCTACCAGTTTAGCTTGCTGATATTATGAAGCTATCAGCCTTCCTCTTAATTTCTTACCCAATTTCTCCATTATTTCTGAGATTGCCAGTGTAGGTTTGAACTTCCCTACACTGTTTTAAATAAAGTCATTTCCTCTGAGGAGAGCTTAAGAGCTCTCTGTTGTTATGACTGCCTTCCTCCCTAGGCAAAATCTCTGAGGCACTGCTCCAGAGCAGGTGTTGGGGACAGTGGCCCATTTCTTTTGGAATGACAACTCTGCTTATGAACAGGACTTTGGGTGGGGGCAGTAGCCTCTGGTCTTCTTGGCTTGCCTCTCCTGGAGTAAAATCTCTGTCCTACCAACAGATTGGGACAAGGGCAATTAGGGCCACAGTATTTTTGGCCTGCTTCATCTGGGATTGAGCCTCCAATTTATGAGTGTGGTCTGGGCTTAAGAAGGGAGCCCTAAACCTCTGTGCTGCACTTGCCTGAAATTTAGCCTCTATAGCACAGAGCTGGGAAGGAACAGAAATGTTGGTGGCCCATCCTTCTTGATGGGGGGGATGCCATATCCCTTGGGAGTTAGGGGAAGAGGGAGCCCCATCCTCTTATCAGTAGCAACTGGAGTAGAGCTTCCATCACACTGAGATTGGTGGGAGTGGCAAGTGAGTGGGCCATGGGTAAACTGCCACAAACTCTCACTTCTTATCAAGATTTAGTAGATTTTCTTGAATAAATATTTCTTCATTTGCCATCTAAACTTAGGACAATTTACAGACACTTTAAATGATTGTTTTTTAAAAATAATTTTCACCAGTATGTTTGGTTCACTGGGGAGTATGTCTATAGAACTCTTCATGCTTCCACTCTTGAAGTGGATCTTTTTCTGGAATTGCTTTTGTAGCTGGTATGTAAACTCTACACAGAATGTATAGGGGTAAGGAATTCATAAGATGAAAATCCTGAAGGTAAAGGATTATTCTCATTTTATGCTTGTGGAAACTATTATTATCGCTTAAATTAGAGTTCAAGTCAAAATTCTATTGTTTCTAAATCCCAGGTCTTTGTTCACTGATTGATATATCATGCTTTTTTTTTTTTTAAATTATTATTTATTTATTTATTTTTGGCTGTGTTGGGTCTTCGTTTCTGTGCGAGGGCTTTCTCTAATTGTGGCAAGCGGGGGCCACTCTTCATCGCAGTGAGCGGGCCTCTCACTATCGCGGCCTCTCTTGTTACGGAGCACAGGCTCCAGACGTGCAGGCTCAGTAATTGTGGCTCACGGGCCCAGCTGCTCCGCGGCATGTGGGATCTTCCCAGACCAGGACTCGAACCCGTGTCCCCTGCACTGGCAGGCAGATTCTCAACCACTGCGCCACCAGGGAAGCCCTATCATGCTTTTGATTTGTATTTTTAATGAATTGAGACCCCAATCTTCAGAAAACAAATGCATTAGTTATGTTGGCTACATAAAAAATTACCCTAAAACCTAATGGCGCAAAACAAAAATATACTTAAAAAAAATATTTTATTTATTTATTTATTTATTTTTGGCGACATGGGTCTTCGTTGCAGCATGCAGGATCTTAGTTGCAGCATGCAGGCTTCTTAGTTGTGGCATGTGTTGCAACATGCAGACTTCTTAGTTGCAGCATGCGAACTCTTAGTTGCGGCTTGCATATGGGATCTAGTTCTCTGACCAGGGATCAAACCAGGGATCCCTGCATAGGGAGCTTTTAGTCTTACCCACTGGACCACCAGGGAAGTTCCAAAACTATACTTTTTTATCCTTACCATTTCCATGGATAAGGAATTCATAACTGGGTAGTTCCTCCTTAGGGTCCGTCATGAGATTGCTTTCAGGATATTGATTTAAGCTGCAGTCATTTATGCTTCACTGTGGCTGGAGGTTCTGTCTCCCAAGTGGCTCAATGAAATGGCTGCCAATTTGGTGGTAGTTGTTGGCTGGAGGCTTTGATTTCTCTCCTTATGGGCCTCTCAAAGGCTGTTTGGATGTCCTCATGACATAGCAGCTGGCGTTCCCTGGTATGAGTAATCCAAGGGAGAGAAGGGAGGGTCAGTCAGAGGCTACCCTTTTCATGACCTAGCCTTGGAAGTCACATAGCATCACTTGCACCACATTCTATTCATTAGAAACAATCTGCTAAGTCTGACCTACATTCAGAGGAAGTGGAATCAGGCTCCACCTTGTGAAGTGAAATGTATCAAAGAATTTGTGGACAGGTTTAGAAACCACCTTAACAAGAAGAGGCAAACAGATTTCTGGTCACCATTGCACTAGCTTTGACAAAAACTCAGAAAAATAACTGCTTGTTTTTTTTTGTTTTTGTTTTTTTTTCACACACACACACTGTATTTTATTTTTACAAGAGATAAATAGACTAACACCAAGCATTGTACATGGATGACCACAACAAAAGCAACAATGATTGCAATTACCAAACAGGAAACACACTCATACTATGTCATAATATTGACATTCAGTCCAGTAATCCTCCACTGTAACAGCTCCTTTACTTTGCAGTGAAAATTGATTTCTATATTCTTTGCCTCTGAGTCCTTGTGGGATTTTTTTTTTTTTAATTCAGACAGAAAGTCACAAAAATTGTACTCATCCTCATCAGTTCACTCAGTCCCATGTAATTAATTTTTTTTTCATCTTGATCTTTTGTTAGCACTTTTATGAGTTCATCAGTTTTTCATTAGAGTTCTGAAAATGCTTATTCATTCAGTTCAGCAGTACAGTCAGTTACCAGAAACCTGTACTTGTCAGAGTCTTTTCCATGAATTTCTTGAAGATGAAAGCCTTTTATAGGAACATATTTGCAAAAGCATCAGAGTACACCCAGAACTGTCTGTAAATGACAAAAGACTTAAAAATGACCACGGTTAAAGATTTGATGAAAGTTCATAATAATGCAGTTGACAAGAAAATTAGGTATTTTTGAGATATACATTTTAAAGTAATAACTAGGATTATTACTTATAACATTATACCAGAACATATAAGATTTTCAGAAATTTCATGTAATGTCTGAAACATTTATATTAACATATTTCCATACATATTTCCATACAAATACAAATATAAGATTTTTAGAAATTTCATATGTCTGAAACATTTATATTAACATATTTCCATACATATTTCCATACAAATACAAATATAAGATTTTTAGAAATTTCATGTAATGTCTGAAACATTTATATTAACATATTTCCGTACAAATAACCCAATGAAAGTTTAGTATTAGTTGTTTTGTTTGTTTTTTTATACTGCAGGTTCTTATTAGGCATCAATTTTATACACATCAGTGTATACATGTATACAAGTCTGACCTACATTCAGAGGAAGTGGAATCAGGCTCCACCTTGTGAAGTGAGATGTATCAAAGAATTTGTGGACAGGTTTAGAAACCACCTTAACAAGAAGAGGCAAACAGATTTCTGGTCACCATTGCACTAGCTTTGACAAAAACTCAGAAAAATAACTGCTTTTTTTTTTTTAATATTTATTTATTTATTTGGTTGCACCAGGTCTTAGTTGTGGCAGGAGGGCTCCTTAGTTGCGGCATGTGAACTCTTAGTTGCAGCATGCACGTGGGATCTAGTTCCCTGACCAGGGATCGAACCCAGGCCCCCTGCATTGGGAGCACGGAGTCTTATCCAATGTGCCACCAGGGAAGTCCCAACTGCTTGTTTTCTTGAGTTAGTTTCTAAAATTCTATATATGTTATACCTGGGTACACACCTTATAGTCTGGCATGAATGCTGCAAAATTCAAGTATCAGAACTAAGTATTCTCGATGTTTATGTTCTATTGCAGGACATGAAATGTTGTGGGATTTCTCAAACTTTCATCATGGCCCTGTGTCTATCCCAGTCGTTGGATTTGGATTCTAAAGACAGAAGGAAGGCAATGGTTGCCCCCAAATCCTATTTATTAGGACAGTTGCAATTGAGATGAAATGGTGATGAGATTCTTTATGTCATTGAAACAAAGCCCCATTTATGTTAACAAATCACAGGAAACAGTTTGTGATGACTCTTCTTTTTCTAACACGTTCAGGCATTGAGCTGTGGCTATGCTGAACAGGCAGAAGCTGAGCTTTGGATAGAGCTGCTCAGGACTTGTCTGGCCAATCAGAAAACAGAGTGGGTAAAAGTAGAGGATGGGGAATTGTAAAATAGAGTAATGGTGAGAAGAGGATGTGGGGTAGGATACCTTTTTTTTTCTGTTAAGAATATTGACATTTTTAGATGGGAATGAGAATTTCCGTAAGTGGTCCAAAGAGACTAGATGACATAGAAGCTTGGCATAAAAGCACGAATACAGTAGTCTCTAAGGGTAAAAATATATTTTGCTTTGGAATGCCATGAATATTGGTGAGCATCTTTCAGTTTACAGGAGATTTCCAGGCTCACATCTTATAGGCAAGCTAATCTAGTCCCCTCCCTTATAAGAAATTGAAATCCAGTGAGATTAGTATCAGAGCAGGGACTAGAAAGGTAACTCTTCTGATTCCTAATCTAGGGTTTTATTCCGTGTTCTATATTGCCGTAAGGGGTTTATAAGGCTTTGCATTATCTGGTTCCTTGCTATCTCAACTTTGTTCTTTCTTTACATCACTTCACCTCAGCTGAGCTGGCTTTCATGTTATTCCTCAAACGCACCCAACATGCTCCGGTCCCAGGGCTTTTGCACTTGATGTGTCCTCTATTGGAAAGCTCTTCTTCCAGATCTCTGCGTGACTTTCCTCCTCCCTTCCTTTATATCTCTGCTTAGCTGTCACCTCACCAGGGAGGACTTCTCTGATTACCTTATTGAAAGCATTACCCAGCCCCTGCTTCATCATTTTCCCTTACATGCTTTATTTTCCTTTAAAGAAGTGATTACAGTTAAATGAGATCATATGGGTGGGCCCTAATCCAATATGACTGGTGTCCTTATAAGAAGAGGGAGAGACACCTGGGATGTGTAGGCATACAGAAAAGCCCACATGAGGACATGGCAAGAAGGTGGCCAGCTGCCAAGGAGAGAAGGCTGAGGAGATACCAAACCTGTCCACACCTTGATTTTGGACTTTCAGCCCCCAAAACTGTAAGAAAATAAGTTCCTGTGGTTTAAGCCACCCAGCCAGTGGTATTTTGTTATGGCAGCTCAAGCTGACTAATACAGCCTGTAAGTATTCCCCGTTCCCCTCCACTCATCTCCTCTGTCTCCTCTTACTCATGCTGTTGCAGCCTTATTGGCTTGCTGTTTCTCAAATATGCCAAGCTGGCTTTCACCTCAGTGCTTTTCTGTTTTACATTTACTCTGCCTGTAATACCCTTCCTCCTGGATATCTCTCCTGCTTATTCCCACACTTCATTCAGATATCTGCTCACATGCTGCCTTCTTAGTGATGCCTTTCTTGACCATCCTATTTAAATTATAGCTTCTGTCACCTCCTGGTTCCCTATGTCCTGATCCCTATGCTTATTTTTATCCATAGCACTTAACACCATCTGACATACTACATACTTACTTGTTTATTGTCTGTCACCCCAATCAAGGCTGTAGGTGTCATGAGGGCAGGAGTTATTGTTGCTGTCTGGTTTGCCACTGACCCTTTGGTACCCAGAAGGGTTCCTGGCATAGAGTAGGCCCTCGAGTAATATTTGTTGGATCAGTTAATGAATGAACAAATGGTACTGGCCCATAGGTAGACAAATAGATTGGTAGGATAGACTAGAGAGTCCATAAATCCATTTTTATATACAGGAATTTAATAATGTTTGATTGTTGTTTTTTAAGGGGAAGGAGCATTTCAGTGAAGGGGGAAAATGGTGGTTTACTTAATATCTGGAAACTTCATGATGGATCTAACACATTTGGAAGAAAACAAAGGTAGGTTGCTACTTCATGTCACAAGAAGAATACATCTTAAATTAATTGAACATCTAACTGTAAAAAATAAAGTTATAAAATTGTAAGCAAAAATATAGAAATTTTAGAAGAATTTTTATATAATTTCCAGGTGTATATGCTTCTGGGGGTGAGATGAGCCTTCTTAGACCAGAAACAAACAAAACAAAAACCCACACCATTTAGAAGTCATAAAGGAATAGATGACAAATTTGATTACGTATAAATTTTATAATGGCAAAAGACACTCAGAAACAAAATATCAATGTGGAGAAACCAATTGCAACATATTTGACAAAGGGTTATATTCCTTATATACAAGCACCATCTCCTGATAAAAAAAAGAGACAATCAGGGCTTCCCTGGTGGCGCAGTGGTTGAGAATCTGCCTGCCAATGCAGGGGACACGGGTTCGAGCCCTGGTCTGGGAAGATCCCACATGCCGCAGAGCAACTGGGCCTGTGAGCCACAATTACTGAGCCTGCGCGTCTGGAGCCTGTGCTCCGCAACAAGAGAGGCCGCGATAGTGAGAGGCCCGCGCACCGCGATGAAGAGTGGCCCCCACTTGCCGCAACTAGAGAAAGCCCTCGCACAGAAACGAAGACCCAACACAGCCAAAAATAAATAAATAAATAAAATTAAAAAAAAAAAAAAGAGACAATCAGCTCATTAGAAATACCAGCAAAGAATATTAAAGGTTTTTTTTTTACCCATCAGGGTCATTCACCCTTTCATCAAATATACACTGATTTTCTACTGTGTGCCAGGTATCGTTCTAGGTATTTGAGATAAAGCACTGAAGAAAACAGACAAATATCCCTAACATCATAGAGCTCATGTTCTAGTGGAGGGAGATAGATAAGAAATAATAAGAGCTAAACTATATGGTATGTTAGAAGGTGATATGTGCTATAGAAATAAAGCCATGTAAGGGGGCAACATAAAGGAAATGAATTTAAGAAGTTAGTTTGCCCAACTCTAGGGAAATGAATTAGAAAACCTAGATGAAATGGATGCTTTTCTGGGAGAATGTAAATTATAGGAATGATTGTGGAGGAAAGAGAAAAATTGTAATCAAATTATATATCATAAAATATCTAGAGAAAGTTGTTCAAGAGCAGCCGCTAGAGAAAGCACCAGAAGAGATATTTCAAAGGTGAATTCTACCAAACTTAGAAAGCAGACAGGTCCACTGATTTTTAAACTACGTCAGGTTAGAAAAAGAAGTGAGGTTGTGGAGAAATGGTCATTCTTTTACATATTTAGTGACAGTGGGAATTTGTATAGGCTTTTTGGAAAGTATTCTGTCAATATCTAGTAAAATTAAATATCTATCTATCTATCCATGTCCTTTAATCTAGCTGTCTCACTATTGGGATCCTTGCCTTTGGAAATAAAAATATTAGTTGGTAAGGCTGTTTGTATAAAACAATGTTTGTAAGTATCAAAAAGACTGAAAACAACTTTAATGTTCAGCAGGTTGAATAACTGATGATAGAGTCATACTGTGAATCTTATGCAACTATTAAAAAAAAGAGGATTTATATGGTTTACTTGGAGAAATGACAGTAATCAGGAAAGCAAATAGCAGGGCAATGTGTAAATCTTTGGGAAAAAAAGAATGAAGAACATGTCCCATTACATGCAATTAACACGTTTGGGTATGTTTGTATGAATATAAAGAAATATATGGAAGGAAATAATCACACTTTAACATTGGTTATTTGGAGTTTTGGGAGAGCTTCTTGGCTTTTTCTTTGTTGTTTTTGGCTTGTTGCCTCTATCAGGACTTTAAGTTTGAAAAGAAAATCCAGTAAGATATATTTTATAAAAGACTTTTCTTTCAGCCTTTTCTATGCTTAATGTGAATAAAAGAAATGCATCTACTTGGGTTCTAGCAGTTGCTCGTAGGTGATGTGAACTGCATGGTATCCAAGGGGCAGGACTTGTGTATTCTACCAGATTTTGCCCAATGATTGAATTTTTTTGTTGGTGTAGTAGAGGTACTTTGAGAAGTTACTCAAATTCTCTCAACCCAAGGTTTTTAATCGGTAAAAAATATCTACCACATTAGGTATTTTTATTATGAAACGACTCAAAGGATTTTCCAGGTGTTAAGTTTTAGCTCAGTTAGCTTTAATTGAATTCAAATTTCCTGACGTTTTCAGTGGCTATGATATGCCTCGCATCATTGCAAATTTATATCTATTGATTTGATATTGAAATATTAAGTATTTCTATATCTATGTTTAGAGGATAAAGGCAGGCGAAATCTTAACCATACAAAGCATTACGATATCCAATGCCAGATGAATACTATGTATTTTAATGTATTATTGAAGGCAAAAATGATCAGGGAAGACTTCATGGAGCTGAGACAATGCAGGTCTTACATATGCGCATGATTTGAACAGGACAATACAGGACAGGCACCGAACAGGCAGAGGCGCTGACACCGGTGCCCGAGTTTTGCCGGGCAGGCCTGCAACGCCACACGAGAGAGCGCCCCCTTCCGGAACCGAGTTCCTCGTGCCCCTTTCTCGTGCCTCCGGGCGAGCGCGGTGCCGGCGGTACGCAGGCGCCGCGAGCAGCTGAGGGCTCGCAAAGGCTCGACAGGAGCGCATGCGTGCGGCTCTTTGGAGGCGGTAGCTTCTTCGGCGTCGAGACTGGAGGCTGAGTCTAAACTGTGTGGGGCGCAAATGGGATCCGGCTGTTAGTCGGGTAGGCATAGGTAGGACGGCTGCCTTGTGGGGAGCAGGGGGCTGGAAGGCGGGAGCCTGTAGCGTGGAGGTCCGGAGCCTTTGCTTTGCAATCCGGGCCGACTATTGTATCTGTGTCGCAGCGGCTGCGCACAAAATGGCGGCGGGCTGACGGCGGGGGCGGGAGGAGGTTGGGGGACCCCCGGGATGGGAAGGGAGCTCGGCTGCCTCGCCACCGCGTCGTTTCACCGCACTGCCCCCGGAGGGCCGGGTCGGGGCCCGTGCTAGGACCCTACTTCAGGAAGAGCCGCCTGACGCCGTTTGCACTGGGCGGAGGAAGGAAAACAGCCCTTTGGCAAGGCCGTGGCGGCCCCTTCCCCATCCGCGCAGGGCCTGCCGAGAGCGCACCAGGCCTGACAGCCGGAGGAAGCGGTGGTGAGGGAGCATCGCGGAGGGAGTAACCATTCCCGTCGGGCCTGGAAGAGAGGCGGTGGAGCTCGAGCTGAGCCCTTTGGCGAGCGATATTGTGCAAGAAGCGTGGAGAGAAGAGCGTATTTGTGTTTGGGGCTGGGGAAGGGGGAGTTGGGGTGAAGAGGGAATCTACGATCCAGCGGCTTTTGCTGGTCGGGGTTTCCTCTGCCTGCGTTGTGCGGGCCTGAAGGCAAAGAGAGTGTCACCTCTGTGCGGGATACCGAGGGCTCGTGAACTGCTCTGATACTTATTTGCAAATTACTCAGAGGAATCCAGAATGCGGATCGTTAGTGATTTAGTTTTGCGTGATTCCTAGCTTGGGCCCCGTTCTGTTCAAGGTGGGGGGAGAATGTGTACCACACACAAGAATCCTGGAGGACATCTGAAACAGATCTTTTGTTGTTTGGGATAACTGTGAATAAGGGAGACATATTATTACAAGATCTTTAGTTGAAGTAGACAACGAAGGCTGCCTCAAGCTATTTTCTCTTAATTTAAAAATTTGCTCTGAGGCAAAATTTGGGGGGAAAGTAATATTTTAATCTGGAGGAGTTCTGAAGAAAAATTTGTTAGCAGGATCCGGCGACTTATGTTGATTCAAATTCTTTTTCTAACCAGCTTTGGAATTGTGCACAAAAATTTTTTTTTCTTTATTTGTTGTAAAGGCTTAACTCATTTTTCAAGGATGTTTGCTGGCTCAGATTTGCAATTAAAATTGATAACCTGAAAAACAGTTTACAAAAAAAGTGAGTTTAATGAAGTTTATACAGAAAAATGAACGCATAATTTACATTATTTCAACATAGCTTTAAATATTGTTGATGATTAGGTATTCTAGACTTAGTGGGCTTATGTTGCATTCTTTTTCCTTTTGACAGCATTTCATATACACTTTATATTCTCATACTCGGTGATATACACTTAAATAATCATGTGAAATTAACATGTTATTACACAGAAATAATGCTGGGCCTTCTTGATTGTGTTGGAACCAAGTGAGGGTAAAGATAAAACAGTTGGAAGAAACCACAGAATCTCGTTCGTTTTTATTAACTAGTTTTCATGTCACACATATCTATTACCTTGAGTAGTGGTTGTATTTTAGTTTTGTAATCTCTTGTATTTTGTTATGGAGAGTGTATACAGCATATACTCAGGTTTAAAAAAATACTTCTTACAATCAGTGATCACTTTGTACTTCATGGCTGTCTTAAAAATTTTCTCTTGGGTGCTCTTAGGAAGGTGATCTCTGGAAATTTTTTTTATGTAGTGAAAGAAAATGAGAGACAAACAGTTTAGTGGAAAGAGAATATAGGCTTTGGAATCAGAAGATCTGGCTTCGAATCCCTGTTTTCCTCTTACTGTATGAGTGAGATTTGGGGTAAGTTATTTTAGTCTTTCTGAACTTTTGTTTCTGTATCTGTAAAATGGTGATAATACTACTTCCTGCTTGGGATTATTGTGAGGATTAAGTTAGAAAAGGTATAAAAAGCCCCTATCCTTTGGCACGTAGTAGGTACTTAATAAATGTTAGCTGTTACTATTGTTGCAAGTTTTTAAGTGCTTAGGCAGCATCTTTTAATAGAAAATTGCAACCTGTGGATACTATCTCTTAATTAAAAAGAAGAGGCTTAAAGGAATTTAGGTTAAATTGATAGAATTTTGGAGCTGAAAGATCATATAATCTTTCATTAAAATATTTTGTTCATCTGTTGATATAAACTTATCAAAATATATTGTATCCATTTGTTTATATGATTGTTATGTTCATCTTTGTATCTGTCCCAGTGCCTGGTATGTATTAGATGCTCGAACTCAGGTGGTGGTTGCCACAGTCTGGATAAGAACACAGGCCCTTGGGAGTCCAAATCGTGCTCTTTCTACTGTGACTTAATGTATACTGGGCAAGGTTTGGAAAATATCTGTCCAAATAATTAATATAGTGCTTTATATACTGAGAAACAGGGCTTCCAGTATGGGTACCCAGTAATATATTTTGGGCTGTTGTGCAAGGAAACAAGCTACTGAATGTTACAATGTGGTGGTTTAGAGATCCTCCAAACTGAAAGTAATTATACTTGTGGCTAAAGCCAATAAGCCCTCTTTGTATCCAACTTTACTTACTCTTTCATTGCTTCAGCTTTATTTACTGTAGTCTGAAATTTGTGATTGAAATGAAAATGGAAAGAAGATAGGTATATGGAAAATAAGAGAATAATGGAAAGTAAGAAATAATGGTAGGGAAAAGGTGAGGTACAGAAATAAAACACAGCTCTTATGATCAGTGAGGATCAAGAGTAACGGGCTTTGTATTGAAAAGAAATGTTCAGGGAGTATAGGAGAAGGGGTTTTAAGGTGCATATATTTTGATGTTTTCTTAGTGCTTACCTTGGGGTGTGTACATTTTGGATTATTTTTCTACTCTTTTGAGCCCCTTAAAAAAGTTTATTTATTGTTACAGTCATTCTTAAGTTTTCATACTTTTTTCTTGCCTTATTTCCACAGTCTTCATTTTATTAATCTTGCAACTGATTTCCCTGTTGTCCTTGCTAATGAGTGAATGTTGCCAACTTTCTATTCTTTTGAATTTCTTCACTTAAAAAATTTTTTTTTTTTATTAGGGAAAATTTTAAAGATACACAAAAGCAGAGGGTATTTTATAATGATTCACCTATCACCCAGCTTCAACAATTATAAGCTAATGGTCAGTCTTGTCTCTACCCTCCATCCTGTTATTTTTAAGCAAATCCCATAACATATCATTCATCAATTTATAGTTTAGAATTTTTCTCCAAAATATTTAGGAAAAAACATGCATATCACACCTAAAGTAATAATAGTTCCTTAATATCAGAGATTCGGTCAGTATTCAAATCTCCCTAATTGTTTCTTATACACCACACACGTGTCTGTGTATACATGTATGAATTTAATTTCTATTTCTACTACCATATTGAAATTTTCAGAAATTACCCACGTCTTAATAAAAGGAACAAACAACTACCTGCTTCTTAGGTAAAGCATTTTGTTTACTGTCTAACATTTTTTGAGCATCTGTTGCATGTCAGAGGGTATAATTTTAATCATTCTTCACATCAACATTCTGTGCTGTTATACTGAGTCTTGGGTTCATCAGCTTGCTGAGGCTCACATTTTTAGCAAGCAACAGGATCAGAATTAAAGCACTGAGTCCAGGGTCTAAGTTCTTAAAAAACACTGTGCTATGTTAGTGTTAAATTTTACTTATGGGAGTTACCCAATTTTGCATGAAGTCACTTGCTGGCACCCCTTGTAGCGGGTGGATATCTTCAGATCAGTGGAAATTTCCCCAAAGATGAGATTATTATGGATTGCATAATGGGCTGACTAACAGTCAATAGTTAGGGAGTGAACATGTTACAGAAGAATAGCCAAATCCGAAAAGGTGCGTAGGACTGATGCTCTTTATCATTGCCAGCTTTTTGTCTGTTGCCATACTTGCTTATAGTCCTTTTTTGACCTAGTACTAAGGTGTTAGATAGCCTGGTATTGGGTCATTTACTATTTGAATGAATTAAAGTGCTGGCTGACAGGGGAATTCCCTATTTCCCTTCCCTTTATCGTTTTGCGTGCTTGCATGCACAGACACGCACCCTTATTTTTTTCCTGAACTATCTTGAGAGTAAGTTGCATGTATTGTGCTCCTTTACCCTTTATTAGTTTATTAATTAGTGTAATAGTTTATTTCCTAAGAATAGGATGTTTTCTTTTGTAGTCATAGTGCCGTTATCAATCTCAGTAAATTTAACATTGATAAAATTTTTTACGATATTCTGATTTTGTCAGTTGACCCAATAATGTTTCTTATAGCAGTTTTTTCCCCCCTCCAGTACAGGATCGGTCTAGGATTAGGTAATTGCATTTAGTTGTCGTGTTTCTTTAGTCTTCCTTGCTTTGGAATATTTCTATAGTCTTTTAATCTTTTTGTGAAATTGCCATTTTCGAAGAATACTATTTGCTTTCTTTTTTTTTTTTAATAGAACATTTTTCATTTTGGATTTTTTTGATGTGTCCTCTTGAATAGATTCAGATTATGCATCCCTGGAGAGAAAAATCAAATTGCTTTGTTCCCCCATGGTATCAGATCTGGAGGTGCAGGAAGTCCATCTGCCCCTCATGGATAATATGTTGTTTGATCACATGTTTGGTCAAAATGTTTGAGGTTTTTTCTCCCTTGAACTACTTGATCTGTGGAGAGATATTTTAAGACCATGCAAATGTCCTATTCCTTGTCAAAATTTCACTCAGGATTTAACATGCATGGATGATTCTTGCCTGAACCAATCTTTACATTACTGTGATGGTTATAAAATGATTTTCCAACTTAGCATTTCCTCTACATTTACAGTGATTGATTGGTGTGGCGTTATGGACCCCTGGTTTTCTCAGTGGTTACTGTCCAGTTCTTTCTTGCTTTATCTTATTCCATATATATATCTTGTTTTCCACAGTGAGAACCCTGGTTCCCAGCACTATCAAAACATTTACTTATATGCTCAATCCCATGATATATCTAAAGTAATTTAAGAATAGCTTCATCCATACCACTGCAAAAAAAAAAGCAAAAAAAAACCAAACTACTAAAAAGGGTAAGAATTTGTTTGTAGTTCTCAGTTTTCTCCCAGCTCCACCAAAACTGAGGGTGTTATAGATCAAATAGTGGGTTCATAAATTACTTGTTTTTAGTTTAGTTTAGTTTTCTTTTTCGCCTTCAGTGAGTTACGGTATTCATTTGAAAAATGAATTAGTTTGCTTTCAGTTTTAGCTTTTTTCCTTCTTCCCATCCTTGATTTAATTTTTTTAAAAATTTAGTTTGTTAACATGCTTCTGAAAGTCAAAATTATATAGTAAGACATACTCCATGAAATATGGTTCCCATTTATTTCCTTTGAGTCCTGTTTTCTGTGTTATCCTACCTATATTTCTTTTTGTAACCATAAGCAGATGCATGTGTTTTCTCATTTCCATTTTTTATATAAAGTAACATTATATATGTTCTTTTGTACTTTGTAAAGACTTTAAGGCATTTGGCATTTTAAGGCATTTGGTCGGATAATTTTGGTGTGCTTAATTGAAGATTTTGGAAACCCATTTTAGGCAGATGGGAACATTTTCTGGCTCATGCACTTCATGAAAGAAGTGAACAACCAAATGGCAGGAAGGGTAGGGATGCAGTCTGACTTCAAGAACAATTGGAACTGGGTAGTGAATGTCTTCAGTACTATATTTACCTCTTGGTCCTGCTTACCTATTATACTGGCTTTCCTTTTTTCAGTATTCGTGCTTTCTCACTAAGGCAGTGAGTATGCTGTCAACAGCATTTTGACAACAGAATTTTATCAGTGTTCACCATTTTTCTCATTTCTAGTTTAAAAAAAAATCCCAGAAAAGATTTCTTTATTCCACGTTGGATCTAGTAGTTTTTCTTGGACTAATGTGTTGTATTTGTTGAGGGTAGCAAAGTAATAAGCAGGACCACCAATGAACATCTCAGGGGGGCATCATTTACTGTGGGAATACAGTGTTGTCTGTAGAGACCCATTTATGTATGCATTATACATATTCCTGAAAAAGAAAAAAGCATCTGATTATACTCACATACCCTGTTTATCAAAAAAGTTGTTTTCCTGGAAATAATAGCTTTTAAATCATTGCTGTATAAGGTTGTTAATGGTGATCTGTTCCTGGTATTGTGCATTATTAGCAAGTTGATCTTCCATTTTCTTTCAGATCTGAAATCATGATGGTTACCAATCCTTCCAGGTAGCAGTGAAGTTTGATGATGCCCTTCATGATAAAAACAATGTTTCTAGTTTTCTGCTTATTTTTTTCTTTCTGTTTCTTTGACAGTTTCATTGAGGTGTACCACGTTTTGGCATTTTTAACATCCAGCATGGTACTCGTGGCACCTTCAGAATTATGACTTGTGTACCTTTTGTGAGACATGAGAGGATAAAACTAAAGGTAGAAAAGAGTTGGCTGAGTGGATCTACCTATATACTAGAGGAGATTAGAAGATTGAGTACCAGTCAAACTGAGAAAAGCACGGAATGACGTGTACTCTTGTATTAACTGGCCAGTGTAATACTTGCATTCTTAGGTGTGAAAGTAGATATTATATATTTTGAAACAAACATTTGCTCTAACACAGGGTATCAAATGAAGTATGTGGGTATATACCTAGAAAATAATGTTAACTGTAGTTTTCCCTTCGTGGTAAGATTATAGAAAACTTTTAATTCTTTTCTGCTTGTCAAGAGGATGATTTTTCTTTCTTTTGGGGGAGGGTGTTAATGAACATGTATTGCCTTTTTTAATAATTAGAAAAAACAAAGCTACAAAATTTAAATTTTATATATCTAGAATACAGCATGGGAAGAACACCAAGAGGAGTCACAGTTTCTATTTGTGACCTTGCCACTTAGTTCTAAGGCTTTACTTAACCTGTGAACTTGGATTCACTTGCTTACTGGGTTGTTGCAAGGCTCAGATGAGATAACGGATATCAAATTGCTTTTTAAACCGTGAAGTGCTATAAAGTTCAAGTATGGGGTTTGATAAGTCTTTTCATTATGAATCTAATGGAGCCATTATGATCTGGCTGACTAATTTTTGATGATGCTTTTATATTTTTAGATTTCAGATTTCTTTATGAATATCTGTAAAGAAAATTAAGGATTCCCTTCCATCTGAAAGACTATCAAAATAGCAGGTAGTGGACATCTCAGAAATATCTCATGGGATATCATGGCGATTTTTAAAAAAATCTTTTAAGCCATTTCTTCATGTCTGCCTCAAGAACTCAGTTTCTACTAGATGCTTCTAAAAGAATTTTTATGGTTGACATTTTATTGAATATTTCATTTCTTTTCAGAGTGGCATATTTTCGTTCTTGATAGGACATAGAAGAGTTTTTAACTGCTACTTGTCAAAATAATAATCCTTCAGGAGTTCAGAATGTTTTGTGACCATTAAATATCCTGTTTTTGAAAACCATTAAATATAGGAAAATAAAATGTTGATTGAAAATAGCAAATAGCATAGTTCATACAATAAAGTTTGGTGTACCCTCTTCCCCTTCCCATCCATGTATGTATGCACATACACAAAACTAGAAGAAATTACATCAAAATATTAGTTCAGTGTTGGTAATGGTTTTACTGGTAAGCGTTTCATTTACTACTATTTATTGTTTTCTTTAACAAACATCTGTTATATCATCAGGAATAAAAATTTATTTTAAAGGGTAAGTGTTATTTAATTGCAGTTGTGTTCAGAGGAGTTAATAATTAAGAACTCAGATCCCAACTCAGATTTTTCCAAGTTAGTTTAATGATTTGATGTGTTGGCTCTCTGTAAATTCCATTAGGTGAATGAACCTCTTTATGGCCAGAACTCCCAGAGTTAAGTGAAGAAGGCTTTATAATTGTTGTCTTTATTTGTTCAGTTGTTTTCCAGGTGTTAATGCCAAATTTACCCTTGTCTTCCTGGTTCTTTTTTTTTTTTTTTTTTTGTTTTGTTTTTAAGAGGAAGCAAGTTTTTTGTTTTTTTTTAAATTTATTTATTTTTTATTTATTTTTATGGCTGTGTTGGGTCTTCATTTCTGTGTGAGGGCTTTCTCTAGTTGTGGCAAGCGGGGGCCACTCTTCATCGCGGTGCGCGGGCCTCTCACTATCGAGGCCTCTCTTGTTGCGGAGCACAGGCTCCAGACGCGCAGGCTCAGTAGTTGTGGCTCACGGGCCCAGTTGCTCCGCGGCATGTGGGATCCTCCCAGACCAGGGCTCGAACCCGTGTCCCCTGCATTGGCAGGCAGATTCTCAACCACTGCGCCACCAGGGAAGCCCTCTTGTTTCTTATCACATTGTTTTTAGGTTATATCAGTTTCATTCTCAAAAGACTGAGGGTTTATTTTCTTTGGTGTGGCATAACCTAATTCTTAATCAGCGGTTTCATATCAAGAGTCCTTTGCTTGTTTTGCTTAATTTTACTTTTTTCATCTCACAAATAGTTTAACTTTTTTCCACACAGAGAAAGAGTGAAATATGAAACTGTTTAATATCTAATAAGTCTGTTGAGTCAGGTGGGAAGGAATGATGTAGGGGAAAATGAACTAAAATGAGATTTTAGATTTAATCTGCGTGTTATTTATACATTGCCTGTTAATCATAGCAAATTAGCTGATTTTGGCTTTTGTTAGACTTTGGTGTGATAATATTAAATTAGATTGAGAAGTATGAAGTTACGTTGGTTTTATACTCTCCCACCCTCTTTTTTTGTTTTGTTAAAAATGTCGTACTTAATATTTAGCACTTTAATTTTTTATTTTGGTAATGTTCAAACACGTAAAAAAGTAGAGAGGAAAGGTGATAAATCCTTTTGGACCCGTCACTCAGCTTCCACAACAAATATTTTTGCCAGTTGTGCTTCATCTAACTTCTCACTCACCAAACCCCACCCCTCACTCCCGCCGACATGCACTCTTTGTTTTCTAGATTATTTTAATGAAAATCCCAAATTCATCATTTCACTTGCTAGATACTTGAGTCAACATTTGATTCTTTAAATGCTAGTGCATCAACGAATCTATGTGGATAACTGTAGATTTTCAGTTTATAACAGCCAAGGAAAAAGTGTTAACGTTAGACTGGAGCGTACTATTGTGTAGCTGGGAAGCTTGCCTTTTTCTGATCATTTTGCATTTTGAGTTTTTTTTTTTTTAAGATATTGACATTATCAGGAATTAATTGCTTCAAAACACTTTTATAAAGCACAGCTGGCTTTTTGGATTGCTTTTACTTTTGGGCTTCCAGAGCACCTATTGTGTTGTAGTTCTTCCAGGATAGGTTTTGTGTTCAAGAGATTTAACTCTATTTTTCTGAATCTGTTAAGATAGAAAGAGGTTGTATGTGAATAGAGATAGAAATTATTTTGATGATTTCTGCTTTTACTCATCTCTTACCCTTTTTGCCCCCCTAAATTTAGCTACCCTCTGCTTTGCAGAGGCAGAGATGAAAAGGTATTGATGCTTAGGAGTGAGATTTGTCTGCCTGAAAGACCCCTGCTCAGTGGAATGAGGGGAGGGAGAGTGAAACTGACATTTATTGGGCAGCTCCTTTGTTAGACACTGTACATGTTTGTATTTCATCTTAGTCCTTAACAGTAATCCATAGAGGAAGATACTTTCCTTTTTTACAGATGAGGAAACTGATGCTCTGGAGATTAAGTAGCTTGCCCAAAATCTTAATAGTAAATGGTGAATCTGGTAGAATTCAAACCCTTCTCATCTGACATATAGAGATAATTACTAGCTTAGAAATGAATTTGAACATTGCATGTATTACTGCATTTATTAGATTAATAGCTTAATGTGTGCCATAGGAGATGATCAAAGAGATTCTTGTGGGGTGGGACTTGGAAACAATCTTGAAGATTGAGTTTGATTCAGAGAGCTAGGAGTATTCTAGGTAGTGAGGTATGAATAAAGTATGGAACGTGTTGAAAGTGGTCAGGAGATTGCAAATAGACCAATTTGGCTGTAGTAAAAATTTTTCATTAAGTATTATTGGCTAGGAAAGTGTGAAAGGTAGATTGGGATTAGGTTATATACTAAATGCCAGGTTGACAAGTTTGGACACTATCTTATGAGAAGCAGTAAAGTGGTGAAGATTTTTATGTAGAGGGGTGATAATAAAAGAAGTGTTTCAGGGATATTAATCAGTAACGACAGAATGAATTGAGATGGAGGCCAGCTGTGGTATAGAGTGATGAGAGCTTGCAGTAGGGTGGTGGTGGTGGTGAAAGGAGAAAGGAAAGTATAAGAGACATCGACAGGAATACGTAGAATTTTATGATTAGTTAGAAATGGAGAATAAAATGTTTTTGAGCCTCATTGACTAAAGGAATTGGTGTAGAGAACAGAGGGTTGAAAATGGATAGTTTTGGGAGAAAGTTCCAAAGTCAGTAAAAACAGTAGCTAAAAGTTGGCATAAAGGAGAGAGGTTCTTGGCAATTTTTTTTTTTTTTTGTCTTCATAGATAATTTTATTAAATAGTCCTGGGGTTAATGAAGAATCACATATATTAACTGAAACTATATTTTGTCTTGGTCCAGAATTTTATAGCTTTGTCAGAAACATGCAGTTAATAAGTTTAATTAGTTTTAAAATTTTAAATCATCCTAGCAAGCTGTTTCATCTTATTACAGTGTTTTATTCAGAAGCCCTAACCTAGGCTATTCTACATTTTAAAAAATTTGATAAACACATGTTTAGTAAGACCTTGTTATCTGAACTCTCTCTTACCCCAGTTCCCTCAAAACTCTAGAAGATACTCATCCTATAAAACTCAACTCAAACACTCATGACCTTTTACAGAAATAAATCCTTTTATGATGCTTTTTAGCATTGTTGTAATAATGAAAAACTCTATTTTGTTTTTCTTGTTAGATTGCTTGCACTTTGGCAGGAATCATGTTTTATTTGGCTTGAAAACTCCATAGTGACTGTCATATTAGACAAAAAATGTTTAATAAATTGAATGATTCTGAATTCATTCCTTTCCACTAAAATCAAAAAGAAGGGGGAAAAAGATCTATGATGATAAAGAAACAACTTCTGAGAACTTACCACAGCAACTGAATGTATATTCTCACCCCATCCCCCAGTGGCATGCAGGATTTGGACACTTCTAAGAAGTTTTAAAAGGAGTTGTAATTACTGCTCAGCACCTAGGACAGCACCCAGTGCAACGCAGTGTACATGAACTCTGGCTTGAGGTTTGGGGTTTGTGTTCTGGATTCGGGAAAGAAAAGAAGAGAAGGTTTTGGGGAAAATTTAAAATCCTCGTAAACACTCTAAAAGTGTATGAAATGCAGAATGGTTTCATGGCTTTGTTTCAAAATGTTTTACACTGGCTGTAGAACCCACTTCATGAAGTAGTTTGAGTTAAAATGATCTAATATTTGTGTTTTAACTTTCAGCTTTGTGTTATTCTTGGAAAATTTGGCACCACTTGTGAATTCCTTGAACCTGGGCATTGCAAACCCACTTCTGTTGGGCCCATCTCCTTTGCACTTTGCTCAGATTAAGACTCAGTTGGCGCTTCAGCAGCTGAATGCCGTTGCCTCACATAGTTCAACACCACCTTATACTTTATTAAATCAGGCTTTCTTGAAAATAGCCATGTCGAGACCCAGGTTTAATCCTCGAGGAAACTTTCCACTTCAGAGGCCACGAGCACCTAACCCTTCTGGGATGAGGCCTCCAGGACCATTTATGAGGCCTGGATCAATGGGTCTTCCAAGATTTTACCCAGCAGGGAGAGCCCGTGGGATACCACACAGATTTGCTGGCCATGAATCTTATCAGAACATGGGACCACAGAGAATGAATGTTCAGGTAACTCAACACCGAACTGATCCAAGATTGACCAAAGAAAAATTGGATTTTCATGAAGCACAACAAAAGAAGGCGAAGCCTCATGGTAGCCGGTGGGATGATGAGCCTCATATGTCTGCATCAGTGGGAGTGAAACAGAGTTCTGTAACGCAGGTTACAGAGCAGAGTCCTAAAGTACAGAGCCGCTATACAAAAGAGAGTGCCTCAAGTATTTTAGCAAGTTTTGGATTATCTAATGAAGATTTAGAAGAACTCAGTCGCTATCCTGATGAACAACTAACTCCTGAAAATATGCCATTAATTTTGAGGGATATAAGAATGCGAAAAGTGGGGCGCCGATTACCTAATTTACCTTCTCAGAGCAGAAATAAAGAAACACTTGGTAGTGAGGCAGTTTCGAGTAATGTGATTGATTATGGGCATGCAAGCAAGTATGGCTACACAGAAGATCCACTTGAAGTACGTATTTACGATCCTGAAATTCCAACTGATGAGGTCAAGAATGAATTTCGGTCACAGCCGAGCATTTCTGCATCTGTTGCTGCTCCAAATGTGATATGTAATTCTATGTTTCCTGTTGAAGATGTGTTTCGACAGATGGACTTCCCCAGTGAGTCCTCCAATAATCAGTCCTTTTTCCCAGTTGAGAGTGGAAGCAAGATGTCAGGCTTACACATTTCAGGAGGACAGTCAGTCCTTGAACCTGTAAAATCTGTCAGCCAATCCATTAGCCAGCCAGTTAACCAGACAATGAGTCAGTCTCTGATTCCTCCTCCTATGAACCAGCAACCGTTTTCATCGGAATTAATTTCAGCTGTAAGCCAGCAAGATCGGATCCCACGTGAACCTGTCATTAATTCATCTAATGTACATGGATCGGGAGGAAGTAAAAAGAATTACCAGTCAGAGGCTGACATCCCCATTCAGTCTCCCTTTGGGATTGTGAAAGCATCATGGCTACCAAAGTTTTCACATGCTGATGCCCAGAAGATGAAGAGACTTCCAACTCCTTCTATGATGAATGATTATTATGCAGCGTCTCCAAGAATATTTCCACATTTGTGTTCTCTGTGTAACGTAGAATGTAGTCATTTGAAGGTGAGTGTTTTTAAAGATCACTGTATCATGATACTCAGCGCCCAAGTTTCCTCTAAATTCTCATGTATGCTGGTGTTAACTAGTCATTAAGGAAAAGGCAGAAATTTTGATTGCAACATCAACACTTAGTTGTAATCTTAAGTAGCCTGGCCTAAGTACTGAATTGGGTGTTAGGCTTTCTGTATTCCTGTGACTGGGCACACCACATGGGTCTGTCCATTTATTTTGAACTTCTGAGAAGTTATCCCAGAAAATGCAACATAAAATTGATATGACATAAACTGTACTTATAAGACAATGTCACATGAGTTACCTTTATCTAAATAAGAGAATCTGTTAGTATAAAAATAAAAACTTGGAATAAAACATTTGTACTGCACACTTTTAAGAGACAGTCTGTTGTAGCCTTGCATGTATCTATCGGTCTTGGGCTAAAGAGAGTTAATGTTGATTTAAATATCTTCTGATTCTGTCTGAATTAGGATTTTTAGCGTTTCATGAGGAGGAGCTTCCTCAAATAACCTAATCCATAGCAAAGTTGAGTCAAGATGAATTATTCGGACCAGCTGTGGGCTCAGAGCATAGAGTGTAGAATGATAGAACTTTAGAGAGAAGAGTCTTTAAAAAACAAAGAAGCCTTAGGTGTCTTCATGGTTAGTATAGTTAGAATGAAGTGTTTTACAGAGGTGCTGAAGAGTAATGTAGACTATACTGTTTGATAGTAATCATTGGTGGATTTGAGTAGAAATTTCCAAGTATGTTTTATTTACTTACATATGTTTGGAAACCACTGTTTCTTCTATTTACTAATGTGATTTGAAGATGTATATTATTCAATACAAGTGGTCAGGAAGGAATGTACTTCCCATGGGAAAAAGCTTTGATTCAAGGCCATAGCATTGGTTGTATACTTTGAATAGGCTTAAAAGTCTTCAGTGTTAATTCTCTTGTTTTTTCTCCTTCCAGTGCTGCCCTTTTATTGTCTTTCTATTTCCCACTCACCAGGTTTCAGCCAACAAGAATCTGATACCTAAAACTGATGCTTTTGTCATAAAGGTTAACGCCAGCAAAGGAAATCAGCATTCTATCTCATTTTAGCCATATTTGCTGAGTTCTAATAAAATAATAATTGCCTTGCCTTATCACAGGGGATAGCAAAGTCTTGAAAAATCTCAGAATAATTTATAGCACTTAGTTAAAATCTGTAAGTAGCCCTGGCCTAAGTACTGAATTGAGTGTTAGGCCCCCTGTATTCCATTTATTTTGAATTTCCAGTTAGTCATGATAAATCCAAGAAAAATATCTTAAATGTTTTAATTTTTAATCTGGTGAATAGAAAAGATATACATTTATTCAGTAACTATTTACTGATTACTAGTTTTGTACATGACTATATTAGGTGCTGGGATGGAAATAAAGAACTATATAAAGTTTACATGTTGTTCTTAAGCAGTTTTTACAGTCTCACTGAGGAGAAAAATTATACACCTAAAGAATTTTTTAAAAATTGGAGGGTAACAAATGGTTCATAATTGTTTGGTTATGCTGTTGGGGGAGAGATATTTAATATTTCTGTTTGATTGCAGACATATCAGTTCAGGCTAGCATTATCAATTTACTGACACTTATTGTATATTTAGCAGTATGTAATTAGAAAGTATAATATACTTTCTGACATCAGAAGACTTCCGTACTCCAGTTAAATAAGACTGATTGAGGACTACTGCACTAAGTCTGTCTGGATTAGAGTGGTCTGGGAGGGAAGACTTCATGGAGTAGGTCGAAGATGGGTCTTGAATGATGAGTAGGCTTAGATATACCCAGGGGAGGAGGGATGACATTTCAGATAGGAGCAACAACAGTAAGTTTGAGGGGCCTTGAAAAGCTAGCCTAAGGACTTTAGACTTGAGGTGAGAGGCATTAGGAAGCTAATTAAGGTTCTTGACATGCGAAGTGACACATTAAAAATGTCTTTCAGGGAGATAAATCTGACTGACGTGTACAAGATGAATAGAAATGAGAAGAGAGAGGGTAGGGCACCTAATTCGAGACTTCCCTAGTTATTCAAGTATAAGTTGGTGAAAGTATGAATTACTATGATAAAAGTAAAAATTAGGAAAAGAAATCATTTAACGATTATTAGAATTCACAGAGATTGATTGCCATTTTAAATGAACAGATACCTTTTAATAGAACAACACAATGGACCTAACTAATGAATTCTTCACTACTGGATGACAAATGATAGGGATTTGTGAACATGGACTTAGTACAAACTACCTCTCTTGTTTCTGTGATATATCTTGCTGCCTTGTAAGTGTGCATGTATTTGACATTATAAATATGTAACCAATAAATATAAATTACCAACTGCAAATTTTTTCTTGCTAAGTAATATCTGACAATATGTTCCCCATCTCTGAGTCTTTAAAACTATAGCCTGAAAAAGACAACAAGAAAATGTGAAATTATTTTTTTTCTAAACTGGGTTTCAGACAGAGGAGGAGCCGACCTTAGTTTAGAAGTTATGTCTTTTTGACTGTCACAGTTGGTTTAGAAGCCATGTCTTTTTGACTGAAATAATTCAGTTTGAGAAAATACTGACAAAAGATTTTTGAAATAGTTGGTGGACAGAGAGTGAGCTCTGATATGGGTAGGTATTTTCACAGTTTGATTCTGGGCCCACTCAAGTCTACAGTCCTTGCAGCATCTCCTGCTTAGTAGATAATTATCACTTTTTCTCTGGAGAGGAGTACTGCTCTTGGACCCTTGTCTTACTGGAGAGTCTAGAAATTGGGGTGGTGTACATCTATTTACTGAGCTTAAAAGCGAGTAATGTCAGTGAGTAAAGCGGACCTATTAAAAGGGGGTGTGTGTGTGTGTGTGTGTGTGTGTGTGTGTGTAGAACTGGAGAGAGTATGCCCTAAGTAAGTTAGCTGTCAGCATCACCTGTTGGTTGCTATATCAAATATATGTCTAGTATTAATTACATCTTCATATTTTTTCAAGAAAAGCTGGAAATCTCTGGATTTTTAAATATCGGCAATTTATTCAAATAAAACACTTTATGGTCCAAATAAATCATGCCCAACTTGATACCTGCCAGTGTGTCTGATGTAAGCAATATCCAGTTAATGTCAAAGACATGGGTTTAACAGTACTAAAGACTCTTAACTGCCAGTCTCTTCTAGCTTTCTAAATATTTGTATCACTGAGCAGGATATGCAGACATTTCTTTTTTGCAATCCACAATGAGTTACATGGCTTAATGAAATAATTTAGGGTTTGTCATAACCTGCTGCTGAGCATTGCAAATAGCATGCACTTATTTTCAGATAGTTCTCAACAAGGCAGATTCCAAAATTAGTGTCAACTGTTGTTTTTAACTCTGGATATTTCTAGTTCGTCTTTGGCAATGACAAACTAAAATGTTTTTGAAATGGAAGTGAATAACATTTTCCTCAAGGAAAGCGTTAAAATATGGAACTGTTCAGTAAGTTTTCTGCCTTTCCAAATGTTGGAGAAACAATAAAACATTGAGTAATATACACATTGCTTTTAACTAACTGTTTCGTTTGGGGGACTGTATCTTTGAAAACTGTATTGCCTTTAAAAAAAAAATCAGATGTATCTTCCAGGAGCTTTTTATGGATACAGAATGTAATTTTAGGGCAGCTTTGTGACACATGAAGTTATGTATAAGAAAGCATTTTGTTCATTGTAAAGCTCTATATGTAAGGGATATTATGTCTTTGAAATGATATTACTTTTCATTATATCCTGAAAATAAATTAGATTTGATCAGCAGCATTTTTTCATATTTTTACTAATCTTATCCTTTGCCAGTACATAGTGAGTACCTTGCTTGGAATAGTATTGGCCTAAGAGGTAGGATTTTTTGTTGTTAATGTTGTTAGCTTGAATTTTAGAGTTGTAAGGCATTGAGACTATATTTTAGAGACTATATTTTAGACTATATTTTATAGAACGATACCATTCTATTTATAGAGTTTTTTGGTGTTCTCTGTAGTAGTGTTTTATATTTGAGATGAGTTATTTCTGATCCATGCTTTTATTTTCTCCAAGTTTACGTGTATATTTGACTTCAAAACGAGTATCCATGGGTATGATTTTAAAAATGTTTTCTATACTAAAATGTTTTAAAATGGCATCAATGAGTTGGTATTAAGTGCTTTTGTTTGGAGGCCTTTTATTTTTGTTTGTGAAAATTTTTATTGTAGCCAAATGGTATTTATAACTAGAATTGGTTAATTTTTGATAAAACAAAGTATACTGTGTCATGTTAAAAAGCCTAATTTCATTAGTCAAATAAGGAATGTTCTAATTTGTGCACTCTTCTCCTTTTACAATAGGATTGGATTCAGCATCAAAATACATCTACTCATATTGAGAGCTGCCGACAGTTACGTCAACAGTAAGAACAATTTTTTCCTTTTTTATAAGTAGCAAGTTTACAAAATAAATAATGTTTCAGGTATGACTGCTTAATACCTTTAGTGTGGTACGTTGGAGAAAAATATTTTTTTAGAAAGCTATTGTGTATTTGAAATATTAATATACAAATATATTTAATCTTTTCCCCAAAGGAGAGCATTAAATATGGTCCTTTCTTCTGACTCCTTCCTAATTTAATCCCAGTAGGTAACTTTAGTATCATTGGTTCATTCCTGCTGGCTTGCCTTCCCTTGGGATGGTTTATCTTTTTCAGAGCACATAGTCTACCCTTCTCCTACACTTCTTCCCCCTCATCCCCACCCCTTTCCCAAAGGATAAAAAACTAAAAACCACCCAAACCAAACACTAGTCTTTAATTTCAGGTCTAAACCTCTCCTGGTTTAGAACCTATATTCAGAAAAAACCTTAAGTAGGAGATGAACAAGCTAGATGTGGTGCTTCCTCAACATTGGTTCTTCAATTCTTTGACCTTTTCCTTCTTTAAGACAGGGCACCTATGAAGGTGAAAAGTGTGATATTAACAGTATTCTCTAATATCACCTGGAGTTACATAAAATTAAATTGTGCTCCTTTTAACATCATTAAATATACTGATATAGTTGTGTGTCAAATTCCTGGTCACTATACTGATGATAATAACATGTTCTTGAGCAAATGGATTTGTGGCAGCTGTTTTGGTTTTTTGTTGTTGTTCTTTATGAAATATCAACAAAATTTTTTGAGATTATTCAGGACTCTTCTAGTCATATGTGATAAACCTAACTCAGACTAGTTTTTTAAAGTAAGGAAATTTATTAGCTTATTTAACTGGGAAGCTTAAGGAGTGTTTCTAGTTTCAGGAACAGCTGAATAAGATGCTCAAACAAAAATCAGAGTGTCAGAAATATTTTCGTTTCTTGGCTGTTCTCTTCTGCTTTAGCCTCATGAGAAAGGCACACTTTTCTCCACAAAGCAAAGTGACCCCCTTAGTTCCAGACTTAAGTGATCTGTATAGCTAGCAATTCCAGGAGTTAAAAAATAAATAAAAACACTTCTTTCCTCATAAATTCTGCGGAAGTCCTTGGTTTGACTCTTTTGGTTCACTGTGGGTTAGTTGTCCATCTCTAAACCAGTTATAATGGTTGCAGGAATAGGGTACTGAACCTCGGTTGGTGTCAAGTGTTGAGTGTGATATAAGCCCTACCTTAATTGTATAGACTAATAATAGAGTTGCTTACCTGTATAGATGTGTGCACACAAACATTGGTTATCATGCGGAGATAATTTGTTACTTAAATTGGATAGGCCTTACTGCCACTGTAAGTGGAAAATCTCTCCTAAGCCACAGATTTTCCCACAGATACCCAATGGGATGTCTCATTTTTATGAAGGTAAGGGATTTAGGTGGGAGTTAGTTAGTTGCTGTAGGTAGGCATTAATGCTAGTAAGAGGATTCTAGCTACATGCACTGTCATTAATTTACTACATCAAATGGCATTTATGCCTATTTAAAGACTTTTGTGTAGATAAGCCTTTTTTTTTTTTAATGCACACAGGACCCTGATTTTTTTTTTTATATTTATTTTTATTTTTTATTTTTGGCTGTGTTGGGTCTTTGTTGCGTGTGGGCTTTCTCTAGTTGTGGCGAGTGGGGCTGCTCTTCGTGGAGGTGCGTGGGCTTCTCATTGTGCTGGCTTCTTTTGCTGCGGAGCATGGGCTCTACGCATGTGTGCTTCAGTAGTTGTGACACGAGGGCTCAGTAATTGTGGCTCATGGGCTCTAGAGCGCAGGCTCAGTAGTTGTGGCCCATGGGCTCTAGAGCACAGGCTCAGTAGTTGTGGCACACGGGCTTAGTTGCTCCGCAGCATGTGGAATCTTCCCGGACCATGACTCGAACCCCTGTCTCCTGCATTAGCAGGCGGATTCTTAACCACTCTGCCACCAGGGAAGTCTCCAGGACGCTGATTTTAAAGCATGTGCTTTCCATGCCTGCTACTTCATTGCTTGTTTTACATTTTTATGTTTTTCAGGTTATGTGCTCTTGAATAGTTTCTTTATGGCTTTCTAGTGCAAAAAAAATTTAACAAATATGTTAGATTTGATTAGGTGCTTTGGATTTTTCCATGGCACAATATATGCTACTTCATTCTTTTTTTTTTTTTAAGCTGCGTTGTGTTTCTAAACCTTAATCTGTTTAGTCATTCCTCTGCTGATGTATATTTAGGTTCTTATTCCTTTTCTTAAGGCTGATTATCTCTTCTCTCTCGTTGTCTTGGATCTTTCTGGATTATGACATAAGAGTAGTTGGTTAACTTGAGAAAAGATAATAGTGCATTAAAGTTTTAGTATTAAAAATAAATAATAAGAGCTGTATGCTTATTGTGTGCTGGGCGTTCTTCTAAGTGCTTTACACAGTGTCTTTAATCTTCAAAGCAACCCTATGAGATATATGTATAATGATTATTTGTGATTTTTACCAGTGGGGAAACTGAGAGGCAACTTCCCTACTACAATACAGCAAATAATTGGCACAACTAATCTGTCTAACTCATGGATCTTTGCTCCTTTTTTTCCTCTCAACATTTTATTTTGAAAAGTTTCTAAGCCACAAAAAAGTTGAAGGGATAATAAACATTCATATAGTCTTTGTCTTTATTAACCAATTATTAACACTTGACATATCTATTATATCTTTATATGTACATTTTTAATATTATAGTTTTTGAAAACTACTTGAAAATAAATTACAGACATTATGACACTTTACTCCTTAATTCAACATCTGTCTCTTAAGAATAAGGAAATTTTTCTACAATGGTTATGTGTTATAACCACAATATAACACAGTGATTAACAAGGATTTCATAATGCCTTCCAGTACATAGGCCAAGTTCAAATTTTGCCATTTGTTTCCAAAATGCCTTTATAACTATCTTTGCCTACCCCACCCCTACACTTTTTTTTTAGCATTAAATTTTTTTTATTGGAGTGTAGTTGCTTTACAATATTGTGTTAGTTTCTACTGTACAGCAAAGTAAATCAGCTGTATATATACACATATCCCCTCTTTTTTGGATTTCCTTCTCATTTAGGTCACCACAGAGCGTTGAGTAGAGTTCCCTGTGCTATACAGTAGGTTCTCACTAGTTATCTATTCTATACATGGTATCAATAGTGTATGTATGTCAATCCCAATATCCTTTTGAGGAGGATTTTTCACAATGGTTGACTTCTGAAATGTCCACAAAAGTTGTCTTGTAGAATATTCCACATTCTGCACCTTTTTGGTTTTTTTTCCTCTTCATTAAATTCAGGTTGAACAGTTTTGGCACAAAAACTTTATAGGTGATGTGTATACTTACTGCATCACATTGGGATACAGATAATGTCGTTTACTTAGGTTCTTGTTCTTAGCCATTATGTTTATATTGCTTATGTATCATGCTTCTGAAACACATTTTAAAAACCTAGTTAGTACCAAATGTAAAATAGATAGCTAGTGGGAAGCAGCCTCATAGCACAGGGAGATCAGCTCGGTGCTTTGTGACCACCTAGAGGGGTGGGATAGTAGGAGGGAGGGAGACGCAAGAGGGAAGAGATATGAGGATATATGTATATGTATAACTGATGCACTTAGTTATAAAGCAGAAACTAACACACCGTTGTAAAGCAATTACACTCCAATAAAGATGTTAAAAAAAAAAAAAAACTAGTTAGGCAATATACAGGCAGTCCAAACTCTATTTGCAGAATAGTATGTATGCTTTATCTTTCTGCTCTGGGCAGCAGAGACAAGAATATGTATTCTAGCAGTTAACCTAGTTCTGAAACATCATTTCACATCTGAAACATTGTTACCCACTCTTGAACTGGAAAGCTCTGGAAATTTAATAACTTCTGTGTGTCCACAACCAGCTATATTTCCAGCATTGTACATAAGAGAAAGCTAAGGCTTACTCATAGTAAGTAACTGGCTTTCAGATACATGGCCATTAAGTGGCAGTACCTACACTTACACCCAGCTGTGTTTGATTCCAAAGGTCTTGCTTTAGTTTTTTTTTTTTTCTTTTGGTCGCACCACATGGCTTGTGGGATCTCATTTCCCCAACCAGGGATTGAACCCAGGCCCCAACAGTGAAAGTGCCAAATCTTAACCAGGAGACCACCAGGGAACTCCCAAAGGTCTTGCTTTTAAACACAGTAACATGAGACCGGAAATGTATCTTCGTATCTTCTTAGATGGTACAGAGTAACAAAAGTTTTTAAAAATGTAGTAGTAGATGAAACAAAATTGTTCATGTTTTAACAATTGTTGATGCTGGGTGATAGATACATTGGATTGAAGTTAAGTTTTTTTGCCTTCATAGTTTGCCACATTATAGTTAGAAGATGCATCATGTCTGCTCTTAAAGCAGGAAGAAGTGGGCAGAAGCTTTCTCAGAAGTCTGCCAGTGGTTTTGCACCTATGGCTGTCTCATTGGTTTGTACCTATCACTGGCTATCTTCTAAGGAGGCTGGGAAAGCAAATATTTAGCTTTTTTAGCCTTTGTTGTGGAGGCAGGCATGGGAAAAGAGAGTTCAGAATTGCTTTTGAGTTAACCTGCTAACAATGTCTGAGACAAATATCAACAAATAAAAACCACTTTACCTTTAGTAAGGTTTTGACCTCACTTGATTTTCCTGCCAGGTGACTTGTTGAGTCTGCTGCCTTCATTTCCTTACCTGGCTCTCCACTTGGTTACTGAAATTGTATTTTTGAACATCAGTGATTCAGTGATTTAATTTAATCACCATTTCCAGTTAACTTTTAAGAGTCCAGAGCATCTAGAAAAGATGAGGATAAAGATGTCTTTTTTTTAGGCTTCCATGATGTTGCTGTTCCTCCTACTTTTTCTTTCTGTAATTAACCCTTAATCTCTTTCATTGGTGTATCTTTGTCTGCTTTACTCTTAAGTGTTAGTGTGCATAAGATTCTGTCCTCAGCCCTCTTTTTTCCCCGCAAACTATTCTCTGTTTATCTCACTCATTCTTAGTAGTATAGCTGATGCCTGATATTTAATATCCCAGCCCTCATCTTTTTCTGTAATCCAGATATTTCCAGTTGTTCTGAAAACATTCCTATGTTCCCTTCACTTCAGAAATGTTTATTGTTCCCTGTTGCCTTTTACTTATGTGCAGCCTCCTTAACCTGATTTCAAGGACGTTCATAGTTTGTCTCTGAGCTGCCTTTCCAGGTTTTCCCCCTCATAATTGCTTTTCGTCACTTACATGCTGCAGCCATACAGGTTCCTGGAATAGAACACATGTTTTGCCTCCAGTGCTTCTTTTATGTATCACCACTGTATGAAACCTAACCTGATCCATGCCTATTAACAAGACCTTTCGCCACATGGCTTGTGGGGTCTTAGTTCCCCTGAAAAGCAACCTTTTTCTTTGAATTCTCCCCTGAATCCTCCCACTAGATCCTCTCTTGAGGAGCAATTGGTACAGTGTAAGGGGCACTATTTATGTCTTATTCTGTAGAGTGGTGTCCCCTGGGGTTCTGCAAAGTGGGTGAACTGTCTTTAACCCCTACCTAAGCTTGTGTTTTATACCTCTTCTATACCTCTCAACACTTTTATGTGTACTGCTTGTTTTACCTAAATAAACATCGAGGCCTTTGAAGTATAGGGAATGTGTTTCTTTTCCCTGAATTGCCTAATAAATCACTGTGTTAACTTTGGTTTTTTATCTTTTTTTAATCTTTTTAAAAATATTTTTTAAATTTTTAAAAATTAAAAAAAAAATTTTTGTTTTTAAAAATTTTTTAATTTTTATTTATTTATTTATTTATTTGCTGCGCCACATGGCTTGTGGGATCTTAGTTCCCCAGCAAGGGACTGAACCCGTGCCCTTAGCAGTGAAGCACGGAGTCCTAACCACTGGTCCGCCAGGGAATTCCCTTAACTTTGGTTTTGAACAGTCCTCTTGATACATTGCAGGGAAAGATTGAGCCTTATAATCTTATTTTAACTGTTCATTAATATTGTTTATTCTCAAAATAGGTATCCCGATTGGAATCCTGAGATCCTCCCATCAAGAAGGTAGTTATTTTTTTTAATAGTGGTATTATTGAAATTTGATCTTCTTTTAAAAGTAAACAAGTACTTTTTTTTTTTTTAAAGGTACTGTTTTGAATAGAGTCCTGTTTTGACCATTTTTACTTTTAAACAATAGGCAAATGCAACCATCTCAATGAATCTTTCTTTAATTACCCCAGTTTAAGTGTGATAGCTCCCATCTGTGAACTTCTTTTTTTTTTTTTTTAAGTCTGTTCTGAAAATACTTTATACTTTAATACTTTTTATTATTATTTTATGTTTGTGGGATCTTAGATTTGAAGGCTGGGAATGGGGTTCCCGGTTCAATGTGTAGGTATACAAGTACAACAGTCAAAGAAATATTTGTGGATGGCATAATGTTTCAGGAAAAATTGTTGAAAAACATTTATTTATGTAAGTCATTTCCTAAATTCTTCATGTAATATAATACTTTCAAAACATAATTGGATATAATAGTGGTATAGGAAAAATGCAAGAAATTGATGATAATATTCTTTTGTAAATTAACAAAACAGAGGAATCTAAGCAATGAGAGAGGTGATCATCTGCTCTGATTGTTTCTTACTCATCTACAAGGCTGAATTGCATCATGTCAAACAGGTTTTTGCTTTACGTAAATACATGGTATCAGAATTTGGCGTTGTTAATAGTCTGTTTTTAAGAAGATAAATCTGTCATTTAATATAGATTTAAATTTATGTTAAATTGATGAATCTTGTGGGTTTTTTCCTACACTTTGTAGAAATGAAGGCAATAGAAAAGAAAACGAAACTCCAAGAAGACGATCTCATTCTCCCAGTCCTAGACGTTCTAGGAGATCAAGCTCAAGTCACAGATTCCGTCGATCCCGAAGCCCAATACGTTATATGTACAGACCAAGAAGTCGAAGTCCAAGAATTTGCCACCGTTTCGTTCCTAGATACAGATCCAGATCCCGTTCACCGTATCGAATGAGAAATCCATTTAGAGCTAGTCCAAAATGCTATCGATCAGTTAGCCCCGAAAGGACATCAAGGAGATCAGTGAGATCATCAGGTACACTTATGGTTGTGAATAATAAGTACTTATTTTGACTAAATTTTTTTAGTTTTTTTGTTTGTTTGAATTTTTTATTTCTATTAAGCTTGAAATGGTGACTTATATACTACTGTGAAGTTTTTTTAAATGTTGACATTTTGAGGTATTTGGCTCAGCTCTTTTTAAAACTTTCAAGGTTTTTAAGAGATGGAATGTTCTACTTCATTGAATTTTAGAATTTCTATATGAAATCCAACCCACATCCCAACCTATTTCATTCTTCTTCCCTTTATTATGTATCAGAAGAAGTGTGGGAGACTGTATCTATCCACCCAACATCAAACTTAAAAACCAAGGATATACAAACATCTTAGTTTGCTTTAGTAATTGATTATAGACTTGTCTTCGGTGAATTAATTTGAAACATTTTAAAAATTATTCATATTTTCAACCTGTGTCTTTGTATTGGTTTAGTGACCTTTCTGGAAATAGCTCTTATATAATTTTTTTCTGAGATCTTTGCAAAGGTCTGTGAGGTCTTTCCTTTTCCAACTACATGTCTTTGTGAAGCTGGATTTTTCTTTTAGTATTTCAGCTGAAATAATGTATCCAGCAGATTGGATGCAGAAGCAGATACGAGAATTCAGACTTTTTTTAAGACCAATATTAAAGTATTTGGAAAATATACAGTGGTGCTACTCATCTAATTTTTGTTTTGAAATTAAAGTTTTTTATAAAAATATATTATTTATATTAACATAGGAGTTTATTATTATTAAATGAATTAATATTTTAAAAATTCTATTTTAGTTTCTTAAATGGTAAACATTGATAAATTGAACACAAACAAAAGCTCTTTGGAGTCCTCAGTTTTTAATAGTGTAAAGGGATACTGAAACCAAAAGTTTGAGTACCACTGGTATAAGAGAAGCTCACTGAATAAGGGATCTTCTTGTTTTTATATCTTCACTTTTGAGTGAAGAATTAAAGAAGAATAATTTTGTGTGTGTGTGTTTGCCACCTGTTTGGCCTAACAATAGCTCAATGTGATAAATATTTGGACAGTTGAGAGATGATTCTTTTTTTTTTAATAATGTGATGAGATGTTTCCTACCTTAAGTTCTTTTCAGTTGAAGTAGTATTTATGTCCTTTTTACCAGACAGAAAAAAAGCATTAGAAGATGTAGTACAACGGTCTGGGCATGGGTCAGAATTCAGTAAACAGAAACATCTTGAAGCAGTTGATAAAGGACACTCACCAGCACAAAAACTTAAAACTGTCAGTGGAGCAAAGCCATCAGTTAAATCTACGAGCTCTACAAAGAGTGATTCAAATATAGGACATTGTACTCGTTACAAATCAAAGAATCTTGAAGATGACACCTCACCAGAAAGTAAACAGGTGTCTGATAAAGCTGTTTCTCTACAACGTAAGGTCAGTAGTTCTTTGTTAGTGGAAGTGTGTGCATACATTTGTTAATATGACAAAGAGAAAACAAAGTTTTCAGAATTTTTAATTTTCATATTTCCAAAAGTTTGAAATCGTGACTTGTTATGTTGATATGGAATATTTATTGGTTTCTCTTCTGAATATAATAAAAGTCCAATAAAGTCCTGTAGATTACAAATCCTAGAGGTTTGGCATTTGATATATCAAAAGTGAAAACATTTTGACGGTTTGGTGTTTTTGGCTAACCACACAAACAGATCCTTGTGATAAGTTTTGCTCCCTGATTGGGGAAATGGATGTAATCAGCAGCATTAATGAGGTTTTATAATCTTTGTTAGTAAGTTATTAGTGAGTCTCTGCTGAGAATTGGTCATTTTTAATCTGTTTTATACTTTTTGCAGTACAGTTCATAAGTTAAATACTTCATTGTCCAGTGTAGAATACTAGTCTCTTTTCTGGGTACTAACTTATTGGTGTATTTTGATGGTATTGCTTTATTGTATATGTTAATGAAATTACTATTATAGCAGATAATATATAAAGCATCCTGAGACTATCAGAGTAACTCCTGATAGGCCAGATTTTCAAATGTTTATTATATTGTAATAGTAACAAGTCTTCAGGTATTTAGGTATACATTGCTCTTAACATTGTCTTAACTTTCAACAACTACAGTTCCCTGCCCCGGAGAGCTTATATTTAGAAGGATAAACTTAAAGTAATCAACCTGCAATTACAGGATTTTGAAGAGCATTAATTAGGAAGAAATGTTGAGTACAGGGCATTAATCTCGAAGAGGCTTAGTTATTCTGTAACGTCCTTTCATTTTGTTTCTAGACTTCTAGATGGTGGCGGTGGAACTTTTAAAAAGTTTTTTCTTTTTGAGTCAATTTTTAACATAGGTGGCAAATTTGATAAAGTATATTTAAATTGTATGTAGTATAAATCTTTAAAAATATTATGCCCATCTAGATAACATTTTTAATTATTAGAACACAGAGTAAGTAAAGCTATAATTTCAGCTTCACTAGTGATGTGCCATGCAGATTCATATAGAAAAATACTCTTTAATAGTTTTGGACCATTTCATTTCATAGGTCTTGTTTGTTACAAAATGCTTCTAAACAGAAAAGAGCATCTGTGATTGGTTACCCATAAACTCTGACCACTGTTGGGTTTGAGTGGTAAAATGTAAAACATATTTCTTACTACTTTTCTTTGGCCTTTAAAATTTTTTCAAATATGCTAAAATATGTTGAAAAGACTGCTTAAAGGACTAAGATTAATGGTAGAAGAAATTATAGTGGGAATTATTATAACTGTACTTTGTCACTTAATTTGGTTTAATTTTCTTTCATCCCAAAAAAAGCTTCGGAAAGATCAGTCTTCACAGTATGGTCCCGTTCTTCTTATATCTGATTTACCAGAGGATGGCTGTACTGAAGAAGATATTAGAAAAATATTTCAACCATTTGGAAAAGTTAATGATGTCCTGATTGTTCCATATAGAAAGGAAGTGAGTCATTTAGTCTGTTCTAAAATTCATACAAAGTCATTATTTTATAAAGACTGTTGTTGGATCTTATAGCTGCTTTTCCTGCATACACAATTGTTAATTGAGTTATGTAAATGTTTGGATTTGAATGAACAAGGTCCCTAAGTACTGCTTTATATCGTTTGAGACAGCACACTTTTTTTTTAGAAGAGCACACTTTTTCCGTGAAGGGCCAGATAATGTTTTAGGCGTTGCATGTTATAGGATTTCAACTATTCAACTCTGCTCTACAACTCTGTTGTTGTACAAACACAGTCATAGATAATATATAAATGAATGAGCATGGCTGCGTTCAAAAAAATTATTTACAAGAACAGGTGGCAGGCCATAGTTTGCCATTCATTGCTTTAGCACACCAGTAAGGTCATATTAAAAAAATGATTTTATCTGTACAGTATTTTTTTACATATGAGTTGTATTCCTATAACTCACATAATAGGGTTTACCAGAACTACAAACCCTAGGTTAAGCAGAACGTAAAAAATTGTGAGGTAAGACAACGGAACATAGTTGGTATTGTTTTCTTTGTTGCAAGAACCCTTAAAAAGGTCAGACTTAACAGCAGCTAGACCAGATCCTGCCTTCTCTTCGATTGTTCAGTGAGCCCTGCCTTCCCATTTCTTATTGTTCCATGATCCTGCCATGGACCCATGCTTCCTTCTTACCTTGGTAATGGTATAGAAATTCTATAAGGTTAAATGTCCATTTCATGTGTGAAAACATCCTAAACATCAAATTAAACTTTAGCAAAACAAAAAGAGGTGAAAGCAACCAGGACTTGAGGTAATTTCAGTTTTATATTCCACAAAGAAGTATTATATTAGGTCATACAGAGAAATTTAAGGTAGATTTTTGTGACTAAAAGTGGAATACATTTCATTTTAGGCTTACTTGGAAATGGAATTTAAAGAGGCAATTACTGCAGTCATGAAGTACATTGAAACAACACCACTTCTGATAAATGGGAAAAGTGTGAAAGTATGTGTTCCAGGAAAGAAAAAGTCACAGGTAAACTGAATTTAGTTCTTACGTGATTCATTGTTGATTAATTTTTTGTTTAAGTATGGCACATACTGAAAAAGGCATAAAACAAAAATGTTCACTCCACAGATTAGGTATAAATTCAAATACATTGAACTTAGCAACTTCTTTATACATACGTATATATATCACACTGTAAACAGTATTAAATGATAAGCAATAGACTAGGGGAAAATACTTAACAGAATTAGCAGAAGTCTGTGAAACCTCTACCTGAGTCACAAACTACAACACTGACAACGTCCTGGAAGCCCCTTGCATACTTCTTTTGAATACTTACTTCGGGGCAGAGGGGAGTGTGTAACCCCACCTTGGTTTCTAATACCGTACTTGAGTTTTGCCTGTTTTGAAGTTTCTATAAACAGAATCATAGTGTATATATTCTTCTGGGCCTTTTGCTTCCTTAGAAGTATCAACGTTTATGAGTTTAGTCTTGTAGATCGTTTTCTTTGCTTTAGTTTATATATCCATAGATAATGTCTATAGAAGTACTTAAAAATATCCAGTAAGTTTTGCTTTGTGTATATGTGTTCTTTTTGTTATTTTCTTTTTTTTTTTTTAGTTATTTCTGAGATATACATTTTAAAGTAATAACTAGGATTATGACTTATAACATTATACCAGAACATATAAGATTTTTAGAAATTTCATGTAATGTCTGAAACATTTATATTAACATATTTCCATACAAATAACCCAATGAAAGTTTAGTATTAGTTGTTTTTTGTTTGTTTGTTTGTTTTTTATACTGCAGGTTCTTATTAGGCATCAATTTTATACACATCAGTGTATACATGTCAATCCCAATCGCCCAATTCAGCACACCACCATCCCCCACCCCACCGCAGTTTTCCCCCCTTGGTGTCCATATGTCCGTTCTCTACGTCTGTGTCTCAACTTCTGCCCTGCAAACCGGCTCATCTGTACCATTTTTCTAGGTTCCACATACATGCATTAATATACGATATTTCTTTTTCTCTTTCTGACTTACTTCACTCTGTATGACAGTCTCTAGATCCATCCACGTCTCAACAAATGACTCAATTTCGTTCCTTTTTATGGCTGAGTAATATTCCATTGTATACATGTACCACAACTTCTTTATCCATTCGTCTGTTGATGGGCGTTTAGGTTGCTTCCATGACCTGGCTATTATAAGTAGTGCTGAAATGAACATTCGGGTGCATGTATCTTTTTGAATTACGGTTTTCTCTGGGTATATGCCCAGTAGTGGGATTGCTGGGTCATATGGTAATTCTATTTTTAGTTTTTTAAGGAACCTCCATATTGTTCTCCATAGTGGCTGTATCAATTTACATTCCCACCAACAGTGTAAGAGGGTTCCCTTTTCTCCACACCCTCTCCAGCATTTGTTGTTTGTAGATTTTCTGATGATGGCCATTCTGACTGGTGTGAGGTGATACCTCATTGTAGTTTTGACTTGCATTTCTCTAATAATTAGTGATGTTGAGCATCTCATGTGCTTCGTGGCCATCTGTATGTCTTCTTTGGAGAAATGTCTATTTAGGTCTTCTGCCCATTTTTGGATTGGGGTGTTTGTTTCTTTAATATTGAGCTGAATGAGCTGTTTATATATTTTGGAGATTAATCCTTTGTCCGTTTGCAAATATTTTCTCCCATTCTGAGGGTTGTCTTTTCGTCTTGTTTATGGTTTCCTTTGCTGTGCAAAAGCTTTTGAAGTTTCATTAGGTCCCATTTGTTTATTTTTGTTTTTATTTCCATTACTTTAGGAGGTGGATCAAAAAAGATCTTGCTGTGATTTATGTCAAAGAGTGTTCTTCCTATGTTTTCCTCTAAGAGTTTTATAGTGTCCAGTCTTACATTTAGGTCTCTAATCCATTTTGAGTTTATTTTTGTGTATGATGTTAGGGAGTATTCTAATTTCATTCTTTTACATGTAGCTGTCCAGTTTTCCCAGCACCACTTATTGAAGAGACTGTCTTTTCTCCGTTGTATATCTTTGCCTCCTTTGTCATAGATTAGTTGACCATAAGTGCGTGGGTTTATCTCTGGGCTTTCTATCTTGTTCCATTGATCTATGTTTCTGTTTTTGTGCCAGTACCATATTGTCTTGATTACTGTAGCTTTATAGTATAGTCTGAAGTCAGGGAGTCTGATTCCTCCAGCTCCGTTTTTTTTCCCTCAAGACTGCTTTGGCTATTCGGGGTCTTTTGTGTCTCCATACAAATTTTAAGATGATTTGTTCTAGCTCCGTAAAAAATGCCATTGGTAATTTGATAGGGATTGCATTGAATCTGTAGATTGCTTTGGGTACTAGAGTCATTTTCACAATGTTGAATCTTCCAATCCAAGAACATGGTATATCTCTCCATCTGTTGGTATCATCTTTAATTTCTTTCATCAGTGTCTTATAGTTTTCTGCATACAGGTCTTTTGTCTCCCTAGGTAGGTTTATTCCTAGGTATTTTATTCTTTTTGTTGCAGTGGTAAATGGGAGTGTTTCCTTAATTTCTTTCAGATTTTTCATCATTAGTGTATAGGAATGCAAGAGATTTCTGTGCATTAATTTTGTATCCTGCAACTTTACCATATTCATTAATTAGCTCTAGCAGTTTTCTGGTGGCAGTTTTAGGATTCTCTATGTATAGTATCATGTCATCCGCAAACAGTGACAGTTTTACTTCTTCTTTTCCAATTTGTATTCCTTTTATTTCTTTTTCTTCTCTGATTGCCATGGCTAGGATTTCCAGAACTATGTTAAATAATAGTGGTGAGAGTGGACATCCTTGTCTTGTTTCTGATCTTAGAGGAAATGCTTTCAGTTTTTCACCATTGAGAATGATGTTTGCTGTGGGTTTGTCATATATGGCCTTTATTATGTTGAGGTAGGTTCCTTCTATGCCCTCTTTCTGGAGAGTTTTTATCATAAATGTGCGTTGAATTTTGTCAAAAGCTTTTTCTGCATCTATTGAGATGATCATATGGTTTTTATTCTTCAATTTGTTAATATGGTGTATCACATTGATTGATTTGTGTATATTGAAGACTCCTTGCATCCCTGGCATAAATCCCACTTGATCGTGGTGTATGATCCTTTTAATGTGTTGTTGGATTCTGTTTGCTAGTATTTTGTTGAGGATTTTTGCATCTATATTCATCAGTGATATTGGTCTGTAATTTTCTTTTTTGGTAGTGTCTTTGTCTGGTTTTGGTATCAGGGTGATGGTGGCCTCATAGAATGAGTTTGGGAGTGTTCCTTCCTCTGCAATTTTTTGTAAGAGTTTGAGAAGGATAAGTGTTAGCTCTTCTCTAAATGTTTGATAGAATTCACCTGTGAAGCCATCTGTTCCTGGACTTTTGTTTGTTGGAAGATTTTTAATCACAGTTTCAATTTCATTACTTGTGATTGGTCTGTTCATATTTTCTGTTTCTTCCTGGTTCGGGCTTGGAAGTTTATACCTTTCTAAGAATTTGTCCATTTCTTCCAGGTTGTCCATTTTATTGGCATAAAGTTGCTTGTAGTAGTCTCTTAGGATGCTTTGTATTTCTGCGGTGTCTGTTGTAACTTCTCCTTTTTCATTCCTGATTTTATTGATTTGAGTCCTCTGCCTCTTTTTCTTGATGAGTCTGGCTAATGGCTTATCAATTTTGTTTATCTTCTCAAAGAACCAACTTTTAGTTTTATTGATCTTTGCTATTGTTTTCTTTGTTTCTATTTCATTTATTTCTGCTCTGATCTTTCTGATTTCTTTCCTTCTGCTAACTTTGGGTTTTGTTTGTTCTTCTTTCTCTAGTTTCTTTAGGTGTAAGGTTAGATTGTTTACTTGAGATTTTTCTTGTTTCTTGAGGTAGGCTTGTAAAGCTATAAACTTCCCTCTTAGAACTGCTTTTGCTGCATCCCATAGGTTTTGGGTCGTCGTGTTTTCATTGTCATTTGTCTCTAGGTATTTTTTGATTTCCTCTTTGATTTCTTCAGTGATCTCTTGGTTATTAAGTAACGTATTGTTTAGCCTCCATGTGTTTGTCTTTTTTACGTTTTTTTCCCTGTAATTCATTTCTAATCTCATAGCGTTGTGGTCAGAAAAGATGCTTGATATGATTTCAATTTTCTTAAATTTACTGAGGCTTGATTTGTGACCCAAGTTGTGATCTATCCTGGAGAATGTTCCGTGCGCACTTGAGAAGAACGTGTAATCTGCTGTTTTTGGATGGAATGTCCTATAAATATCAATTAAATCTATCTGGTCTATTGTATCATTTAAAGCTTCTGTTTCCTTATTTATTTTCATTTTGGATGATCTGTCCATTGGTGTAAGTGAGGTGTTAAAGTCCCCCACTATTATTGTGTTACTGTCAGTTTCCTCTTTTATAGCTGTTAGCAGTTGCGTTATGTATTGAGGTGCTCCTATGTTGGGTGCATATATATTTATAATTGTTATATCTTCTTCTTGGATTGATCCCTTGATCATCATGTAGTGTCCTTCCTTGTCTCTTGTAACATTCTTTATTTTAAAGTCTATTTTATCTGATATGAGTATAGCTACTCCAGCTTTCTTTTGATTTCCATTTGCATGGAAAATCTTTTTCCATCCCCTCACTTTCAGTCTGTATGTGTCCCTAGGTCTAAAGTGGGTCTCTTGTAGACAGCATATACATGGGTCTTGTTTTTATATCCATTCAGCAAGCCTGTGTATTTTGGTTGGAGCATTTAATCCATTCACGTTTAAGGTAATTATCGATATGTATGTTCCTATGACCATTTTCTTAATTGTTTTGGGTTTGTTTTTGTAGGTCCTTTTCTTCTCTTGTGTTTCCCACTTAGAGAAGATCCTTTAACATTTGTTGTAGAGCTGGTTTGGTGGTGCTGAATTCTCTTAGCTTTTGCTTGTCTGTAAAGCTTTTGATTTCTCCATTGAATCTGAATGAGATCCTTGCCGGGTAGAGTAATCTTGGTTGTAGGTTCTTCCCTTCCATCACTTTAAGTATATCATGCCACTCCCTTCTGGCTTGTAGAGTTTCTGCTGAGAAATCAGCTGTTCACCTTATGGGAGTTCCCTTGTATGTTATTTTTTGTTTTTCCCTTGCTGCTTTCAATAATTTTTCTTTGTCTTTAATTTTTGCCACTTTGATTACTATGTGTCTTGGCGTGTTTCTCCTTGGGTTTATCCTGTATGGGACTCTCTGCGCTTCCTGGACTTGGGTGGCTAATTCCTTTCCCATGTTCGGGAAGTTTTCAACTATAATCTCTTCAAATATCTTCTGTGGTCCTTTCTCTCTCTCTTCTCCTTGTGGGACCCCTATAATGCGAATGTTGTTGCGTTTAATGTTGTCCCAGAGGTCTCTTAGGCTGTCTTCAATTCTTTTCATTCTTTTTTCTTTATTCTGTTCCGCAGCAGTGAATTCCACCATTCTGTCTTCCAGGTCACTTATCCGTTCTTCTGCCTCAGTTATTCTGCTATTGATTCCTTCTAGTGTAGTTTTCATTTCAGTTATTGTATTGGTCATCTCTGTTTGTTTGTTCTTTAATTCTTCTAGGTCTTTGTTAATCATTTCTTGCATCTTCTCAATCTTGCCTCCATTCTTATTCCGAGGTCCTGGATCATCTTCACTATCATTATTCTGATTCCGAGGTCCTGGATCCATTCTTATTCCGAGGTCCTGGATCATCTTCACTATCATTATTCTGAATTCTTTTTCTGGAACGTTGCCTATCTCCACTTCATTTAGTTGTTTTTCTGGGTTTTTTTCTTGTTCCTTCATCTGGTATATAGCCCTCTGCCTTTTCATCTTGTCTATCTTTCTGTAACTGTGGTTTTTGGTCCACAGGCTGCAGGATTGTAGTTTTTCTTGCTTCTGCTGTCTGCCCTCTGGTGGTTGAGGCTATCTAAGAGGCTTGATGGGAGGCTCTGGTGGTGGGTAGAGCTGACTGTTGCTGTGGCGGTCAGAGCTCCGTAAAACTTTAATCCACTTGATTGTTGATGGGTGGGGCTGGGTTCCCTCCCTGTTGGTTGTTTTGCCTGAGGCAACCCAACACTGGAGCCTACCTGGGCTCTTTGGTGGGGTTAATGGCAGACTCTGGGAGGGCTTACGCCAAGGAGCACTTCCAGAACCTCCGCTGCCAGTGTCCTTGTCCCCATGGTGAAACAGAGCCACCCCCCGCCTCTGCAGGAGACCCCCCAACACCAGCAGGTATGTCTGGTTCAGTCTCCCCCAGGGTCACTGCTCCTTCCCCTGGGTCCGGATGCACACACTATTTTGTGTGCGCCCTCCAAGAGTGGGGTCTCTGTTTCCCCCAGTCCTGTCGAAGTCCTGCAATCAATTCCCACTAGGCTTCAAAGTCTGATTCTCTATGAATTCCTCCTCTCGTTGCCGGACCCCCAGGTTGGGAAGCCTGACGTGGGGCTCAGAACGTTCAGTCCAGTGGGTGGACTTCTGTGGTATAAGTGTTTGCCAGTCTGTGAGTCACCCACCCAGCAGTTATGGGATTTGATTTTACTCTGATTGCGCCCCTCGTACCGTCTCACTGTGGCTTCTCCTCTGTCCTTGGACGTGGGGTATCCTCCTTGGTGAAGTCCAGTGTCTTCCTGTCGATGATTGTCCAGCAGCCAGTTGTGATTCTGGTGCTCTCGCAAGAGGGAGTGAGAGCACGTCCTTCTACTCCGCCATCTTGGTTAATCCTCTTATTTTCTTATTTACTGAAGAATGCCTGCTTTGGAGCACACATTTTTCAATCACTAATTTGATTTGGAGATCAAACCATGTTAGTACCTCATAGATTTTCCTTATTCTTTTAAGGTTATATGTGGTGTTACTTCCTATGAATATACCACAGTTTTTTCACCAGTTCCTTATGGATTGCTATTTAGGTTATTTCTAGTTTACTATAAATTGCTATAAATAGGACTTTAGTTAACTTCCTTGTATATGGCTTTCACTGGCCTTTCTTAATGCATTTATGATAATGTTTTTAAGGTGATATCTATCATGGAATTGCTGGGTTTTAAGGTATACAGTAATAAATATTAGATTGCCTGTTAAATAACTAATAATTTATAGTCTGATAATTTATGTGAGTCAGTGTTTCTCTATTATCAATGACATCTTAATATTTGCAGTTTTAAAATCCAGTATGTAAAAAATGGTATCTAGTTTTGATGATCATCTTTAGTTTTGATTTGGGTTGTTTTTTCTTTTTTGTGTGTGTATCTATTGTAGTTTTTGGGTTTGCTGTTCCCATGAGGTTTTGATATAGCAGTCTATATATGTACAAGGTTGTTTTAAGTTGCTGGTCTCTTTCCCACATGAGAAGTTCCTTTAGCATTTGTTGCAAAGCTGGTCTGGCGGTGCCGAATTCTCTTAGCTTTTGTTTGTCTGTTAAGCTTTTGATTTCTCCATCAAATCTGAATGAGAGCCTTGCTGTGTAGAGTGTTCTTGGTTATAGGTTCTTCCTTTTCATCACTTTAAATATATCGTGCCACTCCCTTCTGGCCTGCAGAGTTTCTGCAGAGAAATCATCTGATAATCTTATGGGTGTTCCCTTGTATGTTATTTGTCGCTTTTCCCTTGTTTTAATAATTTTTCTTTGTCTTTAATTTTTGTCCATTTGATTACTATTTGTCTCAGCTTTCCTCCTTGGGTTTATCCTGCCTGGGACTATCTGCGCTTCCTGGACTTGGGTGACTGTTTCCTTTCCCACGTTAGGGAATTTTTCAGCTATGATCTCTTCAAACATTTTCTCAGGTCCTTTCTCTCTCTCTTCTCCTACTGGGACCCCTATAATGTGAATGTTGGTGCATTTAATGTTGTCCCAGAGGTCTCTTAGGCTGTCTTCATTTCTTTTCATTCTTTTTTCTTTAGTCTGTTCCGCAGCAGTGAATTCCACCATTCTGTCTTCCAGGTCACTTATCCGTTCTTCTGCCTCAGTTATTCTGCTATTGATTCCTTCTAGTGTAGTTTTCATTTCAGTTATTGTGTTGTTCATCTCTGTTTGTTTGTTCTTTAGTTCTTCTAGGTCTTTGTTAAACATTTCTTGCATCTTCTTGATCCTTGCCTCCATTCTTTTTCTGAGATCTTGGATCATCTTCACTATCATTATTCTGAATTCTTTTTCTAGTAGGTTGGCTATCTCCACTTCATCTAGTTGTTCTTCTGCGGTTTCATCTTGTTCCTTTATCTGGGACATATTCCTCTTCCGTCTCATTTTTTCTAACTTTCTGTGATTGCGGTTTCCGTTCTGCAGGCTGCAGGATTGTAGTTCTTGCTTCTGCTGTCCTCTGGTGGATGAGGCTATCTAAGAGGTTTGTGCAGGGTTTCTGATGGGAGGGACTGGTTCCTGCCTAGTGGTAGGTAGAGCTGGGTAGAGCTGGGTCTTGTCTCTCTGTTGGGCAGGGCTGTGCTCAGGGAGACTGGTCTACTGATGGGTGGGGCTGTGTTCTGCACTGTTGGTTGTTTGGCCTGAGGCGACCCAGCACTGGAGCCTACAGGATGTTTGGTGGAGCTAATGGCAGCCTCTGGGAGGGCTCATGCCAGTGTGTACTTCCCAGAATTGCTGCTGCCAGAGTCTTTGTCCCCGAAGTGAGCCACAGCTGCCCCCTGCCTCCGCAGGAGATCCTCTAATACTAGGCAGGTAGGTCTGGCCCAGTCTTTTATAGAGTCACTGCTTTTTTCCCCTGGGTCCTGGTGTACACATGACTTTGTGTGCACCCTCCAAGAGTGGAGTTTCTTCTGCTTCCCCCCAGCCCTGTGGAATTCCTGTGATCAAACCCTGCTGGCCTTCAAAGCCAGTTTCTCTGGGGACTCCTCCTCCTGTTGCTGGACCCCAGGCTGGAAGCCTGACATGGGGCTTAGATTCCAGTTTGTGGGTCTCCCACCCAGTGGGTATGGGATTTGATTTTATCGTGATTGCACCCCTCCTGCCCCCTCGTTGTGGCTTCTTCTCTGTCTCTGAATGTCGGGTATCTTTCTTGGTAGGTTCCAGCGTTTTTTTGACAGTGGTTGTTCAGAAGTTAGCTATGAACAAAGTGGTGCATGTATCTTTTTGAATTACAGTTTTATCTGGATATATGCCCAGGAGTGGGAGTGCTGGATCATATGGTAATTCTATTTTTAGTTTTCTGAGGAACCTCCATACTGTTTTCCACAGTGGCTGCACCAAATTACATTCCCACCAACAGTATAGGAAGGTTCCCTTTTCTCCACACCCTCTCCAGCATTTGTTATTTGTAGACTTTTTAATGATGGCCATTCTGACTGGTGTGAGGTGGTACCTCATTGTAGTTTTGATTTGCATTTCTCTAATAATTAGCAGTGTTGAGTATCTTTTCATGTGCCTATTGGCCATTTGTATGTCATCTTTGGAGAAATGTCTATTTAGGTCTTCTGCCCATTTTTCAGTTAGTTTTTTTGTTGTTGAGATGTATGAACTGTTTCTATATTTTAGAAATGAAGCCCTTGTTGGTCGAATCATTTGCAAATATTTTCTCCTATTCTGTAGGTTGTCTTTTCATTTTGTTTGTGGTTTCCTTTGCTGTGGAAAAGCTTGTAAGTTTGATTAGGTCCCATTTGTTTATTTTTGTTTTTATTCTGTTGCCTTTGGAGACTGACCTAAGAAAACACTGGTATGACTTATGTCAGAGAATGTTTTGCCTGTGCTCTCTTATAGGAGTTTTATGGTGTCACGTCTTATGTTTAAGTCTTTAAGCCATTTGAGTTTATTTTTGTCCGCGGTGTGAGGGTGTATTCTAACTTCATTGATTTACATGCAGCTGTACAACTTCCCCAACACCACTTGCTGAAGACACTGTCTTTTTCCCATTGTATATTCTTGCCTCCTTTGTTGAAGATTAATTGACTGTAGGTGTGTGGGTTTATTTCTGGGCTCTCTATTCTGTTCCATTGATCCATATGCCTGTTTTTGTACCAGTACCACACTGTTTTGATTACTGTAGCTTTGTAGTATTGTCTGAGTCTGGGAGAGTTATGCCTCCTGCTTTCTTTTTTTTCCTCGGGATTGCTCTGGCAATTCTGGCTCTTTTATGGTTCCATATAAATCTTTGGATTATTTGTTCTAGTTCTGTGAAAAATGTTATGGGCAGTTTGATAGGGATTGCATTAAATCTGTAGATTGCTTTGGGTAGTATTGCCACTTTAACAGTATTAATTCTTCCATTCCAAGAGCATGGTGTATCTTTCCATTTCTTTGAATCCTCTTTTATTTCCTTTATTAATGTTTTATGGTTCTTAGCATATGTGTTTCACCTCCTTGGTCAGGTTTATTACTAGATATTTTATTTTTTGTGTGCAATTTTAAAAAGGTATTGTTTTTTTACATTCCTTTTCTGATATTTCATTGTTAGTGTAAAGGAATGCAACCGATTTCTGAATGTTAATCTTGTATCTTGCTACTTTGCTGAATTCACTTATTAGATCTAGTAGTTTTTGTGTAGAGTCCTTAGGGTTTTCTATATATAGTATCATGTCATCTGCATGTAGTGACAATTTTACCTCTTCCCTTCCAATTCACATACATTTTATTTCTTTTTCTAGTCCGATTGCTGTGGCTAGGACTTCCAATACGATGTTGAAGAGAGAGTGAGAGTGGGCATCCTTGTCTTGTTCCAGATTTAGCAGGAAGGCTTTCAGCTTTTCACTGCTGAGCATTATATTGGCTGTGGGTTTGTCATAAATGGCTTTAATTATGTTGAGATATGTTCCCTCTATTCCCACTTCGGTAAGAGTTTTTATCATGAATGGATGTTGAATTTTCTCAAATGCTTTTTCTGCATCTATTGAGATGATCATGTGGTTTTGACTTTTCTTTTGTTAATGTGGTGTACTACATTGATTGATTTGCATATGTTGAACCATCCTTGTGAACCTGGGATGAATCCCACTTGGTTGTTGTGTATGATCTTTTTTATGTGTTGTTGGATTTGGTTTCCTAATATTTTGTTGAGAATTTTTACATCTATATTCATCAAAGATATTGGCCTGTAATTTTCTTTTTTGGTGGTGTCTTTGTCTGCTTTTGGTATCAGGGTGATGGTGGCTTCTTAGAATGTCTTTGGGAGTGTTCCCTCCTCTTCAGTCTTTTGGAAGAGTTTGAGAAGAACTGGTGTAAGTTCCCTACATGTTTGGTAGAATTCACCTGTGAAGCCATCTTGTCCTGGACTTTTGTTTGTAGGCAGTTTTTTTGTTACAGATTCTATTTCAGTTTTAGTGATCTGTCTGTTCAAATTATCTGTTTCTTCTTGATTCAGTTTTGGTGGGCTGTATGTTTCTAGAAAGTTGTCCATTTCTTCTTAGGTTGTCAAATGTGTTGGCATATAATTGTTCATAGTATTCTCTTATGGTTTTTTGTATTTATGCAGTATCAGTTGAGATTTCTCCTTTTTTTGTTTATTTGGGTTCTCGCTTTTCTCTTTTTGGTCAGCCTGGCCAGAGGGTTGTCAATTTTGTTTACCCTTTCAGAGAACCAGCTCTTTTTTTTTGTTGATTTTTTTTTTAATCTCTATTTTATTTATTTACTCCCTGATCTTTATTATTTCCTTCCTTCTGCTGACTTTAGGTTTTGTTTCTTGTTCTTTTTCTAATGCTGTCAGGTGGTAGGTTAGGTTGTTTACTTCAGATTTTTCTTGTTTTTGATGAAGGCCTGTATCGCTATGAAGTTCCCTCTAAGAACTGCTTTTGCTGTGTCCCATAGATTTTGTATGGTTGTGTTTTCATTGTTGTTTGTCTCAAGGCATTTTTTAATTTCCATTTTGATTTCCTTGTTGACTGATTGGTTTTTTACTAGAGTGTTATTTAGTCTCCACGTAATAGTTTTTTTCTCGTTTCTTTTCCTGTGGTTGATTTCTAGTTTCATGCCATTGTGGTCAGAGAAGATGCTTGAAATAATTTCCATACTCTTAAATTCGTTGAGGTTAGTTTTGTGACCTAGGATGTGGTCAATCCTAGAGAATGTTCCATGTGCACTTGAAAGGAATATATATTCTGGTTATTTTGGATGTAGTGTCCTGAAAATATCAATTAAGTCTAACTGTTCTATTGTATCATTTAGTGCCTTTGTTGCCTTATTGATTCTCTGTCTTGAAGATCTGTCCATTGATGCGAGTGGGTGTTAAAGTCTCCTAGTATTGTTGTATTCCCATTGATTTCTCCCTTTATGTCTGTTAGTATTTGTTTTATGTATTTGGGTGCTTCTGTATTAGGTCCATATATGTTGATAAGTGTAAAATCCTCTTCCTGTATTGATCCTTTTATCATTATATAAGTGTCCTTTATCTTTCTTTCTAGACTTTGCTTTAAAGCCTATTTTGTCTGATATGAGTATCGCAATTCCCGCTTTCTTGTCATTTCCATTTGCATGAAATATTTTTTTTCATACCCTCACTTTCAATCTATGTGTGTCTTTTGCCCTAAGGTGGGTCTCCCGAAGGCAGCATATTGTAGGCTTTTGTTTTTTTGTCCAGTCTGCCACTCTGTGTCTTTTGATCAGAGCATTCAGTCCACTGACATTTAAGGTAATTATTGATACAACGTATTTATTGCCATTACAAACCGTGTTTTTCAGTTGATTCTTTGTTTCTACTCTGTTTCTTTCTTTTTCTTTTGTTTTTCTTTTGTGGTTTGATGATTTCCTTTTATTTTATGCTTGTGTTCTCTTCTTTTAGGTTTTTGTGAATCTATGTTTTTAATTTGTGGTTGCCCTGTTTTTCAAGTATGTTAACCCCCTCCTATGTCTGCTTGCTTTAGACTGATAGTCAGATAGGCTCGAACACATTGTAAAAAAAAGAAAAGAAATCTGCATTTTCTTACTCTCCTTCCCCACATTTTATGATTTTGATGTCCCTTTTTACATCTTCATGTTTATCCTTTTGCTGTTCCTTGTGTTTATCATTGCTTTCACAAATAGGGTGTTTTTTTTGTTTTGTTTTGTTTTTTACTTTTTGATCTGTATACTGGCTAATTTAAGTGATTTACCTTCCAATTGTGATTTCCTCCCTCCTATTTCTTCTTGCCTCTTTTCCATTTAGAGATGACCTTTCAATATTCCTTTAGGATAGGCTTAGTATTGCTGTATTCTTTTAGTTTTTGCTTGTCTGAGAAATTCTTTATTTCTCCTCCTATTCTAAATGATAGTCTTGCTGGGTAGAGTATTTTAGGTTGCAGATTTTTCTCTTTCAAGACTTCAAATATATTTTGCCACTCCTTTCTGGCCTGCAGTGTTTCTGAGAGAAATCAGCTCATAGCCTTATGGGGGTTCCCTTGTAATGAACTCTTTGTTTTTCTCTTGCTGCCTTTATAATCCTCTCTTTAACTTTTGCCACTTTTATTATGGCTTGGAGTAGGTCTCTGTGGGTTCATATTGTTTGGGACCCTCTGTGTTTCCTGTATCTGGATGTCTGTTTCCTTCTTTAAGTTTGGGAAATTTTCAGCCATAATTTCTTCAAATACATTTGCAGTTCCCTTTCTCTTTCTTCTCCTTCTGGAATCCCTACTGTGTGTAGATTGACCCACTTTATGTTATCCCATAGGTCTCGTATATTGCTTTCATTCTTTTTCATTTGGCTTTCTGTCTGCTGTTTGGTTGTGTAATTTCTGTTAGTCTTTTTTCCAGGTCACTTATTCTTTCTTCTGCATTATTCATTCTGCTATTCATTGCCTTGAGCTCAGCTTTTGTCTTGGCAAATGAAGTTTCTAATTTTTCTTGGCTCCTCCTTATAGTTTCATTCCTTTTCACAGTAATCGGCATTTCTGTCAATAGCCTTTCTTAACTCTTTCAATATTTTCATTACCTCCTTTTTGAACTTGGTATCTATTAGACTGAAGAGATCTGTTTCATTGTTGGTTCCTTCAGGGGAATTTTCTTGGTTTTTTAACTGAGAGTGTTTCCTCTGCTTCTTCATTTTGCTTATGTATCTCTTAGTTTGTGAGTTTAGGGGGAACAATTATCTATTGTAGTCTTGGAGAGCTATTTATAAGTGGGAGTGTCCCTGTGTAGCTGGTGTGGATTTAATGTTTTTTTGGCATGAGGGCTGTTTTTGGTTTGGATGCTTGCTGTCTCTTTCCTTAGCATGTGCTGGCTGTTATCCCCTTGATAGGGGTTGCGCAGGTGCACAGCTCCTGCAAGCTCCCAGGAAGGCAGGGACAGCAGTTTGCTCCCAGTTGTAGGTCACTCCACAGTGGCGGTGGTGGTTTGCACACCCCTGGGGAGGTAGGGGCAGTGGTTGGCACTGGGTCGTGAGACTCTCAGCAGCAACGGCGGGCCGTGCACGCTCCCAGGGCAGTTGACCCCGATCGTGGGACCCTTGGCAGTGGTGGGCTGTGCAGGCTCCTGGGAAGGTGGGGGCAGTGACCTGCACCCACTCACAGGGCCCTTGGCATCAGCAGTGGCTCACACCCACCCCTGGAGCTTGTGTAGGCAGTGTCCTGCCGCCTGCGAGTGCACAGAGAAAGAAGCTCCTATGGTGGGCCAACCTCCTCCTCATGTACCCCCCAACAGCAGTGGTGCCTTGCCTCTCTGGTGGGCCCAGGCTTCTTCCTGGACTTCCTCAGTTGTGGTGCACTACACCGTAGCCCCCTCAGGGCTGTCTTCACTCAGCCAACCCCAGTCCTCTCCCCAGAGTCTGACCTCTGAAGCCCAAGCCTCAGTACCTAGCCCCCACCCATCCCAGCAGGTGAGCAGACAAGTGTCTCGGGCTGGGGAGTGCCAGTCGGCATGAGCCTCTGTGCAGGTCTCTCCCCACTTTGCACTCCACACACCTGTTGCTGTGCTCTCCTCTGAAGCCTCCCCTCTGGCCTGGCTGATCTCCCCGCCAGCGAGGGGACGTCCCAGTGTTTGGAAACCTTTTCTCTTTCACAGCTCCCTCCCAGAGGCACAGGTCCTGTCCTGATTTCCTTTCTTTCTTTCTTTCTTTTCTAAATTTTTATTTATTTATTTATTTATTTGTTTATTTATTTGTGGCTGCATTGGGTCTTTGTTGCTGCGTGCGGGCTTTCTCTAGTGGCGGCGAGCGGGGGCTACTCTTCATTGCAGTACACGGGCTTCTCATTGCGGTGGCTTCTCTTGTTGCAGAGCATGGGCTCTAGGCGCGCAGGCTTCAGTAGTTGTGGCACACGGGCTTAGTTGCTCCGCGGCATGTGGGATCTTCCCGGACCAGGGCTTGAACCCTTGTCTCCTGCATTGGCAGGCAGATTCTTCCTTTCTTTCTTTTCTTTTTTCGTTTGCCCTACCCAGTTACATGGATTTTCTTGCCCTTCTGGAAGTCAGAGGTCTTATGTCAGTGTTCAGTAGATGTTCTGTGAGAGCTGTTCCACATGTAGATGTATTTTTGATGCACCTGTGGGAATTCCACGTCTTACTCCTCCACAATTTGATCCCATCTGGTATCTAGTTTTAAGTTGCATTTTCCTGATTATTACTGAACTTCAACATCTTTTAATATAATTACTAGCTATTTCTATTACTTGTTGTGTATATCTTCTCACATTGTTCTGTTAGGTTATTTGTCTTTTAAAAAAATTTCATCTGAAGGTGTTCATTATCCTAGACACTAACTTTGTATTACACAGGAGAAGTATTTTCTTTTAGACTATTGCTTGTATGTATACATATATAAAGTTTTAAGTAATTTCAGTGTACTCAAGTTTATTGCTTTTTTCCTCTTAATGGCTTTGCTTCTTTCATCTTGTTTTAGAAGACCTTTGTACCAGTGCCAAAAAGATATGCTTTCGTTATTTTTTAAATCTGTGATTTGTGGTATAATGTGTGAATAGTATCAATATTGTTTCCAAAATGGGTAACCAATTAACCGAACACCATTTATACCTGATTTGTCTTTCCTCATTGATTTGGAAAGCTGTCTATGTGTATAAATTATCCTATACACACAGATCTGTTTCAGTCTGTTTATTTTTGTACAAATACTGTATGGTTTCAATTATTATAACAACTATAACTTTACAGTATTTGCCTAGTTTTCTAATAGAATCCTTTTTCTTTGTTCTTGATTTAAATTTATTTTGGTTAATCTTAAACATTTACTCCTCAATATTTGTTTTAGAATTAGTTTAAGTTCTCTGAACAATCTTATTGAGAGTTTAATTGATACTACATTGAATTTGTATTGATGTCTTTACAATACTAAATCTTTCTGTCAAAAACGTGGTTTATCTCTCCATTTATTTAGGTTTCATTTAGTGTCCCTCAGCAAGTTTTACATGTTTTTAAAATAAATTTATTTATTTATTTTTGGCTGCGTTGGGTCTTCATTGCTGTGCACGGGCTTTCTCTAGTTGTGGCGAGCAGTGGCTACTCTTCGTTGTGGTGCGCGGGCTTCTCCTTGCATTGGCTTCTCTTGTTGCAGAGCATGGGCTCTATGTGCGTGGTCTTCAGTAGCTGTGGCACGAGGGCTCAGTAGTTGTGGCTCGTGGGTTCTAGAGGGCAGGCTCGGTAGTTGTGGTGCACGGGCTTACTTGCTCCACGGCATGTGGGATCTTCCTGGATCAGGGCTCGAACCTGTGTCCCCTGCATTGGCAGGTGAGTTCTTAACCACTGCACCACAAGGGAAGTCCCACACTGTTTTCCATAACATTCTTTTGTAATGTTTCCATAGCGTACATTTTGGAGGAAGTGTTAAATTTAACTTTTATTTATATTTACTTGTATACATTATAAATATTATTTCAATTGCTATTAGAGAAAAGAGTTTTTATTTATTTTTTTTCTCTTATGTTTTCTGGTTAGTTACTACTAGAGTAACCCATTGTCCTAGTTTACTAACACCTGCTATATACATACTCATTCCATTGTCCCATTGTCCTGATTTGAATAATGAATTACATGGTGACCCTAGTTATTACCAACTTAGAATTTCTTTCGTTTTCAATTAACAGAAAAGTTCACCAGTGTTTTATTAAACAAATACGAGGTTTATTTATCTCATAACAGGAAATCTGCAGGCAGGCAGTCCATGGCTGGTGCAGCAGCTCCATACTGTCTTCAGGAACCCAGCCTTTTTGGTTTTCTCCTCCACTATCGTTAGCGTGTACCTTTCATTCTTGTTTGTAAGATGGTTGCTGTACCTTCTGGTATTGTTTCTGTCTTCCAAGCAGAAAGAAAGGAATAAAAATCAAGAGCAGAATGGATTTTTATCCCCCCCCCAACCCCTCCAGGAAGAACGAGTTCCCCAGCAACTTTAACCTACATTTGATTTACCAGCACTGTGACACATGGCCATGTCTAGTTGCAGAGGAGAATAAGGGGAATCAAGAATTGAATGCATAATTTAAACATTTAAACTTTATCCTGTAGACAGTTAAATGTTACTCAAGGTTTTCAGCAGTGCTATGACATAATGAAATGGATGGATTAGAAAGATTCATCAGGACGTGATCTGCAGAATGAATTAGTTGGGCAAATGACTCTGAAGGCAAAGAAAGCTTAGCAAATTGATAAAAGGAAAGAAGAGAAAAGATCACTGATCCAGTTAGAGTGCTCATCTAGCCAATCAGACTATTATAATAATAGTAACCGTTTGGGGTAGATTAGTAACCTTGAGAATAGAAAGGAGAAGTAGCTTATACCAGTGACTCTCAAGCAAGACTGGCTGATCATTAAATTTGGAGAACTGAGGAGATCAGTCTTCTTTAATTCTAAAACGTTTAATCTGGGAAAATGGGTGACTAAGGATACATTTAGGGTATTAGAGTATTTCAAACAGTATTTAAAAAATTCTCTTGGATGACTTATTGATAAGTTTGGTAAGGCAGCAGTGTAAGTCAGATAGCCCAATCATATTTATTTATTTATTTATTTTTGGCTGCTTTGGGTCTTTGTTGCTGTGCATGTGCTTTCTCTAGTTGTGGAGAGCAGGGGCTACTCTTAGTCACAGTGCGTGGATTTCTCATTGCAGTGGCTTCTCTTTGTTGCAGAGTATGGGCTCTAGGCGTGCAGGCTTCAGTAGTTGTGGCTTGCGGGCTCAGTAGTTGTGGCTCGCGGGCTGTAGAGCACAGGCTCGGTAGTTGTGGTGCACAGGCTTACTTGCTCTGCAGCATGTGGGATCTTCCCCAAAGAGGGCTCAAACCGGTGTCCCCTGCATTGGCAGGCGGATTCTTAACCACTGCACCACCAGGGAAGTCTCCATATTTTACTGTTTTGATTTTCATAGTCATGAATGGGCTAAGTATCAGCACTAGAAACTAGAAAACATGCCATCTACCTGTCAAAAACGTTGATGTTCTTCAATTAAATATGGTTTGGATGGTGCTGAAATGAAGCCTTAGAACGCTAACTCCTGACTTCTCAGCTGTGACTGACCAGAGGGGATCCCTAACAGAACTCTGGTTATGGCTTCTTCAGATTAGAAGTATATGGGACAGTCTTTCTGGCCTGTTATCACAGGGGAAGACATTAAGTTTTCCTAATAGAGCAAGCCCAAAATAGGCTTGAAACTCAAACTAGAAAAGAAAGGGCAGCCCTAAAGGTTTCTTGATCCACATCTTAATTTTGGCATGAATAGTCAAAACTACAACGAAACTTTTCTGCCCACGTTTGATATTTCATGTTAGGATAGCCTTGGACTCTGGCTGTGATTCATAGAACATTCTCTTCATTTTGCTACTTCTTGGAGTCAATAATGAAATGTTAGAGAAAAGGTTAAAATTTTCTACATCCCTGTATTTAAGCCTGAAAGATTAAAATATGGGTCTGGACAACTCTGCCAAACTCAGTAACCTTGTCTTTAATCATAAGCCAGCATAGACCTCAATCCTTAACAGTGATTCTTAACCAATCTCCTGAAAGCAAGCATTCTTCTTTTCCAGAGAAATGGACACATGTTGATACTCAAAATTTTCCTTAAAGGAACAGGAGCCCTTGATAAAAAAGTAGAATCAGACTTTCCAACAAACAGAACCCTTGTAATTGTAAAATAGTGCTGCAGGTCAACCCTTTGCAAACACAAGACAAACAAGACTTAAAAATTTTTAATTTACTGTTTTCAGCAAGATTCATGGGGACATTACATCTAAAACCTAGAGCAAGCAGCCAGCTTAGATTTAAGAAGACTGAATGGAAACAAAAGCAGTGCTGGGAAGCAGTGAACAGTGGTTTGAGTGTTATGGAAAATCTGATGAATAACAAAGAGATAAAACTGCAGAGATACAAGCAATTCAGAAGAGAGTTTAGTTTTATTTTATTTATATTTATTTATTTATTTATTTAGTTTTTAGTTTTATTTTAATTCAGAAACTATTTCTTTAACATCTGTTATGTGTCTGGCAGTATGGTACATGCAGAAGATGCACTGATGAACGAGGCAGATGTGCTTCCATTCTTCTTAGAACTTACTGTCTATTAGGGAAGGTTAAAAAGTCTAAAATGATTAAGAGGAAAGGCATGGTGGATACATCTAGGAGACCCAATCTGCATATAACTGGAATTCCAGAAAGAGAACATCACTTAAAAACTGGTGAAGATGTTAATTTTCATAGTTATAAAGGTGCAAGCTATAGTGATCCAGGCAGAAACAGTATAAACGTAAAAAGTAGACTAGCCTTAGATAGCCAAGCAACACATTCTCAAGATTGAGTGGAAAAAAGGATTGATTGTAATGCAGTACATGCATTTCAAGTCAAATCCCAAGTTGTATGCTAGGATGGTATTCTCAGACATGTATGGGCTCAAAGAACATTTCATCTGTCTATCTTTCTGAAAATATTACTATCAAAATGAACAACTTAAGAAATGGAGAAATTAATATAAAATGATTGGTGATGAGTAATGAAACCATTTAAGCATAGAATAAGATCCAAATAGTCGTTTGTATCTTTATAAAATAACATAAATTGTAAAAAAAAAAAATTACTTAAAATTAAAAACAATAATAATTTTGGTCTAAAATATGTCATCAGAAATGGGCATGGGGACTTCCCTGATGGTGCAGTGGTTAAGAATCCGCCTGCCAACGCAGGGGACACGGGTTCAAGCCCTGGTCCAGGAAGATCCCACATGCTGTGGAGCAACTAAGCCCGTGCGCCACAACTACTGAGCCTGCGCTCTAGAGCCCGCAAGCCACAACTACTGAAGCCTGCACACCTAGAGTCTGTGCTTCACAACAAAAGAAGCCACTGCAATGAGAAGTCTGCACACCGCAACAAAGAGTAGCCCCTGCTCGCCACAACTAGAGAAGGCCCGCGCGGAGCAACAAAGACCCCACGCAACCTAAAATAAATAAATAAATACATAAAAAATTTTTTTAAAGTGGCATGTAAGCCAAGTTGTAAGGGCTTTTAAATTTATACAGAAGAAATCAGTGGTTTCACATTTCTTTTAAAACTAAAGATACCTATTAGTAGAATAAAAGTAGGAGGATGATTATCTTCTGAACCATTGGGGTGAGGAAGATGTTTGGGATAAAATCCCATATAGAACAAAAGGAAATGGCAAGGATGCCCCAAAAGAACAGAAACATAAAATAACATGACAACAATTATTGTTAAGTTCAGATCAGTTTAACACATTTATTGAATGTTCACTAATTGCCAAGCATGATTTTAGGCACCAGTGATAGTGAAGAGGAGAAAGACCACAAGGAAATTAAACATATATATATATACTATGTCTATTAACAATGAGTGCTGTGGAGGAAAGTAACAGAAAAGGGAAATAGAAGTGCTCTTTTTGGGGAATGAGGAGCCGTGCAACTTTCAATAAGGTAGTTATAGAAGGTCTCATTGAATAGGTGATATTTGAACAGACACCTAAAGGAGGTGAAGGAGCAAACTGTTCCTTGGATTGAGAGCATTCCAGAGAGAAGGAACAGCAACTGCGAAAGGCTTCTCAGGTCCATGCCTATGTAGTTTGTTTTGTTTGAGAAGTATAAAGGATGCTTAGGATTGGAAGTAGAGAAGGATAGGGAGAAGTATGGTAGTTTGGGGGTAGAGAGTGCATGGAATGTGTGGTGTAAACGCTTAAGTATTAGCTTTTTCTCTGAGTGTGATGAAAGGTTTTAAGTTTAGGAATGGCAAGATCAACCTGGTTCTGTGTTTAATATGGAGTGAGGGTGGGTGAAAAGGCAAAGACAGAAGCAGGGACCATTATGAGTCTGTTATAGTAATTAAAGGAAAAGATGGTCGTAGATTGGACCAGAGTGATAGCAGTTAGACATCAGAAATATTATAGCACTATTTGAAATAATGTTTTTGAAAGGTAGTGATAAGAAAATGTAGATAAGTGATAAAAGGCAGGATGTAAAATTACACTGTATGATCACAAATTGAAGAATTTCTATCTATAAATAGAAAATGGTGATTAGCATTTATACTTTAGGGTAGGAATATTTTAGATTTATGTACGTGTGTGTGTGTTCTTATGCTTTTGTGTATTTTCTAAATGGCTTTTTATAATTGGGGAAGAAACTAAATTTTTCAAAATATTTTTCTTTCATAGAACAAAGAGGTGAAGAAAAAGATATCAGATTCAAAGAAAACATCTGCATCTACTTTAAAGTAAGTAATTCCATCATCTCCAATGTGAGAATGACTACGCATATGAATTAAAATTTTTTAATTTTTACAATGACATTTTTAATATATTTTATCATCCTGACTTCAGTTTAAATGGGACATCATTCAAACTGAATTATTTTAAACTTTTTTAATTTTAAGCTTTGCATCTTTAGAAGTTTTAGAAGTTAGAATTTTATTGTTTGCTAAATTTTTTTCTCCTTTTAATAGAAAAGAGACAGACGCTTCCAAGGCTGTTGAAACTGTGACTTCAGCTTCTGCTAGTAAGTTGTTACTTTCAGTACTCCTCCAAATGAGTATGTTCTGTCAGATGACTAGAAACTTCTTGTAAGATGATGCTAGGAAAACATTATTCATTGTGCTTTAGGAGAAGGGGGACCCACACTGGCCCCTGTATTAAGCTAATGGTTAATATTAAGCAGTTTAATTATGAAATCTCTTGTGGAATAAATATAAGGACTCAATGAGATAATGTATGCAAAATACCTATCGTAGTTACATAGTTAACAGCTATTTAGGTTAATTTCGCAGTATCTGTCTCCATTCTCTCCCAGTAAACTGACAAGACAAAACATAAAGGTATGTTAAGATTGCTTGTGTGGTCCTCTTTGATTTTGAAAGTCTGCTAAGGACCAAAAAGTAAACAAAAAAGACTAAACAGAAATAGGTGATATTACACTCATGTGTTAATTCTTTAGACACAGGCAAATACTTCAGGTCTTTATTATGAATCTAGCTAAATGAATTTTGCATACAATTTTAAACCCAGTTTATTTATTTTTTTCTCAGTCCATTTAGGATTGGAAATGTCAAGAGAAAAAAGTTATTGCCAAAACATACACTCTTGAATCTAGTAAACAGTGTGATAGTGAAGGACAAGACAGAAAGGCTGAAATAAACAATATATTAGGAAACTTAAATTGTGTTTCGTATGTTATCTTTTCGAAAGGTAGTAGTTTATGGATTTATATTCAGAATAGATAAAGAGTTTTTGGTATTAGAGCTAATATTCAAGTGACTGGAAAATTGGATTGTGTAGCATATCTCAATTTTCCATAATGTTTAGTTGGATAGTGTCCTGAAGTTATTGGAAGTTAGTGGAGGTGACTATGAGTGGCTTCTGGAAGGCAATAAATTTTTACTAAAGTTTTAAATGTGAACGTGTAAACGGATAATATTTAGAGGCAGAAGATTACTTCAGTTAGGGAGATAACATAAAAAAGGTAACAGAAAGGCCTTGAAGAGTAGTGCTGGGGTGTTTTTAATTTGACCCCATTAACGGCATTTCTCAAAATGTGTTGCGTGAAAGACTTATTCATAGAACATGTTTTGGATCAGGTAAAGTTCAGGATATGTATTATACCTTTTTTTTTCCTTTAAAAAATAATCCACAAACACATTCACTTTATGAAATCCTGCAGGAAAGAAACTTATTTAACTTTGTTTAACCCACTGTTTCCAAAGCTTGGATAAGTGCACCCCATTTTTTCTGTGTAAGACCTAGTAATAATTGGTACAAACTCTGGGAAATTTCCTTAGAGAATAAAGAACCACTAGTTGTTTAGGATTCTCATGTAGATTGGATACATGGAGTGATTGAAAAAGCCTATTGAGAAAACATTTGGGATTCACTTTCAGGTAATTAGGACCTGATATTAAAAGGTTAATTTAAATGATCTGGGATGCTAAAATCTGAATTTTTATTATATAGAATTTTTTAGTGGAAAAAATATAAAAAATAATTTAAAATTTTCAAGGTTTCAGGGAGGATGGAGTTTTCTAGACGAATGTGGTCATGTTGATTATAATAAAATTTAGCTGCAGTGATTTCTTTGAACTGGGGGAGAACATTGCTGAATATCAGGTATCAAGGAATATCTATTGGAGGTATCATTTAGTCAATCACATGGCATTGAAAGTGGGATACTTAGGAAAATTTTTTGTTAAGTTTAAGGTCTGAAATTTGGGAATGGCCCTAACATAATAAAAGTAATGCGTAGGGGGAGAAGTGCTTCAAGTTAAGTACTTCCTCCCTTCGAATATAAATGTAGAAAGAAAGAGAGGAGCCCAAGGCTGAGAAAGTGTCAGGTGAGAAAGATAACATAGCTTTTTGAGATCAGCAATGTCAGATTGAAGAGGGATAGGAAGTCAGGGTAGTTTTAAAGAGAACTTTGGTTATAAGCACAAATCAAAAAGGATGTAGGAAAGTACAGGGAGGGAGCAAAAGCCTAATTTTATCAGAAAGGGAAACTTTAGAACTTTTACCCAGTGCTAATTACTTACTTACTGAGCACTCGGCTATATACCCATAATTAGAGGCGCTTTATAAAGTGGTTAGGATACATCAGAGTTATTTCTAAGTAGCTTATAGTTTAACTTGTGCCAGAAGACAGAAAACAAGGGAAAGAAACCTGCTGTGGTTACACTATTTATAGTAGGCAATTTGTTATCTCACTTAATATTTCAGACCACCCTATGAGTATAGTTCATACTGTTCTCGTTTGATAGATGAGGAAACAGATTCAGAGAGGTTAGATGACTTACTCAAGGTCACATGGAAGAGTTAGGATTCAAACCCAAAACTGTATGTTTCCCAAGCTTTTCACCTATACTAAAGTACCTCTCTGAGAATGAAAACTTGTTCTATATCTCCTTTGATTGCTCTTCTTTTATCTTCCCTTCATTGTTTCCCTAAATGTCTGTTCCTCTTCTCATGTCCTACTTTTCTTGCTGGTTGATTTCTTTCCTTTCCATATCTTTAAGGACCAATGACATCTCCCATACATACATAAACCTCTTCTGCCCCCTCAAGTTTATGCCTCATTTTCTTGTATTATCTAACAACACCACTAGTTATCCAGTGTAGGAATCTGTTAGTAATCCTTTACCCTGTCTTGTCTTCTTTTTTGTCCCACCCAGTTCAAACTTAAATAACATCGTTCCTCTTCTCCTCCAATAGGTGGCTGATTCAAATTAGTTCTCTCTTGAATATACCTCAAATTATCTCACCTTTACTCCATCACAGCTGTAAATGTTTTAGTTTAGACTCACATTTGAATTTTTGAAGATAGCCTCCCGACTGGCGATTTTTATTCTACTCTGCTCCGGTATTAACACTCTTGCCCTGAGGTCACTTTAAAGCAGATCTGATCATTCCACTCCTAGTGACCCACAGGGGAAAGCCCAAATTCTTCATAACGACCCCTTCCCCTTTGGCCCAGATGACTTTTTCAATCGCTTGTCACGCAACTGTATATTATGTTTAAGCTACTCAGAACAGTTTATTTTCCAGCTGTGCTATTTCATTTCTTGTGTCTTTATGCTATCCATTTGTGTGGAATCATTGTCTAAATTCCAGTTAACTTCACTTAGTAAGCACTTATGAAGTAGCTATTTAGTAGGTGCCAGGCCTCGTGCAAGGTATTGAAAATACAAAGTCAATTAAGACTCCTTTTGGAGGGTCGAGGTGGGGCAAATTCTAATTTATCTTTTAAGGTCCATCTCAGATGAAGCTTCTTTGTGATACCTTCCCTGACTCTTAGGCAGTTGAATGCTCCCAACTCCCTCCTAGAAATACTGTATTGTGTACATTAAATCACTTGGTATTAATAGGTTGTTAATAAGTCTGTCTCTTTCACTTGGCTGGGTAAGGGAATATTTGTAGTTTTATTTTTCTGTACCTTAATATCTAATGTGGTGTAAGGGTTAATGAATAAATATTTGCTGGAGGAAGAGTATAGGGATACTCAAATCACATTTGTATTAGTGTTATAACTGAACCCATGGAAGGCAACTAGAGATTATCATACTAAGTGAAGTAAGTCAGGAAGAGAAAAATAAATACCATATGATATCACTTATGTGGAGTCAAAAATATGACACAAATGAACCTATTTATGAAAGAGAAACAGAATCACGGACATAGGGAATATGTGGTTGCCAAGGGGGAGGGAGTCAGGAGAGGGATGGATTGGGAGTTTGGAATTAGCAGATGCAAACTGGTATACATAGAATGGATAAACAACAAGGTCCTACTGTATGGCACAGGAAACTGTATTCAGTATCCTGTGATAAACCATAATGGAAAAGAATATGAAAAAGAATGTATATATTTGTATAACTGAGTCACTTTGCTATATAGTGGTAATTAACACAACATTGTAAATCAGCTATACTTCAATAAAAAAAAATAACTGAACCCATGGAAAAACACATAGTGGACCAGAATTTTCTGATTTGTCATTCTTGATTTAATGATTTTTTTCTTCTGTAAGATTTTATTGGTTTTCGTTTTTTTTTTTTTAAGTGCATGTCTTTTTATCTTTTCAATTCCCAGATGAAAATGACTTTTTTTGTTTCAGTCAGTTATTTCCCCAATAAAAGCACTCTGCCCAAATAGTTCCCACATGTGAATTCCAGCAAACCTTAAAGGAAGTAATAACTCTAGTTCTGATTTCAACTATTCCATAGCATGCAGAGGAAAGGAAAACATTCTTTAAAAGGGAGTATGGAGGGAGGGGAAACAGGAAGGAAAAAACAGGCTAATACCAACATCGAATGCTGACAAAGACGCTACACACTTAGCACAATGGCTAAAATAAGAAAATAGTAATACCAAATGCTATTGAAGATGTGGAGAAGCTTGTACATTGCTGGTGGGAATGTAAAATAGTATGGCCATTCTTGAAAAAAGTATTGTAGCTTTTTAACAAAACTAAACATGTGCTCACCATAGGACCCAGCAGTTACGCTCTTGGGCATTTATCTCAGGCAAGTGAACTACATTTCACAGAAAACCAGTACACAAATATTTATAGCCTCTGTATTAATAGCCAAAAGCTGGGAACAACCCTAATGTCCTTCAGTAGGTGAATGGCTAAACAAACCGTGTTATGTCTGTAGCGTGGAATACCTACCACTTAGCAATAAAAAGGAATGAATTATTGATACATACAACAACTTAGATGGATTACAGAGGAATTGTGCTGATTTAAAAAACTCAATCTAAAAAAATTATGTATTGTAAGCTTCTATTTACATAACATTCCTGAAATGATAAAATTAAAGAGATAGAGAACAGATTAGTGGTTGTCAGGGATTCTGGGGGAGGGAGGAGATGGCTCTTTCTATAATGGGTAGTCGGAAAGATCCTTGTGGTGGAACTGCTCTTTGTCTTGACTGATGGTCACAGTAATCTACACGTATGTGATAAAATTTCATAGAACTAAATATACATTACGTGCATGCAATCTGGGGAAATTGGAATGTTTGTAAATTTTATCAATGTCAGTTTCCTGTTTATGATATAGTACTTAGTTATGCAAAATATTACCATTAGAGGAAACTCCTTGAAGGGTATATGGGATCTCTCCCTATTATTTCTTACAACTCCATGTGTATATACAGTAATCTCAAAATTAAAAGTTAGAGAAATGTTTTAAAATGTTGATAAAGCTATCATAGTAAACTAGAATTATAGAACAATTTCACTTCTGAATATTTGATGTAAAGTTTTAAAGTAAAATTTTAGTGTCTGGAAGTACCTTAAATGAATAACATAGTATGCCCAAGAGGGGGAGGGGGGTCATGTCAGAAGTATAAAGATGGTTCAAAATTAGGAAATCTGTCAATTCCATTTACTATATTAAATAGAGGGAGATAAATGCTGAGAAATTCTTAAAGTAGGTGACTACTTCCTTAATATGATAGTGTGTTTGTGTATATATACTTTATTTATTTATATACATAACAAATACACATATATCAAGTCAAAAGCCAGCATATGCTTAAGAGTTAAACAGTGGAAGCATTCCCATTAAAGTTAGGACCAAAACAAGGGATACTCATCATCACTTCTATGAGTTAAAATAAATATTGTTCTAAAACTAATAGCCATTAGCCGGTGCACTACAAGTCAAGAGGCATAAAAATTGGAAAGTATGATAAAACATTATTGTTTGCAAATATGTATGATGGAAAACCCAATAGAATCTATTGAAATGCTATTAAATAATTAGCCATCCTAATTCTCTAAATTACTATAAAGTTTTAATTGCTTTATTACATAAAGAACCATTCATACTAATATACTAATAAAATATTAATATACTAATATTAATATATTAATAAAATATTCCATTTATAATAATAAAAAAGGTAGAAGCTATGAAAAGAAAACTTTTAAATACTAAGAGGCATAAAATAAGGCTTAAATGAGAAAACAGCTCATTTTTGGATAGAAAGCCTCTCACCATTATAATATGCCTTTTCTTCTTATATTAAAAGATAAATATTAGGAACCTAATACCAGTAAAGATTTTTTGAATCTATATAAGCTGATAATAAAGTTTATACATAGAATAGACAAGAAAATTCTGCAAAGGAAGAGTAATTAGGACAGACCAGCACTAACAGATATTAAAATACATTACAAAGTTAAAAGATTTATATAGTTTCATCTAGTTGCATAAATAGACAAAAGATCAGTAGGACAGAATAGATTCCACGGATACTCCCCCAAACATATGGAATATCAGTAAATCATTATGGTAATATTTCAGATTAGCAGGGAAAAGATCAATTATTCATTAAATTGACTAGCCTCTTTGTGAAGTATATAGTTTATAGTATCAAAATAAATTACAGGGACTTCCCTGGTGGCGCAGTGGTTAAGAATCCGCCTGCCAGTGCAGGGGACACGAGTTCGAGCCCTGCTCTGGGAAGATCCCACATTGCCGCGGAGCAACTAAGCCCGTGTGCCACAACTGCTGAGCCTGTGCTCTGCAGCCCGCGTGCCACAACTACTGAAGCCCGCACGCTTAGAGCCTGTGCTCCACAACAAGAGAAGCCACCGTAATGAGAAGACTGCGCACCTCAACGAAGAGTAGCCCCCGCTCGCCACAACTAGAGAAAGCCCGCGCACAGCAGCGAAGACCCAACGCAACCAAATAAATTAATTAAATAAATAAACAAATAAATTACAACTGGATCAGAGATTTAACATGATACATAGACAGCAGTTAAAAGTATTGAAAGAAAATGTGGAGGGTTTTTTGGTTTGTTTTTAATTTCAGAATGAGAAAGTCCTCCCGTATCAGGAAGACACTGATTACATGAAAATGTTTTTGTATAAGTATTTCTCATAACTTTTTAAAAAGTTGTTACCTATATGATACAGGTTAATTTTAATGTATAAAGAACTCTAATAAAATCCTCAAAACCCAAAAGATAAATTGGCAAATATTAAGACTAGACAGATCACAAAAAAATAGAGATAAATTACACATATGAAAATTGACACAGCTTTACTTAAAATTTACGAAACAAAGATTAAATCATACTAGTTTCTAGCTCAGATTGGAGTGATTAATAACTTCTTTTACATACTGTGTTTGTGTGGAAATGGAAAGCCCCACTCTTGTATACTATTGATGGCAATATTAATTGGTATAACCTTTCTGGAGGACAATTTCATGTTTGTTAAAATTTAAATCTATCCCTTTGTCTCAACAAGTCCATGGCTAAGAATTTGCCTATAGTTATAGTTCCATGGGCATACAAAGATGAGTATAAGGATGTTTCTTGCAGTGTTTTTACCAAAATTATGCTAAGTTAGCTCTTTCCTAAATCTAAGTGATGTTTTTTTAATGTGTTACTGATATATTTTTCTTGTTATTTTAGCCAAACCTGGACAAACCAAGACATCTGCAGCCAAAATAAATAAATCTTCAGGTATGTTTTCTATATTAAGATCCTAGACATGTTAACTTTAAATTATTTAAGCAGTTTTTATCAGTAGTCTTGGATCTCATGTGACACAGTGTGTGCTGAGTATATACCAATCTGTGAAATTTATAGTCATCTAGAAGTTTTGAGAAAGCAGGTTTAGTAGATAGTGCTCTTTCCTTGCAGTGATTATCAAAATAAAATAATTTAACTGGCAAACTGTTTCTCATGATGAATATTGGTGATATTTCCGCCTTTCTCTTTTATTGAGGTCTTCTCTGTTTACTTTCTTTTATAAACAAACTTACAGCAAATTATGTTCTCTTTGCATTTTTTATGGGCTATAGTGGATTTTAAAGTAATTATTAATTTTTTTCTCCTTCCCCTAGCATTTTCCCCATTTCTGTTTTTCTCCCATTTCTGCTAAATGCTGGTTAATTCAGAGTCATCTTTTTAAGAGGATAGAGATCAATGTATTAATTGTCTTTATAATGGTAGGAAGGAAAGGAAGCGGTCTTGAACCACTGTTAGTGGCAGATCCATAATTGTCATATAGTAGTTTCTTAGAAGCAGTAATCTGAGGGAGTCAGGTGTGGCTAGAAAACATGTTTTGAAGATGCACTTACTTAGCAAACAGTTTGATACTACTTTAATAGTAAGTTTATAGGAGTCATTGGTGGAAATCTGGGGGAGTGGGTGCTAAAACCAGTAGCTTCCCCCTTGAGTGTTGGAAATTAATTCTAGATAGTTTTTCCTTAAGTTCTGGTACCCAACTAGAAGTAGTAAAGTGAATCAACTTGTGGTAGTAACATAGGATAGTGAAAGAAACACCTTAAGAGCTCACTGGGGCTAAGGTTACTGCAGTGTGACAAAACGGGAATGACTAAGAAATGACTGGTTGAGTGACAATCTATAAAGATTGGTATTTCTCTTTTTGAGCAAAAATTAAGGTCTGTCTTTGGATATAAAGGGTGGATTTGTAAACTATTCTGATTAAATTTTGCAGATGTCAGTAATTCTTTTTGTTTGTTTAATAACTTCAAAAGCATGATCATATTCTCACAAAAGGTCCTGTTAGGTAGTTAAGGCAGTTACCACCCTGGTTTATAAATGGGGAAACATGCACAGAAATCAGTAAATTCCCCCAGACTTCACACCTTGACTTGGAATTCAACTTGAATTCACTGACTTGTGATCCTGGGCTTTTTCCTTATACTACCTTGCTCGTTGAGCATCCTGATTTTCAGAGCTAAACCTCCTGTTGCTCTCTGAATGAAAAAGTTTTTGACTCTGGTAATCTTTTTAGTGACACTTAGATGATCACAGTCTTTATAAACAACATCATTTTGGAATATAAGCAACAGTAGTATACATATGTACAAAGAAGGGTCAGAACAGTTTAAATAATCCTGCTCAGATAGGGCCCATTAGGAATGAGTCAAAATAGTCTTTATGTGGCCTGACCATGATGTAGGTATTCTTAAGTGCTTTTTAATCAACTGGGAGCCAAGGAAGCATGAGCTGGGAGGTCCTCAATGTAACTGCTTTTGGAGCCATTAAAGTCATCGTGGGATTGTGTTTATATCCTTGAAGTTAGTAATTTTGCTTCTAATTACTAAGTTGATTCACACATTTAGAGATCTGTGTAACTTGCCTGAACGCTGTTTTTAAGTACCCCAAAGGGGAGGTGAATTCTTATTTCAGTGATATTTTTCTTCCTAAAGAAATTATCATTTCTAATTTAGCAAATGACCTGTGTCCCTAAAGATGATAGCATTTTATGTTTTGAATAAAATATAGTTTGTTGCTCTTATATTCTTTGTGAGGTTCTTTGGGAATTGTTGATACTAGTTAAATAAATCAGTTTTGACTAAGCTTTTGTGATTTAGGGAAATCAGCGGGTTCTGTAAAATCTGTGGTAACAGTAGCTGCTAAAGGTAATAAAGCTTCAATCAAAACAGGTAAGACTGTTGGAAAAGAGAGGTTATATTAAGTTTATTCTTAATTCTGCGTTAAAGAATGTAATAAATATGATATCAAAAGCAAGTTTTAATTTGTAGTATGTAATAACATCTTGAAAAGTTTAGTAAATAATTCTTTGATATTTAGAACCTGACACACATAGGACTTTCGTTTTTTGATGCTTTGGTCTTTGACAGTATCTGCCATTGCAGATACATTTTTGTTTAGGAAACATTTCTGACAGCCGTATAATCATAGGTTGCTCTGCCACTTCCCCCCTGTTTAATCTTTTTTTTACTCATTTTTTTAGAGCTGTCACTTCATAATACCTTCCCCAGCTTGTAAAATTCCTCTGATATTTGTTACTTTAAAGATTTTCTTTCCATGTTACAAGGATGTATCCTCCATAAAGAAATGGAACACTAAATTGTAACATGTTGAAAATAACATGATCCATTTATTAATATATTTTTCCAATTGACTAATGTAATTTTAAAGAATCTTTGTGGAAGTTATAAAATAATGATTTTTGTGTGTGTGATTATGGTGTGCTTTTGCCACATGAGGATTTAATAATTTGTGAATCATTAATAGCCCTCAACAAAAGTTGTATCTCAGTTTAAATTTGCTTTTAATCTTATTGGTAAACAGATACTGAAAATAAATGGAAATAAGTATGTGGAAAAGAGCTGCTTTTATAATAAAGTTGAACTACTTATTTACTAATATATTAGTATGAAACATGCTAAATGACTGAATAGACCCTTAGAATAATGGTTCAACTCTACTTTTAAAAGCAAAATCTAGTGGAAAGAAGTCTCTAGAAGTCAAAAAGGCTGGAATTGTCAAAAACAAAGACGCCAGTAAACCTGTGATTGTACCAGGTAAGCTTGAAATGCTGTCATGCAGTGCTTTCTTTTCATTCAATTCTATTGGTATACATTCTAGGTATATTTTGAAATTGTTGCTTAAGAATCGTCAAAAGGATTATTTGGTGTTTCAAAGGAAAACTTGTATTAGCTTTGTCTTAAATCAGGTCAGCCTAAGGAGACTTGAAGTAACAAAATAAACTAGCTTAAGTTCCTGTTTAGATTCATTAGTTTAATTATATTAGTGTGTTTTTCTAGACTATTAAAGCAGACTATTTCATGCAGAAAACTCTGAAATAAAGATGAGTGTGGAAGTCAAAGCCACTGAAAATGGTGCTAAAGAAACTATTTCAGGTAGGTCAATAGAAATTTTATTTTGTTCTCTTATGTTTAAAGATAGAAAATTAAATTTTAGGAAAATAATTTTGTGTCTCATATATATATATATATATTTTCAATACCAGAGTCATACCTAAGTGAAATTAAGAATATTATGATTCAGATCTTCACCTTGTCTCTTGATTAGTCTGAAATTTTGCTCTCAGAAGGAATAAAACAATGTATTATTGAAAAGCCAGTGTTAACTTATGTAGCTATATCCTACTTAAATTCTCTAGTCTTTTACCCATTGTATACATTTTCATGTAGCTACTATTTAATCCATTGTGGAATAAAGTGGGATCTTGATAAATAAAGTATATCTGTGTGAATTCTTATTTTATTTTGTCTCTTAAGAAGTTGCTTTGGAGGCCACAGAAAATGAACCAGTTAACAAGGTCAGTTTTTACATTTTACTTATTTTTTTAAAGCTTAAGAAATTTTGACACAATGTATTTTTCTTACTATAAACCTAGGTAAAAAATACACAGATTTGGTATGGTGAAAAATCCTGGTCATTGGAGACTTTTAAAATATGGCTTGAGTTAAAAAAAATCTTGAGTTACAAAAATTTAGGTGCAGATTATCAATAAATGTACATGTTATTGAGGATTACTTTTCACTGAGAAGAAAATGTTAGGCCAGTTGGGTTTTTGAGTAGAAAACAGGTTGTCAAATTAGAACCAATGGAATTTTGTGAAATTTCTTTTTTCTTAGAAGCAAATTGGAGATACGTTAGTATTTAGAATACCATTTATTTTTTGTGTTTTTAGAGGAGCAAGTGGGGTTTGCAGTTCTATTTGAAGGGCATAAAGTTCACTTTATTGTTTTCGTGTGCTTATATCTGTTATTATGAATATATTAAGATTTCATTAATTTAGACTTTACTGGTTAAGATCTTGAGATCCTTCAGGTGCTCAGGATAAGTTTATTTTAGACTGGTTGCTCCATTCTTCGAGTAGTAACTTAAGTAAGTAGTATGTGTTAACTTACTGTTTTGTTTTAAGAAGAATATTGTAAAACACCAGTAGAGTATCTTAGATTTACTTACTGCACTTTAGAAGGAATCTTTTTTTAATATATATATAAATTTATTCATCTTATTTATTATTTTATTTTTGGCTGCGTTGGGTCTTCGTTGTTGCACGCGGGCTTTCTCTAGCTGTGGCGAGCGGGGGCTACTCTTTGTCGCAGTGTGCGGGCTTCTCATTGCAGTGGCTTCTCTTGTTGCAGAGCACGGGCTCTAGGCATGCAGGCTTCAGTAGTTGTGGCACACAGGCTCAGTAGTTGTGGCACATGGGCTTAGTTGCTCCGCGGCATGTGGGATCTTCCCGGACCAGGGCTCGAACCCGTGTCCCCTGCATTGGCAGGCGGATTCTTAACCATTGTGCCACCAGTGAAGCCCGGGAATCATTTTTGAACACAATTTACTTGCTAGTTAAAAATCATTCTCAACTAGCTTATGAAAATTATAATTTCCCACCTTCCCCCACCAAAAGAAAAGTCACAAATTGCCAAATTTATGCCTTTGGGGATTTCACCAACATCCACTAAAGGAAAAGTTGGCATTTATGAGAGTCATCTTGAAGAGTAAAATAGATCTGAGAGAAGAGAAGGCAGAAATGAAAGTATTTACTTTGTAGTGGGGATTGGGTTATGGGGTAAGGATCCTAAGAGACTAGGTAAACTTTTTTATATTGCCAACAAGGGATTATTTTACTCAGTAAGATAAAAGAATATGCACTGATTTGGAGCATGGGGATCTTAGCATCACAAGGCACAGGAATGGCAACAGTACATGAAAGGAAGGAGCTGTAGTCAGAGACGGGCAAACCTGTGTTTTTAAATTTATTTTTAAGCAGTGGTTGCAGAAGAGAACTGAAGACCTTGACTAGATGACAGGTGGTATGACTGAAATATTCTGTGTACTTGAAGAGTGGAAAAGTGCATTTTGGTTTGTTTTTAATTTGTGGTTTAGACCAGCCTTCTGAATTAATCAGATTTAGTATTAAATACAATTTAAATACTAACATATAACATATGATCTGCAGTGTAAATTTAAGTAAATATAACAGCAGTTAAGTTTTAATGTCAATTCTTAAATTGGTTTTGAAGGAAACAGAAGAAATTTGTGTGGTACTTATTTCTGATTTGCCTAATAAAGGATATTCTATTGAAGAAGTTTACAACCTAGTAAAACCATTTGGTGGTTTAAAGGATATTTTGATTTTATCATCTCATAAAAAGGTAAGAGTTGAAAATAGTTGTGAATTCATGTTGTCTGCAAGCACATTTTGAAAAACATTAACTTCACAAAACTAGGACAAAAGGGTTTAAGAGCAGCACCTCAGAATAAGCTGTCTCAAGTTAAGGCATTTTTAAAATATAAAACACAGATAATCCTTTATTTTAAAGATATATTATTCTAATCAGATGTAGTTTTACGATGGGAAGGATGGATTTCCCCATTAAAGTTTTGCTCAAACATTTACTTTAACAGAAAATACTTTACATCTGTACTATGTTAAAACAAAGTTTTTTAAACAACTTATAAAATTTTGTTGAGCACTCTTTACTAGTATTTCTTTTTGTTTTTTTACCAGTTATACTCAAATGGGAAATAACCATTTTCAGACTCAGACTAGTGAAGTCATCAGTATTTAGAACAACCTAGATTTATCTGTATGTCTTCAGTTTTCTATAATGAGTATATATTGCTTTTGTAATTTAAAAACAAAACAAAATATTGTTAATAATGAACAACTTGTGGAAGGTATTTTATAGGACGTGAAATTTCAGGGAAGTTTAAATAATGGAAACAACACCGTTAGAGTGGTGGGAAGTAGTGTTCTTACTATAGGAAGGAGTTAATGATCACTAGAGATTTTTGAGAGTCAAGCAAGTGTGCTTAAGAAAACAAAGTAGGAGGGGAGAGTAAGTGTAAGTAGTCATATGCAGTTTTACCTTATGTTAAAAGTAGATTATTTGAATGGTTGTACAACTCTATAAATGTATTAAAACCCATTAAATTATACACTTAAACAGGTGAATTTTATGATTTGTAAACTGTATTTCAATAAAGTGTTTTCTAAAAAGCACATTATTTGTAATGTTTAGAGATGGACAAGAATAAGAAAGAATACATTTTTTAATGTAAGAATTTTATGTGATGATACATTAAAATGGGGAAAATTGTGGGAATCTAGGAATGAATAATTCAAATTCATACTTTGCATCATATACCAAAGTGGATGTGTATGTAGATAAATACAGAATCCAAATACAGAAAATCTAGATTATTTATGCCCAGTTTTGATTAGAGTTGAGTAGAATTATTTGGAGATTTAATTCAATTTAATTTAATTATTTGGAGATTTAATATTTTTCTAGATGTTATATGGAAAAATATCAGATTCAGTCATAAAAACATTTTAAACATTTGTGAAACTAAAATTATCATAATCAAAGCAAAATGGAAATAAAAAATTTAAAATATTTATGTAAAATGGGGAACATGGTTCATATAAACATGCTATAAAATATTAAAAGTTTAATAAATTGGCAAATGACATAGAGAGATAATTTATTTTTAAAAATTACAACTATAAATAAAAATATGGACTATTTCCACCTCATTAACTATCAGACATATGGAAGAATGTTCAATCTCTTTACTTACCCAGGTATGAAAATTAAAACCAAAATGTATAGAGTTACAATTTTACACTTATGAAAACAACAAAATAAAAAATAACTTGGTAACCATTACATGTTTCTTTGATTCTTTCATTCCTCATATTTCTCATATTTTGTCAATCATTAAATTTATTTACTCAGGAAATGTTCATTAAATGTTTGCTACATGCTAGATACTGCTCTTGGTACTAAGGGTATAGTGATGAATAAGATAAATAAGATTTCCCTAGTGTCATTTACTACAATGTCCCTTCTTATTTCTCTTTAGTATTGCCTTATGAGTTCAGTTATTCATTATTTCTTGGTTATGGTCGTAATGTTCTAAGGAATGCTTTTTTTATCTTAAAAACATTTACTAAGTTATTCAATTCATTTGACTCTTAAGTATTAAATTTTTTAAGAAAAAGTAACTTAAGATTTATTTTTTCATTCTTGTAATTTGTATTTTAAAAGGCATTTATAGAAATAAATAGAAAATCTGCAGATTCTATGGTAAAATTTTATACCTGCTTCCCAATATCACTGGATGGAAATCAACTCTCAATAAGTATGGCTCCTGACAACATGAATTTAAAAGACGAGGTAAATAATAGACTTACCATCATATTTACTAGAATATTATTAAATTTTTAAATCAGATTTATTATAATCCGTTGTGTTTTCTAGTTTTCTTCTTTGGGTCACATATTTTCTCTCAAAACACTGAGAAAGCATCTTCCTGTTTCTCAATAGTTGCCCATCTCATAGTTTGAGAGTTACCTCCATATTGAGGGAATCCAATCCCTCATGTATGTTGGAATGGAAAAAAAAAGTTGAAAACAGTAGTCTGTAAAGAACCCTATTCTTATCTCACTGCCATTATCTGTCATCCAAACTGGAATTCCAGAGGTTACCATTATAATTTTTTCCTCTCATTTCTCATAACCAGCTGGTCACTAGGTCTGGTCTGTTTTAACTCCTGAATATTTCTGGAATTTGTTCCCTCTTCATCCCATTCACCATTGCTTCACTTCTTTAAAACGCTGGCTAAAATAGTTATTCTTTATATCCTCTACCTTCAGTTTTATCTCCCTCAAAACCTTTTTCACAAAGTCATGAGACTGGCGTACAATTCAAATCTCTTCAAATTCAACTGATTTAGAAACGCTTCATTGTTTCTGTGTGGCCTACAAACATTTACTGCTAAGAGGCATGGAACAGAGATACTAGAATCTAGAGGAAGGTGGAAATGCATGTATTTTTTTAAATTAATACTTATTGGAGTATAGTTGCTTTACAATATTGTGTTAGTTTCTGCTGTACAGCAAAGCGAATTAGTTATACGTATACATATATCCACTCTTTTTTAGATTTCCTTCCCATTTAGTTCACCACAGATCATTGAGTAGAGTTCACTGTGCTATACAGTAGGTTCTCATTAGTTATCTATTTTGTACATAGTAGTGTGTATATGTCAATTCCAGTCTCCCAGTTCGTCCCACCCCCCACCCCCACTTGGTAACTATGTTTGTTCTCTACATCTGTGACTCTGTTTCTGCTTTGCAAATAAGTTCATCTGTACAATTTTTCTAGATTCCACATATAAGCGATATTATACGATATTTGTTTTTCTCTTTTTGACTTACTTCACTCTGTATAACAATCTCTAGGTCGTCCTCATCTCTGCAAATGTCACTATTTCGTTCATTTTTATGGCTGAGTAATATTTCATTGTATACATGTACCACATCTTCTTTATCCATTCCTTTGTCTATGGACAATTTAGGTTGCTTCCATGTCCTGGCTATTGTAAATAGTGCTGTAATGAACATTGAAAATGCATGTATTTTGAAAAAGCCTTCCATTGAGAATCACTCTAATGTGATGTAATTGCTGGGGTGGTTTTATATATATCAGTAGTGTCAAAGAGAAAAAAAAATTTAAGAACCGTAGTCTCATGAGATAAAGTTCCTTTTCTATACATTTAAGCCTTTTATCAGCTAGCCTCTCCCAGCTTTGACATCCCTGTCTTGTGCCACTCTTGGCCTCTTTATATAATTCAGCAGCACCAAATCACTATACACTTAATACCCTGTGATGTTTTTTTTACTAGCCTACATCTCTGTTCTTCCTCATCCCCTATTTTGCTTAGCTGACTTTTTGTTGTGTAATTTGAATTCTCTTACTGTCTGCTAAATTAAATCTCTTATTCTTTGTATATGAAGTTGAGTGTCTTCCCCTAAATGGTACCACCTTATTAGTCTTTAATGTACTTAGGGGATTAGGAAGAATTAAAGTCTATGGGTAGGGTGGGACTTAGATAACTTGTTTTAGGAAGAGGGAAAGATTTTTGGAAGGAACAAATTTTGCTTACTCCTCATTTTATGAAGTAGTTCTTAATGCTTATTCATATAGATTATTTTATTATATCAGTAAATCTTGACTAATTAAATATACAAATAAGAAAGAGCTTACACCTTCAATCTTCTTCTATTTGCCTTTCTAGGAAGCTATATTTACAACGTTGATTAGAGAAAATGACCCAGAGGTGAGTTTTGCATTTAAATGCTTTTTGTACACTTGTTTAATTGATAGAAACATTGGTTGTTTTATTGTTCACCTGTCAAGAATTAAAGAAAATCTTAGCACTAGTTTTAAAATATTGAAGTGATGGAGATGTCAGATGAGTCTTCTCTTGGTAAAAATAAGAAATAGAGGGTAAAGGAGTCCTAATGTGCAATATTTTTTAGATTCTGGAGCCATATTAACTGACGGGTAAATATTCGGTATATTAAGTGTTTTGGGTACATATTATATTGATAGAAGAAAGATTATACTTCCTTTTTTAGTATATTGTTTCACTGATTATTCACATCTAGTACTAAGACCTCACTATCTTTACCCATATAGTCATTTTCTTACTCTTGGGAGAGGACATCACCTGACCTCTGAAAAATAAATTGTTAGTCTGTGTTTTACAGTTTGATACTTTAGCTGTTTTTCTCTTTTTCTATGCTGTCTCCTAAAAAAAAAAAAAAAACTACAGGCAAATGTAGATAAAATTTACGATCGATTTGTACATCTTGATAACTTACCAGAAGATGGACTTCAGTGTGTACTTTGTGTTGGACTTCAGTTTGGAAAAGTGGATCACCATGTATACATGAGTAATAAAAACAAGGTAACAAGGTCACTTCTATTTTCGCTGTATGTTCTGTAGAGAATATATAATTGAACCCTATATTCTTATGATCTGTAACTTTTAATTCAGCTTCTGAACTGAAGCACCTATAACATTATTCAGCCTCTTAGCAGAATTATGATATACCATCATATTTTCTCCTGGGCTGTGGCAGGAAGGAGGAAGAACTCTTAGTTTGAAGGGGAAATAAAAACTTGCACAAGGGAGAAAGGTAATACGTGCAAAGAGCATTATCTTTTGGGGAAGTGCAGACTTGTGTTCATCTAGCCTTAACTACCTTTGTGACCTTAGCTAAGTTGGTTTACACTTTTAGTTCTTATTTATAAAATGAAAGGGTGTCAACCAGGTATTTCTAAAGTCCCTTTACATTTTCTGTGCCCTCTGTCTTCTCTGTTTAATTCAGACGTGTCCATGAAAATTAGATTTTGGTCAACCATGTATTACCTAGAAAGGTAGAAAGGGTTTTATAGCAAAGTTGACAGTATTTGCTTCATAAAAAATACCTAATTGACCAAATAGTAGATACTAATTTCTTTGACATGTTTAAGAAATTTCTTTAACCATGTTTAAGTGTCAGTTCAGTGGCATTTAAGTATATTCACGTTGTTGTGCAGCCATCACCACTATCCATCTCCAGAACTTTTTCATTTTCACAAACTAAAACTCCCTGTCCATTAAACAACAACTCTCCATGTCCCCTTTTCCTAGCCCCTGGCAACCACCATTCTACCATTTAAATTTCTGTCTCTGAATTTAACTACTTTAGGTACCTCATATAAGTGGAATCATACAATTTTTGTCCTTCTGTGTCTGGCTTATTTCACTTAGCATGTCTTCCAGCATGTATTGTAGCATATGTCAGAATTTTCCTTCTTGAGGCTGAATAATATTCCATTGTATATATGTACCACATGTGTTTATCCACTCGTCTGTTGATCGACACTTGGGTTGCTTCCACCTTTTGACTGTGAATAATACTGGTATGAATATGGGTGTACAAATACTTGTTCCAGTTCTGGCTTTCAATTCTTTTAGGTATATACTAAAAAATGAAATTGCTGGATTCTATGGTAATTCTACTTTTAATTTTTTTAGGAACTATTAATTAATACTTTTCTGTCTTTTCCAAAGGCAATTCTTCAGTTAGATAGTCCTGAATCTGCTCAGTCAATGTACAGCTTTCTGAAACAAAATCCACAGAACATAGGTAACCATGTATTGACCTGCACATTATCTCCAAAGATAGACTCATCAGAGGTAAGATTATTTTGTATCAACTTTTGTGCTTTTAGAAAATGAGGAAAGCATAAAGGTCATTCTCCCAAAGCTAGAAGATACACTCTGAAGCTGATTTCGAGAATTATTCTTGGACAATAGTCAAACTCATTCTGAGTTTAGATACTGTTTCTTTTAAAAATTTATTTTGCAATCATTATTCCAATTTCATGGTTTATGGGACAGTATAAATTTGTATAAATGAGAGTAGATTGAGGTAATTTTAGAAAATGTAGCATATTCATTCTGATGCTTACTGTGGACATATGTGCAGAGTGATGCCATATACATAGCATGATTATCTCCAGAATGCAGTCTGCATTGAGTCCATTTTGACTTCCTCCTGATAGAAGTTTTTTTCTTTTACTTGTTTAAATTATTATACTCTCTTCTTTCATAAGAAAGAAGATTTTACAGGTTCTTGGCTTGCACAGTAATAATCTTTGAAAACTATGAATAGTCTACCTTTGAAAGAATTAAATTGAAACTCAGATGTTTTCTCTTTCTAATAGTTTCATTATATCTCAATAGCAGGAGGTAAATAGGGCCTTATATTTGGTGTCTGCTGGTTTTTGTTAATCTGCCAAACTCGTGCTTGCTCAAGAAAGAGAAAATTCCACCATCTAAATCCAGATTAAATAGAGCACCTATAAGTAAATGAATGCATCATGATACTGATTTAAGCACAAATTTTTTTTTTTTAATTTATTTATTTTTGGCTGCATTGGGTCTTCGTTGCTGCGTGCAGGCTTTCTTTCGTTGCAGCGAGCGGGGGCTATTCTTCATTGCGGTGTGCAGGCTTCTCATTGCGGTGGCTTCTCTTGTTGCGGAGCATGGGCTCTAGGCACAAGGGCTTCAGTAGTTGTGGCACACGGGCTTCAGTAGTTGTGGCACACGGGCTTAGTTGCTCTGTGGCATGTGGGATCTTCCCAGACCAGGGCTCGAACCCATGTCCCCTGCATTGGCAGGCGGATTCTTAACCACTGGGCCACCAGGGAAGTCCTTAAGCACAAATTTGTGTGGCTTGTTTAACCTGATTTCAGAAAAAAATTTTTTTTAAGTTTTTAGCATTTTTTTTTTCTCAACAGAACATTGTATTTTTAAAACTTTGTGTTGTGGTATGTTTCAAGTTATTACTTTCAACTATGTTCAGAATTACAGTAAACACAGACTACACATAAATTTTTCTTCCAGAATTGTGGTCCCAAATTCTTAGACTTAAAGAAAATGAAACAAGTGGAAATTATATGAAACTTCTGCCTAAATTAATGCTTTTATTTCCCACATCCTAACTCAACCTCATTCTTACAGCTTATTAAATTGAAGAGCACATTTAACTTATTATAAAAGACTTATTAGCTCCACCACTGATAAGCTAGCCTTGTAATCTTGAGCATGTCACATAATGTCCATTATATCCATTTAACAAATCATAAATTGGATAGTAGAGGCAGGTGGACTAATTTCAAGGTGTTGTAATAGTCTATATGAGAGGTAATGAAAGCCTAAGCTAGACTATGAGGTGGAAATAAATCCTGCCCCCAGATTTTTTTAATAACAGTTTTTAATTTACCATGTTTATAATGAGTTAATTAGTATCCTATGTTACCCTCTGTTCAATATCCTCCCCCCATTTTTGTTACCTGTAATGTTACTTCCACATGTAGTACATTACAACCTTTAATTCTATAACTATAGTTACCTTGCATACAGAGTATGAAGGCTTAATTCTAAGTACGGAAACCCAGTACCTGCATTTTTGATATCTTGATTATGAAGATATTTACTGCAGAATTTAGTAATGAGAGTAGGTCTATAAAGAAAGAAATACGTGTAACTTGCACACTTGGAAGTGACTCTCTTATACTCCCGGTCTTTTCTCAAAATGATGCTGTGTTTTTGTTCAGTATTTGGGTTATGGCTTTCCTGTACAGTTTAGGAGTTGTTGTTTTGTTGTTGAAAGGAAAAAAGAAGACTGTCTTCATGTTACTCGGGTCACATAACTTAATTACTATTTGTTGAATAGAATATGCTCTCTTCTTAGAGCTATTCTTCTGACACCCTGTTCTAAATTTATGGCCATTTGCTTTGTAAAGGCATCTATATACCTTTGATTTTCTTTTTATTGCTCTTCTGAGTTACTTCTGTTATTTCTTGGACTATGTATCTCCTACTCTCTTGGATTACTTTCTGTTTGCCAGAATATATTGTCAAATAATTTTCCCAGAAAGTATGTATGGCCAGTAAACTTTCTAAATCCCTGCATATTTGGAAATGACTTTATTTTTCTCTTACATGTTTCATTGATGGTGTGTCCAGGTGGAGAATTCTGTCCTCAGATTGTTCTTGCTTTTATTGTTTTGTTTTTCTTAACCATTGTTGTTAAGGAGAAGGCTGATTCCAATCCTACCTCTGTGTAATTTTTTTTTTTCTCTTTGAAACCTTTTAGCATTTATTCCTAGTTCATTTAGCAAGTAGTTATCTAATTCCTTCTCTATGCCAGCACTGTTTTAGATTTTGGAATACATTGGTAAACAGAGAAGTCAATGGCCCAGTCTTCAAGGAGCTTATTTTATATATACACACACACACACACACACACACACACACGTATATATACATAGTGTCAGGTGGTAAAAAGTGCTATGAAGTGCTGTGGAGAAAAATCAAGAAAAAATGATAGAGTGTGCTGGATGGCGGGGTGTGCAGGGGGATATGTGTATTTTAGAGTGGTCAGGCCCCTCTGAGAAAGAGTTATTTGAGAGACCTGAAAGAAAGAAGTAAGAGAGCGAACTCTACTGACGTATCAAAGAGAAGAGGTTTTTAGAGAGAACAAGAGCTAAGGCCTTAAGGACGTATTTGGTGATTCGGGAATTCCAAGGAGGATCAGTATGGCTGGTGCAGTGAGCAAGGTTTTAACTTGGTTTGGGACTTATTTCCTATATCCTGCTTAGATCATTCATTGAATTTATGAAATCTAAAAATTAGTGTGTTCCTTCACCTGAGGAAAATTTTCCTCTTATGTCTTTTTTTTTTTTTTTTTGAACATCTTTATTGAAGTATAATTGCCTTACAATGGTGTGTTAGCTTCTGCTTTATAACAAAGTTAATCAGTTATACATATACAATATGTTCCCATATCTCTTCCCTCTTGCATCTCCCTCCCTCCCACCCTCCCCATCCCACCCCTCTAGGTGGTCACAAAGCACCGAGCTGATCTCCCTGTGCTATGCGGCTGCTTCCCACTAGCTATCTATTTTACATTTGGTAGTGTATGTATGTCCATGACACTCTCTCACCCTGTCACATCTCACCCCACCCCCTCCCCATATCCTCAAGTCCATTCTCTAGTAGGTCTGTGTCTTTATTCCCGTCTTGCCACTAGGTTCTTCATGGCTTTTTTTTTTTCCTTAGATTCCGTATATATGTGTTAGCATACTGTATTTGTTTTTCTCTTTCTGACTTACTTCACTCTGTATGACAGACTCTAACTCCATCCACCTCATTACAAGTACCTCCATTTCATTTCTTTTTATGGCTGAGTAATATTCCATTGTATATATGTGCCACATCTTCTTTATCCATTCATCTGTCAACGGACATTTAGGTTGCTTCCATGTCCTGGCTATTGTAAATAGAGCTGCAATGAACATTTTGGTACATGACTCTTTTTGAACTATGGTTTTCTCAGGGTATATGCCCAGTAGTGGGATTGCTGGATCGTATGGTAGTTCTATTTGTAGTTTTTTAAGGAACCTCCATACTGTTCTCCATAGTGGCTGTATCAATTTACATTCCCACCAACAGTGCAAGAGAGTTCCCTTTCCTCCACACCCTCTCCAGCATTTATTGTTTCTAGATTTTTTGATGATGGCCATTCTGACTGGTGTGAGATGATATCTCATTGTAGTTTTGATTTGCATTTCTCTAATGATTAATGATGTTGAGCATTCTTTCATGTGTCTGTAGGCCATCTGTATATCTTCTTTGGAGAAATGTCTATTTAGGTCTTCTGCCCATTTTGGATTGGGTTGTTCGTTTTTTTGTTATTGAGCTGCATGAGCTGCTTGTAAATCTTGGAGATTAATCCTTTGTCAGTTGCTTCATTTGCAAATATTTTCTCCCATTCTGAGGGTTGTCTTTTGGTCTTGTTTATGGTTTCCTTTGCTGTGCAAAAGCTTTTAAGTTTCATTAGGTCCCATTTGTTTATTTGTGTTCTTATTTCCATTTCTCTGGGAGCTGGGTCAAAAAGAATCTTGCTGTGATGTATGTCATAGAGTGTTCTGCCTATGTTTTCCTCTAAGAGTTTGATAGTGTCTGGTCTTACACTTAGGTCTTTAATCCATTTTGAGTTTATTTTTGTGCATGGTGTCAGGGAGTGTTCTAATTTCATACTTTTACATGTATCTGTCCAATTTTCCCAGCACCACTTGTTGAAGAGGCTGTCTTTTCTCCACTGTATATGCTTGCCTCCTTTATCAAAGATAAGGTGACCATATGTGCGTGGGTTTATCTCTGGGCTTTCTATCCTGTTCCATTGATCAATATTTCTGTTTTTGTGCCAGTACCAAACTGTCTTGATTACTGTAGCTTTGTAGTATAGTCTGAAGTCAGGGAGTCTGATTCCTCCAGCTCCGTTTTTCTTTCTCAAGATGGCTTTGGCTATTCGGGGTCTTTTGTGTTTCCATACAAATTGTGAAATTTTTTGTTCTAGTTCTGTGAAAAATGCCAGTGGTAGTTTGATAGGGATTGCATTGAATCTGTAGATTGCTTTGGGTAGTAGAGTCATTTTCACAATGTTGATTCTTCCAATCCAGGAACATGGTATATCTTTCCATCTATTTGTATCATCTTTAATTTCTTTCATCAGTGTCTTATAATTTCTGCATACAGGTCTTTTGTCTCCTTAGGTAGGTTTATTCCTAGATATTTTATTCTTTTTGTTGCAATGGTAAACGGGAGTGTTTTCTTAATTTCACTTTCAGATTTTTCGTCATTAGTGTATAGAAATGCAAGAGATTTCTGTGCATTAATTTTGTATCCTGCTACTTTACCAAATTCATTGATTAGCTCTAGGAGTTTTCTGGTAGCATCTTTAGGATTCTCTATGTATAGTATCATGTCATCTGCAAACAGTGACAGCTTTACTTCTTCTTTTCCGATTTGGATTCTTTTTATTTCTTTGTCTTCTCTGATTGCTGTGGCTAACACTTCCAAAACTATGTTGAATAATAGTGGTGAGAGTGGGCAACCTTGTCTTGTTCCTGATCTTAGTGGAAATGGTTTCAGTTTTTCACCATTGAGGACAATGTTGGCTGTGGGTTTGTCATATATGGCCTTTATTATGTTGAGGAAAGTTCCCTCTGTGCCTACTTTCTGCAGGGCTTTTATCATAAATGGGTGTTGAATTTTGTCGAAAGCTTTCTCTGCATCTATTGAGATGATCATATGGTTTTTCTCCTTCAATTTGTTAATATGATGTATTCACGTTGATTGATTTGCGTATATTGAAGAATCCTTGCATTCCTGGAATAAACCCCACTTGATCATGGTGTATGATCCTTTTAATGTGCTGTTGGATTCTGTTTGCTAGTATTTTGTTGAGGATTTTTGCATCTATGTTCATCAGTGATATTGGCCTGTAGTTTTCTTTCTTTGTGACATCTTTGTCTGGTTTTGGTATCAGGGTGATGGTGGCCTCGTAGAATGAGTTTGGGAGTGTTCCTCCCTCTGCAATATTTTGGAAGAGTTTGAGAAGGATAGGTGTTAGCTCTTCTCTAAATGTTTGATAGAATTCACCTGTGAAGCCATCTGGTCCTTGGCTTTTGTTTGTTGGAAGGTTTTTAATCACAGTTTCAATTTCAGTGATTGTGATTGGTCTGTTCATATTTTCTATTTCTTCCTGGTTCAGTCTCGGCAGTTTGTGCATTTCTAAGAATCTGTCCATTTCTTCCAGGTTGTCCATTTTATTGGCGTAGAGTTGCTTGTAGTAATCTCTCATGATCTTTTGTATTTCTGCAGTGTCAGTGGTTACTTCTCCTTTTTCATTTCTAATTCTATTGATTTGAGTCTTCTCCCTTTTTCTCTTGATGAGTCTGGCTAATGGTTTATCAATTTTGTTTATCTTCTCAAAGAACCAGCTTTTAGTTTTATTGATTTTGCTATTGTTTCCTTCATTTCTTTTTCATTTATTTCTGACCTGATCTTTATGATTTCTTTCCTTCTGCTAGCTTTGGGGTTTTTTTTGTTCTTCTTTCTCTAATTGCTTTAGGTGCAAGGTTAGGTTGTTTATTCGAGATGTTTCCTGTTTCTTGAGGTAGGCTTGTATTGCTATAAACTTCCCTCTTAGCACTGCTTTTGCTGCGTCCCATAGGTTTTGGGTCGTCGTATCTCCATTGTCATTTGTTTCTAGGTATTTTTTGATTTCCCCTTTGATTTCTTCAGTGATCACTTCGTTATTAAGTAGTGTATTGTGTAGCCTCCATGTGTTTGTATTTTTTACAGATCTTTTCCTGTAATTGATATCTAGTCTCATAGCGTTGTGGTCGGAAAAGATACTTGATACGATTTCAATTTTCTTAAATTTACCAAGGCTTGATTTGTGACCCAAGATATGATCTATCCTGGAGAATGTTCCATGCGCACTTGAGAAAAATGTGTATTCTGTTGTTTTTGGGTGGAATGTCCTATAAATATCAATTAAGTCCATCTTGTTTAATGTATCATTTAAAGCTTGTGTTTCCTTATTTATTTTCATTTTGGATGATCTGTCCATTGGTGAAAGTGGGGTGTTAAAGTCCCCTACTATGATTGTGTTGCTGTCGATTTCCCCTTTCCCCTTTTATGGCTGTTAGTATTTGCCTTATGTATTGAGGTCCTCCTATGTTGGGTGCATAAATATTTACAATTGTTATACCTTCCTCTTGGATCGATCCCTTGATCATTATATAGTGTCCTTCTTTGTCTCTTATAATATTCTTTATTTTAAAGTCTATTTTGTCTGATATGAGAATTGCTACTCCAGCTTTCTTTTGATTTCCATTTGCATGGAATATCTTTTTCCATCCCCTCACTTTCAGTCTGTATGTGTCTCTAGGTCTGAAGTGGGTCTCTTGTAGACAGCATATATACGGGTCCTGTTCTGTATCCACTCAGCCAGTCCGTGTCTCCTGGTGGGAGCATTCAATCCATCCACATTCAAGGCAACCATCGATATGTATGTTCCCATTCCCACCCTCCCAAATGCTTTGGGTTTGTTATTGTAGGTGTTTTCCTTCTCTTGTGTTTCTTGCCTAGAGAAGTTCCCCCAGCATTTGTTGTAAAGCTGGCTTGGTGGTGCTGAACTCTCTCAGCCCTCGCCCGTCTGTAAAGGTCTTAATCTCTCCATCACATCTGAATGAGATCCTTGCTGGGCAGAGTAATCTTGGCTGTAGGTTTTTCTCCTTCATCACTTTAAGTATATCCTGCCACTCCCTTCTGGCTTGCAGAGTTTCTGCTGAAAGATCAGATGTTAACCTTATGGGGATTCCCTTGTGTGTTATTTGTTGTTTTTCCCTTGCTGCTTTTAATATGTTTTCTTTATATTTAATTTTTGACAGTTTGATTAATATGTGTCTTGGCGTGTTTCTCCTTGGGTTTATCCTGTATGGGACTCTCTGTGCTTCCTGGACTTGATTAACTATTTCCTTTCCCATATTAGGGAAGTTTTCAACTATAATCTCTTCAAATATTTTCTCAGTCCCTTTCTTTTTCTCTTCTTCTTCTGGGACCCCTATAATTCGAATGTTGGTGCGTTTAATGTTGTCCCAGAGGTCTCTGGGACTGTCCTCAGTTCTTTTCATTCTTTTTTCTTTATCCTGCTCTGCAGTAGTTATTTCCACCATTTTATCTTCCAGGTCACTTATCCTTTCTTCTGCCTCAGTTATTCTGCTATTGATCCCATCTAGAGTATTTTTAATTTCATTTATTGTGTTTTTCATCGTTGCTTGGTTCCTCTTTAGTTCTTCTACGTCCTTGTTAAATGTTTCTTGCATTTTGTCTATTCTATTTCCAAGATTTTGGATCATCCTTACTATCATTATTCTGAATTCTTTTTCAGGTAGACTACCTATTTCCTCTTCATTTGTTAGGTCTGGTGTGTTTTGACCCTGCTCCTTCATCTGCTGTGTGTTTTTCTGTCGTCTCATTTTGCTTATCTTACTGTGTTTGGGGTCTCCTTTTCACAGGCTGCAGGTTCGTAGTTCCCGTTGTTTTTGGTATCTGTCCCCAGTGGGTAAGGTTGGTTCAGTGGGTTGTGTAGGCTTCCTGGTGGAGGGGACTATTGCCTGTGTTCTGGTGGATGAGGTTGAATCTTGTCTTTCTGGTGGGCATGTCCACGTCTGGTGGTGTGTTTTGGGGTGTCTGTGGCCTTATGATTTTAGGCAGCCTCCCTGCTAATGGATGGGGCTGTGTTCCTGTCTTGCTAGTTGTTTGGCATAGGTTGTCCAGCCCTGTAGCTTGCTGGTCGTTGAGTGAAGCTGGGTCTTGATGTTGAGATGGAGATCTCTGAGAGATTTTTGCCGTTTGGTATTACGTGGAGCTGGTAGGTCTCTTGTGGACCAGTGTCCTGAAGTTGGCTCTCCCACCTCAGAGGCACAGCCCTGATGCCTGGCTGGAGCACCAAGAGCCTTTCATCCACACAGCTCAGAATATAAGGGAGAAAAAAATAGAAAGAAAAAAAGAGGATAAAATAAAATAAAACAAAGCTATTATAATAAAAAATAAGAAAAAAAATTATTAAGAGTAAATGTATTCAGAAAAAGATTTTTGTTTTAATTTTTAAGAATAGATTTATTAATTTTTTATAGTAAAAAATAAGAAAAAAATTTTTAAGAAAAAAATTTATTAAGAAAAAAATTTTTAATTTTTTAAAATAAAAAATATGAAAAAACTTATTAAAAAATTTTTTAATTTCTAAAAATAGAAAATATGGAAAAAATTATTAAGAAAACATATATTAGGGAAAAAAATTTTTTTAAGTTAAAAAAAAAAAAAAAAAATGGACGGACCTAACCCTAGGACTGATGGTGAAAGCAAAGCTATACAGACAAAATCTCACCCAAAAGCATACACATATACACTCACAAAAAAAGGAAAAGGGGAAATTAATATATCCTGCTCCTAAAGTCCACCTTTTGAATTTGGGATGATTCGTTGTCTATTCAGGTATTCAACAGATGCAGGCACATCAAGTTGTTTGTGGAGCTTTAATCCGCTGCTTCTGAGGCTGCTGGGGGAGATTTCCCTTTCTCTTCTTTGTTCATACAGCTCCCAGCGTTCAGCTTTGGATTTGGACCCGCCTCTGCATGTACGTCGCCTGAGGGCATCCGTTCCCCGCCCAGACAGAACGGGGTTAAAGGAGCAGCTGCTTCGGGGGCTCTGGGTCACTCAGGCCGGGGGAGGGAGCCGTACGGAGGAGGCGGGGCGAGCCTGCGGCGTCAGAGGCGTCGTGAAGTTGCAGCAGCCTGAGGCGCACCGTGCGTTCTCCCGGGGAAGTTGTCCCTGGATCATGGGAGCCTGGCAGTGGCGGGCTGCACAGGCTCCCGGGAGGGGCGGTGTGGAGAGTGACCTGTGCTCGCACACAGGCTTCTTGGTGGCGGCGGCAGCAGCCTTAGCGTTTCCTACCAGTCTCTGGGGTCCGCGCTGATGGCCACGGCTCGCGCCCGTCTCTGGGGTCCGCGCTGTTAGCCGCGGCTCACGCCCACCTCTGGAGTTCGTCTAGGTGGCGCTCTGAATCCCCTCTCCTTGCGCGCCGCGAAACAAAGAGGCAAGAAAAAGTCTTGCCTCTTCGGCGGCTGCAGACCTCCTCTCCGGCTCCCTCCCGGCTCGCCACGGCACGCCAACCCCTTCAGGCTGTGTTCACGCTGCCAACCCCAGTCCTCTCCCTGCGATCCGACCGAAGCCCGCACCTCAGCTCCCAGCCCCGCCTGCCCCAGCGGGTGAGCAGACAAGCCTCTCGGGCTGGTGAGCGCTGCTCGGCGCTGAGCCTCTGTGTGGGAATCTCTCCATTTTTCCCTCTGCGCCCCTGTTGCTGTGGGATCCGCGCTGATAGCCGCGGCTCGCACCCGTCTCTGGATTTCGTTTAGGCAGCGCTCTGAATCCCCTCTCCTTGCGCGCCGCGAAACAAAGAGGCAAGAAAAAGTCTCTTGCCTCTTCGGCAGCTGCAGACTTTTTCCCGGACTCCCTCCCGGCTAGCACCAAAGCCCGAGCCTCAGCTCCCAGCCCCCGCCCGCCCTGGCGGGTGAGCAGACAAGCCTCTCGGGCTGGTGAGTGCTGGTTGGCGCCGAGCCTCTGTGCGGGAGTCTCTCCGCTTTGCCCTCCGCACCCCTGTGGCTGTGCTCTCCTCCGCGGCTCCGAAGCTTCCCCCCTCTGCCACCCGCAGTCTCTGCCCACAAAGGGGCTTCCTAGTGCCTGGAAACCTTTCCTCCTTCACGGCTCCCTCCTACTGGTGCAGGTCCCGTCCCTATTCTTTTGTCTCTGTTATTTCTTTTTTCTTTTACCCTACCCAAGTACGTGGGGATTTTCTTGCCTTTTGGGAGGTCTGACGTCTTCTGCCAGCGTTCAGTGGGTGTTCTGTAGGAGCAGTTCCACGTGTAGATGTATTTCTACTGTATCTGTGGGAAGGAAGGTGATCTCCGCGTCTTACTCTTCCGCCATCTTGCCCCTACTCTCCTCTTATGTCTTTGAATATTTCTTCTCTTCAGATTTTAATGTTCTGTCTTTCTGGAAGTAGCACCTGTACTGATATTATGGATGCTATATCCTATTGAATTTTTTTTTAGAAAAATTTTTTAGAGAGTATTCTTTAGAGTTGTTTTTAAAGCAGTTCTCTGAAATATCTTCAGTCAGCTTTGTATGCTTGATTTGTTCTCTCTTGTGCATTTGTTTTTCTCTTCTATTAATTTATGAATAAAGAAGCAAGTTAGCTAATACAGGTATCTGGTACAGATTTTCTCTACTATCATATAGGTTGGTTTTGGTTTTGGTTTTGGTTTTGGTTTCCTCTAACAAGTTTCTCCCATGAATGAGAAGACCGCTTGTAAGCACTGTGGATGGGACTCATCAACTGCCATCTTTAATTTTCTTTATATACCATTACAGTGTAGAGTGGATACCTTACCAGAGACCCTAGTAAAGAAGGCCTTTACTCTGGGACTCCAACACCCACACCGGGAACCTCTCTAGAAATATTATTCAGTTTCTATACAATATAATTCTCAGCTTTTAATCTGAGAAAATCTAGAGAAAGATAATTCTCAACTCAGCACACGATTCCCCACAGAAAAAACCTTCAGCTAGTATATGTAAGTTCTAAAGGGCAGATATTTTTGCTCTTTTGTTCAGTGATGTATCCTAAGTGCCTGGACCAGTGCTTGGCATAAGCACTGAATTTTAATTCCTCCTTTCATTTTGGGCCCCAAGACATTGCTTTCTTGGTGGTTCAGATACATGTTTAAAAGGATTATTGTTAAATTTTGTCCAGCACTTCTGTGTGTTTTGAGTAGAAAGCTTTCTAAGTCAACTAGTCTCTCATAAATAGAAGTCTTTTAAAATAATAATTGCACAAAAAATACGTTGATATTTCAGATTACTTGTTTTTTGTTTTTTTTTTTTTAAAGAATTTCACTTTTATTTATTTATTTATTTTGGCTGTGTTGGGTCTTCGTTTCTGTGCGAGGGCTTTCTCTAGTTGAGGCAAGTGGGGGCCACTCTTCATCGCGGTGCGCGGGCCTCTCACTATCGCGGCCTCTCCTATTGTGGAGCACAGGCTCCAGACGCGCAGGCTCAGTAGTTGTGGCTCACGGGCTTAGTTGCTCCGCGGCATGTGGGATCTTCCCAGACCAGGGCTCGAACCCGTGTCCCCTGCATTGGCAGGCAGATTCTCAACCACTGCGCCACCAGGGAAGCCCAGGTTACTTGTTTTTATTCTTAGCAAAAGGTAGTATTTCCAGGCTTTTAAAGTTAAAGTTTTCTTATTTATTATCAACATTATGGAAACTTATTTTTCTCATTAATTTCTGTGTGTCATTTATTCTGTATAATCTTATTTAGAGATCTTTATCTAAAAATGGGAAAAAAATTCTAGAACCTGATGGTTATGTGGACACTGAAAATTATCTGTTTTGATATATTTTTAAGGTATGGGTGTTTTTTTTACCTTAGATTTTAAGAACTGAAAACACTGCATTGATGAGTTAAATATTTTAAATCCAGTAGAATAGCCTCTAATAAAATGTGGAATTATATTACAGGCTGAAGCTGAGAAAGACCCAGAACTAGGGAAAAAAAGGTATGTTGCTTTAAGTTTGCTAACAGTTTTTATAGTATGTAGTTAATTACTAAATATTATTTGTGTATTTTATGGTAATTGTTCACTAGTAACAAAAAGTTTGTATCTTTTATATGAGTGTTATGAGGGTGTTTTTTGTTTTGGGGTTTTTGGAGGGCTCTGTTTGACCTAGGGGCTTTTTTTGTTATTATTTTTTGTCTCTTTCAGATATTTACTGATTTTTTTTTTTAGGAGAAGTGAATGTGTACACACAGTTTGAATTAAATATATGAATTTGCCTTCTTTATGAAATATTTTGCTAATTCTCTTGAACAGCTCAACTCTGTTATCAGTGTTATATTCTTGTTAGATTTTTCTATTCCAAAATAGTTAGGCACAGTAGTAATTTTAAGTTTGTTTGTATAATCCTTTTAAATTTTCATTGAGTTTTTAAAACCAGAAAGATAATATTCAGTGTGTATTTTGGTATAAAACAAAATAATATGTACACTGCTTTATATTTTCAGAGGGTGAAAGGTTGTTCTTCAGAGTCTATACAAACTGGTAACTCACAACTTTTTTTGACCACATATAGTATATCCTCTTTGTAGTGACTTTCTCATCCTGATGAATACCACACTCATCACCACCCTTGTCCCACCAATGAATAACCTCCCTTTTACTGCTCTTCATTGGGAATCACTGATAGAGAATTCTTTCTCTCTTTCATACTAAGTGATTTACCCTTATTTTTTAGTCAGTGTAGTAAGAGCTTATCAGTTTGAAAGAGGAGTTTGAGTGTATAAATATGGAAAGTTTATTTTATTTGATACACTGCCTAATTATAAGATGCCTGAAAAACAGGATGTCTTATGGATTTTTCTTCTCAGTAATTTTTATAAAATGAGACTTTTAAATGATAAAGATGATTACGAGTACATTAAAATATATCGGTAACTTTAAGCAATAGGTTGGCTATACATATCCACACAAACTTTTTTAAGTTGCACATCAGCATACCAATTATATTTACATGCCTAAGAAGTAATAACCAACAGCAAGCAGTGTTTGCTACAGAAGCCCGCAAAGGGCTGAATAAGTAACGATGCTGCATGTAGTAGTATAGATAGACCTGCAGTTTGGCTGTAGTAACTCTGGCTGGTAAGTAAGTAGGCTCTTCCAAAAATCCATTTTATATATTTCATTTGACAGTTTCTTTCACGTCCAAAAGAATAGTTACTGTGTGCGTTTGGTCATTTTCTCTTTCATTGTTTTCACTTATCTTTTAAAATCAGATATGTCTTAATGCATTTACAAATAGTTGTCTAATCTTATTAATTTTTAAAGTTCTAGCACTAATAATTTCTTAATTCCCACTTTGCAGTTGTTTTTTTTCTGACCTGTATGATGTTAGAGAAAAAAGACATGGGATGTGGCTGAATACTTCACATTTCTTTATTGGAGTAAGCTGATCCTGAGAAAATACTGGTCCTTGTATTTTTTTTTTTTTTTTAAGCCCTTGTGGATGCTAATTCGTTAATATGATCCTCTTGTTTATAGTTAATGTAAAGTATTTGTTTCCTTTTTAAAAGAAATCTCACATGGATATATTAATAATTTAATAAAATTCTATATTTTCCCTGTTTTAACCAACCCCCATGTGAACATTATTTATTTATCATATGATTAAGGCTCCAAATAAGGGTGCAAGAGGAAATGTTCACCAGTTCATTAATAATGTTGGGCAGTACTCAGTGGCCCTCTGAAATAAATACTGATCTTCACTGTTATGTCTCAGTCTAAAGTTTCTCAGAAAGTATATGGTATGGTGTTAACCTTTGTTCTCATGGCCAGCTTTTATTATATACCTTCTCTGAAGATTTTGGAACCCTGGTTTTATGGAGGGATGGGGTAGGACAGGGGAGTGGGAAATTAGATACCTCTATCCTGAACCCAGCCTTTCTGGAATCCTTTTTTGGTCCAGTTTCCAGAATATGATTTTGTTTTCTTTATTCTTTTTTTTTTTTTTTTTTTTTTTTTTTTTTTTTGCTGCATTGGGTCTTCGTTGGTGTGTGTGGGCTTTCTCTAGTTGTGGCGAGAGGGGGCTACTCTTGGTTGTAGTGGGCAGGCTTCTCATTGCGGTGGCTTCTCTTGTTGCGGAGCACGGGCTCTAGGTGCGTGGGCTTCAGTAGTTGCAGCACACAGGCTTTAGTAGTTGTGGCACGTGGGTTCAGTAGTTGTGGCACATGGGCTCAGTAGTTGTGGCTCGTGAGCTCAGTAGTTGTGGCTTATGGGCTCTAGAGCGCAGGCTCAGTAGTTGTGGCACACGGGCTTAGTTGCTCCATGGCATGTGGGATCTTCCCGGACCAGGGATCGAACCCGTGTCCCCTGCATTGGCAGGCGGATTCCCAACCACTACGCCACCAGGGAAGTCCTTCTTTATTCTTTTAAAAGACTGTTTTTTATACTCTGGTGTTAATAATTTCATTTATTTGACATCTCAAACTGACTTTCCAAGCTAACTTGATGAACACTGAAGCTTTTTACCGTATCAGCCAGAAAACTAGATACTAATTTTTGGAAAATAAATCCTATGAAGAAAGCACTATAATTTTAAAAGACTGGCACACAAGAACAAATATGGAATTAAGCCATTTTCCTAAGTAGGTTCATGCTGTCTGTTTCAAGTGTGATACTGCATAGTGATTCATTTTGTATAAAAGATAACAGCTTTTTAAATTTACTGACAAACTTTAAATGTGGTAAAGGGGGAGGACTTACTGTATCCTAGAGCCAGGAATCAAAATCTCCATTGTTCTCCTTCTAAAGCCCAGTAAATTGGTGTTTTTGTATAGCTCTAGTTTGTAAAGCCTTTAGGGTTAATATGCAGTTCTGTAATGAGGCAGGAGTTTGAATTTAATGTTCATTATTGGAAATGAGTCTTGTAACTTAAAAATGAAAGCTTATTTCTTGAGAAATAATATTCACATAACTGCTTTAACTGAATATCACAACTTTTTCTTTGTCATATTTGTGCTTGGCAACAAGTTTTTTTTTTTTACTTTTCCTAAGAATTTGGAACACCAAAAATCAGCCATTGGTATTTTTTAATATAAGGGATGTGAATCATTTCAAATACAAACCTTTAAACCCTTTCAGCATACAAAGGATAGCTTATACAGTTGAATAGAATATTATTTGATAAAGGTCTATGGTTACTGACTTTTTAACTTAAATAAATTCCTCAAACTCTTTGCCTTAATGGCTTTTCTTCAAGAGGTGTTTCTCTGATCTCTTAGAAAAGTTTTCTCCTCTGGAAGTTTAAACTTAACCATCTTTGGAGGAGGGAGGAATAGTTTATTGGCTCATAAGATTAGACCCTGATGTGGTAGCACTTACTTTTTCCAAACTTCTGAAATATTATTAATGTCTCAGGACACGGACACCATCTTGCAGTAACTAAAGAGTATATAGCCACCCTTTGAGAAGCATATCAAAAGGGATGTCTCATCCCCCCTCCTTCCTTGAAGAGTAGGAGGAAAAAGTCAACACTGAGATATTGATATGGCAGGATCACTTTCTGGAGTCTTTCTCCAACCTGTACCTTCTAATGTAATTAATCAGATGTATTTGTTAAACATTATTGTGTTGACAGAGTGCTGGATGTTGTCTTCAGAAGCTAAGATTTTCCTTATTACTATTCAGGATAATCTCTTATCCATGGAGCATTAATATAAAAACAGTTTATTCTGTCTCTGTCTCAGTGAAAATAGTTGTATCGCACACTTTTATTTTTATGTTGGATTTGGGAGGACCTTGATGAATTAGATCAGTTGCATATACTTGCCATGTATTTCCTCCATTTCTTCTAAATAATTTTACTTAAAATTTTAAGCTATGTATTAGAATCTTAAATTAGTCTCTGTAACTGGAAGAATTTCTTTTAACAAATTTCTTCTTGTGATATAGCCAAAGGCACATACTTTATAATAAGTACACATGTTTATGTTAAGGTGGTTGTATCAGCTTTGCCTCTAACTTTAAATCTCCAACAGAGTATTTAAAAGATATTTCCAAAGAAAGTTTTCTTTTAAGTATTACTAATAAATACAGTTCTTGGGAAATTGAAAACAAATCTGTTTCACACCCAAAAGAAAGAGGTGACGTGTTTAAGATAAGTGTGGCCTATCAGTTTCTGTTTCTGTTCCTTTTATGTAAGGCTCACTTATAAAATTGTAAATAATGCATGGATCATTAGTTTCACGAACCATAAACATATTTTATTATTTCAGTTACCACTGTTGGGGAGATAAGACCTAATAATAATTTGAGATGTCTCAAATTCACATTCAGCCTTCTGGTATCAGGGGCAAACTTGACACAGAAGGAAAAAAAAATGGTTATAACTTATATGAGTAAAATGATCATATCAGTGGTCATAATATTGCCATAATTTCCTTTGAACTAAAAAGAAATCTTTAGTGCAATGGAGGATCATTTTAAAATTTTATGTTATCTGTATATTTACATCAAAACTTCTTAACCATTATTATGCTGATTGGCTGGATTTCCCAGTGCTTATTGCTCTTCTATCAGGAAGTCTTAACAATTAGCATCAACAGGATTATTTATGATGGTTGAATTCTCATCATAGTTTGATTTTTGTTTGTGTTTTTGTTTGTGTTCTTTTTGTTTTTAAATACTTTTAGCCCTGACTTGAAAAACCGTTCAGTTGATGAAAGTGAGGTGCAAAGAGCAGCTGATAGTCCCTCCGTTAAACCTAGTGAAGAAGTTAAAGAAGAATCTATTCCCAGCATTCAAACAGAAACTTTTATACAACAGGAAGAGCCTTGTGAGGAAGAACCAGAAAAAGCACTATGTGTCTCTGACTTTGCTATTGAAACATTTGAAGTTGAAACTCAAGGAGAGGAGGTCAAAGTGGAAATTCCTCTTGTAGCATCCACTCCAGCCAGTATTGACTTATTCACTGAAAATGGAGAGCAGTCTGTTTTAAATCAGCAGGTGTATACCAGTGACTTTGAGAAGGAAGAGGCAGAAATTATTAACCCTGAAACGGAATTAACATCATCTGATAGTGCATTTATAGAAGAAAGGAACATCAAAGGAATTCTAGAAGACTCTCCATCTGAAGCAGAAGATTTCTTTTCTGCAATTACACAGTCTATGATAGAAGCTGTAGCTGAAGTAGACAAACATGAAACTGTTTCAGAAATAGTACCATCTACTTGTGTTGTGGCCTTAGTACCTGGAATTTCCACTGGGGATGAGCAGTCAGTGAGCACAAAGGGAATTTCTGCAAAAAGTAATATGGATGAAAAGGAGGAGAATGAATTAAATACCAAGGGAACCAGAATGAATCTGCAAATACGAATAGAGAAGGCTGAAAAGAATGATGATAAGATGGTTGCAGAGAAGTTGGAAAAGATTGTGGCTGCAATGAAAGAAAAGCCTGCAGAAAACTCAGTGACCAAGGCATGCCCAAATAAAGGAGTGGTTCAGGCCAATAAGTCCGAGGAAACTAGTAAAATTAGTATGCTGCCTGCATCAAATGCATCTAGCAGTAAATCAAGCATCAAGGCTGGTATGGTCTCTTCTCTAAAGGCAAAAGCTACAGCTTCAAAATCTGAAAACCAGAAAAGTTTTCTAAAATCTGTACTCAGAGATCAAATAAATGCTGAAAAGAAACTTTCAGCCAAGGAATTGGGTCTCCTTAAACCTACAAGTGCCAGATCAGGCTTGGCTGAAAACAGCAGTAAATTGAAACCCACTCAGAGCAGTGTTACCAGAGGAGGCAGTGGAAGGATCTCAGCCCTGCAAGGCAAAGATTCTAAACTGGATTACAGGGATATTACAAAACAGTCTCAGGAAACAGAGGCTAAACCTTCCATCATGAAACGGGATGACAGCAACAATAAGGTGAGGAGGGTAGGAAGACTGTTCAGAGAATCTTTGAAGTGATTAGCTCTCTGTTGTAGCTAAGGAGTAGGAGATGTAATCTTGTTTTACGCTTTCATCTGCTCACTCCCTTCACCCCCAAGCTCCCTTTTCCCTTTCTTAAATGACTCCATTGATTTAAGCCAGTAGACACTTAGAATAATAAGCTCAAGTTTGTAATTTATTAACAGGTGTGAAAGCATTATTTGGATAAAATGTTGTCAGAAATAAAACTTTGCATTTAAAAAAAAAAAAATCTGCATTGAATCTCCTGAGGTGATTTAGCTTCTGAAATGGGAAACCGTTTTCTCTTTTAAATTGAAGCTTCCTTTATCAGTTTACTGATGGCCCTACTTAGACAGTAAAACTGAATTTAACTACAGCTTATGGAGATGATGCCTATACTGTTAAATGATTGTTGACTTAGCTTGGTATACCTGTTAAATATTTGTATAATTGAATGTGTTTGGGTAATATTTGCTTTTTGAATTCTTTTTGTGTTTTAAAGAACATTAATAACCTAGTTGTAAATTCTGTTTTTCTGTATTTCTTATTTAATATTTCAGACTTTGACTGGGCAAAACACTAAGACTCCTAAAAGCACCACTGGTAGAAGTTCCAAACCCAAAGAGGTAAGAAACAATCTACTAACACAGACCCATCTATTCCATCATTCCATAAAAGAGTTCGTCCACCTTGTAACTTGTGTCTCTCCTGTAATAATTAGTTTGATATAGAGCAAGGGACAGGAATGAGATAGTACATTTTTGACCCCACCACCAGTTCATTTTCTGACCTTGAGCTAGGCTAAATAGTTTGTTCTTGGTGTGGAGCAAAAAGTTACACAGGGATGGAAAGGGGATTAGAGTAGGAAGACACCTCCAGTCTCACATCAGTAGGAAGGGGTTGTAACACAGAATAAAATCATCTATGTAAAGGAGGTTGACATTTGACTTGAGTCCTCTCCATTTTGTTATCCTTTTGGTACCACTCAATTTAACCTAACTAGACGGGCTTTAAGATTTACTTTCTTTGTACTGACTTCTACTGCCAAATAAACATGTTACAATTTATATTTGGCTGTTTGGTATTTTAGATTTCTGTTATTCATAGAATATTTTTTCAGTTATTTTACTTTTTTCCCCTGGTAGGGCATAAATTTGGGTCTACTTTATTAGGGCAAGGAGAAATGTTAGTAGTTTAAGAAGCAGAAGTAAGGATTATGGTTCTTCCATGGCTTAATAAATTGATAGTACAGTTGCTTACACATCCCCCCTCCTGCCCTAAATTTACTGTGTATGTATTCTAATGCCATTATTATATTTACTAGTAATTGACCATTGATAGTGTACTAAATGTGTAGGAGGCCTGCCAGGAATTTATTTTCTTTAGTAATTGGCACCATTTTTCAAATTACAGATACTATTTTTTTTTTCAAGTGCAGTTATATTTGTCATTAAGTCTTAGTAATAAATTTTCTGTATAACTTTCTCAAAATCTTATATAGGCATACCTCAGAGATATTACAAGTTCTGTTCCAGACCAGAATAGTAAAGTAAATATCTGAATAAAAGTGAGTCACACAAATTTTTTGGTTTCCCAGTACATGTAAAAGTTATGTTTATACTATACTGTACTCTATTAAGTGTACAGTAGCATTGTGTCTTTAAAAAAATGTGCATACCTTAATTAAGTACCTTATTGCTAAAAAATGGTAACCATCATCTGAGTCTTCAGTGAATCGTAATCTTTTTGCAGTAGTAACATCAAAGGTCACTGACCAGAGATCACCATAACAAATACAATAATAATGAAGAAGTTTGCATATTGTGAGAATTACCGAAATGTGACACAGAGACATGAAGTTATCAAGTGCTGCTGGAAAAATGGCACCAATAGACTTGTTTATCACAGGGTTTCCACAAATCTTCAATTTGTAAAAAGTAGTATCTACAAAGTACAATAAAGCAAAGTGCAATTAAGCAAAATGTGCCTGTATCTTAGTATTACATATCTTAAAATATGTATTATGTATCTAAATTGATTGATGGAACAATCTAGTTAGCTATTAACTTTCTAGTTGCATTTGAGGTGCTTTTAGTAGTCCATGAAGTCTCCAAAACACTTGCTAGATATCATTTAACATATGGAATGGTAAATTCTTTATATTATGTTAATTGTTTGATAAATGCTCTTAATGTAGTATTTTTGTACATCATATTTCCAATTCGCACGTCATTTAGGAAATAATTGTAATCTTACTGAAATTAAGTAAAGGTGGAATTAGATTGCTATTGTTAGGATTTTACCTTTGGCATTGTTTACTCTTTGGATTTGTTTGTGGGGCTTTGAAAAATAACTAATTTCAGCTTTAGGAAACATCTCTATACTGAAATTCTCACAAATGATAGGTATGTCATGCACATTTATTGAGACTGTATGGAACCTAGCCAGTTATCAGTAGTTGTTCACAATTCTGTGAGTTTTTTTACCTTTCCAACAGGAACCCTTATTTCCATTTAATTTGGATGAATTTGTTACTGTGGATGAAGTTATAGAAGAAGTGAATCCTTTTCAAGCCAAGCAGAATCCACTGAAGGGAAAAAGGAAAGAAGCTCTCAAAAATACCCCTTCCTCTGAACTTAACTTGAAGAAGAAGAAGGGGAAAACCTCTGCTCCTCGTGTTGTTGAGGGAGAATTATCTTTTGTAACATTGGATGAGATTGGGGAAGAAGAAGATGCAGCTGCACATCTAGCACAAGCTCTAGTCACTGTGGATGAAGTAATTGATGAAGAAGAAATAAATATGGAAGAAATGGTAAAAAATTCAAATTCACTTCTTACATTAGATGAGTTAATTGATCAAGATGATTGCATTTCCCACAGTGAACCTAAAGATGTTACTGTACTGTCAGTGGCTGAAGAACAAGATCTTCTCAAACAGGAACGCTTGGTAACTGTGGATGAAATTGGAGAAGTAGAAGAGCTACCTTTAAATGAGTCGGCAGACATAAGTTTTGCTGCTTTAAATACTAAAGGAGATGAGGAAAATACTGGAAGGGATTCCATTGGGTTCATTTCTTCTCACATGCCTGAAGACCCTTCTGCTTTAGTTACTGTAGATGAAATACAGGATGACAGCAGTGATCTGCATTTAGTGACATTAGATGAAGTAACTGAAGAGGATGAAGACTCTCTGGCAGATTTTAACAACCTTAAAGAAGAGCTTAATTTTGTTACTGTTGATGAAGTTGGAGAGGAGGAAGATGGAGACAATGATTTAAAAGTTGAATTAACACAAAGCAAACATGACCATCCCACCGATAAAAGAGGGGATAGAAGAAAGAGAGCTGTGGACACAAAGAAGACAAAACTTGAAGCTTTGTCCCAAGTGGGTCCAGTAAATGAGAATATTATGGAAGAAGATCTGAAAACCATGATTGAAAGACACTTAGCAGGTAGATACTCAGAAGTGGTAGCTTTTGTTTTATAGGGGACTACATTTAAAATTTTTTTAAATATATGTTACAACATTACCAATAATTTCACTGTGTATTGACATAAGAAGCCAACAGATAGTTATGGCCAAGTGATATTTTCCGAAGAAATATGTTCAAGTTTCACAAATTTCTCTTAGTTCAGACCCTGCCCCAAGTTACTGTATCTTAAGAAAAGATAACAAAACCAGAAAGCAAACTAGAATACCCAGATTAGAATTGGAATGAAAATGATATGTTTGTATTATTGAGAAAATACAGCTTTTGATAAGTAGAAGGCTGTTTATACCAGCCTGCCTCCTAGTTTTTGCTTAGACTTAGGATTTGGGAAAATTTGTGAAGGTACCATTTCACTTTTAAGTAATATTTTGATGGTATAGAATAATAGATCAGCTCACTTTCAGTACTTTAGGGAGATCAAAATAATTTCGAATACAAAAATCTTGAAAAATTTAACCAAACTAAGAAAAAATACTAGAAAGGTCCCACAGTCTTGAACAAAATAGAAAAATGTGGGTAGGCTCCTTGAGAAAAGCAGGTGGTAAGGTGGAGTTTTGATCCGGATAAATGGGAAAATAAAAGGAGAATGCTTAGACTAGTGCTGAATTTTTAAAAACAGAATTCTCCTATTTTATATTAGAAATAGGTTTCCTTCCCAAATTTGAGTAATATCTATCTTGTTTGCAAAAAAGGTGTCAAAGTTGTTATTCAGAGTTAAAAGCAATTTAAACACTGTTACTGTAGCAATAAATTAGACTTTCTCTTTAAAGCTAAAGTGCCAGCCAAGAGAGTTAGAATTGGGAAAACGCCACCATCAGAAAAAGCTGTTACGGCAGAACCAGCAAATGATGAAGAGGCCTTCCAAATTAGTGAAGGTAAAGCAGGATTGATAGAAGTGGGGGAGAGAGTAATGCAATATGAGGAGGTGGTTAAAGTTCCAAAGATCTACTGTCTAAGAAGAAAAGTAGAAAAAGAGTCAACAGAGCAGGGATGGGAGTTGAGGGAGTGAGGGAAGGCAGCCCATTAATGATTAGATCTGGATAAAGATTTTTATCTTTGCAATTATAGAGATAATGGAACATAATGGAATGGGGTAATAGAGAATAATATGGGATCCTGTTATAATAGAATGTGACAAATTTTTGTGGAAATGATCCACGAAAGGTTATTCTGACCATGTTGCAGCATCAAGTAAAAATTATTTATTAACTAGCTTTTATTTGTGTACCAGATCCCTTGCTTTATGGATGCTGCCAAGCAGACAGCCAGTGAATTAAATAAGATGTCTTAATAACAGTGCAATTCATGTTGAAACAAATAGGGAACAGTGTCTAGAATACTCCAGTTACTTAACAAGTATTTGTCATTGTGTCCATATATTCATAGCAAAATCCTAAATCCCTTGTACCGTTCTCTTTGAAAACAGCACCCTCATTGCCCTCCTGCTTTTGTATCCTATGTTCTCTAAGGAAAAACTACCAACTGTGATTCAGTCGAATCTCATTGACCTAGCTCTCAGCTGGGTCCTCAGTGCTGCTCCACAATTTATTTAGGCCTCCTTCCTTTCCCATTTCCTAACCAGGTGTAATAAAAACCTAAAACCCTTCTGCTTGTCATACTGGATTAAGTTTTTTTCTTCTTAATTTAGTCTTATTTGACTTCTCTGCATCATTTGTTACTGTTGATTATGTACTCTTTCTTGATGCTCTCTCCCTTGGCTAAGTGGGTACTCCTCCTTTGTCTATTCTTCTCCATTAACCTCTCCTTGATACCAAGCCATAGTCAGTGTTTTTACTAACTGACAAATGCTTCTAGCATAATTTCATGAGGGCTTTCCCCCCTCGGGATTTCTGTTGTGATAGGGCAACTTCAGCTACCAGCTTGCTTAGAACTGCCTCATCTCAACAGAAGAATAGAGAAAGAATCATTTCTTTACTGCTTTTGTAACCATTTATTTTCATTAATAGACAATATATTTGATGAAAGAACCTAGCTTAAGAAAAAGTCATTTTTTAAATAATTTTAAACTTAAAATATTTGTTTTAATCTTTTAAATTATTATGTAATTATATATAATATGTATTATTGTTGTTGTTATTATTAGATAAAGGTGCCTTTGGAGTGGCAGCAGCATATGTGTTTGAGGAAGTATTACTCTGTTCAGGGTTGTAGCAAGACACTGGAGGCTGTTTTAAGCATCAAGTCAAGAAAAGCGAGACAGCCTTTTCAATCGACTCTTTGGGACTTGATGACTGGTAAAATGCAAGGAGTAAGAGAACAGTAAATAACGATTTCATAGTTTCTAACCATCCCCTCAGATTTGGTAAAGAGTAGCCCAGTTACATGGGGAGAGCACTGAACTTGAAGTCACAAGTCTCTGTCACTTACTGGCTATGCATCCTTGGACATAATCAGTTTCTTACCTCTTTTGGTTTTGCTTTCTCCATCTGTGAAGAAATAGGGATAATAATGATTTGACCTGCCTGTCTCACACGAGATAAAAGCTAAATGAATGATACATATGTGAGAGAGATTTGTCCAGTGCTTTACAGCAGTTAGGTATTTCAGCTACTGAGGGTAACCAGAATTGCTTGGAACCAGTTTTTGTTTTTGTCTTCCCCCAAGATCCTGTTAGGCATTTTGCTGATCACATTGAGTGCTTCTTACATGTTAATTCACTTTGCTGGGTTTGAATGTTTGTAGTTTCACTTGTGATTCAGTCTAACAAGGGTCTTAGTCCATCAGTTTAGGTTTTGTTTTTCTTGGTTGGAAGGGTTTTCAGTACAGGGCAGCAGAATTATTCTCTGCTCGTGTCCTTTTCCCCTCAATCCACACTCTTCTCCCACCCCAGCACTTTTGCATACACACGTTAACTCTTGCCAATAATATAGAACTTGAACTTCTTCCATTACCTTTTAAATTTTTTCCTTAACAATGTGTAAATAAAATATGCTGCTAAGCATTAGTCCCATATCCTTAAATCTGTTTAATAAGGTTGAACAGATTTACCCATTTATTCCTTATATAAAGACTCTTGGAAGAATAGTTGGGTAGGATTAACCAAGAAAGGTTTACTTAGAGAGGTGATCCATAAATTAATCTTTTTTTTTCATAGATTAATCTTTGAAGGCAGAGATTATCTGATGTTAGCTTCAGATAACATCACTTAGTATAAAATCTATAAATCTATTTTGAATAACTTTTTTTTTTCCTTGAAAAATTTAATGAGTTTAGTTGATGAAGAATCTGAATTAATGGATTCAGAACCAGAACGAAAACGCAAGAAGATTGAGGACTCTTCTTTGGGGAAATCAGTGGCACCTGATGTCCCTGAAGGTAAAGTAAAAATGACATTTTTTCCTTATCCATGTGAAATAAAAATTCAGAACCGTAATAAGTGTTCTGTTGTTTAGATGAGTAATGCAGTGACCTTGCTTAGATGATTAGAGTGGAAATTAGCAAGCTTTGCACACTGGCATTTCTGAGAACAGTTTATTAAGCTGTGTTTTTACCTGGCAAAGATATTTTTATTGCACTCTTGAAGTCTGGGATATGTACTTTCTTTGTTGCTCTAGTAAGAATTGAGTTATACTTGCCCAGGCAGAAATTCCAGTTGAGTAGGACATGCTGGAAAAGCTTAGCTAGCAAACTTTGTTCATGGCCAGCTCAGATGAGCTAAGGGGCACCTTATTTGTTTACCCAGTGTATTCCTCAAGCAGACAGTTGACTATCATTTTGCCTCTTCTCCCTGTTTTATTTTAACAGTGGATTCCTAAGAGGTTTATTTCAAAGACTACCAGATTCTTTCCCAGTGAACTGCTATTCTGAAGGAGTTCCCTGCCATTCCTGGAGGCTCTGGAATATTACAGAATTTGTTTAAAAATAAAGACTTCGGTTTTGTGATTAGAGGCTTAATTGCTCTTGATCCCTAGATACATAACAGTGTGTATTATGTTTGTATATAAGTGTATACTGTGTTTAGTATGTTTATCATGTTTAGATAAATTAACACAGCTCTAGATAAATCATCGTTAATTTTTTTCCTTCCTCTTCCCCCTCTCTCTTCCTGTCCTCTAGATTTAGACTTTCTTGTACCGAAGGCTGGATTCTTCTGTCCAATTTGTTCCCTCTTCTACTCAGGTGAAAAAGCAATGACAAATCACTGCAGGAGTACACGTCATAAGCAAAATACAGAGGTAGATATTTTTAATTTTTAACTCATCAAATCTTCAGGTGGTGGTATCATAGTCAAACTACTGAAGTGTCCACACAAAATGTACATTCTTTCCTTTTGGACGAACTTTTTAAGGTTTGTTTATTCCTCTTAAGTTTATTCCTCTTAAGTTCAAAGTACTATTCATGTCCTTCACTGTGTCTTGCCAGTAACTCCTAGTTTTTATTCCTTTTCCTTTGGCAACGTTTGCCAGAGTAGATTTTGCATATCACTAGTCCCATGTGACACTCCATTAAAGTGTGGGAAACTGTATATTCTGATGCCCTCTTGCAGAGTCATGGACACATAACATGTTAAAGTTTCAGACTTGTCTAGCCAAAGAATCCACTTAACTTTATTTAATCCATTTCCTCACTACCACCACCCCTTTTTTTAGTTGTACATGTCTTTGGGACACATTTAGATTAGAACTCTAGAGAATCGTCATTAGCCATAGTTGAAACAGTGGTTCCGATTCCTCCTGAATGTTTGAGAGTTGCTTTATATATCCTCTGTATTGAATTTGTGGCACAGACACTCATCTAACATTCATTGAACTGTTATTTGCTGGAAGCTTGTTCAATCCCCCAATCAATTTTATGAGGTAGATGCTATCAGTTCCAATTTTGAAGATGAGGAAACAGGATTGAAGAGTACCTAATCCCCAAGATCACATAGCTAGTTAGTGGCAGATTTAGGATTTGAACCTACCTTTGTTTTATTCTAAGCTTATGCCCTTAAACATTGTGCTGTGCTACCTATGCTCTTAACATGCCACTTTTCCTCTTGAAATCTTCCACTGCCTTCATATTACACTTGGAATAATATCCAAACTTCTTATTGTGGGTCTGTAAGGCCCTTCGTGATCTGATTTTTTTTCTACTTCTCTGACCTCACTATTATTGCTCACTCTGTTTCAGCTTTTTTGGCTCTTTTTTTTTTCGTACATGAAAGGCCCCTTGGCTGCCTTTGCACCTTTATATTGCTGTTCCTTTGCCCTCTCCCAACCCCCCTTGTATAGCTGGTTCTTCCTCATCTTTTAGGTCTCGACTCAAATAACAGCTTCCCTGAAAGACCTTTGACAAAGAAAGACCTAGCTAAAGTAGAACACTCCTCCCACCCCAAAAAAACAGTCAATCTCATTTACTTTACAGTCTTTCTTTCCTTTATAATACTTACCACCATCCCCTAAATTATCTTGTTTATTCTTTTATTGTTTCTCTTCCCCCACTAGAATGTCAGCTCCATGAGGTAAGGGGCCTTATCTATCTTGTTGACCACTGAGTCCCCCAGCATCAAGATAATGCATAAGTATATCATAAATATCAGATGATTCACGAATGGAAGGAAGGAATGTTAATGTAAGGCACTGTGTTTCTAATCTTTATTCTGTAGGATCAAGCTCTTTAAATTGTAAATACAATGAAATATATTAGATACGTTTGTAACACAGCAAAGCAACATCTAATAAATATTTTATATTATGAATTGCTTTTAACAGAAGTTCATGGCCAAGCAAAGAAAGGAAAAGGAGCAGAATGAGGCTGAAGAAAGAAGCTCTAGGTGATTGGGGGAAAGGGGAAAAAATTCATTAGAAATTCGTTTAGGGTCCAGTTGATTTGTGTATTTTTGTTATCACTTAATTTGTAATTTTTGTTTCAGAAGCAAATATTCATGTTGTACAAATTTCTGATTGCCCTTGATGTAGAGAGACTGAAGGGGAAAGTATGATGGGTTTGATTTTTATATCAAATCATCAGGCATGGAGAAATATCTTTTAGAAGTGTTTAAATAAATGTTCCTACTGTATATTTAAAATACCATGTTGTGTTTGTGGCTGATTTATTAAAGACTTGCTAGCCTCTGCAAACAGGCTTCTCTACAACCACTGAGACTTGGGATGTTTGGGGATTCTTCTTGTGTTACTGGAAGTCATAGGCATGACAGTGTTTGGCTTTGCTTCAACTGGTACAGGTCAAAGATTTCTTAAAACTCTCAATTTTTCTGGATAAAATTCAATTACAGCATGTTTGGCTCAGGTAGGTTTGAGTAAAACCTTGCTTGACTTTTTTAATGGGTTAGAAAGATATTTTTCCTGCGTTTGGTAGCATCTGCTATTTTTGCCAGGACCCATTTAAGGTAGCTCCTAGCAAGTCATTTAATATTAACTTGAAACTACAAAGACAAAGTAGCCTTTACTTTCTGTAGACCACAAGAATTGCTTTTTAAACCACTTGAATTATTATTTAATATGTTTGTGGGGAGTTGTAAAGGTACAAAAAAAAATAATTCACTGGATTGTTAGGTGCTGGACACAGCCCTGTACTGTAAAGTTTTAGATGAGGCCATGCTTCAGACGTAAGCCTACTGACTTAGAATTTTTAGTATCTGATTCTTTATCTCTTTAGATTAGAATGCACCAATTAACAATAGAGGGTGAATGGAGGGAAACAAAAAACAACTACTTTTTTAGATCTCTTACTCCCATCACAGCACAAGAGTTAGCTCACAGTCAGCAAGAGTGGAGTGAAGAACACAACATCTTTTTGTTGTTGCTCACCAAACTCACTGCACACTCAGTTCGCACTTAGCCACAGCCTGAGCAAAATGATAAAATACTACGCGCCACGGAGTAAGGAATGGGGTGGGGAGAGGGATGGCTTGTGAATGCCAAGAGTCTGTTGTAATTAAAACCATATAGGTGAATGAGGTACTAAGAGGGAGAAGAGCTATTAAAAGGTTGGAGTATAAGGTGCTGGCAAGTTAAGGTGGCAGAGTAGGGGAGTTCCATGATGCTCTAGTGGTTAGGATTTGGCGCTTTCACTGCTAAGGCCTGGGTTCAATCCCTCATCTGGGAACTGAGATCCCACAGGCTGTGTGGTGCAGCCCGCCACCACCCCCCCAAAAAAACACACCAGTAGAGTAAATAAGACTCTTAAAGAATCTTTTCCTGGGGCTGCTTCTGAAGCTTTTAAAACCAGAGAAATTAAGAACTTCTTTAATCTTGCCTGGATCAACCTTGGTGTTTAATCTTAAGAATTTATTTTTATTTATTTTTGCCCACACCACGTGGCTTGTGGGATCTCAGTTCCCCAACCAGGGATTGAACCCAAACCACGGCAGTGAAAGCACCGAATCCTAACCACTAGACCACCTGGGAACTCCCTAATCTTAAGAATTTAAATGTGAAACTCTTATTTCCTTCAAATTAGTTATCTGGATATTGGGATTCTAAATTAAAATAAAAGGAACTGCTAAAGCATAAAAGTATAGTAGAGGTGATTTGTGTGTTTTATCGTAGTGACACATGTTGATGGTTCACTATATGTAGTAAATAATGTTCCTCTCTGCTGCTGCTTGCAGTTAAGACTGGGAATTTTTATCTTAGGGCTCCAAATACAAAAGATTTTTAGGTTTGTTTTGTTTTGTTTTTTTAAATAAACCTACCTTTTTTGCGTATAATCTTAGAAGTGTTCTAGACTTTTCCAGAAAACCTTGAAATACCTCCCTCCCTTTATTCACACTACACATATGGGATGTCATTTACATAGCAGTTTCTGCTTACTAGTTGGTTAAGGTATATAATTGGATCGCAGCTTACTTTTATCATTTCAGCATAGTTTCTATCATTATCTAGACACCAAAGCAAGAAAAGGTTGTGTTCAACACCTCTGTAAAGGTATTCAGATTCTTTTACCCTTTCTGGCATAGAATGCTGTGGAGGTTTTGCCTCTCCAAAACTGCTCCTTCTGAATTCTTTAAAAAGAAAAAGAATGTGTTGAGAGTCGGGTTTTAAAACTTTAAATTTTTATTTTAATGTTTTATTATTTGATTGTAGAAAATATCAAGCATTTGAAAAAGAATAGGGTAATTTATATATACTAATTATCTAGTTTGAGTAATTATCAATGCAGTTATCAATTTATATATTTACTTTTTTCACTTCTCATATTATTTAAAGTAAATCTCAGCATGTCATTTTACCCATAAATGTTTCATTATGTATTTCTAAAAGATAAGGATTCTTCTTAAAATAACCAATAATATCATTAAAAATATTCCTTATTTAAATAAAAATCCAGGGACTTTCCTGGTGGTGCAGTGGTTAAGAATCCGCCTGCTAATGCAGGGTACGCGGGTTCAAGCAGTGGTCTGGGAAGATCCCACATGCCGCGGAGCAGCTAAGCCTGTGCACCACAACTACTGAGCCTGCGCTCTAGAGCCCACAAGCCACAACTACTGAGCCCGCGTGCCACAACTACTGACGCCCGCGCACCTAGAGTCCGTGCTCTGCAACAAGAGAAGCCACCACAATGAGAAGCCTGTGCACCGCAACGAAGAGTAGCCCCCACTCGCCACGCCACAACTAGAGAAAGCCCGCACGCAGCAACGAAGACCCAGTGCAGCCAAAATAAATAAATAAAAATCCAGTTCAGATTTTCTACTCTTTCATAAATGATTTTTGTTTTCTTTTACTATGTTTGCATCAAGATCAAAATAAGATCCATACGTTGTTGCTGGCTTGGCAGGTCTTTTAAAATTTTAATATATAGACTCTCTTCTGGTAATTTATTTAATGAAGAAACGAGATATTCAGTTTTGCAAAGCCATGCTACTCAAAATGTGGTCTTTGGATCTAGTGCCAGTCCACGAACTGTCTGGTACTAGTACAGAAATTGAAAGTGTTTAGAAACTTCATCGCCATTTGACAGAGGCTGTGTTTGTTGAATCTAATAATTTTAAAAATCGGGCTTGCATGTTTTTGCATTTTTTATTTTTAAAAAAATATTTACAAGTATCAGTCTGTGATAGATTGGAAATTAGGGGGTGAAAAATAAACTGATCCATCACATAGTTTGAGAAGCACTACTGAAGGGTTTCACACAGCCTGGATTTTGTTGATTGCAACTATACAGTGGAATTCTAACATATTCCTCTTATAAATTGATAGTTGAATACAGAACCTTGATCAGAATTTCCTTTCTTTTTGGCAAGACTGCTTCAGACAGTGTGTGGTCTTCCTGATCAGGAGGCACGAAATACCTGTTTTCTTTGGGATTTTGGTAGCAGTTGATGCTTAGAGCTTTGATGCACTTGGTCATTAGGGATTGTGAAACATTGATATTATAATTCTGTATTTCTTCTTGTATAAACTAGGATACTTGTCTGAAAAGAGAACGTCCCCTCATCTGCTGTTTGGTTACTCAGTGGGTATGGTTTATGTAAAAAAGACATGATACATATTTGATGCTTTTCCTTTATTTACCTTTTTCCCCCCCCAAAATAAGTTGTTTTATTGGCATTCACTGATTGTGATAAATTCTTTTTATTTAAATATTAATTTGAGTTGATGAATTTTAACATATTTGATGTTACAAACCTTTGCAGTATCAGCCTGTTGATACTCAATTGTTCCATTTTTGGCCTTTTTGATTTGACTCCTCATTCCTTTTAACATGACACAACTAATTTTAATAGGTTCCTTCCTATCTATATATGAAGATGTTGCAGGCTCATCTTGAATACCTCCTGCCCCAAATCTGAAGTCAGCTGTTTCCTTAAGGAACAGTGTCTACTTAGGGTGTTCATTGCTTCTGTTTGGTTATTGCTCTTCAGTGGCTGGAACTTGGAAGTGTATGTTTTGTTTTTAAGATAAAATGCATCATGATCATACTGATTCTTCTGGTTCAAATTCGGACTTACAAGTTTTTATTTAGCTCTTTTAAGTCTAGATCTTCTTTGTCCTATGTCAGGAATTCTCATTCTCAAGGACATCAGAATAACAATACCAAGACCATAACCAACAATGTGATTATTAAAAACAGAAAATTTTAAACTTGAAAGCTTTTGCACGCCAAAGGGAACCATAAGCAAAACGAAAAGACAACCCTCAGAATGGGAGAAAATATTTGCAAACAAAGGAACCGACAAGGGATTAATCTCCAAAATACACAAACAGCTCATGCAGCTCAATATCAAAAAAACAAGCAACCCAATCCAAAAATGGGCAGAAGACCTAAATAGACATTTCTCCAAAGAAGACATACAGATGGCCAAAAAGCACATGAAAGGATGCTCAACATCACTAATTATTAGAGAAATGCAAAGCAAAACTACAATGAAGTATATCACCTCACACCCATCAGAATGGTCATCATCAAAGAATCTTACAAACAGTAAATGCTGGAGAGGGTGTGGAGAAAAGGGAACCCTCCCACACTGTTGGTGGGAATGTAAATTGGTGCAGGCACTATGGAGAACAGTATGGAGGTTCCTTAAAAAACTAAAAATAGAGCTACCATATGATCCAGCAGTCCCACTCCTGGGCATATATCCAGAGAAAACTATAATTCGAAAGGATACGTGTACCCCAGTGTTCATTGCAGTACTATTTACAATAGCCAGGACATGGAAGCAACATAAATGTCCATCAACAGAGGAATGGATAAAGAAAATGTGGTATATATATATACAATGGAATATTACTCAGCCATAAAAAAAAGAATGAAATAATGCCATTTGCAGCAACATGGATGGACCTAGAGATTGTCATACTGAGTGAAGTAAGACACAAAAAGACACATAAGATATTGCTTATATGTTGAATCTAAAAAGGTACAAATGAACTTATCTACAAAACAGAGTTACAGATGTAGAAAAACTTACGGTTAACAGGAAATAAGGGGGAGGAGGGATAAATTGGGAGATTGGGATTGACGTATACACACTACTGTATGTAAAATAGATAACTAATAAGGGCCTACTGTATAGCACAGGGAACTCTACTCAATACTCTGTAATGGATTATATGGGAAAGGAGTCTAAAAAAGAGTGGATATATGTACATATATAACTGATTCACTGCTGTACACCTGAAACTAACACAACATTGTGAATCAACTATACTCCAATAAACATTAAAAAAAATTTTTTCCATCTTTGCTTTTGTTTTGCCTTTAGGGTATATCCTAGTAAGGATATACATTCAAATTATAGGGCTTTCAGGTCACTTGGAATAGTTCTTTAACAGTTATGCTGCCATCTAGATTAACATTGAGGTTTGTTTAATTTCATTTTTGATTTTTAAGGGTTACCTTTTTCAATTTAATTTTGCGTTACGTAAAACATTTTACATGCTTCTAAAGTCACACTTATAGGACAAAGAAGCCTAGCTTCTGTCTCCATTCTGTTGCTTCCCTTCCTGACATAAGTAACCTTTCTTTGTTAATTTTGTAATATATTTTTTATGTATGTAGGCAGATTCATACCCATGGGATAATCAGTTTTTAATACCTTGTACCTTTAATGATTGCTAACCTAAATGAAGACCCAGTGACAATAAGAACAGAGGTTGAAGGTAGAGGAGAGGCAGGAAATATCTGAATCCTGTGTAAACATAGGAGGAGGGGATTTGCCAGATGCTGAACTTTTTACAGGTCACAACACTGCTGGAGTTAAATTACAATACGTTCCATGAGCTGAAGGGTAGTATACCTTTCAATAAAACTTTAGTATTTTTTTCTTAAAGGGGTGGTTTTATAAGAAGACTTTTAGAAGATTTACAAGGAAAGAGTGGGAAATGGATAACACATTCTATGCCCCAGACTCCATGAAAAAAAGGAAATAAGGTTCTATGATTTACTCTCTACCACTTTATTCTGCTCTGACATCTATGAATCTTCATCAGCAAAACATTACAGGCTTCTGAGGTACGTGCTGAACTTTTTTTTAAAAAGTGTGTGTGTATATGTATATAAATCATGTTTCTGTCCTTTTTCAAAGTCTTATATGAGAACAAGATCATAAAAAGATACTTGACAACTTTGCCTATGCTAGATGCTTACTGAGAGGTATAGATGGTGAGAGTTAACAAAAGGAAAAGTAAAATAAATGACAACAAAGGGGGAGGTTAGAGAGTAAAATGGAATTATACTGTTTTAAGTTTTTACGTTACTTGTGAAGTGGTATATATTTTTTTAGTGGTCTACCACTAAAAAAAATAATAGGTTTAAAAAGTCAACAGAGAAGATAAAGTGATTACTAAGACATAATCTAACCCCCCTCCCAAAAAAAAGGAAAGGGCAAATAAAGAACTAAAGAGACAAATAGAAAACTTACAGAAAGATGGTAGACTTGGACCCCACCATATCAATAATTTTATTATATGTCATTAGACTATACATTGCAATTAAACTAAAGTGTTGGATACTTTAGGCATGAACTGAAATTAATTGATTAGCACATCCTCACGTGGCCAGCTTCTTTGTACTCTTAGGTGGGCCCTAAACTTGAAGATTTTGCTTTTCTTAAATTAAGTCTCTTACAGAAAGAGTAATATAACCTGTGAGAAAACAACTCTAGTTACTATAGACATATAAATAATTTGTGTGAAAAAAAAATCTCACTTATGTAAGATGAGCTCATTTATCAAACTAGACATTGGAACTGGAGTCAGGAGTGAAAAAAAGAATGTTGTCTGGTAGAGTGTGGGCTGGTAGTTTTTAATTCTCATAACCTAGGAGTAGGTGAAATATGAATCCTATCCATGTGCCAGTGTGCTAAATGTGTTATAGCATTCTCAGTTAATCTTCAAAATAATCCTAGGAAATAGATGCTATGGTAATTCTCATTTTACGTATGAGGAAGCAAGCTCAAAGAGGTGATGACTTGCTCAGGGCCACACAGCTAGCAAGTGATAGCACTGGAATTGGAAACCAGTGCATCTTAACCCAGAGGCCATGCTCTTTTTCACCCTCCAGAGTTCTGGTCAGCTGGTTAGACCCCTTGGGGTCATGAGGAAGAGAAGTTCATAGATAGACATAGCAATGTAGCTGTATTGGTAGGACCAGGAATCAGAGAAGGAAGAAGGATGGCCTTCCATGCATAGGTATGGAGTATTTTGTTTCAGTTACCTGCAAAAGCATTAGTGGATAAGGTGGAAAACCCTGGTAGCTCACTGGTAGGAGTGGTCTCTGGTCTTTGGTGGGGTGGGGTATTTTATCACTAATATTGTATAGAGTTGCCTATAGTAAATGATGATGATAAAAGCAGTTGTACTCAGTTTTTATTATTTTTAAGTACTTTACAGACCCCCCCCCCCCAAATTTGGCCTTCATGGAATAGACTATACCCATTGCCCTGCCTTTAGTACACCCCTGCCAATGGGGCTGCATTCCCCTAGAGGTGGCAGCCCTGCTGCATCTGTGGTGACTCTTTCAGCCCTGTAGAACAGCTGGAGCCTTCTGAGTCTCTCCTGACTTACAAAGAAAGGCTTCTGAGTGGCCAAGAGGGGCACCTGGAGTTTGCTGGTGACTTTTTGAAAAGACTAGCCAGAGGCTTGGGTGGAAGTGTAATTAACGCACCACCTCTCACCAGGCTTGGTTGCAGTGAGGACAACTTCTTGACTCCAGGTGTGTGTAGGCCCCCGGGTTGATCCTAGTCATGTATTAAGGACCAGAGAAGAGAGGCCTGGCTTATAACAGCCACTGCAGGGACTGACTGGGAGCTGCACTCAGGTTTTATCTACCCTGTGATGGCCCTGTAGTCTGGAACTTTCTTATTTTCAGTCCTCCAACTCCAACACACCTGTTGCCACCACCTTCCCAAGGAAAACCCCTTGTGGTAAGCTGCCCCAGCCAGGGAAGGAAGGGGTGAAGACACCTGAGGGATGTTGCAAAGGTGAAGTTCAAACTTTGGCACCGAGGTATAATCACTCTGCAGTTGTAGAAATGTCCCCATACTTTGCAGTGAGCTGCTGGCTCTTGGTAAGTGTGACCCAGCCAGGTTTTTCTAACGCGACATTCAAAGCTATATTAGTTAGAAACCTGAGGAACACTTAAACATAAGGAAACTGAATTAAACAGAGAACACTATTGAATCTCTCTATTCTTTTCCTTTTTTGAGCCCTTGATTAAGTAATTTGCTTGTATTTCAGGCCTTTTTTACTTAAGAAATACACTATGTCATTAAACTTTGAATTACACTTAGCAGGGAGGGCTGCGCATGCCAAAAGGGGCATCTGTGACCAACAGCTTGAAGGAAGGCAGAAATCATGCCTTCCTCGTGTTCACCCGGGGCCTTTCTCCTTGAGTAGAATAGCTTGGCACCTAAGTATTTGAAACTTCCAATCTCTTCTGTTCAGCATGTCAATTAAATGGACGTATAGTGTAGCTCCAAGACCTGAGAGAGAGGAGTTGCTATTGTGGGGAAGTGAGGTTTAGAGGTGGGAATGAAAGGTACTTAGGAGGGCTTGTACATGTGATTGCTGTTGCTTGCTTGTGAAGCACTCATTTTTCCCTTTTCTTCTAAGTAGTCCTGCCATTGGGAACCAACATGGAAGCCACCCTACCTCTGGATTTTCAGTTCTGAGAGCTAATCCATTTTCTTATGTTTTATCAGCTTTCTCTCAAACTCACAGCTTTAGACGTTGAGGTTGGGAATTTGAACTTCATCCCATTGTCAAAGGAAAATATGCACACTTTTGAGATGAAATCCCATATTTAGGAAAATCACATTTACACACCTTTACATGCCATCTACTCTGGCGCTGATGTAAGGCAACAGTTTAATTTCCATCTTTTGTCTAATGTGATATTGCTGCTTTCCTTGTTCATTTGTGGATGATTCCACTAGGCTCCTGCCCCTTTTATCTCCCCAGCCTTGCTTGAAATAACCACACACACAATGCCTCCTCTGTCATGTCCCATGGACAACCCCAGTCTACTTTCTCTGTACTCCAACCTGATTCCTAATGCCAGTGGTTAGGACTTCCACACTGACTAGTTTCCATACTTTTTAGGCTGTTTTGTTGCAGCCGTCTTGGCAGCAAAATCTCAGTGCTGGGGGGACATCAGAGGTCACCAAGGCCAGTCTTCAGATGCTCGAAATTCTCCATGGCATTCCCGCAATGGAATGGCTGTCCATTCAAGGAGTACTTCTAGGGCCTGGGTGCTCCCATTGTGGCCAGTTCCATTTTTAGATAGTTCTAGTTATTATAATCCTCTCTTTAGAATTTGAGTCTTAAAAACTTAGAGGTAAATCCAAGAGAAAATTTCAGGGTCCTTCAGGTAAGGAACTGTTAGATATTTTCTGTTTGGCCTACCAGATCCACTCTCTACCCTTTCCCACCCTGCTTTCTGCCCCAGGAGGCTAACCTATGTGGACAGCATCCATTGCCTGTCCACTTCTGAGTGGTTTTGAATAATGAGGAGGCATGGCAGGAAATCCAGCAGAGTAAGTGAGGTCAGAGTATTTCTCCTGGCTCTCTCTCTCTGCAGGATCACCTCAGTCTGGCTTTGTTCTTCAACCAGGAATCAACGTTTTCATCAAGGCTGCATTCTTTATAGGACTCTCTCTCCTTTTAGGTTCCAGTAACTAGTAACTACTGTTACTCATCCTAGGGTGCTGAACTACCCTATAGCCTCCACACTTTGTCAATAGACTCTTTATTAAACCTTCCTCACATTATCCTAATATCAGTGTGCTATTTCTTAATGAGGCCTAGATTGATAGAATAATTGGTACTGCAAGTGGCTCTAGGAAACTGTCCTTCAAAACTGGGCTAACAGGGCTTCCCTGGTGGCGCAGTGGTTGAGAATCTGCCTGCCAATGCAGGGGACACGGGTTCGAGCCCTGGTCTGGGAAGATCCCACATGCCACGGAGCAACTGGGCCCGTGAGCCACAATTACTGAGCCTGCGCGTCTGGAGCCTGTGCTCCGCAATAAGAGAGGCCGCGATGGTGAGAGGGCCGCGCACCGCGATGAAGAGTGGTCCCCACTTGCCGCAACTAGAGAAAGCCCTCACACAGAAACGAAGACTCAACACAGTCATAAATAAATAAATAAAAAAGAACGTGAATTTCTTAAAAAAAAAAAAAAAACTGGGCTAACATTAATTTTTTAACTGGTTATATTAATATCAGATAAATTATACTTCAAAGTGTATTACTAGAGACAATGAGAAACATTACTTGACAGTAAAAAGATCAGTCCACCAAGAAGATGTAACAATCCTAAATGTTTAAACACCAAGCAACAAAGCTTCAAAATACATGAAGGAAAAACTGGTAGAGCTAAAAGGAGAAATAGAAAAATCAGTTATACTTGGGGACTTCAGTACCTCTCACCAATAGATAGAATTGCTAGAGAGAAAATCATCAAGTATGCAGAAGAACTGAAGAAAAATCATCAAATCACCAGGATCTAATTGACATTTCTAGAACACCCAGCAACAGCAGAATACACATTGTTTTCAAGCAAGTATAGAATGTGCATTACAGACCATAATCTGGACCATAAAGCAAACGTTGACACATTTAAAACAATTAGAATAATACAGAATATGTTCTTTGACCATAATGAAATCAAACAGAAATCAACAACAGAATGACAATAGGAAAATCACAAAACACTTGGAAATTAAACAGCACACTTATAAATAATCCATGGGTCAAAGATGACGTTTCAAAGGGAAAAAAAAGGAATGAAGATGAAAACATCAAAATCTGTGGGCTACAGCTAGTGAAGTACTGAGGGATATTTAAGTGCTTACTTTGTAGAAGAAATAAGTTCATAGCTCAAGAAGCTAGAAAAAGAAGAGCAAAAGAGACCCAATGTAATCAGAAGGAAATGATAAAGCAGAAATTAATAAAATTGAAAAGAGGAAAATGAGGGAAAAATTAATGAAACAAAGCTAGTTCCTAAAAAAAAAATCAATAAAATTGATGAACCTGGGCTTCCCTGGTGTCACAGTGGTTGAGAGTCTGCCTGCCAATGCAGGGGACACGGGTTCGAGCCCTGGTCTGGGAAGATCCCACGTGCCATGGAGCAACTGGGCCCGTGAGCCACAATTGCTGAGCCTGTGCGTCTGGAGCCTGTGCTCCGCAAGAAGAGAGGCCACGACAGTGAGAGGCCCATGCACCGCGATGAAGAGTGGCCCCCACTTGCCGCAACTGGAGAAAGCCCTCACATGGAAACGGAGACCCAACACAGCCATAAATAAAAAATAAATTAAAAAATAAAAAATAAAAAAATAATAAAATTGATGAACCTCAGCAAGATTCACAAAAAGAAGACACGGATACTAATATTGGGAATGAAAAAGGAAATATCACAACAGACACTGCAGCTATTAGAAGAATAAAGGAATACTATGAATAATAATCTCTGCTCAAATTCGACAACTTAGAAGAAATGGACAAGTCCCTTGAAAATCACAAGTTACCAAAACTAAGCCAAGATGAAGTAGAGAACCTGAATAATCCTAAAATTGAATTTATAATTAAAACACTCAAAAAAGATAACTCCAAGCCCAGATGGTTTCACTGAAGAATTTTTTGAAACATTCAAAGAATTACTTTATACAATTTCTTCCAGAAAGTAGAAGAAGAAATACTTCCTGCCCATTGTATGAGGGATTTATTCTAGATATGCAAGGCTGGTTCAATATTGGAAACTCATCAATGTAATCCACCATATCAACTGGCTAAGGAAGGAAAAAGCCATATGATAGCTTTTGATTCTGAAAAGACATTTGACAAAATTCAACACCCATTCATGGTTAAATAAACAAACAAAAAAACCTCTCAGTACACTAAAAATAGATGGGAACTTCCTCAATCTCATAAAGAGGCTCTACCCCCCAAAATCTACAGCTAGCATCACACTTAACATTGAAAGACAATGCTCTCCCTCTCAGATCCCAAGCAATGAAAGGATGTCCACTCTCACCTCTGTTATTCAACATAGTATTATAACTTGTAGCCACTGCAAGAAAAAAAATCAGAAGAAATAAAACTATTGCTATCTGCAGATGATATGATTGTCTACATAGAAAACTCCAAGGAATCTACAACAAAACTTCTAGAACTATTATATGAGTTCAGTAAGATATAAGAGCAATACAAAAAATGAATTGCATTTTCTATATACTGACAATAAGTAGAAACCAAAATTTTTTTTTTCAAATTCAATACCATTTACAATTGCCCCAAAGAAAATTACTTAGGTGTAAATGTACCAAAACATATACAGGATCTATATTATGAAAATTATAAAATGCTGGTGAAAGAAATTAAGGGAGACCTAAATAAATGGAGAGATGATTATGTTCATGGATTGAAAAGTTCAACACAGTTAAGATGTTAATTCTCCCCAAAACTGTTCTATAGGTTAGTGCAATTCCTGTCAAAATCCCAGCAAGTTGTTTATTTTTGTAGACATATACAAGCTTATTCTAAAGTATATGTGGGACACATAAAGCTGAAACAGTGGAGGGGGATTGGCCAAGATGCTGGAGTAGAAAGACCCTGAGTTCACCTCTCTTGGGCACACCAAAATCACAAATATTTGCAGAACAACCATTGGTGAAAAAGACCAGAACCTACCCGAAAAAATCTACAACTAAAGATATAAAGAAGGAACCACAACATGATGGGTAGGAGGGGCAGAGATGTGATGTAGTCAAGTCCTGTAACCCCAGTTGGGCAACCTACAAAGGGGAGAATAACTACAATGGCAGAGGTTCTCCCAAAGGAGTGAGAGCTTGAAGCCCCACAATAGACTCCCCATCCTGGGGGTCCTGCACTGGGAAAAGAAGCCCCCAGAGCATTTGGCTTTGCAGGCCAGTGGGGCTTACTCTAGGGTGTTCCAGGGGACTGGGAGAAATAGAGACTTCACCCTTAAAGGATGCACACGAAATCTCACATGCTCCATGACCCCGGGCAGAAGGAGTAATTTGATAGGAGCCTGGGTCAGACCTACCTGCTGATCTTGGACAGTCTTCCAGAGAGACAGGAGGCAACTGCAGCTCACAGTGGGGACATAGGCACTGGCGGCAGCCATTTTGGGGAGCTCATTCTACCACATGGACACTAGTGCTGGCATGTGCCATTTTGGAATCCTCCCTCTAGCTTATTGGCCCCAGGACCAAGCCCCACCCTGATCCAACAACCTGTAGGCACCAGTGTAGGGATGTCTCAGGCCAAGCAACTGTGTATGGACATAGCTTCATCCTCTAGCAGACAGGCTGCCTCACCACCCCCTGAACCCACAGCTGCCCCTGGACATGGCACTGCCCACCAGAGGGCCCAGGACACCACCCCACACACCACTGTGCAGGCACCAGACTTGGGACCCCCAGGGCCCTCTAACCAGAGATCCCAGGCCCCAACTCCGCCCACTGGGAGCAGACACCAGAAAGGCCCACATGGCCCTCATAGGGGGAACCCCTAGAGCATATAGCTCTGGTGACGAGGGGAGTGTGCTGCTGGGAAGCAGAGGACATCTACAAAAGGCCCCTTCTCCAAGGTTAGGAAATGTAACCAATCTACCACATACGTAAATATAAAAACAGCAACTTAGGCAAAACGAGGTAACAGGAACATGTTCCAAAGGAAGAAACAAGATAAAACCCAAAGAAGAACTAAGTGGAGATAGGCAATCTACCCAAGAAAGAGTTTAGGGTGGTGATCATAAAGATGATCAAAGAACTCAGGAGAAGAATGGATGCACAGAGTGAGATGTTAGAATTTTTTAAACGGAGTTTGAAAATATAAAGAACAACCAAACAGAAACGAAGAATACAATCATAAATGAAAAATACATTAGAAGGAATCAACAGTAGACTAAATGATACAGAGGAATGGATCAGTGAGTGGAAGACAGAGTAGTGGAAATCACAGCCGCTGAACAGAAAAAAGAATGAAAAGAAATGAGGACAGTTTTAAGAGACTTCTGGGACAACATCAAGTGCATGTATATATGCTGCATGCAAGAGACTCATTTCAGATCTAAAGACACAGACTAAAAGTGAGGGGATGGAAAAGGGTATTCAATGCAAATGGAAATCAAAAGAAGGCCTGGGTAGCAATAGTTATATCAGACAAAATAGACTTTTAAATAAAGACTGTTACAAGAGACAAAGAAGAACATTACATAATGATCAATGGATCAATCCAAGAAGAAAGTATAACAATTGTAAATATATATGCACCCAACATATTAACACAAAGCAAATATTAACAGACACGAAGGGAAAAATCAACAGTAAAAATAATAGTAGGGGACTTTAACACCCCACTTACATCAATGGACAGATCACCCAGACAGAAAATCAATATGGAAACACAGGCCTTAAATGACACATTAGGTCAGATGGACTTAATAGCTGTATGTAGGACATTTCATCCAAAAGCAGCAGAATACACATTCTTTTCAAATGCACATGGAACATTCTCCAGGATAGCTCACATCACATTCTTGGTAATTTTTAAGAAAATTGAAAGCATGTCAAGCATCTTTTCTGACCACAATGCTATGAGACTAGAAATCAACTACAAGAAAAAAACTGTCAAAAAACACAAACACATGGAGGCTAAACAATATGCTACTAAATAACCAATGGCTTACTGAAGAAATCAAAGAGGAAATTTAAAAATACCTGAAGACAAATGAAAATAAAAACATAACGATCCAAAATCTATAGGATGCAGCAAAAGCAGTTGTAAGAAGGAAGTTTATAGTGATACAAGCATACCTCAGGAAATAAGAAAAAAATCTCAAATAAACAACCTAACCTTACACCTAAAGGAGCATAGATAAAGAAGAACAAACAAAACCCAAAGTTAGTGAAGGAAAGAAATCAAAGATCAGAGCAAAAATAAATGAAATAGAGACTTAAAAAACAGTAGAGAAGATCAATGAAACTAAGAGCTGTTTCTTTGAAAAGATAAACAAAATTGATAAACCTTTAGCCATACTCATGAAAGAGAGAGAGAGAAGGCCCAAATTAAAAAAAAAAAATCAGAAATGAAAAAGGAGAAGTTAAAACCAACACCACAGAAATACAAAGAATCAGACTGATATGAATAACTATGCCAATAAAATGGTCAATCTAGAAGAAATGGACAAATGTCTGGAGATGTACAATTTCCCAAGACTGAACCAGGAAGAAATAGAAAATATGAAGAGATCAACTACCAATAATGAAATTGAAACAGTAAAACAAAAACAAACAACTCCCAACAAACAAAAGTCCAGGACCAGATGGCTTCACAAGTGAATTCTATCAAACATTTAGAGAAGAGTTAACATCTATCCTTCTGAAACTATTCCAAAAAATTGCAGAAGAAGAAATGCTTCTGAATGCATTCTACGGAGCTAGCATCACTCCCCCCACCCCAATACCAAAACCAGACAAAGATACCACAAAAAAAGAAAATGAGGGACTTCCCTGGTGGTGCAGTGGTTAAGAATCTGCCTGCCAGTGCAGGGGACACGTTTTTGAGCCCTGGTCCAGGAGGATCCCACATGCCACGGAGCAACTAAGTCCATGCACCACAACTACTGAGCCTGTGTGCCAAAACTACTGAAGCCCACTAGCCTAGAGCCCTGCTCTGCAACAAGAGAAGCCACCGCAATGAGAAGCCCTCACACCACAACGAAGAGTAGCCCCTGCTCACCCTGCAACTAGAGGAAGCCCATGAGCAGCAACAAAGACCCAACACAGCCAAAAAAAATTAATGAATAAATAAATAAATTGTAAAAAAAAAAAAAAAAGAATATTACAGGCCAGTATCACTGATGAACATAGATGCAGAAATCCTCAACAAAATATTAGCAAACCAAATCCAACAATACATTAAAAGGATCATATACACATAATCAAGTAGGATTTATCCCAGGGATGGAAGAATTTTTCAATATCCTGTAAGTCAATGAATGTGATTCACCACATTAACAAATTGAAGAATAAAAACCATATGATCATCTTAATAGTTGCAGAAAAAAGCTTTTGATAAAATTCCACATCCATTTATGATAAAAACTCTCCAGAAAGTGAGCACAGAGGGAATACACTCCAACATAGGAAAGGCCATATATGACAAGCCCACAGCTACATCATACTCAACAGTGAAAAGCTGAAAGCATTTCCTCTAAGATCAGGAACAAGACAAGGAGACCCACTCTTGCCACTTTTATTCAGCATAGTATTGGAAGTCCTAGCCACAGAAATCAGACAAGAAGAAGAAATAAAAGGAATCCAGACTGGAAAGGAAGAAGTAAAACTGTCACTGTTTGCAGATGACATTATACTATACATAGAAAATCCTAAAGATGCCACCAAAAAACTACTGGAGCTCATCAATGAATTTGGTAAAGTTGCAGTATACAAAATTAATATACAGAAATATGTTGCATTTCCATACACTAACAATGAACTATGAAAGAGAAATTAAGGAAAAATTCCATTTACAATCATATCGAAAAGAATAAAATATCTAGGAATAAACCTACCTAAGGAGGTAAAAAACCTGTACTCAGAAAACTATAAGACACTGATGAAAGAAATTGAAGACTACACAAATAGATGGAAAGATAAACAGTGTTTATGGAATGGAAGAATTAATATTGTTAAAATGACCATACTACCCAGGATAACTACAGATTCCATGCAATACCTATCAAAATACCAAGGGCATTTTTCACAGAAATAGAACAAATAATTTTAAAATTTGTATAGAAACACAAAAGACACTAAATAGCCAAAATAATCTTGAAAAGAAGAACAGAGCTGGAGGAATCATGCTCCCTGACTTCAGACTATACTACAAAGCTACAGTAATCAAACAGTATGGTATTGGGACTTCCCTGGTGGTCCTGTGGTTAAGACTTCACCTTCCAATGCAGGGGGTGTGGGTTCGATCTCTGGTCAGGGAGCTAAGATCCCACATGCATTGTGGCCAAAAAACAAAAACATAAAACAGAAGCAATGTTGTAACAAATTCAATAAAGACTTTAAAAATGGTCCACATCGAAAAAAAAAATCTTAGGGCTTCCCTGGTGGCACAGTGGTTAAGAATCTGCCTGCCAATGCAGGGGACACGGGTTCAAGCCCTGGTCTGGGAAGATCCCACATGCCATGGAGCAACTAAGCCCGTGTGCCACAACTACTAAGCCTACGCTCAAGCCCACAAGCTACAACTACTGAGCCTGGGAGCCACAACTACTGAAGCCCGCATGCCTAGAGCCCATGCTCTGCAACAAGAGAAGCCACTGCAATGAGAAGCCCACGCACCACAATGAAGAATAGCCCCCGCTCGCCGCAACTAGAGAAAGCCCACGCACAGCAATGAAGACCCAATGCAGCCAAAATATAAATAAATAAATAAAATTTAAAAAAATCTTAAAAAGAAAACAGTATGGTATTGGGAGGAAAAAAAAAAAACAGACACATAGATCAATGGAACAGAATAGAGAGCCCAGAAATAAATCCACACACTGGATTATGGTCAATCTATGACAGAGGGGACAATATACAATGGAGAAAAGACAGTCTCTTCAGTAAGTGGTACTGGGAAATCTGGATACCTACATGTAAAAAAATGAAATTAGAACATTCTCTAGCACCATATACAAAATAAAACTCAAAATGGATTAAAGACCTAAATGTAAGACTGCAACATAAAACTCCTAGAAGAAAACATAGGCAGAACACTCTTTGACATTAGTCATAGAAATATTTTTTTGGATCTGTCTCCTAAGGCAAAGGGAAAAACAGTAAATTAAACAAATGGGACCTAATTAAACTTGAAAGCTTTTGCATAGCAAAGGAAACCATCAACAAATAAAAAGGCAACCTGAACAGGAGAAAATTTTTGCAAATGATATGACCAATAAGTGGTTAATATCCAATATATATAACAGCTCATACAACTCAATATCAAAAAACACAAACAACCTGATTAAAAAATGGGCAGAAGACCTGAATAGACACTTTTCCAAAGAAGACATACAGATGGCCAAAAGGCATATGAAAAGATGCTCAACTTCGCTACTTATTAGAGAAATGCAAATCAAAACCACAATGAGATAGCGCATCTGTCAGAATAGCTATCATTAAAAAGTCTACAAATAGCAAATGTTGGAGAGGATGTGGAGAAAAGGGACCCCTCGTACACTGTTGGTGGGAATATAAATTGGTGCAGCCACTGTGGAAAACAGTAGGGAGGTTTCTCAAAAAAACTAAAAATTGGAACTACCATATGATCCAGCGATTCCATTCCTGGGTATATATTAGAAAAAAATGAAAATACTGATTCGAAAAGATACATGCACCCCAATGTTCATAGCAAAATCATTAACAATAGCCAAGATATGGAAGCAACGTAATGCCCATCAACAGGTGAATGGATAAAGATGATGTGGTGTACATATATTATGCCATGTATGTAATATATATAGGAATGGAATATTACTCATCCATAAAAAAAAGAATGCAATTTTACCATTTGCCACAGCAGGGATGGACCTGGAGGGCATGATGCTGAGTGAAATAAGTCAGACACAGAGAGACAAATACTGTATGATGTCACTTCTATGTGGAATGTAAAAAGTAAACTAGTGAATGTAACAAAAAAAGAAACAGACTCACAGAGAAAACAAACTAGTGGTTATCAGTGGGGAGAGGGAAGGGGGGAGGGGTAAAGTAGGGGTAGGGGATTCAGAGGTACAAACTACTATGTATAAAATAAGTAAGCTACAATGATGTATTGTATATCACAGGGATTATAGCCAATATTTTTATCATAACTATAAATGGAATATAACCTTTAAATATTGTGAATCACTACATTGTGTACCTGAAACTTATATAATATTGTACATCAACTATATCTCAATAAATAAATAAAGTTTATATGGGAAGGGAAGAGCCCTAGAATAGCCAAAACAATTTTGAAAAAGAAGAATAAAGGGAAAGAAATCACTTTCTAATGTTAATTCTTACCATTTAGGTGCAGTAATCAAAAGAGCATGGTACTAGCAGAAGGAAATACACATAGATCAATGGAACAGAATAGAAAACCTGGAAATAGATCCACACAAATATACCCAATTAATTATTTACAAAGAAGCAAAGGCAATTCAATGGAATAGGAGTAGACTTTACATTAAATGGTGTTGGAGCAATTGGACATCCATCAGCAAAAAACTGAACCTCATCCTAAACTTCACACCTTATATGAAAAACTCAAAAAGGATCATGGATTTAAATGTAAAACACAAAACTATGAAACTTTCAGAAAAGTGTAAGGAAAATCTTAAGGATCTAGTACTTGGCCAGAGTTCTTAGACTTGATACCAAAAGTAAAAGTAAAATCCAAAAGAGGAAAAATGGATAAATTGGATTTCATCAAAGTGAAAACTTTTGTTTTGCAAAAGACCTAAAAGGATGATAAAGACAAATTATAGAGTAGCAGAAAATATTTACAAATCACATATCCAACCAAGGCCTTATACCTAAAATATATAAAGTCTTGGACTTGCCTGGCTGTCCAGAGGTTAAGACTCTGCTCTTCCACTGCAGGGGGCAGGTTCCATCCCTGGTCGGGGAACTAAGATCCCACATGCCGCATGGTGTGGCCAAAAAATTTTAAAAATAAAATAAAAAATAAAGTCTCAAAACTTAAAATTAAAAAAATCCAATCAAAAATCAGCAAAAGATAGGACATTTCACCAAAGAGGATATACAGATCACAAATAAACATATGAAAAGATATTCAACATCATTAGCTGTTAGTGAAATGCAAATTAAAATCACAAGGTATCACTACACAAGTATCAGAATGGTTAAAATGAAAAACAGTGATAATACCAAATGCTGGCAAGGAATCGGACAAACTTGGTTACTCATACATTGCCCACCAGCACAACCACTCTGGAAAATAGTTAGATTCTTTTGAAACTAAAAATGAACTTACCATATGACCCAGCATTTGTACTCTTGGGCATTTATCCCAGAGAAACGAAGATTTATTTTTACACAAGAACTTGTACACAAATATTCATAGTAGCTTTATTTGTAATAGTCCCAAAAGGGAAGCTGCCGAAATACCCTTCAGTGGGTGAATAGTTAAACAAACTGTGGTCAATCCATACTATGAAATACTCTTTAACGACTAAAAACAAGCCATTGATACTCAGAACAACTTGGATGAACCTCAAGGAAATTATGCTGAGTGAAAAAAGCCAGTCTCAAAAGGATACATACCACATGGTTCCATTTATGTAACATTCGTAAATAGCAGTTAATAAAGATGGAGAACAGACTAGTTATTGACAGGGATTAAGAATGGGAGAAAGGATGGGTGTAACTGTAAAGGGGTAACATGAAATAGTCTTTGATATTACAATTGATTATCTTGATCATGGTGGTGGTTATGCAAGGCTCCACATAACAAAATTGTATAGTGCTATATGCACATACAAGTGAGTGCATATATAACTGGTGAAATTGAAAAAGTTTTATGGGTTGTACTAATACCACTTGTTGATTTTCATATAGTTCTATGGTCGCTTAAAATGTTAGCATTGGGGGAGTTGGTGGAAGCGTGCACAGAACTTCCCTGTACATTTCTGTGCAACTTCCTGTGAATCCATAATTATTTCAAAGTGAAAATTTTAAAAAATTGGATTCTGGGGTTGCACTGGTCATATATTCAAGTAATACATAACCTCTTTGCCAGGGGTGAATAGGACATGGTAATCTGGTATGCAGTATCATCACAATTATTCCAATTATCACCAGTGGTATCAAGGAATGAAGTTTAAGGGCAGGCTTTGGAAGACGAAGTATCTGTGGCACTTAAGTCACTGTGACAACAATAGTGATTATAAAGATTCTAGATTTACCTGGTTTCCTATGGTCCCAGTTAGCATATTTAGAGAAAAAGAGAAAAGTTATAAGCATACAATTAAAACAAACATGGAGGGACTTCCCTGGCTGTCCAGTAGTAAAGATTCCGGGCTTTCACTGCAGGGGGCACGGGTTTGATCCCTGGTCGGGGAACTAAGATCCCACATGCCATGGGGCATGGCCAAAAAACACAAACAAACAACAACAACAAAAAAACAACAGGGGCTTCCCTGGTGGCGCAGTGGTTGAGGGTCTGCCTGCCGGCGCGGGGGACACAGGTTTGGGCCCTGGTCTGGGAGGATCCCACATGCCGCGGAGCAACTGGGCCCATGAGCCACAACTACTGAGCTTGCGCGTCTGGAGCCTGTGCTCCGCAACAAGAGAGGCCGTGATAGTGAGAGGCCCGCGCACTGTGATGAAGAGTGGCCCCCACTCGCTGCAACTGGAGAAAGCCCTCGCACAGAAAACGAAGACCCAACACAGCCATAAATAAATAAATAAATAAATAAATAAATAAATAAATAAATAAATGTAAAAAACAAAACAAAACAAAAAAAACAACAGGCATGGAGAACCAGAAGACCTCTATGGCAGCTTCTTTTTTTTTTTTCTTTTTTTTTTTTCTTTTTTTTTTTTCTATGGCAGCTTTGAAGTAGTTCCTCATCTGGTGTCATAGATAAGGTAAGGGTGAGGAGCCTGGATATGACACATTCCTCTCAGATCCTGCCAGCCACTTGGTAGCCGGTTGACTATATTCAGCCCCTCGCATCATGGAGGGTACGATGCTTTGTCCTCACCAGGGATATACACGTTTTGGGTCTGGATTTGTCTTCTCTGAACTCAGGGCTTCTGATAGTACCACATTTGTGGACTTATGGATGGACTTATCCATCACCATGGAATAGCATTCAACCTCACTTTGACAAGGAGATACATTTTTTGGTAAACGGACATGTGGGCCATGGGCTTATGCCCACAGACTTCACAAGTTTTCCTGTGTGCTCCATAACCCAGAAGCAGGTGGCTGATAGGTGGAATGACCTGCTAGAGTAGTTATGGCACAAATTGGAGACAACATCTTGGAAAGTATGGGTGTTGTCCTGCAGATGCTTTATATACTTTATTTATTTTTTTTCTTTTTTTTTTGCAGTTTGTAGCCTTTTATTTTATTTATTTTTTATTTTTGGCTGCATTGGGTCTTTTTTGCTGCATGCGGGCTTTCTCTAGTTGCAGTGAGCAGGGCTATTCTTCGTTGCAGTGTGCAGGCGTCTCATTGCAGTGGCTTCTCTTGTTGTAGAGCACGGGCTCTAGGTGCACAGGCTTCAGTAGTTGTGGCTCATGGGCTCTAGAGCACAGGCTCAGTAGTTGTGGCGCATGGACTTAGTTGCTCCACGGTATGTGGGATCTTCCCGGACCAGGGCTCGAACCCATGTCCCATGCATTAGCAGGCGGATTCTTAACCACTGCGTCACCAGGGAAGCCCGCTTTATATACTTTAGACAGAGGCCAATATGTGGTACCATCTCCCCCATGGTCAGAATGCATAGGTTTGGGAACTAAGGAGTGGAGGTATGGGTGTTCCCTCTCACTATTATATCCACTAACCCACTTGAAGGATTTTTATTTCCCATCTTTGTGACCTTGGCCTCAGTCTTTTTGGAAGTACCTAAGAGAAGAATGCATACACCAGAATGAATTGGAAGCTGAGACTGCCCTTTCACCTTTTGGGGTTCCTCATGCCACTGGACGAACAGGAAGGGAAAGAGATCATTGTACCTGATGGGATAATTGGTCCTGTTTACTGGGGGAAACTGAGTTTCATGGGAGTGTGCCTCTTACGACTCACTTGCCCAATAGCCCTGGTCAATGGAAAACTGTGGCAATCTGATAAAGACAGGACCAGCAAGGACTCAAATCTGCCCAGCCTTCCTGCTGGCAGAGGGTTATGCAGAAGATGGAATGAGTAATGGAAAAATTAAACTTGATTATCAACATAGGCCTTGTTACCAGATACAGAGGTGGAGACTATAGCAGGTGATTCTTTTTTTTTAAATCTCTATTTCTCCTATTATTTTATATGCTGGGTGTAACAGACTAAGGATGCTCTGGTAAGTACCCAATTCTAAAACCACTAAGGGACTTGAATATTAGTAAAGATTGATCTCAGAGCCTAGGCTTAAAGAGGATCACCTTGGAGGGTAAAGTGTTGTCAAATGTTAGGGGTGCTAATAGAATATGATCTCTGGATCAGATATTGGGCAATGATTGGGCAAGAGAGAAGAGCAACTGTGAAGTACTGTGACTGGATGGGAAGTACTGCAGCGTGGTTTGTTCTGTTGTCTCAGTAGGACCTTTGGTTCAGTTCTGTTTTTCTCAAGCCAACTATATTCCTAAGTTGACTCTATAAAAAGAAAGCTCTTGGGAAGGGTGGGGATTTGCCAGGATCAAGGAGTTAAGTGGGTTCCCTGGGTTTGAGGGAGCCTGGTTAATAGAGAGTGTTGTGGAAAGACAGAGTCCTACTGAAAGCACAGGGTATGAGCCTTGAAAACCAGTCATCGCCCTGGATAGCATTCATCCCAAAGCTGATTCTCCCCAGGCTTCCTTCTGTGCCTGCTTTTCCAACCAGTTCTTTCTCGTTGGCCAGGATTATGTTCCATGTAGTGGGTTCCTTCTTTTTCAGCTCATCTTCTAAGCAATAGAATGGTCCCTAAGGTAAATCGAGATATTACTAGATGCATATCGCTGAGCTACTGTAACTTCCCCCAAATGTCCAGAGAGTGGAAGTCTCTCCTCACCACCTGGGCTAGCCCTTGCACTAGAATCATCATCTCCAGTAATCATATGTTCCAGTTTCCCCTCTCCTATAATCCTCACCTAGAGCCTCTCTTGCATGAGTCTTGGTGAGGATTTCCATGCAGGGGTACCTCTTCTTGATCTGCAGGACTCTCTTCTGCCCTCTGGTAGTTATGCTGCTTTGATCAAGGACTATCTTTCACCACTTTGTTGGGTTTATGTAAATACTTCTACTGTTAAAACCATAAATGCTTCTGCTATGGTCTGAATGTTTTTGGCCCCCAAAATTCATACGCTGAAATCCTAACCCCTAAAGGTGATGCTATTAGTAGGTGGGACTTTGGGAGGTGTTTAAGTCATGAGAGTGGAGCCCTCATGAATAGGATTAGTGCTTTTTAAAGAGGCTCCAGAGATACTCCTAGCCTCCTTCTATCACATGAGGACGCAATGAGAAGTCTGTGACCCGGAGAAGAGACCTTACTCAACCATGCGGGTGCCCTGATATGAGACTTCCAGCCTCCGGACTGCGAGTAAAAATTTCTGTTTATGAACCTCGCAGTCTATGTTATTTTGTTATAGCAGCCTGAATGGACTAAGACAGCTTATAACATTTTTACAGATGTTAGAGACCATAAATATTATTTGTGGTTTCATTTCTAAAGTTTTAATTTTATGAAATTAAATAATAGCTACACATTCCAATAGTAATAATAATAAAACAATAATAATAACTAGCTAATATTTACTGAATGCTCACTATACACCAGGCAGATATAATGTTTGTAAAGCACTGTATTTGTCAGAGTTCTCTGGAGAAACAGAACCAGCAGGATATACATATAAATACATAGAAAGAAATTTATTATGAAAGATTAGCACTTGCACTTAATGGAGGCTGAGAAGTCCCATGACCTGCCGTCTGCAAGCTGGCGGCCCAGAAAAGCCAGTGGTGCAGTTCCAGTCCTAACCCAAAGGCCCAAGAACCAGGAAGGAGTGGGGTGGGGTGGGAGTGGAGGTTGCTGATGGTGGAAGTCCTGATCTGAGAAGGCCCAAGAACCAGGAGTGCCGGTGTCTGAGGGCAGGAGAAGATGGATGTCCCAGCTCAAGCAGAGAACATATCTGCCCTTCCTCTGCCTTACTGTTCTAAGCAGTCTATTCAGTCCCTCAATGGACTGGATGATACCCACCTGCACTGGTGAGGGTGATCTTTACTTAGCCTACCGATTCAGATGCTAATCTCTTCCAGAAACAACCTCACAGACACCCAGAAATAATGTTTTACCAGCTGTTTGGGCATCTCTTAGCCCAGTCAAGTTGACACATAACAGTTAATCATCACAAGCACTTGTCCCATGAGGTAGATGTTCCTATAGTATCCATTTTACAGACAAGGAAACCAAGGTCTCAGGAAAGTAGGCTATCATGCCCAAGGCTCTACAGCTAGAAGGTGAAGAGTGAAGGTTTGAATCCAGGTAGTCTGACTCCAGAGTCATCCTTTTACACTGGTGCCATTGTCCTTTTCTTGTCCTACTGGTTTTACAGTTTTGAGCTGAATATTATCTCCCTCACCTTCTCTCCCTCCCCCAAATGCTCTCTTTTGCCACTTCAAGCCAATCTCCAGACAAACATAGTCTTCTCAGTCCTGGTGAAATGTACACCCTCTGGATTCAGGAGTGCATTCACCTGGCATTTAAGGTTATGATCCAAAGAGCCAAAGCCTGTGCTTTGACACTACCTAGGTCAGTGTTTCCTGGTCTTTGGTCCATATAAGAATAACTGGGGAGTTTTTAAAAGCCGGATTCCTGGGCCTTTTGCAGAGATTTTGATTCAGTAGGTCTAGGAGTACAGAGGAACCCAGGTGTCTCCATTTTTTACAAGACGCTTCCAATGCAGGAAACCTTCAGATCGAGCACACTTTAAGAAATGCTGATGAGTCAAATATTCACTTCTCTTGGTGTCCTTTCTTTTCCAAAGTCTCAGCCTTCAGGCAAGGAAGACACACTGAAAATGCCAACAGTTTGTTGCCCTCTTAAGTCCTGGAACTATTCTTTAGGCCTTTCCTGGTGGTGTGTCCCCAGATAGCCGCAGGAGTCCTTTGGTATGTAAGCTTCAGAAAGCTCTCTGGCTCAGCTCTGCCCAGAAATGCACAGAAGGAGCCCTTCCCACCCGCTGCTCCTCATGGGCATGAGCTCTGCCTAGGCCCTTATTCTGTGCCTCAGCAGGGAGCCATCCAGCACCACCATCTGCCTCTTCCCCCTGCTGGGGCCCGGAACAGGTTTCCTCCCATTTGCTAAGACTGCTGCATCCTGGGATGTTGTAGCCTCTTCCAGAAGATGCGATAGCCTCACTCTGGAAAAAGTTTAATTCCTGTTCTTTTCCTCCATCACCTTAGTTTGGATCTCCTCAGAAGTGCACCTGTGCTCTCTCCCCTCCTCCAACACCCCGCCCCACCCGTGTGTGTGTGTGTGTGTGTGTGTGTGTGTGTGTGTGTGTGTGTTTCTCTCATCCTCTCTAGAGACTCCTCATCCTTTGGCATTGATGTGAAAGGAGGACCGTGCTTACAGACTGACCTGCTCACATTGGTCCCAAGGCCGTGCTCCTCACACTTCAGCAGGTGGGCTGATCCCACTCCGTGCTCAGGATGGGGCTTCCAGGGGGCATTTCAGAGACCACAGGAACCCCACCCCTCCATTCTGAGCGCACTCCTTTTCGCTGTAGCAGCCATGCCTGAATGGCTAAAAATAGTCTCTGTCTATTGGGTGCTTACTAAGTGTTTATCATGGTAGATTCTCAGGAAGGTCCCTTTCATGGAAAATTGAAACCTTCTGACATTACCGTAAGTTGTTCTCCTCAGCCTAAGCAGATGAGATGACCAGAGTGTGAGCGGGATCTGTGGCTCTTTGCAGGCGTGGCGGAGACCTGTGTGGCGGAGAATGTGCAAGTCATGTAGTGTTGACACATTCTCTCTTCTGTTAAAATCTGTCGCTGCTTCTCTTCTTTCTTTCTGTTTTCTATTGGAAAATGGTATCAGACTTGTCGCTTGGTGTCTCAGTGAGGCTGGAGAGCTGACTCTCCTTTTCTACCCCGAAACAACAAGCAGTAAAAGGGGTCTGAACACCAGCCCTTTTCAATAATGGTCTGGCTGCGTGCGTTGTCAGAGGCTTGGTGCATTAGTTTCCTATGGCTGCTCCAACGTATGGCTGTTACGATTGTGGTGGTTACAACAACACAACGTATTCTTTCACAGTTGTGGAGGCCAGAAGTCCAAGCTCAAGGTGTCAGCAGGGCCATGCTCCTTCCGGAGGCTTTGGGGGAAAATCTGTTCTTATCTCTTGTAGCTTCTGGTGACTGCCTGGCATTCCTTAACTTGTGGCCCCATCACTCCAATCTCTGCCTCCATCTTCACATCACCTTCTCTGTGTGCACCTGCCTTTCTCCCGCTGCCTCTTTCTTATAAGGATACACGTGATTGCATTTAGGGCCCACTGGGATAATCCAGGATAAACTCCCCCTCTCAAGAGCCTTAACTTAATCACATGTTTTGCCATGTAAAGTAATATTCACAGGTCCTGGAGATTAGGAAATGAATATATCTTTGTGGAGGCACTTTTCTGACTTGGCTGTGGAAAGTAGGCACCCTCTGTTGTTGGCCCCCAAAGATCGAGCAAGGCGAGGCCACCCCTTGGCCCTGGACAATCCAGACAATTGACAAATCTCACCTTCAGCAGAGGGCAGGAACAGAGTGGACATCTCTGCATTTGATAGGAAATAAAAGATAAATAAAATATTTTGAGCAGCCTCTGTATCCTGATATGTTGTAATTGCTTAACCTGCTGTGATAAAAAAAAAAAATCCCTATCCAGGCCAGAAAAGGGAGGCACCCTTGATTTTGGAAAACCTTAAAATAGTGTTTTACATTACATGCATTTTATTCTCATTTTATCCTCACTGCAAACTGTGATTGTATTCATCTTATAGATGAGGAAACTAAGGCTCAGAGATAATAAATCTGTCAATAGTCATGTAGTAAGTGGGAGCTAACACTGTTACCATCCCCACTTTCTGTTCCCGGTACACCTGACCCACTGGTTTCCTCTGCCCAGAACACAGAGCATGTGGTCCCCGAAGACCTGAGCTCATAGAAGCAAAAATAGGTTGACCTTGAAGATTCAAATAATTTTTCGTTAAATTGCTGAAGTTGGGAAGGGTTCTACTTATCTACTTTCTTTCCCAGAGGAGAAACCAAACTGTAACATCTTACGGAAAACCCAAACGAACTTTTTGGCCAACCCAATACAAGAAGATGTATAAATTCTGCATGTCAGCCAGGCTATCTACAGAGTAGAATTCATCTTTAGAGACTTCCTGAGCTGAAGCTGACTGACTGCCTATTTAGTACCTTCAGCTAGAGATCCTGACTTTGACTTGGTTGTGGTCTACGAGGGTCATCATGTATCATTGTTCAGGGCACTACCTGTGCAACTGTACATGGCAGCCCAGTTGGTTATTCTCTCATCCCAAGTAAGGGATGGACCCCAGCCCACAATAATCCCCCTGACAATAACACACACCTGTAGACCTTACTTTACCCTCTGAGGACTCTTTCTGGGTTACATCAAAGCTCTAAGTACTGTTAAGACTCCGTGCTTCCACTGCAGGGGGGCATGGGTTGGATCCCTGGTCAGGGAACTAAGATCCCACATGCCACCCCGTGCGGCCAAAAAAAAAAAAAAGCTCTAAGTCCTCACATTCTCCACTCCTCCACTGCTTTGCTTCTTTCCTGGTCTGATTCCAACCATAGTTCCAAAGCAGAGAAGATAGGCAGAAATATAAGACACTAGTGGTGCTTAATATATCTTGAAAGTCATAGCCAAGGATCTTTTATAGCAAGAAACAGAATTATGCTTCAGGGACTTCCCTTGTGGCACAGTGGGTAGGAGTCCTCCTGCCAACACGGGGGACATGGGTTCGATCACTGGTCCAGGAAGATCCCACATGCCGCGGAGCAACTAAGCCCGTGCACCACAACTACTGAGCCTGCGCTCTGGAGCCTGCGAGCCACAGCTACTGAGGTTGCGCACCTAGAGCCCACGCTCTGCAACCAGAGAAGCCACGGTAACGAGAAGCCACCATAACGAGAAGCCCGCGCACCACAACGAAGAGTAGCCCCCGCTCGCCACAACTAGAGAAAGCTGGTGCGCAGCAACGAAGACCCAACACAGCCAAAAATAAATAAAAATTAAATCTTAAAAAAAGAAAAAAAAAAAAGAATTGTGCTTCAAATTACCCTAATCAAGATGTGGAGGGATTCACTATAAAGACACTGGATACAGTTGGATTCTCGGCTACTAGCAATAGCAACCAAACCTGGGCATCCGAATCGAGAGAGTTACAGGGGAGCCTTGGGGGCTCACAGAACGGAGGGAAGCTGGCAGTCTCGGCTTGGGAAAGAAATAGAACTCAGGGCAGCAGGAGTCACAGCTGTGATCCTCCGTCCTACAGCAGGAAAAGGCTGGTCATTTGCTGTCACTGCAGCTGCCATGTCTGACTTCCTGAAGCTCCTAAGGACTTACTTCCAGTCCTGGGAGAGTGTCCATCTGGCTGAGCCTGGGCCACACTGTACAGTGACAGGGAGCGGGAGGCCCTGGCTCTGAAGTTTCTAGAGAGGAAGGCACTTCTGCTCCCTGGGACCACTTACGAGGAGTGGTGAGGGGGCGTTTTAGGAAGGAGAGGTTGAAAGCTGGGAGCCAAAAACGACGCATATTCACTTCCAAGACCATCTCAGAATTCATGGGCAGAAAGACTCATGAGGGATGGGATCCAGAAACAACTAGAAGGCTCTCTTTCTCTCTGTTCCCTCCCCCCTCCCCCATCATCTCTTTTTCTCTGACTGCAGAACTTTCTCCCTGCATGGAGCTCTTTCTGAGGCTCCGTTTTATTCATCTGAGCTCCAGCCACACACAGAAGCTAGCATCTCAGTTCCAGTTCCAGATTCTTGGGAAAGATCATCGAATTGCTTCAGCTTGAATCCGGTGTCTTTCCCTGTCTCCAGGGGGGCGGTCTCAGAGAACATGGTTCTTTTAAATAGAGAAGACACCCCAAACATGTCCTATATATTGAGGAATAAAGTTGGGGGGCATTCCCACTAGGGGTTCATATCTGTACAGGTGTGGCTATGCATAAAAGAGGACTTGCTGCATGAATAAACAGTGTAGAGAAGTTGCAAAGGGGATGTATAACCTATAAAGAAAACTGGTTCTTCTCAAATCACTTTAGTCACATTGTATTTGCAAGCAGCTAAGTGCTTCTTGGATCCAATTTTAGCTCTGCCTTGCAGCAGGTTCATGTTACTTTATGCATTTGAATAGAGCCAAACTGTACTTCTTTAAAAATAGAACATAATTTGGACTTCCCCTAGATCAACAGGGCCTCTTGCCTTTCTTCTCAATGAAATTAAGTTTTACTCCCTATTTGGTACCCTTCTCTAAAACTGGAATCTGTCAAACTCCTGCCACATACGAGGCACCCTATAAACGTTGGTTGAATGAATGAATGAATGAATCAGCCAATTACTTCATCCAAAGGTTTTTTCTCCAGCAACACATAAAGGCCAAGTTCAGCAGCAAGAAGCTTGATCTACTCCACCTGCTTACAGAACGTCCCTCCCAATTCCTCCCAGGTTTCCTTCGTTCCATCTCCACTTTCACCACCTTGGGCCAAGTCACCGCCATGTTTCACTTTGACCCTCTGCTATAGCTTCTAACTGGCCTCTTCACCTCCACTCTAGCCCCTTGCACCCCATTCCCCCCAAAGCAGCCAGAGATGCTGAAAAGTAAACCAGATCCTGTCATCCCTGTGGACCTGGTGGGCCCTAGGCAGCTTCCCACAGGCCCTGTGTGGTTCTCTTCAGCCTCACCTCCTCCAACACCCCCTGCCCCCAATCTGCACTCCAGTCAGGATGTTCTTTCTTCCTGGACTCTTCCCAGGACCGTGACCCAGAGATTTCCTTCCTTCTCTTGAGAACCCTCTTGTCCTCTGCCCCAACCTCAGTCTTGCCCAGTAAACTCCTAACTGGCCTTCAGATCTCATCTCAAATACCTCTCACTGTCCGGGGATGAGATGAGGGCTCCTACTATCTGCTCTCACACACCACCATTTTCTATCCTTTATTGCACTTATTGTAATGGTGTAAGATTAGCTTGATTACTTGATAAGCGTCAGTTTCCCCCACTGAAGTAGAAACTTCGTGAGGTCAAGGACTACATTAATTTTCTCAGGCTGCCATAACAAAATACCACCAACTGGGTGACTTCAACGACAGAAATTTGTTTTCTCACAGTTCTGGAGGCTAGAAGTCCAAGATCAACCTGTCAGTCAGCAGGTCTGGTTTCTGCTGAGACCTCTCTCCTGGGCTTGCAGACGGCCCCCTCCTTGTGGTGTCCTAGCATGGTCTTTCCTCTGTGTGCATGCCTCCCTGGTGTCTCTTCATGTATCCAAATTTCCTCTTCTTATAAGAACCTGTCAGGTTGTATTAGATTAGAGCCTACTCTAAGAGCCTCATTTTAACTTAATCACCTTCTTAACTGGGGTTAGTGCTTCAATGTACAGATTTTGGGAGAACACAATTCAGCCCATAACAGGGACCATGTCACTTATGTTCACCGTTGTGTCCCTGTCACCCAGGACAGTGCTTGGCATGTTGTAGGGCTCCATACATACCTGTTAAATGAATGATTAAATTTAAGCCCCCTCATTTTACTTTTCCCCCAACCACATATTGTGCTAGAGGCAAAGAAGAGGCACAGATTGCAGCAGGAGGACTATAAGTGACCACAGTGTCTGCTATTCTGATCTTAAAATCACAGACCTTTGGGGGAGTGTTGCTACCTCCTGGTACCTTCATATAAGGCAAAGCCAGCCCCCTGTCAGCAGCTGACCCTTCCTGCCCTGGGAGTGTGTGCTACCCCCATGGGCTGCTGGGGGAGAAGTTTTGCTGACAGCTGCACACCCACACCCGTCCAAGTGGCCCACTTTAGAAGGTGAGTCACCCAACTGCTGGGAGTGGGTCCACACAGCTCCCGGAAGGCAGTTTAGCAACAGGTACTAGGACCTAAAAAAAGGCATGTCCTGTGCCCTTATAATTCCAAAGCTAGGAATCCCATCTGAGGAACAAGCAGAGGGGGGCTCAAGATGGGTTTATATCCCAGTTTTTATATAAAAAACGATTTCTCACTACTCTGATGGTAAGAAACTGGGAAGAGCCTAAATGTGCAGCAATGGGAGAAAGCTTTGAGAATTTAAGACATTCATATGATAGAAAATTAGGTAGCTATTGAAAAAAATTGTTTATAAAGAATTTTTAATGATGCAAGAAAATGGTACATGAAAAAGCAGGACACAGAACTGCACAGACACTCTGATCTCAGGTATACAATAAAGACTAATTTACATGCATATATACATGCAATTCACAGGAAAAAGTCTGGGCTGGTAAATAAATGTTAATACTGTATTTTTCAGACTCAGTGATTTCTTTCTTTTATGATTTTGTGTTAAAAGTGGCATGTGTTGTTTTTACAACCAGAGAAGAGGGATACAAAGTTTTTAAGGCAGCCGGCGCTGCCAGTCAATGAAATTCCTCAGCTCTGGTCTTCCCTAGCGAAAGCGCCGGCCCTGCGCCTGCTGCCCAGCGCGTCCCCGGGGCGGTCCGGCTGGCTCCGAGGGAGAGTGCTGGAATCCCCGCGGCGGGAGGAGGCGACGGGCTTGGCGTCGCGCACTGCCGGAGGTGGAAGGTCAGGGGAGGGGCCAAGCTTTTCTCCTGTCCAGGAGCGAGATCTGAACTGCGCTGGGCGCCCGGAGCCCTGGTCCAGCCCTCAGCCCTCGCGGCCGCCGCCCAGTCCGCTGTTCCACCGCCAGGTGCAAAATGCCGTGTCATTGGGAGAGTCTGCGGCCGGAGCATTGAATTACAGCTTAGCCGAGCCCGGGTAGGGCGGCGGGGGTGGAAGGGGAGCAGAAGTCCCTGTTCTCCTCGGAGCACCCGCTGACAAGCGGGCTGAGCGCAGCCGGGGCGCGGACCGAGTGGAGCCCACTGGAGCAGCCCGGAACTGGCCTGTTCCTCTTTAAGAGCCGCTGCTCTGAGCCGGGAGCCAGTGATCCAAGCCGCTCTCCCTCCGCCAGCTCTCTCCAGTGAGGGAACCCTCGAGCTGCGCCTCGACCGTCCCCGACCTTCCCCAGCCCTCTCCGCGCCCTGGGCGCACTGGGCCCGGACTCCCGCCAGTCATGCTGAGGGTCTTCATCCTCTACGCCGAGAACGTCCACACCCCGGACTCCGACATCAGCGATGCCTACTGCTCTGCGGTGTTTGCAGGTAGGAGGGGCCCGCGATCCCTCCCGGGAGGGGAGGATGGGGTCGGGGAGGAGACGCCGCGGCTCTCCATCCCGGAGAGAACCGGGACGTGAGAGGCCAGACTCCTCGCCCAGACCAGATTGACTTTGAGTGTTGCGGAAACACACACCCTCGGAGAGAGGCGACTCAGAGGGAAATTGAGGCAAGAGGGAGAGGTGGCTGAGCGGCCTGGAAGCTGAGCCCGGGTTGGGGCTAAGAGGGACCTGGAAGACGGGGCCAACATCTTTCCTCGCACTCTCTGGATCTCTTAAAAGAGGCCTTTCCGGGCTGTGTGCTGCAAAGCGTTGTACTGCAGGGCTCCCCGCCTCTCCCCGGAAGACTGGTCCCCGGACTATTTGCAATCCAGCTCTTCCCCCCGCCCCCCCTCGCGCCCCGGCCCGGGCCTGGCGGCTCTCCTCGGCCTTCGCTCTCTATTACAGGCTGGGCCGGCAGGCAGGCGGCCCCTGGGGGCAGAGGCATCGCCCATCGGTCCAGGGATCCTACCCTTGCTTTGGGCACAGGATGCGGGAAATTTAGCCTGTTGGGGGTGGTAGCTCCATCATCAGGTTGAGGCTACCTTGAGCAGGGGAGCCTGCTTCCCTATCAGATTGAGACCTCCCGCAGGAAGGTCTTTTCATGGTGATGAATGGACTACTCCAGGAGGTGAGGGCTGGGCCCTCTCTGCTTCTCTGCGACCCCCCTCTGGGTGGAGCCAGAGCTGGGGTCTACACAGCTGGGTCTGTGGGTTTGGAGCCATACTGAAGGAGAAGGACCAGAGGGCAGGAGTGTGGGAGCCCACCTCCCCACCCACCCTGTGGGTTCACTCTCAGCCTCTGTTACCTGTCTTTCCCTTTCTCCCCCGGAGATCTGGCTACATCCCAGGCCTCCGGCAATCATAGCATCGGCTGGTCCCTGGCCATCCAGCAGACATTCCCTTTCAGTTTCATGAGCTCCTGGATCTACCTGTTCCCAGACGCCCATGTGCCCATGTGCTCCTGGACACATGCACACCTGAAGTGCATGTGACACCTGCAAGTTCCAAGGAGTAGAAACTCACAGAACGCAGGCATGTGTCCATAGCAATGTGCGCGCGCGCGCACACACACACGCACACACACACACACACACATTCCTGGGTGTGAGATTCTGGGTTTCTCGAGGAGGAGTCGCTGAATGGGCCCTTGGCCTGGAAAGAAGTGTGCACCGAAGGGGGTAGGAGGAGCGGTAGGTGACACTCCAGCTGTGCTCTTTTCCTAACGCGTTGCTTTGACCTGTTCTGACCAGTTTCCCACAGTTGCCTTCAGAAATGAGCTTTATCAAGGTGTTTCCAGGAGGAGAACGAGGGCACAAATCGGGGGCCTCCATGCTTCCTCTGAAACCTTGGCTCTGGGCAGGCCAGGCCAGTGGTTCATCTGCATGGCCCGGACTAGCAGCCTGGCTGAGGGCCCTGGGCTGAGAGCTGCAGACCTCCAGGGAGCACCATTCACTCTGTAAATAGCCCCCTGGCTGAGGGGAGGGAGGATACATTGCAGCCAGAGGGAAAACAGGCACCCTGTGCTTTAAGCAGCTACTCCCTCCCCAGCACCCCTCGCCTGGCACAGGGCCCCCTGAGGGCTGAGCACCCTCTGGAGCTGTCCAGTGCACAAATGAAATGCAAGAAGGGTCACCTTGGAGCCCCTGCCTCTGTTCTCAGGGGTCTTATCTCCTCTGGCGTCCACTCAGCCTGAACCAGATTTTCCTCCACCTTCTCTGACCACACCCCCAGCTCCCAACACCTCCCCGCAGGACAACACACTTGACTCAGCCTTCATGGCGCCCCTACCCAGACCAAGCTCAGAACCCTAGTAAGAGAAAGGAAAGAATGAATAATGAATAATGAAAGGGGAAGCACTTTCTCACCCCAGAAGTGCTTTGCCTAGAGGAAATCCTGTTGTCTTCATTTCTACTCCCAGGGCCGCCTGTGGAGCAATCGCCCCATCCTGTATCCTCGCCCTGACTGAGCCCTTCCCCCCCGTTTGTCTGTCTGCTGTCAGTCTGCAGTCCTCCCCTTTGCCTGCAGCCTGGCTCCTCCGGGTGGGCTCCCCCTTCCCTGGTGATGAACGAGGTACACTGTGTGCTGACCGGGAGTGTCCCCCGCCTTCGGAGGGGGCCTTCTGGATCCCGCCCACTCCCAGCCATCGCAGTCACTGCCAGGCAGTCATGGGGAGCGCAGGCCCCCCTCCCCCACCCCTGGCCGCAGTCCACCTCCTGCGTGTTGGCCAAGCTCTTCACTTATGTCCAAATTTGGCCTCCCTGCGCCATTCAGTCCTGCTCACCCTCCTCCTCCCGACCAGGGCCAGGTTGGTGAATGATTACACAGAAGGCTCTGGTCTCAGGAGCACACTTCTCAGAGCAAAACACCCTTCTGGGAAGGCTTCCCGCACCAGCTGGCCTGGATCTGGCTTTCCCAGACCTGTTAGTTTTGGGGCCCATAGACCCCCCTCCTTTGGCTACCTATTTGTAGTATTTCATAATTTCACAGGTGCCTCCGCGCATGCATAAATTCATTTCCTGCTCACAGTAGCTTTGTGAAGCCAATGGGCAGGGATATCATCCCCTTTTACAGATGAACAGATGGGCCCAGAGAAGTGCAGGGGCCTTGCCAAGGTCACACAGTGGCCAAAGCACCCCCCCAACCCCCATCATCACGCCCTCTGTTGTTCTCAACGTCCATGCTCATGAATAAGAAAGTGCTTTGGAAAGCATACCATGCACTGCCCACACATGAGGCACCCTGGGCCTGAGCCAGAACAGGGGAGGGGTGTGCGTGGGGTACGCAGCATGGGCTGAGTCAGAGTGGAGGGGGGAGTGCAAGGTTGCAGGGAGCGCAGTGTATGATGAATGACCCAGAGATGGAGGATTCCAATTTTGAAAAGTGTATTCATCACAAGGAGAGAGAATGGTCATTCATTAAGCACAATGTACCATTTTCAGATGCTGTTTCTTCAAAACCCCACAACGATCCTGTGAGATATATTTAACTGATACTGTGCTTACTAGATGTAAGCACTGTTCTAAATAGAGCTCACTTACTATGAGTTCTGTCATGTTTGAGTTGTAATTTGTACCAGGCCCTTATATGCAGACGCTTAATCCTCCTATCAACCATATATGGTAGCAACCATTATCACCCCCATTCTACACCAAAAAGAGGTTAAGTCATACACTAGTAATTAGTGGAATCAGGATTCAGGCCCACACAATCTGGCTCCAGAACCCCATCTTTAACTGCTCTACCATTTCCCTCTGGTCTTAGCTCTGATTTATAAGAGACAAGCAGTAAAAGGTGGAGGGGCAGGAGTGGACCCAGGTCTGGCTCACACCCCAGAGCCCAGTCTCAGTCTGCATGTGGCCCCCTCACACCCTGCCTTATCTCACACATTGTCCCTGCTGCCACCCACTCTCGTTCTCCCTCAGGCCCTGACATCCCCACTCTCATTCTCTGGTCTGGAGGATGCTTTCTTATCTCAGAGGGGTCTCTGCCCCTCTGCATCACCCTCTCTGCATCTCATGGGACCGGTCACCAGTTGGCCCAGGTTGCTCCCTCTGGGAAGTACTCTTGTGCTATGCTATCTCAAGGCCTCTGTTAGGCCTGTGATGGCTGTTCAGGGACTGACATGCATCATGTCATGCATGATGCATCATCATGTAGCACTGAGGTGGGCAGCCTGCAGTGGGTGTGGCAGGCACTTGGGGGCCTCCGGAAAGGGGGCACTGTAAGCATAGACCCCAAGCTTAGCCAATCCAGTGGGGTGGAGGGGCTCAGGAGTACAGATAGCTGGCAGCCTTGGTCACATTCCAGTGGGATGAGAGCATGGGACAAGAATGAAAGGACGGTAGCTGAGAGTATTGGCTGTGGACCCAGACTGCCTGGGACCTTGGATTTGGAATTCCAGCACTGTCATTTTCCAGCTGTGTGTCTTTGGGCAAGTTACTTAACCTCTCTGTGTCTCAGTTTCCTCATCTATAAAGTGTTGATAGTAATAGTACCTGCTTTGGAGGGATGGTTCTGAAGAGTTTATGTGTTAATCCACATAATACACTTTGAATAGTGCCTGGCACTTAAATACATGTTAACTGTTTTACTATTATTATATATGTTTATATATATATATTTATTATAATTATTATTATGGTTAACATGTATTGTACATGTACTAAGAAATCACTGCACACATCCAAAAAGCCTTTCACTATCTTTTTTGCCTGGTCCGGCCTATCACCAGCTCTGTTGGTTCATCTACTGTCCTACCAGACTAGGCACAATGTGCTGAGAAGTGAGTGGCCATCCCCTCGGCCCCAAGGGACCCTGGTCCTGTCTCCTCTAGCTGCTCCCCTCGCACCCCCCGGAGCAGTCCCTTCAGAGGCCAAGACATATGTCCACTTGCCTGACGGCTGGCTGTGACCCTCACCATCGGGCTAGATCTTTCTTGGAAAAAGTATCCCTCCAGTGACTCCCTGAGCCCACAAACCTTCTCAGTCCCTCTCCCCAGGCCAAAATCTGTTTCTTTACTTCCTGCATGCTGGCCTCTTTCCAGATTGGTTCATTAGGCTGAAATGTTAGCAAGAAGAGCACTAACATCTATTGTGCACCTACTGTGCGCCAGGCGGGCACTGGGCTGGAAACCTTAGTGTTTGGTTTAATCCTCCCAACAGCTCTGTGAAGTAGCATTCTCTTGATTTCACAGAAGTGGAAACAGACTCTGAAAGGTCAAATCTCACGTCTTGGGACACATGGCTAGAAAAGGGTGCACTGGGATGGACGCAGGGCCGTCTGATTGTTCCTGCTATGGGAGAGTTCTTCCCAGGCAGTTGGTCACATGACCATGGCCATAACTAGAATCACTGCTGTCTGTGCAGTCTCTACCCTGACACCCCTGGTAGACATGTGACTGCCTCTCTAATCCCAGCTGGTCGGATTGGGATATCCTTGGGACACAAATTCTTCAATGAATGTGAGGGGGGAGGGCAGAAGGATGCTTTGGACCATCCGTACTCCTGTAAGTTTTTGGACTTTGGCAAATGTGCCCTGAGGAATCCTGTAAGCTCACATGCAGAGTGTTCGTCTCAAGGTTGTTGTTATTGGAAGCAGAGGGCAAGGTTTATTTGCATTCTGGATACCCCATGTCAGGCCTTGGGAAAAAACAAGGCCCCAGACATTAGGAGAACTGAGCCAGAGGAGACCAACTCCAAGAGCAAGAAGAGGCTCTCCTTGAAGTATCTCCTCCTTGACTGGCAGGGAGGAAGGACCCCATATAGGTGACAGGAGAGGGTCACAAACCCACATGCCCATGGGAGCATGGCAGGTGGCGTAACTAAGGCCAGAGGGAGAAGCGCATGCATATTGGGTGAGTGGTAGCGAGTAGGGCAAGCCGAGATGCATGCTCCCGGCTGCAGGTGCCAGATGATCAGTGTTAGGCAGGAAATTAGGGATCGTGTGCCAGCTTCTCCGATTTGTCAAGGGATGCTATAAATCCAGATCTCCTAATGTTTAAAGTACAATTTTGTTATAAAACATTGTGTTGATCAAAGACAGCAGGTCTATGTGCTGGATGTGTCCCAGGGGACACCAGTGGCAGCATCTGATGGTGTTTTGTTTAATCTGGGAGACCTTGGTGCTTGGACTCTCCAGGGAACAGGCAGCCAGTCTCCTCTCACCTGAGATCATCAACCAGCACCTATCCATGACTACACCGATGGGGTAGCAGGGGAGAGCTTTAGTCCCCTCCCCCCCTTACCTCTTTTAGCTCTGAAATGTCCGTTGCGCTTAACATGAAATTGTAAGTAAAAACTGGGCTTGCTATGCAAATTCAGCTTCAAAGCAGGTCCCCTTGAGGCAGGAGATAGATGAGCCCCAGGCTGAACAGCTGGAGTTCATCCCCTGTGGACAGATACTCCAAAATAGCAGGAGGGAGGAGAAGATAAGCCCTGCCCAGATAAGAGATAAAAGACCACATATTCCTCATTCTCGAAGTCAAGGAGACCTTCCCAACTACACATGCACAGAAAAGCTCCTTGGAGGTCAAAAAGGGAGGGGGCGCCACCCCATAGTAAGCGATGTCAACCTACCCATAGGCCTATTCTCTAGAATCCATCTTGGTTAAGAGATGCGCACACACACAGAGGAGGACGCTGAGATATTCCAAATATGGACTCAGAACCAGCAAAGCAACATGACTGGTCAAAGGAAACCCAGAAGAAATGCCCCATAAAAGTCATTCAAACTACCACAACGGCGCGACTCTCTCTCTGAGCCCGCCCGTGTGTCTATCTACACGTACTCCTTTTCCTCCTAATAAACACTTTACTTGTTTCACTACTTTCTGTTTCTTTGTGGAAATTCATTTTCGTGTCACTGGCCGCTGGTCTAGTGGCTAGGATTCAGTGCTCTCACTGCCGTGGCCTGACTTCAATCTCAGGCCGGGAACTGAAATCCTGCTTCAAGCCGCTGTAGGCCGAGGACACCCGAGACCACCCTTACCCACTTGCTACGCAACAGTGGCCCCTAAGCTGGCCCTGTCACCTTTGCAGTGGGGCTGGAGTTGTCCCGGATGCCAAGGAGTCGCCCTTACCTGGGGCCTTAGGTAGGATGCAGACCGGGCTCTTGGTTAGTGAGCCCTAACTGATGGTGGGGGGCACGATGGTCTCTCTCACTCACATAATGGTTGATGTGTAGGCAGCCCAGGCTGGTAAAGTTCTGACCCACAGGGCTGTCCAGGCCCCCAGATCCTTTCTGTCTTGTTTCTCTGCTATCCCCCGTGGTCCCTTTGACAACGTGGTTGGCGTGGTGGATATTGTACTTGGCTCTCCAGTGTCCCTTCCACACCATGATAAGGCTAAGCCAGTGGTTCTCAAAGAGGATAGTACTGTCCCCTTGGGGGAATTTTGGATCTGATGATTTGGGATAGGTTTTCACTGCAGCCTGGGCAGGAACACATAGCCCTCCTGCTCATATCGCATCGGTCATCACCTGGTTTCCTGGCCACATCCAGCTCTGCGGGAGTTCTGGGAAATGTAGTCTATTTATGTGGGTGACCATGCTTCCAGGTCAAGCTCCTTGGAACACCTCTATGGCAGGAGGGGAGGACATCTTTGAGGGGGACAAGTTGAGGTCTCAGCACACTGTCCGCAAGAGCTGCATTCCTGATGCAAGTCCCCTTGGGAGGAAGCCCCCTTGAGCACCAGGCCCCAGGATGACATCTCCAAGGGAAGAGTCAGCCATCCTTTCAGGGAGAAGTGAAGGGCAGCCAGGCTGGGAAGTTGGAAGTTGGGATGGGAAAAGAGGCCTCAGGAAGTGTCCAGGGCTCAGGCCACCAGCTGCTGCTTTTCTGGTGTACTGAACAGGTGTGTGGAGACCCTGTTCCTTGGACATAAGCCAAGGGTTTGCAAAAGTCCCTTGGAATATTCCTCTGGAAATATTAGATATGCCCCTACAGATTTCCTGTGCCACCTCTGACCGATTAGAGCAGGGCTAGGGGGCAGGGTGTGGTGTGCTGGGGAAAGCAGCAAAGTCAGGAATTATTATGATGGTAAAAAATATCCTCAATCATCAGATCCAAAATTCCCCCTAGGGGGCAGTACTATCCTCTTTGAGAACAGCACACTTAACATCACGGGGTGGAAGGGACACTGGGGAGCCAAGTACAATGTCCATCACACCAACCCCAGGCCAGCCCTTCCTATCCACTGGGAACACCTGGCTGCCTGAGACAAACTTGGGCTCTCCCCTCATCGACCGACTCCACCATCTAGCTAGACATCAAACCAGCACTTAAACAAATAGTTAACTGCTTACAGTTGGGACAAGCGCTAAGAAGGAAAAGTGCTGCTGTGCAGTTGTTTGCCAGAGGACCCAGCCTAGACCAGGAGGTCAGAGGCTTCCCACGGAAGTGATGAGGCCTGAAGAGTGAGTGGGGGTGGCCCTTTAAGAGAGGGGGGAAGGCAGGTGCAGGTGGAGGTGACAGCAGAGCTTGGAGGGAGTTTGGAGGGAGCTCAGCATGTTCCAGAAACTGAGAAGTCACTGGAGCTGGAGCTGGAGAGTGAGGGGCTGAGGGGTCTTACCTTGTATGCAGAGGAAAGTGAGCCGGGCTCTACTGCAAGAGCATGGGAGGCCTTGGAGGGGTTTTACGAGGGGAGGGACCTGATTATATTTAAGATCACTTGGCTCCCGTGTGGATAATGGACCAGAGGTGACCAGCTAAGAGGCAGCCAGGCAGAAGAGGGTGGTGGTGGAAATGCCTTGGTGGAGGTATTTGGATGCTGCGGGCACATAGATGGTACCAAAGTCAGTAAGGATGACTTAGGCTGCAAGTAAGTGAAATCCTACCTCAAAAAGGCTTTAATAATAAACAGTCTTAAAGTGATTTTTATTCCCGATACAAGTCCTCTTGGGAGGAAGCCCTGTTAGTACCAGGCCACAGTATGATCCAGAGACCTGGTGGGCTCTGGGCATATAGAGTGGACAGCTCCACAGTCACCCTGGACCCAGGCCGACTCCATTTTTCTCTCTGGTCTGCCGTCCTTGGTGTCTGCTACATCTTAGAGCTGGTTGGCCATTGGATCCACATGCTTCCTTATTCTCACGAAGCAGGAGAGGGAGTTGGGCTTGTTCATTCACGGAGGATAAGTTATCCCTCCAGGAGAACATCTCGGGACATATGCCATCGCTGGACCAACAGCTATTGCCAGGAGATGGTCTCAGATAGGTCAGGATCTGGAGCTAGGGCTGGGGGTAGTACCCGAATAGTCGGCTTCTGCTGAGAGGGAGGAAGTTTGGATGTTGGAGAGGAAGTAAATGTCCAGCTCATCATGAGGGTTAGTGGGGTCACCCAGGGAGAGCGGTAGAGTCAGGAGGAAGAGGGCGCAAGCCAGCTAGAGAAGGTGCAGCCTTTAAGGTTGGGGAGAGGACAGCCTCAGACTTGTCATCGAGTGGGTGAGGGCGGTAGGATCTAGTGCCCAAGTGCCCAGGGGGGCTTAGGAGTACGAATGATTCATTTATAACAGCAGGAGAAAGAGCAAAAGATTTGGGGGCAGGAGCTGACGGGAGTTAGGAGGCCGGGAGCCTGAGGAAGTTCTCTACTGTGCATATAAGAAGCAAACTAAGAGCGAGGATGGTGATGGGATGTTGTAGGTTTGGGGAGAGAAAAGTATGAAATTGTTGTCTAGGAGAGAGGGAGATTGAAGGGGCTGTGGAGATGTAGTGTGGTTGCCTATCAGCACTCAGGATCCACCAGAGTCAGGGGTGGGAAATAACAGGTGAGGCCAGCAGGTTAGCTGTGTTATTCTCCAACACCTTTAGTGCTTAGCGGGCTGGGGTGGAGCAGGCAGAGCTGGATTTCACCACGTTGTTGTTTAGCCACCTGAAAATGCTGGATCTTCAAAACAAGAGAAGAGAAAGAGAGCTGTGATCTTGTGCAGCAGAATGACGATAACTAGTCACTGAATTGAGGCTGAGTGAGGAAGCTAGTGAGGACCCGGGAGGTGGGAGGAGGGACAGTGCCTGTCGGGTGCTCGGCGCTGCAATGTAGGGGTATAGAGGTGAGAAGCCACCTGTGGCCAAGAAGTTCATCTGCTGGAAAGGAACCAGACGTAACACGGGAACGCGCGCTAAAGGCTGTCACCGCTCGAGGCTCACTCTCTAGGCAATCCCCCTCACGGTCGGGGCGAGGGGACCTAGAGATTGCTGCTGGGGATGTGGCAGGGTACCGAGCGGGCAGGATGCAGACCTCCGCCTCCGGAGACGAGTGACCCCGGACTGCTCTGGAGAAGGCTCAGAGGCCCTTCGCGAGAGTTCGAGCGTTGGAGTCTCTCGGGCCTCCGGGGCACCGAGGGCGGTCGAGGGGGAAGGTGGGCCGAGGCGAGCGGCGTGGGCGCCAGGGGCTCAGGGCGCAGCGCGCGTTCGGCCGCTCGGCCGTCTCCTCCTCTAGCGCTCGCAGCGCTTGCAGTTTCCCGCGGACACACTCTGGTCTCTGAAGCCGGGTTTCCCCCACCTCCCGCCTTCGCACCCAGTTGCCCCTGGGCGCTTCGGGCAGGAGAGCAGCGGAAGCGAAGTCGGCCTTGGTGCGCTCGGGGCCCGGGCGCGCTGGCCGGGCGGGTAGCCGGGACGGTGCGGGCTCCCGCTAGCAGGCGGGCGGGCGACGCTTCCCAGCTGCGCAGCCGAGCCGTGCGCCCCGCGTCAGCTGCGCTTCCATTCCTGGTGGGGGCGGGGACCCGCGGAGGGGACCAGCGCCCCCGCCGGCGCCGGGCTGACCCCTGGCCCGCCCCGCCCTCCGCGGGCAGGGCGGATCCGGACCCGGGACGGAGGGGAGGGTCCACCCAGTGGGTGTCCGGTGTCCTCGCCGCGGCCTCTCCCAGGCGCCGGGACTTCTCCCGCGGAGGCGACAGCTCGCTCCCCTCTGGTGCGGCTGCCGCGGAGCCGAGCGCTTGCTCGGTGGGGGCCGGCCGAACCATGCTGAGCTGCCAGCTGGTGAGGGCCAGCAACCTCCCCAGTGTGAAGAAGGACCGGCGCAGCGACCCGGTCGCCAGCCTGACTTTCCGAGGTGAGAGCCCCGTGGCCGTGGCGCCCGTGCGCTCGCGCCACCGACTCTGCGCGCGCACCGCCGGGTCTGCCGCCCCGGCTCCGGCGCTAACTGCAGTCCAAGCCATAGTTTCCTCCCCGTCAGCAAGGACAGAAATCTCAGAGAAATTTCGGTCCTATCTTCTGCAGAGGGGGCGAGGAGGATGCAACCGAGCACGATAAATGCCACTGTGCTCAGAAATTTTGGAAAACCGGAAGTGCCATAATAGGTCAACAGTTACCACTTAACTAAGACCGAAGCCCGGAGGGAATAACGTGCGAGCCCTTAGCGGGCAGTGATGAGGGCGGGGTTGGAGGATGGGTGCGGAAGAGAGAGGAATAGGATCGCTTAAAAACTGGGCGTGGAGACCGTGAAAGTTGTGTCTTGATTTCATTCATTCATTCGTCCATCTTTCTTCAACACTGGCCATATTGAATCGGCCGTGTCTCAGTTGGGAGGAAAAGGGATAGAATAGGGCGGATGTGGCCTTGATACAAAAAATTTTGAGAGTTCAAGGAAGCTTTTTAAATGCAAAGAGCCTAAATGCCTGCCTGTGGTACTTAGGCAAGAGAAGGTCTCTCTCTGTTTGGGGCAAACACCCCAAAGGACTCAAACCCCTCCCCCTTCTCACCAGGCACCCTTAACTTCCGCCTCAAGGCAGACATTCCCACGGGAGGAGGTATCTCAGGAGGGGAAAGGGAAGAGGAAGGATCTGTCAAAATTAAGAGAAGGAACAATGGCAGTGAGTCAGGACCCCAGTTATGCAGAGAAAGATAATTAAGGAAAGGGAGAGGGTTTTCCTCTTACCACGAGGTGTATCCTGTGGTTTTGTGGAATTAAAAAATGTGTGCGGCGCAAAAGGTGGTCAAACGGAGAGGGACAAGTGGCTGGTGTTTTCAGGAGGTTAGAAAAAGGTGGGACCACCAAGGGGGCTCTTTAGCTCTGACCCACGGTCGCCATCTGCGCCCCAAGCACCCCGAAATGATGATAACCGTAGATGAAAGACACAATTTGGCAAAGTGAGAACTAACTGTAGCTTTTATTCTTTGTTGTGGGACCATTTACATTTTATTCCTTTTTTGAAAAGTGTGAGTCGAAACAGTTTAGAAAACTCTTCTGTTTTCCTTAATCGGTGATATTCCTGGGTGCCTACTATGAAATGCAGCGTCCAGACAAGGTCCCTAGTTCTCCCTTAGGTTCAGATTCTGCCTAAGCCATTCTTGTGCGGAAATTATGGGGCCAACACTGGCTGGGAAAGAAGTTCCCCAAGGACCCTGAGCCCAGGGCCCTTCATCAGCCTAGGTCTCTTAGATGCTTTGGACTTCTTTTGCATCTGTTCACCACTCTCTTTCCCTGGTTCTCTAACGGTTTTGTGGTAGCTACTAATCTCCCCATTCTGCAGACAAGGAAATGGAAACCTGGGGAAGTGTCCTGGTCATGGCAGGGAGTGCTTGGAGTGGGCAGTGCCCTTGAGTCCAAATCAGTTGAGGTCCCTCTTGGCTGTTGCCCCAGCCCAGGTACCCCGAGCACATGCACCTGCTGTCCTCTCCCCATCTCTGCATTCCCCTCCCTTTATAATGCCTTACTGTTTATTTGCACTGATGAGCTCCTAGCAAAACTGAAATATAATGGAATGTACCATCTCCAGCTGTTCAAAGTCTATTTATCTTTCAAAGCCCAGCTACAATGCCACCTTCTCCAGGAAGGCACCCAGGATTCCCCTGGCTATCATTAGTCTCTCCTCTCTGGATGCACAGCACCTTGTTAGGTCTGCTAGTGCACTCGCCCCAGCCGGGCTGTGCTCAGTACTTTGCTCCATAATTAGGATCGCAGGACTCCTTGAGGGCGGCCTCTTGTCCTATTCATCAGGATGCCTGGTGCTGAGAGCGAACAGGTGGTACTCTCTAGTGTGTGCCCTTTCTGGCCCAGTTACTCACCATCTTCCAGATGTGCCTGGGAGTCTCAACAGTCTGGGGCAATGGTTCTCATGTTTTACTGTGCCTGAGAATCTTCTGGGGATTGTGCTTGAAAGACAGATTCCTGGGTGCTATCCATAGAGGTTCTGATGCAGCAGGTTTAAGTGACCTAAGAATTAGCATTTCCATACCTGATGCAGGCCATTTTGGAACCACATCTTGAGAGAAATTGATGTGAGATGTGGTGAAAGGTGAAATTAATGGGACCTCCCCCACCCTACAGGGGTATTCATGCTGGACTTTGGGGCTGAGTTGATGCTTAGGTAAAGGGGCTGTTAGAATCAGGCCCAGAATTTACAGATCATCTAGCTTGGGGTACTCAACCCCGGCTGCACATCAGAATTGCGTGGGGAGCTTTCAAAAAGACCACTGCCAAACTCCCTGTCCCTCCTCTCTTGAAGTGAAACTTCTGGGGGGAGGGGCCCAGATATAGGTGTTTCTAAAAAATCTCCAAATGTACAGGAAGCGCAATCAGGGGTGAGAAGCCTTATCGGAACACATCATGGCACAGAGGGGACTGGCCTGCTTGCAGAGAAGTCTCCACACTGTGTGCTGGGCTCCCACTCGGAGCAGAGCCTGAGGAGCATGGGCCTGGCCAGGTCCACTTGTCTCACAGTTGTTCCCGGCATTCCAGGCTCAGATGTAATTTCAGGACCTGCCTCCCAAAATAGACTATGAACTCTGGGAGGCTGGACTCTGAGGGCCCTTTTATGTGTTCCCTCTCTCAGGGCTTTAGGATAGAGGCTTTTAATGAATACTTATCATCCCTTTGTTCTTGTATTAATTAATTAGTTAGCATGACTAACTACCATGAGTACCTGGGCCATGGTAGAGATTTTTGACTGACCATCTGCGTGAATGAGCAGCTTCATTTCCTATAGCATTTAATGAGCTGTACTTCTCTTCTGCCCTGCCCATTTCCCACCCTCTAATGTCATGATTTACATCCCTTCATTCATGCATTTAGTTCATTGAACAAATATTTATTGAGCACCTACTACATGCTGGGTGCTGTTCGAGGGGCTGGGGATGCATCCAAGAACAAAACCAGATCCCTGTTCCCTTGGAGCTCAAACGTCTTATTTCCTTGAAGTTTGGGTCTCTTGTGCCCCCACTTAGTGACTTTCTACCCTGCTTCCTCCAGGCTCACCAGCCAGAACCCGAGTCATTACTGCCCCTTCCCTTTCCCTCCTCCCATCAGTCCTCTCTTCCTCCCCGTGTCTCTCCAGTCGCTCTCTCTCCCTTCCCCCCTCCCCTCTCATCTATCTCCTGGGGGATCTTATAGAACCAGCTGTAGGTGGGCCCACGTGACTTACCTGTATAGGGAAGGTGAGCTGCAAGGACACTGGACTCTCTGAACCTAGCTTTTTGAATATTAAAAGTTACTTTAAAGCATGGAAAATAGCCTGTTTTCTTCAGGTGAACGTAACATGTACTCAGTGTAAAAAAGGATGAGACAAAAGTAAAAAGTAGCCCCCCATCCTTATACTTCAAATTAACTTGTCAACAATTTGACGTATTTCCTCCAAGATTCTTTTTTCTCTTTTTTTTAAAAAGCAATTTTAGTGTGAAATTTAACACCTAAGTAAGTACATAAAATATAAATGTACGCTTTAATGCAGTTGTTCTCAGTTGGCGATTTTGTTCCTCAGGGGACATTTGGCAATGTCTGGAGACCCTTTGGGTTGTCCCCACTGGGTGGGAGGATGAGGTGCTATTGGCATCTACCGTGGGCAGAGGCCAGGGATGCTGCTAAACGTCCTGCAGTGCACAAGACAGCTCCATGACACCCACAGCAAAGACTTAGCCAACCCCAGAAGCTAATACGGCCAAGGTTGAGGAGCCCTGCGTTAATGGATAAATTATGAAGGGAACACCCATGTCTGTCACTCAGGTCAAGGAATTGAACCTTACCGGTCCTACCCCTCCACCAGAAGTCCCCAGACCCCTTGCCTTCCTCCCTAGAGATAATCCCATCCAGATATCTTTTTTCCAGATGTTTGCATATTTACATTTTCACTCAGTAAGAAGCCAGGGGCATTTTTGTATCAGTAAATATTCTTCTACACACCTTCCAAGTTTTATTTTATTGCATGGATGCACCATAATTCAGTTAATCAACCCCCTATTAAGGAATGTTTAGGTTGTATCAATTTTTTAAATATTTATATCCAAAGCTTAAATTATACTGTCACTATGAGAAATATCCTGGTGACTAAATCTTTGCCCACTTATTTAACTATTTCCTTTTGGTAAATACTGGAAGTGGCGTTGCTGTGTCAGAGGTTATAGGCATATTTAAGGCTTTGCCACATTTCCCAAGTTGCTATCCTGACAGTCTGTACCAACTTTATCTTCCCATTAGCTGAGTTTGGGGGCTTGTTTTCTTATAATTCTGCTAACAGAAAGCATTATCATGCAAATTTTTAACAATTTCTTAGGTTCAAATAGTATTTGTGACCTTTCAATGTTATTGCCTATTTGCATTTATTTCTTACTGAATTATTGCTTTTTAATTTGCCCAGTTTGGGAGGGAAGAGATGTTTGTCTTTTTCTTCATTAGTTGTGAGTCCTCTTTACATATTAAGGACATTAAGATGTTGTCATAGATGTTTAAAATATCTTCCCCAGTTCTAATTGGCCTTTTGAGTTTAAAGACTACCCCTCTCAGAGAGCATTCCATCACAGCCAGTATATCCACCTGCCACCACCCCTTCCTGACTACTCATTTTCTGGAAAGTATGTTTTCAGTTAAGATTTAGAAAGCTGGAGATCGAGGTGGGAGTTCTTGAGGTGAGAAGAGTAGAGCTCTGCTAGGGAAGGCAGGGAGTGACTGCTGCCCAGTCTAGGGGTGTGCAGGCTTAAGTCAGGGCACAGATGGTGGGGCAAGTATCAGAGTTATCAGAGTCTGCCTACCTTTTTTGTTAGGGGGTATCTGTGCCAAGAAGTAAAGCAGGCCTTCCCTCAGCAGAAGCCAGGGCTACCTTTTCTCCGTTTACCACCATTTCTCTCGTCCACCAGTTTTTGGTTTTCTGCTGGTAACTTTGAATTCCTATCGCTTTGTTTATCTGCTGGGTATTCTTTTTTTTTTAATTAATTAATTAATTTATTCTTGGCTGCATTGAGTCTTTGTTGCTGCGTGTGGGCTTTCTCTAGTTGTGGCGAGCGGGGGCTACTCTTCGTTGCGGTGCACGGGCTTCTCATTGCTGTGGTTTCTCTTGTTGCAGAGCACAGGCTCTAGGCGCGCGGGCTTCAGCAGTTGTGGTACGCAGGCTCAGTAGTTGTGGGTCTCGGGCTCTAGAGCGCAGGCTCAGTGGCTGTGGCGCATGGGCTTAATTGCTCCGCTGCATGTGGGGTCTTCCTGGATCAGGGCTCGAACCTGTGTCCCCTGCACTGGCAGGCGGATTCTTAACCGCTGCACCACCAGGGAAGTCCCTCTGATGGGTATTCTAATGAGGTGTCAAGAGAGTGCCCAGCACAGAGCAAGTCCTCAATAAATATTTGTGGACTAAATGAGAGACTGCATTGAGGTTGCCTGCATGATCTGAAGGTGCCCTGCCTCTCTGACAGTGGGTCCTGTTACCTGACTGGTGGGCAGACACAGCCCGTCTCTCTCTCTTTGGGAGTCCCAGATGCCCCATCTCTTCTTCTCTCTGCTCCCTCTCTAGGTGAACGGCCCCACCAGCACTCGTGCATCCCTGTCAGAATCTGAGATGTGCTCTGCTCCCCCCACCCCCCCCCACTTCTGCCTTCCCCACCCAGATGCCTGTCAGTAGACCCCAGGCCTGCTACCTGTGTCCTCACCATCTTCCACCTGGACTTTAAAAAAAAAAATTGTGTTAAAATACACATAATATAAAATTTACCATCCTAACCATTTTTAAGTGTACAGTTCAGTGGTATGAATTACATTCATATTGTTGTGCAGCCATCACCACCATCCATGTCCAGAGCCCTTTCATCTTCCCCAGCTAAAATCTATACCTGTTAAATAATAACTCCCCATTTCCCCCTCCCCAAGTCCCTGGTAACTGCCTTATTTCATTTAGCATGATGTCTCCAAGGTTCATCCATGTGGTAGCATGTGTCAGAAATTCCTTCCTTTTTAAGGATGAACAATATTCCGTTGCACGTATATCCCACATTCTGTTTATCCGTTCATCTGTCAGTGGATATCTGGGCCATGGTGCCTTTGAGATGCAATGGGAAATGGACCAGTATTTCTCAGCCTTTTTGTAAATCCTCTTTGGACAGGCATTAGAAACATGGGAGCAGGTTACAGACTGTGATGTGCACCCTCAGTGAAAGTCCCTGCTTTGGCATTTGTCTTCTCTGTGATCCCACCAGCCCCAAAGAGTCCACTGAATCAGTATTACAAAGACAAGCATTTTGTCTGCTTCCGAAATGTACCGTGACCTTATCATCGTGTTGGGGGAGGGAGTCTGCCTTATCTCTGCTATAGGGAGATTGCCCGCTGGCTCTGCCAGAGATCGGGGTGCTCCCTTCTACGCTGTAACCCCTGTGCCTGTCCAGGCCTTGGTGGCGAGGGCAGGGCAGGGCTCACAAGCATCCTGGGCCATTGAAAGGGGTCTGTCCCCACTAGACGGGCCTGAAGGTATGAGTGAGGCCTGAGGCCCAGACCGCAGGGGAGACAGCAACCTAGCCGACAGGTAGACCTCACCAGGCGGGTAGGAGAGGGCAGTGATGTGGCTCCTCGAGTGAAGCCGCAGCCACGTCTGATGCTCAGGTGTCAGATTTGTGAAACTCCCACAGGCGGAGACCGCTCAGCCAGGTGGGCCCAGGCGCTGGTTGGGCAGGGTGGACTGTCCTCTTACCTTCACTTTGCGCCTATCTCTGAGGCTCCTTCTCACATCCCCTCCCACAGCCCGTGGTCTCTATCAAAACTGGCCCCAGTGGGGGACCAGGACGGTGCGCTACGTCGTTTTCTGTCACACACCTGGGCTCTCGACACGCAAGGGCCAAGATTTCTTTGTTCCAGTTCTCCTCTGACAATCTTCCTTTAAGGCACTATTTTCAAACTTTTGGGACTGTTATCCACAGCAAGAAATATATTTTACATCAAGACTTAGTACACCCATAAGTATGTAGGTGAAAATATAACCAAAATTTTCGAGTTATAGTACTTTTACACGAAAGATGTGCTCTGAAATTTTCTTCTCTAGTCTATTCTGTCATTAAAAAGACATATTGGTCAACTCACTCAATTGATGTCATGGCCTGCTAATGGGTCCCAATTTGCAGTTTGAAAAACACCACCCTAGGGACTTCCCTGGCGGTGCAGTGGTTAGGACTCTGTGCTTCCACTGCAGGGGGCACGGGTTCGATCCCTGGTCAGGGAACTAAGGTCCTGCATGCTGTGCAGTGAGGTCAAAAAACAAAAAAGAGAAAGAAAAAGAAAAACACTACCCTTACACCCATTGCTGTGCAGTGCGGTCAAAAAACAAAAAAGAGAAAGAGAAAGAAAAACACTACCCTACAGCCATGGGTGACTCCGGTCTAGGAGTGTGGGTTGAGTTGGGGTGGGTAGGCTGGGGAAACAAGTGAAGAATTTGCATGGGGCCCGGAAGAGCCTCCCATGGCGGGTTCACTCCCCTTCACTGAGTCATTCAGTCTGGAGGCACACCCTAGGGCTCCAGCATGATTCTCACGGATGCCTGCTGGCCCCCAGTTCTGCAGAGTAACCTGGGGAGAGGATGTAATCCCCTCGCCCCATCCCAGCATGAGCTGTGAGCTCTCCTGTATCTTTAACTATTGAGTCTGTTTATTTACAGACATAGCGCCACATCTCTCAAGGCCAGAATTGATGATCAAGGACAGGACAGGTCTAAATCCATGATGAGGAAGGAACTGTTTCCTAACTAGCAGCCTGCCTTCCTCTTCCTTGGCATCTGTAAGTCATGTGATTGTGCTGGGTTAATGTTTCATTTCTTTCTGGCTCTTCTTTGGGGCTGTAGAGGCTATCAGTGACCACTCCCTTCATGTCATCCAGAGGGTCCCAGAGTTGGCCCTTCTAACCGGGACTTAGTGAAATCCCATAGAGGGCCTTTGTCCTCCTCATCTTCAGGGAAGGCAGGAAGTAGAAAATGTTTAAAAGACACTTTGCACAGGGCTTGGCACACAGACACTGCTTAGTTGCTGCTAGCCAGGAGCACCTGGATATGTTTCCAAGTGGCCAATTCAAGAGAGGCTGCAGATGGAATTTTCCATGTTACTCCTGTAGGTCATGGAAAGTTGATAGGGGAGGGGAAGTGAACACTTAGATAGCATCTCCTATCCCCTCAAAACTGATAAAGTAGACACTCTTTATTATTATCATTTTACTGCCAAGGGAGATAAGGCCTTAGAGAGGTGACAAGCCGTACCTTAGAGAGGTGACAAGTTCACTTAGTAGTGCCTGCTGTTTGAATGACTCCAAAGCCATGTGTTTAACCTCTGCAGGAGCCACACCAACACGGCCCCCAAGGGGATTCAGAATGACTCAGCCAGGGCAGGCCTGGGCAACCTTTAAGAAGATAACTGGGCCCCCCAAGGACACCTGCCCCCCACTGTACTTTCTTTCATCCCCTCTGTCTGTTGACATGTAGCCATTCTGTGAATGCAGTCTCTGGCGTTCCCTGAGAAGAGCCGTCCTCTTCTGTCCTCTAGTGAGGAAGTGAACTTGCAGTCAACTTGGGAAAGAAAAGGACCCATTCATTTGGCACCCGATTACTGGGCACCTTGCTATACTCTAGGGTTCCTAACATGAGGGAGGCATGGTGTCTGCTCTCTGAAGCTCACACTAGTTGGGGAGACAGACATAGAAGCACACAGCTGTCCTGCTGTTCGATACATGTGGTCACAGCTTGCAACCATCTCTGTCTGGGAGAGTCAGGGGAGGCTTATCCGAGCAGAGACAACTGAGCTGCCCATTGAAGGATCAGTAGGAGTTCACTAGATGCATCAGAGTGGGGCACAGAGGGGAGGGGAGGGGAAGTGAACTCACATTTAATGAGCGTGCTGTGTGCCAGGCAGCTCAGTCATCCTATCTTGTTTAATTTTCACCACAGTCCCGTAGGGAGGTATCATTATGACCTTACAGATGAGGAAACTAACATGTTCAGTGAATTTCCTAAGAGGTTCTTCAAGTGTGGTACGTGGACCTGTGGGGGAATCCCCAGGACTTTGAGCAGGTCAGCAAGGTTAAAGCTATTTCCACAATAACACTAAGATGCTATTTGCCATTTTCACTGAGTCCATATTTGTACAACTGGTACAATAGCACTGGAAGGTAAAACTGTTGGTGCCTTAAGACTAATGAGGGCTTTGGCACCAAATTGTACTAGTTGTATTTTTCACCCTCATGTAATTTGAAAAAAAAAAAAGCCAGTTTTACTGGCTTTACTCACAGTTTTGGGGGAAAAAAAAGCCAGTTTTACTGAAGAATGACCTTGATAAAGCAGTGCAAATATTAATTTTATTAATCTTGATCCTGGAGTTACACGTGTTTGTAATATTTTCTGTGTTGAGATGGGAAGTATGCACAGAGCATTCTGCTGCACCCTGGGAAATGATGATTGTTGCAAGAAAAAGCACTGTGTGACTGCTTGAGTGGCATGCTGAACTAGGCTTTTTTTTTTTTTTAATGGAATACTGTTTTTACTTGAAAGAATGACTGACAAACTATGACCGTTCAGACTTGGGCATTTGATAGACATTTTCTTGAAAATGAGTGAGTGAGCCTGCCACCTTAAAAGCTGACGTTTATCATTTGTTGCCCATCATAAAATTTGAGCTTTCAAACAAAAATTGGAATTTTAGAAAGCTTCTGTCTTCCAGTTTCCCAGTATTTAATGACTTTTCTGATGAGACTGATGGTGATATTAATGAATGTGATTTTTCAGTATTATATAGTGAAATGTGTCAACATTTGGAAGGTCTGCATAACTCAGTGAGCAAAAACTTCCCAAATGAGCAATGCAAGATGTTACAGAATCATGTGTGGATAAAAGATTTATTCAAAATGCAAGATAGGACAATGGATTTTAATGTAACAGAGTACAAAATGTTCATCACTCTGCTTTCAGATTTCACACTGCAGCTAACCTTTAGGTTTAAGAAATACTACTTATTGAGGGCTTCCCTAGTGGCACAGTGGTTAAGAATCCGCCTGCCAATGCAGGGGACACGGGTTCAAGCCCTGGCTCAGGAAGCTCCCATGTGCCACAGAGCAACTAAGCCCCTGCGTCCCAACTACTGAGCCTGCGCTCTAGAGTCCGCGAGCCACAACTACTGAGCCTACGTGCTACAACTACTGAAGCCCATGCGCCTAGAGCCTGTGCTCCACAACAAGAGAAGCCCCGGCAATGAGAAGACTGCGCACCGGAACGAAGAGTAGCCCCAGCTCGCCGCAACTTGAGAAAGCCCACACGCAGCTACGAAGACCCAGTGCAGCCAAAAATAAATAAATAAGTACTGCTTATTGAGTTTTGGTGCAGTATCAAAGAAGGAGATCCACAATTATCTGAAAATTTATTAAAATGCATCTCCAACTATATGGTTGGGTTTTTTTTCACAGATGTCAGCTAAAACAAGACATCTCAATGGACTGAATGTAGACAGGATAATGAGAATCCAGTGAGGCATTAAAGAGATTTGCAAAATGTAAACAGTGTCACTTTTCTGTTTCCTTTGTTTTGGAAGTTAGTTATTTTTCATAAAAATATATGACTTATGTTAACATGTACTGGGCTTATTATTGTTAATGTAATATTAATTACTAAATAAATATTTTTAAATGCCTCAGTTTTAACCTTGAATACAGTAAAAGTTGATAGATACAAGTTACCTTAGTAAAAGCTCCTTAGGGTCCTCAATAATTTTTTTTCTATGGAAGTTTTTCTTTTTTTAAAATAAATAAACAAATTTGTTTATTTATTTATTTATTTATTTATTTATTTATGGCTGTGTTGGGTCTTTGTGGCGAGCGGGGGCTACTCTTTGTTGCAGTGCGTGGGCTTCTCATTGCTGTGGCTTCTCTTGTTGTGGACTCTAGGCGCATGGGCTTCAGTAGTTGTCGCACATGGGCTTAGTTGCTCTGCGGCATGTGGGATCTTCCTGTACCAGGGATCGAACCCGTGTCACCTGCACTGACAGGCGGATTCTTAACCACTGCGCCATCAGCGAAGTCCCCTCAATAATTTTTTTTAAACTTTATTTTATTTACTTATTTGTTTTTGGCTGCATTGGGTCTTTGTTGCTGCGCGCGGGCTTTCTCTAGTTGCAGGAAGCGGGGGCTACTCTTCATTGCGGTGCGCGGGCTTTTCATTGTGGTGGCTTCTCTTTGTTGCGGAGCACGGGCTCTAGGCACTCGGGCTTCGGTAGTTGTGGCACACGGGCTTAGTTGCTCCGCGGCATGTGGGATCTTCCCGGACCAGGGCTCGAGCCTGTGTTCCCCGCACTGGCAGACAGATCCTTAACCACTGCACCACCAGGGAAGTCCTGCCTCAATAATTTTTAAGAATGACATCCTGTGACCAAAAATTTGAGAACTGCTGCCCTAGGGTCTCCCAGAAAATAAGTGTTCTATGGTGGTCTGTGTCATTCCAAAGTCCACGTGCTTTTCCCACAACAGTGATTTGCAGCAGGCGGTGAGAGGGGTTGGGGGCTCACCCTCTACCACTGGTGGAGGTTTCTCAGGATCTCTGAGGGGGCTCTTGGGGCTGAATCTTTGCCTTAAGTCTACCGATCCTCCCTCAGATGTTTCTTTCTCCTGGATTTTCCTTTGCTCCTTTCTCTGTTGTTTCCTTCCTCCAAATCCTTCCCCCTACCTGGCTTGCGTCCTTGACCCACCTCTGCTCCCCCCTTCTCTCCATGCTCTGAACCGGGCCATGGGGGCTGACCCTACAGAAGGGAAACGGACAATGCTCAGCTTCAGAGGAGGACTCGGGGGTCCTGGGAGACGTTTCCAGAGGCTTGAGGGGCTTTCATGGTCCAGACAGGACTCTGTAAACAGTGAGCAGTCCAGGTGAGACCAAAGGCTTCTGACTGCAGGGTCTTGCACAGGCGGGGTTGAACTGGTGATCTTTCAGATCCAACCCAAATATAAGTTCTGTGTCTGGCTGAACACTTTTTTAAAAAAATTATTTTTAAAATTTATTTATTTTTATTTATTTATTTTTGGCTGTGTTGGATCTTCATTGCTGTGCACGGGCTTCTCACTGGGGTGGCTTCTCTTGTTGCAGAGCACGGGCTCTAGGTGCACGGGCTTCAGTAGTTGTGGCTCTCAGGCTCTAGAGCGCAGGCTCAGTAGTTGTGGTGCACGGGCTTAGTTGCTCCGTGGCATGTGGGATCTTCCTCGACCAGGGCTCGAACCTGTGTCCCCTGAATTGGCAGGCGGATTCTTAACCACTGTGCCACCAGGTAAGCCCGGGCTGAACACTTTTAATAGTCCATTGAACACAGAATCATTTCTGTTCTGATGCTTAATGGAAGAGCCAGACGTGTTTAGCCCTTTCTGTGCCCCTCATTCACCCCTTAGGCCCAAACTCCAGAGGGAGCGCTTAGCCGTCTGCCGCCTGGGGCACTGTGGCTCTTCTCAGCCATCACAGTGTTAGTTCTTCTTGTTGTCTATCTCAAAGCCCTTCTGCATTTCCTAGGCCCAGCCCTCACGAGCAGGTAGAACAGCCTGCTTCAGATAGATACCTTCAAGGTGAGAGTGAGGTGGATTTTTTTTAAATTGAGGTGAAATTCACAGACCCTAAAAGTCACCATTTTAATCATTTAAAAGTGTACAGTATAAATGGTTTTTAGTATACTCACAATGTTGTACAAGCACCATCACTATCTAATTCCATAACAGTTCATCACCCCAAAAAGAAATCTCCATTAAGCATTCACTTGCCATTCCCATCTCCCTCTAGGGCCCTGGAAACTACTAATCTATTTTCTGTCTCTGTGGATTTGCCTATTCTGGACATTTCATATATATGGAATCATACAATATGTGGAGATAGATTTTTTTAAAGAAAAATGGAATATTTTCTATGAAGATCATTCATTCTGAGAATCAGAAACTTTACAATTTAAAAACTTTATTTAGAAAGTCAGGAGTAACAATAACAAACTCATTAAGAAGAGTCAGGCTGGGTATTTCCCTTTAAACAGTCCTTCTGATGGGGCTGCTGTTTGTCCATCCCAGAGCTGAGAGATGTGTGTGATTGGCATTGGGCTTTCACTGCAGACTGGTGGGATTCTCGGGGACTCGTGGGTTTTGTAAAGTTTCCTTTGGCGGGTGAGCTGCAGTGCAGGTCTGGGAACTGGCCCTCACTTGGGGAAGGCGCACGTTGGGGTACGTCTCTTCACTCTCCCTCTGTGTCTCTCGTAGGGGTGAAGAAGAGAACCAAAGTCATCAAGAACAACGTGAACCCCGTGTGGAATGAGGTATGTGAGCTTCCCACCTTCCCTCCTTTCCTCCCTCTGCTGCCACTGTCTCTGCAGGGACGAGTCAGGGGGCTCAGGCAGAGGCGGCTTTCTCAGTGGTGTTGTCATGGAGACGAGGGGCTCTGGTCCGGTGTGCCAACGAAATCCTCCTGGCACCTGGGAGGAGGGGTGGCGGCCTGGCCGGCGGTCTCCCCTGTGATGTGGGTACGGTGTGGAGAGGAGGGAGGGGTCCCTTGTCTCCGCTTCTTTCAGCTCTGGCCAGCCAGGAAGAGGGTGTTTAGGGCTCTCTTACCTGCTTTTCCTCCCTTACACAGGCCGTTGTCCTTGCCCAGATCCACCTCCTCCCCACAGCCCTCCCTGATTCATCAGGTCCTCCTCTGGCTCCTGCTGGCCTCTGCCCTCTCAACCAGCTTTCTTTCTTTCTTTTTTTTTTTTCTCCTTTGGGTTAAATTTAATACACCGTTTAGAAAAACTGACAGTGTTTAGGTAATTTAAACTATAGGAAATAATTGCCTATTTGCAGTAAATCATCTGTGTAAATGATTTACTTAAGGCATGTTGCAATAGCCTTTAACAATTTTAACCACTAAATCTCTGTTGGCAGATGCTCATTTATTTGCTTACCAACTCAGGCTCTTGCTGGTCAGGGTATTATCTGCACAGAGATTTGTCATTCTCTAATTGCCAAAAGAATTGGCTCCCATCTGCTACATAACTTGCTCTTGTTTGAGACTTAGTCAACCAGCTTTCTTTTTATGGCGCCCTGGTGGTCTTTGGAAGCCCTATCCTTGTGTGGATGGGGTTGGGGTGCATGGGGTGCCTTTGCTCTGAGGAGGGTCCTGGGGTCTCTGGAGACCAGTGTGGCACTAATGCCTGCTGTCACCAGGCGCCTGGCTGCCCCATGAGCACACTGATCTTGGTCCCTGAGGGCCCTGCAGGGTCACCTGGAATTTTTCCCAGCTGTGCTCCTGGTGACTGGTGGAATTGAGTTGGGGAGGGGGTCATGGGGGTCTGGTCTCCTCTTCTGCTGCCTTCAGCTCTCGCTGTCCCTTCTGAAGCTCTGAGACCCTGCTACTCATCCCTTCACTCCTGCGTCCTTCCCTTCACCAGTAGTGGTCACAGATGCCTGCTCAGTGCCCGAGAGGGACCTGTGGGAACCAGACACAGTCTCTTCTAGGGGTCCATAGGTTAAGACATCTTTTCTCTTTTTCTTCCAGGGCTTTGAGTGGGACCTCAAGGGTGTCCCCCTGGACCAGGGCTCCGAGCTTCAAGTGGTGGTCAAAGACCATGAGACGATGGGGAGGAACAGGTGAGGCGGTGAGGGGGACTCTGGCCTGTGGGTGTGTATGGGTAGGGTCGTGGCGGATGTAGACTACAGAATGTGGGCTCTGGAGAGCTGGTGTTTAGTGAAGACCTGCCACTAGTGGGCCTGGCCCAGTGGTAGATCTCGGGGAGAGGGCTGGCTGCAGTCTCAGGAACTCAGCCGTGGGTAAATCTGAGAGCTTCCCAAGTGGCAGGGAAGGAAGATGGGCTAGAATCAGATGTGCATGTGTTTCCCCGGACAGCCTGTGTCCCAGGGAGCAGGGAAGAAAAGGCTCTCTGGGTCCTGCTGCAGCCCTGAGGTGCCAGGCACGGCCCTCTCTCCCTGCCCAGCACAGGCTAGGGAGGGCAGTGGCACATGGCGCGAGGCAGGCCTAGCGATGGCTTCATGGAAGAGGTGGGACTCGAGGTGAGAGTTGTGGTTTAGAAGTTGGGACAGTAATAACGACCCACACTGACTGCCCACCATCCTGTGGCAGTGTTTTCTGGTGATATCTCATGTACGTAGTAGGGATGGTTTCCAGGGAGGGGGAATAGTAGGGGCAGAGTTCAAAGTTTTGTGGTGGCAAAAGTAGGCTCTCAAGGCGGGCGATGGGTCCTTCCTCACGTATGGAGCTCCTGGGCCTTGTGTGTGCTGGTGGCAGGGTGGGCAGGGCCAGCCAGCTTGCAGACTGATGGCGCTGTTGACTGTGGGTAGGGTGACCCGGGAGACATAGCCTGAGAGCGCTCAGGGCCGGACCTTGAATGTCAGGGTGGGGCTTCAGCGGTCCCTGCTAGGCCTGACGGGGTGCAGCTGTGTGAGGGGCCGGCAGGGGTGGGTTCATGCTCTTGGTGCCATTCGCTGAAGTCTGGGCCCGAGGATTGGGCATAGGCTTGCTGTTTTGTGACCTGCTGACAGTAGAGCCTTTGTTTGGGAACTGGGTCAGCTGGTGTCTGGGGCCGGGCTGTGTTTCCCTGGCGGGGCGAGAGTGGGAGAGGGAAGGAAGGAGGATTCAGAGACCTGGGGAAGGCCAACAGGGGTCTCAGCCTGCCAGACATCTGGAAATTTTGAAATCTTAAAAAGCTTGGAAGAAAAATGCAACCACCACGGTCTCTCTGTGTCTCTGCTGGCCGTGGGGGCAGCGCGTGGTACGTGTGGGGAGGATAGGGGCGCTTCCACTGGGCCCTCCCAAGGTAGGGCTAAAAGGTGTGGGTCCAGGGCATCTGGGGTCCATCTTGTCCAGCCTGGACCTCAGCAGCCCCCATGTGCACAGGGGCAGGGGATGGAACTCATTCACACTGTTACCCCAACACAGGTATTTCATGGAAAAAAGGCAGCTTCTGACAAGCATGAACGGTGGACCTACAGGTGAGGGAGGAGCAATGCTGGACTCTGGGTGGTCCTGGAAGGCTTCTTGGAGGAGGGCCACACAGATTGACTTGGAGGCCAGGGTTGGCTTTAGAGAGGAGAGGAAGGGAGGGCCTTCCACTGTTTGGGCATGGAGGGCAGCAGGCTAAGGCCTTACACGTGGGATTCAGTCACATGACTTGTGCAGCCCAGTGAGAAGGGAGCAATGGGGCCAGGTTGGGAGGGGGCCTCTGACACCAGGCTGAGGATAATAATAGCAAACCCACAACAGCTGATGTTTACCAAGAGCTTAGCCAAGTGTCTGGCCCTGTGCTGAGTCTTTATATAAAAGATCTTTTTTAATCGTTAGGTGTTACTATTATACTTGTCATTATTACGGAGGGAAACTGAGGCTCCAGGAGATTAATTTCCTCAAAGGCTACTGATGGCAGAGCTGTGACTGAAGGGCAGGTCTGCAACATGGTCAGAATCACGGAGCCCCTGCCCCTCTCAGAGGCTCCCGGAAGCCCCAGGCAGGTGCTGGGCCCTTCTGGAGAGAGCGTAGCAAGGCAAAGGCATGCAGAGGGAACGCATGTTTCACTTTCATGGTCACATTCAGTATTTTTCAGGCCCTGTGGGGAGATTTCTAAGACCATGAAGGCAGCAGGGGATGAGAACATAGTTTTGATCAATTCAAGGGCCAGGCTAGCCCTCGGGGTGATAGCAGGCCAGTGCCACACATGAGCCGACCTGGCTCCGTGGGTTGGAGATCACAGCAGGGGCAGGCTGTCTCGCACATTGCAGCCCTCTCGTTGGCCCCTGTGGGTGTCCTCTGGCTCCTGGGGGCAAGTCAGCTCCCTGAACACCAGTTTCCCACATGACCAGGTAGGTCACTGAGAGGCCGGTGTACTGGAATTTGCAGAAGAACTAATTCACAAAGCTTCCCGATTCACCAGAAACTTCCTTCTGATAACTACTTGAATGTAATTTTTGAGTTTTTCAAACATTTATCTCAATTTTGCATTTCTAGCAATTAAAAATTAAATTTTAATTCAACTAAATTTAAACTTACTTTCACAAACATCTGAAGAATTTCAGAAATAATAGAATTTTAGCTTTGTTATCGGAGCCTCGGAGCCAGTGGGGTATGCAGGCTGGAGAGCAGTTTGCTTGGATGGAAGATGCATGAGGGTAAACCCAGTGGAGCAGCGAGAGGGAGGCAGGTACCCATAGGGTGCTTCTGTAAGGCCCTCATGGTTAGACCGCACAGTACGTTCATGCTGCTCATGAAATGTGAGAAAAGAATCCCAGTTAATTAAAAGTATTAAAAAGTCTAACGCTGTAGAAGTAAGAAGCATTTCCAGGAAGTGGCAAGAGCAACCATGTGACATTTTACGTTCTAAAAGAGAAAAGGGAAAAAAATCAGTGAATTCAATGTAATGAACATTTTACATAGAACACCTACTCACTACCCTCCAGTTGGCAGTGTCTGGTCAGGAAGCAAATAGGGAGATAACAGGTGTGATGGTGACCGCTGCCATCTGACTGCCCTCGGTTTCAGGGAGGTCCACAGGGTCGTCATGCAGCAGTTCCTTCCTTCCTGGCAGTCCTGGGTGGGCTGTGAGCCCACCAAGGGTCCCCCTGGGTCTTCTTCTGAGCGAGGTGCAGCCCAGCCCCCCACAGTCTCCCTCTGTCTCCTCCTCTCCCTCTTCTGAACCTCCATCCTCTGCCTCCACCTGTTTCTAGAGTCCCCTCAATGCCTCACTCATTCTTCACAGCCCCTCACTCGCACCTCTGTCTCCACAGGTCTGTGGTTTCGCTCCTTTTCCTTCCTGGCCCCTCTCCTTTTATTCTTTCTATCCTCTGACTCTCCCCCACTTCCACCCTCTTCTCTTTCCCCAGGGCTTCTGGGATTTTTGATGTTTCTGTGTTTCCCCGACGACCGTTGGCAGTTTTGGGTGACCTCATTATGCCAGCCTGGTCTGCTGGCCTGGAGTGGGGTCTCGGAATCTCTCAGCAGGGGAACCTCGGGCTGGATACTGTCTCTGGGCCATTCTGCACCCCACCCATCCTGAAGCAACTGCAGGGGTGGATCAACTCCGTGTTGCTAAAATCAGGTTTCAAAGGCACATAAAAGGGAACTTCACTCCTCTGGATGGGAGACACTCATGCAAACCCAGCTAGGCTGGGTCCTGGACTCAGTTGAGTGTCCCAGGCTGCACTCAACAACTTCCTGTTTACTCTGGGCTTCTCAGAAGGACGCTGGAGGGGAAGCTGACCCTGATCCCTGACCAGCTGTTTGACCCCTGGGATGTTCAGCTGAGAAGTTCCCAATCCAGGCTATGAGACGCAATAGCATCATTGGCAGCTTTGACATAACATGCCAGTGCCTGGCCCCGCCTGCAAGTTCTCACTTAATTGATGGGGAGCGGGACCTGTGCATCATTACGAACTCCCAGGTGTTAGCGAGTGAGAACCAGTCGTCTGCACTCCAGACCAGTGCTGCCCGGTAGAACTTTCTGAGATGATGGAACCGTTCCGTGTTGGCTAGTGTAACTGAGGAACTGAATCTTAAATTTTATTTATTTTAATTAATTTAAATTTGAATAGCTCACGTGCGTGCGTAGTGGCGGCTTACTGTGTTGGACAGCGCAGCTCTAGACTTTTAGAAGAGTGCCCCAACCCTGGGTGCATCTTAGAATGGCCTGGGAGCTTTACAATAGATCAGTGTCTAGGCACAAACTGATTAAAGGAGAAGCTGGGGTCGGGTGCAGGCAGCAGCACTTCTTGAAACTGCCCAGTGGAGACCAGTGTGCACCAGGGCATGAGAGCAATGCTGGCGCTTCTGCAAGGAATGGCTCTCAATCTTTTCATGGATTAACTAAGAAATAAATATAAATCTTGCCATAGCTTCTGGATGTGGTTATTGGTAGAAATGATTACCATGCAATAATTATGGGCAAAACGGCACATGGTAAAATTGTTAAGGAAGTGAAAAACTGACTGAAGAATCCTGTTGGTAACTGTAAACATTGACCTGAGAGAATCAGACTTAATAGAACTAATTCCACGAAAGAAAACTCAAGAATGGAAGAGAGCTATATATATATTTATATATATATATATATATTTTTTTTTTGTTTGTTTGTTTAAGAACTTTGGTAGGAACTTTATAAATTTATTTATTTATTTATTTTTGCTGTGTTGGGTCTTCGTTTTCTGTGCGAGGGCTTTCTCTAGTTGCGGCGAGCGGGGGCCACTCTTCATCGCGGTGCGCGGGCCTCTCACTATCGCGGCCTCTCTTGTTGCGGAGCACAGGCTCCAGACGCGCAGGCTCAGTAGTTGTGGCTCACGGGCCCAGTTGCTCCGCGGCATGTGGGATCTTCCCAGACCAGGGCTCGAACCCGTGTCCCCTGCATTGTCAGGCAGACTCTCAAACACTGCGCCACCAGGGAAGCCCAAGAGAGCTATATTTGATAAAGCTTGATATGACCCGAAAAATGAAAAAACAAACAAACAAAAAACCCTCCCAAAAAACTTTGCACCAAACCTGTGTTGGGAGATTTAAACAGAAAATAATTGTTACCAGTGACAATAATTTCGGTAAAATAAAAATGAAGATTAAAAAAAGAAAGGAGTTTAATTACACTGTATAGAAAATATCTCAACAAATTAAATGGGCTTAATTTAATTTGTTCTGAAAAATGCCTTTCCAGTAGAAATTAATTAATGTATGTGTATTTTTAAATTTTTTTATTTAAATGTTTGGTAAATGTAAATATGGGAGCAAAAGTCTCCATGGGGTCAAAATGTCCATCTGTCAAAACACCAGGGTTATGGAATTCCCTGACCATCCAGTGGTTAGGACTCTGCGCTTTCACTGCCGAGGGCCCGGTTTGATCCCAGGTCTGGGAACTAAGTTGCTACAAGCCTAACAGCCCAGCCAAAAAATCCCCCAAAAAACGAAGCAAAAAAACCACCAGGGTTAAAATGATACTCACCTTGACCACCATAATTCACTGGCCCCAGGCCTAGCCAGGCCCAGGGTAGGGTGGCCAGATTCAATAGAGAAACATATAGGACACTCAGTTAAGTTTGAATGTCCCAAATGTTGCATGAGACATACTTATATTAAGAGATTACCCATTGTTTATCTGAAAGGTGAACTTAACAGGGAATCCTGTGCTTGATCTGGCAGCTCTATTCCAGGGTGGCTGTCCCCCCGCCCCCCCTTCAATCAAGCAGTACAGAAGGAGACCCAGATTTACACCCAGAATCAGCTAGAAGGCACATTACTGCCTTTAAAGAAGCGTTCCCTTAGGCTCTCACAATAGCATTTTCTTTAGAAGAGTGTGATTCACTCTTCTAAAGAGTGAATCGGCGACCTGGTGACTCTGTAAAGTGGGGCCTTGAGGGCTCTCTCAGCCACGCACAGAGCCTTGCCTGCCTTCACCTGCCCTGCGATTGGGGTTGTCAGTATGGCGGCTGCCACTGACGGGGGCCCAGGAGGCAGCTCGGGTACCTCCCTGGGCACCGCTGCTCCCTGTGCTTCCTCCTCAGCTGCTCCTCCTCCCACCCCGACGTCGGCCCCGTGAGCTGGTCGCAGAATGAGCTGGAATGAATATGGACTTTGGGAAGAGCTAGGGTCCAGACTCAACAGCCCTGTGGCCTTGGGCAGGTCCTCAACTCAGCTCCCTGAGCCTGTTTCCTCCTCCTTAGGGAGTATTAAATCAAGTGCAAAAGCACATCTCAGGGACATGCCACAGAGGGCTGCTCCCTCAATGGCAGTTCCTTTCGGCACATCACCTTTTCCGTAGCTCCCCTGTGCTGCCCTCCAGCTGCTCCAGTTGCTTGAGTCCCACTGACCCCAGCCCTTTCCCATCAAAGGCTGCTCTCAGCCAGCTGTGGTTTGAAAATGGACTCACTCATTCATACTGAAGTGTTGGTGGCAGCCTGTGGCTTAACGTTTTGCTCCTTCTTAGGAACGTAGGCGATGGTGCTTTATTTCCCAGACTCTGCTTAGACCAAAAATGAAAGCGCTAACGGTGAGCCTTTCGGCACCACGATAGGCTGTGAGGAGATGTTTTGGGAACGGTGGGTCTTCCTGACGTAGGTGACCATCTCCTGTAGGGCTGTTGCAGACCCTGGAGTAGGTCTTGGTGCCCCCAGGGTGGAGGTAGGGGTTGTCCTGGTGTCTCCTGGGACAACGGGCTTAATCTATTGAGGGAAAGCGGGGTTGCTAGGAAGGAGCTGAACGTGAGTCTGTCACGCGCAATAATGTAAGGAAGGTTGGGGAGCAGATCTAGCCAGTGGGTGCCTTTGACTCACACCTGGAATGAGTTGATGTGGTCGAGGGGTTCCATCCTGGCAGGGGCAGGTGGTCTCGGTCCCCCAGGTTGTCTGCATAGCTGAGCAGGGCAGTGGTGGTGGCTGGCATGAGAGTGAGGGTCAAAGGCTTCTCTCGGGAGCCCCACTTTCAGCAGTGGGTCTCATCCTGGCACTGCCTTGACCTGGACCTTTCTGAACCTCTGTTTCCTCATCAAGACAAAGGCAATCACAGTACCTACAATGCAGAGTTGTTGTATAATGCGTACGTGTCAGATGCCTACCCTGTGCTTGGCACGTTGAAGGTGTCCAGTACATGGGGACTGTTGGTTGTAGCAGGATCCACATAGATGCACATACAGAAACCACACCGGTATGTGAACATTACAGCAAGCGCGTGCCCCGTCTGGACACATGCTGTACCTGAATATGAACACATTCTTTTTTATTTGAAAAAAAACCCCACAAGAGTATAAAAATTATAAATATTTTTATAAGCATAAGTAAGCTCCAGGATTTCCCTGGTGGTCCATTGGTGAAGACTCTGTGCTTCCACTGCAGGGGCCACGGGTTCGATCCCTGGTCAGGGAACTAAGATCCCGCATGCCACGTGGCACAGCCAAAAAAATAAAATAAAATAATAAGCGTAAGTAAGCTCCATTTTTAAAAGTTTATAAAGGAAAAAAATGCATGTTCCCCTATCCGCTCTTTCCCTTCCCTCCAGTGGTGTCCACTGTTGACCGTTTGATATATAGCTTCCTCAACTTTCCCTAAGTGTCTGCAAGCATCTGTTTATATACAAGTGTATTCATTTACTTACACAAAAATGAGTCACGCCATGTATATTGGTCCCCATCTGGCTTTTCGTCATTTTATCATGAACTGTTTTCCCAGGTCAGTGGATATTGATCAACCCCATTTTCAGTAGTTGTGTTGTATTCCACGGTATGAGTGCACCATAATTTATCCCACTGTAACCTTATTGACTGGTATTTAGTTTCTTTCCTGGCCTTCCACTGAACATCTTTATCCAAACTTTTTTATGTTCTTATACTATTTTTCCTTTAGGATAAGCCCTTAGAAATGGGATAACATTTTCATCAATTCTGCCAAATTACTTTTCAGAAAAGGTGTCCTGATTTATGTCTACCGACAGTGTAAAAAAAGTGCCCGTCAATGTTTTATTTTTGCTAGTGCCATGGGGGAAAAAAGGTATCTTATCATTTGTGTTTCCTTAATTGCTTGTAAAGTTGAGCATCTTTCCATGTGTTTATTGCCCATTTGTATGTCTTCTTCTGTCAGTTGCCTATCTTAATACTTTGAGGTGCTTGTTTTTTTCTAACTAATTCATGGTAGTTTGTACATTTGGGATCTTGTTAGGAATATTGACCCTCGGCCTGTTTTAAGTGTGGATGGTATTTTCTCTCTGCGTGTCGTCTATTGGTTGCTTTGTCCTGGTGTCATTCTTACACAGGAATGGATGTTCCCCGAAATAGGCCCGTGCGCATAGACATTTAAAACGGCAGAGAGGCAGTTTGCTGTTGTTAGAAATTGGGGAAAGTAGGCCTATGTTCAGCCTCCAGGTTTCAGCAAGCCAGTTGGCAGGCCTCCGGAATCCTTGGGAGGCAGTTTTGAGGCAGGAATACTTACAGTTCACCATCCCATTATTCTCAGCATCCTCGGAAGCATTGACCATATCCTTATTTTCCAAGGATTTTTATAACTATATTTTGTCCTGGATTCTATCCGGGACATCCCTGGGTTTTGGAATAGTTTTTCTTTTGTCTTTCTCTGGAATGAAGTGGAAAACTATTTAGAGTTACCCTTGGGCAGCCCCTGGAGGATCAGATACTGGCAGGAAGTCTGCCAGAGGCCAGGCGGGCTGGGGTGTGTGTGTGTGTGTGTGTGTGTGTTACGTCTGGCTGTTCTCATTTCCTGCCCCTCACGGCCAGGCACACATGGCTGAAGGGGCCGCAGCTCATGGTGTCTCCTCACCGGTGTCCTTAAACTTCCCCTGAGAGTGTGTGTGTGTGTGTGTGTTTGTGTGTGTGTCCTGCAAGGTCAGGGGCTATCTGACTTTCCTGCTGTGCTGACTCACTCAATCTAATGAGGAAGGTGCGGCTGAGTCAGTGATGAATGGGTTTGAGTTGTAATATATATATTTTTAGTTGACACTTCTTTTTCTTAGTTCAAAAGATAAAGAATGAGAAACTGACACATGGAGACCTTTCTAGAGCCTTTTTTGGGAAATAATTTCAAACTCATAGAAAAGTTTCAAGAAAGAACAGGGCTTCCCTGGTGGCGCAGTGGTTGAGAATCTGCCTGCTAATGCAGGGGACACGGGTTTGAGCCCTGGTCTGGGAAGATCCCACATGCCGCGGAGCAACTGGGCCCGTGAGCCACAACTACTGAGCCTGCGCGTCTGGAGCCTGTGCTCCGCGACAAGAGAGGCCGCGATAGTGAGAGGCCCGCGCACCGCGATGAGGAGTGGCCCCCACTTGCCGCAACTAGAGAAAGCCCTCGCACAGAAACGAAGACCCAAATAAATAAATAAATAATAATTAAAGGTGCTAATACTTTAAAAAAAAAGAAAAAAAGAAGAACATCCCCACACTTTACTTAGATTCATTTATTGATAATGTTCTATTCCATTTGGTTTATAATATTCTCTCTCTCTTTCGCTCTCTCCTCTCCCTCCGTCCTCCCTTTTTCTCTCTCTCCCATCTGAGGGTAAGTTATACTCGTCATGGCCCTTTATCCTTAAATACTTCTGTGTATATTTCCGAAGAGCAGGGATATTTTTTTACATAATCACAGTAAGTTACCAACTTCAGTACATTTAACATGGTTGCCTACTTTAATCGACTGTTTGTATTTCGATCCTATCAATTGACCAAATTATGTCTTTTATAGCATTTCCCCCTCCCTTTCCCCCAGTATAGATATCCATATTGAATTTCGTCATCATATTTCCATAGCCTCCTTTACTTTGGGACATTTCCACAGTTAGGACAATTTACATTTTTGAATAATACAATACCCCAATTAAAAAAATAGAATATTCCTCATTTTGGGTTTGTCTGATGTCTTTCTCATGATTAGATTCATGATCAGATTCGGTTACTGACTCCTGGCTGGAATCCGTCATAGGTGTGTTGTGTTTATCTCAGGATCTGGAGGTGCATGGTGTCCCTCGTTGGTGACATTCATTTCAATCACCTGTCAAGGTGTTGTCTGATTTTTCCATTGTGTCTTTACTGTTCTTTTTTTCCTCCTTGAAGTCTGTTAAGAGACACTTTAAGACCCTGCAAATATCCTGCTCCTCATCAAAATGTCCCCCTAGATTTAGCATCCACAGGTGACTCTTGCTTGACTGATTCAGTCTTTACCATGAAGGTTGTGAACTGGTTTTCCATTGCCAGCACTCCCTTCACATTTACCATTCTGGGCTGTGTAAGCCTTTCCTGCAGGAGGCCCTAGTGATGGTGCTTGTCTAACCCCACTGCTGTCATGCCTGGACCTTACCCTGTGCCTGCACTGGTCATCGGTCACCCACACTCTCACTGGAGCCTCCCCCCTTGGCAGGTATGTCATCCAGAGTTGAAAGACCTGCGGGAGTCTCCTCCATCCTTCAAGGACAGAGCTAGAGTCAGGAAGAGGCCTATTCAGGGCCTGGATTATAATGTTAGAAAGTCCTTCCTTCTGTTGAGCCACAGTCTCTCTCCCTGAGATTTTGAGGGTCTCATTTCTATTCTACCATCAGGAGTGACCAAAAATAAATCTTACCTCTTACATACATTATGACAGTCATGATCTAATGTGGCCCTCACTTCAATCTGGTGGGGTAGTATGTGCAGAGGACGGGAAGGTGGTGAGTGGGGTGACATTTACCAAGCACTGTCTATGTCCCAGACACAGTTGGGGGTGTTAGGTATGTGAACTTGGATTTTACAAGAACCCTCTGAAGTGTGCACTATTCCTGTGAAGCTCCAACAGTGCAGGGGTGGTTGTCCATTTTGTGTAACCAGTATCCCCAATACCTACAATAATTAGGTGCTCACTACATATTTGTCAAATGAAAAAATGACCTTTACAGATGAGGAAACAGGCCTCAGAAAGGTTATGTAGCTTGCGCTCAGCCAAAGAGCTGTCGCATGGCAGAGCTGAGCTTCCAGCCCAGGTAGGATGACTCGAGAGCTCTTATTCTTCATCATTCTATGATAAAATTTATTTTTGGAAGATAGTTGAGAGGAAGAATGTTTTCAAAGTGTTGCTATAGGTTGAAAGGTATAGTTTAAAAATGTTGGCAGTGACTCAACATGTGAAGACCATGGTTGATGTGTGTGACACCCAGAGTCTGCCACCTGGGGTGTCCCATGAACCAAACAGAGCAAGAACTGTGTCCTGCCAGCCTTCCTGGGTCACCTTCCTTCAGGGTATTTGGGGAGGGGGCTTGTCTTACATTCACTTATTGGTCAGTGTCAGTGTGAGCTGCACCCACATCTCCCATCTAACTGCTCCCTACCACAGCTCCTAGCACCTGGGGATGTTGTCTTCTCTGGGCTGCTGCACCTCGGCTGCCTCACCTGTTCTTTCTTCAGCTCATGGCACCATGGCATATGGGAAGGCCTGGGGTAACCAATGGAGGGTCTGCAGGTATGGAGGCCACTTTCAATGGAAGAGCGTCTCTCTTAGGTCCTTCAGCTATCTCTGCCACAGGCATGGCTGCCTCTCTCTGACTAGCTGGTTTCTCCTGGGGTCTCTCAGCCAGCTGCCCTGTTGCCAGACCTCTTCTGCACACTGGACCCTTCCCTTCCTCCCTCTCCTCAGGGCCCAGACTTCAAGGGCACCCTCTGAAAGCTCCAAATGCATAGTGTAGACTACTAGACCTCCCAACCTCCTCTTCATAGGAGAGTGTAGCCCATCTACAGAGTACAATTACTGAGCTCTTTAAAATGACCATTCACCCCTGATCTCCCCAACAAAGAACTAGCAGGCTTGTGTTTTAAAATGTAGGTTTTATTATTATTCAGGTATGGTGAGGCCAACAAATCAGGAGATGATTGCCATTGAAAGGATAGTTCGTTACAGTTCCTCAGAGGAGGGGGCACGCTGCACCATGGGGGCCACATGGGGAAGCACCGGGGTCAGTCAGGAGGCAGGGGGAGGGATGGGAAAGCATGGGCAAGAGCCTTTACTGTGGTTTCCTCAGAAAAGAACAGGCAAGGCAAGGTAAGCGGGTTTAGGATTGGCTAGTTTGAATAATTTCAGCAGGCTCTGGAGTGCAGGGGCTATGTGAAGTCATGTGGTACCTGGCCCTGGGGTTTTCAGTGCAGCAGAATGTTGGCTGAGTGTGAGTGCTCAGTAGTGAAGGTGGTAGGGGTGTGGGCTCTGGATTGGTTGGTTTGCATATGAAAGGTGCAGTTGCAGGTGAGTCCTTTATATCTCTAGGAATTGGTTAGCCCTGGGCGGGGCAGCCCCTCCAAAGTGAGCAAAGCCCCAGATATCAAAACATCAAAATATTGAAAATAAAAAGGCATGATTAATACAGCTTGGAATTAGATTTTTTTAAAAAGGTTGAACCAGATCAGATTTATAGCCTGGGCTCTCTTTTCCATGGACGAAGCAAACCAAGGGTCTTTTTGTGTCTTTCATGATGTGCTCATGGGGCTCTGAGGTGTGCCACCGGTCCAGGATAGGGTCTAAGGCAAGGCTCTTGGAGTCTGGCTCTGTCTGTTATTTGTGTGAAATCAGACAAGTGAAATGCCTTTCCGAGTCCCAATCTCCTCATCTGTAAGGTGGATTGAACTAATACCAGTACCTACCCCACAGGGCTAGTGTCAGTTTTTTTTTTATAAATTTATTTCTTTATGTATTTATTTATGGTTGTGTTGGGTCTTCCTTGCTGCACGTGGGCTTTCTCTAGTTGTGGTGAGTGGGGGCTACTCTTCGTTGTGGTGCGCAGGCTTCTCCTTGCAGTGGCTTCTCTTGTTGCGGAGCACGGGCTCTAGGCACACGGGCTTCAGTAGTTATGGCACATGGGCTCAGTAGTTGTGGCTCGCGGGCTCTAGAGCACAGGCTCAGTAGTTGTGGCACACAGGCTTAGTTGCTCCACGGCATGTGGGATCTTCCTGGACCAGGGCTCGAACCCGTGTCCCCTGCATTGGCAGGTGGATTCGTAACCACTGCGCCACCAGGGAAGCCCTAGTGTCAGTTTACCCACTGTGGCAGTTTAACTGCTGAGTGTATATTAGACACTCTATACATGTAGAGTGTCTAATATACACTCAGTCAGGAGGCAGGTAGCTCTTAGTAGAATGTAAGTTCCATGAGGGCAGGCTCGGTGTTTTGTCTGATATGCAAAATAAGTATTTGTTGAATGAATAAATTATAAAATTTAAAAAGAGTTTTTATGCTTTGTTTTTAAATTTAATTTTTGAGTTAGTAAAAAAATTTAAGGAGTTATAAAAGCAGACTCTATTTTAAAAAATGCAGCAATAGTTCTCCCTTTGTTCCCGCATCTGCGCAATTCTCATCTTTCTCCCATAGGTAACCATTGTTCTTTGTTTCTTCTGTATCACTCATATTATTGGTTAATCACCAGTATAAATTCTGACTTTCCTCTTTTTTACATAATAGGTAGTATATTTATTTATTAAAATAGATTTTTTTGTATTGTGGTAAAATACACACAACAATTACCATCTTAACCATTTTTAAGTGTATATAGTTTAGTGGCATTAAATACATTCGCATTGTTTTATAACCATCACTACCATCCATCCCTGTAACTCTTTTCATCTGTAAAACTGAAGCTCTATACCTATTAAACAATAAGTCCCCATTGTCCCCTCCCACCAGCCTCTGGCAAACACCATTACACTTTCTATCTATCTGACCACTCTAAGTAATAGGTAGTATATTATACACACTTTTTTGAACTTTGGTTTTTTACTTAACAATGCATCTTTAAAAAAAAATCAATATTTTAAAAATTGAAGTATAGTTGATTTATAATGTTGTGTTAATTTCTGCTGTACAGCAAAGTGATTCGGTTATACATATATACATTCTCTTTTTTCCAATATTCTTTTCCATCATGGTTTATCACAGGATATTGAATATAGTTCTCTGTGCTATACAGTAGGACCTTGTTGTTTATCTATTCTCTCTATACAAGCTTACATCTGCTAACCCCAACCTCCCACTCTACCCATCCCCCAACCCCCTCTGCCTTGGCAACCACCAGTCTATTCTCTATGTTCCTGATTCTGTTTCTGTTTCATAGATAGACTCATTTGTGTCATAGTTTAGACTCCACAATAAGTGATATCATATGGTATTTGTCTTTCTCTTTCTCTTTTTTTACTTACTTCACTTAGTATGATAGTCTCTAGTTGCATCCATGTTGCTGCAAATGGCATTATGTCATTCTTTTTTATGACTGAGTAGTATTCCATTGTATACTTGTACCAAATCTTCTTTATCCATTCATCTGTTGATGGACATTTAGGTTGTTTCCATGTCTTGGTTATTGTGAATAGTGCTGCTATGAACATAGGGATGCATGTATCTTTTTGAAATATAGTTTTGTCTGGATATATGCCCAGGAGTGGGATTGCTGGATCATATGGTAATTCTATTTTTAGTTTTCTGAGGAACCTCCATACTGTTTTCCACAGTGGCTGTACCAAATTACATTCCCACCAACAGTACAGGAGGGGTCCCTTTTCTGCATACCCTCTCCAGAATTTGTTACTTGTAGACTTTTTAATGATGGCCATTCTGACCAGTGTGAGGTGGTACCTCATTGTAGTTTTGATTTGCATTTCTCTAATAATTAGCAATGTTGAGCATCTTTTCATGTGCCCATTGGCCATTTGTATGTCTTCTTTGGAGAAATGTCTATTTAGGTCTTCTGCCCATTTTTCAATTAGTTTTTTTTTTGTTGAGATGTATGAGCTGTTTGTATATTTTGGAAATGACCTTGTTGGTCACATCGTTTGCAAATATTTTCTCCTATTCTGTAGGTTGTCTTTTCATTTTGTTTGTGGTTTCCTTTGCTGTGGAAAAGCTTGTGAGTTTGATTAGGTCCATTTGTTTATTTTTGTTTTTATTTCTATTGCCTTGGGAGACTGACCTAAGAAAACATTGGTAAGGTTTATGTCAGAGAAAATTTTGCGTATGATCTCTTGTAGTAGTTTTATGGTGTCATGTCTTATGTTTAAGTCTTTAAGCCATTTTGAGTTTATTTTTGTGTAAGGTGAGAGGGTGTGTTCTAACTTCATTGATTTACATGTGGCTGTCCAACTTTCCCTGCACCACTTGCTGAAGAGACTTTTTCCCATTGTATAGTCTCGCCTCCTTTGTTGAAGATTAATTGACCATAGGTATGTGGGTTTATTTCTGGGCTCACTATTCTGTTCCATTGATCCATACGCCTAACAATGTATGTTGAAGATTTTCCATACATTATAAATTTACAATGTAACATTTCCATTATTTTTACAGCTGTATAGTATTCTGTTGTATGTCTATACTTAACTTACCCGTTTTCTATGATGGACATTTGGGTTGCCTGTTGTGTTTTGATCTTACAGTGATGTAAAATGTCCAGATGTTTCATTTTTAAATTTTAATTAATTATTAAAATTTTTATTGGAGTATAGTTTATTTACAATGTTGTGTTAGTTTCAGGTGTACAGCAAAGTGAATCAGTTATACATATACATATATCCACTCTTTTTTAGATTCTTTTCCCATGTATGGCCCGATGTTTTAAAATAAAATTGTTTAGATTTCTTTGTGCTTTGTTAAAATCAACTTACTTGGCCACCTTAATTCGAACGCTCCCACTTAAGGCTTAGACTTGGCGGTCACCACCTCCCATTTCTGATAGGACAGCAACCTCCTGGATGATGAATTTGGGAACCAGCTCTTCCATGAGGAAGAATGTGTGCCTTGTCAACATGGAAGCAGCTTTGACCTTGCACTCCCTCCCCCGTGCTAATTCCTGACCTGGCTTTCTGTCTTTGGGATGGCAGCAGCTCTTTCGGACCCCACACTTCTCTTGCCCTCACATTCCAGTGGCTTGGGAACACAGCACAGCCAAGAGGGATGACCAGGTCTGGGGAGGCTGGGCAGCGCATTTTTCTAACAGTAGGCTGCCGAGGCCCACAGGGTTTCCTTCCAGCCCACCAGGCTCCACACACACTCAGAGCTCGCTCCCAGGCAGCCCGTGCAGAACCCCCCCCCCCCCCCAGGCCCGTCCTTGCCTCATTTGACTGCTACTGAATCCTGCCTGCCACACTGGGCCACTGGTTGGTACCCACCGTGTGCAGCATCCCTGATGTGCAGAAGGCCGGGGCGCCCTAGGGTCTGTGTCTTAGCCTTGGTCTCTGGATAGAATGGGTCTCCTCAAGGGTCTGGACCCTCCCAGGTCCGAGCCCCCTGAATAACACCACATCTTCTCCGTCCTCCGTGAAATGAATGAATGAAAAGTGGCCGTCAGGGTTTCCGATCGCGGTCAAGCCTCAGATCCGTCCCGCTTCCCTCCCTCCTCCTGCCTCCCTCCTCCTCCCCGCAGTTCGGCGGGGCTGCCGACACAGGGGAGGCTCTGCCTCTCTCGGACTCGGGAGCGTGAGCCCACAGCCTGCTCCTTAGGCTTAGGGATAGGCATCCTGCTTCCAGCCTTACCTCCTAGCGGAGTGGAGGCCTATGAAGCCGCTCAGGCCCTCGGAGGGACTGACCTCAGGGCCTATGCAGGGGTGGCAAGTGGGGGTATTTCATGGCCCAGAAAGACGTTTAAGGGAGGAAATAAGCAATCCTGCTGGCCGCGGTTCCTCCCGCCCGGAGGTGCCTGGGCTGGCAGGGGTGGGGCCGGCGCTTCCTCTTGCATTTCCTCCCATTGTTCCCGCCCCGCTTCCGGGAATTCTCCCTGACGGCGGCCTGGGCGGGCGGGATGCCGGCGAGGGAGGAGAGCCGGCTGCGCTCTGCGCCCTGACCCGCCGCGCTCTGACCGCAGCCTCCAGGGTCCGGAACCGGGGGCCCGCCGGCAAACTAGCTGTCTGCACCGCCAGGTCTGCCATCCCTCCGCTCCCCTGCCGGCCCTGCCTCCCGCCGCCCCAGGCTGAAGCCTCAGAATTGCCAGGAATTGCCGCTGGGAATCTGGGGGCCAAGTCTGTCAACCAACAAATAATGCAGGAGGCTGCAAATAAGAAAACAGTTTCTTTGGGATTTTAAGAATTGCAATTCGGGAGACGCAAATTCGGGTACCTGTGAAAGTATTGGGAGAAAGAGGGGCTTATAAAGACAAAAAGCCAGGAGGTTGTTAAAAGTTGCCTGGCGAGAATTGTGATAGGATCTGAAAGTATTTGTGCTTAAAGAATCACAGGTTGTTTTAGGGTAGGGGTCTGTAAGTAGATAGACTCTCCTGAGTTATTTTAGGGAAAGGGTCCGATAAATATCTGGAGTTTCGGGCAGGTGTTCTGGATGACTTCATCAGGTCAAAAGGTCAGATTCCATCCAGGCTGAGACATATATAAGTCACACTTCATTAATGGCCTCCCAGCTCCATTTTATAGAGCTCTCTTACGAATACCGACTCTATTTTGATTTTCCTTTCACAAGTTCTAGGGCAGGATCCACCATCAACCTGCTCAAGCAAGTCCCTCCGTTCTGCTGCCCCAGTTTCACAGTGTCGCATTGTTACCCAGAAACTGGGTTTGCCTCTTGGTGGGTGTCGAGCCAAAAGACACAACCAAGTCAAAGACCGGGAGAAGGAAGGATTTATTACTTGCAACAAGTAAGGAGAACTTTGGGGACCCTTCCCAAAGCGGTGTCTCCCCGGAACAGCAAAATTGGGGAAGTTTTAAGCTATGGGTATATGCATATTCGAGAAGGGGCTTGGGCAGTAGGCAGAGTCCAAGCTTTAGTTGACTGAAGGCATGAAGGTCAGAAAGGGTCAACGTCGCCATCTCTTAGATTCCAGCTGATCTGGTGGTTGAGTGCCTCAGGGGGGATTTAAATTCTGAACAAACAGCTCAAGAAAGTGCTTTAGGCTAGTCTTTGCCATTTAAATAGAACTGGGAGTCTTCACAACTGGTTTGTTATCTTTGCTATTGTTACTTTTGCCTTGATAAGTTTGTCCTTTCTGTTCTCTTAAGATCATTACTGAGATCTATTCAAGGACTAGCACTGTGGCCAGGATTAGATCACAAAATGGTTTAGGCCAAAAATGGCTTCTCTTATGTCAAGGAGGCCATGCCTGCTTCTCTTTCTTTGGGGACCCCCTACCCCATCTGCTTACAGCATGGATTCAGGGGTTCTCTGCACCTACTGTCTGGTTTTTTTGACGTTGCCCAGGTCCTAAGGACACTTCAGTCAACACACTGGTGACAGGGGCCTTCCTCTCGCTGGCTCTGGGATGGAGACTCTCCAGGAGGCCCAGTTTAGTGAGCTACGGTACAAGCCTGCTCTGTTCTGCAAAGGACTATAACACAAACCAGTCCAAATTCTAGAAAATTCGATTCCTAGCATCATGAGGGGTGTTAGAACCCTGGAATGAATATTAGCAAACATCTCTCCCTTTAGTCCTATTAAAAAACAAAATTCAACTAAGTAAATTTGAAGATCTAATTGGTTTTTTATTCAATGAGTTATGAATCTGGCAGCGTCCCATCTAGCAACTAGAAAGGCACTCCAAGGGGTTGTGCAAAATGGAAGATTTTATAGGCAGAAGGAGGGTGGGGCAAGAAGGTATTAACAAAAGAATATGAAGGGTTATTTTTAAGTCAGGACATCAACTTTTTTGGGTGGGGAATGGCAAGGGTTTATCATGCAGATTGCCTCCTCTTCTTCTGGGTGGGGTGGGAGTGGGGTGGAGATGGCCCACACGACAGATTACCTTTCTAGTGCTTGACCAGACCATTCTAGACTGGCCTATTAAGATTACATTTCTGGGAAAGGTTGAAACTGCGATTAGACCCGGTATTAAATCTAGGTTTGGTATTGGCCTCGGCCTGCAGCAGCTTGAAGCAGGATTTTGGTTCCCCAGCCAGAGATTGAAGTCAGGCCGTGGCGGTGAGAGCGCTGAATCCTAGCCACTAGACCACCAGGGACAGTGGCTAGTGACAAGGCCCTGGCCCGTTGGCTTTGTAGAAATGAATTTCCACGAAGAGGCAGACAGTAGTGAAATAAGCGAAGTGTTTATTAGGAGGAAAAAGAGTACGTGTGAATAGACTCACAGGGGCGGGCTCAGAGAGAGAGTCACGCCCTCGTGGTAGTTTGAATCACTTTTATGGGGAATTTCGTCCAGGTTTCCTCTGGCCAATCATCTTGCTTTGCCCAGCTCTGTGTCCGTACTTGGTTTAACTAAGGGTCCTCCTCTGTGGGTGTGCGCATCTCTCAGCCAAGTTGGATTCTAGTGAAGAGGCCTATACGTAGGTTGACATCTCCTACTATGGGGTGGCGCCCCTCCCTTTTTGACCCCTGAGGAGCCTTTCTGCGCTTGTGTAGTCAGGAAGGCCTCCTTGACCTAGAGAATGAGAAAAATGTGGTCTCTTTGTCTCTTATCTGGGCAGGGCTCAGCTCCTCTCTGCCCCTGCCATTACTGTTATCTTAAAGTGTCCACGGGAGGCAAAGTCCAGCTATTTACCCTGTTTCTGTTATTTCTATCTGGAAGTGTAAAGAGGAGGCTGGTTGTAAATGTCTAACCTGGAGCCCATCTATCTCCTGCCTCACACCTTTTGGCAATTGTGAATAATGCTGTTATGAACTTGGGTGTACAAATATCTCTTTATGAGTCCCTGATTTCAATTCTTTTGGGTATTTACCCAGAAGTGGAATTGCCAAATCATATGGTAATTCTATATTTATTTATTAAAAGCTTTGTAGTGTTTTTTTTTTAAAATTTTATTTATTTTTGGCTGTGTTGGGTCTTCGTTGCTGCGTGTGGGCTTTCTCTAGTTGTGGTGAGTGGGGGCTACTCTTCGTTGCAGTGCGCGGGCTCTAGGCGCGGGCTTCAGTAGTTGCAGCATGTGGGCTCAGGAGTTGCAGTGTGTGGGCTCAGTAGCTGTGGCTCATGGGCTTAGTTGCTCCGCAGCATGTGGGATCTTCCCGGACCAGGGCTCGAACCCATGTCCCCTGCATTGGCAGGCAGATTCTTAACCACTGCACCACCAGGGAAGTCCTGGTAATTCTATATTTAATTTTTTTGAGGAACCGCCATGCTGTTTTCCATTCCAACCAATGGTGTGCAAGGGTTTCAATTTCTCAACATTCTCGTGAGCATTTGTTGTTTTCTGTTTTCTGATGGTAGTAATGGATGTGAAGTGGTACCTCATTGTGAGCAGCCAGTTTTAATAATCAGCCCATTAGGTCAAGATGGAAGTTTTATTTCATCAGTAATAAAAACTCATATTCAAATCAGTTGTTATAGAGACCAGAAAAAGGAAGGTCCCAGATAATAGGTGTGCTATTTATCCGTCGGAAAAACAAAAAATTAACAACCAAATGATGAGAGTACACCTGTGGCTGGTCATTGTTTGTGTCCTGGCAGTAACGTGCAGGAAGCACACCCAAGTCTGATGTAGGCACTGGGCAACAGTTCTGGTTGACACAGGCCACTCGCTGCCCTGATTTCCTACCGCTGCTCAGGAGGCAGTTTGCTCACTTTTTAGCTTAGGGATACAAACTTTTTCCTTGGCACTCTTTGAAGGGTACCTTCACTGAACATCAGGTGGTGACCTTCTCTTTCCTAAGAGCCCATCCATCTATGGGCCCCCTCCCCTCAGTCAGAGATGCGGCCTCAGGTGTGTGTGGGGTGATAGTCTCTTGGGAGTGGGGCATGCCTCCCCTGCCCCAATTTTCCTTTCTCCCTGTCCCTGAAGATAGGAAGGTCTGTGTGTTTTTCATTTATCGTCATTGCTGGCTGAGCTCTGGGAAAGCAGTGTAGATGGTCTGTGTAGCTGTGGGTCAGGAGAGCTGCTGAGGCAGAGGAGGATACAGATGCAGTGGCGGCGAAACTGCCCCTGCTTTCAGGAGATGCTGCTCTGGTGCACTGTTCAGGTCTGATGGGCAAAACAACCCAGGCAGATGGGGTGGCAGGGCTGGGCCTCTGGGGGGGGGCGGGGCAGAAGGGGTCAAAGTTGACCTTGGGGGAAAGTGGCTCTTGTCCTTCTCGTGCAGGGAGAGGGGCCTGGTCTTCCAGGGATGGTGATGGGGTAACTGGGGGCAGGGCTTCTGGGGGAGCCTTGAAGGGTCCTAGGCATCCTAGGTTCAGTTGGTCTGTGGGGTGTCTGTGAGGTGGCCGTGGTGAAGGGTATACGGGAGAGGAACTGGGCACATTTGGCTGCTTTTCTACAGTCTACTTTTCTCTCCTCTCAGGTTCCTGGGGGAGGCCAACGTCCCACTCCGGGAGGTCCTTGCCACCCCCAGTCTGTCTGCCAGCTTCAATGCCCCGCTGCTGGACACCAAGAAGCAGCCCACAGGGGTAAGTGTCCACCGGCCTCTGCATCTGGCCGGTTTCTGTCTGAGGCTTTGCCCTCCTGACCCCAGTGGTGTGTCAGAGTCCAACCCCCAGCAACCAGGCCCGGCCCGCCCTGGCCGGAGCTCGGTGTACCCGGGAGGGGCTCACGGGTGGAAGGGATGTGAGGGGAAGAGGAGGGACCTGGCCCCATCCGCAGGGCTCAAGTCAGCCTTGCCTCACAGCAGCTGCCTGCCCCTGGGTCACCTCCCGGGATTGGTTTTTCACTGGAAACCCAAGGTCTTCCCAAGCTTCTTGGCAGCCTTGGTTATGGCGCCTCGACCTCCCTGGTAGCCCTTCCTCACCATCCAAGCGCCTTCTCCAGATCCGGAATATCTGAGTGATCTGGGTCACAGATCACAAGGGAAGGGGAACAGACACCCCCCTCCCCTGCCCACCAGGACCTGTCAGACCCCCTTCCCTTCCTCCGTAGTCCTTCCTGCTCCTCCGCCAGCCTTCCCAGGGCTCTCCCAGTCCTCCCAGACAATTCCCAGCCCTCATCTCTGGCCTCCCGTTATTTTTAGTGAGCTAAATATACCCTGCGGGGTTCTTTCTTCACGGTCAGTAGAATTGCTGACCTTCCCTCTGGGTCAGCCCCACCTCCCAGGATGCAGTGCGGGAACTAACAGTCTGGAAGTGCTTCCTCCCAGTGGGGCCCTGGGGAGTCTCTCAGACAGAGTGTGGCTACCTTGCCCGGTGGGGTGTGTGCACGTGCGTGTGCGTGCGTGTGTGTGTGTGTGAGGCTTGGGGCTCTTGGCTGGCTTGGTGAGTCAGGAAGTGGCCAGTCTGGGCTAAGCTCTGAATGGAACCACTGCTGGGAACTGGGAGCTGGAGAAAGAGAGTGAGTGACTGAAGTCACTCAGTGAATCGGCGTCCAGACTGGGACACGAATCGGGGGGCACATGTCCTGAGCTCTCAGTCGTGGAAGGGACTTGAATGGACTCCTGGTTCACTGCCCTTCTGATGCTGGCATTTTCTCCTAAGGTGCCTTAGGCCAGTGATGGCTGGGATGCTTCCTTGGTGGGGAAATGCCACTTCCCAGAGCATTCATCCCTTTCTCAGACAGTGCTCACTGGTAGAACGTTCTGGTTCAGCGCAGGGTTCGCTGAGCCCGTCTCCATCACCTCCTGCATCGCTTTTGTCCTCCCTTGGAGCCCTTCAGTCTGCTAATGTTCCCTGTAGTCGGGAAGGGCTCCGGGACTGCTGAGCTGCCCTTCTAGGGATCCTGAAGGGGGCCAGAGCTGGCTCCTCTGAGACGCAGAGCACGAATGGGGGAGTGGCAGGCGTCGAGGCAGCTGGGGAAAGAGGTATTTTGAGTCAGGGGACCTGCCTGGTGCTTCTCCACGGCGTCTCAGGGACAGCGCTGCCTACTTTGCTGAGTGTCGGGCCCCCAGTGCCTCCAACCGGGGTTTCTCGCTTCCGGGCTGGGCCGCTCAGCCATCTCCTCACTCGCGCCCTCTCTGCATCTGCGATGCTGGTGTTTCCTGCCAGTCCTCCTGCACCTGCTCCCCTCCAAGCTCAAAGGCGCACCCAGCCCCTGAGCCACCTGACCATGGGGCCGAGCCCGGCTGTGACTCCCTGCATGCAGCACCTCTCCTCCTCTCGCTCTGTGTTCCCGCGCTCTGTCTGCACTTCCCGTGCGCCAGCTGGGAGCTGGCTGCCTTCTCCTCCCTGGGCTGGGACCCCTGGCTGTCTGCAGAGCTTGCCACTCTGTCACACACCACGTCTCCAGGAAGGGGCTGTGAGAGCCACAAGGTGATGGGTGGGCGCTGAGCACGGGCTCCGGGAGCTGCGGTAAACTAGCTTCCTGGACCCACCTCCAACGTGTGTGTGGAGGCTTCTCCACACCAACCAACGGTGCTCCGGACACCAGCTGGGTGGCCTGCGATTCAACTCGATCCTGACACTATCTGCCTGGCCATAGCATCAGATCCCACAGGTTAAATGCTCAGTCCTGCCCCCCACCCCCCTTCAGGTACCAGTCACAAGCCCAGGCTGTTACCTGTGCTTCTGACCAACTGGCTATAAATCAGAGGTGCCCAGAGCCTCCTCCACAGGTTCAGTGAATTTGCTAGTGTGGCTCACAGAACTCAGAGAAACATTTTACTTACTAGATTACCAGTTTATTTATTTTTTTATTTTTTAAAATTTATTTATTTTATTATTTTTGGCTGCGTTGGGTCTTCATTGCTGTGCACAGGTTTTCTCTAGTTGCGGCGAGCGGGGGCTACTCTTCGTTGCGGTGCGCGGGCTTCTCATTGCGGTGGCCTCTCCTGTTGCAGAGCACAAGCTCTAGGCGCGCGGGCTTCAGTAGTTGTGGCACACGGGCTTAGCTGCTCTGCGGCATGTGGGATCCTCCCGGACCAGGGCTCGAACCCGTGTCCCCTGCATTGGCAGGCAGATTCTTAACCACTGCAGCACCAGGGAAGCCCTACCAGTTTATTATAAAAGGGTATAACTCAGGAATAGCCAGACAGAAGAGACGCACAGGCAAGGTATGGGGAAGAGGCACAGAGCTTCCATGCCCTCTCCAGGAGCACAGCTCTCTCCAGTCTCCAACACAGAAGCTCTCTGAAACACAGCCTTTTGGGTTTTTATGGAGGCTTCGTGACTTAAGCGTGATTGATTAAATCATTGACCATCAGTGACTGATTCAACCTCCAGCCCCTCTTCCATCCCTGGAGATTGGGGGTGGGACTGAAGTTACAACCCTCTGTTCGCACAGTTGGTCCTCCCGGCAACCAGCCCCATCCTTAGGCGGGGTCCCAAAGTCACTCCATTAACATAACAAGAGACCACCTTTGTCACTCTCAGCACTTAAGAAATTCCAAGAGTTTTGGAAGCTGTGAGCCAGGAAATGTGGACAAAGACCAAATATATATGAAAAATATATTTTGGTCATCTCAATGACCAAATATATATGTCTTATAAATCACAATATAGCATGGGACCTCCTTCCCTGCAGCCCAGGAGGTAGCTCTGGCCTGTGCAGAGGGTCCAGGACCATCTTCTAGCCTCTGTGATAGTGCTGAGTCACACTGCAGCCCCAGGCAGGTCCCAAGGCCCTCTGAACTGGGGCTCCCCACCCGGGGCCTGGGGCTGGTTGCGCGGCAGTTGGGAGCACAGAGAGCTGGGGGTTTGCTCAGAAGGGACAGAGAGCCCTGTCAGCAGCTGTGGATTCTCACTGGCCCTTTACTGAGGCCGATTTCTGGGCTGAGTCCGATGGACAGAGCTTGCCAGGCATCCCCTGTTTGTTGTAGCTCGGATGACCTCAGAGGGCCAGAGGAACCTGCTGATGGTGTGAGGGGAGTGAAGTCAGGGCTTGTGGGATCCTTAGAAAACCCCAGAGGGACTGAGAGGAGGAGGAGGGGCCTCTGCAGGCTGGCCTGTGGGCTCCACCTGCCTGTCACGCGGTATTCTCACCCAAGTCCCTTCAGATGTGGCGTGCTGGGCTGTGTGCCCTGAGAAGATGCCAAAATTATCTAGATGCCTCTAGACTGAAGGGGAAGACACTACCCCTGTCCTGGGGGAGTCTCCAGGCCCACGAGGGTGCTGGACACACATGGAGGAAAGAAGCAACATACTCACAAATGTATTTTAAGAGCAGCTTGCTAATGAGGGTGTGGATGATACACCACGAAAACCATGACGGAATCTCCTCAGCCTTAAATACCAGAGTTAGGTCAGGAAGGGAAACCCACTGGGTGACAAAACATGTGAAACCCACTGGCGGGGTGGGTCGGGGAGGCAGGAGGGCCCTGTGTGTTTGGAGCAGGTGCCGAGGTGAGCAGACACAGCGCTTTGGTGAATCCCTGAGTTTCCTTCAGGTGGTCTGAAGATGCTACCGACCACCCCTGCCTCAGCTCAGGGCCACATCTTACCCTCTGCCGGCTGCTGGGTGTCGTCTGGGGGCAAGGTAAATAAGACCCAGGCACATGAAGTGTGTTGGGGGCAGTGTGGGTGGGCTGGTCCAGGGTTTGGTCCTGCTAAGCTCAGTGTTGGAGAGCAGTGGCCCAGGAAGGAGGCAGCAAGCAACGGGGCTGAACATGGCAGGGTGGGCGAAGGACCTGGGAGCTTGGCCCTATAACCTGTAGGAGGATCTGATGGCGTTGTCCTCTGTCTCTGCCTGTCCTGGTGTCCTGGTTTCCTGGGCCCTCTTAGCCTGGGGGCCACACAGGACCTTCCAAAATTCTGTGATATTGTTGACAGAATGGCAACATGGGTGAGTGAAGTTATCTGCTCCAGGACAGCGTGCTTTGATGGACACATGACTGACGGGCAGTGGCCTTGTGATAGGATGTATGCATGGTGGTGCTGGGGCTGAGGACCTGAGGGACAGGGCTGTCGGATGGAGCACCTTGATGTGGAGGGCCTTAAAGAGGGTCCTACCGGGGGCTATGGGCCAAAGTCATGGTCTAGGAGAATGTGGAGCTCACATACATCCCACAGAAAGAAAATCTCAGCTCTGGTTATGTCTGGAGAAGGAGACAGGCTATGAGATATGATGTCCCAGTGAGGATGGGAGGTCCTGACCCTGAGTGGGGCCCACAGACATGCCCCCTTTCCTTTAGATCTCAGTAGAGCTAGAGGCCTCCAGTATTAACCAGCTCTGGTCCTGAAGCAGTGGACCCTGGAGCCTGCCCCCTGCTGGCGAGATCTATTCTAGATCCTGGGTTCCAGATCCTCAGAAGCTGCCAGGGATGTTCCTGTTGTTTCCTTTTTTTTTCACACACACTGTATTTTATTTTTACAAGAGACAAATAAACTGGCACCAAGCATTGTAAATGGATGACCACAACAAAAGCAACAATGATTGCAATTACCAAACAGGAAACACACTCATACTATGTCATAATATTGACATTCAGGCCAGTAATCCTCCACTGTAACAGCTCCTTTACTTTGCAGTGAAAATTGACTTGTATATTTTTTGCCTTTGAGTCCTTGTGAGATTTTCTTTTTTCATTCAAACAGAAAGTCACAAAAATTATAATCATCCTCATCAGTTCACTCAGTCCCATGTAATTAATTTTTTTTTTCATCTTGATCTTTTGTTAGCACTTTTATGAATTCATCAGTTTTTCATTAGAGTTCTGAGAATGCTTATTCATTCAGTTCAGCAGTACAGTCAGTTACCAGAAACCTGTACTTGTCAGAGTCTTTTCCATGAATTCCTTGAAGATGAAACCCTTTTATAGGAACTTTTTTGCGAAAGCATCAGAGTACACCCAGAACTGTCTGTAAATGACAAAAGACTTAAAAATGACCACGGTTAAAGGTTTGATGAAAGTTCATAATAATGCAATTGACAAGGAAATTTAGTTACTTCTGAGATATACATTTTAAAGTAATAACTAGAATTATGACTTATAACATTATAAGATTTTTAGAAATTTTTAGAAATTTCATGTAATGTCTGAAACATTTATATTAACATATTTCCATACAAATAACCCAATGAAAGTTTAGTATTAGTTGTTTTTTTTTGTTTTGTTTTTTTATACTGCAGGTTCTTATTAGTCATCAATTTTATACACATCAGTGTATACATGTCAATCCCAATCACCCAATTCAGCACACCACCATCCCCACCCCACTGCGGTTTTCCCCCCTTTGTGTCCATACGTTTGTTCTCTACATCTGTGTCTCAACTTCTGCCCTGCAAACCTGTTCATCTGTACCATTTTTCTAGGTTCCACATACATGCATTAATATACGATATTTGTTTTTCTCTTTCTGACTTACTTCACTCTGTATGACAGTCTCTAGATCCATCCATGTCCCAACAAATGACTCAATTTCGTTCTTTTTTATGGCTGAGTAATATTCCATTGTATACATGTACCACAACTTCTTTATCCATTTGTCTGTCGATGGGCATTTAGGTTGCTTCCATGACCTGGCTATTGTAAATAGGGCTGCAATGAACATTGGGGTGCATGTGTCTTTTTGAATTATGGTTTTCTCTGGGTATATGCCCAGTAGTGGGATTGCTGGATCATATGGTAATTCTATTTTTAGTTTTTTAAGGAACCTTCATACTGTTCTCCATAGTGGCTGTATCAATTTACATTCCCACCAACAGTGCAAGAGGGTTCCCTTTTCTCCACACCCTCTCCAGCATTTGTTGTTTGTAGATTTTCTGATGATGCCCATTCTAACTGGTGTGAGGTGATACCTCATTGTAGTTTTGATTTGCACTTCTCTAATAATTAGTGATGCTGAGCAGCTTTTCATGTGCTTCTTGGCCATCTGTGTGTCTTCTTTGGAGAAATGTCTATTTAGGTCTTCTGCCCATTTTTGGATTGGGTTGTTTGTTTCTTTAATATTGAGCTGCATGAACTGTTTATATATTTTGGAGATTAATCCTTTGTCCGTTGATTCGTTTGCAAATATTTTCTCCCATTCTGAGGGTTGTCTTTTCATTTTGTTTATGGTTTCCTTTGCTGTGCAAAAGCTTTGAAGTTTCATTAGGTCCCATTTGTTTATTTTTGTTTTTATTTCCATTACTCTAGGAGGTGGATCAAAAAAGATCTTGCTGTGATTTATGTCAAAGTGTGTTCTTCCTATGTTTTCCTCTAAGAGTTTTATAGTGTCCAGTCTTATATTTAGGTCTTGAATCCATTTTGAGTTTATTTTTGTGTATGGTGTTAGGGAGTATTCTAATTTCATTCTTTTACATGTAGCCGTCCAGGTTTCCCAGCACCACTTATTGAAGAGACTGTCTTTTCTCCATTGTATATCTTTGCCTCCTTTGTCGTAGATTAGTTGACCATAGGTTCGTGGGTTTATCTCTGGGCTTTCTATCTTGTTCCATTGATCTATATTTCTGTTTTTGTGCCAGTACCATATTGTCTTGATTACTGTAGCTTTGTAGTACAGTCTGAAGTCAGGGAGTCTGATTCCTCCAGCTCCATTTTTTTCCCTCAAGACTGCTTTGGCTATTCGGGGTCTTTTGTGTCTCCATACAAATTTTTTTTTCTTTTTAATTTATTTATTTATGGCTGTGTTGGGTCTTCGTTTCTGTTTGAGGGCTTTCTCTAGTTGTGGCAAGCAGGGGCCACTCTTCATCGCGGTGCGTGGGCCTCTCACTATCGCGGCCTCTCTTGTTGCGGAGCACAGGCTCCAGACGCGCAGGCTCAGTAGTTGTGGCTCACGGGCCCTGTTGCTCTGCGGCATGTGGGATCTTCCCAGACCAGGGCTCGAACCCGTGTCCCCTGCATTGGCAGGCAGACTCTCAACCACTGCGCCACCAGGGAAGCCCCCTCCATACAAATTTTAAGATGATTTGTTCTAGTTCCATAAAAAATACCATTGGTAATTTGATAGGGATTGCATTGAATCTGTAGATTGCTTTGGGTAGTATAGTCATTTTCACAATATTGATTCTTCCAATCCAAGAACATGGTATATGTCTCCATCTGTTGGTATCATCTTTAATTTCTTTCATCAGTGTCTTATAGTTTTTTGCATACAGGTCTTTTGTTTCCCTAGGTAGGTTTATTCCTAGGTATTTTATTCTTTTTGTTGCAATGGTAAATGGGAGTGTTTCCATAATTTCTCTTTCAGATGTTTCATCATTAGTGTATAGGAATGCAAGAGATTTCTGTGCATTAATTTTGTATCCTGCAACTTTACCAAATTCATTGATTAGCTCTAGTAGTTTTCTGGTGGCATTTTTAGGAATCTCTATGTATAGTATCATGTCATCCGCAAACAGTGACAGTTTTACTTCTTCTTTTCCAATTTGTATTCCTTTTATTTCTTTTTCTTCTCTGATTGCCGTGGCTAGGACTTCCAAAACTATGTTGAATAATAGTGGTGAGAGTGGACATCCTTGTCTCGTTCCTGATCTTAGAGGAAATGCTTTCAGTTTTTCACTATTGAGAATGATGTTTGCTGTGGGTTTGTCGTATATGGCCTTTATTATGTTGAGGTAGGTTCCCTCTATGCCCACTTTCTGGAGAGTTTTTATCAGAAATGGGTGCTGAATTTTGTCAAAAGCTTTTTCTGCATCTACTGAGATGATCATATGGTTTTTCTTCTTCAGTTTGTTAATATGGTGTATCACATTGATTGATTTGCGTATATTGAAGAATCCTTGCATCCCTGGGATAAATCCCACTTGACCGTGGTGTATGATCCTTTTAATGTGTTGTTGGATTCTGTTTGCTAGTATTTTGTTGAGGACTTTTGCATCTATATTCATCAGTGATATTGGTCTGTAATTTTCTTTTTTTGTAGTGTCTTTGTCTGGTTTTGGTATCAGGGTGATGGTGGCCTCATAGAATGAGTTTGGGAGTGTTCCTTCCTGTGCAGTTTTTGGAAGAGTTTGAGAAGGATGGGTGTTAGCTCTTCTCTAAATGTTTAATAGAATTCACCTGTGAAGCCATCTGGTCCTGGGCTTTTGTTTGTTGGAAGATTTTTAATCACAGTTTCAATTTCATTACTTGTGATTGGTCTGTTCATATTTTCTGTTTCTTCCTGGTTCAGTCTTGGAAGGTTATACCTTTCTAAGAATTTGTCCATTTCTTCCAGGTTTTCCATTTTATTGGCATAGAGTTGCTTGTAGTAGTCTCTTAAGATGCTTTGTATTTCTGCAGTGTCTGTTGTAACTTCTCCTTTTTCATTTCTGATTTTATTGATTTGAGTCTTCTCCCTCTTTTTCTTGATGAGTCTGGCTAATGGTTTATCAATTTTGTTTATCTTCTCAAAGAACAAGCTTTTAGTTTTATTGATCTTTGCTATTGTTTTCTTTGTTTCTATTTCATTTATTTCTGCTCTGATCTTTATGATTTCTTTCCTTCTCCTAACTTTGGGTTTTGTTTGTTCTTCTTTCTCTAGTTCCTTTAGGTGTAAGGTTAGATTGTTTATTTGAGATTTTTCTTGTTTCTTGAGGTAGGCTTGAATAGCTATAAACTTCCCTCTTAGAACTGCTTTTGCTGCATCCCATAGGTTTTGGATCGTCGTGCTTTCATTGTCATTTGTCTCTAGGTATTTTTTGATTTCTTCAGTGATCTCTTGGTTATTTAGTAACGTATTGTTTAGCCTCCATGTGTTTGTGTTTTTTACGTTTTTTTCCCTGTAATTGATTTCTAATCTCATAGTGTTGTGGTCAGAAAAGATGCTTGATATGATTTCAATTTTCTTAAATTTACTGAGGCTTGATTTGTGACCCAAGATATGATGTATCCTGGAGAATGTTCCATGCGCACGTGAGAAGAAAGTGTTATCTGCTGTTTTTGGATGGAATGTCCTATAAATATCATTTAAATCTATCTGGTCTAGTGTGTCATTTAAAGCCTCTGTTTCCGTATTTATTTTCATTTTGGATGATCTGTCCATTGGTGTAAGTGAGGTGTTAAAATCCCCCACTATTATTGTGTTACTGTCGATTTCCTCTTTTATGGCTGTTAACAGTTGCCTTATGTATTGAGGTGCTCCTATGTTGGGTGCATATATATTTATAATTGCTATATCTTCTTCTTGGATTGATCCGTTGATCATTATGTAGTGTCCTTCCTTGTCTCTTGTAATATTCTGTATTTTCAAGTCTATTTTATCTGATATGAGTATTGCTACTCCAGCTTTCTTTTGATTTCCATTTGCATGGAATATCTTTTTCCATCCCCTCACTTTCAGTCTGTATGTGTCCCTAGGTCTGAAGTGGGTCTCTTGTAGACAGCATATATATGGTCTTGTTTTTGTATCCATTCAGCAAGCCTGTGTCTTTTGGTTGGAGCATTTAATCCATTCACGTTTAAGGTAATTATCGATATGTATGTTCCTATGACCATTTTCTTAATTGTTTTGGGTTTGTTTTTGTAGGTCCTTTTCTTCTCTGTGTTTCCCACTTAGAGAAGTTCCTTTAGCATTTGTTGTAGAGCTGGTTTGGTGGTGCTGAATTCTCTTAGCTTTTGCTTGTCTGTAAAGCTTTTGATTTCTTCATTGAATCTGAATGAGATCCTTGCCAGGTAGAGTAATCTTGGTTGTAGGTTCTTCCCTTTCATCACTTTAAGTATATCATGCCACTCCCTTCTGGCTTGTAGAGTTTCTGCTGAGAAATCAGCTGTTAACCTTATGGGAGTTCCCTTGTATGTTATTTTTTGTTTTTCCCTTGTTGCTTTCAATAATTTTTCTTTGTCTTTAATTTTTGCCAGTTTGATTACTATGTGTCTCGGCGTGTTTCTCCTTGGGTTTATCCTGTATGGGACTTGCTGCGCTTCCTGGACTTGGGTGGCTATTTCCTTTCCCATGTTAGGGAAATTTTCGACTATAATCTCTTCAAATATTTTCTCTGGTCCTTTCTCTCTCTCTTCTCCTTCTGGGACCCCTATAATGAGAATGTTGTTGCGTTTAATGTTGTCCCAGAGGTGTCTTAGGCTGTCTTCATTTCTTTTCATTCTTTTTTCTTTATTCTGTTCCACAGCAGTGTATTCCACCATTCTGTCTTCCAGGTCACTTATCCATTCTTCTGCCTCAGTTATTCTGCTATTGATTCCTTCTAGTGTAGTTTTCATTTCAGTTACTGTATTGTTCATCTCTGTTTGTTTGTTCTTTAATTCTTCTAGGTCTGTGTTAAACATTTCTTGCATCTTCTCGATCTTTGCCTCCATTCTTTTTCCGAGGCCCTGGATCATCTTCACTATCATTATTCTGAATTCTTTTTCTGGAAGGTTGCCTATCTCCATTTCATTTAGTTGTTTTTCTGGGGTTTTATCTTGTTCCTTCATCTGGTACATAGCCCTCTGCCTTTTCATCTTGTCTATCTTTCTGTGAATGTGGTTTTTGTTCCACAGGCTGCAGGATTGTAGTTCTTCTTGCTTCTGCTGTCTGCCCTCTGGTGGATGAGGCTATCTAAGGGGCTTGATGGGGGGGACTGGTGGTGGGTAGAGCTGACTGTTGCTCTGGTGGGCAGAGCTCAGTAAAACTTTAATCCACTTGACTGTTGATGGGTGGGGCTGGGTTCCCTCCCTGTTGGTTGTTTTCCCTGAGGCAACCCAACACTGGAGCCTACCTGGGCTCTTTGGTGGGGCTAATGACAGACTCTGGGAGGGCTCACACCAAGGAGTACTTCCCAGAACTTCTGCTGTCAGTATCCTTGTCCCCACGGTGAGCCACAGCACCCCCACCCCCCGCCTCTGCAGGAGACCCTCCAACACTAGCAGGTAGGTCTGGTTCAGTCTCCCCTGGGAGTCACTGCTCCTTCCCCTGGGTCCTGATGAGCACGCTACTTTGTGTGTGCCCTCCAAGAGTGGAGTCTCTGTTTCCCCCAGTCCTGTTGAAGTCCTGCAATCAATTCCCACTAGGCTTCAAAGTCTGATTCTCTAGGAATTCCCCCTCTCATTGCCGGACACCCAGGTTGGGAAGCCTGATGTGGGGCTCAGAACCTTCATTCCAGTGGGTGGACTTCTGTGGTATAAGTGTGCGCCAGTCTGTGAGTCACCCACCCAGCAGTTATGGGATTTGATTTTATTGTGATTGCGCCCCCCCCCACCATCTCATTGTGGCTTCTCCTTTGTCTTTGGATGTGGGGTATATTTTTTGGTGAGTTCCAGTGTCTTCCTGTCGATGATTGTCCAGCAGCTAGTTGTGATTCTGGTGTTCTTGCAAGAGGGAGTGAGAGCACGTCCTTCTACTCCGCCATCTTGGTTCCTCTCTCCTGTTGTTTCTTTTTTTTTTTTTTTTTAAATTATTTATTTATTCATTTATGGCTGTGTTGGGTCTTCGCTTCTGTGCGAGGGCCTTCTCCAGTTGCGGCAAGTGGGGGCCACTCCTCATCGCGGTGCGCGGGCCTCTCACCGTCGCGGCCTCTCTTGTTGCGGAGCACAGGCTCCAGACGCGCAGGCTCAGTAGTTGTGGCTCACGGGCCTAGCTGCTCCGCGGCACGTGGGATCCTCCCAGACCAGGGCCCGAACCCGCGTCCCCTGCATTGGCAGGCAGACTCCCAACCACTGCGCCACCAGGGAAGCCCTCTCCTGTTGTTTCTTGATGGCCATGTAAATGGTGGAGCTGGCTCTGTCTTGGAAGTCTGTTCACATTCCTGGAGCCGCTGGCATGTTGCCAAACCTTCAGGAGGTTGGTTGGGGGGCTCTCGGTGTGGAGGGACCTGATGCTCAGGAAACTCCGGGGGTGGGGTGGGGTGGGGGGAGGGGTTACCTGGGTGGTCTTGGGATTCAGGGGCTGCTGTTCCTTCCTCAACCTCCACGCTAATGGCACCCAAGCCACGGCATGGAGCAGTTACACTCCCAGGGCTCCACTTCTGCACAGAGCACAGAGACGACATACCGGAAGCCCCCAGGTGGTGAAGGACGGGGGCTGGACAAGGTGAGCCCCAAGAAACAATAGGTGGTGTTCTTCAAGGGAATCTGGTCCCAGGGTCAGAGGACCTTAGCCACGAAGTGTTAGGGGACTTTATTTGTCTCTGCTGAGTGAGATTCCTGTGGTTATAGCAGAAGCAGATTTCTCAGATTTTTAAAACCTTCTATTTTAAAATAATTTAAGATTCAGCAAAAAGCTGCAAGAGTAGTTGAAAGAATATTTTGTCCTAAAGCATTTGATTCTATCTCCTGGCTCTTTACCCTGAATTTAGTGTGTATTTTCTCTGATTAAGGACTTTCTCCTACATAATAACCACAATGAAACCTTCAAAATGAGGAAACTAACACAGCTGTAGTTTGCTGGTAGTTGACACAGCACTACTATCGAACCCAGAGACCCTCATTCAAGTTTCTTCGGTATTATCAACAGTGCCTTTTATAACAAAAGGATCCAATTAAGGATCATGTGTTGTGTTAGTCGTTTTGTCTCTTTAGTCTCCTTTCCTCTGGGAGAATTCTTCAGTCTGACTTTTATAACCTTGTGACCTTGACACTTTGTGGAGTACAGGCCAGTTGTCCTGTAGAATGTCCCCCGTTTGGGTTAGCGTGATGGTTCCTCGTGATTAGATTTAGGTCATTAATCTTTAGCAGGAATAGAGCACAGTGATGTTGTGCTGCCCCCACTGTGTCCTAGGGTGGCACGACTTTGATTTGTTTCATTCCTGTGCGATTAACCTGGATCGTTTGATTAACTGGCATTTGCTAGGTTTCTCCACCAATCACGAATCCATTCCCTTTTCTAATGAGTAAGAATCAGGCGGGGGGAGGTATTTTGTGACTCTGTAAATACTTTGTTCCATATCCAATTTTTACCCAGCAGGTTTGACACCCATTGTTATTTCTTGGCTGGATATCGTTTTGATGGTTGCTAAATGGTGATATCTTAAATCACTTATTAATTTTTTCTGTGTTAATCATCTGGCATTCCACTGTAAGGAAAAGCGTCCTCCTGTTGTATTTATTCATTTATTTCTATATGGATTCATGTATTCCTATTTTATTCAATGGTTTAGTCTGTTACCATCATTATTTATTTTCAAGTTTAAGTTGTACCAGATTTGGCCTGTGGGAACCCTTGAAAGCAGGCTTCTGTGTCCTTTCGACATTTTTTTTTAATCATTTTCTGAGTACTTCCTTGTTTTCTGGCCCAAAAAGGTGTTCCAGGGTCACCTTCTACCTTCCCTGGCCTAACACTGGAATTAGTTATTGCTCCCAAGAGCTCAGATTGCCTTTTGATGAAGTGAAGGAAACTACAGCTTCCCAGGCCCACCTCAGACCTGGAGTCTCAGGGAGATGGGCGTGGCTGGGAGCGGGTCTGGTTATCTGGGGCCGCCTGAGAGGCTGTGGTCCGCGTTACAAGAGCTTAGGGTGCGGGGCGCGCTGGCTGCTCAAGTGGCGACACCTGGCGGTGCCTCAGGAACCTGCATGGCTGTTAGGACAATGCCTTGGATCTGGGACTTAAAGGGTCTCATTGACTTCCCGGGCCTCCTCCTAGGTCTTCTGGGCTGGGGAGCTGGCTTCAGCCTCCTTCCTCGGTGTTCTGAGCACCCGCCCATTCCACCCCCCTGACCCTGCCCTCCCTTAGCCCGGCTGCCCAAGCCCAGGCTCCAACCTGAAGGGTTCAAGCTGCAGAGCTGGGTACATTCAGGACCTTGAGCTCTTTCCATCTCAGGACCAGGATTCACTCCAGGAGTTTCCGGACATCCCTAATATTACTCAGGAGAGATAGATGTCTAGTGAATTATGCTGAGTCGCTCAGAAGATGCATCATTTACAGTTATGTTTATAAAGTGTTTATCAAAATTTGGAGAAATGCTTACTGTCTAATATTAAGTAAAAGACAAGCATTTGCTGTACAGCAGAGCTGTACGTTATTCATTTAAAAAGATTGGAGAGAGTTATATCAAAACGTGAATAGTGGTGGAATTATGGCAATTTGTTTTCTTTTACATTTTTCTTTAAGGTTTTTGTAATTTCCAAACTTTCTTACTTTGGAGTTTTTATTACTTTGATCGATTAAAAGGCTGCCCCAGGACATCTGCTGGACCTGTTGTATCAGGGAAGGCTCGGCCAGGCCTCCATGGCCTGGGAGCAGCAAGACTAGAGAGCGCCATGGCTGTACCTTTTCTTCAGGTCCGGGTGCCCCTTTGAAGGGTGCCGGTCTCCTGGTAGGCTCGGGTGGGGTGGGAGCACAAGGCAGCCTTCCCCTGTCCATGTGAGTGGCGTGATGGGTCACTCTCCTCTCACTGGTCAAAGCCGGAGCATCTGGGGGTGAGATGGGGGGCAGGGGTGCTTCTGGGAGGGAAGAGGGCTCAGAAAGGTGAGCAGCACCCTGAGACCCTCTCAGTGCTAGCTGGGGCCTGAGCAGAGCAAGGCCGAACTGTTGATAGATAGACAAGGGAGGACCCTTGGCTGAGCAGAGTGGCCAAGGGGGCTTTTTCTGGAAGATGGGCCTATGCTGAGAGTTGAAAAATCCTGCAGGTGAGGTTCGATCGCTGATTCATTTATAGAAGCTTACTAGGCATTCTATTAACTAATTTAATCCTCATTTGACCCTATGCAGAAAGTGCTAGTGCTATCGCTACCCCCATTTTACAGACGAGGAAACTGAGGCACAGAGAGTTTACAGATCTTGCCAAAGTCACACAGCTTCTGAGTGGTGGAATTGACTCCACATTCAATGCTCTTAACCACCTGACTATGCTGATGGGGCCACAGCCTCCTGCAAACCAGACTCCATATTTGGTGGAGGGACGAAAGGAACAGGAAGGATGCTGGAGGGTGGTGGTCGGAGGCTAACACACTAACCTGCTGCCCTCTCTCCCCCATCTCTTCCAGGCCTCACTGGTCCTGCAGGTGTCCTACACGCCTCTCCCTGGAACCATGCCCACGTTCCCACCTTCGACGCCTCTGGAACCCTCCCCGACTCTGCCTGACATGGATATGGTGGCTGGTGAGAAAACCACCCTCACCCTGGCAGGGCCCCGTGGGGAGAAGCCTAGCAGTGGCACCCGAGTCTGAGAAGGGGGTGCCTTCCTCATGTTGGGGGCTGCCCAGGCCTGGAGAAGGGAGGCCGTGGGTGGGTGGGGAGTCTTGAGAGCTGACTTCTGTCTTGCAAAACAAAGGGGCAGGAGGCGGGCTCCCCTAGGTGCCGCTAGGATTAGTGTGAGGATGCCTTCCTAGCACCAGCTGTTCAGGAAGGGGACTGTGCCAGGGCTGGGCACCCTGCCCTCTGCAGCCCCAGAGGGGTGGGAGTTTTAGAGGTAGGCCTGTGCTGAGATGGGGTCCATCCTAGGTGACGCCTGAGGCCCCACCCACTCCCCAGAGCTGGATGCCTCCCTGCCCTGGCACTCTGTAGGCCTTTAGCAATGACATGTGACCAAAGAGCTGGATTTTCCCTGAAAGAGCCCTGGGCTGAAGTCAGGGGACCTGAGTTCCAGTCTTGCCTTTGACGCCAAGTAGCTGTGTGACTTTGGGCCAGTCACTCCCTCTCTGGTCCTACAGTTCATTATTTGTGAAGTGAGCAGACTGAATTGTCTAAGTCTCAAGGTTGCCTCAGTTCTCTTTACTTAGCTCTCCTGGCCGGGTGAAGTGAGGACCCGGCCCAGGGTGGCTGGCTTGCCCGGTGCTGGGCCTGGGCGCGACAGTCCAGCCTGCTGGGGTGAACAGGAAGCCACATAGATGGGCCAGGTGGGGTCTTGCCCATGGGAAAGATTCTAGCGTTTCTCTCGTGGTGAAGGGAGCTAGAGGCAAACCCAGCATGACACCCGGCAGCCCGTCTCAGGTGTGCCCCGAGCCTGTCCTGCGGCCCGTGTAGGGCTCCTGGTGAGGCAGGCAGGGCAGGGCCCCTCTTGTTGGACGTGGCACTGTCTGAGCTCGGAGGTGGGGAGATCCTTCTGGACTGGGGTTGAGGGGGGAAGCAAGGGGGTGTTCCTGGTGACCGAGGGTGGGGAGGCTGAGGGCCCCGAACGTTCTGGGGCCACTTTTGAGGTGAATCTGACAGAGTTGGGTTCCAGCCACTCGGGGAAGGCTCCTAGCGGTGACCAGTTCCCAGTCCTCCCCAGAAGGTGGTGAGAGGGACAGTCTGGACAGATACGGCCCCTGTTTCGGAGCTTTGCGCCAGGCTGGGGCAGGCGGGGAGAGCAGGGTTGTGGTGGGGGGGGGGCCCTAGCTTGGCTTCCCTCACCAGCTCCCTCCTCCCCTTCTGGGGCTGTGCCCTGCCCGTGTGCCAGGTGGGGGACAGAGCCGGGCTGAGACTTGGTCCCTGCTCAGTGACAGCACCGTGGACACAAGATACTCTGGAAAGAAGTGGCTGGCCCCCACGGGTGAGACGCGGGCCGGGCTGTCCCGATCCTACCACCTGTAACCGGCTCGCTTGCTGCTATCGTCAGCTCCCCAGAGTGGGACGACGTGGCCAGAAGGGCTCATCCAGCAGGACGAGGTGGGGAGGGCCGGGGCCATTCTGTCTCCTCCTGTCGACTCACTGGACTGACCACCCTCAAGTGTCTGCTGTTGGAAGCTCCTCTTCTTCTCCCTCATCCATCCTGGCTGAGTGGTGGGGAAAGAGAGGGCAAGGGGAGGTGGGTGCTCAGCTGTTGGGTCCTCCATCGGGGTCCCTGATGGAGGATCCTCCCAGGGGCCGGAGGAACCCAGCCTCATGAACACCCTCTCCTCCAGACACAGGAGGAGAGGAGGATACTGAGGACCAGGGGCTCACGGGAGACGAGGCCGAGCCATTCCTGGACCAGAGCGGGGCTCCGGGCCCAGGGGCCCCCATCACCCCAAAGAAGCCACCTTCCCATCCTCCCCCCTACCACCTCGGGGGAAGAAGGAAGAGAAGCACGCCCGCACCCAGAAAGCTGCTGTCGGACAAATCGCAGGACTTCCAGGTGACTGCAGTCTCCTCCTTCAGCCAGCAGGAGCCGCTGATGCCAGCGCAAAACTTGTCTGTCCAGCCGTGGGGAAGGTCCTAAGGGCTCTCCTAGGTGGGAGTCTGGCTCCCCTGGGTCCTGGGCAAATGCTAGATAGGGAGGCCATGGCTTGGGGCCTCTAGAAAAAGCCTCTGCGCAGCCCATGGTTTTGCTCTTAAAAAAAAAAAAAAAGGAAGAAAAAGGGTCACTGCAGAATCAGCATCACTACACTGTTATCTGCTTCCCCAGCCAGAGTTGCCCTAGCCAGCCGGTGCCGTGCTGTTCAGAGTGTGGTCCGTGGGCGAGCAGCATGGGTGTCACCTGGAAGCATGTCACAAAGGCGGGATCTTGGGCCTATCCCAGACCCACTGAATCAGAATCTGCACTTGAACAGGATCCCCAAGTCTGAGAAGCTCTGCCTATCTTCTTTTCTCCCTCTATCCATTTCCCCTATTTATAGCCGTGATTTTTCTGAAGGTCATGTGCAATTTGAGTTTGTTCAAGTTTTTCACAGAATAAAACTATGAATATTAACCCTTTGACATTTTTTAATCCAAAAATCTATCCCATTTAATTTGCCTTTTTTTTTTAATTTTAATTTTTATTTATTTATTTTTTGACTGCACCATGTGGCATGTGGGCTCTTAATTCCCCGACCAGGGGTCGAACCTGGGCTCCTTGCAGTGGAAGTGCAGAGTCTTAACCACTGGACCCCCAGGGAAGTCCCTAATTTGCCTTTTAATTTGGGTCCTTTGCTTGTTCTTTTTCTTTTCAACAGAATTTTCCATTTTGATGTAATTGCATTTAGTGATATTTAACTCTTCAAGACTACTATTAAAGTTAAAAACAGGAAACTTAAATATTTATTTATTAAATGAAACAAATTGTAAAAATATGCTTCAGTTCTAAATTGTGGTAATTTCAGCAAAAGTTCTAGTTATAACCACTATGTTTGCCTGAGAGACAAAATTCTAACTTATTTTTATTATTATTCACAAGATGTGTTATTTTTTTTCTCCTTAGAAAATTAATATATTTTTTTGGGTAGAAAATTTGGAAAATACTGTACAGTGAAGAGAATAAAAATCACTCACCCCCTTCCCATTGCCATTGATAATATATTCTATAGTATCTTATTTTTAAAAAAGAATTGATTAATAAGGAAATAACTGCTGATTAGAAATTAGAACCAGTAAACATCGCATTTTTTCATGAAAGTTTTAATACTTTAAAATGTATTATTTTTAAATATTTTGCCTCAATTTGGAAGCACAGATGTTCTTGAAACCTTCATTTACTGACAGTTGAATGAAGAAAACTCATTTCTCAGAATGTCAGACATTCTGTCTTGCACCTTATACTACATAAGAATAAAGTGGGGTTACATCACTATGTAACTTTGACCTCTGAGGGGATTGTCAGTGAGGAATATTCAAGCCACACAGAAACATCAGCCTCAAGGGGTCTGAGGTGGGGCTGTGCATGAACTGAACGGGGGTGGGATCCTCAGCCCAGCCCTGGGATTTACCGCTGGCAGCTCACGTGGGGCAGCCTGGCAGCTCTTATGTGGAACCATGGGATTTTATAGATGCAAGGGACCTTGGTGGGAAGATATTGTTCTTACAGTGTTCTTCCTAATTCCTTTATTTATTTTTTTTTGAGGAATATTGCTTTTGTTTTGGTTATTTGACCTTTTTGTCTTTTCTTTTTTAATTTATTTATTTTAATTTATTTATTTTTGGCTGCGTTGGCTCTTCGTTGCTGCATGCGGGCTTTCTCTAGTTGTGGCGAGCGGGGGCTACTCTTTATTGCGGTGTGCAGGCTTCTCGTTGCGGTGGCTTCTCTTGTTGCGGAGCACGGGCTCTAGGTGCGCGGGCTTCAGTATTTGTGGCTCGCGGGCTCTAGAGCGCAGGCTCAGCAGTTGTGACGCGTGAGCTTAGCTGCTCCGTGACATGTGGAATCTTCCCGGACCAGGGCTCGAACCCATGTCCCCTGCATTGGCAGGTGGATTCTTAACCCCTGTGCCACCAGGGAATCCCCTAATTCCTTTTTAATACCTGTCCCAAGAGGCCAGCTGTGAGGGTGGTGCCTGAGATTCCTGACTCTCTTGGGCGGGGGCCGGGTGCCTGATGACTTCTCCCTTTTCTTGCTCATGCCCCCTCCTGGCTTTCAGATCAGGGTCCAGGTGATCGAGGGACGCCAGCTGCCGGGAGTGAACATCAAGCCTGTGGTCAAGGTCACTGCAGCTGGGCAGACCAAGCGGACGCGGATCCACAAGGGAAATAGCCCCCTCTTCAACGAGGTGGGAGACCCTGGGTTAGAGCTAGGACCTTGGTGGGAGCACACGGCAGATGCCTGGCAGTTCATTCAGTGTTTGCACATGGCGCTAGCGTTGGGTGGAGAGCTGTGTCAGTTCCTGAGTAGGTTATCTGAGGAACTGGAGGGAGGGTTCCTGCTCGTACTCCTGCCTTGGGCTCCCCCAGCTCCACATCCCCATCATCCCATGGGGCCGGCCACCCACCCTGTCCCTGAGGTGACAATCTCCCTGAGGTCGAATCCCCAGAGCTCGGTGCTGGGCTGAGACCACTGCTCACTTGTTGTGTGGACCAGACCTGGAGGCTGGGCGGTGGCTGTGCCCTCCCGCCCGGGCTCAGCGGGCCTTCATCTGTCCCCCTTTCACCCTGAATCATCAACAGACTCTTTTCTTCAATGTGTTTGACTCTCCCACGGAGCTGTTCGATGAACCCATCTTTATCACGGTACGTGGCAGCCCTCGAAGGCCCTCTGTGGGCTCAGCGTGCATGTGTGAGTGTGAGTGTGAGTGTGTGTGGGTCAGGCACCCACCCCCCACCCGAGCCTGGATGATGGGGAGCAGCTCACAGCCTCGCCCCCCCTGGTCACAGGGTTGCCTTCTGAGCTCGGATGCAAGCGGCAGCTGAGTGCGGAGTCCTCGCTGTTCGGGGTCAGGTGCCTTAGGCCAGGGTCCTGAACTAATTTTGGCAGTGGAGCTTTGATTTTCATCTTATTTTGTTTGTCTATATGCCTGCTTCTGGCAAGATTTTCTTTCTCTGGACCTCAGCTCTTTTTTTCCCCCCTTTCCTTTGAAAGGCAGTATAGTTTAGCAATTAAAAGTGTGGGCTCTGGAGCTAAACTGTCTGGATTCTAGTCCTGCCTATACCGTGTAGGGGTTGTGTGATTCTGTACAAATGGTCTCTCTGTGCCTCGATTTCTTCATCTGTAGAATGGGGATAATAATAGTACCTACTCATGGGGTTCTTGTGAGGGTTAAACATTGCTTGGAACAATCTCTGGGATAGAGCAAGTGCTACTGGAGTGTGGGCTGTTATTTTTTGGGAGGGAAGAGCAGTTGGATTGGTCCCTGTCTGGGTCAACCTTTGCTAGTGAATGAGAGTTTGAATTTGTCTTTCCTTCCAGGTGGTGGACTCCTGTTCCCTCCGGACAGATGCTTTCCTTGGGGAATTCCGGGTAATGGTTTATTTTCTTTGAAAGCAGTCAGTTCTTGTTTATCCATGTTAATGGAAGCTCTGTCGATGATGGGCAGGGTTGGTGCTCCAGAGATCCTGTCTGTCTTGGTCTGTGTTGGGGAAAATGTAATGAAAAAAACAAAACAAGATCTTCTCCTAACCCCGAAATCCTCTCCACAAAGGTAGTAGAGAAAGAAAGCACTTTTGTTATTGAATAAGCATTAAACCAGAATATGATGCTATTATGGGCCATCCGCTAAGAGATTGCAAAGACAGAAAGTAATCTTGTATAGAGCCAAGCAGACACAACCCTTTCCGTATATGTTCTCAAGATAAACAATAACTAAACAATAACTAGTGCCTGAGTTAGCGGCCTGGATAGTACCCTCAGTCACACATAGTTCATCCTAAATTTACCTGGTAATTGGGGTGACCATCTGTGTTTGCTAATTGACTTTATCCACAAGAAAAGACAGAAAGCAAGCTCACATTTTTATGACGGGGGGTAGATTTACAATTCGGTTAAGGTGGACCCTTCCCTTTCCCAGAGATGGGAGAGCCTGGAGAAAGGCACTCCTGGATCATAAAGCTGACGAAAGGCTTATTTGGTTTCTAAAAAGGTACATTTCAAAGAGATAAAGAAAGTACTTACATTAAGTTTTCCAATGAAAATGTTCTGACAAAAAGAGAGGAGAGGGAAATCTCTCCCCTTGTTTCCAACAGGGAGGATTCAGCTTCTTTTTTAAATTTGCATTTGTTCTTACATCTTGGAAAGACAGCGTGGGACCTGAGTTTAGGCAGCCCTCCTCCTAATTCTGACCATCTCGGGCCAGCGTGACGCCAGCGCTCTGTGCCCTGGGCTCACCTGGGTTGGGAGTGGGGTCCAGATGTGGAGTCCATGGGGATGGGGTGGAGTGGGGTGGGGGGCAGTGGAGAGAGCAGGGAAGCCTGCCCCCTCATTTGTCCCAGATGTGCAGAAGTGAACACTCCACTGCAGAGGACCTTGAACCAACGGCATAGGATGGTTTTAACAGATTACATAGTGTAAAGGCAACTGGTAATGGAGACCTTCACGAATGGTGTTTTAATGTCATTCTTATTGATTTTCTCATTTTGAAATAAGCATTTATCAGATGGAAAGAAAAGGCCACAGGTTTATTTGACCCTCCTCTTGCTATCCAAATAAAATATGGCCCCTTCTCCAAGAGGTAGTCACAAGATAGAAAACGGAGTCTGTTTTTCTGGAGAAGCAGTTTTTTTTAAAAGAATGGGCTTGTGCTGGAGTCATTCTGTAACACTTATGTTACAGGATCTTATGTTTTGAGTCTCTAATCTTGTTATAAGAACCCAAGGGTTAGGTTAAAAAAGTATTCTTTTTTCTAATTATAAAAGTAATCCATGGTTTAAAAAAACTTTGTAGTTTTTGAAAGCAATTTTAGGTTCATAGCAAGACTGAGTGGAAAGTACAAAGTTCCCACATACCTCCTCCCCCCACACATGCATAACCTCTCCTACCATCAACATCTGACTAATCTGTGATTTTTTTAATAGAAAATTATAAAATATAGGAAAGAATAAAAATAAAATAAAAATCACCCAAATCTACCACCCAGAGGTAGTACAGTTAGCGTTCGGTGTGTTTCCTTTGCTCTGTCTTTTCTATGCATAGATATACTTTTACCAAACTTCGATCAAAATGTACTCCACTTTCTTTCCATGTGATATCAGAAGATGAACATTTCCCCATGTCTCCAAATGTTCTTCAGAACATGATTTTTAATGGGTTGGTGTCATGCATCATACTTTATTTAACACTCTGGGTACAAGAGTGTGACGTGTGCCTCCTTCTGTTTGATTTCAGATGGACGTGGGCAGCATCTACCGAGAGCCCCGTGAGTCACCCTCTCCTCCCCTTGGGCAGGTCCTTGCATTTGGGTTCTGGAGGCTGCATGGGGCCACCCATCTGGGACACTCATCTTTCCTTCTAGGGGATTTTAGAATTTAGAGGTGGGGTTTGATCTTGGAGGTGAGGCTGCAGGAATGAAGAGAGGACAGGCTTTCATCTTTTGGGTAAAACAGGCCCCCAGGGAGATCGAACCCTCACGTGGGTCTCAGCTGGCCCAGCTGGGGGGCTAAATCTGGAAGGCCCAAGCAAGGGTTGCTGGGGACTGGGGTGCCTCCAGACGGGACGGGTCATTTGGATGCCAAGTCTAGGATTTCTCTACACCCTGGTCTCTGCTGTGGTCTGGTCACTTCCTGAAGGGGAGGAAAATGGCCGGGGGTCTGGCTTTGGCAGCCTCTGATAGGGGTTTCTGTTAACATTTCTGACTTGGACCCAAATGAACACTCAAGGTACATTTTATTCTAGAATTGGAGTCCTTCCCCCATGTCTGGGTAGATGAGTGCCTCATCTCATCCAATGGAGTCCACCCGGGGCTCCCAGAGGTGGTTGTAGACTTGGGTCCTTCCAATTCTGGGATCACCAAGGGTGTTGTCTCTCTTAGGACATACTTATCTCAGGAAGTGGCTGCTGCTTTCAGACCTGGATGATTTCTCTGCTGGGGCCAGAGGCTACCTGAAAGTGAGCCTTTGTGTGCTGGGGCCTGGAGACGAAGCCCCCGTGAGTACATTTCCTCATCCCCCTCACAGCACCTCCGCCTGGCCTTGGAGGCACCAAATGAAGAAACAAAAAAAACAACTTTAGTTTTTCTGATTTAAAAGAATACATGGCAATTATGAGAAATGTAGAACATGTGGAAAAGCATAAATAAAAAGTGAATCACTCATAATTCTCCCCATCAGAGAGAACCGTCATTAATACCTTCTTGCATATTCTCCCAGAAGGGTATATGTGTGTATTTTTCTTCTTTTTTTTTTGGTGCAGAAGTGATATCACTCACTCTGTAATGTATTGTAGTCTGAATTTTATCACCTAAGAATATATCATTTTCATCTTTACGGTCGGTAAGTAAAGTTATAAGTTGGAGGTGGTAAGAATGAGAAAGGCTTTCAGAGTTGGGGAAGTATCAGCATCTCTGTATGTCTGGGGAGAGGAGAGAAGGTTTGGAACAGTTGTTGAGGGACAAGGGGTTAATTAGATACAGACAGAAGGATTTCTTTTTTTATTTAAAAAAATTTTTAAAAAATATTTATTTATTTAATTATTTATTTTTTCATTTACATTGGTAACTGTAAGTTTGTTTTCTGTGTCTGTGAGTGTATTTCTGTTTTGTAAATAAGTTCATTTGTATCATTTTTTTTTATATTCCACATATAAGCGGTATCATATGACATTCATCTTTTTCGGTCTGACTTACTTCACTTAGTATGATAATCTCTGGGTCCATCCATGTTGCTGCAAATGGCATTATTTCATTCTTTTTTGATGGTTGAGTAATATTCTGTTGTGTGTGTGTGTGTGTGTGTGTGTGTGTGTGTATGTATGCACACACACCACAAGACAGAAGGATTTCTGAGCAGACACAAAGGCAGACACTGGGCTGGAGGCTTTATGGGAGAGTGACCTCATAATACTCACTGGCCTGGAAGCAGACGAGGGGTAGGATGGAGGTGCTGTCAGGTGTGGACAAGGCAGGTGTGGTGGAGGCACAGGACTGAGGTAGCTGATGAGCCTGGCGGGGAGGATGCAAGAGGACTGGGCATAGAGCTGATGAGGAGGACAAATAATAGGGAAGGGCTAAGGAACACACATTTATTGAGTGCCTGCTGTGTGCCAAGCTCTGTGCTGGGTGCCTCACTCGGTGTGAGGGGGGTTGGAGGAGGTGGATAGGTTGAAGGCTGTCTTTAGAGAAGGGTCTCAAGGTCAAGGTCTTCCTAGAGGATTGGTTCTGAGTGGCTGGAGGTTTGAGATATGGCCATCCCTCTAGCAGCTGCAGGGGAGGGAGATTAAGATGCTGTTGGTAGAGGACAAGGGATTGTGTTGGTGAATGACTTGTCCACGTGGATGTTGATTATCTCATGGGAGAATTGGAAATCAAATACGCAAAAGTTGAGGCAGATACTGAGATCATCAAGGCAGGGTGAGCCAGGAGGAGTGGGAGAGGCAGGAGGGGGGAAGGCAGGTCTCCAGGAGGGCTGGGGAGGTGGAATCCCCAGGGAAAGCCGCATGTGGTCATGGAGGCGGAGGGCAAGTTCCATGAGGCTGTTAAGGACGAGGAGCTGGCTGCTCACGAGAGCTCAAGAAGCCGCTGTGGAAAGGGTTAGGGGAAGGAGAACCCCGGGTGCCGTGCAGGGGCCAATGGAGCTCAGGTGGAGCAGCTCCACCCAAGGGCATCTCCCCTGATCTCTCATCCCATGTCCCTCTGTAGCCCAGACAGACATTGTGCCTTCCTGCTCCTTTTCCTTCTACATGGACTCTCTGAATCTATTACCTTTTCCTAAAACACTCTTTCCTCCTCTTCCCATCGATCAGACCCTTGTTTTTCCCAGATGAAACCACTTTTCTTGAGACCAACTCAGAGGGAAGCCCCTGTTTTCTGCTTCAGCTCTTTGTGGCTTTCAGGATGGGAGGTGTGGCCATCTTTTGGTTTCCCACAGTAGCTTCTCAACTTCAGCATTGCCTTCTTCTTTTAAAAATTAATTTTATTGGAGTGTAGTTGATTTACAATGTTGTGTTAGTTTCTGCTGTACAGCAAAGTGAATCAGTTATAAATATACATATATCTACTCTTTTTTAGATTCTATTCCCGTATAGGTCATTACAGAGTATTGAGTAGAGTTCCCTGTGCTATACAGTGGGTTCTTATTAGTTATCTATGTTATATATAGCAGTGTGTATATGTCAATCCCAATCTCCCAATTTATCCACCCCACCCTTGGTAACCTAAGTTTGTTTTCTACATCTCTGACTCTATTTCTGTTTTGTAAATAGGTTCATTTGTACCGTTTTTTTAGATTTCACATGTAAGCGATATCATATGATATTTGTCTTTCTCTGTCTGACTTACTTCACTCAATATAACAATCTCTAAGTCCATCCATGTTGCTGCAGATGGCATTATTTCGTTCTTTTTTATGGCTGAGTAATAGTCCATTGTATATATGTACCACATCTTCTTTATCCATTCCTCTGTTGATGGACATTTATGTTGCTTCCATGTCCTGGCTATTGTAAATAGTGCTGCAATGAACACTGGGGTACACGTATCCTTTCGAATTATGGTTTTCTCCGGATATATGCCCAGGAGTGGGATTGCTGGATCATATGGTAGCTCTATTTTTAGTTTTTTAAGAAACCTCCATACTGTTCTCCATAGTGCCTGCACCAATTTACATTCCCACTAGCAGTATAAGAGGGTTCCCTTTTCTCCACACCCTCTCTGGCATTTATTGCTTGTAGATTGCCTTCTTCTCTGAAGCCTGCCTCACTGGTTATTTCCCCTGGTCTTCTGGGCTGTTACCTACCCCTGGCACAGGCAGAGCAGGTGCAGGAGGGTCCTTGCTGGCAGGTTCCCATCTTTGCCATGGTTCTGAGGTCTGACGTGTCCTTGCTGATGAACCATCAACGTCTGATCTTACTTCCTTTCAGACCCTGAGCTTGGAAGTTGCTCTCTCCACCAGTTTCTTCCTGCCTCTTTCCCTCCCTCACCCTCAGTGAATGGCAGTTCTTCCTCACTGAGGTTACAGCCCTGACCCCTCTCAGTTTCCCAGCCCATCAACTCCCTCCTGCAGCCTGGCCCCCATCCCCGATCCTCACGCGCACTCTGTGCTCACTAGCTTCTGGGGTCTGCTGCCACACCTCGTGTCCCCCACCCTCCCCACGACACGCTGTCCACACCACTCCTTGGTCAGCTTTAGTGGCAAAAGTCACCTGAGTTGCTGTCAATGTCTTCCTTTAGTTGGGTGAGGTCTACTCCTTATCCCATCCTCCACAGTGGCTGTTTCCAAAATTTCTGGTCGGGAATTCCCTGGCGGTCCAGTGGTTGGGACTCTGCGCTTTCCCTGCCGAGGGCACGGGTTCGATCCCTGGTCAGGGAAACTAAGATCCTGCAAGCCACGTGGCACAGCCAAAAAAACTTAAAAAAAAACAAAACAAAACAACTTCCTGGTCTTAAGCTCCGGCCTCGGTCCCCCTTAGACAGAGCTGCACAGCGGGAGTGATGTGAGTGCTTGAAGCTCCCTGGGTCGTCCGCGCACCTCCCATCTTCCTTCATCTTCCCTCCCTTCCCCACTCCCCATCTCCTTTGCATGTGCTCGTGCCCTCCATACCACCCCCGTCTTGTTCTTCCTGTCTCTTTGGCTCCTGCCCTCTGGTCTGTGCCAGGCTCCAGATTTCCCCATCTCAAAACACCCTTGCCTTCACCATTTCTCCCCACCCCTCCCCTCCAAGCTGCTTTCATCTTCCTTTCAGCCATCACCAAGGTCACCAAGTTCTTGAGAGTACCCTGTGTCCCTCTTCTCCAGTCCTTTGCCAGATGCTCACTCCTTCACCCCTTCAGCGCGCTTCCCACCGCCTCCTTCCCTGAACCACTGGCCTAAGGGTCATATCCATCGCGAAGTCCCAGGAGCTCTTCTCTCATTAATCCGCTCTGTTGCTCCACAGCGTTTGATTTTGGAGCCCACGTCTTATTTGAAACTCTCTTCTCCCTCGGCATCCATGACTCCCCTCATTCTTTTCCTTTTTTTTTTTGGAATGGATCCTTCAAATTCAGTGGCTTGATAAAATTCTGCTGCCTGCATCTTTGCTGTGCCTTTGACATGACATTCAAGGCCCATGAACATCTGGCCTCAGTCTGATTTCGCAGTGCATCTATCTGTCTATGGAGAACCCTGTCTCCGTCTACCTGAGGCTCCTAAATCTCTCATCTCCAGCCTGGATCTTCAGAGCTCCAGATGCTCAGTTTCAGTTGCCTGTACCAAAGCACATGAACATGTCCCTTAGGCCCCTTTAACTTCACATATAGAAACCCAGTATCATTTGCTGCCCACTCCTCATACCTGATTCCCGTCCTGTGTTAGGTGACATCTTGGGAAATGGCACTCATCATCCACTTAGTTCCCCAGGCCAGAGCGTCTTTCCTCATCCTTCAGCCCCACATCTGTCAGTCCACACGCACACAGGTGGCCAGTCTTGTTGGCATGACAACCTCAGTGCACGCCTCTCCTCTCTCTCATCCCAAGACCAGAGTTCAAGGTCAGGCTCCCATCATATCTTACCTGGGCCTCTATGTGAATGAAGATGTAGGTTCAGCTGCTGTAACTCCAGTTAACCCCACATTACCACCAAAACCATCTTCTTTAAACTCAGGTACAATCATGTGAGTCTCCTCTTAAAAAACTGCTGGAGACCCACCCTGCCTCCCAGTTACTTTCAGGATGAAGTCCAGAATCCTTAGCATGACATTCAAGGCCCATGAACATTTGGCCTCAGGCTGATTTTGCAGTGCCACTTGCCGGGACATACTTCCACGGACTCTGTACTGTGGCCACACCAGACAATGTGACCCTTTCCAGAATGCACTTCCATCCCTCTCCCTGCCTTTTCACCTGTTGGGATGCCTTCTCTGCCTACCAAAAACCAGTTTGTTCTTCAAGACCCAATTCAGATGCTACTTCCTCCACGAAGCCTGCCTTGTCCTCCAGGGAAACTGATTGGTCTTTCCTTTCGGTCACCACCCCATGTTTTGTTAGTTTAGTTAATGTGTCCATCTTTGTCACCGAGACTCAGTTTCTTGAGGTCAGCGACAGTATAATAGATATGAACTGTTTTATCTCCCCTCTTGCCTAGTACAGGTCTTGTGCACAGTAGGTGCTAAATCAGTGCTTGTTGTCTAAGGGAATGAGCAGTGTTAAGGATGACTGAAAGCAGAGGAGATGATCATTTTCTTCAGGTGTGAGCTGAGGAAAATCAGTGCAGAATTAATTCCTTCACAAGCACTTGTGTGACATGAGGCATTCTGGGATGGAGAATTTTGCTGCAAAGATTCTGAAGCAGGTTTCTACCTGTGGACTGAGTGAGGATGGTCCAGGCAGCTTTCCAAGGAGTGAGCTGCTGGGCATGGCTTGATGCCACCTCTCCCCTATCCTTCTGCCACCCACCTGCCCAAGTGCAGCACGTGGATCTTTTGTTCCTCAAACTGCCAAGTTAGCCCTCGCTCTGCATGAGTTGCTGCCCCTGCCTGGATCCCATCATCCAGGTCTCCAAGCTGGCACATCACCAACACTATTCCCGCCCTCCCCTCAATATAGTTACAAGCCCCCTTGCTCTGTTCTTTCTAAACCCACTGGTTCTGCATCCAGCCTATGTTAACCCTCATCTAGCTTATCTGTAAAGTGGGGTATCCTAGGGCCTTGCACCCCACAGCATTGGCATTGTCTGGGCAATTGTTGAAATGCAGAGTCTTGGGCTTCACCCCAGACCTGTTGAACCAGAATCTGCATTTTAGTTGGAAGGTACAGCAGTGGTCTAGAAGTCACTGATTCTCCAGTTTCTAATGTATAGCCACACTTGAGACCCACTGCTCATGGGGGTTGCTGTCAGGATTAAATGAGAGCGTGTATACAATCAATAAATATTATTTTTATTATGACTGTTCTAATCATAATACTCAGCACATGCTATTACATTCATTTGCTTAAAGGTCTGCTTTCCCTGTGAAAGGTGAGCACCACGGGGGCAGGACCTCTGTCCCCCTTGTTCACTGCGGCAGCCCTCGCCCCTCTGCGTGATGCTGACACTTAGTAGTCACTCAGTAGATACTTGTTGGGTGAATGAACAGACGTTATTGAAGACGGTGGCTGGCCTAGACCTCTGTCACCTCTGTGCTATTTTTTAATGGGTGGAATGGGAAGGAGACTGCGGTTCTTGAGTGCCTGCCGGTGTGCCACGTGCATTTACACGTTATTGAAGTTGATCTTCCCACAGCCCGGGAGGTCAGTGTCATTGTCTCCACTGTCCAGATGAGGAAGCAGAGTCTCAGGGTAAGGAATCTGTCAGAGATCACAGGCTAGGAAGTGGCAGGGCGAGATCTGCCTTTCTTCAAGATGCACCATTTATTTATTTATTTATTTATAAACATGACCCGAATGGTGCAATTTTGGATTGAGGAATGCTTTTTTTTTTTTTTAATTAATTAATTAATTTATTTAGTTGCAACCAGGTCTTAGTTGCAGCAGGCAGGCTCCTTAGTTGTGGCACGTGGGCTCTCTAGTTGTGGCAGTTGGTCTCCTTAGTTGCGGCTCGCCAGCTCTTTAGTTGCGGCATATGAACTCTTAGTTGCAGCATGCATGTGGGATCTAGTTCTCTGACCAGGGATCGAACCCAGGCCCCCTGCATTGGGAGCACAGCAGGGTCTTATCCACTGTGCCACCAGGGAAGTCCCAAGATGCACCATTTAAGTGTGTTGGTTGAGCTCTCAGAAAAGGAAGGGAAAACACTGTGCTCGAAGGCACATTAAGGAATCATATTTGGTTGTGTTGTAGCTGGAGAGAAAAGACCCCTCTGAAGACAAGGAGGACATTGAAGGCAACCTGCTCAGGCCGACCGGCGTGGCCCTCCGCGGAGCGCACTTCTGCCTGAAGGTTTTCAGGGCCGAGGATTTACCGCAGAGTGAGTCTGGTGCCCTCGTTGGGTGACTGTGAGGGGGGACACTGGGCTGGGCTGCCTCAGCTCCCTGGGGGAAGGAGATGGAGGGCCTGGTCCCCTGGTCCCTCTCTGCCTCCCCTTGGCCTGGCTTCCTCACCCCGAGGGTCTACTAGATCCGTGTCAGCCCATTTCTCCCTCTGCTCTGCCGCCTGGGGAAGCCTCACACCCTCTCTAGGTTTCCCAAGGCTTTTTACTGTTCTTAACAGAAAAACAGTCAGAATTAATGAGAAGTAATACTGATGCTGGTGGAGTCACAGAGATGCAAGAAATCTTGAGAGTACTAGCTGCCCCTGGGCTCTGTTTCAGCATCCGCTAGGCCTTGTCTGGCTCTTTGGCCACTCCATGCACCCATTTTCTTGGCTCTCACTGGGGAGTCAGCACCATTTCAACTCTGTTTTGCGCTCATGGCTGGATCCCACTGATTTTCTTTCTCTCCTCTAGGAAGCCCCAGCCTGAAAATTGGCAGACCCTGGGCTGGGGAAGCAGTTGCTGAAATGTTAGAAGGGCTCAGTGTTTCCACCGAGTGGAGACACATGGGTGTCTAGTTTGCCTGGGACTGTCCTGGTTTTAGCACCAAAAGTCCCACATCCCAGAAAGTCCTCATTCCCTGGTAAACTGGGACAGTGGGTCACCCTAGCTGTGGCCATGTCCTCTTCATCCCAGGAAGGCCATTGTGGCCACTGCCTGATTTCTTACAGTGACTAACCCTGTACTAGCCCTACCCTGTGTGCTCAGTAAATGTGGGGGAATTATGCTGAATATTCTAAAGCTGTGGGTGTCAACCCAGGCTGCAGTTAATCATCCTGGGAGCTTTAAGGAAGTGCAGATGCCTGGGCCCTTCCTCCAGTGTTTCAGGTTGACTTGGTTTGGGGTGGGGCTTACACACTGGTAGTTTAAAAATGCTCCCTGGTAGTTCTCTTGCTGCGGGCTATAAGCCACTATTTTGGAGCATGCATTAGCAGAATTAAGCCAGGCGCTGTCCATAGCAGAGTTCACGAGAACAAGTAGTTGGGGACTACTTGGGTCCCTGTTTACGAGTTTTCCATGAAGCTAATTGCTTGAGGGTTTCTGCTTTGACTAATGACACCAATAAATGGGTTCCTTCTGCACAAGTTTAATTGAACCAAAATCATGGGGAAAGCCTTTAAATAAGTAATGGGCATTAAAATACAGGCTTAGAACATTCTGCGTTTGTCGGTTGAAACTATGCAGAAGTGAGGCTGGTGAGCTTCCAAAGGGGGCTGGGGAAATAGAAATGTTTGCTTTGCTCAAGGTGAAGGGGATTATGTTGAATTCTCTGAAATGTTGTTTAAATGTAAATAAAAGAAAAATAGATGGGTAAATAGAACACAAGTATTTGCTAATTGTTATCTGTTGTATTCATGTAGACATTGACTAGTATACAATTGTTAACTGTCCCCTCCTCTCATTTTCTCATTCATATACATATGTACATTTTTTTTTATATGTACATTTATACATAACATATATACACATACATACATACACACATCTATCATCTGTAAATACATATGTAAAAAATAGGGCTAATTCAGTAAAATATTGGTTTGAAGCAGCATAGATTAAATATTCTTTTTTTTTTTTTTAAACAGAATTGACTTATTGGTTACCCTCAGGAAAATCACTGTGCTAATGTATATAAAGGAAAATGTCAAACAGGCACCAGTAATGGGATATTATAATAACAACTTCCATTCTTTTTTTTTTTTAATTAATTTATTTTTGGCTGCATTGGGTCTTCGTTGCTGCACGCAGGCTTTCTCTAGTTGTGATGAGCGGGGGCTACTCTTTTTCTTTTTCTTTTTTTTGACATCTTTATTGGAGTATAATTGCTTTACAATGGCATGCTAGTTTCTGCTGTATAACAAAGTGAATCAGCTATACATACACATATATCCCCATATCTCCTCCCTCTTGCGTCTCCCTCCCACTGTCCCTATCTCACCCCTCTAGGTGGACACAAAGCACCGAGCTGATCTCCCTGTGCTATGCGGCTGCTTCCCACTAGCTATCTATTTTACGTTTGGTAGTGTATATATGTCAGTGCTACTCTCTCACTTCATCCCAGCCTACCCTTCCCCCTCCCCATGTCCTCAAGTCCATTCTCTATGTCTTCAGTCCTGTCCTGCCCCTAGGTTCGTCAGAACCATGTTTTTTTTTTTAGATTCCATATAAATGTGTTATTAGCATACGGCATTTGTTTTTCTCTTTCTGACTTCACTCTGTATGACAGTCTCTAGGTCCATCCACCTCACTAAAAATAACTCAATTTTGCTTCTTTCTATGGCTGAGTAATATTCCATTGTATATATGTGCCACATCTTCTTTATCCATTCATCTGTTGATGGACGACACTTAACTTTGCTTCCATGTCCTGGCTATTGTAAATAGAGCTGCAGTGAACATTGTGGTACATGACTCTTTTTGAATTATGGTTTTCTCAGGGTATATGCCCAGTAGTGGGATTGCTATTCCCACTATAGCATGGTAGTTCTATTTTTAGTTTTTTAAGGAACCTCCATACTGTTCTCCATAGTGGCTGTATCAATTTACATTCCCACCAACAGTGCAAGAGGGTTCCCTTTTCTCCACACCCTCTCCAGCATTTATTGTTTGTAGATTTTTTTGATGATGGCCATTCTGACCGGTGTGAGGTGATACCTCATTTTAGTTTTTTTAAAAAGTTTATTTATTTATTTAGTTTAATTTTATTTATTTATGGCTGCATTGGGTCTTCGTTGCTTCACGTGGGCTTTTCTCTAGTTGCGGTGAGTGGGCGATACTCTTCGTTGTGGTATGCGGGCTTATTGCTGTGGCTTCTCTTGTTGTGGAGCATGGGCTCTGGGTGCACGGGCTTCAGTAGTTGTGGCACGCAGGCTCAGTAGCTGTGGCTCGTGGGCTGTAGAGCGCAGGCTCAGTAGCTGTGGTGCATGGGCTTATCTGCTCCATGGCATGTGGGATCTTCCCAGACCAGGGATCGAACCCGTGTCCCCTGCATTGGCAGGCGAATTCTTAACCACTGTGCCACCAGGGAAGTCCCCAACTTCCAGTCTTTTTCTGGATTATTTACTGCTCTTAGCAATGTAGATTTCTAATCAGTCGATCAATTGGACCTGTTCTGAAAGCCTTTGAGAACGGGGGGGTGGGGGGACAGTGAACCAGCTGTTTGGAGCTGGGCAAGGAAGCAGCTCAGTGCCCTCAGGAGCTGCAATTCTGAGATGGTCCTTCCTCCCAGGAGCCCTGGGCTGAGGGGTCCATGGCGTCTCTCTCAGGGAGTCCCAGGACTGCGGGGAGACAGGTGGGAAGTGGGGGTTTTGAAGATGGGAGAGCAGGTGGGCAGTGATCAGCATGTCTTTCTCCTCAGTGGACGATGCCGTAATGGACAACGTGAAGCAGATCTTTGGCTTTGAGAGTAACAAGAAGAACTTGGTGGATCCCTTCGTGGAAGTCAGCTTTGCAGGGAAAATGGTAAGGGGCAAGTCAACAAGAGGATTTGTGGGAGGATGGCGACTGGGTGTCCCTGTGGATGGGCACTGGATGTGCAGGACAGAGTGAGGCACACACAGTGCCCCGCATCAGAGGCATGTGCACACCGGGGATGGGGGGCTGATTGTGGGACACGGGGTGGGACACGCAGGCCCAGCTCTCTGGGGCTGCCATGCACACGCACGAGGACAGGTCTGCTCAGGTGTGTGAGACAGACACATAGGTGTGGATGGACACGGAGAGGACATATGGACAGTGGATTCATAGAGGAATATTTGGGGCAAAATTAAGTAATAGGAAACCAGATGTGAAGGCACAATGATAGGGAAACTTAAAAACAATGCAGTGAAAACATAATGATTATTTTAAAAAGTTGTGGCAGGAGTTGGGCAGACTCCTTTCGGCCACGCTGGTGGGGGCCCTAGGGATCATGTACCTCTCTTCCTTCTTGCCCAGAGGCAGGGCTGTTGCTCCAGTCCCTCTTGATGTCTGCCTGGGCCCCTCCCTCCATCCCACCTTAGGGATGGCTTTGCCCACTTTCCAGGCTCTCCCTCGAAGCCTCAGCCACTCCCAGGGTTCAGCCATCACCTCTCCGCAGAGGAATCCACAGCTCTATTTAACTCTGACCCCTCTCTTCAGACGCAGAGCTCCCCATGCCTCTTCAGGTCTCTATATTCTGCCCCTCCAGCCCTTTAAAGGAGTCATCTGCTGTCCCAAACCGCCCCACTTCCAGAAGCGCCATCCTAATCAGGTACCACCATCAAAGGCAGAAAATGTGGGCTTGCCTTGATTCGTCCCTCTTTTTTGACCGCCGTACATCAAACGTGCCACCCCTAGCTCTTGCCTTCAAAAATCCCGAGGTCCTTTCCTGTCTCTATGCCCCTAGTCACTCCCCAGGGCAACTCTCCCCAAGGCAACTCTCCCCAGGGCAACACAACAGCCTTGGGTCCGTTCTCTTGTCCGGGTTCTCCCCATAGAAATCCACCAGCGTATTTAGTGTAAAACACAGTCCTGTCTGTAAAATGAAGTTCAAACCGCATAACCTGGTTGACCAGGTCTCACCCAGCCGAACTTTCTCGCCTCATCTCCACGGCCAACATTAGCTTGTACAGTCTTTGCGAGAATGCGGAACATCTCGCCCCCTCCTGGGCGGACGCAGCTCTGCAGCCCGCTTGGAGCGGCGCCGAATTGAGCGGGTTTCAGCCCCACTGGCTCGCTCGTGGTGGGGGTGGGGGGGCGTGCGGGTGCAAACCGCACAGACCGCACGTCGCCCGTGTGTCCTCTCGTCTGCCCTGCGGTCACGCCTCTAGCTTTTGCCCGGGCCTGTGCACTCCGGGGTCCTTTCTGGCCCTTTCCCGCCCCGCCCCCGCCCCGCACCAAGTGTGTTGCATCGTTCAAGGTTTAGCTTCCGTCACCCACACAGGCCTGATGTGCTAGTTCGGCCCTCGGGGCTCCGCGCGGCCGATTGCACGGCCCTCTTTTAGCCCGTTTTCCGTTGCATTCGGGTGTTTGTTAGCATCTGTTCCTCTGACTTTCGGGGAAACAGCCCGATTTCGTTTACTCTGTAACCTCAGAGCAGAGACTGGTGGAAATACTGGAAATAGGGGAGAATGACATATCCGGAAGGCGCAGCCTCCGCCCCGGCTCCCGGAACCCTGCCGAGGCGCCTCTGAGCTTCGTGCGGACCTCAGGGAGCTGGCAGGGTGGGGTCGCGCCCTCCGGGGCCCCGCCGTCCTGGCCCAGAGGTCCATCGGCCGGCCGCAGCGCCAGGCTCCGGCGAGTTGAGTCGGATGACTTGGGTGTTAACAGGAAAATTGGAAACGGGCGGAGGAGAAGGGCTTTAGGAGGAGAAGGGCTTTGAACCGAGCCGAGTGGAGGGCGGGTGCAGCCGGCTCCGCTTTGCTCCAGAGGCAGAGGCCGGAAGGGGGAGACACACAGGTGTTATAGGACAATTGGGGAGGCGTTTACAAGCTTAACAACAAACGCTAAAAGCCTAGGGTGATGATAGAGGTGGTGTGGGCTCCCATTCACACAGCACTTTGCAGTGTTCTTTTTCACTTAATCTCGTCTTAGATTCATTTTGGAAAGACGTAGGGTCTGCCTGCCCGTCCCACCAACAAAGGGACCCCTGAGGTCAGGGGCGGGATCGCTGAGGCCCAGATGTGATTTCACAGACGGGTGGAAGGCCTTGGATAGCTTGTTTCCTCTGCCTGCTACCTGAAGTCCACACTCTTCCTCCCCTCTCCCCTCCCCCCGTTTTATGTTTCTTTTATTATCAATGCACATATTTATTAAGGAATTTTGAAAAATGCAGAAAAAAGTAACATTATCCATAAGGCATCATACAAAGTTTATGTTTGGGGCCTATCTTTCTAGTTTTTAAAATTTTTATTTTTTTTACTGTGTATCAATATTAGACACTGTTGAAACACTTTATTTTTTTAATATTTAAAAACATAAAGAAAAGTTGAAAGAATGGTTCAGTGAACACTTACCCCCACTGGTATGGCCTCCACTTAGATGAAACAATTATGAACATTTTGCTGCATTTACTTTCTCTCTCTCTCTCTGGATACTCCCCCCACCCCCCCAATCATCTGAAACCTAGTTGCACACTTTGCCCTTAAAGGCTTCAGCATGCACCTCCTGAGAAAAAGAAAATTCTTTGTAACCACAATAACATGATCACACCTAGGAAATTAACAATTATTTCCTACTCTTGTCAGATACTGGCTCATATGAATATTCTCTGATTATCCCCCAAATGTCTTTTAGAGCTGGTTTAATTTTGTTTTGATCTAAGACCCAACTGGAATTTATGCTCTGCATTAGTCTCTTCTGTAACAGTCTTTTACCCACCTCCATCATTCCCATTTTTCTCACCCCACAGCATTGCATTTTTGAAAAGCCCAAGCCATTTGTCCATATCCTGGATTTGTCCCATTGTTTCCTTCTGTTGTTGTTTAATTTCTTCTTCTGGTCCCCTGTATTTCCTATAAACTGGAAGTTAGGTCTCAAGACCAGATTGCATTCAAATGAACTGTTTTGGCAAGAACGCATCATGGGTGATGTTTCGTACGTCGTATTGCATCACAACAGGAAGCAAAATGACAGCTTGTCCCATCATTGGAAATGATTGATTACCTGGTTTAGGTGGTGTCTCCAGATCTCTCCCTTGTCAAAGCACACGCTTGCCTTTGTACTTTGCAGGTTATCTGTGGGCGATATCTCGATGTGTGCTGATGTCCCGTTTCCCAGCAACCTCTTACCTAATGGTCCACGAAGCCATTGACCTCCTTGCCTGAACAAGTCATTCACCTGGGGTGCAAAGCAGCGATTCCCTCATTATCATTCCTTCTCTCTTTATTAGCTGGTGTTTTTTGTAAAGAAGAGCTTCCCCTCCCCTCTTCCCTTTTGAGTGTTAATATGCCCCTAATACTTTTTATTAATTCAGTGTGTTAAAATCAGTTGTTATGGTGCTGGATGTGTGAACCGTCCTGCTGTTGGCCAGTGGGAGCGCCTTTGAGCTGTTCCTCCATCCCAGGCTAAGACAGGGTCTCAGGGGAAATGTCTGTGGGAGAGGTAACATGAATTTTAAGCTCATTCACACTGGGGTGTAAATGCTCACTGTGGGTCTTACCGAAGTGCAGTTTTTGTTTGGGCTTGGGCTCAGAGTCTGATGCCCTTAGGAGGGACCGTGACGGGATGAATGAAGGCAGGAAGGAAGCAGGAAGGTTGGCTGGACAGTCCTGCTGAACACTTACTCCAAGGACCGGGATCAATTTTCCCAGCTTGACAGATGGGAAAGTCACGTCTCAAGATTGTTTTTCTTCCACATTCCCAACATGGTAGGGTGCTGTGATGATGGCTAGAACCAAGACCGACCTGCCTTCAGATTCAGTGGCTTTCCTTGGAGCTGAGTCGCAGAGCTCTGGGGCTCCTAGCTGCTACTGGGTCCCTGCCAGCACCTTGATCTCTCTAGGTCTTCTCCTGTTCTGAGATGCCCTTGGCTGGCCCTGGGGATTTTTCTAGGAAGGTGCAGATGTCTGGGGAAGGTGATAGAGGCAGGGGACCTGGCCCAGGCAAGGGAATATATAAAGCTGATTGGTGGCTGGGCTCCTGAATGAAGCTGCACCCTCCATTTTCCCTCTAGAAGGAAGGGGCTTATGAAGGAGGCAGTTGAGACCCTCCATCTTCTGGTGGTCCCCGGGTCTCTGTGTCCCCTGCTCTCTGCCCCAGCCACCTCATCATGGCTTCCCCCAACTCTGTCTGCTACCTTTATCACCTGTGTCATCCTGCCTGTCCTCTCTGTGTCTCTGGTGTGTCACTTTTTCTCATTCATCCTTTTCTGAAATGAAAAGCCCTGGGGATTTGTCCTCTGTGTGCCTACTCACCCAAGCCTGGCCCTCTTTGCATTTCCTCTAATGGACGCTTGGTGGCACTGTTATCTAAGATGTGAACCATACCTGATTTGGCCAAGCTACCGAGATAGACGGTTGTGTGTGTGCGCACTCACACACACATATCACACTTCTTCATGGTATGGGGCAAGGACAGGGGAGGTACTTGGAGGGCAGAGTGGGAGACTAAAGCAACTTTTTTATTTTCCAAGAGTAAAACCTATTAATCATAAAAAGATGAAAAAATCAGAGAAAAGCAAGGAAAATGAAAAAAATTAAGCACATTTCTGCACACCACCTTGGAGATGCCCACTGTTAACATTTGTTTATATCTCCTGCTAGTATGTTTTCCTCCCTGTAGCTCTCACTCCTTCTCTCTGTTGCACCCGCTCCCCCCCAACAACCCTGGCCCTGCCCCACTGGAAAAAAAAAATTGGATTCAGAATACAGTTGAACTTCATTATTCACAGATTCTGTATTTGCAAATTTGCCTGCTCGCTGAAATTTATTTGTAACCCAAAATTAATCCCTGTGGTGCTTTGGTGATCATTTGCAAAGCTGTGAACAATTTGAGTCAGCTGAGGTGCATGTTGCCAGCTGAGCTGAAACAATGTGATTCCCTTCTTGTTTCAGCTCTCATGGTGTAAATGTGTCCTTTTCCTGGTCTATTTAGTGTCATTCTTTTTGCATTTTTTGGGCTTTTTGCTGGTGATTTCAGTGTTTACAATGGCTTTCGAGTGTAGCGCTGAAATGCTGTCTAGTATTTCTCTGTGTAAGAAGGCTGTGACGTGCCTTATGGAGAAACTATCTATTAGGTAAGCTTCATTCAGGCATGAGTTCGAGTGCTGTTGGCTGTGAGTTCAATGTTAATGAATCCACAATATATAATAAAAAAACGGTGTTTTGAAACAGAAACACACATAAAACAAGGTTATTGGGGAGTTGACAAAAAAATGTTGTGACAGAGGCTTGCAGGAACCTAACCCTGTATTTCTCTTAGGAGCAATGCTTCAGTGTTCATCAGCTCATGTCCTTGGTGACTTACAATGTCTAGTTAGAATGTGTAACTACCGCCAGTAATGAGAATCCACTATATCTGTGTGGTTTGGTAAAGTGCTTTTATCACCTAACATTTCCTTAGGTTATTAAATAGTCTTTGAAGTCAATTTTTTGATGGCTTTGATGGCTGCATAATATTCCATGAGACGATATAACATAAATTTTAATCTATTTTTGGATTTTTTTTTTTTGCAATTTTCCTCTTTTATGAACAACTCTGTGACAAACATCAGTGTACAGGACTCTGTCTACACTCTGATTGGTTTTCCATGGGAAAGTTTCTAGAACTGGGTCAGAGGGCATGCTTATTTTTAAGTATTTGATACAGGTGGCCAAAATAGCCCTCCAGAAAGGGTGTAATAAATACACTCCATCAGGAAGGGAAAGAGGGTTAAAAAATAAAAAGGCTCAGAGAGGAGGAGGAGGAGGGGGAGAGAGAAGGGGGGGAGGAGGAGGAGAGGAAGCTTGGTGCTGCCTTGGCTGAGTGCGGGGAGTGCAGCAGGGTGTGGGAAGGCAGCTGGGGACTTCTAGGGCCAGAGGCAGTGCTGGCCTAGGCGGGGGGAAGCTGCTGTGTTCAGGCTGCCAAACCCACGTCTTGGTGGCTCTCTCACGGGGAGCCTCCAAGGGCAGCCCGGAGGAAGCGATTGCTGAGGAGGCCTTCGACTACCTGTGGCAGGGCTGGGGGAGGGTGGGGACAACCTGTGCCGCCTTGCCCAGGGAGCTGAGGAGTGATGTTGCCAGGGTCTCTCAGCTGTGTCTGATTAAAGAGTCTTCCCTCCCTTCCTTCCTTCCTATTTTAAACTTTTGTTCATCTAAGTTTTGAATTAGGTAATACATTCATTATGCACACCATACACATTTATGCATCCATCATTTTGCATCATTCTGGCTTAATTATGCATATGCTGCACACATCTGACCACAAATTCTTACCTTTTACCCCTTTAACACAAACGGTTGCACATGATACTCACTGTTCTGCATCTTGCTTTTTTCACTTAATAATATAACTTGGAAGTTGTTTCATATCACAGAGCTCTTTCATTCTTCTAGGGCTACATAGTGCTCCATTCTGTGGATGGATCACACTTTATCTAATCTGTCCTCTGTTGGTGGACACGTGGGTTGTTCCACATCCTCCCTAGTTGGAGCCATGCTGCAGTGAATAACCTCGTACACGTGTTACTCTGCACAGGTGCCAAGTCTTTCTGTAGGATACTGTCTAGAGGTAGAACTGGTAGGTCAGAGGGCATTTGCATTTGTAATTTTGAAAGATAGTGGCCAATTGCCCTTTGGAGGGGTTGGGCTGTTCTCTTTTCCCACCAGCAAAATCCTGGCGTGCAGTTTCCCCATTGCCTTGCCAAGAAGAGGGCTGTCAGGATTTAGAGATTTTTGTGAATCTGATAGATGAGACATGGTATCTCATTCATTTTGTTTTTGTTTCTTCTGTTATGAGGGAGATTAAGCATCTTTCTGTGTGCTTTACAGCCCTTCGTGTACCCATTCCTGAGAACTGTGTGTCCCACTTTGCCTTTTGTTCCATCTGATTGTCGGATCTCTTCTTTCCTTACTCCTTTCTTTGCTCACACAAGGGCCAAATCCCGGCACCCATCCCTGCCCCCAGACTTTGCCTGGGCTCTTCTCACAGGGAGGAGGGGATGGTGGGCACAGGGGCTGGTACCGGGTGGATCAGGGATGGAGACCAAGTCCTGGCCCCTAGGGAGGCCACACCCTCATTTGATGGAGGGCCCAAAGCGCCCAGTCTGGTCAGGTGCTCATTAGATGAGAAAATGCATGTAAATGCTTCGCACAGTCAGGACCCACAGTAAATGCTCTGAGGAAGGCTGCTCACTGTTTCCGTGTGTAGGACACACACACCTTCCAGGATCTGTATGTCTGAAGCAGAGCCTTCACCTGCTGCCCTGTGTGGGTACAGGATGCCCTGGGCTGGCTAAGGGACCCGGTGCCTCCCTGGGGACTCCCAGGGCAGAGTAGAACACACGAGCCGCTGGTTTGGATCTGGTTTCCACCTCTGCTAGGTTTCTTGTTTGTGGAAAGCCCAGTCTTATGAGCAGGGCTGACTGGAGGCAGACTGTGGCTTATGAGGTTTGTGTGTTCACTGAATTTTCCTCTCTCAGATGCAGGTGCATGGCCCCCTGCCCTGGCCCTCCCGCTCCCCTTTCCTCTCCCCCTCCCTCCATCTCTAATCTCCTGGGTTCACAGTCTTCCAAAGGGGCAGGTGATCTGGGCTGATGGGCAAAGGGGATTGCCTCAGACTCTAGGACTCCTGGGAAAGCTGGTCTGGACTCAGGGCCCCATATTTAGGGTCATGGCCATAATGGGAGGTGAGGGAGGAGAATTTCCAGCCAGAGGTATGAGATAAGGAAGAAGAGTTGTAACAGTCAAACAATCTATCCCTCTTAACTCCCTCCACCCCATGCCCCATTGGGTCTGACCTACCATTGAGCTTTGTCTCTAGAAAGATTCCCTGTGTCTGAGCCCACTGCACCAGGCTCCATGGCCCCCAGGGCCTTCTGCCCAGCCCAAAGGGTGGCCAGCATGGCAGAGAATGGCTGCTGGCTGGTGTGGTGGTCTCCGAGGGAGCCCAGAGTCCCCTCAAAGCTCCATCCACCTGTGCTCTGTGTCTTCTAGCTCTGCAGCAAGATCCTGGAGAAGACGGCCAACCCTCAGTGGAACCAGAACATCACAGTGCCTGCCATGGTGAGCCTCACCCCCATAAGCCCACCCCAGGAGGCCTGGACTCCCAACCTACCCAGTTCCCGCCCGCATCCCGGACTTCTGCTTCTTCAGAAGGACCCCACCCAACCCGTCTCTCTTCCCTCCTTAGTTTCCCTCCATGTGTGAGAAAATGAGGATTCGTGTCATAGACTGGTGAGTTCTGCGTCCCAGGATCTTTAGAGGTGGCTGTTGTCAGGGGTCACTTGGTCCTTCGGTTTCCTTTTGTTCAGTCTGCATGAAGTGGGAGAGTCTGTTTCAGGTGAGGTAGTCTCCTCTGGGGGAGGCCAGAGAAGGAGAGGGTGTGAGCTGTTGGGAAGCTTACAGCCCTGCTCCAGGGCAGCCAGGCGGGGCTGGAACAGCTCCAGGAACCAGAGATCCCTGAGGCCAGGAGGGGCCAGGAAGGCTTCCTGGAGGAGGTGGGGTTTTGGGAAGTTCAGGATGAAGGCATTCTAATGAAGAGAGGGTCATAAGCAGAGGCATGAAAGCTGGAAAGAGCAGAGCTTCCAGGAGGGTGGGCTGTGATGCTCCAGGTGTTGGTAGGATGAAACGGGTCTCCAGGCTGGGGAGGTGGGTCCGGTTACCCAAGCAGGGGATGCCACTGCCGGCTTGTAGCAGGGGAGGGCAAGAGCCACACGGTCATCTTAGAAAATGAGTATCTAACCCTTGCTGAGCGTCTATGTGCTCCAGGCCCTCCTCCCAGTGAGCACTTTACATGCGTGTCTCACCTGACGCTCATCTCGACTCCAGGCACAGCCCGACCTCACCTGACGCTCACCTTGACTCCAGGCACGGCCCGGCCTTGCAGATGAGGGAGTAGGTTTGAATAGACTGAGTACCCTGCACGAGGGGACAGCTGGGAAGCAGCCGAGGCCAGGCTCGAACAAGCCTGTGCTCCCTCCGCCCGTGTGCTTAACCACCGGGCCGCGCCGACCCCTGCGCGTTGAGCCTTCTCTCACGCCCGAGGGCTGTTAGGAGTCCCCACGCGCGATCTCCAGGACCTTCCCTACATCAGGCTTTCCCAAAAGAGAGAGTTGTCCTTTCTCTGCCCCCAAAAAGCCTTGGCTGTGCGGTTCCCAGCGTGTTGTCCTTTGGTCTCAGGCCCATGGCACCCCCAGCCAGGAGGATAATGAGAGACTAGGGAAAACCCCCAGGCCACAGAGCCATTAAAGTGTGCGCCAGGTCCCCAGCCCGAGAGAAGACAGCTTGGGAGAATTAGAGGAGAGGAAGGGAGTGCGAGGGGGGCGAGGAGGGAGAGGCCTCTGGGGCCCTCTGTGGGAGGTGGTTTGGGGGCAATGTGCTCTACGTCCACAGGGCCATCCTTCACCTCGCTGTGTGTGCACATGTGCGCGCGCTGGGTGCGTGCCTGTGCGTGGCAGTGTAAGTGGATGCACGCGGGCGTGCGTGCACAAGGGCGCCGCGTCCCCTGTGCTGGGGGCGGCCTCGCCCGAGTCCTTGTGAGCCGCGTGAGGCATCTGTACAATCCAAACACATTACCGAATCTGGTGGTTGCCTCTCTGGTTTAGGCTGAAGTGGCATTTTTATTGTGAGTCTATTTTCAGACTTGCTGTATTTTCCAAAAGCAACCCCAAGCCCCAAAACCCAACTCTTGGCCAGAAAGCATTCTGTTGCTGCAAGTTCCTATCCAGAAAAGTGCTTTCTTCCCAGAAAACTCAGATAAACTTGTGTTATTACCTGAATCCTAGAAATACGATATGGTCCATATGGCCTTTTCTCTGTAACTTAATCTTCCATTCAGTTCTCAAAGAATTTCTTTCATTAAAAGACAAAACCCCCCAAACTACCCCCTCCCCCCCCAAAAAAAACCTGACACAAAATCTCTCTCCTCCCATTCTCTTTCCCTTCTCACCAGATTCCGGTAAGACCAGAGGTGAGAAATCCTATTCCTCTCCAAGGGCTGGTCTTTTCTAGGGGTTGGCCATGAAGGCAGTTTAAAAGTGTCATCAACTGTCCATTATCTGGTATTGATAATCTTACTGTAAAATGTTTAAGGGAATTTTTACTTTCCAGTTCATATTAATGTCATTCACCAGGAAAAGGGATACAGATCTGTGCTGACAATTCACTCTTCCTAATGTAACCCCTGCCCTGAGAGAAAACTTTAAAGCTTAATCACCTCCCTGGGAAATACAGAGAGGAAGGAAGGGAGCAGCAGAGATCTGGTATCTCATGGCTTTAAGATTTAAAGGAAAAATGAAATTGCCATGCCCAGGCGGGTCTTTCACAATGCGGCGCGTGGGTGTCATCTCCTGAAGCCTCCTGTGGCCAAATGATGCACAGCAGGGAGAGAGGGCCTACTGGGCCCCAAGAGGAGGGAAGATGCACGTGGAGAACCTTCTAGAAGGAGATAGATCCTGCCCCATCCAGCGTTTCTCAGTCTCAGCACTATGACATCTTTGGACCGGAAAAGTCTTTGCAGTGGGTGACTGTCCTGTGCATTGTAGGATGTTTGGCTACAAACATGGCCTCTCTACACCACTCCCCTCCATACCAAAAATGTTTCCAGACGTTGCCAAATGTCCTGGCGTCAAAATCACTGGATTGAGAACTCTAGGTCTAGCCTGGCAAGGAAGCAGCTGGTTGCTGCAAGCATAGCTCTGGTTTCCGTGTCTGGCATATTCTGCTCAAATCCCAGCTTTGCCATCCTGCCTACCTCAGCTTCTTCATCTGAAATTGGGGCTAATTGCAGAACCTGCCTCATAGGGCCAACATGAGGATTAAATGAGCCAAGTCACGTGACGGTGTTAGCACAGTGCTTGGCTCTCAGGAGGCGTCCAATAAATGCTGGCTATTACTGTATATGATTGTTAGGGGGGCAGGTGTGGGGCACAGAGGAAGGGTCCGCACAAGACAGTCAGTCCTCAAGCTTCTCCCCATGGTCCCCTGTGCTGGCTGGGGAGGGGAGAGGCCTTCTTCTGGGAGGCAGGACAGGCCTCGTATTGTAGACAGAAACCGCGTGGGCCACGGCGCGAGCACCGGGAGTCTGGACACCAGGGTTTCAGTTCTGGCTCTGCCCCTCCCTCCCAGGCTGACCGCGGGCAAGGACCTTCTGGCTCCGAGCCTCAGTTTCTTCATCCATGCAAAAGAGATGTTAGTAAGAGTACCTGTTCCTCAAGGCTGCTGTGGGGATCCTTGGAGATAAGGGGGTTTAAAAGTGCTTTGTCACATTCAGAATCAGATACAAAAAAGAGCTATGCATTAGCTACCATAAGCTAATTAAGACTGTGGCCTTGGAGATAGTTTCTTCCTGGTCATCTGGTTTTCTCCTTGGTCCGGGTATGTCTTGGCTCCTAGAGCCTTGCTCTCCCTGGGCCTGGGGGTCTGGCTCCCTGAGCGGCCTCCTGCTCCCCTGCCCTGCCTCCTGCCTCAGGTCTCCTCCCTTTCAACCTGCAGCTGTGCCCGCAGACCTCCAGCCTGGCCGATGGGATGCTGATGGCGGGGGAGATGGACTGGGTCCCCCCTAGAGGAGTCTTGAGTAACACTTTCTTTCCAGTCTCTTCTTGCCTAGGATTACTAGGCCTCCATAACATACCCCGTGTGAAGACTGGGACCCCTAATGATGTATAACTGAGGTCGTTTCCTTCCTGGGTGGGCTGTGGCCTGCGATCCCCCTCCCCTGTTCACGCCCTTTCTGCCCCTTTGCTCTAGGGACCGCCTCACCCACAACGACATTGTGGCCACCACCTACCTGAGTATGTCAAAAATCTCTGCCTCTGGAGGAGAAATAGAAGGTACGTTCCCCCTTTGTGCTTCCCCCTGGCCCCCCATGCTCTCCCTCGTTCCACCCCTACTGTCTTGAGAGTTTGTAGAAGAGGGAAGATTATAAGGTCTTTGCTGCCCATTTCCCAGGGAGAAGGGCTCTGGCCAGTGAGAGAGATGGGTTTGCATTTAGGACGGGCCCACTTCGGATGGTGGGATATACCACCGAATGGCATAGGGAGGATTCATTCCTGCAGATGATATTGGTGGCTGTGGCCACACCATCCACTGGGTTCTAGGTTGGTTGACTGTGTTCTAGCAGCTTCTGTTTTGAAATAGCTTTCATTGGCCTGTGAAAAAGTAGTTCATGATCATTTTGTACAATTTAAAAGAGACAGTCTGAAAGAACAATATAAAATTTACTCACAAAATTATCCATAAGCCTACCCTCCCATATAAGAGGTAAATATTAATATTCCGGGACCTGTTTGTCGGTATGTATGTACATGAAAAACATTGCTTTGAAACAATTTTCAATTGTTTTGAAAATTGCTTTTTGTCACTTGGCAATACAACATAGATGTTTACTCATGTTATTAAATATTCTTCTACAATATAATTTTAAATGAATACACACATTCCATTGTGTGAATGCACCATAGTCCACATTAGCTAAATGTTGAATAGTTAGGTGTTTTCTAATTTTTCCATGTTATAAACAGCTAACTTGATATTGAATATTTTTGTAGCTGAATCTTTATGTAATTTGTGATTTTTCTTTTGCATAAATACCTACAAGTGGAATTGCTGTGTTGAAAGATTTGAACATTTTAGGGACTTCCCTGGTGGTCCAGTGGCTAAGACTCCGTGCTCCCAATGCAGGGGGCCCAAGGTTCGATCCCTGGTCAGGGAACTAGATCCCACATGCCACAACTAAGCTCTGGCCCAGCCAAATAGATAAGTAAAAAAATAAATAAATATTTTAAAAAGATTTGAACGTTTTGAATCTTTTGGTATATATCAAAATTGCCCTACAAAAAGACTGGACTAATTTACATTCTAATCACTCAAGCTTATTTTGCTGTACCCTCATCAACAAAATGCAAAATAATGGTATTTAAAAAGAACTTTGTCAATTTGTTTGGTGAATTTCATTGTTGCCTTAATTTTATTTCATTGATATCTGGTAAAGTTGACCACTGTAAATTTTAAAATATTTTAATAATTATCTTACACTTACAAATTATATATATTTATATACTTTTAAATTTATTCTGTTGTAAATTGCCTATTCATGCTTTTGTTTATATTTCTGATGGTGTGCTTGTCTTTTTCTCATTTTTTTTTAAGAGTTGTGTATGTATGTGGAGGTTAATTTTCTCCCATCATATATGTTGTAAATAATTTTTGTCAATCTTATTTTATCATTTAATAGTTTTTAACATGTGGAAATGAAAAAATTTTACATAGCCAAATATATTAATCTTTTCCTTAGTGAACTAGGAAAGGGTTTAACATTACTTTTTTCAAAATTGTTCTTTGGTGATACCAATGCTATATATTGAATAATCTTTTCCCTGCGTTTTGAATTGCCACTTTTATCCCATACTAAATTCCTAAATGTGTTCTTGGGCCTATTTCTTGATTTTCTATTATCTTTAATTGGTATGTCTGCTTATTACTTCTTAGGTTTTGGTATCTGGGCTATGCTGGCTCTGTAAAATTAATTGGAAAGATTTAAAGTCTTTTCTAACATCTGGAACAGTTTATATATCATAAGAATATAGTCTTTTGAGGGTTTGAAAGAATTCACCCATAAAACCATATGGGCTGGGTGCCCTTTTTGAGTGGGTGTTGCACTCGCTCTTTAAAACCTTTTCAGTTTCTCCTGTGATCATTGGTATTTTTAGTTTGTTACTTTTACTATAGTTAATTTTGATAATCTACATTTTCCTAGAAAAACATTCATTACACTGAGGTCTTCTAATTTTTTTACTTATAGTGTTGTGTGGAGTAATCTTTTATAATTTAAACAATTCTCTCTGCTTTCTTATTTCTAATGAAATATGTTTGAATTTTCTTTCTTCTTGACTAGGCTTGTTAGAAGTTTTTTTTTTCTCCCTACTTTATTGGACTTTTCAAAGAATCTGCTTTTGGATTTAGATATTAATTCTAATATTTTCTAATTTTTTTATTCTCTCATCTTTTTACTCGTTAACTCTCTTTAGACTTATTTCGTTGTTTGCTTTTTAACTTTCTAATTAACTTCTTGTGTTTATTTTCAATATTTCTTATTTAAATAATGGAAGTATGGTTTCTGCTCCATATGTCATGCTTTTGGCCTTCAGCAAACCCCAAGGTTATATTGCTCTCTATTTTTTACATTTAAATATTTAATCTATTTTGAATTTATTTTGGTGTGTTTTCTGAGACTGATTTGATTCCTTTGTAGGTAGTCTTTTTTTTTTTCTGACTAGATGCTGTTTGTAGGAATGTCTCTTTTTCCTTGCAGTTTAAAAAATTCCTTTGATCTGCCTAGGTGCAGGACTCTTTTCCTTGAATTTTGTCTGAGACATAGTGAATCCTTAAATCTGAGTTGAGGGATGATTTCATTTACTCTTACATTGTTTACCTGAGCAGCTGAAGGCAGGGTGCGGGAGGGGTAAGAGGGGAGCTCTGGAACCAGGCAGCTTGAGAGAGTTGCTCCAGTCTCCTCCCACCAGTCCCAGCCTTGTAAGGTTCTTGTAAGGATCCAGTGAGATTATAAATGTTACATTCTGGTACATAATAAACCCCAAAGTAATGTCTGTTGTTTAGTATTGCTACTACTGGCTTTCTGCATCCCTAATCTGATTTTTCTTCCCACTGTACCAATTCTGCTTTTTACTGCTTCCCATGTGGTTTAAAATTGACTATTGCATTTTTAGTTTCTTGTCATGCCTTCTTTTCCCTCTGTCTTTCTTTTTATATTTTCCTTTTCCTCTTTGTCCTCTCCCTCAAGTTTTGTTTTGTTCCACAAAAACTATGTCTTCTTGCACTCTACCCAGGATTCCAAATCGTTTCCTGAGAATTTCAGGTGAACACTCTCTTGAATCTTACAGATGCTATTTCCTCCCTGTTTCCCTATACTGGTTGGCCCTCTGTTTTCCCCCTCCCCCTTTATTTACTCTCACAAGATCTGGTCAGTGTTGGTGTCTTTCTACAGACAGGATGTGTGGGTCTCTGTCCACCCATCTTCTCAGATCTTTATCTGGAGGACAGGTTAGCATGCCCAGTTTCTGGAAGATTCCACCTAGCACTCTTGAAGTTGACCAATCCCTTCTAGATTCTCTGAAACATTAAAAAAGAAAAAACCCTTTGAATTATAGAAAATTCAAACATACATGAAAGTAAAGAATTCTACAATGAACTCCCAGGTGCCCTCACTCAGCTTTAACATCTAGCTGCTTTCTGTCATTCTGATTTCATCGTTGATACTTGTAATTGGTGGAATACACAAAAACTCCCTTCCAGAAGTCACTGCCATGTGGGCTCCTCCTGCCCCAGCCCCTCCCCCTCCCAACTGTGGGAACTGCTGGTCCCAGGATGCAGTGCTTCTTCTGTGTGTAGAGGTAGAAAGATTGGAGGTGGGGGCAGTGTATCATGGGAGTGGGTGGGAGAGAGGGTATTCTAGGCTCCTCGTGGATCAGAACTCCTGGCATGGAAGGAACCTCTTCTCCAGTTTCCTGGCTGGTGCCATTCCTGTCTCTGAGTCCAAGGACAGACGCTGGTACAGCACAAAGTGACCTTCTGACTGTTTTCCAACAGCTGCTGTTTCATGACGCTACAGCTGCGCCAGCTGTCAACCACCTGAGGGAGAGTTTAGATCCCTGTGACCTCATCAGTCTTCACGTCTGGTGGTGATGTTGACCTTGATCTTTTCCAGGGTCATCATGAATATTTGAATGGGAACGTGAGAAAGATGTTTATTTGGCCACTAGATGGCGCTCAGGCCATGGGCAACCCCGTGTGGTTCAGGGACCACTGGCTCCCACAGATCATTTTGGGCTTAAATGAGAATCTTCTTGCCACCAGCTAACCGGTTTTAGATGTGCAGTTAAATAGCTTGATCTATGTAGCAATAAAAGAGTTAGACTTACTGCTCAAACTGGAGCTGTTCTTCCCAAGCTCTCTCTAGGCCCGGAAAGTTAGCCCTTGCCTCTCTCCCTGCCAAGCTTTTCCCACTTGTCCTGAGGCCACCTCAGAATGTCACCCCAGCTTTCAGATCTTTGTGTTTTTCTCCACACTGGGGTGTTCTTGAACATCTGGGTGATGCATGGCCCTTGATTTCCCCACTGCTCTCAAAACCCAAACTAAACCAAACTGTAAAAATGGGTTCTTTCTCTATATTCCCCGGCCTCACAGTTCACCAGATTATTTGATCCAACCAGGAGTTTTTGTTTTCGTGTTTTGTTTTGATTTCCAGCTAGGACAGGACCTAACACTAGCCTCTTAAGCACCTCTGCCCACAAGTTTGCCTGGGCATACTTAAGTATTCCTTGGACCCTGTGCTCCAAAGCGTTTAGTAAAAAATTTGTTTTTTAACAAGGAGTGCTTTTCTTAGAAGCTGCAGTACTTTCGAAAGGTAACAGGAACATGAGACCCATGAAACCTACACAGATTCTTTTATAACTTTGTACATACGAAAATCGTGCTACATAAATAGCACTCAGGCAGTTTTTTCCACAGCTACGAAATCCAGAGTTCGTTTCTTTTTGTCTTTGGAACGTAGATGATGAGGATTTCCCAGCAGTTCTTGGTTTCTCCTCCTGCCTGGCGCGGGCTGGTGTCAGGCAGCCAAGCCGTGGGCGTGGGAGATGGGCTGAGAGGCAGGGGGAGCGGCAGGGCTGGCCGCAGGTAATGGCCTCAGCTTCTCCAGGAGACGCGGGGTCCCGGGCTGGGAGGGCCTGCCCTCCGGCTTCCCCAGGTGAGGGAGCTGGGCTGGGCTGCTCAGGCTACAGAACTGGGAGCGTTCATCTGTGTTTTGGGGCTTCCCCAGCCCCTATTCCTTGGGCTTAGGGAAAACACACCACCAGAACACTTGTGTTTTGGCAGAAGAGTGATGAGGACTAAATAGAGGCTTTGTCTTGGTTGGCTTCACTGGTGACTCTGCCCTTGACTTTATGAGCTGTCTGCAGACACAGGGGAAGGACCCAGGATGATCCTCAGCACCCGGAGACCTGTGACCCTGCCCCCAGATTAGGAGCCATTGGCCTCAGTTGTCAGCAGGGCCGTGTCTTAGCATACCTTACACTGGGCCTGTTAGGTTTGCTGAATAAATGAATGAATGAGTGAGGGAATTAGTGAAAAGGCGTGGCTGGGAACCAGGCTACTCTGCAGCCCCCTAACTTGGTCCTCCCAGCCACCAGAGGCACGTATTGTTCAGATGGCTGGTAGGACTAGGGGCCATCTGTGTCTGGGCTGGGCACTAGCTTGCAGCCAGGATTCAGAGTTGGTCTGTGGGTGGAAAGCCATGTTTGCTTCTGCAAGAAGCACGCAGGGGTCGGAACTATGACCTCGGCCTCATTAGCCCTAGATAACTGACCGGGCCTGTTTGTAATCATTTGGAAGGAGCTTAAAGTGGAATCTGTTTCCTTCCGGCGGGCCCTGGCTGTGCTCTCCTGGGGCTGCAGCTGTGCCCGTGTCGGTCCTCTGTGGTTGCTGAAACTCCCCTGCGACCAGAGGCCTCGCTCCCCCACTGATGAAAACCTATTCCTGTGGATATGAAAATGGCCATGAATTATGGTTTCTGCAGCTCTGACTTCTGCCAGCTGGCATTCCTAGCTGAGGCCTGCTGTGGAGAGCTGAGTGGGTGGGTCCCAGGGCCTCAGGCCCCCCAGAGCCTCGCCTCACTGCCCTCCGTGCTGCCCTCTGGGCTCACTTGGTCAGCCCTGTCCTCGTATCCAGGCTCCACGTTCCCTCTTCTCTTCCCCACGCTCTTTCTTTCTGTGTCTCTCCTCATTCTTCCTTCACAATGTTTTACTCAGCTCTTGCCTCTTAACTCTGATCATGGAGCTATAGGAAAATAGCAATAGGTATTGTTTTTTGAAGGAGACCAATGGGTAAATGCGATCAATGAATGAAAATAATTTAGGGTTTCACCAAACACAACCCCAGGTCAATCAGGACCCCAGACTTGGCTACACTTAGATGGTTGGAGGAGGAGACAGGGAAGGTCAGAGTGTGGGTAGAGGCAGAATCGGAGAGGACCGTGGAAGGAGACCGAGGGCTGCCTACTCCTTTGGGGGCATCTTGTACCTGCCTATAAGCGAGGGACGGATTCCAAGAGGCCGAAAGTATGCCAGAGCATCTCCTTTCTTGCTTCTCTTATTTCTAGACACTCCTCACCAGCATTTAGGGTATACCCAAGAGTAGGACCTTTAGCTAATGGAGGGTGCCTGGCACTGTGGTTCATTTGAAACGGCAGGTGTCAAAAGCCAGATCCCAGTGCCTGCTGTTGTGAAAATGCAACACGGTGCCCTCAGTGGTAATACTGGAAATAACCACTAGGTGGCGATCTTGTGCCTTGAAACACTTCCATTCAGGGCAGTCAACCTGCCTGTGGCAGGGACCGCTGGGTGTGCCTCACTGCCTAGCTCTGGCCCTTTCACGTTTCCCCCACCCTTTCTTTGCATCTGTACTTTGTTTTCCTCACTTATCTGGGTATAATATGGAAAAGCACATTTTCTTTTCTGTGTTATTTCTTTCTTATTTTTTAAAAAATTAATTAATTAATTAATTAATTTTTGGCTGTGTTGGGTCTTCGTTGCAGTGTGCAGGCTTCATTGCGGTGGCGTCTCTTGTGAAGAAGCACATGCTCTAGGCACGTGGGCTTCAGCAGTTGTGGCACGCGGGCTCAGTAGCTGTGGCTCGTGGGCTCTAGAGCGCAGGCTCAGCAGTTGTGGCCCACGGGCCTAGTTTCTCCGCAGCATGTGGGATCTTCCCGGACTAGGGATCGAACCCGTGTCCCCTGCATTGGCAGGCAGATTCTTAACCACTGCGCCACCAGGGAAGTCCGTGTGTTATTTCTTGAATGTATTGAGTGAAGTTTCTGGTCCAATTTCCAATTGGCAAACAGAACTGACAACCATGTAGGCAGACATCAGTGGGGAGAGACCCGAGTGCTCACGAGGGCACTGGGGCTGTGTCTGGCTGAGGGGGGCACGCTGTTGACTTAATGTGTGATAAATTCACAGCTGGGCTGGGGTTGGGGTCTCGGGCCACATCTGTCTCCCCGTCCAGGAGCTGCGTTTCCATCTGTCTGTCTGCCAACTGTCCATCCACATGCCCCATTCACCTAATCCGTCCTCTACCCAGCCATGCCCATCCTAACCCCTTTTCCATTTCTTTACGCTTCAGAGGAGCCTGCAGGTGTGGTCACGCCTCTTCCAGCCAGAGACCGTACGTGCTTCCACCTCCGGGATGACAAGGGAGTGGGCCTTGAGGTTTTTTCTGGAGGGGCAAGGGCACACTGGTTGCCGGGAATTTTTTGATTTGCCTGAGGTGGGATTGAGATTCCCCACCACAATCCCAGTTTACCTTTGGCTGTTACCTCTCAAACGTGGTTGAATATGTAAATTGCTTGGAATGCTTTAAAGGCAATTCCCTCCCACTCTCTGAACCCCTTCCAGAATCTGCTGGGCCCTGGAGCTCAGAAGAGTTTAGTTCTTCAGCAGGGAGGGGGTGGAGCAGGCAGGGGAGTACATGATGAGGCAGGGGCAGTGTAAGTCCTCTTGGGGACCAGGAGGAGGAGGCCAGGGTGAGTTGAAAACTCTTGAAGTTGAAATTTACAAGGTAAATTATAATCGAGATGATTAGTACAGATAATTAGTAATGCTCACAACAGTTCCATCAGGCCTCCCACCCCTGTCCCAAATGCCAGAGCCCAGCGTGTGCTGGGGACGGGAGGATGAGTGATGCTGGGTGCAGGGCTCTGGGGGAAGGCATGCTCCTGTCTTCTAGTTGGTAATATCTTACTCCTCAGGGATGGGCTCAAGCCCCGGAGCTCACCCCCAGCGTCTGAGCACTCAAGAGTTTGCAGTCAGTCCTTGGGTCTGGCTCAAGTATTTCCTTGCTGAGGCCATTTATTTTGTGCCTACCTTGCCCCACCCATGATCTTATGGATTGGAGCATCCCAGATGGTACCTGCTCCTGGGCCCACCTCCCACCTTTGCCATTCTGGAAATGGCCTCTTCCTCCTTCCTCTGGAAGGGGCACCCTGGCTTTTCAGGATTCTCAGAATCTGGCCAGTGAAGTCCCGTCCTGGGAAACTTGGCTGTCAACTGGAAAGTCATGACATTAACAAAAGAGAGCCTCCAAAAAAGGATGGAAATGATGTGGAGAAAAGATTTTCCCTCATCACTAGTATAATTCTCAAACTCTCCTCCAACTTGCTCCACTGAAAGATCGTTCTTTGCACAATGTAGGGAAGGGGAGGAGATGCCAGGATGAGTCAAGGCTATTAGATGGTCTGTCTCAACTTCATAAGGGTACAAGGGTGGAAGAGACATGTGCCTGGGGGCTGCCCTGTGTGTGAGGTGGCATCAAGCTGGGCCCCCTCCCTGGCACCTGAGAGATGGAGTCTCTGGTCACCAGGCTCCTGGGCCTCCTTTGTGCCTCCCCACAGGCCAGATGGCCTGAGACACAGATGTAAGTGCAGGATGAGGAGGGGATGCAGGACAGGGTATGTGGCCTGAGAGGGGCAGGGCAGTGGAGGCCCCTGAGCCCCAGCTTTGCCCACTGGCTGAGTGCATGCACTTTGAGATTAGACCATTTCGGGTCGTGCCTCTTTGTAGTCGTGTATTCCTTTGCATTTCTTGGCTTCAGTTTCCTCATCTGTAAAATGAGACTAATAAAATCAATGCAAATCTCCACATCTCAGCATGGTGGTGAGGATTAAAGGGACTTATGGGAGACAACTCTCATGGGTGTCACTATCCTTTATACATTTACGGGGCCTGCATCCCGTGCATGTGCGAGGAACTGAGGGCTGGGGATGGTCTCCGGCCCGGAGGTGGCTGGGTTGAGTGCTAGAAATCTCGGCTGGACGGCCCCTCTGATCCACACCTGTGTCTCCCAGTGGATGACCATCTGGGCTTCCTCCCCACCTTCGGGCCCTGCTATGTCAACCTCTACGGCAGCCCCAGGGAGTTCACTGGCTTCCCGGACCCCTATGCAGAGCTCAACACGGGCAAGGTGAGTCAGACAGGAACCCACAGCCCCCAGATCCCCAGGCCTGCATGCAGGGTCTTCCCCCCTGGCCTGGGCAGTATCTGCGGTTGGCCTGGACTCCAAGGGCCTGACAAGACTTGAGTGGGCCCAGGGCCTGGCAGCCACCCCCTCAGAGAACCCTTCTTCCTCCTGACCCCCTCCTGGCCCCTTCCTCCCTCCCACTCCCTTCCCTTTGCCTCTCCTTCAGGGCCAGCCTGACCCCCTCCCTCCCCCCGCCCCCCCTAATTTTCCTGGCCTCTGAGGGCCCAGCCTCCATCTGTCTCAGGTTTCATTCTCCCTGGCTAAGTTGGACTCTGGTGCTGACCATCAGGGTGGCATGTCCCATGAACTCTCTGGGCCACCGTTTCCTCACTTGCAGAGTGATGGGGTGTGGCTCAGGGCCCTCCTGGTTGCCGGGGAGGTGATTGACCCCAGGGCCAGATCAGGCTCCTTTCCTTCCCCTCCTCCCCTCCATCGCCCCTGCTCCTGGTGACCCAGCCTCCCCTCTCAGGGGGAAGGTGTGGCCTACCGAGGCCGGCTTCTGCTCTCCCTGGAGACCAAGCTGGTGGAGCATAGCGAACAGAAGGTGGAAGATCTCCCTGCGGATGACATCCTTCGGGTGGAGGTGAGGGGCGTGGCCCTGGGAGGGGCCAAGTGGGGCTGGCAGAGGAGGGCTCAGTTCCACCCACGCTCATGCGCCTTCACACCTCTGGGCCTCAGAGTAACCCAACACCTACCCTGCCTCCCTAAGGAATGTTCAGAGGTTCAAAGAAGATAAATGAAGGTTTTTAAAGTCTAGAGCTCAATGCACAATGAGAGGCTATTTTATTAATAATAATAATGTAAGAATAGCTAACCCTTTGATCACTGACTGTGTCACACACTATGCTGGTGACACTCTTGATGTCATTGAGTCCTCCCAGCACCTCTGAGGTGGCTGCTATGAGTATCTCCATTTTACAGATGAGGAAACTGAGGCTCAGATGTAGCAGAGCAGCAAGTGGTGGAGCTGGGCCTTGTGTCCAGGAGGCAAATGTATGGAGTCCTCGTGGTGGTGTACACTTTCAGACCCTGTAGTCAGACTGTGCTGGTTTGAGTTCTGACTTGACCACCTAGCTGTTGTATCAGTTTCCCTATGTGTAAAGTGGGGGTAATAATTATATTCACCTCGTAAGATTGTTGTGAGAATTAAAGTAATTCATACCTGCATGCAGGAAGCACTCAGTAAGTGTTAGCTGTTATCACTGTGTACATTATCTAAAAGCATAGTCGTATAATCCCTCTTCTCTCTGCCTTCCACAAAGGGGATTGTAAAGTCACCTTGGTTCAGGCTGGGGTGTGTGGTTGAGTGCCTGCCATGTCCTCAGCCCCGTGCCCGATGCCCAGAGGGGACAATGGTATTCATTCACCCCACGCACGTGGCACCCTGCGCTGCTGCAGAGCTGGCTGGCATGGTGGAGAGCCTGAGTGGTGCAGGGTGGGTTTTCTGGGTGGGGGCATGGTGGGTTAGAGCCTTCGGCCCCTTCTGAACAGCAGATGCGGGAGACCAGGCTCCCCGGGGTGGCGGTGCCATCGCTGTTTGTTTGGATCAAGGAGCAGCATGACCTTGGAGGCGTGGACCTTATTAGAGGAACATGGCCAAACACACAGGCCTGGAATGTGTTTGCTCAGTTACTGACCAAATCTGGGCTGTGGTGCAGAGCTGGACCACTTGCCACCCATCCGTCCAGCCAGGATTTATTGGGTGCCAGGCATGGCCAGGGCCTGCCAGACATGTGACCCCTCCCCACGCTGGTGTCTTCTCCCCTCCTCCCCCTGACCCCACCGCTGCCCTCTCTGCCCCCAGAAATACCTCCGGAGGCGCAAATACTCGCTCTTTGCCGCCTTCTACTCGGCCACCATGCTGCAGGACGTTGACGACGCAGTCCAGTTTGAGGTCAGCATCGGGAACTACGGGAACAAGTTCGACACGACCTGCCTGCCACTGGCCTCCACCACCCAGTACAGCCGGGCGGTCTTTGATGGTGAGGCCAGAGACCACGTGCCTGGCTGGGACCCAGACCACTGCGCAGGGGGCTGAGCCCTAAATCCTGCCCCCTGGGGAAAGCTGCTGGAGGCTCGCCCAAAGGCTCTGGCCCTGGGCACACCTGCTTGGGGGACCCCCTGGTTTGCTCCCCCCCGTGCCGCCTCCCCCTGCTCATCCCCAGGTGCATCCCTGCTGGGACCCATAGACTGGGCTCTCGAAGCCAGCAGCGGTCGGCATTGATCCTGACTTGTGGCGGTCGGTTATCACATGGCGGCTGCGGGCTTGGCATAGAGATTTCGGAGAGTGTGGGATTCCCAGGGCCCTTCTAACAGCCCCTCGGTTTTGATGTGTTAAGGAGCCCTAATGAGGGCGGCAGCTCCCTGTTCCACGCGGGAAGGGAACTCTGGCACCTTGTCTGGGCACTGGGGGATACTGGCCGCGCCACGGCTATCCACGGGAGTTCTCAGTGGGGGAGCAGGTGCTCGCATCCGTCCTCCCCTCGGTCCCCGCACCGCTCCGCTCCCGGCTCAGCACCAGGCCCTTGGGTCCTTCCAGGATGCCACTACTACTACTTACCCTGGGGCAACGTGAAGCCCGTGGTGGTGCTGTCATCCTACTGGGAGGACGTCAGCCACAGAGTCGAGGCTCAGAACCAGCTGCTTAGGATCGCCGACCGGCTGGTGAGTGGAAGCTGGCCCCGCCCACCATAACCTGTGCACGCACCCCTCGTGGGTGTCTTCAGACCTGCTTCCGTGGGCGCTAAGCCTGCAGACCTCATGGTGCCTGGGGGTCCCCTGAAACCTGACCAGGCCGGGCTTGTGATCCTGTCCTGCCTACTGGGAATAGAGGAGAGGGAGGGAGCACAGCCCTGGGGGCGCCCCCAGTCTGATGTAGGAGGTAGCACAGAGAAAAAGCTGAGAGAAACTGAGCTGGGAGCAGAGGACAGAGACACCACCCATTCATTCCTTCATTCATTCGTTCATCAAGTGCCTTTGACTCTTGCCACAGCAAGAATTGTGCTGGAAACTTCTAGCTAGAGGGTAGACATGAACAGGATTCTGTGCCTGCCTTCGCGAGTCAGCTTAGTAAAGCAGAGTGTGGGTTCACCCACCCCCTCCTGCAGAGACTCAAACTCACATTCTGGTGACGCTCCAGGAGCCCCTAGGGAGGGGGGCTCGGAGGGGAGAGGGGCCAAGGAGCAGCAGGAAGGCATCGCATGGCAGCAGGGGGGCCGCGTCCAGTGAGGGGAGTTGGGAGCTGGTTAGGACGTCCTTGCAGGGGTCCAGGGGGGCATGATTTGGCTCTGGGAAGGAGCTGACCTCAGGGAAAAAACTGAAGGACTTGAGCTGCCAGGACTTGGTGGTCTGTTGAACTGGGGAGGAGGGGCTGTGAGGAAGGACTCCGGTGGCTGGGGAATTGGGAAGCTGGGGAGAAGAACAGGCTCTACGAGGTCAGGTGATGGGTCCTGTCTTGGATGTGGCCGGGGGTTAATGGTGGAGGCTGGGAGTTGCAGGCCTGGTGCTTGGCCAGGGAGCGGAGGAGAATCAAAGTGGGCAGAGGTGTAGAGGCCAGGATGGGGCGATCCTGGTGGTGGTCCCCAGCCCTTTCTGTGTGCGCCTGGGGCGGGGGCTCACCCACGAGGTGTGTGGCCCGTGGGGACATGGGGAGGCAGGCGTGGCCATGCTGCTGGGGCCTGCGATGGGCAGCATGGTGGAGGAAAGGGGGTTGGAGAGGCTTGGGCAGGTGGAGGAGGGGAGCACAGTGAGGAGGGAAAGTGGAAAGGGAAGGGGGGTGTGTGGGCATTTTAGAGTGTCTGGGAGGGGATGCAGGCCCCGGTCAGGGGCCGTGGTGAACCACACTTTCCCTGAGACCCACAGCTCTGTGGAAGGGAGGGGACCAGCCCATACCCGGTTTGGGAGAAGTCGGAGTCGATGCTGTGCAAGTCCAGCATCTTCTGGCCCAGCTGTTCTCTCCAAGCCGTTCCCTGCGGGCAGGGGTTGGCTAATCCTTCCAGGGCCTGTCTGTCCCCAGCATGGTAGTCCCAGGGTGCAGCACACGGCACACGCTCAGGAAGGTTGAGGTGGGGAAGGGGGTGGGGGACTGAGGGGCAAGTCTTTGGCCTGAGGGGTGTCCCGTGAGAGATCTCCGCCTCCCAGCTCAGGCCTGAGGCCCAGGGAGGAGAGCTCCATGGAGGAGACCAGATGCAACTGGGGCACAACTTGGCCACAGGAGTTTGGAGAGGGCAGCCCCGTTATTGCAGGTTGTCTGAGTGCTCCTGAAGGAAGGAGGAGGGATCCAAGCCTGCTTGGGTGGCAGGATTTGGAAAGGAGAGAGGGTGCCAGGTGGGGAAGTGGAGCCAGCTCCAAGGTCACTTGCCTGTGAGACCTTAGACCTGGCTTGACGGGGACCCGTGGAGAGCCCGTGGGGTGGGAGTCCCAGGCTTGGGAATTTGGATCTGTTTGGTGTGGGGAATCCTGGAAGCTTCTTGAGCCAAGACAGTTGCTGGTCTGTGGGGTCTGGGCTCTGCCTTCTTGGCTCTAACCGTTCTCTCGTTTTGGTGGGACCGGGCTGTGGTGACAGTGCCTGGGGTTAAGGGTCTGTCCCACGGTGACCCTCCCAACCCCTGCCTGCCCGTTCCACAGGAAGCCGGCCTGGAGCAGGTCCACTTGGCCCTGAAAGCGCAGCGCTCTGCCGAGGACGTGGACTCCCTGGTGGCTCGGTTGATGGATGAGCTCATCGCAGGCTGCAGGTAGGGGGTGCCTGGCACCCACGCGCCCTCCCCTCCTGGCCCGGCCGGGCCCTTTCCCCGGGAGTGTTCGTGTGTGGTGGTGAGCGACTGCACGTCTCCCCAGCCATGCTTGGCCGGCAGTCCAGCCCATGCTGAGTCCAAAGGTGGTGGAGCCAGCGCGGGGAGTTGAAAAGGTGACATTTAGAGCAGGTCATAAATCTCCCTGCAGCGGCGGCAGCTGTGGGCCCGGGGCGGCCAGGCTCACCTGAATGGGGAGCATTGTGTCTCTGATCCCCGACCTCTTATTTCCCTGATGGAATCTCCAGGAGGAGCTGGCTGGTGGGAGTGACGGCACCCCTCCTTCCCCCAAGTCCATGTCGGGGACCACAGTTTCTGTTTAGCCTTCTATTAACACGGCTGATTGTCACCTTCAGGAAAAGGGGGCGCTGGGGGGGTGAAGGAGAATGGGGGGGCTCCGGGTCCCGGGGCCCCGGCAGAAGGGGGAGCATCTGAGCGTCTCCTCCACAGCTGGGTGATTTGGAGCTCACCACTCACCTGCTCTGGACCTTGCTTTCCTCATCTTCAACCTGACATTAAGAATAACTGCTTTATAATATCACACAAGCAAAATGCCTGGCCCTTAGGAAGTATTTAATAAACGGTAGCTGTAATTATTATTGAGAAGAAGAAACGTGAGGAGATTTAGATTCTCATCCCATTAACCACCTTTGTGGCTTTGGGCAACTTCACTTCTCTGGACCTCAGTTTTCCCAGCTATTAAATGGACTTAATAATAAACAGCTGTCTTTCTACTTTCTATGGGATTAAGTGTAAATATATGCAAATGTATTCTATGCCCCCTCTAAATCTTATCGTCCCAGCCCCTGTCGGGAATGCATGAGAAATGCCTTCATGCTGCGAATCAGGAATCCGTGACCGTGGCTGGCTGCCACAGTGCCCCTCTGGCCCTTTGTACCCCAGTTGGGAAGTGCACCTTTATCAGAAATGACCTTGCCTCAAGCCCTCCTGGGGGTGACGAGGCAGAAGTGGGCAAACGAAGGAAAGTGTGTTGGGGGCTTGAGGCATGTGCCCTAGTAGCTCAGAGCAGGTGCATCTTACACAAATCAAAATCAGAGACGCTTCCTGGAGGAGGGGACGCCCTACGTGAACTCCGGAGGGGAAGGAGTCAGCCTTTGGGGAGCGGACTGCCGGGCACAGGCGCAGGAGCCCAAAATGCCTGCTGCCTCCTGGGGCTGCAAGGGAAGCTGCAGTCCAGAGGCGACAGACCTCCAGGGTTTGCTAAGGCAAGCTCAGCCCTGGGGGCTGTTGGGGCACAGGAATTCCCGGAACTCAGACGCCCACTCCTGCTGCAGCGTAAGAGGTGGGCTGGGGGTGGTGATGAGGGGCGACCGGACGAAGGCTTCACCCAAGGCAGGGACGCAGGGACGTGGGGTGAGAGAAGAAGCAGAGGGCAGCGTGGACTCTTCAGGAGGCATCATGGTGGTAACAGCCTCATGAGGAGCACTTTCTGCGCCAGGTGCTGTTCTGAGAATTTCACATGTATTAGCTAATCATAAACATCTCATGAGGTAGGAAGTAGAATGATCCACAGTTTACAGATGAGGAAACTGAGGCATGGAGAGGTGAATTGCCCAGATTCAGGCCTCTAGGAAGGGGCTGAGCCCCCTCGCTGTGCTGCTCTGTACTAGACAGGCTTTGATGGTGGATGGAGTGTGAGGGCCCAAGGAAGGTCCAGAATGATTCCCTGGCTCTGGCCAGAGCAGGTGGGTGGAGAGCAGAGCCGCTTCTGGAGGGAGTCAGCGGGAGAAAAGCAGGTTTGGGGGAGGATGAGGAGTTCAGGGCTGGCCATGTTGAGTGGCAGGTGCCTGTGGGCATCTGTGGTCTGGAGGTCAGAGGTCAGAGCGAGGCTAGAGGAGCACACGGGGGTGCGGTCAGCAGGGAGGGCTGCAGAATGACTGGCTGTGCCCCACTGCCCGGCCTGACAGCCTCGGGTGCAGAGGGTGGGCCCCAGCTCTCGGTTCATTGCGCTCTCCTTGTGACTCATGTGTGGTGTGGGCCTTGGCAGGTCTGCGGTGCCTGAAACATCTGAGATGGGTGGGTCCCAAGTCTTGGGCTGTCACTCCGCTCTCTCAGGGCTATGTTCTTGGCGGACTTGGCTAAAAATGCTTATGCCAAAGCCTGGTCCCCTTGAATCATTCTCCTGGGGGTAGACGGTGGCCAGGGCCCTCCTGGGGAGCCCGGGTCCCAGGTCAAGGGCTTGTGAGGAGGGTCCCATCCCCTCAGGAGTGCATGCACGGCTCTCTGGGGAGAACACTGGGCCTCAGGACCAGTTCCTCTGGCACCACCTGAGGCCACTAATAGCCCTGGGGCCGCAGCAAGAGAGCTTCCACCCGCCCCCCCCCCCACCCCCGGCCTGCTCTGTGCTGAGCGTCACAGCTGATAGCAGGGCAGCTGGGCATGGGGGACATGAGCCAGCTTGCCATAGATGACCTGGCTGTCACCCATTCCTCCAGCCAGCCCCTGCCCAACATCCACCATCAGTGTCCTTCATTTGGTCAGACCCCTTCCTGACTCATCTCCCTGGGAACCCCTCTCCCCCTGGCCAGGGGCGCCCACTCTTTTCTTCCGGGTCAGCCTTCTCCTCTCATGTCTCAACCCACGGACCCAACGGCCAGCTGCACATCTCCACCTGGGTGTCCACCAGCACATCCAATTCATTCTCTGTGATCTTCCTAAAACTCTGCCGTGCCACTTCGACTTCAGCCCTGCGGTGGCTCCTGTTGCCTTTAGGAAAAGCTGCAGCTCTCCTCTGATGGATGGGCCTCTCTGTCCCCACTGCCTGCCTTCTGGACCTCAGCAGTCTTACCCTCTAGCCCTTCGGAGCCTCTGTGCTGGCTCAACCCCCCCACCCCACCTCTCTCCAACCAACTCCCACGTGCCTCTGAGCCTTTGTCTTGTGCACATACTGCTCCTTTGGCCAGAACGCCCTTCCTGCTCTTCTTGGCCTCGCTAGCTCCCGCTGGCCCTGCCAGTGCAGCTTGAGGCCACTTCCTCCAGGAAGGACTCCAGACTCTGAGGCTGCTCGGGGGGATCTAGCTTGCTTGCTTGTCTGTTCCAGGGGCTCCCTGAGGGCAGGGCTGGGTCTCATCCCTGGACCCGGCCTCCAGCCAGGACCAGCAGAGCTGTTGCTCGTGGGGAGTGAAATGAATGAGCCAGCGGCCAGTTTATCTTTCAGGCTGGACGCTGTCCGCTCCCAGGCGGCTGTCCCTGATAAAGGCACCCACTCACCGCAGGGGCAGGCAGCAACCTGGCGAGCAGCTCAGCTCTGCTCCCAGCCTAGGCTGAGCCCTGCCCGGGGCCCGCCTGCCATTTCCAAGTCAGCCAGGGTTGGCAGGGCGACTGCCCCTGCTTGAGGTTGGGGCAGTGTCATCTAGCCTCCTCTCCCAGGTCTCCCTTTCTTTCTGTACCCTGTTTTGGGCTTTTTGGGGGCGAGAAAGGGCTGAGACATCTTGTTTGTGGCAGTTACGGGTCCCGGCTGTTTCTTGGGGAGTCTTGGCTGGGCTGGTAGCCTCCGTGAACGTCTCCCTCTGGTGGTCTGCACGGCAGTCCCTCTCAGCTCCCGACCCAGGCCGGGAGCATAAATCACCCTGGTTGGCTTGCCTCCCCATATCCCACTCCAGACCCGCCTGCCCCCACCCTCAGGCCCACTCACGCCCCCTTCCCAGCAGGCCCAGCCCAGGACTCTGGCCCAGGCCCCCCTTCACCCACCGAACATGCCCCTCCGCCGCGTTCGAGTGGGCTGGGGATGGAGGCCGCCCCTCTCCTGGCCTGGGGCAGCCCCATCCGAGGCACCCTCGGGGCAGTAAATATTATATTACTACGGGGTGTGCAGTACGTGACCTGAGACAGGCCCCGGGGCTTAAGTTTCCCGAGATGGAGTTTGCGTACTGCTCCCCCCACCCTAAAAATTCAATTAAAAAAAATAACAGGAAAAATGTAGTGCGCCGAGGGCCTGCCAGAGTGGTGTATCTGGCGGCGGCGGTGCCGCTGCACTCGGCGGTAATTGGTTCTGCATAGCTCGGGGAAATTGGCAGAAAAATAAATCAGCCGGGAGCCGGGAGCCGAGACACTGTGGGGCGGGGAGCGTGAGGTGGGGCAGCAGATGTGGCGAGCGAGCGGGCCTGACTGATGTCCTGTTTGGGAGTCAGGGGCTTAGCGGGGGGCGGGGGGGGGCAGCCCCCCTACCCTCCAGCAGGCATGATCTAGAGGGTCCTGCCTGGTGAGGAAGAGCACAGACACCCCCACCCACCCCACTCCATCCTGTGTGACCCTTGCGTGTGCGCTCACTGACCCCGGGGCTTCGTATGGCCAGGGGGAGCCACATAAAGGGCTTTTAGGGAGCTCCCGGAGAGGGAGCCCATCCTTTGGATGGGGGTGGTCAGAGTTCTTCGCCTCTAAATGAGGTTGAGTTTAAGCCCAACCCCCCGACTGGAGGCCTAAGGCTGTGTTTCTGGGACTGCGTGTACCCCCAGCTCCTCTCCAGAGGCTTCCCAAAGCAGAGGGTTCTGGGAGGGGTGTTGTGCGGCCGCCCTGGGTCGACACATCTGTACTGCTGGCTGCCGGCCTCCCCACAGCGTCTGCAGTGGCTTGTCAGGGGTCCATAAATTTCCTTCTTGAAGAACGTGTGCGTACAACAGAACGGATTCGCTTCAGCCAAAGGCAACTTAGTGCTTGCGCCTCTGCTCTAGGAGGGCGCCGGGGGCAGGGAGGGACCCACTGGGCCTCTGGGGACGTGCAGTCAGGTGGGCAGAGGGGACTCACACGACTGGAGGCTTGAGGATAGGTTCCAGACAGGCAGCCCCAGAATAAAGGGCTGGGGCGCTTCAGAGCAGGAGGCATGCTGGCCAGTGTGGCTGCAGCAGGTTTCCTGGAGGAGATGGCTGGAGGAGGCACCCAGGGCACACGCCGCAGCCAGCAGGCAGGCTGAGGGTGTGAGGCCCGTTGGGGGGGGCCTGTGCACACGTGTGTACGTGCTCGCCTGCACCTGGGCCTGGGCGAGCGCCGGGCTCCTGCTCGTCGGGCACATGCCGTCTGTCTGTCCGTCACAGCCAACCCCTGGGTGATGTCCAAGAGACGCCCTCCGCCACCCACCTGGACCACTACCTGTACCGCCTGCGCACCCGTCACCTGAGCCAGATCACTGAGGCGGCCCAGGCCCTGAAGCTCGGCCACAGTGAACTCCCCGCCGCCCTGGAGCAGGCTGAGGACTGGCTCCTGCGTCTCCGTGCCCTGGCAGATGAGGTAGCTGACCCTGAGAGGGGCCTTCCTTCCTGCCTGGAGTGTCAGAACTGGGAGGGACGTGGGGAAAGTCTGGACCATGATCCACACTGGCTCCACTGCTGGGTAACCTTGGGCAGGTGGCTTAACCTCTCTGAGCCTCCGTGTCCCCATTCACAGAAGGAGGCCAGAGGATGCAACGGGATACTGGGTGTTGTAGGGCCCAACAGAGCCTGGCATTTAGTAGGTGCTCGATATATGCCCCCAAATGTGCTCGATAAATGTGCTTAATAAATGCTGCCAAAGTACGTCAGAGACAGAGCTGGGACCAGAATCCAGGGCTCCCGGCTCTAGGTTCAGTGCCAGGGTCTGCTCCCCCCAGGGACCCAACTCCTTCTCCCCACCAACCTGCCTACCCCTGGCCTCAGACCTGCCTCTCATGGGACCCTGTGTTTCCTGCCCTTCTGGATGCCCCTGAGCCCCAGGCCTGAGGTGGCTGCACCTGCAGTAACTCTGCATCTACACCCCGACCCCTGTGCCCCCATCCAGCTCTGCAGGGAAGCAGGCGGGCCGCAGATTTGTCCAGAATGAGGAGAAAGGTCTGCTCATATGTCACAGGTGGACACAGCTGCTGCCCACCCTGGCCAGAGCCACCTGGGACCCCCAGGGAGAGGGATGGTGAGGAAGGATCTCCCCAGAAGGAGTGTGCAGAGAAGGGCAGGGCCTGCGAGTGGCTTCTGGGGGAGCGACTTGCTGAAGGGGAGAAGGGGGTCCAGGAGGTGGAAGGGGTGCTTGGGGGGGGGAAGCAGCCTGAAATGTTGGTCCCTGAGAGTCAGCTTTGGCTCGTCCCCAAGCGGGGCCTTGGACGTGTGGCCGGTTACCTGGGGGCCACTGTGTCGCTCAGCCCCAGGACGACCCCTGGCAGTGGCTGTGGACCATCCCCTTGGGCGGGTCACAGGCTGCCTTCCACGTCTTGGCCCAGACCCCGGAGCTCTCACGCAGATTGTGTTATGGCTGGGAGTGGTTAAGGTGAAACGGGTGCTATGGACTGTGAGGGAAACCAGAGAGAGCCTTCCTCAAATTGGAGTGTGCGTCAGAATCCCCCGAAGGGCTTGTTAAGACAGGGTACAAGCCCCACCTGATCCCGCATGTCTGGGACGGGGCCTGAGAATCTGCATTTCCCCCGAGTTTCCAGGTGGTGCTGCGGCTGCTCTGGGGACCACACTTTGAGAACCCTTGGTATCGTGGTTAGAAACATACACTTGGAATCAGAAAACCCTGGTTCCTAACTTCTTTGAGCCTGAATTTCCTCACCTGTGCCTGCCTCTGGGCTTGCTGTAGGGATGAAGCGACACAGCCTAGGAGGTGTTGAGAGAGGGTGCCAGCCATCAGCTCTCAGCAGGAGCCTGGCTTTGAGACCCAGCCCCGCCCCGCTGACCACACCGCTCTGCAGCCTTGGGAGCAGATGGGCTTAGCCAACTGGCCGCCTCTCCTGAGCGTGGCAGCTGGGAGCAGCTCTCACGCCTAGAGGCTCGGAGGGGCTCAAGGGTCCTGCAGTCTGGGCTAGTCACCATTTTCAGAGCCCAGTGTCAGCAGGCCCAGAAAAGGGCCAGACCCCCAGGGTCCCCGCTGTTAGAGGGAGGAGGGATCGTGTGTCCTCTGGGAAGGCGCACCCCTTCTGTGGATTCGCTTCTGCTCTCAGGGGTGAGGAAGGGGGTGACACCTTAAGTGTATGTCATCTCCAGGGTCAAATCAGATCCTCCGATGTCTCCCCACCGGGAGCCTCTATCTACCCCCCCAGTGGAGGGGATCTAAGGACTTGGGGCTCCAGGCAGGAGTGTCTCTTCCTAGAAAACGTGAACCCAGCTTAGTGAATTCCTGGCGGGCTCCTCGTGTGAGCCAGGGGCAGCCTGGCGCCCTATCCCTGGGGGCTCAGAGCTGCTGAAGACAGGGGTGCCCCGCCAGCCCTGGGAGGTCAAGGGGGCGGCTGCGGGTGGGAGCTGGGAGGAGAGGCCTGGGGAGAGGGGGCTGAGGGTGCGGGCTGGGCGGTACCATCTCCACCCTGACTGCCACCCTCTCTCCAGCCCCAGAACAGCCTGCCTGACATCGTCATCTGGATGCTGCAGGGTGACAAGCGGGTGGCGTACCAGCGGGTGCCCGCCCATGAGGTCCTCTTCTCCCGACGGGGCACCAGCTACTGTGGCAAGAATTGTGGAAAGCTGCAGACGATGTTTCTGAAAGTGGGTTGTTTCTCCTTAAGTCATGGTCATACTTTCTCACCCCCAGGGTGGTCTGCTCTCCTTCTGTCTCCCCTCCTGTTCTCTGTCAGACTCCGAGTTTTTAGACTCTGCTCTTGGAAGGGACCGAGGGCTTGCGTAAAAAGACTTCCCTTCTCCCCTCTCCCCACAAAGTCCCTAGACCCCATGCACCTGGTCTGGAAAGGGAGCAGGTGAGAATTGGAACCAGGGGTGCTGGGAACGAAGGAGGGGCTGACTCCCGAGGCTGTGCTCCCCTCCAGCCAGCTCCCTGGTGGGGGGCCTCAGCCCTCAGCTCCCACCGCCAGCCTGTAGGAGCCCGGGCACAGACTTGCCTCCCCCCTCCCCCCTCCCCCCTCCCGAGGGTTTGGCTTCAGGTGGAGCCACACGTGGGTTCAGGTTCCTCCCCGGGGGAAGGCTGGGGTCTGGGCACCGGCTGTGCCTATGGCTCTGCTCCATCAGAGATCTGGGAGCAGATAATCTGTCCCTCCAGTCACCCCCCCCCCACCTCTCCTGCCCTTTGTCCTCCCGCCATCTTCTCTCAGCCTTGGGGGGTGGGTAACAGGGAAGTGAGCAGGTGCCTGGAGGCCCCCGTCCTCCTCTCTGGGTTCATGTGGGGACACAGAGCCCAGGCTGCTTGGTCGGGACACAGTTCGGGGAAATCTGAGCTGTGGCTCTCGCGGCCCAGGGGAGCGTCCCGTGGGGAGGGCCGTCCCTCACCACGCATGGCTGACTCCAGATGGCTCCGCTGGCATCGTAAACTGCCTGGCCTTCAACGCTCCCTTCCCACGTCTCTCTTCCCATCCACACCAGGACCTCCTTCCACCTCACCTCTTCCATGAAGTCACTGTGGACTAACCTTAGCCTCGAACCTCTGAGTGGCTATTGGTCGACCCGTTCGTACCCTGACCAGTCATTCTTGCTGCCCCCTGAGGTGGGCAGAGGAGACAGGTTTCGAAGGCCCGGAGCGTGCGGACAGGTTGCAGGGCTGGCTGGAATCCTGTGTGGTCTTGGGCAGATTGTCTAGCCTCTCTGAATGCTGTTTTCCCACCTATAAAACAAAGATCGGGCTGCCCTGATCACAATTTTGAGGATGGAATTAGGTAACACAGGTCAAGGGTCTGACTGGAACTAGGTGATCAGTGAATGTCAGTGTTTTTCTCCTCTTCTCCCTTTTTCCTTCTGGGGAGCTCCTTTGCCCCCTGGGGAGAGGAGGCTCTACCAGCACCATGACTGGAGGCCAGCGCAGGGCCAGGGATGATTAGATATCTGCGTTTGGGTCATTGGTACTTCAGAGGAGAGCTGGCTTTGCCTAGAAAGAGGTCGGGGGCGTCAGACAGCCGGCTGCCCCTCCCACCTCGGGCATGTTCCTTGTGAGATCCTAACCTCCTAGCATGCTGCTTTCCTCCCTCCCAAGCCAGCTCCTTGCCTGGTAGGGCAGATGGGAAAGGAAATCAAGGAGCGGCCACATCTGAATGGGGTTAACTAGGGAGGGCTGTCAGGCTACAGTGGAGGTGGGGCTGCAGGAGTGGGCCCGGTGGATGCCCGTGAACGGGATCAGTCTCTGACCTCTTGGCCCTGCAGCCTCGGGGAAATGCAAACTGAAAAATTTCCCTGATCCCGAGCAAGGAAAAAAAAAAAAAGATATAGGATTGTTTCTCGAAGTCTTCCCCACTGAGTTTATGAGCCCCGCCAGTAGCTCCTGAGCAAGCTCTACAAAAATGTTGGCAGCAAGCAGAGACCAAGAAAACATTGGTGTTTCTTAACTTAAACCAAAGTTGGAAAAAATGAGCACCAGCAGAGAGGGAGAGGAGCCCCAAACTAGACATTTCTTTATTTGCTGTTGCTATTTTGGGTCCAGCAGGCTGGCCCTGTCTGGGGGAGGGCAGGGGAGAGACTGGGGGCGGAGGGAGAAAGGGGGGTCAGGCATTCCTGCCATCTCCCTGGGGCTGGTGGTTTGGAGGGGAAAAGGCTGCTAACCATCCCAGGAGAGAGGACACTGAAGTGAGCAGTCATGGGGAGGTTTCTGGGGGGTGACACTTGGGGTCAGGGGCTCCTCCAGGCTTCACCGAGGATGAAGCAAAGGCAGAGAGGCTGGATGAAGGGTGAGACTGTTGATGCCTTGCCATGACATCCCTTGCTGATCCTCTTACCCGGCCTGGGCTCTCCCTCCGGGGATCCAGGCCTCCTCTACCAGTTAGAGAGCCCTTAGCTCAGCCTCCCTTTCCTCCTCTGAACCCACCAAGACTTTCTCGTCTCATTCAGCTCCATGTCCCAGGGGAGACACTCCTCTAAGCTCACACACATGAAGCCTGGGTAGTTAATGTATTACTTCCTCTAAGGGACTGTGTGTTATTCTAAGAGTGAGGCACTTCTGCTCTTCAGGCCATGTCTGACCCTTGATTTCAGTCAAATGGTGAAGCAGTTGTGGAGAATAAATTTTTTATGTTGGGTTGTTGTGGTTATTCCATTTTGGCAGAGCTTCTGAAAGTTTCAGGATAAAAAGCAGTTGAAGACCAGTGAATAGTGGTTAACAGGCTGATAAGCACTTAAAAGGGTAGGGATATCATATGATACACTAACATCCAGCCAACCCCCCCCCCGCCACCGAAAAAAAAAAAACTGAAAATGAAGGGAGAGGCTTTAACCTCCTCCCCTTTCAGACCTTTCTATCTCTCTTTTAAAAAAAAAAAATAATTAATTAATTTATGTTTGGCTGCCTTGGGTCTTCGTTGCTGCGCGCGAGCTTTCTTTAGTTGCGGTGAGCGGGGGCTACTCCTCATTGCGGTGCGCGGGCTTCTCATCGCAGTGGCTTCTCTTGTTGCGGAGCACAGGCTCTAGGTGCACAGGCTTCAGTAATTGTGGCTCGTGGGCTCTAGAGTGCAGGCTCAGTAGTTGTGGCGCACGGGCTTAGTTGCTCCATGGCATGTGGGATCTTCCTGGACCAGGGCTCGAACCCGTGTCGCCTGCATTGGCAGGCGGATTCTTAACCACTGCGCCACCAGGGAAGCCCAGACCTTTCTATCTCTTATAAAGACATGTTCTAGAACTGCACCATCCAATACGGTAGCCGTATGTGGTTATTTAAATTTAAATTAATTAAACTTAAATAAAACTAAAAATTTAGTTTCTCAGTCACACCAGCTACATTTTAAGGGCTCAACTGCCACATGGGGTCAGTGCATTGGACTGTGCAGATATAAACCGTTTCCACTGTAGCAGAAAGTTCCATTGGACAATGAATGCTATTCTAGAAGAGAACAGAAATGAGGATGTGGTGGGAGAGGGGAGAATGGGGGCTCCTGGTCTAGACATGGCTCGTCTCTGCAGAGAGCATCTAGATGGGGAGGATGCAGTCTTCTCCTGTGATGGGAAGGAATCTTGGCCGGTGGGGGGGTTTCTTAGTCATACACCCCTCTTCCATGAAATTCTGATAAGTCCTCCAACGGAGCACATACCTGATGGGGTGTCAGGCTGGTATGCTCAGGCCTGGAGTCTCCCCCAAGTCGAGACGTACTGACCCTGAAGGGGATTGTGGGTTTCTCTCCTTCTCTGCTACCCAGTATCCAACAGAGGGGGTGCCCGGAGCCCGGATGCCAGTGCAGATTCGGGTCAGGCTGTGGTTCGGGCTCTCTGTGGATGAAAAGGAGTTCAACCAGTTTGCTGAGGGCAAGCTCTCCGTCTTTGCTGAAACCGTGAGTGCCTGACCGCCTGCCCACCCTACCCCCGGCCCCAAAGCTACTGCAGCCCCACTCACTTCTCTGTTGCTCACTCTCCAGTATGAGAACCAGACCAAGCTGGCTCTGGTCGGGAACTGGGGCACAACGGGCCTCACCTACCCCAAATTTTCCGACGTCACGGGCAAGATCAAGCTACCCAAGGACAGCTTCCGCCCCTCAGCTGGCTGGGCCTGGGCTGGAGACTGGTTTGTGTGTCCAGAGAAGACGTGAGTCGTGGACAGGGAGGGCTTGGGGACCCCGTCTGCCCCAGCCATTTCTCTGAACGGGCCTCGGCTCTATTCATACCTCTGTCTACTGCCACTGCCCCCACGCTGGTCACAGCGACTTCCATTTGAACTCTCCCGGGACTGGGGGATCACGAGGCAGCGTTCTTTTCTGGAAGGGTTCTAATGATTGGAAAGTCCTTTATGATTAAGCCGAAGCTGGCCTCCAGTGGACTTTGCGTCCACTGGTTACGGCCTTTTCCTCCAAGATACCACAGGAAGCCCGCTCTCTTCTCTGCGTGTTAGTCCCTCCTTTAGTGCCCCTCAGAAAAGCCTCGTCCTTCTCCATCTACATCGCCATCTCCCCCTCCTCCTCTCTCTCTTTTCCAGTTTGGTTGATATTCAGCAACTGTTTGTTTGGTTTTTTTTTTTTTAACTTTTTAAAAATTGAAGAGTAACATATATTGTAGTCATGTACTCAAATCTTAAGTATATAGCTCGGTAACATTTTACCTTTCTACAACTATCTATTGAGCTTCAACTACCCACTGGGTTTTCGACGTCTTCAGTTGGCTTCCCTTTCTCTTTCTTTATCTTGGTGGTGACTTTCTCTTCTGTCTGCAAGTGTCTCCCTGGGTCTCCCCTCGACTCGCTGCCCCTCCTCTCTCTCCCCTCATCTCTCTTGTTGTTGGCTGGGGTGAGGCTGACACAGGAAGGTTGGCCCAGGCTCTGGGGTGCTCTGCTGGGGGTTGTGGACGGCCGGGGGTCTCTTCGGCAGAGGCTCTGACCCGCCCCCGCCCATAGCCTGCTTCATGACACCGACGCGGGCCACCTGAGCTTCGTGGAAGAGGTGTTTGAGAACCAGACCCGGCTCCCCGGAGGCCAGTGGATCTACATGAGCGACAACTACACGGACGTGGTAAGGGGGTGCTCTGGGGGCAGGTGGGCTCTGCTTTCCTGGAGGCCTGGACATTTGGGCCCAAGAGGGGCCTGTGACTGAAAGAAGAGGAATGTTCTCCCCTGCTCCCACATCCCCAGCGTCCATGCCCTGGTTTCCAGAGGGACAGTGTGTGAGGTCTGGCAAGGGTAGGACACCGAGCCCGAGTCACACGTGGGGCTTTAGAATGTATGTTGTCAGGTTGCATCTTCTCATCTTCCCTGATCACGTCTGTCTCTTCTCACGCTCGCCTGGCCTGTGTTACCCTAGAACGGGGAGAAGGTGCTTCCCAAGGATGACATCGAGTGCCCGCTGGGCTGGAAGTGGGAAGATGAAGAGTGGTCCACGGACCTCAATCGGGCCGTTGACGAACAAGGTGGGCAGCACGTGGAGCCCAGTGAGCACCCGGCAGACTCGCGAGGCGTGCCGCAGCGGGGCACTGTTGAGTGCAGGCCCCTTGGGCCTGGGGTTCTGGCCTTCACTGGGCTACTTCATCTGGGGGACTTCCTGGGTGAATCCTCACTATAAAGTACAAATTGGGAGTCAGTGGCCACTTGAAAGTCTGTGAATGTACCCCAAATGGAGAGACGGGGAATGGCCAGGCAGTGAGTGATGGGCACCTCTCCCCCAGGCTGGGAGTACAGCATCACCATCCCCCCGGACCGGAAGCCGAGGCACTGGGTCCCTGCTGAGAAGATGTACTACACGCACCGTCGGCGGCGCTGGGTCCGCCTGCGCAGGAGGGACCTCAGCCAGATGGAGGCGCTGAAGAGGGTGAGCCCAGTCGGTGGGGGTGGGGTGGGTGGGGGGATGGGTAGGGGTGAGGCCCTGGGGAGGGGAGGCCAGCTGGGCACAGGTGCACACCTCTGTGCAGGGGACATGTACAAGGCACACAGGCTCACTCGAGATGCTCGCAGATCGCACCCAGCACTCACACAGATGCTCACGGACAGAAAACACCCAAATGCCCATGACCAAGCCAGGGGATGCACTTGAAATTCACGCACAGACCTGGAAGGTGCAAAGGCATACCTAGAGTGTGTCTATGGCTAGGTGTCCGAGGGGCAGAGTCTGAGACAGGGACTCGGCTGCCTGTAGTTTATGGAGGCAGTACTCTCAGGGGTGCCAGGAGCAAGGATGTGGTCTCAGGCAAAGTCAGCTTTGGCTTGAGCTGTGGTTTGGGAAGGGGCTCAGCCTGGAGCACCACAGAATCCTCCTCACCAGGCAAGGGGGCTGGGGTGTGTACGGTCTTAGCCGTCAGTCATTGGCTGGGGGTTGCTGGGGGCGTGCTGGAGGGAGCCTGTTCCCTCCAGCACGGCCAGTTCCCTGGAGAAGGGGGATGCTGGTCAAGGGGCTTGGGTGGGCTTGGTCAGCATTTACCAGAGGGCATGTACACAGTGTGAGCACACATGCCCACGGCCGTGCCCAGATACTCTTGGGACACAGACAGGTGCAGAGTGAGCTTGTATGAGCACACAAGTGCCTGTACCTGCTCCTGGGGTCACACAGATGCCCGTGTCGTGCACAGCCTCAGGGCCTGCCTCCCTGGAACCCTCTTGGCCTGCGTCCTTCCTCCCCAAGCACGCATTGGAATTTTGGCTCGAGAACTAGGCCTCCCCCAGTCCTGGAGTAGCCTTTGGCATTACCCGAGTCCCTTCCTCTCTCCTTGGTCACAGTGAATCTAGAGAGGAAGGTCACTGGGTCCCAGGAGAGGCAAGGCTTTTGGGCAGCAGGCTGTTCCTGGTGGCATGAACCAGACTCCACTCTCCCTGTGAGGGCACCCAGGGGACAGAGGCAAAGCCTTGCCTGCTCCCTCACCACCAGCATCGTTCCTGGAGAGGGACGCAGCTGGCCTCCGGAACTGGCACTGTCACCGAGCTCATGGCCTGGGCCTGACCTGAGGATCATCTCAGGTCACGAGGTGGATGGGAAGGGGCCTCCGGGGCTCCCCCAGGCTGGGAAAGGACCCCTTGAGAAGAAGTGCGGGGGTCTGTCCACACTGACGTAGGCCTAGCCTCATGGAGAAACAGCCTGGGGCTGGGAAATGGGCTCTTCATTTTGCCTCTGAATTGCAGACCCATTTCCACTTTTATAAGTTGGGATATGAAGAAGAAAAAGGAAAGGACAAGAAAACCTTGGATTCGTGAAATCCACCCAGAATCCAAATAAACAAACAAACCGAAAGCCCAGTGTTTTCATCACTGGGCTGGTGTTTTCATCACCTACCTTCCTTTCTTGGCTCCTTGGACCTCCCCACAGCCTAGGGAGCCTCTTCTCCTCCTGATTTCCTGACCCGAGGCTCTTGTCACTGCGGAAACTGCTCAGAGCCCCCTCCTCCGGGCGGCCCTCCCAGGTTTTCCCACCTGGAGGGTGATGGTGTGGGGTGTGTGTGGGGGAATCGTGGAGGGCAGGGAGGGCACAGCTGGAGCCCAACCCAGGACTCCCCGCCAACCTGCCAAGTGGCCTCTGAGTCTGCCCTGTTCTCCCATGCAGCACAGGCAGGCAGAGGCGGAGGGTGAGGGCTGGGAGTACGCCTCGCTCTTTGGCTGGAAGTTCCACCTGGAGTACCGCAAGACAGACGCCTTTCGCCGCCGCCGCTGGCGCCGCCGCATGGAACCACTGGAGAAGACGGGGCCTGCAGCTGTGTTTGCCCTCGAGGGGGCCCTGGTACGTGGCAGTGGTCATCTTGGGTTGGTGGGGTGCAGCGTGGTCTCCCAGGGCTGTTCAGGGCTGACGCAGGAGAGGTGCAGAGGACCCCGGGACAGGACTTTGGCTTCAGTCCTCTGGGGTTGCGTGTGGGGAAAGTGGACACCAGTCTGGGTGTCCTCCTAAAATAAAATAGCTCATTTCTTGGCACCAGAAGACCCACTGCTTTTTTGGTAATCGAGAAGGGACCAGGGGAGAGGGCCCCGGCCTTTTGATGGTCTGACTTGTGACGGGGGCCAAGGGACCTGGCTCTTCTTGAAGAGGCTGGCTGGCCTGGGGAGTGGGTCTGGGAGGCTTTGGCCCGGTCCAAGGGAGTAGCCTGAGAGGTCTAGTGACCCTGAATGTCCTTGGTTGGACATGAGTCCTCCTGAGAGGAGGCTATCTTATGGGCATCCTCGGGAATTTTGGGGAGAGATGTGCCTCAGAGATCAAACCCCAGGCTGGCTGTCCTGCCTCAGAGAGTACTTCCCGGAGCCAGTGGAATGGGGGTCAGGTCAAGGTTATCCAGGGTCAGGATGATGTGTTCCGCAAAAGAGATGAGCAGACCCTTCCTGGACAGTCTGAGTGGGGACATTCGGGGCCAGGAGGTAGCCTGTCCCCCACTCTGTTGGTGCGGGGGCTCCGAGCATCGGGAGTGAGATGTCCGGGAGGAGACACCTTCTCTGACATCCAGGTAGGACTGCCCGTCCCCTGAGGGGGCTTTGGGCTGTGACACAGGGGAGCAGGTCCCACCAGCTTCACTGGCTAATGGAATCTGCGTGTGTCCGTGTGAGCCAGCTGTGTGTGTGTGTGTGTGTGTGTGTGTGTGTGTGTGTGTGCGCGCGCGCGTCCATATGAGCATTTCGTCTGGGTGAGGAGCAGTGGGTCTTAGCCCTCAGCTAAGGAGTACAGTGGGGCAGGCCCCTGACCCGATGGGATGGCTACAGAGAAGGGAGTTGAGGCTGGCAGTGGCCCCAAGGGGTAGTGGGCAGGGCCTGGAGGTTCCATCACTCCCAGGGGTGCCAGTACGGGAGAGGAAACCCTCCGGGGCCCAGATGATGTCAGAGGCTCTGGAGGGAGCCCCTCCTGGGTCTTGGGGGCCAAGTGGTGAGGAGGCTGGAAGGAGACGGCAGAGCTCTGGGCTCTCTGGGGCCCTGAGCTGGTGCTCAGGTTGGGGTTGGAACTGCCACCCAGGCTGGAGCAGCTGCAGCCGGGAGTCTCCTTGTCCTGTCAGAAGGGGCCTAGCTTGGGCACAGGGCAGTGCCTGGGGGAGGTTGTGTGGTTCCAGCTGAGGAGTGGGGAATAAAGACCTCAGCAGGCCTCAGAGGCAGGGCCAGGTCTGAGGGTGCTTGCCCTCTAAGGAGCCAGGACTCATTTTCATCCGACGGAAATACAACCAAAGTGGGCTGAAGAGAGAAAAAGAGCTTAAGGGCTCAGATTGCTGGGAATCTGACTCACCGAGGTGAATCAGGCATTAGGCCTGGCAGGAACTAGGGGCTCACACAGTGTCCCCGACTCGCTCCTCTGTCTTGGCCCCGTTCTCACACTGGCTCTTTCCATGTCGTTGGCAAAGATGGTGCCTGTGACAGAGGCTGACGCCACCTTTACAGCTAGCACAGCCCAGCGGGCATCCTCTGTTTCCTCACAGCTGGAGACCCCAGAGCGGAGAGTGCACTTTCTCAGTAGTGCCAGTACTGTCTCGTGTGCGATTGACTGGCTCTGCTTGGCCCCGTGCCCACACCAGCCCCTGAGCCTGAGGGCGAGGAACGGAATGTTCTGAATGACCGTCCTGGGTCACGCCCCTTTTTTGTGGTTGACAGCCCCACAGGCTGGGGAGAAGAGCATCTGAAAAGGAAAAAACCCCAAACGGTGGTGGACACAGAGCTATAGATGACGACTACAGGACTCTTCTCTTGAATGAGCAGCAGGGAACAAGTGTGGGTTGTTGAGCGGAGGAGGAGTGCTCTGGTCAGAGCTGGGTTTTAGGGCCATTAATCAAGTAGCCGTGGAGGATGGCAGGGGACGGAGAGCCTCCCATCAGGAGACCATCAGGATCTGGGAAGATGTGACCATCTGGGGTGGGAGCCAAGGGACCGAAGTGGAGGGAGGTGGGGTAGCAGGGCTTGGGGAGGGAAGGGTCAAGTGGGCATCAGAGGCTCCGCTGGGTGGACGGCAGGGCCGCTCCCATCGCCAGGCCACGGGGCGGGTTGGGCCTGGGGCTGCGATGAGTTCACGGTTGGCCCTGGCAAGCGTGACACACACGGTGAAGTGCTGTAGGAGGAAGATGGATCTGACGGCTGCCTGGCAGGCGGCCCCGGGGCGGGGAGGCTGGGGGCGTGGGCGCTGAGCATCAGCTGTGAGGCGAGGGGGCTGGGAGGAGAGAGGGCGCAAGGCCGGAGGTGCCCAGAGACCCGTGGATGGAAGCGTGGACGGCTCTGGGGCTGGCGAGGATCTAGGGGAAGAAGACGAGCAAGGCTGGCGGACCCACTGCCAAGCTTTCATGGCTCGGTGACCGGGAGAATGAAGAGGGCCATTTCCCAGAACAGAGAAACCAGTCCGTTTATTCTTTACGTGGGAGAAAAATGTCACGAGGGAGCATTGAAATCAAACGTCAAGTGGGAAGGTGAATGATTGTGATGCAGATGGGACTCGCCTGTGAAATGTGGAGGAAACCAAAGTAGTGAAGCCCAGAGTCCTGGGGGAACTTTGCTGACGTAGGGAGCCAGAGGCAGACAGTGGTTAGAACGGCTGGATCCACAAACCTGGAGTTGGACACAGTCTTTAGGTGTGACCAGCACTTGGACAGGACCACAGCCCCATTGGACAGAAACTGTCTGGACCACTCTACTTGAGCAAATGAGCCCCCATCAGCACGCGTGCTCACACACACACGCACGCACACACACACACGCACACACACGCATGCACACACACACACTCTCCCCTTCCATGGTCACCTTTACATGCTTCCTGCCAGGACCAAGGATGGCCTGGGTTCCCATCCGTAAGTCTGCTGTCCTTCATCCTGGGAAGTACTGATGCTCCAGCAAGGCACTGGGGCTGGAGTCCACCCTGCATCATTGGGGCAGATGGTTGGGTTTTCTGGGTGCCAGGACCAATCTATTGTTCTGGGTACTGGCCTTTGCCCACTGGTCACTGATGCCTGCCGATTCACTTGGCGGGAGCGTGGTGGGGTGGGTGAGGCTTCTGAATGGCACTGGTTTGGTTTGAATTCTGCTTCCTCTGCTTCAGCTGTGGAAAGGTCACTTGTCCCTTTAGTGACTCTGTTACTTATGAACGTCACTACATGTATGGGTCCATCATAAGGATTAAGGACATAACCCATGTACAGAGGTGCTTCTCAGTTTTAACGAACATAAGACCCATCTGGGGATCTTGTTAAGACGCATGCTCTTGACCTGCTGTCTGGGTGGAGCCCGAGAGTCTCCATTTCTGACAGCCTCCAGTGATGCCCATGTTGCCGGTCCAAGGACCATCTCTGAGTAACAAGGATGTCGGGTGCACAGTGCATCCCGAAGATGAGGGAGGCAGTCACATCGGCCACTACCGGGTGCCTCTCTGAGGGAGGCGGGGTGTCTATTCCTGACTGGAGGTGTGTCGCCAGGGCCCTAGAGAGCGAGGCAGGGACAGGTGACATGTTCTCCCTGCTCCTTGTGGGGAGAAAGTGATCTTTTCTTCCAATGATCCTCCACCTGATAGTGGAGGCCTGGCTCATGGGAAACCCCTGTCTGATTAGGAAGAGGGATATTCACGTGTGAATGCAAATAAACCCAACAGAATCTGCATCTCCGAAGTGCTAGGGGGCAGACTAAGGGTCATTCCAGAGTGACAGCGCCTAATGAGGGTGGCTTCTTGGAGGAGGACCTGGGGAGGCAGAGCTTGGAGGAGGCCACGACTGTGGGTGGTGGCCAGGTGGGCTTCCTGGTAATCTGACAGTTCTGGACGTCTGGGCGCAAGGGCCAGGCCTGTGGCGCCCCCTTGCCTCCTACTGCCCGTCCCCTGGCCCACGCGTCCACCAGCAAGCTGGGCCTCACTTGCCAGCTCCCCTCCTGAAGACGTCTCACTGGAAGGCAGGCCCAGTCTGCTCATTAGCACGGGCAGCCTTTCCCTGAAACCTTCTGCCGGGGCCAAGCCTGGCTCCCTCCGCGGAGCGGGAGGCCCTGGCTCTGTCTGCTAATCGTCTGCTGTCTCCATCCCGAGCATTATTTTATTTTCGTATTATTCTTTTTCCAGCTAATATCCTGGCATTCCCAAAGACACCGGGTTTCATAATCTTCCTGGCGTTCCCAGGGAGCTGGGAAGCGGAGCACAAAGCTGCTATTATAGCGTGTTCCATCCAGCCTCCCTCTCCTTGCCCCACACCCCTCGCTGCCGCCGCCACCGCCACCGCCGGCGTCCACCCAGTCACCCCCTCCTGACGCCACCGGCCTCTCTGAGAACCCTGGTGACGGCTGCTGGGGATGAGCTCACAGAATCCATCCTGTGGCCCTTGCCCTGGGCCTGCCCTCCATGCGCGAGGATTTTTCCAGAGCCCTGTCTTTGCGCTTGGCCTGGAGTGTCTGAAAGGGTTTTCTGAGATGCCTGAGCCTGGGCAGGGAGAAGAGGAGATGGAGACTCGGCCACATGTGCTCCTAGTCATGGAGATTTTTAGAGCTGGAAGGAACTTTCATGTTCGAAAGCACTCGCCATCTGGCTTTGGTGCTGCTTGAAATTGGATGCAGAGTTGTGGGTGTGCATGTGTGATCTGTGTGTGCACGTGTGTCTGATGTGTAAGCACGTGTGTGATTGTGTGTATGGATGTATATGGAGTGTGCACATGTGTGATATGCGTGTGTGTGCAGTGTGCATGTGTGTGTCTGTGGTGGGTAAATTCTGATGTAAAGTCCATGGTTTTCTCCAATTCTCAAGAAAATCTAGGATCCCAAAGAGGGTAAGAATTACAGAAATCTATTTTACCTCGTGCCAAAGACCAGGCTGAGAGCTGTACGTGCATTGTCTCATTTCATCCTCACAGGGACCCCAGAAGGCTGGATTCTATGATTATACCCATTTTACAGTTGGGGAGACTGAGGTTCCAGAACTGCACTGTCTAATATGAAAGCCACTAGCCAGGTGTGGCTATTTAAAGTTACATTTAAAGTGATTAAAATTAGAAAATTCAGTTCCCCAGTCACACCGGCCACATTCGAAGAGCTCAACAGCCACGCCTGGGTAGTGGCTACCATATTGGACAGTGCAGAACAGTTCCATCACTACAGAAAGTTCTGTTGGACAGTGCTGCTCTAGAACAACTCTGAGTCCCTAATGTAGCCCCAGAAGAAACTGAGGCCTGAGAAGGAGTTTGCCCAGCGGCACGGCATGAGCCGGTTCTAGAACCAAGGCCAGAAGAGCAGGCTCTTCTGCTCTCTCTCTCCAGATTCATCCCCCCACTTGCTATGAGGGCATAAAGTCCTTCCCCCATAGAGGACCCTTGAGTGGGGTCCCAGGGAGCATCATGGGCGGCTGGCTGGAGCCCTCGGCTGGATGCATCCCCCTCCTCGTCTTGTAGCCAGACAGCTTGGCCTCCCTGAAGCAGTTGGGCAGCTAGAGGGGAGTTGGCACCACTGCCCCCAGCCAGGAAGCCTCCAATTGGTTGGCAGGGGCCTGAGTCCTGACCTGAAGTGTCAAGGACCCACAGAGACAGGCATCCCCAGCCCCAGCCAGGGGGCAGGGAAGGGCCGCTGGGAGTCGGAAGTGCTAAGAAGGGGGTCAGGGAGAAGCTGGTGCCAGAGAGGAGGAATTTCGGATTTGAACTGGCTGAAAAGGAGGTCAGATGTGGGTGGGTGGGGGAGGGGCCACCTCTGGACCTGGATGAAATCCTGCTGTGTGCGGGGCACCTAGGCATGCTTCCTAGAGTGAGCAAAGGCAGCACCTGAGAGGTGAAAGGGGTTTGCCTTATTAAGTAATCAAGACCCCTGGCTGGGTCTGTGGGCCATTGGAAGGCGGCTCTGTGTCTCTTGAATGTCCTAATCAAGCACCTGCTCCACACCTGGCATTGTGCTACGGGGCAGGTTGAGGGCCACCGGAGGATTACACAGAAGGACCATTTGAGTAAATCCTCTAAATATGTGGACTCTGGGTCTATCTCACCCAAGATTTGGATACTGAAGCCTGCGTGCGTCCACTGAAACTTGTGTGTCTGTGTACCTGAGACAAAATGCCAGCACACAGGCAAGCATGGACTGTGGGTGTTACTGTGCCCCCTGTGTGTCATTAGACACGCATGAGGGTCTGTGTACACAGTGGCTAGGGTGACCTTATAATATTGTCTGGTCTGGACACTATTAAAAGTCATGTTGGAAAATAGGCATAAGCTAGGCAAACAAGGACATACAGTTGTCCTGATGACGGAGGCACTCTGGCATGGCCTAAAACCTGCTTGAGCGTCCTCTGCAGACTTCAGAGACCTGGAAAGCCTAGAGGGACACACAGGCACATGCAAACACAGATACTCGTGCCAGCCCACACGTGGCATTGTGGATTCTCCAGGTTTCCTAATTCCACTCCCAGGCTCCCCAGGGGCTGGCCGGTAGCTTTGCAAGGAGTTTCGCAGCTGCTCTCAAGCCCTGGCTCCAGCTGTAAATTAAATGGGGTTGCACACTCGCCTGCTATTCCACTTAAGGTTGCAATCAGCCCTGATTAGGAAGAGAGGGCTGTGTGTTCCCAAGTTTTCTCTTTTACAGGGTTCTCCTCTGGCCTGGCCTGTGGGCCTGTGTGGGGTTTCCCTGGAAGCTGAGGCCAGGGCAGTCAGGGCAGTGACATGGGTGTGGGCTCTCCAGGGCCCTGACTTGGCACTCAGTCCCGTCCTGCCTCAGATCCCTGCTCAGGTGCTGAGTTCTGATGGGGAAGCAGGAGCTGGGAAGAGCCCTGCGGGGGGTCCTGGGAGATCCCGGGCTCTACCAGCAAATTTCCCATGCATCCTGAAGGAAAACATGAATCTCTGGGTCCCAGTTTTCTCACTTATCAGATGGAGGTGATAACAACACAGCAAAAATAACCACCTCCCCTGACAGAGCAGGGGTTGGCAAACGATGGCCCACTGGCCAAGTCTGGCCCTCGGCCTTTTTGTGTAAACAGGGCTGTATCAGCACAACCATGCTCATCCATGTGCACATTGTCTACGGCTGCTGAGTAGTTGCAACAGAGCCTACGTGGCTGGCAAAGGTGAAAGTATTTACTCTCGGGCCTTTTATGGATAAAGTTTGTCAGCCGTTCTAGAGCATATGCTGTGTGTCAGGCAGTGCCCTCTGCCCTGTTCATGTATTATCTCATTTAGGCCTCCCAATAATCCTGAGGTAGATTTTATTAGTGCTCCCATTTTACAGAGAAACAAACTGAGGCACAGAGAAAACAAGTAATAATTATTTTAGTGGTGTTTCCTTGGTTGAATATTGTGAAAAATCTTATGGATAATGGCTGGGTTGCACAGGTTTATAGCACTCTTCTCTACATTGTCATTTGTTATTTGGGTGTCCCAGCAGAGCCGTTGGTGAAGAAGAGATCCTGGCAGGTCACCCGAGGCCTGCCTGTGCTGGTCGACGTTTAACAACTGGCTCTCCGGAAAAAAATCCAGAGAACAAATCCAGCTCTACTTGTAGCATTTGCTGATATGGTATAAATATCCCTGCCATGGCCAATTGCAAGGTCTCAATGTGAGATCACAGAATGTGGGGATAGGAGGAGATGGGCAGTAGCACACCATTATATAGTGTTTATATAGTACTTCCACCTCACAGATACTCTAGATGTAAATCACCTTGGGAGCAAGATAACAGTAAAAGGTAGTGGAAGAATTTGGAAGTGATGCGTTTGAATATTTATCACCTTGGTTTTAGAAATAATTTCTGAAGTTACAAATTTATATGATTTAATTTTTGCAAGTGACCGTGTTTAACAAATGGCTTGCAAATGGCTGGAAATTTAATGATCTCTCATGAGCCCTGAGAGCCAGCTCCAGCACCTGCTGCTCTCGGGGGTCTTCTGATCTTGTTCACATAAAGAAAGAGATTGGGGCTCTGCATAGTGGCACCCCTCCTGTCAGCTCTGTCACCTGTGCTCTTTGGATCCGTCAGACATAGGAATTGAGTCCTTCCTGTAAGGTGAGGAGGGCGGCTGGCCCCTGAAACCCATATGCTTGACTCCGCTGGGGCAGGGCGTGCCCTGGTGGCCCCTGGAGCTACCTCCGAGGCTCCATTCCTTCCTGACCGCCGTGAGTGTGGCTTGTGTGTTTCTGTCCCCCTCTTACTCAGCCCTGGGGAGCCCCGCTGCTCAGCCTGTGTCCTTTTGCTGCATCCTCCTCTGCTCTGGCCCCTTCTGTCTCCTCGGTGCCTCCGCTTTATAGATCCTGAACCAGACCTCTAGACCCCGTGTGGGAGTGCCAGAGGGAGGAGGCATGTGTGTGACAGCCTGCGTGCAGAAAGAATCTCAGAAACGCCAGGGGTCTGCTGCTCGGTCTTGGATCCACTTTAGGTGGGTCGAGGAGTCCCCTTCACAGACTCCTTGTTTTCCCAGGACCTTGCCCACCTCCTCCCTGTGTGGCGGCCAGGGTCCCGGGAGGTCAGCCCTCAGCAGAGAAGGTGGGCTTGGCCACTGGCTCAGGGGACCCCTGGGGAGCCCTGGCATCTGGGAAGGAGAGTTCCTCACCCTCCTGAGCTCGGGCACCTCCAGGGAGCCGTGGCTGCCAGCGGGGCAACAGCGGGTTGGAGGCCCCCCAGTCCCCTTGGGCAAGCAGCAGGATCGCTCCCACAGCTAGCCACAAGACCAAGTGCGTGGCCACAGACCGCGTGGCTGCCAGCCCCGGCCTGGGAGTCACATCGGCATGAGCTATGGAGGGAGGAATGTGACTGTGGGAAACTCAATGCCCCGAGCCTGGCCTGGGGCTGGGGAAGAGTGTGAGTGCGGAGTGGGGGTGAAGCGTGGGTGGGTGGAAACCAGACCCTTAGCTACCCCTGCAGCCTGGTTCTGCTCAGGGCTCCAAGTGAGAGCAGAGGGAAGCCAGCCCTCCCACTCCCGGCCTCGCCCTGCCCCAGCCTTGCCCCTCTAGCCGAGCCTCCCCTAAGCTCTGGAGGGGGGCAGACCTCCAGCGTGCCACTGCTCCCCCTGTTCCAGCACCCCTCTTCTTTCCCCTCCTCCGGGAAACCTTCCTGAATGGGACCTTCCAAGGGCCCACCCTGTTCCATTCCACCCCACAAATGGCCCCATCCTGGGGTGTAAGTGAGCCCACGTCACTCTCTCTTTCTCTGGTGGCATCTGACCCTGAGCCCCATGAGGTTGGGAGGTTGCTGTCTGATGCACACTTTCCTGTCGCTTTCCCTGGGACCTAAGGCCTGAGTGCTGTGCACATGCCTTAGGGCGGGGATGCTGGTGATTCATTTCATGCGATAAATCTTCATTGAATGCCTACTAAGTGCCAGACACTGGGGTCAGGTGCAGGGGATAAAGGAACGTGCATGCCTTACCTATACACAAGGAAAGATGGATGCAGGAGAGATGCTAGGAGAGGCTGGGTAGGAGCTGCTGATAAAGGCAGGGCAGTCGAGGAAGTGTCCAAGCCTCAGTGACGACTGAGTTGAGGGAAGAGCTCAAGTTAGCTTGTCTGGAGGGCATTCCAGGTGGTGAGAACAGCCAGTGCAAAGGTCCTGTGGCAGGGGGATGGTGATGAATTCCAGACTTAAAGCCAGAGGGCAGGGATGAAGGCGGGGGAAGGTATTGTTCAGCATGAAACTGGTGAGATGAATGCTGATTATGTGCCAGGGACCTGTCAAGGGCTGTGGGTACGTTTCATTTAATTTCCACCTGTGGTTCTCAGCTGGGGACAATTTCTATCCCCCACCCCGTCCCCCAAGGGACATTTGACAATGTCTGGAGATATTTTTGGTGGTCACAACAGAGGGAGGGGGGCAGCTATGGACATCTAGTGGGTAGAGGCCAGGGATGCCGCTGAACATCCAGCAATGCACAGGACAGACCCCACAGCAACGAGTTACGTAGCCCCAAATGTCAATAGTGCCAAGGCTGAAAACCCCTGCCTTTTCCTCAGTAGCCCATCGAGGTGAGTGTTACCACGATGGCCACCTTACAGTGAGGAATCTGAGTTTCAGGCTTCCCTGAGGCACCCCCAGCTACCTTCCTCCGACCCACACTGTGAGCTCCAGGCACCTGCCCCCCACCCCCCTTCCTGGTGCCTGACATGGAGCCCGATGCCCGGGGACTGGCAGCCTGATGTTCTCTATGTCGGAGCTTCAGGGTCTGTAAAATGAATGAGTCGCCCTGATCGTCTACTCCATGCACATGCTGTGCAATGTCAGGGAGTTGCAGGCCGCTCTTCCTCCACGCAATCGTTAAGCGGCTTGGCCTTTGTATGCCATAGTTTGCCCGTCTGGAGAACAAAGGCAGTAACAGTCCCTGTTGTAAGGTGGTAAGGTGTCGGCAGGATTCTGCTGTGACGATAGATGCTAAGGACAGCATCTCTGCTGCGCCTCCACTGACCCTCTCTTCTCCCCTCTGCCCACATCATCGCTTTCTCAGGGGGTGCTTCCCTCAAGTCAGGTTCGGCCCAGAAAGTTCCTTTAGCCCCAAACAGTTCCCTCCAGAAAATGGGTGATTATGTGACAGGAGAGGCACCTACAGAGACTGGGGCTCAACTTGGATTTTATTCCTTGATCAGTAAATATTTGCTGAGGGCTCCTGTGTGCCAGGCATCGTAGCGGGTTCTGGGGACACAGCAGTGCCCTCACGGAGCCAGAGAGACAATGAACAAAAACGTTAATATAGCAGATGTGTGGGGTAATACGTGCTATGAGGAACAGTAAAGCTGAATAAGAGAGTAGACAGGACTATTATGTGGGGTTGGGGTGTGTGGGGTGGGGTATGTGACGGTGTGGATGTGAACATGAGTTTTGACCTTTGAGGGAAGGCCTCTCTGGGGAGGTGACATTTTATGTCTCCACAAGCAGCAATACCTATTTTACAACTCGAATGTGGGAAAGGCCTGACACAAAGTAGGTGTTCAATAAACACAAGTGGCATGCCAGAGGGACGGGCTGACGGGAGGGAGATGCTTCCCAGAAGCTCCCAAATCAGCTTTTCATGAGACTTCATTGTTTGCTTTGAGAGAAATTCCCCAAACGTGAGCCATGTATGTCCACGTGTGAAAGCCAAAAATATGCTTCAAAGTGGAAAAAGCGTGGCATTGGATTATCTGTGTTAAGGCACAGGCTGATCCCCTGACCTGGCCTTTGTCATCAGCTCTCCCCAGAAAGGTGTGTGCTCATTCATTCATTCACTCATTCTCTAATTATTAATTGGGCACCCGCTGTGTGTGAGGGGTTCTGCTGGATGCTGGGTGCATGGGGGGAACCTCACAGAGCTCTCTGTGGGAGGGGCAGACAGTGAACAGGTATTTACCTGTTCATTCATCACCTCCATTTACAATGGAGGGTGATATATGCAGTAAGGGGGAAATCTGGGGCTCTGTGGGAGCACACGGGAGGTGTACCTAACTCATCCTTGCAGGGTGACCCTGAAGGTGAGACTGGATGTCTGAGGAAAAAGCCAGGGAAAGAGCAGGGCAGAGAGAACTGTGTGCAGGAGGCCTGAGGGTGAGAAAGGGGACCCTGGGGGTTCAGCTGGTTTGAGTGTGGAGGCAGCAGGCTGTGGTGTTTGGGAGTGAGCATCTTGACTGCTGGAGACTCAACGCAGGGGCTGCCGCCGGGCTGGGAGGGGGGCCGGCCTCCGCTCTGCTCCTAAGGTCTGAAGGGGATGCGTGGAGAGCCCAAGTCCCCCCGGGAGGGTCAGTGGGCCAGAGTATGTAAAGGCGCTGGCCTGCTGTGTGGGTGGAATTCTGCCCAGCCTGGGAACCTGGCTGACTGCAGGGCTGAGGCTCCTCTGGCGGGGACTGGACTTACTGGGGACTCTAGGTGTGTGTGTCGTCCTGGTTCTCCTAGCTTCTTCCCAGCAACCCCTGTCTGTCTCCTTGAGCAGGGAGGGAAGGGGAGGCGGAGGCAGGGCCACGCAAGGGCGGCAGATGGGGGTGGGGGCGGATAGAGGCCCTGTGGACCGGGGGGAGTGGCTGTGGGCCCCTCCTCTGGAGACAGGGCAGGTGGAGGAGCCTCGGCAGCCCCTCGGGGCCATCCCGAGGGAGCGCTGGTTCTGCCTCTGAAGGGTGTCATTCTTGGTGCCAGGGCCTGCTGCCTGGTGCCTGCCAGGTGCCAGGTGCCAGGGCCTGCTGTGGGCTAGGACTGAGCCGGGCCTCAGGTACCTGGCCTCAGCCTTGTGGAAATCCCAGGGAGGGGGACACCTTTTTGCATCACAGGCAGGCGGCCCTGCCTTTGGACAGAGACCCAGAAAGCGCTGCCAAAGCCCCGGACAGAGGCCATTGGGTGGGACCGCTGCTGACGGGACGCGGCTGGGGGGGCCACCTGGAGGAGGTGCGCGCTGAGTGGGGATGTGCCCTGGAGGCAGCCCGCAAGCGTGTAGGTCCCTGCAGGCGCCTGGTGGGAGAGAGGAATCATGGGGCCCATGGGTGCCGGAGGTGGCTTCCCTCCCCGCACTCACCTCAGCGCCCTACTTGCTGGTGTGGGGCATATGTGTGGCCAGGGTGAGGTGGAGGGGCTACAGAGCCTGCCCTCCCCTCGACCAAGGCGCCCTGAGCTGCCTGCACTAAGCCTCGTGGCACCTGGGGGCTGGCCAAACCCTGGTTCCAGCATCCTGACCTGCTTTCCTTGGCGTCCCTGTACCTCATGCCTGGGGTGGCCTGCTGGGCCCCCAGCTCCGGCCCTACATGCGGCCTCGTAGACCCTCCGACCAGAGCTACTAGCTGCTGGGCTTGGTGTGGGTGGCGGCAGGGCCAGAGCTGTGAGGCTGGGCCCAAGGCCTCTCCTGGCGGGAACCCAGGACGCCCGGGACCCACGCCTGCCGGCAGGGAAGATTGCAGATGCTGTGGCCTTTGGGTTCTCACCTGTCTGCATCCCTCCCTGTTGTCCTGCTCTCCTGTGTGTGTGTATGTGTGTGCGTGTGTGCACACGCGTGCATGTGTGCGTGCATGTGTGTGTATGCGTATGTGTGTGTGCACGTGTGTGTGCGTGCATGCGTGCGTATGTGTGTGCGTGTGTGTGCGTGTGTGTGTGTGTGTGTGTGGAGAGAGGTTGATTGCTTGACTGACCGATTTTGATTTCTGCCCAGGACTGTGCCTTTGCACTGAAATGTCCACTTTTCCAGCTCCTGGAATAATTTTGAACAAATATGGGGTATATGAATACCACCCCTGAGCACAATTAGTAACTTCATGGTTTATGACCTCCGCAGGTGGTGTGCTAACACAACATGGGATTTATCTTCCTAACAATCCCAGCAACTCTCTGAGATAGATACTGGAGAATTATCCCAAATTTATAGAGAGACTTGTGCAGAGAGGTTAAGCAACCTGCCCAAAGTCACACAGCTAGTAAATGGTAGGGCCAGAACTGGAGCCCAAGGAATCTGATTCTAGAGCTTGTGTTGAAATTGTGACCAAAGGAAAGGGGGGGGGGTCACTGTATCTTCCTGTCCTGTGCTAGGAACCAGAGCGCACCCAGTCGTAGCCGGACCTCGGTGGGTCCCCTGGGAGAGCGGATGAACAAGTCTTTCCCCCGTATATGTTTTATGGGCCCTTTTGTGGGATGGAGCAGAGGATGACTCTGCCTGCCTTTAGGTTGCATTTCCTTGTTGACGCAGAGTGACCAGGGCAGGCCTTCCCTGGGTGTGCTAAGATGAGCTTTGGGGAGCGTGGCCCGCCCGATTGGATTTGGGGCAAGTAAGCCCTGGTGTTGGAGGGGGAAGGTGGAGCAGGTCGCTGGGGGTCTGACCAGGACCCTTCAGGTGGCGAGAGCCATGGAGGGCTTCAGGCCGGGAGCCGAGTGCTGAGTGTGGGTAATGCAGCTGGCTCTGGTCCTGGGTGCGGGCCGATAGGAAGCCAGTGGACGGGCACCCAGGGAGGCTTCTTGGACTGGAGGCCTGGGGCTAGGCCCTGAGGGTGGGCATGGTTTGGAGAGGAGGAGCAACTAGGTGGCCGTACATCTGGGGGCGTGGGGCGATGATGTAGGTGCAGGGCCTGGGGAGAGGTCGAGACTCCTGGGAAATGGTTGCCGCCAGGTGGAGGGCAGGGTGGCCTTGGGAAGTGGCTGCTCTGGGTGGGCCTGGGCGGGGTGAAAATGCCACGGGAGGGGAGGCCGGGGTTTTCTTTCAAGGGTGTGCATGCTTGTGTGTTGGGAAGAGGGACTGGCGAGGGACTGGGGCAGGTGACAGTGTGGGGAGGGGGGGAGGGCTTGCAGAGGAAGCGGGCAGTCCCTCTGTTGGGCTTCTGCCGTGGGAGGCTGGTGGAGCTGATATCACAGAAAGCCAGGTCTGGAAGGACGGGCTGCTGTGTGACTGGCACATTTTCAGTTTTTGTGGGGGCCTTGATCCCCGCTGGGGCTCATCCCTGATGAGGGGCGGCGGTGTGGCAGAGGTGGTGGTGGAGGGAAGCAGCGCACCAAGGAGGGGGGCATCTGGTCCAAGGAGGCTGGTTTATGGCCCAGTGGTTAGAGCCCAGTGCTAACAAGGGCAAGGTTTACACACAGCTTCTGAGGCCGAGTGTAGACCCACCCTGCCTCTGCTCCTTTTCCCTGTCCTCAGGCTGAGTTCTCCTCTGACCGTCAGCACAGTGGGAGCTGATGAGAGACAGTGGAGGAGGCAGTGCAGCTTCTCCCCAGAGCTGGGGACCCAGCTAAGCGCCTGTGTGTCCCTGGCACCAGCACCGTGTCCAGACATGTCTTGGGTGGACAGAGATGCTAGACAGGGCCCTCCAGACTCGGGCTCCCCTTAACTCATCACCCCGGGCAGATCCCCACTGGATTCCCTCTCAGAGAGCCCCTTCGAGTCTTTCCTTCTATCAAACTCTAACCTCTTAGGCTGGAACAACTCAAAATCCCATTCTGGCTCGTCTGGTCTCCACTAGAGAGGGAGAATTTCCCTGTGGACTTAACACTGGGGTCTGGGGAGGCGCTCCCCTGGAGTGAAATCAGAGCTTTGGGCAGGTGAGGAGCCTTGTCTAAAGGACCCCGGGGACCTGACTCTCTGTACCAGTCTCCCTGCCACCCCCAGGCTCTGGGGTCAGAGTCTGTGGTGACCAGCTCTCCATCTCCAGGGCGGCGTGGTGGACGACAGGAGTGAAGATTCCAAGTCTGTCTCCACCTTGAGCTTTGGCGTGAACAGACCCACGATTTCCTGCATCTTTGACTGTAAGTGACGTTTGGAGGTGTCTACCGGTGTGACACGGATGAGTGTGTAGCCTTACATTCCTGTTTGTGTGGGTTACATGGTCAGGTGTATATGTGGAGGCTGAGGAGGACTGAGTCTGGGTGTTTTGTTAGTGGGTCAGTGTCTCTTGGTGTGTGTGTGTGTGTGTGTGTGTGTGTGTGTGTGTGTGTGAACTCTAAGCCTGAAATCCAGCATTCAAGGCGCTGTGCATTCTCACTGCCCCCATCATCTGTGACCCCTCCACTCCTTCCCTCTCCTCTGCCACCTCCCCAGCTGTCACCAGGCCCAAGGACACATCACTTGGGGGTCCACCTTTGGACTGTGGTCTGCTCTCCTGATCTTGAGAACAGCTAACTCCAGCACAGCGTACACGTGTCGTTTCTACCATCCAGCCCCTCTGTCCGCTGCCCGTTCTAGGGACACCCTCTGTCCTCCCCTCTAGCCCCAGATCTTGTTCACCCCCAACCCCTCACTTGGCATCTGTTTCTTCCTCGGTGCAGACGGGAACCGCTACCATCTACGCTGCTACATGTACCAGGCCCGGGATCTGCCTGCGATGGACAAAGACTCCTTTTCTGGTAGGTGGGAGGAGGGAGGAGAGCCAGGGACCAGGGACTGAGAGCTGGGAACAGAGTCATTGGGCCTTCAGACCACAGGGAACATGGCCCGGGCTTCTCCCATGGTGGGTTGGGGGACGCTGTGTTTGTTGGGTTTGTGGAGGTGAGGGCTGCTGTCAGGTCACTGTGTCCTCCTGGTTGTCAGGTGGCCTGCTTGACCCGTCTGCAGGTTTTGGCTTTACTGACCGTCCCCTGCTCCTGAAAGCCCCCTGGCCTTGGCCCCTGGGACACCCCTCTCTCCTGGTCTCCTGCAGCTTCCTGCTGCTGCACCTGCTCCGACTCAGCTACTGCCCTCTAAGCCTGATGTTTCCGAGAGTTCTGTGTGTGTTCTCTTCTCTGGGCACTGGGGTCCCCCAGGCAACCCAGTAGCCACTCCTGTTGGGGAAGCTTCCAGGTGTTTAGTTCCTTTATGTCCAGCTACATTTTCGGTGTCTCCCCTGGAAGCCTCAGAGGCACCTCAGTTCATCTTGTCCAAGCTGAACTCCTTGGGACCCCTCCCCCAGATCCAGGCCCCCCTTTACTTCCCACCTTGGTCCTAGTATCACATCAATGCGCTTCTACTACCCATCAGGTTGGTAACAATCAGGTGCCCAGTTCTGTTGATTCTGGCTCCTGAATCTGTCTGGGAGATTGTTCCCTCCTATTCTGCATCGTGGCTGCCGTCTCACACTGGCCTTACCCCTTTTATCTGAATGCTCCAGTCGTCTCCTGGCCTCCCTGTGACCTTCCACACAACCCCAGACACAGCTGGTCATGTCACTCCCCTGATTTCAGATATAGACACTAACAGGTAAATCCCCAACTCTTTAGCCTGGCGGACAACTCCTTCGTGATCTGACCCCTTTGGACCTCACCAGTTTCATCTTTCCCTAATTCCCCTCTATCCACTAGCTCTGGCTGCACCAACTTTTGTCAGCGTTTGTCTAGTTCTTCCACATTTCTGGCCTTTGTGCTCAGTGCCTAGAATGGCTTCCCTCCCTATTTTTAATCCAGTGAACTCCTACTCATCCTTCAAGACCCAGCCCAGATGCCCTCTGACTCTTCCCCAAGCTGAGCTGGTTGTTGCTTCCTCAGCACCTGGCCAGGACCTCACCAGCACCTCTCTCAGAGTCCTTACCCACTGCATAAATCAATTGCCATCTACCTCTGTCATATTCTTCCCACCATGACTCTGAGCTCCTCCAGGAAGGGACCTTGACTTACTCTTGAACCTGCAGCAGGTTCTAAAGAACTAACACTTACTAAGATATCTAAAGAACTATCACTTACTAAGTGCTCACTATGAGCCTAGGCGCTTTGCTGACATTTTTTCATGTACCCCTTACAACTTTCCTATGAAGCAGGCATTTAACATTCCCATTTTACAGATGAAGAAACTAAATTGCTTGAGTTAAAATAGCTGACAAGTGATGTACCCTACTCCAAGTGCTTGCTACTTACTTGAGTAGATCTGAGTTCTCCTATGAGAGTGACCTCCTGTTCACAGAATGGCACTCAGCTCACGGCCAGGCACCCATCCTCCTTTCTGGACCCTGCTCCTCCCCGACCTGGGAACCACTCTGGTTCCTCCCCAGCAGCTGTGCTTCCTCGTGTTCCTCTCCTCTCAGTGACCTTTTCTCTAGCTCCACGCAGCCAGGCTCAGGGTGGATGAAGCAACAAGCACGTGGTGATTGGCAGGTGGCGGGGGTTTGTGGGAGTGCGGGGGAGATCTCTGCAGCTGTGACTTCTTGGGAACCTTGGCCAGGATGCTTTCTGACAATCAGCACCTACCCCCAGGAGAGAGAAGTGACCTAATTCACAGTCTTGCTTCCTCTTCCTTCAGGGGAGGGTGTGAGAGGTCGGGGTGCAGGCGGCAGGTTTGTGTGTGGGGGGTGGGTAAGTGGGGTGCAGGTCGAGGGCCCCTTGTCCTCCACTGGCCGGGCTGGGGGTGGACCCTGCAGGAAGGGAGCTCCTCCTGGGGACCCGCACCTCTGGGGACTGCAGGCAGGGTCAGCCTGGTACGGGGGCCGCAGGAGACGTCACACTTTCCATCCTAGCTCCACCCCCTCCCCCAAATAAACATCCCTTGAGCTTTGAGGGCACTGCCCAGGGCTTCCTCAGAGGCTGCTGGCTTCTGAATGAAAGGCCTGATTGAGCAGCTGCTGGAAAGGAAAACAGCAGCCAACACGGGTGAACCTATAAAACCCAGAGTGTTTATTTTCACTCCCAAACCCTAAACCAAAGCAGTTTCTCCCCTGGAACTGACCCTGGGGTGGCTGGAGGCTGTGCATGGCCACTGGCTGGCATTTCTCAGAGGAAACTCCTGTGTGAATCAGGAATGTCTGGGGTCTGGGGAGGGTCCGGCACAGAGTCTGTCACTGGTGTCATCTTCCAGCCTGCTTGCTGGCATCTGCAGCGGAGAGGGCTCTCCTCGGGAAGCGCTCTGACCTTGCTGCTCTGGGCTTTTCCCCCAGTGGGGCTCCCATGACCCTGTGCTGTGCCCTTATGTGGTGGGCCTTGGGGCTGCCACAAGGCCAGTGCTCTGTCTATTTCTTCTCCTTGGCTGAAGGTGTGGGGGACACAGAGGAATTGTCCAGGAAACACTTGATGAATAACACTGAACTCGGTCGGGGAGGGAGGCTTGTGGAGATACTGCCATCCAGGCTGCCTGAGGATTTTGCCTTGGGTGGGGTTTGCGTGGAGGGCCGGCATCAATTCTCTGGACCACTGGAAGGGCGAGTGTGGCCTGTGCTTGTGTGCTTATGAGTGTGTGTGGCCAGCATAGTGATTAGGCATAAAAAAATGTGAAATGATGCTTAATTCAAATGACTTCTCTTACATTGGGATAGGGTTGCCACTGCTGGGTGAGCATCTGGAGTACAAACTGGATCTACTTTGAACAGAAAAGATAGGGCTCCAGAGGACTTAGAAATCACTTGTCCTCAGGGCCGTACCTACTGGGCAGCATTGTGGCTCTGAACAGCGGTCAGAGCTGAGTTGCTGTTCCCTGTAGACTGATACTTCTCAAAGGGGATCGGGGAGGGTGCTGTCTCCTTTGCCCTGTTATACTCCAGGGAATTCTGCTTTGCCTCGTCCCCAGCCGGCGACCACCGGTGTGGTTTGAGGGAGCCATACGTTCTGCCTACAGAGCTGCCGCCAGGAGGGAGGACCCTTGGGCAGCTCACATTCCAGGGCATGGCCCTTAGCTTGAGGCACCCAGAAACTCCTCCTTGAGAGTCTCATGGGTCAGTGGGCTCAGGGGCCCGACTCGGTTAACGAAGAAGATGAGAGAAGGCTAGTAGATCAGATGCCAAGTTATTCATTTATGGGGGTGGAGCGTCTGCCAAGAAAGCAGAAGGTCCTGTGCCCTCTTTGCCGGCCTCATGGTTCCAGGCAGGTCAAAGCTGTGTGCTAGTTGGGTGGTCCTGAGGGGCGTTGCTGCCAGGCCAGGCCACAGTGAGGTCTGGTGAACCATGGGTGCCCCACAGCTGAAGTCACCTCTGTGGGGACCAGTGCTTTCGTCTCCCCCAGATCCAGACTCTGGCTTGGGTGGGGCTGGGGAGCCCTTGCTTGTGGACTTCCTCTGTCTGGACTCCAGTCACAGCCCACCCCCTCTTCTGAAGCACAGCTTTCTGTTAAGTTTGGCTCTGGCTGGGGGAATTCTCCCGATGAGCTTAAGAAGCTATTTTCCAAGGTGTGCTGGAGGCTTGTGAAATGCTCCACTTAAAAAGGGTTCCTGAGCGAGAGAGACTGGGAAACACTGCACACTTAGCGATTTACAAATCATGGTGGCATCGAAGGCTGGGGCGGCTGCAGGAAAGGAGCCTGTTGAACGTGTTTAAGCGTTCCTTCATTCCCCCAAGAACTCGCCTTGCGAAGAACACATTTTGGGGAACACTGACGGACGGGATTCAGTCCAGCTCACTCAGCACGAATCCAGGGCCGTTTGTGATCTGCCCGCCTGCATCCTCCTCCCTGGGGCCTGGGGTGCTCCCTTCCCCCTCTCAGACAGACTCACTGTTCCCTGAGTGCCCTTTGGTGCCTTTGCCAGTGCTGTGCTGGGTGCCTGGCCGCCCCCTTCTCTTTGGTCCACCTTGGTTACCTCCTTATTCTTGAGACTTGGGGTAGGAGACCGCCTTTCGGGGTACTGACTTGACGCCACCAGACTCCAGGGCGTACCCCCACCCCTAGCGCCTTGAACACTCCGCTGTGAAGCTGCACATCGCTTTGTATTGTAACTGATGTTTAGTTACCACTTCCAAGCAGCAGTCATGATCTTAAGAGCCCGGACTGTGTCTCGTACACCTTCATATTCAGAGCACTGTGCTTACCTACCATATTCTGGTCAGTCAGTAACTGTATGTTGAACGAATGATTGCAAATAATGCTGGAGTGAACATCTTTGTTCATATAGCTTTTTGGTTAATTTGGATGATTCCCAGAAATATGGGAAACAGGGTATAAACAGTTTTATGTTTTTCAGGGCATACTGCCTGATTGCTTTTCCGAAGGGTTGCTGACTTGCTTCCAGCAATAAAGGAGAGTACCTATTTCGTCAAATATTCGCCAACACTGGGTTTTATAAATCTAAACAATTTTTCTTAATTTTATAGGAAACATACTGCTGTATTGCAGTTTTTGTTTGCATTGCCTTGATTACTAGCAGTCTACTCCGCCCTGTCTTAAGGGCTCTTTTCCCGTGTTCGTGGCGGGTAGAAGGAGCACCGACTAGGAGTCAGGGAGTCTGGTCCCAGGCACCTGTGAGCAGGGGCTAGCGACTTCGTCTTTCTGGGGCAACGCTCCCTCTTCTGACAAGGGGTATGATGACACCTGCCCTGTGGTCTGAGCAGCTGGAGGGAGGGCCCATGAGGGAAGCTTAGTGTCTTGTGACTGCAGAAGGGTCCTCCTTGGAGCTCCGGGAAGGTCTGAACAGCAGAGGTCAGGCACAGGGCTTCAGGTCCAGCAGTCACCTGCCTGGGGCCTCCGGTGGTGATGGAGTCCAGTAGAACCCTTGTGTGTTCTTGGCTGGAGCTCCCAGGGCAGCCTGTGGTCCTCACAGAGCTCCGATCCAGCTTCAGCCCCGGGGGGTGCTCCGTGTGGCTTGGCAGGTGAGGCCGGAGGGCTGATGCTGGCCCTCCCCTACCTGAGTGGCTCTGGGAAGAGCTGGCCTCTCCTCTCCCCTCCACCTCTCCTTGGGATCTGCCTCTCCATCCTCCTGGCTTTCCTGGAAGAGGCTTGTGTCTGTGCGTCCGTCTGGCTTCCCTTCATCTGCCCACCTTGCTTCAGCAGCACCCCACCCCCCCTTGTTTCTCTTTTTTTGAGGGGCTGGGCCTTGTGTGGGGAGAGGCCAGGCCCCAGCACACAGTAGCCCAGTGTCTGAGGCCCCAGGCCTCCAGGCCTGCTCCTTACAATGCCTTTGTTGTGTGTTTTTCCCCCCTGCCCCGGGCGGGCGGGGCGAGCGTGTGGGTCTGGGTGATTTTTGTTTGAAAGCCACCCCCTCCCTTCCCCCCAGTGCTGAGCTCATTGCCTGCGCTGATGGGGCTGCTGGAAGGAGTCGCCTGCTCGGGGGCCAGCGTGGGGGGCGCTGCCAACACCAATACAGCGTGCATGGCCGCCACAATGTGCAATTGTGATCTTTGTGTAAACGCGGTCGGTCTGGGGCCCGCGCGCTTATAAAAATAAAGCCTTGGGAAGCACAGGGGGCGGGAACAAAAGGGGCTTTTTCGCTGGCTCTCGAATATGGTTTTATTTATCGGAACGCGCCCTCTTTTTCTTACTGGAACCGGGGAGAGGTTCTCTGCCGAGCTTGGAGCTGATGGTATCACAGCCAGACGGTTTCATTAAATGCACAGACGCCGCTGGGCCCTGCCAGGGCCAGGAAGGGAACGGCTTGGGCCAGCCCTGCCAGGCTGGTGCATGGGAAAGGAGAGCCCCATGCCAGGGAGGCTCCCACCAGGTGGGCGTGGCAAGATGTGGTGGGCATGTCTCCCCTGCCCCTTCTTCTGCCAAGGGCCTCCCATTGCCCTCTTCTACCTCCAGAATCAGGTTCAAAACCTGTTTCCTACAGGAAGCCCTCCCGGATTGACCCCAGTGTGCTTTTGTGCCTGAAGGCTGGCAAGCTGGTCTTAGCCTGGTGGCTGCCTCCTGTTAGGCAAACCCAGCATTGTTCGGCCAGTGAGTGCCCGTAGCTTCTGTTTCCTAACGCGGATCCCCCCCCTCGCCCTTAAAACAAGCGCTTTGAGCAATAGCCAGAATCCTGGACCCTGTCCCCCACCCCATCCCCTGATGGAAGTCCTCCTATTGCCCACTCCAACTTTCCCACCTCTTCGATAGTCACTCTCTGCCACCTCCTGTGCCGTGGCTGTGGCATGCCACTTGGACTCTTGATGGCCAGGGAGAGACTGGCCTGCTCCCCTCCCCTCTGTGGGGAAGAGCTAGCTCCCCATCTCAGCCCCAGGACTGCAGTTGGACACCCCAGCTCTAGATGTCTGGCGCTGAGGCCCTCTTGAGTCACGTGGGGGCTGCCCTGGAGGGGGCAGAGGATGCAAGGTGCCACAGGCTGGAGAAGCCGCCAAGGGTATAGGGCATGTGATAGAGCGTTTGGGCTCAGCCCTGCCAGACATCTAGCATCCAGCTGCCAGCCTCCTGCATCCCCAGACTTCCCTGTCCACATGCCCTCAGCATCTGGCACGTCGAGTCTTACAAAATGGCAGCAAACTGGACCCTGCCCCCTAATGAGAGAAGTTGGAGGAGCCCCCTCCTCCAAGCCCTTTGCTCCTGTCCCAAATTACATGCACTCAGTCCCATGGGACCTTCTCTGGCATTGGTTTCCAAGTGTGGTCCTGAAAGGCAGCATCAAGAACACCTGGGAACTTGTTAGAAATGTCAATTCTCAGGCCCCACCCCAGACCCGATGAAGGAGTCTCTGAGGGTGGGACCCAGCAGTCTCTGCCAGCCTTCCAGACGATTCTGCTGCATGCTCACATTTGAGAACCACTGCCCTAGAATCTTCTCTAGTGATACTTCGGGACCAGGCAGAGGGAATGCCTCCTGGGTGGGTCCCAGGCTAGCATGGCCGGGGCCGACAGGCTGGAAAGTAGTTTGGGGGCGTCAGGGAGCTGCAGGGATCTTAGGGTTCCCCTCACGCCCCCCACTGCTCAATAGCCCTTGAATCCCTTTGTTTCTCTCTAGTGCCCCCACCCATCTAAGCCACCACCCTCCCTGCCTGAACCCTTGCAGTAGTTTCATAACTGGTCTCCCTGCACCCACTTCTGCCCCCTCCAGTCTCTTCTCCAGGTGGCAGCCAGAGTGAGCTTGCTGAAATGCAGACTCAGCCGTGCCAGATCCCTCTCTCACACGCCACTGCACCTCATATGTGTTCTACAAAGCATGATCAAAATTGTAATTTCATGTTTGTTTGTATAGATTACCGTTTTGCTCCAAATGTATCCTCAGCCCCTACCACCTAGCCCCCGGCCTGTCATGCAGAAGGCACTCAGTCAGTAAGTGCTTGTTGGACGAATGAATGAATGAATGAATGAATGCACAATCTATTCATTTTGCCTCCAGCAACCAGCCCAGGGAAGAGCCCAGAAGGGAAGCTCTCTGGATCTTTGCGCCCGCTCTCCGGGACCTCGGTCCCATCTTCCCATGGTGGCCACCGGCTGGCCTCATGGAGGATGGAGGTGGGGGGTACCCCCAGGATAGGGCTCCAGCCTGGACGTCGGTGCTCCTGAGTGGCAGGCACAGCTCTGCTCCAGCTTTGTGGCTGCATGACTCCTGAGCGGGTGACTCTCACGGTCTCTGTTGTGTCCCGTCTCCCTTCTCTGTGCCCGGCCCACACAGATCCCTACGCAATCGTCTCCTTCCTGCACCAGAGCCAGAAGACTGTGGTGGTGAAGAACACCCTGAACCCCACCTGGGACCAGACACTCATCTTCTACGAGATCGAGATCTTCGGGGAGCTGGCCAGCATCGCCGAGCAGCCGGCCAGCATCGTGGTGGAGCTGTACGACCACGACACCTATGTGAGTCTGCCCACCTTCCTCCCCCGAACCCTCACTGCCCACCCTCTCCAGGGCCCAGGGGAGTGCTGCTGTGAGGGATGTGTCCCCAACGAGACGGGAGTTCCCCAAGGCTGGGGCTGATGGCCTCTCCCCCAACCCCACAGGCAGTGGTGAAAACTGTTTTAGAGTAATTAAAAATGAATTGCCACCATGTGTGCTGTGCCCACGGCAGAGAGAGGGGACAGATCTGGCAAGGGTGCTTGGCTGTGGGTCAGGAGCCTGGGTTTTCTCTGTCTCTAACTTGCTTATAAGATCCCAGGTCGGTCCCTTCTCCCTATCAGAGGGCTGCTTTGACTCCACACACAGTTATCAAGCACTTGTGCTGGGCTGGTTGGCCCCTCACGTGGGGTTCCCCGGCTAGGTGGGAGCCGGGGCTCAGGGACCACCGGGCAGGGTCTCCTCCAGGGAACCAGTGTGAGGCACAGGCGGGGCCCTCTCTGCAGGGCTGTCGCACAGAACCTCTTGTGCTGGCGGGAAGGCTCTGTGGTCGTGCCCCCCAAACGAGGGCCACTTGCCGTGTGTGCCGAGAAACCGAGTTTTCATTGTGTTTTAGTTTTAATCCATTAAACTTTAAGTAGCCACAGGTGGCTGGTGGCTCCGGTATTGGACAGCGCAGCTCTGAAAGGTTCCCAGAAGGGAGAGGGCTGTGGGCTGGAATGTGAGGGGCTGTGGGAAGACCCAGGCCCTGGTGGAAATGTGAGATTGGGGTGTTGGGATGAGGCAGGGGTGTTAGCACAGCACGGGGGCCAGTGGGAGATGGAAGAGCGGGGAAGGCAGGCAGGGAAGGAGGAGCAAGGAGTACGAGGCTAGGGGAGCGGGAGAGTGGCGGGGTCAGGGCGACATTTTACAAAGGATGGGTGGGATGCTGTTGGAAGAGAGGGACTGTGTTGGCCGAGGGGTGTGTGGCCAAGAGGCCCTGCCTGGGTCGGGGGTGGCAGTAGATGAAAGGGGAGGGGATAGGGCTTCACAGATGCTTCCAGAAAGAGTTGCCATGACTAGAAGGGAGGGTGTGGTGACCAGGGGTTGGGGGAAGGTGAGGCTGATGAGGGTGCCCCACTGGCTGGCAGTGGGCAATGCGGGCCTGGGCTGGGGAGGCTGACCTGTAAGCTCTGCCCTTAGAAGGAAAAGCTGGCTCCATGGGGGCCGAGCAGCTGGAGGAAGGGTCTTTTGGGGATTTTGGGGGGAAGATCTCAGGAGCTTTGGGGCAGGAGGAGGCGGGAGGCGGCAGGACCCGGAGGGTGCCGGGGCCAGGGGACTTTGCAGAAGCAGGCGCGAGTGCTGGTGCAGGGCGGGCGGGAGGACGGCAGGACACAGCCTCGCTCTCCCAATGGCACCTCACCTCCTCTTTCACAAATGGTACTCTATCCCCTTCGGGCCAGTGCCCGGGAGGGATCCCGGGGGAGAAAGCCATGGCCTCTTCTGGGTGGGTGGGCCCCAGGGTCCTGGGGGAGAGCGGAGCTGTGCTCATTGATAATATAGTCAAACGGGGCTGCACCTGTTGGCAAATACCCGTTGCCCTGAGCTCCTGTTGTCCTGGCTGCCTGGGCTCTGCGAGGACTCCCCTCCCCGCGCCTCTCCATGACCCAGCGACTAGAGGGCAACACTGGGCCCAGAGGAGCCTCCAGGACCCCTCCCAGTGCTGTGGCTGGTGACCACTCTGAGTGGTCTATGCTGGACTGTCACCCGCTGGTGTGGCCATTTATGCAGAAGCTGGTGGCCACTCCAGAATGGCTCTTGGCAATGTCCCCAGCAGTGATGTGACTGCAGGTAGGGGTGCCTCCCAGTCCTGGCCTGGGTTTCTCCCGATGAGTGCCTTGGGCGAGCCACCAAGGCTTGTGACAGCTGTGGCATCATCTGGCTGAGACCCAGGTTCTGTCTGCGGCCGCTGCCCTTGGGGAAGCTAACCACGAGGTCAGAGTTCACCGGTCAGCAAGGTCACTCTATCCTCTAGGCAGTGGGGAGCCATGGAAGGCTCATGAGTAAAGGAATGATAAGATGAAAACATCATTTTAACAAGACTCATTTAATTTGATGATCACAGTTTCCCCATGTGGAGACTGGGGGGATTTGAAGGTGAAATGAACAGGAGATACAAATTCCTGGGGAATGTCAAACACCTCTCCTGCTGAGGGCATTAAAGAAATGCTAGGAGGCTGTCACTCTCGTCTCCAGTGGGCTTAGAGCTTGCTTAAATTAAAGCAAGGTGAACGCTAGTTGGACATACAAAGGGACTTCTGGACCATGATGGGAATTCAGCATTAGCAACAGTGGCAGGAGGCCACTCTCATGCTGCCCTTGCATCCCCCTAAGGGAAGCAGAGCTCACCGTCTGCACCAGGGACTGCCCTGACTTCTGAGGCCCTGCCGAGTTCGGGAGGCCAGATGTAGGTCTGGTGACTGCTCTGAGGCCGCCAGAACCCTGGGCTGGGGGACGCTGACTTTTCTTTCTCTGTGCTCGGTCTAGGGTGCAGATGAGTTTATGGGACGCTGCATCTGTCAGCCGAGCCTGGAACGGATGCCCCGGCTGGCCTGGTTCCCGCTGACTAGGGGCAACCAGCCGGCGGGTGAGCTGCTGGCCTCTTTTGAGCTCATCCAGAGAGAGAAGGTGAGGCTGGTCCACATGCAGATCCAGGAGGCCCGGCAGGGAGCTCCTGGTGGTGGAGGGTGAGGGCCCAGGCAGGGGATGGTCTGATAGAGGGGAGGGGGCTTAGATACATTCTTCTTCCCCCACCAAGGGCCTGCACTTAGTGGAGAGCACTGAAGGGCCACCTCTGGATGTTAGGCCTCCTGCTGGAACCGGTTTTGCCCATCTTTTCTGAGCCCCAAATCAGGACACAATCTAACACTGGGGCAGAAAGCTGAAATCTGAACTGTGTTACTATGTCTGAGTCCTCTGGCCATTGGATGTATTTTTCTCTGGGTTATATCCTGACGTGGTTTCTGGAAGGGGGGACCTCTGTGATCTGGCTAGGGTGCTTAATTGTCCGGGGCAGGGGACTCCAGGGACAGGTGAGGGCAGGGCCCCTGTTGCAGTGTTGGCTCTGCCATGGCCTCAGCCAGCCAATTCCCTGCTGTTAAATAGGGGATTTGGATTAGAGCCACATCTTCAAACTTGCTCTTAGTGTGATGTGAACCCTAATATGTAAGCCGGCTAGAAGTGAGGCTACTCTGGCTGAAGTGTCTGGACGGGACACGGCATACTGCCAACCTGGCTTCCCCTGCACCCACTTACCAGGCACCTCCCAGGAGTCCCTAGTCCGCCAAGGAAGAGTCTGCAAAGCCCTGGACTGTCTGATCACAGACATATTCCATGAGTGTCATTTTGTGTTTGGAGATGTGTTTGCCTGGCCAGGGCAGAAAGGTGGTGGGGCCTTGGGTGACAGGCACCTAACCAAAGCTCTTTTTCTTCACCCTAGCCGGCCATCCACCATATTCCTGGTTTTGAGGTAAGTCTTGCTCTTACCTTTGCTTCTTCAAACTTGCCCCCTCCCGGTGTTTGCAGCCCCCTCCCAGGCTAGGAAGGGGAGCAGTCATACACCACCACCATCCTGCCTTCAAGCCAAGCAAGGCTCAGTTGGGGCAACAGGGGCAGGGTGGGTAGGGGCTGGGGTCCCTGCCCACCTCTGGCTTTCCTGCCCTTCTCCCCTGAGAAGTCCAAGAATCACAGACTCAGATGGAAGGGACCTCATGGTCATCCAGCCCAGGGGCTCTCAGCTGGGCTGCACGTTGGAATCCCTTGGGCAGCTTTAAAAATCATCAGTGCTCAGGCCCCACCCTAGACCAAATGAAATGCCATCTTTCAGGGTGTGGCTCAGGCCTTGGTATCTTTCAAAGCTGCCCAGGAGATTTGAATGTGCAGCCTGGGCTGAGAACCATCGACTTAGGCCAGTGGTTCTCAGCGTGGCATCACCCGAGGTATTGTTAGAAATGCCAAACTTGGGTCCCACTTCAAACCTATGAAGCCAACTCTGAGGGCAGCACAGCAACCTGGGTATTATCGAGCCCTCCAGGGGATTCGGACGCGTGCTCACGTTTCAGGAGCTCTGATTTAGACCGTAGTTCCCAACTCAGTGTTCCCACTGAGCCCCGGTTTTATTTCCTCTACTAGTTATGGGGACTTCATTCCCTTTGCCCTGCTCCCCTTCCTTCTCCTGGGGGTCATGAAAAATGTAAACCTTTTACTGGTACCCAGGCTAATTTGATTCAGGAATCCTCTGCCCGGCCAGGCTCAGCTGCAGCTTTGAGAAGTGGTCGTTTGGGCTCTGTTTGGATGCTTCTCCCCTTACGAGGCAGGGAGCCCAGGCAATTTGCACAGTTCTGACAGTACATGCCCTCCTTGCCTCCTGCCCCCACTCCACCCTCTGCCTCTCCTCCCACCCCCTCTAGTCTCTCTCCCTCTCCCTCTCCTGCTCCCTGTTCAGTCCAAGCTTGTGCTCTCGGCTCTGCCGGCCCTGGGCATGTAGGTTGCTTCTCCTTGCTTCTCCAAGTCCACATCTCCAGCAGCGGCTCCAGGGATTCAGGCCTGACTGCCTCCTGGGGCTGTTACACAGGGTCCGGGACCTTCCCAGCACCTGTCTGTTAGTCAGTCTCCTTTCTCCTGTCACTTCTAGAGATGCCTGGGCTCCAGGTTTATGCTTTGGCCTCTCCCACCAGTCCCTCTGCATCAACGTTTGTTGTACCTTCTTTCTCAGGGACCACGTAGAGGGCGCGTCTGGGAAGCACAGCACCCTCACCCTAGATGGGAAGTGGTTTCTGTTTGCTCCTTGTAGGGAGACATCTGGTGTGTTGATCTCTGCCCCAGCCTAGTGGTCCTTGTCACTAACGGTAAACTTTTACCCTCCTTCCTCTCCTCCCTCCACCGTCTCCTGGATGTGGACTGTCCCATGGTGTGGTCCAGGTGCAGGATACATCAGGGATCCTGGAAGAGGTGAGCTGGCCCCTCACAGCTGTGGCCTGTGGCTGGGGATAGGTGGGCAGAGACAGAGGGAAGGTGAAGGCCATGCCCTGGAGTCTTCCTGGTTCCTAGTACTCCAGTGTGCCTCTGTCACATGGACCCCTGTCTGGATTTAATTTCCCACACTCTGCGTAGATCCAGGGCTGCCTAGGGTGTGTCCTGGTGTGAGTCTGGCTCTTAGGTGGATTGCTGCTATGTTGGAAGCCACATTTGCCCAGACACCCGGGACAGCAGTACAGAGCCTCAACTGGCTGAGTACCAAGTGACATGTTTTCAAGAATAAAATGTTCGTAAGGGGCCAGAGTAGTCAAGGAAGCCTTACTGGTGGAGGTGGCGTTAGCCAAACATTGTCGTAGCGCTTAGGAAGAAGGTTGGGAACGTGCCTCTGGCCCAAGGGACCAAGCACCAGGTTGGGGCCTGGCTGCTTTAGGGAACGGGACAAGCTGGGGATTCCTAGCTTCTGCGAGAAGTTTGGGGTTTGCATCCAAATGAAGCAAGGCTATGCCCTTTGCTGTGCGGGATGAGGAGCACATTTCCTCATGGCCTCCTGCACATCTGTGAGCAGGTCCTCAAGAGTGAGCTGAGGCAAAGGCCCGGGCAGAGAGACAGGAAGGAGAGCCCTGGTCAGACGGGGGTTGGGAAAAGGGCAGCCACTTCCCGCCGTCAGGGAATCCCCAGGCTGCGAGCGAACACCATTTGACATTTGCAGTGCAATTTGGACTTGAAGTTCAGGGTCAGGATGTGGGATCCGCAGAGGCCCCGCGCCCCTTACCTCACTTCCTTCGGCTCCCAGACCGAGGTGGGGTCCGCCAAGCGAGCTGGCCGCAGCTGCGCCTGACAGGCAGCCTTCTGCTTCTGGCTGCAGTTGCGAAAGACTGCCGATTTGGAAAGGGGAGCAGAGTCCCGTCCAGGGAAGCAGCACGGAGCCCTCTCTCTTGATTGAGAGCATTCTGTGGCCAAAACCCACAGCCTGCTCTGAAGAAGACCCAGCCCAGGGATGAGTTATTAAAAAAAGTTAAAATCCTTAATAACTGGATTTGTAATATATAACAGTGAAGGCTCAGATTCCAAGAGCAGGGATCTGGCTGTGGTCTTGTTGTCAGGAAGCAAATCAAAATCTGCAGCTTTGGGGCCAGGGCCTGACGAGGGCCAAGTGCCCTGCCGCAGGGCCAGCCGGCCACAGGCTGAGGCGCGGGGGTGGGTCAGCAGGGCCAGAGGAGAGCAAGTCCTGGGGGTCTGCTGGGCACAGGGCTGGGCCAGCACGTTCAAAGGGTCCCAGGCCCAGTAGGATGGATGGAGGATCAGCTGGTCCAGGGAACCACCCCAGGAGGTGACCTTGTGACCCCTTCATCCCCAGAGGTCTCCCGCCCTGGCCCTGGGGCCCATAGCTCTGCCTCTTTCTTCCCCTGCACTTGAAGGCTAAGACTCATGCCGAGGTCCTGGGTCCTATTTGGTTTTAAGAATCCCCAGGGGCGGGGTGGAGGCAGGTTAATCTTGCTGCTCTGTCGCTGGTCCTGCTGGAAGCCTGACGCCTTAGCAAGATTTTTCTGTCTTCTTTACTGCGGCCGAGCTCCTGCTTGGTATCCCTCATTCAGCCCCCTCCAGACTCCCGGCCTGATCCCTGTGAAGAGCGCTCCAGCCATCCCGGAGGGCTGTGAAAAGCCATGCCTGGAGCTTAGCTTCTGGGCCACTGGCCACGGGGGCCCTCAAAAGTCTGGGAGCAGAGAGGGCAGATGGGTGTGTTAGGAAGCCGTCTGGCTGCGGAGAGGTTTGGGTTGGGGAGCGAGGGGCAGGAGAGATCAGCACAGGAGGCCTTTGAGACAGATGTGGTGATGGGGGACTAGGCTAGAGAGGGAATGGAGAGGGGCAAGTGACTCTGAAGCATGGTGTAAGGACGGCCTCTCCGTTGGGGACTGCCTTCTGGCCAGCACAGCCCACGCCTGTGTGGGAGACAGTGTCATGAATGAGGTGAAAGGCATCTACCCAGCCTGAGCGCTCCTAGAGCAGATGGAGGACGGTAGGGATGGCTTCCTGGAAGAGGTGACTCTGAGCTCTCTTTGGGGGTCCAGGTGGCAGTGCCTCGGGCTGGGGGTGCGTGTCACCGCGTGGGGCCAGTTTGGTGGGCAACAAGATTTCCCCTCCCCCAGGCTGTTTGCCCACCTGGAGCATCCCTCTCCAGGGGCTCTTGGTCGGGAAGGGGCACTGTTGCATTGTGTCTTTGAGGCTTTGGTGTCTGGGAGACCTGGGTCCTCACGGGTGGAGGGGAGGGTTTCTTTCCAGCTCCTAGCCTGTCTTTCTGTCTGTCGCTTGCTGTTTCCCCTCTTCCTGAGCCTTGCTCTTCCCCTTGTCCTGCTCTCCCTTCGCATTTCCCTTTTCCTCTGTTTGCTCCTTGGCCCAGGCTCCCTCTCTCCCTCCTTCTCCCCGCCTCTTCTGAGCCCTCTGTCTCGTTTCTTTTCCTTTTTGTCTGGAGAACAAAGGCGGTCTTCGCTGCCAAGGGGAATGAGTTCAAAGAAACTGCAATTTTAGATTTCCTGAGAAATGGAGAGTGCACAGGCATGTGTGAGTGTGTGCAAATATGTACACTCACGAGAGCATGCACGCGTGCACGCACGCACACACACACACACAAACAACAGAAGAGATGATGGCAGATTCCTTAATAATTGAGGGCTCCTAGGATGTGGAGCCTGTGCGGAGGACCCCATCTGGGAACCCTTGAGGTGGGAGCAGGGGCTTGTGGTCCTGAGCACCTAAGGGGGCGTGGTTCGGAGTATCGCCCTTGGTTCTGATGCTCCTGTCATGCTCCGTGGAGGCATGCCCTGGTAGAAAGGAGAGCGTCCTCCGTGGCTTTTTTGCTGAGAGTTGGGGGCCAACCAGATGTCACTCCATCCCCTTCCTAATCCAGGCAACAGGCTATGGCTTTTAGTCTGAGATGTACATGAGGTACTCTCCTGCACCCCCAAATCCTCCAGAAGGAAAAATTTGGTGTTTTGCAATCAGGAAAATAAGCCCAGTGGTCCCCCATCCCCCTATCCCTCCCCCAAGGCTTTAATTTAAAACACTGTTTTTCCTGGGAAGTGTAATTAGAGCAGCATGTTGTTCCTAACGAGCTGGGTGGGGCAGGCAGACAGTGGAGCCCTCCCAGCCCGCCCGGCTGTGCCCGCATGGAGCTCCCCGAGGAGCCAGGATCTGAGTGTCCAGAGGGTCACCTGACTGTGCCCTGCTGTGTGAGGAGGGAGTCTGTGGGCTACTGGTGGCAACACTGACCTAGGTGGCTGGAGGGGCCTGCCCACACTTGCCCCAGCCCTGGGAACGCACTTCTGTCTAGTGTGGTGGCCCTTGGGACTGGGAGAGGAAGCCCCCCCTCATGGCTCAGGGCCTCAGTTCCCGGTACTGAACTGGCCAGCAGGACGGAGAGATGAAAGGAGGCAGGAGGTGGATTCTGCTTAAAGTGGGGAGAGAGCCTCATTTGTCCTTGTGTCCTTGTCCTCTTGGTCTGAGCTGTCTCGGTAAGCGCATTGCACACCTGTAGAACCCCGTCAGTGTAGCAGCCCCACGTCTGCCCTGCATTCAGGGTGGGTGCGGAGGAGCATGGAAGGGATGGACCCCACCATGGCTGCCTCGGAGCCCCCCCGTCACACACAGGACGGTGAATCAGGATGTCCTGGCGGTGCTTTCAGTCTACGCCCACCCCCTCCCTGCCTGGCAGTGCTGATAGGGGTCGCTGCAGTCCACCCCACGGAGAGCCACTGTCCTGGAAGGAGATCTCATGCCTCTCAGATGGGCTGGACCAGAAAAAAATTGAGAAACTTGGGCACAGGAGTGGCCATCTGGCTGGTGCCACAGGACTCCCAAGCGTGAGATGTGGGAGACCAGTCAGGACCTTGGGCAACCAGAGCCCAGGGTCGCTTAATTAGAGGTAAAAGAAGTCAGAGAGTAGGGTTGTAAGGAGTTTCTGGAGTGGTTGGGGAGATTTTCTGGAGGATGTAGCGTTTGACCTAGGCCCTGAAAGATGGGGTAGATTCTGGAAGATGGCAAAGGAAGCCCATTCAAACAGAGGGAGGAATGAGCAGGCACGGGGAAAGGAGGGGCTGGTGAGAATGCAAGACTGACACAGGCAAGAGCGTTGGGAAGGATGGGAGAGTATGTTGGAGTCGGTTCTTTGTCCACCTATCCCCCCGTCCATTCGCCCTCTGCCATCCCTCCCTCCCTGCCTTCGATTATCTGTTCGTAAGCCTTTATTTATTGGACAGGGGATTTAGCTGTTGTCCCTGTGTGCAGAATTGCTGGTTGAACAAGGGACACAGACAAATGAACACACAGAAATGACCCAGGGTGATGTGTCTTTCAATGGGACAAGTTGTTCTGGGAACCGTGGGGTGCTTAACTTAAACCTGGGGCTCCAAGGGACACTTCAGTGGACCTGAAGTCCAAGTAGGCGGTAGCCAGATGAAGTGGGCAGAAGAGCCTTTCAGACAGAGGGACCAGTGAGCTCCAACCTCACAGGTAGAGAGAGTGTGAGGCCTCCTGCCGCCTGCTGGCGTTCAGAAGGGGAAGGCGGCTCATCACTGCCTGGGGTCCCAGAGGGGAAAGTTGGTGGTGAGAGGCGAGACCGGAGAGGTCAGCAGGAGCTAGAAGGTGAGGGACCTTGGAGGCTGCGTCAAGAAGTTTGGACTTCACCCTGAGTGGGTGGGTTTTAAAGAGAGTGACATTCTTAGAAAGTCTTCCCTGGCTGCAGAGTACAGCATACATTCATTGCAAGGGGATGTGCAAAACCAGATGCAAGAGATCACTTAGGATGATGCTGGTGAATCCAGGCAAGAGATGGTGGTGACCCAGACCCAAGAAAGAAGATGGGTGGGTGGGCCTGGGAGAGATTTAGGAGACAGAGCCCTAAGGCTTGGGGATCAATCCAGGGGAAGGAGAGCCAAGGGTGGCGTGGCGTTTTTGGCTTGGCTATCTGGGTGGATGGTGGGGCTGGTTTCTGAGATGACATTTGAAGAGAGCAGGTTTTGGGGCTGGTTTCTGAGATGACATTTGAAGAGAGCAGGGATCTTAGACATTCCAGTTTGGGACAAGCTCGGTGTGAGAGGCCAGGAGGACACACGGATGAAGTAGCGGTAAGGTTGGAATGTGAGTGTGGGGCTTAGGAGAGACGTTTGGGAGCAGAAAGCCTAGGGGAGGGCTGGGCAGAGGAGCAGGGGGAGGCTGCCAGGGAGACACAGCCAACGGAGGGTAGAGAGGGCAGAGGGGCCAGCGGCGAGGAGCTAGACAGACGGCTTTAGGAAGGAGGACGAGGTCAGCTGGCCAGATGCTGCTGAGGTAGGGCGAGAGATAGGCGCCTGTGAGTTTCCTCTGGGTTGGGCTACAAGCAGGTTGTTGTTAGTTTTGGAGAGAGAAGTTTCCAGGGCGGGGGTGCAAGGGGCGGAGCGAGTGCACGGGGCAGAGAGGGTGGTGTGGAAGGGAGGGAGAGGCAGGGGATGGAGGCAGCCTTTTTTCAGGAAGAGAGAGAGGAGAGGGTGGCAGGCTGCAGGAGAGGACACAGAGAGAAGGTGTGGACGGACCCGAGATACCATCTTGACACTGTCTTTAAATGCGGAAGGAAAAAATCCAGCACATAGTGTGGAAAATTGGGGCACACTGGATGAGACCGGGTTAGGGAGCCAGAGCGCGTGGCGGCGTAGATGTGCAGTGATAATGAGAGGCGGGGCGGGGCGCACAGTGGGGAGGGGACAGAGGACTTGGTGGCAGCTGGCAGGCAGAGGGGAGCCCCAGCAGAGGCAGGGATTCTGGGGAATGGCAACAAGGTGCAGGGAGCAAGGATGTCCTGGGACCCCTGAGGACGGCATGGTGGACGGAGGTGGCCTTGGGATGAGACTGGGGGCCTTGTGCCTCATAAGCTGCCCTGCGGATGCGCCTCTAACCGCTGTCTCTGCTTGTCTCTCCTTCCTGCTGGCCGGGCCTGGCGCTCCACAGCTGTGTGCACCCGCCGTCTTCCTCCAGGGCCTCCTGCAAACGGTACTGGAGCCCGGTCTTCTCCAGGTTCTTGGTCCCTGTCCTCCTCTGTAAGCAGGTTCCTGCGGTGGGGAGACTGGGCGTCTGCACAGAGAGAGGAATATCCTCACAGGGGAGCTGGAGGAGCCCAGAGGGAAGGCGGGACGTGGAAGTGAGGGACAAAAAGGAATCCAAGGGACACTGCCCAGAGTGTGGGGACCTGGAGAGGAATGTTCTGGGGGAAGTATATTCATGAGTTTTCCTGGGTGATTTCAGGACAACACTGCAGCCATATGAGAAAGGCTTGGTCTTTCCGCCTCCCCACCCAGGAGCCCGGGGCTGTTCGCTCCCTGACCTCTTCTATTTGTCTCTTTCGTCGTGGGCTTTTGGCCCTGGGCCCACTGTGGGCTGGGCATCAGCCTTGAGCAGGCCACCAGCAGGCCTTCAGGCATAACCTTTTTTAAAAAGAGGCAACCCCTGCTGCACAGCTGTTGCAGTAGGTGGCCTTGGAGTGCCAAGGGTGGACACCAAGCCAGGCGTCCCCATAGCAGCCAGGCCACCGCGGGCTCTGCCTCCAGCCTCCAGGGGCACCATTCAGGTGAACTGTGACGGGCACAGCACCCCCTGGAGTTGTGCCCGTGGCAGCCCTGCTCATCACTCTTTCTCCTGATGGCGTCCGGTGCTCAGCCAGTCTAAAAATATCATGTCACCTGCATTGTGGGTCTGGAGGAAAATGATGAATTCCTTCACTCTGTGCTCGGGGGACGTAGGGATAGTTCTGCAGCTGGCGTTGTTTTGAGAGGTGTCTCTGATGGCTCAGCTCCGCTCAAGTCACTGGGGGATCACCAACAACATTAGTGATGAAAACAGTGGCACCACCAACAATACAATGATCATTTTAGTCACTGCTGTTTATTAAGCACCTCCTGTGTGCCAGAAACTCTTTATGTTTGTTCTCTTGTTAAATTCTCAGACCAATTTTGTAAGGGTTTCATTATCCCGGATTTTCATATGAGGGTACTGAGTCACAGAGGTTGAATAATTTGCCCAAGGTCAAATAGCTCAGAAGCTGTAGGTCTTGTCTATTACATATTTGGTTTATGGAACAGTATCTGTGCTAATTTCAAACTCTTGTTTTATGCATCACCCCACCTCACCTTTCCCCTTAAGCAGCCATAAGTGTGTTTTCTAAATGTATGACTCTGTTCTGTTTTGTAATTCAGTTCTAGTTAGGACTAGGACCAAGGTCTGGTTTGATTCTAGAAATGAGCTTCTTACCACCCCAGGTCACGAAGCATAGCATCATCAGTGTGTCATTGGCAGGAGTGACAGCTGGGATTGGCTGTGAAGTGATGAGGCGGGAGGAAGCTGTTGTGTTTCAATGCTCCAGCTGCTCCCACCATCTACGTCAGAGCATCTGTAGATGGATGTACCATCCTTTGAGATGGAACCCAGAGCAAGTCACTTGGAGAATGAATCCAATGATTTCATTGTTTATTAATGCAATTACATGAGGCAAGCTCCGTAAAGCACGCAGAACAGCCCTTCTATTTATAGTTAACATTTCCTGAGTGTCAGGGCCTCCATGTATGGATGTGCAGGTTGTGCACTGCAGAAGAGCACTGGGTCTAAGGGGGTGCGATTTCCAGTGCAGACATCATGTATTTTTATTTATTATAACAATTTCCAGTAGGTGGCAGTAAAGTGTCTCGTTCTAATAAACTACTAAACTATGATGATTTTCTGACGTGGAAGTAAAGAGTTTTAAGAAAGGGTCATCCTTCTCTAGTTGTCACAAAGGTGCCATGTGGGCTCCTATTGAGAGTTTACATGAACCAGGCACTCTTCTAAATGTTGTATTAACTTCTCCAAGCCTCACACTAACCTTTAGAGGTGGATAGTTTTTAATAATCATTTTATAGATGAAAAAAATTGAGCCACAGAGAAGTGAAATAACTTATTTAACTCAGTAAGTAGTGGAGTCAGGATCCATACACAGAGCCCGTGTTCCTAACCAGTGTCAGACTTGGTAGTTGTCTAATCCACGGTAATACCTGCCTCCATTGCCCCACCTGCTTCCCCATGTATTTCTACAGGACTCTTGCCCAAGTCTTTTTGGCAAACCCATAGCAGGTAGGGTTGATACGGGCCACGCTCATCTCTGGTCTGTGGTGTGAAGGAGCCTCCCCAGTAGGCCCTTTGGTGCCCGTGGATGGTGGGCCTTTCTGTCCCCTACTCCTATTTGTAAATACCCCTTCTGGCCCACGGTGCAAGCGTTCTGTTCAGATGTGTCACACCTCAGGACAGGTGTGAGAGGTGGGAGTTTGGGACTGGAGACGGAACACCAGGGCGGGTGGTAGGTTGGGAGGGTCTGAGCCAGGAGGCAGGAGAACCAGGCTAGCAGGAGGGCACGTGGTCCTCTCGGGACTGAGAGGGGCTGAAGTGGACGTGTCAGGTTGGACGGGGCAGTGCATGTGTGTGCGCGTGTGTGCACACGTGTATGTGTGACAGGGACGGGGTCACCCTGAGCAGCTCGTTGGTGGGAGGAGGGGTGCCCCGGGGCTCATTTGAAACAGGATCACCTGAACCCTGGGCCAAGGGGCTAGAATTGTGATCCTAGAGAAGATGGTGCCTGGGAAACTGACTTTGCTCTCTCATTTCTGTCTGCCCGGTTGCCCACTTCTGTGTCCTCGCCGCTCTGTTTCTGTGTCTCTCCACACATCCTTCTTTCCATCCCGTCTGTCCTCCTTTCTTGCCTTTCCGCCTTGGTCTTCCTCCTGCCTTTGCCTCCATTCTACCTGCTGCCCTGCAGTCGGAGGACACGGACCTGCCCTACCCGCCACCCCAGAGGGAGGCCAACATCTACATGGTCCCCCAGAACATCAGGCCGGTTCTCCGGCGCACCGCCATCGAGGTGAGCCCGCCCCCGTGGCGGGGTGGGGATTGTGGGCAGCCGGGCCCTTCCTCTTCCCGGCCCAGCCTTTCTGGGGCCTGGGGCCTTCCCAGCTGCTGTCCTCACTCCGTGCCCCCAGATCCTGGCGTGGGGCCTTCGGAACATGAAGAGCTACCAGCTGGCCAGCGTGTCCTCCCCCAGCCTGGTGGTGGAGTGCGGGGGCCAGAGCGTGCAGTCCTGTGTCATCAAGAACCTCCGGAAGAACCCCAACTTTGACATCTGCACCCTCTTCATGGAAGTGGTGAGCCCGACCTCCCCGCCGTCCCCTTCCGGAGTCCTGGTGGTTAGAATTTCCTTGCGGCCCCAGGCGGCCTGGGGTCTGGCTCCCTGCGGGGTTCTGAGTGGGTCACGGCATCGCTCCCACCTCACCGGAGAATGGGAGGAAATGCTGTCTCCTCCCTGGAGGAGATGCAGCCTGCAAGCAGCGCAGAGGGGACAGCTCGGCCCCTCCTCCTCAGATCCGGAGTCCGCGGAACTCCCAAGGACCCATCCGTGGCTGTTTCCCCTCTCAGGGCCGGCCTCCGTCCCCCGGTGCTCCCTGCCAGGGCTCTGAGCTTCCAGGATTCCTCCAAACCTTCCAGGACCTGGTCCTCCCCCAGCCTGGGCCCCCGCAGAGGGGCTCACCCCCGCGGCCCGCAGGCCTCAGCCCTGTCCAGCAACCTGGGCTGCCTGGGCCTAGTGACCAGAGTAAGGCAAGTCTGAGGAAAGGAAAATGGTTTGCAGGATGAAAGTGCTATAGAAATTCCAGGCCCAGTGGCTGTCAACAGGAGCCGCCTCTTGGCTGAGCCAAAGCCGCCACCGAAGGAGAGCATATAAATTATTTCAAGTTGTGTTCAAAGTGCTTTTAGGGTTGGGGGGAGAAGAATCTGGGGCTGGAAGCCAACTCTTGAGTATCCGCTTGGGGGGGGTCTGTCTGCGAGAAATGTTGAGTCCCGGGCCAACTTCTCCCTTCTTTGCTTCCCCGGCCAGTGAGGGTTCAGGGAAAGTAGACTTGTTTTAACTTTAGGTTGAGCTGGATGTGTTTGGAAGGTGAAACTGTGAGGGGAAAGTCGGCCTCTGCGTACAGCATTCAAGAGGCAGACAGAAAGGGCGTGTGGCTTCTCCCCTGGCCAGCTCCTGGGCTCGGCAAAGCACCCGTTTGGATTGCTGGCTCTTGGGGGTTCTGTGTGGGTTGAGAGCATTTTTCTGCTCCTTGGACTTGCCCTGGGAAGAAGGGCTCACCTTCCTCTGAGACCTCCCAGAGATGGGGTCAGGCTGCTGCCCAGAGCTTCCCTCCCCCTCCCCCCAGATGCTGCCCAGGGAGGAGCTCTACTGTCCCCCCGTCGTGATCAAGGTAATTGATAATCGCCAGTTTGGCCGCCGGCCTGTGGTGGGCCAGTGTACCATCCGCTCCCTGGAGAGCTTCCTGTGCGACCCTTACTCAGAGGAGAGTCCGTCCCCACAGGGCGGCCCAGGTAGGGGAGGGGCTGTTGACGGGGGTGGGGAGGCAGAGGGGGCTGGGACAGGTGGACTTCCCAGCTGAGACGTGTCCTGAAGCCCTCCTCTTACCGGGCCCTGAATGAGAGGACCGGAAGGACGGGTGGGGACGGGTCTCCCTCAGGGCATCGTCTGGCCCTGGGCTGGGCCCACCAGGAGAGGTGGGGGGGTCGATGCAGAAAAGGTGGGGCGTGGTGCAGAAAAGGCCGAGGGAGAGGGAGATACAGGGGTCAGTGGGATGAGGAGGGAGCCAGAGGGAGAACTGGGGAGACGGGGAGCGCGAAGGGAGACGGGAGAGGGAAGGATGGGTGGGAGGAAGAGGAAGACACGGAGTGAAAAGTGTGGCAAGACCGAGGGCCGAGTCTTGTGGCTCAGGAGGGGAGAGCCCCTGAGGGAGCCCCCTCTCAGGCCTGGACACTGCTCCCCCTACAGATGACGTGAGCTTACTCAGTCCTGGGGAAGATGTGCTGATTGACATCGACGACAAGGAGCCCCTCATCCCCATCCAGGTACGATGGGTCCCTGGGGACAGACACTGGCTCCTTCCAGGAGCTGGCTTGCTTGCCCTCTCCCTGCCCCTTGCCCTCCCTTACTTATCACGCGGCTTCCATAGGACACTCTCTCTCTAGCCTGGTGGCTGGACACCTTACAGATGGATGGCCCTAGTTAGGAGCTTTCAGTCCGGTTGGGAGCAGGTTGGGGGTTGCAGGGGAGGCTGTATGTGGTCTTCTGGTCAAGACCCAATCATTTCCCCCAAAGCATATGAGAAAAATGGCCTCACTACCTTGAGGGCCACATTGAGGGCTCTCTCCTGGAAATCACCCAGGAAATCAGGGTGGAAGGAGTAAACGGGAGAGAAGGAGGACAGGCTGGGGAGTGACTGGTAGCCTCTGGGGTGCCCCAGCCCCATCGCCTTACCCAGCTAGGACCCTCCTTGGGGGAGAGATTCATCTATGGGCTTGTGCTCTGTGGCACCTGGCAGGCAGCTTGAAGGAGGGGTCTTTGTCCAAGCCAGTGGTCCCTCTCACCCCATTCCCTCCACCTGAAGGAGAGGAAGGGGGCCAGGAGAGGGGCCTTACTGCAAGGGTGTCCAACCCTGTCGGCAGGTAAGAGGCAGCCCCTGGCTATGTGCTCCACAACAGGGCGAGCTGGTGACCCAGACACCAGTGCCAAACAGCACGGCAAGAGGTCTGTGGCATCTCTTATTGAGGGGGGAGCGCTCTCTTCACCTTGGGCCCTGGGGTGGCTCTGGGTCCTGTACGGCTGAGACCACCCAGTCCTTCCTGCAATGGAGATGGAAAAAGGCCTCACTGTGGGCACCAGCCTTGAATAGCTCTGTTCCAAGTTGTCACCCTCTGTTCCAGGTTGTCACCCCCCTCTCAGCTTCTCTTGATTCTGGCCGCACCCCTGGCACTTGGGGCTCCCAGAGCTTCTGGGCTGCCCGGAGGCAGAGCCCTCCAGCCTGTGTAGGCAGTACTTTCCCAAATGGAAATTGCAAATACACAGAATTCAGCTACACTCAAGGCTAGTACCTTCTGGCCTGGGTGGGTGTTCGTAGCTGAATGAGGCAGCTAATTAGCCCCAAGCTCCGGGCGCCCAGTGCTGGCTCCCGCTTCCCCCCACCCCCACCGTCAGCGGGCCATCTGAGTCTGTGCAGGGAAGCGTAGAGCTTGCCCAGCAGGATTTCCGTTCTGTGTGTGCTGCCCTCAAAATGTCTACAGACTCAGATGGGGAGGGACTCTCTTGGGTCCTGCTGGCTACAAGCACAGCCAGAGGCAGACGGTAAGGAGGCCCAGGCTGGATGTCCTTACAGCGTTGACATGAGTGAACCGGGGCCCGGGGTCTGAGCCAGAGCAGGGGCTGCACTCTTGGTGGGAGCACACGGCTAGAGCTGTGGCCAGGCAGAGGGCGGGGAGCTGGCGTTAGGGCTGGTGGAGGCATGCCCGCGCGGGGAGGGCCTGGGCTCACAGGACCTCAGAGGTTGACAGGGAGAGGAGGAAGTGAGATCCGCCTGCTCTGGTGGAGGGGGTTTGGACCCTGCCCTCATCGAGCTCCCTGTCTGATGGAGGAGACATAACCCTATTCTCAAGGAGCCCCGAGGCCCGCAGGGAGATCAGTCCCAGTCTTCGGGAAGCCCTGTCCTGATGGGGTCTGCTGGGGGCTTGGGGAAAAAGCAATTTTGTATTGTGCTTTTCTCTGAGATCATTGATCCGATTTGGCTGGTCCGGGAAATCCTTCCCACACTCTGTCTTGCACATCTCCTGTGCAGGACTTGGGAGGACCGGGCATCCCGGGGCTGATCCAGGAGGCTGTGGGTTCCAGATCCAGTGGTTTTCCAGATAGTTCTGGCTGGGCTGTTGTCCCCTCGCCCCTTCCCCAGTGCAGATAGGATAGAGGGCCCTGGCCTCTGCGGAATGGAGGGATGAGAAGTCTGGCAGAATTTGGACTTTGCTGGCTCCCGTTTGTCCAGCCCGTGTCTCTAGGCTGCCCGTATCGTTCCCCCCGTGACGCGGCCCCCATCGCTGTGCTCACCAGCTCTGGCTGTGGACCCAGCGGAGGGCTCCTCCCCAGCTCCAAATGCTCTCTTGCCACATTTGGCTTCTGTTTTGGTCCCTCCCGTCTCCTTGCTCAGTTGCCTCTTCTCTGCTGAAGAACCTTCTCGCCATCATCCGCCAGTTCCTGGGATGGGCTGCCACACACTAGAAAAAGATACCCCAGACTTTCCTGATGCTTGTGCCATTGGCTGACAACCACGGCCAAGCATTTCTCCGGTTTTGAGAAATGTTTCGGTGTCCGTCAAGAGCAGCCAGTTCTAGAGATGATCTGAAATGGATGTATGAGGCAGAACCGTCCACTTGGCCTTCTAGGACTTGTAGGTGGGCACCTGTCTCTGGGAGTAAGGAGATGCCTGGCCTCTTGGACTCTTCTCTGGGAAGAGAAGCGGGGCTGGGATGAGATCAGCTCTCGCATGGCAACTCCACAGTGTATTCTTGGTCTGTGTGGTTGTCTTCGTGTAGATTTTAGAGCCGTAGTCTGGGGATGGGGGTAGTGTGGGTGTGTGCGGTGTGTGCGCACATGAGTGTGAGTGAGAGGTGGGGTGGGGGGCTGGGAGCAGATGTGTGTGCAAGCGTAGTGGTGCTGCTGCAAGCATCGTGGCCTTGACACCTAACCTGCTGAGGGCAGGCTGGGGGTGTCCTCAGAGAGGGGCACAGAGGTGTTTCCTTCCGTGTAGTGCTCTGCTTGAGATAAAGGATATATTCATTTTTCTCTGATTGTAAATATATGTCCATTATATAAAGTTTGGAAAATATAGAAAAATAATGAACAGGTAGGTGTTGCCTCCAACCAGGAACACGCTGTGAATGAACTGCTCCCAACGTGGCCTCCTCTGTCCTTCCCTTCCCCCCCAGGCTGCTCTCTCTGTCTCTGATTCTGCCTCTGAGTATGAATCAGGCTGTACTTTTACGTTTCAAACAAACTTGGGGTCTTTGTCGACTAGTCTGCTAGTTCTTGGTGTTCTGATGATGAAAATGGGAAGAGAAGCAGTGCAGGAAGCCACCCAGAGTGGGCTTCCCACCATTTCCTAGAGGGTCTTGAGGCTCATGTAGAGGTGACACCCCCTGCCCATCCCACACATCACCTACCTTCAGGCACCCACCCTTCAGGTCAAGGGTGACGCTTGCCTATCATTCTGAGAGATCACCCTGGGTAGGAGTCTCCTCTTGAAGTCCTCAGGCCGTGGGGTGGGGAACATGTGTGTGTTGAGGAGGGATAAAGAGGAAGAGCGCTCTCGGAAGTCTCCCCTCTGGCTGACAGAGAGAGGAGGGCTGTGTGGCAGATCCAGATGAGATGAACAGAGCGATAGCAAAGCGATGAATGCTTGATTAGCAGGGACACCAAGATCTTGGACTCTGGGCCCTACAAGGTCAGCGTGGGCTAAGTCATCAGGAAAGCTTCTCCGAGGGGGCTGGTGAGAGGGGTTAGAACAGCAGAGGGGAGAGGAGGCCTTTCCTGGTGGGCAGAGGAGCTGGGGCAAAGGCTTGGTGGTGGGAGGTGTGTGTGTGTGTGTGTGTGTGTGTGTGTGTGTGTGTGTGTGTTGACAGCATGTGTGTTGATTGCATGTGTTTGATGGTGTACTGAGTATGCGTGTGTGTTGACAGCATGTGTGTTGATTGCATGTGTTTGATGGTGTACTGAGTGTGTGTGTGTGTGTGTTGACAGCATGTGTGTTGATTGCATGTGTTTGATGGTGTACTGAGTGTGTGTGTTGACAGCATGTGTGTTGATTGCATGTGTTTGATGGTGTACTGAGTGTGTGTGTGTGTTGACAACATGTGTGTTGATGGCATGTGTTTGATGGTGTACTGAGTGTGTGTGTGTGCGTGTGTGTTGACAGCATATGTGTTGATTGCATGTGTTTGATGGTGTACTGAGTGTGTGTGTGTGCGTGTGTGTTGACAGCATGTGTGTTGATGGCATGTGTTTGATGGTGTACTGAGTGTGTGTGTGTGCGTGTGTGTTGACAGCATGTGTGTTGATGGCATGTGTTTGATGGTGTACTGAGTGTGTGTGTGTGCGTGTGTGTTGACAGCATGTGTGTTGATGGCATGTGTTTGATGGTGTACTGAGTGTGTGTGTGTGCGTGTGTGTTGACAGCATGTGTGTTGATGGCATGTGTTTGATGGTGTACTGAGTGTGTGTGTGTGCGTGTGTGTTGACAGCATGTGTGTTGATGGCATGTATTTGATGGTGTACTGAGTGTGTGTGTGTGCGTGTGTGTTGACAGCATGTGTGTTGATGGCATGTGTTTGATGGTGTACTGAGTGTGTGTGTGTTGACAGCATGTGTGTTGATGGCATGTGTTTGATGGTGTACTGAGTGTGTGTGTGTGTTGACAGCATGTGTGTTGATGGCATGTGTTTGATGGTGTACTGAGTGTGTGTGTGTGCGTGTGTGTTGACAGCATGTGTGTTGATGGCATGTATTTGATGGTGTACTGAGTGTGTGTGTGTGCGTGTGTGTTGACAGCATGTGTGTTGATGGCATGTGTTTGATGGTGTACTGAGTGTGTGTGTGTTGACAGCATGTGTGTTGATTGCATGTGTTTGATGGTGTACTGAGTGTGTGTGTGTGTTGACAACATGTGTGTTGATGGCATGTGTTTGATGGTGTACTGAGTGTGTGTGTGTGTTGACAGCATGTGTGTTGATGGCATGTGTTTGATGGTGTACTGAGTGTGTGTGCGTGTGTGTTGACAGCATGTGTGTTGATGGCATGTGTTTGATGGTGTACTGAGTGTGTGTGCGTGTGTGTTGACAGCATGTGTGTTGATGGCATGTGTTTGATGGTGTACTGAGTGTGTGTGCGTGTGTGTTGACAGCATGTGTGTTGATGGCATGTGTTTGATGGTGTACTGAGTGTGTGTGTGTTGACAGCATGTGTGTTGATGGCATGTGTTTGATGGTGTACTGAGTGTGTGTGTGTTGACAGCATGTGTGTTGATGGCATGTGTTTGATGGTGTACTCTGTGTGTGTGTGTTGACAACATGTGTGTTGATGGCATGTGTTTGATGGTGTACTGAGTGTGTGTGTGTGTTGACAGCATGTGTGTTGATGGCATGTGTTTGATGGTGTACTGAGTGTGTGTGCGTGTGTGTTGACAGCATGTGTGTTGATGGCATGTGTTTGATGGTGTACTGAGTGTGTGTGCGTGTGTGTTGACAGCATGTGTGTTGATTGCATGTGTTTGATGGTGTACTGAGTGTGTGTGTGTGTTGACAGCATGTGTGTTGATGGCATGTGTTTGATGGTGTACTGAGTGTGTGTGTGTTGACAGCATGTGTGTTGATGGCATGTGTTTGATGGTGTACTGAGTGTGTGTGTGTTGACAGCATGTGTGTTGATGGCATGTGTTTGATGGTGTACTCTGTGCGTGTGTGTTGACAGCATGTGTGTTGATGGCATGTGTTTGATGGTGTACTCTGTGTGTGTGTGTTGACAACATGTGTGTTGATGGCATGTGTTTGATGGTGTACTCTGTGTGTGTGTGTTGACAGCATGTGTGTTGATGGCATGTGTTTGATGGTGTACTGAGTGTGTGTGTGTTGACAGCATGTGTGTTGATGGCATGTGTTTGATGGTGTACTCTGTGTGTGTGTGTTGACAGCATGTGTGTTGATGGCATGTGTTTGATGGTGTACTGAGTGTGTGCGTGTGTGTTGACAGCATGTGTGTTGATGGCATGTGTTTGACGGTGTACTGAGTGTGTGTGTGTGTGTGTGTGTGTCTGGTGGGCCTGGGAGGCTGTAGGGAACCCCAGGCTAGCGTGCAGGAGGCATCAGGAGGCCTGCTCCCCGCACCCGTGCGGTGGGGTGGGGTGCTGGGCCGTCTGCTCCCCGGCTCCCAGCTCGGGCTAATTTTGAGCCACCTGCTCCAGTTTTAGTCTCTGGGACACCGTGAAGGTGGGAACGTGCTCCCAGAACCGGAGCGGCAAATTATGTCCGAATCCCAAAGGGGAACATGTAATTTCGGAAGCTGGCCCAGACCTTTGGAGCACTATGTTTAGCTTTATTTTTTCTCCCTCTTGCACTGGTGAACTGCCGGTTTCCCTCTCACCTTTCTAAAAACGAACTGTATTAAAAATAACAATAAGGCTTCTGTGAGGCTCAGGATGAGAACCAGAGGGGCAGAGCTACTGCCTGGCTGGGTCAGTCTCTGGGCAGCTGGGGGCTTCACGTGGAGTTCATCTGGTCGATTCCAGGGGCTCGGCCTCCTGGGGAGTCTCCCAGAGCCCCCTGCCCCAGACTCAAAGGAAGAGAGGGTCCCACACTGGCAGCCCTGGGTCCCAGCTGGTCTCCTCATCCCTCCAGCCATATCCCCCAAGCCTGCCTTCCTGGACCGTTTGCTCTCTCTTGAACTGGCAGTGCTGCTTTATTCCTCTACCCTTCACACTTGCTGTCTCCTCTGCCTAGAGGGCATCTCCTGGCCTCATCCACCTAGACTGGTACTCGTCCACCCACAGCTCCATCACCTCCTTTGGGACTATTGTAGTGGCCCCTGAAAAAGTCACCCTGCCTTCAGTCTTGACCCCCACCAAGGCCCTCCTGGACCCTGCAGCCTATAAAGTATGGATTCACCGTACTAGGAGACTGCAGGCAAGGATCTGATGCCAGAAAAGAGTGCAGCAAGGTTTCTGTAGTATAGGGGTGGTGTGTTTATGAGACTCTTAAAGCCCCCCTGGTTTTGGGGAAGCCATATGATGCCCTGGGTTTTGTCCTTGAGGACAGAAGACTCAGAAACCTGCATTGGTTTAGGAATAGTGCCCAAGCAGGGGTTGGTGTGGCTCAGCTGTTAGAAGAAACCACCAGGGATGATGGGGAGCTTGGAGTATGTCTGAGGTCAGGAAGTTTGAAAGGCAGGGAGGGCATGTGAGAGTGGCATGGAGTCAGTGGTGCCAAGGGCAGTGAGAAAGCGGGCACGAGACAGGTATTGGCTGAGCCCCTCCCACGTGCCTCACCTTGTCCTAGGTGTACATGGCCTTCACCTCATCCATACTCGCTGCAGCTCTGTGACAACACAACCGCTTTGTTCCCATTCTCCAGATGGAGATGCCGACTCAGAGAGGTCAGGGGGCTTGTCCAGGGTCACGTAGCTGGTAAAGCAGTGGGGACAGGATTTGGAGCCACACTTGTCCAGCTCCAAAGCACACGTTTCTCCCACAACTTTTGCAGCCTCCCTGGAGAGAGAGCACAGGGTGCCTGGTTGGAGAGCTCTACTTCCTCGGGACCGTGCAGTCTTACCTGAAGTGGTTTCTCTAATCCTGTTGCTAACCAGCGTGTTTAATTTGTAGCTTGCAGACGGTCTGTCGGGCTTCACCCCCACTAACATGGCGTCTTCTCCATCCAGTCGTCATGTATGTATTGTTTACCTATTTGTGGGCACCTTGATTTTCCCGGGGGGGCTGAGTGGGGGTAAGGAGTTAGGAAGGGAACAGAGGAGGTGGGGATGGGAGGGGAAGAAAGGAGTTTTCTGATCCCTGGCAGAAAACAGTTACCTGTCCTGTGTGGTGATGGAGGGGTAGGGAGAAAGCTGAGGGAAGATTTACAGAAACAGACATTCCTGAATTATCTCTTGGTGCATCCTGGGATTTACCTTAATCTTGTTTCCCTGTATGGGGTAGCATGGGCCAGTGGAAACAGGGAAGTCTCTAGACCCTGACCGCTGGGACGTGGGACACAAGAGGCCTCTGTGGGCAAAGGCAGATTGATTTTCTCTACTCTGCCCAGAGGCATGAAAGGTGTGTGACTACGGAACCCTGGCTGTCCCCAGCAGATTCTGAGAGCTCTGCTGGGGCCCACAGTTCACTCCTGCAGTTTCCAGGAGGGATGCTTCTGTCCTCCTGGGCTGATTCCTTAGGTATTATCTTTACGGGTCGAGGGTCCTTCAACATGCACTCATGAAGTCAAGGGGAGCCCCAGACTTGTAGGGGGGACATAAGAGATAGGGCTTGCTGAAAGTTAAACTCCATTCATGGTGCCAAGAGGAGGCATTGCTGTGTTGGGTGTTTTATGGCTTCTAGGCAGAGGCACTCTACATTTTAAATGTTTTCTGATTTATCCATTGTAGAAAATATAGAAAACACAAAAAAGTGTAAGGCAGAAAGTTAAAACCACCTGTGTTCCTACCAGTTGGAGATAAGCACTGTTAAGACTTTGATGTGCCTACATTTTTAGATATCTCTTATGCACATGTACATACTTTTATCTTTTTTTACAAAATCAAGATCATATTGTACTTTTAAAAAAATCTGCATTTTCTTGTACTTAAAATGTATTATGAATGTTTTTCCATATCTTTATATTCTTTAAAAAATGGTTGCAGGTCATTCTGTTTTATGGACATCCATAAACTATTCCCCTATCATTGGACATTTAATTTCTTAATTTCCACTATTGTCTTATTTTTTGTCCCTTAGAGGAGTTATTTTTAGTTTACTTTAAATAGGTCTAGTCCATTTCTTGTTAAGTTTATTCCTAGGCATTTTATAGTCTTTGTTGCTATCTGAATGGAATATCTTTTTTCTTCTTATGACTTTGTATAACTGGCTATTGCTAGAATATAGAAAAACAATATTTTTGTATACTTACTTTGAAACAGACTCTTTGTTAAGTGCCTTTATTACTTCTGACAGTGGTTAATTGATTCGGTTGAGTTTTTCAGGTAGATAAGATTGTCTTCTTCAAACAATAATAAACATGTCATTTTCTAATAGTTATACCTTATTCCTTTTTCCAGAATGACATTTGATAATGGAGTTGCTAGTGAGCAAACTTATTTAGTTACTGATTCTAATGAGAAGGTCTCTGTCATTTTTCCATTATGATAATGATTGGTAGTTTCAGGTAGATATTCTTGATTTTGTCAGGTTGTGTCCTGTATTATTAGTTTATTAATAACTTAAAAATTATATATGGGGGTTTAATATTGGGTTGGCCAGAAAGTTCGTTCGGGTTTTCCCGTAACATCTTATGGCCAACCGATATTATCCGATGGCATTTGGCATTTATCAAGATGATCATTTTGTTTTCCATTGTCCGTTTTTTATATATATATATATACACACACACACACACATATACACACACACACATATATATATATACACACACTCATATATATGTATGTATAATTGTCCTGCATTCCTGGGGTAAACCCAAATCAGTCAATTGGTCATGGTATTATAGTTGACTACAATTGAAGTCCTCTTATGCAGTCAATCAAGATAGGTAGTTGGTTGGCTAATTAAAGTCGGTTAAATAGGGACTCATTAAAAGTCAAATATAAGTACCACGAACATTTCTTTTTAATCATATCCATGTATCTTCATTTGACAATCATTTGACATGTGCCAAGGCCTCTTTGAATTTGGATCTGCTATTCGAGTGTCATGTTGTCTTTCCAGTATAAACCACATTCATAATGCATTAGCTATGATTTTTCCTTTAGGTTTATTAAAGTTTGATGAGCTCTTAATGATAGCTGCAAAAGACCCTGAACATGGAGTTTTTTTAACATTTAAGATCCCCCTCACCTTTTTGTGACCTCACTCATACTTAACTTTCATAATTAAAAAAAAACAACAGCATTAAGTTCATTTTCATAGATAAAATGCCCTTTCTCTTTAAATTCAAATTTATTTTTATAATATTTACTTATTGATCTAATTACCGTATTAGTACAACTGGCATAAGCAGATTTGGGAACAAACAATTAACTCTCGGTAAACATGCAGCTCATCTGCTGGGAGCTGCAGTGGATAAATTAGATTAGCTGCAGGCTTTCATCTGCTCTGGACCTTAGATCGTTAGCAGAGAGAATGGGTAGCGTTTGTTAATCCTGGTTAAGGGGAAGTTTGTAAGGAGAACTTCTAGCATATATTACTGAGTTAGATTTGTTATTATTATATGGGATTTTTGCATCTTTATTAATAAGTATTACTTTTAGGTTGTCTTTGTTAGGTTTTGATATCAGGGTTATAATAGTTTTATGAAATATTTTTTGAAGTATACTCTCATTTCCTGTGCTCTTGAACAGTCTCTGTGGCAGGAGAATGATTGTTTAAAGGTTTGAAAACACATGAGAGCCATTCTTTATGAATATGAATTATGCAAGTTGAAAATTACATGATATAAACATTTTAATAGTCTTGCTTTATGTATAAAATGTGTAATAATGTGACTCAATCTACATTTAAAAAATGATTAACAGTCATGTAATTTAAAAGGTGGTGGCCAAATGAATTGTATTTATGATTTAGCTGGTAAACAGGATACCCATCATCTTTTCTTGAAAATGGTGTTATATGACATGAGTTTTGAATTTTAGAAGATCTTCAGGAATGCATACCTTATACAATTGTATAAGATGCATCTGCTCTGTACTCATTTGTAAGACTGGGCCCAGCACCATTTTTGGAAGGGGATTCTTTGATCATTTTCTACTTCTTCAATCAATTTAGTGCCTTAGATGTCTTCAGATATTGCTTATTACATTAGTATAGATGTATACATATTACTATAATAAAAGAAAATCCTTCTGTATCTGTTCTGTTTTTTATCCTCATTTCTAATTTTGTAATTTATGTTTTTTGTTTGTTTGTTTTTTTAACTTCATTAGGCTTAATAGCATTTCTTCGATTTTATGGTTGTTTTTCATCCAAAGAACCAGCTCTTTAAATTTTTTTTATTCTTCTGTGTACTTTTTTTTTTTTTTAATTTTATTTATTTATTTATTTATGGCTGTGTTGGGTCTTCGTTTCTGTGCGAGGGCTTTCTCTAGTTGTGGCAAGTGGGGACCACTCTTCATCGCGGTGCGCGGGCCTCTCACTATCGCGGCCTCTCTTGTTGCGGAGCACAGGCTCCAGACGTGCAGGCTCAGTAATTGTGGCTCACGGGCCTAGTTGCTCCGCAGCATGTGGGATCTTCCCAGACCAGGGCTCGAACCCGTGTCCCCGGCATTGGCAGGCAGATTCTCAGCCACTGCGCCACCAGGGAAACCCTCTTCTGTGTACTTTTAATTTCTTTTCCTTTTTTATTATTTCCTTTTCTTGCCCAACTGCACTGACTAGGACCACAAGTTTAATATTCCATGTAACTGATAATAGAGAGTATTCTTATCTGCTCTAATTTAAAATGGAATATATTTTTTTGAATTTTATTTAATTTATTTATTTATTTTATACAGCAGGTTCTTATTAGTTATCTATTTTATACATATTAGTGTATACATTTCAATCCCAATCTCCCAATTCATCCCACCACCACCACCTCCCTCCCCCCACCACTTTCCTCCCTTGGTGTCCATGTTTGTTCTCTACATCTGTGTCTCTATTTCTGCCCTGCAAACTGGTTCATCTGTACCATTTTTCTGGATTCCACATATATGCGTTAATATACAATATTTGTTTTTCTCTTTCTGACTTACTTCACTCTGTATGACAGTCTCTAGGTCCATCCACGTCTCTACAAATGACCCAATTTTGTTCCTTTTTATGGCTGAGTAATATTCCATTGTATATATGTACCACATCTTCTTTATCCATAAAATAGAATATTTTTATGTTCCACCACTGAGTATGAAATTTATCATGTGAGTGATTACTAGCTAGCTAGGAGTTTTTATCATGAATGATGTTAAATTTTATTCAGTGTTCTTTATGGATCTGTTGAGGTGATCATATGATTTTTCTCCTTTAATCTGTTAATGTGGTGAATTACATTAATAGATTTTTTAAAAATGCTGAAACAACTTTGCAGTTCTGAAACTATCTATCCTGGTCATGTTACATTGTCTTTTTTCTGCATTGTTGGGTTCAGTTTGCAAATATTTACTTTAGGAATTTTTTTGCATCAATCTTTATGAGTGATAATGGCCTGGAGTTTCTTTTTCTGATACTGTTCTTTTCAGGTTTTGGTATCTAGGTATTATTAATCTTATAAAATGACTTGGGGCATATTTGCTCTTTTTCTAGTCTCTGAATAAATGATAAAAGCTTGACATCTGTTGCCTGAAGGTTTGGTAGATTCATTTGTAAAACTGTCTAGACTTAGCATTCTTCTTGGGGATATTTTAAACTGCTGATAAAAATTTTAAAAATGTTTATAGGACCTTTGAGATTTTCTGTTTCTACGTGAGTTGTTTTTGGTGATTTATATTTTAGGAATTTATCCATTTCTTGCTAAAAATTATTGACATAGTGTTTTTCATAATAACCTCTTACTGTTTCAAAAAATTTTCTTCTTCTATTTATGTTCCCTTTCATTCCTAAGGTTATATTTTATTATTCTTGCCAAAATTTGTCAGATCTGTAAAAGTCTTTTCAGAGAACCAATTTTTATGTCTGTTGATTTAGCTCTGTTGTTTCCTTGTTTTCTAGTTTCTAGTTCTTTTCTTTATTATCTTCTTCCTTCAAGTTTTAGAGAGCTTGTTATATTTTTAACCTCTTCAGTGCTATGCCTAGTTCATCAATTTTCAAACTTTCCTCTTTTCTAATGTAAGCATTTAAAGCTATAGAATTCCCTCGAAGTACTGCTTTATGCATCCCACAGGTTTTGGTAAGTGGTATTTTTGTTGTTTTCTAGTTCTGAGTATTTTCTGATTTCTGTCATATTTCTTTTTGACACCTGAATTGTTTAAAAGTATGTTTTAGAATTCCTAACTTATGTTTTAAGTTATCTTTTTATCGGTTTCTAGTTTAACAGTACTGTGGTTCAGAGAATGTGGTCTGTGTGCAATATTTCTTGACACTTGCTTTATGGCCTAGTACAGGGTCAATTTTTGTAATGATCTTGTGTGTGCTTGAAAAGAATGTGTATTCTCCCAATGTGTTTTACATATAGCATGTCCATTTAGATCAGACATGTTAATTGTGTTATTCAAATCTATTTTCTTGTGATTTTGTTTTGTGTGGTTTATCAATTTTTGAGATATTAAAACATCCTGCTTTGATGTGATGTTTGTTCTTCCTTGTTATTTCTGCCTACTTTTCCTTTATATATTTGAGGCTGTGTTCTTAGGCACAAACAACTGTAGATTTCTTATATCTTCCTAGAGAATTGAATCTTTTAATGATACGTAGTAAACCCCCACTCCTTGCCTTTTAAAATCTCTACTAATGAGTTTTGCCTTAAAGTCTGTTTTGTCTCATGTTAACATAGCTATACCATATTCTCTTGCTTGGTGTTTTCCTGGTATATCTTTTTCTTTTTACTTTCAACTTTTCTGTGATTTTATGTTTTAGGTGTCTCTGATGAACAGCAAATAGATGGATTCTGGTTTTTTTTAGTACATTCTGACATAAACTCTTAATTAGAGAGTTGGACAGTCTAATATATTAATTGTGTCTTACTGATATATTTGGATTTATTTCTGCCATTTTATTCTACTGTCCTGCCTCTTTCTTTTTTTCCTCTTTTTAAAATTTTTTTGGATTGAAAGATCCCCCCCCACCCTGTCTTTTCATTCCTTCTTCCCTTTTCAGTTTCAAAGCTATACATTGTTTCTATTCCTTCAGCGATTAGTATAGAAACTTTAGCATGTATATTCAATTTAGCAAAGTCTAAATTTAATTGGTATTTATAGCCTCCTCCAAAATATTACAAGGAACTTTGGATGCTTTAATTCCAGTCACTTACCAATTTACAAACTTTTGTTCAATATTTTAGTTCTACCTCTATAAATGACACTTTTAAAGCAATATTATTTTTTAAGTAATCGATTTTTCTTTTAGCTATGCCCACGTTGACTGTTTTGTTTTGTAGACTGGTCTTCCTCCTCCTGAGATCATCTTTATTCCTGAAGTAGAGCCTATAGAAATTCCTGTAATTGGGATCAATTCATTATAAACACTCTCACTTTTTTTTTCTATTAAAAAAATTTTTTTTATTGCAGTATAGTTGCTTTACAACGTTGTGTTAGTTTCTGCTGTACAGCAAAGTGAATCAGTTATATATATACATGTGTCCCCTCTTTTTTAGATTTCCTTCCCATTTAGGTCACCATAGAGCTTTGAGTAGAGTTCCCTGTGCTATATAGTAGGTTCTCATTAGTTGTCTGTTTTATATATAGTAGTGTGTATATGTCAGTCCCAATCTCCCAATTCATCCCACCACCCCCTTCCCCCTTTGGTATCCATAAATTTGTTCTCTACATCTGTGTCTCTATTTCTGCTTTGCAAATAAGTTCATATGTACCATTTTTCTAGTGGTATTATATTTGTTTTTCTCTTTCTGACTTACTTCACTCTGTATGATAGTCTCTAGGTCTATCCACATCTCTGCAAATGGCACTATTTCTTTCCTTTTATGGCTGAGTAATATTCCATTGTATAAATGTACCACATCTTTTTTTTTAAAGGTATGTACATTGTTTATTTAGACATAATGTTATTTCCCACTTAATATACTACAACATAGTATAAACATAACTTTTATATGCATTTGGAGACTGAAAAATTCATGTGACTCTCTTTATTATGATATTTGGTTTATAGAGATGGTCTGGAACCAAACTTGCAATGTGTCCATATGCCTGGATTTAGAAAGAGAATGTTCTATTGTTTCACTAGTTTGTTCACCATTTCTGAAAGGCTACCTTAGGATGCAAATAACCCATTAATTCAGTCAATCAAACAATATTTATTAAACACCAAACATACACAGGTACCATTCTGGGCATGAAATACTAAAGTGTGTAAAACAGAGTCTATGTCTTCAATGAGGCTTTAATCTCTTGGGATTTCAAGAAGTGATAGCACTAAGAAGAAGATAAAATGTGGAAACGCCATTCAGAGTGAGTGAGGGGGTTGCTTTAACTAAGGTAGTCACTTTGCCATTACATTTTGATTGTTACTTGAATGATGAGTAGGAGGCAGATATGTGGATAAGGAAAAGCTGATGTCAAAATCCTGAGATGGAAAGAAGCTGGCTGTCTAAGAGGCAGAAAAGCCAACGTGGCTCAGAGTAGGGAATGAAGGGGAGAGTGGGGAGCAGGGGAATGAGTGCATGGGCACTTCAAGGACAGTGGATTTTTTTTCTGGTTATAAAGAGAAGGCTTTGGGTGATTTTAAACTGAAGTATGACAGGGTCTGAATCACACTTTAGAAAGTCCACTTTGGCTTCTGTATGCAGGATGGACTATAAAGGAGGCAAGAGTTCTCAGGAGCACCTGATGTCCCTACTTAAAGATTTGTTTTTCTAGAAAACCAATTTAGAGGCTGTTGCCATAGTTGGGGTAAAATATGATAGTTGAACAGTATTAATGGCAGGATATGTTTTAGAGATAGAACTTGCAGATCCTACCAATGAATTAGATGAATTAGAAGAAATCAAGGATGGTTCTTAAGTTTGAAGCCTGAGCAACTGAATGGATAGGATGATACCATAATTGAGATTGGGAAAATCTGTGGGGAAGTGAATTAGGAGGGCAGGCAGAGAAATTCAAAGCTCTATTTTGTCCAGTCCAGTTTAAGATGCCTGTTAGACTTCAAAAAGATATATCAAGAAGGCAGTTGGATATCTGCAGTGAGAAATGTCAGTTGAGTTGTTCAGTGCTTTGCATTTCAATCTCATTCCTGCCACTCAGAAGCTAGGTATCTTTGGCTGACTTAGTTAACTTTCTGAGCTTCTAGTCCTTCATTTAAAATTGGCATAATGATAATAAATAAAGTAATATTTAATCCCAAATCTCCCGAATCCTAGTCCAAAACTCTTTTCACTCCACGATTCCCTTATTCTCCAGCTACTCATTTGCTGCCATTGTTTGGACATTCTTAGATCATGTAACAGTTGGCAATGTCGTCACTTTGTTTAATTTTTTTCCAATTTTTTTCCACATCTTCTTTATCCATTCCTCTGTTGATGGACATTTTGCTTCCATATCCTGACTGTTGTAAATAGTGCTGCAGTGAACATTGGCGTGCATGTATCTTTTTGAATTATGGTTTTCTCCGGGTACATGCCCAGTAGTGGGATTGCTGGGTCATATGGTAATTCTATTTTTTGTGTTTTGAGCGCCTCTATACTGTTCTCCATAATGGCTGTATCAATTTACATTCCCACCAATAGTGTAGGAGGGTTCCCTTTTCTCCACACCCTTTGCAGCATTTATTGTTTGTAGATTTTTTGATGATGGCCATTCCTATTGCCTGGCAGGTGCGTGAGGGTCAGCCCCAGTGTGTGGGGGGTGGCTTTCCAGGTGTTTGGCAGCAGGCATGTCTCACTTTTTAATTATTGTTTGAAAATATTTTTATTTCACTCTTATTTTAGAAATACTAGTTTCACTGACACTTATTTCCAGTCATCACTTTGAAGATACTATCTCACTAATCTCACTATCTTCTGGCTTCCATTGTGCTGTTGTCTTCCTAAATCTGAGGACTGTTTTTTTGCCTTTTTACTTTTAATTAGTTCTGGATGGTCAACCATTATCTCTTCAAATATTACATATTCCCCATTCTCTCATTTCCTTCTAAAATCCTGATTAGATCTACAGTGGACCTGCTCTATTCTCCATGTCGGTTCAACTTTCTTTCGTATTTTGTGTTTCTTTGTGTTACACACTGGCTAATTTCTGAAGATATGTCTTCTAGTTCACTAAGTCTTGTTTCTAAAGGTTATGTAACCCTGTCTATTGAGTTTCTAGTCCTAAGTATTAATATTTTTATCTCTAAAAGTTCTTTTTTTCCAAATCTTCTTGTTTATTTTTGAAAGTGTCTTGTTCTTTTGCCATATTGTTAATGCCTTTATTTTTTAAACAGTTTTTTTCTTAAAGTCCTATTTCTGCTAATTCTGCTTTCTGTTGTCCTGACAGGTCTGATCTGCAGTTAGTGTTTCTAGCTGACTCTCACTCATGGTGCCTTGTTTCTTATGTGTTTCACTATTTTCGATTGTGAACTCGTGTTCCTTGGAACTTTATCTGAGAGTTCTTTGAGGCCTGGATGAAAGTCACATTCTTTCAGAGAGGACACGTGTTTACTTTTACCAGATGCCTGGAAACACTACAAACTCAGATTCACTTAAAACTAAATGTTTGGCTTGGGCTTTTTGGGCCCCACTGTTAGTTTGCATTTTGGCTCCTTATTTCTCTGGATTTTTGCTTTTTCATTTGCCTCCAAGGATCTTCTTTACATTCCTATCAGCTCAGTCATGCATTTAAAAAGAATTTTAAAGGTATCTTATTAATTAATTTAGGTGTTCTTACTTGGAGGGTTTCTCTGGTCCTCTAGTTTGCCATTTTGCTGGAAATCAGTGTCTTTGTTATAGTTTTCAATTTGACAGTCATGATGTCTTCATGCAGATTCTAGTTCCTTCAGGACCACATGCTCTAACTTCTTGTTTATGGGATCCTCTTGAGACTTCCTGTGACCATAAATTGGTCATTTGTTTTCTTTTGTTTTTACTCAACCCTTTAACAGAACACTTATCTTAGTCCTCATATTGTCCCCCTTCTTTTGAACCTTAATCTTTTCTTTCTGTCCTTACAGAGGGAAGTCCTTGCTTGTCAAGAACCAGGAGCTCCAATGGCTCTTCCATTAGTGCATAGGCCCCCTTCTAATCTCAAACTCAGGTAAAAGGAAGAAGGAAACCGTCTAAGGTTGTTGTAATTTTATCTTGCCAGTTAGGAATCCAGCAGGGTGGGAGAATTAAGAAGGAAAACAGGATCAGAGGCTTTTCTACTGGGCTGAAGAGTTTGTTTTCTATGTTTGTTGGGGCAGTCAGATGCTGGCTGGCTAGGTCCGAGCCACAGTTCTTGCCTATGGAACCCTATATAGGAGTTTCTTAAATAAAGGAGAGCTGGCTCCAGGCAGGGGTGTTACTCTAGGGAAGTTTCTACAGTCTTGGCTGTGTGGACCCTCAACCTTGTGAGCTCAGACACCTGATGGGTCAACTTTCTTAGGGCTAGATGCATATTTTTCAAGTTTCTAAACCAAGGTTACCAATGTATGAGTTTACAGTGAGAAATACTTCTGCCTGGGGGATGTGACCTTGGATAGTGAGCCAGCTTGTGGTCTCTCTATAGGCTCAGCAGTTAGGAAGCCAAGTTGTGACTGGAGATGAGTGAGGAATCAGAATGAGGAGAGAGGAGTTCTGGGATTTGAAATTGAGTATCAGCTGTCCAAAACGGACTGATACCTCCATCTCCAAAGAAAGGGACAGCTTTAGTCCCTAACCCCGGGATCCTGCCCCTGGTGATGCTGGTGTGAACAGTCAACTCTAACTCCTCTTCTCTTACATTTCCAGGACTGATCAGTTCCTTTTTTTCCTGACATAGTCTTTCTCTAGATGTATTAGTACAATCTACCTGCTTACGGTTAAGGCTCAGTGTAGAAGCTGCCTTTCCCTTTGAGATGATTTTGCCTCTCCTTGCTCTGAACCCCTCTGCATTGATTTCATGGTCGGATTCTCCGAGGGCAGCCCTATTTCTCTTAATTCCAAGTTTTGGGGGGAATGCTTCACTGCAGCTTATGGGTACCAACAACAATTTATTGAAAGACTTGGAAGCAAAGGTTTTCTGAGCAAAGGAATCAATGACAGGGTGTGTCTCCCAAGTGAGGAAGTATTTCCAGAAGGTGCCCAAGGTAGTTTGTCTCAGTGCACCGTGCTTGCACCTCTGACCTTGAGAGTTTCAGGGGCAGTGTTTTCACCTTAATAACATGAATGGTTTTTACCTGTACTTTTGTACATATCAGATTTGCTAACGAGGAAGGTACTTATCTTCTCCTTAAAGCAGGTTTCCTAAGGACATTTGGCACTTGTATTTGGCACTATTGGTTTAGCAAGAATTATTGTATGCGCTTGAAAGTAACAAAACTTTACTTCTTTAAAAATATCTCTGGTTCAGATGTGTTGCCAGTGCAGCCTGGCCTCCCCCCACTCCCATTAGTTCTGATTAGGGAGGTTTGATGCCTGTCACTGTGTGTAATCTGGACCTTCCTTTGTGAGTCATTCCTTCTCTCATTTTCTCAGAGCAAATACAAATCGCCCATCCAATGACAAGTGAAGGCACAGGGGAGGCAAGGGGAGGGAAATCAGAGCCGAAATCTGTTAGCTATTTGGAGTAATTGGTTATTTGCTGTGTTTGCTGGTTGGGAAGCAGAGCACATACTTTACGGTCTCTCCTGTTACGGGGGCTGGAGTCACCCGCCGATATTGGATCCTCGTTGCCGGAGCCCTTGGCTCCGGGCGCCTTTCCCCTGCTTGGCATTCCTGTGGTCTCCTCGGGGGTGCACCCCTCCTCCCTCGATGCGCACTGCAGGGGGGACAGCCCAGGGTGAGACTTGTCTGGCGAACTCCAGGGCCTCATCAGAGAGGAAGAGGCCCCAGCCCCCACCTAGCAGCCCTCCCTGCCTCCGCCCCGTACTCCCCTCTTCCCAAGAGGTCTTTCCCCTGGTCCACGAGGAAGAAGCTTCATCTCTTCCCAGAGGGAAATTCTCGGCTTTCCTTGAAAATCTACAGGACAGGAAGTTCTCTCTGAGGTCTAATTTAATGCCTTCCTACCCCTGATGGTCCTATCATCATCCCTGTCCCCTCCCGCTCCCCAGCCTGGGTCAAAACAGTGCTTGGAACTTGGTTCATCAACCTGCCCAGTGACGTGAGCACCTCTCTTACGTTTACTGAGGCATGGGAAACCAGCCTGAATTAGCAGCAAGTTCAAAATATAGAATATTTGAAAAGTAATATGACTTTGTGTATGAAAACTCACACAGTAACTAGAAAGTAGGTTGACTTTGGCACATAGTAGGCTCCCCCAAAATACTTTTAAAATTGAATTTAAGATAGCTAAGATTAGTGTCTGTAGTTTGATGAATGCTTCTGCAACCTTGGGAAGGCCTTCAAAAATAGTTTTTCTCTTAAGTAGATGGCTGGAACTCCTGTCAAGCAAAACTGTCTACGTAAGCAGAACGAAGGTAAGGCAAGTTTTTGCTCAGGCCCTACTGGAATCATCACAGATTTTGAGGAGCGATGTCTCATTGCTTTCTTCATAGGTTTGAACACTCTTCTTTCATTCACCCTGCTGGATAGATTCCATTCGTTTGGACTTTCTGCATGGGTTATGGGGTCATGCTGTCCTCAGAGGACCAAGTCATGGGGCCCCCATACATACCTTAGGCTCCTGAGTTTGGAAGAGATTTTCCACAGGTCCCCCACCTCACTTGGGCCCTCCATCTGGATCAGGCCAGTAGTCAAATTGTCAGGTCCTGACCCTTCTCTGCTCGCCATCTGCTTGACTTTGCCAGATTTCAGGCACACTGATTCACGGGGCCTTTTGGAAGCAATTCAGCATTTTGGTTAAAGGTCTTCCTTTTCCTCCCACCTCTGCTGGTCCAGCTGGAAGTCAGAGTAAACAGAGTAGTGATCCCTTCCACAGACATGGAGGCAGAACTGCAGGGAGTGTCCACACAAGACTGAAAGCCCAGTGTTCCACTCGTGGGGATAATTAAGTGATTTTTTTTGTCATTAGTGTGTAGAGTTCTGCTGAATCAACATGGTAGCTGACCGTGGGTGTAAGTCTGTGTGGTTTGGGGGGGCATGAAACTTTTAGTATGCATGGGGGGGGGTAGGTTCAGAGTCGGGGCGTTGCACGTCTAGGGGTTTGTCTGGTTTACATGGAGGTGTGAGTACTTATATGTTATGTCTGTGTTTGTATTGATGTGTGTGTGAGCAAACAGACTCAGTTTTTAAATCTCAAGACATTAATTAAAGAACTAGAGAATCATCACATCATTATTCCAGTTCTGCAGATGTTGAGCTATGGGACAGCAGCATTGGGGGTCAAACTGGTGATGTTGACAATATCAACAGGAGCGTTTATCATGGTAAACTTTATAGGTCACAAAATATCTTCACAGACACCAACTCGAAGCCTACACTAATCCCAGTGTTGGGTTCTAATATTACGATCTTGATGATGCTGATTTGTGCTAAGACAGAAATTACTTTCAACACAGTCTAGGATGGCTACCTTCTGGTTGACATAGGCAATGAAGGCCTGCTTAAAATTAGTTTTAAAAAATGGAGGTGGGTGTATAGTTCCCTATAGTGACTCCAAGGTTCAACATTGTAACCTTGGTGATAAAGGAATTTGACCATGAACTTTTCTCTTTGATTCAAGTGGTCATCCTGGGGAGAGAACACAAGCGATACCCCCTGCCTTCCCCAACTTTCCTAACTTCACAGGAAGTCAGGCTTGGAATGATTGTTGTCAATTTTGCCATCCATATTCATGAAATGCGTCAGGCTTACTGAATGAAAATGGGAGATTAAATGGTCTGAATGTGCCGTGCTGATTTGGGTCTTCAGAGGGATTAGGGTGCCCATTAGACTGGATCAAGCCTGGAGAAGCATGTCTTTGTTACATGGCTCTGGTTGCTCAGGAACTGAATGTTGGCTATTAGCTGAAATTGGAGAGGCCGCCAGTCCGTGCCTTGATCAGACTTACTTGCTTGGCTGGCTGAATGGTGAGGGACCTTGAACCTTGGGCACGGGGAAATAAAGCTTTAATGGCCAGACTTCTTGCTAAAGCCTGAGGTGACACTTCAACAATCAAGCCATTTGCATTTGTTTCTCCTCTTTGTCGTGTACCAAGACTAGATGCTTAGCTATTACAAAATGAGGTCAAGAGCACACTTCGAATTAGAGAGTGTACGACCATTTCCCTTTTGGAGCTTTGGATTATCGGATTCCACTAACACCAGAGGGTGGCTTGGCTTTGGCACATCTGGGATAAGACATGGGAGGACCGTCCTGTTTCTGTGGGGCTCATTCTCATGGGGGGCTAACTTATTCTTGGGCTTCTTGAGGAAGGGAAGGAAGAAGTGGGCATGAAGTAACTCCATCAGAAGCCAGGTTAGTGAAATAGCAGGAATGATATTTTCAAGTCACATCTGTGAGCGTGTTGAAAATATAACTTTATTTTTCTGTAATTCAACTTAATCTCTCTTTTGAGCTCACATTTTTCCTGGCAGAAAAGTCCTGGTAACTTCAACCATTTAGGTTTAAGCTTTAGTTAGTTTTGGATTTTTCTTCCTTGTCCTCATGCCTGGGAGGCAGCTGAATTCCGGGTTGGGCTTCCATAAGGTCATGACCTCCACAGGAAGGGACCCCTGGTCACTAGTGTGTGTGCACCCTGGATCTATTGGGCACACAGACCAAACAGACTATATCTCATTAACTCGACCAGAAGGCCCTTTCAGGTGTCCCAGCTCTCTCTCTCGACTACCTTTCAAGCCTTTCTGGGGAGCGCGGTACCATTCGGCAGCTCCTTTGTGACACTCCGGGGTCTACAGGAAATGACGAGGACTCCCTCAGGCTCTCTCTCCCATGACTCCCATGCAGTCGTCTTCTGTCAAGTGCCATATGCCCCAAATTCTCTGGCAATCTCTGGATGGCTGCTGTTTACCAGATCTCCAAGGTTACGGAGGGGTCTATGCCATGTACACTTTGGGGCTAACCTGTGGCGGAGGGTGTGGGGATGCCTTACCAGAAACCCTCACAGACGCTGGTTCTTGCTTCCTCTCCCACTCTACTCTTTCATCTCCTCTGTAAATAGCGGGAGAAGGGCTGGAAAGAACATCCTCTTAAACCTATTTTTTTAATGGCATATTATCTGCTTTAGGAAATTTAAAAGCCAAGGATCCTGCCTCCCCACCCCCCGCTGTCTAGGCATTCATATATCCGTCAGATATTTACTGGCCTCCAAATATGTGCCAGGCAATGTTCTAAGGATTGGAGGTATAGCATTAAAAAAGATAAAGATCTCTGCCATCATGGGACATAATAAACAAGTACCTAAATGAAATATATGGTGTGTCTGATGGTGATAATTGCTAGGGAGAAAAAGCAAGGAAGGGGGAATGAGAATTGCTGGGAGGGTGATGGTGATTTAAAATATGGTGAATAAGGAGGGGAAAACAGATCGTAGTTAGTCAAGACTTGAAGGAGGTGATGAAGTGACCCAGGGGAGGAATAGACTTCCTGCCATGGGAGGAGCATGAGGGCTCTGGCGATGTTCGATGTTCGCAGACTGGGAAGGCCACCGGGACGGGAGCAGTGTGAGTGAGGAAGCAATGGAAGGACGTGAGGTGGGGGAGGCGTGAGGGCCTGATCACGAGAGACTTTAGCTTGCTGTTGTTGTGAGGGCTTTGGCCTTATTCCAAGCGAGTTGGCAAATCACTGGATTTGCACAGAGAGGCGATATGTTCCGATGTGTGTGGCTGTCGTATTGAGAATAGATTTGGGGACAAGGGTGAAGGCAGGGAGGCCAGTTAGAAGACTGGTGCAGCTCAGAATGGGAGAAAATATTTGCAAACGAAGCAACTGACAAAGGATTAATCTCCAAAATTTACAAGCAGCTCAGGCAGCTCAATATCAAAAGAACAAACAACCCAATCCAAAAATGGGCAGAAGACCTAAATAGACATTTCTCCAAAGAAGACATACAGATGGCCAAGAAGCACATGAAAGGATGCTCAACATCACTAATCATTAGAGAAATGCAAATCAAAACTACAATGAGGTATCACCTCACACCAGTCAGAATGGCCATCATCAAAAAATCTACAAACAATAAATGCTGGAGAGGGTGTGGAGAAAAGGGAACCCTCTTGCACTGTTGGTGGGAATGTAAATTGATCCAGCCACTATGGAGAACAGTATGGATGTTCCTTAAAAAACTAAAAGTAGAACTACCATACGACCCAGCAATCCCACTCCTGGGCATATACCCTGAGAAAACCATAATTCAAAAAGAGTCATGTACCACAATGTTCACTGCAGCACTATTTACAATAAACAGGACATGGAAGCAACCTAAGTGTCCATTGACAGATGAATGGATAAGAAGATGTGGCACATATATACAATGGAATATTACTCAGCCATAAAAAGAAACGAAACTGAGTTATTTGTAGTGAGGTGGATGGACCTAGAGTCTGTCACACAGAGTGAAGTAAGTCAGAAAGAGAAAAACAAATACCATATGCTAACACATATATATGGAATCTAAAAAAAAAAAAAAAAAAAGTGGTTCTGAAGAACCTAGGGGCAGGACAGGAATAAAGACACAGATGTAGAGAATGGACTTGAGGACACGGGGAGGGGGAAGGGTAAGCTGGGACAAAGTGAGAGAGTGGCATGGACATATATACACTACCAAATGTAAAATTGATAGCTAGTGGGAAGCAGCTGCATAGCACAGGGAGATCAGCTCGGTGCTTTGTGACCACCTAGAGGGGTGGGGTAGGGAGGGTGGGAGGGAGGGAGATGCAAGAGGGAGGAGATATGGGAATGTATGTATATGTATAACTGATTCACTCTGTTATAAAGCAGAAACTAACACACCATTGTAGAGCAATTATACTCCAATAAAGATGTTAAAAAAAAAAACAAAACCCAAAAAACTATCCAGACGATGGGGACCAGGCCCGTGGTGATAGGGGAGAATCGGTCTGATTCTGAGTATGTACTGAAGGTGGCGCCAACAGGATTCACCGATGGATGGAATGTGGGGCATGAGGAAGAGTCCAAAGTGACTGCGGGGGTTTTGACTTGAGCATCTGGAAGGACGGAGTTGCACTTGCTTATAAGAGGAAGACTGGAAGGAGCAGGTGGGTGGGTGGGAGGTGTGAGTAGGAATTGGATTCTGGAGATGGCACATTCGAGAAGCTTATTAGATGTCTAGTCGGAGATGTTAAACAGGCAGCTGGAGTTCAGAGGAGTCATGCAGGTTGGAGAGAGCTCCACGTGGGGTTCCTCAGTGTATATGTTATTTAAAGACATCAGACTCGAGGGGAACCCCAAGAGAGTAAGAGTGGATGGGGAGGAGAAGGGGTCTGAGCCTGGAGCCATGGGCCACTCAGATGATCAAAGCACAGGTGACAAGGAGGAATCAACAGAGACTGAGAAGGCGTGGCCAGTAGGGTGGGAGGACCACAGCCGTGATGCTCTGTAAGGCAAGGGGGATGTTTCAAAGACAGGAAGTGACTGCCTCTATCAAATACTGCTGCTGGTTGATTTTTGAGACCTGAGTCCTCGGTGACCTTGACAGGCAACTTGCGGTGGAGCAGAGAGAATGGAAAAACAAGAATTAGAGACAAGTGTAGACAACTCTAGGCGTTTTTCTGTAAAAGGAAGAAAAGAAAGTAGGTGGGAGCCAAAAGTGCTGTTTGAGAGTTTTCTTTTTAAATGATGGGGGACTAGTGTCACATGTTTGAACGCCAATGGGAATGATCCAGTAGAGAGGGAAGCGTGATGACACAGGAGAGGGGGAAGAGGATCACGTCCTTGAATGGGTCAGAGGGCATGAGTGCAGGGGTGGCCTTGGGTCGGGGTGCAAGCAGAGCACCTTCGTAACAAGAGGGAGGGCAGGTGTGGTGCCGGTGCTGGTGGGCTTGCAGGGGGTGGGGTCTCTTCTGATTGCTTCTGTTCTAAGAGAAAGAGGAAGCAGGGTCACTGGCCCAGAGTGACGACAGGGAGGAGGTGTTAGAGGGCTGAGAGGAAAAGAGAAGGTGTGGAATGCTCGTGTCCGGCGGGGGGAGAGCAGAGGACCAGGGAGTTGAGATGGAGTGGACGACAGCAATGGACCCACTTGAGGCTGTGACATGAACTTGGAGTGAGACCAGCCTCTGGTTTGCTATTTTTCAGCCACGTTGGATGTGATGGGGGAAGAGCTGGGTTTAAACCTAGGTTTGGTTGGCCAGAAATACAATGGAGCAAGAGAGGGCCAAGGGAATTTAGAAGTGGGGAAGGGCAAAGAGGCCAAATATAAACTAGCTAGGATGTAAATTATGATTCTGCTGCATGTATCATTTCTGTCAAGAATGAGGACGGTTAGAAGAGGACTTACCTGCAGGATGCAGGGAGAAAAGGGGGACTGAAGTCACTGAGCAGCCGGCCGGCTAGCTGGGGTTACCAGGGGTTAGGAAAGTCACCAGCCCTGCTCCTCACCAGTGTGTCTGCTTAAGAAGAACCAGCCATAGAAATCACCTGGAACTTGGAGGGGGGAGGAAATTACAGCTGAGAGTTCCCGGGCAAAGTTGAGTGTGGTAAGACTTAAGTCCTATTTGGTGGTCAATTGCTAGTTCTTTAAAAAAAAAAAAAAAAAAAACTTTAAATTCCTTAAAATAAATACTTGAGATTTCTGCTTTTGTTCTTCTGTTAGAGGTTATATGCTTGTATTTTATCATCTGTTCTTTTTTATTTTAACAGCTTTTTTTTGCGATAATCCACATAAATACAAGCCCGTATTTAAAGTATACGATTCAGTGGCATTTAGTTTATTAACAGAGTTGTGCAACCATCACCCGTCATCAACTTTAGAATATTTTCATCATTCCAAAAAGAAATCCTGTACCCCAAGAGCAGTTGTCCCCCATTTCCTCCCAACCACTAATCTATTTTTTGTCTCTATGGGTTTGCTTATTCTGGACATTTCATATAAATGAAATCATGCAATGTGATCTTTTGTGACCACATATGAACTTCTTTCATTTAGCATAATGTTTCCAAGGTTCATCCAAGTTGTAGCATGTATCAGTTCTTCATTGCTTTTTTTTTTTTTTTAAATTATTTATTTATTTATTTATTTATGGCTGTGTTGGGTCTTCGTTTCCGTGCGAGGGCTTTCTCTAGTTGCGGCAAGTGGGGGCCACTCTTCATCGCGGTGCGCGGGCCTCTCACTATCGCGGCCTCTCTTGTTGCGGAGCGCAGGCTCCAGACGCGCAGGCTCAGTAATTGTGGCTCACGGGCCTAGTTGCTCCGCGGCGTGTGGGATCTTCCCAGACCAGGGCTCGAACCCGTGTCCCCTGCATTGGCAGGCAGATTCTCAACCACTGTGCCACCAGGGAAGCCCCTTCATTGCTTTTTTTTTTTTTTTTTTTTAATCAGTCATCAGTCTTATACACATCACTGTATACATGTCAATCCCAATCGCCCAATTCAGCATCATTGCTTTTTATTATCAAATAATATGCCATTGTATGGGTACATCACATTTTCTTTATCCATTGATGGACATTTGGATTGTTTCCACTTTGGGGCTATTATGAATAATGCTGCTATGAACACTCATGTACAGGTTTTTGTGTGGACTTAAGTTTTCATTTCTCTTGGATATATAATGAGATGTAGAATTCCTGGGTCAAATGGTAACTCTCTGTTTAATCTTTTGAGGAACTGCCAGGCTATTCTCCGAAGCAACATGTTACATTTCCAGCAGAAGTAGATGAGGGTTTCAGTTTCTCCACATCTTTACCAACACTTGTTATTATCTGACTTTTTGGTTATAGCCATCCTAGTGGTGTGAGATGTTCTCTCATTGTGGTTTTGATTTGCACTTCCTTGATGGCTAATGATGTTGAGCATCTTGTTGAGCATCTTTTCATGTGCTTATTGGCCATTTGTGTATCTTCTTTCAAGGAATGTCTGTTTTAATCCATGGCTCATTTTTATTGCGTTATTCATCTTTTTATTATTGAATTGTGTGAGTTCTCTGTATATTCTGGTTACAGATCACCTTATCAGATACACACGGGCAAACATTTTCTCCTGTTCAGTGAATTACCTTTTCATTTTCTTGGTGGTGTGTTTTGAAGTATCCTCCTATTGTTCTTTATTTTTAAAATATTTCATTTTTTTAAAATTATGTAAGGAATACATGCATACGATGAAAAATTAGAAAACTTTGAGTGATACCCAAAAATGAAAGGAATAAACAAAACATTTGTAATCTTATCATTCACAGGTAATTGCTGTGAACATTTGGGGTTTGATCCTTTAATTAAAAAGAATTCTCATTATTCAGTTTTTAACCTGTTGTAAATCTCATCCATTGTGAATAACTTTCCATGTCAATAAACATTTCTACATCATTTTTTTATGTTGTACAACATTTAATCACATGGATGTACAGTTTACCCAAAAAGTTCCTTATTGTCAGATGCTTAAGTTGTTTTTCCCTGTTATAAATGTTGTTAAACCTCTAGGCATATCTATAAGTACTTTCTTTGAATAGATTTCTAGAATGGGAGTGATGGGTCAAAGTGTAGGCACATTTTTGGGGCTGTAGAAACATGCAGCCAGATTGCCTTCTGGAAAGATTGTGGCCAGCTACGTTCCTGCTGGCAGTCTGTGAGAGAGCCAGCCCTTGGCCAGAAGCTAATCTGGTCCACACAAAAAAGCAATACTATTGTCAGTAGCACTGTGCTAGGCACTGTTCTAAGCACTTTATACATACGACTCATTTATTCCTCACTGTAACTCTGTCAAATTGGTACTAGTATTTTTCCATTTTACAGACAAGATAATTGAGGCACAGAGAAGTTAAGTTTTGCCCAAGGTCACACAGCTAGGAGTGGCAGGATTTGGACCCTGAGACAGACTCCCTTCTGGGAGAAAGCCTGGTACTGTTAAGTACAATGCTGTCTATTGCTTGAAGATAGTCTTTACAATGCTAAGAAAGTGTCCTTTTATTCTTAATCCATGAGAGCTTCATTTAGAAATAACTAAAAATTTTATAACAATTTTATAACCCCTCACACTCCCTTCTTTTTTGCCTATATAGATCAGGGGTTGGCAAGCTTCTTCTTAAATGGCCAGATAGTAAATACTTCAGGTTTGAGGGACATGAAGTCTCTGTCACAACTACTCAGCTCTGCTATTGTAGTTAAGAGGCAGACAATATGTAAATTACATAACCAGGTGGCTGGCTACTGGGCCATAGTTTGCAAATTTCTGTTATAGATGATCATTTGGGTTTTCTCTCCTTGCTTATTGATACTGAGCCACTCCTGCATTCTGGAATAATCCAGTCTAATCCATGCAAAATCTACTGTTGCAATCTATCTGTTAGTATTTTATTTAGGACCTTTATATCTCTGTTCAGGAACAGGATTGATGTGTGTGTGTGTGTGTGTGTGTCCCCTGGTCAGGCTTCACAAAATGAAAGGGAGAAACTTCATTTTTTTTCTATGCTGTGGAACAAAGAATGATTTATTCTTTGAGAGACTGATAGAACCTGCCACCAAAGAAACCATCTTGGCCTGATGTCTTTTTTGGAGGTAGTTCTTTGAGATCTCTTCCACTTTCAGGAAGTGATCTCTTCATGTTTTCTATTACTTTTGAATCAATTTTGGCAATTTATATATATTTTTAGAAAGTCACCTACTTCATCTAGATTTTCCAAGGTTTTCCCGTTGATTTGGGTGTAGCAAATCTCTTAATATTTTTATTCTCTCCATAATATCTTTTTATTTGATCTTTCTTATTCCTAATGGTGTACCTAGTTTTTAACATTAGATTTGGTAAATAATCTAATGTTTATTTTATTGGTCTTTTGAAAGTTTGCTCTGGGATTGAATTATCAGTTGTAATATTCTCCATAATTCTACTCATCATTTTCAAATTATCTTCCTACTTTTCTCTAATTTCTTGAGTTATCAGGTTATTTATTTTCATTCTTTTTGTATAAAAGCAAGAATATTTAAGACTAAATTTTCTTTTGAGTACAGACTTGGCTACCAAATTTTAAGACATAGCCCTCTTACTCTTGGTATTTTCTAAGGATCCGTGATTTTAGTTTTGGTTTTTCCTTTGACTCAGAAGGGTTTTAAGAGTACATCTTTAAATGTCTAAAAGGTTGGGGTTTTTGATTTTTGAGTTTCTCATTAGTTTCTAGTTTTATTATTGAGGCCAGAGAGTGTGACTGGTAATGGGTTTATTCCTTGGACTTTATTGACATTGGCTTTGTGGCTTTTAATTTTTTCTAAGTGCTCCAATTGTGCTGGAAAAGAAGGTGTAAGTTCTGTTTTTAGATTACATGATGGTTGTGTATTTAAATGACACTGTTAATCATATTACTCAGAGTCTCTGTCTCCATATTCTTTTTTTAAAAAGAATACTTGGTTTGCTTGGTTTTTCAAGACTGAGGGAAATGTAATGACTTTCCCACAGCTATCGTGTTCCTGTCATTTCCTTGTACAAAACACACTGATTGTTGCCTGTTTATGCCTGACTCTGAGCCTGAGTCATAAACTCAGATCTTTAAGTATCTGAGCTGGGGAAGAAAAGAAAGACTTAAGAGGAATCAAACAGCTAACTTGAATTCCATTCTAACCATTCCTACCTCTGTGTACATATTTGCCTGTGTGTTAGCGTGTGTACTTTGGGGGGATATATGTGCGTTTCAGCATATACATCTCTCTTGGGCATGATTGTGTAAATATGTTCTTTTGTGTGTCTGTGATTGGGTGAGTTTGATATGTGTGTCTGTGTATGTTTATTCATCTGTGGCATCTTTTTCTTCAAACTGAACTTAAAACATCACGGCTGGTGTCTGCCTTGCTGGCTGTTTTGAGAGTCATTACAACTCCGAAAGCTCTGCTACCCTGTATCTTAACCCACCTGAACCTCTTTTCCCCTTTTTGGCTGCAGAAGATCCTCCTGGTAAGTTGGTCAGACAGAGACTCTCTGTAGACTCAGTCTTACTCTGGCACCCACTTGGTGCTCTGTCTAGGCACCATATTCTGGCCACACAGATGGTGTTAGGGCCATACTTCCAGGATGGGTGGAGACTCTGAGAACCTCAGTCCATGCTCTCCCCATTGTACCTGTTCAAGTTCCCTTGGTCTGCCTGCAGCATGTGCTAACCCTTAATAAGGTGGAGCTTGACGGACTGGGCATTGGTCTAAAGGGAGCACCAGCATTTCCAGAAACTCATGATGGGGTTCAGCTCATTTTATGGAATCAGAGCAAGCTCCTGGGAGATCCCCTAGTTGACTGCCTCATACAGAGGAGGAAAGCAGGCCCCAGAATGGGCTCTCCTGACACCTTGTCCTGGGCCCTTCCCATGGAACTGGGTGAGCTTTACTGGTACCAGCAGCACAGACCCAGTGCCTGGGCCTGCGTGGGTTTTGGGGGAGGCTGGGGAGAGTGATGATCCCACCTTCAGAGAGCTTGCTGACTCCCTGGGTGACCGGACACCTGCACAGAACACAGCTGAAGGAGCATTCTAGACACAAGAGCCAAGAGGGCCTTGCCCAGGAAGACTTAAAAGGCGGGGAGACCAGTGTGTACCCCAACAGGCCCGTCCACCTTTGCCCACAAATTTGAATAAGCGAAGGAAGGAAGAGGCAGAGAGTGTGCTGTCACAAACTTCCTTTCTTCTCACCTAATTTCCCCCATTGAGTATAGTGTCTTTTGAATAATGGGCACTTAGTATTTGTTGAATTTCAGGGACTCTGCCTTGATTTGACCTTGCAGAAGACTAAGTTCTGATTTTGGAAGCTTTTTTTTGGCTGGAGTCTGGGGGGGATCAGGATAGCCCTTTGGGGTCTGAGTTTTCCTGGGGCTACTGTATTTTATTAATAAATAACACTTTATTGACATTTCCCCCCAAAGAGTTATCCTATGTATCCTCTGATTTTAGCCTCAGTATGCCCCTGGAATGCAAGGGGCCTGTGATGATTATGCCCACTTCACAGAAAGGAAAAGGGAGGCCCCAAGAGCTTAACAGAATCACACAGTGAAGGTAGGCAGGGCCAGGGCGAGAGCCTCTGCCTCTCAACACCAAGCAGGTGTGAAGACCTTTCTCCTGACTGTACAGTTGGCCCCTGGAGAGGCAGGGAGTTCCAGCTCTCTGCTCCCCCGAACTCACACCAGCAGGAGAGATTTGCAGTCTAGGCCAGCCCATCAGCCTTGCTTGGTGTTGGTCCAGAAGAACCTTGCTTGACAAATTCTGTTTCTGAAATGGTCTCTTTTTTTCTACCCACTCAGGAGGAGGAGTTCATTGATTGGTGGAGCAAATTCTTTGCCTCGATAGGGGAGAGGGAAAAGTGCGGGTCCTACCTGGAGAAGGACTTTGACACTCTAAAGGTGAGCCCTCCTCACAATGTCCTCTTCAGTCTAGCAGTCCCTGGGCATGTGCACTGGGCAGCGGGAGCTGCAACTGAAAGAGAATATATGTATACATATATGTATATGCATATATATTTATGGGTGAAATGATACCTGGGATCTGTTTTAAAATGCTCAAGAAAAGTAAGGATGAATTATTTAGATGATGTGGGTCACCCTCTGATAGATGTTCAAAATATTAAAGATGATTGATTGAAATTGCAAAATATTGAAAATTTTAAAGCTTGGAGATGGGTACTTAGGGATTTGTTATACTATTCTGTCTCTCTTAAAGTTATTTGAACTTTTCTATTATAAAAATTTTCCATTAAAATTAAAAGGAAAGTCAATGTGAGAATGTACCTCTGATTCCCCACCTCTGCAACTGGGATAGAAATTACCCAGCACATATAAAAATATGGTAGACTCTGTTTCTGTGGAAAAAAAACCCCGGAGCCTGAAAAACAACACAAAACCAGGGATGAGTCAGCCAAATTCTGGTATTTTGAGGAAATTCCACAAATACGGTTATACTTTTTAAAAGCAGACTACTTTTAAAAAAGATAACCAGAGGTGACTCAAAATTACTCCCTGAAGGAGTTACATAGTGTCGTGGAGAGGGTTACCAGGTAAAATTCAAGATGCTCAGTTACACTGGACTTCAGATATATAATGAATAATATTTTAGTGTAAATATGCTTTAAATATTGCACAGAACATACTTATCTAACAACTATTTGTTGTTTCTCCGAAATTCAAATTTAACTGGGTGTCCTGTATTTTCACTTGCTAAACCTGGCAGCCCTACCTAGAAAGCAAGAGGGGGCCAAGGCTGTCAGACATGCAAGAAAAGCCCAAGGAGCTCCCTAACAGGGACTAGATGAAGGGGGCTTGAGGCTTGTTGGAGTGGTGGGTGACCAGTATAGAAGGTGATCTCACAAGGTGGCCAGAGCTGCCTCTGGTACGTTGGACGCCCGCATGTCATTGTACCTGGAGACCTGGAGGGGCAGAGATGAGGCCTCAGGCAGCAGCAGTCAGAAGGCTCAGGCCTCCCCAGGCAGCAAGTTCTTTGTTGACTTGGTAGGTGGGTGTGTGAGGCTGGGCAAAGAGACAGAACTATTTGTGTACCAGGAAGAAGGTCCGACACGTTAAGTCTGGCATGTGGTACTGTGGCCTTGCCAAAAAATGAGAAAAGCCAAGTAAGAATGAGGACTCCTGCCAGGGTGGCCCATGGCCCTGGCACCCTTGCCACTCCCTCAGATGCCGGATGCTGAACTGGCACCCAGCCCACCAGCTTGACCTCTCTGAGATCTGTGACAGTTTCCAAGTGAAAATGGGCTGTCTAAAACCAAAATGCATTCAACCTGTTTCTGGGGGGAAAAGCAGATCTGGAAGAAACGCTGGTTCTTTAGGGATCAGTAACCACCACCACCAACATGGGTCTTTGAAAAATAGCTTATAGTATTATGGAGAGAATGGAGTACACAGTGGGTCGGGGGGGAAAAACCCATATTTTGGAAATTGCTATCATAGGGAAAAAAAGACAACTCATAGTCACAATAGTGAAAGATAGAAAACAAAGATACAGCAAGAAAGCATAGAAAAGCAGAAATCATAGAAAAACACAATAGAAAAAGAATATTAATTTTCCTAATAAATAAAACTGGGTTACAGTCTTTTACTAAGTGATAAGGACTCAGACTTCATCAAAAGTCAAAATTCATTATAATGTCTTTAAAAGACACATCTAAGACAATACAACTTAGATGGCTAAAAAAGTAAATATTTAGGCAAACAAAATAAAGTAAGTGCAAACAAAAGAGAAACAGATAGAAACTAAAGTAAAAAGCAAAGGAAACAAAATGGAGTGTTTTGTATAAATAAAAGATGTACATCTCAGTGCAAAAACTCCCAAACATTAATGTATGGAACAATAAAGCTTAGAAATCCTTAAAGCAAAAATGGATAGGAATATATAAAGTAACACCCCACACAGACGAAGGCATGAAATTACAGAAATTAAAGTTGCAGTGGTGATTTTAATGCACCTCTTTCCTGGACAGATGAAACAGGCAACCAATAAATAAGGAAATAAAAGATCTGAATAACAAGGTAAATATTTTCTAAGCTACAGCAAGAGTAGCTTTAAAATAGAGAATAAAAATAATTTAAAAATGGAAAATGCATTTTTCCTAATGCTCAGAGAACACTTACAAAATTTGATCACATATTAGGTTAGTAATAGGTTACCAAAAGCAGAAATCATACAAGACAGATTTAAACGCAATAAAATGAGAAATTAATAACAAAAGTTTAAACAAAAAGACCAACCACTTGGAAATTTAAAAAGTATTTTATTGGGACTTCCAGTATGAACATGGCTGCATAAGTCAGCATTTTTCACTTTTTCTCTTTGGAAATCATTCAAACCCACAAACTTCATTTTCAGTAAAAGTTGGAAACAAATAAAACCCGCAGACTCCAAAATACATGTAAGGGCTGTCCAAAGGCAACTGAGATTGGGTAGAAGCCACTCGGCAGTAAATGAAGAGAAGATGCATGAAAATGATGAAAGGTCATAGTGGTAGCAGATCTCAGCAAACCCCATACTTCCTAATAAAAGAATGTTGATAATTATTTAAGACAGGCTATGGATTCATGGGGACTTCTTATCTATTCTCTTTACTTTTGTGTGTGCTTGAAAATTTTCATAACAGATAGTTAAAAATATAATTCCCGAAATTGAAGTTTCACTGTAAAATATAAAAATATATCCTTTGTTCACAACAATGGACATGGGAACTCTGGAGACAGGTTCAGGCTGGTGACAGAAGCCTCTTAGACCTGGTTTGGTTCAGAGAAACAGAGAAGGTGGAGCTACACAAGAATCACACAGATGAACCATATTTGTAGGGAACAGCCTGCCTCTGTTATGGGAACAAAGGAAATAACTGGTCTAGGAAAATCCAACACATTTAGTGACAAGTAATAATAAAAAAAAATAGCACGGTATTAATTTTACAATACTATGAAAAAAAGAAGAGAGAATATTTAACAAAACTTAACCAAAAGAAGAGGATATATACCCACCAGAAAAATTTCTCCAAGGAACAGATGAGATGAAAAATTTTGCTATTAACTTTTTAGAAATAGGGTGGTCAGAATGCAAGCAGAAATAAAAGAATGAAGGGATGGTGAGATGAGAAGATGTGAAATATGAGCTAGTAAGATTCAGGAAAAAAGGAGAAGAAAACATGAAATTGGAAGGAGCACAGGACAGAATGGCCACATTGGAAAACACAGAAAGGGGCATAGAGGACAGAATGAAATGGAAATAAAGAAAGAGTTATAAAAGAATAAAGAGAAAATGACAAACATAGTAGTCAGGGAAAGGAGATCCAACATTTGCATAATTGGAGTCCGCAAGGAGGACAACCAAAACAAGGAACTAAAACAAACAGTTGATAGTTTAATAAAACTTCACTGAAATGAAAGAATACTTGAGTACGCATATTAGAAGGTCTGCTGTGTGTCAGGAAAAATTGACCCAGATTGGTCAACCCAGGGACATATTCTAGTGTAGTTATTGGACATTAGAGATAAAGAAAAAATTCTTTGGGTAGTCATACATTCTCCCCCACAAAAATTTAAATAATTTAAAAAAGGAAAGAAATCAAAGTGACTTCACTTTCTCTACAACATTTAATGCCCAAAGACGATAAAGCACCATGTGTAAGATCATCAGGGAAAGAGTGACCCAAGGATTTGACATTCAGCCAAGCTGCCCTTCAAGCAGAAAGGCTACAGACACACAGGTATTCACAGTCAGGAGACAGGTAGTATGGCTCCCAGGAGCCTGTCTTGAGGGACTCCTACGGGATGAATTGGAGCTCATCTAGGAGCCGTCTCAACTTGGATGTAATTGGGAAAACCATAACAAAAGGGATGGTTGTGAGCATATTTTACCTTAGGCCTAAGATGGAAACAAATGGGAGGGTTAGGGTAACTGGACAGAATGTAAATACCATATATACTGAAAATGTAGAAATGATAAAACTGACAAAAGTTAGGTAAAGGAGGAAAGAGGATGGAATACAGAGTAAGGGCACTGATAGTCATATTACAGAATAAATAGAATTGACAGATATTATTTAAAATTGGCAAATCACGAAATGTGGAAACAACCTAAATGTCCATTGACTGATGAATGAATAAACAAAATATGGTAATTATGTACAATGAAATATTATTCAGCCTTAAAAAGGAAGGAAATTCTGACCCATGCTACAACATGGGTGAATCTTTAAGACATTATGTTAAGTGAAATAAGCTGGTTGCAAAAGGGCAAATAGTGTATGATTACACTCATGTGCAGTACTTAGAGTAATAAATTCATAGAGACAGAAAGTGGAATGATGGTTGCCAGGGGCTGGGGGTGGGGGGAGAAAGGGAGTTATTGTTTAGTGAGTTTGGGGTTTCAACTGGGGAGGATGAAAAAAATTCTGGAGATAAATGGTGGTGATGGGAGCATAAAAGCGTGACTGTACTTAATGTCATTGAACTGTACACTTAAAGTGGTTAAAAAGGTATGTTTATGCTTAATATATGTAATATATAAATACAAAAAATAAAATTGGCAAATCAAATAATAGGCGTATAAGCAAAGTATAAGCAAACAGCACAAACATAAACATTAAGATAGATAATATTGTCTAAAACTAGGTGATGGAGAGGGAGGAAGATAAAATTTGATTATTTTATCATTGCTATAGTGGGGAACCCATAAATACTGCCCCTAAAGACATAATAATATTAGAACATAAACTCAGGTCATTTTAGCTCTCAGAAAAACTAAAACACACACACACAGACCATGCAAAGATTTTTAGAAAAACCCTATGAAACTAGAAAATATAATATAAACATATTACATGACTATGTAAATATAATACAAATGTAAAACCAGACGAAACATATCTGTCATATCAATACATGTCATATCAATCACTTATTAATCACAAAATTTAAATCAGACCTCAAAGCAAAATCTAACTCTAAAATAAAAAGCTTCATAAAGGTTGAAAATAAAAGATTGGGGAAATGTGTGCCAGGCAAATGCAGATGAAAAGAAAGCAGAAGTCACAATCTTAATATTAGATGAGAGCATACACAGGTCCCCCAAATTAGATGAGACAAAGCTTGGCACTTTAGAATGCTAAATGCTGCAATTCCTAGTTATGACGGTCATGAGAATATCTATGTGCTAAATAATACCTCAATATTTACAAAACAGAAATTACAAGAGATGATAGAAGAAGAAATAGAAATATACTGGTTTGTGGGGGAGATTTTAATTCACTTTTCTCAGTTCATGTCAGATCAAGGGGACAAAAGCATGAGAGGATATAGAAGACTAAAGTAATTACTAACCTGATTGAACCTGGTAGCTTGAAAATAGAGACACCCCTATGGCACATTTACAAAATTGACATATATACACTACTGTGTATAAAATAGATAACCAATGAGAACCTACTGTATCGCACAGGGGACTCTACTCAATGCTCTGTGATGACCTAAGTGGGAAGGAAATCTAAAAAAGAGTGGATATATGTATATGTATAACTGATTCACTTTGCTGCACAGCAGAAACTAACACAACATTGTAAAGCAACTATACCCCAACAAAAATTAATTTAAAAAACCCCAAAACAAAAATTGACCATGTGATAGAGCATAAAGAAAATCTTAATAAAATTCAAAAAGTGACAAAACACTGACAATGTTTTCTGATTATAATGCCATAAAGTTAGAAATTAATAACAAGCTCAAAAGCACAAAAAACTTCTATCTGGAAAATTAGAAAAAACAACAACTCTCTTTTAACAATTCTTGGTGAAAGAGAAAATATAAGAGAAATTGCAGAATATCTGGGAAGCAAGGATAAAACCCTACCTTTTAGAACTTACTGGTTACAGTTAAAGCAGTATTCAGAGGAAGTTTATAGCCTTAAAAACTTATGTTAAAACAAAAGAAAGAAAACTAATTACACATCTAGCTTTAAGATCAAAAAGTAAATATAAAACTATAATTATGGAATGCCAAGAAAAGAAAAATGAAAACATTATACATGAAAACAAATGGGGTAATACTAAGACAATAGTAAGCAGAGGCAATTTCATAGCAATAAGTGTTTTCCTTATCAGAAAAGAGGGAACAAAGTAATTAAAATTTCAACTGAAGAAATTAGAAGAAAAAAAATCCTTAAAATAGTAGAAGAAAATAATAGAAATAGAAGCAGAAATAAGAAACTAGAAAAGAGAAAACGGTAGTATAGTCACCTCAAAGAATTGGTCTTTTGATTGAAATGATGCAACTATATAAATATGGCAAGAAAATATTCAAAATGATACATACCAAATGTTAACCAAATAATTAATTGTCATTTTTGGAGATCAGAATTTAAGGCAATAATAATATTTTCTTTATATCTACTTACATTTTCTAATTTTTAATAATGAACCTATATCACTCATGTAATTAATTATTTCTTAGAAGAGATAGAACTTGGGCTTCATGGAAGAGATAGAACTAGAGCTAGGCCTAATGAGAAAAAATGTTTAGCGAGATGAGAAAGGAACTTACCTGAAGTACAGTAGGCCCTCTGTGCCCGCGGGTTGCATATTTGCGGATTCAACACATGGAATCCGCAGATATGGAGGGCCGACTATCTTGCCAGTCAGTTTCAGACATAACCAATTTTAGCATGTATATTAAGTGGGTTAATATCACTATTAATTAGGTACATTTTATCATCTATAATAGAAGACTACTGCTTCATTTAAGTCTAAGCAATGCTCTAACAAGTAAAAGTCATTGTTTGAGAGGAGAGAAACAAATAAATTGAGTTGACAAATTTAAAGTGGTGCTCAAAAGACTTCCTCAGCCCAGTATTTGATCCACTGCCATTTGGACATCCTGGACAGTAAGTATTTTGCTGACTTGTGAATCTTCTAGAGTTCTGTCTTGATCTTCAAATAAAAAGTCAGTTAACTTTTCATTTATTTGTTTGACTGTGATCTTATTCTCAAAAAATGCACCACCCATGTATCTGATGACTCTCGGGTATCTAGAATATTGGATTAATCAGAAAACCCTGTTTTCCAACGTCGTTGAACAAATGTCTTCCCCTCTTACTCCCTTCTCTGGTCTCCCCCCCCCCCATTTCTCTCTCTCATCTCCATGATTTGCATCCTTTTTATCTCTGCCTTTGTTCTCTTCTTCTCTGCCTCTCTTCCTTCTTGGCCCCCTCTCTTACCTCCACCTCTCCCACCTGCCTTCCTCTTGGCCTTTGTTCTCTAATTTGCTTATGGCTTTTCCCCCTCATTTTCTTCTCTGTCCTTTCTCTCCTTTCTTTACTTGAACACTGTCATGTTTCCTCTTTCCTTGCTTTCCCTCTTCTTTCTGTCTTTCCTTTGTCCCCCTCTTTTGTCTCCCCATGTGGCAGGTCTATGACACAGCACTGGAGAATGTGAAGGACTTTGAGGGCCTGTCTGACTTTTGTAACACCTTCAAGCTCTACCGGGGCAAGACTCAGGAGGAGATGGAAGACCCATCTGTCATTGGGGAGTTTAAGGTAAGTCCTTGAGGACACGTCTCTAACCCAGGGGGGCCCAAGACTGGAGTGGCAGCAATGAGTGAAGGGGGTGAGGGCAGAGGTACTGTAGTAACATCAGTAGTGACCCCAGTGCTGCGGTTGGTGACCATGTGGGTGATGGAGGTGGTGGCGGGGACGGTGATGCTGCTGATGCAGAATGTGATGGGGGTGATGGGATGGCACTGGGCTTAGTGATCGCAGTGGTGATGACTCTGGCAGACATGAGAGTAAGGGACGTAGTGGTGATTGTATTGGCGACACTGAGGATGAAAATTAAAGTTGACCCCTCCTCCTTTTCAGGGCCTCTTCAAAATTTATCCCCTCCCAGAAGACCCGGCCATCCCCATTCCCCCAAGACAGTTCCACCAGCTGGCTTCCCAAGGGCCTCAGGAATGCCTGGTCCGCATCTACATTATCCGAGCATTTGGCCTGCAACCCAAGGACCCCAATGGGAAGGTAACATTCCTAGAGCTCTCACCTCCCCTGGAATAAATGATAGGCTGGGGTACAAAGAGGCTGCAGAATTTGGATACACACTTTGCCCCAAGGAGTTCACAGTAAGTGGGGAAAGCAGACAAACATGTACAAACCTGAGGTGTGACTGCATTGGAGTTCTATCAAGGCCAAGTGTTCCAGGAGGTCAGAAAAGGCCAAAGTCAGTACAAGACTTTGGAATAATGGGGAAGACTTCCTGGAAGGAATAGGATTCTTAAGGATTGATGGAGTTGTGATAGGCTGGGAGGGAGAAGAAAACCATATTTTAGGAGGAGTCAAAAACCTTGGCAAAGGTTTGGGAGCAGACTCCTTAGTGTAGGTTTAGCACAAGGATAAGGCATAAGGACAAGGGACATTGATGGTGTAGGCTGGGACAGGACTTTGTGGGGTGGGAAGGGAAGAAGGAGGGGTGGAACATGATGGGTAACTGTGCTGGCCTGGCCACGGTGGAGCCTGAGGCAAAAGGAAAAATCAGCAATCCTGATCCTGTCTTTATTTAAAATTTTGATATGTTGTTCATCATGGACTGTTGGTATTGGTTTTAATTTTTAAAATGTCACATTAAAGTGTTGTTTATTTTGATTACTAAGCTTTTCTGTCTTTCCCTTAAATTTTGTGCCTGAGGCGAGTACCTCACTGACCTACTCTAGTCCTGACCCTGAGTGAAGGAGGGGAGCTTGAGGGAGGGCAGGAGTCTGGAGCTACCGGGAGATGGGGGGAGGAGCAGAGTAAAGTTGGGAAGAGAGAGAAAGAGGAAGAGGCGAGGCAGGAGTGGGGGACAGTGGGTTTCAGAGGTACGAGGCTAGGGTCTTCTCTTATCTCCTTAGACAGGTGTGGGCCTAGCCTGTGTCCTAGGTTGTGGGTAGGGGCCTGGTGTCCCGTCCCTGGTGCCCTGCTTTTCAAGGTGAGAAAAGCTGCCCATGCCCTGCTGGGAGATCACAGGGCGGGATGGAGCAGTCCCCGCCCAGGCACCACCGATGGCCTCCAAGACGTGGCTGTGGTCAAGTTTATATACTTCAAGCCCTCCTGGTGCCGAGACTGACCGTAAACGTTCTGTGGCCCTGGCTGCTCCACAGGCTAGTTGAGGGAATGCTGCTGCTGGTAGGAGGCTGCGTTGGGCTGAAAAAGTCTGGCCATCTCTCTCGCTTTCCACCTGCTGAAGCAGAGGTCACAGACAGGACCCCAGCTTGGCCCAGTCACATATGTCACACAAACTGGCATGTTTCTGATGATACGGGCCTGGCCCCCACCCACCCTCGCCCAGTGGGGCAGTGGATTGGGAGTATGGAGGACTTAGGCGCCCAGCTTCCACTGCCAGAGCCGAGGCTAGAAGCCCACGTCGGGGGTGGTGTGCAGGATGGGGCTGCTGGCCTGGCAGGTGGCAGCTTCTTGAATGGTGGGCCCCCTTGCCCCTTTGAGGGGCAGAGCAATGAAGGCGCCTCAGAAGTGTGTTAGGAAGGTTATGTCGCTGAAGTGTTTCCTTCTCCTCCTCCAGTGTGATCCTTACATCAGGATCTCCATAGGGAAGAAGTCGGTGAGTGACCAGGACAACTACATCCCCTGTACTCTGGAGCCTGTGTTTGGAAAGTAAGTTGGGGTGGCTTGGGTCTTGGGGTGGAGGTGCCAGTCTGGATAACCCACAGCCCAGCGGGAGCGATGTGGCCGCCACTGGGAAGTCCCCATCTCCTGGAGCAAAACTGTGTTCCCTAAATCTTGCATGTCTGTAGGGGGGTAACCTCAGCTAGCGCTTCCTTAAGCGCTAAAGGCTTGAGTCCTGGCAGAAGCTCCTAGTTAAACAATTACCCTGAAGATCAGAAATCTAAATGGAAACCCAGAGCATGCATTTGCTAATTCTTCTTTTTTTTAGATCAACTTTTACTTTGGAATAATTTTAGATTTACAGAAAAGTTACAAAGATAGTACAGTTTTTGTATACCCATCACTCAGTTTCCTCTGCCATTAACATCCTACCTAACCATGGTACATGTATCAAAATTAAGAAATTGATGTTGGCTCATTACTATTAACTAAACTCTAGACTCTTAGGGTTTTGCCAATTTTTCCATTAATGTCCCTTTACTGTTTCAGAATCTAATCCAGGATTCCTATTACATTTAGTAGTTATTCTCTTTTACTGTTGCATGTTCATCTGTGGCAGAGAGTGGAAGGATGTGGACTCAAGAGGGTGAAATGCTTCCTAAAATCTAAGAACGAGGGAAGGAAGAAGCAGGGCCCATTGCACGGGAGTAGTTCCCAGGCTTCCTGACTTGCTTGCTGTTTGGATGCGAGCGTATTTAGGGCAGAGAAAGGAGAACCTTGAGGGAGGTTGGCAGCTATTTCTCTAGCACCTGTAGGAGAAGGCATGTACCGATATTGTCAAGCGACACACTGGATTCATGAACCGGTGTCTCTTGAGTTAGTTGTAGTCATCTGGCCCTTCAGAGAGACCCAATCAGCCAGGGGAAATGCCATTTTTGAAGGGGAAACAGTCCTGGCCAATGGTGAGCCACTGCCAAGCTGGAACTGGAGGGAAGGGCTGCGGGGAGGATGGCGGGTGGAAGAGAAGAACCCTGTTTGGTGAGCCCCAGTGGCCAGCGTGGGGCCCCGGGCTGACGGGACCGCGCAGGGCCCGGGGCAGGGTAGGGGCGCTAGTGTAGAAACACGCCTCTCCCTCTCTGTTTCACCATCTCCCTCGGATCATGGCCACCTGCTCTGCTTGGGGTGTCAAGCCTCTGTGAGTCCACAGCAGGAGCTCTTTGTTTCTATCACCCACGTGTTGACCAGCAGAACGCATGGGACATAATCAGACACAACTTTGATTTTGTCTGCCGGTTTCCTGTAAACATGTATTCTGTGCGGGTGACCTTCCTCACTCCCTGAGTGGAAACTGTGGCAGGCAGGCCACTTTCCCGCTCAGGTTTAGACAGTCCACTTTGCCGTCCGCCCACCGTCTCAAGTTGGTAACCAGAACGCGCATTCACGTGTCATCAGGAGCGCACCGGATGGCTGGAGGGCAGTCGCTCCCTCTCGCAGCTGTGTCCACTTTGGGCACAGCGTGTGCGCCTTGTGGGTGTGTGCGGAGGGGAGAAGGGTCTTTGCCCAGTGTCCCCCCCGCCCCTTCCTGCCGTCCTTCGCCATACTTGCAGGACCAGGACTGGGGAGCCTGTGTGAGAGGAGGGGCCCATCTCAAGTGCTGACTTCGCCCCATCCGGCACCCTTTGGGTGGCAGATGTTTGCTTCCCTGTGGGCTTTTCAGAGACACCCCCTGAGCCCTCCTCACATAGCTCCTGGGATGTGGCAGGTGCTGGGTCCCTGTAGCGGGTGTCCCCCTCCCATTCCCCCCAACCCGTTCTCAGATGGGCCGCCCCACAGTCTCTCGCTGTTGGAGCCCCAGGTCCCGTGGGACAGGCTTCAGAGCAGCAGCGCCCTTCTCCGCAGGCAGCACTGCAGTTCCGTGCCCAGCCAGGACGGGAGCTCAGCTCCTCCCGAACGTATCCCCCACCTCCTCTCTGCTACAAGCTGCCTGTGCTTCCTCGACCACAGCTCGGGTGCCAGGCTTGTGTGTCCCTCCTGCAGGGAACTCATTTCAGGGGAGAAGGGACAGCACTTGTACACTTGACCTCCGTGGGCAGTGGCGGGGGGTCTCAGAGCACGGCAGGAGCTCTCTTCAAAGAAACCTCCGCACAAATCCTCTCTTCTTCCCACTCCAGCAGGAGTGTTGAAGCCCCAGGAGTGCGGAAAGTGGATCCCAGGCCACGCCCTTGGTAAATTCTGGAGCCCTGGCACCTGGCTCTGGAGTTTCACATCTCTTGTCTCCAGGTGTCCTGGTTGAAACTTCATTTTTAACCTTGTGCTTCATTTCATTGGTCCATTCTGTGGTCCATCAGGCAGGCATCTGCTATATGCCCAGCTCAGATTATTTGGGAAAACCGCACACACACACACACACACACACACACACACACACACACACACACACACACACACACACACTCAGGCAAGCCCAGCACCGGGAGTGCTGTGGGTGGTGTGCTGTAAGAGCTCTAGGAGGTTTGAGGAGGGTGGACTGCAGGCCATTCCCGGGAGAGGAGGAGGCCAGGGGTGGCTTTCTAGCTCTTGCTCCAGCCTTGCCACCCACTTGAGTTTGCGCTGTGTCCGGTGACCTCTGGGAGCTGGTGTCGTCATGACAACTGCCCCCGCCTCCCCGCCCCCCTCCCCCCGCAATAGGATGTTCGAGCTGACCTGCACTCTGCCTCTGGAGAAGGACCTGAAGGTTACCCTCTATGACTACGACCTCCTCTCCAAGGACGAAAAGATCGGGGAGACGGTTATCGACCTGGAGAACAGGCTGCTGTCCAAGTTTGGGGCTCGCTGCGGACTCCCCCAGACCTACTGCGTGTAGGTGCAGGGCGCTGGCTGCTTCCCTGACTGTGTGCCAGCCTGGGCCTAGCACGGCACAGACACTGTCTCTCTCAGTCAGCCCAGGTCTTACCCCCACTCCATAGATATGGAAACTGAGACCTGGACTTGTAAGTGGTGGGATTAGGATTTGAACGTGCTTATCTGACTCTAAGAACCCAGCTCTTCCTCACGTCGTTATAATCAAGTTCTCCTTAAGGCACCGTTGAGGGCCTGGAGATGGGAAGGAGGAGGGAGACAGACAATGGGGCACACAGCCCCGCTGGGCCCCAAGGTGAACTCACGTGTGGCCAGCCCCACCCACTTCCTGCCAACTTGGGTCTTGTCTGGGTCTGATTCTCTAAAGCTGGAAATTGGAAACATTTCAGTTCCAATTCCATGTGTATGTAAAGAAGTCCTTTTGTCTCTGGGCCTCAGTTTCTCTGTGTGTGAAATGGGCTCCCCGGTCATGATGAACAATCACACAGGGTGCCCACGGTCAAAGTGAAGGGTGGGTGATGCCATGCGTGTGGGTACATAGGTCACTGCACACACCTCTGCCCCCGTCAGTGTCCTGGAGCGTCTCATCTTTGTCTTGTGTTTGGGCCTCAGCTCTGGACCCAACCAGTGGAGGGATCAGCTCCATCCCTCCCAGCTCCTCCACCTGTTCTGCCAGCAGCACAGAGTCAAGGCCCCCGTGTACCGGACAGACCGTGTAGTGTTTCAGGATAAAGAATACACCATTGAAGAAATAGGTGAGTTCTCCCGCTACCGCCCTCTCTCTTGTGGGTCCTCTCCTGCTGGCTGTAGCCACTGGACACAACCCACACCAGCACGGTGTGGTCTTGGGTCTCTACAGGGCAGCACAGACGGACTAAACTTGCACTTGGTATTCCTGGGACCAGTACTTACCTGGGACACCATTGTGAAAATTTGAGGTCAAGGTGGGACCAGGGTCAGGGTGGGTCAGGGTCAGAGCTCAGTCTAAGACCAGGTTGGGGCCTGTCTAAGGACAAGATGAGGGGTGAGTCTGAAGCCAGGGTCAGGGTCATGGTTAGGATCAGTCTGCTTCTGGCTTTGGGTGGGCAGACTGGTCAGAGTTTGGGTACAGCCCACCGCTGAGAAAGTTTTCTACTTAATCATACTAGTCTGTCAACTTGACCTTGACGGTACCTTCTGAGCCCCCAGTCACAACTCCTGCACCTGATACATCCAAAGGGTGGCAGGAAGCCCTGTAGCCCCCGTCTTGCCTAATTCTCTGGGTCTGCCTCACGCTCATGCCGAGGGTCCTGCCATGTGCTCCCCGCGTGTCTGAGTTGCTTATAGGCCTGCACGGCCCACCCAGAGCAGCTCGGACTCCCCGGAGGTGTTTACAGGTGCAGCTGGCCCCTCGCCTCCTGCTGGTTTTGGAGATGTTTGATGTCAGAGCTGGTGCTGAGGTTGTAAAAGGGGAGCGAGGCTTTGGCTCCCTCATCTCAAATCCCCCTCCTCCTTCTTCATTTCTCTGATTCTCCGAGGTCATGGCTGAGCCAGGCTCCTTTCCATTAGGCCCTAACCCCTCCCCCAGTCTCTTTTCCTGTAGAACATGCATCTGTTTTAGGGGTGGTCTCATTTCTTTCTGCTAGTCTGTGAGCAGCTTAAGCACAGGAACCAGGGCTCATGGTCATAAATTCATAGGAAAAGAAAGCCAGAAAGCTAGAGTTGGTGAGGCCTGACATCTCCCTGTTTTTGCAGATGAGGCCATTCAGACCACGAGTGGTTAACAACCTGCCCAAAGTCACCCAGCTGGTTAGAGGCAGAACCAGGTTCCTGGCCCGGTGGTCCTTCTGCAATGCTGCTTCCTTAGTGGCAACTATTAAAGTGGGCAGGGCAGGTTTGATGGATGAACGTGTGTATGTGTGTGTACGTTAGAATCGGTGCTGGTGAACATGGCACACCTGAGTGCACAGACCTGTGTGTGTACGTGTGTATAGGCACATGTGGACCCTCCTACCCCCAGTCAAGGTCTCTGTCAAGGGGGCTCCAAGTTCATGTTGCTGGCTGGTTGGCCAGGCTTGTCAGGGTCAGAACCACCCCCGTGTCCTCACCCCCGCCCCCGCACAGTACCAGTCCATGACCCAACCCCTGGCAGGTAGAGCTGTACCTGGGAAGCACGCAGGGGAAGGGAGGGGTATTCACATCCAGTCATGCGCCTTTCCTAATGAGAGTGTGATCTCAGCTGCCCTGCTACCCAGCTGTGTGACTGCCCGGTGCTTCATGTCTGTCATCTGTGAAATGGGGCTAATAATAGCACTTACCTTTTAGGGTTACTTTGAAGATCAAGCCCTGTTAATATTTATGAAGAACAGTGCCTGGCTCCTGCTTTATAAGTGTTCTCTGTTACTGCTATTATTTTAGCTACTGCTACTAATCAAAGAGATTGCATGAAACAGAGAATACTACTGAGAGCACTTAGATGCCCAATCTGGGAGAAGAGCTTGTGGAGCCTCAGAGTTGAGAGCAATCTGGAAGGGCTTCCTGGAAGGGGTGGGCTTTGGAGGGTGGGGAGAATTGGTATTGGGTAGGAAAAAGGAAGGAGAGCTTACAGAAGAGGCTTGGTAGAGTTGATGGCAATGGGGAATCTGGATTTTAAGCCCAGAGCCTGTGGACAACGAGGTTTCCCCTACAGAGAATGAGACGTGAGGGCCAGAAGAAGTGTGTCTGGGCTAGGGGTGAGGCTGCAGGGTTGGCAGCTTCCCGAGGCCTTCAGGCCCCCCTACCATCTCCTGCTCACTCAGTCCTGGCAACTTTTTTGTCTCCTCTCTGGGGCAGAGGCTGGCAGGGTCCCGAACCCACACCTGGGCCCAGTGGAGGAACGTCTGGCCTTGCATGTCCTGCAGCAGCAGGGCCTGGTCCCTGAGCACGTGGAGTCCCGGCCCCTCTATAGTCCCCTGCAGCCGGACATCGAGCAGGTAGGACCTCCACCCTCGGGCCCCAGAGCCCCTGACCCTCAGCTACCCCGCCCCAAGGACAGCTTGGATATCCCAGAAGTACCAGTGGAGACCTCAGGATTTGGCTAATCCCTCCTTGTGGAGTTTCTCCACAGCCTGAATGGTTACCATTGTTGGCCTACGAGGGGACCTCTTGAGCCTGGCCTCCCCTGGCTGCCTGCAGGCCTCAGGGCCTGGGGAATGAGGCTCCTCCTCCATCCCCGTGTAGGCTGGACCTCTGGCTGCCCACGAGTCACTCTGATGCCTCGCTGTTTCAGCCTGGCCACAGGGAGTCCTCCCCTGCCATCAGTCAGTGACATCCCAGATGGCCAACCCTGTGCTGGGCAGTGGGGAGTTCAGACAGGGCGAGCCTATGACAGAGAGGCAGAGCAGCCGTCAGGAGGGCCAGGGGAATCCTCCCAGGCAGTGGGGGGAGGGCAGAGGGACAGCAGGCCCAGGGCTGACATGGGGAGGCTTCCTGGAGGGGACTGGAGGAGGAGGAGGAGGAGGAGAGAAAAGGTTGCAGGCAGAGATGGGCCGAGGCAGCCTTTGTGGCACGAAGGTGCCTTTGTGGACATGCAGAGAACCTCCCCTCTGCTCTTTGGAGCTGAGCTCTCCTCCCCTTGGCGGCGTGGCCACCAGCTCCCCAGAGCGGCACTGCAGGTGTTGAAATGTCAGCTCTTTCACGCTCATGTGAACCAGAAGAAGTTAGGTCAATCCCTGCTCCTTCTTCTGTAAGATGGGGACAGAGGTAACAGCCGGCTCGCAGAGAAAGAGGGAGCTAAGGGGTGGCAGGTAGAGTGGTTTCCTGTCGTGGAAACCCTCTGAGCCCCGATCACTAAACCATGCTCTCTGAGCCTCCACAACTGTGTACACCGTCCCCAAGGTCGAACGCCCCCCGCCCTCTTCCACCTGGCACAGTGAGACTCAGCAAACTTCGCTGTCTCCAGAGAGCTGCCCTGACCCCTGATCCCCAGGTGCTACCCCAGTCCTCGGCCTGTGGGGCAGTGGGCTCACCCCTGTGGTTGGCCCTATAGTCCCCTTGAGGGCACCTCCCCTACAGGGTGCTGAGCCTCTCCATGCAGGGCCTGGGGTTTCTCTGTCCTGTGCTCCAAGTATCCAGTGCAGAGCAGGTGGTCAGGAGATGTTGGTTGAATGAAAAGGGTGGCGAGAGAGCAGGGTCGTGTGTCCCTCCCCAGGGGAAGCTGCAGATGTGGATCGACCTGTTTCCGAAGGCCCTGGGGCGGCCGGGACCTCCCTTCAACATCACCCCGCGGAGAGCCAGAAGGTGACTTACCCCAGCCCAGGCTCAGAGCTGAGCAGGGTGGTGGAGTAGGTGCTGCGGGTGGGAGCAGGAGGTGGCTCTTGGGCCAGGCTTTGGGCCACTCGGGCCTCACTCTTGTGCGGGCCCGGCCAAGTGTCCAGCCAGGCAAGCAGCAGAGTCTTGGGTGAGCTGACTTCTTGGCTTCTCGGACAAGGACTGCCCACCCTTTGGTGGGAAATCCACGGGGATTTGAGTCATCCTTCTCTGCAGGTTTTTCCTGCGTTGTATTATTTGGAACACCAAGGATGTGATCCTGGATGACCTCAGCATCACCGGGGAGAAGATGAGCGACATTTACGTGAAAGGGTAGGAAGTCACCCTCCTTCCCACCCGTCCCGACTCCACGGTGCCGCCCCTGCTCCCTCGGGGGTGGTGGTTGGTTGGGAAAGGGGGAACTCTGGTGTAGGGAAGGGGGAGAACAAGAAAGGAAGGATGGCCTTATGGGAGTGGTCTCTGCCTTTGGGGGGTCAACCCCCACCAGATTTCTTCTTCCACATTAATCTTTGCGTTGAACGTACAAGGTTTGAGGATGTCCCTCGAGAGAGAAGTTAGAACATTTTGAAATTTATGGCACATTTGCTACATCAACTTATTTTTCCTTTATCATTTACCAAGTTCAATGACCTTCTTAATTCCTGGTTTGCTTAAGTTGAGGCTGTGTATTGTGGTGGAGACCTTAATTAGCCATGTTCTCTAAAATGTGTATGTCTAGTTGGATGGTTGGCTTTGAAGAACACAAGCAAAAGACAGATGTGCATTATCGGTCCCTGGGAGGTGAAGGCAACTTTAACTGGAGGTTCATTTTCCCTTTTGACTACCTGCCAGCTGAGCAAGTCTGCACTGTCTCCAAGAAGGTGAGTGTCATTCCTGTCCCCAGTGGCGCTAGTCGCAGGGCTGTCAAATATCAGCCTGATGACGGTTAGAGCCGTGTCACTGTCATACTCTTACCGCTGCCCCACCATTGTTGGAAGCACCTCGGCCATCGCTGCATACCAGCCACCACCATTGTCCCATCACTGCCAGTGTCGCCACCACCACCATGTCCACCGTGCCCACTCCTCCTACTTCTGCCATCATTGCCATCGTTAGCATTGCTGCCATCCCACGATCTCCCCCACGCCAGCGCTACAACCACTGTATGTAGCTAAGTCCAAATCCTAACAAACCAAGCCGCAGGGAGGGCCATGGGCTCAGAGTGGGGAGAACATTGGTAGGGAAAGCCAGCACGGTCATCAGAGAGCGGTGGGGCAGAACCCCTAGGGAGAGCGGCCCCAGAGGGCTGTCTGGCCTGCGGTTTGGGTCGTCCGGCCACCCAGTAGGATCGGGTGTTGCTTAGCCAAGTCCCTGCTGCTTCCCCCTTCCTCCCATTTCTGTGCCTGGGGCCTGGGGCCACTGTCCAGGCTAGTATCTCTCAGACCTGGGGACGCCGGTGCATCAGCCGGGGGGAGGGGCAGCTCCAGAGACCTCAGCTCTTTGTGGGATAGCATCTTCTAGTTGAGGCCTCATCTGGGCCGTGAACTCTTTCCTCCTGAAATAGGCGGGCCCCAAGGCGGGTGGTGGCCCCGAGCCTGCCCTTAGGGAGCAGCCCCCAGAGCACAGTGAGGAGGGTGCCGTGGGCAGTCAGCTTCTGGAGGCGGAGGGCCCCTCTGTTGGAGCTTCTAACTACCGCATCCCACCTAGAATCAGTTCCACCTGCACGTGCTCTCCTGCTCCACAGGGTGAACGCCTCTCTGGAGGTCTGGGTCCTGCTGGTCCCGTTTCCTTCCAGAGGTGGCTCAGGGCTTCAAGGCAAAGCTTCTGTGACTCCTCTTTCAAGATGTCCTGAACGGTTGTGTGGCTTCAGGAAGGGAAATATGTAATGGACCTCGGTTGCCTAGGTCTTCTTTATTCTCTTCATTACATCCTTCCCCCATGACCCCTTCCTAACCCAACAGACAGAATCATCTGCACTTCAGAGAAACCAGAATGTTCCGCTGAACATTCTGAAACCATCAAACAAAAGAAAATATGGGTTAAATAAGGTTAAATGAATTCTTTCACCCAGGGACGCCTACCAGAAAGCAGAGTTTAGCAACAGCCCTGGGTGCTGTGCAGTCAAGGAAAGCCTAGCCTATTTGTAGGTTTAATCTTGTTTGCCTTTGTTCAGCATGTTTGTCTATCAAAAGATGTTTCCATAACAAACCAAATGCTGCATTTGCTGGGGAGAGCTCCAAGTCAAACAAACAGTGCCCGTCCTTGCTGTGGACGGAGGGAATGGGGAAGGGCGGCCGGGCCCTTCTTCAGGCCACCTCCCGTGCTCAACAAGCCCTGCACGGGGTGAGGCGTGGCTGGGGAACCGAGGCTGAGAGATGCCAATCGGCCCAACACGGGAGGCGGGACCACCTCTCTGGTGTGACAGGTGGAGATGGGTGCAAGGAGTCGCAGGGAGCAGCGTCTTCTGTCCTTGCTACAAAGTAGGAAGAGAGAGACTCTCCTGGCACTGTGGCAGGTGATTTGAGACAAATGAGAAAAGGCGGGAAGCAGCTATTATTGAGTGAAGGAGAGAAAGGGGGAGAGAAAGGCAGAGGGAGAGGGAGCTAATTGGTGGTACCCAGCAGTTCTGAGGGCCCAATGGGGATTGCTGATAAAGAATTTGAGGGGGCTCCATTTTGGCAACAGTGGGGTTTCATCTCTGCCCTTTAGACACCAGCAAGGAGGGAGAGAGTTGAGCTGACCCACAGTGGAGTTCCAGAGGAAGAGAGGGGCTGAGGGAACCGACGCATTGGCCCGATGGCCCGCAGGCCTGGGCTGGCCTTGGAAGAATGCGAAGGCTATGGGGAATGCTGAGCCTGGAGGCGTCGAGGAGGCTGGGAGAGGCACGCCCGGAGTGGGGAGAGCTGAGGGAACGGGACTCCCCCCCCGCTTGGTGCCAGGCTCCGGAGAGGGTGGCTGGAGGTGGGGTGTGGCAGAGGTCAGAAGAGGAGGTTGAGAACAGTCAAGGGGTTCTGAAGTCAACCAGGAACATGAGGGAGGAACTGGCTTGACCCGAGACGGGGCCATCGGGTCCCTCTGGGAGAAAGGACCCTGGGAGGCAGGGGGAGTCGTGCCCACAGTGGGGCACCAATTAGCTGGTCTGGGCTAGGGGACTAAGCCTGGGGGCGGTTAGTGCAGGGGCACTGCACAGCCTCTGGGCTCCTTGGTCCTGCTGCAGAGCCAGCCCTCTGCCGAGGGGTTCAGCGCCTCTGGCAGGCAGGCCCTCCAGGGACCCCATTAACCAGACGAGACTGTTGTAAAGTACAAGGTCTCCTTTCATCCGGCGGCTTTGAACCACCGCTGGTTGCCCCGGCTGGCTCCCCACCTGGAGCCCAGCACACCCACCGGAGCCGGCCTGTGCGTCAGGCACCCACCCTGCAAATAAACAGCTAGTAAAAGGGCCCAGACTGGGAACGTAATGAGTGCCTGGGACCTGGGGGGCCATCCCCAGGCTGGAGCCCCAGCCCAGCTGCTCCCACCAGGGGCTGTTTGAACCTCTGGCTCATTACTGAGCCCATAAACCGGGCCGGCCAGAGGCACGGAGGATGCTGGCGTCCTGTACAGGCGGGTCTGCAGAGCTGGCCATAAAAGCCCCGCCAGAGGAGGGAGGCACCTGCAGGAGGGCTGGGGCCCGGAAAAGGGGGAGGCACCAGATGGGGGTCGGGAGCGAGGGGCCAGGTGGGGACCTGAGCCCCTTCACTCACCCAGGCAGCAGTCTAGGCTGCAGCCAACTGCTTTGCAAGGTGATCATTCCTCAGGGGGCGCTGGCCACGGTCTTTGGTCACGGGACCTCTGTGGGGTCCGCGTGATCTGGAGTGGCCTCCAAGGCTGTGTACACAGGGCACCTGGGCCCAGACAAACCCTGTGTGGTCAGCAGTGCTCCCCGACTCCCGTGGAGTCTGTCCCCCTGAGACTGGGTCCAGGTCCCTGCTGTGACCTGGCACCCACCATCTGCGGGATGGTCAGTGGGTCCTTGCCAGCCACTCAGGTAAAGCTACAGTGAGAGGACAGAGAATAGGTGTGAGTGGGAGAGCCCCAGGGACGGTCCTTTGGGTTGAGTGTGACTGGACCCAGGGGCGGATCCAGGCCTCAGCGTGCCCGTCCCCAGCCCTCAGCGGCTCCACGAGGCCTTGGTGGAGAGAAGCCCAAGACAGTGCTGTTCCAGGCTGACTGGTCTGAGGGAGCGGGGAGGGGACAGCAGTGAGCTGGTGAACTTCCCAGCGCCGGGAGCTTTCGATGTGCCCCGGGGCAAGCTCTTGGAGGGGAAGGTGGGGTGGGCTGGGGACACTGCCCCCAGTGCCAGCCCCTTACAGTGGTGTGTCGGGGGATCCCCCCTGACACCCAGGTTCCCAGCCAGCCCACCTTGTCCCCAAGATCACAGGGGCAGGATTAAGAGACTCTTGAACCTGACTGACTGGGTTGGAATCCAGCTTGCCACTTCCCAGCTGGGTGACTTGGATAAATTACTCGCTTTGGTTTCCTCAAGATAGTATCTCCTCATAGGTCGTTGGAAGCATAAATGATTTCATAGTGCGAAGAGGCTGATGCCTAAGAAGTGCATATTAATGTTGTTTTTATTAGCTGTCAGACCTTGGGCAAATTCTTAACTTCTCCAAGCCTTTGTTACATCATCTGTAAAACGGCAATGAGAACCTTGACTCATGGACTTGCGAGGATTAAAGGAGCTACCTTATGTCAAGTGAGCCTGCATGGTCCCCTCCTGGGCCCTTGAACATGGCCCTCTGGGGTCTCAGCAGTCTTCCTGCCAGGACCTGGCTCTGGCAAATCCCTAAGGGACGTCCCTCTCCACTGCCTCCTCCAGGCAGCCTTCCAGGCTAGAAGGGACCACTGCTCCTCTCTAATCCTGCTCTCCTGCTTCCTCCTCTGCTTCTCCTCTGGGCCAGGATGCTTTCTGGAGTCTGGACAAGACAGAGAGCAAGATCCGCGCCCGAGTGGTATTCCAGATCTGGGACAACGACAAGTTCTCCTTTGATGACTTTCTGGGTGAGCACCATTTCCGGTCAGCACCGTTTTGCCTGTCGGGGCTGCCCGGAACCCCTGCTGTATGTTTGTGTGCCTCTCTCAAGCCTTGTGGGAAGGCTGGCAGGAGGATCAGGGAACTCAGGGTCACTGGTCCCTGGTGCTGAGTGAGATCGGTGACACAGAGTAGTGCCAGGGTGATCAGGGTGACCAGCAGGGTGGCCTGCCAGCTGAGGTGACATTGAACGCTGGGCCGTGTTGGTTGGTAGCACCCAGGGAAGGAAGAGAGGGGAGCGCAGGGTGAAGGCAGTGCAAGCAGGAGCTCCGTCACTGGCTGTCTGGCCTTTCACGTGACAGGATCCCTGCCACCTCAGTCTAGTGAGTGAGTGGTCAAGGCTCTCTTTGCCCTTGTGCCCCAGAGACTGAGCAAATGAACACACCTGGGGCCAGGACTCTGCTGGGGGAAAGTGTGCGGCAACCCTGACTGCGGAACAGGGAGCGCTGGGTTGGAGGACGAGGTGGAGATGTTGCCTTCACAGGGTGAGGTGTGGGGCCCGCTGGCTGGACTGAGTAGCAGCTCCATGACAGCTATAAAAGTTCACTGGGAAAATGTGGCCTATCCCTACAATAGGATGTTATTCAGCCACAAGAAGAAATGAGGTCATGCTACACCAGGGGTGAACCTTGAAAACAAACCAAGTGAAAGAAGCCAGACGCAAAAGTACAAATATCGTATGATTCCTTTACATGAAATGTCCGCAATACGTAATCCACAGAGGCAGAAAGTGGTTGCCGGAGATTGGAAGGAGAGGAGGTTGGGGACCGACTGCTCGTGGGTCTGGTGTTTTTTTAGGGGTGATGAAAATATTCTGGAATTAGATAGTGCTGGTGGTCTCACAACTCTGTGAATATACTAAACGCCACTGAGTTGTACACTTTACAATGGTTAAAATGGTGCATTTTGTTATGTGGATTTCACCTCAGTAGAGAAATAGTGAACCTGTGAGAAAGGCGGCCCAGGAAGTCACGAGTCCTGTGTTGCAGTTCTGCTCTGCCACCTGGGGGCAGGGCGGGCTTGGGCGAATCACTGGAGCCCTCCCTGGGTGGCCCGTGATTGCAGAAGTCACCGAGCTCGTGGGCGCCGGCAGAGGATGCCCTGAGGAGCAGCCCCGGCAGGAATGGGGAGGAGGGCTGCCTGCCCGTCGGGCTGCTCTTCACCCCACTTCCCCCCGGCCCCGAGCCTGGTCCCCTGAACTTGGAGGACCGGGAGCTGCTCCACAGCTTCCCTGTAAAAGATTCAGGGTGTCAAAATCATAGCACCAAGCTGGACTTTTGTTCTTTTACTTGTTATTCTGGAAGACATAATTCCTGTGGCAAAATTAGAAACCGGAGATAACCAATGCCTCCCCTTCCTATTTATATATATATATATATATATATATATATATATATTTTTTTTTAATTCCCCTGTGTGCTTTATTTATTTATTTATGGCTGTGTTGGGTCTTCGTTTCTGTGCGAGGGCTTTCTCTAGTTGTGGCAAGCGGGGGCCACTCTTCATCGCGGTGCGCGGGCCTCTCACTATCGCGGCCTCTCTTGTTGCGGAGCACAAGCTCCAGACGCGCAGGCTCAGTAGTTGTGGCTCACGGGCCCAGTTGCTCCGCGGCATGTGGGACCTTCCCAGACCAGGGCTCGAACCCATGTCCCCTGCATTGGCAGGCAGATTCTCAACCACTGCGCCACCAAGGAAGCCCCACTTCCTATTTTATTATAATCTCACTACCCAGAGATAACCTTCAATAATATAACTAAGATAACCTTCACTTTGGCGTGTATTATTATTTTGGCATGTATCTTATACAAGCAAACACATATGTGTTATATGTGTATTTTATACATATATATACACATGCATATATGGCATATAGATAGCAAAATTGGTTTATGTTACACATACTGTCTTAGATCTTGATTTTGGGGAAAACAATATATTAAAAACATTCTTTCTGTCAGAAGTTATCCATCTGCATTGTATCTGCATCATGGTGCTAACATCCCGCCTGATGTCCCATCGGACCCTCACTAGTCCCCCCTAGGTGCGTACTCGGCTCATCTCTAGGATTTCCTGCGTGAGTGACAGCCTAGGTTTACATCTTTGGACCCTTTGTGCGTATCTTTCCTGAACTCTAAGGAGCAGATTTTTAGAGTCTTTGTACATTTTAGTGGGTTTTGACACATTTTGTTCAATAGCCCTCTAGAAAGATTTTACATTTTTATATTCTCACCTGTGCCCTGTTTGCCTTAAGGACACCATTTTTCCTAAATTTTTGCTGCCAGTGTTATCTTTTTTTTAAAAAAATTGCCAATGTGGTACCTCATTTTTATCTTTCTTTGCATTTCTTCATTACTTGTAAGGTACAACTTTAAAAATATGTTTGCTATCCATATTGTTGCTGGGATTTTCTTTTTTATGGTTTTGGGATGGTCCTCTTTTATTGTTGATTTTCAGAGCTTTTTATATAGTAAGGACACATTACAAATAATTTCTCCAGTTTTCAATTGCCTTTCACATTTTTATGGAATTTTTTTTTTGCTTACAGACTAAATAATTTTTTTTAGCATCAGTCTATCAATCTTGCCTTTATGAGGTGAGGCTTTAGAAAATCAATTTTAAAAAGACAAACAAAAAATTGCATTTTATTGAATGAGAAAACAGTGTCCAAAATAAAATTAAACAGGATCAGCTTTTGTTTTTAAAAATAAAACTACTACTTTTTAACTCCATAGATTTCTTTTTTTTTAATTGGATGTTTGTATATATTGTGAAGTGATAGCCAAAATAAGTTACGTAGTTAACAATTTTTTTTTCTTGTGAAGAGAAATTTTAAGATCTACTCTTTTAGCAACTTACAGTATTATTAAGAGATTTCTTTTTTCCCCCTTCATAATGTATTTTCTAATTACATATTTTACTTCTTTTGAGTACTTATTACTTTTATTTTAAAAATAATGGTTAAGATCTGTAATTTTGCCATCAGGAAATAATCCTATGTTTCCTTACAGTCTTTATGTAGATATAGTATATATAGTTTAATATCCTGATTTTTACTTAATATTATCTTGGGATCATATTTAAAATGGGAAATAAACATTCGTCTGTAGTTGAGGGATGGAGAGATGTGTAGATGGGTGGATAGATAGATGAATGCTGATAGAGTTGAACAAATGCTGGATAGAATAATGACCTGATTAATGGATAGATACAGTGCTCAGCAAATGGTAGCTCTAGAGGGATGTAGATAGTTAAGTCAAAGCAGATAGATGTATGGAAAGAAAGAAAGCTAGAAAAATAGATCCAGTCAATGAATACTTGCAGTAACTGAGCATTCCACACTGAAAAAAACCTAATCTCCTTTGTATGGTATTCAAGAACTGTTACCGAGTCCAAGCTTGCTCTGCTCACTGCACGACAGGCCAAAGAATAGGAGACGAGGTGTTGAGACAAGGAATACGACTTTATTTGGAAAGCCGGCAGACCTAGAAGATGACAGACTAAAGTCTCAAAATATCCATCTTATTAGGGTTTGGATGCCAGTTTCTTTTATAGCACAGAGAAGGGGAGGAGATGAGGAAGTAAAGTAAAAAGGCTATAAGTTTTACAAATATCACCTGGAATGGCCAGCCTCTGGGAGGGGATGTGTTAATTTCTTCTTTCTTATAGCCGTCCACAGGTGGACAGGTTCTGGATATTTCCCTGAGCAAAGGCACTTTGGTTTAACAGTCAGGCAGAGGGTCAGGGTTCCCTGAGTATAGATAGTATGTATAGACATTATGCCATTACGTATAGACAGTATCCTTTTAGTGAACAAAAGCAGTGGAAAGCAAAGGTTAAAGTAAAAGAAACAGATCCAACATATAGTCCGATTTGGCTCTTCCCTGTTACAATTCCCCACTGTCAATATCCATTCCACAATCTTGTGGAAGAAGGGGTGATGACCGTTCTAATTGCTTCATCAGATGGATCTTTCTGGGCGTGTCCATCGGTGTCAGTGTTCCAAACATTGTTTCTTTTGTTCCTCTCTGGAAAGTGTCTCCTTTACACTTGTAGCCTTAAAAAATATTCACAGCTTAAAAGTTGAGAGTTATGATGTATTCAGTGGGAATTTTGAGGGCTTCAAGCTTGGGAGGGAGCACTTCAAGTTAAGGAATTTAGCGCTTTTCTATGTATGGGAAAATGCAAGAGTCTGGGCTCACTGAAATCACTCCCTTGATATGCACCTTAGCTATCTGGGGCCTGTATCCTGTATTCTCATATCCTGAGTTTCCTCAGGGTTCACCGGCTCATGTTGGAAGGCTGCAATCGCTAATGACTGATGTGTCAGGAAATATTCAATTTCTCAGATCCTCTCCTCTTGGTCAGGATTTTGACCAATATTTGGGAGACATTTCAACATCAACTTTTGTCCCACAGCGCTGGGAGGCTCATCCCAGATCAGGTGAAAATTCTTGTTATGCCACTCCAAGTGCTAGTTTTTGGATTAGGCCCTATTGATAATTAAAGATTCTCTGGATCCCCTATCTAATTATGATCCAGGAGACATTTTCCCTTGTTGCTTCTTCCCATACCTAGAATCACACCATTACAATTATTTTACATTATAAATGTGATCTATTTCCTCAAGATGTTTAGCCATAGAAGTTTTGTTGGAAACCTGTTTACACACTGGGTACTGTAAGAGACAACAGTCTTATAAAATAGACAGGATATAAGTAATGCAGCTAGTAACATTGACGAAGACATGGTGCAGCAGGGAGACACAAAGTACAAACAATTTGGCTTACAAAGATGTAATTTACCAAATTACTGTGGGTCATAATTAGCTTAAGGGGGAGGTTTTCCTTACACCTGGAAAACACAGATTTAAACCGGTCATTTTTCAGATAGAAACCATAAAAATTATAACCATATTCACCAGTTTACTGAGTCCTATGTGACTAATCCTTCTTGTTAACAGCTTTATGAAGCCATCAGGTTTCCCATTAGAATTCTTCAATTTCTTAGCCAGTTCAGCATTATGGCCTGAAAGCCAGAAACTTGTGTTTATCCAAAGTCCTTTCCATAAATCTTCTTGAAGAGGAAGCATTTTTACAAAGGCATCATCAGAGTGAAACCATAACTGTCTATAATGACGAAAGACTTAAGAAGGCACATTTAAATCTGATTACAATGCAATTGACAAAGTAACTTGGTTAGTGCTGTGACATGCAACACATTTAGATAATAGCTAGAATTATGACTGATAACATTTTACCAGCACACATCAAATTTTAGGAACTCCACATAATCTCTAGAATACCTGTATCATTTGCCATACAGTATAACCTAAGAAGATTTATTACTTATCTGACACTTCCCATGTAATTCAACATACCAAGTGAACCTAATTAGTTAATATCTCTCTTTGGGGTGTTTCAGGGGCCCTTTGAAGCATCCCAAAGTTAGCTAGAGTTCAAAGGAACTTCATTATAATTTGATTTGTGAAGTTTTAAAAAAAATTTATTTATTTATTTTTGGCTGTGTTGGGTCTTCGTTTCTGTGCGAGGACTTTCTCTAGTTGCGGCAAGCAGGGGCCACTCTTCATTGCGGTGCGCGGGCCTCTCACTATCGTGACCTCTCCTGTTGCGGAGCACAGGCTCCAGACGCGCAGGCTCAGTAGTTGTGGCTCACGGGCCCAGTTTCTCGGCAGCATGTGGGATCTTCCCAGACCAGGGCTCAAACCCGTGTCCCCTGCACTGGCAGGCAGATTCTCATCCACTGCACCACCAGGGAAGCCCCTGATTTGTGAAGTTTTGTCAAAAAAATATCAAAAGGGTTTAAACAGTCAGATAGGATCGCAGGTCACTGTGAAACAATAGTTATTCACTTAGCCGAAGTAACAATAAAAGATTTCAAAGGCAAATACAGAACAGATCACTTAAAAGGTAGAAAAACTTAAAATCTGTTATCAGAGGCAGTTCAGAATCTTAAGAAACCTTGTCTTCTTAACAGAGAGAAAAGCCAAATTCAAGTTTTTCACCAGCTTACTTTTAAAATTCATTTACTCAGTTAAACTTATTTTAAACTTAGTCAATCCTGACCATGTACAAAACTCTTTTCTTGGGGTCCACTTCCCATAAACCTCCCATGACTTAATTTATTTTGGCACAATTCTAACTTTCAAGTTGTTGAATATCTGCAGAGATTAATTTTATTTTTTTAAAATTTATTTATTTATTTGTGTTTATTTTTGGCTGTGTTAGGTCTTTGTTGCTGTGCGTGGGCTTTCTCTAGTTGCAGCGAGCGGGGGCTACTCTTCATTGCGGTGCATGGGCTTTACATTGTCATGGCTTCTCTTGTTGTGGAGCACAGGCCTCAGTAGTTGTGGCATGTGGACTCTAGAGCGGAGGCTCAGTAGTTGTGGCACATGGGCTTAGTTGCTCCGTGGCATGTGGGATCTTCCCAGGCCAGGGATTGAACCTGTGTCCCCTTCATTGGCAGGCGGATTCTTAACCACTGCACCACCAGGGAAGCTCTGGAGAGATTAATTTTAGATAAAGATAATTATTTTAAAAAGTGCATCTAAAGCTCTTATCTCATTTGCATTTTCTTTCCTTAAAAGTTTCTTTACATCAAGTTACTTTCCTTGCTGACAAATTTGCAACAGATATAACAAGTTATTATTTACCTTATATTAAACCTAGGCATAATGAAAGTATTATACTTAATGCTGATGACTCTAATGACATGTCTATAATAATTAGATCAACAAACAAACATTAATACTGAATATTTCTCAGTTCACATGAACCCGAAATTCATTTAGCTTAATTTTTCTTGTATTTAGAATTGTTTGGTTTGTAAGAACTTACTCTTCTTTAAGCCAATTAAATAGAGCTCATCCGCAAATCAACCCCAGCAATGTTATCCAAAGACAAAGACACATACGAGGACACAAACATACAGAGACGTCATAGTTGTCATTTCCAAATTTCAGCAGGGAGTCAGGTACAGCCACGTGAAACCCCTCAGTTTAAAAAAGAGGTTGGATTCAAATTAGGTTTCTGACAGATGGAAAAAATCAAACTCACTTGTCTAGATGGCTGAATTTTTACAGAAAAGACACTTAGGTTTTCTATTTATCCTTGATAAGTCAATTTCTAAATTACTTTACCCTCTTTTAAAAAGATGCATTTTAAAAAGATGGCAGAGATGAGGGTTCCGGAGAAGACCAGAAAGGACGTTTGCATCTCAAAGATACAGGCAAGTTTTTCCTAGGATGACTTTGTTTCCCCTTTGTTTAATATTTACAAGCCTCTTAAGATAAACAGGGAGGGTTTGGGGAGTGGTATCTATTGGAGAGTCAATCAACTCGTTCCCCACTGTCAAAGTTCCCTGGGGCTCCTGTGGGGAAATTAGAATGGGCGCCTCAAGGTCCAAGGGAGTCCCCTGGCCTCTTACAGGATGTCGGCACAAGGGAAATTGCCCTGCTATAGAAGTGGCCCCTGGTCCAAATTGGGTGTCCTGTTGGGTCTTAGATGGTGGTACTAAACCAGGTCCCTCTGCCTTGGGGGTTATCATAGGAACTCCTATTTGATTCCCGTGGGTAGGGGAAACAGGAGGCGGTGAATATGTTGGTGGCATGGGGGGAAGCAGTTGGAGAAACTGCTGGTGCAGCCTGCTCTTTTGCAAAACACTTCTAACTGCGAGATCATATAATAATTGAGTGAGCCATTCAGGGACCATCATTCTTCTCATCCTAACATATATTGGGTCCACACCCTATTACAATAGTACATCATGTCTTTCTTAGTCATAGGCTCATGGCTATGTTTCGCCCATTTATCTAATATACACCGCAAAGGGATCTCCTTCAGGATAAATGGAGTATTTCCAATTTTTATAAGTTTGATAACACCAAAACACAAAAGACACAAACAAATTCCAACACAAAAGGCCCAAACAAATTCTAGCATTGGTGCACACAAAACCAAGCCCAAAACCAACGAACCGGTTCCCAAATCAGGTAGACTTACCCTGCAAAACCAACAAACTAGTTCCCAAATCGGGTAGACTTACCCTACAAAACCAACGAACTAGTTCCCAACGAACTGGCTCCAAATCAGGTAGAGTCCAACAACAATTCCCCCCTCCAATAGCGTACCCCAATCAAACAAATTGGCTTATCCCGTAAAGAAAAAGCCCAAACTGAGAGGGAAATATGTTCCCAGTGTGCACGCCAGAGCAACTTACCCTACAAAGTCGAGTTCATTGACTCGCAACACAAAAGGATACACAAAAACAAAACAAGACCAAGACCAAAACAAATGAACTGGTTACCAAATTGGGTAGACTAACTGTACAAAATTGAGTCTGTGGACTCGTAGAAGTTGGTCTTTTCCTTGCTTCAACTGCCAAGTGCTGCGGCAGCTGGCGCCGCTTCAGGGAAGTTTGAAGGGAAGATCCTCAGGACAAATGGTCCTGGCATCTGCTAGGCCTTGCCACAGTGTTCCCTGACCGGGACTGGCTAGCCAAAAGCAGCAAGCCTCCTGGCTGGCTTGCCAAATTTGTTACCGAGTCCAAGCTCACTCTGCTTGCCACACGACAGGCCAATGAATCAGAGATGAGGTGTTGAGGCAAAGAATACGACTTTATTCGGAAAGCTGGCAGACTGAGAAAATGGCAGACTAATGTCTCAAAATAACCATCTTATTGGGGTTTGGATGCCAGTTTCTTTTATAGCACAAAGAGGGGGAGGAGATGAGGAAGTAAAGTAAAAAGGCCATAAGTTTTGCAAACATCACCTGGAATGGCCAGCCTCCGGGAGGGGATGTGTTAATTTCTTCTTTCTTATAGCCATCCACAGATGGACAGGTTCTGGATGTTTCCCTGAACAAAGGCACTTTGGTTCAACATTCAGGCAGAGGGGCAGGGTTCCCCAAGGCAGGCCATTATGTATAGACAGTATCCTTTTAGTGAACAAAAGCAGCGGAAAGCAAAGGTTAAAGTAAGAGAAACAGATCCAACATGTAGTCAGATTGGGCTCTTCCCTGTTACAGAATTTCTTCAATTTGCCCTTGGAAAATATTTTTTAGATTTACCTCTCTCACTTAATCCCTTCAGTAACCTATGCTCCAATCCCATTGACTTCGTGTTGTTGGAATTGGATTAGGTGAAACTGCATGAAATTGCTGTTTTTATACGTCAAAGATAGTTGAATACCAGAATTTTCATATAGCTCAACCCAGTAGATGGAGCTATTCTTGGAGAAGATGGATAAAATAGATGAGTAGATGAAGCAGTATAGAAAGGTAGCTGCTTGGATAACTAGGCAGGCAGATGAAAAAATTGGTGGATGAACCACAATGAGATAACACTTATACCTATAAAAAAGCAAAAACAAAAACAAAAAATGGAAAATAACAAGTGTTGGAGAGGATGTGGAGAAATTGGAACACTTGTACATTGGTGGTATGCATGTAAAATGGCACAGCTGCTTGGAAAAAAGTTTGGCAGTTCCTCAAAAAGCTAAACATATGACCTAGCAATTTCACTTCTAGTTATGTACCCAAAAGGATTAAAAACTGGGACTAAGACATCTGCATACCAGTGTTCAGAGCAGCATTATTCACAAGAGTCAAAAGGTGGAAACAATCCAAGTGTCCATCAACAGATGAATGGATAAACAAAATGTGGTATATACATACCATGGAACATTATTCAGCCATAAATAAGAATGAAGTACTGATACATGCTACAACATGGATGAATCTGGCAAACTAATTATGCCAAGTGAAATAAGCGAGATACAAAAGGATAAATTTTTATGATCCCACTTATATGAACTGTCTAGAATAGGCTTTTTCATAGAGACAGAAAGTAGATTTAGAGGTTAGCAGGGCTGAGAGGAGAGGGGAATGGGGAGTTATTACTTAATGGGTACAGAGTTGCTGTTTGGGGGGAATGAAATAGTTATGGAAATAGGTAGTGCTGATGGTTGCAAAATGTTGTGAATGTAATTAATGCCACTGAAGTATACATCTGAACATGGTTAAAATAACAAATTTTATCTTATCTATAAATATTTTACTGCACTAAAAACAGTTAAAAAAGTTGATGGTTGATGGATGTAGATGATGGGTGAATGAGTGAATTTGTGCATAGTAAGATGAATAGTTGAGCAGGTGGGAAGTTCTGTTAAGGGTGAATCAATCAGGGCACAGTAGCAGGCATATGCATGCATGAATAGATGGATAGGAAGCTGTACAGATGGAATGAGAGGCAGTGGGTGGGGAGTGGAGTTTGAGCCATGGGGCTAAGACCATGGATAGAAGCTGAGGAGGCTGAACTTGCCCAGCCCCAGGGTGGCCCTAGGCTGGCAGTGACTGAGAAAGCGTGGGCCAAAGCACCCTCCTCTGCCACAGGCTCTTTGCAGCTGGACCTCAACCGCATGCCCAAGCCTGCCAAGACAGCTGAGAAGTGTTCCTTGGACCAGCTGGATGACACTTTCCACCCGGAGTGGTTTGTGTCCCTTTTTGAACAGAAAACAGTGAAGGGCTGGTGGCCCTGTGTGGCGGACGAGGGTGAGAAGAAGATACTGGCGGTAAGTCTGCTCCCTCTGGTTGGTGGAGACGCGGGAGTGACTCATCCATAGAAATCGCTGAGCACAGACGTGTTCCTCTCCCTCTCTCCTGCCCTCCCTGTCTGTTTCCCAAGACACTGTCCCTCTTCCCTGCCAGTTCCCAGCCTTCGTCTCCTCGAGGCTCGTATCCCAGGAAAGCCTATCTAAATCGAAAGATGCCCTAATCTCCCGTGGACCCTGTTTAATTTATACTCTGCTCCTTGGCCTTCACAGTGTTCTGTATCCTGGGTTCCCCTCTGGCTGGGCTTCCTGTGGAGGACAGGGGTCATGCCACTCCCATTTGAGCAGGACCCTATAAGGGACTGTCCTTGTCCTCTTCTCCCTGCCCAGAGGTCTGCCCAGGGGTGTGACTGGGGACCATGGAGAATCATCCTTCCTCTGCAGAGGAAGTAAATGAGTTTACTGTCCTTCCTTGGTATCCGCAGAGGGTTGGTGCCAGGAGCCCCCGTGGACAGCAAATCCATGGATGCTCAAGTCTCATAGTCCACCTTCTGTGTTTGGTTTAATCTACAGATCTGAAACCTGCAAATGAGGGCCAACTGTACATTTATTGAAAAAATCTGTGTATAAGTGGACCTGTGCAGTTAAAACCCGTGTTGTTCAAGGGTCAACTGTACTTAGAAATGGCAGGCAACCAGCCAATCCCTAAAGTGGCCCTTGAAATAAAATATCCATGTTGTATAACAAATTATAACAATTAATAAGAAATACTAAATCTCAAAAGAAAAATGAGCAAAGGGCATACATAGATAAAACATAAAGCAGTACAGTGGCCATTAAATATTTAAGAAGGTTCATTTCCCCTGGTAATTACATAAAGGAATGCTTTAAAATGTGAAAACATTTTTTATGTATTATATTAGAATTTTTTAAAAATAGAAACACTTATTGCTAGTGAGGATGCAGAGAGACGGCCCTCTCATTTACCTCTATTGGGCAGGCTAATGATTTTTACCATTTGGGGAAAACAATTTAGTAATATATAGCCAGAGACTTAACAACATTTATGCCTTTGAAATTTTTCATCCCACTTCTAAAATCTCTCCTAAAGAAATAATCCCATAAAATTAAAAACTTAGGGTTTATTTATAACAACAAAGAGTTGGAAACAACCTAAACGAACCAAAATAACTGGTTTACTAAATAAATTATGGTCAACCATTGCATAGATACAGCATTAAAAGCGAACTTTAAAGAGTATATAATTATATAATAAAATATATTCCTAACTGAAAGAAACAAGCTATAGAACCATATATACACAGTGTGATATTTCATATACTTGCAAAGAAAAATAGCTCTGATGAATAAATATTAAGAGTGCTTGTCTCTACATAGTAGAAGTATGGGTGACAGTCTCCTTTTTTTATACATTTCTGTAGTTCCTATGTGTTCTGCAAGGAGCAGGTACTTTTATGATCAGATCACCCTGTATCTTTTTTTCAAAAAAATCATAAAGTGACCTTTACATCTGTCCTGGCCTGGCTCCTCTCCAAGCCATGGGGCCAAGCCTTTATGTCTCTGATCAGGTCCCCTTTGTCCCCTCAGGGCAAGTTGGAGATGACTTTGGAGATTGTAGCCGAGAGCGAACATGAGGAGCGGCCGGCCGGCCAGGGCCGGGATGAGCCCAACATGAACCCCAAGCTCGAGGACCCAAGGTTGGTGCCCAGCCCCTGACCCCTGATGCCCAAGGGGATGGGGAGGAGTATCCACAGTACAGGAGACACTCACTGTATAGCCTCACAGAGGTCCCAAGGCCCAGAGAGGGGTACTCATCCAAGGGTACACATTGTTAGGGGGCAGGTGACAGACATCATTCCAGGACACGCTGGGCTCATCAGCTAGTTCCAGAAGCTGGCGCTGTTGGGTAGCTGTTGGTCGTAGGCCAGGCATGCTGTCATATGGCATGTATATGTTGTGTCATGGAACCTTCCCTGCTGAGTCGTTATTAGTATCCCCGCTTTACAGATGAGGAGACAAGCACAGCAAAGTTAAATAAGGTCATTCCAAGGAAAGTGGTGAAGCTGAAATTCTCACACCTGGTCTGATTGGCCCCGGAGCCTGACCAAGGTCTTTCCCTGACCAAGCTGCCTTCCATGGCTCTCCTGTGGTGTCAATGTGGCTTTCAAAAGGCCTTTCAGCTTTAATTTTCCCATCTGTGAAATGGGGGCCTAGTCCCTGCCTCCCCTACCTCACAGGCCTCTAAGGGAGGGGCCTACATCCCAATCCAGTGGATGCAGAAGCCTTGAAGGCAGTTACCGGAGCCTGAAGGATGGCTGTTCGGGGTGGGGGGCGGGGGTGAGTGGGCGGGGCTGCATTTGCTGGGTCCCTTTCCACGGCCTGCTCAGCTCAAGTCACACTTAGCACAGACAGCCCACTTTGTTGTAGCGCTATCCTGAGTGCCACTGGCTGGCAGAGCAGTGAGAAGCATCCCTGCCCAAGGATGCTGGGCTCTGGGTGGAAAGACAAGAGAGACCCAGGAGACCCAGCAGCACGCAAGCAGTAGTTAAAATGGCCATTACTGAGACACAAAATCCTGCCCTGGGTTCTGGGTTCACTCCCTGCCATCCTTCCCTGACAGTGAACCAGCCACATGCATCTAGGCCAGTGGCTTAGCTCATCTGGGGCTCATGGACCATAGCTCATCTAACGTGGAGCCCCTTGAAGCTCTGCCGAGTCCCCAAATCTCTAGTCTGTGATTAAGTCCTGGGTCAGGAAGGAGAGAGTGGCAGGGAAGGTGACCTGGACAGAGTGGCTGAGAACTGGGTCCCTGAGGGTGTGCGGGGCTTGACAGCACCAAGAAGAGGAGGGCAACACGGGCGGGGCTCACACTGTAGCGAAGGCTGGGAGGAGAGGGGGATGCAGGTGTGGACAGGGGCTGGGGGCCTGGAGGCTGGGCAGGTCTGGGGGGCTGACTGGGGAGGGCCAGGGCGATTTGTGAACAGGACCCGGAGGGAGAAGCCCTGGTGGGAGGTACCCTGCTGACCTCTGGGATCTCACTCGCAGGCGCCCTGACACCTCCTTCCTCTGGTTCACCTCCCCGTACAAGACTATGAAGTTCATCCTCTGGCGGCGGTTCCGGTGCGCCATCGTCCTCTTCATCATTCTCTTCATTCTCCTGCTGTTCTTGGGCATCTTCATCTACTCCTTCCCGGTAAGCAGGCCTGAGTGGGGAGGCACAGACCCTTGTCTTGGAGGAGCTCCTGGTCTGATGTGGGAGGTACAGCCCTTGACCTCCAGCAGCTTCTGGTCTCAGGGGAGTCTGTCATTGTCCTCAAAGTGCACCCCGTGTCTGATGGAGAGAAGTAGCTTCTGTCCTTGGGGAGTCCATGGTCTGGTGAGGGAGACAGAGGCCCTACTCTGGGGAGGCCCCAGTCTGGTAGGAGACCCTTGGGGAACTCTTAGTCCAGTGAGGGAATCTGAGTTCTTGCCCTAGATGGGGAGACACAGCATCCTCAGCAAGCCCCTGAGGGGCTATGTAATCAAGGGGTTGGCAGAAGGCAAGGCCCCTTGGGCAGGCATGGGCAGGGGAACCTTCTAGAAGGAGGGTGTGGAGCTGGGTCAGGAAGGGAAGGGAAGGTGTGGATGGCAGAGCAGAGGGGCAGGCCCTCTGTTTGGGCAGATGGCACCTGCTGAGGACCTGGGGCTGCAGAGGGTGTCACTGTCCCCCCGGGGACCTGATAAAGTGTGTCCTGCCTGCTGCGGTGGGGTGGGCGTGGGGCAAGGTGTGGGCGAGGAGGAGGTGGGCAAGGAGCCTCTCACTGGGCACAGTAAACACTGGGGCCCCTTTCACCTGCTCAGAAGCCAGCTGATGCCTGACGAAGAGTGGCCAGGGCCCCCCGCGTGGGGACTGCTGTGCCCGGCTCCATGGGCCCCTCCCAAGGGAGGAAGATCGGGAGCTCCCTTCCCTGCCTGCGCTTCCCTGCTCCTCACAGAAGCACCCCCAGTGTCTCTAGAACCTCAGACCTTGAAGGGATCACAGTGTCCCCAGGCTGATACCTGATTTTTAATATTCTTTAAATTTTTGAAACTTTTTAATATGAAAAATTCAAAATCGTATACAAGAAGAGGAATGGTGTGCTCAACTCCATGTCACCCTTATTTGAATGGAAGGAAACAGACATCCAGAGAGGAGAGGGACCAGCTCAGGGCTGCATGGCAATCTGTGTACAGCTCCCGGTCTGGGGTTCCGGCCACAGCCCTGGTCAGCACCAGGCCGCCGGCCAAGCGCACGGTCCCCACAGCGGGCGGTGCGCTCTGGGAATCACTCACCTGCGAGCTCTTTGCTTCGTGCATCCTCCGGGAGGAGGAGGCGCCCGAGAGCGCTTTCCCGCCGTAGCTGGCAAGGCGTTGTACCAGCAGAGCACGCCTCCTATGAGGGGGACGGTTAAAACCACGCAACAGTCCCCTGCAGGCCCTAATATCATGAACTGTGGGAGCAGCAGAAAGGATGCTGAGGTTTGGACGTCCAGGCCTCGGCTACCCCTTGGACCCTAAGTGACAAAGGAGGGTCTAGAGCTGGGAGGACCATGAGCTGGGCCGCGAGCCGGGCCCTCGTCTCTGCTGACTGTGTCGCCTGGAGCGCCAGGCCGAGACCATTCTGAGGCTCAGCAAGACGACTCACGGCCCATTGGCCAGATGTGCCTGAGGCCCAGGGGCGGGTCCAGGTTGGGGGGGCCTGAAGCTCATTCGGTTTGGGGGGCCCTCCTGAAGCAAAGGAGGACAGATTACAAGTACAAGGTTAGCTGCTGGGCCCTGGAAGGGCACGAGCAAGTGTGGTGCCGGGAGTGTAGCTGCCCTGGCAGTGACCTGGGCTCAGGGGTTGGGCCCAGGACTCCCCTTCCGGTCCCCTGTGTCTCCTCCCCTGGGGCACGGCCCGGTGGCCGAGTTGGGGAGGCGCAATGGCCCTCACCTGGCCTGTCCTCAGGCTTACCTCCTCTCATGTTGAGTACACCCAGCTGCCGTTCGGTTCAGGCGAAGACCTTATTAGCGCGCGAAGTGTGTCCGGGAGGTGAGGGCGTGTTGTGTGGGTGAGGGAGAGGCTGGCGGGGCCCGTGCCCCTGGGAGCTGTCGGTCCACGAGGAGACACAGTGAAGCCAGGGGCGAGGGGGCGCACAGGGTACAGCCTAACGCCGTGCCGTGAGGCCAGGCCGGGGAGTGCGGGCAAAGGGGAGCTGGTGCAGACCCTCGCTCCTTGAGGAGGTGGTCTGAGGAGCAAGCAGCGGCAGCACCAGGGAGCTGGGAAGAAATGCAGAGTCCTGGGCCGGCCCCAGGCCTGCCGGGGAATCTGCCTCGGGAACATCAAGGTCTGAGCATCGCTGCTGTGCGGGACAGAGCTCCACGTGGAGTCAGGAGCCGTTGGTTGGGTTCTGGCTCTGTCAGTGGCTCCCCAGTGACCTCGGCCAGGCCCTCCCGTTGCGTGAGGAAGGGGCTGGGATAGGTCAGCGCTGACCTGCTGTGACTAGCACTGTGGATAGGGGAGCGAGTTTGCCTTCCCCGGGGGGGGGGCTGCATGTCAAGCCAGCCTTCTGCTGAAGAGCTGGGGGGAGGGCAGGGGCGGGCTCAGAGTAACAACACCACCACCCTTCCTGTGCCCGGCCCTGTGCCCTGGCCAGCTGGGCCCCGCCCCTGCAAGGCACTAGGCCTCAGGGACCTGGGGAAGGAGGCCCTGCTGCTTGGCTGGGAGATGGACGGAAGATTTCCAGTCCCTTCCAGCCTGTGGTCCTTTCTCGTCCCTGGGGCAGCCTTATCCCAAGGCCCTGTGGGCAGGCCCTGATCAGAGCCTCTTCCCTGTGTCCTGAGTCCCCAACGGCGGCATCAGTCTCCTTTGAGATCTTCAGGAATTGTCCTCTTTCGAATACCAACCCTGCCTTCCCTCTCCAGAGCTGGCATGTGGGGTTAGATCCTAGGCGAGGGCTGTAGGGCAGCCTGGGTCTGAGACTGCAGACTGCTTTTGCTTGCAGGCCTTTGCTACAAGCTGGGCATATCCTGCTTGCCTCCAGCCAAGTCACCCAGTCACCTGGTGGATGCCAGACCTGTGACCGTCCATCACCTGGCTTTTCAGGCCTTGCGGGGCAGAGGCCTGGGTGCAGAGGGGCTCCCCGCCAGTTGGCCTAATCTCCCACCCTCTTGGAAATTCCCCTGGGAGGGGGACAGGGAGGGCAGCCTGTCTGATTCCTCCCAGCTCTGCCCTAGAGGCAGCCGGGAGCAGGGCCAGTGTGGGGAGGCAGGAGGCGATCTGGCAGGGAAGGAGCGGCGGCTTTGTTTCCAGAGTTGGCTTTCCTGGGCGGCGCTGGGGAACATACTGTCCCAATTAGGAGCCCTGTGTTGTGTTGTATGTGTTTTCATGGTTTTGGGGGGAGGAGTGGGGAGGGGAGATTCCTGCCAGGCCTGCAGCAGCCAGGGCTTAATCAGGGGTGACCCGTCTCTAGGGCTAGCCCGCGCTGTGGGTCATCCCTCTGTACCCCCCGCCCCAACTCTCTCTCTGCATTTCGGACGGGAGCATGGTGGCCAATGAGCCCCGGGCTCCCGCGCTGGGGAGTGTGGGAGGAGGGTGGGGAGAAGCACAGCCGTGCCTTCAGGCCACCTGTCTGATGGGAAAGGCCGGGCCCGGCCTGGCCAGGGGCAGAGTCCTCTTGGTAGCTGGGCAGAACCCGGGAGTGGGCCCTGGAGTGACTGGGGGAGAAGCCAGAGCAATACAGGCGCTGTGGCCCCCAGGCAAGAGTGCGGGCTCGTGTGACAGCGAGAGCGCTGGCCGGGCGGAGTGTTGAGCTGAGTGTGGCCTGGGGGGTGATGAGGGAGAGGTGCAGGCAGGTGGTTGAGTGGACCAGCCACCTTTCCCAGCTCCGTTTCCCTGGCAGCTGTCACCACGTGTCCCTGCCTCTCCCCCCTCCCTCCAGAACTATACTGCCATGAAGCTGGTGAAGCCATTCAGCTGAGGACCCTCGGGCCCAGGACTGGCTGCCTCCTCTGCCCTGCTCAGCCGGGTGTCTCCAGATGTCCAGGCCTCACCGTCCCGCCAGGGTGGGCAGCCAGAGAGAGGGACTGGCACGTGCTCCAAGTGTTGGCGACATCGGGCCCTGCGGTCACCCCGCTTTCATCATTTCTTTCTCCCCCAACCCAACCCTTTTGGGGATCAGCCCATGTGTATTTCAGTATAAAACAGTTTGAACCACAAAGCGGCGTTGGTGTGTGTATCTCTGTGGTACCTGAATGGGGATGTCTGGGTGGGCGCGTGTGCGGGGTGTGTGCCATCTCTGCAGCGTTCCCGGTGGGACTGTGTATCTTTCGGTAAGACCGGTAGGGGTGGCGGGGGCTTTGAGGCTTGATGTCTGGCCTGCCTGGAGACCCAGCCTGTTCTGCTTCCGGGACACCCCTCCACCCCGTGCCCTCCTTCCTCAGGCATCTCCTCACCCACGGTGATCTTTGCTTGGGTGGGCAGTTACCTGTACCATGCCCAGGAAGAGGTTCCACTTATGCACATGGAGCCCCTCGGAAAAACTCTCCAAGCTGGGATGGCTGCTGGACCCCTGGCTGTGACCTTGTCTCCCATGCTCTTGGGATTTCTTGGGGTTCCCTCCCTCTGTTTCCTCACCCTGCTTTAACGATCTGGACTGGATAAACGCACCCTTTTCTTGTGGTCTGAGCATCGCATTAGCTGTCGGGCTGACATCTCTCGCAGGAATCAGCCTTCATCTACAAGAGCAGCAAGAACATACTTAGAGAAAAACCGAAGAGCACGAAAACATCGTGTTTCCGAAATAGAGGCCTCTGCCTCTGTTGGCTGACGGGCTGGAACTCTGGAGCACAGCCTGGTGGGAGGGCTTCTCCCATTTCCTGCTGTGAGCCTGTTCCCGTGGCCCAGGCCCCGAGGCCCCCGAGTGAGCCTTCCAGCCCCCTTGTCTCTTCACTGCATGCTGGGACCCAGACTGAGGCCTTGCCTCATCCCCACCTGATTGGCAGGACTGGGGGCTGATTGGCACAGGGCTGAGGACCTCAACCCTCCTGGGTGAGGGAGCTGCATCTTGAACATAGAGTGGTCCTCTCTTCAGGAGAGGCTCTGGCTGGAGGACGGCCTCAGTGTCCAACTCCGTGTGGGCCCTGAGAACCTGGGTGGCCAGTTCTGAGACTCTGACGCCTGACACCTGGAGCCGGGTGGCCACACCTCGCACGGAACAGGCAGCAAGGACTGGGGTTACCCAACTCTTCTGGGTCATGAGCCTTCCCTGAATACCCACCGTGCCTGCCTGCGTGGAGGCCATGAGCTGGCGATTCCATGGAGAGGGCTGGAGGTGAAAGGATGCAAGAGCTGGGGCTGCAGCTTTGGGAGGTGCTGAGAGAGCTTTAGAGGCTGGGGAGACCCGAGAATATTTGAAGGCAGGGAGGAGGAAGACACTGAGGAGGGAAAGATAGATCCAGGACACAAGAGAGAAAATGGGATAATTAATGGAACCAGCTTCTGGAGAAGGAGGGGAGGGCATTAGCTTTGGAAAGAAAGTTCTCTCTTTCCTACAGGTACAAGAACGCTGGAGGAAATAAATGCATACTGTGCAACTATCAGCTGGGTTAAATGAGTTTGGGGGTACATTGTGCCCACTTATTAACTTTTTCCTTTAATCATTTGCTTTTTCTTGCTGCTTTGAGTTGCAGATCATAGGAAACATTATTTAAACTAGTAAAGGGAATATAATGGCTTTACAGAAATGAAACTTTCAGAGGGATTGGCTTCAGGTGAGGGCTGATCCAGCTCCTCAATTAGGTCACCAAGACTTTGCATTCTCTCTCTGCTCTGCCCTTGTCAGGCTAGGGTTGGGGTTAAAGCTTCTCCCTGGGACCATATAGGCCACCAAGCAAAACTCAGGGAGAATGAGGAACGGATGGTGAGGAGATACCACGTCCAGCACATGTTTATTGAGAGACTCCACGTGGCAGCCCTAGAGCAGGTTCTGAGGATATAGCAGTGAGTTACATATGACTCCTGGCCTTCCATAGCTCCCAGCATGGGGGGAAAGGTGGATCAGGAAACCATGGTTATTTGAACGCTTGTGAGAGTATCAGAGAAAGGACACCCTGGGACAGGGAAGGGATGTCATCTGAGTGGAGCATTGGACTGGCCCAGTGGCTAAGAAGGGAAAGCTGTGCTGAGCAGCTGGGATAGAGACCAATCTCCAGCTGTCAGAGAGCCTGGCTCCTTCAGGGCAAGGCTGGGTGTTGAAGGGCCTGTATCTGCAGCTGAAGAGTTTGAACTTCATTCCGGAGGTAAGGAAGAAGCACGGAAAGACTTAAAGCTGGACTGGCCTTGATCAGTGTTGTGGTTTCTTAGTTCTTATCTTGGGAGACAGGAGTCTTCTGGGAGCACATGGTGGGGCTTCAGGCTGTATAAGCCTTACGGCTTTCGAGGGGGTGAGGGTCCAGTGATCTCACCCAATTCTGCAATAAGGTCTATGATCACAAGTGGTGAAGAACAATTGCTCAGGATGCTGTGTGGCCAGTTGCAGAGGGCCATTCTAGAAGGCTGGTCCATTAGTCCAGGAGCCAACTCTGAAAAGCAGGGCAGGAGTCATTCATTCATTCATTCACTCATTCATTCATTTAAGAAATACATACACACACATACATACACACACACATGGAGAAATGTCTGTGTACCAGACAAGGTGCTAGGCTCTGGAGATACAATGCTGAAAAGGATAAAAGTGGTTCCTGTTCTCCCAGAGCTCACAATTGAGTAGCGGAGGGAGACAAGTAGATAGGTAATTACAACACACTGATGGGCAAGGGTTACAGGGTTAAGGGCAGGGAGTGGAAAAGACAGTAGAGAGAGCAAACACTGACCAGAAATGGTTCAAAGATCTGTAAGAATCTTCACAAGGCACAGAGCCGTGGTTCTCAACCAGGGCCGATTTTTGCCCCCCAGGTGCCATTTGACAATGTCTGGAGCCAGTTTTTATGGTCCTGGCTTGGGGTGGAGGGGCTGAGGGTGCTACTGGCATCCAGGAGCTACTAAACATCCCTCAGTGCACAGGACACACCCTCCCACCCCAAATTATCCAGTCCGGAGAACTGATAGTGCTGCTGTTGGAAACTCTGGCATAGAGATCGTGGAGTGCAGAGACCCTGAGCAGATAGAACTAAGAGGCCTGGGGAATTGACTGGTTAGGGCTGGGGTGGGGCTGTGGGGTGCTGGGATGGGAGGTGAATTACAAATGACTCCCACTTGCCTGGCTTTATGAGTGGTGGGACCATTCATGAAGTCCATTTTGGAAAAGAAAGTTCAGACATCTTTAGGGCACCATCAAAGTACCCTTCCTGTCCTCCATGTCTCCCTATTAATATGGTCTCTCCTCTCTTCACAAAGTTCTAGAAAGCATCATTTACACTTGCTGTCTCCATGCCCTTACCTTGCACTCACTCCTCCACCCACTGTGGTCTGACTTCGTCCCTGTGGCTGACTCAGTGGGTCGTCTTCTCCAACAGCCATCCCCTCTCTTTTCCCCTGTGGCACTGTGCTGAGAAAAGAGCCCTGCCCCAGCCCTCGGGGAAGGTGTCTTATTAGATCAAGCCAACCATAGTAAAGCCATTACCCTTGACGGTGATTGGTTTAAGAAGAGGCATGTGACTCATTTATGGCCAATGAGATGTGAGGGGAAGGTGGTGATGGTTATGGGTGGGGAGGGTGCTTGAAAAGTTTCTAGGAAGGTTCTATCCCCAATAACAAAGGACACACAAGGAGACACATCTTCATCTTTTGCCTTTTCTTCTTGTTGTGGAAAAAACGTAATGTCTGGAGCCATGGCTGCCATCTTGTGATCATGAGGGGACAAGCCTGAGGAAGAAAGTCGATCAGAGGATGGCAAGAACCTGATTCTCCAGGAAGCTATTGAGAAAGAACCAACTCTGGAACTTCCCTACTTCCAGAGGTCTTGTTATGTGGGATCATAAATTCCTTATTGTTTAAGCCATCTTTGGTTGGGTAGTGTGCTACCCATAGCTCAAAGCATCTTTGTTGGTAGATTTCATTCTACTGTTTTCACTGCAGTTGCCAATAACCAAGGCGCTGTGTACAGGCACCACATCTAAGACATCATGAGTTTATTCTTTATTATAACAATTTTCCCACAGATGGCAGTAAAGTGTTTTGTTCTAATAAAATCAGTGTGTTATGGTTTTCTGATGGAAGTAAACTACCTTGAGGAAGGGGCACCTTTCTCTAATTCACACCAGGACCCCACCTACCCTGGTTGTTAAATCTGTGGACGCTGATCCTCCCGACTCTCTGCAGCAGCTGGCAGCACTGAATGTTCTCTGCTTCTTAATACACTTTCAGTTTTTGGCTTCCATGGCACCACAGTTGCCCAATATTCCTTTTTTCTGTCCGGCCCTGCCTTCTCTGATTGGTCTATAGTGTTCCCCAGGGCCCTTGGCCTGGCCCTCTCTTCTTTTTTTTAAAATTTAATTTAATTAATTTATTTATTTATATTTTTGGCTGTGTTGGGTCTTCGTTTCTGTGCGAGGGCTTTCTCTAGTTGCGGCGAGCGGGGGCCACTCTTCATCGCGGTGCACGGGCCTCTCACTATCGCGGCCTCTCCCGTTGCGGAGCACAGGCTCCAGACGCGCAGGCTCAGTAATTGTGGCTCACGGGCCCAGTTACTCCGCGGCATGTGGGATCTTCCCAGACCAGGGCTCGAACCCGTGTCACCTGCATCGGCAGGCAGACTCTCAACCACTGCGCCACCAGGGAAGCCCCTGGTCCTCTCTTCTTACTCTGCGCCTCCTCAGCAGCCTCACCCACTCCTGTGGCTTTGGTCGTTCTCTAGAGGCTACCGACCCTGGAATCCCTACCTCTAGCCCCATTTTTTTCCCCTGTGTGGGCATCTCCCCCAGGGTGACTTACAAGCCCTACAAACTCAACCCCCGCCTCCCATCCCCACTCAACATCTCTATCCTCCACCCCATGAGAACAGCTCCTGCCCTGTTGTTCCCTCCATCGACCCAGTCACTGGAGCTGAATGTGTGGGAGGCATCCTGGAGTCTTACCTCCTCCTTAGCCTGTATCCAAGACAGCAGCAGATGCCGCAAATTCTGCCTCTCGAATCTCTCTGGATCGAGCTACTTTTCTTCCCGATACCACCCCTTCCAATTACGATCAGGCCCCCAAGCAGGCCAGTCATTGGAACCCAGGTGCCACTCCGTCAGCCTTCTCCCTCGCCACACCTCAGTTCACTGTCCACAGGCAGTCAGCCCTGGACCCAGCTGTGGTCCCCTCCTCCCAGATTCCATCCTCACAAGGGAGGTCAACCATGCTGGCCCAGGGTCCTCAGAGGACAATCCTGCCATCTTTCTTGCCTCACCTGTTGCTTTTCCCTCTGCTCTACTGAGTGGAAAGCTGAGCAAGTCTGACCTTGGCCTGTGGCTCAGGCCTCAGTGTGGCCCCTTCCTCTGGGAGGTTTCCTCTGACCTGTCCTGGTGCCTGTCCACCACTGAAACCCGGCACGCTTGACTGTCCCCGCCTCCCATGACCCCTAATCTGTGCCTCCAAGGTGGAAATCCCATCTCAGTCCTTAATGAGATGTCTGCTTCCTTCAGTAAAGGGACTTTACTAAGTGTTTCATTGCATCCTCTCTTTAAATAAGCAGGCCCTCAGAGCCATTGCAAATTGGATTTCTGTGTTCTGAAATTCAGTTAGTGTTCAACATTTGAGACCTATCCTTTTGCAAGGTAGAGAATCACTCTCATCTGTTAAAAAAATGGTTCAGTAAAACTTCATAAGCCTTTTATATGCTGAATACTCAGTTCCCTGACTTTATTTTCTTTGCTGGTGTTTTGGAGAGAGAGACTCTGCTTGTGCACTCGGACACACACGTACACACACACACGCATTCACACGCGCACCATTTTCTGTTCCTTTTCCAGGGCTCTGTGGACAGCCCAGGCTGGAGTGACAGGGAGCTGGATAGACAGGAGGAGCTGTAAGCACAGCCCTGGCCTGTAGCCCCCTCCCCGTTGCCTCCGCCCCCAGGGATCGCAAACTTGTCTCAATCCTCTCTCCACGTGTTTCATAAATGCAGGATTAGGGGATTTCCATGGGAGCCAGGTGGGCATCCCCTGCCTGGGACATGGGGACAGCCCAGGAAACATTTTTTTTATCGCGGATGAGAACAGGGTAAGGGTCAGGGTTCGCCTGCCAGGCTAGCCCTTAAATGGTGGCTGAGATTCCCACCAGTAAAGCGGGAACCCCCCTCTCCCTCCTTCCCCCTTTGCTGCCGTTCCGTCCTGTGCTCTGGAGACGACTAGCTGCAGCTTCTGTGCCCTGTGGCTTGGCCCAGTGTGGATTTCATGCTGTTTCTCTGCCTTTATTTTGGTCTCGGTTTTTCATGGGGTGTGTGTGTGTGTGTGTGTCTGTGTCTGTGTCTGTGTGTGTGTGAGCGCACACGCGTGTGTAAAAGAGAGACAACGGATGAGACAGATGTAGAGAGAGACGGATTCACGGTGAGGGACAGAGACAGAGACAGACACACAGGAAGACTGTGCAGCAGGGACCAGAAAGGGACCAGAACCTTTCATGCACGTACTGCGTGGAGCATGGCCTCAGCTCCTCTCATTCCTCCAGAGCCGGCTCCCTTCTGCCCTCCCCACTGGCTCCCAAGCTTATTCGGTTAGACGCAGAATATAGGAGGAAGAGAGAGCCTACGCCCCTGGGTTGGCCACTCCAAATCCAGTTGGGGAAGCCTCACATCATATTTTCCTGGTAACCCATTAGGTCGCTGTAAGCTCCATCGGTTACCCTGGGCTCCATTCCCCTTCACTCTGCAGGGCTGGCCGGGGTGTGTTTGGGGTGGGGTGGAGTGGGGCGCTGTGGTTGGTTCAGCTCCCTGGCTGGTTCTACATGTTTCCATCATGAGCCTAGGGCTGGAGTCTGGCTGCCTCTTCCTCCTGCAGGCTCAGGGGACCCCTGGGGCCTCCAGGAGCCTTTCCTGAGATGATACACAGTGCCTGACATACAGTGAGTGCTCGATTTCCTTTGAAAAGGAGCTCTGAGCTGCCAGGGTGTTGGGACGAGGGAGAGTGCTAAAGAAGAAGGCAAGGCAGGTTGGGGGGGGGCTCCCCTCTCTGGGGGACTCCTCCAGTGTAAAGGGGACAGTGGCCGCATTTCTTTGCCCGGAAAGGACGGGGCTTGTTGCTCTCTGGATGTGGGAAAGGAGGGAGAGAAGCTGTGCAGCTGTCCTGCCACACGGGCAGTGCCCACCACATGACTGTCTCGGCCGCCACGTCTGGGCTTTCCTTTCCTGGAGAGCAGCTATTCTGCATGCCGCCTTGGGGTGGGCTGGGTGACAGTCACCCACCAATGACCAGAATAGGGATCCCTACAGAGGTGCACACTAGAGGACGCCCCTGCCCCATACAGACCCCCTCAGGCAGATGGTCAAGGCCAGTTACGCTCAGACCCACGCAGGAAGCACCATGCTGTCTGGGATGCAGTCACAAATGCAGGCATACTCACAGGCGCACGCGTGTGCACTCAGGGCACACGTGTTGCTGTGTGTGTGTGCGTGCGTGTGTGCATGTGTGTTTCACATTTTTGGCCAGAATACACTCTGGAAACCTAAGCAGAAAAGAGCGTGTGAATGTGGCCATCATCAGGGATAAATTAATCCCAGACGTGTAAAGGGTTTTCTTTTTTCATTCTCAGCCTGACTGCAAATTCAATTATAACTCTCTGCCAGCTACTGAAATGAGGGGACAAGTACGGACGTGGCTGAGCCTGGAAAATGGGGCAGGGCAGGGGACCCTCTTGCTCCGTACCCTCATCCCCCTTCCTTGCTGTCCGGGATCCAGGAAAGAGTTGTAGCCATTCCTGGATACCACACACCGACAGAGCTTTGGGGCAGCAGCGAGGTGCCATCCAAGAACGTGGACCTGGCAGAAGCAGAGCTGCCCTCTGAGACCTGAGTGAGGAAATGACCACATGTGGGATCAGAGCACAGGCTGGCAAAGGCTCCCTAATGAGGCGACTGGTCCCAGGGCCTGGCAAACCGTGGTGGCGCACGTGTCCACCCACCCTGGGAGAGAAAGGTGAGACTCACCTTGATTGTGTCCAGGGGAGAGAGACTTGGCTGGGGGACCCCTTGGCAAGGCTTTCTATCTCCCACGGCTATTGGGGCCTGTGGCCTTGAAACCCTGACTTTTTCCCCTCACCCCTCACTCTCTCAGGCAAACTTCTGATGGTGATTTGGCTTCCAGCACAGGTCTGCTTGTGGGGGGATGGAGGCTCTGCTGCCCCCTGAACACTTGCCTACTGGCTTTAATGCTTGTACACCCCTCTCTGAGCTCTGCTAATGAGGGTCTCCGCTTGGAGCTGGACCCACCTCCCTCAGACACATACAGTCAGGGGTTCAGGGATCTCAGCCTGAGAGCGTCTCGTCTGAGTGCCCCTTCAGAAGCCTACTGGGGGAAAATGCGGCATCCTCTCCTTGGCCATACCCTTCACTTGGGCTGCGGAAGGTTTGAGCGTTCCTGTCTGCTCCAGGCTGAGAAAGAAGTGCGTCCCCTCTCGGACCGAGGCTAGGTCCTCTGTGACAGCTGCCTTCTCATCTCATTCTTTCAGAGGCAGGGAGGGGAATTGAGTTACTTAAAGGGGACTACCGGGATTGGGGGAACTGGGCGCTTTTGGTTCCACAAGAATTCCCGAAGAAGGTCAGGTGAGGCTAGTTTGAAAAGAGGATGGATGAGTTGGCAGAGATTCGATTTTGAAAGGGGGTGCTGTGAGTGGGCAGTTGGGGATTCTGAGGCTGGGAGGGAGGTGGGGGAAGTAGGAACGGTCCTGGTGACCCTGAACAGAGAGACCTGAAGGGGAGCCAAGGGGGCCCACAGGAAGAGGCCTGGAGGGGCAGGCCTCTGGCTGGAGGTAGGGGTTCTGCCTGCCGTTTCCCCGGGCCTCTGGGGCCTTTTACATAACCTAGGCCTGGCCAAGGAGAGCTGGATTTTCACAGTTAGGCTCAGGCTGCCAGAAGAATGAGAAAAATGGGCCTGAGGGAACACCTCCACCGCAAAGAATAGGAGTGAGGAAGGTAGGAGCCAGGGCTTGTGTGTGTGTGTGTGTGTGTGTGAGAGAGAGAGAGAGAGAGAGACAGAGAGAGAGAGAGAGAGCACACGCGAGCGCTGGCTCTGCGAGCTCCTGGCCGGCCCTGGCAGAGCCCCCGTGCCTGCCTTCCCCGAGGGCTTTAGAGCAGGGAGGCTCCCGCTGTACCCAGTCAGGCTGCCTCAGACGCCTGAGACTCACATCCCACCAGGTCAGGGTCTCCAGAGGCACCTGCTGCTCTCCTTTCCTGTTCCCAGCAAGGCGGGGGAGCAGGGGCTCCTAGGCAGACCCAGGTCTTCCCAGCCTCCGAGTTGCTCGGTCCAGGGCTGAGGATGAAGTTGGAGGCTGGTCAGAGAGCAACCCTCGGCTACTGAGGGCCCACCGCGTGTCAGGCGCTGTGCTAGGCGCGTTGTCACCTTTAGTCCTCCCCTGTGGAAGGTAGCTATTTGGAGCCCCATTTTAGAGACAAGGAAACGGAGACTCAGGGAGGCCACACAGCTGTCAAGGGAAGGTAAACCCAGCCACGGTGACTCAAGAGTCCTTGCTCTCTGTCCCCCTCCCCAGGCCCAGCCAACCCCCGTCTCACAGCTGGTGATGTCCTGACCAGACCCAGAGCCCCTGCCTGGTGTCGGGGGTACAGAAGGCAGGATGAGGTGAGGGCGATTGTGTGTGGAGGTGTAGCCCTGACACTGCAAAGTTTTCAGTTTTGCATTCACTCAGCAAGTGTTTTTTGAGCGCCTGTCATGTCCAAGCTCTGTTCTAAGCACAGAATTCTTGCCCTTGTGAAAGCTTTCAGTCGGGGAGCCAGACAAGGAAGTGTTTCAGGTAGTAATAAGTGAATGCCAGGAGGAAAAATAAAGCAAGGGGATGAGATAGAAAGGACAGTGGGTGGGGAGTGACCTTTCTCCAAAAGGTTGAGGTGAAGCCCTCTGAAACTGTGACACTGGCTGACGTGAGAGAGCGAGCGGGCAAAGCCTGGGTGAGAGCGTTCCGGGCAGAGGGCAGAGCAAGTGCAAAGGCTCTGAGGCAGGACAGAGCTTGGCTTGCTGCCCTGCTCGCACTGGCCACCGCTTGGGAGTTGGCCACCATCCCCCATACGGCGCAGCTGGAAACTCCTTCTGTTCTCAGCAATGTCATTGCAGTTCATCCCTGTTGCTCCGTGTGCTGCCCTTGCCGGGACTGATGGGGCACCTCAGCCACTAGGCTGGCTGTGACAGACCCCCAGCTGTCTTCTTTCCCATGGTTGGCAGCTCGGGGAAATGCTTCTAGCGTCCACACTCTTCACTGCCCACTCTAACCCCCGCTGCCGATTCAGGCAACATGCTATTTCCAGATGGGCGAGGGTGACTATTTTATTTTTTAAAACTAGCTTCTATTGGTTTTTGTCTTATTACAAAAGTGATATACGTTCATTATAGAAATCTGAGAAAACAGCTAGCAAAAGGAAAAGTATAAAAGAGCCACTAACTAATCCCATTACCCAGAAAGAACCACTGTTGGCACTTGGGTATCTCTAGAATTTTCCATGTGAGTATAAAATATATGTGAGTATTTTTAAAAAATATGACCTCACTGTTTATAGTGGTTTGCAACCACCATACTGTGAATATACATCTGCATCACTGAGTGCGCCTCTACCACATGGTTTTATGGCTCCATAATTGTCTATCATCTGGATAAGCCATGGTTTATTTAACCAGGCTTCTACTGATGGATTTTTAGGTAGTTCCCCCTTGCACGCCGTGCCCCTCCCCCCGCCACCCCCACTTTTGTTTGAGCATCTTGTCCACAGGCCTTTTCCCCGGCCATTCTAGGAGGCTCTTTGAAGTGTCTAGAAAGTTCTTGAGGTATGAGGCAGGGTAAGATGCCTCTGGATGCCAGAGGTCGGGACAGGGGTCTGGGCAGGGCAGGTGGGTCCCTGCTTCCTTCTTGAGGTTAGGGACCCCTTAGGTCTCTCAGCCATCCCGAAGCTAAGGCTGAATCACTGAGAAGACTGAGGAGATAGGATTTAACTAAGGAAACTGTTTTCTCTACCGTTGTCCACAAACAGCGCTGCTTCTGCAGGAAGGAGACTCTGGCCCTCTAGCCTGCCAGCAATAGGCCTGGGGCGGGGAGTGGCGGGAGGGGTGTAGCGGAACTGAATTCTAGAGCAGGGAGGGGGATGGGAGCTCAGGATCTCCTGCCCCGAGGTGAAGGTCCTGAGAGTCTGCAGGCTGCTGGTGCTCTGGTGCATTGTGGGAAAGCTGCGGGGTGGTGGTGGTGGGAAAGCTGAGGGCCCCCAGGGGAGCATAGGGGCGGTATGGATAAGTGAGGCTGTCTGAGCACCACTGATGGGGAAAACCCCTCTTGCCTCCTCCACGAAGCTGCCTCTGGTTTCTCCACCAAGGCAGGCTCAGAGCCTTTGCTGTCATGGTTTGTGTCTCCCTTGGAGCCCTCACACCCCCTGCTCACCATCACAGCAGTTACTGGGGTCAGCCTGAACTTGACTCCCAGCTCTCAGGATTCGCTCACCACCATCTGTGAGGCCTGGGGCAGTCCTGTTCCCCCCACCAAATGTGGAGTCCTCATACCCCCTTTAGAGAGTTCCTGTGAGGTCCAGAGGCCAGGAATGTAGAGTGTGGCACATGATAGATGCTCAGTTTTTAAATATTTCTTTTACATTTTCTTCTCTCTCCTTAGGCTAAGTCTTTGAGGGGATATAAAATGTCTTCGCCATCTCTGTGCCTTCCCCCACTCCCAGTGGGTTTCCATATACTTCAGGATGTACGCAATACTTCACTGGGGTATGGGAAGAAAATATTTACAGAATCATAGCTATCACCCTTGCCTAATATGTAATGTTCAGACTGATCCTGAACTCCACTTATGCCATATGGCAGTTGGGCATGGCTTTTATGTCATGGGGTATTAGTAGCATCACCCTTGTTTATCGGGTTTTTTTTTTTTTAAGATTTATTGATTTATTGATTGATTGATTGCTATGTTAGGTCTTCGTTTCTGTGCGAGGGCTTTCTCCATTTGCGGCAAGTGGGGGCCACTCTTCATCGCGGTGTGCGGGCCTCTCACTATCGCGCGCGGCCTCTCTTGTTGCAGAGCACAGGCTCCAGACGCGCAGGCTCAGTAGTTGTGGCTCACGGGCCTAGTTGCTCCGCGGCATGTGGGATCATCCCAGACCAGGGCTCGAACCCGTGTCCCCTGCATTGGCAGGCAGATTCTCAACCACTGCGCCACCAGGGAAGCCCTGTTTATCGGCTTTTGGTGTATTAGATTTTGGTGCAAGCCTGGTTAAGAGAATTGACAGATTACATTATCTGGATTTAACTAAAGTAACCCTCACACAAAGGACACTGGGCTTAGAAAGATTCTTGCCACGTAAACACTCTGACTAAAGATAAGCTAACAAAGTAGACAGAAAAGAATAGCAGATTGAAGAGAAGCTAGCAATGCAAAGCAGAAATGCCGGACAGAGCCGATACACACATCTCCCAGCCCAGCAAGGGCTCACCTGACAAGTTCGTTAGGAAGCAAAACAAACAAAGAAACAAACACAACCCCAAACCAACAAGGACTTAATCAGATCTGACAAGAAGTCAGTGACACAAACTGAGATATTGAGAGGACTAGTTGAAATTAGGACTGTACCCAAGAACCTTGTCCTAAACATAGAGTGAGCCTTGAGACATCGACTCATGGCAGTTGTACGTGGATGTAATTTATGGAGAGATAAATAGCCATACATTGAGAGTGCGTGTTCAGATTTTTTAGTGATATCAAAGGGTTTGGAGAGCCCTGCCCCCCAGCCTCCAGCACCAGGCCTGGCACACAGCGGGGCTCAGGAAGCTTGTGTGGGGCTGCCCTGTGCTTTGTGTGTGTGTCTGTAGGAGGTTTTTATGGCTGTATAAGTGTTCTGTTCCCTCCCTCACCCAGAGCACTTTCCCCTCCTCCTCCTGCACCCCCATCACTTTTCGTCTCATTTTATACCCTCCTGCCAGTGGGTGCCCCTGCCTGACCCTCATTAACTCAAAGTGTAAAAACCATTTGTCTGCAACCCCCTTTCTCCCCTCCTCCCCACGCTGGGGCCTGGAGCCAGGCCCTTCTTTCCTCCCGTGACTGTCTGAGCCCAGGCTGCTGTGGTTTTATGAGTTAGATCCGAATCTGCTAGGCCCCAGAGAACAGGCAGGACTCATTAGGGGATGGCCTCAGGGCGGCTCAGAAGACCTACAAAGAATGGACAATGCCTCTGGGGTAGCCCAGATCTGCCCCTCACTCCTCAGAAGGCTGCACAGGCTGTGCGCTGCACGCTGCTAAAGACCCCAGGCTTCAGGACAGTGATGTAGATGGCACTCCTCCTCCCCAGGGCTGGGTAGGACACGCGTGAAGGACACCCTCTTCAGCTCTCTCCTCTCCATCCTTGCCCCAGTCTCCAAGGCAGCTTCTGCCCCAAGGACCTCTGCCCCTAGCCTTCCCACCTGGAAGGAGTGACAGGGAAGAAGGAAGGGAAAATGGCCCTGGGATTAAACCAGATAATAAATGTCAAGTGGTTGGAACCCTACAGAAGTGTTTGCTGTGGCACCAAGGAGGTATTTGAGGAATAGGGCCCGTGGCCTTTGGGTGGCGGCACTGAAGGTGCCGAGGATAGGGGACAGTCTGTAAATGGAGAGGGAACCAGCCCAGAGTGGGTGAGCCCTGCTCCTGGGGGCTGTGCGTGGCATCTCTAGGCCTTGTTGTGGTCCCCCACCCCTGGAGGGGACCACATCCTTCTCTGGCTCAGTCTCGGGCAGGCTGCCCGAGGTGCTAATCACCTGCCTCCCTCAGGGTAGCCCAGCAGGGCGGGCAGAGGCGAGCCAAGCGGGGGTGTCCCTCCTCCACCCCCATGCCGGCAGTGGCCCTGGGGAACCCAGGAGTCAGAAGTGGATCCAGGGTTTGTGGCTGGGAGCCCAGCCTGGCCCGGCATAAAAAGGTGCTTGAATTTTCCTTGCTCGGGGGAGCCGCAAATTGTCCTGATGAGCGTGGTTGGGTTTACGTAGCGTAAACACGTCAGCACACAGTATCCACCTTGCAGGGCGGGCTGCTGGGGGCACCAGTGGGGACTAGGCAGCCTCACCCAGGAGCTGGGTGGGGGCCACCGAGGCAGTGTGCCAGGCTGGCACAGAGCCCCAAATTCCCCTGTCGGTGCTTTACTCACTGGCTTTGCAACCACTTCTCCCGGCTCCTTATTTAAAGAACAACCCACTTCCCGCTCCCAACCGAGGGTGACTGAACAGGTCCGTCCTGTCAGGGTAAGTTAGCTGAAACCCTTGTTTTCTCCTTCTACCCTCCCAGCTTTGATGGCCCAGAGCATCTCCAGGGACCTGGGAGGAGGCAGGTGGTGGTCCTTAAGTAGGAGTGGGCATGGGGGTGGCGACCAGGCTCTGTCACATGGCAGGGAGGCTAGAGCCAAGATAGGAGGGACACTTCCACACGGGCTCTCCTGTTACTGGGCCCGAGGCAGGCTTGACTGGTGCTGCTTGGTGGGCTGCCTGGGTGGTTCTCAGCTACGCTGGGCTGCCCACCCCCCTCCCTACTCCCTCATGGCTGACCCAGTCCAGGCCCTCACTGGCCCTGGTGGTGGCTTTGGGACACACTCAAAGCCACCGCTGACCTGCCTCCCCACCCGCCAGGGTAAAAATAGATGTTTCCACCACGGCCACCTCCGCAGCCTCAACTTTCTCCCACTTGAGCTCCTGCCAGCGCTCGCTCAGCGGAGCACGAATCGCAGAGCTGAGCCTGGCCGCGGGCCCCGCGGAGGAGACTGGCTACTGGTGAATGCCGCATTGTTCCCAGAGGTGACCCTGCGTGTCCCTCCTCTGGGCCTGGGGCCTGCCCTGCTCACCTCCAGGCCCCTTCCCCTTGTCTTTGGCTTTGTGCCCGTCTGGCCTCTCAGCTGCTTGCCCTTCACCTCGATGGACGAGAGGCATAGTCCCTCCCTTGCAGGGCCAGCTCCATGGGCAGGTGACCTGTGCCTGGGACCCCCTGCTGAGAAGGCCCCCAAGCTTGGTTTAGTGCTCTGCTCTCACTGCCTTGAAATTCTTAATCATTTTTTAAAAAGGGGCGCTACATCTTAATTTTGTACTGGGCCCCATGAATTATGTGGCCAGGCCTGTTCCATTAGGAGCCACAGTCTGATGAGGGAGCCACAGATCTGATGATGGGAGAGGCACATCCTCTCCTTTAGGGAGCCCAGAGATTGGAGAAAGAGGCATGACAGCTCCAGGACACAAACCATCCGGGGACAGACACGGTCTTTGCCCCTTGTGAGCCCCCAGGCCGATGTGGGACTCACAATCCTTGCTTTCAGGGAGCCTCAGGTCGCCAGCCCCTGAGCATGCAAAGCTCCGAGATTAATGGAGAAGACACAGGCACCACCCTTAGAGAGCACGTATTCTGATGGGGGAGGCCGAGTCCTTTAGTGAGTGCCCAGTCAAGTGGTAGAGACATAGCCCCTGTCCTTGGAGACCCTTAGAACCAATGGCAAAGACCAGAGAGACACGTGGGTGGCAAGGTTGGTCCCAGCTGAGACTCAAGGGCGTTCGGGTGGGTGTGGGAGAGTCTGACCGAGAGCAGGGCCTGGGGCCCCTGGGTGGGTCCTGATTCCCATGGGAGCTGTCAAGGGAGAAGAGCTTGGGCCTGGCTGGGTCCCGGCAGGAGAGGAGCGGAGATGGAGAGGAAGGCAGTTGTGCTGGTCCTGCGGGGGTGTGGGCTGGCTTGTGGGGGGCTTGGGAGAACCCTTCTGAGGACTCCAGGGAGCACAGCAGAGGGTGGCAGCCCCAGAATATCATGAACACTGGTGTTTCTGCTACAGAGCAGCCCATGGGCCAGGGTCCGTGTGCCGGGGGCTGATGGCAGAGTGCAGAGGAGGCTGGGAGCATGGCAAGCCCCAAAGGGCCAGAACCCCTCCTTGAGGCCCTGGGACCCACGGAATTTCCTGGGGGTGGGTAGGGGTGAGGGATGCTTACTGGGGCCTTATGGGGAGAGGAACACCAGTGACTGGTGTGGGGTTACCTGCCTCCTGCCCGCAGTGAAAGTAAGTGGGAGGCAGGATCTGCCCTTGCCCTTCAGGGTCAAGGGACCACAAAACACAGAAGGGAGTTCCTTCCCCATGAAGGGAGGCTTCCTGGAGGAGGTGACCCACTGGAGGGGTTGGGTTTCTAGGAGTTCTGAGAAAGCATCCTTTCGCCCACCACAGCACCACTCCTTTGCAGGGGCACGTGTGCCCTCTCAAGGCCCCTGGTTTAAATCGACCCCCAGGAGTCACCCAGAGGAGAGGCCTTCCTGACCAGTGTTGGGCTCCCCTCGCCCTCTGAGGAGCTAGCATGCTCCCTGGGCCGAGGCACATGGCACAGGAGGGGAGCCCTGGAATCCGTCCCCCCGCGTCCCACATGGAGTCAGTGCTCTGCCCTGGAGACACCCTCCCTGCATGGAGAGCCCGGCTGTGGGATGCTGACTTACCTCTTGCCTCCTACTTTGGCTTGGCAAGGGCACCCTGGGCCAGAGGCAGCCAGGCCTTAGGAAGCTTCTCACGGTGTTCTCAGCACACAGAATCCTGGGCGCCCTCTGCGTGGCCCTCTGGGGGCCATGGAAGTTGTTTGCCCCAGGTTATGTAGCTCAGAGTATGCAGTGTGGGCCCTGGAATCCAGGAGGACCCTCCCAGTGGGGTGACAAGTGGAGTCCTTCCACCAGGAATGTAGGAGGGAGTGGGCTGTTGAGGAGGAGAGAAGGGAGGATGGAGAGATGGTGGGGAGAGGGCCTTGGGGGACCAGGGCAAGGTCTGGGCGCGGATGTTTTTCCCTTTGCAAAATGACTGTGTCCAGCCAGGTGAGCTGGTAGGGACCTCAGCTGTGGGGTCCACCCGGGCCTGCCTTCTCAGCAGACAGTGTCCCTTAACCAAGCACCGTGGGCACGGCCCCTGCCATGCTCAAGACCTGACTCTGCTGGGTGTGACGTGCAGCGAATGTTGGAGAGGGTGTTGGAAGAACTCAGTTCAGTCTACCTCTGGGGTAGGGCAAAACCCAGTGTCTCTCCTGTGAGTCTCCTTCACCGTTCACACAGAACACTTCACTTCTGACACTTCTAGTCACCAAATGTGTGGAGGTTTCCCCCACAGCAAGCAATTCTCTGCGACCCCAGCTGGGTGTCCTATAATTTAACTCCATTCTGACACTATCTACCTGGAGACAGCGTCAGATCCCACAGGTTAAGGGCTCAGTCCCTCAAAACTGTTCCCATCCCACTTCTGATGCCAACTGCCAGTAGTAGATCCCCAGGTTAGCCACAACTTCTGTCCAGTTTGGCTACAAATTGGAGGTTCCCATGACCCCCTCCTCGGATCGGGTTAATTTGCTAGGGCAGCTCACAGAACTCAGGGAAATATTTTCTTACGTTGACTAGTTTATTAAAGGACGTGATAAAGGATGCAGATGAACGGCCAGATGAAGCGACACTCAGGGTGAGGTCTGGGAGGGTCCCAAGCACAGGAGCTTCTCCCCCCGTGGAGCTGGGGTGTGTCATCCCCCTGTACGTGGATGTGTTAGCCAACCTGGAAGCTCTCCGAACCCCGTACTATTGGGATTGCGTGGCGGCTTCCTCGTGTAGGCATGATCAATTATTAACTCCACTGCCAGTCCCTCTTCCCTCTCTGGAAGATGAGAAGTGGGGCTGAAGATTCCAAGCCTCTGATCATGGTTTGGTCTTTCTGTTGGCCAGCCCGGTTCAGGAGTCTTCCAGCAGCTCACTCAGAGTTTCCTCATTAGAACAAAAGGTGCTCCTGGTACTCTTATCACTTAAGAATGTATAAGGGTTTCAGGAGCTCTGTGCCAGGAACCAGGGGCAGAAACCAATATATATTTTCTATTATCTCACAGAGAGTGAGCACCAAGATGCCTAGTTCTCAGGAGTCTTCACGTGCCCACAGTGGCCGAGTGGTGGGATATGTGTAGGGGCTGTTTTTTTCAGGGGGTGGGGAACAGAGAAGAGCAGCAGGGCAGCCTTCCTATATCCTCTGTCCTCGTCTGACCCTTTGAATTTGCACTAATGGCCGGTCAGGCAGCAGGAGGGAATGCAGTCAGACACCAAGGAGAACTTCCGGATGGCACCAGGCATTGATACAACCTGCACCAATGAGCCGGGCACTTGGGGAGTTTCTCTTTCCTGGGAATCAAGGTTGAGGACCCAGCCTCAGTCCACACCTGAACCTGGGTGGGTCAAGCAGCAGCCTGCTTGGGGGCAGGAGTAGCTTTTCTTTCCACTCCCCCAGCTTGCCACCTGCAGAGCTTGGCTTAAACCCCTCCCAGAAGCGCCCCAACAACTGTGTTTGCCTTTTCTGTCCTCGCCAAGCAGTTCCTGTGCGCCTTTCAGCCCCAGCCCCTCAGATCCTACCATGTAAGGGAGACAGCATCACCCCCACTCCCAGCTCATCTAGTCCAACCCCCTGAGGCCAGAGACAGCAAGGAAGCTGCCCAAGCCTGCACAGCCAAGTAGGGGAGAGCAGAACACGGGGCTCCTTGCTCCGTCTCCCAGGCTGCCACTTTGCATGAGTGCCGTCCCGTCAATCGTTTACTCACTCAGTCAACGGGAATTTATCGAGTGTGTGCTGGGCACAGGAGCCTGTGCAAGGAGGGCAGACAAATGAGACTGATGTTGCCCTCGGTGAAGCGGACGCATGGCTCTGGAAGAGCAAGAGTCCCTGTGCCCTGAAGGGCGGCTTCTGCACTGGGGGCGGGGGGGCATCGGTCCTCCTGGAGGTGGGGCTCCCTCGGAGGCTTCAGGGGGAGACACTCCTGGCCCGGGGCTTGTGGGAGGTGGAGGATGCGGTGAGGCAGGAGCTGAGATGGAGGGCCAGGACGTCTTGGGTTGCGGGGGACCCAGCATCCAACTCTCCTCTAGGTCTGCCCCCGACCATGACCGTGACCCTGTCCTCTGCTTGACCTGACCTCTCACCTCTGGACCGCAGCCTCCTCAGCCACCTCCTTCGCTGCCCCTTACGCCTCCCGAGGAAGTGTCACCCTCTCCTCTCCAGGCTCCCACCTTCTCCTCCTGTCACCTCCACTCCAGAAAGAAGCCTTCACTTTCTCCACCTGCCTCTCGCCTCTCACCCCCCAGCATCTGTGGGGGAAATTGGGCCATTTGAAGAATAAAGGAGAAGGCAGGAGGGAGGAAACTGCAGTCTCAGGGCCCGGCCCACGGCCGGGGTGCAAACCTGTTCCTCGTTAACACCCTGAGTCAGGGACCAGAACGGAGGTGTCTCCTCGGCCTCCCGCAGGGCCGGGAGGTGAAAGGCATGCTGGGAGATGGGAGCTGGAGTTATTGGGAGCAGATGGGAAGGGATGGTAGCGGGGCAGGGACGTGGGGGAGGGAGGAGGTCAGCCTCGGGGTGGGGCGGGGGTGGGATTATGTGTGGGAGGAAACCAGACAGACCCTCACCCAGACCACTGGGGTCCTGAGCCAATTATCTGCAAGCATCTCCTCCACGGGAACTTCTTTGGTCCAGACTACAGGGAAATCCAGATTTGAGGTACACAGGGGCCTTCAGGAAGGGCAATGCCGAGAGCCATGTCTATCTGGGTGTGTGTCCCAGCAGAAGCCCCAGTGTATGGACACTGGGGGTCCACGTCACCTGACCCTCTCCTGAACCCCTCTGGGGTCCGAGGATCCACGTCCAGGGCACCGGCAGGGGCGGGGTGAGGGGTGGGAGCATGTGTTGTGGCTGGACTGTGCCTAAGGAAGCTGGGGGCTGCTAGACCAGGAGCAGGAGGCTGGGCATGGGGCCCAGGGCCCGGGGGGAGTAATGACGTTGCTTCAGTGGAGGCGGAGTTCTCAAGGGCGTTGTGGGCCAGCGACCAGCGTCCAGAGGGTTGACGGTGATGGGGGCAGTGATGTTGGTGACTGTGGTGCTGGCTGTAGTGCTGACGGTGACAATGTGATGGTGGCGATGGGGTAGTAATGGCGGAGGCTGATGTCCTCAGCGTGGCTCCACTCAGATGCCCGCTTTTATGGTATCCGGTTGGTGAAACTTCCCTGACTTTCTGTTTAGCGGGACCCTGCACTCTCATCTCCAGTCCTTGGAAACACCTTGGACTTAGCCGAGCTGAGCCCTGGTCTTCATCCCTAACCCACTCCGCAGTCCCCAGCCCTCGGCCCAGAGCTGATTCTCTGTGGAGAGGAGAGGGACCGTGGGGTTGGCGTCCCCAGCCACTTTAGAATCCAAGTGATGGAGGCCCCGGAGGGAGAGGTGGGGCTGGGAAGGGTGGAGTCAGGGCTACAGTTGCGGACCCCCTTGGCCCCTGCTCCTCAGGCACACCTCCCTCTTAGCCCAGGCCCAGGCAGGCCCGCGGTCTGCACTTCCTGCTTCACGTGGCTTGGGTCCAGATTCCTCCTCCAGTGTTTTAATTAGATCCCATGCTCATTAGCTGCCCAAATGCCTCCCAGACACGCTGCAGCTGCTCCGGCCCGCCCCACACCTGCCCATCCAGCTGGGCCTCCCCCACACCTGGAAGACATAGGGGCCTCCAGCCAGGGCCCTGAACCCCAGCCCCTCCCTGTGGCCTCGAACAGCTGGGACCAGGGGAGGAGAAGCAGACCCTTCAGCTGAGGGAGGGCGGGAGGCCATCGGAGGGGCCCCTGAGGGGAAGCCTGGGAGGTGATTTGTGGCCACAGTGCAGGAGACAAGGGGTAGGATGCCCCCGTCTGCCGTGGCCAGGGAAGCCTGGTCTCTGGTCCTCTGCTGCCTAACTGTGCCGAGGCCCTTCCCCACTGGGCCCCCTTGAGAGAGCTGATCAGTGCCCAGGGTGCTGCCATCTATATGAGTGTAGTGGCCAAGAAGAATATGTGAGGGAGACAGATAGCTCAGAAAGGGGGCTTTGGGAAGCTGGACTTTGATTTCAGCAGGCTTTCTTACAGGATTTGCCAACCCCGATCGTCATTCAATGAGCGGCAGAAAGAGGGTCATATCCAAGGTCGTGGAAAATGGCCCAGGTTTGAACTCAGATTTGCCCCTAGCGGCAATCCCCCTTCCTCTTCTGCTGATTTGATTTGCACCAGCTCCAGGGGGGGTACCAGCCACAAAGAATCAAGTGAATTCATTTAACATTCATTTAAATACACTTATGAGGAAACACTGTTGTTAAGAACTTTGCAAATATTAACTCATTTAATCTCACAATAACCCTGTAAGATAGGAACTATTTTTTATCCCCGTTTAACAGAGCAGTTGAACAGCTTGTTCAAGTTCACCCTGGTTCCAATGGGAACAGGATTCTAATCCCTGTGACCTTATGTTCTCCGTCCTCAGGCTCTGCTGCCTCTCTAGAATAAACTGTGAGTGGTGTTTCCTGGAGGACAGGGGTGGCCTACTTAAGGCTGCCCTCCAGTAACCAGTAGGTGCTGGAATTGCTGCCACCCCAGGGGAGATGGAAGATTCTGGCTGTGTGGCCAGGGAGCAGGCAAGTCAGTTCACAGTCTTCCTGACTCAGTTTGCGTCCTGTGAAATGGAAAAACCATCCTTAATTCGTAGCGCTGCCTTGAGCATTAAACAGAGAGTGGTAGAAGCCACCCCCTCCCTCCCTGCCCTGCCGTGTCATAATTCTGATCCTGCCTTGGGGGATGAAAGTATCAGCTGCTGCTCAGCACTTCTGCCCCCAAACCCCCAACCCAACCCCTAGGATGATGGTTTTTTAAGATGTAGATCCCTTTCACTAAGTGAATGTACGAGGACCCCAATTTATTAAAGCGGAGCAGAGCTGGTTAAAGTTGGGTTTGGATGGGAGTGATGATGAGGGGGCAGATGCTGGGCTTCCCAGCCCCCAGCACTCCTCTGTCCCCCAAGACACTCTGAAGAGCCTTAGGAATCCCCAGACCTTGGAAGAGTTGTCCTAAAGGGGCCAACTGACCATCTTTTGGAGGGCCGGCTGGTACCCTGTTTGATGGCCCAGCCAGTTCCTCTGGAGCTTGCCTTAGGGCTCTCTCCCTCCCCTCATGTGATGCCAATTCTGGGCTGAATAAGCTGGTCTGGGAGGATGCATGGAAATGAGAGCATCGAGCCGGGCTTCACTTACACGTGGGGAGAGAAGAAGGGAAGCAGAGAGAGAACCTGCCTGCCCAGCAGCCATCCTGGCCGTGTGTGTGTGTGTGTGTGTGTGTGTGTGTGTGTGTGTGTGTGTGTGTTTGTGTTTAGTACCTTAACTAGTTTTTCCGTCCACCTTCCACCCCTCATTGTCAGTTTCCTCAGCAGGAGTTTGGGAGGGGCTGGCTGCCAGGACCAGCTCTAAACGTCAAGACCTGGAAAATCCCACCAGCCCCCTGGAACCCTACATCCCCACCCCATTGGCAAGGTCATGGGGACAGGCATGGGGGGAGAATGATGAAGTTACTCCTTCTATGTTCCACCTCTGAAGAATTACTCTGCTGCTGGCCTGGACCCTGGGCCTCCCAGATCCAGGCTCCTCCTTGGCTGTCCCACACACCTGCACCAGCACAGACCTTGTCATGGCCCTGCTGCTCAAGAACCTACAGGGGCCCTCACTGCCCAGCTGGGCTGATAGTAGGTTCTCAGCCTAGTACTTAAGTTCCTGTCACCAACAGGTCTCTTCAGTTTCATCCCTGGTTACTTCAAACCTGACCACTCCATGCCCCCTTCTAGAATCAACCTTCTCTGGGAAACCTTCTTTGATCAACAACAATTTTTCTTACCACCTAGTCTTGTGCTTAGGGAGAGAGCCCCCATTCATCATGAGTGGGAGTATCAGACCAGGCACATCAACTGCAGCCTCTGCACAGTGGGGTCTTGACTTCCGATTCAATCAGAGCTGGGTTTGAATTCTGTGTGCCCAGGTCTGCCCAGCTGTGTGACGCTGGGCCACTCACTTCATGCTCATGGACTTTAGTTTCTTAACCTCTAAAATGGGGATCGTAGTTCATTTTCTGTCTACATGAAACTCATAAGTCTCCTTGAAGATTAAGGGTATGAAAAGCACAACTTGAATCCTGCATGCCTAAGGTGATTTCCATGGCGCCTTATAGGTGGGTGTATTGGTCTGCTCGGGCTGCCATCCAGACAGAGTACCACAAACTGGGTGGCTGAAACAACTGAAATGTATTTTCTCACAGTTCTGGAGGCTAGAAGTCCAAGATCAAGATACTGTTAGAGTTGGCTTCTGGTGAGAGCTTTCTTCCTGGCCTGTAGGTGGCCACCTTCTCACTGGGTCCTCACATGGCCTTTCCTCTGTGCAAGCAGGTGGAGAGAAAGACAGAGCTTGTGTCTGCCTCTTCTTATAAGAACATCAATCCTATGGGATTATAGTTCCATCCTTAAGACCTCATTTAAATCTTCATTGTCTACTTAAAGGCCCTGTCTCCAAATACAGTCACATTGGGGGTTAGGGGAGTTACAACATATGAATTTTGTAGGGACACATTTCAGTCCATAACAATAGGTTAAAAAAAGTTTCAAGGTTGAGTAAGTTTGGAAACTTAAATGAGTTAAAACAAATTAAACAGGGTTCTTGACTGAAGGTCTTCTCACAGCCTTTCACTGTGAACTGGATGCTCTAAGGTGGGACTGTGTTTTCCAGACACATTTGACCTTGGAACTCATTTCTGGTTGATCTTGCCAAGCTAGGGTTTTCAGAAGCTCTATTTGGGATCCTCTGCCCTAATCAATTGCTGCATAGCTTTTTCTAACTCGAGTACCTATGGGGAAGGTCAGCATTACTGTTCCAGCCAGAGAACAAACCAGACAGCTTTTCTTGGTTATTCTGCATCTCTGGTGAGTAATCCCAGTTTGTGACATTGTTGACCTTGCCTGTTAGAGTGCTGAGTGAGGACCCCAAACCTACAAGGTTCTTTCTTTCTTCTTCTTTTATTATTATTTTTTTGGGGGGGGGGGGCTCACACTGGCAGCTGAACACGCACGTGGCTCCCAGATCATAGCATTTCAGCCTGGGTCCCTGGAGGGCAGCTCTTTGCCGTCATATGCCATCAGGACTTTGCAACATTTCAGTTGTAGCCTTGCCTGGAGGCTGAGTGATGGATAACCCTCAGTGGGATAGCCTTCATCTTCCCCCTTCACCTTGCATGCGTGATCCCCCAGCCCCTTAGCTGAAATGGGTGCTGTCTAGGAAGTTGTAGTTTGGAGCCTTTTACTCCCAGATCTGACGATCAGCAGCACGACATCATGCTGGGAGCTTGTTAGAAATGCAGGATCTCAGGTCCCATTGGTGACCTATTGAACCAGAATCTGCATTTAGCAAGCTCCCAAGTGATTTGTAGGCAGACCCATTAGGGTGTGAGAAGTGCTAGTCTGGAGCAGTGATTTTCAGCACCATAGGTGAGGACTATAGTGGTTCGTGAAGATGATGCCATGATTTGCAATCACCATTAAAAAAAATAAGAGTAGAATTGAAAATGTAGGATGCCCTGAAGAAGTATTTTTTTGGGGGAAACCTTGTGTGTTCTGGGTTGTGGCATAAATTGTGTGTCACTATCCAAAAAGTTTGAAGACACCAGTCTAGAGGCAATCATGGTAGTGAGACAGGCGACTGGCTGTGGTGACCTCTGCCTGGCCCCGCCCACCCCTCCCCACCTTGCTTTTCCCCAGCTGCCCTGGATGCCTAAGGGTTTCCTGCCACCGACCACACACACCTTGTCACCACACCCTGTCACCACACCCTGTGGCCTAGTGCCTGGGTTTTGGGGTGTGGTAGGGGAAAGCTGGAACCCAAAAGAGTGACTTTTAAAATAGGTTCTTCTCCAGATTTATTTTCCCCTGGCTCCTTCTCCCCCTTCCTTTTCTAGCTCCTTCTCCCCCTTCCTTTTCTAGCTCCTTCTCCCCCTTCCTTTTCTAGCTCCTTGCCCCGTCCTCCGTCTTCCTTTCCTGTTCTGAGCTGGAAGGCGAAGCCAAATCCAGCTCATCAGAGAATCTCCTCCTGCCACACTGTACATTTCTCCTTCCCAAGGCCCCTCACCCCATGCCGAGGAGTCAAAATAACCCGGCTGACCCTGCGCCTGCAGGGCCATTCCCACCTCTGGCAGTCGGCCACCAGCCCAACGTCTGCCAGAAAATTTATCTGATCTTTGAACTTAGCACTCCCCTGGAGATAAACCTGGGTGACTGCTAAAGGCATCAGCGCTGCTGCAGAGTCAGAGAGTGGGGGCATTTGAAGGTGAGCAGGGCGGAGAGAGGGCAGGAGGCCCCAGGGCAGAGAGGCTGGGAGGCAGAGGGACTGCCTGTAGCCCTTTTTTCCTCAGATCCTGGCCCAGGGCCAAAATGGAATGTCTGAAAAATCTACCAGGGCTCTTCCCTTTGGAAGTCCTTCATCATCATCATCATCACTTTTGTAGATGACATAGGGTGATCTCATATCCCCATTTGCATGGAATTTTGGGGTTCACACCTGTTGTCTGGGTATAATTATTAATAGGACCTTTTTTCACTGTTAAGAGTGTTCCAGTTTGGATTTTAAATTATCTTGTCAGTTATTCTTGTTTATATAAGAAAACTAAAGAAAAATTCACCAAAGGTCATAAAGCTGATAAGCAGTTCAGCTGGGACTTGATGCAAATTATGTGCTCCTCCCAAGATGCCTTATGCCCTTCCCAGGATGTCTCATGCCCTTCTCAGGATGTCTCATGCCCTTCCCAGGATGCCTCATGCCCTTCCCAGGATGCCTCAATTCCTGTTTCTCCCTCCACCTGGTGGGAAGGGTAGTGTGGATTGATGTGTGAACCTGTGTGCTGGGGTCCTAGACTCCTTACAGGCCTTGAGAGCCAGTTAGAGAGACCTCAGTTCACCCTCTAACAATCTTTCCTAGCTGCAGGGTGTAGTAGAACCAAGAAAAGTTCCTGAAGCCTCAAATTCCTCTTCATGGATGGACGGGGCTGAGATGGATGTTGAAGTACCACCCAGGGGTGCAAGATCTTTTCACAGGCTGCACTTTGGTTTTTCCCTTCAGGCTTGCTCAGAATCCCGGCTGTGGAAATGTGAACTTCCTGAAGGTGTTCTCTCTTCCTGTTCTCTGCGAGGGTGTGTGTGGAGGGTGGAGTGGGGCAGATGGAGCTGGGAGTTAGTGGTCAGGTAGGAAGCAGGGGCTAGTGGTTTGCATGCTGAGGGGCCTGGGGCCTGGGAGCAGGATTTTGGGATAGAAGGACAGCATTAGCTGCAGGTGGTATGTCCTGGCAGTAACAGCACATGAGCTTAGTCTTAGTGTTGGGGGAACAACTTTGAGGCACAAGTCCACCCCAGAGGCTCCTGGTGTCCTTGTTCCTCCAAGCTACCCATGGGCACTGAACTATTGACAGGTTCCTGGCTTTGTCAAGGCTACTGGCCACAGACTCAGAAGGCCCTGGGAACTTGTCCCACTGAACCCAAGCCCTGGAGCTTTTCCGGGAATCTGCCACATCTAGTCCAAGGATTGTGCAGGAAACACAGGTGAGCAGGGTACCTCTCCAAGGAGCACATTGCTGGTCGGGGGTGGAAGAGCAACATATTCTCAAAAACATACACATATACAAAAGCACACATGTAGACACACCTCATATGTAACACATTTGCAATACCCATATAATCCGTGCACACCCACATGCATACCAAACACACACACACTCACTTCTAGACACCTCTCACATGCTCATCCATATCCACGTATATGTACACGTGCACAAACGTGCACAATCACACACACATTCATACACACGTGTAGGTACAGCCACACGTATGCATACAAGTATGAACACACCCTGCATAGCAGGTACTCACATATGCAGTGTCCCCTGGTCAGCCATGCTGGGATGGGGAATGGCTCCCTGCTATGAGAGAGGGGAGGTCCAGAGCTCTCAGAATAGGGGCTGTGTGTATGGAGAAAATCCTGGTTCTCAGGGACTTGAGGCTCAGGAACGCTGGGGAAGGAAGAGTGAGTGGGGCTTGGAGCATAGGCACAGCAGATGGGGTGGGGTGGGGGGTGCCATGACCAAGGCACCCTCAACCAGGCTCCCACTCCATTGTCCACTCAGTGTCCCAAGGGGTGAACTTCTCCTTGTCCCTTCTGTCGCATACCCCCTCTCCTCCTGACTCAGATGGAGAATGAACAGAGTACCTACAAAAAGGAACCCAAATCAAATTGACACCAGACTTCTCCCCAGCAACGATGTATGCAAGAAGACGGTGAAATCTTATTTAAACAATTCCAGACTGGTTTCCACTGAATTTTGTTGGGGGAAGCAAGGGACAGCTCTGTGTCTACTTTTGGATAGGAAGGTTGGGAAGAGACACCCCCTCGTGACCCTTTTAGAGGACGCTTCACGTGAGGATCATATCGGTCAAAGCTGTTTGAAAACCTACACGGAACAGTCAGACGGGCCTCCTCAGGCAGGTGGACTGGATGTGGTAGGAACAGAGTAAGCAGAAAGGAGAAGAAAGCCTGCCTGGTGGGGAACTACAGGACAAGGTCCGGAGGCCAAGCGGGCTGGTGTACCTGGCAATTGCTTGGTCCTTTCTGGTATTCCAGAAGGTGCTTCTGAGCTGTCTTGCCTAGGAGCAGTCATTCAGGACCTGTTTGCTGCAGGGGGCTTTGAGTTTACACAGGACAGACCCTCCTCCTCCTGGCCCACATGGCTGTCACTCAAGTATAATCAGACTGCTACACCTGTGAGGCCGTGCTTTGGTTTGGTGTATTCCACTAACCCAATTCATAGGTCAGAAGTCAGTCTGTGGACATGGTCAGCATTGGTTTTGCAGCTGGGGTCAGGGTTAGTCTTAGGACAGGGTCAGTTTTGTGGCCGGTGTCAGAGGTTGGTCATGGCCAGGGCTGGAATCAGTCTGAGTCAGTGTCAGGGTCAGTCTGCGGTCAGTCTGAGGTTACACTGATGTGACCAGAATTAGGGCTGAGTGTGACTGGGAAGCAGTTTATCCTCAGTGTAATTGATGTGGATGAGACGTGCAGTGAGTCCTGTGACCTCCCAAAGCCCCAGCTGTTGAAAGGTTGCCTGGCCCCTCCTCCAATGGAGACATCTCAACATTAGTAGCGCCGAGTTCCAAAGTCCATGGTGAGGCCTGGGGTGGGAGCAGCAGATCTGTCAGTCCAAGTGCTCCGCAACTGGAAGGTCCCAGCTCTCCACTGACAGGACTCCTGCACATGGCTGCAGTCTGGGAGGTCTTATGGGGGCCATGGCAGATGGTGGCCCTGACTTTGGAGCTTGGCATCTGGAGGCCAGGCTTTGACGTGGAATGTGGCCCATGGCAAGGGCTCTTCAGATGTGACACAGCTGGTCATGGGCTTTTGGGGCCTCCAGCAAGTCTGAGTGACAAGCTTCATCTCATTCAGACCCATTCCTCGTCCCTTAAAACAACCAGCGAACCCACTCAATGCTGCTCCTTTGCCCAAGGAAAGGGGCAACCAAACGGATTCTTTGCCCTGAGCTTATGCCTCTTTCGATGTTTTGTCCTGGAAGCTGCCTATTCCAGAGGAGAAGCAAGGAAAGGAAGGGGCTGCGAAAGCTAGGAAAAGGCCAGGCGCCTCTGCTCTGTGTCAGCCCCGTGTCAAAACAAGCCTGCAGGAAATAGGGTGACCCAACTGGAGGCCTGGAATCCTGAGACCCTCAGGTGCATATGACCCCGCTGCCATCAACTGAGGACCCTGTCTGGCCTGGGCTCTGCAGGAAATTCAGAGTTGAACCAGATTCTCACCCTCAAGTCTTCACACAGAGGGCTAGAGAAATGGATTTACTGTATGTGGGCTGACAGCAAAGGCTAGAATTGCTCCCATACCCAGTGGTCTTCAACTCAATCTGCACAATAGAATTACCTAAGGAGCTTCTGAAAAATAGGGATGTCCACACTCTACTCCAGACCAGTTGAAATCCGAATCTATGTCAGTAAACACCTAGGGAGCAAGGACTTCCTTAAAGCATAATCAGAAATGATGGTGATGCTGACGCTGATTAACAGTAATAATAAGAGCTACTCTTTATTGAGCCCCTGCCATGTGCCCCCAGATCCTCACAACTGCGGTGGATTAAAAACATGGCCGCCAAATTCTCTGACACTGTTTCCAATGATAAGTGGGGGTCTATGTCCGCTGCCCTTGAATCTGGGCTCTGTGGCAGCCTGGCCAAAAGAATAAGGTGGAAATGATGCTGTGCCAGTTTCTGGGACCAGGTCTTAAGAAACTGGCAGCTTCCACTTCCTGTCTTTTGGGACGTTTGCTTTTGGAACCCAGCCACCATGCTGTGAGGAAGACAAGCAACCACATGGAGAGGTCACACGTTGGCGATCTGACCAACGGTTCCAGCTGAGGTCCCGACCGACAGCCCCCACCAGCCGCCAGACAGGTGAGTGAGCAGGACTTCAGGCGCTCTTACCCCAACAGTGAGTCACTCCGTGCCTCAAGCCACCCAACGTGATCCTGGAAGGAGCAGAGATAACTTGTCCCCACTGAGCACTGCTCAAATTGCAGATTTGTGAGCAAAATAAATGGCAGTTGATAGCTTAAGCCAGGGGTTGGCAAAGTTCTTCTGTAAAGGACAAGATAGTAAATATTTTAGGCTCTGTGGGTCATTAGGTCACTATTGCAATGATTCTACTCTCTTGTCCTGCAAAATCAGCCACAGGCAATACATAAATGAATGGGTGTGGTTGTGTTCCCATAAAACTTTATTATTTTTTTGATATTTTCCCAACTCTTTAAAAATATAAGAAACCATTCTCAGCCTTTAGGCTGTACAAAAACACAAAGTGGGCCATAGTTTGCTGACCCCTGTTTTAAGCCATTAGGATTGATGTGGTCTGTTATGCAGCAATAGATAACTGGAACAGCAACCCAACCCTGTAGATGGTTTAGTGAAATTGATGTGAAATTGAGGCACGGGCACTAAGAAACTCCTTTGAGTTCACAGCTACAGTCACTGTACTTAGCACATTGGTGCTTAGCTCATTTACAAGAGGGTGGGTGGGTTGGAATGGTGAGATTAGAATGAAAAAGATCAGAGGAATAAGAGCTGTTTGTTGCTTTCCAGCCACGTTCAGGGAAGAGAGGCTCAGGAAATGGGGGAGGGCTCTCTCTTGTGGAGTTGAGATATTTTACTAGGCTTCCCCTGAACACAGTAAAATTTCCCTCCAAACCATTCCACACCCCTTTTCTAGTTCCACATTCACAAAGTAGTCATCTGAGTAAGAATTTGTCATCTCAGGTAGTAGAATTGTTATTATTAACATTTATGGGGTGCTTAGTGTATTCCAGGCAACGTTCTAAGTTCTTTACGTGTATTAACTCACTATCTTCACCATGATCTGTTATTATCCCAAATTTGTAAATGAGGATACTGAAACTCAGAGAGCTTAAGTTAAAATGAAGGGCTAGGAATTGAACGCAGGTAACCTGGTTCCTGACCCCATGTACTTAACTATTCTGCTATTCTGTTCCCTACCCCCAACCCTGGGAAAGGGTGCCCTGGAGTGGAGGGTGCATTTTAAGCCTAAAGAAGGGACAGTCCCTGCTACAGAAGAATGAACTGGCATCTGGTTTGTACTCTAGCTTGTGTGAATTGAGTTAATGCAAGTCTGTGTCTGAGATTAACCAAGATCCTTCAGCCCTGAGCTCGGAATTGAAAGGCAAAGGCCTCCACCTGGAAAGGCAGAGGCCCCAAGGTCTTGCCTGGGGTGAGGAGGACACCTGGCAAGGAAGGTAGACAGTCAGCTGGCTGGCACCAGGGTCAGTGCCCCCACAGGTCATTTTACTTGACCTCTCAGTAGCATACAACTTTATTCACTAGCAGTTTGTCAATTTTATTAGTCCTTTCAAAGATTCAGATTTTGGCTTTGCTGAACCTCTCTATTATATGTTTGTTTTTGATTTCATTATTTTCTGTTCTTATTTTTGTATTTCCTTTTATTATACTTGGGTTTGTTCTGGTGTTCTTCTAACATTGAAATTGATGCCTAGCTCATTATTTTCCAACTTCTTTCCTTTTCTAATATATCAAGGAACAAGCAGTAAATTTTCTAATATATCAGGGCAGTAAATTTTCCTCTTTCTGCTTTGGTTGCATCACAATTTTTCATATATAATATTTTCATTATTGCATAGTCCAAAATAATTTCTAGTTTTCATATTATTTATTCTTTGACATTTAGGTTATATACAAATGTGTTTCTTAACTTCCAAACATAACAGGATTTTTCTGTTATCTCTTTTGTTACAAATTTCTCATTTAATTGCATTGGGACTAGACAGCATGTTCTTTATTCTTTTACATTTATTGAGATGTGCTTTGGAACCCAGTATATGGTCAATTTGTATAAATCTTCCAAGTGTGTTTGAAGAAAAATGTCTCTTCTGTAGTTGCTGGGAGCTGTTTTCTATATATGTCCATTAGGTATAGTTTGTTAATAGTGTTTTTCAAAATTTCTATACCCTTATTGATTTTTCCTTTCTGTTGTATCAAGTAACAGAATGTGTTAAAATCTCCCACTGTGATTGTGGATTTGTCAGTGTTTTGGAAGATCTGATAATTTTTACTTTATACACTTTTGAGGCTACGTTATTAGGTACACATAGTTTAAATTTATTATACCTTTCTGGTGAACTAAATCTTTTTCGATTGTGAATAAATAGCCTTATCTTAGTAATGACTTTTTCTTAAAGTCTCTCTTGTCTGTTACTGCAGCTTTTCTTTGGTAAGTATATCCATGACATATGTCCTTAGGTTTTTGACATCTTATGTAAACACACTTAATTGGATTAAAAATGCTGTATTTTAAATACTATAATAGTAAAAAACTGATTAAAATTATGATCCCAATTACATAAAATCTCACAACTTGAGATTCCTTGGACTCCCCCAGTGACACAAATTTGGTCAGTGATTCCAGCGAACGACCTGTATTTGTTTTGCAGACTCTCAGGGATGGGTTTCCTTGTTCTCTCTTTCTTTTCCCTACCTCCTCCTTTTCTTTCCTTTTCTTCTCCGCAGATCTCTTCTGCATCAAGCTAACTTTTCCATAATCCTGGGAGGCAGGATTATGTGTGTGTGTGTGTGTGTGTGTGTATGTGTATACACACACGTGTGCATGGATGCTGGGGGAAGAGAAAATGAGTGGCCATTTTACTTTCAATTCACCCTTGAGGGTGCAGTTCTTCATAATTCCAGCTTTATGTGGGAGTGGTCTGTCAGAACTTGGGAAAACCCTGGGCTTTCTATGCTCTCCTCCTCTTCATGAGAGGTGTGAAAAATCACAGCTTGGTTTTGAAGCTTTGTCTTACAGATTGGCAAATGCCTTCAGGGTTAGGGGGTTCCCTTAGCTTTCTGGGCAATCTCCTCCTTCTAGATTTAGCCTGGTAATTTCCATTTCCTTGTGAGCTCTTCTGTGCTCTTAAGATTATGTTTTTGAAAGTAATTCCCTATCACTTTCAGTTGTCCTCAGTAGGAGGATTGATCCAAATAACTTAGCCCATCAGTACCAGAAGTAGAAGTCAATTTGTTCCTCTTTGAAACTCTGCCTTCCTCTGGCTCACATGGTATCACTCTTTCCCAATTTTCCACCTGTCTCTGCTGCCCCTTTTCAATCTACTTTGGAGTCACCTTAGCCCAGACCTAAAATATCGGTGTTCCTTAGCAAAGAGCCCCTACATGTTGGTTTTATTTTCCCTCTACATGTCTCCCAATGACCTCATGTATTTCCTTGACTTTACTGCCTGAGATTCTCATGGCCCCCAAATCAACACCTCTAGCCCCAACTCCTCTCCTGTGCTCCACAACATATGTTCAGTTGCCTACTGGATATTCCTCTTGAATCTTTTGCAGACACCTCAAAATCATCATGTTCAAAGCTGAACTTGTCATTTCCTCCTACGCTGGCTCCTCAGTATTACCACCTCAACAAAGAACATCACCACCCACTAGTTCTTCACTGGATACTCAACAGTGTAACTACCTAAGATCCCTAGTATCAAATTATACTTACCAAGCATAGGAGTGAACGCCAATGTCATGGGTTGAATTGTGTCCACCTCCAAATTCATATGTTGAACTCTTAACCCCAGTACCTCAGAATGTGACCTTATTTGGAAGTGGGGTCTTTGCAGATGTAATTAATTAGGCTAAGATGAGGTCACTAGGGTGGGCCCTAACCCAATAGGACTGCTATCCTTAATAAAAAGGGGAAGTCAGGACAAAGACATGCACATAGGGAGATTGCCTCGTGAAGATGAAGGCAGAGATTGGGTTGATGCTTCTACAAGCCAAGGAAAGTGAAAAATTACCAACAACCCACCAGAATCTAGGGGAGAGTCATGAAACAGATTCTCTCTCAAGCCCTCAGAAGGAACTAGCCCTGCTGACACCTTGATCTCAGACTTCTAGCTTCCAGAGCTGTGAGACAATCAATTTATATTGCTTAAGCCACTCAGTTTGTGGTTTTTGTTACAGCATCCATAGAAAACTAACATAGCCACGTTTTTTTCTTTCCATAAAACAGTTAAAATAATCTTTCAAAAAAGCATAAATCAGATCATGTCCCTCCCCTGCTTAATTAAAAACCTTCCAGTGACTCCCCAGTTCACTTAGAATAAAATGGAAATGCCTCACTGTGGCCTACAAGATCTGGCAGCTGCCTAACCCTCCAAACTCACTTTCTCCAAGTTTCTCCTCACTTACTACACCCCAGTTATACTGGTATTTCTTCTGTTCCTCAAAAACTGCAAATTCTTCCCCACTCTGAGCCTTTGCATTTTGATTCTCTTCTCTGGAAATGGCTTCAATGAACATCCTGTCTAAGGCAGGACCTTTCCCCAAACCACTCTGTATTATTTATCCTGTTTTATTACCTTCATAGCATTTGCCACTACCTAAAATGATTTTGAATTTGTTTATGTGTTTATTTTACATCGTCCCTATGCATCTAGAATGTAAACCCCGAGAGCAGAGACCTCTTGTCTCGCTCACTACTGTATCCCCGGTGCTTAGCAAAGAACTTCATGTGTTAGATGTTCATTGTATAGCTGATAAGTGACTGTATGAATGAATGAATGAATGAGTGCATGTTTTACTTCTCTCTGTCTCTCTTTCCCACATCCAAGTGTTCACCGTATCTTATGATTTCTATTTCCTAAATACATCTCAGGACTGCCCAGCTCTCTCCACCCCCTCTTCCCATCTTCAGGCTAACACCATTGCTCCCCTGGGCATCTGCTAGTGCCTCCTAACTGGTATGCCGACATCCCATCTACCCCCCACCCCCACCCCATCCACTCTCCATACTGTGGCCAAAGGACACTTCTGACCTAGAAATAGATCAGGTTACCCCCCCCCCATTAAAACCCTTCAATGGCTCCCTATTGCCCTCAGGAAGATTCCCCTTAACATGGAGTCCAAGGCATGATCTGGCCCCCTCTCCCTCCTCCAGCGTCCTGCATCTCCTGTCTCTCTCCCCTCTCATTCTCAGCACCAGCCACACTGCCCCTCTTCCACATCCTCCTCTCACTCTGGGCCTTTTATACTCCGGATCCCTGTCTGGAATCCCTTGCCTCCTCTGCCTCCCTGGCCTCCAGAGGCCTTCCTGATCCCGGTCCCCACTGTCTCGGCTGGCCTCCGTCATCACTCCCAGCACAGCTGACTGCGAGTGGTTTCCGGAGTAGCTCCTGGGCCTCATTTACTCATAGCCACAGTAACTAGCAAACCACCTGGCTAGTTGGTGGGGGGCTCTTGGGCATCTTTGTGAAATGAAGGGTCAGTGCCCCACACTGGGACCGCAGAGTGGGTTGTCCCGGGCCTGCATGGGCAGCCCCTTCCCCACACTCTTGTAGCGCCCTTGATGGCTGCAGCCTGGGGAGGCTGAGGGGTTCCTCTTGGCATTCTCCCTGCTGAGCTGCACAGAATACTTGGCCCTGCACCCTCATCTTCTGAAGTGATGGGTGTGGCATTTCTTCCCACAAGACCACACTCGAGGAGGATTCCCCCAAGTTGGAAGGGCAAGCAAAGCGTGCTAAGTGTAGACCACACCCTTGACAGAGAAAATTGCTGAACTTGGTGGGATTTGGAGCACAAGCAGTGATATGAGGGGATCCACAGCACAGTAACAGGGACAGGGGTGTTCCTTTTGTTTCTTTGTGGGGCCCTGATGACTCAAGGCCAAGGAGGATCAGAAGGAAAGCAGTACAGTTTGGCCTTCTGCAGGCTTGGCGACCTTCGGAGCTTGGGGACATCTGGGCATGGAGGGGGTTTTCAGGGGACAGCGGCAGCAGGGACTAAGGCAAGCCTTCTTCAGGTGGCTTACAGCACTGGACCGGTGAGGAGGCTTATCCCCAACCCTGAGTGAGACGCTGCCTGAACCTCTCAGAATGTCAGTGATGCCTCGATGCAGGTAGGAGGGCCTCACATCTGGCGTTGTTGCCCGACTTACTGTCGTCTGTGAACCCTTGAAAGGTGGGCACACTGACTCCCTCAAATTTAGAGCTCAGAACCAAGTTCCTGCTTCAGCGGAGCAACTGAAGCGTGGTGGGAGGGAACTGTTAGGAGCAGAGAAACGTTTGCCAAGAATGTCACCCCTAGCAGCACCTTGGCCTCAACCTGGGGCCTACTGGTCCAAGATCTTGCTCTAGGGAGACACTGAGGGAAGGAGGAGCCATGGCTGCTTTTCTGAGGCCTCCACCTGAGTCAGGCTTCCTGCTTGCTTCCGAGCTCCCTCAGGGCTCTGGACTCCAGAACTTTCCATGTCTCTCACTTCCATTTCTGCCCTGGCCTGAGCCTTCTGGAAAAAGAGGCCTCAGCATCAGTGCTTCTGGAGTTGGAAGATGCATGGGGTCTTAACCAGCTGGTTTGGGGAATGAGAAACCCTCTGTTATCTGCCTCAGGGCATGGCCTCTCCTCCCCATCAGACTGGCACTTCCTGAAGATGTCATCAGGGCTATTGCTTTTGGTCCCCAGTTTGTTTGCAGATTTCTCTAGTGCCTTGAGCCCTACTGCCATCAAGGTCCCTCCAGCTCCTCCCCTCCAGGCCTCTGGCTCTCACTTCCTTTGGGAAAAGGAGATCCAAGCTGATTTGGGAAACACTCCCTGCAGAGGAGGCTGGCCCCATGTCCAGGTCGGCAAGGCTATATTTAACTGGCTATATTTGCAGTCCCACTCACTTGTCCCAAGCCGGGCCCCGCCTGCTACCCCTCTCCCCCCTCGGTAGCCTGTCCTGCACCATCCAGCCCCACGTCGCCCCTGCTCACACTGCTCCAGCTGTGCAATTGTGGTCTGGGCCACAGGCTATTTTTTGCTTGGTGCCAAAGATTATTCAGTTATCAGGAATGTGTGTTTAAGTGGCTGTCTCCGGAACAAGGATTATAAATAGGAACTTGGGGTCAAGGCCTGGGCCCCAGTGTCCTCCTCTGTGTCCCAGTTCTTGTCCCGGCTCCTGGATTTTTCTGGGGTGAACACCAGGAGGCCATGGCGAGGTTGTCTGGGGGAAAGGACCCCAGACTGGGAGGCCAGAGGTCCAGGACTATTTCCTGACAGGCAAGTTACCCAACCTCTCAGAGACTTACTTTCTCCATCCAGCAAACAGGGAGACTCAGACCCATTCGTTGAATGGCAAACACGTGGTGAATCTCTATCAGTCTATGGAGGAAAATCCAAGTTAGACAGATGGGTGTCTGGGAGGAGAAAGTATCAACAGGTTTTTGGGGGGGGGTGGACAGCAAGGTACTAAAAAGAAAAAAATAAGCAAGAAGCAGTCTTGGGAGTAAATATATAGGAGTAGAGGGGAGATAGACCCAGAATTTGCCTTTAGGAAACTCTCTAAGGGTGGAGGCTGGGCAGGCATGATTCTAGCACAAAGTGGCGTAAACAGAATGAAGTGGGCACAGGCACTCGAGATGAGGCTAATTTTTCTCTGACAGAGTGAGGGCTGGTTCCCAAGGTGCCAGTTCTCCCAGACAACAGGTCCAGGCTAGGGGCCCTGGCCTAGGAAGTTTAGCTGGTGAAGGTGGGAGAAGGCACCTGGCCAAGAGGGCTGGGCTACTTCCTGGTGACCAGTGGCCCCTCTTGTCCTATTGAGAGCCACTCTCTTTGACCTGGCCCTGGCAGCTCTGGCTCCCCTCCGCCCAAGCCAGTGGGGGTGAGGGGCAAAGACGGGGCTCCACCAAAATATGAGGTTGGGACCAGCCCCTGAGAGCTCCAGGAAGAAGTGGGTCAGCAAGGAAGGACAAAATGTCATCTCTTCACCCTAGCTATTCTATCTGTAAAATGGCAGAAATAATGCACAGCCTCCCTCCCTGGAGGTGTTAGTTATGAGAGTGATCTAAAAGGAGATTGTTAATAAATGGCAATGATATTCTGAGCAGAAGGGCATTGGTTGACCTGAGTGGTGCCAGCATCCTGATGTCACCAAACTAGGCCAAGGCCCACCAGTGCTGTGGATGCACTCCTCATACTTTGGGCCTCAGTCTTTCCTTCACATGTATTTCTTTCATCTGTCCTGACTTCTTATTGGTCTTTTCCATACTTTCCCCACTTTGGCATGATTATGGAGATCCCTTCTCCCCTCATTCCAAATCTCTGGACCCAACAGGCACCTAGATCTTTCTCCTCTTCAGGTGGGGCCAGAACCTGTCCCACATTCTGTCACCAGGATGGGACTGTATTGCCAGGCATGGCATTGCACCCGAGGCTTCAGCCCTTATTCCATCAAAGTACAGGGCAGTCTCTTCTTTCTTTTAATGTTGGTGCATTATATGTGCACTGTAATTAAATGGAATTGATTTTTATATCTTAGTAAGACTTTTCATTCAAATTTGCAAGTAAGAAAACAAAATCCTCTGACAGACTACACTTTGCTTTAAAAAAAGTAGCCGTAGATGAAGGAGTGAGGCACTCCCAAATGGAGGTGGGGATTGAGCAGGGCTCTGCCTCCCAGGCTGAGGATTCAGAGGGCTCTGCAGTGCAGAGAGTGGGCAAATGGCCAGGCTAGCCACCTGGCAGGATAGCGTTCTGGGGATGGCAAGCACATGGCGTGCCTTCATGACAGGCTCTTGTGGAGCCTCTGCTGGGTCATTGCCAAGGGTTCCCTTGCCTTTATCTCTGGGGGCTGTTCTAGCTTGTTTTGACTGTCCTGAGGGTCCTAGGGGCTGTCAGTCTGGTTCCACAGGTAACAACACGTGACACCAGAGGGGATTTTCCAGGAGGCCACTTAGTGTAGTATTGAGAGGAGAGAGGTCAATAGGGAGATAAAGAGGGAGTCAGAGAGGGCCTGCTTCGCTTATTCAAGCCCTGATCCTCACCCTTCACCTGACCCCAGACCATGGGTGCTCCTCAGCTGGCTCACGGGGCACTTCGGAGATGGGAACGTGGACTTGTACTAGGCAGCCACTAGGATTCAGTCACACACAGGACTGAATCAAAAGGGAGACTTAAATATTTTTCTCTGAGGGCTCAGCTGCCACGTTCTTTTCCTAAGACAAGACCAGAATGACTCTCAGCCCAAAGACTTCCTGAGCTCCTGGACGCAAAGCCCCCAGAGGGGAGAGTCCATCCCCTCACCTTTCCCAGGATGGATGATTGTCTACATTCCTTGGCTCATGGCTGTGGCATTCCAGTCTTTGCTTTCATTGTCATTCTGCCTTCTCTTATTTCATCCTCTCTGTCCCCTTCAGTCCAAGCTGGCAGTGTCTCTGCTGGCATAACATCCTCAAGACCCTCTCTTGGGTGACCCAGCCTGGGCCTTCCTCCCCTCCTGTCAGGCCCACAGCTTGAACCCTGCTGGCCTCAACTGCTTGTTTTGGATAACACGCTCGTACCTCGGCCTTCTGCCCTCCCGCACCAGGGGGCTGGCCTTGAGACTCCTCTTCTCAAGAGATGAGCTCCTCCTCAGAGCTAGTACCTGGGGCAGGGAAAAGTGATGTTGGCCAACACAGCCCCACCTGGGAGACGCTGGAAGGCAGGGTCAAGATTCTAGTCCTGGACCACACTGCCCATGGGCAACTCCACTCTTTGAAGGCAGAGGGAGGACCAGGACACTGGGCTATTACACTTCACAACAGCTCTGTAGGGTAGGCATTACCATTACTGGTTTATGGGTGAGGAACTTGAGGCCCGAGAGGAGCAGAGGGTGGCCTGAGGTCACACAGCTAGTAAAAGGCACAGCCTTCCCCCCGTAATTCCTCCCCCCATCACAGAGGTACAAGGTGCCCTGCTGAGATGTCACTGCCTCTAGTCTCAGTACCATCCTTAGACCTGGGAAAGATGGCCCCTGTGTCTTGGAGTGCATTCCTTAAAAGTTTTAGGTCCCCTTCTGTGGTTAGGACTGACAAGGGCTGGCAGTGCCATCTGAGTAGGGCACCCTGAACTTTAACTGGGACATGTGTGGCCTCCAGTCCCTCTTTCTCCTCCTTCAACTGCCCTCCAAACCTCTACCCTATGTGTGGGGTCGACCAGATGCCCCAACAAGCAATGTGACTCCTGCCTATGCAGTCATCCTGGAGCCTCAGAGCCATGCTTAGTTCCAGGCAGGCAGTCTGGCAAGTGGATTGCTCCCCTGGCTGGTGAATTATTTTTTATGTGGGATCACACGAGACTGGGCTTTCAGAATGGTGCTGACATGCTGATTTTGAATGACTCAAATTGTTTACATAGATAGGAGTCTGGCAAAAATATATTTTCCTGGGGTCCCACACAACCTAGGGACAGCTCTGCCATTCCACTGACATTAAGCCATCCTGTTGTATTGTTACTTATTGTATTAATTGATTTTCCCTTTGTTGCTTTGAAACCTCTTTAAAAAGACCCACACCGAGGGATATTTCCCAGATTCCCTTTATTACACCCTCCCCACCATGTTTCACAATCCTTAGATTTTAAAATTGGATCCAGATCTGACTTCCAGGCCCCAGTTCTTCAGCTCAAACAATCTCCCTTTGTCCTTGTCTCTGTGGACAATGCTCAGCCTCAACCGACCCTTAACCTTCTCACAAAAAAGCAGGAGGCCTGCTCACACCCTGGGATTCCAGGAGCCCAAACATGTAATAAGACCTGCCAAGGATCATATGGATGTCCAAGGAGGTATGGGATTGTCACAGCTTATACTTCCACCCTGAAATAGACACTCTGGGTTGTCAGTGCAGACCATGGCCAAAAGGACCCTACTGGGCAGACATCCTTTATGCTTGGCACCTGCTCCCTTCTCCTCTCTTTTTAGCCTGCTTCCCCACATCCTGACCCCCAGGCCTCCTTCTAATGCATGCTCTGGCTTGTGCTCCCCAGTTAAGTCGGGATGAAGGGTTGGAATGAAACAGCCATGGTCCAGGGAGCAATTGTCCCTTGGCAGATAGAGGTGAATGGACCATCCCTCACCCCAGGAGGTCAACGCTGTGAACCACATTTCCTTCCAAGCAACATCTGCCCATGGGCCCCTCTCTGAGCCTCTTTGTCTCTCTCTTCTCAGTGGGGCTGTCAAAAGCTGAGCCTCACAGGTTGTGACTAATCACTAGCAGATTTTTTTTCCATCCAAGAAGAAGAAAAAGCTGAAGGAGATGAAGAAAAACCCCAATAGTGAATAACTCAGAAGAGTTTCCAACATGTGGGTGTTTTTCTGGGACCAAAGATCAGGAAGATTCCAAATGTAAACAATCCCAAAATAGCTCAGCTCTCCCAACCCCAGGCATTCCCAGGACTGGATGTCCACACTCCCTCCCTCTCCCTCTGGGAACCCAAGGTCAGGGAGAGGTGGCAGTGCTTGGGCACTGTGAAGAATTGTTTGAGTGAGGCCTGCAGGCAAAGCATAGGATCTGTGAGGCTGGGATTGAATCTTCTTCATCAGATAACAGTCTTTTTGAGAGAGAGGCTTCTTCCTGCCTCATCAGATCAGATCTCCCTGAGATCAGGGACCATGACAATGGCTCTATTTGCTCAGAGTCATAACCCATTGTGCTTAAACCAAGCTCCTGAGATTTCTTGCCAGCATAGTGTAATGGAAAGAATATGGACTTTGAAGTCACACAGGGTTGGAATCTTGGCTCCAACACTTATTAACTGTGTGGCCTTGAGTATGTTATTTAGCATCTGGGAATCTCAGTTTCCTCCTTGTAAAACTGGGGCAATGATTCTTACCAGAGAAAATACTTTAACTCATGTGCCTAGTATGATGTCTATTACCTAGAAAGGGCTCAATGAATGTTTCCTTTCGACCTCATCCATTCCCATGTATGCAGCTTGAGCTGGAGAAACCAGTAGGTTCTTTCCCACCCCTCCCTTTTTCAAAATAAGAATGCTGTGTGTTCAAAGGTAGAAATTACTCCTTATTCATGTACTGAAAATCACCATTGCAACCCAAAAGGAAGAATATATTCAATATATAGTTTAAAAATACTTTCCAGAGTTGATAATACTTGAGGAGATGATGAAAATCTTGGTGAAAATCATGGAAGTGGTAACAATGGAGTTGATGGTACTCATGATGATGAGATAATGATGGTGGAAGGTGTGGTGGTGTTGTCAGAAGTGATGGTGGTGATGGACACACCAAAGAGTATAGATGGAGATGGTGGTTATGGTGATGGTGGGGGCAGTAGTGGAGATGGTAATGGAGGCTATGATGCAGTCAAGGTAAGGATAACAGTGATGGTGATGGTGATGGTGGTAATAAAGGCCATGATAGAGGTGATGATGTTTGTATTGTTTAGGATAATTTTGTTCCACTTGATTTGGAGTCATGGTGAGATATGATGATTTGTGATCAGGACTACTTTCAACCAGTTATCCACTCCAGGAGATAAAGGCCCAGAGGATGCAGGCAGAGCAAGGTGAAAGAATGTTTTATGATTAACTGTTACTTTCACCCTAAACTCTAATAGAGAACATTAGACTTCTTAATCATTGCTGATTGAACACACATGTTTATCTTGGCTACTTCCAGAAGCCTCACTAAAATGTCATCAATAGAATTTAAAAAAATTAATAAGCCCACAAGGAAAAAGAGAATGGGAGAAGAAACGGCAGCAGACAAGAGACGTCAAGAATTTGGAAATTAGAAAGTGGACGGATGAGTGGTACCTGACTTAGCAGATCACAGGAAACTGAAACCCAGGCCTGCAAGGTTGTGGGGGTAAATGGCAGGAGCAAATAGGTAGCAAAACATTTCTAGCCACAGAATCCCAGAAAAGCCTGGGAATTGGAAGTATCAGTTACTTCTGAAGGCAGGAATTCAGAATGAGGGTGAAAAAAATGGGAGGATTGGTTACAAGTTAAAAAAAAAAAAAAACAGTAAGAACCTCCCCACCTCAGACTTATTCTCTACCCTATGCAACCAGATAATCATTCCCTCCCATGCTGGCAGAATACAGAAGGTTTATGTTCTGAGATGTTGAACCTGAAATGTTCTGAACATTGAGGCATCAGGCAGAGCATGGGGAGAGGTGAGGAGCCAATCTGAAAAGAAACCTGTTTCCTGAATGGTGAGGCTCTCTGTTTTCTTCCTCATCAATCCCCAGGACACTGGAAGCCAGGTTAATATCACACAGGGAAGCTATTGGAGGATACTTTCCAGGGAAAACTGATTTTCTGAGGGAAAAAAGGCCTATAGTTTTTGATATTTGGTCTTCCAGTGAAACAGCAAGTCCCACTCAATTACCTTTCGGTGAAACCCACGTCAACAACTTTCTCTCTTCTTCCAACATATTTTTATCAGAATTTTAGTGCCTCACACATCAATATGAATGGACAGCTAAGAATTGCTTGATATTTCAGGAAGGCCTTCAACATGAAAGGCAGAGATCAAAACAAACTAAGAGAAAAAAGGAACATACAGGAAACAATGAAGACGAAAGCATGGAAATTATGATTAACATTTTAAGAATAATATTAAAAAGGTGATGCTTACTTTAAGTGAGAACTGGAGGTAGTTTTTTAAAAAGGAGCGAAAAAAGAAAATTCTTGGGAATATAAATATAATATCCATATTTTATTAAAACTCAAAATAAGGGTTGGAAGATAAAGTCAGGACGAATTCCCAAAAAAGGAGAACAAAAATACCAAAGAGATGGAAATTGACAGAAACGAGGATCAGTCTAGGAACATCATCTAAAAATATAAGTTCTAGAGAATAAATAAATAAAATAAAGGAAAGAGGTAAAAATTACTAAAGAAGCAATATAAGAAAACTTCCTAGAACTGCAGAACATGAGTTTATAGATTGAAAATTTTCTGTGAGTACATAGCAAACTGAATTTAAAAACAAAAACAACTCAACCCAAAGCACATTGCAGTGAAATCGCAAAACATTGAAAATAAAAACTGTATAAGTTTCCAGGTAGGGAAAAAAGATTATTTACAAATTATTGGGAGTCAGTATTGTATCAAAGATCTCAACAACTGCTATACGAAGTAGAAGGAAATGAACAATGCTTCCAAATTCTGAGGGAAATCATTTCCACACTAGATTACTATACCCAACCCAACTAGCAATTGAGTATGACAATAAAAATAATGATATTTTAGGGCATGAATGATCTTTAAAAATTACCTCCCAAGCACTATTTTCCAGGAGGATATTGAGGAATGTCATCCACCTTAATTAAGAAGCAAACCAAGGAAGGGGAAGGAGACAAAGGATCTAGCAATCAGGATAGAGACAAAGAGAAGTCTGAGAATGATGGTGAAATAGAGTCAGGATGACAGTTGTACAAAACATGCAGAAGACAGCCCGTCCATATTGGCCATGAGGATGGAGGACTCCAGGTGGGAAGTCTCCAAGAAGAAAGTAAAACTGACAGTTATGTACATTCAAAGGAAAATTTCAATTCCATTGGAAACGTCAGGGATGAATTAGTAAATGACATGTAGAAAATTAAGCAAGTAGAAAAACAAGGTAATTATTAATTTCAAGAGAAGCAAAAAGTTGTACAAGGAGAAGTGGCTCAACTGTGAATGATAGTAATTTAGTAATAGTAATGCAAAGCCTGGATATTTTTGTGATCAATAACAATATTGCTGTGCAAATGTGTGTGTATGCGTGTGTGTGTGTGTGTGTGTGTGTGTGTGTGTGTGTGTGTGTGGTGTTGTAAGAGAGTTGATTCCTCATTTTCCATTGTAGAAGATCAGTAGATAAAACTTAAAGCTGAAAAAGGCAAGAAATATCAGTATTACCATGTCATTTATAAACATGGAAATAAACACTAGAAGAAAGAGTTAAAACAATTTAAAGTGCTTGCCTCAGGAAAGGAGGACTCAGAAGTGAGCAGGATTGGAGCAGTAGTCTTATGGTTTTCATTATAAACCTTGTAGAACATTTTACTTTCAAAAATATGTACATGTATGACTCTGATAAAAAAAATAAAGATTTAAATAGAATATAAAAATGAAAACTCTAGTGAGCCATGCTAGATTATGTGGAGAACTTCTTGACCAACTAAGTCAGTCCAAATGGCTTGGAACCAAAATCAGCTGAAAGACCTGCTCCATCTACCGCCTCTAGGTCCAAACCCAAGTCTTGGATGTGTCCACACTCACCAGAAAGCCACAAAAGGGAGCTCAAGAAACACAGAAATATCTTGCATTTGCTCCATTGCTCAGGCCTTTCCAGGACCATGTGGTTGCCACATGGGAGAGAAAGAGAGGAGTGGGAAGAAAAGGTTCAAGCCAAAAAAAGGAGAGATGATTGGGCTTTCTCCCTGGGGGAACAGGCTGTAGCCCTCATACTGCACCCATGTGGGCTAGACATTCAATCAGGCCTACTACCTCCTAAACTAGCACAGTGCATCATAAGGTATTCTTAGACCTGAGTAACACTGTGACACTCCTTCTTGAGGATAGAGCAAACAGGAAGAGGAGAGCTGTGAATGACCCCTAGAATCTACCCGTGAGGATGGCAGTGAAGCTGGTGGCAATAGTGTGATGATGGAGCTGATAGAGGTAGAGAAATTGACAGTGACAGTGGGAATTTTGTAATGAGCATAATAGAGGAAGTGACAGGAGAAGTGATAGAGGCAGTGATGATGTTAGTGACAGTGCAAGTGATGATCTTGCAAGTAATGGTGAAAATTATTACAGTGGAATGATGAAAGTTATTGCATTAGTGATGACAGAGGTGATAAGATGGAGATGTTAGAGGAAGGGATATTAGCCGTGATAGTGGAAGTGATATGGTGGTGATAGTGGTGGAGGTGAGAGAGATGGTAATAGTGGGGTTCATGGCAGTGATGGGAGTGATACAAAGAGAGGTGACAGTAATGTGGTTGACATTGACAATTATGACAATGAAGGTGGAAGTGATAGTGACAATGGTGAGATGTCAAGATGTCGGATTTCATAACGGTGAGGATGGTGGTATTGGTAATGGAGGCAGTGATGCTGGACGTAGCAATGACAGACACAATATGATCAGTATGCGACTATTACTCAAGATCATAAGACAGCCACATATGTAGGGCATCTAAAGACAATAGTCTGGATAGGCTGGGTTATGCTGTAATAACGAATAGCCCCCATACCTTAGGGAGTTCACACAACAAGAGTTTAATTCTAACACTATGAAGGTGGTTCTGCTCTCATAGTCACCCATGGACTATGCTGATGAAGGATCCAATTCTGTGTGCTTTTAGGATCACCGTGGCAGTAAGAAGAGAATGTGGTGAATCATACATTATTTCTGTATTGGTCAGCTTGGGCTAGGTTAAGGGGTGGTAATGAAAGACTCCAACATTTCTACAGCTTTCGGCAAGCATCTGTAACTTTGCCAGTCTTGCGGCAGAGGGAAAAGAGAATATGGTGAAGCACGTTTTGGGTTTTCAAGCTTCTGCTCAGAAGTGACACCTATCATGTCTGCCTACATTTTATTGACCAAAGGAAGACTAATTTCCAAAGAGGCAGGGAAGTGCAATCTTCTGAGGGGGCTGGAAAGAGGAGAACTGGAATACTGGTGAATTCTTTAATGACTGATAGCTGCTGTTTGCTCAGAATGCAAGAGGTAGTAAGGGCAATGGAAGCATCATGGGAGGCTGATATGGTCATGGAGGAAGGACTTGGTCAATGTGGAGGGGCTCCGGGATGAGGAGAAAGCAATTTAAAGGGAGGAAACACCAGGAGCTAGAGGCAGGACACAGCATGGCAAAGTCCTCAAACCTGCTTGCCATTGCTCCTCGGTTCCCACGGTATTTCTGGCTTCCCAGAAATTCAACAGAATCTGGGAAAGTTGTTTGGAGCACAAGATTCATAGAGAGAAGCAGCAGAATATAAGGACGGAGAGGCCGGCTAGAGCCAGAGCAGGGAGGACTTTGAATGCCTTGCTGAGGTATTTTGCAACCTAAACCACAGCCAGATAAGCTTGGATGCTTACTGGGATGCTGCACGCTCTATCCTCCTCTTGTACATTGACTCTCTTCACACCAGGAGACCCACTGCCGTCCTTAACACGTGGCTTCTGATTGCCCTGGGTAATCACAGCAGGACAGGAAAGAACAAAGAACGTTTTTACGGACCAGGCCAGGAAGTGCTGCACATCACTTCTGCTCAAGTATCATTGGACATAACTTAGCCACGTGACTGCACCTAACTGCAAGGGAGGCTGGGAGGTGTAGTCCTGATGTTTGCCCAAATCAGGAGAGACAAAGTTTTGGAAAGGAAGGGAGCTAATGTTCTCTTCATGACAGCTCTCCTTAAATCTTTAAAGGACTTGAGTGTGAATAAAGGTCAAAAAATTTTCTCAGTATTGCTTGAGAAGGGAGGAAGAGATAGGTAGGGAGATGTTGGCTCAATGAATGGAAGGACTTTCTTGACCATTTTCACATAAATGTGGACTGTCAGGGTTGGGAAGATTGGGAGAACTCTGTTTGGAAACCTCTAATGATGGAGCACTTTCCATGTGTGAGGCAGCCTGTTCCATTTCCAGAGTTCTGATGGCTAGAAGTATTGACTACTGAACTCACACAGACTTGTGGACAGGAGCAAATGAGCAAAGGTAAGTATTTTTACCCTTATGTCAATCCCTACCTCCACACCTTTCTTCAACAGCTTTGTTGGTCTTTAGTTTATTTGATGGGTACCTCTCCCCACCAGGGCCACACATGTGACAGCTTTTACTTATACCGTGGGGGTCACGTTTTAGAGGTTGGACCCCTGCAAGCACAGCCCAGGTGATAGCTTAAAGAGTGATCTCTAGCCCTTACTCTTCTGGAAAGTCCATCTGTCCCCTCTGCTGCTCATTCTCATTGGCGACCATGTTGCCCAGCTCCAGCACTCTCCCAATTCCCAGGTACCCTTTCCTGCACCCTTGGGTTCTCTCCAGAACTGTCAAGTTTTTGTTTACCTATGCTGACGACTTCCCTTTGCCTCCCAACCTCTCTTCCCTGAGGCCAGCTTTGCAAACCACATGGTTCTTCAAGGGACTTTGCTTTACACTGAAGCATCTGCTTAGAAGAGGCAGATATTATTTCACTATATCACTCCCTTAGGAGGCAAAATCACTGCAGTTAGTCAGGGTGTCAGATGATTTAGGGTTTTTTCCCCTTGCTGTTCGTCCATTCATTCAATCATTCAGTACCTTATTCATTGAGTACCTACTATATGTCCAACACATGACAGGTAAAGTCCTAGCACAGATCAAGGACTCAATAACTGACAGCTCATTTCCTTTCTTCCCTTGGAAAATTCTCCCTGCAGGTGAAATGACACTTCTCACCACAAGACCTCCAATTCTGGATGCCAGGGAGAGCTGTCCATCTGTGGGATTGGCTGCCCCTGAACGTAGAGCCTCTTGTCCCTCAGGTTCCCACAGTAGAGACAATGACCTGGAGAGGGGTCAGGCCTGAGTGTTCAACCTCCAAGGCCACTCTGGCCTGTTACATCTGTGATTGACAATGGCAGTGACCCTGGCAGTCTGATGTTCCCTGTACAGACAGGAAATCTGGGCTTCACTGTTGATAATCTATCAGGGGTTCTGGGTAGTCCTCTAGGGAGGTCTGATTTAGTCTCCCAGGTGCCAGAGCTGTCCCTGTCTCTTCGGTAGTCTCATTGACTGTCTCACTAACTGCAGTCTGTCTGATCTTGTCCTAATTTTGTGAGATGCAATGGGCCAGCTTCCTCCTATAGCCTCCTCCTGGGAAGCATGACCTTGTTTAGACTAGAATGTCCTAAGCAGGACTGTTCTCCTTCAGGGACCTGGCTCCCAGACACCCAGTGGTCAGGAGACCAGGGTGGCCCCACTCCCCAAGCAGGGAACCTTCTGGACAGCCATTTTCCCAGCCATCAGTTCGGGTCTGCAGGTCTGCACCCCTCCCAAGAGCACCATTCACAGCACAGGCTTACAGGCTTCAGGGTGAATGGTGCCCGGGGGTTTGGGCAGTGTGGTAAGCATAAGAAAAGTACACTTTACCTGCATCAGTAATGTGCTCCCCTTGAGTGCAAAGAGCTGTGAGGTTTCAAAGCCCACTCTGTGCTTTCAAATGAGCCTCAAAACACTCTGAGGTCAGGGGGGAAACCGAGGCCCTGAGACAGAAAGCGACTTCGCCAGGGTCAAAGGGCTGTGAAGTGGTGGAGTGGGAGCTGGGGCCGTATGCTCTGACTCTTGGCACAGTGCTCTGTCTGCAGCGTCATGTGGCGGCTCCTTGCCTCCTCCCATGATGCCCCCAGCTCCACCAGGCTCCTGCCACCCTGACTACCTCTTCTGCTATGTTTCATATTCCTTTTGGGTCCAGGACCCTTGTTTCCAAAGCAGATATGTGATAAGTAGTCTGGGCTGATGGGAGAAGACAGAGGTGCTGTCGCTCCTCCAGGTAACACAGGTGTGTTTTCTTAGGGGACTGGTCATTAGGGCTCCTTTGGTGCCTTAATGGGAAGTGAGGAGGGAAGGTGACCCCTTTTGATCTGGTCTAGGATAGAGCCAGGGAAGCAGGAGCAGCATTGGAGTGGAGGGGAACACCGCTGGGCCCTACATCCCACCTCGGGTCTGTATCCCAGTCGCCTTCGTGTCCTCTCCTCCTGTCTGTCAGATGCGCCTGACATCCAGAAATCTGAGATGCCTGGAAAAGAGGGGAAGAGGCACAAGCAGCTATGAGCTCATCCTTGCCGGACGGCGCCGGGCGCCCCTGCGGGACCCTTTTTCCATGGCGGGGTCCAGGCTCCTGGGGTGGTGATGACTTCAGGGCTGGAGATTCCCCACTGGCTGCCCCGGGGGGATGGACGCTGGCTTGTGGTGCATTCCAGCCATGCTCTCCTCAGGCCTGGAGACGTGAGAACCAGAGCCTGAGACCCTCTGTCTCCCGGCTACTCTCCAGGGGAGCCTCAGGCCCAGCGTGTCCCCAGCCGTCTACTCGTCACCTCCTCCTGACCCAGGCCTTTCCAGTCCCCACTCTTCCTGTTCCAGGGATGGAAAGTCCAGGACCAAGAGATGGGTCTCTCCTTCTTCTTTCTCTTGGCCTAGCTTCCCTTCTGCCTTCCTCCCTCCTCCATCGGGCACCCGATCTGCCCTGAGCCCTTGACCCTGCTTGCCCAGCGGACATCAGCCCAGATGGAACCAGAGACTGTACACTGACTGATGGCTCCATGGAATCTGTGACCTGAGATAGGCATTTGTGGGCAGACCTCGGATCTGCCCTTTGTGCTGACGGTGGGAACTTGGCTTACCCTTCTCCTTCCCAAACCTGCCACGAAACACTCCAGTCCCACCCTTGTGCAGGCCTCCCTGCTGTCTAGCTGCAGGTGGCCATTCATTCCCCCACCTCACATTGCCTTGGCAGTTCTTTACTTTCTCCTGGTCTCCTTCATGATCTTGGGGTGTTTTGTGGACCCTGTGGCAGGGTGTATCCACCAACCACACCTCATGCATCAATCCTGGTCTGGCTAACCCAGCCACCATGCTCTAGCCCAGGACTGACTTTTCCTCAAGAGCATTCCCACAACCAAGGGGCTTCCCTGGACCCCTTCCCTTGCTACCCACCCCATCTACTAGCTCTGCACACCTCTTCCCATTGTCTCCACACCGCTGGTAGCCTTGGTTCTCACCCTCAGCCTGCCTTCTTGAACTTGTCTACACCTGCTTCTCCACTCAACTTGGCATTCACAGCTCAGCCTAATCCACTTGGACTCAGGTCCCTCTATCCCACTGTGTCTGTGTTCACTGTGGTCACCAGTGGCCTCATGGCCAAGTCCTTCTCTGACCTCTCTCCTTTGACCTCCGTGGTGTCTGATTACACTGACCACCCTCCTCCTTGACCACCCTCTGAGCCAGAGGATCCCCAAATACAGTGGCTTAGGCAACATGGAAATTTACTTCTCTCTCAAGGAAAAGGCTGGGTGCATGGCGGGTGTGGCAGTGTGATGGTTTCAGGACCCGGTTCCTGTTTGTTATGCCATCTTCCATGTTCCACTTCCATTTCTTGGTCCTGGATGGCTGCTCCAGATGCGTGGGGAGTGCAATGTCACTTCAGCTCATGATCCACTGGCCAGAACATAGCACATGGCCATACCAGGCTGGGGACGGCGATCTCTAGCCAGGCAGAAATTCCCTTGCATATAAGGAAGGGAGAACAGATATTGGGGGACAACTATCTCTGATAGGTCCTCGTTAATATTTTTCATGGGCAGTGTTCCTCTCTCTGCCCCTTTAAATGTTGGTGCTACCTTTTCAGGCCCACTTTCTTCTCTCTCTATGTTTTCCATAGAGACCTAAAGCACCCCATGGATTCAAACCCCGCCTTCCCGATGTAAGATGTCCCACGTCTATGTCTTTCATGCAGAAGTACCTCCTGACTCTACACCTCACAATGGCGTAATTCCTTTAGGAGGTCCCACTAACACCTCAAAATCAAACCTAACTCATGGTTTTCTTCCCAAACTTCCTTTTCCTCACAGGGCCCTTGCTCCCTGTGTGGCCCCCCACTCCTCCCCAGGCTCTTTCCATCGGTCCCCATGTAATCCATCCCTTGAGCTCCCTCAAAGCCATCCCTTCCACTCCATCCCCCTGCCTCAGTCCAGGTCTCATCACTTCTCTCGGGGCCTCACAGCTGCCTGCTAGCTTGCCTCCCATTTGGACTTGCCTCTCCAGGTCTATGGTACAGCCAGATTCTTTCTTACATGTGCATCCCCTGCTTACACATCTTCTGTGGCTCCCCACTGACCATGGTGCACACCCAGCTACCTGCTGCTTCCCCTTCTAGCCCAGGCCCCTCTTCTTCTTATTCCTGCTTTGCTATTCCGAATGACTCTGTGACCTCTGAACACTGCACATCCTGTTCCTCAGCCTGGGTTTACCACCTGTCTCACTCTCTCCATCTCCCCAACCATGTGGCAGACACCTGCTCAGTCCCCAGGACTTGGCCCAAGTGTTGACCCCTCTGGGAAGCTTTTTCTCGCCCCCTTCCATGCCTTTTGGGGGCACTAGGTCGTAACTCCAGCCCTGGCCTCTATGGCACAGCCTCTGTCTGTTCCAGGGCCGGCACTCTAATCATCCATTCCTGCGTCTCTTTCTCACCTGCCCAGGAGCTCTCTGAGAGCAGGACCATGCACTTTCCTTCTCTCTGTCCTCAGCACCCGGCATGAGGCCTGGAAAAGAGCAAGCATCCAGGAAGTGTTTGTCGCGTCAGTGAATGATCATGTCACCCTGGCTAAAAAAACACCAGTGGCTCTTCAATGACTATATAATAAAGTCAAAGCACCTTCAGGTTTTTCAGGCCCAACCCCCACCCCATCACCCAGACATGCCATCTCTTGTCATATCCTCATCCTCTCAGGCCCCCATATCTTTCGCCATTTGCTCCTCTCAGCTTGGAATGACCTTCCCCTCTTCTTCACTCGCCTTGGTGCCACCTTCTTCAATCTACCCAACTCAGTCACATATTATTTGCTTTGCCCTCCTGCTGCTCATGCTGCTATTACGGTTCTTTACTGTGACTGTCAACAGACTGCAGTGTCTAGCTGTGGGGTTCATATCCACCCCCCTCATTCCACCTGGAGCTCTCTCCCTGCCCTGCTGTCCCTGCCACCCACAAGGCTGAAGAGAGGGGACTGGCCTGGTCTTTGGCAACCCTGCCTTTATGGTCACCGTTGGGACTTTCCCAAGCTGGGTCAACCATAGCTCCTTACACTTCTGGTTCTGGTTCATTGGTTCAGGACCAACCACCTCACTCAATTTCATATCACTAATGTGTTTTTTTAAAACAGAAACTGAGGAGAATGAGGTAGAAGTGGTACAATGGAAAACTTGGAAGATGTTGGACACCATTTTTCTTTGTGTGAAGGAAGCCATTGTGCAGTAATAGAAGGAAACTAACACCCAGACAGCCATGGATGAGAGATGGAGACGGAAATGGACATGGAGATGGAGATGAGAGATGGACATGGAGAGGGAGATGAGAGATAGAGATGAGAGATAGAGATCTCCATGAGATGGAGATGGAGATGGGAGATGGAGATGGAGATGGGGGATGGAGATGGAGATGGGAGATGGAGATGGAGATGGATATGGAGATGAGAGATGGAGATGGAGATGGGAGATGGATATGGAGATGGAGATGAGAGATGGAGATGGAGATGGAGATGGGAGATGGAGATGGAGGTGGGAGATATAGGCAGATAGACACAGAGAGAGAGAGAAACCTGGGGGTGCCTGAAGGTTTCCTGAAGCCCAGTTGCATCCTTGCTCTTGCCATGACTTGGCTGAATTCTCTGAGGAAATATTCATCTTTTTTTTCCTAAATTGGTTCAGGTTGCAACCAAATGTTCTGACCCGTACATCTACCTGTCTGGTTCTGCTTACTACTGGAGCTCTCTGAGTGCAAATCTGACCCCTCCACATCTGTCTCCCAGTCTCTAGAGGGTACAGCCCCCACTGGGTGCCCCCATGATGGCAAAGCCCCCACCCGTGCCCACAGCCCTAGACCAGGACTGGTCCACCTTTGCTAATTCAATGACTAAATGCTCCCATACAGGGTGATTGGGCTGCTGCCTGCCTATGGTTTCTTCCCATTTTAGGCTGTGTAAACCCATCAACAATCAGCAAATTAATAGTCTGTGAGCCAAGGTCGCTCGTGGTTTGTTTACTGCAGCTGCTGTTGCCCTGGGCTGAGGAGTTCTTTCCACAGGTGTTTCTTCAGCCTGGGCTTGATTTATTCCTTTTTCCTTTCCTCCCTCACCCAGGCTAATTACTGCTTTTGTTTATAACCGAGTTAAGTAAACTGACCTCCATCTTGCCCAGCAGAAGTCTCCATGCCTACACGGTCCACTAATGCCGCTGTGGTGTGGCTGGATACCAGCCAGGCTGCAGGACACCAGACATCTGGATACTGAGGAGGCTTCAAGGGTCACTGCCGGAGGGCAAGTGTCGGGGCTCAGGGAAAGGGACGCTAGCAGCAGACTTTCATTACCAGTGACCCGAGACTTTGCCTGGCACTCACACCAAACCGTTCCTGAAACAAAGTGGAGAGGTTGGCCTGGGTATACATTCTGAGCCATGGGCCAAGCCTGGGAGGAGAGTAACATGTGTCCCTGGGAAGAGACCGTGGAGCAGATCTGTAGAAAGGGATGGCCAGATGGCTGTGGATGAACAGCGGGGGCTTTTATGGGGGTGAAGGAGGCACTGTTCTCTGCTTTTCTGGGAGCTACTGGGATGGGCAGTCACTGGGGCCCTTTCTGGTGGAGCTGCCTGCACTGGAATTGAAGCTGCAAGGACTGGGTCCAACAGTCTCCAAGGCCAACCAAGGGCCCAGAAATGGTGTACAAAGACCAGCCCCAGGCCCATCAGCAGGGTGTCCTCAGCAGGGAGGAAGAGGCACACTCTTTTTCACTCTGGCTCCCATGTGGCTTAGCACGTGGGGAGCTGTCTGCGTGGAGGCTCCCAGCCAGAGTTTGGCTGCCCCCCAGCCCCTTGCCCTAAGCCCTGATGTCACCGGTCTAGACATCTGGCTGTTGGGTCTGATTGGGCTCATGTTTGGAGGGAGCTGTGGGCCAGGAAGCCTAACTCCGTGCACCCCATGCCACCCAGTCAAGACCACTCACAGACACGAACCGCACTGTGTGACATCCTCATACATTCAATGTACATAATAATAGCACCGGCCTGGCAAGGTTGTCCTGAGAATTAACAAAGATCGTGAGCTGAACGTATTCAGGGTGCAGGACCTGGCAGACTGTATATACCCAAATAGTGATAGCTACTACTTATTAGTATTATATAACAAACTGTTCGTCTTATTCTCTGTGACACCAACGTGTTGTGTGACCTTGGGCAAGCCAAGGGTCTCTGAGCCTCAGTTTCCTCATCTGTAAATTAAGAGAATTTCCACCAATTTTCCTTTTATAAGCCAAAGTTTCATTATTTGTAAGATGAGGATGATATTATTTTAAAAATTATCTTAATGGGGGCTGGGAGGAAAGAAGAGGCTCAAATGACATATGGTCAAAGTGATAAAGCTTTGAAAAGTTAAAGAGCTGTTCTAACTCGAGGGATAATAACAATAATAAGCAATAATGATAAATGCTAATTAATGTTAGTAGTTTCCTCATATGCTTTTACCCACTTGTCAAGGATTGGAGGGGAGAATTTCCAGTGTCTGTGTTGAGGAGGAAGTCTGGCAAGTGGTCCTGAGCAGAATGGAAATTCTGCAGGGATGTGGCTGAACTGGAGACTTTCAGCCCACTCTTGGGATGTTTCCAAATTATTAAGTGTGTGGTTTGGACAAGCTCCCCACGTCGTGCTGATGCTCTTGACTCCCACCCCATTGCCCTTCTTGGGTATTCCTCACTTTAGCTCAAGGCTTTGAGGCTTGTTGTAAAGTCAGTGCCCCAGGGATCCCATTCACAGCTATTCTCAGATACTCACGCCTGTGTGTGATTGAGATTTCTGCAAGGGAAGAGTCTGGACTAAGAAGCAGTAGACTTGGAGTTTGATCATGTGGGGAGAGCCCTGCAAAAGGGAAGACTACAGGCAAATACCGCCTTTGCCAACAGTCCTTACGTGTCTCCCTTTTGTATTGGCTGAGATCGTTTTAGTTGCTGTGTTCTCAATTGCTGTGTTCTCAGGGTCTAGATTAGGGTATCTTGGCCTCTTTAATCCCATGTTTCCCTTCTCTCCACTGATCTGCCCCTCTCTCAGAAGGTGTCATTGCTATCTTTTGCATATCTCCAGGAGTCAAGCTGAGTGTGGTAAGCTTTACTTTCTGTGCTTTACTTTACTGTGAGGACAATACATGTTTCATTTTTTTGAACATAGTGTATTATAAGGTTAATTAAGTATCTTTGGGTGGGATCCCCTAGAAGCAGTCCTGAGACAAGGATCTGAGTGCAAATAGGGAAGTGATCCCAGAAACTACTGGGAGTGGAGAAATGAGAAAGGGAAGGGAAGAAGCCGAGAGTGTGCCCTCGAGTAGCTCTCAGTATGGGCAACTGGGGCTCAGTTTCAATGGGAACTTGGGAGACAGAGTCATCCCAGGTAAGGGGAAGGAAGCTGGGGTACCAATCCACCACTTCTCCATCTTCCTCTGGCTGAGGACTGCTTCCAGGAGCACTAAGCCTCCAGCACCTCAGGCTTGTCCTGTGTATAGGCAGTGCATCTGTAGCAGACAGTCTTCGGTCTGTCAGGCGACTGCTGAGGATGATGGCAGGGCACCAAAAGAGACTGCTACAGTGTGCTTTTACAAATGGGGTACATCCCTTACTCTTTCCCTCAACCTCACCAAGACTCTGACGTGCAATTCAGAGTTGAAGATCACAGGGTTTTTGGACAATGCCAGAGATGGTTACTATAAGATGAATAAAAAAATGGATTGAGTCTCTTATTAGGAGATAATGCTCCATGGGTCTCTCATGCACTCCTTGCCAGGACAGACCCGGGCTTGCTTTGTTCTTGATGACTTTTTCAAGGTTGTTTGCATGGTTAACAGTCTAGGAAGACAGAGAAGGTGTCTCCCTCTGGAGCAGAGGGCAGCTTTGTTGGCTGCTCAGTACAACAAGGAGAATGTCTTCCTCTGGGTCAAGTTTAGGCATGCTTACTGCCTATTATAAAAGAGTCAGGCTTCCTAAACTTGGGGATCCACTCCTGTAATGCAACCTATGGTGTGTACAGGCATCACCTGACCCTCTTTGCCTCACCCGGTGGGAATGAGGATTCTCAAAACTGGCTCAAATGCTGATGATCTGGATACTGCTATCACAGTGAGTAAGAAACTGTCCTTTGTCTCTGACCCAGGAGTCTTGTGTCTTTTGCCAACATCCATGAAGCAGTGTCAGGCAAACTTGCTAGCTTGCAAATAGGGTAAAAATCTTAGCTCCTTCTATAATTCTTGGACCTCTCCCCCCTGTCCCTCAAATCAAGTGCCTGGTCATCATGTAAGTGATGAAAAGAGACATAAGACCTCGTGCTCAAGAGCTCAAAATCTACTAATAAGGCAAACGAATAGGAAGTAAGAAATCATCACAACATGGTCTGATGGCTCAGAGCACAGTGCTTGAGTAGGGGCTCTGAGGGGAGGGGTTGGGAAAAGGGAGAAGAACTGGAGCAAACAGGGAGGTGGGAGTAAATGCAGAGTGTCCATGCAGGCTTGGGGGAGGTGAGGGTTGGCCCCAACACAGAGTCAGGAGTGTCCAGTGAGGAATGCAGACCAGGCCCTGGGGGTCCTGGAGAGACCCGGAAGCCCCTCCATCCTATTGCCTCTTTCTCCCATACTTTACCCTTATCTCTCTGGGATTCACTGTCCTGACCCCTTCATCTCCCTGGAATCATGGTGCCCAAGGTGCCTTGGAAAACCCCCCACAGAATACATGGCACTTTTTGAGGCATGTAGTTGTTTGTGTGGCCCGGGAGCTGGGGTGGCAGCTGAGTCCAGAGTCCATAAGAGCCCTCACCCACTCTCCCTGGTGGCAACCAAAGACCACCAGGAACGTTCAACGAGTAGAAGATTTATGGTCGAGCCCGAAGGAGCATCCTTGTGAGGATACCTACCCAGTCGTTTCATCGGGAGAATTTATAAGCATCTTCCTTCGCTTGCTACTGAGTGGAAAAATACACTGGGCCCAGAGCTGTGAGCTCCTTGCCAAGGCCTGTGACTCATCCCCAAGTCATAAATAATGGGTCCCTCATGACAAAGCAGAGAAGAGAGCTGGGCCCAGGGCCACGTATTTATTAGAAAAGAGAGTGGAACCATTAGTTGGGGGGCTTGGCTTCCGGAAAACTCAAACCACGCCACGTTAGAAAAGGTCAGGAGGCACTTCCACAGGGATGCAGACCTGACATTTTTTTTCATATCCTCCATCTTTCATCTGGAGTGGAGACCCCCCCCCCCCCCCCCCCCAGTGCAGCCACCAGAGGCATCCCTGGCCACCTAGCTCCATGGACCAAGATGAGGCCTTGGCGTGTCCCAGGCCCTGCTGGGCAGCCCCTCCACGTTCTGATGCTTCTGACAGCCACAAAGGGAGGGAGGCAGAGAAGTGAACCTCGGTGGCCCCTACACTGCGAGCGTCAGGAAACATTTACTGCCTGGAAGTGTGACCTCTGGCAAATTACGGTCCCTCCTGGGGCCTCCATTTCGCAAGGCTTCAAAGGCTGCTGTCAGAGTGAGGTGGGAGAGCGGGTGTAGGCCCCGTGCAGGCCCCGGGACTGGCTCGCCCTCATGAGAGGCATAGTCCAAGGGCAGAAGGAGAGAGAAGGGCAGACTCGCTCCTCTCCGATCACTCTCCCTTGGGGCTCTCTCCCCGTCTCCGTGCCTCTCTCTGTCTCTGGGTATATAGGACGAAGAATCCAAAGGATAATGAATGCAGACAGGGAGGAGCAATAAATCATCTACAAATTGTCGACAGAACCTTTTATGCTTGAAGGAAACACGGCCGTGTGTGATTCAGGGAAAGCTGAACTTGGCATCTTCCCCTAGACCCACTCCGGTGTGTACAACACGGCCTCCCTAGTTGCTCAGACCAGAAAAACAGGTGTGTAGGATGACACCCTCGTGCCCCCTCGCTGCAGCAGTGGGCAAGGCCAGTGCCTGCTCCCTCTACCATCTCTTCCCTCCTCACTGCACCTGCTCAGGGCACCACCGTTCTTCACCTGATGGCACAAGCCTGAGCAAGTTGTGCTTCCAGCCTTTCTGTGGCCTCTGGCTAAATTCCATTCCCTCCAGCATGGCTCCCAGCCCCCTGGGATGCAGGCCTGGCGGTGCTGCGCCACTGAGGCCTCGGCACCTTGTTCACCTGCCCAACACCTACCCACGCACCAAGGCCCAGGGCTGGCCCCTCCTTCTGCATGCTGCTTCCTCAGAGCCGCCCCCGCTGCATAGACACCAAACTCAGCCTCCTGAAGCTTCGGTGGCCCTTAACTGCGCTACGCATCCGTGTCCCCAGCCTTGCCATGCATTCCTCCGGGTAGAGACGGTCTGACTCACCTAATCTTCCCTCTCTGCACAGACCCTGGTATATAACTGCAGCCAGGGGGCCCTCAAAGAGTGAGTGATGAATGGCTGAAGAGATGAATGCAGTGAGGGATCAATGCTGCCTTTGTGACAGTCCGTGGCCCACACAGGCATTCGTGCTGAGTCTGCTTCCCCACTCTGAGCTTTGCCCTACTTCCATTGCCTTCTTCTGGCCTTCAAAGCCGATGGCCTTAACTACAACTGGCCTTGAGCACAGATGACTAACAGAAGCTCCATGTGTGGCTTGGCTGTTTGATCTTTGCTACCTCAGCTGTTAGGGAGGCGCCACTCTTCTACCCTGGGCTGCACTGGCCATTTCAGACACTGCATGAGGGTCATGAGTATTTACTCATGTGGGCTTCCAGGGCCCTGGTTTTGAGACACTGAGGTTGGAAACACATTCTACCACTGAGCAGTGCAATCACAGAGCATGAGATTAAAACAAGACAGAATCCTGATTGTCAGACCTGGGAAACCTTATGGGAATCTTCTGGACCAACCAACACCTTCATCATCCAGACGAGGCCCTTGGAGACAAGGGTTTGGTCCACAGGCCACAGTGCTTGTGGGAGAGGCAGCCCCGCAAGCCCAGGGCTCCTTGGTGAACTCTGTGGCCTGTGGCCCCAGTCGTTGCATCTTGCCGCTGCCTTCTCCCTTACGTCCCAGGAGCCCTGGGCTGGTCCGGCTCTCTCTCATCCAGCGGATGCCTCAACAGCCTCCTAGACCCTCACCACATTCCTGGTCTGCTTGTTTCTTTTCTGCCTCCCATCAAGCCCCTGGTACTCAGGGTCTACTGGGGAGACAATGAGACCTCAGCCTTGAGGTTGATGGATTTGGGTCTCAGAACCCCAGGGCTTAGAGTCAACCTCTTGGGACTGATTCAAGGCACAAGGTCATCAAGTGCCTCCCCGATCCTGTCCCAGTTTCTGGCAGGCTCAGCGAGGGCCAGGAAGAGCCTAGTGTGGATTAGTACAGGCCCATCCTTCTCAGAGGGGAGAATGCACCCAGCCAGAGGCTACAAAAAAGAGAAACAAGTGGAATAAACACAAGGTAACTCCTGAGCTTGAGTCTTGAGTCCTCACCACCCAAGTGTTTGCAGAATCAGGAGGCCCACTTGGGAAGGGCTCTCTGGAGGGGGAAGCCTCTGGGAAGGCTCAGGGAAGAGACGGCCTGGGAGGAGAGGGGGCACAGAGGCCAGGAGGGTGCCCTTTCCTCCCCGGACCCCGCTTAGCACTGGTGCTGGAGCAGCACCGCACTGGGCTCAGGGAGGGCAGCGCCTCGCCCCCTGGAGCCTCAGATGTGGGGAAGGGAGGAGGGTTAGATTTAGCCTAGAAGGGCCGCTCAGGCTGGGGCCCTTGCTGAAGCCCTCAGCCTCACCACCTTAGATTCCGGAGGGACATGACCTCCTACAAACAACATCCCCACCGTGGTCCTCACGGGCCAGCTCTCATTCCGAGCTGCTGGCCCTGCTCCATCAAACCCACTCTCTGGACACAATGTCTCCTGGTGAGTAGACAGAACTGGATTCACACCTTCCCCTCCCTCCCCAGTCAGGTTCATCTCATTTGTGGGGGAGTGAGAATCAGAGAGATGCATTTCTAACAGTGGGGTTAGGGGCAGCAGGGATGAACTTGAGTGTTATTTGGAGGAATAAGGGCAGCTGATGACTCTTCCCATGCACGGGAAACCTCTTGGGGAGAGAAGTCGGCACGGTTGGTTTTTCAGCTGAGTTTTCTATCTTGACCCACGTCCCCCTGTGTTTCAGGCGCATCCAGCCCCAGAGCCATCTGCATGTTCCAGGTTCTCACCCAAGTGGTTTTCTCTGCTCAGAGCACCCTTCCTACCCCCTTTCTAGCCCCATTTCAGGCTCCTCCCACAACCCTGGATGACTCCTGGATAATAGGAGCCCACTCACACAACATACATGTGATAAGTGTTTGCTGAGCAAAGACAAAGCCCAGATCCGGGGGCCGTGGGGACTGAGACATCTGAGTTCACGTTCAGTTCTCTTTTGCAGATAATCTTCTGCATCGAATTTGCTTGTGATCTTGGGCAACTCTCTCCTGGTCTCTGGCCTCAACTTCTTTATCTGTCAATGAGGCTGCTGAGCTGGCCGAGCTGTGAGCCTTCCAGCTCTGACACAAATCTTGGGTGGCAGTGAGGCCAAGGTCCTGTCCCTGTGCTCTCCCCACTGGCCTGCCTCACCCTCCCCAGCTGGGAGGAACATCCTGAGCAGCGTTAAGAATAATAAACATGGGCTGATAAACATCAATAGGCCCACCCAGTGCCAAAAGGGAAAGAGGGAAGACTGCGCTTTGCTGGCCGGGGCCTCCCTGGACCGCGGAGCCACTGCCAGTTCAATCATCTGGAGACAGCCGGCCGGCTCCCCGGGCCCAGGGCAAGTGGAGGCCAGGCCAGGCCCTGCGGAGCCTGCCACTAGGTCTTCAGACACAGGCCGGCCGCAGATGGCCCCCGTCCCTTGTGCCAGGGCCTCCCTCTGGATGAGGGTTATGTCCCTGCCCTACTTGAAACCTTCAGTGGTTCCCCGCTGCCCATGAGACAGAGCCCACATGCCCCAATCTGGCACGGAAGGCCCGTCAGACTCCAGCCTCAACCTGCCTCGCCAGGCCCATGGCTCACAGCCGTGGAGAGTGTCTTGCCGTTTTCTGGAAATGCCAGACTCTTATTCCTCTGAGATTTTTCATAGACTGCTCCCTTTAGGGGAAGACAGACTCTTACTTTGATGCCCAGTTAAGGCACCAGGGCCCCACTGAGTTAGCAATCTTAGCTCAGAGGGCTCCATATCCCAATTATTTGGTTCCTTGCCCTGCTCAGTCCTAGATGGTGAGCTTTTGAAAGAGGAGACCTGTTAGTGGAGGAATAGGGTAGGCTGTTAACCAGAGCTTGAACCCTGGAATGAGGTGGTCTGGATTTGAAACCTGTTCTGTCACTTTGCTGTGTGGCCTTGGGCAAATTACTTAACCTCTCTGTGCCTCAGTTTCCAGTAAAATAAGGTTGATATGAAAGGCTGTTGTCAGGCTTACATGGGCTGACACATACAGAGTGCTTAAAACATTGCCTGGGACCCAGCAATGCTCACCAAGTGGTAGCCCTTATTATTGACTTGTATACACCGTGCACTACCAGTGTCCAGGACACAGACTTCAGCTGCATGTGTTGAATGACTGACTACATGACTGTTTGACTCATAGAGAAAGGAGCATAGGCCTGGCTCCTCTGTTGTGTCCTGGTCTGTTGTGGCAAAGGATATGTGTTGAGTGCCTAGCTGTGGTGACCACCAGCATGGCCAAGGACAGACCCCCCCTAAGGGCAGAGGTTGCATTTTCTCCATCAGGGAAGGGGGATCATTTCTCATGGAGCCTATGGGTGTTGGTGAACTTGGGGACTTCTGGTTGCCTGGGCCTCTCCAAGGGGGATGATGAACTGAGTGATTAGTGGCTCTGGGTGCTGAGTCATATAACGCTTGGAGTCAGTGGTGCCTGGGGGAGGGAGTGTGACCAAGGCAGGAGTTGGGCTGCTATGGTTAGGGTGGGCTGCCCCTATGACCTATGGGACCTCTGGGGCTCCTCCCAGAACCGGTGACCTGGCTCATTCATTAAACAGCAAGTCCAAGGGCACCGCCATTCCCAGGGAGGCTCAGCTGGCCGACTTCCAGCCTTCCCGCCTCCCTGGGGAAGCTGTGTCTCCCTGTTTTGGTCCAATTTTCCATGTGGGATTTCCGGAGACACCAAATGGGTCATGTGATAGGAGACATGGTTCGGGAACTTCGTACATTTCTAAAATTCCTAACCCTATTTTCAGATGCCTGCTCCCTTGTGCATACCCCTCCCCAAACATACCCTTTTATTATGAGCAATATTCTCTCCAGTGGAGATTAAGAATCGTTAAAAGATTCATGAATCAGAGTTCCAGTGAGTTGAGAATCATCCCTTAACTTGAGAAGGTCTTTCTCTTTCTGCTAGATTATGGTTAAGGCTTGACTGAGGGGTCTTGGTGGGAAATGCACAGCATTTGGAAGGCAAATACACTGGAGGAAACCCAAACACTCTGCTTTCAGCTGGGGATCATCTATTGTCTGGTTATTCACAGCAAGGAGCTGCCATGTCCTGTCCTTCAGGGAATTTGGGAATGACCCTGCCTCAGGCTATCTCAGGGAAAGTCCTGTACCAACTCCTTGCATCTGTAACTACAGCAGTGTGTGGGCACCTTTAGCTATGGGCTTCCCATTCTGAGCAGCACAGAGCTGGGGAATGCAGGGCAGATAGCATGAAGAAATCAGCACCTGGGAAGGGTGGGTCACGAGGGGCAGGGCTCCCCTACACCAGGAGTGGGAAAGCAGCTATGGAGACTGGAGTTCTAGGAGGAAGTAGGGCCAGTGTCATGAACTAGGGAAAGTGGAGCTAGGAAGGAATTGGGAATGCAGGTGTATGCCCAGCACTGCAGCAAAGACCATACCTGTGAATGAATCTGAAAAAGGTACCTGAGCACAGCCCTGAGCCAGAGTGCAGGGCTCAGCGGGCAATGGCTGGGCTGGATTTTAGCCCCCCTCCTGCTGGGGCCCTTATACAATGAATGTACGGCACACACAACCTCCCACTGTGGCCCAGAGCTCTGGGGCAGAAGCGCTGTGTGTGTGTGCATGCTGGAGCTTCTTGGGTCAAGGGCTGTGTCTCTCCTCTCTTCTATGTCCTTCTGCTGCCCCTTATAGGGAAGTCTCTCCTCTATGGGGCCACAGTGTGGAGGCTGTGAGGCTAGCAGGGAGGCATCGGCTGCTGTAGCCTGGGGCCTTATTAATGGGGGTGCTGAATGCAACCAGGGTGCCCTCTTTCCCTCTGCTGAGGTGCCCTGGGGACAGCTGATTAAGCAGGCTGGCACAGTGTCTGAGTGATTTATAGCCACCCAGAAGCTTCTGCCTGGAGAGCTGTGCCGCTGCATTATTCATGGCTGTGAGCTGTAAATCTGCTTCTGGAGCTGGCTGGGCTCTGCCCCGGAGGATGATGAAGATGAAGGGAAGGGTGGTGGGGGAGGAGGGGTGAGGTATGCAGAGCACCAGGCAGTTCTGAAAAGGAATCTGACCTTCTCCGTCTTCCTTTGGTTACTCTGGTCCAGCCACCCTTCCTCTCAGCTAACCTGTAGAACTTTTACTGTAGTTGAAGCCCAGCACTCCTGCCTGAGATGATTCTTAACAGGACTTTAAAGATTCAGATCACCTTTCATTAGAATAAACGGTCTGCCTAAAGTCCTGCCATAGGGAAGCGGGGGGCCTCCAGCAGTCCAGACTGAGCCTCTGCTGGTTTTACTTCTGGCTGTGGTTACTGACCTAGCACACTAACATCTCTATATGAGAAAATGCAGGGCAAGATACAGCCTTAAGCATGAGAGGCACCATTGGTGCAGTGCTTCTCAAACCTTCTCAGATTCTGAGCTTGCATCAGAATTACCTGAAGGGGTTGTCAGAACATAGATTGCCCTGCCTCCAGTGTTTCTAATTCAGGAGGTCCTAGATGGGGCCTGAGGATTTGCATTTCTAACAAGTTCCCAGGTTATGCGATGTGGCTGGTCCAGAGATCACACACTGAGAATCACTATCTTAGTGTAACTTAACCCAGCTTTGCTGTGCTAACATCACTTAAAATATGCAATTATTAAATTCATTCATTCAATAAACCGTTATTGATACCTACTAAAGACAGACATGAAGAGCCAGCCACTGGCCTCCATACCAACTCACAGTTCATCTGGGAAGAGAAGAAAATGTGAGCAGACTCTAAGCATTTGCTGAGAGTTGAATCAAGCAGTTTAACAAATTTAGCCCCTGTTGGGGGCCTATAACCGCTGTCACTGCTCCTGGCTGTGGGCTGTGATCTAAATAAATGGAGAAGGCATAGTCGCATGGTGCTTTCTCTTCTGTAGCTGACTGGAGAAACACTCAGAGATGTATTTGATGGGCTGGGAGTTGGTAAGTCTGAAGGTACTGCTGTCCTAAAAAGGAGATATCCCTGTGGATTGGGGAATTAGGAGGATTTCATGGAGGAGGTGAGACTTGAAGGATGGATTTGGGAAGGAGGGGGAACTGGTAAACATGGCTATCCAAGCTAGATTAACAATCTTTTCAAAACATTTTCATCTGACCTTATTGATCCCAGATCCTTAGTTTTTTATAATTTCTCATTTGCATTTTTTTCCTGGGACTTGCAGACAACAAACATGCTGTCTCAAAGACTTAATTATAAGTGCAAACAGAGAGTAAAGAGTAAAGGAGATTGTTTGGGCAGTGTTTGAGCCTAGTGGGGGAGGGGGGATGGGGAGGTTTAATACGGAAGGGGATTTGTGACAGAGAGGAAATGGGTTGCAAGGGGGTACCTGGCTGGGAAAGGGAAGTTGTATGGGGTAAGGAGTAGGTTATTCAGATGCTGTAGAAGGAAGTTCTATTAAGACTAATCGAGATTGTGCCCATCACCCCCCTCCCATCCTACTTCCCAGAAGGAAACATTTTAAACTTTCTTTAGTGTTTCTTTTGGTACTTATATCCATATTTCTAACTAAAATAATGCATTGCCTTTTCTTTATCCATTAACTTCAGACATTATTGACTTTCTATTATGATAGATAAAAATATAAACTCATTTATACACTCTCTTCTGTATCCCCTATTTTCCTAATATCATTATATCTCAATTCTTAGTTAAAATCATTTTCAAAGTTTCATTATTATGGCTATAAATTTTGCTCACTGTTGACACAAATGGTATAGTCTGATCACATCTCCATTACCGTTCAACTTTTATTGTTTCCTGGAGTTAATAATTGCCTCAGTTTTTCATCTGTTTTGTTTCCTTTGATCCTCTGACTAAGGAATTTCACACTGTCCCATTGCTCTGTAAAATACCTCTCAATACAATTTTCCGATTAGTCAAACCTACCAGATAATTCACCACTTTCATTTTCTCCCCTTTAGAGTCATGTCTCCTTGTGCTCTGAGATCTACTTCTCTGTCTGGACTCACTTCTCTCCATTGTTGTTGCATAGCCTCATCCTGCCCCTTCCCCTCTCTAATATTCTTGCATTCCATTTGCTCCCCCACTTATGTTTATTCCTTGTTGATTTGATTACATGTCATGTCTTCTCTTTTTTGATTTACTTCCTTGCTTTAAACTGGATTTGAATCTGGAAACCCTTGATCTTCAATTCTGAGAAAATTTTTTGTGCTCCTTTTCCTTCCTCCCTCCCTCCCTCCCTCCCTCTCTCTCTCCCTTCCTTCCTTCCTTCCTTCCTTCCTTCCTTCCTTCCTTCCTTCCTTCCTTCCTTCCTTCCTCTTTATTTCTCTCTCCCTCTCTTTATCTGTCTTTCAACTTTATTTCAATTTTCTTTCTATAATTACTTTGATGCCATCTTCTTTCTTCACCTTGGAAACTCTTAGAGGTTGGAAACTGGGTCTCCTGAATTTATTCTTTAATATTTGAATATCCATTATATTGTCCATGTCCTTGTCATTTTGTTCTACTTTATCTTTCTTAATGTTATCCTCTAATTCTCCTATTGATTTTTTTGGCTCATATACTTAATTTTCAAGAGCTCTTTATTATTGTCTGATTGTTCTTTTTTATAGATTCTCTTCTTATTTCCCAGGTGCAATATTTAAAAAATCTCCCTGAAAATGTTAATTACGTATTTTTTGAGTCTTTTCATTGCTTTTCTTGTCATCTCTGTTTCTTTTGAGTTCTCTCTTGTTTATCTCTATTTATCATGTGTGGAGTTTCCCTCAGACGTCTGCCAATCCTTGATTATCCATTTATATTTAGAGGTGAGGACTAAAAAGCAGACCAAAAGCTGGGAAAGGTGGTGGAGCTTGTAGACAGGTAATCAGGTAGCTCACAGTCTTTTGCTGTGAACCTCCAGAAATCTGTGTATCTTTTCTTTAAGGTAACTCAGTTTCTCCACTGGAAAAAAATCCTCCATTCTCCTCTCTCCATTCTCCTTACAGTGTGAGGGAGAGCCTCAGTTGTATTATACAATGGCTGCTAGTGTTCTGGACCTGGGTGAGCGTGGTGCATTAAAGATGGTCACTGAGTTTTTGCCATTCTCCTCTCAAAAGGTGGAGTTTTTTCCACCTTAAATCTGGATTGGCTTTGTGACTGCTTTAACTGGTAAAATATAGCGGAAGTGTTGCTGTGACAGTTCTAAGACTAAGCCTTAAGAGGGCTTGGATGCTTCCAATTTTGTACTTTTAGGAGCCCTGAGACACCATGTAATGAGTCTAGCCACCTTTCTGGAGAGGTCATGCAGAGAGACTACATGGAGAGGCCAAGTATAGAGACCAAGTATAGAGAAGGCAGCCCTGAGACTACATGGAGAAAGAGCAGGGCTGCCATCCCAGCAGCCCAGCTTAGCCCAGCCTTCCAATGTGACCAACCAAGGCACAAGACACGTGAGTTGACCATTTTGGATGTTCCAGCCCAGATGAACCCTCAGATGACTACAGCACCCAGTCAATATCCTGTGGTGTGGAAGAACTATCTAGCTGGATGCAGTCAACCTACAGAATTGTAAGCAATAAAATGCTTGCTGTCTTAAGCCAGTAAATTTTGGGGTAGTTGTTATGTGGCAATGGAGAACCAGAAGAGTGGGGGAAGAGAACTTGGGGCTACACTGCATGATTCAATCTGAGGATTTTCACTCAATGCTCTGTATTAGCTGGCTCCTTACTTCTACCATCTCTGTACTTGGATTCAGGAGCATATATAATTTGGAAATTTAACTCATGATATTGACCTCAACATTCAAATTGTAGCATTCAAGATCTCTACCCTGATATTGGTCAAGCCTAAAATTTGGCACTACGATAATCCATAAATTTTTGAGGATCCAGTATTTTGACTGCAACTAGAAAACCTTTTTCATCAAACCCGCTTCTCTCTCTAATCCAGGACGTTTTCCTTACAATCCTTTTCTCCATAGTCCACCTGCATCCTTTGAGAAAATGGAATTAGAATTCCTTCTGCACAATATCTTCCTAGAATTACTCCCACTCATGCCTTTCCTCCAGCAGATGTGATATGGACTTCTATCAGACACTCATTCTGGACTGCTAATGGTTTTAATAGAGGCAGGGTTTGCAGTTCCTGATGTGGCCTCTATCACTTTCCTTCTAAAAGTCTTAGAAAAACTTAGAAAGGGATGAAAATATATAACATCTTTGAAAACCAAGGCTAATGAACAACATATTATCATATTATAGAAGGAATTCTTATTAAACATAGTACTGATAAAGCTGTATAAAAACCCAGAAACAAGTGGCATACTCGTGCTTCTCTTAATATAAAGCAGAACACTACTTTTCTCCTCCTCCAGTTACCCTAAAATACTCTGAGACCAAGTTAATTAAAAACCTAGGAAGCTGTCCCACTACTCTGTGGTGCTGCTTGCTCTGCCTTACTACAAGCATTTCTACAATACATTCATTTGGAGACTGTAACTGCTGCTAAACAACAGGGCAATATAGGGTGACCTCAAAGGAGGTGTTTTGCATTCAAGGAGGTGTACTACCCCCATTGTGGGCACACCTGTGGGTGAGGACAGAGACTTAACATACCTGGTAACAAGGCATGCTGGACATCATAGTTTCAAAGTTCCAGGAACCCAGATAGTAGAACAAGACTTCACCTTGCAACACAGCAGCCACGTATTACAATAAAGCCTGGGAAACAGACCCTGGGGGTTGGGCTGAGATCTCTATAGTATATAGAATCCTTTACAGTCCTGTTGCTATAGAGCTGAGAAGGGGACTCAGCTAATTTCAAAGGAACAGTAGGAGGATCAGGGGAAATCTACACATTCTGTTGGTTGTTAAAACAAAATTTTAATATATCTCTTTTATTCTAAAAGTGGACAAAAATGGAAAACAGTCAATGATCTATTAAAAAAAGATGAACTGCAGAACATTAGAAAGAAAAATTTATCTTGATGACTCAAAAGTGGATAGAGTACCTAGAATTCAATTTTAGAAAATTGTTTGGAACCCTCACTAAGTTGCAAAGAATTGTGGCCTCTATGAACAGCTAAAGACAATCATAAAGAGAGATAAGACCAAGAGGATATAAGATGAGATGAACAAACGACAAAGTAAGAAGAAAAGCGAACCAGGTAAGATGTGGGAGCATGTCAAGTTACCTATTGCTCAATAGGAACTACCCTAAAACTTAGTGGCTTAAATCACACCATTTTATTTGCTCACAATTCTGTGGGAAGGAGTTAGGGCAGGGTCAGCTAGACAATTCTTTTGCTCCACAAAGTGTGGGGTCTGCTTCATGAGGTGGTAGCATTCAGCTAGGAAGTGGGCTGGAGCTGGAATGTTCAAGGTGGCTTCACTTCATGCATCTGGCACCTGATGACTAGAGAATTGTGGGACCTCTCTCTCTCATGTGGTTTGAGTTTCATTATATGGCAGCTGGATCGCCAAAGTGAGAAAGTGGAAGCTGTCAACCTTCTTAAGAATGAAGTTTGGAAGTCTTATAATAGCACTCCTCCTTCATTCTATTGGTTATGTCAAGTCACAAGACATCTCATGTTGAAGGGGAGGGAAATAGTCTCCACCTCTTGATGGGAGGGGATAACTGTGCATACAGTTTCAGGAGAAATTGTTGACAGCCATCTTTGTAGTCAACTCTCCCAGGAATTGTAAATTCAAAGGAAGGATGAGAATTAAACTTAAAAAACAATATATATATATATATATATATATATCTCCACACTAAAGAAGGTGAGGAGCAGAATTGACATTATGGAAAATTGTAATAGTGATGTGGAACACAAACTTGAGGAGTAGTTCTCCCCAGATGTATGAATGGATATAGAGATGTAAATAATGAGTGAGAAGATGGAGGACAGAGAAACAAGGCCCTAGTGGAACTTCCTTTCTCTGCTTGTGAAATTCCCCATGTTAAGTGTCTTTATGGCAGAACTGTCTCACACATAGAATCAGAAAAGGCCAGAATCCCATTTTCTAAGGCTGCTTGCTAAGGTACCAGCATGTGACCTATGCCAGCCAGTCAGGCACACACATCTGGAACTTTGAAATGGAAACTTGTAGCACAAAGATGAAGAGATTGAGGAAATTTCATTCTGAGGGTGGCAGCACTGGGTCCAGGACAGCAGAAGCCATGGCACAAGCCGCAGTGTCTGGGGTCCAGTGCTAGAGCGGTAATGCTGTGAGCAGCCCCCAGGGTTCAGTGGTAGCACCCCTGGAGCCCTCACTGGATGTGTTCTGTGGTCTAACTTGGCTTTCACTCTGGCTGCTGCTGAACCTCATTCTGTGCTGCCCATTTTCTGAGCCTGGGTCTTGGTCTTTTTGATATTTTTTGTAAGATTCCCAATATCCGTTTAATAAATTCTTTTATGACTAAAGCAGCAAGAGTTAGTATGGATTGCTTGAAATTAAGATCCTTGACATGTACAGGATATGAACAAAGAATAATAGGTGTTTCTGTGGCAGGAAAACCAAGATAACTGGAAGAGGCAATGATCAGTCAAAACAAAAAAAATTTTTGGCTTCTTAGAAGCCAAAAGGGAATCCAAGTATGTGTCCATAAGTGTTTTACTATATTTTAGGCAAGATAATAAAAAGAGATCTCATCTAGACATATCACGGAACTAATTATATTTAATAAGAAAAAGATATTATACAAGAATCAAGAACTTAAAAAAAAGATTATCTGCAAGTTAGGATGACTTCAGACTTCCCATCTGCAACACTAACTGCCAAAAGAAAGCATGGAAATGGTTCTATTTTTCAGTTTTGTGGGTAAGAGTCTATGATCCACATTCTTCCTTTAAAAAGAATTATTTGAAGATGTTTAGTCCAGAACTGAGTGAGTGATTCTCACACTTCATTCTTCTTTCTCAAGGTTGTTTTAGCTATTCTAGGGCCTGTGTCTTCCACACAAACTTTAGAATAAGCTTGTCTATGTCTACAAAAAATCTTACGGGGATTTTGATAAGAATTGTGTTAAATCTATAAATCAATTTGAATAGAACTGACATCTTTATTATGCTGAATCATCTAATTCATGAACACAGTATGTCCTTAAATTTATGTAGATTTTCTTTGATTTAGTTCATCAGCATTTTGTAATATTTAGTATAAAGACCCTGTACATGCTTTGGTAAATGTATACCTAAGTATTTAATTTTCTTTGGAATCATTGTAAATGGTATTATGTTTTTAATTTCAGTTCCCATATGTTCATTATTAGTATGTAGACATGCAATTGATTTTTGTGTGTTGAATTTGTATCTGGAAACATTACTTAACTCACATATTATAGTTTTTTTCTTGGTAGATTCCATGTAATTTTCTACATAGACAATCATATAATCTTCAAATAAAGACCATTTATTTCTAAACTATATGCCTTCTATTCCTTTATCTTGCCTTATTATAGGGACTAGGACTTCTAGTACCACATTGAACAAAAGTAGTGGGGGCAGACATTCTTGCCTTGTTTCTGATCATAGGGAAAAAGCATTCAGTCTTTCACCAGTAAGTATGTTAGCTGTAGGGTTTTTTTTTAATTAATTAATTTTTTTATACAGCAGGTTCTTATTAGTTATCTATTTTATACATATTAGTGTATATATGTCAATCCCAATCTCCCAATTCATCCCACGACCACCGACCCCTGCCCTGCCCCGCTTTCCCCCCTTGATGTCCATACGTTTGTTGTCTATATCTGTGTCTCTATTTCTGCCTTTCAAACTGGATCATATGTACCATTTTTCTAGATTCCACATATATGCGTTAATATACGATACCTGTTTTTCTCTTTCTGACTTACTTCGCTTTGTATGACAGTCTCTAGGTCCATCCACGTCTCTACAAATGACCCAGTTTTGTTCCTTTTTATGGCTGAGTAATATTCCATTGTATATACGTACCAAATCTTCTTTATCCATTTCTCTGTCGATGGGCCTTTAGGTTGCTTCCATGACCTGGCTATTGTAAATAGGGCTGCAATGAACACTGGGGTGCATGTGTCTTTTTGAATTATGGTTTTCTCAGGGTATATGCCCAGTAGTGGGATTGCTGGGTCATATGGTAATTCTATTTTTAGTTTTTTAAGGAATCTCCATACTGTTCTCCATAGTGGCTGTATCAATTTACATTCCCACCAACAGTGCAAGAGGGTTCCCTTTTCTCCACACCCTTTCCAGCATTTGTTGTTTGTAGATTTTCTGATGATGTCCATTCTAACCGGCATGAGGTGATATCTCATTGTAGTTTTGATTTGCATTTCTCTACTAATTAGTGACTACTGAAAACTATTGAAAACTGTGCAGGACTCATAGGAATAAAACTCTGAAACAGTACTGAAATTCACAAAAGAGGACTTGAATAAATGGAGGGACATGTTTCTTGCTGGGAAGATTCAATATGTAAAAATGTCGTTTCACCACAAATTAATTTATACCTTTAATAAAATTCTGATAAACATTCTCATAGGAGTTTTTCAGAACTTAAAGAGAATATAAAGTTCAGCTGGAAAAATGAATGGGCAAGAATGTTTCATTGTGAAATAAAAACATTAGCATTCAACTCAAGAAACTCAAAAAAGAACAAAACACACCAAAGGAAATAAGGAGGGAAAAATAATAAAGAAAAACTGAATTACAAAAAGAAAAATACTAGAATTGATAAATATATTCAATGACTCTTTCTTTGAAAAGAAAAGTAATACAATAAACAATTTCTCCCTTATATTGTTCATCATAATAAATCATGGAAGAAATGAAGTGAAAGAAAAAATAAATCTGTAATTCTTTTCTTATGTTAGGAATAAGATTGATATATATATATATTTCTTCCTATTAATTTGTTCAATTGAGCCCTCTTTCTGTACCAGGTCATTTAAATTACTCTAAGCTTTGTAAGATATTTAATTAGTATAGTAGTTAAACTTTTAAGTTCTGAAGTAATGAGTCTTGGGTTCAAATAAAACTCTTGATATTTAGTACTTCTCTGTTACTGACAAACTTTTTAAACAGCTCTAAGTTGCAGGTTATTGTACTTCATTGAGTTTTGAGGAGGAGAAAATAAAAGCCATAATGCATGTGAAACACTTAATTCAGTACAATGTAAGCACTCAGTAGTGCTTAATATGTGGTAGGCAACATCCCAAGTTGTTCCTGGCTTCCATTAAGTCTTCCACCTCAATTTTAGAATTGTATTGTCAAATTTTGAAAACAGTCCCATTGGGATTGCATTGAAATTATAGATTTATTTAAGGCAGATGGACATTTTTACAATATGCATCTTCTTACCCACGAACAATACACGTCTCTCCTTTTACTCAAGTCTCCTTTTTATATCCTCACATAAATTATTCTACATTTCTTCAATATTTGTACATCACTAGCATCTATCCTCTAGGTACTTTATAGTCTTTCATTGATGTTGTAAATGGAATTTTTCCCTATTGGTTTTCCAAGTTGGTTATTGTTGGTTTATAGGAAAGTTACTGATTTTAGAGTATTTATTCTTAATGGACAGATACGAAAGACAGTTTTGCCTTTTCCTTCCCAACATTTATTCTTTTTGGTTCTGATTCACTGACTTCCATGAGATAGCCCTATGTGTGTAAACTTGACTTGGATTCTGTTACCTGCAACCAAAAAAGTCTTGACTTTCTGGAACTGAGTCTGAATTTTTAAAAAATCCATTTGATGTCAACTGCTATCTCCATATAACTCCTTTTATCTATTAGTTTAGAGTGAAGAGATTTCCTAGCATTGATCCACCCCTGGATTCCTGGAGTTAAATCTAGTTGGTCATGCACTACTCTTAAAATGTATTGCTGAATTCAATTTATTATTATTTATGTGAAGTTTTAATTTCTTTAGTCAGGTTTTGATATCAGAGTTTTACTGGGTTAGTAAAATGATTTGCGATACTACCTAATTTTTTCTCTGGTCTTGGAACAGTTTATATAGTGCAGGAATGATCTATTCCTTGAGAGCTGGAATGTCTGGGCCTAACACCTTTTGGTGGGTAAGGCTTTAATAGTTTCTCAGGTTCTTTGAAGCTTATTTCTCTATTTTTTAAAAAAATCTATTTTGATATTCTATATTGCTTTCTTCCCAGTCTTTTCGCCTCTTTCCCTTCCTCCCTTCTTGAATAATTCTTTCGGAAGTCATTGGGGAGGGCTGGACAAGATTGGGGTCCATACAAGGCAGGTGGTGTCCATAACTCTAAGTTGGGATGTCGGGGTTTGAGCGGGTGGAGGAAGCCAACATTGGGTGGCAGTGACGGTGAGAGGAAATTGGTTATAAATGGGGGGTGGGGAATTGACCCAATAAATAAGTATATTAAAGTGATTCAGGTTCTCACTGTCTGAGAAGGGAGTCACAGTTATGGAAAAGAAGAAAGCTAGAATTAATCCTGTGGTGTTGAATTGGAATTGGAGGAGTGCTTTTTTTGCTGTGAATTCTACATTTTCTGATATAAATATTGCTTCCTTTTTGTTTGTTCTTGGGTAGTGAACACCTAGCAGATTGTCTACCCTTCTCCTGGAAGGTGGTCCACTTTGTGTGGAGTTCTGTAAGACGCTGTCCCTGGTTACACTTGTTTGCTCCAGATGGACACCTGACCCATGCTGGGCCAATCAGAATCCTCCCTGAGTGTTGGAAACTGGGACTAAGGATTTTCACTCAACTTTGCCACTCTCTGGATCAAAGGGAGATATACACTGACTTACTGCCCTTGCCATGGCCATCTTCCTACAGGTATACTGAGAAACAGAGGACATGGATTATTGCAAATGGGGAAACTAAAGTAGACCCAGTGATGAGAGACAGGGAGAGTCTCCAGCATGAAGTTTCCAGTGTCATTTCCCCCCAGTGTCATTTTAGTCCCAAAGCTCTGGAGTCAGGATATTTGATCATTTATCTCGTATGCTAATAATGCTTTCTGCTCTTCATGCTTCCTTATATTTTTATTTTTCATTTTCCCATGTGCTTAAGTTTGCTTTGTAAGTTTCTTTATATTTAGAAATTAGAAAGTCATGTTTTCCATTTTTAGTCTACCTCTGGTTCCTTTAATCTCACAGACACACACACGCACACTATATATATATATATATATATATATATATATATATATATATATATATACTGTATCTTTACCAACCTCAAAAAGAACATAGTATGTATTTATTTGTGTAGGATGATTTCATGCTTTTTAAATTTCTCTGTACTTCTACCTCCCATTTTTCTTGATATAATGACATTTTAGAATAAGATTATTATTATGAATTTATTTCTTATATTTATGTACTTTCTATTTCAGTAATTATTTTGGACATTTCTATTATTTTTAAAATCATGTTAATTTTGACTTTAAATAAATTAACCCTAAATTTTACTTTGTTTCTTGCTCAGCTGAGCCATTACTTTGAACAAATTTTTCTGGATGGTTGAGTGTGTGGTATACATTTGAATGCTTAAATGTTTGAAAAATATTCTTTTAATTGACCTCACAAATGAATTATAGCTTTCCTGTCTTAGAATGTAGGCTTTTCCCTCGTGGAACTTTGTAGCTATTATTATGTTTCTTATATTTCTTTTTGTTTTTAGGTTTGTAGAGGAGAAGTCTGGTTCCAATTCAATCCTCTTCACCCTGGCATGTAAATTTATTTCCCTCAAAAACTTAAAGGGTTTTGAACTTTGTCCCTGACATTTAAATTTCACCAGGAGATATTTAAGTGTGGTTCCTCTTTTATTAATAATGCTTGGTCCTCCCTGGGACCTTTTGTTCCTAAGATTAAAGATATTGTTCATCTCTTACATTTTCCACTTGATCCACCTTCTCTGCTTTCTCCTTCTGGATTAGTGATAAGGAAATTGATTTAAAATGTAAATTTTATTGTTTTTCAGGTATGGCAAGGTCAGCAGATCAGGAGATGATTGCCATTGAAAAGGTAGTTTGTTCCTCACAGTTCCCAAGAGGAGGGAGCATGCTGCACCAGCAGGGCCACATGGGGAAGCACAGTGTCAGTTAGGGGGCAGAAGAGGTGAGGCAAGAGCATGGGCAAGAGACTTTTTTGTGGTTCTGAGAGAATAGGCAAGGTAGAGTAAGAAGGCTTAGGAATGGCTAGTTTGAATAATTTCAGCAGGCTCTGGGGCATCAGTGCTGTCCCTAGTTGTCTGGTACCTGCCCTGGGGTGATTAGGGCAGGTGGATAAAGGAAGTAGGTTGAGTGTGGGCTCTAGACTGGTTGGTTTGCATATGAAGGGTGCCTGCAGGTGAGTCCTTCATTATCTCTAGGAATTTTGAGGGGCAGTCTCTCAGGGGGTAAAGAAGACCCCAGATATCAAAGCATCAGGAAATATAGATAATAAAAAGACATGATTAATACAGAAGTATCTACTGGAAGCCCCCTAAATAACTCTACTGTATCTGAAATTATGTTTGCTTGATTGTAACAATATCACAATATTGAAACAATATTATTACCATTACAATGTATAATACTTTTTTTAGCCTTACTGGAGGCTTTCTCTTTTTGTTTTTAAACAACCACTTCTTATTTCATTAGTCCTTTCTATTTCTTGTTATTTATTTTTATTTTATTATTTTTGCCTTTCATCTTTATTATTCTCTTTTTTCTTCCTTTTGGTTTGCCCCATTATCCTATTTTCAACTTCTTGATGTGAATCCTCAGTTTATTTATTTTAAATCTTTCTTGATTTCTAATAAATACCAATTGATCTAGACATTTCTCTCTAGGGACAGCTTCACAAATTTTGATATGCCATGTGCTCATTATTGTTCATTTCTAAAATGTTCATAATTTTTATTATGATTTCCTCTTCAACCTATAAATCATTTGGCAGTGGGATTGTTTTGCTTGTTTGTTTCTAAATATATGGGCTTCTGGGGTGCCCTCTTTCAATGATTTATTTTGAGTTTTATTATGTGGCAGTCAGAACATGTGGTCTCTATCATACCGAGTCTTTGGAATTTGGTGAGACTAGCTTTGACATACAGTTCAGATCAAATATCGCAATGACCCATGTGTACTTGAAAGTTATGTGTTTCTATGTATTGGGTGCAAAGTACTACATGGCTCTATTATATCCAATCTTCTATAATTTTATCATTCAAATCTTTCATAATCTTGGCAATTTTTGAGTGTATGATCTATTCATTTCTGAGAAAGTGGCCTATTCTGATTGTGGAGTTGTCAACTTCTTTCAATACTGTCAATTACATATTTCGAGTCTGTATTGTTAGTTGTGTACACAGGCATTATAGTTATATCGTTTTAATGGATAATTCATTTTTAGACTAGGAAATGTTCTTTTTCATTTCCATAAAATTAGTGTTTTCTTCTATTAACTGATATTTCACTAGTCCCCTTTTGGATAGCATTTTACATCTGTGTGTGCACGTGTGTGTTTTGTATATCTTCATCTCCAACCCTTCTGTCTCAGTTTTAGATGCTTCTTTCATAAATAGCATACATATGAACAAAACACTGTGAAATTTTGTTTTTTTAATAAAGGTTTAACCCACTCCGGTTCATTTATTATGAATATCAATATACTTAAAATTATTTCTGCAATATCATTTTATTTCTATTTACCATGATTTGTCTTTGGTTCTTTACTTCCCCTCCATTCCTACTTTATGTTGAATCAATTTTTGTTCATTTTTTTCTCCACATGTTTGAAAATTACACATTCAACTTCTATTCTTTCAGTGAATAATCTTTTTTGAGAGTTTGTATTTCATGGGGGTGTTCTCCCCAATGCCCTTCCCTATAGGGCTACTTTGTGGTTACCTTAGCCCCAGCTCTGAACCGTGGGATTCAGAGCTGTGAACAAGATATTATGTGAACAAATTTGTCTAGGGGTCTTCTCCATATGGATGGAGTTGTTCTGAGCTTCATACCTACACAGGGAACAGGGTGGAGACTCAGTTTTGTTATTGGGCTGCATCTTTATTTCTGGCCTTGGATAGACAGCGTGTTTCCAGACACCAGCCTGAGGGTGAGCAGAGTCAATCCACCTCCCCTGGTGGGTGGGCTGTATGTTCATGGCTCCCTGGTTTCACGGAGGAGCCTGTCCTGACATAGCAACCCAATCCCCAGTGACTTCTCCCTGTTCCCAGTTCTTAGCTGCCCTTCAGCTCCTGTTCACTACTTTGGTTTCCTAACCCATCATTTGCCTGTGAAGATCTTCCTTTCTTTATTCTCTTTAACATAGTTATATACATATATTCTAAATCAACAAACATATCTGTCATTCTTATGTGTTGAGATGGAAGCAGAAGGTTTGACATCTTGACCCAAAAGTCCCATGTTAATTATTCATACATAAATTAGACTGAACGACTAAGCTAAATGAGCTAAATAACTGACACATATTGGAACATGTTAGTCTAAAATTCCCCTCTGGGCAGCCATCATCCAGGAAGAAGGCCCTGTCTTCTTCAAGCAGCCCTAAAGGCCACATCTTCATTTTGGTTTATCCTGTGCCTTCCCTGGTCTCTCTGGGCTCTTCATGGGACCTGACAGTCGTTACTGCCTTCTCCCATCCTCACTGGCCTGGACAGGGAAGCCCGACAAGTTCTCCTGAAATACTCACAAGCAACCTGAAGGTCAAAGAAGGCAACACGACAATGCAGAGACAAAAGTGCGCTGACAGAGATGGATGGATGGGGGTAAAACTAAGGAAGAGCTTTTCCCCGGGCTGGTTTCTGAACTGTTCTGGACACTGAACAACTGTGTTCAGATGTTTGCCTGAGGTAGTGCAGGGCTGGCTCCAGAGCTGCTGGCTGGGAGGACTCTGGCCCTGGAGTCTCCTCCCCGTCTGTGGGCACCGGCCTCAGCTTGCCCAGGGTTTGGGTGCTGCCGCTGACCCGGGGTCCTACCGGGTCCCTTTCACAGATCCCCAACCCTTCTTCCTGCCTCTTTGAGTCAAACAAATTCACTGACTGCTTGATGAGGCTGGCAGGAACCTCTCTGCTTCTCGCCCCCTCAGTGTAGCATACTAGTGCTAAATATCATTTATTAAGCACTGACATGTGTTTCATATCAGACAGACCCTGTGCTAAGGGCTATGTCTTCTTTCACCCTTGTTGGAACCATTACATGAGTGCTATCATGATGTGGGGACTAATGTTATCATCGTCTTCCACTGTTTTACTTGAAATCAAGGCTTACAGAATTTAAGCCCATGCCCAAGATCGCAGATGTGGCACGTGGCAGAGTCAGGAATGAAACCCAGATTGATCTGATCTCAAAGGCTGGGCTGTTTCCTCTACACCCTTCTGCTGACCCATACCGTAGGAGTCAGACGTGACATCAGGATTTGCTTCCAGGGTAACTTCCAAGGCAGCTTCCAAATGGCCAGTCTTGGCTGGGGGAAGGGCTAGAGGGGCTCCACAATTCATCACTTCTCCAGGAAATGGCACAGCCCTTCCAGGGTCTTTTGGAAGGAACTCAGTGCATTCCATAAGAAGGATGATGAGATCTTTCAAGCAGTTTTGGCCGGGGATGGAGGGGTGGTTGTGTGGGGGAGGTTTTGGAGAGCTGTGAGTGGGGAGATGTCAGGGGAAGTGTGAGTAAAGGCTGGCCGTGACTGGAGGGAAAAGGGAAAGTGGGGGAGGGATATTTGGGGGTCGCTTATGCCTTGAGGCACCCCTCCACTCACACTCACCAGGCAGCTGTCACTAAAGGGAAATGCTGTCTACACCCTCCCCTCCCCCACTTCTACAGGTATCCCCTCTGATCACCCGGTTCCAGGATCTCCCCCAGTTCACATCCAGCTTCAGGACCACCTTATCCAGAAGGGGCTGTTTTGTAGTCTAACCACTTTCCCTCTAGATGTCTTTCGGAACTGTGGGATGGGGTTAGTCTGTTTATGCAGGAGGAGGGGAAGAGATAATCCGAGAGAAGGTTAGAGCCTCACTCCGTCACAGGGTCAGACCCACTTCCAGGAGATCCTCCCGGCGTCCTGCAGCTCAGTCCTGCTGTAGCAGTTCGTGTTCCAGAACTCACGCTCACAGAGGACCCTGTCCGCTGTCCGCAGGGTCTGCCTGGGGAAGGGAGTCTGCACTCAGGTGACACGGCCCCGGTGCCCGGGTGCACGTCTGCAGTGGTGCCTGTCTGCCGCTGTGAGAGGCCCTGCTGGCGCTTGGCCAGGGGGCCAGCCAGCTCCTCCCAAGGCCAAATTCTGACTCCTTTTGCATGAGGCTTGGACAGCCTTGATCTGGGCTGTGTGAAATAAGACTTCCCTGACCCAGCCCTCCTAAGCTCAGCTGGGCTGGATGACCTCCTGTAGTCTGAAAGCTCCGTGGTTCAGGCCTGTCGGAATCCTTGTCTTCTCCAAGGCTCATTTCTCCTGGGCCTTGGCATCTCTGAAACGTGATGGTGTGGTGGATGGAAATGTGCCCCTGTCCTTTCCCTTTGCTGAACACTGCTGCCTACATCTAGAAGGTTGCACCTGCTTCTTCCTCCCAGAAAGGGAAGAGTATCAGTCAGGATGGGATCAGTTATACAGCAGTAACAAACCTCAGATCTCAGTGGTTTAAAGCAATGAAGGTTTATTTCTCACTCATGCTCCATCATCCATCGTGGGTTGGCTGGAGGCCTGTCCACATCATCCTAATGTAGGATGTGTGCTGATGAAGCAGTCTCTTTGGAAAAGTGCTGGTTGCCGTGACAGAGGACAAGAGCTCTAAAGGGCTTCCTACTGACAATGAAATGCTCCAGCCTGGAAGTGACACACAGCACATGGTCCACCAAGCACAAGGAAACTGGGAAGTGTGTTCAGAAAGCAGAAGGGTGGGAACATAAAGCACAGGACTTGCAGTGTGGCAAAGCAAGGACACATTTCTGGAAGGGTAAGGAGCTGGTGTTCCACAAATCAACAGGCACCTGGGGAGACTGGTTTCCCCAACTGCTTCTTCGCGCGACACTATTGACTTTGGAGCTATACCGTCCTGGTTGAAGTTTGGATACTGCCATGAGCTAGATGTGTGATTCTGGGCAAATTGCTTAGCTAATCTAAGCCTCAGTTTCCTCATCTATAAAATGGGACAATACCATCCAAGATGTCACAGCCAGTAAGTGCTAGGGCTGAGATTCCCAAACCCCTGGATCTGGGTCCACAGCCAATTCTTCTTTCAAAATCCAGAGGCTTCACTGGTTAAAAAAAGAAGTCCAGGTGGATTAATAATACCCAAGTGGCACAAGATGGCAGCGTAATCTCTACCTTGTCCTACTTGCCCATTTGTCTCACCCTTGCCCTTCTTGCCCTAGATTTCTCCCCAATAGTCAATAGTCCCCGGGTGCTCTGGGGCCTCCCCCCAGCCCAGCCCCAGTCTGCCTGGAGGGTAGAGCTTGTTCCCAGCTCCTCGAGAGTCATTTGCTAAGGACTGATGATGGATCCACTTCAGACCTATGCAGCCCAGGTTCTCACCCGGCCCTGCCTCTCACTGCACATGGGGTGACCCTAACCCAGCCAGAGACTCTGAACCTCAGGCATCCTTAGACCTGGGTGCACTTGGGAGGGATCTGGCGGTTCCCCTCTGCGGAAAGGAGGGAAAGGTTACGGAATCACTCTAAACAAGGCCAAACAAAGCCATTTATCTTGGGGCATTAGTCACTGAGCTGCTGACGCAGGAAAACATGCTGTACTCTTGGCAATTGCCATTTACATTAAAACAAGATGATTTGTGGACTTGGAGGCCTGAGACCCTTCCAGTTTCCCCCACCCACTTCTGTCTGTCCCTGCAAATGCCAGAGGCTGGGGCTGTAGCTTTTCCTTGGGGAAGAGGAGTTGGCCTTGGCCTGGGCCTAACAGGTGCCCAAAGTCCCAGCCCCATTCCTTTCCACGTACACAGAGGCCACGGGATTGCAGGAGGTACCCCAGGCTCCCAGAGCTGCACTCGCTGCGTTCAGTGTCAACATCACATTGTATGTGTGGTCTTTTTTTTTTTGGCCATGACTGTTTAGTGTTTGGAAGGAAGGGCTTTCAATCCCCACATCTGCTTATATTCCAAAGGAAGATGACACCACCACCACCACACACACACACACACACACACACACACACACACACACACACACAATTGTCCCATAGAGGGATGAAAATTGCACTGCTGAGAGCTAATGCTCTCTCCTATGAAAAAATAAATCAGGGGAAAGGAACTTGGGTGAACTTGGGGGCCCACCGTTTTCTCCCAGAGTCTTCTTTTTCAAAGTGACCTGTTATTTGGTTTGAAGTAAATCCCAGGTGACCCTCTCGCTTGCGTTCATGTACCGGACAGGTACCTTCTCCAGCCTTGGGTGCATCCTCGGCGTTCCTGGTCATGGTGTTCTTCATGCCCACTCTCTACCTATATGCTCAAAGGCGGAGCACATGACCTGGCCTGAACCAATAGGAAGTCACATTCTCCTGGTCTCAGTGAAAGGTTCAGAGATGGATATTTAACCCAGTCATAGCCAGTGAGCTTCAAGGAAACATTTGCTGTATTTCTGAGAGAGTGAAGCTCCAGCAAGGAAGGGAGGGGGAGTGAAGCTGAGTGTGTCATTGACATAGGATTTCTTCTCCTGGGCAGGGTGGTGTCAGGGGGTCTGGCACTGCTATCTGGAGTGGGGAGCTGGAAGGTACTGGAGGGTCACTTTGTAGAGCTGAGGATAAAGCAAAGACACAGAGAGAAACTGAGTCTCTAGTTATATCCTTTAAGCAGCTGGGCTGTGCTTCTCTGAATCAATCTGTTGAGTTTGGGTTGAAAGTCACCACGTTCTTTTTGTTGTTTAAGTCAGTCTGGGGTGGCCTTTGGGTCACATGTGGCCATAAGAGCTTTGACCTGTATAATAAGTAAGTGTGATCAGGAAACAGTAGACCATGAAATCCAACCTCTGAGCCTTTGCCCAGGCCATGGCACCACTGAGAACACCATTGTTGCCTAGCGGAGCTCTGGTCATCTTCTTGTACCCACGCCGCCCCCCCGCCCCTTAGAAGCGCTCCCTTGACTCTGGGACCCAGTTCACACGTGGGGAAGGCTCTGTTTTGCAGCATGACTCTGCCACACTGGATCACGTCCACCTTCTTCACTGGAAGACAGGCCTGTCTTTGCCTCCAGTTCCTGTGGCCCCTGGCACATAGTAGGTGGGCACTCAGTAAATGATTGTTCTCCTGAGCAGCTATGCTGGTGGGAAGGGAGGGTTAGGGGAGCGGGGAGAGGCAGGCAGACCTCAGGGGTAGGACTGCAAGAGTCCAGATCAGAAGTTGTGACGGCCTGAACTGGGCAGTGGAAGTGAGGAGTTTTGGGACAAGGAGAGAAACTGCTTTTAAAACAAGGGGGAAAAAAACCTTGCAACGGTCCATGTTTGACATGGGAGGTGTGGTGAGTGGCATGGAAGTCCTAGGACAGAAAAACAGAGAATAGCTTCAAGATGGAGTGGAGTGGGGGCAGGGCGATCTCCTGGCTACGGCCAGGACTCGTGTTCCTCTGTGCTCCCCTAGCAGGACAGACAAATTAGCAGGTGCCCCCTCACCCCTGCCCACAGCCTGTGCTGACCTAGGTCATCAAAATGAGGGGTGGTAGAAAGTAAGCATTCCTGATTGACTTTCGAGCACATTTTTATACCTCAAACGACAGAGAGGTTCCTGAAGTCCGGGCTATAACTTCAAACTGATAATTGACCATTGGGCTGGGAGGGGGAATCAGTGTGTCTCCTCCACTTCAGATCTCTCCCCCCGACCCTGAGCTCTTCTTTGGGGCTAATACCATTTTGAAGATGCACGGGACTAGCCCAAGTGGCACTCTCTTTTCTCTTTGAGCTATGGAAGTCCTGGCCTTCCATCCTGGCTGCTGCCCAGGGGGGGACAAAGGGCAGCCAGGGCAGAGTCCTAGGGGCGAGGGCAGGGGCTGGGGTAGCAACCCGGAGCAGAAAGTTTGAGGCTCCCATCCCAGCAGCGAGCAGAAACGAAACCAGAGGCGCAGGCAGAAGGTGGCAGCGTCAGGAGAGGGCTACCTGCAGACGTTCTTGAGGGTACTTCAGCTCCGCCCATGCCAGGCTGCCAGGCCAGGACGTGCAGATTCTGTTTGCCAGCAGGGGAAGAGGTTCCCAGTGTCCCCCTGGGAGCCAGTCCTCTGACTCGGAGCCTGGAATGGCTAAAGCTGAGGCTCACAGGCTAGCACGGCTCTCCACGAGCAGTGCAGGTGCAGAGCTGGGGTGGTGGAGTGTGGCCGAGCTAGGAAGGGGGTGAGGCCCTAGCCTCGCCCCACCCAGCGGCAGCTTTCTGAAACTTTCAGCCTAGAAGCTTGGTGCCACCCATCCACGGGGCAAATCCAGCCAGACTGGGTCTTTTACCCAGTCTGGAGCCCTTCATAAGCATCTCAAGTGCAAGTGCTGAAGCTTTGGGCACTCGCAGAGCTGCCGTGCTGCGGTCCCCTGGCTGTTACCCACTTTGTGGGCTCCTAACCTCTGTGCTCAGCTGGCCTTAGTTCCACCGTCTGCCCGGTTCTTGGTTGTGCTGCTGTTCACTTGGTCCAGGGCCACTCCTCCCTCTCCCCTGTCCGTGCCCCCAGCCCAGCCCAGCCCTTCCCACCAGCAGGGGCCCTGCTTCACACCCATGGAAAGGTCAGAGTTGGGGCTCAGTCACTAGCAGGCCCTCTGAGCACTGCCTAGACCCCCCGTGGCTTCCCTCTTCCCCCCTGGTTGGCCCCCACGAGGTTAGCATGGAGCTCCTGAGAGCTTTTGACTTGGATTATGGAGGAAGGGAATGAAGTGAGGCAGCCCAGGGGTGGGCTGAACTCTCCAGCCCCTCCTGCCCCTGCTTACCCCTCCCTTCCTTTCTGCCTTGCCCCATTCATGCAAGAGTCTTTACATAGACACATTGTTTCACTTCTCTCAGGTATATGTCTAGGAGTGGAAAGGCTGAATCAGAGCAGGTGGATATTTAACTTTGGAACAAACTCACAGATAGTTTTTCAAAGTAGTTGTCCCAGTTCACGTTCCCTCCAGCAACGTCGTGGGTACTGGATATTCCGCCTATTTGCCAACACTTGGTACATTAGTCGTCTTAGATGAGGGCTGAGGTAGTGTGGGTTATACCAGCACAAAGCAAGGGACAGAGCTGAGAGTACAAGTGGAGAGTAAACCAAGAAGAGAAATTGGGTTTGGGGATGCTGTTTGAATCTCGCCTCCATTGGTTATCAGCCCTTTGACCTTGGGCAAGTACTTCAACCTGGCCACGCTTCCATTTTCTCACCTGGAAAACAAGGACATCACATGTACCTTTGTTGAGATTAAATGAGGTAATGGATGTAAATGTATTTTCACAGTACTTGGCACCAGGGCTCCTATTAGTCTATAGGGTCTTTGCATAAATTGGTTAAAAGTGCCTCCTTTCCTGGTTGATACAGCCCAGGGCCACGGTGCAGGAGCTGCCTTTTGATGCTGTTATTTCCTAGACAAGGAGCCTTGAGCAGCAGACCAACAGCACAATTATTTGCAGTGATTCTATTTGACCCACAAGTTCTCAACAAAAGCACGCAGAACAAATGGAGTTGAAAGGAAGAGGTGAGTGTATTTGTCGGGGCTGGGGGGTGGTCCTGTGTGTGTTGACCTCGCCCCCGTAGCCCTCTCACTTGCACTGGTGGCTTCCCCTACCCTCTACCACCCGCTCCTTTGAGTCTCGGAGACCTTGGGCACCAACCTCCAGGTCGAATCCCCCCTGGGGGAAATGTCTTCGGAGTTTGGTATTCGTATTGAGTCATAGAGAATCTTGCTTCAATTCATAGTCTGGTTCTTGGAAAAAATCCAGCGTCACAGAGATGTGCTTGAGGCAACAGCACTTGTGGTAACTGGATTTGGTCTTTGGAGGGAGACAGAAGCACAAAATATTTGGGATACCCAGGAAATATGGCCAGAGTTTGCTGTTTATGGCAGGGAGCTGCTGAGGCGCTAGAGACAAAATCGAAGGATGCCGGCGCTAATTGCAATGCCTCTGGGTTTCTGAGGTGAAGCCTTTGGCCGGGGAAGCATCTCTTCAGAAGGCAGGCATTCCTGCTGCTCTCTCCGTGGCCCAGACACACAGAAGGCCTGCACGCATGTGCCTAAAATGAACTCGAGGCAGCCTCAGCTCAGAACACAGAGCTCAGCAGATGAACGACTCCGCTGAAGCAGGCCTTTGGATTTATGTGTTTACATCCTCATAAGGAGCCTTTCTTTACCTGAGGGACCTTGGGCCGGGCTCCTTTGATTATGAGAACAGCACAGTAAACTTTGTTTATGGACAGGCTATGGTGGAAGGGGAAGCAGAGACCCGCAGAGCTGGGGGCCGGGCAGCCCTGATAACCCCCCAGTGGAGAGCTTTGCCTCTGAGCCTTCAGTTCTCCAGCCTCAGCCCGGGCACACAGTAGGACTTCCTGGTTGAATGACACGTGAGTCATTTCTGAGACACGCTGGTGAGTCACTGGAGAAGCAGTGTTACCAAGCTGTAATTTACCGGTGCTGTGGGGATTTCAGCCAAGTGTGAGCGGGGCCTGCAGTTTCCTGTGTCCTCCCCGCCCCCCTCTCGCACACCCACCCCAGGACGTCCACCTGCTGGCCGGAAGTGGGGTTGGAAGGGAGAGGACACAGCAAACACCTTCCAGCCGGGTGAATAGGAGGGAGATCAGCTTCCTCTTTAGGGTCACCTCCACTAGATCACAATGTACTGTTCTTTCCCTTTCCAGCATGAGTGAGGTTAGACTTCAGGAGAGCTCTGATCGGTGAAGGAAATGCAGTGGAACCCACTTTGCTCCAGTCTTCCCGGGCTGAACTTCGCCAGGCCCAGAAGAGTTGGCCAGACACAGGTAGGACCCCAGGGAAGAAGGTGACAGTTCGGGTCAGGGGGCTGGGGCGAAGGGGGCAATGTTAGTGCGGAAAGGCCGCCTGGAAGAGGCCACTGTGGGAAGGGCTGGGCAGGGCTCAGGCTGGAAACGCCCTCTCCGCCCTCCCCTCTCCTGCGAACCCCGGCTGGAAACGCAGGCTGCTCTGCCCGCGTCCCGCTGCCTCTGAAGGTGAAAGTCACCTTCCGCTGCTCTCCCGACTGCCCGCTGCTGGGGTGGGGAAGCAGGAGACATAAATCCTTCCTCGTCCCTGTCCCGCGGCGCTTGCCTGCGCGGCGGCAGGGAGGAAACTCCGCCGGCTGTAAATCAGCGTCCCCTCTGCGGGCCGCCTGCCCTCCATCACAGTGCTTTACGGCGCTGACACCGGCCAGGATTTAGTGGGCCAGGCGCGCTGAGGCCGCCTCATTGAAATGCCCCCGCCACTGTCCCACCTCCTCCCTTGCAACTGAGGCCACCCATAAATCCTGGAGATGCCTATTTGCATACCCATCTGCATACATTTGTCCCTCAAATTGCCCGCATCGGAACTCACAGCATCATCGGAGCCAGCCGGGACTGAGAGTTTCTGTTGTCCCAACTCTTGTTGGAGAAGGGGAAACTGAGGCTGGGGAGGGCTAGGGACCTGTCTGTGGCACAGTGGAAGGCAGGGACCGAGTAGGGGTTTGGAGCAGGAAGGATTTAGCAGAGGCTGGGAACATGTAAACCAGGGCCCCCTCCGGCTCCTTCCGCCTCAAACCGGTGTCAGCCAAGACCAGGCCCCAGTCTGGACATGAATAATCTGTTGGGAAGGGCCACAGCCTGGTGGAACCAGATTCTTCGATCTGCATGAGCCCCCTTGCCCTGCCCCTCAACACCAAAATCCAGCCACCACTGTGCTCAAGAGCATTGGTTCAAGGATGGCTTCCCTGGGCTCCTTTGGCTGGGCCCTCTCCAAGGGTGAGTGAGCACAGGCCCCTCCCTCACGCTCCCTTCTGCTCAGGAAGGGTCGGCTCTTTCTGGGCTCTCAGGGAGAGGTAGAGCCATGGCAGGGCCAGCGAGCTTTGCTTCTCTTGACCCCAGGCCCCATTCAGTCTTCCAAGTAGAAGCCCCATGGGTGGGACCCAGTGCCCCCAGCTGGGTCCAGGGCTGGTTGGAGACCAGGTCAGGGAGCTGTCTGCCCAGGGAGGTTGCCTCTGGCCGTGCATGTCTGCCCCCTCCCCTGTCCCTGCTCCTGTGTCCCTCACCCCTGTGGTGTGTGCTTCATGTGTTTCTGATTGACTCATGAAAAATGCCTTCTCATCAGAGGCCTGAACTGCAAAAGTCTGGGGAGGGGCAGGCTGTGGGGGAACCTGCTTCTCCTCTGAGACCCGGAGTCCTGACAGGATTGGCCTGGGTTCTCCCGTGAGCCAGTCCTGGGGGCTCACGCCTTCCCTCCCCCAGGAGAGGACCTAGAAGGGCAGAGGTACTTGGCCCCAAATGTGGATCCCTCCACTCAAAGTCTCCTTTCACTGCCCCAGTTCCCCTCTCCACACGGCCCCACCCCATCCCACCACCTGGAGGCTGGTGAACAAACTCCAAGCAGACAGAGCGGGGTAGAGACCCTGCGGGGCTGAGCCCTGACACCAATGTCTCTGCCTGGATCCTTCTTGGATCCCTCCAGGGCTCTGGACTGGGCAGCCCAGATGAGGCCCGCTGCCCAGGATGGGGCCGCATGTCCTCATCGCCCCAGCTCAGGGAGTGGCTGATGGTGTGGATAGGCCGGGAGCGGGGATTGGAGCCAGGATGGTCAGAGGGGAGAGAGGCAGGAAGGGGAGGTCCCTGAGCCTGGGCACCACCTGGCTTCCCTGAGAAATAACCCCAGGCCACAACAGGAGAAGCACGGGAGCCCAGCCCTGGCAGCCGTGGCTGTGTGCTGGGGGAGGGGTGGACCCTAATCCCCCCTCTTTTCTGTTCTCCTTCTCCCCAGCCCCTGCCCCTCCTCTCCACAGAGATCCCGGGATTGTTCTGTTGTCTCTTCTCTCTTGAACTTCCAGTGGCCTCCCCTAGTTTGGGGAGTGGCAGGTCCTTCCCTCCAACCCCTGCCTTCAGGGAAGACTGGCCCAGATGAAGTGGACAGAGGGGATGTTGGGATGCCGAGACCCTGGAGAGCATCTCAGGGGAAGGGGGAGGGCGACAAAGATGAGCCCAAACTCTCTGTCTCTGCAGCCTTTTAACAAGAAAGAATAACAGTAAAGAATGGGATATGGCCTCCTATGGCTCCAGGATATTGGGGAGCATAGAGGCAGGGGAATGGCTCGGAAGACCTCCCCAGAGCAACCCTGGCTAACATTTGCTGGGATTCTTAGAAAGCGTTGCACAGACTTTGTGGCGGCACGGCAGCAGAAGGGCCCCCCATCTGGAAGCCTTTAAGGTCTCCCTCCCCCTCTTCTCCAAATAGCTTGTTCCCAGAAAACAGGAGGAGAAGTTACCCAACAACAAGCTGGGGCTTCCTGTGGGGCTGGCGGCCCCCTCCCTGCCTCGGTCGTAGCACACCAGGCCCTCACCCGCCCCCCAGGCTCTGCTCAGCAGGGACCCCTGCCAGTTACACATTGCAGAGCTGGTTCCTGTCACCTCTGCCACCATCTGGGTGCACAGCTCACCTCCCCCAGGAAGCCCTCCGGAGCCTCCTCTCTGCATTCCAGTAACTGCTCCACTTCCTTTGTGAACACACATACCCAGCCTCTGTGTGTGCCCTTGTTCTGGCCCAGGTCTGTTGGTCTATTTGCAATTGTTCTCTCTTTTCATCCAGTCTGAGCTGGAAGAGTATTTAGGTGTTGGTGAGCCCTCCCTTTCCATTTTACATAATGGAAAATTGAGGCCCAGAGAGGCCAAATGACTTGCCCCAACGCAAACAGAGCCAGATGTAGACCCCAGCTTGCTTTATCCCAGTCCAGGGGTCCCATTGCCCTCGCACCATGTCCATTTGGCTGTGCCTATCTCCCCAGGATGACAGCACAGCCCCAAAGAGAGCTCCCAAGTTCTGGTTTGCTGGCTTGATGTGCAGTTGGGGCACAGCCGAAGTGCTGCCTGGGTGCAGAAGCTGCCAGAAACTGAGGGGCAGAGACCTTGGGGCGGTGGCAGAACTGGCCACTGGCCAGGGGAGGTATGGTCTTCAGAGGAAAGAGTTGCAGCCCACTGATGCCAACCCCTACCCGGAGGGCCTGGCAGCCTGGCCTCCGTGCTGACAGGCCAATCTGGCTCCTGACCTGCTCACTTGGCACCTGAGGGCATCACCTTGGAATGAAAAATCTCCAACAAAAAGAGGTTTTTAACTTTTAGATAAGCAGAGTTCAGTTTTAGATGGCACTCTGGCCCTTGAAGTTCTCACCAGAAATACAGTGACTGCTGGGTCTCAGTTTCCTCATCTTTAAAATGGGGATGAGAGCACCGAGGCTTCAGGAGGAAGATGGAAATGGGCTTTGAAGGATAGAAGGAAGAGGCAGGAGAGCCTTCTAGAGCAAAGCATGAGCAAAGATTCAGAGGCGTGAGTGGGCACTGACTGTGAACGTGGAGCAAGCCAGGCTCTGTCACTCTTACCAGGTGTGTGACCTGGGACAAGTTCCTTAATTTGTCTGTGCCTCAGTTTCTCACCTGTATAATGAGGATTACAGTAGCACCTACCTGAGGCTATAGTTTAGGCCATATTTGTAAACATGAGGTAATATTTGTAAAATTCTTGTAGCAGTGCCTAACACATAGTAAGCGCCCTCTGAGAGGCATATTTATTTATACTCATTTATTTAACAACGCCGTTTTCTTTGTACTATCCGTTTTACTTCCTATAAGCAACACAAGGTGGCGTTTACTCCGGCCTGTGACTTATGGATACTGGGCCCGAGGGCCTTTCAGGGAGGGAGATCCTGGGACTTGTGCACTCCGGCCTCCTCACACAAGATGCTGTCCACGTCTGGAAGGCCTCCCATGCCTCCCTGAATTCTTCCCAGGGCTGTTAGGGAGGGGAGCTCTTCTGTGCCTCTGGGGCCGGGAGGGGGCCCGGGATGGGTGGAGGTGGGGTCGGGGAGGGCTCCAGAGTCCAGCCTGAGCCTCAGCGCCCAGTCCCACTGTGTCCATGGCCACGGCATGGTCGGGGAGGGGTCCAAAGGGCAGGCCGTTCTCTCAGGGCGCACCGACCTGCGCCAAGGACCAGAAACGCCACGCGTCCCTGACTCTGAGGGCAGCCCGGGTAGAGGGGCTGGGGGCGTGGGGAGGGGGCATGTGTGACTGTGGACTACAGCTCCAAGTGAGAAATAAGCAGGAGCAGATGGAGCCCAGAGCACGAAGTTCCTGTTTTCACGCAAATGTCTGGGACAATAAAAGTCAGGGGGGCAGCCAGGGTGGGAGGCGGGGTGGGGATGGAGGGAAACAGAGACGGAAACAGGGTGGGGTGTGAAAGGAAGATGCCGCGTTGGCAGAATTAGCTCTCATTCAGAGTTGCTGTTGAACTGGTTGGGGATGGGGCTGGCCTTTGCAGCCCCCTGCCCAGGGCCCGTGGCCAGCCTACTAGGGCCCAGGCTGGGCCCGGGAGAGTGGGGAGGGGTCTGGGCCTGTGCCTGCTGGGGACAGCCTGACAGCAAGTGCTCTTCGGAGCTGATTGCATTTCCTGGCCTTTGATGCCTGAGATCAAAGCAGTGCCAAGCCCTCCTGCCTTCCCAGCTCCTGGCAGCTCCTCCCTGCCCTCGGGGTCCCGTCTGTGTGGTCGTGGTGGCTTGTGGGGGCAGGCCAGCCTGGCATTCGTGGCTGGCCCCAAGTGAGCGAGAGGGGCTGAGACGTGAGCTCTTTCCCACTCTGCGGCTGCCAGGAGCTCCAGCTGTGGGTGCATGCACTGTCTGCGCTTGTCACGCTGGCTCTATGTCCTCAGACACCCAGGGGTTGGACCCGGAGGTCACTAACACCAGGTCATGGGGGGTTGGGGGTGGGCCCACATGGCCCGGATCAAGGGCAAGAGCCAAGGCTGGAAACCCGCAGCCTATGGAGATGGCACGGGGTCTGTTTGGCTGTAGCAAGAAAGGGCTATAACGTTGGTCATGCGAACCAGCCTTTCACGGGATTCCGGCTGGGAGGAGCTTGGAGTTGGTTTACAGGAGGGTCCCTACACAGCCCTTCCTTCCTCCGAAGGATCCCCTAACCCCCTACTGACCGTTCGGGCTGGGGGATCTTCCACTCCCCTGTTCTTGTTTCCACCTGACCTGAGCCCCCCACGGGGAGCTAGCCCCAGGGGCATTCACTGCTGCGATCCTGCTCTGAGTGTCCAAGGATGCACCGCGTAGATTTGTAAGGGTCCCACACTCCCCTGGGAGCTTTCCTGGGCCTTTTTGCCTGTGGTGCCCTTGGGAGGGCTTCAAGTTCAAGTTGCTGCCTCAGCTCAGGGCAAACCACTTCTTGCTTGGCTCCTTCCACGCAGGTGTCTGTCAGCTGGCACTGCCTCAGTTTCCCTTCGGCAGAAGCGTGCAAAGGGATGCTAGGCAGAGGGCAGGGAGAGAGTAGGAGGTGGGCAGTGTGGAAGTTCCGAAAGGAAGGCAGAAGCTGCTGCGATCACAGACCTGCAGGTCCTGGGGGAGGGGTCTTGGACAGAGTGATGGTGGGGCTCCTGCCGGCCCGCGTGCCTGCAGTGGGGCCCTGGCTCTCCGTGGTGCCTGCCCATGTGGAGAGGATTAGGGCCCGGAAAGACACGTTTTCCTGCCTTCCTTCTTGGAAGGAGGATCAAGGGGACCTGGTGACAGCCCAGAGATTCTGGGCATGTGGACAGGCCCACTTCCCTTCCTGTCCATCTCCCAGGCAGCCTGGGAGATGCACACCATCTGCTGGCAGCCCCAAGCCTCGAGCCCCCAGCCAGCTTGGAGAAGAAGCTGTGAGCAGACCTGCCTTTCCATTCCCGGAGCCCCCAGCTGAGAGGAAGCATTGGGCTGGGGGCTTGATGGAGATAAGGCAGCAGGTAATATGCACAATAGTTATTGGGCTTAGTGGACCTGAGCAAAGTTGGTCAGGGGCTGCAAAGATGTAGGGACCCCTCCCACCCCGGCTTCCCTGTGCCCATTAGATCCAGGAGCCAACACTGGTCCAGGGGGAAGGAGTTACAGGACCTGTTGGCTCCAGAAGGTGGGCTTGGGATTGGGGCTGAGACTGAGGGTGATCTTGGGATCCTGTTCTTGGCTGGGTTTGTGTGTGGCAAGCGGGGGAGGAATTCTTAAACCCAGATGCACGCACACACATGTGTGCGTGCACACACACACACACACATACACTCACACTTCTATAAAGACAGTGTCCAGCTTAGTGCTTGCATTTGGTAGATAGGCAAATAAATACTGGGTGAATGGATGGTTGAATTAGAGAATGAACAGCCCCCAAAGTTCTAGCCCACAGGGCTTTTCTTCCTCTGTACTCAGAACCTTAGTTTTTGAGGCTCTTTCATTCTTTGTTCCCGGCTGGTGATATATACTGGGTTATCTGGAGTGCTTACTTCTCAGTGGCTGTTTGTTCTCTAATTCTTAGCATATAATTAAATTGTGGCTTCCTGGGATAGGAGCTTTGATCCCACCCCAACAAAGTTCCCTAATACTGGGCTTGGTCTTCATCCAGTCCCTGCTACTGATTTCTTGGGGCATCTGCTGCGCCATGCAGAGTTTGGGGTTGGGCACAGAGACGGCAATTACCATTCTAGTCTGAGCCGTGCCCCTGTGGCATGGTTTAGGGGACTAGGAAAGGTCTGGGGCTCAGGGGCCAGGCAAAATTAGGACTGGAACAGGAATTTCTAACCTGGGAATATGTGTGAGGCACGTCCCGCCCCCACCCCCCAAACCCTCTCTGCTCCGTGCGATGTGTGTGTGAGTGTGCTCAAGAGCACATTTGAGGATGAAATGAAAGATATTTAACTTTGGTCCGCACAGGGATGGAGTAGTCAGAATGGACACCAGGCAGAAGTAGCTGGTCATCGTCAGCCCTGTGGCACCCTTTTGCCTCTCCTCTCCCCTCCCCATTTCTCCTCTCCCTTCCCTGCCCCTCTCCTCCCATCCCCTCCACTCCACTCTCTCCCCTTCCTTCTTCTCTCTCTTGGGTACCACAGATTGGGTGGTACCTCTTCTGTGTCGAAATTGCCCTCCTCCTGCCATGCCTATCACTGAGGGGCTAGAAACTTTCATGCTGGCCCTGGGCCCAAACTTCTGGGCTGACTGTGTCTCCTCCTCTCCTCTGAGACCTCAGCATAGGTGGACGTGGCAGGCTTGGTTACGTGAGGGAGGAGGGGATGGAGACCTTGGTCACTGGCCAGCTGTGGGGTTCGGAGACTCTGAACTCGGTTTTCGTGCACTTACTCCGCAGGGACCCTCTTTGGAAGTGACTCGGTGTGACTGAAACCGCTCTGCCACACACCCACCAGCATTCTGAAGGGTCCCTCTTCCCGAGCCAGGTGGCCCCTGGATCGCTGAGCAGCAGGGGGCAGGGAAGGGGCTGGGACCTGCCCCGTGACAGGCCCTGTGCCCGGCGCCCCAGCTGAGCCCAGCTGTGCTCGCTGTGTGTCTGGGTGTGTACATGCGTTCGTGTGCACTAGAGTCGGCCTGTGCGGGCCTGCGCGCGCACACATGCACACACGTGAGTCTGTCTGGGGATGACGTGCCAGCGTGTGCATGCTCACAAACGGCAGGCTTGGCTGGGAAACCGGAATCTCCCCCTCCCAGGCCTCAACCCCTGCTCCCTGGGGCCCTGGTGGAGGAGAACACAGAGTCCCCAGATCCCGAGATCTGGGACGGTGGCTTCTGTCAGATTCCACCCCCCTTCCCCTTTCTTGACACAAATAGCTTGTGGAACAAAGGGAGCTGGGGATTTGGATTATTTATACAGTCAACATTAAGCAACTTGTGGTCTATTTAAATTCTTCTTTATTAGGCCGGGAAATTCCATGGCAAACACTCAGGCAGTAAGGAAACCTCCAACACGGCAGCTCCCAGCTCCGCCGTTGCCATTTGGTTCCGCATCTCCTTTCCTGCTCCCGACCTCTGACCCCTGCTTCTTCCATTCAGGCTCCCGGAGGCCGTGCCCAGCCCCAGCTTCCCTGCCTGCATGCCCTCCGGATTCCCGCTCCATCCTTCCTAGCCCTTCAACCTCCATCTCTCAAACCTCTACCCCAGGCCTCCTGACTCATGCCTCCCATGCTTTCTGTGACTTGGGAGGGCCGGCCAGATACCAAGCCTTACACTTCAGTGACAGCTCTGCCGGAGCAGTGTGGGGACTCGAGTCAGGCTTGGGAGGAGATGGGAGGGGCAGGTTGTGGGCCTGCGCACGCCGTCAGAGTGCTCCAGGGGCTCAGAGGACCTCTGCTCTCGGAGGTGCCTCTAGTAGACAACTTGGGTGGCGAAAGAAAGGGTCCTGCCAACAGGACGAGCCACCAGTGACTTCCAGCCAGTGACAGCCTGAGACAAGCTGAAGGACCTGATGCTGATCTTGAAGCCGGGGACTGTGCTGTCTGTCACCTGCGTGACACCTGGGGCTCTTGACCTGAGGCTGCAGCTGCAGATTTGTCTGGGCCCCGGTAAGGGAGGTGTGAAGTGTTAGGTCAAGGGCAGTGAGGAGCCCTGGGGGTCGGGGATGGGGGTGAGTGGGAGGTCCCTGAGGCAGCAGGGCTGGGAGGGGCCGAGCGTCCTGGGAAGGGAGGTAGCTAGAGCCACGTTAGCTGTGTTCTTCAAGATTTCTCCTATGAGGCTCCAGAGCCTAGCTCTGGAACCCGAGGCTGGAAGCGTCAGGGAGGCGGATTCTGGCCCCTGGAGGGCACGGAAGCTCTTTTGCTCCTTCAGAACTGTCAAAAGCGCTCTTGGATGCCTTCAGGTGTTGGGGTTTGCGTCCCCAGAAGTGCTCCAGCAGAAGCTGGTAAGGCCCGGAGGGGATCTTGGCATGGGTGCCATTGGGCCAGGTGGCCTTTCCAATGTCTCTCCTCCTCTGGCTGCTGTGATTACACGTGGAGCCGGGCAGGGTCTGGGGCAGAGGAGAGACTGAGGGTGGGGGGAGCACAGAGACTGCAAGATCCCTTCAGAGGGGACAGCCTCTGGGCTGAGGCTCTGCAGGGCTGGTCTCTTCTCCCCTGCAGGGGGCCCTCCATCCTCTGTTTCCAGGCTGTGGCCCCAAAGACTTGCCCCAGGGCAGATGTGGCCGAGGGCAGAAGGAAAGCTTGGGAAAGGGGAGGGAAGGGGGGGAATGAGAACCAGTAGAGCACCCTGGGGTCCTGGAGGATCCTGGTGGGCATCCTGTGTCTCCTGGTCCTGGGCGGGTGCAGGTGCCCCTCTCCTAGCCCTCAGCTCCTGGGGGCCCTCCTGTCGTGGCTCTTACCTCTGGTGAAAGCCCCTCTCTCCTTGTTTCTCTCTTCAAGTAGACTGCGATCCCGTGAGGACAGAGACTGCATTCACCTTGTAGCCCAGTGCCTGGCATGCAGGTAACAGCAGGAGCTTCATAAATGCTTCCTGAACTCAAAGAAATGGCTCTTTCTGGGGTTCTGGCCCAGCCCAGTCCTTCACCTTCCCCCCCATAACCTCAGCCCCAGAATCCCTTCCCTTTCATGCCTTTCCCAGGGGACAGAGCCTGTGCCCAGATGGAGAGGAGCCCACTGAGGGCTCAGAGGCTTATCTTGAACCTCTCCTGATGGCCGGCTGTGCTGGGAGATGGGGGGACACACCTCAAGGGTTTGGGGGGCGCTGTCACCAGGGAGGCGAAGAGGTAAAGGTCACCGTGCCCGACTCCATCCTCTGGAGACCGGGCCAAGGCTTCAGCTCTTGTTTAAGTTGATGTTAGGGTTATGGACAAGCAACACGTCCCCCTCCAGGCAGACAGGTCAGGGGCTGAGAAGCTGCCCCTTTCTCAGATCGCAGTGTGACAACCTCTGTCTCCAAACAGCAGCCAGAGAGGGTGGGGAGACAGACCTAGACCTTGCTGCCAATTATCACCTCGCTGTCGGCCCTGCCCTCTGGGCCTGTCCCTGCTGCCACCTCTGGGCCTGTGTTTCTGATTAGCGGGCCCCAGCTGTGCAGCATTAGTTGCATTTTTCCAGGATGAATCTTGTTTGTGACTTCCTGCCACGGGTCTGAACCAGCTGCCTGCCTTTGCTGCCTGCTTCTCATCCCCGTCCCCTGGGCTGCCCCAAATGCCCTCACTCCCAGGGATCTCCTCCTCGAGGGGACACTGAGGTCGCCCCCCCCCCCCATCTCAGGGGTTTGTCTCCTGCGTGGAGGGAGATGTCCCTTAGGCTTTCTGGGGGCAGCTCAGGGCAAAACCGCTGCTCACAAGCAGAATCCATTTAGCTTCTCAGATGTGTGGTCTTCAGAGTGCGTGACAGGGTCCCAGACCTTAGCAGACCTGCAGATGCCAGAGGGCAAGGACAGAGCAGGTGAAGGCCAGGGAGGTGTTTGGATAGGGCTGAGAAAGCTGCTTAGGGAAGTCTCCAAGACGAGAAGCATCACCTTCTGGCTTGCTGGGGTCCGTCCTCTGCCCAGTCAGGGTCTTGCCTTGGTGGAGCCAGTCGTCTCCAGCTGAAGCCTCGAGCTGCATGAGCCTTTTCCTCTGGTTTTCCAGTATGCTTCTTGTGAGCTACTCAGTGAGGACACCACCTCAACGCACCCAACACCCTCATGAGAGGTAGTGGGCTCCCTCTCCCGCAGGGATGTAAGTGTGAGCTGGAGAACGAAATCTTTTGTGCTCATAGTGGTCTTTATGTCGCATGTGATCCTCACTGCATCCCTGTAAGGGGGCAGGGCAGGGATAGGGGTGATCGTTATGATTTTCAGAGGAGGAAACAGGCTGGAAGGAAGGAGGGAGTGAGTGAGTGAGTGCTGAAGTCTGGGCTAAGACCCAGATGTGAGGCCCACATAGTTCAGTGTGAGTTTAATCAATATGCCTCCTCTCTGAGCCCAACCCAACTCCGAGGGACTATAAGCCTAGAGCCCAGCCTGGCCGCTGGTGCGTCCTCTCCCCTTTCTCCCTGCCTCCCAGCTTCCTGGCTGATACCCCCAAACAATCTGACAGCCCCATCCCAGGCAAGCCTGATTCTGACTGTCCCTCCTTGTCCCAACAGCCTGCCCTCAGCCATAGCCTCTAGTCTCTGCCAGGATCTGTGATCTGGGACGGATCTCTGGAAAGCAAAACCCTAGAGGATTCTTGAGGCTGTCAGCATCCTGAATAGGAGGTCCACAGAGGGCAGCTCACTTCTGTGTCCCCACTGCCCAGAGCAGGCCTGGCACATGGGACAACTCAGGCTGGAGAGGGGGCCAAGCAGCTGGAAGATTTGGAGCCGAGAGTGACCTAGAGAAGCGGCTGCAGCTGGCACTGGGGACCCCGGGCAGTCAGGGAGACCTGCTCACTCTGGGAAGGAGGCAGAGGCTGGAGGTGGGTGGCGCAAGCTCTCCCTAGAGACAGGAGGCTTGTGTACCAGGAGCACGCAGCTCTTGAAAATGCTGACTGGAGAAGGGCCGTCAGCAGCACTGCGTGCCAGACACTCTTGGTGGGATAACGTTCTCTTGTGGCCTTAGGGGCAGGGCTGCTGAGAGGGGACCAGATGCTGCTGGGAGCTGGGGTCTGCCACAGGCTGCCTCTCATCTGGACCACTGCAGGGGGGCAGTGTTCCAGCCCAGAACCCATTCCAGGAGCCCCAGCCAGCAGCTAGGCTCCTGAGAGGTGGGCCCATCAACTCTCTCAAACACCCTTAGAGAGTTTTCTGGACCAATTTGGTGGGTGGTGTCGGGGGCAGGTGACAGAGACTCTGCCCTGGGGAAGCCTCTGTCCCAACCAGGGAGATGTTGCCTCTGCCCTCAGGCTCCTCTGCAGTTTATGATGTGTTGACATATCATAACCCCCAGGTTTCCTTTGCCCTGGAACTAAAGGTTTTATTCCTTCAATTCTTTAGTTATTTTAGGCAAATGTGAGCTGTCTCTCTAATTATCTGCACGGAACTGCCAACAGCTACATTTGGCTCTATTGAGACTATGAATGAAACTTGTGTTTGTCTCTCACGGGCTTGGTTGGTTTTAGTCTTCGCTGTCCTTTGGATGGCTGGTGGCAGAGAGCTGTGTGTGCTGATCAGCTAATGGGAACACAGTGTCAGCTTGCCTGGGCCATGTCAATGGGATCTTGGACCAGGGTGGACCCATGTCAAACTTTTGCATGAGAAACCAATTCCCCTGTTGGAAGACAACTCCTTCAGCCTTCATCACATACCTGTGGAGACAGGGAGTGCCCTCTCTGCTAGTCAGTTTTAAGTTCTCTCATTTGCTCTAGGACTACAGGCCAGGCCAGGGGTCACTGAAGGTTCTCCTCCAGAAGCAGCTCTTGCAGGGTCCCCCAGAGCCCTCTGGTGGTCGCTATGGAAGAGTGCTGCTCTCCCCAGGGGTTCTCTTACAGCCCTCAAGTGGACAAAGGGAGCTTCTTCCCTTGGCAAGGGCTCCCTTTTGCTAGCCCTGTGGCTGCCAAAGGGCCCTGAGTTAGAGTTTCCTTGCTGCCCACCAGGCGTAAGGTCAAGGCCCATTCGCATCTCCAGGCACTGATCCTCTTTGGGCACCTCTTCTGAACAACCTTACCCCACCCTGCTAAGTCCTGACACACCCAGAACCAGCGTAGAGCTCAGAGTAGACTTGAACTTCCCTGCACTGAAAGGCCCCACCTTCTAAGAGAGGCTCAGCCTTCATTGCAAGGAAGAAGGGACCACAGACTGGGGAAAAACAGGAAAGGAAAGACAGAAAGCAAGGCAATGTCATCCTTGCCTGCCAAGAGGCTGGGGCCCCTTTTTACTATCTAACCAGAGAGCTCAGCCTAGCAGCAAACCTGTCCTGGGCTGAAGTATCCTGGTCATTGTGGGTTCAAAGGAGAGGAGGCCTTTATCATACTCGAGAGACCAGAGGAAGAGGTATAACTTTCCTAGTTCTTGGCTTGGAACGTGGCTACCTGCAGCCCCAGTGGTGGGGGCTCTGAAGAAGGACCCTCCATCTTCCCCATCACCAGCCATGGCACCGTGGCCATATCCATCTTTCCAACCGAAGCCTTTCAAAGCCATGTCTTGATAGGAGGAGCAGGAGTTGGCTCTTCCATAACAGTAGAGTCTAGGCTATGACTTTAAATTAGACTCATTGCACAGTTGGGGGTAATGGAAGGGAAGCAAGGGGCCAGTTGGGTTCCAGTCAGTCCTTGGGCCAATTCCATGAGACCAGGGTACTCTAGCCCAGCAGCAGGCCTGGGAGTACAAGAATGGTCTCCGGAACCCCCTCATGTCCTGTGTTCTGTCCCGCCATAGACAATAGGCAGTGTGGGCTTGTCCCATGGCCCTTGCATGGCAAGAGAGCACCACATTGGTTCAGTCTGGGCTCTTCATCCTTCAATAGCACCATAGCAGGAAGTTGTGGGCCTGTCCATTTACTTTATACGGCCTCCCCCAGCCTGAGCTCTAACCCACGCCTGCAAGTCTTTTGTGTAGCCCTTGGGGTTTCCTCTTCAGCCCTCTGGCAAAAAACCATTCCAACAGAAACCTCCATAGCTGCTCAAGAACTTGCTATAATTTATAGGCACAAAGCAGCCCAAATCCATGCAGAGAAAAGTAACATTCCTCCCCAAGAAGCAACTCAGCCAGTTGAGGGTGGGGGGAGGGGGGGAGAGAAAGAGGGAGCAAGGAGAGAGGGAGAGAGGAGAGAGAGAGATATTCTGCTAAAAGATTTACTCATTTACAAAATAAACTGGTGAAAGACAAAGAGGAAAGCAGACAATGAGCAAATGTCATCTTCACAGCCTTCAGTCTAAGGGTGACCAGTTGTCTCCAAGGACAGAGGGTGCCTTAGGACAAAGGATGGCTACTAGTTTTAATTTGCCCAAATGGTGGTTTTCCTAGAACAAAGGGACACGTTTTTCTTGAAGGGAATTCAAGCCACTTTCTTTAGAGAAGCCCAGAAAGATTTGCAACTTTTTAATGAGTTTTCCCAGCCTTTACACTGTCATACAATTTAACTTTTATAATCAACTGGGGAGATTAGGTTTTATCATCCCCATTTTATGAATGAAGAAACTAAGGTTTGGGAGGTTACTTGGCTTCTACTCTGATGAGGTAACGGAAGGAGGCAGGAGGCAGAGCTAGGTCTGCCGCCTCCAGAGCCCACACTGGGGGATGGGAGGTAGGAACAGGGGGACCCCAGAACTCAGAGGACATCAAGTCAAGAGAAAAGGCCAAGTGGGGCTGCATGGGCATGGGAGGGGTTAAGTGCCATACTGCAGAGGCAGTCTTTTCAACACCACCTCCTCCCCCTTTTTTCTCTTCCTCTTCCACTGAGTTGACCTTTAAATTACAGCATCAGCTGCCGTGCCAGACACGCTGCGATTTCCCCTCACTCCATCTGCCTAGCCTTCCTACTGGCGCAGTCGCTCCTCTTGCTGCTTTCTCCTCCCTCTTTCCTGCTCCATCCGTCTCCCTCCTCTGCCCGTCCCATTCACAAAATCCCAGCATCACAGGAGGCCCTGCTGCAGGTGGGCAATACTGGTCCCCACCCTTCGATGCACTCTACACCCCGCCCCCCTGCTCTGGGGTTGGCAGTCAGGAAAATCTCCTCTGTGCAGACCTGTTCCCGCCTCCCTTCCTCTGGCCCCAAAACCTTCACGCTAGCCCTCCCCACTGTTTCCCCAGCCCCAGCTCTTTCTGCCCCTCCATCTGCCCCAGCCTCGCCCCTCCCAAAAGCCCCACGCAGGGATGTACCCTCTGCGTAATGTTCATTTGCATTTGGCCCAAGGCCTAAACGATATTTTTTACCATGACTGTAGAATACAGCAGACATTAAATCTTATTGGTTTAATTTTCTTCCAGATAATAGTACAGCCTTTGATTTTTTTCCCCCCCAAACTATGGAAAAAGTGTCAAAGAAAAGTGGAACATTAATCAAGGGACTTTGATGAAAAGAATGAACGTGTTTTCCTAAGAGCCCAACATGTGGTGCAGCTGTTGGTGGATGTTTAAATGACATTTTTCATATGTTGCTGTAAAAAAAATCTCTCTGATTCGATTCTGGAAATATATTCCAATTTGCTACAAGGCCAGTGGTTTTAAAATTATTTAGAAATAAAATGTGTTTATGATTTCTGCTCTACTTTGTATATTTGTCTGCTGCAGGCCTCTTTCCTTTGAGGAGGGCCTAGCCTGTCTCTCCCAGAAGCTGCGGCCCTCTTAAGACAGAAACATTCAGCTTTGGCCTAGCACGTCACTCTGTCCCAGAGGCTTAAACTGCAGCAGGAGGGATTTAGGTGAGGAAGAAAAACAAGGTGATGGGAAACGTCATTATGTTTTGAAAGGTCTGGGGAAACCTTTATAAAAGGCATGATTTCTCCCGTATAAGAGAAAATAATTAACTCGTTCAACTCCTAGGTTCCCTTAGAAGCCTGAACACCTGAGTGAGGGAAAGCCAGAGGCCAGAAAACCTTGGCCTCCAGCCTCTCACATGTGGAGGGAGCCCCAGTCTCTCTTGGGCTGGGGGAGACCTGAGTTTTCTCTTCATTTTTGGAGCCCACTGAGCTGGAAAATCCTTGGGACGATGCTCCCTTCCCACCCTGCTGGGATTCCTCCCTCAGAAGATCCTTTAGAGCTTTCCAGACTCCTGCCTTCTGAAGGAACAGCTTCTCTCTGAACAGTGCCATATTTGGGAACTTCACCAACCCTAATATCAGGGGAGGGAGAGAGACATCTGATAGACTCCCTTTTGAGTGTGCACACCAAGGTTGTTCTGTCCCCGGCTCTCTGACCACAGGGGCAAAGCCCGGCCGACAGCAGTGGGAGCACATAAATTAAGTTCCAGAGAGGGAGAGGCCCCACAGGTCCTCCCCAGGGCCAGGAAGGCACACGGCCTGGAGGCTTGCAGTCCTTCCCCAAACGGGGCAGCCCCTGGGGGAGATGGACTAAGGCCTGAAGGCCTCTCCGGCCTGGCCTGGGCCCTACACTCGCAGTGGTCCTGTCCTAGCTGACCAGTGGGGGGCACACTCTCCCTAGTTTTCCCGTCTCCACGGTAATTATCATGGACCTGAGGGAATACGCAGGGGTGCTGGTGCTTCTCCCCTGCCGGGAGCTTCCCGGGGGAGGCCTTCACGGTCTGTCCGGGGCCATCTCCAGACTCCCAGCTGCTCTGTCCTCCCATACTGGCCTTTGGCTTCCCCGGCATGGGCATGTCCTCACAGGGTCTTACCCGGAGAAAACCTTTTATGGGGTATATGCGGTTTGGGCGAGGGAGGATGTCTGCCCAGACCCAGGGCTGAGATGAGAGCTGCTGAATTTCTTCGACTCTGAGCTCAAGCCTCCCCTCCTTTCAGATCAGCCTCCTCTTCCCTCCTAATCTTGTGTCCCCCTCTTCCTACCCAGCTTGCTCAGTTCCGCACGGTCTCTCGAGTGTCCAGCCCAGCCCTGCCTCTGTGTCTCAGCCCCAGTGAAAGGCGTCTTGCGGGCCCAGCAGAGGCCCCGCCTTCTCTCTAGGGCCTTCCTGTCCAACTCCTGAGAACTAAGAACTGGGGTTATGCCTAGTCACTTATCCATCTATGTTGTCTTGTTTCGCATCCTTGTTGGACGTGAGCCCCTGAGGCAGGATGGTAGGGGCCCTTCCTTTTTTTCCCCATACACTGCTTGGTGTGAGGTGGGGCTTGGAGGAGCTACTCCAGGCAGGTTTGGAGCTGCCTCTTAGAGAAAGCCTACCTGATCCCAGCTGCTGCTCTAATTTATCTATCACAATAATCCCTTTATGTATCAGTGGGATATGAGGGAGGTCTGTTGGGAGCTTCCAGGAAATGATGCCTCACTCTGAAGACAGAGACACAGGAAAACAGGTCCTTTGCCTTCCTCTGGGCGTAGCCATACCTAGCTGGGACGCCAGGAATTCCCGCAGCATCTGGGCATGAAGCTGAGACACGGGAGGGGAGATCAAGAGCATCACAGAAACAGGGAGAAGGAGCCCTGGTGAACATTCTTAGAATAAGAGGCAATCAATTTCTCTCCTTGGAATCTGCTTGGAGACAGGCTGTCATGTTATTTACAGCTATAAAGCAGCCTACTGGGTAGGGTGAGAGTTGTGGTGGGTTCGGGAGAAACCCCAACTGCTGCTGCTGAACTGGGACTGCTTGTTACCAAAGACTTTCTCTCTCTCCCTCCCTCCCTCCTCCTTTCCAGAAGGAAAGAAGAGACCTGAGCTTTGTCTAAGACCACCTCTGAGATTAAATGGGGGTGGCCAGCCTACCCCATTGGGCCGTTCTGAGTGTTTACTAGGATAACATACATGCTAAAGTCTCCTTAGATGGTCCTTCCCTTCCCCTTTCCCCTGCTGTCTTGTTTGCAAAGACAAGGTCTTCACCTGTCTTCCTCGCTGTATGCTAAATGTAGTCATTAGTCTGGAAAGGGGAACTGAGGGCTCTAGTGGAGGAATCCTGGTGTCTGCCCTTGATCCCAAACCAATCAGATCCAAGGGGCTTTCAACAGGGACAGGGCATTGCAAAGTTTCACCATGCCCTGAGCACCGTATTTTATGATTTAATATCATCGTCAGATGGACTGCATCTCACAATGGACCCAAGAACACAAGGGTTGCCCCTCCAGAGGTGCTGCATGACCTTGGTTGGTCCCAGCAGCCCATACCCTGCTGTGCTAGGGATGGGTCTCAGCAGCCCATGCCATACCCCAGCAGTTGCCCTTGAGGATACTTTGGCAATCAAAGACCTAGCCGTGCCTGTTGAGAGCATGCCTAGCAGGAGAAAGGACAGAACCCGGCCTCGCCTGGCCAGTGCTCTTGGACTTTTGAGTGTTAAGTAGAACTCAGTGTTAACCAGAGCTCCAAGGAGCCAGCTAAACCCTGTGCCCCTGCAAACCAGAGCCAATGAATGAAGCATGGCAGCAAAGCACCAAGTTTCACTACAAACTGGCAGGTAGAAACAGGCTTGAACTACAGCCAGAAGGGTGTGGGTGAGCTGCAAGGAGAATTCCTGCAAAAGCGGTTGGGCCACGGGTAGAAATGGGCAAGCAGTGATATTTTGTCTGTATTCTGTTTTAGACTCAGGTGTCTTTAAAGGCAGGAGAGCTGCTCAGGAGACGGATGTGGAGTTGATGTTGCCCTAAGTTAGAGACCAGGGCCAAGTGACCACCCGCCCCTCTCCAGGCACGGACTCAGTCTCAGTCCTGCAACACAAGGACCGAAACATTGCATGGCCTGTCTCTGGTTTGCTGGGACTTTTGGGAAACCCAAATGCAAAGTAACTAGTGTGAGGGGCTTTAAATTTCTTCAAATGAAAATATTTTTCCACTGTATAAATACCTTTGTGGGGTTACTTGCTAGCGTTGTTCTAGAACCTTGTTGAAAGTTCATTCATCCAGTTTCATGAACACACACAGAAGGACAAAGGGGACCACAACTCCATGTACATAACTCAATCTCCAACAGGGAAGACCGAGGGGAGCATGGTGGTGAGCTCTCTAATGAGAGCCGGACCCTGGGAAGGAGAGAGGAGGCCAGGACACAGCTGGGGACAGTGGAGATGATCAGGGGAGAGAGGAGCAGGCAGAGTCTACGTCAGCCGCATGGCTGGGCTCTGTCCTCCTGACCAGCTGAGTCATCCTGGGCTGGATTTTAGGGGGAGCCACATATTTCCTGCCTTTGGAAAAACCTAGCCTGATGAGGAAGTCAAAGTCCTGGTCTGCAAGGAGCTGCCAGGTGATCTCTGGACTTGGGAAGCTTCACACCCATCGGCTCAGATAGAAAGCAAAGACTAGTCCTAATACTTAGCACAACTAAGAATCTTTGGGCCTGCACCTGCGTACTTGTGTCAGGGCAAAGGGAAAATAAAAAGGAAGTCTTTTCCCCAGGGAGCTGGGACAACAGGGACTTGAGTTCCTAGACCCTTATCCCCAAGCCCTGGCCTCCTCGAAATGGGTTACTATTTTGTTTTGAGTGGGGGGGAGATGTCCCACCCTCCACTGTCTAACACCACAAAAAATCTGTCAATTTTGCAGCCTTGTTTTGCTAGAAGGCATAACCACTTAGCCCCCTGATGTCCTTGGCTTCCTCCTAAGACATCCCTGGCTATGAACTCCTTTAAGATGATGTCTTTGTTTGGGTTCCCTAGAAAATAGAGCCTGAGGTAAGGCTTAAGTGCTACTGCTTTATTTGGGAGGTGCAAATCCAGAGCAGCAAGAGTGAAGCAAAGTGGAAGTGAAGCAGTAAAGGATGGGGACCAATGCAAGATGATAGTTATTGCACCGGCCATTGCTGCCTGACGAGCTGCAAAGAGACACAGCCGATCAAGATGTAAGTGCATCCCATCAGCAAGGCAGGACATTTCTGGACAGACTGTACAGAAAAAGTGTGCCTTAGAACAATCCATTAGAAAGGGAAAGGAGAGAGAATTTTATCTGAAGTCCTCTCCCATCTTCTCTCTGCCAAAATCCATCTCATAGGGAGCTAACCTGAGCGTCCTGACTGTTATCACTCAGCTCCTTCAGCAGTTGCTTATGAATTCAGAGCCCACACTCTGCATATTGATGTTTCTTCTAAGACAGAAAGTGCAGTAGGAGCCTGAAACTCTGGCGGGGCAGCTGGTCAAACTCAGACAACAGAACTGTGTGAGCATGTGTGGAGTCAGTTGACTGTGGTGGCAGCTGAGGGGGGTGGGTAAGCAGCTGAGGGTCTGAGAGAATCTGAGAAGTTTCATAAGCCGTGTCCAGCAGTGATGGAAAGAGTCTCTGGAAGAGGAGGATGAAAAGGGGGTCCCTGCAGAGTCATGGTCCTTAGAGACCAGAGAAAGCCAGAGAAGAAGGAAATCTGAGAGACAAAAGATGAAAGTGACCAGTTGAGGAGTTTGTAGAAGTTGGATTAGGCAAAATGGAAGGACTCAGTGACTCTGGGTAGGAAGTTACTCCAGTTCTGGAAGCTACTCCAAGGACACTCCTCTGAATAAAAAGGTGCATTATATTAGAGCCTTCTTAGCCAGTGTGTGCTCTTGGTTGTGAAGAATAGGTCTTCTACTTTTTCTAAGCCCACTGTATGGTAAATTGTAAAATGGCCATAAATTCTTCCCCTCCCCGAATCCATGCCCTTGCAAAGTGACACTGTAAATTCTCCCATCAGGAGGTGGTCTGTTTTTCCATCTCTTGAGTCTATGCCAACCTTGTGACTTACTTTAGACAATGGGACGTTAGCAAACATGATGTAAGCAGAGGCTTGGAAAGCACCCTTGTGCATTGGGGCTTGCCATTTTGCTAAGCTTAGACCCCGGGGACCACTGTGTGAATGAGCCTGAGCTAGCCCGCTGGAGGATGGGAGGCCACATGAAGGAGAACTAAGGTGCCCATCAGATGTGAGCGAGACCACCCTTCATCCGGTTGCTACCTGACCTATCAGCTGACTACAGACACGTAAGGAAGCCTAGTGGAGATCAGCTGAGCCAGCCCAGACCAGAAGAACTGCCCAACTGACCCATGAATCATATGCTAAATAATTAAATATTTGTTGTTTTAAGCCACCAATTTTGGGGGTTGTTCATTATACAGCAAAAGTCAACTAATTCAACTTGAATAACCCACTGAGTGTTAAATTCATAGATTGTGTTTAGTATAGATTTTTCGAATAGAGCTGAATTTCACAGAATCCATTACAGAGAAAATCATTTGAATAAAGAGGATAAGTGATGCTTGGTGGTGGTAATGGTGAAGGTGATAGTGATTAGATGCTGGGGATGCTCGATGACAGCAGTGGTAATGATATCTGTGAAGGAGATGGTGAGTGTGTAATTGTTGTGGTGTTGATGCTAAAACTGATAAGGGTGATGATGAGGATGTTGATAAATGTCTGTTGATCAACAGAAGTTGACGAGGATGCTTGTGAAAGTGGTACAGCAATGACTGTGGTGGAGATGTTAATAATAAGTGGGGATGATTGTGCTGCTGGTGGTGGAGGTGGTAATGACTGTTGGTGTTGTTGATAATAATCATGGTGAAAATAATGGAGAAGCTGATAACGATGAGGGGGATGACGAGACTGATGATGTTCATTGGATGGTGGCAATGGTGGTAATGGTTTTCATGACCAGATTCATGGTGGTGATGATCATGGTGTTGAAGATGATGGTTTTGACTGCAGTAAGTTGATGTTGCTGGCTAAGATATGTCCAGATCTCTATGGCGAGCAAGTCCATTGGACTGGATTTCTCCTTCCCATTATAACCCAATACCAAAATCAAGCTCCCAAGGGAAGAGGGGTTTTCTGAGTAAATTATTCTCTGAGCTGGGAAGATTAGAACCCCTGGCTTCAGTTCCTTTCTTGACAAGAATTGATGAACTAGAGCCAGGATAGAAGTGGAAGAACAATGAGGGGCCTCTGCTGTCATCACCAGCTGCCTCTTTGAAGGCAGAATGTGAGAAAGGCCCACAAAAGGCTGGGCAGCTGGTGGAGGGAAGAGAAGGCAGTTCTCACACTACTTCAAGCCAGAAGCCACAGATCTGGGTCTCCAGGAGCTCCAACGGCATGCTCCCTCGGCTCTGGAGAGTGCCAGCAGCTAGGAAGCAGGACACGGACAGCGAGATGTCTACAGCCTCATGTGGCCAGACTGAATCCCTGTGGCAACATGTGGGGAAAACCCCCAGGGGCCAAAGGCTCAGTTTTGATGGGGCTTGAAGTGCTTGTCATCTGCCACCTGAGTTGTGCCTTTGCTCTGTCTCAGACACCCTGGGAGAATGAGCTGTGGCGCACGCTCTGAGCGGGAGGATGGGGGGAGAGTGAAATAAGATGCTGACGACAGGCTGCTGGCTTGGGGGGCAGTGTGATCCTTGGGGCCTGCGGAGGTCAGACATGGGGAGGACAGGGAGGGCAGGAGCTGTCCCAGCTGCAGTGCAGCTGCTCACTGACTGGTCATCCAGAACTTGCTGAGGACTGGGAATGCTGCAGTGGATTTATCACACAATGTGGGTTCTCCTGCTGTTCAGATGGATGCAATACTGGCTTCTCCGCTGCCTCCCAGAGCCCTGCTCTTGGAATTCACACCTATGTTTCCCCCTGGCTGAATGGAGACACATCCCTCTCACTCCCGCAACCTGCTGTCACTAATTGCAGAAGCATAGCTGGGAGCTCAGTGGAGTATTCAGGGCTGGGGATGCCTTGTTCCCAAGGCATGAGCCCCCTCCTCAAACATGATTCTTAGTAAGGCCCATGACAGATGTCAGCAGAAGTGGGAAGAGAGTAGGGGAGGGCGAAACATTGGTTTGGGAAGAACTAAGGGAGGGAAAGTGGCCAGAGCTGTGGAAGGGCCTGAGATGTTGGCAGAGCCAGATTAGGAAATAAAACTCTGAGAGAGGCTTCAAAGGCCCTGTGAGAGAAGAGAGGACATAACTTCTAGAGCCCCAGCTGGGTCTTGAGAAAGCTGCTGAGTTTCAGAACATGGGTCAGTGCCTTTAGCTAGCTTGCAAATTAGCCCGTTTTTGTACCTGGGTCTTAATCAGGGCATGTCCTGCAAAAAGGCACTTGCTCCACGGGTAGGCTGGAGCTGAAAGGCAGCCAGGCCTGACTCTACTCATGAAGGCCTGTGCTCTGCTATTGGGCTGCACCCCCTGCATCCCAGGAAAAGGAGCATCTTTTCCTAATCTCACAGATGTGCTGTACAGGCTACTGGGAGCTCTGGTCTAAACGTACTTGGAGCAACATCTCCAATCCAGCTTGGTTCCCTCTCTGCTGCTCTGATCTGGCATGCGGGCTTCAACCGGTCGGTTAGAAGGATGGATGTGTCAGAGGCCTTGGAGCTCTTTCCCACAAAGGCCTGGAGCTACTTGAGTGAGCCCAATGTCTGCAGCCAACCTAGACAGGACCCCTCTCTCAAGATGCTGATTCTAGTTGAGGGAAAGGGACATGATGACAAAAATGGTTATTGAAGTTTCATGATGCTAAGGGTAATGATGAGAGCATACAACAGGGCATTGATCTCACCTGAAGGTCAGGTTAGATGTCCCTTTCTGAAGAAGTGCCACTTACACTGAAATGTGAATGATGTGAAAAAGTTGGCAAGAAGAAGAGAGTGGGGGTGGGGAAAGGTGTGGTGGGCTGGGCAGAGCACGTGTGTAAGTTGTGAGGGAGGCACATGGAAAATGGCACGTGGTGGTCCCGGAGAAAGCCTGGGTGTCTGTAGCAAGTGAGAGGACGCACAACTTGAGATGAGACGGGAGGGTCATCAGGGTCCAGATCATGCAGTAGTTTGTGCACCATTAAGGATGTGGATCTGATTTGTGTTCTGAAGATTCTCCCTGGTTTCTGAGTGCAAGTGGATTGGGGGTGGGGAGGGACTGCTGGTCAATAGTGGCTTCATTAGTGAGCAGTGGAGAGGCAGGTGCCCACTGGAATTTTAACTCAGAAGGGGTTCTTGGAATTTAGTCTCCACTCCGCACACCAAGTTCTGTGCCCCACTCAGTCCTGGGATGGACCAGCTTTATCCTTGGTCAGACTTTATCTTGGTCTGGGATTCCTGGCTCTACTTTATAAATAATTTTTTTTTTTTTTAATGGAGAAAGAAGACAGAAAGTGCCCAGCACTTTGTATATTGCAGGTGTTGATCAATATTTGGCAAATGAAGGAACAGAGAAACATAAGGTGGAGTTGGTGAAAAACAGCAGTAGAGATGCCCCATCTTTTTGCAGTTTAATAAAGTTCCGTAAAGGTCAGATGGTAGAGATAGAAGGTCAATGTGAGGAAGGGAAGGAAGGGCCTAGCCTTTGCAGAACAGCTTGCATTTTTAACAGAAATTATTATTATTTAAACAAATCCATAAGAGGCACATTTTTAGGCAGTTGGGGAAAGGGAAGGGAAAGAATTGGGGCAGGAAATATGGTGTTTGGGACTCTGGCCATATCTGGGATCATCTTCAGTGTTTCTGCCACACTGGACCCACCAGAGACCCCGATATATCCAGAAGGGCAGGCCATGACAGTACATGGCGTTTCAGGAGCCCACATGGGCTCCAGGGATGAGATAAGCATGGAAGAAGTGACATCCACACTTAAAGAGAGACTCAGAGTGCTGGTGGGGAGCCAAGCGAGGGTCAAGAGAGAGACCCATGGAGACCTCAGGAGAGCTGAATGGGATCAGAGGCCTAAGAGACGAGCGCAGCTATAGAAGGGATAGTGCTTGAATAAACCCAGTGGTCAGGCAGGGTGAATAATGGAGGACACGGTAAATACATCACCCTCCAAACCTTCATACGAGCCAGTGGGGCACAGAGAAATGGGGGCAGGATGAGAGCAGGCCTGGAAGGGCTCAGGGCTAGAGAGCCCTTCCTGATGTCAGAAGAGTTTCTATGAGGCAGTGAACTGTGGGAGACCAGCCCCTTCCCACCCAAGGTGGGCTGTGAGGAGGGTCTCCAAAAGCCTCTAAAATCTGCTCTCTCAAGTGTTTTGTGTCCCATACTTGAGAGTTGGCTGGAGGGGCCTGGGGTCATTGTGAAGGGACAGTTGGGGTCAAATGAGGACCAGAGTTAGGGCCCTGTCTGTGTCCAGGGCAGGACAGTCTGAGGCTAAGGGGACAGCCTGAGGGATAGTCTCTCCCTCGAGTGTGTTCTCCACACTGGTTTATGGTCTGTCTGTGCTGGGGTGAAGGGAACAGTGCAGACATGATATCCCTTAAATGGCAGGGGTTGTCATGCTTTAGGGCTATACCTTCATTAGAACTTTTCTAAGATCTCTGAGCCAGCAGGATACTTCTCAGGGACAGGAAAAGGGAATGACAGGGTGAGTGGGGTGTTCAGGGCCCTGCCAGGAGGGAGAGGAGGAGGTGACCTTGGAGGAGGTGGAAGGAGGGGTTGTGAAGATTTGGGCCAAGATTCCTTCTGGCAACTTAGAGGCAGAAAGCTTGAGAGGTGATGGGAAGGCAGAGTGGGGTGGGAGGGAAGAAGCCGGGCTGTTCCCAGGAGCCCAAACCACCTTGGTGGCCTCCCTGTCTCTCCCGCTAGAGTCCTGTCTGGAATGTAGCAGAGGAACATAATGTCCTGGCCTTTCCTTGGGTCTGGAGTCCCAGGGAGAAGAGATAGTGGCCTCCCTGTGGTCTGGGTGCTGGCAGCTGGAAATGGCCTTGGATCTGGACCCCTGGGAAGCCAGCAAGTGGAAGAGGGTGCTAAGGACATGGAGAGAGAGGCAGGGGAGAGGAACTGGGAATGCACATATGAGGGAGGCTGAAGAAACCTGATCCCTTGATGAGTCATTAGGTTTTGCGAGCTGGGTCCAGCCAGGACTCCCTCCCTAGACAGCCTCCAAGACAGGGTTGAGCTCTGAGCACCCACACCCTAGGCTGGGAGAATGGACCCACCAGATGGGGCCTGGTGAGCTCCATATGGATGGTGAGCCTGTAGCCTGATGGATTAGGGACTGTCCCTGGGGCCATGGTGACACTGAGCACCCAGGAAGAAAGGAGGAGGCTGGAGGAGTCCACCAGGCATTGGAGAGCTACAGGACTTGGGCTGGTGGAGGGAGGGGTCCTCTGTGGGATGGATTGAGTCATTTTGGAGAGGTGACAAACTGTGGTGAGGGGCAAGGGATGTGAGATGCAGGTGTCCACCCCAGAGTGTCTTTCCTGGTGGGTTCACCATTAATCCATGGGTTCCATTTTCTCACCAATTCTTTTATGATGGGTTCAGGCCTCTGCGCATTCAACAAATATTGGTTTCTCCATTGTGCTAGCACTGCTCCAGGAGCTTTGGATCCATCAGTGAACAAGAGACCCAAGATCCCTGCCCACAGAGGGTTCACATCTTAGTGAGAGCCCAGCTAGTCAGGAGGAGCGGTAGGTGGGGGGTGTCAGGGGTCTGGCAGCAGGGACAGGGCTCTGGCCATTGGGCTGGGGATTCAGAGTGAACCTGGGCCTCTGGGAAGAGAGGTAAGAGCAAAGCCCAGGCCTGGGCTTCGAAATGGTGCGAAGAGGATCTCAGGGTGGAGGTTCAGACTCGGAGAATGGGTTTGGGTGGATCCTGGGTCTCAGGTACCAGGTAGAACGCACTTATCAGAACACAGGAACAAGGACAAGGCTTCCAGAGGATGGGCCTGCCTCCCCCCATGCTCCCCTTCCTCTGGCCTCCCTGAGAGCCATGCTGAGCAGGCTGGCCTGTGATCCGGGTGGGCCTCTGTCCTCCCACCTGCCCGTGGAGAAGCTGGAGCAGATGCTCTGACAGCCGCATCTCAGGCTGGGGACGGATTCAGCATCTTCAGCAGGAGATTCCCAAAGAGAGACCTTTCTCCTGGAATACTTCAGATGCTTTAGTTTGCTTCCTGGGTGCTCTGGCAACTCTGGTTTCTTGTTAACCCTCCACTGTGGGTGAGATGAGGTCGGGATGTGTCTCCCTTTTGCAGAAAGGGGATATTGAGTCCCTGACTGTTTGCAGTCACCCCAGTGCTACCGAGAGAGCTGCTGGGAGAATTGGGCTGCTGGCTCCGCAGGGTGTAGCCCAGCTTTCCCACATGGCTGGGAGCCAGAGCAGAGCACATCTCAGACCCCCTCAGATGCATAGGGAAAAGGGGGAGCAGGTGGGCCGCGCCTGCCGTCTCGAAGTCATGGTGGTAGCTTGGAGGAGGAAGGGGGATGTATGGGAAGCCCCACATCTTCCCCTCGCCACCTCCCCTGCTCCTAGGGACTGTGGTGAGCTGAGAACTGAGCCTGGGGCCCAGTGCTGCCCCACGATAGAGAGGTGAGGCTGGGACATGCCGTGGATTTCTGGTCGGGGTTCCTGAAACAGCAGCAGTGTGGTGCACGTGGCCACCCGCGACCCATCAGAGGCCTCCTGTGGAGCCAGAAGGCTGGGCAAGCTCAGCCTAACCTTGACTCTCGTCCATTTGGTCTCACTCGGCTGCTCAGCCTGGGGCTGGTCCCCTCCCTGGCACTTTGTCTCCTTCCTGGGACCTTCTTTGCTCTCTGTGTATCTACTTCTAACCCTCTTATTCTTCCTCGTTACGGTCTCCCTGCGAATCAGTGACAAATCCCTGTAATTATTGCCACATCTATGCCACAAAAATGACCTCTGGAGAACATCAGCTGGATCCTTTAGTGGACTCTAAGTGGCCCAGCTGAGATGCAAGTCTTGCTGTGCCGTGGGGCCTTCCCAGCCTGGGGGCACATCTCTCCCTCGTGGCTCTTCGCCCCTTCCTGGGGATATGGTGGCAGTGGACCTCCCAGCTCTGGCCCCTTCCCCGGCTCTGCGCCTCTGATCCTCAGCCCAGCTGCCTGCGTCCCTCCCTCCGCAGGCAGCCTCCTGGCTGACTTCACTCCCTGTCACATTCCTGGCTGTGAAAGGGACCTCTTCCAGGACCCTGGGGAGATGACATGAGTTTGTTTGTTTTTCTCCTGTCTCCACTTCAAGGGCTCCACTGGCAAAAACAACACCCTGATGACTTCCAGCTCTTCCCCTCCTTTGCCCCGAACATGGGAAAGACAGCCTCCGCTCCCAGCCATGGCAGCTGGGGAGAGACGAGCACAGGGGCTGGCTTTGGGATGGCCACTTGCTCCGGGTGCCCTTTCGAGGACCACTCACAGAGTCAGCTGGCATTCACAAAGCTCTCCTGTGGTACCAGCCCCAGGAGCCCCTCGGGGGAGGCAGGAAGCCCGTTGTTTAAATAAAAGGGCCTGGGGAGGCCAAGTCTCAACCCAAAGGAATGAATCTAGTGGGAAAACATTGAGCCAGATCTGAGGCTTGGAATATCTTTCCCGACACCTCTCATGCAAAATTGTATGCGACCAAGCCTCCTCATAGCAGATAAGCAGATGTGTGTTCCCATACAGATGAACTGTGCTGAACCTTTCACATCATGACTCTAAGAGACTTTCCTCTGATGGGAGGGAGGGGTGTCACACAGAACCAGTGAGAAGGGATTGTGTGTGGGGCACAGGGTGTGCCTACCCTCCAGCTTCCAAAGGTGAGCTGCTGACAACCAGACCTCTTTCATGGGACAAAGGGAACAGCTGCTATCCCCTTTAAAGGATAGTGTTTGTGTCAAAGAGGGTGATATTGCGAGCCTAGAGGAAGGACAAGGTGAATGACTGAAGACATTCTAAATACTACATCCCCCTCCACAACTTGGGCATTGGTAGGGCCGCCATCTTGGGATTTGGGCCTGTTGTTGAGAATGGCCTAGTTTCTAAGAGGGAAAGAAGCTGAACTATCTTCAAGGGCAGAGCAAAGCTTTACTACCACCAGTTCTGTGCATAAACTTCAGGGGACCACAGAGAAATGGGCCCAGGGTGAGAGTAGGGCTCTAAGAGGCCAGGGCCAGAGAGCCCTTCCTGATAGCAGGAGGGTCTCTGTGAAGCAGTGGATGCGGGGATAGCTCTAGGGTCGATGAGGAACCCATAGAGAGCCAAGTCAGAGCTACAGAACTGCCCGGTCCATCTCCCCTGGATTCTCAGAAAACAATCCTCAAGGTGCTGAAATGGGAGCTGATACAGGAAAACACAGGGCAGTGGAAGAGGGGAGGTTCAACTTCTTCAAATCCTCAAGGTTCAGGCCCGTGTCCCTCACTTCACCCAGGGCCCAGCCACTGCCCTGAGGAGAAACTGTTGCGTAAAGTCCACTTGATATTATACAGGAGACGTAGCATCATCTTGAGCTCCCTCGAACCCCTGCTCTGTGTCTGCCATTGTGGGCAGGGCTCTGGGTGAATTGTTCCCACAAGATCAGATCTCATGGTCTTTCCCTTAAGGGCCCTCTGCCTTATGAGAAAGGGCCCTTGGGGGGAGCCTTACTCATCTTGATCAGTAAAATTTTGCCCCTGGGGAGTCTGGGTCTTAGGGGGCCTCATCCTTGGGGATCTGTTGGCTGATCAGCCCAAAGGAGAGGGCAGAGTCATGGACATGAGGCATATGCACTGGGACACAAAATAGGCAGTGACCACAGCTGCCAAATGGAGTTCCTTCAAATTATACTTGGGGATGCTGGACAGAGTGTGGAAAGTAGGACCAGGAGGGGTTGGTCAGGGAGACTTCTCAGGGGATTTCAAGGACAATGGGGGACATGGATTGGCAGAGAGGTAAAAATGTCACAGAGGAGAGGCTGGTAGCATGAGCAGTCCTATGCAACTCTGCGCCGACATAGTGGTGCTATTGAAGGGCACTGGCAACAGCATTCTAGTGTCTTGGGGCACAGAAAGGCCACCTTACCCACACTGAGTTGTCCTCTGTCTTTTCCCTCCATCGTATTTTCTCTTGGTTCCTGTCTTCGGAACATACTTCATGCAGGCCATCCATATTCCTCTTGACATGAGGTGTCCAGAACTTATTCTCTCATCTACTCATTCAGCCCATATACATTTAGCATCTACTATGTTCCAGATTTTATGCTGGGTGGCAGGGGCACAAAGATGAATAACAGCCAGTTTGGTCCTCAGGGAATTCTTAGTCTAATGCAGTGCTAGTCAACGGATCGAGAAGATGCTCTCAATCTGTGATGTCTAATACGGGAGTCACTGGCCACACGTGGCTACTGAGCACCTGAAATGTGGTTAGAGCAGCTGAGGAAATGAATTTTTATTTTACTGAATTTTAATTAATTTAAATTTAAATAGCCACGTGTGACTGGTGGGCACCATGTTAGACAGCACAGATCTGATGGAAAGAGAGAGAGGTAACCAAGCCATTTCATTATCAGCACAGCATGATCAGACTGCCACTGTGGTCTGGTCAAAGTGGAGGAGAGAGAGTGACTAGATGTGTCTGGGAATTAGGAAGCCTTCCCAGATGAGGTGACCTTTAAGCTAAGTCTGGGATGACGAACAGGATGTGCATGGTGATGGGGAGGGGGCATGTGTGGGCAGAAGGCTCAAACTAGTGATTCCTGTGATTTTTGTAGACTTTCCAGCTGGACTTCTCCATAGATTAACCAGCAGAGCTGGGCTTGAACAAGGAGATACAGATGTGCTCTGCCCGTTGGCCTGGCTCTCTGCCCTCCTCAGTTCCCAGGGAGGTGGGTGATGACAGATGGACTCATGACTCTCCCTACGTTGAGGGATACAAGGAGCTGAACTGACCCTAGGAATGATGATTGCACCCTGGGGAGAGGGTACGGGTTATCTGGAGACAATCTGGGAAGCCGGGAAGCATTTAGGGGAAGAGGATTGACACAGGGGGAGGAGGTTGCTGGGAGCCAGTTTCCCAGTAGAGACCAAGAATCACTCCCAGGGTCAACTCCATCCTCCTGTCCAGATGGAGAAATGGGGAAGGGGTACTTGGGGCCCCATGAGGCTGTTGGAGAACAGCCACTGTGGAGCTGGGGCAAAGAGTGGGTGATGAGATCTTCCAGGGCTCTCCTGTGCTCGAGTCTGTGGTGGTTGGCTAGTAGAGCCCACACCACCCTCATCAGACAAGGGGCTCCCGGAGTAAGGCCCAGTGTGCGATCCTAGATAAAAGAGAGTTTTAAAAGTAGATGTTTAATTTCTACATGCCTGAAATAAAACTCTCTATTTACCCTTTCAAGAATCACCCCTTCCCCATTCTTTCCCATCTCAAGATAGCATCACCATCCAGTAAACTGCTCTATCCAGAAACCTGGGAGTAATTATGGGTTCTCCACATTTCCTTACACCCCACATTGTCTTCATCAGCAGGTTCCATTGATTCTTCCCCCAACATACATCTCTAGTCCATTTACTTATCTCCATTTCCACTGACACCATTCTGGCCCAAGCTTCTATAATTTCTCATTTGGGAACTTGCCTTTAACCAGTTTCCCTATTTCCTATGCTGCCCTTTCCAAGCTATTTTACACAAAGAAGTTAGAGCAGTTTAAAAAAAAAGAAATCAGATTACTTTATTCGCCTGCCTAAAAACATTTTCAATGGCTTCACACCTCACTTAGAATAAAATCCACACTCCTTAACATGGTCAAAAAGGCCCTGCATGATTTGGCCCTGATACTTCTTCAAGGTCATCTCACATGAGTCTCCCCCAGCACGTGCTGCTCCTGCTATACTGACCTTCCAGTTCCTTGAACAAAACATGCTCTTTCCTACTGCCAAGACTTCACCCATGCTGTGGCCTCCCTCCCTCCTCAATGAGATGGCTTTTTCTCACCCTTGACACTTCCATGTGTGTACCCCCTCTCTTCCTCTTCTGTAGCACACTATCTTTTCCCTCTTAGCAGAATTTGAAATTTGTTCTCTTGTTGACTGTCTTTTTTCACTAGACTCAAAGCTCTGTCAAAACAGGGGCCGTGTTTACTGTGTTCAACACTGTATATCTAGCAACTGGTGGGCTCCCTTGCACACAGAAGGAACTAGGTAAGTACTCATCAAAAATATGAATGAATGGTATTTTTCCTTATTCAGTCCCATGAAATCAACACCATCCTCTGTTAGGAAGAGCTGGTTAACCCCAAGGGCTTCCAACATTGTCTTCAGCTGTTACTAATGTTTGTCCTACATTTTCCCACACTCCCTTCAGAATAACTAAGACAAGTCAGACTTTTCAGGGATTACCAAAGCCCTGTAGGCTTCCAAGGAACCCTGGTTCCATTAATTTTGATGTCCACTCTAGCATTTTTGAACATAAGAGCTGTTAGCTGCATGGACACTGTGATGGGGTCAGTCCTTTCTCACCTGAGTCTGGCTGGGATTTCCATAAGCTTTTCCTTTTCCTAAAAACTCTCTCTCTCTACAAAACTGTGGGTCGTGTGAGAATAGGTGGACTGGATCTTTGGGAATCCCTTTGGGCAGCAGTACTGGGGGGAACCATGCATCTGATCCTGGTGGAAAGGGCTCTGTGGCCCAGAAGAGACCTCAGACCCAGCCAGGAACAAGGATGTTGGTTCCTCCTTTCCCTGAAATTTCTATTCCAAGGAATTTATAGCCCTTGTTCTGAGCAGTACAGACCCATCTCCAGGATAGTATAGTGGTGAGGCTAGGAGCTCAAGATTTGGAGGTATTCCACCTGGGCTCAGAACCTGTGTAACTGTAGGTAAGTCACAGGCTCTCTGCACCATGTCCTCATCTGTCTTCTGAATACTTCTTTCACTTCATCAGATCTTGATCCTGTTTGTTACCTCCATGACCATCCGTGATATAGGTCATGTGTAGAAGGAGCAATTGGTGGATTGGGCTATCCTGGGCACTTAACTCTTACATGATTACTGTAAGTGTCTTGGGTCCAGGAAAGGCAAAGGCCTAAAAGTTGGGCCTGAAAACAGAGCCAGGTGCCATATCCTTTTTCCATATCCTTGAATCTTGGCTTATGTATGCCCTCCATGGGTATGTAAATTTTTCTCCGTTAACCAGGAGCTCTCCTGAAATAGAAAAATGTCACAACTTACTTGTTTTTTATAAGAAAAGTAGTCTGTTCATCCCCTCCATTATAAAGCAATTCACAGAAATACAGAAAGTGTCCAATGTCAAAAAATTTATTCATGTAATTCATTACACAAATAAAAGAGAGTAAATTCATGATCATAGCAATTGACATTCAATAAAATCCAAAATTAACTTTTAATTAAAAAATTTCAGCCATCTAGGCCTAGAATGGTATTTTTCTTACTTGGTAAAGAGTGTCAGATTTTATCCACATCATTTTATCCAGAACGGTAAAATACTAGAGGTATTCCCATTAAAGTCAAGGAATACTATTGCTACATTTTTCAACATAGTTCTGCACATCCTAGACAATGCAACAAGAAAAAAAATTGGGTAGCATAAATATTGGAAACAAAGATGCAAAAACACCATTATTTTCAGAAGATTTGATTGTCTCCATATTGAATATCTATTGCTGCTCCAGCATCTGTTGCCTCTTCTTCCTGAAATAGCTCACAAACTTCACTTGAGGATCCACTCCTTCACACATTCTTGGTCCATGTGATCTGGAGAGAGCTTCTTCCTCAGCACCAAGAGTCAAGCATGTGATCCAGGTCTGTCAACCAAAACACTCCATGCTCCTGGGTTATTTGATCATGGCCATGTGACCAACCACAAAGAGTCTGAGAATGAATTTTATACATCCAAAGACCAAGGAGAGAGATGGATAAAAACCAAAACCTCCTGATGTTAAGTCTTTGTCCTGGACTTTCCATTGTCAGAGTAAATAAATTTCCTTTTCACTTAAGCAGATTATTAAAAAAACCCAACAACCCCCCCCCAAAAAAAACAGCTTTATTGAGACATAACTCACATACCGTACAATTTGCTCATTTAAAGTGTACAAGTCGGCCCTGCGCAGCCACCCCCGGAAGTGGACTTCGCCTCCTCAGAAGCGGTGTCACTGGGAAGGGTATCAGGAAGGCTATGAAGAAAGAAGTAGTTTGGGTATGATTGAAGGAAGACAGCATGGCACGTTACATGGAGCTAAAATTGGATCTGAGATCGGGTGCTACCAAGGTTTTGCTTTTGCTTGGAGATGTCTCCTGCACCGTTGCGCCACTGAGAAAGACAGCAAAAAGTTGAAGGTCTTAGTATCGTTGATTGGAATGATTCAGAAATTCCCTTATGATGACCCTACTTATGATAAACTTCACGAAGACTTAGACAGAATTATAGGGAAATTTAAGCAGCTTTGTTCATTACTAAACGTTCAGCCAGACTTTAAAATTGGTGCAGAAGGTTCTGGACTTTCATTTTGAGGATGACAGACGCACAAAGACGAAACATCAGGGAACAGATGTTCATATGTTAAGTGTTTAAAAATGTGATTAAAGACAAAACAATGATGGGGGACTCATTGGTTTGCAGGGAGGGTTCCAGCGTGGCCGGTGAAAGGGCTTCCTTCCCCCGAGGTCTGCCAGGTCGCCTCGGTGCCCCCCATGGGGCCCCTCCACACAAGCCCATCCTTTGTTGGGCCCTATCTGCTCTGCAGTGTGAATGCAGCCCTCGCAGGACCTTCTCAGGGCTGCTCTTCTCTGGTCCAAGGTCCAGGCTGCTGGCTCACGGGTTCTCGTCACCTGGCAGGCCTGGCTGGATCTAGACTTGAGTTGGCTCTGGATAGGATAAACCTCCCCTTTACCGCCCCCCCACCCCCACCCCGGGATTTGGTCAGCGCTCAGAGGGACAGTTTTTTAAAAAATGAGAGCCACAGTGTTGACATTATGCAGGTCAATGGGAAGGAGTGATGGGTACTGTGATATTTATTGACCCTTGAGATGTGCCAGTGCTGTGACCTGCTTCTCATGTTTTACTTAGTCCCTTCAGGAGCGCATGAGGTGGGCGTTATTCCCGTTTTATAGAAGAGGAAACCGAGGCCCAAGAGACTGCCTGGTCCAATGGCAGTGGGCGGCAGAGCTGGGACTCCAGCCCCGTCTCCTGGAGCCTGCTCTGGGACACACGGTCGCACCCACAGCCTTGGGGTTCCTGCCCGCAGGTCCCCGCTATGCCCCGTGGAGCCCTGGGGCATCCCCTGTGGCCATGGACGTGGGCGTCTGGCTGAGGGGAGGAGAGGCCAGTCCTGTCCCCAGGGAGCCGGGACGTGCTCTTCCTGTGTCCCCCGGTGGGTTGGGCTCTGCAGCATCAAAATGGTCAAGGGAGGAGACTTTAAGGCCACCGTTCTATGTGCAGAAACTTTGGAGCCTTACTGCAGCCTTCCTTTTAGTATGAGTTCTTCTGTCTTCTGCCCGGACTTAAAAGCCATCATCTGTACGTGGTGCACGGCCTCAGGAGGGGCTTTTGTTGTCGTTTTCCTGGGTGGATTTTTGTGCTTCCTAAACTATCTGTTTGGATAATGTATTGTTTTTATAATTGGAGAAAAAAATAAACAGCATATTTTAAAGCAAAAAAATAAATTAAAAAAAAAAGTGTGCAAGTCAATAGCTTTTAGTATATTACAAAAGCTGTTGAGTTACACAACCATTACCACGTCTCCACCTCTAGGCAACCACTAATCTACTTTCTGTCTCTATAGATTTGCATAGTCTGTACATTTTATATAAATGGAATTATATATAACATGTGATCTTTTGTGATGGGCTTCTTTCACTTAGCCTAATGTTTCCCAGGTTCATCCATGTTATAGCATGTGTCAGTATTCCATTCCTTTTTATTGTCAAATAATATTCCATTGTATGGACTACCATATTTTATTCACTTATTTGTTAGTTGATGAACTTTTTGGTTGTCTCTACTTTTTGGTTATTAGGAATAATGCTGTTATGAGCATTTGTGTACAAGTTTTTGCACGGACATTTGTTTCCATTTCTCTTGGGTATTTATCTAGGAGTACAATTTCTGGGTCGTATGGTCTATGTTTAATCTTTTGAGGAGCTGCCATACTGTTTTCCAAAGTAGCCGCACCATTTTGTATTCCTACCGGCAATGTATTAGGGTTCCAATTTCTCCACTTGTAATGATCAGTTTTTTTGATTATAGCCATCCTAGTAGATACATGGCATCTCACTGTGGTTTAGATTTGCATTTCCCTGATGGTTAATGATGTCGATCATCTTTTCATGTTCTTGTTGGCCGTTTGCATATCTGCCAGAGAAATAATTATTCGGATCCTCTGGAATTTTTTTTCTTCTAATTGTGGAATAGGGAAGACCTTCCTAGGCACTGCACAATCTCAGAAATGTTAAAGGAAAATATTGAAACTACATGAAAATTTTAAACATCTGTATTTTCAAAGACAGTTAAATGAAAATCACATTCCCTCTAATTTAGAGGAGAAAATGTTTGAAGCACATATAACAAGGGTTAATATTAATAATATACAAAGAAATTCTACAAATCAACAAGAAAAAATTCAAATCAAAAGCAAACTGGGCGAAGAGTAAGAATGAGCATCTCACAGAAGTGCCAATAGCCAATGAACATATGAAGTGATGCCCTGCCATCTTGCAGCTCTGGGGATACAAATTAAACCAACAAGGAATTACATTTTTTCTTAACCATCAGTTTGGCAAAACTTTTTAAGATCAATATTATCCATCATTAGTATTGGGTCTCAGGAAATAGGAGTCTCAAGCACCTAGTTGACATGTACATCATTACAACCTTCTTGAAGGTTTTGGCAGGATCTATACGCATTGAACTATTAACAGAAGAAATTTCAGGGTGGTAAGATTGCAGATGGCTTTTGCTCTGTGCTTTTGTGTGCTTTTTGAGCGTTCTGCATTAGGTATATTTTAGCTTTGTAGATGGGGTCAGGGAATATTATTTAAAAATAACACAGGGCAATGTTGTACCGCAGATTTATAGAACTTACTTATCTTGCATAACTGAAACTTTATAACTATTGAACAGCAACTCCCCCTTTCCCCCTTCTCCCAGCCCCTGGCATCTACAATTCTCCCTTCTGTTTTTATGTAAGTGGAATCATGCAGTATTTGTTCTTCTGTGACTGGTTTATTTCACTTAGCATAATGCCCTCAAGGTTCATCCATGTTGTCACCATGGCAGAATTTCCATCTTTTATGGGTAAATGATATTCCATTGCATGTATATATCACATCTTCTTTATCCATTCATCCACTAATGGGGCATTTAGGCTGTTTCCACATCTTGGCTCTTTTGAATGACTCTGCAATAACATAGGAGTGAAAATATTTCTTCAAGATCCTAATTTCAGTCCTTTTGGATCAGTTCTTTTGGAACTCCTGGTTCATATGGTAGTTCTATTTTTTAATTTTTTGAGGAACCTCTATACCGTTTTCCATAGTGGCTGTACCATTTACAATCCCACCAACAGTGTTCAAGGGTTCTAATTTCTCCATAACCTCATCAACACTCTTTTTTTTTTTTTTAAATAATGGCTATCCTAAAATGTTTGAAGTGATACCTCATTGTGATTTTGATTTGCATTTCCCTGATGATTAGTGATGTTGAGCCTCTTTTCACATATCTGTTGGCCTGTATGTCTTTGGAGAAATGTCTATTCAAGTTCTTTGCCCATTTTTATTTTTATTTTTTAATAAATTTATATATTTATTTATGGCTGTGTTGGGTCTTTGTTGTTGTGCGCGGGCTTTCTCTAGTTGCGGTGAGCGGGGGCTACTCTTCGTTGCAGTGTGCGGCTTCTTGTGGTCATGGCTTCTCTAGTTGCGGAGCACGGGCTCTAGGTGCTCAGACTTCGGTAGTTGTGGCACGTGGGCTCAGTAGTTGTGGCTTGAGGGCTCTAGAGCGCAAGCTCAGTAGTTGTGGCACACGGCCTTAGTTGCTCTGTGGCATGTGGGATCTTCCCGGATCAGGGCTCGAACCCGTGTCCCCTACATTGGCAGGCAGATTCTTAACCACTGCGCCACCAGGGAAGCCCCTTTGCCCATTTTTAAATTGGGTTATTTATTTTTTGCTGCTCAGCTCCTTTTATATTTTGGGTATTACCCCTTATGAGATATACATTTTGCAAGTTTTTTCTCCTATTCCATAGATTGTCTTTTCACCCTGTTGATCATTTCCTTTGCTGTGAAAAAGCTTTTTAGGTTGATATAATCTCAACTTATCTATTTCAGTTATGCAAGATTAGTAAGTTCTAGAGATCTTCTATACAACATTGTGCTTATAGTTAGCAATACTGTAGTGTATACTTAGAATTTTGTTAAGAAGGTAGATCTCATGTATGCATTCTTACCACAGTTATTTATATACATAAATTATATATCTAACCAAATTGTCATTTGAGTGACAGTGCATAATGAAAATATTCTTAGTGATACATGGACTTGGATGACCAGCCATGAAAAACCCACACTGAAGACACTCTTTGAAGTGTCCTTTAAGAAGAGAACTCAACTCAAGTGACAATGCAAGATATATCAGATGCAAAGGTGATCAAAAATCTTGGCAAAGTTATTTACTTGTCTGTTTTTATTGACAGGATCAAAGAGAAAAAAGAGAAAGGGCCCACTACGACATGGATGAATCTTGGTAGCATAATTCTGTGTGAAAAAAAGAAATCTTGGAAAGTTCTGGTGCTCAGCTATAATCCTCCAAGTTTGAAAACAAGTAAAATTTTAAAAGTTTTATATTTAAACATACATATATATCTGATAAAACTACATTTTTTTTTAAAAAAAAGAGAATGGTACACATGATATTCAGCATAGTTACTCTGAAGTGGTGGGGTCAGGGGGCAGGAAGGGAGGGGAACACAGGGAGTTATTCATTATCTGTAATGTTGGGGGGTGCTCTGTGGGTGTTCAGTTTCTTAGAAATAAACAAAAATACATAAATAAAAAATACTGTAGAGCCACATATGAACCAATGATGATAATGTGCCAAGAGGTAAGTTGGGTGTTATTGTAACTTTGTGTACCTGAGTCCATAAGAAATAGAAGTTAAGGAAATACAAGGCAGTCCCATTTATTTGTCTTCTTGAAGTTGCAAACTGTTTCACAGTCAGTGTTGGGAGCCTTTGAACAAAGTAGGCCTGGGCCAGAAGTGGATTCCAAGGTTTACATGTGCCTTCTGGCTGCCCACCCTACCCCCAGCCCCCTTAGATGCCTTGTATTACAAGGAGGGATGTAGACACATGGCCAAAGAGAGGCAGGGAAGAAGATGATCAAAACACAGGTTTGGGGGTCAGAGAGCCTGGTTTCAGCTCTCATTCCTGCCACAGAGGAGCGAATGTGGGCAAATTATTTAACCCCTCTGAGCCTGATAAAATGATATATGTGCACATTGCTTGAGTATGATAAAATGGCTCATGATCACATTGCAAAGCGCTTGACACATGGCAAATACTCAAAAATATTAGCAAAAATAATGAGAAAGAGAATTAGAACAATACAATAAGAATAAGAAATAAGAAACACTTCTACAAAAAAAAAAAAAAATCCTGGGGGATTTAGGTTGCGTTCTTTGATCCAAGACTGTTGATAAGCTCTGGAATTCTGTAATAGTTCCTCAACCTCCATCACTTGCATTCCATTTTGCTTTGTTTGTTTCTTAGTTTCCTAGTAAACATTTTGAAAAACTCCAACCTTATTTTTGGCTGATTGAAGGGGGAAGGGACTTGGCCGGAAGAGCAAGGAGGAAGCTATTGTGTTCCTGGTGAGGCTGCCACCCAGGCCTCCTGGGACTCAGGGCTGGGATGAGGACAGTAAATGGACCTCACGTTTGTTGAGCCACTACTCAGAGCCAGGCACCATGTTCTTTCAAAGGTCAGAACAAGTTTTGGTAATGTCACATCCAGTCCTAAAATGCCAAGATTTTATGCACGAGGTGAAGAGTCAAACTCTCCTGGGTCCCAGTGAGTGAAGGAACTCAGAGAAGCTGGATGCTAGCAGTTAGCAAGCCCGTTCTCCATCACGTTACTCAAAGGGTTTGAATGCAGGTCATCCCAGCAGGAGTCCACCTGCCCAGCCTAGCGTTTGGATGCTGTTTAAGTCTTCCTCATGCTCCAGGTCCCCGAGAGGTCTGATCTCAGCCCCTGCCCCAATCCCGATGCCTCCGCTTCAATTGCCAGTAAGGACACAGCAGTTCAGAGAAGCGGGCCATCGACTTCCCTGGCTTTTGGAAGCCAGTGTCCTCTGTGCCTTCATGAGGTCATGTAGGCCTCTGTGGATCACCCAGGCTCGCTCCACAGTTTGTGCTGGGGTTTCTGGGAGTTTCCCGGATTGTCTCCAGTTTGCCTGTAATGTAGCCTCTTCCTCTCCATCCCGCTGCCCCTCCAGCTCCCTTCCGGCAAACTCTTGGGTAGGTGCCAGAGTTCCCTCTCCCAGCGTGCGAAAGCTCAGATCTTGGAGGGCCCTGGGTCCTGTCTGGCAACTGGCACAGTGCATATGGACAGCCCAGGCATGAGGCTGGTCATGGGGTGGGTGGCAGCCCCAAAAGGCGGCTGCTGGTAGATGGTGGTCCTGGCCCCATATTGATTCCTCGGTGACATCTGAGTCTTCGTTGCGTTCGAAGCTACATCTTTTGTCTTCCTGCTTTCCTGAAATAAGGAATGACAAACAATCCCAGAACCGGAGCCACATGTCCCCGAATGCGTGTGGCTCAGCATCAGTCATGTTTTTCCAATTATCCCTTGTTCTGAATGCCACAGTTAATACGCGCGTGCACACTCACTCACATACCCGGGACAATTTTTAGCCAGACATTCAGGCTCCTCTTTTCCCAGAACCCCATGGCCCTTAAAGGCCGTGCCCCACCCAACCCCTCCATCCCTGCTCCACAGCCCCCTGGCCCCCTGGCCCCTGGGCTCACCCCTGCTCTGGGAAGGCCACTGTCTCAAGACAGGATGTACTTGTTTTAGTGTTGCCTGGATCGCCCTCCCACCCGCCTCAGGATGTCTAAGCCCTGCCCGTCCTTAAGACCCAGTGCTAGGCGGTCTGCCATGACAGCTTCCCGAGGCCTGGTCCCCATGCCCATCTCCCTGAAGCCTGCATTCTGACCATACTGGAGGGTCCAAATGAATGCCTCCCAGCCTTTTTGACTCTAAGAATACTTATTATAATGTTTTAAAATATAATATTTTGGGTGGATAGCAAAAGGAAAACAGATTCATTGGAAATACAGATAAACAGAATAAAGAAAATAAAAATGGCCCTATTCCCTCTACTTAGAGGTAACTACCATTCATATCTCCATCTAGAAAAGTAAGCCCTTTTTCTAGACATGCGTGCACACACACACACACACGCACACACACTCTTGCATACTTGCACTCACTTTTTTAAAGAAAAAGAATTGAAGTCATACTTACATATGGTATGACTTCATAACTTCATAACTGCTTTTTTTTTCATCCAACAATGTATTGTGAACAGCTTTCCACAAAAAATCCCTTTTTAAATGTCAAAAGATTCCATGAATGACCACATAAGAGCACTTATACTTTTCAAAAAACATTTTATTATGGAAAAGTTTGAACATACAAAAGTAAAGACAACAGTATAATAGCCCCCCATATACTCATCATCCAGCTTCAGTAATTATTAACATTCTCTCCTTCTAGTTTCATCTACCCCCTGCCTTTTTTCCCTTGAGTATTTTAAAGAAGAGCAGAGATATCGTTTTATTTCACTGTTAACCGCAGTTGTCTTTATAAGGTCTGCTGTTTGAGAAACTACCTAGAAACCCAAAGGCGGTCTGCATGCAGGACCACTTTCGAGTGAATCTGTGTTTCATTCGTGACAGCAACATTGATGATTTGAAAAATAGTCACACATATACGTGCAAGTTGTATTATTTATTCAGCCTTCGGTAGATGCTTGTAGGGCATATGGATGTACAGCTCCCTTGCAAGATTTCCAGCCCACAAGCCGGCACTGCCGGTCTGATCCACTCACTCAGGCATTCAATCAAACTCTGCCAAGCATTTGTCTCCAGTTGGTTCACACATGTGAGTTTCTCTCCTAACTCCACCGCTCCACCATTAAGTTCCTTCGGCTTCTGTCCTGCACACAGAGCTGAAGGCGTCAAACTGAATTCCGATCCTGAAGTTGCTTAACATGAGAGGTTGTGAGGTCCTCTGGGGTCATCTTCTCATTCTACACATGATGAGACTGGGCCGTGGAGGAGGAAGGATTCCTTCGGGACAGAGCCGAAATCTCAAGTCTCCTATCTGTGCTCTTCACCCTATCTGCCTCGGGAGCAGAACATGATGGAAATGCGACCTTGAGGATGCATTATTAGCATCTTTGCTGAGTTATTGCTCTTCTGGCTCCTTGTTAGGGGTTCCCAGGGAGGTCTGGGGCCTGAATTCTACTGCTCACCTCCCTGCCTTCCAGCTTTCCTGCCAAGGGAGTCTTGAACATAAGGATAAAATCCAAAAGGGAAACAAAGTAGCAGCTCCCTAATCTCTGGACGAGTGCCCAGCATCTCCCCAAAGCAGAGCTGCTCTGATGAGCTGGGTAGACAGGAAGCTCTGCCTGGAAGTCCAAGGGGGGCTTCCTGCCCCCAGCGCCCTGTGACTCGGCAGCCTGGGGCCGTGTGGCAGACTTGGCAACCACCTTCCCACTCGTCTGTAGGCTGGTCCACCCGGCCACAGACAAGCTGTGAGGAAGTGGCTGCCTTCTTCTCTAGGAGCCATGTTACAGCGCAGGAAGTGAGAGGAGACAGGAGGCTGGCCTGGCCGGCCTGGGAAGGCTGAGTCCCAGGAAGTGAAAGAAACAAGAAGGTGGCACCTGAGTCAGCCCATCCACCGTGAAACCTGCCAGGGAAGTGTCGGCTCTGACCAGATCGCCAACTCGGCTAGCCAGGGGCAGATGGGAGGGAGATGAGGAGAAGGTCCAAGATTCTCCCCTGATGTTCCTTAGATTGGAGAGGGATGGAGTGGGCGTCCCCCCATGAGTCAAGCTGAATTATGGGGGGTCAGAATCTTGTGCCCTTCCCCAGCATAGCAAAAGCTTTAACGTTTACTATTTTGACTATTCGATAGTCACTTTGTTAAAACGGAGATCAGGCAACGTCTCTGTGAGCCACTGTGCTGATTGTGTACCGTGTGTGCTGCACTGACACCGAATGATGCTGCAGGAAGTCTACGTATTTTGGTCCTTTCTTTCCCCTTTACTATCCTCCTGCCAGACGTTTTAGATCTGAAAACGAATTTTCCTCTCCCACCTTTCCTCCTTCCCTCCCTTCCATCCTGCTGCAACTTTGGGCTACCTACTGAGGGTCAGATCTTATGTTGGGCTCAGGGCTTCTGTAGCTTAGAGGCTCCCAGATTAGGAATGAAGCATTTGGGTAGAGGCAGTGGGAAGGAGAGGGTCCTGAGAGAAAAGCAAAGGAACAGTTCGTTGTAAAGAAATGGTCGGCCATTAGACATGACCTGGACTCTGTGTGTCCCATCCCCCTCCCCTGAAGAACAGAAATTAGAGTGATCAAGGCAGCGAACCATCCAAATCCTCTGCTCCGGGGTCCCACCAGGAGGGCTCCCTGATCTTCAGCCAAAGTGAGGAGGTTCAGGGAAAGATCTAGGCAGTTCTAGAACAAAAGATGGGGGCATTGTCTCTTCAGAGTATCAAGGTCTGTCTTAAAAACCCCAGAAATTACTCAGGAATCCCAAACATTCTAGTTCTTTCCTTTGGTTTAGTACAGAGTCTTGCACACATATCATGCACAAGGGCAGGCGCACACGTGCGTGTGCACACACACACTGCGGTAAGGCTCCCCGTCCTTCCCCATCATCCTCCACATTCTTTACCCCCTTTTCTATTGCTAATAAGCTGAGTATATTCAAATGAACTAAGCTATTCTATTTATTCAATTGATCATTAACGTTTATTAAGTACCTACACGTGCCTAATTTTAGACTGAGTGTTTTTGAAGATAGAAGAAAAGGAAAACATTAGGAGTCCCTTCTTGTTCCCACCTCCATTAAGAAGATACTATTATGGCTGTAAGAGATCCATCTAACCTTCAGAAGCTGAGGGAAAGAGAGACCATCTGATGGTCGGTGGTATGGTTCAGGTTTTTGGTTTAGGGGACTCAGAAGTGGGAAGGTCAGTCCCGGCATGGGTGGCCTGGGAGGCTCCTGGGAGGAGGAGGTGCGAGGGGGTCTGTGAGATGAGTCCTGGACAGGTGGGGATAAACCCAGTGGATAAAGAAGGTGCCTCAGGTGGAAGAGGGTACGTACGCACAGGCAGGAGGTAGGAATGAACCCAGCCTGCCCCGGAGATAGAGAGGAGCCAGCCTAGGTGGAGGGCAGGTGCACAGGCCAGAGACAAGCACGATGAATAAGGCTGGTGAGGGAACAGCCGATTGCAGGGGCCTGCGTCAGACATGTTTGTAGGACACTCTACCTGGAATTTTTCTGGAGAGGTAGGGAATTTGGGTCTGCATGTATTTTTAGCCTTGTCCTTTCCGTCCTCTTCTGAGCAATGCTTCTAAGAGCTTTCAGCCTGAGGTCATCTGTTTTCCTAGCCCCTGTTCCAGGGAAGCAGATGCCAGCACCATCATCTCACAAGGAGGCTGCTGCTGCCCCGGTGCTGACCCCGGGGCGATGTGTCCACTGGACCACAGAAGCAGCCTGTGGGAGGACACCCCAGTGGCAGGCACAGCCATCCCGAGCGCTGCCAGAATGTCACCCCTCTGTTCTGGCCTGTCTCTAGAGGAGGGCTTCTCTGAGGTTATGAGAAACCCCCAGATGCCCGTCCCCACTTCCCTTCAGGGCCAACATGGGAACCCCTCAGGCTGGATGATCCAGCCTCCAGGACTCCCCTGGTTACAGGGGACCCTCTGCCTTTCTCTCTTCCTACTTCCATCTCACTCCCTCTCTATCGTGCTCTACTCCGTCCTTCCCACCACCACTGTGGATCGTTCCCAAGGTCTGCTTTTCCCCTTACAGCATCTGTCACACACCCTCGATCGCCCTCGGAGGACAGCTCCTTTGATTCTTCACCTTCTAAGCCCACGTCCCGGTCCAAAGCCTCGTTTCTAAGCTTTAGGCCCACATTTCCAAGTCCCTGGTGGACATGACTACTGGAAAAACATGACCAAAACCAATTCATAATCTTCCCTCCAGAACATAACTCCTTTCAACCATCTTGTTTCTGTCAGAGGTACCTCAAGTCTACATGCCAGACTGGAAGCCCGAGGCTCACTGCCTCACCTCCTCTTCAGGGGTCACATCCAGTGAGATGACAAGATGGATTCACTTTTGCTCAGCCCATCTCTTGTGTTGATGCTGCATTCACCATTTCAATCCCACTTTCATCGCTGCTTGGCTGGATGACCCCAGCCGCCTCCAGATGGTCTCTTCCCTGTGAGCCCTCCTTGCCCAGCCAGTTTGTAATGTACTTCCCACCTGACCGAGAGTCCTATGTGTCACCTCTTTTTTTGTGTCATCAAATCCCATGTCCTCTCCTTGGCTTCCACGTCTTTCCCTCATTCCTTCCTCCTTTCAGCTTCAGCTTCACCTCTTCTTTGACTCCTCTCCTCCATCCTAGTCATTCCTGGGACATATCAAGTTTATTCCTGTCTGAAAGTCTTTGCTCTGTGGTTCCTTCACCTTCCTCCCTTCTTCCAGTCTATTTCAAGTCCTTAGCAAGGATTTAATCCTCTAAAGGCAAACTTTACTTTATTTCTCAAAGCATACAACACATCCCAGCCTGGAATTGTTCTCAGAGGCAGTTTGAAAGTCAGAGAAGAAAATCCATCTCATTTTAAAAAATGTTTTATCTATTTTTAAAAATTTTATTTTCGCCAGAATGTTATTACCCAGCTTGATCACTCAGGTTTGTTCCCCTGGGTCTTCTGAAAAGCATAAAACAAGACGTGAAAAGACACGAAAGAGATTTACCAGGGGAAACACCTGTGAAGGATAAAGGAGGAACACCCTCCCAGGATAAAGGAGACGAAGCAAGGGGAGCGAGGGGAGCCTTCAGAGGGCAGTGCATGTCTGCCCCCTGTGAAGGAGGCAGGGAAGGAAGGAGGGCTGGGGAGAAAGGGTCTGAGACTGCAGTACAGTTCCAAGAAAGTCAGCCATGGGGAGGATGGGGAGCCCCTGAATCAAATTCACGTGGCTGAAGAGTCCTGCATCTCCAGGAATGGGCCAACATTAGTAGCCCTGCTGTGCTCTGTCATTGCCTGGAGTAGCCCTGGGAAGCACGGGAAACACTGTGGTGGATCCAGAAGGGCAGCAGCTGGAGCTGTCTTTCCATATGCTCATCAAAGCAGCAATTCTGAGCAGCATATTTTCATGGCTGCCTCAGGAGGCTTAATTTCTGCTGCTGAAGAAAGATTAGAGTAAGGGCTCAGATCCTGAATCATTCCAAAGTTGAAGATTAGAGCTGAAATTATTGGAATGTGCTATGCATTCCTAAAGAGAATCCTTTGAGAGAAGGGGAATTCATCTTTATTATCACATCAAGGCATTTTCACCATCATTACCACCATCATCACCACCGTTTCCACCCACAGCGCCATCATCACTACTATAACCACTGTCATCATTACCACATCATCACCTTTACTGCCATCATCACCACTATCACCACCTTAACCACATCATCTCCACCATCACCACCATTACTTTCATCAATACTGCCCTCATGGCAACCACCACCATCACCACCACAGTTAACACATCTCCACCATCACCACCACTATCACCACAATCACTGCCATCATTGCCACCACCTTCATCACCACCACTCTCACCACCAGTACCACCATCACTGGCATCAGTACTACCATCATTGCAACCACCACCATCATCACCACCACTATCACCATCATCGCCACCATCACCACCACGATCACCACAATCACTGCCATCATTACCACCACCTTTATCACCATCACTCTCTCCACCATCACCACCATCACTCTTATGAATTCAGAGAGTATGGTGCAGGGGAAAGGAATCTGATTCCAAGGCCCGACACCTGGGCTTTAACCCTATGTCAGCCGTTAGTTTGTTGTGTGACCTCAGGTAGCTATCTCTCTGAATCTTTATTTCATTTTTCCATTTAGCAAATAACTACAGTGCATCTCCTCTGAGCCAGGCAGTCCTGTGTGAAGCAGAGAGTAGGCTGAGATTATTGTAAGTCTGATTGACTGCCAATTCTGAAGCCAAAGATCAATGGCATTGCCTGAAAATTGACCACACCCAAGGCTTCATGAAAACAGTGGTCATGGTAGCTGCTGAATGGGATGTGACCTTGTCCTGGTTAGAATACCCAAGGGCAATAAAAGAGGTTTTATATTTTATCCAAGTTCCTGTGGGGAGCCAATAAATGCATCACTAAACTCAAGGGCGTCAGAAATGATGAAGAAACTCAGGAGAGAACTTAGGGCTCAAGCATTAGCACGCATCTATTGAGGCCCAGGGAGGGTAAGGTCCTCCCCATTGGTGGGACAACATAGTAAGCATTGTGTGGCTGAGCTGGGCCTATGATTCTCAGCTGTTAAGTGTTCTCTGGAGTTGCTGGAGGAGGATGGTGGCCAGGGTGGGGCCCGTCTGGGATAGGGACAGGAATGTTGCTAGAATACAGCTCAAGGGTGAAATAAAGGCCATAGGGCCTGGGTGATGACAGAGGCAGCTGCCGCAAGCCAGAGTCCCAGCCACATCTGGGCTGCTGATTGCACAACCCAGCTGTCGGCTGGGCCTTCTGACTCCCCAGTGGGATGGGCTGGATGGGGGACTGGAGGAGTGTGGGCATGAGGCCTTGGGAAAATTCAGCACCTGCCAGTGGGTCTGGTGAGTCCTTCCTCCTTTCAGAGGATGCACTGGCTGAGGATGAAAGTGGAGGCAGGAAGCCAAGGGGTCCTTCCCAGTTTTCAGTATTCCCTTTGTTTCCACCACCCCCTGCTCTCTGGGTCACCCCCATGTTCCTGAAAAGGGAATTTCCAAGGTTCCCTTCCCACCCATCCCGGACACTGGGCAGGGGTGGAGGGTGAGCCGAGGGGCAAAGAGGAGATGGAAATTCCCTTAAAGTTGGTGATAGTGGGGGATGCCATGTGTAGGACTGAAACTTACAAATCTGTGACTTCAAGTCCATTCCAGGAAGGATGCGTTGTCTGCTCCACCCCACATCCTGCACCCTCTCTTGGAGCCCCTTTGTACCCAAGGGCCCTCTGTTCCCTAGAACCTGTAATAGGTCCTGATCCTGCTTGGGCTGTCCACCCTTTCATTAATCTGTGCCACTTGTCTGACCCCTCCCCATACGAATATCAAGGCTGGGCCCTGACAAGAGGAAGGCAGAGACCTGAGCCATCCCTGAGGTCAAGAGCTGTGTCTCATTTTGGGAAAGGAGTTCCCCCATGCCTCCCCCCTGGGACTGGGTTTCCTGAGGGAATGGGTGCAAAGTACTCCAGGGAGGGGGGAACGGTAGGGACTTTCCTTCGTCTTCATGATCAGGTGGAGCTAGACTCTGTGATGAATGGGACACTGGTGCTCTATCTTTTTCTGAGAACTGGCACAAGAGCCCAGAAAATACGATGTTTCCTCAACTCTAAGATTTTATTGATTGTGAGAAGGACTACTGATGTAATTACAGATTTTTCTTTGGTTATGTTGTTGTTTGGTGAGTTGAGAGATGGGATGAATTGCCCGGCAAGGACTCAAGGTCCTCTCCTTTATCAGCAGGATTTTGAGTTTTCCAAGATGGAGGCAGAATTCTAACTGCCCAGGTTTCTTTCTGCAGTTGTGGCTTGGATGGAGGTGAGAGGGCTGGGTGAGAAAGTGGAGTTATCGCTCTACTTTCATGATCCCATACCTACCTCGCTTCCCATTCAAGGGGTACAGTCTCTCGAGGGCCAAAAGAGACCTTAAAAGACATGTTCAGGCTATGCTCAGTTACATCTCAGGGCAGGAATCTCAGAATACTCCCCCTAAATTCATCCCATCTCAGGACCACTGGGAGGGGAAAGATTTCTTCTTCATTTTGAATTAAAATAGATCCTCTTGGAGCCCTCTGGTTTGAGTTCCACCTCTAGGGACCACAGAAAATAAGTCCCATCCCTTAAGAAAGTGGCATAACTTCTTACATTTTCTCTCATTTTCATACCTAGTTACATCCCCTTTTTAAAAAACATCTTTATTGGAGTATAATTGCTTTACAATGGTGCGTTAGTATCTGCTTTATAACAAAGTGAATCAGCTATACATATACATATATCCCCATATCCCCTCCCACTTGCATCTCCCTCCCACCTTCCCTATCCCACCCCTCTAGGTGGTCACAAAGCACCGAGCTGATCTCTCTGTGCTATGCGGCTGCTTCCCACTAGCTATCTATTTTACATTTGGTAGTATAGGTAAGTCCATGTCACTCTCTCACTTCGTCCCAGCTTACCCTCCCCCCTCCCTGTGTCCTCAAGTCCATTCTCTACATCTGCGTCTTTATTCCTGTCCTGCCCCTAAGTTCTTCAGAACCTTTCTTTTTTTTAGATTCAATATATATGTGTTAGCATACGGAATTTATTTTTCTCTTTCTGACTTATTTCACTCTGTATGACAGTCTCTAGGTCCACCCACCTCACTACAAATAACTCAATTTCGTTTCTTTTAATGGCTGAGTAATATTCCATTGTATATATGTGTCACATCTTCTTTATCCATTCATCTGTCGATGGACACTTAGGTTGCTTCCATGTCCTGGCTATTGTAAATGGAGCTGCAATGAACATTGTGGTACATGACTCTTTTTGAATTATGGTTTTCTAAGGGTATATGCCCAATAGTGGGATTGCTGGGTCATATGGTAGTTCTATTTTTAGTTTTTTACGGAACCTCCATACTGTTCTCCATAGTGGCTATATCAGTTTACATTCCCACCAACAGTGCAAGAGGGTTCCCTTTTCTCCACACCCTCTCCAGCATTTATTGTTTGTAGATTTTTTGATGATGGCCATTCTGAACTGGTGTGAAGTGATACCTCATTGTAGTTTTGATTTGCATTTCTCTAATGATTAGTGATGTTGAGCATTCTTCCATGTGTTTTTTGGCAATCTGTATATCTTCTTTGGAGAAATGTCTATTTAGGTCTTCTGCCCATTTTTGGATTGGGTTGTTTGTTTTTTTTGATATTGAGCTGCATGAGCTGCTTTTAAATTTTGGAGATTAATCCTTTGTCAGTTGCTTCATTTGCAAGTATTGTCTCCCATTCTGAGGGTTGTCTTTTCATCTTGTTTATGGTTTCCTTTGCTGTGCAAAAGCGTTTAAGTGTCATTAGGTCCCATTTGTTTATTTTTGTTTTATTTACATTTCTCTAGGAGGTGGGTCAAAAAGGATCTTGCTGTGATTTATGTGTTAGAGTGTTCTGCCTATGTTTTCTTCTAAGAGTTTTATAGTGTCCAGTCTTACATTTAGGTCTTTAATCCATTTTGAGTCTATTTTTGTGTATGGTGTTAGGGAGTGTTCTAATTTCATTCTTTTACATGTAGCTGTCCAGTTTTCCCAGCACCACTTATTGAAGAGACTGTCTTTTCTCCATTGTATATCTTTGCCTCCTTTGTCATAGATTAGTTGACCATAGGTGCATGAGTTTATCTCTGGGCTTTCTATCTTGTTCCATTGATCTATGTTTCTGTTTTTGTGCCAGTACCATACTGTCTTGATTACTGTAGCTTTGTAGTATAGTCTGAAGTCAGGGAGTTTGATTCCTCCAGCTCCGTTTTTTTCCCTCAAGACTGCTTTGGATATTCGGGGTCTTTTGTGTCTCCATACAAATTTTAAGATGATTTGTTCTCGTTCTGTAAAAAATGTCATTGGTAATTTGATAGGGATTGCATTGAATCTGTAGATTGCTTTGGGTAGTAGAGTCATTTTCACAATATTGATTCTTCCAATCCAAGAACATGGTATATCTCTCCATCTGTTGGTATCATCTTTAATTTCTTTCATCAGTGTCTTATAGTTTTCTTCATATAGGTCTTTTGTTTCCCTAGGTAGGTTTATTCCTAAGTATTTTATTCTTTTTGTTGCAATGGTAAATGGGAGTGTTTCCATAATTTCTCTTTCAGATTTTTCATCATTAATGTATAGGAATGCAAGAGATTTCTGTGCATTAATTTTGTATCTTGCAACTTTACCAAATTCATTGATTAGCTCTAGTAGTTTTCTGGTGGCATTTTTAGGATTCTCTATGTATAGTACCATGCCATCTGCAAACAGTGATAGTTTTACTTCTTCTTTTCCAATTTTTATTCCTTTTGTTTCTTTTTCTTCTCTGATTGCAGTGGCTAGGACTTCCAAAACTATGTTGAATAATAGTGGTGAGAGTGGACATCCTTGTCTCGTTCCTGATCTTAGAGGAAATGCTTCCAGTTTTTCACCATTGAGAATGATGTTTGCTGTGGGTTTGTCATATATGGCCTTTATTATGCTGAGGTAGGTTCCCTCTATGCCCACTTTCTGGAGAGTTTTTATCATAAAAGGGTGTTAAATTTTGTCAAAAGCTTTTTCTGCATCTATTGAGAAGATCATATGGTTTTTATTCTTCAATTTGGTAATATGGTGTATCACATTGATTGATTTGCCTATACTGAAGAATCCTTGAAACCCTGGGATAAATCCCACTTGATCATGGTGTATGATCCTTTTAATGTGTTGTTGGATTCTGTTTGCTAGTATTTTGTTGAGGATTTTTGCATCTATATTCATCAGTGATATTGGTCTGTAATTTTCTTTTTTTGTAGTATCTTTGTCTGGTTTTGGTATCAGGGTGATGGTGGCCTCATAGAATGAGTTTGGGAGTGTTCCTTCCTCTGCAATTTTTTGGAAGAGTTTGAGAAGGATGGGTGTTAGCTCTTCTCTAAATGTTTGATAGAATTCACCTTTGAAGCCACCTGGTCCTGGACTTTTGTTCGTTGGAAGATTTTTAATCACAGTTTCAATTTCATTACTTGTGATTGGTCTGTTCATATTTTCTGTTTCTTCCTGGTTCAGTCTTGGAAGGTTACACCTTTCTAAGAATTTGTCCATTTCTTCCAGGTTGTCCATTTTATTGGCATAGAGTGGCTTGTAGTAGTGTGTTAGGATGCTTTGTATTTCTGTGGTGTCTGTTGTAACTCCTCCTTTTTCATTTCTAATTTTATTGATTTGAGTCCTCTCCCTCTTTTTCTTTTTTCTTTTTTTCTAATTTATTTATTTATTTATTTATTTATTTTTGGCTGTGTTGGGTCTTCGTTTCTTTGTGAGGGCTTTCTCTAGTTGTGGCAAGTGGGGGCCACCCTTCATCACGGTGTGCGGGCCTCTCACTATCGCGGCCTCTCTTGTTGCGGAGCACGGGCTCTAGACGCGCAGGCTCAGTAGTTGTGGCTCACGGGCCTAGTCGCTCCGTGGCATGTGGGATCTTCCCAGACCAGGGCTCGAACCTGTGTCCCCTGCATTGGCAGGCAGATTCTCAACCACTGTGCCACCAGGAAGCCCCTCCCTCTTTTTCTTGATGAGTCTGGCTAATGGTTTATCAATTTTGTTTATCTTCTCAAAGAACCAGCTTTTAGTTTTATTGATCTTTGCTATTGTTTTGTTTCTGTTTCATTTATTTCTGCTCTGATCTTTATGATTTCTTTCCTTCTGCTAACTTTGGGTTTTGTTTGTTCTTCTTTCTCTAGTTCTTTTAGGTGTAAGGTTAGATTGTTTGCTTGAGATTTTTCTTGTTTCCTGAGGTAGGCTTGTATAGCTAGGAATTTCCCTCTTAGAACTACTTTTGCTGCGTCCCATAGGTTTTGGATTGTTGTGTTTTCATTGTCATTTGTCTCTAGGTATTTTTTGATTTCCTCTTTGATTTCTTCAGTGATCTCTTGGTTATTTAGTAACGTATTGTTTACCCTCCATGTGTTTGTGTTTTTTTATGTTTTTTTCCCTGTAATTCATTTCTAATCTCATAGCGTTGTGGTTAGAAAAGATGCTTGATATGATTTCAATTTCCTTAAATTTACTGAGGCTTGATTTGTGACCCAAGATATGATCTATCCTGGAGAATGTTCCGTGCGCACTTGAGAAGAAAGTGTAATCTGCTGTTTTTGGATGGAATGTCCTATAAATATCAATTAAATCTATCTGGTCTATTGTGTCATTTAAAACTTCTGTTCCCTTATTTATTTTCATTTTGGATGATCTGTCCATTGGTGAAAGTGTGGTGTTAAAGTCCCCCACTATTACTGTGTTACTGTCAATTTCCTCTTTTATACCTGTTAGCACTTGCCTTATGTATTGAGGTGCTCCTACGTTGGGTGTATATATATTTATAATTGTTCTATCTTCTTCTTGGATTGATCCCTTGATCATTGTGTAGTGTCCTTCCTTGTCTCTTGTAACATTCTTTATTTTAAAGTCTATTTTATCTGATATGAGTATAGCTACTCCAGCTTTCTTTTGATTTCCATTTGCATGGAATATCTTTTTCCATCCCCTCACTTTCAGTCTGTATGTGTCCCTAGGTCTGAAGTGGGTCTCTTATAGACAGCTTATATATGGATCATGTTTATGTATTCATTCAGCAAGCCTGTGTCTTTTGGTTGGAGCATTTAATCCATTCACGTTAAGGTAATTATTGATATGTATGTTCCTATGACCATTTTCTTAATTGTTTTGGGTTTGTTTTTGTAGATCCTTTTCTTCTCTTGTGTTTCCCACTTAGAGAAGTTCCTTTAGCATTTGTTGTAGAGCTGGTTTGGTGGTGCTGAATTCTCTTAGCTTTTGCTTGTCTGTATAGCTTTTGATTTCTCCATCGAATCTGAATGAGATCCTTGCCGGGTAGAGTAATCTTGGTTGTAGGCTCTTCCCTTTCATCACTTTAAGTATATCATGCCACTCCCTTCTGGCTTGTAGAGTTTCTGCTGAGAACTCTGCTGTTAACCTTATGGGAGTTCCCTTGTATGTTATCTGTCGTTTTTCCCTTGCTGCTTGCAATAATTTTTCTTTGTCTTTAATTTTTGCCAATTCTATTACTATTTGTCTCGGTGTGTTTCTCCTTGGGTTTATCCTATATGGGACTCACTGCACTTCTTGGACTTGGGTGGCTATTTCCTTTCCCATGTTAGGGAAGTTTTCGACTATAATCTCTTCAAATATTTTCTCTGGTCCTTTCTCTCTCTCTTCTCCTTCTGGGACCCCCATAATGCAAATGTTGTTGCGTTTAATGTTGTCCCAGAGGTCTCTTAGGCTGTCTTCATTTCGTTTCATTCTTTCTTCTTTATTCTGTTCCATGGCAGTGAATTCTACCATTCTATCTTCCAGGTCACTTATCCATTCTTCTGCCTCAGTTATTCTGCTATTGATTCCTTCTAGTGTAGTTTTCATTTCAGTTATTGTATTGTTCATCTCTGTTTGTTTGTTCTTTAATTCCTCTAGGTCTTTGTCAAACATTTCTTGCATCTTCTGGATCTTTGCCTCCATTGTTTTTCCGAGATCCTGGATCAACTTCACTATCATTATCCTGAATTCTTTTTCTGGAAGGTTGCCTATCTCCACTTCATTTAGTTGTTTTCCTGTGGTTTTATCTTGTTCCTTCATCTGGTACGTAGTCCTCTGCCTTTTCATCTTGTCTATCTTTCTGTGAATGTCGTTTTTGTTCCACAGGCTGCAGGATTGTAGTTCTTCTTGCTTCTGCTATCTGCCCTCTGGTGGATGAGGCTATCTAAGAGGCTTGATGGGAGGGACTGGTGGTGGGTAGAGCTGACTGTTGCTCTGGTGGGCAGAGCTCAGTAAAATTTAATCTTTAATCCACTTGACTGTTGATGGGTGGGGCTGGGTTCCCTCCCTGTTGGTTGTTTGGCCTGAGGCAACCCAACACTGGGCTCTTTTGTGGGGCTAATGACAGACTCTGGGAGAGCTCATGACAAGGAGTACTTCCCAGAACTTCTGCTGTCAGTGTCCTTGTCCCCACGGTGAGCCACAGCCCCACCCCCCGCCTCTGCAGGAGACCCTCCAACACTGGCAGGTAGGTCTGGTTCAGTCTCCCCTGGGGTCACTGCTCCTTCCCCTGTGTCCCGATGCAGACACTACTCTGTGTGTGCCCTCCAAGAGTGGAGTCTCTGTTTCCCCCAGTCCTGTCAAAGTCCTGCAATCAATTCCCACTAGGCTTCAAAGTCTGATTCTCTAGGAGTTCCTCCTCCCATTGCCATACCCCCACGTTGGGAAGCCTGATGTGGGGCTCAGAACCTTCACTCCAGTGGGGGGACTTCTGTGGTATAAGTGTTCTGCAGTCTGTGAGTCACCCACCCAGCAGTTATAGGATTTGATTTTACTGTGATTGCGCCCCTCGTACCATCTCACTGTGGCTTCTCCTTTGTCTTTGTTTGTGGGGTATCTTTTTTGGTGAGGTCCAGTGTCTTTCTGTCAATGATTGTCCAGCAGCTAGTTGTGATTCTGGTGTTCTCTCAAGAGGGAGTGAGAGCACATCCTTCTACTCCGCCATCTTGGTTCCTCTCCATACTGTCTTGATTACTGTAGCTTTGTAGTATAGTCTGAAGTCCAGGAGCCTGATTCCTCCAGCTGTGTTTTTCTTTCTCAATATTGCTTTGGCTATTCGGGGTCTTTTGTGTTTCCATACAGATTGTGAGATTTTTTGTTTTAGTTCTGAGAAAAATGCCATTGGTAGTTTGATAGGGATTCCATTGATCTGTAGATTGCTTTGGGTAGTATAGTCATTTTCACAATGTTGATTCTTCCAATCCAAGAACATGGTATATCTCTCCATCTCTTTGTATCATCTTTAATTTCTTTCAGCAGTGTCTTATAGTTTTCTGCATACAGGTCTTTTGTCAACTTAGGTAGGTTTATTCGTAGGTATTTTATTCTTTTTGTTGTAATGGTAAATGCGAGTGCTTCCTTGACTTCTCTTTCAGATTTTTCATCATTAGTGTATAGGAATGCAAGAGATTTCTGTGCATTAATTTTGTATCCTGCTACTTTGCCAAATTCATTGATTAGCTCTAGTAGTTTTCTGGTAGCATCTTTAGTATTCTCTATGAATAGTATCATGTCATCTGCAAACAGTGACAGCTTTACTTCTTCTTTTCTGATTTGGATTCCTTTTATTTCTTTTTCTTCTCTGATTGCTGTGGCTAAAACTTCCAAAACTATGTTGAATAATAGTGGTGAGAGTGGACAACCTTGTCTTGTTCCTGATCTTAGTGGAAATGGTTTCAGTTTTTCACCATTGAGAACGATGTTGGCTGTGGGTTTGTCATATATGGCCTTTATTATGTTGAGGAAAGTTTCTCTATGCCTACTTTCTGGAGGGTTTTTATCATAAATGGGTGTTGAATTTTGTTGAAAGCTTTTTCTGCATATACTGAAATGATCATACGGTTTTCCCCCTTCAGTTGGTTAATATGGTGTATCACATTGATTGATTTGTGTATATAGAAGAATCCTTGCATTCCTGGGATAAACCCCACTTGATTATAGTGTATGATCATTTTAATGTGCTGTTGGATTCTGTTTGCTAGTATTTTGTTGAGGATTTTTGCATCTATGTTCATCAGTGATATTGGCCTGTAGTTTTCTTTCTTTGTGACATCTTTGTCTGGTTTTCATATCAGGGTGATGGTGGCCTTGTAGAGTGAGTTTGGGAGTGTTTCTTCCTCTGCTATATTTTTGAAGAATTTGAGAAGGATAGGTGTTAGCTTTTCCATAATGCTTGATAGAATTCACCTGTGAAGCCATCTGGTCCTGGACTTTTCTTTGTTGGAAGATTTTTAATCACAGTCTCCATTTCAGTGCTTGTGATTGGTCTGTTTATATTTTCTATTTCTTCCTCGTTCAGTCTCAGAAGGTTGTGCTTTTCTAAGAATGTGTCCATTTCTTCCAGGTTGTCCATTTAATTAGCATATAGTTGCTTGTAGTAATCTCTCATGATCCTTTGTATTTCTACAGTGTCTGTTGTTACTTCTCCCTTTTCATTTCTAATCCTATTGATTTGAGTCTTCTCCCTTTATTTCTTGATGGGTCTGGCTAATGGTGTATCAATTTTGTTTATCTTCTCAAAGAACCAGCTTTTAGTGTTTTTGATCTTTGCTATTGTTTCCTTCATTTCTTTTTCATTTATTTCTGATCTGATCTTTATGATTTCTTTCTTTATGCTAACTTTGGGGTTTTTTTGTTCTTCCTTCTCTAATTGTTTTAGGTGTAAGGTTTGCTTGTTTATTTGAGATGTTTCTTGTTTCTTAAGGTAGGATTGTATTGCTATAAACTTCCCTCTTAGAACTGCTTTTGCTGCATCCCATGGGTTTGGGGTCATCGTTTTTTCATTGTCATTTGTTTCCAGGTATTTTCTGATTTCCTCTGATTTCTTCAGTGATCTCTTGGTTATTAAGTAGTGTATTGTTTAGCCTCCATGTGTTTGTTTTTCACAGATTTTTTCCTGTAATTGATATCTAGTCTCATAGCATTGTGGTCGGAAAAGATACTTGATACGATTTCAATTTTCTTAAATTTACCAAGGCTTGATTTGTGACCTAAGATATGATTTATCCTGGAGAATGTTTCATGAGCACTTGAGAAGAAAGTGTATTCTGTTGTTTTTGGATGGAATGTCCTATAAATATCAATTAAGTCCATTTTGTTTAATGTGTCATTTAAACCTTGTGTTTCCTTATTTATTTTCATTTTGGATGATCTGTCCATTGGTGAAAGTGTGGTGTTAAAGTTCCCTACTATGACTGTGTTACTGTCAGTTTCCCCTTTTATGGTTGTGAGCATTTCCCTTATGTATTGAGGTGCTCCTATGTATGGTGAATAAATATTTACAATTGTTATATCTTCTTCTTGGATTGATCCCTTGATCATGATGTAGTGTCCTTCTTTGTCTCTTGTAATAGTCTTTATTTTAAAGTCTATTTTGTCTGATATGAGAATTGCTACTCCAGCTTTCTTTTGATTTCCATTTGCATGGAATGTCTTTTTCATCCACTCACTTTCAGTCTGCACATATCCCTAGGTCTGAAGTGGGTCTCTTGTAGACAGCATACATACGGGTCTTGTTTTTGTATCCATTAAGGCAGTCTATGTCTTTTGGTGGGAGCATTTAATCCATTTACATTTAAGGTAATTATCGATATGTATGGTCCTATTACCTTTCTCTTAATTGTTTTGGGTTTGTTATTGTAGGTCTTTACCTTCTCTTGTGTTTCCTGCCTAGAGAAGTTCCTTTAGCATTTGTGGTAAAGCTGGTTTTGTGGTGCTGAATTCTCTTAGGTTTTGCTTGTTTGTAAAGGTTTTATTTTCTCTGTCGAATCTGAATGAGATCCTTGCTGGGTAGAGTAATCTTGGTTGTAGGTTTTTCTTTTCCATCACTTTAAATATGTCTTGCAACTCCCTTCTGGCTTGCAGAGTTTCTGCTGAAAGATCAGCTGTTAACCTTATGGGGATTCCCTTGTATGTTATTTGTTGTTTTTCCCTTGCTGCTTTTAATATTTTTTCTTTGTATTTAATTTTTGATAGTTTGATTAATATGTGTCTTGGCATGTTTCTCCTTGGATTTATCCTGTATGGGACTCTCTGTGCTTCCTGGACTTGATTGACTATTTCCTTTCTCATATTAGGGAAGTTTTCAACTATAATCTCTTCAAATATTATCTCAGTCCCTTTCTTTTTCTCTTCTTCTGGGACCCCTATAATTCGAATATTGGTGCATTTAATGTTGTCCCAGAGGTCTCTAAGACTGTCCTCAAATCTTTTCATTATTTTTTTCTTTATTCTGCTCTGCAGTAGTTATTTCCACTATTTTATCTTCTAGGTCACTTATCCGTTCTTCTACCTCAGTTATTCTGCTATTGATTCCTTCTAGAGAATGTTTAATTTCATTTATTTTGTTGTCATCATTATTTCTTTGCTCTTTAGTTCTTCTAGGTCCTTGTTAAACGTTTCTTATATTTTCTCCATTCTATTTCCAAGATTTGGGATCATCTTTACTATTATTACTCTTAATTCTTTTTCAGATAGACTGCCTATTTCCTCTTCATTCATTTGGTCTGGTGGGTTTTTACCTTGCTCCTTCATCTGTTTTGTGTTTCTCTGTCTTCTCATTTTGCTTAACTTTCTGTGTTTGGGGTCTCCTTTTCTCAGGCTGAAGGTTCATAGTTCCTATTGTTTTTGGTGTCTACCTCCAGTGGCTAAGGTTGGTTCAGTGGGTTGTGTAGGCTTCCTGGTGGAGGGGACTGGAGCCTGTGTTCTGGTGGATGATGCTGGATCTTGTCTTTCTCGGGGCAGGACCACGTTTGGTGGTGTGTTTTGTGGTGTCTGTGACCTTATTATGATTTTAGGCAGCCTCTCTGCTAATGTGTGGGGTTGTGTTCCTGTCTTGCTAGTTGTTTGGGATTGGGTGTCCAGCACTGTAGCTTCCTGGTTGTTGAATGGAGCTTGGTCTTAGTGTTGAGATGGAGCTCTCTGGGAGAGCTTTCACTATTTGATATTACGTGGAGGTGGGAGGACTCTGGTGGACCAATGTCCTGAACTCGGCTCTCCCACCTCAGAGGCACAGGCCTGACACCCGGCCAGAGCACCAAGACCCTGTCAGCCACATGGCTCAGAAGAAAAGGGAGAAAAAAAGAGACAAAGAAAGAAAAAAATAAAATAAAAAGAAATAAAGTTATTAAAATAAAAAATAAAAAAATATTAAAAATAAAACAAATTTTAATGTAATAAAAAATATAGAAAGAAAGAAAGAAAGACGAGAGCAATCAAACCAAAAAACAAATCCACCAATGATAACAAGTGCTAAAAACTATATTAAAAACAAAAACAAGAACAAAAAAAGGACAGATAGAACCCTAGGAAAAATGGTAAAAGCAAAGCTATACAGAACTATCACACCAAGAAACATACACATAGACACTCACAAAAAGAGAAAAGGAAAAAAATATCTCTCTCTCTGTATATATATATATATAAAAAGGAAGAGAGAAACCAAATCAATAAACAAATCCACCAATGATAATAAACTCTAAATACTAAACTAAGATAAACATAAAACCAGAAACCAGTCAGTCGCATACAGCAAACCCCAAGTCTACAGTTGCTCGCAAAGTCCACCACCTCAATTTTGGGATGCAGGTTACATCAAGTTGATTGTGGAGATTTAATCCGCTGATCCTGAGGCTGTTGGGAGAAATTTCCCTTTCTCTTCTTTGTTCGCACAGCTCCTGGGGTTCAGCTTTGGATTTGGCCCTGCCTCTGCATGTAGGTCGCCTGAGGGTGTCTTCGCTCAGACAGGATGGGGTTAAAGGAGCAGCTGATTAGGGGGCTCTGGCTCACTCAGGCCAGGGGGAAGGAGGGGTACAGAATGCGGGGTGAGCCTGCAGCGGCAGAGGCCAGCGTGACGTTAGAACAGCCTGAGGTGTGCTGTGTGTTCTCCCGGGGAAGTTGTCCCTGGATTACAGGACCCTGGCTGTGGTGGCCTTCACAGGCTCCCGGGAGGGGAGGTGTGGATAGTGACCTGTGCTTGCACACAGGCTTCTTGGTGGCTGCAGCAGCAGCCTTAGCATTTCATGCCCATCTCTGGTGTCCGCGCTGATAGCCGCGGCTTGTGCCTGTCTCTGGAGCTCATTTAGGCGGTGCTCTGAATCCCCTCTCTTTGCACACCCCGAAACAATGGTCTCTTGCCTCTTAGGCAGTTCCAGACTTTTTCCCGGACCCCCTCCCGGCTAGCTGTGGTGCACTAACCCCCTTCAGGCTGTGTTCACCCAGCCAACCCCAGTCCTCTCCCTGGGATCTGACCTCCGAAGCCTGAGCCTCAGCTCCCAGCCCCCGCCCGCCCCGGCGGTGAGTAGATAAGCTTCTCAGGCTGATGAGTGCTGGTCGGCACTGATCCTCTGTGCAGGAATCTCTCTGCTTTACCCTCTGCACCCCTATTGTTGTGCTCTCCTTCGTGGCTCCAAAGCTTCCCCAGCCCGCCACTCCCTGTCTTCACCAGTGAAAGGGTTTCCTAGTGTGTGGAAACTTTTCCTCCTTCAGAGCTCCCTCCCCGAGGTGCAGGTCCCATCCCTATTCTTTTGTCTCTGTTTTTTCTTTTTTCTTTTGCCCTACCCAGGTACGTGGGGAGTTTCTTGCCTTTTTGGAAGTCTGAGGTCTTCTACCAGAGTTCAGTAGGTGTTCTGTGGGAGCTGTTCCACATGTAGATGTATTTCTGATGTATTTGTGTGGAGGAAGGTGATCTCCATGTCTTAATCCTCCGCCATCTTGAATACACTGTCTACCTCCCTTTTAAACATGATTCTAGATCTCTCTCCCATCTAGATGTCCTTTCTGTGTGTCAATATCCTTTTTAAAGTGTTGAACCCATGGCTGAACACTGTGCATCAGTGATGATGTGGAGCCTTAGGACCCTTCTCAATGATGACATGGAACTTCTATTTCTCCATTCCAAGCCCACACTTTTTTTTGCATCTCTTTGTTTTCTACTGAGCTTGTAGTCAATTAAATTTTGTAGGCTCTTTACATGTTATAAAGTGTTTTCCTATATCCTGGCAATCTGGATTTGGTTGTTTTCTTTGATCTCAGTATAAAATTTTGCATTGAATCTATATTTTAAAATATTTTGTTAGACCGTCTTATACTTCCAGCAAATACAGTCGTTTCCTTTAGCTGCTATAGCAAATTATCACAAGCTCAGTGTCTTAAAACAATAAAAATTTATATCTAATAGTTCTAGAGAGCAGAAGTCCCAAATAGGCTTCACTGGGCTAAAATCAAGGTGTGGAGGCTCTAGGATAAAATCAGTTTCCTTGTCTTTTCTAGTTTCTAGAGGTTTCCCACATTCCTTGGCTCACCATCCCTTCTTCCATCTTTCTTTTTTTAAAAATAAATTTATTTATTTATTTATTTATTTTTGGCTGTGTTGGGTCTTCATTTCTGTGCAAGGGCTTTCTCCAGTTGCGGCAAGTGGGGTCCACTCTTCATTGCGGTGCGCGGACCTCTCACTGTTGCGGCCTCTCCCGTTGCGGAGCACAGGCTCCAGATACGGAGGTTCAGTAGTGTGGCTCACGGGCCTAGCTGCTCCGTGGCATGTGGGATCTTCCCGGACCGGGGCACGAACCTGTGTCCCTTGCATTGACAGGCGGATTCCTAACCACTGCGCCACCAGGGAAGCCCCCTCCTTCCATCTTTAAAGCCAGAAGCACAGCATCTTCAAACTTCTCTTGCCTCTGTTTCTGTTAGCACATCTCCGTCTCTGAATCTGAAGGAGTTTTATCATTACATTGGGCCCACCCAGATAAACCAGAATAATTTCCCCTTCTCAAGGTATTTAATGTAATCACATCTGCAAAGTACCTTTTGCCATGTAAGGTAACATATACACAGGTTCCAGGGAATAGTACTTGAACATTTCTGGGGTGGGGGGAGGCACATTATTCTGCCTACCACAGCCAGTGAAGAATTTTTGTCCTGATTCTATCACCTAATATATTTGTTATTCCTATTAATATTTATAGCATCTGTCAAACTGAATGCATCAAGTCTTTATTCTCATCTAAATTATTGATAAAAATGTTAAGTATAGATTGAACACTAAAATCCTTCTTCAGGCTGATGCTGATTCATTAATAAACATTCTTTATGATTATCCAGAGAGTTAAGAATCTATAGAGAGCCTTCCTTTTCCCCTCCGTTTCTTCCTTCTACCTTCCCTCCCTTCTTCACATAAATCTAATTTGTACAAGCACTGCACCAAGTTCCAAAATATAGGAAGGGACAAGATAGAAATTGTCCCTTCCAAGTTGGATCTTATGGTATATTGGTGGAGAAATATTATTCAACAGTTATACCAGTTAATATTAGATTTGGCAGGGCCTGCTAGAGATCCAACTTCAACATCTTAAACAAAAACCTGTTTACTTTCTCCCAAGAGAGAAGCCTAAGTGTAGGCAGCCCAAAGGTGGCAGATACACATTTAGCTTATTTGGAAGATACATATTTATTTCTGTTTTTATGGGACTTATTTTTTTTACATTATTACATAACAAAGTCAACCTATCTACTCTCAACCTATGTACTCTCTATCAACCTATCTACTCTCTTTCCACAGTATGAGGATCAAGCATGCCTTAACTTTTATTAACATATAATTTTCCAATATTTCAGTTCCATTATTCCCAAAGTTAATCATCACAATAATTATTATTTTATAGAATAAATTCTTGTTTAGATCTACCTACATGTTGATCAATTTCTTTGATCAATATAGTTTCTCATATCCCATTACTAACTTGTGGGTTTAATTTCTTTTCTCCTGAAAAACACTCTTCTGTAGTTTTTTTCTGTGAGAGCCTGTGAATAGTATACTTCCTTTGTCCTTTTAAAAATATTTTATTCTCACTTTTTAATTATACATTAGCTGGGTATGGAATCATAGTTGACAATTACCCTCATTACTTTGAAGGTGATCCAATTGTTAACTGACATCTGTTGTTGTTGATGAAAAGTCTGCTGTCCATTTAAATGCTGTTCCTTTTTGAGTAATCTGTCTCTTTCCTCTGGCTACTTTCAATATTTCCTCATTATTTTTTGGGTTGTGTAATTTCACTATGATATGTCTAGATCTGGATTTCTTTTTAGATTTTATTTCCTGAATGTAAGTCATGTCTTTCATCAAGAACATGGAAAGTTCCTAGCCATTATCTTCAGATGTTGCCTCTCTCCCACTCTCTGTTTTCCCATTCAGAAACCTCTATTAGAAACATGTAGTATTTTCTCATTCTACCCTCCACATTTCTTAAACTCTCATTCATATCTTCCATTTGTGTTTCTTTCTGTCCTGCAATTTGGGTAATATTCTCAGAACTGTCTTCCAGTTTACTAATCCTCTCTTCAGCTGTGTTTAATGTGCTTATCCATTGAGTTTTTAATTTTAATGATTCTATTTTTTGTTTCTAGAAGATACAAGCCAGGTACTTGTTTTTTTTCAAGGTCATCTGATCTTTTTTAGAGAGAATTTTTGTTTTTTGTCATATATTTAATTTTTTGTCTTTAATAATTAAAATGTTTATTTTACAGTATCTATTGGATAGATATTTTACAGTATCTGTTATCTGAATTCTTAAGAGTCTAATCCAAATACTTGTTTTGTTTACTAACTCTTGTTAATGACAGAATTTTTTCTTTCTGAGTTCCATCTTCAGAGTCTTTATTTATAAGAATCTAGTGCTATCTGGGTTGAGTACTTGCTCTTCAAGGATTTTGTGTTTGCTTCTGCCAGGCATCCTAGGGATTTTGATGGGATAGAACTGCTTTTCAGGAGGATCATTCAAGGAGTGAATGAAGCCCCAACTTGCATAAAGGCAGGTGAATGATTAAGCATTTTCAGAGGTTAATTTTTCTCTACAACTAGATCATAGATGGAGAAAATAGGTAAATGTCATTCTATTCTACTGTTGTACTAAGGGTACATCCCATGATCTTGGCATTATGAAGAATGATAAATTCCAACTCCCTGGGACTTCCCTGGTGGTCCAGTGGTTAAGAATCTGCCTTTCAATGCAGGGGATGTGGGTTCGATCCCTGGTTGGGGAACTAAGATCTCACATGCCATGGGGCAACTAAGCCCACACACTGCAACTACTGAGCCCGCATGCTCTGGAGCCTGCGCACCACAACTAGAGAGAAGCCTGTGCACCACAACTAGAGAAACCCATATGCCACAGCGAAGAGCCCGCATGCTGCAACAAAGATCCCATATGCCACAACTAAGACCTGATGCAGCCAAATCAATCAATCAATCAATATTAAAAAAATTCCAATTCCATAACTTTAGGGGACATATCTATCCTGGTTCTACGTGAGCATTCAAACCTGAGCTTCTTAATTCCTGAATTTTAGAAACCCCTAATATTATGAGACCATTCAAAACATATCCTCTGACCTTGGTGGAAACCCAACCAACTTCTTTCACGTAATGGAAAAATGGACAAATAGAAACTTAATGCTTTTGAAGATAACTTAGGCTTTCTGCTGAGCATAACCCTGTTTAATTCTCAGAGCAACCATTAAGACAAGTATTATTATCCTCATTTTTACAGATGAGGAAACAAAGGCTTAGAGACGTTAAGTAATTTTCTCAAAGTTACACAGCTGGTAAGTTTCAGAGACAGGCCTTAATCCTAAGTTTGATAGATGCCACAGTTCAAGCTTTCTTTCATTATATATATATTTTAATATGCATTAAAAATGCTACCTCCTTCCATCTTAAAAAACATACCTTCTATTTTCGGTGCTTCCCATCAGCTAATGCCCTCATTCTCAACTTAATCACAAAACAGAGTTTCTTGAAAGATTGGTGGATTATGACCCCTATTTGGTTCTCTTTACTACCAGACTTCCCCTCCCATTGTACCCCAAGACCACTTCTTATCTGGTCTCCAGTGAACCTCCTATCTGCTACACCTATGGCCCTTATCCACCTTGATTTTTGGCAGAATTTGTTACTGTTCCTTGACTCCTTGTTAGAGGACTTCCTTCTTTGGCTTCTTGAGTTTGGCTGATTCTTCATTTGCTTCTTTGATTTACATCTCTTCTTCCTTTCCACTTCCAGAGTGTAAGTATTTTCCCACTTTCCCTCACATTCTCCTTGATCCTTCCCTTACTCTCTTCTCTTCCTGATGGTCTCACCAATCTCATGGCTTTGACTTCTACCTCTAAGCAGGTGACTCTCAAATTTCTGTCTCCAGCTTGGTCCTCTTACCCCAGCTTCAGATCCCTATGTGCAACCACTTACCAGATGTTTCCACTGGATGACTCACAGAGACCTCAAATTCAATGTACCCAAACCTCTACTTCCTCCTAAAACCTGCCTTGATCCCATCAGAGAAAACACTCCATCAGTTCCCATTCATGCATAGATCTCTGGTCTTCCCATACCTTCCATGGCTTGAACATCACCTAACAAAATTTCTTAGCCCATAACTCATTCTAAGATTCCACTCTTCCTGTGGTCTTGCTTCCATGACCTTATTCTTGCTATTCCCCTTTCCTTGTTTTTGGTTTTCAAACCTTACCCAATTTTCAAATTCCACCTCAGATTTAACTCTTAGATGAGCCATTCCTGATCTCTGTCTCCTTTAAACAAACTCCTTAGTACATTGTAACAGATGCTGTCACTGCACATATCCTTTTGCCCTTTCCATTTTAGTGCATTCTGGCTCAACTTCCAACCAACAGTGCTCACATTTATTTTCCTGTGGGGTTTCTCTGTTTACCAGCAGCTTTGTTCTCTGTGTAGCAGGCTAGAAGTATTGGGGTATTAACACTCCCTGAAAATAGCTCTCTACCAATAAAATATCCAGATCCCTTACTCTTGGGTAAAATAACTGAATTGAGTGCCTTATGTTGGGCCCCAGAGAATCCCCAGTGGAATTAGACTCTAGTTGTCCACAGTGGTAGCTAGCTTGTTAGGGCACCCATTGACCGCCCTCCATTCCATGTCTCATGCCTCCACTCCAATACTGGTATTTTCTGGAAATATTGGATTGGCCAAAAAGATCATTCGGGAAACCCGAACGAATATTTTGGCCCATTCAATACCTCTCAAATAAACTACCTCACTTAAATCCTTGTCTCAGGTTCTGCTTCTGGGAAACTCCAATTAGGATGCATGTGGTCTGTGCCTCTCTCGGCACACTTGGCTCCTGGAGGGCCAAGCTGGCCTTTAACTCTTTCCCCAGCAATGGTTTAGCTCCTGCCCATCAAGGATGAGGAAATGGCATTTTAATAGAGGCTTTGGAGGCTACAGAGAAGTAAGCTGGGCCCTACTCATGGTGCATCCTGTATGTCAGAAGGAGGATGCTGGACTCTTATCACAGGCTTGGGGGTGCAGGGGTACTATTGAAGCCATATGAGGAGAACACCCAGAGAAGAGAGGCAGGGGGTGCGGAGTCCTTAGTGATGTGAAGGTCAGCCTGGGAAGGCACAGATAAAGGTCAGTGACAAAGAAATGGCTCCAGAAAGCCAAAATGAGACAGGTGAATCTGAGAGTCAAGGGTGGAGAAGAAGGGGAAGATTTATCTTAAAAAAGCAAAAAATGAACCTTAAAGAATCCTGCCACAACCTGAGCATGTCAGTTTTACTTTCTGTCCCAGGTAGGCCCCACTTTACTACTGCAGCCTCACGAGGTTTCTCCAGGCCAGTAGCACACAGAGCCCTACGCCCTGGGCACTTGTCTGCCCATCAGCACTTATTCTTAGTGAACCAGTGCCTCTCCTGGGAGCCTATGGCTCCTCCAGAGCCTAGATAGCAGGACCCAGCCTCCTTAGTGTCCTGACCCCTTACATCAGGCACTTCCTGAATGTCTGTTCTGTTATTACCCCAATCTTTACCTCTGTGTTGTCCCCGACTCATTCTGGTCCTTTCCTCTCCGTCCCTCCAGGACAGGCCTGGGTGTCCATTGGGGCTGGGAACCATTCTGAATGGAGGGAGTATTTCAGACCCTCAATGCTGCCCTCCACCCTCCTGTAGGCTGGGCTCGTACAAACAATACACTCCTTACAACGAATACCCCAAACTCATCTGCATGCACCTCAGCCAGAACTGCAGAGGCCCTGGCCCTGAAGCAGGTTTGGAATGTGTCAGAGTTTACCAAGGAGATGGGAGCAAGTCCAGAAGAACCAGAAGGCCAGGCCTTGGGCCAATATTTGGCTGGGATGCCTTCCTACCCACCCCAGAGACAATGACCTCAGGCAGCTCTTGCCCAGCCTGCTCAGGGTGGGAAATGGGAATTCTGCAGAAATGTTCAAGTTCTATAATGATAAGCAGTGTTAGAAGGAGGCAGACAAGGAGCAGCATGGAATAAAGAAGCTTGTCAGGCTTTTGAAGAATTGTCCCTGACAACTCCACCCACTAAACCCAGAGCTAGGTGGAAGCTGCATGGCTTCAAATTGAGGCACCAGAAAGAACATTATTGAAAATCAATTTAACAAGGCAGTGTTGGTCACCTGCTCTAAGACACTTGTGATAGAAACAAGGGAAGAAGACATCTTTACCACAGGAAGGAGACATGCTTACTGTCTTCCCCCACCGGTGCCGAACCTTCTCCCTAAATCCTTCCCCTAACCCTGGGGTCAGAGGCAGAGGAGACCCTTCTCTTGGGAAAGGCTCATCTCTCCTTCCATGTCCCTTACTCAGGCCACCCTGGCTCCCTGCCATCCCTTAGGTCTCTGCTCTGATTCCATCTCCTCATAAGGACCCTGGGTCTTCATCAGGCACTCCCCCCAACACCACCGTGTCCCCTTATCACCCCCAGAAATGATATTATGTATTTACTTGTCCACTTCCTCTTCCTCCTCCTTCTTTCTACATTTTAATGAGAGACCAGAACTCCTCTCTCCGGCCCTGCCACTAGACTGCACCTTAGGACTCAGACCACGGGGTTTGGCCAAGAAAGCAAGAGGGGAAGAGGCATCACTAGATGCAGGAGTGTGTGGGGAAGGAGGGAGGAGTGGAGGCTAGGAAGGGCTGCTACAGAGGTGGAGCTGTGGTGGGTGACCCAACCCAGCAAACCATCTCCTTCCACTCACCCTTCCTGGATCATCCCCTTGACAGGGAAGAGGTTTGGATGAGAGGCCCCCTGGGATAGGCATCTCAGGCCTCAGGTCCCAGGCCTCAATTCCACAGACCTGACTTGAAAACCACAGGCCTAAGAGAAGTTGGACAGTTTTCCCTAGTGCTGACTGTGAAGCTGTGATTACTCAGTGCTCCTGGCAAAGTTCCTGGCAGAAATCCTAGGAAGTGACTGGTATGGTAATTAGAGTGACTGAGCTGTCCAAGCCCCAGTTCAGCTCTAGGGTGGGGTCATTCCCATTGTTCTGCTTCTCATCTCCTCTCCTTGGCCACAGAATGAACCTTTAACGGCCTCGACAGGCCGGAGTTTGACCCCGATTCTGGTGTGGCAGGGATCCCCACTGTCCCCCAATATCTGGTCTCTTCACCTTCTAGGTACATGAGGGATTGAACTTCCCCACCACCTATAAATTAAGAGTGGTCACATGACTTGCTTTGGCCAGTGAAATGTGAGCAGAAAGAATGTGCACCCCTTCTGGTGGAAAATTAAATTGGCTGTGTTCAACTCTCCAGGTCTCTCTCCCGTTGTTGTGGTGACTGTGGAAGCACCATTGATACGAAAGAGCAACATTAAGACGTTACATGGAAGGAAGACCATTGCTTGCCCTGGAGAGTTGCCCAGACCTTTGCTATTTAAGTCACTGATATTTTAGGGCTATTTGTTACTGTATCATGACCTGGCCTGTTCTGACTGTTACCAAGCTGAGCCCAATATCCTTTCTGGGGGTAGGGGGTGGGAAGGGGAGAGAGGATAGAAGAGCCATCTTCCAGAAGGTCTTTGAAGCAACTGGGAGAAATGGAATAAATACTGTTTTAGATTTAGTTCTGATCAGCAAGAAGAAATTAATTAGAAAGTTGAACGTGAGAGGAATCCTGATGAATAGTGACTATATAGCTAGAGAGATTTCTAAAAGCTCTGAGAAAAAATATTCATTCATTAATTCAGGCATTTGGTCAGTCCTTCTCTATTTGTTCAACAGTTACTTATTGAGTACCAGGCATGGTACTATGATGTGGGACACCGGCATAGAAGGTAAGGTCACTTCCCTTGGGAAGCTCACAGAGAACAGAGGTATTTACAGCCTAGAATCCCAAGAGAAATGCTTCCTGGAGAATCTTGAATGATCATGGAAAAGAAAGGAAAGAGGGAGAGCTTAGATGTAAGAGGTACGGATGGATGCAAAAGGTGGAAAGAGGCTCACGGCCCAGGTTGAGAAAACTCAAAGTTATATCACAATCAGGAATTTCATAGACATTTATTGAGCATCTGCTATGTCCCAGGCATTGTTTTAGATGTTAGGAAGATGCAAAGGTAAACAAGTCCTGGAGAGAATCAGCATGCAATATTGGCTTAACTAATAATGTATTATTGAACATTGATGTGGTAAGTGTGTGATAAGAGTTATGAATAAGGGGTTACTATGGAGTGAGTGACTCTGCCTGGGCATTGGGTAAAGATCTTCGTGTGTGAAGATTGAATAGGAATTTACTGTTCACCACTCATTTATTCAGTCATTCATTAAACTTCTCTTTGGGGCCCTGGTAAACCTGGATGAGGGCTGTCGGGAGGGGTCGTGCCCAGATAAAAGAGCCCAGGGTGAGGCTGAATCAGGACAGCATCTCCCCAAGGCAGGGCCAGCACTGCAGCCGTGGGAATCCTGCATCCTGGTTACAGGGAGAAGCCACCAGTCCGAGCGAAAAACAGGTTGAGGGGTGAGGTGAGGGCTTTGAAAGGAGACAACACAAGGTCAAAATCTGAAAGAACTGGGGTTGGGTCAGAAAGGGGGAGATTTCAGGGAGGGGCCTGAACCATGACCATGCAGGACCAGGGAGTATCAACATTCATTGCCCTGAAAAAGGGGCTGTGAGAGGCTGTGTCCCAAGGTGTAAGCTTGGGTTCTGACCATTGGTCTGGATGGATATTAGGCGGGGCCAAGACCCGAGCTTCCCTGATTGGGGCCACCAGACTGCCTGGCTCACACTGTAAGAAAGGCTGAGAGCCCCCGGGCCTTCTGAAACAGCTGCAGATGAGGTTTGACTCCACAGGCCCAGCTTCTGGGGGTCCTGGAACCCTGTGCCCAAACTTCCCTGCTCTTAGGCCAGGACTCCAGGGCTGTCAAGACCCTTTTCACATGTGTGTGTGATTTCTTGGTTTATGTTGGTCTTTTTCTGTCTTTAATTAAATTCCTTTTGGAAAAAATCCATCTTTTCAGGACCAAGGGATGAAAAGTTTTCAGTTTTGTTTTTGAATTTTGTTTTCGTCCTGTCTGTGCCGTGGCTTGGGGGCCCTTCACGACTGATTTTCATGCTGGGGACAGCAGGCACCTACCTGATCGAGATGTGTGTGTGGGGGGGTGTTGAGTGAGGGGACGGCGTGAGGCCAGAGAGGTGGCCAAGCCAAGGAAAATGCCTTCCTCTCAAGCTTCCTAAATGCCCACCCTCAGGGAACTTCCCGGAGGACCTGAGCCCCGAACACGCACCACTGTCAGCCCTGACCACCTCCGCTTACCCCCCTTCCTCCCAGGCCCTCCCTTCTCCTCCTGTGTGGCCAAATCCCAGCCTGGACACTCCATCTTCAAAGGGAGAAGACAAAGCCTGCTTGTTGCTCCATATTTGTCTTGGGAGCTCCTGTTCCTAGGAGAGCCTCTTGGTCTCCCAGGCCAGGAATAGCACCGAGTCTACGGGGCCGGCCAGCCTTCTTGCCCCGCCAGACCTTCTGAATTGCTTGTTTTTATTAAAATTCTTCTGCACGCGCAATCCCAGAGGGTGTGTATCTTGGATGAGGTGGTGTTGGGGGGACCCGGGGAGAGGAAGGCCTCAGTCTTATTCGGCCTGGTGTTTATTTGGCCTGCCTTTCCAGAGTAGTAGAGAATGGAAGCACACAAAGGTGGCCCGAAATGGGTGTCCCAGAGCGTGGCGGGGTGTGACAGGGGCCATGGCAGGCCTTGGCCTGGCTCTGGCCGTCAGCCCCCCGACGACACAGGAAACACTCAGGAGAGCTGTGTGGGCAGAGAAAGCACAGGGCCTAGCACCGCGGGGCAAAGCGTATAGGAAGTGCTCTCTCTCGGCTCTTACCTGCAGACTCCTGAGGGTGCCCATCAGCTTGGCAGCTGCCCCTGGCCACAAGCATCATTCTGAGGCAGGCGGGGGCCACCTGTGAAGCCTGCAGCAGCACGAGCCTGTGGGGAGCAGGCTTGGGCTCCTGGCTTCCAGTTTTTCTCAAGTGCTGGCCTGGTCCCAGGTTCTGAACCCAGCGCTCTTCGGGGTGTCACCTTCCCAGGTCCAGATATTCTTCAGTATTCCCTCACGTGGTCTTGGAAGTTAGCAGTGGCCCCAAACTCCAGAGTAAATCTGTTCTGTATTGTTGGTGTTATGCAGAGAAATTCTATTCCCATCACTCTAGCGCATTTACCTGGAGATTGGTTTCCTTCTTGCCCCACTGATCTCTACTCTCCTGGGTCTTTAAACCTATGGTTCTCCTGGGAGGCCCTCGGGGAGACAGGCGGGTGATGGGAGCTTCTAGCTGAAGGGTGCGCTTTGCAGTGTCACAGTTGAAGACGTAGTGTTACGCTCCCGACAGTCTGGTCTCTGAGCCCCTGCTGAAGTGACCACCCCGTAAGACCTGCGGGGATGTGGTGGAGGGCGCAGGGGTGGGGGAGCAGTTTTCAAGTCAGGAAATTGCAAAAGTTCCAGTGTCTGCAGCCAAAGTCTCAGTGTGGAAAATTTCAGGCTCCAAGCAGGGTTCCAGAGGAGGGGGAAAGGAGCCCTGGGGCCAAGATGCTTGTCCCGGGCTTCTCAGGCCTGGGCCATCCCGCCAGGGGCAGGAGGTGTGATGAGGGTACAAAGCAGTATTCTCCAGCAGAAACCCAGGGAGTCCAGGGCTGCTGGCTCACACGCCTTCCCTGCCCTTAAGGGGTTTACGCCGGTCAGGAAAAGCATATAAAAGGGTCCTAGTTCCCAGGGCAGTGCTATAGAGGAACCCCAGCCCTTAGTGTTCAAAGGGAAACTGAGGCATAAAGAGAAAGAATTTGCTCTAGACAAGACCAGAGCTTCAGCGTGGGGACTGCCTCTTCCATGTAAGGGGCGAGCATCCTAGTAAGACATAGGGAGGGGGTGCGATCATAGGGGAAGGCTTAGGGTGGGAGTGATGGTCTGGGCTGGGGGGCACGTCCCCTCCCCTTGGACTCATGGCAGGGGCCTCCTCTAGGCAGAGCTGAGGCTCAGGGTACCCAGGACGATGAAGGCATGGAATGAAGTGGGGGTGGGAGGTGCCAGGCATAGAGGCCAAGAGTGGCTGCAGCCCCGGCTAAGCTGCCAGCCAAGACTTCTTCCTGCCTGGCCCAGTCACCACTGCTGTGTCCCCTGCAAGGGCCCTGCTCTGCTTGGTGGCCTCACTCCAAGTGGCAGGGCTCCCACCTGTCATCAGGAATCACCAGGGCCCCACAGGCACCATGCTGACCCTGCGTCCGGGCCGGGACCGTTTGACCAGACCTGGGGGGAGCCGCCCTCCTGCTGCAGCCACCAGCGTCTCCGCTGCCTGCTCAGGCCTCCTCGGGGCTCCTGGAGCCGGGCCGAGAGCGTGCAGCCCGCCGGCTTGCGGCTGGGGATCTCACTCAGAGCCGCTACATTTGGAACCCATTATTTAATCATTAATTTCCTCCTCTCTTCGACCCCTTCCACCCCGCCTCAGCACGGTGCCCCCGCCCCAGATTAGATCTCCACGTGGTGCTTTGCAGTGATCCCTGACGGGGGCTTCTGTGCTGAGGACGGGGAGGCGAGGAGGGGGGTGAGGAGGCGGCCAGGGCTGCCCCAGGCTTGCTCAGCAACGGGGCAGCCCAGGCCCTGGATCTGCGGGACCGGAGGGTGCAAAGTGTCCAGACACTGACCCCAGAACTTGGGGTCCAAGCCTGCCTGGGGCTGTCAGAGGACGGGGCCTTTGCAGAGGCTCAGGGAGTCCAGCCAGCCCCGCTCTGGTGCTTTTACAGGGCAAGGGCTCCTGAAGTTCCTCTAAGCCTCCATGGTGGGATGAGACACAGTGTGCCCCTTGCTGCCCCCAGCCCCTTCTCCCCTTCTCCCGTGGGGTTCATGGAGGTAGAGAGGAGGGGAGCAGGGTGGGGAGACCCATGCTTGGGAAGGCTGTGGTTAGTGACCTCCACTGTCCTGAGGACCAGCCACCAGCCCCAGCCCCGGGCCCAGCCTGGTAACAAGCATGTCCTCCTCCCCAGGGAGCTCCCAGTCGAGGTAAGGAGCACACCCACCAGGAGCTTAGACCTAGCAGGGCGTGCAGAGCGCTGGCGCAGTCCTGGGGAGCCGGGAGGCTGGGGCTAAACCGGGGAAGCAGAGCCTCTGCTGGGCTTCTCAGGACGTGAAAGGAGGTGAGGATGTGCACCCTTCCCCCACTCCTCCACGTACCCTTCATTATAGGCTCAGAGATCCGAGGGGTGGTCATGACCAGAGCAAGTCCTGTTCCTGGGGAGGGGCAGCCCTGAGGACACTGCACATTGGGAGGGAGAGAAGGCACTGAAATCAAAGAGAAAGGGAAGGAGAAAGCATTTATTGGGGGCCCACTCTGGGCCTTACCTGCACGCTAGGGTCTTCATTGCATCGTCTTTGTCGTCAGCAGTAGCAGCATGGCTAACTCTTCTTTTTTTTTTTTTTAAGATTGATTGATTGATTGATTGATTGATTGATTGCCATGTTGGGTCTTAGTTTCTGCGCTAGGGCTTTCTCTAGCTGCGGCAAGCGGGGGCCACTCTTCATCGCAGTGCACGGGCCTCCCACCATTGCGGCCTCTCTTGTTGCGGAGCACAGGCTCCAGACACGCAGGCTCAGTAGTTGTGGCTCACGGGCCCAGTTGCTCCGCGGCATGTGGGATCTTCCCAGACCAGGGCTCGAACCCGTGTCCCCTGCACTGGCAGGCAGACTCTCAACCACTGCACCACCAGGGAAGCACATGGCTAACTCTTATACAGGGCTTTTATGTGCAGACAATGTTCTAAGCACTTTACATTTGGTCCCTCACTGCAATTCTCACAGCAGACCCATGATGGAGGCACCGCTAGTTTGCTTACTTTAAGGATGGGGACATTGAGGCTCAGAGATATGAAGTAACTTGGTCTAAGTGAGAAGAGGCAGGACGAGGATCTGAAGTCCCCGCTCAGCCCAGCACCTAGAGGGCTTCTAGATATGAACGTCATGGTTATCTGGGCTCAGGTCTGAATGCAGGTTACCACTATCCTCCCTTGCCCCCAAACCTGGAGAAAGCTGGCCAGCCTAGGACATACTGGCAGAGCTCAGCAGGAGATGGAGAAGGGACAGGGACCTCCGCTTGCCCACAAACCCCTCACAGCAGCATGTCCTCCTCATCCCCCATCCCGAACCCTCCACCTTCTTCCAAGGCCCAGCTCAGTGCCCAACACCTCCCCGACATCCCCAATCCCTTCTCTGAAATCTTCACAACTCTTAAAGCCTGAGACCCATCACTTGCCCTGTGCTGTTCTCAAGTTCCCTGTAGGTGAGACTTTTCTTTACCTGGATGCCCTTGAGGGCAGGAAAAGCGTCAGAGATTCCCCCCCACCCCCTCCAGGGCTGGAGGCCAGGATGCTCAGGTCCAGCTCTGGGCATCACTGCCTCACCACTGCCCCACCCCCACCCTGAGGTGTATGAACAGGGGTGGGAACCCCAGGGCCAGGCCTGTCTCTCTTTCATAGACTCACTGACTGCAGTAGCTGCTGGTTGCTGGCTGAGCCTGTGGAGGGACATTTATTCTTTTTTTTTGTTTTTGCTTCTTAGCCTCTGAACCCTTTTCCTGTGCTTGGAGGAATCCCGAACTGAATGAGTCCTGGTGCAAGACAGGTCCCATCTCTTACTACAGATGCTGGAGCTAGATACTTATTTTCTGTGCAGCTGGGACCTGGGCATCTGACCTGGGCCTATTGGAGGCACCCTGCCTGGACTCGAAACCCAGGGTAGGGTAGAATTATTCTGGTGGTGGCTGCAGCAGCAGCCTCCAGTTTTGAGGGGTGGCAGCAGCAGTGGCGGTTGTGGTGCTAGCGTGCAGAACAGCAGGTGTTAGGACCCCTTTGCAGCATGCTTTGGGCTGCTCTCTGGCTTTTCAGCCTTCCCCGCTCCCCACCCCGTCTTCTGAGCCTGTCTTTCCACCTCTGGACAATTCTGGGAAACACTGAATAGACTTTCTCTGCTTAAATCAGCCAAACTAAGTTACTGTTGCTTGCAACCAACACAGTCTGGATTCTCAGAGGCTTATTTGCCCATCTTCCACCCATACCTTGGAGTCTACCTGGCCTACAGTCAGATACGTAGTGACAAGTTACCTAGCTGACGTTCTTTCCAGTGCTGGTTTCCCCCAAGTCAGACACCCTTTCTTTCTCAGAAGACTCTAGGAGAAAAGAAAGGACACATGATGTAATGGGTGAGGACAGGCTTCAGCATGGTCAGAACCAGGGCTGAGACCCTGCCCTAGACTTTCACAAGTGATATATTAACCTCCTTGAGAAACAGATTTTTAAATCTACAAAGTAAATATAATAAAACGTGCTTCACATCCGTTGTTGCAAAGGAGACTAATGAATGAATGAATTAATTATTAATGAACATAAAGCACCAAAGTGGTGCCTGACGTATAATAGACACTCAACATTTATTTATTCAGCTAGTATTTTCTGATTATCGGCTCCAATTTTCACTCCTCACTATAGCCATGCCCTTTGCCATGTGAATTTGTGGCTCCTCCCACAAGAAGTATAGTTTGCCAGCCCTCAACTGTGTGGGCTCCTCTACGTGACTTGTTTTGGCTAATGGGATGTTAGCAAATGTGATGCAAATAGAGACTTGAAATGTGCTTGCACAGTTGAGCTTGTCCCCTTGTTATTCTACTGTCATTATGGGAAGATATGCTCTGGCTTAAGTGCTAGCTTTAGTAGGATGAGATGCGCATGGAGTTGACACAACTATGGCTTAGAGCCAACACCAGTTGATCCTCAGAGCATGGGTAAGGATGAATGATGGGTTTTTTTAAGCCATTGACTTTGGGATGATTTTTTATGCAGCACTCTTGTGGCAGTTGCTAACTGACATGCTCAGTACCAAGAAGTTCAAAGATAGGCAATCCAGGGATGGCAGAGTCTGGCCTCCAACATGCTATTAGAGACGCATGCTTTCGCTACCATTCTGCTTTGCTATCCTTAGTGTATAACATTTGTTCTCATTGTTTCAAACTGGTTCCTGTACCTCTGAACATCACGTCCGTGTTCCAGGCAGGGAGAGAGACAAAAGGGTGAAGGACAAAAGCTGAAAAGGAACATGTCCATTGAGTCTGCCCCTTCAATAAGCTTTCCCAGAAGTGCCACCCACTACATATTTTATATTATATATATTATATTATCACCTTATGTTTTATTATCCAGAACATTGTCTTAGCATGACCCTAGCTGCAAGGGATTCTAGGAAGCTGAATACTTTTAATACATCACACTGCTTCCCTGAACAGATTTGAGGTTCCGTTAGTAAGGAAAAGAAGGAGAATATCTGCCTCAGATTTATTTAGAAGCTACAATGTGCCAGGGAGTATGCTAAGAGCTGGGGATGCAGGTGACCCCAGGCTCCTGGCCTAGTGTGGAAGAGAGATGAGTGTAACAGGGCTATGCATTCTTCCCTAGTGTCCTGTGTGAAGGAGCATCTTGACTGGGCTCTGTTCTTTCAGGTGTGAAATGGGTGTGAGATTTCCTTCCCCAGCATCCCATTCCTGCATCCCTTTCAAAGCCCCACATCCCTGGGATATTGCAGTGTTGGTGGGGATCCACCTTGCATGAGTTGGATGGGGCCTGAGGACACAGAGCACAGAAAGAGGCTTCCCTTTCTCTGGATGATCAATAGACAGCATTCTGGCTGCTGCCCATAGCAAGTGCTGCCCAGACACCAGGGACATCCTAGGAGGTCCACTCAAGTAGAGATCAGGGAGCTTGAGGTTGTACCAACTTGACTCCCACATGGCTGCCTGCTGTTGGTGATGAATGTTGCTTACCAAAGGACCAGGCATTTCCAGATGCTTAACACCCCCACCGCCCCACCCACCACCAGACACACAGTTCCTCTGGGTTCAGAGCCTTCCTTCTGTTCAGGGCACACTCCTCTCCTCATGTCTCACTCGCACTCCCTTTGCTTTACTCTGGGGCATCCTACCTGCACTCATCACTTCTTCCATCCTCTCAGGGTCTATGCTTTGAATTCTCTAATGTCTATTTCTGCTTTTCTACTGAAGCAGCCTTTCCTGTGAGCATGGCTCACAATCTAGCTTCAATAAGAGAAAGTCATGGGATGAAAATAAATACCGGAATAAGAGAGTACCTCAATGAAGATGCTAAAATCCTCTCATCTGCATAAGTGGTCAGGATATTTCAATATAATGTGTTAAAAGTAGGGAAGCCTAACCCAGCTAGAGGTGCCTAATCTGGCCTGAGGGAAGGGAGGGAGGGCACAGTCTGAAAGATTCATTCATTCATCATTATTCATTGACACCTGCTTGGTGCCAGGTGCTGTCCTTGGTGCTGGGATGAGAGGCGTTAATCAGGTTCATGGCGGAGGGTACTACCCTGGCAGAGGGGCAGTCAGTGTGGGGGCAGGGAGAGTGCGGAACACTCAGGGAACTGTGAGTGGTATGAAGTGGGTACAGGAACACGGGCAAGGTGGAGATGTCAGGACATGGTGTTGGAGTGGGAGGGAGGCACCCATCAGGTAGGACCTTTGGGGACGCACTTCGGAACTTGACCTCTATCCTGAGAGATGAGGAAAAACACCGATGAGTTTTAATGCAAGGCAGGTATTAGTATCTGAGGGGAGGAAGAGGACTCTAGCTGTGATGTGGGGAGTGGCTTTAAGGGGGCCTGGGGTACAGCCAGCAGGATTGGTTAGGGGGCTTTGCCTTTGTGGTATTTCAGGGCTCCCACACCAGCCAGAAGCATGGGCATGGAGAGAGGGGGATGAATGAGAGAGGCAGTTAAAAGCAGAGGAGCTCTGGGTGTGTCTCCTCCTCCTTTTCAGAAAAGTCAATAGGGCAGACTCACTGCTCCTCCCCGCTGCCCGCCACCATATATTCCTTCTTGGGATCCAGGCCTGGTGTTCCTCAGGGGGAGACTCATGCACAGGGAGATGGGGGTGAGGGCCAAAGTGAGCTCTAGGCTAGAAGGAACAGGGACACAAGGCTGGGAAGCAGGTCCAAGCACCGAGTAACACCCCTCCTCCCACTAGGCCGGTCACCATCTTCTCCCTTCTGCCCTCCACCAGACTTAGAGCCCTCCTGCTCCCCGGGGGTTCCTCAAGGAACCTTAGGAATCTCCATCCATGCTCAGGTCACCCATGTCTCTAACCTCCTGCTGACGATCTCCAAGCAGCCCACTGTGGGGAGACCAACCTCCAACTTGCCTTCACCCCCTGCTCTGAGGCCAGACAGGACCCCCTTTTCCTTGGCCCCCTAGCCCAGGGCCTCCTGCAGATCCCTGCCCACGGCCTCCATCTGGCCCTCAAGGCATCGTTTCATTTTCTTTGGCTGTTGCTTTTTCCTCTTTCCACATACCTGGTTGGCTTCCAGGATCAGCCGAGGCTCAGACTTGGCTACATGGAAATAGAGATAGACACAGTCCCTTTATTATTTAATTTAGTGATTTTTTTTTTTTTTTTTAAAGAAGAATTCTTGGCTAGGTTGGTACCTCTCAAGCCAGGAGACCCTACCAAAGACCCTGGGAGCTTGGACAGGAAGTGGCTGGCAAGAATCTCCCTCCCAAGCTCAAAGGGCCTCCCCACCCCACCTCAGGTCTTCTCCTCTGGCAGGCTCCAGGCCTCTGCCTCTGCCTCCCACCTCCTGGGCCTCCCTTGCTCCCAACCCCCCAGGGCTGCAGCCCTTGCCAAGCCCTGGCAGTGACACATTGCTCAGCCCCCGCCTGAGGCCCTCCCAGCTCCAGCGACCTCTGGATGCCCCCTCAGGCCCACCACACACTATGGGCTGTTCCAGCCGAAATTCCCTTGCACTGTGCAAAGAGGAAATGAGAGCAGGGGTGGGGGCAAGGGATAGCAGAAAAAAAAAAAATGCGATGGAACCAAGTCCTGGAAGGAGAGAGAACTGAGGGAAGAAAGAGGGGAGGATTAGCTGGCTTGGCTGGGGGCTTCTCTGGAGCCATGGCCGTGGGTCTTGTCAGGTCATCGCAGAGGAAGATGACCACATCGCCCCTGTGACAGTGTCTAAGGCAGATCTTACCTTGGTCTGGGCTTGGGTGAGTCTTCAGCCCTGCCTCCTCTTGAGTAGGCATTACTGTCCATGAGAGCTGGCCAAAGTACCTGGAGCATCTGAGGCCCCCGAGAAAGCAGGGGACATGTCTGGGCTGGCCCCACAGGAGGAGCTCTGGGACACCACAATGTCCCAGTGAGCTTGGCATCCCCCATCACACTTCCTGGCCCCCCTTTCTCACTCTCTGACCCCTGGTTCCCAACACTCCACCCTCAGAACCTTTCACACTCCACTGCCCTCTCCCTTCCCCCAAAAAAGCTTTCCACCCTCTAAATTTCACAGCACCCTGTCATTTTGCACCTTTATTAACCCACTAAATGCTTTCCAGAATGCATCATGGTGATTGAGTAACTATTATATTGTCTCTACAGAACTGCAGCTATTGGGGAATGGGCTCTGTTCCCAAGTGTGGGATTCCCTGATGTCACTGAATCAGGGAGCAGAGCACGATGTCCTGCCGCTCACCTGAGTTGAGGCAGAGCCACTGGAGAACAACCCAACCCCTGGCTGAGGGGCCCAGAGGACGTCAGACTCTCACCACCCTTGACAGTGGTAGAAACAGTACTAGATCATTGCTTAATGAATTAAATGAATTTATAAAAGCACTGCATTAAATTAATCTACACTAAGATATAAATGACTAAGAACCTCATTAGTCCCCCCAAACAAGGTGCTCCCATTTGTGATGAAAATGCTCAACAAACTAGGAAGAGAGGGGAAGTTCCCCAACCTGAGAAACTTGATGGGGGGTGATGGGAATCTTCCAAAACTGGGTTGTGGTAGCGATTGCACAACTCTAAATGAATTTACTAAAATCATTGATGACGTTGCATTACAAGTGAATTTTCTGGCATGAAGATGTACCTCAGTAAAGCTATAAGAAAACTAAAAACATGATGCTCGGTAATCAGGCTGTGTCCTCCGTGGAGCGATTCCTTCCAGCGCTGTGGTCAGATGAAGGGAGGCTGTTGTGAGAGCCTGATGTCCTCTGGACCTCTCAGCCAGAGGTCAGGTCACTGCAGGTGAGAGGTAAGACACGCCACTCTTCTTCTGATCCAACCACACCAGGGAATGCTGCACTTGGGAATTATTGGGATTCTGACTCTGGGCTTTGATCCGCATTCAACTCCCAGTTGATTAGAAACAGAAGGTACACGTGTGTGAGCATATGAGTGCGTGTAAGAGTGTACGCCTGTGTGTATGTGAACGAGTGAGGGTGTGTGTGTGTGTGTGTGTGTGTGTGAATACATGTGTGTTCATGTGTGTGATCTGCATCCCGAGCCTCCAACAGTGGCTACCCACCCTGCAGTGAGAGGGGTCTCAGCAGAGGAAACAGCCAATCAGGTGGACTGGCCAGCAGGGAGGGATGATTAAGTGTTGACAGAAGCCTGAAGCCAGCTTGGCAGGAAAGATGGCCTTAGGTCCTCTCCTGCCCCATACAGCTTGCCATCACACAAACACAAACACACACACACACACACTGTTCTGGATGTTGAGACCACAGTCATCAAGAGGGCCACTTTTGGACGCCCCAGACACTAAGAGGCGGATTCTGAATTCTCCTCTGGATCCTCCTGCTGCCATCACACCCTCTCGAAGAGGACAAAGGAGAGGGAATCACAAACATGTGATCCTCAAACCTTTCAACTGTGATGCAGGATGCACCTTTCATCTAGCATGCGGTGGGGAGAAGGGGGTGGACATACCATTCTGACTGGGTCTTAGCCAGAATCTCTTGCTCCCTCCCCCATCCCATTGGAGCATAAATAACAAAGTCCAGACCCTTTTTCAAGCATCCATCTCTCCATCCATCCATCCATCCATCCACCCACTCATTTGCTGAGTGAACTTTTTCCTAGGCACCCACCAGATGCCAGGCACCATGCCAGGTCCTGAGAACTCAGTGATGGAGGAGCCCAGGTTGCTGCTCTTAAGGAGCTCACATCTGCTGAGGAAGACAGAGAAACTAGACCTACACAGTCACAGCGGCTGAGTTGTGTGCATGTACGTGTGCAGTTAGAGGGGTGGGTAGTGCACTGGGGGTTCACAGAACAGGGTTACCCAGCTGAGCCTCAGAGGAGGGTGGCCGGTCAAGAGAAGATTCCCACGAGAGGTGGTGCCAGGGGAATAGGAGTTTGCCCAGCAGAGAAGGGGAGAGGGTGTCTCCGGCAGAGGGAACAGCTTATGCAAACCCTTCAGGTGAGGTGGACCTTGACTTGTGCTTGACACACTGGAGGAAAAGACAGGCTTTAGGCTCAAGACCAAGGCAACAACGGCACACAAGTGCCACAGCCCCGGGGAGCCCCAGGCAGACTCCTTGCTATGTCTGCAGAGGCTGGAGCCACTCAGATGTACTTCTGTTTGTAAGGTTTAGGAGGAAAGAAACGTGGGGGAGGAAAAATTGTGCAGACCAGTAAAAATCTGCCCTGGCCCTGTGCCTGTCCGTGGACCGGTGGTTGGGAAATGCTGGGTGAGAGGATCTCTAACATTCCGTCAAACTAATGTTCCTGCCTTCCTGGTCGGGGAGCTGCAATGCTAAGTCCTTTTCTCCAAAATGTCAGGGAGCTGTGGGTGAAAGCAGGCCAAAGAGTGTGGGAGAATACAGACCACACGCCTCCACAGGGGGCCCCAGATGATGGAGTCACAGGCCCTGCCCTGGGGCATCACCATCTGATGGAGTAGGTGGGGTCCCTATCTAGGTTCTTCAAAAGCAGCCGGGAAGATATGAGGGCAGGGGAGGTCCCACCTCTGAAGTACAAGGCCCAGGCCATACAGTGGCCCTAAGGACTGGGTTCTAGGCCACAGGCACCCACACAGCTCCACCCTCAGCCACCAACTTGGTCGCAGGATGTTCTGAATCTTTTAATCCCATCAAATGTGTTGCCAAAAATTTCATTTTTTGAAAGTGTGCCTCAAACATGAACACTATCTAAAGCACCATGGGATGTGAAATGTGGGGAAGATGTTTGAAAGAAGAGGAGAGTGTGGGGAAGTGAGAGACACTGCATTCTTTGCAGGTGTCTTCAAGAAGGTGGGTAGGAGGTGAGCTGAGATTCCTGTGACGGTGAGAGCACAGCCTTACCCAAAACAAGAGAATCCGAATGTCTGCCTTTCCAGCGAAGTGAAAGCACAATCAACCTTAACTCCACTCAGGGCTGTGAACAGTCAGCGTTGTGCTCATGTCACTTCCTAAGCCTTTGTCCACATCACTGGTCCAGCTGAAGCTCCCTCCCCTCTCTGCTCCCATCCAACTGCCAAGGCAAGCTCTGGTTGTTTCCTTCAACCCTCTGAGGTTCCACAAGGCTCTTGCGTGACTTGGAAGATGTGCCAGCTCCTCTCTTTTAGCTCTCAGATGGCAGATGGCCACTTGTTCTCCACGTCCCTGATGCCCACCTGTCACATGCGCTGTGCCAACACATACAGGTGGTGCCTCTGATAAGATTGGTTTTTGTACCCCTACCCATATGATTCATGTTCCCCTCCAGGTGAGTTCTTCCAGGTTGAAAACCTTATCTTCTCAGCCAGAGTGGAAACAAAACAGGGCTATGTTGCCTCCTCTTTTGGTTCAGGGCTGAGCTGGAGGGTTCTCTCAGAAACCATCTGTGGCCTCCTAGCTTTACTCGGAGAAAACTAGGCCCCAGTTCAGGGAAGTGTGGTAGAAGAAAGAGTACTTGGGTGTGTAGCATCAGACCTGCTCTTAATCCTGACTCTGTGTTCATTAAACATGCGATGTTTTCCAAAGCGTCATATACTCTGAACCTTGTTTTTCTCATCTGTAAATGTGGGCATTAATTCTTACCTCCCAGGTGTTGGGAATATAAAACGAGGAAACAGCATATGGTCCCCAGCTCCTAATGTTGTCTCCAAGACAAACATTGTTAATACTTTGATGCATTTTATTTCTATCCTTTTGCCATGACTTTTTTTGGTATGATAGTGACCATGTGGCATGTATAAAGTTGGATATATTGACTTTCTCTTTGTCATTATTTCTTTAAAAATTTATCATTGTGGAATTGGTTTTCTTTTTGTCCCAAGAGTTATTCAGGAGCCTGCATATAAATTCCTAAGTAGTTGCATTTTTTTGTTTCAATTTTTGTTATTAATATAGAGTTTTATTGCAATGTTGTTAGAGAATGTGGTCTGTACAGTTTCTACTTTGAGGATTTTGTTTTGAAGCATTTTTTGTGGCCAAAAAAAGTGATCATTTTTTAATGTATTATGAATGCTTGAATGGGAGGTGTGTTCTGTTTGTAGGATGTGAGGTTTATAAGCATGTTAATCCTACTTTATTAGTTTTGTCATCCAGACGCTCTATGCTCTTGCTTTTGCAATTATTTCATTAGTTCAATGGTGACATGGATATGTTAAATCTCCCATAAGGCCCTGTTCCTATCAATCTCTCCTTAAGTATTTAGCAGATCTTGCCTTTTCAAGTTCAACAGTGTGTTAATTGTGCATAAAGGTTTATGAATACTGAAGTAGATGTATCCTTTAGCATTTATCAAGTGAACTTTTGTCCAATTTAATTGCTTTGTTTCATACTCCTGTGGCTTTTGCTTTTTTCCTCTTTCCTCATTTGTTTGGCATCCTTCTGCTTATGCTATTACTTCTAAATCTTCTGTGCCACTTTGGTATAAGTGTGTCTTTTGTGACTGGCATATAATTGGATTTATTGTCATATATTTGTTATCATAGATAGCCATACTTCATTCATGTTGTTTATAATTCCTCTTGGGGCTCTGTTCCACATTATTTTAGCTTTCATTTGCTATGTGCACTATATTTCCTTGCTTTTCCCCCCAGCTGGCTTCAAATTGGTATGGAGAGAAAAGAGACACTATCTGGGGAAGACAGCTCATATCTGGGCACACTTTGGAGATTTGCCCAGGGTTTTTAACACTAAGGGCAGTGTAATAAGGAAGAACACAACTGATCCCATATTGGATCTCTTTCTTTTACTTTAATCTTTGTATTTTATTGCTTTTGCTACAAGTTAATAACTAAAAGAATGTTGCCTATAGCCTGAAATATACAGGATAGCCCATTCGCAAAGCTCTAACCTTTAAAGCTATAATACTTTTCCGTTGCAGAACGGAGAATAACATTTGTCTTGTTGGAGGTTTATAGGAACACCCTGACCAGACCTACATGGACACAGGCAAGAACAAAGGATTCCACACCAAGAAGTCTGCAACAACCAGCCACACTCCCTCCCCTTTTAGTATAAAAGAAGCTTGAACTCTAAGTCAGGTAAGATGGTTCTGCAGGACACTATTCCACCATCTTCTCAGTCTGCTGGCTTTCCAAATTAAAGTCACTCTTCCTTGCCCCAACAAATCATCTCTTGATTTATTGAACCGTCTTGCAGTGCAACTCGGTAACAGCAACACCCAGACATGGCACAAATTAAATCATCATCCAAGAATGTATCCTTACTACAAAGCCAAACTCTCGGACACTTGGTGCCTGGAGGAGGGACTAGCCCATGTGAGCTGCCCAGGGCCCTTGAATCTGTCTTAAAGTTGAAGGGAAGCCAGGAAGCTCTCTGAGCTTAATTTACAACCTGTGGGGGCAGCTTCCTCTGACACTGGTGTCTCAGACAGAGAACCGAGGTCATGCAGGGTTATGTCAACGCACTAAAGTAAGTCAAACAGATTCCCTGGTGAAAAGTGTAGGCCTTGGTAGATAAACATTTCTTTAAAAATTAGAGTCTTTCCTGGAAGGGGAAGGGAGATCCCTGCCAGATTTCCTTTAGCTTTCATGATCCTGCTGACATGCTTCACTGACCCTGGGGCTGTGGCAGAGGGTATGTGCTTCTAGAAACCTCGGGCCCCATGTGACTTTCATGAATCCCGGGAACTGTTGCCTTCGTGTGCCTCTTCCTCCGTTATATATATACATACATATGTATATATATATACACACATATATATAAAATTATATTTTATAACTGCATTGGTATAGGTATAAAGATTAATTCAATGATTATATGTCGTTATTATTATATTATGTTTTCTTTTGATTTTAAAAGTAGATAAAATCAAAATATTTCCATGAGCCCCTAAAATTACCATGAGCCCTGGCACTGTGTCTCCCATGCCTAATAGATTAGTAGGCCCTGAGGAAACCAGGGCCATGTGTGGGGATTGGCAAACCCAGAGGGTCGCGGGGAAGGACTTTGGGCTGTGGTTATCACTTTGCGGTGCTTGCTTCAGAGACAGAGAGCTCAGACTGAGAGAAAGTCTGATAGGTCAGTCAGACAGTAGGAGTAAAAACAGTCTCAAAGACGCAAACGCCTTTCCATCGGAGGCCGGCACAAGGCCTGCCAGCCCTTGAATGGACATGTGGTGATGTGGGAAGGTGCTGGAATGCCCTTAAGGTTTCTGACCACAACCAACAGGAAGGAGAAGAGGCCTCCACACATATGTTGGGACACAACAGACTCTGTGTGGAGCCACGCCGTCAGGTGCTAAGGGGGAGAGACTGCATGATTAGACCACAGGGAGTCGAGGGGAGCTTTGGTGCTGGCCTTCGTCAGTGGCGACCGCATTCTGTGAGCTAAACTTAATTTTGGTCTTTCGAAACAGAGTCTTTCAACATCAACACTACTTATATTTTAGGCTGGATAATTCCTGGGGGAGGGGGCAGTCCTGTGCAGTGTGGGACACTTAGCAGCCTCTCCAGCCTCCACGCACTAGATGTCAGGAGCAACCCGCCTCCCTAGGTTGTGACAACAAAAAACGCCTCCGTCATTGGTTACCCCAAGTGTTCCTTATACCTAGGTGTCACCACAGCCACTTTCTGGCACGCTTTCCTCCCTCTTGGCCTTCCTCCCTTCCCTCTTCCAAATAAGGTCTAAGTAGATCTCTTCGACCCTGAAGTTTTGTGGGACCAGACAGATGCAGACGATTTTGCACAGACTGGCCATTTGCTTCAAAGTGGGGAGGTGCTCTGACCCTTTTTATAACTTCTCTGGGGCCTGCAATTATTGGCCATGGTGAGCATCCATCGTAACTCTATTATCTCATTTGAGGGCAATGAACAAGTCTCCCTGTGTTCTGTAGTAGTGACATCAAACAAACTGGCACAGTTTGGGGCAATTTCTCACAAGAATTTTGTCAGTCTTAATGCATGATTTGTTACAATTTGTAAGATTCACCTTTAGGGAAAGGTGCACACGAATTTTCGTGCCACTGACTTCTTTACAATGGAAAGCTGTTAAAGCTTGTTAATCTCATTTATTCTTGAGATGAATAAATAAACAAATAAATACATTCTATGATGAGAACCTGTCAGGGGAAGCAAACGCTACAAAATCCTACAGCTCACGAGAATAAAGGTGCCCTCAAATTCTCGTCATTAGTGTGATTCATTCAGAAAGAGAAAGGGAAGGTGGAGGCATTGGCCGCCCTTTGGGGACAGACAAAACAGTATGGTGGGGGCAGGTGGCACTAGGGAAGCCCTGAGGAACTGGGGGAGGGGGTGTGGGAGTGACCACTTCTGGTCAGCAGGCTTCCCAAACAAGTCCAGGGGTCCTGTGGAAACTAGGTCCATTGGTTTGCTTCCTCTGTTAGGGTGCCTGGTCACAAACAGGAGAGGGGTGACCAACGACAGGCTCACCCCCTACTTACCAGCAGGCGCTTGTATCTGTGGGGGTAGATTTAGGAAAAGACAAGAGACTTCTGAGCAGTTGTAAGAGGTGGTGGTCAGGCACTCATCGCTGGCAGTTGTGGTCCGGAATCTTATGCCAGACTTATGGCGAGTCCTATGGCAAGCTTTCCTCGTGCAGAGAAATCTACCATATTTCTCTAGAAGTTAGGCTTGCTAGGAAAGAATGGACCAGGGTCAATAAACCCTGCCCGCCAGGCAAGAAAATAGCCCAGTAGCAGTTGGCTCTCACTTGCGGCAGAGGCAGAGGCTGTGGAGGAAGTGCTGAAGGAAGCAGGGCAGCCAAGGCTAAACCGTAAGACTGGGTAGCTTGTGCACTGCACAAGTGCACCATCGCTAAGGGGGTGTGATTTAATCAGAGTCATCAAAGACGCGTATGTTTATTGCTACCATTTTTAGGAGATGGAAGTAAAGGATCTTGAGGTGTCATTTTCTAACTTGCACAAAGATGTCACGTGGACAGCTCAAGGGCGCCCTAAAGGGCACCCATTTAATGGCATTTCTTCCTGGCAGTGGAAATTCCAATGCTTTCAATATCAGTGGATTTTTTGTCTTTTCATTTTGTTTATTTTTAATGGAGGTATAACTTATACACGATTAAATGCACAAATCGTAAGTACCTATTACAGCTTAATGAATTTTTACATTTGGCTATCCTTATGTAAACACCACTTACATCAAAGTAGCACATTAATGGCTTAGGGAATTCTTTCTGGTCAAAGAATTAATGGATCTAGACTAGAAGCTGTACATAGAAATGGCCACCTAGGTCCCAGATCTTCTCTCCAATCTTGGACACAGGCAGTCATTTTTTTTTACACCATATTAACCATGATTACTTAGATCCAAGTCTATATTTAATAGTGCTCACTCTCAGTCCTACGCTACACCGTCTCCTTTCTTGAGTTCTTTATTTGTTGGATTATATCTTCAGGTGGATTATATCTTATATACACTTAAAATAAATATATGATATATAAAACTATATATATATATATTTATCATCTAGGAAGGGTACATGGATGCAATACTCTGAACTTTCATATCTGACAATGTCCTGTACACATAAATGGCAACTTAGCTGGTTTTGTGTTTCCGATCACATTTTCTCTCTTAAAGGTCCATAAGAACTCACTTTCTTATTTTTTGCATTAAACAGAAAAGAAGTCCAAAGTTGACTTTTCTTCTTTTGTAAGTAACCTATTTTCTTTTTTATCATGATGTTCTTCATCTTTGAATTTTGAAAATTTCACCGGGCATATATCCAATGTGTTGATTCCTTTTCAGATCTTTCTTCAACTCAGGAAAGTGTTGTTGTCTGTTGTTGTTATAATGGGTTTCCTTGGTTCTGATTTCTTCCTCAGGATTATCAATTAATTTCCTGCACATTGGACCCTGTTCTTTCCTTCCACAATGCCCTGTTCTCTTTCTTTCTCTTTCTTTTAAGTAGACTTTATTTTTCAGAGCAGTTTTAGGTTCAGAGGAAAAGTGAGCAGAAAGTACAGAGAATTCCCATATAACCCTTGGTATTGCATATTCGATGAGTTTTGACAAATGTGTAATGACATCTATCCACCATTATAGTATCATACTATTATACCGTATCGTAGAATAGTTTCACTGCCCTAAAAATCCTCTGTGCTCCTATTCAACCCTCCTTCCAGGATAACCTCAGCAACCACTGATCTTTCTACTGTCTCCATAGTTTTGCCTTTTCTAGAATGTCATGTAGTTGGAATCATACAGTCTATAACCTTTTCAGATTAGCTTCTTTCACTTAGTAATATGCATTTAAAGTTTAGCCATGTCTTTTCATGGCTTGATAGTTTATTTCTTTTTAACACTGTATAATATTCCATTGTCTGGAATATTATAAACTGTACCACAGTTTATCCATTCACCTACTGAAGGACATCTTGGTTGCTTCCAAGTTTGGGCAATTATGAATAAAGTTGCTCTAAGCATTCACATGCAGGTTTTTGTGTGGACATAATTTTTCAACTCATTTGGGTAAATACCAAGGAACACAATTGCTGGTCATATGGTGAGAGGATTTTTATTTTTGTAAGAAACTGTTAAGCTGTTTTCCAAAGTGGCTGTACCATTTTGCATTCTCACCAACAATGAACGAGAGTTCCTGTTGCTCCACATCCTCTCCATCATTTTGGTGCTGTAAGTGTTCTAGATTTTTGCCATTCTGTTAGGTGTGTAGTGATATCTTGTTGTTTTCATTTGCATTTCCCTGATGACATATGATGTGGAACATTATTTCATATGCTTATTTTCCATCTGCATATCTTCTTTGGTGAGGTGTCTGTTCAGGTATTTTGCCCATTTTTTAATTGAGTTGTTAATTTTCTTAGTTTTGAGTTTTAAGAGTTCTTTGTGTGTTTTGGAAAACAGTTCTTTATCAGATGTGTCTTTTGCAAATATTTTCTCCTAGTCTGTGGTTTTCTTTTCATTCTCTTGACGGTGTCTTTCCCAAGCAGAAGTTTTTGATTTCAGTGAAGTCCAGATTATCGATAATTCTTTTCATGGATCGTGACTTTGATGTTGTAGCTAAAAAATGTCATTATCAAACTCCAGTCATCTAGTTTTTCTCTTATGCTATCTTCTTGGAGGTTTATAGTTTTGCATTTTTACATTTAGGTCTATAGTCAGTTTTGAGCTCATATTTGTGAAAATTGAAGATCTGTATCTGATTCATTTTTAGCTTGTGCATATCCAGTTATTCAACACCGTTTGTTGAAAAGACTGTCTTTGTTCCATTGTATTGCCTTTGCTCCTTTATAAAAGATCAGTTAACTATATTGATGGGGCTCTATTTCTGGGCTCTCTATTCTGTTCCAGTGATCTACCTGTCTATTCTTTTACCAATACCACACTGACTTGATTACTGTAGCTTTATAGTAAGTCTTGATGTCAGGTACTGTCAATCCTCCAACTTTGTTCTTCTCCTTCAATGTTGTGTTGGCTAATCTGGGTCCTTTGCCTCTCCATATCAACTTTACAATCAATTTGTCAACATCCACAAAACAACTTGCTTGGATTTTGGTTGGGATATAGATCAAGTTGGAAAGAACTGATCTCTTGACAATATTGAGTCTTCCTAGCCACAAAAATCCATGTTCTCTTTTGATCATTCTATCTTCTTATTCTTTTACTTGGCATTCTGAGAAAATTTCTCAAATATCCTTCACATTATTAATTCTATTTTCTTCAATGTCAAATACTCCTTTCCACTTCTAATGAAGATTTCAATTCTTTATGGCCTTTCTAGTTTCCTTACTCTCTTTCCCCATCATCAAACCCCTCTTTTCTCTTAAACTCTTAGTCTTATCCCTTTTCATCTCAGTCTAATATTTTATCTTCTCATCTGCTATCTCTTTTTTCATAGAGTTCACATTTTCTTGAATTATGTGAGAACACAAAGCAGCTATTTCCCAACAGTTCTTTTATTTCCTTACTAAGTATTTGACAAAAGCTTATTTGTCATCTGTGTCTTGATTGTGGTGCTTTATTTTGCAGAATCTCTTTGGCCCATGGTGTCTTCTTTGGTTTCCTCTTGAGGACAAATCAATAAGATCTGGTGTTTGCCCAGCCATTACAACCAATCTGTGGATTGTTCTTAGTTCCTGTCACTTTTTTGGGTTGCTATACAAATCCTTCTGCAAGATCTTAAGTTGGAGATGTGGCTGGCAATAATTTACACAATCAATTCAGAGTGGAAGAGGGGCAGAGCTGTGAGTGCTCCTAGCAAGGAATTGTGTGTCTGGGACCCTGGCTCAGTGTTTGGGGAAGCTGTTTCCTACGTCTGTTTTCCTGTTAGGTCTGGCCTTCATACCAGTTGTAAACCATAGCTGGACCCAGCCTCCTTCCATGGATCATTGCCTGCTTTACCAGAGGCAAACTCTACTCCCCTGCAGGCTTTCTGTGGGAGGTTGCTGCCACTCAAAACCAGGAGCCCCCCAGCGCTTCTTACCCAGGCCACTGCTCTGTAGTATGGAGGGAATTCACGTGGTGTTTGCCTTCTCTGCTCTCAGACCTCCTCTCCTATAACCCTCATCCCTCAAATGAGGGCGTGGTTGTAAGGTCTGCAGGCTTTCTTCTCCTCACTTCCTTATAAGGGTGCTGCTTCCCAGGTGGGGCTGCTGCAGATTGGTTTTGCTGCTGTCCTTCAATTCACATTCACACAAAACCCCCTTGATTTTCTGGATGTGAGTGGTACTCTTCTGTATTACCAGTGATCCTGCACATTTCCTATTTCCACATTTCTAATATTTTGATCATTTCAGTGACAATCTCGGGTAATGTGAGTGGTTGGTAAGGCAGATGAGACATCTGTGCTCATATCATTATCTTATTCAGACCTCAGTTGGTTGGTCCATTCATTCATCCATCTAGCTAACTGTCATCAAAGTCAGATCTCCATAAATTTGGACCAAGTCTCATCATCCTGCTATTTCCCTCTGAATCAGCTCATGTGGTCTCATCCTCCCTTTCCCATATTGGGAATCTGATCGCACAGTTCTAGACATGTCTTCATGTCTCTGAAGATCATCAGATATTATAGTCTTATATCGTTGACCAGTCCAAGGGAATTACGTCAAATTCAGTTAAAACCAATAGGTATGGAGGGACCAGAGACATTTCCCTAAAGAGGAAAAGGCACAGTCTTAATGGGGGTAGGGTACTGGTCAGGCTTCTAACTCCACCATTAATGGGTTAGGCTGCCCAAGGAAATATCCATCTTCTTATGGTGTCTCAAATTTATTCCTTTGTGAAACGAGAGTGTTGAATTTCCAAGGCCTCCCTCAGTCTGGTATTTTTGGATTTTGCAGTGAGCCAAACTCTGCTGTGGAAAAGAGAAGAAAAAGTACAGCTCAGATTTCTGGTTAAAGAGGCAAGACTTACACTTGCATCAGCTTGTGGAGCCCTATAACGTCAGGTGAAACTAAACTTTGCAAACAGGTATGGGATGCTTAATATTTTGTTGAGAAAAGAAAGGGGAAGGGACCAAAAGAGGGACACAGAGAAATTGGATGAGAAAAAAGAAAGATGATGTGAGAAAAGTAGAGAGAGACTGGAAATAAGAAAATAAGAGAGAGAAGGAGAATGAGAGGGAGAGAGATGGAGAGAGAATGAGATGATGCGGAAAGAGAGGGGGGCAGAGGAGAGCCACCCAAGGACGCTGTGGCTGTGGAGTGAGGAGGGGGAGGAGAGATGAATTGAGGAGGGTTTCATTCATTCTGGTCACTGTCTGAGGTGACAGACAGAAGCTCCAAAGGTCTGACATGTCCTAGTGGCTGCCTCCCACTCACATCACCACTCAAATTGCCAGCTCACCCCTGAGCACAGGAGGGAGATGCAGCTGATGCAGTGACATCCGGGCCCCACAAGGTGGCCGCGGGCCTCCTTTGAACTCCAGGCTTTGCAGAGAATTCCTCCCCTTGTAACCCGAGATCCATTTCCTATTTCCTCCGTTCCCTGGAGAAGATGGGGTGAAATTGTGATGAAAGGAATTCTAAATAGAATAAAGGACACACACAGAGACACAGACAGGCGCACACACGCACATACACACACACACATTTTTGTGGAAGCAGTTATTGTGTGTGAAAACGATAACTACCGCAGAGAGGCTGAGTCTGGCCTCCATAATTTCTTAGTTGGTTTTCCTTAGAAACCAATGGCTTTTTCTGAAAGCCAGCAGATAGAGTTGGGCGTTGAGGTTCAGTCCAGGGTTAGGGTCTACCTTTGGTTAGGGTTCGATTCAGTCCACAGTCAGCGTTAGGGTCAGTATGAGGTCAAGCTCAAGGCTTTGACTGAGGTCAGAGTTGGAGTTATTCTGTAACTGGGCAACAGAATGACTCTAAGCAGAATAAGTGACCCCATGATACTTTGGGCTCTGCTGTCTAAGGGAAAAAACCAGCGATGATCTCCTGGAGGGAATAAGCTTCTCGTGAGACTTTGAAGAAGAAACTTGAAATCTTGAGGGACAAGGGAGTGGCTGAACACAGCTGAATGTCACGATAGGAAAAGCCCCCAAATGATGGTGTCTCCTGATCAGCGTCCAGCTCATCGTCAGGCACCTGGACTCCCAGGTCACCTTCCCTCACCCCTGGGGGAAGCGGACTTGCCACTGGCTTTGGCCAAGGGCACCTCTCCACACAGTCCTGGCCTCAAGTGTCCCTGGGCTCTGAGTTTGCACTTGGGGCTGCCAGGGCAGGGCAGGGGGAGTAGCCATGGAAAGAATGCAAGTCCGGCACGTACCCTTCAGCCACTCCCAGGATGGCCATGGGTGGGGTCATTGCTGAGGGAGCCAGAGCCCTGGGACGGGACCCACAAGGGGCTCACTCAGCCCAGAACCACCTTCTCCAGGAGGCCTTACCAGGTGGCCACCCTGATGTGGCAGCTGCAGCAGGCCCAGGGCCATTCCACTGTGCTCCTTGGCACTTTTTACTATAGCTTTTGGTATGCATCTTAGCTCTGTTTTCTCAAATGAGAGCCTCAGTAAAGCACGTCCATTCCTCAGGGTCCTTCTGCACCTGTCAGCAGCCTCTGACCTCCCTGAGGGTATGGTCTTTATCCGTTAGTCAAAGGCCTCCCTAAGGAGTCCACCTCAGTCAGAAGATGGCTCTCTAAAAGACTCTCCCATCAGTATGGGGAGGGAACTTCCCTTGGAAATGCCTCCCCCAGCAATCTGAGAATCCCTGAGGAAATTCTTCCACCTTGTCTGGAGACTCCGCTTCCATCAGTCTAGAGGTTCCTTAAGAGGTTATCTCCCTCAGGGGTCTCCATCAGTGTGGTTAATCAATGAAGGATCTTCTCCAGTGTGCAGCCCTTGAGAGTACATCTCCCCCCCAGGGGTCTGGGGTCCCTGGGAGATGTCATCGCCCTCAGCAGACTGGGAAGCCCCTGCAAATTCCTAGACAAGAGCAGTCATAGCAAGATGGAGGCATCAACCATGAAGCTAAGTCAGGCTCTCGTGAAGGTCAGGATAGGATGTCAGTCCAGGCCCAGGCAGATTTTATAAAGGAAATGAGGGCAGGCATAATAGTGTTTGTGGTATTGGTAATTAAGGGAGCAGTGATGGTGGCAGTGGCAGTGATGGTGGAGGTGATGAAAACCAGGGAGATGGTATTGACGGTGGTTGTTGCAGTGGGGGCGAGCACAGAATGGGGGGCATTGGAGATGGTGGGTGTAGAGGCTTCAAACCATCACCGCTGTCCTAAGAGGGAAGGGTCCTGGAGCAAGGGGAGTAAAGAGTTTGGGGAAGAAGGAAGATATTGATCTAGAATAGTTGGAAGGAGGATCTAAAACATAATTTTTTTTTTAAATGCAAAAAAAAGCTTTTGAAAAAAAGTGGCTCAAATTTGACCTGAAACAGGAACACCAATTACAGAGTCCAAAGCTGTGGGGTTTACAAGATGTGAGTGAGAAACAAGCAGAAGAGAAGCGCATAGGACCAAGACTGTGCACCTGAGAGGGGAGAAGGCCCACTTTGATGGAGCCCTTGCCAGGGTGGGTCTGATGACCCTGAAGCCAAAGGTGAGGAAAGTGAAACCCAGTGGCCTCCACGCCTCTGGAAGGTCCAGAGGAGGCTGGAGTGTCCGGGGCTGCTCAGGGCTGCCTGGATGGGGAAGGACAGATGGCCAGATTGTGAACCTCTCTTGTCCTCCAACCTCTTTGTTTTCCACTTGGGGGAAGGTGGGGCCGTGTGAAGGACATCAGGATCAGCTGGTGAATGTTAAAAATATGAACATACCTCCTTACAACATGTCCTGGGCGTTCTGACTCTTTCCAGCGTGGGACCTGGGCATATGTACTTTTAATAAGCTCCCAAGGTGATGCTGCTACAAACATACATGCACACACACGTCAGGACCCATGACCAGATACTATAATCAGCACCCCAACCTCTGCCACCAGGGTATCCATAGCGGAAAGCAATGATATCTCCGTATCATCACATCCTCACCTCCCCACCCGAAGGGTCTTGGAGGCTGCAGGTGGCTGGATGGTATGAGTGGCTGAGAGGCAGGGTGCGGGGCTGCAGCCGGGCCCGGGATGGTCATCTCCCAATAAAGACCTGACACCAACCTCAAAGAGGAAAGGGGAAGTGTCAGTGCCCACACGTGACTCCATGCTGACCCCCCCGGATTTCCCGGAGAGGGGCCCCCAGAGGATCAAAGCTCAAGGAAGAGGAGGCTGAGGCGGCAGTGCTGCTGAGAGGGAGCTGGACAGCTTGGCCCGGGGCCCAGTCTGGAGCCCTTTGAGGGAGCCGAGCTTTGCCCTCCCACCACTCGCCTGCTCTTCTGGGCCAGCTCCCACCCGGGCTCGTCCATCCGTGCAGCCCCAGGGACTGCAGGGCCCTCCTCCTTGGCTGGGCTCTCAGACTGTGTCCTCTGTATTTGGGATTAGACACACCAGTTATTGTATTTTACCCATTCTGACCGTTTCTCTGTGATGCCCTCACACATGGCTTTCTCCACCGCCCCCCCCACTGATTTGTCTTTCTCTGGCCCTCAGGCAACAATGCCCCATGCTAAGTGTGGGGGAGTGTTTATTAAAATGTGTGGGCTTGACGTGAGGGCGGGATGAGCACCCAGCAGGAAGGGAGGGCCCTTGGGTTCTAGCCCCCCACTCTGCCCCTTTCCTGGCTCCTGGGGACCCACTCCAACGGGAAAGACATGGCAACAGCTTGCTCCTGGCTCTTCTCACTTCCTCAAGTCCTGGTGACTCTGTGTCCCTTATTCTAACACCACAGCCCAATCCCGGCAGCAACTGAAAGGTGAGTCCCCCACCTGGGGCCCAGCACAGTTCCAGGGAAACTGAAGCAGTCTCTGAGATGCTGACAATCTTATTCTCTTCCCCCTGAGGCTGTGCGAGGGGATCGCTTCAGGTCACAGGCCTTGGGAAAAAGAACTGGTTGGCAGTTCAGGTTGAGGGAGGGACTTGAGCTGATCAAAGGACCTTTTTAAAGGAGGACAAAGTGAGAAAGGCCTTGGGAGAAGACACCTCACTTTGAAGAGGGGGAGGCCCTGAGGTGAAGGGAGGGGGTGGCCTGTGGCAGAGTGAGCTGGGGAGAGAGTGGGTTTGAAGACCGCCTGTCCATGTGGTGACCCTCAACTTCGGGCAGAAAGCAGGGAACACCCAAGTGGGAGGTTTGGGGACAAAGAAATGCTGGGCCTGAGGTCCAGAGGGAGGGGATGAAGCTGCAGTGTTTAAAGCAGCTCCGATACTGATGGGGTTTTTCAAATTCCTCCATATCGGCCGCTCCTGCAGCAGTCCCGCTGTCACCTGGGCTCAGGCCAGAGCAGCTAGCCCCAGGCGAGGGCACGAGCCCTTAAGGCAACTGCACCACCTCTGCCAGGAGGCCCACCTCTGGGCTCTGAGCGACCTCCTACCTTCCAGCCCCGCGACCCCGAGCCCCTCTGTTTCTGCATGGGTTACAGAGGACTCTGGGTGTGTGTGTGGTGTGTGGTGTGTGTGTGTGTGTGGTGTGTGGTGTGTGTGTGTATGTACACTTAAGAAAGAAAGGAACCAGTTGTGGGGAGGAAAGGACATTTCCTGTCCCCTACCCCAGTGGGAATAGAATGTGCTGGTAGATACTTCTCTGTTCTAAACAGGGTGTGAGTGAGGAAGCCTCTAAAACTTTTTTCTATAATCAGCTGTGTGGAGACAGCGACGCTGGTAAAGACCGGTCAGGAGCCCTAATGGGACGTGTGGGCTGTGTGAGAGCTGGCACCTCCCAGGCAGCCAGGTCCTCCCCTCACTGCCTCTGGGGACCTGTGACAAGGCCTTAGCCGGTCAGGCTTGTGCTCACTTCTCTTTGCTCCATGCACCCCGCCTTCCCAGGATGTCTTCCTGACCAGGAAGCCCACCCGAACACTGGAGGAGTCCGTGCACGAAGGCAGTGATAAGAGAGATGAAAGCAACCGTCCACACAAGGGCTTGTACGGCCACCCCGGCACAGAGGTTGGGCAGCTTTATCTGGAGTAGCTGCAAGCTAGAGACAGCCCAAATACCCGTCAACAGGTGTGTGGATAAACAACTCCTGGTAAATCCATCCAGTGGAACACTAGTCAGCAGTAAAAAGGAAAGAACTATTGATTCATGCCGCAGCTTGGACGAATCTCAAGAGAATTATACTGAGTGAAAGAAGCCAGGCCAAAAAAGAGCACATGCTGTAGGATTCCATTTATATAAAAATCTAGAAAATGCAAACAAATCCATAGTGACAGAAGGCAGAGCAGGGGTTGCCCAGGGCCAGGGAGGGGGCTGGGAGGAGCTGGAGGAGGGACAATAAGGGGCAGGAGGAAACTTTTGAAGAGGATGGAGGTGTTCATTATCTTGAATATGGTGATGGTTTCACCAGTGTATGCGTTTGTCAGAAAAGGTCCAACTGTGGGCCTTAAATAGGTCTACTTATTAGACATCAGTTATACCTCAGTAAAGCTGTTTGAAAAAAAGATGGTAGTGGTGATCATGGAGATGATGATAAAGCTGAAGCAGAAGTTGCTGACAGTCAACCCCAAGCGTGAAGGAGGTCGTCACTTTCTGATACTAGTTTAGGTATTTGCCTCTCCCTGTAAACTGCGGGGATGGACGGGCTGGTACTTCTTCACCCCTGTCCCCAGCACCCTGCAGAGGGCTCACATGCAGAGGCACGCAGTAAAGAGTCCATTTGTTCATCTTGGCAATGACAGCACAGCATGAAAGATGCTATAACATGAGAAGCCCAGGGGGCTGTGGGAGCACAGAGGAAGAGCACACGGCCCATGAAGACTTCCTGGGAAAGGTCACATCTGAGCCGAGACTGGACAGGCAAGTAGGGGCTTGCTAGGCAAAGAGGCCTTGGGTCGGGGTGGGGTGTCCCACGTGTAGGATACAGCTTGTGTCAAGGTCCAGAAGCTTCACAGAACAAAAGGTACTAAGGAAGTTCAGTGTGAAGGGAACCAGGGTAAGAAAAAGGAGAAGCAGGATGTCAGATGAGTTTATTAATGGATGGATGGATGGGTTGGTCATGTCTACAAAGCCACGGGGAGCTCCTGTCATGAAGGGGGTACGGAGATGAGGTTAGAACGTGACAGTGGAGTCCCAGAGATTTCCTTCAGATGTCAGAGAGGCCTCTGTCATTGCAACTGTCCCTCGGGTCCAGTACCCATGTGCCCACCCTGGTACCAGCCCATCAGAAGCAGGGGTAAGGATGCACGGGTTTGTAGGGACACCCCCCTCCCCCACCCCCACCTGTCGTCCTCCTCACTGGAAGAGAGAGAGTCTGTGACTCTGGGAGTGGGCTGAGGGGTGGGTTTCCTCCTAGGCGGTGCTATGAGGCACCCCTCAAAGCTTTCCCCTGCATCCTGCCACGTTCAGGTCTGGAGCGGCAGTGTAAACAAGGCAGGGCCGGCGCAGGAGCGGGGTGGGGAGGCGTCCTTTGCCGAGGGCTGTCAGCTGGAATGAGCTGGCCTGGCCCCGCCAGTCCCTGGGGGCAACAGGAATGAAGGCAGAAGGATGCAGCCTGTGCTGGGCTCTTCTGGGCAGGCCAGCTTGCTCCCCACACATGGGGTGTCCCTGGGCAGCACAGCCAGACCTGCCCTGAGGCCTGGGGCTGAGCCAGAGAAGTAACCTCTTGCCCTGGCTCGAGCCCACCCCGTGTGTGGCCTCGCTTCCCCGGTACACAGTCTGCCTTGCACCCCGGCTCAGCCTGGCTTTTGTAGGGTGCAGCCACCCACCAAGGCTGGCCCCTGCCACGCATCCTGAGGATTGGTTTCCCCAGCACCTGGTGACTGGGGGCTGCAGAGACCCCTGTCCCTGGGTGAGGAGAGCCCGGGGAGTGGATTTGTCTTGACAGGCCATAGTCCCTTGACCTTCCTTCTGGATCCACGGTTCCCATATCATCCTTCCTTCTACATGGCACTCCCTCTTACCCCTGATACTACCTGAAGGCCTCTTCCGCCTACCCCACTCCCTGCCCCCATGGCTTCTTGTGCCCTCCCAGCTCAAGTCCCAGCAATGGCCACCAGCCTCACTCCATGGGATGAGCCCCTGACCAGCTGCAGCAGCTGTTCCCATCCTCTGTGGATCTGTAGAGCTGTCATCTGCTGTGCCCGCTAGGGCTGCAGCGTTTGAAAGCTATACTGCTCTGCTTTTCCTCCTGGACTTGTTGTTTTGTCTAATTAACCTCTGGGCTCCAGGGAGGGCAGGCTGTCCCAGGGAGGCTGCAGCTGCAGAGACGGCTCTCAGCTCTCCCGGCCTGCCTCCAGCTTTGCCCAGTGCCAGGCAAGGGGCAGGAGCAGGTATCCATTCTCCCCGCCCAGGCCTATGCCCCCCGTCACCCCTCGCTCTCCCGCCTCCCTGGAGGACAGCTTTCCAAAGGCCTGCTCCCTCATGCCCCTGGTTCACTTCTCCAGTTCTGGGGAGGGACTGGGTCATTCCTTTTCCATAGTGTCTCCATGGGTGTCCACAAAGTCGTGTGTTCCAGGCCCCAGGTCCTGCAGCCTATTCCATTCATGATTCATAGCTCCACGGGGGCCACGTCCCCAACGTTCTCAGGGAAGACGAGGAGAGAGGGAAAAGGGAATGTCATGGTGATCACCACATCTCCTATTCCTTTGGAGACTTTGAAGACTTTGAGGACAGATCCAACCAGAGTCAAAGTCTGAGGGCAGCTGGGGCAAGGCCAGGGATCGCCTCTTATGGTTGTTGGCAGAAATCTCACAGTTTCACAAGAAATCAACCTCTCCTTTCCTCCTGCTTCTCCTCTCCTGCCCTCTACAGAGGGCAGTGTTGACCAGGGATGTTGGGTGGCCTTTGCTCCACCCTCACAGATGCTTCCAGGTTGCAGATTGGGAAGGGAGTTTATGAATAGGATATCTATTCCAGACAAGCTGACGCTGTGTCCAGGAGGCAATGCATTTGAAAAGTAGCTGGAACTGGAAAAGCCAGAGTGCAAGCAGAGACGCTGACAGGTCATCAAGTCCAAACGCCCATCTTATAGATGGGGAAAATGAATTCTGCCAGCCCTGATCTGGGATTTCTGAAGGCAGGGCCCTGGGATCCCTATGGGATATCCAGACCTGCACTTCCCGAGTTCCCTCTAAACACACACACACACACACACACACACACACACACACACACACACACACACACACAGCTAATTCACAGGGTGCTGACCCCTTTGTGGACTTAAGGTTGTGAAAGTGACATGAAACACATAAATGGTGCATCTCTTATGCTTGCATTAAGGCCATCACACCTCCAAAGTTTCGGTGAAATCTGAACAGTCACAGGAGGGAGTGGGCAGAGCTGGCTGCGCCGGGACACCACCTGACCTGGGGTTTCCCTGTGAAGCAGGAAGGTATGCTTAAGCCATTTGGATGAATGTTGGGGAGACTGGGGAGGATGGATAAAATGAGAGAAGGTTTGGGGAACATCAGAGTGGACCCCAAAGAAGGGAATCCCCAGTCACTGTTCGTAGCCCAGGCTCTGAGGCTGAGAAATGGGGGCCCGTCCCTGCTCTGCACAGCCCAGCTGGTTAGAAGCAGAGGGGGAGGGAGGAAGGAAGGAGGGAGGAGGGAGGAAGATGGCAGCCAGGGAAAAGACTTGGACCTTTTTTTTTTCCCACTGGTGAATCAGAGGAAAGCGGTAATGGGATCCAGGCTAACCTGACCTCAGTCACCTCCCTGAATCATAGCTGAGGTCCCTGTGCTAATCTTAAGCCCTCAAAGAGGACTTGTTGGGACTTGTCATCAAGCCTTGACCACCAAAATACTCTTGGAGCTGACGTCACCTTGGGAAGGCCTGGTCCATTGGAGCAGGGTCAGAAGTTGGAGCCAGGGTGGGGAGGGGCTGGTCCGGGTGTTAGCTTCTGCCTCCAGCTCACCTGTGATCTTGACCAGGTCCCTGTGAAGAGTTCAGCTCCCAGGGCCTCCCAGTTTAGATGTTCTCCCAGAGGCCAGCTGAGCTGGGGTCCGAGAGGGAAAGGACGAGGCCCAGGGCCAGCAGGAGGCCTTCAGGCCAGGTCTGGCCCTGTCCTCATCACAGCAATTGTTCACCAAGGACCTGACCCCTAAGGATGGGCAGCAAGTGATGGCAACCTGGGTGGGGGGGCCAGCTGCACCCCAAATTTGTTGTGTGACTTTGGACCAATTGCTTCCCAAATCCCTTTTCTACACCAAAGGCAATACAGCTTGTGGTTAAAGCACTGAACTAACCTGGGTCAGAATCTTTCTTCTAACACTTAGTAGCTGGGTGCCCTGACTCAAGGCATTTAACCTTACCAAGACGCCGTTTTCAGGTCTGTAGAACAGGGGTAATGAAAGTACTTTTCTCAGGGGATTGTTGTGAGGATTAAATGAGGTAATAGATGTGAAATGCTCAGCTCACGGTCTGGTACACAGCAAATATTCAGTACATCTTTGCTACTGTCACCATCAGCCACTACCTTTGGGCCTCAATTACATCCCTTTATAAAAAGAGAGGTGACAAGGATGATTTCCAAGTTCCTTTTTCTAGCTGTCCTTTCCTCTAATCAGCTCACCCACCCTGTGCCATCAGTCCTGGTACCAGGACCTGTGGGGGATGGGACAGCCGTGAGGGGTGGAAAGATCTCCAGGGCCGTAGGGAAGAGATATGAGGGGTGACAGAGGACCTGCAACTAAACAAGGGTGAGTTCTGGAGAGGCTCGGTGCAGAGCAGAAGCCCGCCACGTTCTGAACCTCAGGGACAGGAGCCCAGGTGACCCTGACGTCTGGGAGGAAGTCTTCTCCTTCACTCAGGCTGGCACTCAGGTTTCCACTGAATTCTAGCAGAAGGATCTTTTCACAGTTTCTCCAGGTGGTCTTTTCATCATGCTCTTAACCACAGTTGTGTCAAATGTGTGTTTAAAATGCTGCTACTAGAGGGTTAGGTGTGATGCTTCCCTACTTTTCCTCCCGACCTTCCAACGTGTGTGTGTGTGTGTGTGTCACAGAGAGAGAGAGGCCTGGGAGTATCCATCAGTGTCCTGTTGGGTCATCTGAAGAGACAGATATGGGTATCCTTGCCATCTGCCAGGGAAGTGGGCAGCCATGGAGCTGTGTTCTGATGGTAAGGTCAGGACATGGAGGCCTGGAAAGGCTGGACCACCATCTCCAAACTCCCACCCAGGCCAGAAAAGGGCCCTGTTCCTGTCCTATCCAAAACCAGGACTGCCCCTTAGCACCCCTGGAGATCAGGAAAGAAGAGAAGCCCCTTTCGCCCTGGAAGAAGGGCTGTGGATGGGCCTGGGGCCAGGATGCTTGGATGGGGCCAGGACCAGGGCAGGAGAAGTGGAAGTAACCCTCCCTAGGGAAGATGAGGCCATGTGGAGAGCCTAAAAGGAACATGGCACCTGGGAGGGATGAGGGGCTAGGTCTGGAGCACCTCATCTGGGTGGGCTTGTCAGATTGTCTTCTCCCAGTCGGGAGGATTCTGGAGCACTTGGAGGGCCTGGACACCTGGTGGGGGAGACCAGCCCTGAGAATCTGGGAAGCAGCGTGCTGGGGGCACAATGAAGACATGATGGGCATCTTTTATATTGTTGCCAAATGCTGGAGTCTACAGAGGCTGCTAGGAGCTGGGGTGAGAGAGAAAACTGCAATGAAAAGGCAGCCCGGGACCCTCTCAGTTCCTGCCCTCATAATAAGGGGGGAGGGCAAGGGAGAGGGTGGGGAGGGCCAAGGGCAATCACTTGATACAGAAAGCTTTGACTCAGGGGTCAAGGGAACAGCTGGGAAAACCACGGGCACATCTGGCCAGCGCTGGGCTGGAGGAGGGTGAGCCTGTGATGGCAGGAAGCCAGGTACGTGGTGGAGACAGATAAGGCCGGTGTTCACTGCCCAGCCGAGGTGTTGCAACAGGAAGAGGACTGGGGGAGGGGGAGGCAACTCAGGCGGAAACAATTTATCTGCAGCATGAGGAACAGCTGGGGAGGGAGGCCAGCCCTGCTGCTTTCCAAGGCCAAGTGGGATGTGAGGAAGGGATGCCTGGTGCCAAAGCAGCCAGTGGCCCCTGTCTCCTGCCCCCTGCTTCCCTGCAGCCTCAGAATCCAGCCCCGCAGTCCTCGCCAGGGTCGTCGGTCAGCTGTCTCCAGTCCTCATCCCCAGCTCAGGGCTGCCCTTCCCAGTGGGACGCCCCGCCAGACGTCAGGCTTTATCTACTGCTGAACATACAGCACTGCACGGTCCTTTACTACATGGCCTGTGAGACAGGTGTGTGCTCCGTTTCCCAGTGGTGGCAACAGAGGAGTCATAAGTGATTTGTTCAGGGCCACACAGAAAGGAACTTGAACCCAAGGGTTTTGTTTCCAGAATCATTCAGATGCCCCTGGGCACATGGAGGTGGGCTATGGGCCCGCCCTTGACCCTGTAGGACAGCCTCTCCCTTCCTCAGCCTAGCCCTGGGACCCCCTCACCTCTACCCAGCTCACAGCCCACCCCGCTAGTACCCCTCTCCCACCAGGGACGGGTCAAGCTGTTGCCTGCCACTCCTTAGTCTCCGTGCCCACAGCTGGACACACAGAAAAAGCAGCAGCCTCAGAGCCAAGATTTCCAGAGCCCCGTCAGGGAAGAGGACCCGGGGCTGGCAGAGTTCTCCTGGAACGCTCCCTCACATTTTGGGATGGACTTCCAGAACGACATGAGCAGCTGGGACAGCCATGAACCACTGACTTCCCTCCTGGAGGAAACTTGGAGAGATGGGAGGGCAAAGGATCAAAACGGGCACCACTTAGGAAGACCTCTTGAGTTAGACCCATTTTTGAGATGGGGAAGAAGAGGCTTGGGGAGCCCCGCCAAATCAGGAGGGGCAGACCTTATTTCATCCTCACTTTTTTTTTTTTTTTTTTTTTTTTTTTTATAATTTCCTCCTCCTTTTAGCTACTTTTATTTTTATTTATTTATTTATTTTTGGTTGTGCTGGGTCTTCGGTTCGTGCGAGGGCTTTCTCTAGTTGCGGCAAGTGGGGGCCACTCTTCATCGCGGTGCGGGGACCGCTCTTCATCGCGGTGCGCGGGCCTTTCACTATCGCGGCCCCTCCCGTTGCGGGGCACAGGCTCCAGACGCGCAGGCTCAGTAGTTGTGGCTCACGGGCCCAGCCGCTCCGTGGCATGTGGGATCTTCCCAGACCAGGGCTCGAACCCGTGTCCCCTGCATTAGCAGGCAGATTCTCAACCACTGCGCCACCAGGGAAGCCCTCATCCTCACTTTTAAAACCCACCTTCTGAAAAACTTGAACAGAAGCTCCAGCCCTACCTTCAGCCGATTCTCAGGGAATATCATTCCCCACCTGCAGGGAGTCACACCGTCCATCTCACTTTGTGCCATGAGTGAAACTGGACACCCTACAGGTCAGGGTCCTTGCCTCCTACCTCTTTATGTCTCATTCATGGAAGCGGAAGTGAAATGAACAAGATTTGTATGTGTCTAATAATGAGCCAAGTGCTGTCACATTCAGTCCTTGAAACGATCCTATAAATAAAGCAAGTGTAACTACTCCCAGTTTTTAGATGGAGAAACTGAGGTCTAGAGAGGAAGGGACTGGCCCAAGGTCATATAACCAGTCAGTAGCTATAATTTAAATGGATGGGTATCGAGCACATACTGTGTATTGGTAAAAACATGTGATGTTATACTGCAGTAACAAACAGCCCCAAATCTTCATACAGAAAAGGCTTATTTTTCTGTCGCTAAAATTCTACAGCTGGACGTTTCAGGGCAACTATCTTCCACTCTTGTTGTAGGCTACTTTGACCTGGGGCTCTGTCATCTCATCAGAAGACATTCACAGGGCGGGTGATGAGACAGGTCACCAATGCATTGGTCAGAACTAGCCCCATGGTCCTGCTTCCCTGCAAGGGGGCGGAGACAGTTGTGGGGCAGGTGTCATGCTGGTGGGCACCACTGTCTCTCCACAGCCATCAGGATGCTAGCTGGGGTTCAGTCATCAATGCTAGACCCTACACAGTTCCTGAGCTCCCTGGCAGTGCTCTCACTATGAATGTTCTCCAGGGTCTCTGGCTTCTGCCATAGGCCCTACCCAGACTGAGCTCCTTCCACTGATGTGAGCTTAGGACTCAGCCTCAGGTGAGACTAGAAGAACCCATGATATAATTCCAAGTCCATTTAAAAATCCTACTTCCTTAGAGGCTACTTCTCCAGGTAACATTCTGTGGCCACCACCCACTGGGGTCACTTCCAAAGCCCAGGATGAAAGCTCTTTCTCTTTACCATGTCCTTTAGTCCCTTCCCTTCAACAGCCTGGCCAGCAGGTTTCCCCACCACGGGCAGCTGCCATGCGGAGAGAGACCTCAGGGGAATGAGAAATCCACCCCCCTGCCTCAACTCAGCTTGTCCTCAGCAAGAGGGGAACACACTCTCATACCTCTCTCCCTGGTTCAGTCTCTGCTTTCTCCCTTGGCCCAGCACCGTAGCTGTTTCTCTGATGCCCAAATCCCTGGGAAAGCACAGTTCTTTGCATTTGGGCTCCAGGTCTCCTCATGGGTCCAGGGCTCAGCTGTTCCCCCAAGAACTTCACCCAGACTCAAAGGCTTCCCTTTTGCTGTCTCCAGAATTTCACTAGATCAGGCTCTGCCCTCCCATACGACACAGGAATGAGAGGGGCTGTTCACACCCACCCATTCAGAGAAAATTGAGGAGAGACCCTATGGGAGTGCTGGGCGCCTCAAAGAACTTTCTCATCCACTCCACACAGGAAAACAGGTGGTTTTAAAGAGCCTCCAGTGCCCAGGCATTCAAGTTCCCCTAGGGTATCAGGAAGTTAAGGGAAAAATTATGTAAGGTGCCTAGCACAGCATTTAACAAATCTTAGAAAAACATACATACCAACATTATCTTTAAAATCTCCAACGTGGAGTGCTCTCCTGAATGTCAGACTTGCATACGTGACTGTCTGCTTGGCATCTCTACCTGAGCGCTCCACAGGTAGACCTGGCTGGAACTTCCCCAACAGCCATTCTTCCCTCACTGCCCACTTTTCTCTGTCAAAACCCACCTCCCACAGAGGGGCTGTAAAGGCCATGTGGTTGTTCTCCCAGCCTCCCTTGCAGCTAGGAGATGGACATATGACCTCATCCCGATCAGTGGACCTAGAGGCTTCTGGGAAAGTTGTTCTCTCTACTAAAATAGGCTCACGAATGAAAACTCTGCTCTTTCTTGGCCAGAAGTTAGCCTCCAGAGGTCGTGCCTAGACATCCAGCATCCACTTTGTGACCACGAGGGAACAAACCTGATGTGCTGAGGTTGCAGACCAAAAGTAAAGATGAATCTTGCATCATTGATTATATGACTGAACCAATGACCTAACCCTGGGATCTCTGGGCTTATTGCTACATGAATAAACACACATCTTTATTCTAAACCACTTCCGGTTACGTATTTTGTTCCCTTTAGCTGAAATCATTCTAACACACACCTCACAGTCAACAAACCCATTAACAAACTCACCAACTCCTTCCCAAATCACTCTTCCTTTAAATTTTCTCATCTCAGCAAATAGTTTCTTTTGCCAGAAGTTCTAATAATCACCTCAGCTCTCTTTCCAAAGTCTCTTTGGTCGCTTGCCCCTGCCAGGATCATGGTGACCATGTCCTGCTGATTCTCCTCAACTCTGATTTCACTGTGCTGAGTGTTTCTCTCTCTGTTCCCTGGATGTCCCAGTCTAGTCACACCTCCAGGCTCTTGCACTTGCTGTTCCCTCTGCTGGAATGGTGTCCTCACTCCATTTTCACAGAACTCCGATTCAGACTGAGACCAGCCCAGGGTGTTATTTTCTCTGTGAAACTTTTATTTACTCACCCAATCAGAGCTAGCTGAATGTGCTTTTGTGTCAGCAGGTTGTCATGACCTCACTGCCCATACGTCTCCCCTACAAAACTGCAGGAAGCTTGAGGTGAGGGAGGGTATCCTAGTCACCTCTGAACTTCCAGGACCCAACAAAGAAAGCCAGGCTGTAGCTACTTAGAAATTTTTAACCCCGTAAGGGAACAGCTATGTAGAATAAATGGACTTCTTCTTGGGCACTTGTCCGGGCTATCAATCGCTATGTAACAAAACTTAATAACTTTAAAATGACATGTATTTTGCTCACGAATCCGAAATTCTGGCAAGACACAGTGGGCAAGGTTCATCTCTGCCTCACGTGGCATTCATTGGGTTGGGTCAGAGGCTGGAGAGTAGAACTGTTCCCAGGCCCATTCCCTCACAGGTCTGTTGGCTGATGTTGGCTGTTGACTGGGACCTTAGCAGAGCCCGTCAGCTAGGGAACATCTAGGTGGCCTTTCCATGTGCTAGGCTTCCACACAGCATGGCGGCTTGGCTCTAAGGGAGAACACTCTAAAAGGGCCTGGTGGAAACTGTATGAACTTTTATGGCCCAACTTCAGCCGCCATGAAGCATCACTATCATCCCATTCTGACCACCAAGACAGTCATTAAGGCCCGCCCAGGTTCAAGGGGAGAGGGAAATGGACTCCATTTCCTGATGGGGTAGCAGCAAGGTTCAGGAAGAGCATGTGGGACTGGAAATGTTGCTGTGACCACTTTTTGGAAAATGCAGTCTGCTTCAGTACCACTTTAAGTATTTTAAGTCAACTCTTTTGCCTACCACTCTCCCTAAATTGTCTTTAACCTTCCTTGTGTCTAGACCTCACAGGTCCTCTCCTTGTGATGTGCTTCTCTGCATGATGTGGTTTGGACATGTGGTTCAATGGTTTGTGACCCAGCTCTGCCACAGTCTGATTCTGTGACCTTGGATGAGTTATTTGAGTTTCATGGGCCTCACTTTTTCCTCAGTAAACAAGGAGCTGACAATACCTCCCTTCCAGCCTCACAAGACTGCTCTCAGGGTGAATGGAGGGCGGTGCTGAGGGTGGCGGTCTCAGAGGCCAGGGCAGGGGATGCAGGCGTCTTGTGTCAATCAGGGTTCAGTAGGAAATAGATGACACCACAGCTATGTTAAGCAGAAAGGGACTGAACACAGGTAGTTAGGCGATTATAAAACCACTGGAGGGGTTGGAGGAACAGCATCAAGGCTGACTTTCTGAGAAATCCTTCCTGGATGTGGCCAGGGGGAGCTTGTAGTCTGCCACAACCAGGGTGGCAAGGCTGCTGTGGGATTGGGACCCGGAAGTCCCCCCCCGGCCACACCACATCTGCACCTCAGTGTTCAGGAAGTTGATGACTGGTGTGCTGGTCATTAGGGTTTCACCAAATATTTCCACTTCTCTCCCAGCCACATGTCAGATTAGCCTTCTCTGCCTCCCAGAGTTAAGTGATCTCGTGACTCAATAACTTATGTGTCACCTCCTAGTGGAAGCTTTAAGTGCTGTTGTGTAATTTTCCGTATTCTTTTTTCCCTTGTCACAGTGACCCACATTCTCCACATTCTAGTTTCTTTGCCAGCCTGGGTCCCCAAGTGCGGGAAGCAGTGATCAGTTCCCCAGTCACTCCTGTGATGTGGTGACCAGAGTGCAGGCCATTCTCACTGGTATCACAGGACACTGGGACATTGCCGGTCCCGATTACGCTTGCCCAAAGCAAGAGCTGAGGTAGTGGGATGATGGCACTTGCTGTAATTCCACCTTTCAAATCCCGCGTCCAGTTGGCAAAACATAATTTGCATCCAGAATCTTAGCTTTAAGGGAGTCTAGGAAATGCAGTTTTTAGCTTTCCTGCCTCTACGGTACAGGAAAGCATTCTCAATGGATTGACTCTGGAGGCCAATTTAGCACCCCTACCGTAGCAAACTCATACTGGAACCCTAAGGGTGCTCCAGCTCAAAGCCAGGGTGAGAGGAATCTACAACATGATAGTTGGACCAAACAGCGCTGGATGGGAGGGTAGATAGAGAAGAGGGTGTCAGTATTAACTTTCCACCTCAAATGAAGACCACTACAGTGCTGTGAGTGTGTGTGTTTGAATGTGTGTGTGTGTGACATCCCTGTGATTCCTGAGAACATTTAAAGGATCCTAAGCACAGCAGACAGAATATATTTCTGCTTTCTAAGTTTTGCTTCATAAATTATTAAATGTTACGTGAAACCTGAACGCTACCGATATCACCAGGTTGTGACCTCCGTGTGTGCCAGGAGGATGTCTCATTTATCTGTGTATCCTCTGCATCTAGCACAGTGTAGGGCGTGGAGGAGGCATTCAACAAATGCTTTATGAAGGAATGAATTTGTCAGTGTTCCACTGAGAAACCGACTTAGAGAACTTGACTCGATGTTCCCAGTGTGGTCTGATTAATCAGAGCCTGGTGGGAACGCCCCCTCCCCTGGTCTTAATATTATACTTCTCTTAACGTGGCCCAAGATTATATTAGTCTCCTTGGCAGCCACACAGCACAGATGATTCATATTGAGCTTGAGGTCAACTGTAGTCTCTGGGTCTGTTTCACATGAACAGCTATTAAGTAAGGCAGGGCTTCCCCCATCCTGTCCATATGCAGTTGATTTTTTGAACTAAATGCCTTATGTAACATTTCATCCTGCTGAGTTATAGTGCCTCCTTCTAACTTCTCAAGATCTATTCAAGTCTTGTCTTTTAACTCAGTGTATTGTTCACCCCTCTTAGAGTTGTTTCATCCATGATTGTGACACAAGGGCAATCTGCTTCTTCACCCATGTTCCGTGACAAAAATGCTGAACAAAGCAGGCCACCAAAAATCTCCCTGCTTATGGACATCAGCTTTTTAACCAATGGAACGGAGGGATGATAATTTAGCCGTCTCTCATCCTATCTGTATCCTCATCCATTTTGTCCACAAAATATGACCAGAGGCCGTGCAAGCTGAAACAATGAAGTATACCGAATTCCCCTGGTCTCTGGTACCCACGCCTGAAGGGAGAACGGGTTCTGCCAGGTTTTATTTGCTCTTCGCAAAGTGCCGCTGGCTCCGAGGCATTTTGCTCTCTCTTATAGGCTGTCAAAGACATCTCTTTATTTTATCACTATGTATCAAGAACCATGAAGTTGTTCGAATTCTTAGACCTGATAACCCCACCACAATATTAACAGCTGTGATCTAAGAGCCCAGATGCAGGAAAATGGCAGTCGATTGTGATACATCCTCTCCGTGGGAAAGCATTGGCACCGTTAAAATAATAATAATTTTTTAAAAACATATGTGGTAACAAAGGGGGGAAAATTTAGAGATAGTGTGAACTCAGAGAAACAATCTATAAAATTACGTGCACCCCATGAGGGTAAATATGTAAAACGATGTGCACACATGAGGGTCTTTGCAATATTGTAGAACTTGGGTCAGGGAGATAGAACTGTGAGTGACTCAACCTCTCTGTTTTCCACACTTTCCAGAACACTACAGAAAGCAGCTTCTGAGATAAAGGTTAAAAGTCCTCTTATTGAGGACTGTGCCCAGGGAGCAGGAGGGAGGGACAGGGAATGAAGTGGGTGGGAGGGAGCTGACCTCCACCACTGCTGGCCGCTGGGCTCCCCGGGGCTGACCACGGAGCCGTATGAAATGCACTTCGCGGCTGCTTGTCTGTGGGGGGAAGTGGGAACACCCATCAGCTCCAGTTTCACCCCTGGGAGCTCGCTCTCCTGCACTTCCCATTCCGCACGGGAGGGTATCTAGAAGGTTCCTGGGGTCAGCCCCGGAGCACTCTGTGGGGAGTGGGAGGTTAGGGTTAGGTGCCACCGGGTGGTGCCCACGTGAGCGTGGCTGGCAGGGCAGCACCAACCCTGCAGCAGGGGTGGGGGCAGAGCTGGGCGGGACTCAGAGCCCAAGGGGCTGCACTGGGCGGGTCTGACCAGCTCCGCCAACCATTTATAATCATGACCTGCTGCCGTCTGTTGCTGGGCTGGCTTCACTGTCTCCATCTTCCAAATTCCATCTGGAAGATCAGGATAATCTTCATCCATCTCTGATCTTCATCTTTCCTCCTCTTATCAAGGGGTTTGCTCGCAGCAATTTCTCCCAGAGCTGAAACCCAGCTCACCTGGGCCAGTGTAGCTCCCACCTCTCCGGGCCTCAGGTTGCTGCTCCTACGTGCGGACAGTTCCCACGGATGCTCTCTCTCCAAGCAAGACCAGAATGTTCTTAGGAGGCAAACGTTCAGCCATCTCTCTCATCAAAGGCCCTTTTCAGCTTTGACACTTTCTGGCTGGGGTGGTCCTGACACACTTTGTACCATCTGACCTGAGTAAATATGGGGGAGGTGTTTGTTTTTATTCTAGCAATATGCTGAACTCCCTTTCTCCCACCATCTTATTCCTTGTTGTTGCTGTTGGTGATAGTTTTTGTTTTTCTTTTTTTGTTTTGAGTTTTTCAAGGGGCCACATTGATCTTCTGAGTCATCTTCTTGGGGCCACTATATTTTCTCTATTTGAAAACTATCTACTTTCTCAAGGTCCACCCTACATAACTGGTTTTGCCCACTACTCCCTTCCTGTGACATTGCCACTGCCAGGATGATAAAGTCCTTTTCTTCCCAGGTTTCTATCACTTTCGGTTCACCACTGCATGCCTCTTAGTTAATCAGAATTTGGTGTATCCTGCTGGTTCCACTTGTTGCTTTTTGAAAGATTAAATTATTTGCCAGACAAGAATGTAACAGGCATCCTGGCTTCAGCAGATGTCCTTGTAACTGGAGTCCCATCACTCTGGCAAGGACCGAGCTTCTGCCAGTTTTGGGGGCCCTGATCTTGGACATGGAGAAATACTTCTCCTTCACCCTCCGTAGAAGGCTCCAAGGAAAGGTCTGGGAGAGAGAGTTGTTAAATGTGGCTGGTTCCCCAGAACAAGTCTTTCAATCCATTGGAAGCAGAGAGGAGGGGGATGCCAGGCTGCAAACCTCAGCTTCACCACTCATTGACTGTGTGACTTTGGGCAAGTTACTAAACCTGCCTGGGCACCAGTTTCCAAATCTGTAGATGCTGGAACTCTCCTGATCTTTTCAGAGAGTGTCAGAGGAAGGTTTTCCACACACAGCCACCAGGACTGCTGCCTGATTGACAGTGATCGAAAGATGCCATTGACTATGTTTTGATTTCAGAGAGGCTAGAGTGTGAAAAAAAATTGTGCATCTTGGAAACAATGGGATAGAGTAGTATCTGCTCATTGGGTTGTTGTGAGAATTACAAGATTTAAAATATGCAAAGAACGGAGAGCAATGACCAGAACATAGTGCGAGTGTGTGTGTGTGCGCGAGTGTGTGTGTGTTAGCTATTTGGATAACGAGGAGGAGGATGGCAAGGATGAAGGCCTCTGAGGAACGCATGGTGAGATGGCTCACTCTGCATTGTTCCTCTCTGTAGAACAGAGTTGTTGTTGTTTTTTTTTTCCTGGCAATCAACTGCCCAGTGAGGAATGTCACCAGCCCTCCTTTCATCCAGACATACTATACGCTGTGTGACTAATTGTCACCAATCGTGTAGAAATGATCACTTCCCAGCTAAGGGGTTTCAAAAGGCACGTGTGATTTCTCCACATGCTGCCGGTCCGCTGGACATACGAGAGGCCTCGAGGCACTGGGAGATGATGAGACCACAAGATGGAAGAAGCCAGGGTCCCCGAATCACCACCTGGAGGAAAGTCACAGGGCCAGCCAGGAACGCCCACGTTGGACTGCCATGTAAGTGAGCCAAAAACCACCCGTGAGTGAGGCCACTGAAATTTAGGGGTTAATTTATGATGGCACCTAAGCATCACTTTGCCTAAACACATGGTCTGTGTGGGAGGCATGAGGGGGAAGGGTGCCTGTGGAGGGAGCTTGGCAAAACGGAAGAGGGCTTCAGAGCAATCCGAGGGACTGCAAGATCAGGGGCTCACTCATCCATCGGATTCTGGTGCCTCAGAAAACAGTTGACAACATCCAGCCCTCCACACGGTGCTGACCGTACTGAAGTTCTCATCAACGGACCATTCATTCAACATGCCCTGTGTCCCTACCCCATGTTAGCACAGAGTCCCTGAGCGACGGGCCTGCTGGGTGTGGTCCCCTCATGGCCCCCATCCTGTGGTCAGGCCCACTCTTGCAGCGCATTCATCATCCTGACGTCCAGAAGAGACCCCATCAATCACGACACCTCATTTGCTAATGTGATTTCCCTCAGCCGCACTCCGCCAGGGAGGGAGCCCCCGCCATCCTGCGGTGGGTGGAAGTCGGGCACAGCCGCCTGCACCCTGCAGAACCACAGCAGGGCTTCTGGGGCCCAGAACTGGGCCCCAGAGATAGGATCCCCAGAGCATCTGTCTCTCGTCAGGTCACTGCCACCGAACTGCAGGGTTTCCTCCAGGGAGCTCTCTGGAGTCGGAGACAACCCCACCTCTGCCTGGAAGGCTGCAAAATCCCAGCACCATTACCTGAAGTGAGCTTGGAGTTTTCTTTCTTTTTCTGTTCTAAAAAAAAATTTTTTTTTTTAAACCCAAACCCAAACGGTTTGCCTGCGTTTTCGTTCAGTATGTTAGGATCAAGATTAAAATGTCTGTGCCTGCTCCCCAGTTCACCTCTCAGATCATAAAACCCCTGTCATGACTGAAAGCAGGAGGCCGTCAAGTGGCTTTCTGTTCTCCTCCTCTGTCCCCCAGGGCTAGTTACCAGAAATCCAAGTTACAAAGTACAGGCGCCCCATGGCCTGGCCCCAGGTGGCCTCAGAAGTTTCCCTGCCTGGGATGAGGTTCCCCTAGCCCCAGGTCCACAATTGGGTGTGACAGCTTGACCCAGGCTGACCCAGGTTTCCCGAGGCGCCTCTCCCTTGCCTGGTCTAGTGGCTGAGCTCTGGCCTAACAGGAAGGGCAGCTGGAGGAAGGACCAGCTGGAAGAGGCTACCCCAGCAACCCCCCAATAGGGAGCTCAGTCTCCCCTTCCCCCTCCCCAGCACAGCTTTACTGTAAACACTTCACGGTAAAGCAAACCCTACAAAGTCAAGTATATGGGACCCATATACTACCCATCAAAATGTTGCGAGCTGGGAAAGGTGAAGTCGCTCCAAAATACAAAAGAGCAAAATTGGAAATAATAAATTTTAAATGAGTACAAACGTCATTAATTGTCCAATCTGGTATCATGAAAACCTCCCTCCATTTGAAAACAATTTGTACTTTTGATTCTCTTGCCTTGTTCAGATTCCTGAGTATGCGTGATGAGGGCTGGGAAGTCGGAGCCAATCGTAAACTAAACGCGTAAACTTCAGCCAAATAATTTCAAAAGCGAAATTATAAAAATTCTTTCCAAGTATTTTATAGCAAAATAATTCTATTTAATGTGGGATGCGGGTGCATTTTCATTCTTTTATACACTCTGGGGTGGGACCTACAAAAATAAGACTGTCTGGTACCCAGGAAGGCCCTGCCTTTCTCCTCTGCCCCTCCCTTCTTTCCCTCCCTCTCCTCTCCTTTTCTCTCTTCTCAGATGCCTCCTCCTCTGCAGCTTTAAGGAAGTATCATCAGAATCTCCTGCTAAAAATACTAATTTTTATAAAGATACTGATTCTTTTTTTCTTTTCCATTATGGTCTATTACAGGATATTGAATACAGTTCCCTGTGCTATACAGTAGGACCTTGTTGTTTATCTAACTTATACATAGTCGTTTGTATCTGCTAACCCCAAACTCCCAATTTATCCATCCCCCACTCCGTTTCCCCTTCGGTAACTGTAAGTTTGTTTTTTGTCTGTGAGTCTGTTTCTATTTTGTAAATAAGTTCATTTGTATCATATTTTAGATTCCACATGTAAGTGATATCATATGATATTTGTCTTTCTCTTTCTGACTTCCTTCACTTGTATGATAATCTCTAGGACCATCCATGTTGCTGCAGATGGAATTATTTCATCCTTTTTTAAGGCTGAGTAGTATTCCCTATCTTTTTTTTTTTTTTTTTGGCCATGTTGTGAGGCTTGTGGGATCTTAGTTCGAGGTTGAACCTGGGCCCTGGGCAGTGCGAGCACAGAGTCCTAACCACTGGACCACCAGGGAATTCCCATATACAACATCTTCTTTATCCATTCGTAAAGATACTGATTCTTAACATTCGAAGGCCTCTCCTTGAGGGTGGTGAATGCAGCCTAAAGGGATTGCTGCTTTTGTCTCCCTCTAGTCCCTTAGCTATTCCTAAGGACAACATGCTCTGCTGAAACGGACACTTCCTCATAGCAGAGGAACTGAAAATACCCCTGAAATACTGCCCCTGGCTCCTCCACGCACGGATGGTCCCCTCACTCTAGCTGGCTGAGCAAAACAGGCCACCATCGTGGTCCACGGATTTTGTGATGAGCCTGAAGGCTCAGCCAGCAGCAAACAGAGGTTGCCACCTGCGGTTTAGCTGAAAGGGGTCTTTTCAACCAGACAGGTGGGTCACCCAGCAGCCTGGCACCTTCTTGCCAAAATGCTCAGCATCCTCAGGGCTCCCAGGCAGCCTTTCCCGGGAAAACCACCTGGAGCACCTGAGGGACTCCTGAAGCAGGGGTGCAGCCCACAGGCCCCTCAGCAAGGACAGCCATTCACAGAGGCCGGCGGGCTGCCGGGGGAGCTCATGGCCAGGAGAGGATCTTGGAGACTCTCCCGAACAACACTGGAGGGGGCCAGTTGTCTCAGCCTGGGGAAGCATGTTCCAGAATGTTCTCTAAGGCCCTCCCAGTGGCTAGCCACACTTAGCTCTGCAGCTTCTCTCCTTCCGCTCCCCTCACACCCTGCTTTCCAAACGGCAGCTCTTGAGTTATCCCTGCCCTGCTGCCTGGCCCTAAGTCTCTGGTCTGCAGCCCCCTCCTGAACTGCCCATGGCCCCAAGCCTGTGACTGGCTAACTCCCGCATCTCCTTCAAGACTGAGCTAAGGTACCTCTTCCTCTCAGGAAACTTTTCCCAAGCAGCTCTCCCCTCCATGATGCTCTGCTGTGTTCACTGTGTCTGATAGATAGAGGCATACATATATATATATATATACATATATAGATGCTAGGTAGGCAGATAGATGATAGATACATAGATGATTTGTAGATACTTAGATGATGGATAGATTAATAGACACATACAGTAGGTCCCCCGCATATGAAACTTCAAGTTGTGAACTTTCAAAGATGCGAATGTGCGTTCGTATGCCCAATCATGTAAGTTAGTTCAAGTGTCTAGCGTACATTGTTACGTGCGTGCATCCTCTACAAGTGGTTGTGCTTTAGTGTACTTTGCTGTACAGTACTGTATAGAGTAAAGTAGTACAGTATCTTTATTGCAAGCTAGATCTGCAAGAGGATGACTTCACTGAGCTCCTTGCTGTGCAACAACAGGAGCTTACTAACGAAGACCTGACGGAATTGGAGGCCCAGAGAAAAGACGAAGAGAGACAAGAGGAAGAAGTAGTAACTGAAGACCTGAAGAGATTCACGACACAGGAAATGGTGAGGGGATTTTCTTTATTTGAGGAGGCACTGTTAGTTTTTGAGGCACAGGACCTGAACGTAGAATGATACACGAAGGTTGCAGCAGCCGTTCAGAATGCAATCCAGTGCCACCGTGTCATCTATGACAAGAAAAAAAAGAGCTACTACCCAGACATCACTGGATGGTTTTTTCAAGAGGGTAGATAGAACTGAATCCAGCAAGGAACTGGAACCTGTGCCATCAATGTCAGGCGTGAGTGAAATTGCAGCTTGCCCTCCGTCTCCTATTGCTGACGATCCCTCAGCTCTACCGTCTCCCACCTCCTCTCCCTCCTCCAGTCAGTAACTCTTCTTGCCTAGTCACTCGATGCCAGCCCCTGTATGCCAGCTGTTGTACTGTACTACTGTACTTTTCAGGGTACTGTGCTGTAAGATTAAAAACGTTTTCTTTATTTTTTGTGTTTGTTTTTTATGTATTATTTGTGTGAAAAGTATTATAAACCTATTACAGTACAGTACTATATAGCCGATTGTGTTAGTTGGGTACCTAGGCTAACTTCGTTGGACTTATGAACAAATTGGACTCTTGGAATGGAACTCGTTCATATGTAGGGGACTTACTGAAGATACATACATAGATACATAGATGATAGATACATAAAGACATAGATGATAGATAGATAGATTGATTGATGTAAACGTTGCCCCATCAGAGTGTGATGGCACAACGGAACCCTATCCATCACTGTGTCACCCCCATTTCTAGCACAGAGCTGAGCACGCAATAATGCTTAATGAATGAATGGATGGATGTCAAGGGCCAGGTTTGGGTGAGCAGGAAGTTGGGACAGATACCCAAGGGTCTAGAATGACTCATCCGAGAATGAATCATTGGAGAATGACTCCAATGCTCCCAGGGAGGGTGTGGGGTCACGTGAGGCCCAGAGACCAGGATTGGGAGCCGAGCATTTCCAACTTCGCTCTGCCCCTCTTCTGTCAGCTCTTGGGTAAGAACATAAATGTGCTGTCATCTAGCAAGGAAGACGAGGCACTTGACCACCCGTCAGGCCAACAGAAGTGCTGCCTTTCCCTTCCTCCCCACCATCGTGGGTAGGTGCCAGCCTCGGGTGCCAGAGCTCAAACCCCAGCCTCACCGCCTGCTCACTGTGGAATCTTCTCGGTGCCTCCCAGATAGTGGTACTTAACCTTGATGAGTTGTCGCGTGGATTTAAATAAATGAATCCATAGAACCTGCTTAGAACAGTGCCCAGCATGGGGGAAGGGATGTGTAATATTACCACTGGTTATGCCCAGCCAGCCCCCTGGCCCCGGCCCCAGGCACCAGTCTGAAGACAGAGTCAGGGTCAGGTGAGGTCAGTTAGGGTCTGAATTCAGGGGCAGGATGTGGTCATGGATCCAACGCATGAGGGTTGGCAACTCCTGAGACATGCTCAGCCCGTTCTCATCAAGCCACTGACACACCCATGAGTCTCCTCAGGAGGAAGGAGGGCATGCCGTGCCGGGGGAGCCCCGCCCCAGCGCTGCCCTGGGGAGTAGGGGGAGAGGGGTGGTCTCCCGCCTCAGCCTGGCCTCCTCCCTGCTGCTGCAATAGAGAGTCACCTTCACGCCCAGGTCCGCACAGCCACAAGCACCAGGCACCGTCAAGCGCAGGCCAGGTCCTGGCGCACAGCATGGGGGAAACCCTATCGTCATGCCCCCTGCCTGGGAGCGCAGGCCAGGAACAGCAGGGCACCAGTCAGTGCCTGCCAGCCATCTGCCAGGAGCAAGGCCTCGCAGGGTGAGTGGGGAGGAAGAGAGCCACATTCTGTTCTGGAAAAGTCCCTCCTCCCTGTCCCCTTGTCTTCCCCAGAGGCCCTCACGTCCATGGACCCAAACACAAGACTGAGGCCTGCTCAGAAGCACAGTCTCCCCCAACGTCCCTTCCACCCAAGCACAGCCAGGACTTCTGGGCAACACAGAAAGGCCTATGGGGAATAAGGACACAGTGACGCAACGAGGGTGGCTTTTGAAGGGCTGTTTTATAAGAATCTGGAAAAAAAAAAAAAAGCAGTTCCATCCATCCATCCATCACACCCGGCTAGTACTTCAAGGCCCAGTTTCATCCCCTATTCCATAAAGCCTTCCCTGAGTGTCCCAGCGTACAGCCCCTTCCTCTCCTCGGTTCCTCCTGTTGCTATTCTAAACTGCCCCCATAAATGAGTGTGTTGGACAAGGCTGGTGGCCAGGCCGAGGATGGACGCGGGACCTGGGAGTAGACACCCCTCCGTGCTCTGGTTCTGCTCTCTGATGGTTCCCACAGCTGTGTCTGGGCCTCCCCATCATCTCTGATCTTGTCCACAGCGTGCTCCGGGGAAGGACAAGAGGGTAGCCAGCTGCCAGCCCAGCCGGGGCCACATGTCTGGAACCACTTGTCAGCATCAGAGTCTTTCCAAACATGAACACGGGGTTGGGGGAAGGGGCTTCGGAAGCCGGGCTGGTCTGCAGGCTCTCCAGGTCTACAGCTCGTCTTTTCTCTGCTCACCCGGACAGGACCCCTCTGACCTTGTGCTTGGAGGGGATCGAAGAGGCTCCCTGCCTCCCGAGAGCAAAAGTCTAATCCACGCAGGACCAGGATCCGGCCCGTCTCTCCTTGACGCTAGCCAAGCTGTTCCTCCTTTACGTTCAAAAACGTTCTCTTCTATCTGACTCATTTCCTTGGGTCTCCAGAGAAGTGGGGGACGATGCCATCCTCCTCGCAGATCTGTCCCTGACTCAGTCCCCTTTAATTCACTCTCCTTCCTGAGCCCCCTCATCTGTGGCCAGCCTGGTCAGCCAGGGGCCGCCCAAAGGATTCCGTTGGTGCCTGAAAGCCTCTCTCTCTCGCCTCCCGGGGGAGAAGCAAAGGGCGGCCCCCAAAGGCGGGAGGCAGCCTCTGTCCCCTCCTTGCAGGGCTCTGGCAGCCTCCAGGGCAGCCCCGTTTCCTCTGGAGACCATGCAGGCCCCCGGGCCTTGGATGCTTCGGAGGGGCCCGTGACTGTCTTCACCTCTTTCTCTCTTTGCTCCTTCCACAACCTTTCCCAGGCCCTCCTCTTCACCCCACCCAGAATAAGGGTTCCCTCGAGGCTTCTGACTCATGTGACGCATGAGGTGAGGAGGGGGGTATATTGTGACCCCCTCACAGGTTCTAAAGCCTAAATGGGTGTGGTCATCACCCAAGGGGCTTGTTGTCAAAGTGGATTCCCTGGCACCCTGCCCAGTGACTGATTCAGTTAAGTCCAGAGCAGAGCTTGGGACTCTGAATTTTTTTTTAATTAGTTAATTTATTACTTATTTTTGGCTGCATTGGGTCTTCGTTACTGCGTGCGGGCTTTCTCTAGTTGCGGCAAGCAGGGGCTACTCTTCGTTGCGGTGGGCGGGCTGCTCATTGCGGTGGCTTCTCTTTTTGTGGAGCGCAGGCTCTATGTGCATGGGCTTCAATAGTTGTGGTCCACAGGCTCAGTAGTTGTGGGTCACAGGCTCTAGAGCACAGGCTCAGTAGTTGTGGCACACGGGCTTAGTTGCTCCATGGCATGTGGGATCTTCCCGGACCAGGGCTCGAGCCTGTGTCCCCTGCATTGGCAGGCAGGTTCTTAACCACTGTGCCACCGGGGAAGCCTGGGACTCTGAATTTTTAACCAGCACCCCAGGTCCCATCCCTCTTGTCTCTGAGCCCCGTGTTCAGCTCCAGTGTGAGGGAAGAGAGGGAGGAGTTGCGGCTGGTACACCTAGGAAGTGGCCCTGCTGCCCTGGTTAATCAGGGAAATCTGGTTCCACCGCCCAGTGCCACGTGGAGCAATGAGTTTAATGCACTCTTAAAATGGGGCAAGATCAGGGAAGCATTTGAAGGTGGATTCTTTGATGAAGCAGGATTTAGTTGTATTGAGGACCTGCTGGAGTTTGAATCCATAGAGAGGAGTGCAGAGGTGTCCAGGCACCAACTGGAGGAATAGTGGCTCCAAGGGAAGGAAGTACCCACAGTGGCTTTTCGGACACTGTGATGGGCTGACGAATGGACTACTTACACCCTTCATCATGATTGGCCCTTGGAGGGATTAGCAAAAGAAGAGGGAGGGAATAGAGAAGATAGAATGGATCCCAAGAAAGGTTGGAACTAAATGTTTCAAATATCTAGGTGAGCCCTAAGTTCCCAGTTCTAATGCCATTTCTGTCTTTCAGCCCCTCGTCGGGGTTAGAGTGCAGAAGAAACCAGGCCCCGGAGGAGGAGCACAGCCAGGTGCGGTCCTGGGCCCGGGCAGGGAGTCCCACAGCTCCAAGCCACACTTCCCTTGGCCCTGCACCCAAATGTCAGACTTTACTGGCCAAGACTGCTGACCTCTGACCACGTAAGTATCTTGTAGTCTTGCTTTGAGGGTTTGAGACTGGCTGTTGCCCACCCCCCCTGTCCTGACACCTGCTTCAGGGCCTGGCCTTGGCCTCCCGATGAATGACTCCTTCCCCCCTCCCCACTTCATGCTCCTGGCTGTGTTCCAGCCTCCCCTCCCATGCACAAGCTCAGTGAGTGTTGATGAAAGCCAGTGCCTGCTTGGGGTGGAAAGATGGAGGGGAAGACACAGTGAGGAATGTACCCAGGGCCCCCAGGAGAAGGCGCTCTGGCCCGGGAGGCCCCAGGCTTAGGTTCTGGTCATGGCTCTGTCCTGTGGTCTTGGATTGGCCTTTCCGGGCCTCAGATCTCTTTTCTGTAAAATGAAGAGGTTGAAAGAGCTCATCCTGCTCCAGGGTACAGTGTCTGGTGGAAGGCTTACAATGAGAGCATTAAAAACCAAATGTTGTGAAGTCCGAGCTGTACTAGGCACAAAAGGAGGAAGCTTTGTTTCTGATATTGAGGCCACAGCCCAGCTAGTCTTGAAGAGGACAGAGACATGATGCTTACTGAAAACTCGTTGAGGGCCTACTAGCCTGTACCGTGTGGCAAGGTTTGACTAAAACATGTTATCATATTTAGTTCCAGCGATAGGTGTTACCTTCACTTCAATTGTAAGGAAACAAACTCTGGAAGTGTGACTTACGTGCCCAAGGTCAAATCAGCTATTAAGTGATAGAACTAGGATTCTCCCCCAGCTTGGTCCAGGCAGAATGGAATAACCAAGTCAGGACGTTTGCTTTGTGTGGCCCTTCCTTGAAACACTTGCTCTCCTTGAGGATGAAGCTGCCTCAGAACCCATGCCCCCAACCCCTGTCTGCCACCCCCCGCCCCGGCCCAGGAGCCGCCTCTGGGCCTAACCTGTGTGAACCCGGCTCTAGGGGAGCCAGCCTCTTCACCCCACATTCCTGCCCATGGAGCAGCCCCTATGGATGTGGAAGGTCCCCGGGCCCCACACACAGAGGCTCCATCAACACCCCAGGTCAAACCATCACCGACTACAGCACAGTTGGGGTGTTTCGGATTAAATCGGCCTCTTCTTTGAGAAAACAGAATGACAGGAGGTAGGCCCAGGATGGCTAAACATGGTTAAGTTTCTTGACTGACAGCTGAGCTCTGGGAGAAGGGCTGCTAGGGACAGGAATGTGCTTTGTGTCTTTTTCAGAAATAGCTTGTAAATGAGTGAAGCATAAAATAGAGTTTCAAATATTAATTAACGTTTTTGGACACTTAGTATGTGCCAGCAACTGTTTTAAGTGCTTCATATTAATTAGCCCATTGCATTCTCACAATAGCTCTATGAGATAGATATTACTATTATGAGCCCATTTTACTAATGTGGAAACTGAGGCCCAAAGAGGGAAGTGGCCAGCCAAGGTCATGTAGCTGGTAAGTGGCAGAGCAAGTATTCAAGAGGAGCAGATACTCACCTGACCAGGATCTCACAAGGCAGGTATGGGCCTGAGCCCTCCTGACAGCCCTCAGTGCCCCATATTCTATGGGTTTCTGCAGACCCAGTCTGGCCTCCAAGGGGGCGATGAAGCTCCATGGCCTTTTGCTGGGGGACGGAACAGCTGGGGTCTCCCATTGCCCTCAGAAGGGCTGGCGCATTTCAAGGGCTATCCTTGTTCTGAACGGTCTTCCACATGGACCCTTAACAGCCCTCAGCCTGAAACACACAATGGCGACACATCATCTGTTCCTCATAAAGCCTTCTCTGACACTTGAATCCTTGTCCTGAATCCCTCCTATTTGCTGCTGCTTTATGCTCAAAGAACACGAGGGTCATTTGTATGTTTTTCTCTTGTAAACTGCCTGTTTATATTTTTGCTCATTTTTTCTATCAAAATATTTCATCTTTTCTTAGTGATTGGTAAAGGTACTCTCACATTTGTGCTCTCTCTTTGACTGTTTGCCTTTTTGTTCAAGATTCTCATTCTTGCAGCTCAAGTATAATTCCCTAGCAGTAAATGTATTCAGGAGATGATATTGCACAGTGGTTAAGAGAAAGTACTCTGCAGGCAACCTGCATGGGTTCAAATCTTGTCTCACTTGTTCATTAGCTGTGTAACCTTGGATGAGTTATTTAACTTATTTGTGCCTCAGGTTCTCTGTACATAAAATGGGGGTAATAATAGTACTACCTTCATAGGGCTGTTGAGAGGATTAAGTGAGAAAATCTATGTAAGGTGTTTAAATAATATTTGGCACACAATACATGTTCAAGTGAGACCTATTTTTTTAATATTAAAGATATTGACCCTTTGTCTGTCATTTGTTACAAATGTAGTGGAAACCAACTGCCCTGTAATGTTGGAGGGTCCTGGTGGATGGTGGTTTCAGCTTTGCTGAGCTTCTGGAAGGATTGTGGTATTTTTGCTTTTGAGATAAGACAGGGTACAGAAGAGATGAAATGCTCTGCAAGACAGAAGGAGAAGAATTTGGAGCTAGAAGAATTCTGGGATGTAGGGTGAGAAGGGGAGATGGAAGTGAGAGAAGAGGCATTGTGGGTGAGGGAAAAACGTGGGTGGATTCCAGAATATGACCCCTCTCCATGACCCTCAGAGAAGTCCACTGGGTAATATTTGGTGTACATATGGTTCTTTTGGTCTGAATTCTGCATCCTGGTTGACATGAAATGACTATCTCAAGCCTTGAAGTCAGAGGACATCAGAGCCGGCTACACCTTCGGCCCCTGAACTGACAAACCCAACCCATCAAGATGCCCAGGAGGACCAGGAGTTAATATTTGGATTCCACACACCTATTTAAACCCAGTTTGTCTTTTGGCTGTGTGTTTTCGTTATGGTTGGAGTTGACATTGTGATGCACCACCCAGGTCTCCCTTTAGGACTGTAGGGCTTAATCTCCCAGTTGCAGAGAATGCTGCCAGCAAAAAACCCTCAGCTATCAGCTCTCAGAGCCACCTTGCCCAAGATCACAGGTGCAATATTTATTTGATTCTACATAATAAACTACTCCAAAACATGGGAGCTTAAAACATTTATACTTTCTGTGGGTCAGGAACTTGGGAGCCACTTAGCTTGTGGTTCTGTCTTAGGGTCCCTCACAAGGTGGCAGTCAAGATGTGACCAAAGCTGCAGACATCTGAAGACCTGACTGGGGCCAGAGGATCAGCTTGTAAAGGTGACTCACTAGAACGGCTGTGGGCAGGAGGCCTTGGTTTCTCACTATGTGGGCTTCTCCTTGGGGCTGCTTGAGCATCCTCACAACATGGCAGCTTTTCTTCCTTCAGTGGACGTCCAAGAAGAAGCCACAATGCCTGTTATGACCTGGTCTTGTCATCACTTTTGCCACATTCTATTTGTTAGAAGTGACTCGCTAAGTCTAGCCCTTGTTCAAAGGGAGGGGAAGTAGGCTCCACCTTTCAAAGGGATGAATGTTAAATAATTCGTGAACATATTTTTAAACCACCGCAAAGCCCCATTCCTGGAGGAGCTCACATCTAAGGATGTAAAGGCCAGGCCCCTTTCCCCAACTTGGGACAACTCTGAAGGGCCATCCCAGCTACAGAGCTCCCTATGGGGTCAGTATAACCTTCACTGAGATGCAACACAGTTCAGCCTCTCACTGCTCAGTCCTGCTGGCACATGTGATATCGTCAAGAACACTGCTAGTAGACTTCCTACACGCTCCGTCTCAGAACCCACCTGTGAAAATGGTGTTTTTGTTAACGTGTTAATGTTTTCTTATGTGGTAAATCGAATAGTGTCTTCCTTTGTGGATTCTGCTCTTGTGAGTGTTTTTAGAAAAGCCTTCTAAATCCTGAGATGAGATAAATACCTAGATTTTATTCTAGGTAATCTATGATTTCAAACTTTACTCTTAATTATTTAATATAACTGGAGTTTATTTTAATATACCTTGTGAGATAGAGATCTAATTTCACTTTTCACCAATGTTTCATCAATGGCCCTAACATTATTTTTTTTAAAGAATTATTTTTCTACTGATTTGAAATGACAACTTTACATATGTATTAAATTCTACCGCTTAATTGGATTGGTTTCTGAACTTTCTATTCTGTTCTGGACCCCAGCCACATTATTTTGATTATTATATATCTAAAGTAGATTCTAATATCTGAGAGTACAAGTCTCTTTTCCTTTTTCTTCTTTTTTGATATTGTCATGAGTTTATTCTTTCAGGATAATTTTACAATTGTTTGTAATTTTAAATGTGACAATTGCTCCACCTTCTAAAATCACACTGAGATTTTGATTGGGATGTGTTAAATATATTGATGTCAGTTCTTCCAAAATATCTATTTATGAAAATCTCATTTAAAGTTCTTTTTGGATATGGCTAGGTGCGTAGATGGTATATATGAGTAAATATTGTGTGTGTGTGTGTGTGTTTTCACATAGGTCCCACTATGCTTATTAAGCTTATTCCTAGATGTTATGGGTTTTGTTGCTATTGGGGATATATTTTTCTTCATTATGTTTCCTAGCTGGTTATTTTGGTATATAAGAAATCCATTGGGATTTGTATATCCGTTTTTCATCAAGCCACTATCCACTCCTACTGTTTTTTTTTTTTTTTCAAGTTCATTATAGAGTTTTGTTTTTGTTTTGGTTTTTTTTTTTAATTTTATTTATTTATTTATTTATTTATTTATTTATTTATTTATTTATTTATTTATTTATTTATTTATTTATTTATTTATTTATTTATTTATGGCTGTGTTGGGTCTTCGTTTCTGTGCGAGGGCTTTCTTTAGTTGCGGCAAGTGGGGGCCACTCTTCATTGCGGTGCGTGGGCCTCTCACTATCGCAGCCTCTCTTGTTGCGGGGCACAGGCTCCAGACGCGCAGGCTCAGTAATTGTGGCTCACGGGCCTAGTTGCTCCGCGGCATGTGGGATCTTCCCAGACCAGGGCTCGAATCCGTGTCCCCTGCATTGGCAGGCAGATTCTCAACCACTGCGCCACCAGGGAAGCCCCTACTCCTACTGTTTTAATACTTTTCTAATTGATTCTCTTTGATTTTCTTAGGCAAACTGTAATATTCTTAAATAATGATAATTTCTCTTCCTCTCCAATATTTAGACCAACAAGGAGGAGAGCATCACCCTCAAGATTCAGAGGAAGAGCACATTCTTGCCTTGTGTTAGTTTTGTTTCCTTTTCACATGCAAGTAATATACAAGCATAGCACAAATGTTAGAAAATTTTTAAAAAATTCAACCCCTGAATTGTAACTGCCTACTTAACACTTTCATGTATTTTTGTTTTAGACTGCTTTCTATGGAAATATATATATATGTTTATGTGTATGTCTATCTATATAAAACCATAAATGAATTTATAGATATAAAATAGACACTATTTGTAATGTGAATTTTAAACTTTCTATATCATCAAAGTATTTTCAGGAAAATATATCTACAACATAATGTTATATTGCTTTATGTCTTTATATCATAGTTTAAGACCTGCATACTTACATAGTTTGTTTAGATTTAGATTTCTAGAGGGGTGATTGAGTAATTTTGTTATTGAATTTTAAGCATTCCATATATATAAAAGTACAAACCCCTTTTTTGTCACATATTTTGCAAATATTTTTACAGTTTGCATTATGAAATATAGAAATATGACATAATACCTGTGTATTCTTTCACGTGGCCTTATGAAATAACAACTTGGCAATTTGCCTTAGATTTTTTAAAGCAACAAAACATTCCTATTACACTTGATGTACTCTCTGTTCCTTTCCATAATTGCATCCCCCTTCCTCTTTCTCCAAATCTAATCACTAACTTATTTTTTTAATATATTATGCTCATACATGTTTTAATAGCACTGCTACAGGTGTGTGTCCATAAACGATGTAAGTGACATTGTTCTGCACGTTTTATGTTTTGAAACTTTACATGAATGAAATTGTACTGTAGGTGTCCTGTAATTTGCTTCTGGTGAACACTGTGCTTTAAAAATGTATTTGTATTGAAATATACAGCTGTAATTCATTCATTTTAATGGAGGCATAGTATTATATTTTATAAATAGATCACAATTTATCCATCTTTTTATTGTATGGCATTTAGGGTTTTCCTTCTAAAATTTCATTATAAGAACAACATTTCATTGAATATTATTGCATGTGGCTCTTGTGCGCATGTGCAAGAGTTTCTCCACATACATGCCAAGATGTGGACTGCCTTGGTAGCTGGTGTGCATGTTTTCAGATTCCCTAGATGGTGACAAATAGCTCTCCCAAGCAATGGTGCCATTTTACTCTCTCCTGGATATTGTTTCTCTACTCCAACTCATAGTATTATCAGACTTTTAATTCTTGTAAATATTATGGATAAAAAGGGTTATCTCACTGTATATTTTTACATTTTCTTGATCCTGAGTCAATTTGGTTAACTTTGCACACATTTTTTGGACATTGGGGTTCCCTCTTCTGTAAATCCTCACATATTTTGTCCATTCTTCTATTTATTTTTCTAATTAAATTGTAGTATTCCTTTATAGTTTTACCTGTTGCAGATTGTTTTACAGTTGGTGGTTGGCTTAGTAAATCTGTATAATGTCTCTGTTGAGAAAAATCTTAAACTTTAATGTAATCTTACTATCAATCTTTTTCTTCAGGGTTTGGGGTGTGTGTGTGTGTGTGTTTTAAATTTGGCTTTCCCTATCCAAAGATCATAATGATAGTGTCCTACATTTTCTTCTAAAAGTTAAACACTTTTGCTTTTTATATTTGATCTACCTGGAGTTTTGTGGTTTTTTAAATATGATGTGAGGTAGGGATCTAATTTTTTTTCCATATGGATAACCTACTATTCCAGCACCATTTGTTAAATCACTCACCCTTTTGCCACTGGTTTGTTATTGCGCTTTTTGTCATATTAACTTTCTATATATGAGTGCATCTGTTTCTGTGCTCTCTGTTATATTACACTGGTCTTCTTGTCAATCCTTACACCACCAACACATTATGTTAATTATACCTTTATAATGTCTTGATACATGATCAAAAGAGTACCTGTATCAGGTTTTTTCAAAAGTTGTTTTTGAAGTATAGTTAAGTATAATATTTTCCCCCTTTATATTTAGTCTTATATTTGGGAAAGTGTGCCCCACCTCAAGATTACAAAAATGTCATAGGGAGAATTTTTGAATATTTGATAGCTTCCCTACCTTCTTCCATGCCAAAGAATATTCTGTGTCTGCTTAGATCCCTGATCTTTTGTTATATCTACAAATACTTGGTAGAAAGAGCTGCAGAACCAGAAGGACCTAGAAGAGGGGTTGGAGACTCTTACCTAGGAAAGAGGATTCTAGCAAAAGAAAAATGTATATCCACAGAAGAGAAGGAGTGGGAGAATTGAGCCATGCATTCTCAGTTTCTAAATGAATTTTGATTGGGAGTTTGAGTGGAACAAATACCAAATTTTGTAGCTACCAGCTGTTGTACATGTGGAGAACATAGAGAATGGCAGAGATGGGGAGAGCATTTTTTAAATGTTTTGTGGTTCATTAAATATGTGCTTCTCTCACACAGGCACATACTGTCACTACAGCCCATTGGTGTTTACTCAAGAGTAAGGTTTAAACTCTTTTCAGTTCTATTTTTCTGTATAGATTCTGTTTAACTGTAAGACTGAACTATGAAATTACCCAGGTTTTATTTGGATAAATAACCATCTGTTTTTTTTTTCTAGTGCTTTCACAATTCTACAATTTATTTATAAATGCACATGGTAGAAAGTTGATGTCCCTTCCATATCTGTTCCCCAGTATCCAACTTGTCTTCTTCAGAAGAAAATTGTGTGACCAGTTTCTTAGGTAACTTTCCTGAGATATTCTAGCATAAACCATATATATACTTTATGTTCCCTCCACCCTCTTTTCCCACTTAGAGTAGCACACTCCCTAAAGTGTTCTATACTTTCCTTTTGTCCCCACTGAATGCATTAATTGGAGATCATTCCTTATCAGTGCATAAATATCTTCCTCATTATTTTTAACAATAACATAATATCTTAGTATAATGGACACATCAGTGTACCTATCCAGCCCTTTCTGGTGGACCTTTAAGTTTTCCCAGTGTTTTACTGCTGTAACTGGTATATTGAACAAGCATGTCTCATGACCTAACCAAAATAAAACTTTATTTTTTTTTCTTCCATCATTCCTTTAAAAGTATTTCTTTAGGTTAACATTTCCTGTGTTTATTTGAAAACACTGGAAGTTCTTATGGGTTTTCATTTTTGGTCAAACACAGCCTCAACTCAGAAATTATAATATCTATTCCCATGTAATGAGCCAACTCCCTGAACTTGACAGTGTTAGTAAGCCTTCAGTGGAGTAGGGACCTTGGTCCATTTGCTTCTCTTCCTTTCATCACCCCTCCCCCCACTAGTTGCTGTTTTACTCCCCATGAGAGTCAAGATGGGGGTAGGGGTAAATGGACAAGGAAAGGTGAAGGAATGAGATGGTTGTTACCATTTGGCGGGGTAATTTTGAGTTCTCTGCCCCTAGCAGATGGCTCTTGCTGCCTCTTTCTCTTGGTGAGCTTTGGGGGGTTGTTGGAGGTTCCCTAGAAGGCCTGTCTTCCCTGCAGTTCTCCTGGCCTGTCCCTAATGATCCCTTGGGACTCCTTCCTTGGTGTGAACATATGGAGGTATTGCCACCCTTGTTCTCCCTTGGCTTTCTGGGCAGCTCTACTAAACCAGACTCAGGGGAACCCCATGCTGGTGCTCTCTTTGGCACATGGCCCATATCTGGCCTTGGAAACATTTATGTATCCCTTATCCTAACAATCTCTGATCCCAACACAGTGATGATTTCAGGGCTTCACCACCAAAGCCACAAGGCAGACCTTCTCTGACTTCTGAATTTCTTGGGAATGTCAGCCCCTGGCCCCAGGCCACTTTAGTACCCCCAACCCTGGGCCAGGCACTGGTCTTCTGTGTCTCCCGCTGCTGGCAAAGCCTCTTGAAGCTCCCTGAGAGGTTCCTTAAAACCCCCCTTCCTAGTCTTGACAGTAGCCTCCCTCACTGGTCCCCCAAATGTCAGTGAAGACCCAGAAAGGCAACATTTCCCTCTAAAGAATCCCCTCCTGAAATGCCCCGCCCTTGTAGTCTCAGACCTTGTTTTCATCCTTGATGTGGCTGAGCAGTCCAAGAATCATTGAACAGATTCTTGGCCAAATTCCATTGCTAATTTATGGAGAGGGCAGGGTATATGGCACATTCACTTTGGTGTTCTGAGCCAAGAAGAGTTGTGTCCTAATATTTTGTTACACTGTCATAAATAATGCTGCCGTTAGTATTCTTGTCCAAGGATATTTATTTGTGTATATCTATACAAAGTACCAGATGAATTAACAGAAGAGGAATTGTGGTGTTGATGTGTATGAGCATCCCTTTATTTATTATTTAGTAGGTATTGCCAAATTGTCCTCCAAAGAGTTATACAAATTGCTCTCCACCAAAAATATATGAGAGTGCCTATTTCCCATCCCCTTGATAAGCTTAATATTTTATTGCATTGGCCAAAAAGTTTGTTAGGTGAGTGAATAAGTTTTCAGTAAAGTTCTTGGTGAAAATGGAAAATGTGTCTTTTATTTTTACTTAAAACCAAATGAACTTTTTGGCGAACCCAATACATTTAAGCCTTTAATCTACCTGGGTTTATTCTGACATAAATTATTCCCTGTCCCAAAATACATTAGATAGTAAATTCAAATTTATTTATTAAATAAATTCATCCATTCCTTACTGACTTAAAATGCCACTTTTAACTTGCAATATTTTCTTGAATATTTTTGGACTTTTTCTGGGCTTTGTCTTTTACTCCACTGACCTGTTTTGCCTATTCCTGCACTAGTTCCATATGATTGTGATTATTATAACTTTATTATACATTTTAATATCTGGTAGGGAAACTCCCATTTCATTACTCTCCTTCTTCAATCCCCCTCTGGATCTTCTCAAACTTTATTTTTTCAGTGATTTTTAGAATAATTTTGCCTAGTTCTAATCATTTTGCCATATGGATTTTGGTGAGGATTACAAACAATTTATAGCTTAATTTGTGGGAAATAGACAACTTTCCAGTACTAAATATTCCCAAATTAGAACACAATATTCTTACTGATTAAAAATTCAAGTGAGCTTTGAGTTTTACATATATATGTGACATCACTTACATTTGTTGCTATTGTAATCAAGATCTTTTTCCCATTATATTTTCTAATTAGTTAATACTGGCATATAAAAAAATCTTCTTTTTGCAAAATCTTACCATCTCTAGTCATATTTAATTTTCTTGAGTTTTCTAAATAGACAATCAATCATATTATCTGTAAATAATGATAACATTTCTAACTCTATTCCAAGATTTATACTACTGATTTTTATTTTGCTTAATTACCAAGGCTTTGTCATCCACTACAAAGTTAAAGTTATAAACCCATATCTATTAGTGTCACCAAATATAGAGAGTAGTTGTGAAGACACATGTCAAAATATTAACAGTGGTTATTATCTTTGTCATAACTTCTGTGTTTTGGTAATATTTGGTAAATATCAGAAAAAATCAACAAAGATAATTTCTGCAACTAATTTAAGTCTATAGTTCTATAATTATCCAAGTCAAGAAGGAAAAGAGTACCTACTCTTCCACTTCCAGTGGTGATGGATTAACAGGGATAGGACTTACCTCCCACCTTTTAAACAACTAGAAACTAGAAAAATATATGAAACAACTGCTTTCAGATGTTGGACAACAGGCAGCTCAAGACTGTGGTCCTGGGGAGGTGGGGAACAAATAAGGAGACCCCTCTGATTGCACTGGCTTCTGCCTGGAGGTACCTTCTGGACCACAGAAGAGGGAGGGGTATCCCAAGTGGTGTATGGCAGTCTCACTAGATTGAGGAAACAGAGATTTGAGTTAAGGGAGTCTGAGGCAGCTGAGTGCTGAGAAGAATTCCCAGATGGAGTAAGCTATTTAGAAAAGAGCTTGAGAAATTTGCATACAGAGGGTCCTCTGTATTTTTGATGAATACTAAGATGATTATGCATAGAGTAAAGTTCCATGAGGGTGGGAAAGGAATAATCAGGGAGTCATATGCTGAACAATTTTAAGATATCAGACAGGACTGGAAGAGTCCTTGTTGTACATGTAGAGCAGAGAACATAAGAAGGCTCACACATTAATAGTAGGACTAAACCTAGATTAAAGGCTCATCAGAAAAATGCTTAAAACAAGTCTTGAAAGGATGAGCTAAGCCACTAGGAATTTCACAGCTTACTACAACAAAGCCCAATGCTCTTTAGAGGAAGGCAACAAAATCCCAACTCTCAAGAATGCATCATTGACAATGTCCAGGGAAGCCTCCAATATAAAATGTGATCCATAACCAGGAAAAAAAAACCACTCAATAGAAAGAGATTCAGATGGTATAGATGATGGATGCTTAAACAGATATTATGAATATGCTCAAGAATTTAAAGAAATGGAATAGATAGATAGATAGATGATATATTTCAAATGGAACATTTGAAATGAAAATTTTCCTGAATGAGATTAACAGCATATTAGAACCAGCAAAGAAAAATTGTCAAACTTGAAGATACAGCATTGGAAACTATACAAATGAAGCAGAGAGAGAAAAAAGATAGGGGGCAGGGTATAGAGCCTTAGTGATGTGTGAGATAATATCAAGGAATCAAGGGCATAACTTGCCCATATGCTATTAAAATCTCAAAGGAAAAAGGAGAGGGGCAGAAAAGTATTTGAGGCTATTATAACTAAAAAATTTCCAAATTTGATGAAAATTATAAACCCACAGACCACGCCCAAATTTAACACACCCCACAAAAGATTAACAGAAAGAGAAAACCATTATAAAATTTCTAAAAAGTGATGTTGAAGAGAAAATCTTAAAGGTATCAAGTGAAAAAAGATACATTATATACAGACAAGGATAAGTGTATAATCACAGACCTGTCATCAAAGACTTTTCAAGCCAGAAAACAAAAATGACATCTTTAAAGTACTGAGACAAAGTGTAAAACTAGAATTCTAAATTCAGTGAATATTCATTTTAAAATTGTAAGTACAATTAAACCTTTTTCAGACAAAAGCTGAGATAATTCATTATTTATATACTTCATTATAGGAGTGTAGAAAGAAGTAGTTCAAGTGGAAGGAAAATGATACCAGATGAAAATTGGGATCTATACAAAAGAATGAACAACACTGAAAAGGATATAAATATAAAATATTTTTTTCTTATTTTAAATTTCTTTAGGGGCAGTGGCCAACCTGGCAGAGTAGAAGACCCTGAGCTCACGTCCTCCCATGGGCATACCAAAATTACAACTATTTACAGAACAACTATTGATGAGAAAGACCAGAAGACTAGTAGAAAAGATCTTTTACAACTAAAGATATAAAGAAGGGACCACAGTGAGGCTGGTAGATGGGACAGAGACATGGCATAGCCAAACCTCATACCCTCAGGTGGGTGACACACAAATAGGAAGATAATTACAAATGCAGAAGTTCTCCCCAAGGAGTGAGGGGGTCTGAACGTCACATCAGGCTCTCAAGGCTGGGGGTCCTGCATTGGGAAGATGAGTCCTCAGAAAGTTTGTCTTTGAAAGCCAGTGAGGCTTACTTTTGGGAGAGCCAGAGAGTTGTGGGAAATAGAGATTACACTCTTAAGGGGCACATACAAAATCCAACACACTCTGGGACCCAGGGCAGAGGCAGTAATTTGAAGGGACCCCAGGTCATATGGAAGAAGAGGCAGGAGGAGAGGCAGAAGCAACTGGAGCTCAGCCTGGGGACATAGGCACTGGGGCAGCCATTTTTGTGAGCTCGTTCTACTATGAAGACATTGGTGCTGGTAAACACCACGTTGGAATCTCCCACTAGCTTATTTGTGCCTGGACCCAGCCCCATCCACCAGTACCGGGATGCCTCAGATCCAAGCAGCTAGCCAAGTGGGGACACAGCCCTATTCACAGGCAGACTGGATGCTTAAGACACCCTGAGCCAGTAGCTGCCCTGGGACTTAGCCCTATCCACTAGAGGGCCCAACACCTGGCCCCACACACCAGTGCATGGGCACTAGCCCTGGGACCCCCGGGGCCCTGCAGCCAGAGAACCTGGGGCCTGACCCCACACACCAGTGGGCTAGCACTAGCTGTAAGAACAGCTTCATCCACCAGTGGGCAGGCATTAGCCCTAGGCTCACCTGGGTCCTGGCCCTGCCCACTAATTGGCTAACACACCAGCTCTGAGATCTCCAGGGCCCTGCAGTCAGAGACCCTGGAACATAGCTCTGCCCACCAGCAGGCCAGCACCAGCCCTGGGACTCATTTTATCCCTCAGCCAGCTGCCCCAGGATCCAGCCCCACACACCAGAGGGCTGTCACCAGCTTTGGGACACCCTGGACCCTGCAGCCAGCCACCTCAGGAACTGGCCCTACACACCAGCAGGCCAACACTAGAGCCAGAACACCTGGCTCTGCAACCACTCACCCTGGAACATGGCTCTCCCCACCAGTGGGCCAGCACTAGCCCCAGGACACCCTGGCCTCCACAGCCAGACACCTTATGACCCAGCCCCACCCACCAGAGCAAGTAGCCTCTTCACAAGCCAGGGCCTGGCAACCAACTGGACTGGGGGCCACCCATGCCTCCCAGATCACTCATAGCAGTCAACCCACAACAACAAAAGGACCCATGCAGTGTGCATGGTGGGCAACCCTATGCATAGAGCTCTGGTGACCAGAGGGAGTTTGCTGCTGGGGTGCATAAGACATCTCCTACAAAGGCTACTTCTACAAGGTTGGGAAAAATAACCATCTTACCAAATACATAGAAATAATAACAGCTAGGCAAAATGATGTGACAGAGGAATATGTTCCAAACGAAGGAACAAGATAAAACCCCAGAAGAACAACTAAGTGAAGTGGATATAAGCAATCTACCTGATAAAGTGTTTAAGGTAATGGTCATAAAGATGGTCAAAGGACTCAGGAAAAGATTGGATGAACAGAGCAACAATATAAAAGTTTTAAACAAACAGTTAGAAAATATAAAGAAGAACCAAACAGAGATGAAGAATAAATCACTGAAATGAAAAATACACTAGAAGGAATCAAGAGTAGATTAGATGATACAGAGGAATGGATCAGTGAGCTGGAAGACAGAGTAGAGGAAATTACTGATGCTGAACAGAACAAAGAAAAAATAATTTTAAAAAATGAGGACAAAGAAACCTCTAGGACAACATCAAATGTACTAACATTTGCATTATCAGGATCCCAGTAGAAGAAGAAGAGAGAGAGAAAGGGGTAGAGAACACATTTGAAGACATAACAGCCAAAAACTTCCCTAACCTGGGAAAGGAAACAAGCATCCAGGTCCAGGAAGCAAAGAGAGTCTCAAACAGGATCAACCCAAAAATGACCACACCAAGACACATTGTAATTAAAATGGCAAAAATTAAAGATATTTTTTAAAAGAATATTAAAAACAGCAAGGAGAAAGCAACAAGTTCCATACAAGCAAACTCTTATAAGGCTATCAGCTGACTTTTCAGAAACTCTGCAGGACAGAAGGGAGTGGCACTATATATTTAAAGTGATGAAATGGAAAAACCTATAATCAAGAATACCCTAGCCAGCTAGGTTCTCATTCAGATTTGATGGAGAGATCAAAAGCTTTACCGGCAAGCAAAAGCTAAAAGACTTCAGCATCACAAAACCAACTTTACAAGAAATATTAAAAGAACTTCTCTAAATGAGAAAGAAAAGGCCACAAGAAATATGAAAGTTACAAAAGGAAAAATCTCATTGTTAAAGGAAATATACAGTAAAGGTAGTAAATCGACCATGTGTAAAGCTAATAGGAAGGTTAAAAGACAAAAGTAGTAAAATCATCTATATCCACAACAAGTAAAGGGATACACAAAACAAAAAATATAAAATATGATGTCAGAAACAGTAAACATGGTTGAGGAGGAGTAAAAATGCAGGGTTATTAAAATGTGTTTGAACTTAAGAGATTAGCAACTTAAAATAATCACATTTCTATATAGATCACTATGTATAAACCTCATGGTAACCACAAACCAAAAATCTGTAATAGATAAACACACAAAAAAGAGAAAGGAATTCAAACATAACACTAAAGATAGTCATCAAATCAGAAGGGAAGGGAGCAAAAGAAGAAAGGAACAAAAAAGTACTATAAAAACAACCCCAAAACAATTAACAAAATGGCAATAAGTACCTATCTATCAATAATTACTTTAAATGTAAATGGACTAAATGCTCCATTCAAAAGACATAGAGTGGGTGAGTGGATACACAAACAAGATCTATATATATGCTGCCTACAAGAGACTCACTTCAGATCTAAAGACACACACAGACTGAAAGTGAAGGGATGGAAAAAACTGTTCCATGCAAATGGAAATCAAAAGAAAGATGGGATAACAATACTTATATCAGACAAAATAGACTTTAAAACAAAAACAAGAGATAAAGAAGGACATTACATAATGATCAAGGGATCAATTCAACAAGAAGACATAACAGTTGTTAAATATATATGCACCCAACATAGAAGCACCTAAATTCATAAAGCAAATATTAACAGGCATAAAGGGATAAATTGACAGTAACACAATAATAGTAGGGGACTTTAATACCTCACTAACATCAATGTACATATCATTCAGACAGAAAATCAGCAAGGAAACATTGGCCTTAAATGACACGTTAAACCATAGACTTAATAGATACGTATAGAACTTCCATCCAAAAGCAGCAGAATACACATTCTTTTCAAGTGTACATGGAACATTCTCCAGGTTAGATCACATGCTAGTTCATAAAAGAAATATCAGTAAACTTAAGAAAACTGAAATCATATCAAGCATCTTTTCTGACCACAACACTATGAGAGTAGAAATCAACTATAAGAAAAAAAAAAACAACTGCAAAAACTACAAATGTGTGGAGGCTAAACAATATGTTACTAAACAACAAATGGTTCAGTGATGAAATCCGAGAGGAATTCAAAAAATACCTGGAGACAAATGAAAACAAAAACACAACAATCCAAAATCTATGGGATGCAACAAAAGTAGTTTTAAGAGGGAAGTTTATAGTGATACTAGCCTACCTTAGGAAAGAAGAAAAATCTCAAATAAACAATCTAACTTTACACCTAAAGGAACTAGGAAAAGAACAAACAAAATCCAAAGTTAGTAGAAGGAAAGAAATCATAAAACTCGAAGCAGAAGTAAATGAAATAGAGACTAAAAGAAAAAAGGAAAGAAAGAAAGAAAGAAAGAAAGAAAGAATCAATGAAACCAAGAGCTGTTTCTAAAAGATTATCAAAACTGATAAACCTTTAGGCAGACTCCTAATGAAAAAAGAAAGAGGGCTCAAATCAATTAAAATCAGAATAAAATTACAGGAGAATTTACAACTTACACTATGAAATACAAAAGATCATAAGAGATTACTATGAACAATTATACACCAATAACATGGACAACCTTAAAGAAACGGACAAATTCCTAGAGATTTACAATCTCCCAATACTGAACCAGGAAGAAATAGAGAATATGAACAGATGAATTACCAGTTATGAAATTTATTCAATAATTTTAAAAACTCCCAACAAACAAAATCTGGTATCAGAAGGCTTCATAGGTGAATTCTACCAAACATTTAGAGAAGAGTTAACACCTATCCTTTTTAAACTTTTCCAAAAAATTGCAGAGGAAGGAACACTTTTTGAACTCATTCTCTGAGGCCAGCATCACCCTGATACCAAAACCAGAGGGAAAAAAATAATCACAAAAAAGAAAATATCATTGATGAACATAGATCCAAAAATCCTCAACAAAACATTAGCAGAACAGATCCAACAATACATCAATAGGATCATACACCATGATAAAGTTGGATTTATCTCAGGGATGCAAGGATGGTTCAATATCTGCAAATAAATCAATGTGATACACTTCATTAATTAAATGAAGAGTAAAGAACATGATTATTTCAATAGATGCAGAAAAAACTTTTGACAAAATTCAACATCCATTTATGATAACTCTCAACAAAGTGGGTATAGAGAGAATATACCTCAACATAATAAAGGCCATATATGAGAAGCCCACAGCTAACATCATACTCAACATTGAAAAGCTGAAAGCATTTTCTCTAAGATCAGGAGCAAGACCAGGATGCCTAATCTCACCACTTTTATTCAACAAAGTATTGGAAGTCCTAGCCATAGTAATCAGACAAGAAGAAAAAATAAAAGAAACCCAAATTGGAAAGGAAGAAGTAAAACTGTCACTGTTTGCAGATGATATAATAATATACATGGAAAATCTTAAAGATGCTACCAAAATACTACTAGAATGCATCAGTGAATTTGGTAAAGTTGCAGGATACAAAATTAGTATACAGAAATCTGTTGCATTTCTAAACACTAACAATGAACTACCAGAAAGAGAAATTAAGAAAGTAATCCATTTCCAATTGCATCAAAAAGAATAAAATACCTAGGAATAAAGCTAACTAAGGAGGTAAAAGACTTGTACTCAGAAAACTATAAGATACTATTGAAAGAAATTGAAGTCGACACAAACAGATGGAAAAATATACCGTGTTCATGGATTGGAAGAATTGATATTGTTAAAATGACCATACTACCCAAGGCAACCTACAGATTCAAAGCAACTAAAATTTGTATGGAAATATAAAAGATTCTGAATAGCCAAAAAAATCTTGAGAAAGAACAAGGGTGGAGGTATCATGCTTCCTGGTTTCAAGCTTTACTACAAAGCTGCAGTCATCAAAGCAATATGGTACTGGCACAAACACAGACACACAGATGTATGAAACAGAAGAGAGAACTCAGAAATGAACCCACACTTATATGGGCAATTAATCTATGACAAAGGAGGAAAGAATATACAATGAAAAAAGACATCCCCTTGAAGAAATGGTGTTGGGGGAAATAGACAGCTATATGCAAAAGAATCAAACTGGTCTTCTCTTTCACATCATGCACAAAATTAAATTACAAATGGATTAAAGATTTAAATGTAAGACCTGAAACCATAAAACTTTAAGAAAAAAATATTGGCAGTAGTCTTTTTGACATCAATCTTAGTAACATTTTTTTTTAATTAATTTATTTATTTATGGCTGTGTTGGGTCTTCATTTCTGTGCGAGGGCTTTCTCTAGTTGTGGCAAGCGGGGGCCACTCTTCATCGCGGTGCGCGGGCCTCTCACTATCGTGGAGCACAGGCTCCAGACGCGCATGCTCAGTAATTGTGGCTCACGGGCCTAGTTGCTCCGCGGCATGTGGGATCTTCCCAGGCCAGGGCTCGAACCCGTGTCCCCTGCATTGGCAGGCAGATTCTCAACCACTGCACCACCAGGGAAGCCCAATCTTAGTAACATTTTTTTTTGATATGTCTCCTCAGGGAAGAGAAACAAAATAAAAAATAAACAAATGGGACTACATCAAACTAAAAAGCTTTTTCACAGTGAACAAAACAAAACAAAAAGTAGCCCACTAAATGGGAGAAGATATTTGCAAATAATATACCTGTTAAGGGGTTAATATCCAAAATACACAAAAAATTCATACAACTCAACATCAAAAAACAAACAACCTGATTTTAAAATGGGCAGAGGATATGAATAGACATTTTTCTAAAGAAGACATACAGGTGGCCAACAGGCACATGAAAAGATGCTCAGTATCACTAATCATCAGGGAAATGCAAATCAAAACTACAATGAGATATCACCTCACACCTGTCAGAATGACTGTTTTCAAAAAGACTACAAAAAACAAGTGTTGGCGAGGATGTGGAGAAAAGAAAAACATCATGCACTGTTGGGGGGAATGTAAATAGGTGCATCCACTATGGAAAACACTATTGAGAGTCCTTCAAAAATTAAAAATAGAACTACCATATAATCCAGCAATTCCACTCCTGAATATTTATCCAAAGAAAACAAAAACACTAATTAGAAAAGATATATGCACCCCTATGCTCATTGTAGCATTATTTACAATAGTCAAGATATGGAAGCAACCTAAATGCTCATCAATAGATAAATGGATAAAGAAGATGTGTTTTATATATATATATATATATATGGAATATTAGTCATAAAAACAAATGAAATCTTGTAACAACTTGCATGGACCTAGAGGGTATATGCTACATGAAATAAGTCAGGCAGAGAAAGACAAATACTGTATGATTTTACTTATATGTGGAATCTAAAAGGCAAAACAAATGAAAAACATAACAAAACAGACAGAATTACAGATACAGAAAACAAACAGGTGGTTGCCAGAGGTGCAGTGAGTGGGGGAGGGAAAAAAAGGTGAGGTAGATTGGATTAAGGGGTTAGGGTTAGGGTTAGGGTAACCTAACCCTAGGTTAGGATATTACAAACTCCAGTTGCAAAATAATTGAGTCATGGGTATGGAATGTATAGTGTGGGGAATATAACCAGTAACTGTAATATCTCTGTGTGGTGGCATATCGTAACTACTCATCGTGGTCATCATTTTGAAATGTATAGAAATATTGAATCACTATGTTGTGTAACAAGAAACAACATAGTGTTGCAGGTCAATTATACTTCAAAAACAAAAAACTCATAAAAAAAGAGATCAGACTTGTTACCAGAGGTGGGGGGTGTGGGGGGGGATTGGATAAAGGCAGTCAAAAGGTACAAACTTCCAGTTTTAAGATAAATAAGTGCTAGGGATGAAATTACAACATGATAAATATAATTAAAACTGCTATATGTTATATATGAAAGTTAAGGGAGTAAATCCTAAGCGTTCTCATCATAAGGAATATTTTTTCTATTTCTTTAATTTTGTATCTATATGAGATGATGGATGCTCACTAAACTCATTGTGATAATAATTTCTTGATGCATGTAAGTCAACTTATTATGCTATATACCTTAAATTTATACAGTACTGTATATCAATTATATCTCAATAAAACTGGAAGGAAAAAATAAATTTCTTTAAAATATAATTGATTGTTTGAAAACAATAAAAATGAAATGTGGGGTTTATAACCTATTAGGAGGTAAAATGTATGCCAATAACAACAAAGAATGGGGAGAGTGGAAGTATGTTGTAAGGTTTTATGTAATGCATAAAACAGTATAATGGTATCTGAAGGTGGACTGTGATTACTTAAAGAGATACATAAAAAAAAAACTAGAGCAATTTCTAAAAATAAAACAAAGAAGTATAGCTAAAGAATCATAGTGGAGCCAAAATAGAATTATAAAAAAGAATTAACTCAAAAGAAGACAAAAAGTATAAATGGGACAAAAAGAAAACAAACAGTAAGATGGTGGAATTATATACAACTGTACTGATAATCACATTCAATGTAAATGGTCAAAACCAGAGTTTGGTAAACATTTTCTGTAAAGGGCCAGATTGTAAGTATTTTAGGCTTTTGTGGGCCATACAGTCTTTGTCACAGCTAGTCAACATGCAAAAGCAGTGATAGACAATATGAAACTGAATGGTACAGCCATATTTGGTCCACAGAATATAATTTGCTGACCTCTAATCTACACAATTCCAAAAAAAGGCAGAAAATTTCAGTCTAGATAAAAAAGCAAATTCCAACCATATGCTCTAAATCATTTAAAATATAAATTTACCAGGGGCAGAGTCAAGATTGCAGACTAGGAGGACGCAGAATTTGCGTCTCTGCACAACTAGGGCACCTACCAGGCACTGGTGGGGGACCACAGACACCTAAGGGGATGGGAGGAACCCCCAGCAACTGGGTAGCATGTGGGGTGTGGGGGGGAGTGAGGGGGGAGGAGAAGTGGAGGCAGGATGGGACCAGCACCCCTGAGGGGCGGCTGGGGGAGGGGAAGGGATCCCACGCCTGAAGGGGGAAATTGGGGGACATTGGGAGAGCAGAGGAGCAAAAGGGAGTGTGACCAGGTTTTACCTGTCCACTTAGGCTCCCGGGAGCCTGCTGAGATCCTGGGCCTGATCTTCTGTCCACTGAGGCCCCCTCCAGCCACGTGGGTCCTGAGGGAATGGGAAGGAGGGATGGGGGAGCAAAAGTAAAGGCCAGACCTACTGGACCGGCACCCCTGAGGGGTGGCTGAGGTAGGGGAGGAGTTCCTACACCCAGCCAGACCCAACCACGGTTAGGGGTCCAGTGGGAATGGGGGAGATCCTGGGGGAGGGAAAAAGAGGAATGGAAGGGAACACGACCAGCACTTTCCCTGTCCACTTAGGCATTGGGAAGCCTGTTGGGCCCCTGGGCCTAATACTCTGCCCTCGGAGCCTCCCTCCTACCATGCAGAGCCCAAGCCCTGCCCCTACACCCTCACCCAGGGCCCTACCGCTACACTCGGAGACCCCCTCTGAGACCCCCTTTAACCACGCTGGGCCTAAACACCACCCACACACCTTCACCCAGTGCCTTACTTCCAAACTCTGGAACTCCACTTTCCACATGTGCTGCCTCTCCCCTTCTGCACATGTCCTAAGCAGATGCCCCACCCCACGCTTTAATGTTGGGCCTGCCTAGGCCCCAACTCCAAGGGCTTTTCTGGCTGTGTGGGTTCTGAGTCTAGGCCCTGCCCCATGTTCAAACGTCACCCTCCCACACCTAGGACCCACCCCACTCTAAGCCCACACCTGCATAAGTTCCACTCTCTGCCTAAACTCCATACCCTGTAGCCACAGACTTTTTTTTTTTTCTTTTCTTTTATGTGGGGGTTCTGTTTTACCTTGTTGTTGTTGATTCATTTATATTTTTATTTTTTCTAATAAATCTTTTATTCTTCTACTTTTAAAAAATTCTTTATACTTTGTTATTGTTCTGCTCCTTTTGGATTGTTCCCCCCAACCCTTTTTTTTTTCTTTTTTCTGTTGTGGTTTTGTTTTACCTTGTTGCAGTTCTTTTCAATTATATTTTTATATTTTCTAATATATTTTTTATCTTTCTAATTTTATTTTATTTTGGATTCTTTGTTATTGTACTGCTCCATTTTTTCTTTTTTTTCTTTCACCACACCAAGCAGCTTGTGGAATCTTGATTCCCAGGCCAGATGTCAGGCCCGTGCTCCTGTTGTGGGAACACTGAGTCCAAACTGCTGGACTAACAGGACCCAGGGAATATTAATCAGAGTGAGGCCTCCCAGAGGTCCTCATCTTGAGACCACGACCCAGTTCTACATAACTGCCTGCAAACTCCAGTGCTGGATGCCTCAGGCCAAACAACAAGTAAGACAGGAATACAGCCCCACCCATCAAAAAAAAAAAATGAAAGACAAAAATATATGTTACAGACAAAGGAGCAATGTAAAAACCTATGAGATCAAATGAATGAAGACAAAATAGGCAACCTACATGAGAAAGAATTCAGAGTAATGATAGTAAAGATGATCCAAAATCTCGGAAACAGAATGGAGAAAATACAAGAAATGTTTAAAAAGGATCTACAAAGATCTAACAAAGAGCAAACAAACAGTGATGAACAACACAATAACTGAAATTAAAAATATTCTAGAAGGAATCAATAGCAGAATAACTGAGGCAGAAGAACAGATAAGTGACCTGGAAGATAAAAGAGTGGAAATAACTACTGCAGAGCAGAATACAGAAAAAAGAATGGAAAGAATTGAGGACAGTCTCAGAGACCACTGGGACAATGTTAAACTCACCAACATTCGAATTATAGGGCTGCCAGAAGAAGAAGAGAAAAAGAAAGGGTCTGAGAAAATATTTGAAGAGTTAACAGTCAAAAACTTCACTAACATGGGAAAGGAAATAGTCAATCAAATCCAGGAAGGGCAGAGTCCCATACAGGATAAAACCAAAGAGAAACACGCTGAGACACATATTAATCAAACTATCAAAAATTAAATACAAAGAAAAAATATTAAAAGCAGCAAGGGAAAAGCAAGGAATAATATACAAGGGAATCCCCATAAGGTTAATAGCTGATCTTTCAGCAGAAACTCTGCAAGCCAGAAGGGAGTAGCAGGTTGTATTTAAAGTGATGAAAGGGAAAAACCTACAACCAAGATTACTCTACCTGGCAAGGACCTTACTCAGATTCGATGGAGAAATCAAAAGGTTTACAGATAAGCAAAAACTATGAGAATTCAGCACCACCAAACCAGCTTTACAACAAATGCTAAAGGAACTTCTCTAAGCAGGAAACACAAGAGAAGAAAAAGACCCACAAAAACAAACCCAAGACAATTAAGAAAATGGTCATAGGAACATACATATCGATAATCACCTTGAATGTAAATGGATTAAATGCTCCAACCAAAAGACACAGACTGGCTGAATGGATACAAAAACAAGACCCTTATATATGGTGTCTACAAGAAACCCACTTCAGACCTAGGGACACATACAGACTGAAAGTGAGGGGATGGAAAAAGATATTCCATACAAATGGAAATCAAAAGAAAGCTGGAGTAGCTATACTCATATCAGATAAAATAGACTTTAAAATAAAGACTGTTACAAGAGATAAGGAAGGACACTACATAATGATCAAAGGATCAATCCAAGAAGAAAACATAACAATTATAAATATTTATGCACCCAACATAAGAGCATCTCAATACATAAGACAAATGCTAACAGCCATAAAAGGAGAAATTGACAGTACCACAATAATAGTGGGGGACATTAACACCCAACTTACACCAATAGACAGATCATCTAGACAGCAAATAAACTAGGAAACACAAGCTTTAAATGACACAATAGACCAGATAGACTTAATTGATATTTTTAGGACATTCCACCCGAAAGCAGAAGAATGTACTTTCTTCTCAAGTGCACATGGAACGTCCTCCAAAATAGATCACATCTTGGGTCACAAATCAAGTCTCGGTAAATTTAAGAAAACTGAAATCGTATCAAGCATCTTTTCTGACCACAATGCTATGAGATTAGATATCAATTACAGAAAAAACCCTGAAAAAATACAAATACATGGAGGCTAAACAGTGCACTGCTAAATAACCAAGAGATTACTGAAGAAATTAAAAAGTACCTAGAAACAAATGACAAGGAAAACACAATGATCCAAAACCTATGGGACACACAAAAAAAACAGTTCTAAGAGGGAAGTTCATACAATGCAAGCTCACCTCAAGAAACAAGAAACATCTCAAATAAACAATCTAACCTTACACCTAAAGTAACTAGAAAAAGAAGAACAAAGAAAACACAAAGTTAGTAGAAGGAAAGGAATCATAAAGATCAGAGCAGAGATAAACGAAATAGAAATGAAGAAAACAATAGCAAAGATCAATAAAACTAAAAGTTGGTTCTTTGAGACGATAAACAAAATTCATAAAACTTTAGCCAGACTCATCAAGAAAAAAAGGGAGAGGACTCAAATCAATAAAATCAGAAATGAAAAAGGAGAGATTACAACTAACACTGCAGAAATACAAAAGATCATAAGAGACTACTACAAGCAACTATATGCCAACAAAATGGACAACCTGGAAGAAATGGACAAGATCTTGGAAAGGTACAACCTTCCAGGATTGAACCAGGAAGAATTAGAAAATATAAACAGACCAATCACAGGTAATGAAATTGAAACTGTAATTAAAAGTTTTCCAACAAACAAGAGTCCAGGACTAGATGGCTTCACAGGCGAATTCTATCAAACATTTAGAGAAGAGTTAAACACTTATTCTTCTCAAACTCTTCCAAAAAATTGCAGAGGCAGGAACACTCCCAAATTCGTTCTACAAGGCCACCATCACCCTGATACCAAAACCAGACAAAGATATCACACAAAAAAAGAAAAATACAGACCAACATCACTGATGAACATAGATGCAAAAATACTCAACAAAATACTAGCAAACAGAATCCAACAACACATTAAAAGGATCATACACCATGATCAAGTGGGATTTATCCCAGGGATGCAAGGATTCTTCAATATACGCAAAACAATCAATGTGATATACCGTATTAACAAATTAAACAATAAAAACCATATGATCATCTCAATAGAGGCAGAAAAAGCTTTTGACAAAATTTAACACCCATTTATGATTTTAAAACACTCTCCAGAAAGTGAGAAGAGAGGGAACCTACCTCAAAATAATGAAAGCCATATACAACAAACCCACAGCAAATATCATTCTCAATGGTAAAAAAACTGAAAGCTTTTCCTCTAAGATCAGGAACAAGACAAGGTTGCCCACTCTTGCCACTATTGTTCAATATAGTATTTGAAGTCCTAGCCATGGCAATCAGAGAAGAAAAAGAAATAAAATGAATACAAATTGGAAAAGAAGAAGTAAAACTGTCACTGTTTGCTGATGACATGATCCTATATATAGAAAATCCTAAAGATGCCACCAAAAAACTACTAGAACTAATCAATCAATTTAGTAAGGTTGCAGGATACAAAATTAATGCACAGAAATCTCTTGCATTCCTATACACTAACAACAAAAGTTCAGAAATAGAAATTAAGGAAAAAATCCCATTTGCCATTGCAACGAAAAGAATAAAATACCTAGGAATAAACCTACCTAAGGAAGCAAAAAACCTGTACTCAGGAAATTATAAAACACTGATGAAGGAAATCAAAGATAACATAAACAGATGGAGAAATATACCATGCTCCTGGATTGGAAGAATCAATGTTGTGAAAATGACTATACTACCCAAGGCAATCTACAGGTTCAATGCAATCCCTATCAAATTACCAATGGCATTTTTCACAGAACTAGAGAAAGAAATTTTACAATTTGTATGGAAACACAAAAGACCCTGAATAGCCAAAGCAATCTTGAGAAAGAAAAACGGAACTGGAGCAATCAGGCTCCCTGACTTCAGACTATATTACAAAGCTACAGTAATCAAGACAGTATGGTACTGGCACAAAAACAGAAATATAGGTCAATGGAACAGGATATAAAGCCCAGACATAAACCCACGCACATATGGTCACCTTATCTTTGACAAGGAGGCAAGAATATGCAATGGAGAAAAGACAGACTCTTCAATAAGTGGTGCTGGGAAAAATGGATAGATACATGTAAAAGAATGAAATTAGAACACTCCCTAACACCATACACAAAAATAAACTCAAAATGGATTAAAGACCTAAATGTAAGGCCAGACACTATAAAACTCTTACAGGAAAACATGGACAGAACCCTCTATGACATAAATCACAGCAAGATCCTTTGTGATCCACCTCCTATAGTAAAGGAAATAAAAACAAAAATAAACAAATGGGACCTAATGAAACTTAAACACTTTTGCACAGCAAAGGAAACCATAAACAAGATGAAAAGACAACCCTCAGAATGGGAGAAAATATTTGCAAACGAACTAACTGACAAAGCATTAATCTCCAAAATATACAAGCAGCTCATGCAGCTGAATATCAAAAAAAGAAGCAACCCAATCCAAAAATGGGCAGAAGACCTAAATAGACATTTCTCCAAAGAAGACATACAGATGGCCAATAAATATGTGAAAAGGTGCTCAATATCACTAATCATTAGAGAAATGCAAATCAAAATGACAGTGAGGTATCACCTCACACCAGTCAGAATGGCTATGATCAAAAAATCTAGAAACAAGAAATGCTGGAGAGGGTGTGGAGAAAAGGGAACCTTCCGGCACTGTTGGTGGGAATGTGAATTGATACAACCACTACGGAGAACAGTATGGAGGTTCCTTAAAAAACTAAAAATAGCACTACCATATGACCCAGCAATCCCACTACTGGGCATATACCCTGAGGAAACCATAATTCAAAAAATACATGTACCACAATATTCATTGCAGCACTCTTTACAATAGCCAGGATGTGGGAACAACCTAAATGCCCACCAACAGATGAATGGACAAAAAAGATGTGGCACATATATACAATGGAATATTACTCAGCCATAAAAAGGAACGAAATTGAGTTATTTGTAGTGAGGTGGATGGACTTAGAATCTGTCATACAGAGTGAAGTAAGTTAGAAAGAGAAAAACAAATACCGTATGTTAACTCATATATATGGAATTTAAAAAAGCAGTACTGATGAACCTAGTGGCAGAGCAGGAATAAAGACACAGACATAGAGAATGGACTTGAGGGCACAGGGTGGTAAGGGGAAGCTGGGATGAAGTGACAGAGTAGCATTGACATTTATACACTACCAAATGTAAAATGGATGACTAGTGGGAAGTTGCTGCATAACACAAGGAGATCAACTTGATGCTTTGTGATGACCTAGAGGGATGGGATAGGGAGGGTGGAAGGGAGGCTCAAGAGGACGGGGATATGGAGATATATGTATACATATAGCTGATTCACTTTGTTGTACAGCAGAAACTAATACAACATTGGAAAGCATTTATACTCCAATAAAGATGTGAAAAATATATATATAAATTTACCAATAGTTGAAAAGTAAATGAATGAAAAGATACATGCCATACATACATTAATCATAAGAAAGCTGGATTAGCTATTTTAATAACAAGGTTAACTCAATAACAAGTAATATTATCAGACATAAAAAAGGACATTTCAAAATGATGAAAAGCTAATTCATCAAAAAGATTTGATAATCCTAAATGTTCTGGTGACCAATAACACAGCATCAAAATAAATGAAGCCAGGGCTTCCCTGGTGGTGCAGTGGTTAAGAATCTGCCTGCCAATGCAGGGGACACAGGTTCGAGCCCTGGTCTGGGAAGATCCCACATGCCATGGAGCGACTAAGCCCGTGAGCCACAACTACTGAGCCTGTGCATCTGGAGCCTGTGCTCTGCAACGGGAGAGGCCGCGATGGTGAGAGGCCCGCACACCACAATGAAGAGTGGCCCCCACTCGCCACAACTGGAGAAAGCCCTCACACAGAAATGAAGACCCAACACAGCCAAAAATAAATATAAATGAATAAATAAATTTATTAAAAGAAAATAATAAATAAATAAATAAATAAATGAAGCCAAAGCTGACAGAGATGAATGGAAAAATAGAGTAATCCATAACTAATTATAATCTTGAACATGCCTTTCTCAGTAAATGAAAGAATAAAGAGGGTGACATCAGCAAAATGGAGGGCAAAGAGTCCCAATGCTCATCTCCTCCCATAAAGCCAATAAGGAAACAACTACAAACTGATGAAAATATCTCAGGGAAAGCTCTATACTACAAAGAACCATCAGGCAAAACCCTGAAGAACTCAAAAATTGAGTATAGTCACATAGAAAATATAGCAATCATTGTACCTGCATTACTGCGTCTCATATTTCAGAGCTGCTCACAGCCAAGAGCGATACCCTTAGAGGCATTTCGCTCCATAGGGGAAAGAAGAGGGGGAAATCCCAGCCAGTCTCACCTTGTGGACATTTGCAGCCTTTGGTACTGAGTCCTTCTACAGTCTTTGCCAGCACTGATCCCAGTTGATGAAGCTGCTCGGAGTTCCTGTCACTGCATCTCTTCCCAGGGACCAGGGCTGTTGCTGAGGTGAGACCTGCCCCCAGGGGTCCCAGTTGGTTCTGTGCCCTGCTCTTGAGGATCAGGATGCTACAACACCTCACCATATATGGAAATGAAACTGCTGTTTCTCTGTGCCCCACCCCCAACCCCTTGCTTTGTCCCACTATTACTACCCCAGCCACTCCTGCTCTGAGCCTGAATAAAATGAAAAGTTCAACAATGAGATAGAAATCATAAAAAGAATCAAACAAGTTCTGGTGCTGAGAAATACAATAAATGAAATGAAGAACGCAATAGAGAGCTTTAACAACAAGCTCAACCAGGCAAAAGAAACAATCTGTGAACTCGAAGACAGATCTCTTGATATTATCCAGTCAGAGAAAAAATAATTTAGAATTAAAAAGAGTAAAGAAAACATACATGAATTATGAGGTACCATCAAACAAAACAATATATGCATTATTGGAGTCCCAGAAGGATAAGAGATGTAGGAAAGCTTATTTAAATAAATAATGGCTAAAAACTTCCTAAATCTGGGAAGAGATATGGTCCTCAGGGGACATGAAGCTCAAAGATTCCCAAAGAGTTTAACCCAAAGAGATCTTCACTGAGACACATTATAATCAAGGTCTCAAAAATCAAAGACAAAGAGAAATTTGAAAGCAACAAGAGAAAAAAGACCCATCACATACAAGGAAATTCCAATAAGGCTATCAGCAAATTTCTCAACAGAAACGTTGCAGGCCAGGAGAGTGTGGGATGGTATACTCAAAGTGACCAAGAAAAAAACCTGTCCACCAAATATACTTTACCCAGCAAAGTTGTCCTTCAGAAATGAAAGAGAGAAAAAGAATTTCCCAGAAAATTATTAAAAAGTTATTAATGGATCTAAAGACAAAAGTAGACAACAATGAAATAATATTAGGGGACTTCAATACCCCACTTCAGATAGATCATCCAGACAGAAAATCAATGTATTTGAACTAAACTTTATACCAAATGGACATATAGAGAACATTTCAACCAATGGCAGCAGAACACACTCTTCTCAAACCCACGTGAAACATACTCCAGGATAAATCATATATTAAGTCACAAAACAAGTTTCAACAAATTTAAAAATATTGAAATCATATCAAGTATCTATTCTAAACACAATGGTATAAAACTAGAAATCAGTAACAGGAGGAAAATTCACGAATATCTGGAAATTTCACAATACACTTCTGAACAACCAATGGGTCAAAGAAGAAATCAAAAGAGAAATTTTAAAATATCTTGAGAAAAACAAAAATGGAAACACAACATACCAAAAATTTGGGGGATACAGCAAAAGTAGTTCCAAGAGGAAAGTTTGCACCAACAAACGTTTAATTAAGAAAAAGTAAGATCTTAAACTTACAAACTAAACTTACAATCTCAAGAAACTAAAAAAGGAAGAAAAACTAACTGAAAGTTAGAAGAGGAAAGGAAATAGTAAAGTTAGAGCAGAAATTAATAAATTAGACTGACCAGCCAAAATGCAAGAAAGGGAGATTAACCAAGATGGCGGAGTACAAGGACGTGCTCTCACTCCCTCTTGCGAGAGCACCAGAATCACCACTGGCTGCTGGACAATCATTGACAGGAAGACCCTGGACTTCACCAAGGAGGATACCCCGCGTCCAAGGACAGAGGAGAAACCACAGTGAGACGGTAGGAGGGGCGCAATCAGAGTAAAATCAAATCCCATAACTGCTGGGTGGGTGACTCACAGACTGGCGAACACTTATACCACAGAATTCCACCCACTGGAGTGAAGGTTCTGAGCCCCACGTCAGGCTTCCCAACCTGGGGGTCCGGCAACGGGAGGAGGAATTCCTAGAGAATCAGACTTTGAAGCCTAGTGGGAATTGATTGCAGGACTTTGACAGGACTGGGGGAAACAGAGACCCCACTCTTGGAGGGCACACACAAAGTAATGTGTGCATCGGGACCCAGGGGAAGGAGCAGTGACCCTGGGGGAGACTGAACCGACCTACCTGCTGGTGTTGGGGGGTCTCCTGCAGAGGCGAGTGGTGGCTCTGTTTCACCGTGGGGATAAGGACACTGGCAGCAGAGGCTCTGGGAAGTTCTCCTTGGCGTGAGCCCTCCCAGAGTCTGCCATTGAACCCCACCAAAGAGCACCGGTAGGCTCCAGTGTTGGGTTGCCTCAGGCAAAACAACCAACAGGGAGGGAACCCAGCCCCACCCATCAACAGTCAAGTGGATTAAGGTTTTACTGAGCTCTGACCGCCACAGCAACAGGGAGGGAACCCAGCCCCACCCATCAACAGTCAAGTGGATTAAGGTTTTACTGAGCTCTGACCGCCACAGCAACAGTCAGCTCTACCCACCACCAGAGCCTCCCATCAAGCCTCTTAGATAGCCTCAACCACCAGAGGGCAGACAACAGAAGCAAGAAAAACTACGATCCTGCAGCCTGTGGACCAAAAACCACAGTTACAGAAAGATAGAGAAGATGAAAAGGCAGAGGGCTATGTACCAGATGAAGGAACAAGAAAAAACCCCAGAAAAACAACTAAATGAAGTGGAGATAGGCAACCTTCCAGAAAAAGAATTCAGAATAATGATAGTGAAGATGATCCAGGACCTCGGAATAAGAATGGAGGCAAAGATTGAGAAGATGCAAGAAATGATTAACAAAGACCTAGAAGAATTAAAGAACAAACAAACAGAGATCACCAATACAATAACTGAAATGAAAACTACACTAGAAGGAATCAATAGCAGAATAACTGAGGCAGAAGAACGGATAAGTGACCTGGAAGACAGAATGGTGGAATTCACTGCTGCAGAACAGACTAAAGAAAAAAGAATGAAAAGAAATGAAGACAGCCTAAGAGACCTCTGGGACAACATTAAACGCAACAACATTCGCATTATAGGGGTCCCAGAAGGAGAAGAGAGAGAGAAAGGACCAGAGAAAATATTTGAAGAGATTATAGTCGAAAACTTCCCTAACATGGGAAAGGAAATAGCCACCCAAGTCCAGGAAGCGCAGAGAGTCCCATACAGAATAAACCCAAGGAGAAACACGCCGAGACACATAGTAATCAAAGTGGCAAAAATTAAAGACAAAGAAAAATTATTGAAAGCAGCAAGGGAAAAACGACAAATAACATACAAGGGAACTCCCATAAGGTTAACAGCTGATTTCTCAGCAGAAACTCTGCAAGCCAGAAGGGAGTGGCATGATATACTTAAAGTGATGAAAGGGAAGAACCTACAACCAAGATTACTCTACCCGGCAAGGATCTCATTTAGATTTGATGGAGAAATCAAAAGCTTTGCAGACAAGCAAAAGCTAAGAGAATTCAGCACCACCAAACCAGCTCTACAACAAATGCTAAAGGAACTTCTCTAAGTGGGAAACACAAGAGAAGAAAAGGACCTACAAAAACAAACCCAAAACAATTAAGAAAATGGTCATAGGAACATACATATCGATAATTACCTTAAACGTGAATGGATTAAATGCCCCAACCAAAAGACATAGACTGGCTGAATGGATACAAAAACAAGACCCATATATATGCTGTCTACAAGAGACCCACTTTAGACCTAGGGACACATACAGACTGAAAGTGAGGGGATGGAAAAAGATATTCCATGCAAATGGAAATCAAAAGAAAGCTGGAGTAGCTATACTCATATCAGATAAATAGACTTTAAAATAAAGAATGTTACAAGAGACAAGGAAGGACACTACATAATGATCCAGGGATCAATCCAAGAAGAAGATATAACAATTATAAATATATATGCACCCAACATAGGAGCACCTCAATACATAAGGCAACTGCTAACAGCTATAAAAGAGGAAATCGACAGTAACACAATAATAGTGGGGGACTTTAACACCTCACTTACACCAATGGACAGATCATCCAAAATGAAAATAAATAAGGAAACAGAAGCTTTAAATGACACAATAGACCAGATAGATTTAATTGATATATATAGGACATTCCATCCAAAAACAGCAGATTACACGTTCTTCTCAAGTGCGCACGGAACATTCTCCAGGATAGATCACATCTTGGGTCACAAATCAAGCCTCAGTAAATTTAAGAAAATTGAAATCATATCAAGCATCTTTTCTGACCACAACGCTATGAGATTAGAAATGAATTACAGGGAAAAAAACGTAAAAAGGACAAACACATGGAGGCTAAACAATACGTTACTAAATAACCAAGAGATCACTGAAGAAATCAAAGAGGAAATCAAAAAATACCTAGAGACAAATGACAATGAAAACACGACGACCCAAAACCTATGGGATGCAGCAAAAGCGGTTCTAAGAGGGAAGTTTATAGCTATACAAGCCTACCTAAAGAAACAAGAAAAATCTCAAGTAAACAATCTAACCTTACACCTAAAGAAACTAGAGAAAGAAGAACAAACAAAACCCAAAGTTAGCAGAAGGAAAGAAATCATAAAGATCAGAGCAGAAATAAATGAAATAGAAACAAAGAAAACAATAGCAAAGATCAATAAAACTAAAAGTTGGTTCTTTGAGAAGATAAACAAAATTGATAAGCCATTAGCCAGACTCATCAAGAAAAAGAGGGAGAGGACTCAAATCAATAAATCAGAAATGAAAAAGGAGAAGTTACAACAGACACCGCAGAAATACAAAGCATCCTAAGAGACTACTACAAGCAACTTTATGCCAATAAAATGGACAACCTGGAAGAAATGGACAAATTCTTAGAAAGGTATAACCTTCCCAGACTGAATCAGGAAGAAACAGAAAATATGAACAGACCAATCACAAGTAATGAAATTGAAACTGTGATTAAAAATCTTCCAACAAACAAAAGTCCAGGACCAGATGGCTTCACAGGTGAATTCTATCAAACATTTAGAGAAGAGCTAACACCCATCCTTCTCAAACTCTTCCAAAAAATTGCAGAGGAAGGAACACTCCCAAACTCATTCTATGAGGCCACCATCACCCTGATACCAAAACCAGACAAAGACACTACAAAAAAAGAAAATTACAGACCAATATCACTGATGAATATAGATGCAAAAATCCTCAACAAAATACTAGCAAACAGAATCCAGCAACACATTAAAAGGATCATACACCACGATCAAGTGGGATTTATCCCAGGGATGCAAGGATTCTTCAATATACGCAAATCAATCAATGTGATACACCATATTAACAAATTGAAGAATAAAAACCATATGATCATCTCAATAGATGCAGAAAAAGCTTTTGACAAAATTCAACACCCATTTCTGATAAAAACTCTCCAGAAAGTGGGCATAGAGGGAACCTACCTCAACATAATAAAGGCCATATATGACAAACCCACAGCAAACATCATTCTCAATGGTGAAAAACTGAAAGCATTTCCTCTAAGATCAGGAACGAGACAAGGATGTCCACTCTCACCACTATTATTCAACATAGTTCTGGAAGTCCTAGCCACGGCAATCAGAGAAGAAAAAGAAATAAAAGGAATACAAATTGGAAAAGAAGAAGTAAAACTGTCACTGTTTGCGGATGACATGATACTATACATAGAGAATCCTAAAACTGCCACCAGAAAACTGCTAGAGCTGATTAATGAATATGGTAAAGTTGCAGGATACAAAATTAATGCACAGAAATCTCTTGCATTCCTATACACTAATGATGAAAAATCTGAAAGAGAAATTATGGAAACACTCCCATTTACCATTGCAACAAAAAGAATAAAATACCTAGGAATAAACCTACCTAGGGAGACGAAAGACCTGTATGCAGAAAACTATAAGACACTGATGAAAGAAATTAAAGATGATACCAACAGATGGAGAGATATACCATGTTCTTGGATTGGAAGAATCAACATTGTGAAAATGAGTATACTACCCAAAGCAATCTACAGATTCAATGCAATCCCTATCAAATTACCAATGGCATTTTTTACGGAGCTAGAACAAATCATCTTAAAATTTGTATGGAGACACAAAAGACCCCGAATAGCCAAAGCAGTCTTGAGGGAAAAAAATGGAGCTGGAGGAATCAGACTCCCTGACTTCAGACTATACTACAAAGCTACAGTAATCAAGACAGTATGGTACTGGCACAAAAACAGAAACATAGATCAATGGAACAAGATAGAAAGCCCAGAGATTAACCCACGCACCTATGGTCAACTAATCTATGACAAAGGAGGCAAAGATATACAATGGAGAAAAGACAGTCTCTTCAATAAGTGGTGCTGGGAAAACTGGACAGCTACATGTAAAAGAATGAAATTAGAATACTCCCTAACACCATACACAAAAATAAACTCAAAATGGATTAGAGACCTAAATATAAGACTGGACACTATAAAACTCTTAGAGGAAAACATAGGAAGAACACTCTTTGACATAAATCACAGCAAGATCTTTTTTGATCCACCTCCTAGAGTAATGGAAATAAAAACAAAAATAAACAAATGGGACCTAATGAAACTTCAAAGCTTTTGCACAGCAAAGGAAACCATAAACAAGACGAAAAGACAACCCTCAGAATGGGAGAAAATATTTGCAAATGAATCAACGGACAAAGGATTAATCTCCAAAATATATAAACAGCTCATTCAGCTCAATATCAAAGAAACAAACACCCCAATCCAAAAATGGGCAGAAGACCTAAATAGACATTTCTCCAAAGAAGACATACAGATGGCCACGAAGCACATGAAAAGATGCTCAACATCACTAATTATTAGAGAAATGCAAATCAAAACTACAATGAGGTATCACCTCACTCCTGTTAGAATGGGCATCATCAGAAAATCTACAAACAACAAATGCTGGAGAGGGTGTGGAGAAAAGGGAACCCTCTTGCACTGTTGGTGGGAATGTAAATTGATACAGCCACTATGGAGAACAATATGGAGGTTCCTTAAAAAACTAAAAATAGAATTACCATATGACCCAGCAATCCCACTACTGGGCATATACCCAGAGAAAACCGTAATTCAAAAAGACACATGCACCCGAATGTTCATTGCAGCACTATTTACAATAGCCAGGTCATGGAAGCAACCTAAATGCCCATCAACAGACGAATGGATAAAGAAGTTGTGGTACATATATACAATGGAATATTACTCAGCCATAAAAAGGAACGAAATTGAGTCATTTGTTGAGACATGGATGGATCTAGAGACTGTCATACAGAGTGAAGTAAGTCAGAAAGAGAAAAACAAATATCGTATATTAATGCATGTATGCGGAACCTAGAAAAATGGTACAGATGAGCCAGTTTGCAGGGCAGAAGTTGAGACACAAATGTAGAGAATGGTCATATGGACACCAAGGGGGGAAAACTGCGGTGAGGTGGGGATGGTGGTGTGCTGAATTGGGCAATTGGGATTGACATGTATACACTGATGTGTATAAAACTGATGCCTAATAAGAACCTGCAGTATAAAAAAACAAACAAAACAACTAATACTAAACTTTCATTGGGTTATTTGTATGGAAATATGTTAATATAAATGTTTCAGACATTACATGAAATTTCTAAAAATCTTATATTTGTATTTGTATGGAAATATGTATGGAAATATGTTAATATAAATGTTTCAGACATTACATGAAATTTCTAAAAATCTTATATTTGTATTTGTATGGAAATATGTATGGAAATATGTTAATATAAATGTTTCAGACATTACATGAAATTTCTAAAATCTTATATGTTCTGGTATAATGTTATAAGTAATAATCCTAGTTATTACTTTAAAATGTATATCTCAGAAATAACTAATTTTCTTGTCAACTGCATTATTATGAACTTTCATCAAATCTTTAACCGTGGTCATTTTTAAGTCTTTTGTCATTTACAGACAGTTCTGGGTGTACTCTGATGATTTTGCAAATATGTTCCTATAAAAGGGTTTCATCTTCAAGAAATTCATGGAAAAGACTCTGACAAGTACAGGTTTCTGGTAACTGACTGTACTGCTGAACTGAATGAATAAGCATTTTCAGAACTCTAATGAAAAACTGATGAACTCATAAAAGTGCTAACAAAGATCAAGATGAAAAAAAAATTAATTATATGGGACTGAGTGAACTGATGAGGATGAGTATAATTTTTGTGACTTTCTGTCTGAATTTAAAAAAAAAAAAATCCCACAAGGACTCAGAGGCAAAGAATATACAAATCAATTTTCACTGCAAAGTAAAGGAGCTGTTACAGTGGAGGATTACTGGACTGAATGTCAATATTATGACATAGTATGAGTGTGTTTCATGTTTGGTAATTGCAATCATTGTTGCTTTTGTTGTGGTCATCCATGTACAATGCTTGGTGTCAGTCTATTTATGTCTTGTAAAAATAAAATACAGTGTGTGTGTGTGTGAATAAAAAAAAAAAAAAAAAAAAAAAAAAAAAAAAAAAAAAGAAATTAATAAATTAGAACTAGAATGACAATGGAAAAGATCAACAAAAGACTAAGAGCTGTTTTTTAAAAAAAAGATAAACAAAACTGACAAAACCTTTAGCCAGACTAAGAAAAAAGAAGATGACTCAGATTAATAACATTATAAATGAAAGAGGAGACATTACACTGATACCACAGAAATACAAAGATGATAGAAACTAGTAAGAAAAATTATATGTCAATAAATTAGAAAACTTACAGAAAATGGATAAATTCCTAGAAAAACACAACTTACCAAGATGTAAGCTTGAGGTAATAGAAAAACTGGATAGATCAATAATGAGCAAGGAGATTTAACTAGTAATGAAAAATCTCCCAACAAATAAAAGCTCAGGACCAGGTGACTTCACAGGTGAATTCTACCAAACATTTAAAGAATAATTAATACCAATCCTTCTCAAACTCTTCCAAAATACTGAGGAGGAAGGAACACTTGCAAACTCATTTTATGAGGCCAGCATTACCCTGCTACTAAAGCCAGGATACGACAAGAAAATAAAATTACAGGCCAATATCCCTGATGAACACAGATGTAAAATTCCAACAAAATGCTAGCAAACCAAATTCAAGAGCATAGTAAAAGGATCATACACCATGATCAAGTGGGATTCATCCTGACATGTAAGGGTGGTTTAACATAATGGCAAGTCATAATGTGAACACCCACATTAACAGAATGAAGAATTAAATAACATGATCATTTCAATAGATGCAGAAAAAGCACTTGACAAAATTCAACTCTTTTAGTGATAAAAACTCTCAACAAATTAGGTATATAAGAAATGCTCCTCAACATAATAAAGGCCTTATATAACAAGGCCACAGCTAACATCATACTCAATAGTGAAAAGTTAAAAGTCTTTCCTCTAAGATCAGGAACAATTCAAGAATGCCCACACTGACCATTTCTAGTCAACAGTACTAGAAGTTCCAGCCAGAGCAATTAAGCAAGAATAAGGAATAATAGGCATCTAAATTGGAAAGGAATAAGTAAGATTATCTCTGTTTGCAGGTGACACATTCTTATATACAGAAAATCGTAAAGGCACCACCAAAAACTGTTAGATCTAATATATTCAATAAAAAAAGTTCTCAAATTTGCAGGATACAAAATCAACATATAGGAATCAATTGTGTTTCTATACACCAACAACAAACTATTTGAAAGAGAAATTAATAAAGCAATCTCACAACAGCATCAAAAACAATAAAATACTTAAGAATAAAGTTAATCAAGAAGTACACTGAAAACTATAAGACATTGATGAAAGAGACTGAAGACAATACAAATAAATGGAACAATATACCGTGTTCTCGGATTGGAAGAATTAATATTGTGAAAATGTCCATACTACCAAAAGCAATCTACAGATTCAATGCAATACCTATCAAAATTCCAATGACATTTTTCACAGAAATAGTTAAAAACTATCCTAAAATTGGTACAGAACTACGAAAGACCCCAAATAGCTGAGGCAATCCTGAGAAAGAATAACAAAGCTGGAAGTATCACACTTCCTGATTTCAAGCTGTATTGCAAAGCTAGTTATCAAAACAGTATGGAACTGGCATACAAATAGGCACATAGACGAGTGGAACAGAATAGAGAGCCCAGTCATAAGCCCACATATATACAGTCAACTAATTTTTGGCAAGGACATCAAGAACACATATGGAGAAAGGATAGTGTCTGCAATAAATTGTGCTGGGAAAGTTGGATATCCAAATGCAAAAGACTAACTGGACACCTATCTTACATCACTCAGAAAAATTAACTTGAAATAGATAAAAGACTTCAGTGTAAGGCCTGAAACCATAAAACTCTGAGAAGAAAACATAGGGAAAAGAACCTTGACATTGGACTTGGCAATGATTTTTTGCATAAAACACCATAAGCACAAGCAACAAAAGCTAGAACAAACAAGTGGAACTACATCAAACTACAGAGCTTCTGCACAGCAAAGGAAACAATCAATAAATTGAAAAGATAACATACAGATTGGGAGAAAATATTCATAAGCCATATACCTGGTAAATGGTTAATATCTAAAATATATAAAGAACTCATAAAACACAATAGCAAAAAGCAAATAATCCAACTTAAAAATCAGAAAATAAGCTAAATAGACATTTTTCCAAAGAAGACACATGAATGACAAAGAGGTATATGAAAGGCTGCTCAACATAACTAATCATGAGGGAAATGTAAATCAAAATCACAATATCACCTTACACATGTTAAAATGGCAATTTTCTAAAAAAGAAGAAATAACAAATGTTTGTAAGGATGTGGAAAAAAGGGAACTCATACATTGTTGGTGGGAATGTAAATTGGTACAATCATTATGGAAAACAATATGGCAGTTCCTCAAAAAAAGTAAAAATTGAACTACCATATGATCCCAGCAATCCCACTCCTGGGTATATATCCAAAGGAATTGAAATCAGTATCTCAAAGAGATATCTACATACCCATGTTCACTGCAACATTATTCACAATAGCCAAGATATGGAAACAATATATAATTAAGCCATAAAGAAGAAGGGAAATCCTGCCATTTGTAACAACATGGATTAATGTGGAGGGCATTATGTCAGTGAAATAAGTCAGACAGATAAATAAATACTGTGTTGTATCATTTATATGTGGAATCTTTTATAAAAAAGTCAGTTTTATAGAAACAGAATAGAATGGTTGTTACCAAGTCCTGAGGTAGGGGGAAATTAAGTGGGTAAATTAAAGGGCACACATTTTTAATTTTAAGAAGAATAAGTTCTGAGGATCTAATGTATATCATGGTGACTACAGTTAATAATATAGTATCATATACATGAAAGTTACTGAGAGTAGATCTTAAGTATTTTCACTACACAAACAAAAAGAGTTAACTATGTGAGGTGATGGAAGTGTTAATTAACTTGATACTGGCAATCATTTCATAATGCATGTGTGTATCAAATCATCACATAGTACACTTTAAATACGTACAATTATACTTTTCAATTATTCCTCAATTTAAAAAAACCAAGTAGACAGAAAGTCAGGAAGTATATAGGAAAGTTGAACATCACTATTGAGCAACATGACCTAATTGAAATTATAGTAAGGACATACATCAATGCAGAATAAGCATTCTTTTTAAGAGTTTATGGAACATTCACCAAGATAGACCACATTTTTGGCCATAAGACACACCTTAACATATTTAAAAGGATAGAAGTTATACAATGGCTGCTCTCAGACCACAAGGAAATTAAACTAGCAATTAATAAAAGAAAGATAATTAGAAAACCCCAAAATACATTGGGTATTTTGGGAATACATACTTCTAAATAACACGTGGGTCAAAGAAGAAATCTCAAGTGAAATTTGAAAATATTTTGAACTAAATGAAAATAAAAACACTAGTTATCAAAATTTGTGGAAAACAGTGAAAGCAGTACATTTAGAGGAATACTTATAGCATTAAATATGTATTAGGAAGAAGAAAGATCTAAAATAAATAATCTCAGTTTCCACCTTAGCAAAATAGAAAAAGAAGAACAAACTAAATCAAAAGTAAGCAGAAGAAAAGAATACTAACATTTAGAGCAGGAGTCAATGAAATTAAAACACGACATCAATAGAGAGAATAAAAGAAAACCAAAAGCTGGTTCTTTGAAAAAGATCAATAGAATCAGTAAGTCTCTGGCCAGGCTAATTAAGGAAAAAGGAGAGAGGACAAAATTACTAAAAATCGGAAATGAAAAAGGACATCACTACAGGTCCTATAGACATTAAAAATATAATAAAGGAATCTATGAATAATTCTATGCCCAAAAATTTGATAACCTAGATAAATGTACCAATTCCTTGATAGACACAATTTACCAAACTCACACAAGAAGAAATAGACATCTAAATATGCCTATATAAACTAAAGAAATTGAATCAATAATTAACAACTTTTTAAAACAAAGCACTATGTCTAAATGGGTTCATTGGTGAATTCTACTACACATTTTAAGGAGGAAAGTATACCTATTCTCTACAATGTCTTTCAGAGGATAGAGGCAGAAGAAATATTTCAGAACTCATTCAATGAGGCCAGAATTACCCTAATACCAAAACCAGACAAAGACATACGAAGAAGAAGAGGAGAGAAGAGAAGAGGAAGAAGAAGAGAAGGAGAAGGAAAGGAAGGGGAAGGGGAAGGAGAAGAGAAGGAGCAGAAGCAGAAGCAGAAGCAGAAGCAGAAGCAGAAGCAGAAGCAAAGCAGAAGAAGAAGAAGAAGAAGAAGAAGGAGAGAGGAGGAGGAGAGAGGAGAGGAGGAGGAGAAGAAGAAGGAGAAGAAGGAGATTATTACAGGCCAATATCTCTCAAGAGCATAGTGCAAAAATTCTCAAAAAAATTTTAGCAAATAAAATTCAACAATATATAAAAAGAATGGTACACCTTGACCAAGTGGGATTTATGTAGGTATACAAGGCTGGTTCAGCATTCAAAAATCAATTATGTAATCCATCACATCAACAGACTAAAAAAGAAAAATCACATGATCATGTCAATAGATGCAGGAAAAGCATGTGACAAAATTCAACACCATTCATGATAAAAACTCTCAGTAAGCTAGGAATAGAGGGGAACTTCCTCAACTTGATAAAGAATATCTACAAAAAACAAACAAAAAACCTACATCTAGCATTATACTTAGTGGTGAGAAACTGGAAGGTTTCACATTAGGATCAGGAACAAGGCAAGAATGCCCCACTCACCACTTCTTTTCAGCATCATACTGAAAGTACTAGATAATGCAATAAGATAAGAAAAGGGTGGGGAAGAGCATACAGATTGAGAAGAAAGAAATATAACTGTTTGTTCACAGATGACATGATAGTCTATATAGAAAGTCTGAAGGAATCAACAACAACAAAAAAATCCTGGAACTAGTAAGTGATTATAGCAAGGTTGTAGGATACAAAGTTAACATAAAAAATTCCATTGCTTTCCTATATACCAGCAATGAACAAGTGAAATTTGAAATTAAAAACACAATACCATTTACATTAACACTCCAAAAACTTAAATGTTTGGATATAAATCTAGCAAAATATGTATAAGATCCATATGAGGAAAACAGCAAAACTCTGATGAACAAAACTTTAAAACTAAATAAATAGAGAGATATTCAATGTTCATGGATAGGAAGACTCAATATTGTCAAGATGTCTGTTCTTTCCAACTTGATCTATAGATTCAATGCAATCTCAATCAAAATCCCAGGAAGTTACTTTGTGGATAGCAACAGACTACTTCTAAAGTTTATATGGATAGGCAAAATACCCAGAACAGCCAACACAATATTGGAGAGCAAAATTGGAGGACTGATGCTACTGCATGGAGACTTACTATAAAGCTACAGTAATCAAGACATGTGGTATTGGCAGAAGAATAGACAAATGAATGAAACAGAATAGAGAGTCCAGAAATAGACCCCAACTGACATAGTCAACTGATCTTTGACACAGAAGAAAGGGCAATGCAATGGGTTAAAGATAGTCTTTTCAGCAAATGGTGCTGGAAAAACTGGGCATCCACATGAAAAAAGAAAAAAAGAATCTAGACACAGATATTAAATCCTTCACAAAAATTAACTCAAAATGGATCATAAACATAAGCATAAAACAAAACTATAAAACTCCTAGGAAATAACAAGGGAGAAAACGTAGATGACATTGGGTATAGCACTTACTCTTTACATAAAACACCAAAGGCACAATTCACAAGACAAATAACTGATAAGCTGGCTTCATTAAAATTAAAAATGTCTTCTTTGTGAAAAATCACTGTCAAGAGAATGAAAAGACAAACCACAGACTGGGAGAAATTATTCATAAAAGACACATTTGATAAAGAACTATTATACAAAACACACAAAGAATTCTTAAAACAATAAGAAAACAAAGAACCCAATTAAAAAATGGGCCAAAGACCTTAACAAACACTTCACAAAAGAAGATACACAGATAGAAAATAAGCACATGAAAAGATGCTCCATATCATATGTCACCAGGTAAATGCAAATTAAAGCAATGAGATACCACTACACACCTACTACAAAGGCCAAAAGTCAGAACACTGACAACATCAAATGCTGGTTAAGATGTGGAGCAACAGGAACTCTTATTTATTTATGATGGGAATTCAAAATGGCACAGCCACTTTGAAAGATAGCTTAGCAGTTTCTTACAAAATTAAATAACTCTCATCATACAACCCAGAAACTGCACTCCTTAGTGTTTACTCCAATGAGCTGAAACCTTGCACACAAAACCCTGCACATGAATGTTTATAGAAGCTTTATTCATAATTGCCAAAACTTGGAAGTAACCAAGATGTCCTTCAGTAGGTGAATGGATAAAAAACTGTGGTACCCCTAGACAATGGAACAATATACAGCACTAAAGAAATAAGCTATCAAGCCATGAAAGACATGGAGAAAGCTTAAATGCATATTACTAAATGAAATAAGCTAATCTGAAAATGCAACACACTGTATGATTCCAACTACATAACATTATGGAAATGGAAATAGCAAAACTATGGAGAAAAAAAGAATCAGTGGTTGCCATGGGTTGGGGAGATGAATAGGCAGAGCACAGAGGATTTTTAGGGCAGTGAAAATATTCTGTATTATAGTATAATGATGAATATATGTTATTATGCATTTGTCCAAACCTCTCAAATGTAAACCACCAAGAGTGAATCCTAATGTAAACTATGGACTTTAGGTAATTATGATGGGTCAGTGTAGGTTCATCAGTTGTAACAAATGTACCATTCTCATAGGAGATGTTTATAATGGGGTGGACTGCACATGTGAGGGGTGTAGGTGGTACATGACATCTCTTTATGTTCCTCTTAATTTTGCTGTGAACCTGAAACTAAAAAAACCCTATATCTTACATAATACTTAGCAATGACAATACTTGCCATCTAACATGGGAAACAATGCAAAGATATTCAATTTCACCCCTCATATTTAACATTTTGCTAGAAATCCTAGCAAGTACAATAAGGCAAGAAAAAGAAACAAAGGGATATAATTTTGACAAGTATTAGTTAAACTCTATTTACAGATGACATGTTTAGGTTAATAAAATAAGGAATCAATCTACAAAAATCCTACTGAAATGAATAATTAAATTTACAAATGTTACAGAATAAATTGTCAATAAACAAATACACACTTTATTTTTATATACTAGCAAGGAATTACTAGAAATTAAACATTTAAAAATACCATTTAGAGGGGCATTCAAAATGGCTGAGGAGTAAGACGTGGAGATCACCTTCCTCTCCACAAATACATCAGAAATACATCTACATGTGAAACAACTCCTACAGAACACCTACTGAACGCTGGCAGAAGACCTCAGATTTCCAAAAAGGCAAGAAACACCCCACGTACCTGGGTAGGGCAAAAGAAAAAAGAAAAAACAGAGACAAAAGAATAGGGACAGGACCTGCACCTCGGGGAGGGAGCTGTGAAGGAGGAAAAGTTTCCACACACTAGGAAACGCCTTCACTGGTGGAGATGGGGGGTGGCAGGATGGGGAAGCTTTGGAGCCACAAAGGAGAGCACAGCAATAGGGGTGCAGAGGGCAAAGCGGAGAGACTCCCACCCAGAGGATTGGTGCTGACCAGCACTCACCAGCTTGAGAAGCTTATCTACTGGGGCGGGTGGGGGCTGGGAGCTGAGGCTCGGGCTTCGGAGGTCAGATCCCAGGGAGAGGACTGGGTCTGACTGCGTGAACACAGCCTGAAGGGGGCTAGTACACCACAGATATCTGGGAGGGAATCCAGGAAAATGTCTGGAACTGCCTAAGAGGCAAGAGACCATTGTTTCAGGGTGCACGAGGAGAGGGGATTCAGAGCACTGCCTAAACGAGCTCCAGACACAGGAACGAGCCGTGGCTATCAGCGCGGACACCAGAGATGAACATGAGATGTTAAGGCTGCTACTGCAGCCACCAAGAATCCTGTGTGCAAGCACAGATCACTATCCACATGTACCCCTCCCTCCCCCTGGCCTGAGTGAGCCAGAGCCCCCTAATCAGCTGCTACTTTAACCCAGTCCTGTCTGGGCAGGGAACAGATGCCCTCAGGTGACCTCCATGCAGAGGCAGGGCCGAATCCAAAGCTGAGCCCCAGGAGCTGTGAGAACAAAGAAGAGAAAGGGAAATTTCTCCCAGCAGCCTCAGGAGCAGTATATTAAATCTCCACAATCAACTTGATGTAGCCTGCACCTGTGGAATACCTGAATAGACAACGAATCATCACAAAATTGAGGCAGTGGACTTTGGGAGCAACTGTAGACTTAGGGTTAGCTTTCTATATCTAATCTGTTTCTGGTTTTAGGTTTAGTTTAGTTTAATATTTAGAGCTTATTATCATTGGTAGATTTGTTTATTGATTTGGTTGCTCTCTTCCATTTTATATGCATATATATATATTTTTTCCTTTTTCTCTTTTTCTGAGTGTGTATATGCATGCCTTTTGGTGTGATTTTGTCTGTATAGCTTTGTTTTTACCATTTTTCCTAGGATTCTGTGTATCTGTTTTTCTTTTTTTTTTTAAGTATAGTTTTCACATTTGTTATCATTGGTGGTTGCTCTCTTCCTTCTTTTTTTATTACTTTTTTATTTTTAACAATTTTTTTTATTTTAATAACTTTTTTATTTATTTTAATTTTTTTTCGTTCTTTTCTCCCTTTTCATCTGAGCCGAGTGGCTGACGGGGTCTTGGTGCTCCGGCGAGGTGTCAGGCCTGAGCCTCTGAGGTGGGAGAGACAAGCTCAGGACATAGGTTCACCAGAGACTTCTGGGCCCCAAGTAATATCAAATGGTGAAACCTCTCCTAGAGATCTCCATCGCAATGCTAAGACCAAGCTCCACTCAACAACCAACAAGCAACAGTGCTGGACACCCTATGCCAAACAACTAGGAAGATAGAAACACAACCCCACCCATTAGCAGAGAGGGGCTGCCTAAAATCATAATAAGTTCACAGACACCTGAAAACACACCACCAGATCCAGTCCTGCCCACCAGAAACACAAGATCCAGCCTCATCAACCAGAACACAGACACCAGTCCCCTCTACCAGGAAGCCTACACAACCCACTGAACCAACCTTAGCCACTGGAGGTAGACACGAAAAATAACGGGAACTACGAACCTGCAGCCTGTGAAAAGAAGACCCCAAACACAGTAAGTTAAACAAAATGAGAAGACAGAGAAATATGCAGCAGATGAGGGAGCAAGATAAAAACCCACCAGACCAAACAAATGAAGAGGAAATAGGCAGTCTACATGAAAAAGAATTCAGAATAATGATAGTAAAGATGATCCAAAATCTTGGAAATAAAATGGAGAAAATACAAGAAACGTTTAACAACAACCTAGAAGAGCTAAAGAGCAAACAAACAGTGATGAACAACACAATAAATGAAATTTAAAATTCTCTAGAAGGAATCAATAGCAGAAAAACTGAGGCAGAAGAACGTATGACCTGGAAGATAAAATAGTGGAACTAACTACCACAGAGCAGAATAAAGAAAAAACAATGAAACGAATTGAGGACAGTCTCAGAGACCTCTGGGACAACCTTAAACGCACCAATATTCGAATTATTGGGGTCCCAGAAGAAGAAGAGAAAAAAAAAAGGACTGAGAAAATATTTGAAGAGATTATAGTTGAAAACTTCCCTGATATGGGAAAGGAAATAGTCAATCAAGTCCAGGAAGCATAGAGAGTCTCATACAGGATAAATCCAAGGAGAAACAAAGCCAAGACACATATTAGTCAAACTATCAAAAATTAAATACAAAGAAACATATTAAAAGCAGCAAGGGAAAAGCAACAATTAACATACAAGGGACTCCCCATAAGGTTAACAGCTGACCTTTCAGCAGAAACTCTACAAGCCAGAAGGGAGTGGCAGGACATATTTAAAGTGATGAAAGGGAAAAACCGACAACCAAGATTACTCTACCCAGAAAGGATCTCATTCAGATTTGACAGGGAAATTAAAACCTTTACAGGCAAGCAAAAGCTAAGAGAATTCAGCACCACCAAACCAGCTTTACAACAAATGCTAAAGGAACTTCTCTCGGGAGGAAACACAAGAGAAGGAAAAGACCTACAATAACAAACCCAAAACAATTAAGAAAATGGTAACAGGAACATACATATCAATAACTACCTTAAATGTAAATGGATTAAATGCTCCAACCGAAAGACCTAGACTGGCTGAATAGATACGAAAACAAGACCAATATATATGCTGTCTACAAGGGACCCACTTCAGACCTAGGGACACATACAGACTGAAAGTGAGGGGATGGAAAAAGATATTCCATGCAAATGGAAAGCAAAAGAAGGCTGGCAAAGAAATTCCCATATCAGAGAATATATAACAATTGTAAATATTTCTGCACCCAACATAGGAGCACCTCAATACATAAGGCAAATGCTAACAACCATAAAAGGGGAATTCGACAGTAATACAATCATAGTAGGGGACTTTAACACCCCACTTTCACCAATGGACAGATCACCCAAAATGAAAATAAATAAGGAAACAAAAGTTTTAAATGATACGTTAAACAAGATGGACTTAATTGATATTTATAGGACATTCCATCCAAAAACAACAGAATACACTTTCTTCTCAAGTACCCATGGAACATTCTCCAGGATAGATCATATCTTGGGTCACAAATCAAACCTTGGTAAATTTAAGAAAATTGAAATCGTAACAAGTATCTTTTCCAACCACAACGCTATGAGACTAGATATCAATTACAGGGAAAAATCTGTGAAAAATACAAACACATGGAGATAAACAATACACTACTTAATAACCAAGAGATCACTGAAGAAATCAAAGAGGAAATCAAAAAAATACCTAGAAACAAATGACAATGAAAACACAATGACCCAAAACCTATGGGATGCAGCAAAAGCAGTTCCAAGAGGGAAGTTTATAGCAATACAATCCTATCTCAAGAAAGAAGAAACATCTCAAATAAACAACCTAACCTTACACCTAAAGCAATTAGAGAAAGAAGAACAAAAAAACCCCAAAGCTAGCAGAAGGAAAGAAATCATAAAGATCAGGTCAGAAATAAATGAAAAAGAAATGAAGGAAACAATAGCAAAGATCAATAAAACTAAAAGCTGGTTCTTTGAGAAGATAATCAAAATTGATAAACCATTAGCCAGTGTCATCAAGAAAAAAAGGGAGAGGACTCAAAGCAATAAAATTAGAAATGAAAAAGGAGAAATTACAACCGACACCACAGAAATAAAAAGGATCCTAAGAGACTACTACAAGCAACTCTATTCCAAGAAGATGGATAACCTAGAAGAAATGGACAAATTCTTAGAAAAGCACAACCTTCAGAGACTGAACCAGGAAGAAATATAAAATATAAACAGACCAATCACAAGCACTGAAACTGAAACTGTGATTAGAAATCTTCCAACAAACAAAAGAAAACCATAATTCAAAAAGAGTCGTGTACCAAAATGTTCATTGCACCTCTATTTACAATAGCCAGGACATGGAAGCAACCTAAGTTTCCATCAACAGATGAATGGATAAAGAAGATATGTCACATATATACAATGGAATATTACTCAGCCATAAAAGGGAACGAAACTGAGTTATTTGTAGCGAGATGGATGGACCTAGAGACTGTCATATAGAGTGAAGTAAGTCAGAAAGAGCAAAACAAATACTGTATGCTAACACATACATATGGAATCTAAAAAAAAAAAGAAAAAGAAAATGGTCAGAAGAGGCTATAGGGGCAAGACAGGAATAAAGATACAGACCTACTAGAGAATGGACTTGAGGATACGGGGAGGGGGAAGGGTAAGCTGGGACAAAGTGAGACAGTGACATAGACATGTATACACTACCAAATGTAAAGTAGATAGGTAGTGGGAAGCAGCCACATAGCACAGGGAGATCAGCTCTGTGCTTTGTGACCAGCTAGAGGGATGAGATAGGGAGGGTGGGAGGGAGGGAGATGCAAGAGGGAAGAGAAATGGGAACATATGTATATGTATAACTGATTCACTTTGTTATAAAGCAGAAACTGACACACCACTGTAAAGCAATTACACTCTAATAAAGATGTTAAAAAAAAAGAAGATGTGGCACATATATACAATGGAATATTACTCAGCCATAAAAAGAAACGAAATTGAGTTATTTGTAGGGAGGTGGATGGACCTAGAGTCTGTCATACAGAGTGAAGTAAGTCAGAATGAGAAAAACAAATACAGTATGCTAACACATATATATATAGAATCTTAAAAAAAAAATATGGTCAGGAAGAACCTAGGGGCAAGATGGGAATAAAGACACAGACCTACTAGAGAATGGACTTGAGGAAATGGGGAGGGGGAAGGGTAAGCTGGGACAAAGTGAGAGAGTGGCATGGACATATATACACTACCAAACATAAAATAGATAGCTAGTGGGAGGCAGCCACATAGCACAGGGAGATCAGCTTGGTGCTTTGTGGCCACATAGAGGGGTGGAATAGGGACGGTGGGAGGGAGGGAGACGCAAGAGGGAAGAGATAGGGGGACATATGTATATGTATAACTGATTCACTTTGTTATAAAGCAGAAACTAACACACCATTGTAAAGCAATTATACTCCAATAAAGATGTTAAAAATAAATAAATAAATAAATAAAATTAAATTAAATTAAGGAATATTAAAAAAAAAAAATTCCAGGACCAGATGGTTTCACAGATGAATTCTATCAAACATTTAGAGAAGAGTTAACATCTATCTTTCTCAAACTCTTCCAAAATATAGCAGAGGGAGGAAAACTCCCAAACTCATTCTACAAGGCCACTATCACCCTGATACCAAAACCAGACAAAGATATCACAAAAAAAGAAAACTACAGGCCAATATCACTGATGAACACAGATGCAAAAATCCTCAACAAAATACTAGCAAACAGAATCCAACAGCACATTAAAAGGATTATACACCATGATCAAGTGGGGTTTATCCCAGGAGTGCAAGGATTCTTCAATATACAGAAATCAATCAATGTGATACACCATTGATTTTTAACAAACTGAAGGATAAAAACCGTATAATCATCTCAATAGATGCAGAAAAATCTTCTGACAAAATTCAACACCTATTTATGATAAAAAAAAAACCCTGTAAAAAGTAGGCATAGAGGGAACTTACCTCAACATAATAAAGACCATATATGACAAACCCACAGCCAGCAGCATTCTCAATGGTGAAAAACTGAAACCATTTCCACTAAGATCAGAAACAAGACAAGGTTGCCCACTCTCACCACTATTATTCAACATAGTTATGGAAGTTTTAGCCACAGCAATCAGAGAAGAAAAAGAAACAAAAGGAATCCAAATTGGAAAAGAAGAAGTAAAACTGTCACTGTTTGCAGATGGCATAATACTATACATAGAGAATCCTAAGGCTGCTACCAGAAAACTCCAAGAGCTAATCAATGAATTTGGTAGAGTAGCAGGATACAAAATTAATGCACAGAAATCTCTGGCACTCCTATACAACAACAATGAAAAATCATAAAGAGAAATTAAGGAAACACTCCCATTTACCATTGCAACAAAAAGAATAAAATACCTAGGAATAAACCTACCTAAGGAGACAAAAGACCTGTGTGCAGAAAACTATAAGACACTGATGAAAGAAATTAAAGATGATACAAACAGATGGAGAGATATACCATGTTCTTAGATTGGAAGAATCAACATTGTGAAAATGACTACACTACCCAAAGCAATCTCCAGATTCAGTGCAATCCCTATCAAACTACCAATGGCATTTTTTACAGAACTAGAACAAAAAATTTCACAATTTGTATGGAAACACTAAAGACCCTGAATAGCCAAAGCAATCTTGAGAAAGAAAAACGGATCTGGAGGAATCAGGTTCCCTGACTTCAGACTATGCTACAAAGCTACAGTAATCAAGACAGTATGGTACTGGCACAAAAACAGAAATATAAATCAATGGAACAGGATAGAAAGCCCAGAGATATAAACCCACCCACATATGGTCACCTTATCCTTGGTAAAGGAGGCAAGAATATACAATGGAGAAAAGACAGCCTCTTCAATAAATGGTGCTGGGAAAACTGGACAGCTACATGTTAAAAAATGAAGCTAGAACACTCCTTAACACCATACACAAAAATAAACTGAAAATGGATTAAAGACCTAAATGTAAGGCCAGACACTAAAAAAATCTTAGAGGAAAACATAGGCAGGACACTCTATGACATAAATCACAGCAAGATCCTTTGTGATCCACCACTTAGAGAAATGGAAAGAAAAACAAAAATAAACAAATGGGACCTAATGAAACTTAAAAGCTTTTGCACAGCAATGGAAACCATAAAGAATACCAAAAGACAACCCTCAGAATGGGAGAAAATATTTGTAAACGAAGCAACTGACAAAGCATTAATCACCAAAATATACAAACAGCTCATGCAGCTGAATATCAAAAAAACAAGCAACCCAATCAAAAAATGGGCAGAAGATCTAAATAGAGATTTCTCCAAAGAAGATATACAGATTGCCAACAAACACATGAAAGGATGCTCAACATCACTAATCATTAGAGAAATGCAAATCAAATGTACAATGAGATATCACCTCAGACCAGTCAGAATGGCCATCATCAAAAAATCTACAAACAATAAACGCTGGAGAGGGTGTGGAGAAAAGGGAACCCTGTTGCACTGTTGGTGGGAATGTAAATTGATACAGTCACTATGGAGAACAGTATGGAGGTTGCTTAAAAAACTAAAAATAGAACTACCATATGACCCAGCAATCCCACCACGGGGCATATACCCTGAGAAAACCATAATTCAAAAAGATACATGTACTACAATGTTCATTGTAGCACTATTTACAATAGCCAGGACATGGAAGCAATCTAAGTGTCCATCGACAGATGAATGGATAAAGAAGATGTGGCACATATATACAGTGGAATGTTTCTCAGCCATATAAAGAAACGAAACTGAGTTATTTGCAGTGAGGTGGATGGACGTATAGACTGTCATACAGAGTGAAGTAAGTCAGAAAGAGAAAAACAAATACCGTATGCTAACACATATATATGGAATCTAAAAAGAAAAAAAGGGTTTGAAGAACCTATGGGCAGGACAGGAAAAAATATGCAGATGTAGAGAATGGACTTGAGGACACGGGGAGGGGGAAGGGTAAGCTGGGATGAAGTGAGAGAGTGGCATGGACATATATACACTACCAAATGTAAAATAGATAGCTAGTGGGAAGCAGCCGCATAGCACAGGGAGATCAGCTCGGTGCTTTGTGTCCACCTAGAGGGGTGGGACAGGGATGGTGGGAGGGAGACACAAGAAGTAGGGGATATGGGGATATATGTATGCATATAGCTGATTCACTTTGTTATACAGCAGAAACTAACACACCATTGTAAAGCAATTACACTCCAATAAAGATGTTTAAAAAATACCATTTACATTACCATAAAAATATGAAGCATTTAGACATAGAATTAAAATATATAAAACACTGCTGAGAAAAATTAAAGAAAGTTTAAGTAAGTGAATAAAGACAGGTCATATTCATGTATTGGAAAACTCAAGATCATTAAGATGCATATTCTGCCTAAATCAATATAGATTCAACAGGAAATTCAATCAAAATTCCAGTAGCCTTTTAAAATAGAAGTTCACAAGCTGATTCTAAAATTTACATGAAAATGTTAAGGAAGTAGGATAGATAAAATGATTTTGAAAAAATAGAACAAAGTTGGAGAACTTACAATATTTGATGTCAAAGCTTATTAATTATACTGAAGAAAAGAAGCCAGGTGTAAAAGAGTATATACTACATGATTCCATTTATATTAAACTCTAGGAAAATTAATCTAGAGAGATAGAAAACAAATTAATGGTTTCCTGAGGTCACGGTGGGGTGGAAGGCAGTGATTAACTGGGAAGGGACACAAGTAGACCTTCTAGGGCAAATAAAATGTCCTATATCTTTTCTACAGTGGTGGTCACATTGTTGTATATATTTGACAAAACTCATTTGTCCATATACTTAAAATGTGTGTGTTTTACCATAGTAAACTATACCCCAATAAAATGTATATTTAAAAAGAATATCTATTAAGGTCACCTTATGAAAGATAAAGAACTGGTATATGTTTACGTCAGACTTCCCTTAAATACCTCCTCTCAATTTTTGTCAAAATGATTTGATATTTTTACCTCAGTTTTATCATTGTCATTATTGTTTTTACATTTTTATCTTTTAAAAATACAACTAAGAAAGCAGTCTGCTTCAAAAAAATAACGACAATAATTTAGACTGTTTTGTGTCCACATTACTTCAATTATCACCAGTTTCTTTTATATCATGACTTACCCATTTGTGAACTCTTGTTTTATCTCCTTGTTAGCTGGTTTATCTTTTTAAGTAGGTTTTTTTCTGGAAAATGTAGTTGTGTGGTATTTTTCCTTAATATGTATATAACTGAGAATTTATTTCTATTGCCTTAATACACTAATGGCACCTTACCTTGCATATAGAATTCTTGAATCTCAACTTTTCCTTTAAAAATTCTGGATAGATTGCTTTTAATTTCTTCTGCTATGTAACATGGCAAAGAAATATGAGCCCAGCTTGATTACTGTCAATCTTGAGAAATTTCTCTTCCTTTGTTTCCAGGCCTCCTGCTCTTCCCTCTTTCTCAGGATGTTCCTTCTTACACTCCTTTCTAATACTTCTTCCTCCTCTGATCTTGAATATTGGTGCTCCTAGACCCTCTTTCTAGGCTCTCTTTCCTTCTCATGCTAATCCAAGGGTTACAAACTCAGTCAAGTCTACACTTAAAGCATTCAATAAGGTAAATTATTTTCTTGGGAAATACAAATTGCCACAAGGAATTAAAGAAATATAAAGCCTTAAAAGACCAATAATTAAGGAACAAATTGAGAAGGTTGATATAGAACTACTTCCAAAAATGGTGCAATGACCTGAATGTTTTATCACTCAAATGTTCATAGAATTGAGGATTTAAATGCTACATAAACTTTGACAGAGAATAGAAAAAGATATAAAAGATCACAGTTGATTTTATAAATGTAGATAATCATGATACAAAAACACAAGAAATAAACTAACAAAACTAAATTACTTAACAACACTAGAAAATCAAATCTAGTACTACAGTAAAAGAATAATATAACACGAGGCAATGGGCATTATTAAAATAATGTAGACATGATTTAATAGGAATTACATTAATATAATTTACTGCATCCTTAGGCAAAAGGAGAAAACACAATGATCATCTAGATAGGCATGAAAAGGCAAGAAAAATCTGCTTTCTCTTAAGATTCAGAAAATCACAAGGGAACACTGTTTCCCCTCATAAAAATGGTTTAAGAAAAGCCAGATAATCTAGAGAATTATCAGTTTGCCTGAACCCATCAGAGAGCTGAGGTCACAGGCTACCACATGAACTAGATTTCAAAGAGTATAAAGCCCATTTGAGGAGAAATGGAACACACAAACTATTTCCTTTTGGCAGAGGGTAGAAGAAAGGGGTGGTTGCACAAGTAACAGTGACCCACTGCTAGAGGAATTTGCAAGATGTGATATTGTGAAGATAACTATAGCAACAGCAATACTCAAACCCAGTTCAAATATTGACTAGATTAACTCAACAACTTCCCCTGACACACACACACACACAAATGGTCTCACAGAAAAAGAGTCATGTCCATTTCAGGGCAAATGTACTATTTATCTCAGTCTCTGCTATTTTACTACACACCGTGTCCAACATTAAACAAAAAATTACACGATACACTTTAAAAAGCTATCAAAAATTAAGAGATAAGGCAGTCAACAGGACCAGACCAAGAGATGACCCAGATGTTAGAATGATCAAATAGGAACCTTAAAATAACTGATTAATTCATTAAAGGATCTAGTGGAAAAAGCATGCTTAAACAGATGGGGAATTTAAACATAGAGATGAAAACGATTAAAAAAATCAAATAGAAATACTGGGGTGGGGAGGACTTGTTCCCTGTATTTATAGTTTCAATGAAATCCCAATAGAAATCCCAGTAAGTTTTTGGTAGAAATTAGCAAGCTAACCTTAAATTTTACAGGCATACCTTTTTCAATTGCACTTTGCTTTATTGTGCTTTGCAGATACTGCATTTTTTAACCAATTGCATGTTTGTGGCACTGATATACCTGCACTGAGCAGGTGTATCAGTGCCATTTTTCCAATAGCATTTGCTCACTTAGTGTCTCTGTTGCATTTTGGTAATTCTTGCAATATTTCAAACGTTTCCATTATGATTGTATTTGTTATGGTGATCTGTAATCAGTGATCTTTGATGTCACTATTATAACTGTTTTGGGGTGCCATGAACCACACCCATACAAGACAGTGAACTTAATCGATAAATGTTGTATGTGTTCTTACTGCTGCACCAATTGACTGTTCCCCCATCTCTCTCCCTCTCCTGAGCCTCCCTTATCCTCTGAGACACAACAATATTGAGATTAGGTCAATTGATAACCCTACAATGGTCTCTAAGTGTTCAAGTGAAGGGAAGAATCACATGTCTCTCACTTTAAATCAAAGCTAGAAATGATTAAGCTTAGTGAGGAAGGCATGTCAAAAGCTGAGACAGGCCAAAAGCTAGACCTCTTCCACCAACCAGTTAGCCAAGTTGTGAATGCAAAGGAAAAGTTCCTACAGGAAACTAAAAGTGCTCCTCCAGTGAGCACATGAATAATAAGAAAGTGAGACAGATTTATTGCTGATATGGATAAAATTTTTGTGTCTGGATAGAAGATTGAACCAGCTACAACATTCCCTTAGGCCACAGCCTAATCCAGAGAAGGCCCTAACTCTCTTCAATTCTGTAAAGACTGAGAGAAGTGAGGAAGCTGCAGAAGAAAAGTTTGAAACTAGCAGAGGTTGGTTCATGAGGTTTAAGGAAAGAAAACATCACCATAATATAAAAGTGCAAGGGGAAGCAGCAAGTGCTGGTGTAGAAGCTGCAGCAAGTTATCCAGAATATCCAGCTAAGATAATTAACGAAGGTGGTACACTAAACAACAGATTTTCAATGTAGACGAAACATCCTTGTATTGGAAGAAGAGGCCAGGTAGGACTTTCATACCTACAGAGAAGTAAATGCCTAGCTTCAAAGCTTCAAAGGACAGACTGACACTCTTGTTGGGGGTTAATGCAGCTGGTGATTTTAAGTTGAAGCCAATGCTCATTTACCATTTGGAAAATCCCATGGCCCTTAAGAATTTTGCTAATCTACTCTGTCTGTGCTCTAGAAATAGAATAACAAAGCCTGGATGAAAGAAAATTTGTTTACAACGTGGTTTACTGGATATTTTAAGCCCATTGTTGAGACCTACTGGTCAGAAAAAAAGATTCCTTTCAAAATATTACTGTTCATTAATAATGTACCTGGCCACCCAAGAGATCTGATTGAGATGTACAATAGATTAATCTTTTTACGCCTGCTAACACTACATCCATTTTGCAGTCCATAGATCAAGGGGTAATTTTGACTTTCAAGCCTTATTATTTAAGAAATACATTTCGTAAGGCTCTAGCTGCCATAGATAGTGATTCCTTGGATGGATCTGGGCAAAGTAAATTGAAAGCCTTCTGGAAAGGGTTCACCATTCTAGATGTCATTAAGAACATCTGTGATTCATGGGACAAGGTAAAAATACCAACATTAACAGGAATTTGGAAGAAGTTGATTCCAGCATTCACAGGTGACTTTGAGGGGTTCAAGACTTCCGTGGAGGAAGCAACTGTAGATGTGGTAGAAATAGCAAGAGAACTAGAATTAGAAGTGGAGCCTGAAGATGTGACTGAATTGTTATAATCTCATGATAAAACTTTTCATGGATGAGGAGTTGCTTCTTATCGATGAGCAAAGAAAGTGGTTTCTTGAGAGGAAATCTACTCCTGGTGAAGATGCTCTAAAGACTTGAAATGACAGCAAAGGATTTAGAATATTACATAGACTTAGCTGATTGATAAAGCAATGGCAGGTTTGAGAAGATTGACTCTAATTTTGAAAGAAGTTCTACTGCGGGTAAAATGCTATCAGACAGCAATGCATACTACAGAGAAATTGTTCATGAAAGGAAGAGTCAATTGATGTGGCAAACTTCATTATTGTCTTATTTTAAGAAATTGCCACACACACACACACAAAGAAATTGCCACAGCCACCCCAACCTTCAGCAACCACCACCCTGATCAGTCAGCAGCCGTCAACATCGTCAACATCGAGGCAAGACGCTCCACCAGCGAAAAGATAATGACTTGCTGAAGGCTCAGATGATGATGAACAGTTTTTAGCAACAAAGTATTTTAAAATGAAGGTATGCACATTGTTTGTTTAGACATAATGCTATTGCATATGACAGTATAGTGTACACATAACTTAGACTACAATATAATGTAAACATAACTTTTACATGCTTCTATATGGAAAAGCAAAGGAACTAGAATAGCCAAAATAATTTTGAAAAAGAAAGTTGAAAAACTCATACTATCTGATTTCAAAACTTAATATAAAGCTACAGTAATCAAGATAGTTGTATTGGTGAAAAGATAGACACTAAGATCAACAGAACAGAACAGAGTCAAGAAATACACCCTCACAAATATGGTTAACTGATTTTTAACAAAGGATTAAAAACAATTCATTAGAAAAAGGTTAGCCTTTTCAACAAATGGTGCTGAAACAATTAGACATCCACATGCAAAATAACTGACTTCAATCCATACCTCACTCCATATAAAAATTAACTCAAAATGTATCATAGACCTAAATGTAAATTATAAAACTGTAAAACTTCTGGAAAAAAACTTTGGAGGAAATCTTTGTGGCTTTGGGTTGAGCAAAGTTTTTTAACTATGACTTAAAAAGTACAATTCATAAAAGAAAAAAATAAATGAGTTAGACTTTATCAAATTAAAAAATTCTGCTCTTCAAAAGGCACACTTAAGGAAATGAAAAGCCAGGACACAGATTGTTAGAAAATATTTTCAAAACACATATACAAAAAAGAATTTGTATCTAGAATATATAAGGAATCCTTACAACTTAATAATAGGGAAACAATTAACCCAATTAAAAAATGTACAAATGACTTAAACTCTTAAACAAAGAACATATATGGATAGCAAATGAGCACATGAAAAGAGGCTCAACATTATTAATGGTTAGGAAAATGTAAATTAAAAGCACGATATGATACCACTACATTCCTATTAGAATGGCTAAAATTTTAAAAACTGATAATTCCAAGTGCTGCTGAGGAATATGATTAATCAGAAGTCTCAACCATTGATGGTGGAAATGCAGAATAATACAGCCTCTGAGAAAAACGTTTGGCAGTTTCTTATAAAGTTAAAGATACATTTACTATTATACATGACTCAGAAATTCTATTCCTAGGAATTTACCCAAGAAGAATGAAAACACATGTCTACCCAATGACTGGAATGTAAATTTTTAGGAGCTTTATTTATAATAGGTCATATTGGAACCTTCTTACACTATTGGTGGGAATATAAATTGGTGCAGCCACTATGGAAAACAGTATGGAGGTTCCTCAGAAAACTAAAACTAGAGTTGCCATATGATCCAGCAATCCCACTCCTGGGCATATACCCAGAAAAAAACTATAATTCAAAAAGATACATGCACCCCTATGTTCATAGCAGCACTATTTACAATAGCCAAGACATGGAAACGACCTAAATGTCCATTGACAGATGAATGGATAAAGAAGATGTGATATTTACACACACACACACAAACACACACACACAATGGAATATTACTCAGCCATCAAAAAGAATGAAATATTGTCATTTGCAGCAACATGGATGAACCTAGAGATTATCATATTAAGCAAAGTAAGTCAGAAAGAGAAAGACAAATACCATATGATATCACTTATATGTGGAATCTAAAATACAATGCAAATCAACATAGCTACAAAACAAAAACAGACTCACAGATATAGAGAACAGACTTGTGGTTGCCAAGGGGCGGGGGGTAGGGGAGGAAAGGAATTGGAGTTTGGGATTAGCAGAGGCATACTATTATATATAGGATGGATAAACAGCAAGGTCCTACTGTATAGCCCAGGAAACTATATTCAATATCCTGTGATAAACCATAATGGAAAAGAATACATATATATATATGTATGAGTCACTTTGCTGTACAGGAGAAATTAACACAACATTGTAAATCAACTATACTTCCATAAAATCTAAAAAAAAAAAAAAAGGCCCAAATTGGAAATAATCCAAAAGTTTATCAACTAATAAATGGATAAGTAAATTATATTATACCCATATAATGGAATACTACATGGCAATAGAAAGAAATGCAGTATTGATAGATGCACCAACATGAATGAATCTTAAAAGCATTATGCAAAGTGAAAGAAGCCAGACACAAAGCAATGCATACAATAAGATTCTATTTATTTGACATTCTAGAAAAGGCAAAACTATAGGGATTAGAAATCTCCAATATCTCCTCCAAGTTCATAAGCATAAATATTCTCCAAGTTAATTTTCTTCATGCAAATTAACTTATGCAAAAATAAACTTGTGTGAGAACAAATCAGACTCAAGCTTGTGCTCTCTTAGAATGCAGAAGGATGTTCATCACAGTGTTATTTATAACAGATGTTTAAAGGAAAACGTTGGTCAAATAACATATGACAAGAATACAGCCATTCAATCATGTCATAGAGAATATTAATGACATATGGAGATGTTGATGTCATACATATAAGAGGAAAAGACAGGATACAAAATAGAAACACTAATAGCTAACAACTATTGAGTGGCTACTATGCACTGGGACTCCTCTAAATGCTTTATGTATGCTCTCCCACTCAATCCTGGCAACTACCATATTATTATTGTTGTTGTTGTGGTTGTTATCAATTTGAGATGCGGGACCTGAAGTTTAGGAAAAGTGATATAACATGCAGCAAATGGTGGAGTTTGGATTTGAACCCAGGTAGTCTAGTCTAGACCCCAGTTCTAACCAGTACACTTTACTGTCTCCATCCTGCATGACTCTGAATCTGTATTTTTTTTTTAAAAGCATAAAATATGGGCCTGGAAGCAGCTGTACCAAAATGTTAACAAAGTCACCTCTTGGGGGGGGTGGTTACAGGTAGCTTTTATTTCATTTTGCTTTTCTGTGCTTTTAAGATTTACACCCAAAAAGTGATGTTCATAAAAAAGTAAAATAATACATGTGACTTAAATAGATGAAGACACAGTCTTGCCTGAGAAGTTGCCTCCTCATGAGACACCACATTGTAAGAGGGGGGGTCTAGTCCCTGTGAGTCCCAGGGGGCTACCCTGATGAGGGCCTTGCACACTCCCCGGCTCTGCCCTCCCGCCCGGGTCACCCAGCTCAGAAGTCTAGGATGAGCAGCAAAACACTGTCTCCAGAGAAAAGCCTTCCAGCTTCTTCTGCCAGGCATCCTGGATGGCCGCCGGAGGGAGGCTGGGAGCATGCAGTTCTCCCTGAGTCTGACGCCGGCAGGGCTGGCCCTGGATCTTCCGCTGAGCACAGACAGCAAAGGTCCAGGCCTCCCACTCCTGGGGGTGGGGTAGGGGAGACGGTGGAGGCCAGGGAGCCCTGGGGCAGTGGTGGCAAATGGTAACTGAAAAAGAAAAGACCTGTCTGATTAAGCCACGTCTTTCTTCCCCAGACACCCCCACCCCCCGCCCTTCCCTCCCTGAGCTGTATTCAAACCCCACTGCATTTGGAGGGAAATCCAACCCATGTGTTTCTGATTCATTTACACTTAACTCATCAAAATCCTGTTTTGAAAGAGACCACTGGATGGTCTACAAATTCTGAGCAGAGCTCCCGCCGCTGCGGGCTGGTTATGGGCTCACCAAACACCCCTTCTAATCCACCAGGCCTGTGCGCAGGCTCTGTACCACCGCGACGAGGGCTGTCTGAATGGCGCTCCCCAGCCTGGCCCCCTTGGAGCCCTTCCCCACCGCCTTCCATTTCTTTGGGAGCTCTCAGGCTGCCTGCAAGGGTCTGGGAAACTCACATGGCCTGGGGAGGGGCACCAAATATGTCGTCCTTTCTGGGGTAAGGCTGGGTTTGAGATGAGCTTGTAGAGGAGAACCCAAAGGAAGGACACAAATAGTGAGATTCCAGGTGCAGAAAGCACATTTTGGGGCAAAAGGCCCTGCGTGGGGCGTCCATCACCGTGGGCACTGTGCCCATCTCAGAGTAAGTGATGAGGAAGAAGCAATGTGCCTTGTTGCCCCGGCCTGTCTCTCCCATTATTTCTCAGCCTCATACCTGCATGTATTGGATTTGAACAAAGAGACTGTCTTCCATCAAGAGAACAACACCTACTTACCACCTTCAGGCCCAGCAGGTTCCTTTTGGGTCAATGTGGGTGGTACTCAGTGTCAATTACTCGTACAAAGGCAAGTTCTCCCAAGCAGACACTTGGGAGTCATTCAGCCAAAAATGGTTGTCTCAAACGCAAAGCATGCCAGAGCTAGGAGAGACCTCAGAGAACTTTGTGGTCCAACCCCCATGTTTACAGATCCCCTCCAGAAGGATTTGCAGTAAGCCAAGCTCCTCTGGCTTGCTGCTTTGGGAGAGCATGGGGTGTGGTCAGGAGACACAAGGAAGGCTGGGCCCCCTCCAAGCAAGACCTACGATGAAACACATGGGAATGAGAACAGAACCGAGAGAGTGGGGACTGGGTCCTTTTGTGTCACCCTCACGATGGGCTGTAACTTTTACAATAATCTCCTTCTCTGTGTGCACGTTGCTCCCTTTCCCCTTTGGCTACCGGCAGGGAAAAGTCTTCAGAACCTGCCACGAGGGTATGTGCAATTGGGAACCAGGAGGCACGTGGTGCCCTGTGGGGACCTGAGGGGGGACACCAGAGGCTGAATGAGACAAGGGGGTAGAAGATGAATAGTGACAGTAGTAACCCTTTATGGTGGCGGGGGGTCCTTTAATCATGAAGCTCAGAGAGTTTCAGTCATTTACTCCATGTCACCAGCTACTAGGTGTTGACACCAGGGTCAAAATCCACATCTGTCTGGCTCTAAAATCCATGCAACCAAAGAAATATAGGATGGGCAGACTGAGGGGAAAAGCTGGAGATGGCTCTGTGCTCCCCAGCGTGCAGGGCTGATAATCAAGGAAGCTCCCAGAAGGAGGTGCTGTTACACAGCATCTGCAAGAAGAAGAGGAGCAGGGCTTACTGTGGAGGGGAGGAGGATGGTCCAAATGGAGGAATCCAGGGCACTGCCAGTGGGGCGCTCAGCTGCTCTGGGCACTGATGGTACATGGTGGTTGCACCAGAAGCCTACCAGCAGGTGGCAGTATTTCAGAACAAGAAGGTGACAAGTGAGGACCATGATAGAAAGAGGAATTACTGAGCTCTTACTATGTGCCAGGCATTGTCATAAATGTTTTATACAGAGCATCTCACTGAAACTTCACAACAATTCAATGAGGCAAGTACTCTCATTAGCCTCATTTTACACATGAGAAGGGTTTAGTAACTTGTTCAAAGCCACCGAGCCAGGAAGTACTGGAACCATGATTCTTACCCAGGCAGCCTAACTCCAGATCCAGACCTAAACTCTGTACAGATGTAATATGTGCCTCAATCCACAGCTTATCCTGAATTTCCATCATGCATTAAGTATTGTGGTGGGGGCTAGAGACCCAAAAGTGATCTAGATGGTATCCCACTCTGGGAGCTCTCTGATGCCCTGGGATGATGGAGGTGGGCAGCCCCTAAGGGGCCGGGCATTGACCGAGTCCTCAGACCTGGCTCAAGTCCGGCTCCTCTGCTCACTGGGGGGTGGCCTTGGTACGTTGACAGATGTCCCCGGCCTTCAGTTTTTTTTATCTGTCTATAATTAGGTGTAATACAGACCTCATAGGGTCAAATGGGAGAAGAATCAGGCATAATGTGGCCTGTGTGCTTTACTGAAATAACCACAAATGTCAAACACGAAAGGCAAGGGGAGTCCAGAGTAGGGGCCATGAGATGAGTTTCCCAGGTGGAGCAGTTGACTGACAGGAGGCTTTGGTTCCCAGCGGGTGGGAAGAGAACTCGGGGAGCGCCCCTCTGCTCCATGATGCCAGGGTTGGGAAATGTGATCTTCAGAGGGTCTCACAGTGAGCCAGACTCTACAAGGAAGTGGAGGACTAAGAGTGCTCCAGTCAGCAGGCCATTGTTCAACGAGCATCTTGTGGGCCACCTAAGGGTCAAACACCAGCCTTGTGTTGGCTCAGCCTGGGCCCTTCTTCTGCACCACAGATGCGTCCCGCAGCATTGCACAGCACTGTCTTGCCCTCACCTGGATCAGGCCCACTCAAGCTCGGCCCAGGCCCACCTCCCAGCTCTGCCCTGCACATCTGTCAGCAACCTGGACCTGTCAGAAGCTCCCTACACACTCTGCATAATCCACTCTACCTGTGACCCCCACCATCATACCCCCAGGGGGAGAAGGATACCCCATCAGGGCAGGAGATGGTAAGACAGTCTCCACTCCCTGGGGTAGTTGAGGCATTCGGAGGAGGCCCACCCCGGGGCATTGTGGGAGATGAAGGACAGCGGGCAGAGATGCAGAGTCGAGCCCCATATGCCTGCGAGCACGGTGCCACCTGAGGCTACTTCAGCTGGAAGAAGTAGAGAGGTGCTCAGGCAGCAGGGCCCGCCTCTCCTTCTCTCTGCTTCCATTTCTGACGTTCGAATCTTCAGAAGCGGACATCCTCTGTCCGCTCCAACAACACCATGTCCCTTGCTTCTAGCCTTCCTTCTCAAGCTGTGGCAGGAACAAAGACTAGGGCTCTTCAGGGTTGGGGGGTGATGGGAGTGCATGTCTGGCTCTGGCGTTATCTGCACAGAGGCACATTCCCTCCCTCGCCCGCCCCCACCCAGAAACATCATCATTCATTCCATCACACACACAGCTGGGGCTGGGGGAGGCCATGACAGGTGGGCCATTCGGGAGGCAGGGATGGGGCACCGTGGTCTTCTCCCCACCTCCCCCAAACAAGACAGATATGTCCCCTCTGAACATGCTAGGGGAGATTATTTTAACAAGCACTTTTGTACCAGGAAATCAGTGTGTTTAACCTAACAAGCAAAGAACAGCCCAGTGGGGCCCATAAATCTCGTTCCCACCTATTAATTTTACGGCCTACATAAAGCAGTGTTGAAGTCCAAAGTATATGTGACCTAAAAAGGCATTGCTCATTCTGACACATATACGACGTGGCCAGGACTTGAACTCTGACCCTGACCCTCACTCCAGGAAGCCAGCTCCCAAGCCTCACAGGGCGCAGGGGCTCACACTGCAGAAACCTGCTCAGCCTCCTCTGGAAGATCAGGACAGCTGGAGGAGACGCTGGGGAGGGGCTGGAGGATGCTGGGGTCAGTGGGGATCCCTAGCTCAGAGACCCCCAACCAACCCTAAGGCTGATGTGTGGAATCTCGCAGGTTGGTCACTGCCCGGAGGCACCCACGCAGACAGAATTGAGGGCTGAAATCCACATGCATTCTGTCCGTCACACCTGTCCCCTGGGGCAGGGCTACATGTGCCCAGAGTGGGGCATTTTTAAAACCCACACAAAGGTGCTATATGATTGGTAGCCGTGCTCACAGACCCCTTGGATAAATCTAGATCTCTACCTTGACTGCTTCAAACATTGACCCCCAAATCCAATGACTCCCTGTACTCCCAAATTTCACAGCCTTCCCACCAGCAAAATTCATGACAATTGTCAACTCCTGACTTAAGTAACTTGCTGATCGCCCCGATCCTGAGCGTGCTTTGATTGTCCACTCACCATATAATGCTCAAAACTGGTCACCCCACAGCAACTGCATATCGATCCCCACAAAGTCATCAGGACACAGACCCCCCCCACAACGTAACTGATCATCAAGCTGAGCCACCTCAGTCCGCCACTGACCCTATAATAGAAGAAACAGAAGAGGAATCTCACCAGCAACCTTACCGCACCCCAGCCACATGCCGACCCCCACCCCCAAGCTCAAGGACACCACTCTGCTCAGTACTTTCCAGTCCTCACCCAGATTCCCGCCCCACCCTTCTCTGCGCTGCCTGTGCCCAGGAGGCTGGTCTCTAGGGACTGCATCGTGCCCCCCCCACCTTGTCCTCTGGCTTCCAGCCAATTAGAGACCCTATTGGTGAGGTGAGAGAGGGGGCCCCCAATGCCAGGAGCATGCACTCCCTATCATGGGTTTTGCTTTATCTTGAAAAGCCATGTGGAATTCATGCTCCATAACATATCTTCGTTAGCTTTATTATAAAAATGTTCCTCTTAGGTTGGGTTCCCCAGAAGCAAACCCAAGACAAGGATATGAGGGCAAGTTGTTTACTTGGGCTGTGATCCCAGGAAGCTCCATAGGCGAGTGGGCACGTAAGCCATGAGCCAGGGCAGGGAAGGGAGCCCATACAGGGGGGATTAATGAGCAAGGGACTCTTTAGGAAAGGGGCTCAGTCCTGCTGAGGACCCAAAGCCGGGGTATTTCTCCACCATTTCCTGCCCGTCATGTGTTGGGCTGTCACTGAGGGCACCTGCATGGTGAGGAAGAAACCTGCTCGCACAGCCAGAACATGTGCCCAGGCAGAGTTGCAGGTGCAAAAAGCAATCAGCATATAAGGAACGGTGAGTACCAAGGGGGTATGGGCAGGGCAACAGTAGAATTTATTACAGTAAATAAATTTATTTATTTCTGCATGCTCTAAGAAGCTCAGTTTCAAAAGTCCACACCGAGAACTCTCCACCCCAAACAAGGCACTGACTCTCCAAATACACTCTTTCCACCAGCTCCTATGACTCTTTCTCTCCCTCATCATCACATGCTGACCAGCTGACCTCTAAACCCCACTGCATGTGGAACCCACCGCCCAAGTCACCAGCTGATGCCAACGCAGCCTTGGGACCTCTGCTTACGGGGTTCCCTTCCTCTGGGAGTCTTCCCCGGAGACCATTCATCCATCCCCATCCCCAATTTCCTCCACATCCTGACTTCTCTATCTGAACCTCAAAATGCCCAACCGGTTCCCAACCCCCACTGACCACCCAAAGCTGCCTGCACCTTGATCCTCCAATCTGGTAAGACAACTTGCAAAGACCCACACACTGCAAGGCCAACTATATCTTGAATCCTCTACTACGACTGACCCCAAACTATGCTGAGCCCCTAATGCCAACCACACATGGATGCCTCGGTTCCATCCCTTCCCTACACACTGACCCACAGACACAACCACACTGGAATAGGTAGCCCAGCCACACATTTATCTCTGAACTCAGTCCCACACATGGCGCTCCAATCCCTAATACACACCAGCTCCCCAGTCCCACACAGCACATGCACTAACCCTCTCAACTCAACAAGACACAGAGCCAGCTTTCCAACCACAAGCTGACCCCCAGTCCCAATCACTGCCTGTCACTCCCATCTCAAGCCCCACACGGATGCCCACCCGTCCAGTTAGAGCCACCGGCATAGACAGCCCAAGCTGAGCACTCACTGACCTCATGATCTTCAACCAGTGACCTCAATTCCAGCCATGAACCTCAACCAAAGACCTCAGTCCCAGCTACCCCAAAACCGGGCACTCTGACCCCCAAACAAGGCCTTATCCTTAACCACAGATCTTCACCTCACTCTCAGCCCCAACAAAGAGTGACTTTGACTTAACCTCAAAGTGACCATGTCCCAAGCGTACACTGACTCTCACACTCCCTCCGTGCTCTTACCACCAGCCCAAGCCAGCAAAGACATGCTGACCCCAGAGCCAAACACTACACTAACCCCCAACCTGGCTGGGAGCTGAACACCCCGTGCCAAACCTCACCGCCCTCCACAGAGACAGAGGGCACTCTGATAGCAACCTCAAGCCTACCCACTGTTCACTATTCACTGGTTACCCCAACCGCACTGAACCCCCAGCCTCACGGGGCCTTCAAATCCTGTACACACACCAACCCACCACAGAACACTGCCAGCCCAGCCTCCCTCTGTGCCCTTCAACCTCACACCTGAAGGGACCTGCAATTCCATCTTCACAGAGACCACCCAGGTTCAATTGTACCCTATTCTCTAATACAACCTGGCCCCGTGGAGCCTGTGACTCTACATAAGCAGCACACCCAGAGATGGTACTCAGGGAGGGAGTACCACCTCCAGACTCCTGTGGGCAGCAGCGCCTAGACCTGGGACCTTGATGCTCTCCTTATGACCTAGCTCCATGACCCAGGGAAGGTACCAGCAGTTCTTACCCAGGAACACTGAGACCAGCAGCTACATTCCTCCTATTATTTGTATGTATGTTTAACTTGACTAAGTCTCAACTTCCACTCCAACTTTGAGCACACTGACCTCTTCCATGAGCTATGATTCCCTATGCCAAGTTTGGGTCACCAGGGAACCATCTCAGGCACTACACCGAGTTGGGTCACGGCAGTCTGTGCAGCCTGCTGGGTGAGGGGTCAGGAGCCTGGGTGACTGTCCTGCTCACTTGCCCACAAGCTGTGTGATCTCAGCTGATCACTTCACCTCCCTGGGACTCATTTGATCCTATATGTCAGGGGTCAGCAAACTACTACAGTTGGATCAGATCCAGCCATGTCCTCTCAATTACCTGTTGGCTACGGCTGCCTTCACCCAACTGTGACAGACTTGAGTAGTTGCAGCAGAAATGATATGGGGTCCAAAGCCAAAAATATTTACTCTCCAGCCCTTACAGAATAAGTTTGCCACCTCTGCTGCACATCCCCTACCTTCTTCCCAGAGGGTTTAATCACACTAGAAGATTCTGTGTGTGAAGGCTTGGATACAGCATACCTCCCCTCCTTCTCTGGGCTTCTCCAAAAAGATGTTCCTTAATGATGTGTGGATTGTTCATTCTGATGGTAATAAAACCCGTGATTGCCTGCTCAAGACCTGTGGAGGAGGGGCTGAAGAAAGATCACAGGGTCAGAGAAAAGGCCTTAGGGCTTGGGTAGTAATATTGGGATGCCCCAGTCTCTGTTTAGGGTAGAGGCTCTTCCAACATTATGGCTTTTGTTTATTGAAACCCAACCCCCATGGCACTCAGCACCCTTGGCAGTGGGCCCAGACCTGCCCAGGCCCCAGCCTGCCAGTCCTGGCCAAGAGGACTGGGGGTGGAGGGCACGCTGGCCAGGCCCCATTCCAGGAGCCCTGCTTGCTTACAGCCTGAGGCACTAACCCCCATCCCTTCTTAACGTCTTGCTTACAAGACAGCATTTGGAGACAATTTCTCATCAGACCTTCTTGTAAACATCCTCCTGGATGAAGCAAGCCTGAAGGAGCCCTTATTAGAAACACCTGCACGAGACAGCAGGCCTGGTGAATGACAGCTTGCAGAGCCGCCACTGGCCCCCCTGCCCATCCAGGGGCTGGGGAAGAGGGTGGGTCGGGAGTTGGGGGTGAGGGTTTGGGTGGTGGTGGTGTCTTCCGTCCCTCTCCCCTCCTCCCTAAGCCCCCACCGGGCCACCATTGCTGAGGCAGCGCCCTTCCCATTGCCACGTGGGACTCGAGGGTCAGGAAGGGTCAGTGAACAGGAATCTCTCACTGGCTGGTTCTTGCAGTGCCCCAAATGCCCCCCATAAGTCACCCCCCTGAGTTCGTCATTGTCTTCTTTAGGTTCTCTAAATAAGATGGCAGCCACACTTCTTTGCCATCCGTATATCTGAGGAGTGTCAACATAGTGAGTTTCTTAGCACTTTAAGTCATTGAGAATATTCAAGACTTTCAGCACGAAGCTGGAGGGGAGATTCCTGGGGCAAGGCAGATAGGAGGCTCCGTACATGCAATTCCCAGGCTGGAAGTAACCTTGACATGCCAGCAAAGATACAGGAAAAGCCAAGTCAGACTCCAAAGGCCACATGGTCTACTCTAAGACAGTTTCAAGCTACCTTTCCTGCTCCAACCAAACATTTTGACTACTGCTGCTCTGAATCCCCATTTTGCTAAGAGAAAGCAGCAGAAGAAGGGGAAGGAGGGGAACGAAGGGAGTCTAGATAAATTGGACCCTGAAATCAATTCTTGTGCCATGAGCATTCTGCCACTGGTCTTTGATGGAAGCTTCTAGCACTCTCTGAGCCCCTCCCACCCCACCTCACCTGGGACTCCTGGCCAAGCACACCCAAACCTCTTACAGCAATCCTGTTGGCAGAATCTCTCTGCCATTGCCTGCTGACCCATCCTAGGATAAGCCGAGGTCATCCTAGGCCCTCCTCGGGGCCTGGAAAGGGACCTTCTTCTGCTTCTGGGCTGGACGCCCTGTTGCAGCAACCTTCTTAAAGTGGATTGAATTGCTCTAGAGGGAGTAGAGGCATGAACGTCTCTCAAGGCCCAACGAGACAGCCCACACTGCAGGCCACCGCTCACCACGAACTCCCAGCAGGCCGCAGAGCTGCTCTGGGCCTGAGGTGGGGGAGACCCGAGAAGGGTGGCTGGAAGAAAACCTGTCTTTAATGAGTTGGGCAGAAAGAGGAAGCATGAGGCTTCATGAAATAAATTACTGAAATCTCAATTCCGATAAATCCAGTTTCTTAAAAAAAAAAAAAACAACAGCAACTGGTAGGAAAAGAAAATGTAATTTATGCCCATTGAAAGGAGGCCAGGTTTAAATTGATGAAGTCTCCTGTTTATGTAGTAAATCCATTCCCATTCATGTCACCAATATATTTATCCACACATCCTGGTCCAAGTCAAATCTTCATTATTTTATTATTCAACAGGGGGCAGAGGGGAGGGCAGGGGAACAGAGTTCTGTGTCGAATTAATAAAGTCTCACTCTCTCCCCCAGACCCCTCCTTGCACAGGGACAATTTATTCCTAAGAAGGAGGCAGAAGAACTGGATGCAATTTATGTGCTTTGAAAGAGACCCAAACGTAATTAGGCAAAGTCTCAAGTTCACCGAGAAATAAATCCCAGAGAAAGTAGCCGGGGGTAAAATTTACGTTCCCTGAAAGTCTGAAAGCCTCTCTCCCACCGGCCTCCACCCCTCCCCCAGGCCACCACGCTGGGTTCCCAAAGCCAGCCAGGCCCAGGGATTCTCTCCAGTACCCCGACTTCCCAGGGGCCCCCATGTGTCCACACAGCACTTCCCTCAGCCTGCACGTCCCCAGGGGTGCTCACCCTGCCTTTCCATGTCTCCCCCTGACACACACACACCCCTCAGGCCACAGTCCATTTTCTCCACAGGGCTAGTCATAGCTGCTGATAAACCTATGGGACTTCTCAGCCTGTAGCGGCATCTGCCCCAGAGAAATGAAGAATTCCTGGGAGTGCCCTGCCTTTGCACCAAGTCAGAGGGTTTGAGGGAAGCAAGGCAGTTTCCCCGAGATAAACCACCACAGGCAGCCCCTCTGAGGGTCCAGGGGGTCTCATTACACGCCTGAGGTCCCAGTTTTGCTCATTTGGGAGTGAGGGTGCAGAAGAGGCTTTTTCCCAAGTCAGACATTTGGTGGTTGGACCAGGGTGGTTCAGAATTTTTAAAACAATCAATTTGGAGACTCCAGAGTGGCTGGGCTAGGAGACGATGGTCTGGGGAGGGGGCTGTGTTGCTGAGGGGCTGCTGTCCTGGGGTGGGCAGAGCAGAGCTTTCCACGCCGTGGGGGGGCACAGGGGCTGCTGGAGCGCCGGTGCAGGCGGTGCACGTCCATATGAGGTCACAGCTGGGGGACTTCCGCCCCCTCCTCCACCCACCAGACAAGTCCCTACAGATGGAGCTTTGCGTGGCCGTGGAGTGAAGATGCACCCCAGGACTGAGTCTGCCTGGGTGAGAGGCTTCTGGACACACACAGCCAACAAGGGAAGGCTCCCGTCACTCTTGACAGACCTTAACCTAGGTCCAGCCATATGGCTTCAGATCCCCCTGGCAAGGAGCTAGGCCTGTGGCCCATCCCCAGCCCTGCCCTCATTCTCCCTCCTGCTCCTGGCAGTCCAAGGCAAGAGCACTCCAGGAGGGGGCTGGAAGGAGATGATGAGGTATGAGCCGAGCCTAGGCCCTGGCCACAGAGACAAGAGACAGAACTAACAAGTCACGTGTAGAGAAACCCAACAGGGCCAAGGAGTGAAAGGGCAAGGGGCGGGGTGGTGCTCCAGTTTCTGGCACGAGCGCCTGCAGAGCCGGTTATGCTGTTGGCTGTGATGGGGAGTGTTGGGGGAAAAGGAGCAGGTGGGTGCAAACGTGATGAGTTTAGTAAGGAAGAGCAGGTTTGGGGGAAAGTGGGGATAAGATGGGTTTAGTGTGGGGCAAGTGAGCTGGCCAAGACTTTGCTGCATTCGCAGGGAGATGTCCAGCAGGGACACCATCAGGAAGGAGCACGGGGGTCACCGGCACAGAGATGGTCACTGGCGCCAGGCAACAGCCCAGCCATAAGTGTCCAGGGAGCGTGAGAAGAGTGAGGAGAGAGGGGCCCAGGCCACGGGCAGAGGACGAAGGGCCTGCAAAAGACTGGAGAAGGCACGGCCAGGGGGAGGGGGGACAGCGAAGGTGGTGTCAAGAAGGGGGACATGACCAACAGCCTCCTAGGCTGAGAGAGAACAACACGCTGACAACGGAGATGCCTCCGTCTCTGGTTGCAGAGGACGTGGATGGCCTTTGTGGCATGAGGGGACAGAGCAGAGGCCAGACCTCAGCGGCAGGTGGAGCGGGCCAGTCCTGTGTGTCACTCAGAGGATGGGATTAACATCACAGGCTGAACAATAGCTGACATGGGATCACAAAACTAAGTGCTGGGACGTGGTCTCAGAGAAGTCACCAGAGGGCTGGTTCTCAGAGCAGAAGCCGTCTGCAGCCTTGGAGAGCGTGCTAGACACTTTTCCTCGGAGACGGGAGGGAAGGTGCTTCTGGACGTGAGATGGAGGGCTGTGCCCAGCTGGGGGAAGGGCAGGGAGTGGGCGGGGTTAGAATGTGGGAGGAGCTCCATGTGGAGCCCCAGGCCCTTCTTTCCAAGCTGATGCTCTTTGGAAGAACCCTGGATTTTTGGCTTTTACCGGCCAACGGCTGACAAGGTGGCCTGCTGGAGGCCGGCTGCCTTGCCCCTGGAGAATATCAGGCACCTGATTGAGCCGTACAGGACCAGTTTCACCATCTGTGTTCCTTTGTGGCGACTCAGGGGAGGCTCCTCTGGCGCGGGGTCCCAGCTTCCCCATCCAGCCCACTACTGATTGCCGTGCTAATTGGAAGTGACCTGGATACCAGGAATACTGGCAAATAGGCCCGGGCTGGGCCCCATCTGCAGGCAAGCTGTCTTCGAAGACTGCCTCTCCATGGGCCACACCTCTGGGAAAGTCATCGTGACTGAAGGGGGCCATCTGATCCAACTGACACATTATTGCTCAACACAGCCCATCACACACGTTGATGGGAAATGGGCTCGCAGTTCAGCCAAAGGGCTGGTGTCTTTGATGATGCAACTGCCATATCTGTGACATGGGCGTTCTAGAGGGTTCCAAAAGGGAGCCTGTCTACCCGCAAACTCCCTCTGCACATAGGTGGCCTCAGATAAACTCTGGGGAACCTGGACAGGTTCAGTCAGGCGGTTGTGAAGACATTGGGGGGTGTTGGGACCACCCTGAGGTCTGAGGGGTGGACGCATAGCCAGTGCCGCGTCTCTTGGTGGTGCTTTCCCTGTGGCCACACAGCACCAGTGGGGCTGCTTGATGTCTGTCTGACTTCCCTGATCTGGACAGCAGAGACTCTGGCTATAAAATTCTTGTTTTACGAGGTTCTCTGGGAAGCCAGAAGTCCCCTGGCAAGCCTACAAGGGCAGCCCCGGAGGAGCAAGGTGGAGGAGGTCAGAAAGCACTGCATCTCAGTCACTTGATGAGCAACACATTTCTCAAAAGCCTCGACATCCAGCCAGTTGTCACAGGTCTTGGAGGAGGTCCTTGGCTGCATCATGAAAGGCTAACAATGAATAGAGACCCCAGGACCCTGCTGCCCTTGACCCAGGCAGAGTGAGAGGAATGAGGTGTCGGGGGACAAGTCAGTGCAGACCCAGGTCTCCTCCTCCATTCTGCATCAGGCCCCAGAAAGCCCCCTTAGTGGACCTGCTGTCTCCCAGGAGCGGAACCTGAGATGGGGATTCATGTACGAGTGATTCATCAAGGAAATGTTCCCAGGAGAAACCAACGAAGGAAGTGGGGGAAGCAGGACAGAGATGGGGAGACGCTCAGTAACAGTGTGATTTCAGGTGAAGTCCCAGGCTCTACCTGATCCTGCAAGGAGCTCTGGGGCATACATTACATCACAGAGTTTCTCCCCACAGAGATAAGGAGACTGGGCTGCCATATTCCTCCAGCAATTAGGCAGTAGCTTCAGTCTGCCCCAGGGGGATAGAAACTCAGCATTTCTAGATCTCCAGGAGTCTAGGTGAAGTGGCTCTAGTGACCCAACAGTAGCCTTCAAAGGTGCAAACTCTTAGGAGTGAAGCTCACAAGAGCTGGGGGATGGGCACAAAGAACCGCAAAAGGCATCTGGGTGGAGCCCAAAATCATCCTTTTCACGTGGCGACGTCATTGATTAAAGATTGCCTCCTACAAATAACTCAATTTCGTTTCTTTTTATGGCTGAGTAATATTCCATTTATATATGTGCCACATCTTCTTTATCCATTCATCCGATGATGGACACTTAGGTTGAGTTATTTGTAGTGAGGTGGATGGAGTTAGAGTCTGTCATACAGAGTGAAGTAAGTCAGAAAGAGAAAAACAAATACAGTATGCTAACACATATATATGGAATCTAAGAAGAAAAAAAGAAAGGTCATGAAGAACCTAGTGGTAAAACGGGAATAAAGACACAGACCTACTAGAGAATGGACTTGAGGATATGGGGAGGGGGAAGGGTAAGCTGTGACAAAGTGAGAGAGTGGCATGGACATATATACACTACCAAACGTAAAATAGATAGCTAGTGGGAAGCAACCTCATAGCACAGGGAGATCAGCTCTGTGCTTTGTGACCACCTAGAGGGGTGGGATAGGGAGGGTGGGAGGGAGGGAGACACAAGAGGGAAGAGATATGGGAACATATGTATATGTATAACTGATTCACTTTGTTATAAAGCAGAAACTAACACACCATTGTAAAGCAATTATACTCCAATAAAGATGTTTAAAAAAAAAAAAAGAGATTGCCTCCAAGAGCTGAGGAATGCAACTGAAGGGTCTCTTTGCTCTCAGAGCTCTTAAACTTTTGCCCTAAGCTATGGGTCCAAATTCCTGCAAACTGTCTATTCCGTTTCCTGGGTAGGTACTAAAGGCTGAACCCAAAGCAGGGTCTTGGGTCGCCACTGAAGGGGCAGCTCCTCTGCTTTAAGTATCAGCCCTAGCAGCCAGCTGCTTTCAAGCTTAGCAAGAGGTGGAAGATCCTCTTCTGTAAGCTTCAAATCTGGGATGACAATGATCCCCTCATTGATGCCCGTCACACTATTCTACCCAACACAGGCAATAGCTGAAAACCATGCATCCTCTTCCCAGTTTGGGTCCCACAGTCCTGGCCTTTAACTCCTAGACAGGAATCACTTTGGAGCCAATTGTGTGGTTTTAGTAAGGCTCAGGTATGTCCTGAGAACCTCTCTGACCACCCTACTACACTGGGAGTCCCAGGAGTAACCATCTGACAGAGAGAGTCCCTTTGCAAAATGGGATAAAGGAGGACTGATTTCGAGGCCCCTCCTTGCTCTGAACCAAACATTTGGTTCAGGTGTGTGGCTTTTGCCATGATCACCAGAAAGACTGCGCTAAGGGGCAAGGCAAGTACTCACTCCTCCAGGGGCTCCCAGCTTTGCTCATGAACCACAAAACTGGGCACTTGGACCATGACCTGGACCTTTCAGAACAAATGTCAATGAACTCCCACAGAGACGCAATGTAAGATAGAACTGCGTACGGTCCCTGTTCATTTTCCTTTAGGCCACAAGGAAGCTCCTGTCAAAAGTCTGTGACCAAGAACCAGTCATAGCTTGCAGTTATGTGATTTCTTGATATAATTTTCCCTTATTTACCTATACCCCCTCTACACACCTCTGGGTTTGGGGCCTGTCTATCCAGATACTGTTCCCAGTGAGGACTCCTTCATTTTCATGAAAAGACAGCCATTTTCTTGCTTATGTCATCAACAAAGCTCATAGTCATGCCTTAAATCAATAGTAGAGGATATTTTCACTCTGGTTGCTTGCCTGATATTGTAACCTGAACTCTCTGTTACTCAGCTCTATTCAAAAGCTTGCTTTGGAGAAATAGTCATCATGGGGGCAGGGAGGGAGGGTTCCTGGTGATATTAAGTATCTTATTCTTGAATGAAGCCAGGCTATCCTAAGCCACAGGAGAGCTCATACTTGGACCACATGGCTTTGAACTCTCCTATAACTGCTGTTACTGAATTGTCTTTTGGGCCTCAGCTTGAATTTCATTCCTATAATCAATAGTAAGTTTCATATTACTGTATATGTGCTTTGAAACTTAGTAAGTTGTATGCAATTTACTATTTATTATGGGAAGGTTGCACAAGATCTTGTCTATTAAAGTACACATTGCTCCACATTGAATTGCTGGAGCAATTCAGGGGAGAAAATTTTCTCCAACTTCATGGCCAAAAACCCAGAGCCTTTTATTATTATATGGGCATTGAGAATCTTGTAGTTAATCATCTGCTCCTCTTTGCGTTGGCTGGTAGGAAGCTCAGAGGCAAATTAGCATCCCTTCTGTATCAGTTGCTCATGTGTGAGAGTTTCTATAGAGGTGCTCATCTTCAACTTTACTAGATATTGTCAAATTATTATCTAAGGAGGTTGGAGTTATTAACTTGCCCATCAAGAGACCCAGAGTTCCTGTTTCTCCCTCTCTTCACCAACACTGGGTATCATCACAATGTTTAGTTTTTGCCAAGATGAGGAATTTTGTATTTCCTCGAAGGAGGAGTGATTATGTCATTCTTTCTTTAAACTGAATTTCCCTAATTACTCAGGAACATCTTTTCATATATGCATTGGCCTTGGAGTTAACTCACTTGGAAGCTACCTGCTCAGAGCCTTTGTCTCTAGACCTCTAGACCTTGTCAACTTCCTTTTACCCTCGACTTCATCTTACCTCCATAATCTGTTTTGCCCCCATCTTGATTTCCTTAGCTATTTATACTTATATTCTTGATATATATATATCTGTGCAAGCTGCATAAGTACTCTTGGGGTTGTAGTAATCAGGGTAGGGTAACCCAAGTTGAAATGGCTTAACATAAATTAGAGTTTGTTTCTCTCTACTGTAGCAATCCAATGCAAGTATTGCTGATTGGGTGACTCTCCTCCTATTGTGATCCAGGGACCCGGAATCTGTCAACTCCATAATTCCAGAGCTCTCTGCTGGACTCTCGATATCCAGCCAGGATGGAATATTGTAGGGGAGGTTCTCAGGGCCAGGCCTGGAGTGCCCTCTATCACTTCTGCTCTTATCCCATTGGCCAGAATTTAGTCCCTGCAAGGGAAGTGGGAGATGCCTGGTCCAGGAGGCAGAGGAAGTGAGGTTTGGAGAACACATTAGCATCTCTGCCGTTCTGTGGATATAAACACATTGACATTGTCTTTCACTCTATGTTGATGGCTCAGTGTGATTGTATTTGCTGTCAGCTCATCTAGAACTGTTAATTTGACAGCAGAAAAGCAGAAGCACATGCAGACATGGTAGGAGGACAGCCACGTGGAAGGTCCATGGAGGGTGACCTTTCTCAGAACTGCCTTGAGTTGGAATCACTTTGAAGTGTTATGAATATCCATCTTTGTTATGAAGGATAGAGAGAAAGACCGGCTGGAACAAGGAAAAACCTAGGAAAGTAATGACACCGCCGAAAGGAGAAATTCATTTCTAGATAAAGGCGGTGGTCTCTGCATTATCAGGCACTGAAGGAGTCAGCAAAATAAAGAATAGCAGTTGGGGTCACAGGTGGCCTGGGAGTCAGGAAGCAGGTCGTGGAGGCTGAGAGATGAGGAGGCCTTAAGGAAGCCGGGTGTTGAGACTAGAGGCCTCTCCTTTGAGAGAAGGAGGGAGCCCGAGTGGGTATGGCCGGAGGGCACGTGTCTGGGGACTGCTGAGAGCCGTCCTAACAGCTGTCCCCTCCTGAGCCAGGGAGAAGCAAACAAATGAGGTGAGTACAGCCCCTGCCCTCGGGGGCTCACTGTCTGGAAGGACAGACATATCGTCAACTGATTACAGCCAGACCATGATAAATCATGCAGTAAAGCTGTTACCAAGCTTCTAGCAGGACAGAAATCAGGGAAACAGATTCTGCCAAGAGGGATGAGAGGCATTTACACTGGGCTTTGAAAGATGAGTGGAATGCGTAGCAGGTGAACAAGGGGCAATGGGAAGAAGTCTGCAGATAAGGCTTACCCGAGTGAAGCAGTCCACTTACTTCAGCCTATATCGTTCCATTTATTCGCTCACAACCACACTATACTGTTATTAGCCCCAGTTTATTGATGAGGAAATGGAGGCGTGAAGATATGTGAGGAGACTTGACCGGAAGCTCAGCCAGAAAGTGGCGGTACTGGCAGAAAAAAGTGTCCGAATAAGGGCATGAAGGGCAGAAAGCACGGGGCGTGTTTAGGGCAGGATGTCACCCAGCCTTCCCCTGCCACTTAGACCCAGAAACTCCACAGTGGAGTCTGCCAGGACCACACCCACCCCCTCCAGCGATCAGGCCCAGCTGCCCTCCAGGGCTGGGGTGTGAGACAAGACCCTGTGCCCAGCGGGTGCCTGCACCTTCCCTAGGAGCCCGATCTCCATGCCAGCTCTGGGCCTGGAGGTGGGGGCCATTCCAGGCATGGGGGGGGGGCGGGTAGTACTATGGATAGAGCAGGGGCTCTGGAGTCAGACAGGCGGAGTTCCAAAACCGGCCTCAGACCCTTCCCAGCCTGTGACCTCCAGCTATGTTGCCAGTTCCTCCGGTTTTGGGTTTTTCATTCACAAGATGAGGATAATAACGGCAGTGTTGAAGGCTGTGTGAGGATTCAGTAGAGATGTAGATGCCTTGTGGGACTCGGGCTGGGGTCAGGGGTTACTGAATCTCTATTATCTGAGATATTTATGGTCCAAGGGGTCTCTCCAGGGCCCCTCTCACTGCCCCTAGTTAGCAATTCTGACCTTAGAAGGATTTCCAGCTCTGCTAGTCTACTGTCTGCCCCGCAGCCCTTGGGGCTGAACCTCTGCAGCCAGCCATTCCCCCAGGTCTCCCACCCAGAGCCTGTGGGCTCTAGCCTGTCTCACTGGAATGGCTGCAGACCAGTGCACAGGACCTCGATCACAGCCAGCCATGACTCCCTCTTACCAGTTAAGACTGAGCCCCTCTCCCTAGAGCCGAAAGCCTTCACACCCCATCCCTTTACCGTATCTCCACACTACCCATGGCCCCCTCTCTCCAGCAGGGACCTGAGCTCTCACCTTCCCGCTGCCACACGAGTGCTCATGCGTTTGCCTGTGCTCTCTCCCACCCCTGTTGGCAGGGCTTATCTGGACACTCCTCCCGTCGGAGGCCCGTTCCACTAGGAGCCTGGCGCAAGCATCTGGGACCAAGAAGGATGGACAAAACAACCCGGGCCACCTCTGCCTCTAGCCCGTGGAGCCCACATCGCCTCCCGGCCAGAGCACCGGGCAGGAGGAGGCAGTGGCCAGGAGAGCAGCCATTGTGTCCCCACACTGCTCCAGGGCTGGGCAATCCTCAGCCAAGAACAAGGGAGTCCAGTGCAACAGGCACCTACCTTGAGGTTCATTTGATCCAACCTCCTCATTTTATTGGGGCAACTGTAGCCCAGAAAGGGCCAGTGGCTGGCTCAAGTCCCAAGAGACAAGAGCTCTCTGCCAGGCCCACGAGCCTCCCTGATTGCTGCCAAGGGAGCCCATGTCCCCTCCTCCGGGGAAGATGAGATAGAATGGTTTGCAGGCTCCTCGTCACCAAGTCTATTTGAAAACTGTGAATGGATCTGAGATGCTTGGGCGGAGGCAGAGGGAGGCCAGTAATGGTCTAGTCTTAACAAAATAAAATTTTATGTTCCTTAAATACATGAAGTCACCCTGAACGGCCATTAACAAAACATGGTCAAGGAGAGGTGCTGGCTCCTTCAGAGATGAGGTCAGAGTTCACTTGTGATTGGCCTGCTAACTGCTCCCTTGCAACTGGGTGTTGCCGAAGGGCACGGAGCTCCCTCTGCCATCTGGAACACAACCCGCACTCGGAGGCCCGGGAGCTCCTGTTATTATTATCTCGTTCCCACTAGGAGTTTGCTCAGCGCACGTTCCAATCAGCAGGGTCCAATTCCTCTCTGGCCCTGCGAAAGCATCAACAAATTCTAAATTAGAGATGTCAGAGCTGACACGGGCCTCTCTACTCTTCTTAATTTTCTTCCACTGTGTGTTTTCATCCCCACCACCGTCCACCAGCTAGATCTTCAATTCCATGGAGACAGGGACCGTGTCTTCTATTTCATCCATTCAACAAGTACTGATTGCCCACCTGCCACAGGTGGGATCAGGTGCCCTGGGGAATATAAAACATGGGAAAGCCGCAGTCTTAGCCTGCATGGAAGAGGCAATGACCTTGTTGTGAATACGATGCCTTGCTTTATGTATCAATATTTTCAAGGTCATTTTAGACACTAGCTCATTTGGATATCATGATGGTCCTGGCGCGGGACAGAGCTAGTATTGTTCCCATTTGTCTGTCAAGTAAACTGAGGCCTGAAGAAGCTGACTCCCCCAGGGCCACTCAGTCTATTGGTAATGGAGCTGGGGCTAGACCCCCTGGTTCTCCCTTCTGCCAACAGGGGCTGGCTGGACCGTGCGTGCTCACCCACACAGCCTTCTCTGCCTGCTTGGCTCGTGCCCACTTCTCTCCGGCCCTGCCCAGTACAGCACCAAAGACCCCCCCATCCCCAGCCAGTGCCTTCCGCAGGGCTCAGCCAAGAGCCCCACCAAACAGGAGCTCCACAAAGGAGTAACTGTTCAGTGGGTGATCCCTGCTTGTAGTTTTAAAGGAAACAGGGGCCCCTGGTTGGAGGTAACATTGTCGTATGAGCTCCCTGGGGGCAATGAAACTGCCCCATCCTAGGAAGCAGCCAGCAGACAAATGATTTTGTCTGCAATGCACACCAGCCTTTCATCTTTAATCTACAGGAGCCAAGCATCATGCCAATGGCTTGGTGTCGGCCCTCTGCGAGGGAGAGTGTCCTGGGGAAGAAGTGGGAGCCAGGTAAACTGAACTGGAACAGGGCCATTGGGGTACCCCCCCTCCCTTTTCACAAGCCAACCCACTTATTCTGCTGCCTAGAATGTTCTCCATGGATGACTCTGGCTTCCCTGAGGACACTGCATGACTGTGGCAGAACAGGCTGGGTGGGGTGGGAGGGTGAGAAGGCGGCAGATGCAGCCACCTGGCCTTCACTCCCACAGCCCCGGGTCGGGTGGGAGTGGGCCGTAAACTTGAAGAACTAAAGAGTCCATATGGGCGGAAACGACTTCTGGGGAGGAGCAGGGTTAGACCCTGGAGGGGCCGAGTGGGAGCTTCCTCTCAGGGGCAGCAGCAGAAGAGATACATCTCTGCTTTCTGGGGAAGTTTTGTCCCAGGACAGTGAGGTTCTTAAACTTGAGCATGCCCCCGATTCCCCGGGGGAGGATTTGTGAAAACACAGATTCTGAGGCCCCACCCTCAGAGTTTCCGATTCAGCAGGTCTGGGGCAGGGCCCGAGAATGTTCGTTTCTAACAAGTTCCCAGGTTGATGTTGATGCTGGTGATCTGGGGTCCACACCTTGAGAACCTCTGGAGCTTTCTAGAGGCATGGACAAGCTGACCTGCCATGTGGGGCAGTTCAGAACAGAAGGTCAGCAAATGGCTGTCTTCAAAAGCCTCTTAGCTGGCTCTCTGGGGGTGGTCTGGGATGGTGAGGCAGGGAAGTGGACAAATGATGGCCCGTCTCCTTCCTCCTTTCCACCCCATCAGGGAGGGGGGAGAAATAAGCCGGAGGTGAGAGATCAGGAGTGGCCTCCTGGGAGTATGCATGTGGGTATGTGCGTGCGTGTGTACGTACGTGTGAGAGAGAGACAGACAGAGAGACAGAGAGACAGAGAGACAGAGGGAGAGAGAAAACCATGCAGCTGGTGTCGGCCTGTCCCTGCCTCAGGGGCTCATCCGAACCGCTGACTCTTCCTCCAATTCCCACTGTTTGACCTCAAATAAGTGTCCGCAGCTTTCTAGGACTCTTTTTCTCTCCCATGAAAGTAATTTCGTGGGGATTCCCCTCCTGGTCTCTCTACCACCCAGCTTGTAGCCATCCCTCATGCCAAGCCAAACACCTGCCTCCTCCAGGAAGGCCTCCCTGGCTGCTCGGGCCCTTCTCTGCCCCTGCCCCTGGCTGTCCCCACGCCATAATGGCTGGACCCCATGTGCTCCTTCTCCTATTTAGCCCACAGTGCCTTTATGTGGCTGAGCCACAGCAGGTGCTCAGCAAATAATTCTGAGGCGAATTTGATTTAGAGCAGAGCTGGGAGAACCAGGAGTGGGAGGCAAGGAATGGCAAGGCCATGGGCTCCCAACTGCTGAGCTAAAAGTGGAAAGTACAATCACAGCCGCGGAGGCTTGGCCTTCTTCCTTCTCTCGCCATCTGTTTTGCAAGGAAGGGAGCAGAGAGAGGCCACAGCACGTGTGACTCACTTGCTGGAGTCACGGGTTGCAGCAGTCAGGGACGGGGGGTTAGGAAAGGAGGCAAACTTCCTGTCCCGGCGAATGACCCCTCCAGCTACGCTGCTTATACAGGCTCCAAAGTTAGGACCCTCGTCGCCCCTCACACCCACATCCAATCCCACAAGGACTCCAGGAGTCTTTCTCCAACCTATATTCAAATCCATCCACTTCTCTCCGTCTAACTGACAGTGCCCTTGTCCAGGCCAACTTCTTCCCCCCCTGGACCCCTGAAATAGTCTCCTCTCTCGATGCTCCGCTCCACTTCTCTTCCCTCTAATCCACTCCAGCCAGAGAGATGCGGCAAAAGTGGCAGTCATGCCACTTCCCTGCTTACAGCCTTTCAAAGGTTTCCCCACCACGCTACAAATAGAAACCAGACTCCTGGCCACGGCCTTCCAGACCCTTCTCGGGTCAGTCCCTGCTTCAAGCTCACACCTCCTGATTCTCCCGCTGCCCTCCTCCCCGCTCCCTGTGCTACGGCCACGGCATCAGCCCCCACGTATTCCAGCCCTTTCCCCCCCTGGCCTTTCTGCTCTGGCTCTTACTCGGTCAGGACACCCTCCCCGCGTCCGCAGCTCGTTCACCTACAATTCAGGAGCACACTGCAAGGTGCTGGTCACCACTGGTTGGGTGACTGAGTGACTGGTTTTTAGTGACATTCTCACCCCTGGAAGGATTAAAAAGGAAGGGTTTCCAGCCCCAGGGCGACCCAGAGGGGAAAGATTTCAAATGTTTAAGTGGATGCCTAATTTTTTATCCCTCCTATGAGGAGACACAGACTTCTCTGAGTTCCCAGAGGAGCAGGGATTCCTCAGCATGCCCTGAGGAGGCCTGAGGTCCTGCCTCCTGCCTGGGTGGGCATCAGGAAGGCTCAGCAGGGGGCCGGCGCTGTCATTCACATCATTAAATGGTGCCCCTGGAGCTGTTCGGGGCACAGGGCCACATGCAGCGCCCCGAGGAGGTTACTGCTAGAGTCTGTTTCTCAGGGGGAAAGAGACCAGCGATGCCTTTGTCCTGGGAGGAGAGGTCAGGGAGGAAAGGGAATGCAAGGCCACTTTCGTGTCTTCACACGGTGGCTTCTGCAGGGACGGCTTTACTTTTGCTTTTTTTGCCGCAAGGATCTCTGGTTAAGATACTAAATCTTAAGTGGTCAATAAAAGGCAAAAAGACATATCTGACCCCATCCTCCCTCCCATCCTGCTGAACTGAGAGACCAACACCTCCCTCGCAGGCGTTGGGAAGATTTCGTGAGCAGAGAGCTGTAGAGCCCCTGCCCCCCAGGGTCCGTCACAGGTCTTGTCGTGTGTTCTGTTGATGGGGTGGGGGCGGGAACAGGGATACTGGAACAAGGAGGACTTCCTGGCACCTCTAAAATTATACTGCAAAGAGAAGGAATTCGAAGAAAGACCAGAAAAGGGGGAAATAGTATTGCTTCTCGATATGCTTCTAATTTGGAGATCCTGGCAAAAGGCTGGGAGACAGCGTGGCAGGGTGAGTGGAGCCCTGACCCGGAGCCAGGAGCCGGGGTCTAGATGCAGCTCTGTCGCAGCCTCGGGCCCTGCCACCGTCTCCCTGTGTCTCCACGTCCCCTCTGCCCACGAAGGGGCCAAGGGGAAAGCCCCCCGGCCCGGCTCCCGCCAGCGCTGCAAGTCTGGGATTCTATTTAAGAACACGCAGCCCATCTGGTTCCCATTGAGCAGGCTGCGTTTTCTCAAGTGCCGCCCACCCCCCGCCCCTTGCAATCCAGATTCCCACCATGTGACCCCATCTTCTCCCAGTGGTGTTCTGTTTTATGACTTGTTGTTCTGTGTGCGTGATTTGAGTTTGGGGACTTTTTTTTATCCCCCCCACACAGATTTCCCTCCCTCTTCCAGAAAACGTGGAGCCTGAACTTTTGACTGCCTGCAGCCCTCAGGGGGATGGCGATGAGGACAGAGGGCAGGAGGAGATGGATGTCTCCGCCTGTCTCCTACTGCCGATTTCTCGGCTTCTTCGTTCGTCTCTTCTCTGTTTGAAGCGCTGCTCCTGATGGCCCCTCACGTGAATCAGTCGACAGCTGAGGCCAGAAAGGAGGCTGGAGAGAAGGACTGGTTTAGTTCAACAGTTCAACCAACATTTATTGAGCTGCCCGGGCCTGTGCGTGCTGGAGCTGCCAAGGGGAGAGGCTGGGCCCGGGGCTGGAGGAGGCCACACACTGGTGGGAGAGACAGGAAAATCACCCAGCTCCTGGCTGAGTGCTCCCACGTCGTTCATGGGGCCTGGGGAGAGCGCAGGAAAGACCAGGAGCCCCGCCAGGGCCGGGAGGGCCACAGGGATGGCTTCCTGGAAGATGGGGTACCCGGTCATTGGTTCATTCAGTCATCTCACAATTGATCAGGAGCCCCTTGGTAGGTCAGGCGCCCCGCTGGGTATACTGTGTGTGGAGTGGTGAGTAAAACAAATGTGGTCCCTGTACTCACGGAAGGAGTCCGTTCTCTAGGAACAGAAAGACATCAAGCAGATAGCAAACACATCTACAGTTATAAAGTGTGAGAATGCTAACAGCATTTATAAAGGGGTCTCATTTATTTTTTTTATTTTTTATTTTTTAATGTATAAATAGTTAATAGATGGAACAAATAGCACACACATCTCTACCACCCCCGGCCATTGGGCAATCTACTTAATTCTATGTATAAAGGTCTCATTTAAATTAGCTGATCCTAAAGGAAGTGACATTTAGGCAAGATTGAAAGAAAGAGCAGAGTTAGCAGGGAAAGAGTGTTCCTGGCAGGGCCGAGTGTACGCTGGGGTGCTGACACCCGAGGGAGCTTTACTCCTTGAAGCGACTGAAAGGAGGGCCATGCGGCAGGAACATAGAGGTGGGACGCGGGGAGAGGCGAGCCAGGAGACCCAGGCTGGGGCCAGCCCATCTGGGCCATGGCGAGGCCAGGGGTCATTCTGAGGTCAAGTTTAAGGGTCAGTCTGAAGCTGGGCTTAGTGGTCAGGCACCAGAGCGAGAGGCTGTGCTCAGGCTGTGGCCAGGCTTAGGTCTTCGATGCCAGAATTAGGGGTTGGTCTGTGGCCAGGGTTAAAGTCAGTCTGAATTCAGGGCCAGAGTCATTCTGAGGTCAGGTTTAGGGGTCAGTCTGAGGACAGTATTAAGATCAGTCATCCATTAAGTATTCACTGAGCGTCTCTGTGGCCAACTCCCGAGGAGTATAGTGATGGGCCTGACAGCATCCCTTGTCTTCCTGGAACTCGGAGTTGAATGGGAAAGGCAGTCAAGAAGGAATCTCCTGATAGTGGGTTCATTAATTACCATTGCACCGAGTGCTACGGAAGAGAACGAGGTATCTTTCGGTTATTATGGCCATGGAGCAAATGACCCCATAACTTTGCAGCTCAAAACAACCATTTATTATGCTCGCAGACTCTGTGGGCTGGGAATTGGAAAGACCTGGTGGGGATGGTTAGTCTCTGCTCCACGCTGTCTGGGGTTCAGCTGGGTAGAACCCAAGGCTGGGAGCGGCTCTGCGGCTGCAGACCGGAATCATCTGAAGGCTCCTCAGTCACAAGTCCGGCACCTGGGCCATGACCATTGGCCAGAGCACCTGCATGTGGCCTCTCCACGTGGCTTGCCTTTCTCATAGCATGGTGGCCGGCCTCAAGGTGTCTGGATTTCTTCCATGAGCCCCAAGTTACGGAAAATGGGCAGAAGTTGCGTCACCTTCCCTGACCCAGACTCAGAAGCACCACTTCCACTGTGCTCTGTCGTTCAAACAATCAAGGGGGAAGGAATAAGAAACAAGGCAAGCGGAATTAGACTCCACCCTCCATGGGGGCATGGCATGGTCACGCTGTAGAACAGGTGGATCAGAGATATTTGGAACTCTCTGGAAAATACCGTCTGCCACGAACCAGCAGAGGGCAGGTCAGATTGGGCTGAGGTTTGGGCTTTCTGAACAGCATTTAGAAAGAGGGGAAGAGAGTTTGCTTCTGGAATGTACACTGGCCTCTGGCACAATGGGAGCTAATCACTTAGTTAGGCAGCGCCCAGCCCGCAGGACACATGGGAATAGGTGGGAGGATGCGGGCAAGGAGAAGCTCGGCAAAGACCAGATTCCCAGCACTCCCTCCGCTGCACGGTAGAGGCCTGACAGTTTCCCTGGTCTTGGCTCTAATTCTTTACTCCAACATCCATTTTCCCTTTATGAAATGGGGGTTAAATTCTCCCAATCTGGACAGATTGGAGGCCCGCATAGTCCAAATTGATTTGGGGTTCCCTGAAGCTTGAGGAACCCACAGGCAGGCCTGACTTTGATGAGATGCCATATTTTTAAAAACCTTTGGTGCCTTATAGATGGTAATGGTTAATAACATTTTGCTGATGAAATTAGACGGTTTGTGAATCAAATTCCACACAAAATACACCAGGAAGTCTTTGCCTTAATGGAAACCTATGGCAAAGTCTGCTCTAAAATGAGCAGTAGCTTGTAAAGTGAAGAATTTCTCCAACTGTAGTTTTCTTTTGAAACTACAGATTTGTGTCCACCTGGTCAGTGGAAGCAGAGGCTAACTTCCCTGGCTCCATTTCCTTTGCTCACATTGGTCTTTCTCTGCCATCTGGAGCTTTGCCATCTGTCCTGGGGGGGATGAGAGGAAAAGAAATGGGTTCCAACAGCAGCAAAGATTTAAATCAGAAGTGGACAGAGCCTGGGTTATGTGGGTCTCTAGGAAAAACAGAAACAGCTGGAATAGGCACCAACCTGGAGACGGTGAGGATGAAATCTGGGCAACACTGCTTCGGGGGGTCCTTCATGTGCGGTGCAAAGGGCCTTCCACTGCTAACTTCCTGAGTGTCTTGGGGCCTCTCTCTGGGTCTCAGTTTCCTACCCCAGCTGAGATCCATTTCACGGCTCTTGGGCCCTGACCCCAACAGCACCTACCCCGCCCACCTCCATCCCCTTCGCAGTGGCTGGAGCTCCGCAGTAGTCGGGGCATGACCCCTTTCCTCACTGGCCTTGGGAAACTCCCTGAACTTGGCCCCAGGGCCAGGGTCAGGCGGGAAGTGTGGCCCAGATGACCTCATGCTGGGCTCTTGCCCTGCTGTTCATCTGTTCATCTCTCAGCAGGCAGCTCAGTGAATCACCTCAGGGGGAGAGAGCCAAGGCCATTTGAAAACTGAAAGCCCTGTGGGGCCCTTTCCATCCAAGGGCTTTGAGAACAGGCCTTTGGCAGCTCTGAGCTCTTCCCTTCCCAGGGACACAGAATGGAAGGCTAGATGCTTCTCAGCCAGGGCTGTTGTTCCGCAAGGGCAGGTAGAACATCGCGCCTTCCCCCTCCCCTCTTCCCTGAGCCAAGACTTCGAGACTCCAGCCTGCCTGTGTGTACTCCTTGCCCTCTCTGGGCCTGTCTCTGCATCTCTAAGCTACAACCCCTCTGCACTATCTCAGTCCACCCCTGCCCTTCCTCCTCCATCCAGACCACCTCAATCTGCTCCCTTACCCCCAAAGTTGCATGCATCTTAGCCTCGGGCAGTTTCAACTGCACTTAGAAGAGTTCCGTGGCAAAGCTATTTCTTGCTCTCTGAATATTCATGGGCTCCCCCACATTTTCTAGAAGACTTGCAGTCAGGTGGGCCTGGAGTCCAGCTCTGACCAAGGACGAATTCTTGGCTGAGCATAGAAGGGCAGGCACGATCCTCCACATACTCTCTCTTCCTGACACCTGGGAGGTGAACACGGAGACCTCATAGTACAGATCTGCACTGCCAAATGGGGTAGCAACTAGCCACGTGTGGCAATTTACATCAGTTGTAACTAAGTGAAATTTCAAATTCTGTTTCTTAGTCACACTAGCCACATTTCAAGTTCTTGATAGTCACATGTGGTGGGCAGAGATGGCCTTGCACAGCACATCCAGGACATCCCCGCCCTTGCAGAAAGTTCTATTGGACAACATCATCCTAGGTGGTGAAGCTCCAAGATTTCAGGTCACCATCGGCCCAGATCCTCAAGTGAGAAAGCAGCAGAGCCTCTCGGTGGCCCACAGGGGACACAGACCCTCAGCATCAGTAAGAAATAAACTTGCATCGTGTGACGCTACTGAGATTTCAGAGCGAAGCTGTTGCTTCCCCAGAGGCCGGATTTCCGGGCTAGTCAGATTAGCACAGCCCACCTGCACGACATGAGCAGGGAGCATCAAAAGCAGGCAGAAGAGGACCAAGTTCTAGCTTGCTGGGCAAATGCCACATGCAGTCCAAGCAACCCATATAATACAGAGTTGGCACCTTGCTGGCCTCGTAGGGGGAGCTGGCTGAAGAGTAATCATGGGAGAGTCCCCGGAGGGGGTGAAACTAGGGACGGGGCTTGGGAAATGGGCAGGGTTCACACAGCCTTGTGGTTTTCAACCTACAGGAATTGTTGGCTGCCCCCCCTGGGAAAGCTGAGATAAGCCAGGAGAAGGGTGGACATCCCAGCAGGAGCACCAGGACGGGCCAAACACATGAGCAAAAATGTCAGTGAGAACTCAGATGACTGGGCCATGCGATTTGCCTCGGGGTTGCCATGGAACCTTGGGGAAGCTCAGGAGATAAGTCAGATGGGGACTGAGAGGTGAGTTTCCCTGTATGTTTCCACCCAGAGTTGGAAGAGGAGGTAGAGGTGTAGAGAATGAAGGATGAACTAATGCTGTCATTACTGATAGTCAAGGGTGGGGTGGACCTCCGGGATGACAAGTCAGAATTCAATAACTGGGGTGGCAGGGTTTGACTGGGAAGTGTGGGAATTCATAGAGGCAGCATTTTGCTTAGAGAATAATCTGTTAATTGGTGATGAACTCGTACCGGAAGCTAGTTAACCCCAGAGCTCCTCCGTTTTGGGTTCTAGGCTTAACTCTCCAATTCTCCACTTGGCTTCCCGAGCTGAGGGTCTGCTCAGCACCTCAGCGTGGGCCTGGCCAAAGTGATCCACACCCTGCACCCCAACCTGGACCGAATGCCACGGTCATCTAAGAGTGTCGCTGGCCATCTTTGAGCTGGGACCTGACTCCTAAGTGGGCATTCACCAGGGTGGTGGAGGATTTGAAGCCAAGGGAACAGCATGTGTAAAGGTCCTCAGGAGCCGGAAGTGGGCTGGGAATCCTTTGAGATTCACACCAGCACCACCACCCATGCACACACACGTGCACAAGCACACACACACAGCCTCTCAACAAGTCCTGCTGGGGCCTCTGCTGGCAGCGCCCCAGCCTCTACTCCTCCCCAACCTTCCTGCCTCCCCCATAATCATACCTGACTATTTCCCTCCTAGACCACAGCAGCCTCAGAACTGCTGGCCCTGCCCCCTGTCTCTTCACCCGGCACCCCGCCCATTCATCCGGCATTCCAGCACCATACAAGATTCCTAATGTTGACGTGGGCCAATCTGCTGAGAGGACTCCAAAGAAATCACATTGCATTTCTGAGCCTCTTTTCACACACACACACACACACACACACACATCTTGTCTGTTTTTTTCCCTTCTGCAGCATCTGGTTCACAATAAGGATTCACCAAAGATGCAGGTGGGAGGCACTTGAGGCCTCTGGTTGAAGCATTTCTGGCATCTTGAATGCCCCGTGGGAGCTGCAGAGCTCCCACCTGCTCCCACGTCAGTCTGTACATCCTTAAGACCAGAGGAGGACGGCCCTTCACCACACCTGGCGTCCTTCTGCAGGCAATGGCACAATCCTGCGGGGAAGCCTGAGAGTCCAGAGCAGGGAGAAGCCGGGTGTCCCTCTGTTTCTAGCTGTTCCCTGGGGACATTCCTGGGTGGAGAGAAATCCAATGGAAGGGAAGGCTGGGAGTGGTGGTGTGGACTTCTGTTTCTATTTCCTGACCAGAAGGGCCACATCATTGCCTGGAGGAGACCTCCACACCAAACCTCTGCCGTCCACTGAATGGCAGCCAAGAGCTTCCAATTTATGCCCAGAATAAAATCCAAACCCTTTACTGCCACCCACAAGGCCCTGCATGTTCTGGCCCCTGCCAACCTCCCTAATCTCATTCCCCTCGACACCCCACACCCCATCTCTGTGTCCTGCTATCCTGATGGTCTTCTGCTTCCTAGAACAGCCCACTTCTGACTCCTGAGGGCCTTTTCACATGATGTTCCCTCGGCTTCAAATCCTACACAACCCTGTTGAACGCCCACTTAGGCGTCAGGTCCCAGCTCAAAGATGGTTTCCCCAGAATCCCAACCACTGCACTCTCCACCCTTCAGGGTCCCTGTTACATGCTCTCATGACTCACATTTATGAGAGCTCCTCTCTGTAGCTCTTTCACGGTCCCTCATTACACATTGGCACACCTATTTGTTTATGGTCTGTCTCTCCCACAGAACGTAAGCTCCGTGGGGCCAGGACCAAGCTTATTTCACTCAGCAATAAGCCTGGCATATAGTAGGTGCTCAATAAAGATTTGGGGAATGAATGAATGGATGGGAAAATGAGACAATTTAAAAAATCATGCTAAAGATGCTTACGACCACATGGGTCAGCCTCCCTCTGGACCCATCTCCCCTCTCTCTCCTCTCTGCACTCCTGTCCTCACCCCTCACCGTCCTCTGCCCACACCCTGCTCGTTCCTATGGGGCACAGGGAAAGGGGCCACTCCACACAGCTTCAGCTGGCCTGGGCCCCACACAGGGCCCGGCTGGGCTGGGTATGTGGAGAATAAACAGGTCTAATCCAGATGAATCTCGCTTTGCCCAGGAGCTGGGCTTAGAATTCTGTGCAGCTGACACCCCAGGCCACAGGGCCCTCCCCGACCAGCAGCCTCGGCTCGCCTGCTGGGGCCTCTGGACAGAAGCCAGGCTCTGCCACCCTCGGGGTCTTTGCCCTCCCACAGCTCTCGGGGCCCCCAGCCCATAATCTCTCCTCCAAGATGTAAAAATATGTTTCAAGGCACTAACTAGGGAGGTCATTACTTCAAAGACCCTCTCGGCAAATTCTTTTATTGCCCCCAGTTTAAAGAGCTGGAGTCTTCTTATAGGGGCCTCCTTAGAACAGGGTCCATCTGTGAGAATACTGTCCTCTTCAGGGACTGCACTGGGCAGGAGGGCAGGCTGGGCCCTCGGCTGTCCCCGGAGGAAGTGTGGGGAGGAGGCTCAGAAGAGCTTAAGAAATGGTCTTTTCCTAAAGAAGGGGAAACTCTTCTTAGTCAAAGACTCCAGATGGGAATTAACACTTTCAGGGCCTACTTGAGGGACCAGTGGCCTTCTGGCCCCAGGAGGTGCCCTCCTTAGTAAGAATTCAGTGTACTAATGGGACGGGAGCCAAAATCATTTATCCCTCCACTGCCCAGCCCGTGGAACAGATGCCCTTGGCTCCCACCTCCCCGTGAGGAGAAGCAGCGGAATGGAAATCCCTGGATCTCCTATCCCCAGATGTACAGGGCTCCCTTGGTCCTCCCCTCGAGTTAACATGGGGGAGCTGTCTGGTCCAAGCCTCTGCCCCCTCTGGGTTCCATCCCCAGTGAGAGTCACACAGGTGTCTCCTCCTGCCTCCTCGGGGACATCCCTCTTGCAATTAGCACCCCTGCGCTCCTCCATGATTTAATCTCTTGCTCTCTATTTGCCCCCCGCCATCGGCATTTATGATGGTCAAGCACCTGCCATGTTAAAGCTACACAGCACCAGCTGCCATTCTCACTCCCTTCTTCTGTCCACAGCGACTTCCTGGAAGTACACACACTTGCAGGCTTTCCTTCCGCACCCTTACTCTCTCCTCAATCCATAGTAGTGTGGCTTCTGTCCCCACCACTTTCCTGAAACTTCTGTCTCCAAGCAGCCAAAGGCTTCCTTATTGCTAAATCCAATTTCAGCAGCACGTGGCCCCACCTCTCCAGCTCACCACGCTCTTTCCCCTGCCTGTCTCGGCACAGCGCCCCTGAACTGACTCTTACTTCTGGCTGCGTCTCCTCATTCTCCATCATGGGCCCTTTTTAGAATTCTGGTTTTGACTCTCCTCCTTTTCCTTTCTCACTCCACACTCTCCCCGGGGTGATCTCATTCACTGGCATGGCCTCGGTGACTAGAATCTCCATCTACAGCCCAGAGGTCTCCCCTGAGCTTTGCACCTGTACACTCACTCACTCAAACAGATTACTCACCGACCATGGACCAGGAACTGTTCTCAGGAACAAAACAGATCAAGACCCGGCTCTTGGGCACTTCACGGTGTAGCAGAGACAAACAGTGTACAAGCAGACAAGGCCACTCCATGCAGGATAAGTGCCAACAGAGTCATGGGCCGGCATGATTGGGGGCCAAGCGGGCGGCATCTGTGAGGGATAGGTCAGGAGGCAGAGACGCTGTGAGCATTAAGAAATGGGGTATATATTATAGGAATAAGACACTACAAATGTGTGGGGGAAAGCTAGGAAAGCAGAAGTCCTAAAGGGGAAGATCAGAAGAAAGTCACCTAAGAGCCCCCTGAAGCCAGCCAGGAGTGGGTCCCAAAGAAAGTCAGTGGAGAAGCCTGTGGAAGGCTGTTTCCTCTACACCTGGTGGAGAGCAGGGCTGGAAGGAGAGAAGACGGGTTCAGAGATCCATCGGCTCTCACCTGGAGTACTGCCACGTGTCCTAGGCCATCTCCCTGACTGGACTCTCATCTTGTCCCAGTGTGTCCGTCACGGTACAGACTAAGCAGTCTTTCTACAGTGCAGCCCTAACCTGTCACTCCCTTTCTGAAAGCCCTTTCTGCTCCCCACTGCCTTCCAACAGGGTTCAGACTCCTGGGCAAAGCTGACAGGGCCCATCTTGCCTCCGCTCCCACAACGGGCCCCCTCTCTTTCTTATCCCTCTTCTGGAACCTGCCCCCATCCTGTGCTCACACCCCAGCTCTCCACATGCTCCATAGATCAAACTTCCTCCACTCTCTCATGCTCTCGCTCTCTCCCAGACCCCCGGACACACTTTTTCCTTCACCTTCATTTCCTGGCCAAGTCTAACCCTTCCTCCAGGAAGCTTCTGTGACACCCGCCCAACAGACATCTGGGCTCCTCATACGTGCTCCCCCAGATCCTGTATTTTCCTCTCTTTGCCCTTGTCTCAAACTCAGGCATCTGCAGGCTTGATGTCCTCGTGCCTTGGCCTCACTCAACCGTGAACGCCATGAGGGAAGAGGCCTCGTTGTGATTGGCCCATACCTGGGCATCACAATTATTTGATGAGCATTCGTCGAACTAACAAACATTTACAAGAGCTGTGCAATAAAACATAAAGATGACTATTCTGTAATGTCCCTGTAAAAAGAATACAAAATTTTGTGTATTTGAAGACTGCAGTTTGTAAAATAAGTAGAAGAAAAATGTATGCACAGTTAAAGTAAAAGTGGGGGTATGGGAGGAACTTGTGAATAATTGTTAATAAAGTTCATTTCTGGGGAGGAACCAAGATGGCGGAGTAGAAGGACGTGCTCTCACTCCCTCTTGAGAGAACACCAGAATCACAACTACCTGCTGGACAATCATCGACAGGAAGACACTGGAACTCACCAAAAAAGATACCCCACATCCAAAGCAAAGGAGAAGCCACAACAAGACGGTAGGAGGGGCGCAATCACAGTAAAATCAAAGCCTATGAATGCTGGGTGGGTGACTCACAGACTGTAGAACACTTATACCACAGAAGTCCACCCACTGGAGTGAAGGTCCTGAGCCCCACGTCAGGCTTGCCAACCTGGGGGTCTGGCAACGGAAGGAGGAAATCCTAGAGAATCAGACTTTGAAGCCTAGTGGGAATTGATTGCAGGACTTTGACAGGACTGGGGGAAACAGAGACTCCACTCTTGGAGGGCACACACAGAGTAGTGTGCGCATCGGGACCCAGGGGATGGAGCAGTGACCCCAGGGGAGACTGAACCAGACCTACCTGCTAGTGTTGGGGGTTCTCCTGCAGAGGTGGGGGGTGGCTGTGTCTCACTGTGAGGACAAGGACACTGGCAGCAGAAGTTCTGGTAAGTACTCCTTGGTGTGAACCCTCCCAGAGTCTGTCATTAGCCCCACAAAAGAGCCCAGGTAGGCTCCAGTGTTGGATTGCCTCAGGCCAAACAACCAACAGGGAGGGAATCCAGCCCCACCCATCAACATTCAAGTGGATTAAAGTTTTACTGAGCTCTGCCCACCAGAGCAACAGTCAGCTCTACCCACCACCAGTCCCTCCCATCAAGCCTCTTAGATAGCCTCATCCACCAGAGGGCAGACAGCAGAAGCAAGAACTACAATCCTGCAGCCTGTGGAACAAAAACCACATTCACAGAAAGATAGAGAAGATGAAAAGGCAGAGGCCTATGTACCAGATGAAGGAACAAGATAAACCCCCAGAAAAACAACTAAATGAAGTGGAGATAGGCAACCTTCCAGAAAAAGAATTCAGAATAATGATAGTGAAGATGATCCAGGACCTCGGAAAAAGAATGGAGGCAAAGATTGAGAAGATGCAGGAAATGTTTAACAAATACCTAGAAGAATTAAAGAACAAACAAACAGAGATGAACAATACAATAACTGAAATGAAAACTACACTAGAAGGAATCAATAGCAGAATAACTGAGGCAGAAGAATGGATAAGTGACCTGGAAGACAGAATGGTGGAATACACTGCTGTGGAACAGAATAAAGAAAAAAGAATGAAAAGAAATGAAGACAGCCTAAGAGACCTCTGGGACAACATTAATCACAACAACATTCGCATTATAGGGGTCCCAGAAGAAGAGAGAGAGAAAGGACCAGAGAAATTACTTGAAGAGATTATAGGAGAAAACTCCCCTAACATGGGAAAGGAAATAGTCACCCAAGTCCAGGAAGCACAGCGAGTTCCATACAGGATAAACCCAAGGAGAAACATGCCGAGACACATAGTAATCAAACTGGCAAAAATTAAAGACAAAGAAAAATTATTGCAAGCAGCAAGGGAAAAACAGAAAATAACATACAAGGGAACTCCCATAAGGTTAACAGTGGATTTCTCAGCAGAAACTCTACAAGCCAGAAGGGAGTGGCATGATATACTTAAAGTGATGAAAGGGAAGAACCTACAACCGAGATTACTCTACCTGGCAAGGATCTCATTCAGAGTCGATGGAGAAATCAAAAGCTTTACAGACAAGCAAAAGCTAAGAGAATTCAGCACCACCAAACCAGCTCCACAAAAAATGCTAAAGGAACTTCTCTAAGTGGGAAACACAAGAGAAGAAAAAGACCTACAAAAACAAACCCAAAACAATTAAGAAAATGGTCATAGGAACATACATATCGAAAATTACCTTAAACGTGAATGAATTAAATGCTCCAACCAAAGACACAGGCTTGCTGAATGGATACAAAAACAAGACCTATATATATGCTGTCTACAAGAGACCCACTTCAGACCTAGGGACACATACAGAGTGAAAGTGAGGGGATGGAAAAAGATATTCCATGCAAATGGAAATCAAAAGAAAGCTGGAGTACTCATATCAGATAAAATAGACTTTAAAATAAAGAATGTTACAAGAGACAAGGAAGGACACTACATAATGATCAAAGGATCAATCCAAGAAGAAGATAGAACAATTGTAAATATTTATTCACCCAACATAGGAACACCACAACACATAAGGCAAATGCTAACAGCTCTAAAAGAGGAAATTGACAGTAACGCAATAATAGTGGGGAACTTTAACACCTCACTTACACCAATGGACAGATCATCCAAAATGAAAATAAATAAGGAAACAGAAGCTTTAAATGACACAATAGACCAGATAGATTTAATTGATATTTATAGGACATTCAATCCAAAACCAGAAGATTACACTTTCTTCTCAAGTGCGCACAGAACATTCTCCAGGATAGATCATATCTTGGGTCACAAATCAAGCCTCAGTAAATTTAAGAAAATTGAAATCATATCAAGCATCTTTTCTAACCACAAGGCTATGAGAGTAGAAATGAATACAGGGAAAAAAACGTAAAAAACACAAACACATGGAGGCTAAACAATACGTTACTAAATAAGCAAGAGATCGCTGAAGAAATCAAAGAGGAAATCAAAAAATACCTAGAGATAAATGACAATGAAAACACGACGATCCAAAACCTATGGGATGCAGCAAAAGCAGTTCTAAGAGGGAAGTTTATAGCTTTACAAGCCTACCTCAAGAAACAAGAAAAATCTCAACTAAACCATCTAACCTTACACCTAAAGGAACTAGAGAAAGAAGAACAAACAAAACCCAAAGTTAGCAGAAGGAAAGAAATCATAAAGATCAGAGCAGAAATAAATGAAATAGAAACAAAGAAAGCAATAGCAAAGATCAATAAAACTAAAAGCTGGTTCTTTGAGAAGATAAACAAAATTGATAAACCATTAGCCAGACTCATCAAGAAAAAGAGGGAGAGGACTCAAATCAATAAAATTAGAAATGCAAAAGGAGAAGTTACAACAGACACCGCAGAAATACAAAGCATCCTAAGAGACTACTACAAGCAACTCTATGCCAATAAAATGGGACAACCTGGAAGAAATGGACAAATTCTTAGAAAGGTATAACCTTCCAAGACTGAACCAGGAAGAAACAGAAAGTATGAATAGACCAATCACAAGTAATGAAATTGAAACTGTGATTAAAACTCTTCCAACAAACAAAAGTCCAGGATCAGATGGCTTCACGGGTGAATTCTATCAAACATTTAGAGAAGAGCTAACACCCAGCCTTCTCAAACTCTTCCAAAAAATTGCAGAGGAAGGAACACTCCCAAACTCATTCTATGAGGCCACCATCACCCTGATACCAAAACCAGACAAAGATACTACAAAAAAAGAAAATTACAGACCAATATCACTGATGAATATAGATGCAAAAATCCTCAACAAAATACTAACCAAAAGAATCCAACAACACATTAAAAGGATCATAGACCATGATCAAGTGGGATTTATGCCAGGGATGCAAGGATTCTTCAATATACGCAAATCAATTAATGTGATACACCATATTAACAAATTGAAGAATAAAAACCATATGATTATCTCAATAGATGCAGGAAAAGCTTTTGACAAAATTCAACACCCATTTATGATAAAAACTCTCCAGAAAGTGGGCGTAGAGGGAACCTACTTCAACATAATAAAGCCCATATATGACAAACCCACAGCAAACATCATTCTCAATGGTGAAAAACTGAAAGCATTTCCTCTAAGATCAGGAACGAGACAAGGATGTCCACTCACACCACTATTATTCAATATACTTTTGGAAGTCCTAGCCACGGAAATCAGAGAAGAAAAAGAAATAAAAGGAATACAAATTGGAAAAGAAGAAGTAAAACTGTCACTGTTTTCAGATGACATGATACTATACATAGAGAATCCTAAAAATGCCACCAGAAAACTACTAGAGGTAATCAATGAATTTGGTAAAGTTGCAGGATACAAAATTAATGCACAGAAATCTCTTGCATTCCTATACACTAATGATGAAAAATTTGAAAGAGAAATTATGGAAACACTCCCATTTACCATTGCAACAAAAGAAAAAAATACCTAGGAATAAACCTACCTAGGGAGACAAATGACCTGTATGCAGAAAACTATAAGACACTGATGAAAGAAATTAAAGATGATACCAACGGATGGAGAGATCAATATTGTGAAAATGACTCTACTACCCAAAGCAATCTACAGATTCAATGCAAAACCTATCAAATTACCAATGGCATTTTTTACGGAACTAGAACAAATCATCTTAAAATTTGTATGGAGACACAATAGACCCCAAATAGCCAAAGCAGTCTTGAGGGAAAAAAACGGAGCTGGAGGAATCAGACTCCCTGACTTCAGACTATACTACAAAGCTACAGTAATCAAGACAATATGGTACCGGCACAAAAACAGAAACATAGATCAATGGAACAAGATAGAAAGCCCAGAGATAAACCCACGCACCTATGGTCAACTAACCTATGACAAAGGAGGCAAAGATATACAATGGAGAAAAGACAGTCTCTTCAATAAGTGGTGCTGGGAAAACTGGACAGCTACATGTAAAAGAATGAAATTAGAACACTCCCTAACACCATACACAAAAATAAACTCAAAATGGATTCGAGACCTAAATGTCAGATTGGACACTATAAAACGTTTAGAGGAAAACATTGGAAGAACACTCTTCGACATAAATCACAGCAAGATCTTTTTTGATCCACCTCCTAGAGTAAAGGAAATAAAAACAAAAATAAACAAATGGGACCTAATGAAACTTCAAAGCTTTTGCACAGCAAAGGAAACCATAAACAAGACCAAAAGACAACCCTCAGAATGGGAGAAAATATTTGCAAACGAATCAACAGACAAAGGATTAATCTCCAAAATATATAAACAGCTCATGCAGCTCAATATTAAAGAAACAAACAACCCAATCCAAAAATGGGCAGAAGACTTAAATAGACATTTCTCCAAAGAGGACATACAGATGGCACATGAAAAGCTGCTCACCATCACTAATTGTTAGATAAATGCAAATCAAAACTACAATGAGGTATCACCTCACACCAGTTAGAATGGATATCAGCAGAAAATCTACAAACAACAAATGCTGGAGAAGGTGTGGAGAAAAGGGAACACTCTTGCACTGTTGGTGGGAATGTAAATTGATACAGCCCCTATGGAGAACAGTATGGAGGTTCCTTAAAAAACTAAAAATAGAATTACCATATGACCCAGCAATCCCACTACTGGGCATACACCCAGAGAAAACCATATTTCAAAAAGACACATGCACCCCAAATTCATTGCAGCACTATTTACAATAGCCAGGTCATGGAAGCAACCTAAATGCCCATCGACAGACGAATGGATAAAGAAGATGTGGTACATGTATACAATGGAATATTACTCAGCCATAAAAAGGAACAAAATTGAGTCATTTGTTGAGACGTGGATGGATCTAGAGACTGTCATACAAAGTGAAGTAATCAGAAAGAGAAAAACAAATATCATATATTAACGCATGTATGTGGAACCTAGAAAAATGGTACAGATGAACCGGTTTGCAGGGCAGAAGTTGAGACACAGATGTAGAGAACCAGCGTATGGACACCAAGGGGGAAAACCGCGGTGGGGTGGGGATGGTGGTGTGCTGAATTGGGCGATTGGGATTGACATGTATACACTGATGTGTATAAGATGGATGACTAATAAGAACCTGCAGTATAAAAAAACAAACAGGGCTTCCCTGGTGGCGCAGTGGTTGAGAATCTGCCTGCCAATGCAGGGGACACGGGTTCGAACCCTGGTCTGGGAGGATCCCACATGCCGCGGAGCAACTGGGTCCGTGAGCCACAATTACTGAGCCTGCGCGTCTGGAGCCTGTGCCCTGCAACCGGAGAGGCCGCGATGGTGAGAGGCCTGCGCACCGCGATGAGGAGTGGCCCCCACTTGCTGTGACTGGAGAGAGCCCTCGCGCAGAAGCGAAGACCCAACACACACATAAATTAAATAAATAAATAAATAAATAAATAAACAAAAGAGCAATGTACATACCTTAATTTAAAACAAACAAACAAACAAACAAAAAGCAACTAATGCTAAACTTTCTTTGGGTTATTTGTTTGGAAATATGTTAATATAAATGTTTCAAATGTTACATGAAATTTCTAAAAATCTTATATGTTCTGGTATAATGTTATAAGTCATAATTCTAGTTATTACTTTAAAATGTATATCTCAGAAATAACTAAATTTCCTTGTCAATTGCATTATTATGAACTTTCATCAAATCTTTAACTGTGGTCATTTTTAAGTCTTTTGTCATTTACAGACAGTTCTGGGTGTACTCTGATGCTTTTGCAAAAATGTTCCTATAAAAGGGTTTCATCTTAAAGGAATTCATGAAAAAGACTCTGAGAAGTACAGGTTTCTGGTAACTGACTATACTGCTGAACTGAATGAATAAGCATTTTCAGAACTCTAATGGAATACTGATGAATTCATAAAAGTGCTAACAAAAGATCAAGATGAAAAAAAAAATTAATTACATGGGACTGAGTGAACTGATGAGGATGGTTATAATTTTTGTGACTTTCTGTTTGAATTAAAAAAAAATCCCACAAGGACTCAGAGGCAAAAAATATACAAATCAATTTTCACTGCAAAGTAAAGGAGCTGTTACAGTGGAGGATTACTGGACTGAATGTCAATATTATGACATATTGTGAGTGTTTCATGTTTGGTAATTGCAATCATTGTTGGTTTTGTTGTGGTCATCCATTTACAATGCTTGGTGTCAGCTTATTTACCTCTTGTAAAAATAAAATACAGTGTGTGTGTGTGTGAAAAAAATAAATAAATAAAATAATAAATAAATAAATAAATAAAACACACAAAGATGACTGTATATAAAAGAACGTACAAGTATCAGACAATAAAAGGCTTTCTAGTCATCAGAATTCGTTATATTGCATTTACATTTTTATTGGCTTATGAAAATCTTTAATGCACTTTAGCATAGTATATTAAATAGATGAATATTTGTCCCTTATAATGTCATTTATTTTATGTAAATTTTTATTCTGTCTTGCCCTCCTCAAACCACCACTACATTGTTGTATTATTTGTGATATGGGGAAGTTGCTAGGCAGTGTTGTTACAGATTCTGGCACCAAGCCACTGAGTTGTGACAATGCCAACCTCTGTACTACATATCCATCCTTCTCAAAGATGAGTCTAAGGCACATAATGTGCTTTAAGCGTATAGGGACTTGCATGCCTTTGGATGAAGATATAACTAAAACATGATTATTTGGTACATAATATTCGTATAAATATTGGCAAATAAAAATAACAGAGTCTCTTGCTGTTCTGAGATAATATAATCTGGATCCTTTTAGATTTGAGGTTTTTCCTTAGTATGTTAATATCATTATTTTGAACTTGCTTTGCATCAGTTTGGCAGCCTTCTTTGTATAGGTCTGTTTTAACAGCTTACTTTATGTAGATCTATTGTGGAGGCCTTTAAAAATTGTTTGGATGGTAATGGATCTGTTTGCTTATTTGCTTGTTTGTGGTAATAAACTGATTGAATAAATAGTAAAAATAATAATAATAATAAAGTTCATTTCTGGCTGGTGGGACTAGCAGTGGCTTTCCTTCTTTCTACATTTCAGTTTCAAACTGTTCTTTAAAGTTAAAAAACTTACCATTAAATATTTTTCAAAAGCAATAAATTGCTCTCTTACCACCTACTTCTATTTTTATATTCACATTCCTTCCTAACCACATTTGTTCTATACTTCCGAGAATGAAGATCTCTGTCTTGGGCAGAGAAAGCCAATTTTTCCTTTCAGTAGGAGTTGACTGACCTGTCTTCTCTTTGTCATCTGTTCCCAGATACCATCTGCTAGAAAACGTGTTCCTATCCCTTCCTTATTCCTCGTGCTTTGCCTGACACAAAGTAATCATGAGGGTTTTGAGTTGTATCAGAATGAAGTACTGATGGATATATGGAGAGACATAAGTGGCACAGATATGGGGTCCCAAATGTGGCTTTCAACAGCAAGCATTCCCCAGACTCCCCCAAAGGGAAAATAAACACAGGAGACAAAATTAAGCAAAGGATACCTTTGTTTCCAGTGGGGACTTCATCCAGACTCCAGTGCAAGGCTGAGCCAGTTCTCCCTTGGCTACCCTGGGTGACTTTCTCCTCTCCAGCTGAGCCCAGTCTCAGATCCTGGAGCTGTTGCCATGTGAGGAAGGGCAATCCTAAGCACTCCTGCCCCGGGGAAGAAGAGGAGGGTGCACAATAAAGAGGGTGGTGGCCCTAGAACCCAGGTCAGCAGTGATCCAGGAGGACCACGTCAGCAGTGGGAGCATCACCAGGTTTACCCAACTTGCCATCCCCGTGAAAGTAAGTCATCACTGAATTCAGGAGAGAAAGCAGACCACGCCTCTGGTCCCGTGGACCAACCTTCAACCTTGAGCATCCTCATCGTAGGAGGGAGAAAGAAGGAGAAAATCAGATAGAAGCCTGGTCCTCCCACTAGAGACCAATACCTAAGTTAGCATTTTGCATTTTTTTTTCAAGCCTGAGTTCTTTATGAAATCTGATTTTCCTTGGATGCACCAGGTCTCCATCTTTGTTTACCTCTTATTTTATCTGGGTTCATGAGAAAATTTCCTTGGGAGCTTTACCATTTGAAATAATTTCTAAACACCTCCTACCCACCTTAGGACACCTTCTTCTTATCATTTTGTCATTTCAGGCTATGTTAAAACATTTGGATTTGATCCCATAGGAAAAGGGTGAACCTTGAAAGTTGCCAAGCAGTGAATGCACTAAGTGGGTTTAGTGCCCTGAAAAGAACTCTCTAACATCAATGTAAAGAATCGGGTAGGCTGAGAATTGCGGCAGGGATTTTGTTAAGAGACTGTTGCAGTAGTTCAGTGAGAGATAACAAAAGCCTGACCTAGGGCAATTTGAGGAGGTACGTTCAAGGGAGTAGGGGAAGGTTTGAGAACCATTTCTGAGATAGAACGAATGGGATTAGAGGGGGAGTTAAGGTTATGTCCAAGGTTATAGCTTGGGAAATCCAGTGCATGGTGACAACTCCACTCAAGACATGTAACACAAGAGGAGAAGTAGGCATTTGAGGAGAGGATAATGAGTTTGGGTTGCCTGAGAGAAAGCCAGGTAGACATTTTCAGTATATATTTGAAGATACGGGCCTGAAACTTAAGGCAGAGACTGGGGATACAGATGATATAAATGTAGATGTAGGTGTAGACACAAGTACAGATACAACTATCAATGTAGATATATACGAAAAACGGAGATAGAGATTGAGATAGATAGACCTAGATTGATCTTAACACATGGCGGTAAGAGCCCAAACCAGGATGACTACAAGAATTTTTTAAGGAAAAGAGAGTGGTAATTGGTGATCACTTGAACATATGTGATAAAAACATGTAAGCAGTTAAAAATGATTCCAAATATTTGAGTCTTGGTGTCTGGAAGAACAATGGTCACATTGGCAGAAACAAAAAATACCATGTTGTGGGGGGAAATGATGACTGGTTTCAGAGTTTTTGAGATTGAGATCATGTTGGGACATACAACTGGAAATGCTGGGCAGGCAGGTTTAGGACCTGAGCTCTGACTGATTCAGCCTACAGATGTAGAATTTAGAATCAGAAAATTAAAAGATGTTAGAGCTGGAAGGAATTTTGGACCCCATCGAAGTCACTCCTTCCTCTTATTGATGAGGTAATTGAGACCCAGATAGGTTCAAGGTTCTCTTCAAGCTCACACAGCTTTTGCTAGCAGAACCAAAGGTAGAACCCTGGTCTCTCTATTCCGAGTCCAAAACTTCTGCACCTGCCAAGGGATGGGTGTTGAGAATATGAAGATGGATAAGACAGCTTCCAGAGGGAAGCGTGCAAAGGGCTATTGCAATGTTAAACTGTGGGGACTCCGAGGGCTCTGGAATTGTTACATTAGAGCATTCAATTTGAATTGGACTAAGATAGCTCCAAATCTCTTCCAGGGTGAGAAGAATGCGCCTTTCCAAGATGGTGCACTCGGTGTGGAGCAGAGAAGGTGGAAAGGGTATGCTCTACCTCAGTATCACTTGGGCTCCTGAAACATTACAGTGTGTGAAAATGACTTACTTCTTAAGTAGCTTGGGCCTTTCACAATTTTGCTGCTCCTTTAAAAATACACAGTGTGGGGCTTCCCTGGTGGCGCAGTGGTTGAGAATCTGCCTGCCAATGCAGAGGACACGGGTTCGGGCCCTGGTCTGGGAGGATCCCACATGCCGCGGGGCAGCTGGGTCCGTGGGCCACAATTACTGAGCCTGCGCGTCTGGAGCCTGTGCTCCGCAACAAGAGAGGCCGCGATAGTGAGAGGTCCGCGCACCGCGATGAAGGGTAGCCCCCGCTTGCCGCAACTAGAGAAAGCCCTCGCACAGGAACAAAGACCCAACACAGCCATAAATAAATAAATACATACATACATACATACATACATACATACACAGTGTGATGAAAGTAATACAGACTCAGTGTAGAACAACTGGAACATGCAGAAAAGTGGAGAGAGATGTAAAATTATCTGTAATTCACTACTTGTATGAACACTGTTAATACTTTTATGTATATTTTAAACGTAAGAATCAAACTGTTTCTACAGTTTTATGTCCCTTTATGATAAGTTAATATTATTTGGGGGTTATTGTCCTATTTCATTTATTTTTTTAAAAAACCCTAGTTTAATGTCTCTGTATTTTTCCATAGATATAACTTAAAGTAACCATCAACTATTGTCAATTATCTAGGCTATTCCTATATTGCTCTTATAAATAATGTGTGCTATGCATCCATAAACACATCTGTATTGTTTATTATTTCTTTATAATAAATTTCTAGAAGTGGAATTACTGGTTGAAAGACTATGAATCTTTATAAGGCTCTTGATACATAGAGGACAGATTTCTTTCTAGAAAACTTTTATCAGTTCATACTCCCACCAGCTGTGAATAACAGTGTCATATCACACTCTTGCAAGCACTATTTTTTTCAATCTTTGTTAATTTGTTAGGCTAAAAAAGACACCTCATTGCTTTAATTTGCATATTTTAATTACCAGCCATGTTAAAAATTTTAAATGTGTTTATTAACCTTTCATAACTTTGTTTCAAAGCTCTTTATATTTTAAGAACAGTAACTTTTTGCCATATTTATTGGAGATATTGTTCAATGTTCTAAATCGGGCATTTGAAAATAGTACATATTCTTTTATCTAAGATGCAAATTTTACATTGCTGCTTAAACTGTTTAGACGGATAGTGGTTGGTTAAAAATATCTCAAGAAAGTTTGCTTTTATAAGTCTCTTTCTACAATTGTACAATAGGTTTTGCTTTGTGCCTTTTGATGCTATAGTGTTTGGAGCATTAAGCATCGATTGGGTTCTAAAAGGAAAGAGATGGCCCACTCTAAGTGTTTAATAAAGAGACTATATGCAAAGGTGTGGTTCTGGGGCAGTGAAACCAAAGTGGTAGTACAGCACCCTAGGGCTAGAAACATCAGGAGACCATTATCTTCCTCAGGCTGGAAGGGGCAAGGGTGAGAGCTGATATGGGAACCTGGAAATAGGGAGCACCATATGGAATAAGCTCCCCTGTGGGAAATGTGGGCTCAGGGGAGGGACAGAGACAACCTGTGGCACCCTTGCAGGAAGGCTTCTGGGCACCCAGTCGCAGCCTCCAACCTCCCCTCAATCTCCTGCTGATGTTCTCTGTTGGCCAAACTCAGGTGCAAGCAAAGGGCAAGGGAGCTGTAAATGTGGCTCCTACAGGTCTGTCTCCTGGGCCTCAGAGCAGCAAGGAGATGAAGAGTGGGTCCAGAGGGCAACACAGAAGGTGTCCAGCACAAAGACTCCACACTGTTAAGAAGTCCCTATGTGTTTTAACTCTCATCAATAGAAACTGACCTTTCATCATTCTGTCTTTAACTCTCCTTTTTCTGATTTCTTGTTTACATGTTTTTCTAATATAATTTAGTCTATGCATTTTCTAATTGTGTAAGATTAATTTTGGTTTTACTTATTATTGACATAGCTTGCACTTATGCTTAAAATTTTCAACTGTGTGACAAGAGTAAGAGAAAAGTGTATAGACACTGGACAGAGGCTGTAAGCTGTCCCCTAATACCCATTTCCCTTCCCTCTACAATAATAGAACCTCAATTATCACCTGGGCATATGGCTGACATTTCCCAGCCTTCTTTATAGCTAAGGTGGCCATGGGACTAAGATCTGGTCACTAGGATGTGCAGGGAAATGATGTAGGCAATAGTGTTTATTTCCCTGAAGGAAGGAGCATGAGCCTTCTTTCCCATTCCTCCACCCTGCTGTCTGCAGTATGGATGTGGAGTCGCCCTGGACCACGGGGATGCTGGAGCAATGGGGTTCCTAGACCACCTGGATTGCTTATCTCCAGACACTAGATGAGAAAGACATAAACTTCTCTCTTAAATTTAAGTCACTGTTACTTGGGGTGTTACACCAACGTTAATTCCTAACTGCTACAGATATCAAAGAGCAGAATTTCAGTCATTCATTTAAAGAGGAAAAGAGAAGAGAGATTAACATTTTCTGAGCACCTTCTCTATCTTTCCACCTATATTTGCTCCCAACAATTCTGCGAAATGCGTGCTATTATTCACATTGTTACTCATGAGGAGACTGAGGTTCAGTTAGCTTAAGAAACTTGTTCACTGTCACACAGCTAAAGCACTGACTAGATTGAGGTTTGAAACAGGGTGTATCTATCTGACTCCAAAGCCCAGGTTCCCTTCGCATTGCTCTATTGAAGATGAGTGGACAGAAAAGAGACTCCCAACTGGACCAAGAGCAAGCTTATGTAAAGACCTTAGTTGCCTCATATTCTGTGTGCTTTTGAGAAGCAAATAGATAAACCATAACATCTTGTCATCACAGCAACTGTTGTTTACAACTGGAATTCATTCTTCAGTTCTGAGGAATGGCCAAGAGCCCTCAGCCTTGGGGATTTATGAGTAATAGGAAATGTAAGAACTTCAGCCTCCTATTGTCAAAGAAAGACCAAGATACATCATGCACAGAGTCAGACATTTATAATTCTCATTCCATTGCCAGGCACCATCCTTACAACTCCCTTAATTCAGAGAAAATGACATTCCCCAATGGGATTCCCATTTCTCTCTAAATGTTGGCGAGCAACAGCAGAAAAGAATTGTAGAAACTTTGGATTGTTTCAATACTTCTCAAGGATTGTAAGAAAATGAATTGGATTAGTAAATGTATCCAGTTCCTGGGTATCATTAGGTTGTCATTATTACTTAATGAGGGCTCCACATTTGTACTTTCCTGGGCTTACCTTCAGAGGGCTGCTTTGGACCAGCACTTTGTGTGGTGTACTATGAAATTAGCCCATCTCTAAAAATAGTCAAGTTGTCACTGCTATTGTCCAGCATGAGCCCCCATTATCCAGGCCAACGTGCATGTTCCATGTGCTACCAAACCTTCCAGCCCTTGGGATAACAAAGCTTTGCTGGGTTTTATGTAAAAAGGAAGAGAATGACCCCTTCTCCATTGATTTGCCATTTGACCCCCAAACAACTCTGGACGGTAGTGTTCTCTCTAAATTTCTTTTTAAGCTAATCTATGGTCTTCTCTCTCCTAAGGTAAAGGTATGGGGTATAGGTTGAGGTTCATTTTTTGCATATGAATATCCAGTTGTTACAAACCATTAATTGAAAAGACTGTCCTTTCATCATTGAAGTGCTTTTGCACCTTTGTCAAAAATCAATTTACCAACCACACACCATATATAAAAATTAACACAAAATGGACCAAAGACCTAAATATATATAAATGTAAGAGCTAAAACTGTAGAATTCTTAGAAGATGGTTGTAAATCTCTATGACGTTGGTTTCATAGATATGACAACAAAGCAGAAGCAATAGAACAAAAAATAAATTGGACTGTAACAAAATTTAAAACTTTTCTGTATCAAAGGACACTATCCAGAAAGTGAAAAGGCAACCCACAGAATTGGAAGGAGGGGAAGTATTTACAAAACATATATCTGATAAGGGTCTGGTATCCAGCATACATAAAAAAAACTCTTACTACTCAATAATAAAAAGACTGTCCAATTTAAAAATGGGCAAAGGATCTGAATAGACATTTCTCTAAGGAAGATACACAAATGGCCTATGAACACATGGAAACATGCTCAACATCACTAGTCATTTGGCAAAAGCAAATCAAAACCACAATGAGATTCCACTTCAGTCCCAAACTAGGGTGCCCATAATAAAACAAAATAAAACTGGAAAGTAATATGTATTGGTGAGGATGTGGAGAAATTAGAACCCTCATTGACTGATGGTGGACATGTACAATGTTACAGCAACTATGTAAAACAGTTTGTCAGTTCCTCAATAAATTAAACATAGAATTATCATGTGACACAGCAATTCCATTTCCAGGTATATATCCAAAAGATTTGAAAGCAGATGTTCAAAAAAAACTTGTACACAAAGGTTCATAGCAGCACTATTCACAATAGCCAAAAGGTGGAAATATCCATTAACTGATGAATGAATAAACAAAATGTGGTATATCCGTATGACAATATATTATTCAGTCATCAAAAGGAATGAAGTACTGATACATGCTCCAACATAGATAAACCTTGAAAACATTATGTTAAGTAAAAGAAGTCTGACTCAAAAAGCTAAATATTGTATCATTCCATTTATATGAAATATCCAGAATAAGCAAATCCATAAAGACAGAAATCAGATTAGTGATTGACAGGGCCTGGGGACAGAGGGGAATGAAGAATGACTGTTTAATGGGAACAGAGTTTCTTTTTGAGGTGATTAAATTGTTCTGGAACTAGACAGTAGTGATGGTTACATAACACTGTGAATGTATTAAATGTCCATAAACTGTACCCTTTAAAATGATTTAAATGGTAAATTTTATGTTACGTGTATTTTACCACACACAATAATAGCAATTGGCCACATTCGTGTGTGTGATTTCTAGACTCTCCATTGTGTCATTGATTTATGTGTCTACCACTTCATTCATTTCACACTATTGATTTCTGTAGCTTTAGTAAATTTCAAATTTTTATAGTAAATTTTAATATTAGGTAGTGTGATTCCTCCAACTTTATTCTTTTTTTTCAAAATTGTTCTGGCTATTCTCTAGTTCCTTTGTTTTCCATATAAATGTTTAACAGCTTTATTGAGATATAATTTCCTGATCACTTAAATTCACTCATTTTGCATATACAATTCAATTGTTTTAGTATATTCACATATAGGTGCAACCATCACCACAGTCAATTTTAGAACATTTTTTATAACCCCAAAATGAAATCCCTATTTTTTATCTATTATCCCAGCCCTAAGCAACCTAGACAAATCTACTTTCTGTCTCTAGAGATTTTGCTGTTCTGAACTTTCATATGGATGAAATCGTATAATATGTGGTCCTTTGTGGCTGGCTTTTTTCACTTAGTGTTCATGGTCCATCCATGTTGGAGCATGTATCAATACTTCATTCCTTTTGGTAACTGAATAATATACCATTGCATGGATATACCACATTTTGTTTATCCATTCATCAGTTTGGATCAGTTGATGGACGTTTCGTTTGTTCTCTCCTTTGTTCTATTGTGAATAATGCTACTATGAACATTTGTGTATACGTTTTCATTTCTCCTGGGTATATACTTAGGAGTGGACTTACAGGGTCATATGGTAACTCTATGTTTAATTTATTGAGGAGTTGCCAAAATGTTTTACAAAGAGGCTGCACCATTTTACATTTCCACCAGCAGTCAGTGAGGGTTCCAATTTCACCACATCCTTGCCCACACTTGTAAGTATAGGACTTTTTGATTGTAGTCTTACTAGTACATGTGAAGTAGAATCTCATTGTGGTTTTGATTTGTGTTTCCCTAATACCTAGTGATGCTGAGCACCTTTTCATGTGTTTAATTGGTCATTTGTATATCTTCCTTAGGGAAATGTCCATTCAGATCCTTTGCCCATTTTTAAATTGAGCTATTTGTCCTTTTATTATTAAGTTGTAGGAGTTTTTATGTATTCTGGAAACTAGACCCTTATCAGGTATATGTGTTGTACATATTTTCCCCCATTCTGTGGGTTGCCTTTTCACTTTCTTGATAGTATCCTTTGATGCACAAAAGTTTTTAATTTTGTTGCAGTCCAATTTATCTATACTTTCTTTTGTTACTCATGTTTGTGGTGTCATATATGACTCCTTTGACAAATCCAAGGTCATAAAAATTTATCCCTATATTTTCCTAACAGTTTTTAAAGTTTTAGATCTTACATTTAACTTTTGATACATTTGAGTTAATTTTTGTATATGGTATGAAGTTTATAAAAATTTTAGAGCTAGCTTGTCTATGTCTACAAAATTATCTGAATGGGATATTGATTGGAATTGTATTAAATCTATAAATCAATTTAGAGAAAATTGATACCCTTACTTTGTTAAGTCTACCAATCCGTGGACATAGTATGTTTTTCCAATTTTTTTAGAACATTTTTGTTTCTTCCATCAATATTTTGTAGTTTTCAAATTCTGTACATGTGTTGTAAGATTTGTTTTATTTTTTGAACTATTGTGTTTTTTTTTTTAATTTCCAGTTCCAATAGTTTACAATTAGTTATTGCTAGTATATATGAAATATAAATTATGTGTTGACTTAGTATCCTCCATCCTTGCTAACTCATTTATTAGTTCTAGAAGTTTTTCTTTGGATTCCTTGAGATTTTCTGTGTCATCTGTGAATAGAGAGACTTTTATTTCTTCTTTCTCTATTGGTAAGGCTTTTATTTATCTTTATGGCTTTACTGCACTGGCTAGGACTTTTAGTAGATTATTCGGTAGGAGTGATGAGAGTGAACCTTCTTGCCTTGTCTCTGATCATGGGGGGAAACATTCAGTTTTTCATTATTAAGTGAAATGTTAGCTGTAGGTTTTCTGTAGATTACCTTTATTAGGTTAAGAAAGTTCACTTCTAATCCTAGTTTGCTGAGAGTTTTTATCATGAAAGGATGTTGAATTTTATCAAATGCTTTTTTGTATCAATTGATGTGATCATATAATTTTTCTTATTTAGACTGTCAATGTGGTAGATTACACTGATTGATTTCCGAATACTGAACAAATATAAATTCCCTGGGATAAACCCAATTTGACCTTGGTATATTATTCTTTTTATGCATTTCTGGATTCAGTTTGCTAATTCTTTGTTAAAGATTTTTTGCCTCTATGTTCATGAAGAATATTAATTTATAGTTTTCTATTTTTGGGGGGTAGGGGTAGGGGGTTCTTTCATTAGTTTTGGTATCATGGTAATGCCAACATCATAAAATAAGTTGGAAAGTATTTCTGCCTCTTCTACTTTCTGGAATTGATTGTTTAAAATTAGTGTTATTTCTTCTCTAAACATTTAGTAGACTTCACTAGCTAAATTATTTGGGCCTAGGGATTTCTTTTCTAGAATGTCCTAGACTAAAACTCAATTCATGTAATAGTTATAGAAATCTTCATATTACCTATTTAATCTTGGTTGGATTTTGGTAGCTTTTGATTTTCAAGGACTTTGTTTATTTCATTAAAGTTATTAAATGCATGTGTTTAGAGTTATTTCCTATTTTCCTTTTGATGACTGTAAGGTCTATAGTTGTACCCTTTTCATCACTGATATCAGTAACTTGTCTTCTATCTTTTTTCTTTGTAAATCTTGTTGATATTCTTATTAACTTCATCAATTTTATTGATCTTTTTAAAGAACCAGATTTTGGTTCAACCGATTTTTGTTGTTGTAAATTTCATTGATATCTGTTCTTAGCTTTATAATGTCTTTATTTCTGTTTACATTAGGCTTATTTTCCTTTAATTTGTTTTTGTTCTTAAATTCATAAGACTAGATTATTGATATGAGAACTTTCTTCTTTTGTAATATCAATATAAGCATATAATATAATGAATTTCCCTCTCAACACTGCTTTAGCTGCATTCTACAAATTGCTAGGTTATATTTTCATTTTTGTTCATTTCAAAATATTTTCTGATATCCCTGAGACTTTTTTTTTTTTTTTTTTAATTTTATAGCTACTTAATTTATTTATTTATTTATTTTTGGCTGTGTTGGGTCTTCGTTTCTGTGCGAGGGCTTTCTCTAGTTGCGGCAAGTGGGGGCCACTCTTCATCGCGGTGCGGGGACCGCTCTTCATCGCGGTGCGCGGGCCTTTCACTATCGCGGCCCCTCCCGTTGCGGGGCACAGGCTCCAGACGCGCAGGCTCAGTAGTTGTGGCTCACGGGCCCAGCTGCTCCGTGGCATGTGGGATCTTCCCAGACCAGGGCTCGAACCCGTGTCCCCTGCATTAGCAGGCAGATTCTCAACCACTGCGCCACCAGGGAAGCCCTCCCTGAGACTTTTTATTTGACCCAAGTATTATTTAGAAGTATAATGTTAAATGCCCATGAATTCAGAAAATTTCCTGTTATCCTTCTATTATTGATTTCTAGTACATTCCATTATTGTCAGACAACATACTTTGTATGATCTCGATTCTTTTATATTTGTTAAGACATTATATCACACAGAATAGGTATATCTTGGTGCACATTACATGAACACTTGAAAAGAATGTGAACTCAGAGGGTAGGATCAAGATGGTGGAGTAGAAAGTCCCTGTACTCACCTCCTTTCATGGACACACCAAAATTACAACTGTGTGCAGAGCAACTATCTATGAGAACAATCTGAAGACTAGCAGAAAAGATTTTCCACAACAGAAGATATAAAAAAGGAGCAACAGCAAGATGGATAGGAGGGGTGGAGATTCAGTCTAGTCAGGACCCATACCTCTGGGTTGGCTATCCACAAATTGGAAGCATATCACAACCACAGAGTTCCTTCCCAAGGAGCAAGGGGTCCAAGCCCCACATTAGGCTTGCCAGCCCGGGGTTCCAGGAAAACAACATCTGGCTTTGAAAACCAGCAGGGTTTATGTTTGGAAGAGCCAGAAGGCTACAGGAAACAAAGACTCTGCTCTTAAAGGGAATGCACAAAATCTCACATGCTTTGAGTCCCATTGTAGATGCAGGATTTTGAAAGGTGTCTGGGTCAGACCCACTTGCTGATCTTGGAGAGCCTCCAATAGAGGCTGCAGGCAGTGGGAACTCCCCCTGGGGACAGAGATGCTGGCAGCAGCCATTTTTTGAATCCCATTCTATTGTGCTGAGACCAGCACTGGCAAATACCATTTTGGAATCCTCCATCTAGCCTATTAACACTAGGGTATGCCCTACCCACCAGCAGGCTTACAGCAACCACATGACACAGATCTTCACAGCCAGCTGGGCTAGAGGCCAGCCCTATCTACCAGCACACCTACAGCTCTCAGCCCCACCATAACAGAAGGGCACAGGCAACTCACATAGAGCATAGTCCTGGAGCATCTAACTCTGGTGGCCAGAGAGGAGAATACTCCTGGACCATTTATGTATGTCTCCTACATAAGGTCACTTCTCCAAGATCGGGAGACATAATGTACCTACCCAATACATAGAAATAAATACAGAGAATTAAGCAAAATGAGGAAATGGCGAAATATCTGTCCAATGAAAGAACAAGACAAAACCCCAGAAAATAACTAAATGACATGAAATGGAGATAAGCAATGTACCTGATAAAGAGTTCAATGTAATGATTGTAAAGGGCTCACTGAACTTGAGGGAAGAAAGGATGAACACAGTGAGAATTTCAACAAAAAACTGGAAAATATAGAAAAGAACCAATCAGAGCTGAAGAATAAAATAATTGAAATAAAAAATACACTAGGAATCAACAGTAGATTAGATGATAAAGAAGAATGGAGGCAACAATCTGGAAGACAGAGTGGTGGAAATTATCCTGTCTGAACAGAAAAAGGAAAAAAGAATTTTTAAAAATGAGTATAGCTTAAAAGAGCTGTGTGACAACATCAAGCATACTAAGCATACTTTGCACTATAGGGGTCCCAGAAGGAGAAGAGAGAGAGGGAAATGTGTAGAGAAATAATTGCTGAAAACTTCCCTAAACTGGGGAAGGAAACAGACATCCAGGTCCAGGAAGCAAGTCCTAAACAAGATGAACCAAAAGAGGTCCTCACCAAGGCACATTATAATTAAAATGGCAAAAAGTTAAAGATAGAGAATCTTAAAATCAGCAAGAGAAATAGAACTAGTTACATACAAGTGAACTTTCATAAGAACATCAGATGACTTTTCAGCAGAAACTTTGCAGGCCAGAAAAGAGTGGCATGATATATTCAAAGCGCTGAAAAGAAAAAAATCCTGCTCCCATGAATATTCTACCTGGCAATGTTATTATTTAGAGTTGAAGAAAAGATTTAAAAAAAGAGTTATACAGAGAAACAAAAGCTAGAAAATATTGTTACCACCAAACTGGCCTTACAAGAAACTAAAAAGGAACTTCTTCAATTAGAAAAGAAAAAGCCACAACTAGAAATAAAATTATGAAAGGAGAAACCTTACCAGTAAAGGTAAACATAAAGTAAAGGTCGTGGATCAACAACTTATAAAGCTAGTAGGAAGGTTAAAAGAGAAAAGTAGTAAAATCATCTATAACTACAATAAGCAGTTAAGGTATATATAAAATAAAAAGATTCAAACTATGACATCAAAAACAAAAAATGTGGAGAGGGTAGAGTAAAATTGTAGAATTGTTAGAATGAGTTTAAACTTGAGAGATCATCAACTTTAAATAGACACACACACACACACACACACACACACACACACACACATATATATGTTGTTATCTATTAACCTCATGGTAACCAAAAACCTATTAAGAGACACACAAAAAATAAAGAAAAAGAATCCAAACATAACACTAAAACTAGTCATCAAATCTCAAGAAAAGAGAGCAAGAGAAGAAGAAAGGAACAGAGAACTACAAAAATAACCAGAAAACAACAAACAAAATGGCAATAAGTACATACATATCAATAATTACTTTAAATGTAAATGAACCAAATGCTCCAGTCAAAGACTTAGAGTGGCCAAATGGAAAAAACAAGACCCAAATATAGTGCTACCTACAAGACTCTCACTTTAGGTTTAAAGACACACACAGACTGAAATTGAGGGATTGAAAATAGATATTCCACGCAAATGGAAATGAAAAGAAAGCTGGAGTAGCAATACTTGTATCACACAAAATGAACTTTAAGACAAAGACTGTAACAAGAGACAAAGAAGGATATTACATAGTGATAAAGGAGTCACTGCAACAAGAAGATATAACACTTGCAAATATATATGCACCCAACATAGGAGCACCTAAATACAAAAAGCAAATATTAACAAACATAAAGGTAGAAACTGACAGTAATACAGTAATAGTAAAGGACTATAACATCCCATTGGTAAATCAATGGACAGATCATCCAGACAGAAAATCAAGAAGGAAACACTGGCCTTAATGACACATTAAACCAGATGGGCTTAACAGCTGAATATAAAACATTCCATCCAAAGCTAGTAGAATACATATATTATTTTTAAAGCATGGTCATATATTATCTTTATTTTTTTAAAACCATCTTTATTGGAGTATAATTGCTTTACAATGGTGTGTTAGTTTCTGCTTTATAACAAAGTGAATCAGCTATACATATACATATATCCCCATATATCTTCCCTCTTGCGTCTCCCTCCCACCCTCCCCATCCCATCCGTCTAGGTGGACACAAAGCACCGAGCTAATCTCCCTGTGCTATGCAGCTGCTTCCCACTAGATATCTATTTTACATTTGGCAGTGTATATATGTCCATGCCACTGTCTCACTTTGTGCCAGCTTACCCTTCCCCCTCCCCATGTCCTCAAGTCCATTCTCTACGTCTGTATCTTTATTCCTGTCCTGCCCTTAGGTTCTTCAGAACCATTTTTTTTTATTCCATATATATGTGTTAGCATACAGTATTTGTTTTTCTCCTCGTGACTTACTTCACTCTGTATGACAGTCTCTAGGTCCGTCCACCTCACTACAAATAACTCAATTTTGTTTCTTTTTATGGCTGAGTAATATTCCACTGTATATATGTGCTACATCTTCTTTATCCATTCATCTGTCAATGGACACTTAGGTTGCTTCCATGTCCTGGCTATTGTAAATAGAGCTGCACTGAACATTGTGGTACATGACTCTTTTTGAATTATGGTTTTCTCAGGATACATGCCCAGTAGGGGTATTCCAGGGTCGTATGGTAGTTCTATTTTTAGTTTTTAAGGAACCTCCATACTGTTCTCCATAGTGTCTATATCAATTCACATTCCCACCAACAGTGCAAGAGGGTTCCCTTTTCTCCACACCCTCTCCAGCATTTATTGTTTGTAGATTTTCTGATGATGCCCATTCTAACTGGTGTGAGGTGATACCTCACTGTAGTTTTGATTTGCATTTCTCTAATAATTAGTAATGTTGAGCAGATTTTCATGTGCTTCTTGGCCATCTGTATGTGCTCTTTGGAGAAATGTCTATTTAGGTCTTCTGCCCATTTTTGGATTGGGTTGTTTGTTTGTCTGATATTGAGCTGCATGAGCTGCTTATATATTTTGGAGATTAATCCTTTGTCCGTTGCTTCATTTGCAAATATTTTCTCCCATTCTGAGGGTTGTCTTTTGGTATTCTTTATGGTTTCCATTGCTGTGCAAAAGCTTTTAAGTTTCATTAGGTCCCATTTGTTTATTTTTGTTTTTCTTTCCATTTCTCTAAGTGGTGGGTCACAAAGGATCTTGCTGTGATTTATGTCATAGAGTGTCCTGCCTATGTTTTCCTCTAAGAGTTTTTTAGTGTCTGGCCTTACATTTAGGTCTTTAATCCATTTTCAGTTTATTTTTGTGTATGGTGTTAAGGAGTGTTCTAGCTTCATTTTTTAACATGTAGCTGTCCAGTTTTCCCAGCACCATTTATTGAAGAGGCTGTCTTATCTCCATTGTATATTCTTGCCTCCTTTACCAAGGATAAGGTGACCATATGTGGGTGGGTTTATATCTCTGGGCTTTCTATCCTGTTCCATTGATTTATATTTCTGTTTTTGTGCCAGTACCATACTGTCTTGATTACTGTAGCTTTGTAGCATAGTTTGAAGTCAGGGAACCTGATTCCTCCAGATCCGTTTTTCTTTCTCAAGATTGCTTTGGCTATTCAGGGTCTTTAGTGTTTCCATACAAATTGTGAAATTTTTTGTTCTAGTTCTGTGAAAAATGCCATTGGTAGTTTGATAGGGATTGCATTGAATCTGGAGATTGCTTTGGGTAGTATAGTCATTTTCACAATGTTGATTCTTCCAATCTAAGAACATGGTATGTCTCTCCATCTGTTTGTATCATCTTTAATTTCTTTCATCAGTGTCTTATAGTTTTCTGCACACAGGTCTTTTGTCTCCTTAGGTAGGTTTATTCCTAGCTTTTTATTCTTTTTGTTGCAATGGTAAATGGGAGTGTTTCCTTAATTTCTCTTTCTGATATTTTGTTGTTGGTGTATAGGAATGCCAGAGATTTCTATGCATTAATTTTGTATCCAGCTACTCTACCAAATTCATTGATTAGCTCTAGTAGTTTTCTGGTAGCATCTTTAGGATTCTTTATATATAGTATCATGTCAATTGCAAACAGTGACAGTTTTACTTTTTCTTTTCCGGTTTGGATTCCTTTTGTTTCTTTTTCTTCTCTGATTGCTGTGGCTAAAACTTCCAAAACTATGTTGAATAATAGTGGTGAGAGTGGACAGCCTTGTCTTGTTTCTGATCTTAGTGGAAATGGTTTCAGTTTTTCACCATTGAGAATGCTGCTGGCTGTGGGTTTGTTATATATGGCTTTTATTATGTTGAGGTAATTTCCCTCTATGCCTACTTTCTGGAGGGTTTTTATAATAAACAGGTAATGAATTTTGTTGAAAGCTTTTTCTGCATCTATTGAGATGATCATATGGTTTTTATTCTTCAATTTGATAATATGGTGTATCACATTGATAGATTTGCGTATATTGAAGAATCCTTGCATTCCTAGGATAAACCCCACTTGATCATGGTGTATGATCCTTTTAATGTGCTGCTGGATTCTGTTTGCTAGTATTTTGTTGAGGATTTTTGCATCTATGTTCATCAGTGATATTGGCCTGTAGTTTTTTGGTGTGTGACATCTTTGTCTGGTTTTGGTATCAGGGTGATGGTGGCCTCGTAGAATGAGTTTGAGAGTGTTCCTCCCTCTGCTATATTTTGGAAGAGTTTGAACAGGATGCGTGTTAGCTCTATTCTAAATGTTTGATAGAATTCACCTGTGAATCCATCTGGTCCTGGGCTTTTGTTTGTTGGACGATTTCTAATCAGAGTTTCAATTTCAGTGCTTGTGATTGGTCTGTTTATATTTTCTATTTCTTCCTGGTTCAGTCTTGGAAGGTTGTGCTTTTGTAAGAATTTGTCCATTTCTTCCAGGTTGTCCATTTTATTGGCATAGAGTTGCTTGTAGGCATCTCTCATGATCCTTTGTATTTCTGCAGTGTCAGTTATTTCTCCTTTTTCATTTCTAATTCTATTGATTTGAGTCTTCTCCCTTTTTTTCTTGATGAGTCTTACTAATGGTTTATCAATTTTATTTATCTTCTCAAAGAACCAGCTTTTAGTTTTATTGATCTGTTCCCTTCATTTCTGTTTCATTTATTTCTGATCTGATCTTTATTATTTCTTTCCTTCTGCTAACTTTGGAGTTTTTTGTTCTTCTTTCTCTAATTGCTTTAGGTGTAAGGTTAGGGTGTTTATTTGAGATGTTTCTTGTTTCTTGAGGTAGGATTTATTGCTATAAACTTCCCTCTTAGAACTGCTTTTGCTGCATCCCATAGGATTTTGGTCATCATGTTTTCACTGTCATTTCTTTCTAGGTATTTTTTTATTTCCTCTTTGATTTCTTCAGTTATCTCTTGGTTATTTAGTAATGCATTGTTTAGCCTCCATGTGTTTGTATTTTTTAGAGATTTTTTTTTCCTGTAACTGATATCTAGTCTCATAGTGTTGTGCTAGGAAAAGATACTTGATACGTTTTCAATTTTCTTAAATTTACCAAGGGTTGATTTGTGACCCAATATATGATCTATCCTGGAGAATGTTCCATGAACACTTGAGAAAAAAAGTGTATTCTGTTGTTTTTGGATGGAATGTCCAATAAATATCAATTAAGTCCATCTTGTTTAATATGTCATTTAAAACTTGTGTTTCCTTATTTATTTTCATTTTGGATGATCTGTCCATTGGTGTAAGTGAGGTGTTAAAGTCCCCTACTATTATTGTGTTAGTGTCGATTTCCCCTTTTATGGCTGTTAGCATTTGCCTTATGTGTTGTGGTGTTCCTATGTTGGGTGAATAAATATTTACAATTGTTATATCTTCTTCTTGGATTGATCCCTTGATCATTATGCAGTGTCCTTCTTTGTCTCTTGTAATAGTCTTTATTTTAAAGTCTACTTTGTCTGATTTGAAAATTGCTACTCCAGCTTTCTTTTTTTTTCCATTTGCATGAAGTATCTTTTTCCATCCCCTCACTTTCAGTCTGTATCACTAGGTCTGAAGTGGATCTCTTGTAGACAGCATATATATGGGTCTTGTTTTTGTATTCATTCAGCTAGTCTATGTCTTTTGGTTGGAGCATTTAATCCATTTACATTTAAGGTAGTTTTGGATATATATGTTCCTATTACCATTTTCTTAATTGTTTTCAGTTTATTATTGTAGGTCTTTACCTTCTCTTGTGTTTCCTGCCTAGAGAAGTTCCTTTAGCATTTGTGGTAAAGCTGGTTTGGTGGTGCTGAATTCTCTTAGGTTTTGCTTGTTTGTAAAGTTTTTATTTTCTCTGTCGAATCTGAATGAGATCCTTGCTGGGTAGAGTAATCTTGGTTGTAGGTTTTTCCCTTTCATCACTTTAAATATGTCTTGCAACTCCCTTCTGGCTTGCAGAGTTTCTGCTGAAAGATCAGCTGTTAACCTTATGGGGATTCGCTTGTACGTTATTTGTTGTTTTTCCCTTGTTGCTTTTAATATTTTTTCTTTGTATTTAATTTTTGATAGTTTGATTAATATGTGTCTTGGCATGTTTCTCCGTGGATTTATCCTGTATGGGACTCTCTGCACTTCCTGGACTTGATTTACTATTTCCTTTCCTATATTAGGGAAGTTTTCAACTATAATCTCTTCAAGTATTTTCTCAGTCCCTTTTTTTTCTCTTCTTCTTCTGGGACCCCTATAATTAGAATGTTGGTGCATTTAATATTGCCCCAGAGTTCTGAGACTGTCCTCAATTCTTTTCATTCTTTTTTCTTTATTCTACTCTGCAGTAGTTATTTCCACTATTTTATCTTCCAGGTCACTTATCCGTTCTTTTGCCTCAGTTATTCTGTTATTGATTCCTTCTAGAGGATTTTTAATTTCTTTTATTGTGTTGTTCATCATTGTTTGTTTGCTCTTTAGTTCTTCTAGGTCCTTGTTAAATGTTTCTCGTATTTTTTCCATTCTATTTACAAGATTTTGGATCATCTTTACTATCATTACTCTGAATTCTTTTTCAGGTAGACTGCTTATTTACTCTTCATTCGTTTGGTCTGGTGGGTTTCTACCTTGCTCCTTCATCTACTGTGTTTCTCTGTCATCTCATTTTGATTAACGTACTGTGTTTGGGGTCTCCTTTTCGTAGCCTGCAGGTTTGTAGTTCCTGTTGTTTTTGGTGTCTGCCCCTAGTGGGTAATATTGGTTCAGTGGGTTGTGTAGGTTTCTTGGTGGAGGGGACTGGTGCCTGTGTTCTGGTGGATGAGACTGGATCTTGTCTTTGTGGTGGGCAGGACCGCATCTGGTGGTGTGTTTTGAGGTGTCTGTGAACTTATTATGATTTTAGGCAGCCTCTCTGCTAATGGGTGAGGTTGTGTTCCTGTCTTGCTAGTTGTTTGGCATAGGGTGTCCAGCACTATAGCTTGCTGGTCGTTGAGAGGAGCTGGGTCTTAGCCTTGAGACGGAGGTCTCTGGGAGAGCTTTCGCTGTTTGATATTATGTGGGGCTGGGAGGTCTCTTGTGGACCAATGTCCTGAACTCACCTTCCCCACCTCAGAGGCTCAGGCCTAACACCCGCTGGAGCACCAAGACCCTGTCAGCCACACGGCTCAGAAGAAAAAGGAGAAAAAGAAAGAAAGAAAAAACAGAAGAAAAATACAATACAATAAAATAAAGTTATTAAAATAAAAAATTATTAAAAATAAAAAAGTAATTTAAAAAAAGAAAGAAAGAAAGAAGAGAGCAAGCAAACCAAAAAACAATTCCACCAATGATAACAAGCACTAAAAACTATAGAAAAAAAAAAAAAAAAGACAGACAGAACCCTAGGACAAATGGTAAAAGCAAAGCTATACAGACAAAATCACACAAAGAAGCATACACATCCACACTCACAAAAAGAGAAATAGGAGAATATATATATATATATATATATATATATATATAAAATAAAAGGAAGAGAGCAAGCAAATTAATAAACATATCTACCAATGATAATAAGCTCTAAATACTAAACTAAGATAAACATAAAACCAGAAACAAATTAGATGCAGAAAGCAAACCCCAAGTCTACAATTGCTCCCAAAGTCCGTTGCCTCAGTTTTGGGATGATTCATTGTCTATTCAGGTATTCCACAGATGCAGGGCACATCAAGTTGATTGTGGAGATTTAATCCGTTGCTCCTGAGGCTACATGGAGAAATTTCTCTTTCTCTTCCTTGTTTGCACAGCTCCTGGGGCTCAGCTTTGGATTTGGCCCCACCTCTGTGTGTAGGTCGCCTGAGGGCATCTCTTCCCTGCCCAGATAGGACGGGGTTAAAGGAGCGGCTGATTAGGGAGCTCTGGCTCACTCAGGGTGGGGGGAGGGAGGGATAAGGAATGCGGGGCGAGCCTGCAGCAGCAGAGACCAGTGTGACGTTGCAACATCCTGAGGTGCACCATGTGTTCTCCCAGGGAAGTTGTCCCTGGATCACGGGACCCTGGCAGTGGCGGGTTGCACAGGTTCCTGGGAGAGGACGTGTGGATAGTGACCTGTGCTTGCACACAGGCTTCTTGGTGGCTCTAGCAGCAGCTTTAGCATTTCATGCCCATCTCTGGTGTCCACGCTAATAGCCACGGCTCACACCCATCTCTGAAGCTCGTTTAGGCGGTGCTCTGAGTCCCCTCTCCTTACGCACTCTGAAACAATGGTCTCCTGCCTCTTAGGCAGTTCCAGACATTTTCCTGGATTCCCTCCCAGATATCTGTGGTGCACCAGCCCCTTCAGGCTGTGTTCACACAGTCAGCCCCAGTCCTCTCCCTGGGATCTGACCTCTGAACCCCGAGCCTCAGCTCCCAGCCCCTACCCGCCCCAATGGGTGAGCAGACAAGCCTCTCAAGCTGGTGAGTGCTGGTCGGCACCGATCCTCTGTGCAGGAATCTCTCTGCTTTGCCCTCTGCACCGCTGTTGCTGTGCTCTCCTTCATGGCTCCGAAGTTTCCCCCGCCCCCACCACCCCCCGTCTCTGCCAGTGAAGGGGTTTCCTAGTGTGTGGAAACTTTTCCTCCTTCACAGCTCCCTCCCCAAGGTGTAGGTCCCGTCCCTATCCTTTTGTCTCTGTTTTTTCTTTTTTCTTTTGCCCTACCCAGGCACGTGGGGAGTTTCTTGCCTTTGGGGAATCTGAGGTCTTCTGCCAGCATTCAGTAGGTGTTCTGTAGGAGTTGTTCCACATGTAGATGTAGTTTTGATGTATTTGTGAGGAGGAAGGTGATCACATCTTACTCTTCTGCCATCTTGAAGGTCCCCCATATTTTTTCAGGTGCCAAAAGAACACTCTCCAGTATAGATCACATGCTAGGCCACAAAACAAGTCTTAATAAATTTGAAGATTGAAATCAAATCAAGCATCTTTTCTGATGACAAAGGTATGAGACTAGAAATCAACTACAAGAAAAAAAGTTGGAAAAAACACAAACATGGGGAGTCTAAACAATATGATACTAAACAACCAATGGGTCACTGAAGAAATGAAAGAGGAATAAAAAATACCTTAAGATGAAAGAAAATGGAAACATGACATCTTAAAATCTATGAGATGCAGTAAAAACAATTATAAGCAGGAAGTTTATAATGATACAGACTTACCTCAGGAAACAAGTAAAATCTAAAATAAACAATGTAATCTTACACCTAAAGGAACTAGGAAAAGAAGAGTAAACAAATCCCAAAGTTAGTAAGAAGGAAGGAAATAATAAAGATCAGAGTGAAAATAAATGGAATAGAGATTTTAAAAAATAGAAAAGATCAATGAAACTAAGAGCTGCTTCTTTGAAAAGATAAATACAATTGATAAAGCTTTAGTCAGACTAATGAAAAGACAGAGAGGGGGCTCAAATAAATAAAATCAAAAAATGAAAGAGAAGTTACAACTGGTGCCACAAAAGTACAGGGTATCCTAAGAGATTACTACAAATGATTATATGCCAATGAGTTGTACAACCTAGAAGAAATAAATAAATTCCTAGAAACATACAGTCTTCCAAGACTAAACAAGAATAAATAGAAAATCTGAACAGACCAATTGGTAGTAATAAAATTGAATAAGTAATTTAAAAAACCCCAGCAAACCAAAGTCCAGGACCAGATAGTTTCACAGTTGAATTCTACCAAACATTTAAAAAGAAGAGTTAATGCCTATTCTTCTCCAACTCTTCAAAAAAATATTGAAGAGGAAAGAATTCTTCCAAACTCATTCTATGTGACTAGTGTCACCTTCATACTGAAACCAGACAAAGACATCAAAAAAGTAAAAAGAAAGAAAATTACAGGCCAATATCTCTAATGAACATGGATCCAAAAATCCTCAACAAAATATTGGCAAACCAAATCCAACAATACATTAAAAGGATAACATATCATAATCAAGTGGGATTAATCCCAAGGATGGTTCAATATTTGCAAATCAATCAACGTGATACACCACATTAACAAAATGAAGAATAAAACCTTGTGATCATCTCAGCAGATGCACAAAAAGCATTTGACAAAATTCAACATCCATTTATGATAAAAACTCTCAACAATGTGGCTATAGAGGGAACATACATAAACATAATAAAGACCATATATGACAAGCCTTCAGTTAATATCATATTCAATGGTGAAAAGCTAAAAGCATTTCCTCTAAGATCAGGAACAAGACAAGGATGCCCATTCTCACCACTTTTATTCAACATAATAATGGAAGCCTTAGCTACAGCAATCAGACAAGAAAAAGAAATAAAAGGAATCCAAATTGGAAAAGAAGACATAAAACTGTCACTGTTTGCAGATGACATGATACTATATGTAGAAAATCCTAAAAACTCCACCAATAAACTATTAGAACTAATAAATGAATTCAATAAAGTTGTAGGACACAAAATTACTATACAGAAATCTGTTGAGTTTCTAAACACTAACAATGAACTCTCGGAAAGAGAAATTAAGAAAATCTCACTTACAATTGCATCAAAAAGAATAAAATACATAGGAATAAATTTATCCAAGGAAGGAAAAGACCTGTTCTCTGAAAATAATAACAGTGATGAAAGAAACTGAAGATGACACAAACAAATGGTGAGGTATACCATGCCCATGGATTGGAAGAATTAATACTGTTAAAATGTCTATACCGCTCAAGGTAATTTACAGACTAAATGCAATCCTAAGCAAAATACCAATGGCATATTTCACAGAACTAGAACAAATAATACTAAAGGTATGGAATGACAAAAGACCCCAATTAGCCAAAGCAATCTTGAAAAAGAAGAACATAGCTGGAGAATCATGCTCCCTGATTTCAAACTATACTACAAAACTACCATCATCAAAACGGTAGGGTTACTGGCACAAAAACAGACACTTAGATCAATAGAATAGAATGGAACAGAATAGAGATCTCAGAAGTAAACCCATGATTATATGATCAATTAATCTATGACAAAGGAGGCAAGAATATACAACAGGGGAAAGAGAGCCTCTTCAATAAGTGGTGTTGTGAAAACTGGACAACTACATGCAAAAGAATGAAACTGGACTACTTTCTCACACCATATGCAAAAATAAACACAAAATGAATTAAAGAGACTTAAATGTAAGACCTAAAACCATAAAACATCTAGAAGAAAATATAGGTAGTACACTCTTTGACATAAGCCTTAGCAATATTTTTTTGGTTCTGTCTCCTCAGGCAAGGGAAACAAAAGCTAAAATAAACAAATAAGAGTACATAAAACTACAAAGCTTAGCACAGCAAAAGAAATCATTGACAAATGAAAAGGCAGCCTACTGAATCAGAAAAGATTGAGGTGTGTAAGCAATATATTAATATTAGATAGGAGGTTAATATAGAAAATATATAAAACTCATATAAATCAATAGCAAAAAAATCAATTAAAAATGAGCAGAGGAGCAACATTGCACAGCAAGATCAGCTTGGTGCTTTGTGTCCACCTAGAGGGGTGGGATAGGAAGGGTAGGAGGGAGACACAAGAGGGAGGAGATATGGGGATATATGTACACATATAGCTGATTCACTTTGTTATACAGCAGAAACTAACACACCATTGTAAAGCAACTATATTCCAATAAAGATGTTTTTAAAAAAATGAGCAGAGGACCTGAAAAGACATTTTTCCAAAGAAGACATACAGATGGCCAGCAGACACATAAAGAGATGCTCAACATCTCTAATCATCAGGGAAATGCAAATCAAAACCATAATGAAATATCACGTCACATCTGTTAGAATGGCCAGCATAAAAGGACAACAAATTACAAGTGTTGCCAAGGATGTAGAGAAAAGGGAACCCTTATGCATTGTTGGTAGGATTGTAATTCCAAATTGCAAATGCAGCAACAATGGAAAAAAGTATGGATTGTCCTCAAAATATTAAACATGGAAGCAACATAAATGTCTATCAACAGTTGCAACAACATGGATGGATTTGGAGTGTATCATGCTAAGTGAAATAAGTCAGACAGAGAAAGACAAATACTGTATTATCTCACTTATATGCGGAATCTAGAAAACAAAACAAATGAACAAACAAAACAAAATGAAAACAGACTCATGGATACAGAGAATAAGATAAGTGGTTGGCAGAGGGGAGGAGGATTGGGAGGTTGGGCTAAATAGGTGAAGGAGATTAAGAGGTACAGACTTCCGGTTATAAAATAAATAAGTCATTGGGATATAATAAACAGCATTAGAATTATGGTCAATAAGACTGTAATAAGTTTGTATGGGGACAGATGGATACTTGACTTATTGTGACCATTTCATAATGTATTTAAACGTTGAATCACTATGTTGTACAGCTGAAACTAACATAGTATTTTACATCAACTATATTTCCATTTTTTAAAAAAGAGAGAATATGAATTCTGATATTGCTGGGTGAAGTGTTCTATAGTTGTTAATTAAATACAGTTGATGGTGTTGTTCAGTTCTGTGCTGATTTTCTACCTCCCAGTTCTATCAATTACTCAGAGAAGAGTAATTTAATTATAATTTTGAATTTGTCAATTTCTCATTTCAGTTCCATTAGTTTCTGCTTCCTGTATTTGAAGCTCTGTTTTTAAATACATATACATTTAGGATTGGTATGTCTTCTTAATGAATTTGCCCTTTTATCATTATGCAAGGTTGCTCTTAATCTCTGGTAACTTTTATTCTGAAGTCTACCTCTCATGATACTATTAAAACAACTCCAACTTTCTTTTGATTGGTGTTTACATGGCATTTCTTTTCTATCTTTCTACTTTTAACCTACATTATTATACTATTTATTTATTATTTATATATTTATCTATATATTTATATACTTATATATTTATATATTGCCTATTCATTATTATGCTATGTTATTTATAATTTTAACTTATATTATTGCATTTGAAATGAATATTTTTATACTGCATATGGTTTTAAATCTATTTTTACAATCTCTGTGTTTCTATTAGTGTATTTAGACCATTTACATTTAACATAAATATTGCTATGTTGGGATTAATTTAAAGTTTATAATTTGTTTTCTGTTTATTCCCCAAATTTTTGTTCCTCTGTCCCTTTCCTATTTTTTTTGAATTATTTGAACATTTTTCAGTATTTCTTTTTAATGCACCTATTTTGCTTCGAATATATCTGTGTGTGTTGTTTCTTTAGTGGTTCATGCAGGGATCTAATAAACACACAACTTTTCACAGTCCTCTTAGATTCAGTATTTTACCATTTTAAGTGGAACATAGAAACATTACCACCAGATAGAGCTCTTTACCCTCCCCTTTTATGTTTCAGTTATCTTATTGTAGCTACATACATTTCAAAGAAAACATCAAAATGGAAAAACACAGTAACTGAAATTAAAAACTCAATAGATGTGTTTATAAGTGGATTGAGCCAAGCTTAAAAGAGGATTAGTACAATGAAATATATGTGAGTAGAAAAGTCTGGATTAAATCATGGAGAGAGAAAAGGGATAGAAAATACTGAAAAGAGTATAAAGGACATATGGAACCTAGTGAAAAGATATAACATGTATGTAATTAGAGACCCAGAAGGAGAGGAGAAAGAGAATGGAGCAGAAGCACTATTGGAAGAAAACTGATGAAAAAGACTTAAGAATCATTATGAACTGCAAGAAAGGTAACTACCAAGAAAAACACACCTATGCATATCTTAGTAAAACTGTTAAGAATGAAAATCAAAGATAAAATCTTAAAAGCTTCCAAGTAGAAAGACACATTACCTTCAAAGGAGTAAATATTGGGATTAATCTCAATAATATTAACCCATATAACAGTAATAATAAAGTCTTGTGGGATATAAAACATATGTGAAATTAAAACAAATGGGAGTAATAAAACAAAAGCTTTATGGGGAGGTCTTTAGAGCCCTTACATTGTCTGAAATAGGCAATGATAATAATATATATAGTAATCTTCTGTATGCTTGCTGGTTTCATATTTGCTAAGAGAATAATAAAAGGTTGTATATCCAATAAGCTAAAGAGAAACTAGAATTTTTAAAAAACACTTGTTTAATGCAAAGAAGATAATAAAATTGAGTAAACAAGGGCAGAACAATAGGTATGAATAGAAAACAAATAGAGACATGGTAGATATATATCCCAGTATACCAAAAATTAGAGCAAATGTAAATGGACTAAAAACTCTAATCAAAAGTTAAAGATTATAAAGCCAAATTAAAACAGCAGCAGCAGCAACAATAGCAACATGTTTCTTACAAGAGACAAGTTCAGAGCTTAAGTATAAAGACAAAGGAATATTGAAAGTAAAATGGTGTAAAATGATATACCATGCAAGTTACCCAAAAGAAAGTTGTTGTAGCTATATGAATAACAGAAAAAAATAGACTTTAAGGCAAAGAGCACTACCAGACACACATTTCATAATGATTAAAGTGTCAATATGGCAGTAAGATATAACAATTCTAAATTTGTAAACATCCAATAATTAGCAACCAAATATGTAAGGCAAAAATTGAAATAAACAACTCCAACTGTAAGTTGGAAATTTTAACAGGCCTCTCTCAGTAACTCATGGAACAAGCAGATAAAAATCAATAAGGATTTAGAAAAATTGAATAATGTCATTAATAAACTTGGAGTCCACTGTACCAAAGAAATTCAGAATTCACATTTGGAATATTTTCCAAAAATGCTAGGCCCTAAAGCAGGCCTCAACAAATTTCAAAAAATAGAATAAGACAGAGTATGTTCTGGATCATAGTGGAGTTAAGTTAAAAATCAATAACAAAAAGGTAGAAAAAAAATTGTGAAATTGAGTTATATGCATCTAAATAATTGATAGATCAAAAAAGAAGTAACATTGAAAATTAGGGGAAAAAATTAACTGAATTTCTGTGGGATGCAGCTAAAATTGGGCTTCAAGGGAAATTGATAATTTTAATGTATATATTAAAAAAGAAGAAAGGAGGAAAATTAAAGGACTAAGTAACCATTTCAAGCACTTAGGAGAGAAAAGAAGATTAAGTACAAAAAAATTTCTTAAAGAAATATCAAGATGAGAGTAGGGGGAGGGATAAATTAGGAGGTTGGTATTAACATATACACATTACTATATATAAAATAGATAACCAACAAGGAATTACTGTATAGCACAAGGAACTATACTCAATATTTTGTAATAACCTATAAGGGAAAAGAATCTGAAAAGGAATGTGTATATATATATATATATATATATATATATATATATATATATATATATATATATATATATATACATACACACACACGCACACATATATTATACACTGTTCTGTGTACCTGAAACTAACATGATATTGTAAATCAACTATACTTCAACTTAAAAATAAAAAAGAAAGCAGAAATCAGTGAAAGAGAAAAATCATACAATAGAGAAAATAAACAAGAGTTCTTTCTTTCAAAAGTCTAATAAAAATTAATAAAACCTTAGCAGAACTTACCTATAAAAACTTGAGGCACACAAATGACTAATTCAGTAATGAAAATGGTAGTTTATTACAACTTCTATAGGCATTAAAGAGCTAATGAGTTCATATTTTTAACAATTTTATGCCAAAAATATTTAATTTCAATTAAACAAACAACTTGCTAGATAAGAAACAGAACATCTGAATAGTACTGCATATATTTTAAACATTGAATCTGCAATTTGAAAACTTCCCACAAAGAAAGCTCTAATCCAGAAGTTTTCACCAAACATTTAAGGAAGAATTAACACCAATGTTTTACAAACTGTTCCAAAGAATGAAAAAGAAAAAAAAGAATAAGCACTTCCCAAGTTGTTTTATGAAGATAGATGCAAAAAAATAAAGAAATTATAGCAAAGTGAATCCAGTGATGTGTATAAAAAACCAAGGTGGGTTTATTCCAAGAATGCAAGGTGAAAGGTTAGTTTAACATTCAAAAACTCAAGCAATGTAATTCACTACATTAATTATAACTGATAAGAAAAATAAAATGATTATCTCAGTAGATGTAGAAAAAAATTATAAAGCTTAATATACATATTCATGATAAAATAAATAAATAAAAACTGTTAGTAACTAGGAGTAGAAGGAAACTTCCTTAATCTGATGAATAGTATCAACAAAAGGCTTACGCAAACATCATACTTAATGATGAAATATTGAAAGTTTTCCCAACTGAGACCCGGAATAAGACAAAGATATCTGCTATTACTTCTAGTTAATGTTTATTAATGATTTTAGTCAATGAGTTAAGGCAAGAAAATAAAAATAAATTAAAAGATTTGAAAATTACAAAAGAAGAAATAAAAATGCCATTATTCACAGATGACATGATTATGCTCATAGAAAATCAGCAATAATTTGCAGGTAAACTATTACAATTAGTAATGGATTTAACAAAGTCTCTAAAAACAAAATTAATATAGGAAAAGCAATTGTACCTTCATATACTAGCAGCATACAATTAAAGAGTAGAAATGACTATATGATACTACTTATGACTGATCAAATATCCAGGATTAATCTAATAAAATAGGTATAAGACCTCTACAAGAAAAATAGAAATACCATTGAGAAAATTTTAAAAGATTTAAATAAATGGAAGTATATACCATGTCAACAATTAGAAAGCTCAATATTGTAAAGATATCAGTTGTCTCCAAACTATGTCCCCCACACACAGAGACCCACATATACACAGTCATTGACTTAGACAAAGGTGACACTACCATGCAGTGGGGAAAGGATGGCTTTTCAGTAAATAATGTTGGGTAGCTGGAAATCCACATGGAAAATAAAAAGAGTCTTGACCTTTACCTAATATCATTGTCAAAAATTAAATTCCAGGTGGATCATAGATCTAAATGTGAAAGGTAAAATTATGAAATTTCTAGAGCAGTGGTTGGCAAATATTTTCTATAGTTAGATGGTAAATACTCAATGCTTTGCAGGCTATATGGTCTCTGTTGCAGCTACTCAACTCTGCTATTGCAGCACAAAAGCAGCGACAGTCAATATGTTAATGCACATGCATGGCTGTGTTAAATAAAACTTTATTTTCAAAACTGGTGGTAGGCTTTAATTTGCCAACACCATCTTATGCATTGTCAACAAAAGCGATATAGCCCCCAGGGGGTTGAAAATAGTTCTCTGGGGGTGAAAAAAATCTTACTCTTTTTATGTATAAAATACAGATATACATAGAGTACATAAACAGATGTATAGTATATTTATAGTATTAAAGTTGCACAGTGGAGGGGTGGTTAGTGATTAGGAAAAGAAAATGTCAAAGAGATCTCCTTTGGAGGTGTGATATTTTAGTTATATATCGCTGCAAAACAATATTACCACAAACACAGTGGCTTAAAGCCACAAGTCTGTCACAGTTTTTGTGGGCCAGGAGTCTGGGTATGGCTTAGATGGGTCCCCAAAGAGTGCAACTAAGGCATTGACCAGAACCAGTTCATCTGAAAATTTGCCTAGGGGAAGGATCCACGTCCAAGCTCACAAGGTTATTGGCAGAACTCAGTTATTTGCAGGTTTTGGGACTGAAGACTTCAAATTCTTCCTGGCTGTCATCTAGAGTATACTCTCAGTTCCTTGGGAAGCTTACAATATGGAAGCTTCTTCAAAATCAGCAAAGCAGAGTCCCCTAGCAATCTTTGGTAACATAATGGTGGAAGTGACAGCCCATCACCTTTGCTGTTCTCTATTGGCTAGAAGCAAGTCACAGGTCCCTCCCACACTCAAGAGGCGGGGATTACACAAGGGCATAAATACTGGGAGGTGGGGATTATAGGGACCACCTTAGAGTCTATTCATCAAAAGGATGGAAAAAAAGGTTGAGAAACATTTTTCTAGATGATAGCACAGGAGAATGTCTTCATGATATTGGGGTAGGCAAAGATTTCCTAAACAGTACACAAAAAGCACTAAGTACAGTAGGAAAAAAAAAGGTAAATCAGACTACATTAATATTAAGAACTTCTATTCATCAAAAGACATCATTAAGGGAAAGAAAAGACAAGCAGCAAAATGGGAGGAGACATTAAAATGCAGATATCTGACAAAGAAGAAAAAAACATTTTTCCAGAATATATACAGAGGTCTTGTAAATCATGAAAGACAGGTAAATGACTAGAGAAAAGAACAAAAGACTTGAATAGGCATGTCCCAAAAAAAGGATTATCTAAATGGTCAATAAACATGAAAATGTGTGCTGTATCATTAGTCATAAGGAAAATGTAAATTAAAAACACACCCAACAGGCTAAAGTTATAAAGATAAAAATGCTTGCAAAGATATAGAGGACCTAGAACTCTCAAACACTACTGGGGTAGTGTGAATTCGTAAGAATCGTTTTTGGCAGTGGTCTTTGGCAGTAGATCCTTGCTGGTATTTCCTAAAAGTGAACACATGGATATATCTATGGCCCAGTAATTCCATTGCTAGATATATATCAACAGGATATCATGACATACCAAAATGCTTATGGCAGCAACATTCATAATAGTTAAAGCTGGAAACAACCCAAATGTTCATCAACAGTTGAACAGATAAATGGTGCTGTATTTACATAATGTAAATCTTTATAGCAAAGAGAGTAAAAGATTTACTGCTTCATGTGACAGTATGGATCTCACAAAATAATATTGGGCAAGAGTATAGACTATGTGATTCACTTATATAAATTTCAAAAATAAACAAAAATAATCTATGGTGATAAAAGTCAGAATAGTGATTCCCCTTGGAGGTGGAGGAGCTAGTGACTGGTAGGGGTCATGAAAGGACTTTTGGGGAGCTGGTAATGTTCTATTTTTTGACCTGGATGCTGGTTTTAAGGATTTGTTCACTGAGCTGCACACAAGGGTTTGTGTACTTTTCTGTGCACATGTTGTGCTTCTATAAAAAGTTTACTTAAAAATGATATTCATTGAATTACTAAAACCCAAATACAAAATCTATATCACCAGTAGACAGAGAAACACAGATTAAAGTAATATTGAAATGTCACTTCATTCAACATCTATTCCTAGAGGACATGTGGAGGAAAAGGAACTCTAACATATTGCTGATGGCAATATGAAAAGTTACAGCTGTTATGAAAAGCAACCTATGAAATTAAACTATATATATATATATATATATATATATACCAATAACCTAGTACTCTTAATGCTGGGAATCTGACCATAACATTAAGAGCATTAGTGTATATAAGGACATATATTCAAGGGCATTTATTGCAGCTTTGTTATTGTGCAAGAAAAACTGGAAGCAAAATTAATGCCTATAAATAGGGGAATAGCTGAGAAAATATGATTGGGCCATACCATGGAATATTATGCAGCTGTTTTTTAAAAATAGGATTAGAAATATACCTTTTGCCGTAGAGAGATTTACATGAGGTTTTATTGAGCAAGATGTAGAAAAGGGTAAATATATTTCCTTTTTATATTTGTATAAAAAATTACAGAGAAACAAAAAAGCTCTTATTATGTATATGACTGTGTGTATGTGTATGCATATGTAAATCATCATATTTGCATACAGAAAAATACAGATTACATACTAGTTCACTAACATGGATTAGAGTGCTATTATAGAGGGAGGGGGAAAGAGATGGGAAAGAGATGCCAAACAGAAAAGGGAAACAAAAGCAACACACTCATGCTTTTTTGTAAACTTACCTGTGTATATGCCCAAAGAAATTAAATAACTTTAAAAGACAAAGACCAAATAATAACTTTGTAGTCATTTTATGAAAGAATAAATAAATTAGTTCTTTTGCATCTTCCATGTTTCTAATCATTTCAGACATTTAAAAAAACTTAATCCTGGGTTATGAACTCCAATATTTTCTTCTAAATATGATTGAACGGTTTATCTTCTTTTTTATTTTTATTTAATGTTTAATACATTTTTACTTAAAATGTCTTGAAAATGTTCAGTGTAATAATTAGGGCTTGCCCCACCTTTCCTTGCTTCATTTTTTTTTTTTTTAAATTTTATTTATTTATTTATTCATTTATTTATGGCTGTGTTGGGTCTTTGCCTCCGCGCGAGGGCCCTCTCCAGTTGCGGCAAGCGGGGGCCACTCTTCATCGCGGTGCGCGGGCCTCTCACTATCGTGGCCTCTCCCGTTGCGGAGCACAGGCTCCAGACGCGCAGGCTCAGCAATTGTGGCTCACGGGCCCAGTCGCTCCGCGGCACGTGGGATCTTCCCAGACCAGGGCCCGAACCCGTGTCCCCTGCACCGGCAGGCAGACTCTCAACCACTGCGCCACCAGGGAAGCCCTCCTTGCTTCATTTTTTTTCATAGCACACATTGCCAACTGAGAGCATCCCATCTGCTCACTTACCTCCAGGTCTCCACACTGACTGGAATTTGCATGCTCTGAGGCAGGGCTTGGGTCTAGTGTTTACCACTGTGTCTCCAGTGTCTGGAGGAGTGTCTGGCAAACACTAGGTGCTCAATCAATGCTTGAGCAGATTTATTAATGAATGCCTTTTCTAGTTTGACTTCTCTATACTTGAGTTCATTTCATATGCTCAAGAATTTATTCAGCACATGTTTAAAGAGTGCTTACTATGCTAGAAATAGGAATAATCACTGAGCTAGAAATAGGAACAAACAAAGGAAGAAGACATGGCCCATTCTCCCAAAGCAACAAACATTCCAACTGGAGAAGAGACCAGAAAGTCAGTGACTACATAGAACGATATGACAGCGCTAAGCATGATGGACTAATGGAGTGCCGGGGAGGGGCACTTCACTCCTAATTCAGCCTAGTTGGTGGTGCAGGTGTGCAGAAACTTCCAGAAAACAGTAATCCCATGAGAGAAGGCACCAAGCCTGGGAGGGAACAGCTCTGGGGGTAGAGAGCAGGGCCCGGTGGCTGGAGCCAGAATGCTCAAGGGAAGACCACAGGGAACTTGGCTACAAGTAGCTGGACAGGGAGGCTGACAAGGAAGGGCTGGGAATAGTTTCTGGGTCAGCATGAAGCTCATTATCAAATCACCTCAATACAGGCATGGCTGACTGTCCACTGAGGGATCCAGGTAGAATTATGGCAAAATTCTTGTTCTTTTGCCTCTGCCAAAGTTGAACTTGAGAAGAATGGGTTGAGGCAGCTTGGTACTGAATCCTCCACACCCATTTCCAGCAGAGTTTTCTGGGTTAGCAATCTCCTTTGAATCATCTCTGGGCCTCAGCGAGTAGATTTTTGCTTAGGGACGGTGAGATTCAAGGCCTTGAGATGCTACTGCAGGACCCAGGTCTGTTGGTTTTCAGCTGAAGAGAGTTTCTGAAGACCCATTTGTACATCAGATTCCTAACTGATGTACAAATGGGTCTTCAGAAACTCTCTTCAGATTCCTAGGTCAGGGCTACTTTCTCATCTCTGAGTCAGTGATGAACTGAGAGCACCTCTTCCCTGAGCAACAGTTCTATCTATATATACCTTATATGAATTCTCCTGTCAATTAGTTGTAATGGCTTTTTGCTTAGTGCACTAATCCCCCTTTCCCAGCACTCCTGGGGTTAGTATCAATAGTTACTATGAATTGGGTTATTACTGTAGCTCATTAAATTTTCACAAGAATCCTATGAGGTAGTCAGTGTTATTATTCCCATTTCCCTGATGAAGAAACAGACTTGGAAGGATAAGTAACTTGCACGAAGCCATGCAGCCAGAAGGTGACATGGTTGCATTCCCTGACATCCCAGGCTTTACAAGTTCAGGAAGCCATACATGCTATACTTCCCCTTAATCCCTGATTCATAGAACTCTAAGCTACTGTCCCTCCCCAGCTCTGCCTGGACTTTCTGGGGAATATTGGCGAGTTCTCCAAATGCCTCCTGAGTTCTTCCCACCTCCAGGCATCATCTGGCTCCGGAACACTGCTTGTTCTTCTGAATGTTGCCTTTGTAGGTTCAAGATCAGCTTCCCTCAAGATGCTCCTGCTCTCCTGGAACCAACTCTTCCCCAAGTATGAGACGAACACTCCTGCCATTCCTCTGTTGATATAGAACCTAACACAGGCTGGCTGAGGGGTAGGCTATGACAGGCAGGATTGCTGCACAAAGGGTTTATACTGAATGTTAGTGATGGTTACCCTGAGTCAACAGGCCCAGGCCCCTTCACAGGGACCCACTACTGCCCTCCTCTTTCTCTTGATATTTGCCCTCCTCGCTCGGGTAGAGGTCAGACTCCGAGCCTTGCCCCCATCTGCTACCTGTTACTAGGTCTACCCCAAAGGAAGTGGCCTTGAGCATGATGGCCCAACCCAAGATCCAACTGAGTCATATCCCAAGGCCTGCAGCCAGGAGGCAGTTTTCCTTCACTCAGGTCTCGGACCCACCTTCCAAGGTCTTATTTTTCAGTCCTGTGATTAACCTTTTACAAGAATGAATGACAATGAGAAATCAGCTTCCTTCAAGAAAAGCCCAACCCAACCCACAAGGATATGATCTTGCCCTTTGACCTATAAAAGATATCTGAAACCAAAGTTACAAATCAAGACATTTCCCAGACTCCAACTTATTTAGTCTTGAAAAATACCATCTGTGAGCTATCAAAAGTCTAAGCCAACCCTAAACCACTCCTTTCTTCTCTTCTCCAGCAACAAGTGTTGACCAGACTTGTACAGGCTTTCTGTCATCTTCAGGGTCTCCTCCAAAAAATGCCTCCTGAGAACAAGCAATATTATACCAAGAAAGACAGCCTAATCCAGTAGTTGTGAAAGAGGCATTTCTTTAAGTGTTTCTGCAGAGGTGCAACTCTAACCACCCCTCCCCACCTCCATCACTCTTGTTCAAGGTAGCCTGTTAACATTGTTATGCAGATACTTAGCTCTTTGGAAATCCATTCCCTTTGCTTTGCTTAATCACAGGGCTATTGCCCAGTAATGAATCCAAGAACCCACCTCTAGCAACAAAGAAAATCACTTGAAGCTTCGACCCTCCTTACCAGGACTATGTAAACCCCAGGACCAACTCTCAGTTTGAGGATCAAGCTTTGAATGTCTTGGCCTTCTCTTCCCTCAAGGGAGGAAACCTCTGCAAGGAGGAAGTTTCCAAAGCGGATGGTCTAAAAGTGATAGTTGTTAACATCCCTGCATTCTGTGTGTTAGGCACCATACCAAGCGTGCCCCCTTGTTCTCCAACAAGAAGAGTGAAACTCAGAGAGGTTAGGTGGTTTGCCCAAGGTCTCATAGCTGATAATTTGGAGATCCAGTATTTGAACCTAATCAGTCTGGCTCCAGCCCCCTTAACTGCAACCTACAGGTAAGGAGTGAGAGCCCAGGCAGGGGAGGAGAGTCACTGAAGATTCACTCCTTGTCCATAAGCAGACTGTGGGTACCATGACATTCTCCTGGTACAGACTGATAAGTCCATGTCCCTCCATCGTTCTTATAGATAGCTCTGTGATGAGACCTCCATTCCCCTACTGTCAAGGGGAACCGCTGAGTGTGGTCCCTTTGGTCCACTTCTCAACATTGTTATTTCTGCCCAGTCTGGCTCATCCCCCAGGGCTGGCATCTGCTGCAGATGCTCACTCCTGACAGCTAAGTGGGCCCTGCTGTCATTGCAGTTTCCTATCAACAAGGTCTCTCTGGAGGCTGCAGGAGTAAGTTGGGGGAAGGGATTGGTCAGCCAGAAGGGGAGAAAGGAATTCAATCCAACTCAGTGGAAGTTGCCAGCTTGATTCATTTCTTTCTATTTTCCTTTCTCAACAGAGTCCTTTCTCATGCCCAAGGGGCTCTCCAAGGGTTCTCTTTTCCCCTTAGTTTACCAAACATCCTATTTGTTTTGGATACAGAGGTGGAGCCTGACAACTCTTTATGGTATTAATTAATCAGGCCCATCAGCACTGTGTTTAGTAGACACTCCTTTGCATCTGTGGTATTGGTTAAGTGTATAAGCTCCTTTATTTAATATCTTTTACACAAGAGGTAACTTTAAATGAATTCATGTATTAGATGAATTAAGTCTCAGAACAACAAATACCATTGCAAATGTAATTATAGAACCATGGTTGATAATGTTTGAGAGCTCTTAGAAAACTAGAGATGACCACGAAACAGGAGACCAACAGATGTTGAATATTTTTCATGTAGGAAAGATAGATGGCATGTGGGAATTGCAGACTGATGAGTGTGACACCTCTTACCAGCAAAACACCAGAATGGACTAATAAACAGATTCCGTACTCTGAATTGCTATGCATAAACATGGGTTCTCAAGTAATGAATAGCTCACACAAAATAACCTCATTGATTTCCACTTGGTTATTTGATTTATGAGTTAGACAACAGTATGAGCATGGCTCCTCCTTGCTTTAGTGAGCCATCTGACAAAGCCTCTCTGGAAATTTTAGTATAGGAGATAAAGAAATGTGAGTTGGCTACGATACATTAGGTAAATGTGTATCTGGCTAAACAACAATACCTAAAGGATGTTGATAAAATATTTTTAATCAGCAACTCAGACAAGAGTATTTATGACGTTTATCAGATTTGCAAAGAATGCCAAACTGGGAGGAATAACTAATAATTAGATGATGAAACTGAGATTCCAAAGTCTCTGGATAGAGTGGAACTTAGACTAAAGCTAACACTAACAAAGTGAATGGAAGCAGTGAAAAGTTTTTCATTTTGGTAACAAAAAAGCAATAATATAAGCACAGGAAGAGTTGACATGAGTTAGTAGTAATTCCTTGTATTAGATGGGCATGCTTTGGGCTGCATGTAACAAAAATACATGTTCAAGATGGATAAGGCAATTTATCATCTCCTATAACAAAGAAACAGAGGAAAAGTATCTGCAGGTGTGAAAGTTTTACTTCACTGAAAGTAAAGTGGTTCTCAACCAATGGGGGTGGGGATGGGGGTAGTTTCCCCCAGGGAATATTTGACAATGTCTGGAGACATTTTTGGTTGTCACAGCTGGGGGGATGGTGTGTGCTACTGGTATTTAGTGGGGAGAGAGAGGTCAAGGATGTTGTTAAACATCCTGCAAAGTATAGCCTCCACAAAAAGAATTATCTGGCATAAATGTCCATAGTCCTAAGAAACTCTGATTTAGAGTAATCTTCACCTGGTGGAGTTGAGGGATTGCCTTCCCGAAAGTCACATGAGAGAGGGGTGGATATGTGAACAAACCTGTGGTTTGTTAGGAAGGAAGAAGGGAAGAGGTGAATATTGGGGAGTCTGCCATAAAGACTGTATACTCATATTAAAAATATCTATTGCTTTCATTGACTATGATCCAGGGTCATTGCTAGCCCATAGAAGGTCTCTGTATGAATTAGAAAAGGCACCCCTTCCTCAGACACTTTACTGCCATCTGCTGGAAATTATTATAAGAAATATATAAATCTACAATCTGTTGTAAATAGAGCCCCCTAGAGTTGTGCAGTACGTAAATTCACTATACATTAGAGCAACAATTCTGTGAGTCTGGTATGACCCAGCTATGCAAAATGGCAGTTGAAGAAGTAGCTTAGGACTTTACAAACAGGAGCTGTATGTCCCAAGTAAGGAAAGTAAAAAATCTCACTGTATTCTGTATTAGACCATAGCTGGAATTCTTGGTTAAATTCTAGGTTCCATAGTTTAAGATAAAAAAAAAAAAAAGACCAAAAGAAGTTGGACAGGAGGAAGAAGAGTCAATAAGTCATAATATATGAAAAATAGTTTAAAAAAAAGGAACTGGAGACATAGAGCCTGAAGAAGAAAACACGAGAAGTGAACTGGAGAGTGCTCTACAGTTACCTAAAGGGCGTTAAAGAGAGAGAGATCAGGCTAAATCTGTGTTTCTCCAAAGGACAAAACTGAATCCAATGAGTGGAACCACAGAATCATGAGATCTCAAGGCTTGATGTTCAATTAATCAACTTCCACAAATAACGTCTACATTCCTTCTACAGTGCTTCCCAGCAGTCATCCCACCAGGGCACCTTCAGTCAATCTTAAAGATTTTGTTCGTTACACTGAACTCTGTCTCCTTTGACTCCCATCCATCATTCCCAGTCTCCTCAGCTACTCTCTGATGACAAGTAGGTTTCAGAGAGTCAGATTTGCTTTACCTAGGGAAGTATGCTTTACCAGGGTTTCCACTCAAGGTCTATCAAATAGAAGATGGACAAACATTTGTAAGGATCAGATTCCTCATCTTCAAAAAAAAGTGTTAAATCTAGATCTCCAAGTTCTATCCTAGTATCCAAGTGGATTATGGTCTCTGGGTAACAGAATTAGGCATATGATGTTCAACTATGTTGCTGCCAGGTTTTCCCTCCCAATTCCTCACCTTTCTTGTACACATTTGCACAATTTGGCACTTGAATTGACCATAATTAATTTAATTAGTCCCCAGTTGATGAACCTTCAAGTTGTTTCCAATTTTTCATTATTTCAAACCATACATATAAACATCCTTATATATAACTTTTTAGTTCTCAGAAATGGAATTGCTGACTAAAAGGGACAGACATTGCAAACTTAGTCTCCTTAACAATTCGCATCAATACTCTTAATCTTTCCTATCAAACTGATAAATTTTAATTTGAATTTCTTTGAGCATCTTTTCTTATATTTATTGATTTCTATGAATTGCTTTTCATAATCTTTCCCCTTTTTTCTGAGTTATCAATATTTTTTAAAAATTCTTTATGTATTGTGATTATTAATGATTTTTTCTGGTATATATATTACAAATGTTATTTCCAGTTTTGCATTTGTCTTTTAAAGTCTATTTAGGTCTTTCACTGGACATAAAAGTTTAATAAAATCTGACATTGTTTCATTTTATAACTTTTAGGTTTTAAGTTATGCTTAGAGAGGTGTTACAAATGGAAAAATTATGCAAGTACTCTCCAATATTTTAATGGTAAGATGCTTTACATTTAATTACTTAATAAAATTTATTTTTGCGTATGGTGTCAAGAAGCTATAGACACCATATTTTTTTCAAATGGGTATCTACATATTCTGACACCATTTATTTAAAAGATTCTTCCTCTATTAATATGATTGCAACCTTTTTGTGTACTTCAAATACTTAGTTCTTTTTATATGTGTATGTACATCCATCTATTTTTACACTCTTTATTCTCTTTGATTAATCATTTTCTTGTTCTGTATCTCTGTCATACAATTTTTATTACTGTATTTTATAGTACTTTCTGATAGCTCATAAAACAAATTCTCTCTTTCTCTCTCTCTTTATTTATTTATTTTTTTTACAAAACTACAATTGATTTGCCATGTTCAAATGTTAAAATCACATTGGGTTTTTTATTGGAATTAAATTAAATTAACAGAGAAATTTGGGAAGAATTGACATTTTTACACAATTAAATCTACCCATCCAAAAACTTATTGTTTCTCTCCATTTATTAATTCAAATTTCTTCTATATCCTTTTTAAAAAGTATATAATTTGTTTCATATAAATCATATGCATTTCTTATCAAATTTGTTACTAGATATTTTGTAGTTAAGCATGCTCTTTGAATGAGTTGTGTTTTTTTTTAAACATTTTATTTTCTAACAGGTTGTTGTTGGTATTCAGGAAGCCCACCTGGCTTACAAGGAGTTTTCATCAAGACCAGAGTTTAACTTTTGACAAATAACATTCTGCCATCTATTGAGATCATCGTGATTTTTTCCTTAATCTATTAACATAAATTAATGAATTGTTTAACACTGAATCAGCCTTGAATGTCTGGAATAATTAAGCTTGGTATTTTTCTCTTTTAAAAGTTATATTGATATATTGAAATTTCCAATGATTTATTTAGGATTTTTACACTTCCATAAATTGGTTCATATTTTGGTGTTATCTTTGTCAGATTTTAGCATTAGGGTTCAATGAGTCTCATAAAATTGTTCTGGAAGGGCTTTATCTCTAAGTATAGATAAGAAATATTTGCTCTTTGGAGATCTGATAGCACTCACTTGTAAAACCATCTGGCCTGAGGTTACATATTTTATTACCTTTACACTTTCTTCTGTGCTTATTGATATTTTTAGGTCTTCTGTCTTCTCTTGAACTAATTTTGCTATTTATATTTGTCATGAAAAGTGCCCATTTCATATAGAATTTCAACTTTACAGACATAAATCTATACATGACACTAACTTTAAAAAGTTTTTCCTCCATATATGTAATTATATCCACTTTCTTATTTATAAAATTGTGTATTTGTATTCTTTTTCACCCTTTCCTTTTCTTTTCTTGCCTGTCTTGAAAGAGTTTTTTTCTATTTTATAAAACTTTTCAAAGAAATTCCTCAAGAATAGTAACCACATCTGCAGTGTTCGTCTCGGGATCCCCAGGGGTTTTGTGCAGTACCTGGCACAATTTTGGCACACAATAAATATTTACTGACAGGGTAAATCAATAGAGTTTTGTTTTGGCTTTCTATATCAAGTCTTTTTTTCTTTTCTTTCTAATGCTTCAATTTCTTCCTCCTACTTTCTTTTGATGTTTTGTTGTTTCTTTTCTAGTTTCTGAAACAAAACTCTCAAGCAGTCCCTTTCAATCTTTTATTTTTAATAAAATAATTAAGGCAATGAATTCTACTCTGAGGGCAGCTTTGGCTTCACCTCATAAGTTTTGATATATTGTTTTCTTTGTTATTAATTTTTCAATAGAAAATAATTTTAAAATTGTTTCTAAGTGATTCCATTTTTAGAAAACTTTTTGGTTTTTAACAGTTATTCCTAGTTTTATTGCACTGTGGACAGTTTTGGAAATTTATTGAGATGTTTTTATGTACTTATATATGGTTAATTTTTGTAAATGATTCACAGGTATTTGAAAAGATGCTTTTCTATATATTGGGTATAAAGTTCTATTACATACATTAAATCAAATTAATTGTGTTATCTAAATCCTTTTGAACGTCTGTCCAATTCTGACAGAGATGTACTGGCACCTCCCACTATGGCTATGATTTCATTAAATTCTTGCATTTCTAGCAGTTTATACCTTTTTATACTTAGCTTTCAAAGCACAAAGTTTCATTAATATTGGATATTTTCATTGATTATACTTTTTAAAAATAAATTTATTTATTTACTTTTGGCTGCATTGGGTCTTCATTGCTGCGCACAGGCTTTTCTCTAGTTGCGTCGAGTGGGGGTTACTCTTTGTTGCAGTGCACGGGCTTCTCATTGAGGTGGCTTCTCTTGTTGTGGAGCACAGGCTCTAGGCACGCAAGCTTCAGTAGTTGTGGCTCATAGGCTCTAGAGCGCAGGCTCAGTAGTTGTGGTGCATGGGCTTAGTTGCTCCACGACATGTGGAATCTTCCTGGACCAGGGCTCAAACCCTTGTCCCCTGCATTTGCAGGCAGATTCTTAACCACTGCGCCACCAGGGAAGTCCTATACCTTTTATAAATATAAATTATTCCATTTTTTCCAATCTAATTTTTTGCCCTGAATTTATTTACTCTGATACTGATATTGCCATCCCTGCTTCTAATCCTTTTCCTAATTCCCTCTCTCTCTCTCTCTCTCTTTCCAGTGCACATTCATTTCCCAATATATCTTTATCCACATCATTATTTTTCACATTTTGTATCAGTTTGGTTTACATGTTTCTCTTATAGACAGCACAATACTGGATTTGGCTTCTACAACCAATCTAAGATTTTTTTTTCTGTAAATAGAGAATTTAACTTAGTTACACTTATTGTCATTTCTATGTTTGATCTCATTCCTGATATTTTATCTTCTAGTTTGTATTTATTAATAAGTTCTATTTTCCTTTCTTAAGTTTTACTGTATAAATTTTTGGTTCCTTTTATTCTGCAGTAGTTTCAAAGTCCTACATCCTATTACTATCTTATAATTTGTTATCTCTAAATTTTAACAAATAAATCTGAATAAAATATGCACCTTAATAAACAGTGTCTCAAAAAACAAAATGAAAATTTGAATATGCTTTTTAAAATTTCTTTCCTGTGTTTCCCTACTTCCCAGATTTTTACACTTATGTTTTTCTTCTTCTTATAATCCTTCCGTAATACTTGCATTAAATTTCCAAATCTCATTACTAACACATTCATTTGGATTACACTATTTCTTACATCCTGGCTCTTCCTTTACCTGTATTTATTTTTCTCTGATTCATTTTCTGTTTTGTTTCTCCTCAACCCCTCTGCCTTGCCCTTTCAGAAAGGGCATGCAGGTATTTTGACTTCTCTGCTCTAGAAATGCTTTTCTTTGTCTCTCACCTATGAACATCAGTTGGGCTGGTATAGATTTCCAGGTCACCATCATTTCCTCTAGTAAAGGTAGGTGAGTGATGGCTGCCAGGCTTCAGAGGTGGGGTCTGCCTGGGGTGGGGCCTGACTTGGACCACAATGGTTTCCTTTCAGGCTGGGTGGGCAAAGAACAGAGCAGCAGGCCAGAGTTCTCAGTAAAAGGCTCATGGCCGTAACAGTTCCCAACCTCATCCTCAAGTGGTATGTAGCCTGGGGGCTATAGAGTGCTTTGGCCAACAGCTGGGATGAAGAGCTCTGAGCAGCCCTGGAAGACCATCAGGTTTTTGATGATAGCTTCCTGTCCTCCTACTGAGAGAACTTCAGGGCACACGTGTCTTTAGCAAAGACATTGATGTCAACAGGAAGAAGGAAAGGAGTTGCTACTGTGGGTGCTTTAGGGGATTTCACTTTCTTTCAGATTCCTTTCAATTCTCCATATTTGTGGTACTGCTCAGAGTTTGTGGTACTGTAGCCCTGCCACATCCACTTTATTCTTCAGTCCACACTGAGACATGGTAAGGAACACACGTAAAATGAATCCACCACTCTCACCATGGAGAAGTGACCCAGTTTCCAGTCATGCCCTTTCAATTTGCCAGCAAGACTGTCCCGCCACACACCCCTGTTTGCTGACCCTGTTGCTGCAAGCACTGGGTACTTCGAAGTTTTGTAGGGAAGGCCACTCCTCTCACTTTCAGGGGCAATTTCTTCACCTATAATGCATACTCACCTGTGTGCTGATCAGCTGACCCTCCAACCTGACACTATCTGCTTCATTTCTTCCAGATATTTCTATGAATGTCTTCTCTTTTCATAGCAGCCTCCTCTGTTTATCAGTGCTGCTATGGACTTTTCCTAACTCTTGCTCTCATTGGTCACCATCTCTCAATGGTCTCTCATTGGTCATTTCAGTGCCTCTTTGGGAGGTTAGAAGTGCCATCCTGGAGCTGCTTCATGATGGTCCAGAAGGAGTACAGCACTCAGAGGGAGCTAGGGAGTGGGCACCGGGCTGGGAGACAAGGATGTACAAAGGTAAGCCGTATGAAAGTTCATAGCCCATCATGGGGAGACAGGAATAGCTGGACCATTGACATCATTGGCCGGTTGGATGGGTGTGGCCTGGGTCAGGGTTGGAAGACGCTGGTTAGCAGAAGCCAGATCCCGAAGAGCTGGCATATGATGCCAAAGAGTTTGAACTTTGTTCTGGAGGGTCTGGGAGTTGTAGAAAAGGGAGTGAGGTAATTCAGTTTTGTGTTTTAGAAACATCACTGTGATGACAGGGTGGAGGAGGTTGTATGGACACTAAGAAGAAAGAGGTGGGGAGGAAACAACTGCACCAGAGGAAGGGAAGCAGGAGCTTCTGAGCATCTGAACTAGGGCAGTGGCCCCAGACACTGACAGCACGAGATGGATTCCAGAGATAATAGGGAACTATAATCACTCGAACCTGGAGACCTGTTGGATATGGGGGTAAGGCAGAGGGTAGAGCCAGGGATGACTCAGAGATTTCTGGTTTGGGCAACTCAGAGGATTATGTTTCTATTCATCAAGATAGAGAATACAAGAGGAGAAGCTGGTTTGGGGGGAAGTTAATGAGTTTACCCTTGAACTTACTGCTTTTAAGTTGCCTGTAGAGTGACAATAGGTTGGGCCAACAGTTGGGTCCGGAGCCCAAGAAAGAAGATGTATCTGGGAGTCATTAGTGTGTGTGATAGTTAATGGCAACATGGATGGGATTGTCCTGGGAACACGCAGAGTGAGCAAGGCTGGCTTCATGGTGTGTGACCACACAGAGCCCTGTGCTCAGAAGGGCACCATGCTTGGTTTAATGCTCTGCTGTCGCCATCTTGGATCTCTTAATTTTCAAAGTAGGTGTCCCACGTTTTCATTTTGCACTGGGCCCTGCAAATTATGTAGCAATTTTTGCAGGTAAGAAGGACAAAGACAAAACCTTCTGAAGCACCAAGCTGAAAGGGGTGAGTGGTACAAGAGAAGCCTGTGCCAGGTGGGAGGAGATACAGGAGAGGTGGGTCGTGGAAGCAAAAGAAGCGAGGACCCCGGAGTGACCGTCATGCGGAGGAGTTCTTAACGACCTGTGAGGGGCTGGGAGCAGCAGCTGGCTCACACTGTTTGAGAACGAAAAGGACGAGGACATGTAGACAAAGAAAGTAGACAATACAGATTTCTAGTTTGGTGATACAGTGTGGAGAAAGATCCAGAATCAGAACACTTTTTACCTCTTCTCTTGCTGCTATTGTAGTTCAAACACTCATCAGCTCTTGTCTGGACCGCAGTGTTCTCCTAACTCCTCTCCCTGCTTCATCCTTGCCCTGGTTGTCACGGTAGTTGTGCTGAAACTTAAGTCAGAACATGCCACACTTTTGCCCAAACCCATCAAAGACTCCTCCTCTCAGAAGATTATCAAGTCTTTATTGTGGCCTGGGGTCAAGGACCTGCTGCTCATCTCCTGCCACTCTCCTCACTGGTCAGCTCCGGGCACACCAGGCTTCTTGAGTCCCTTCAACATTCTCAGCTTGCCACCAAGCTTTGCACTAACCAGTCCCTCAGCCTGGGATGCTCTTCCACCATGGACACCCCGAGTACCTCCATCTCTTCCTTGAGCTCGGCTCAAAAATCTCCTCTCACATATATACACTACCAAACGTAAAATAGATAGCTAGTGGGAAGTAGCCGCATAGCACAGGGGGATCAGCTCGGTGCTTTGTGACCACCTAGCGGGGTGGGATAGGGAGGGTGGGAGGGAAGGAGATGCAAGAGGGAAGAGATATGGGGACATATGTATATGTATAACTGATTCACTTTGTTATAAAGCAGAAACTGACACACCATTGTAAAGCAATTATACTCTAATAAAGATGTTAAAAAAAAAAAATCTCCTCTCAGTGAGATCACCCCTCGCCAGGCTGTCTGTCCCCTAGTCCCCCTGCCCTGCTTTATCTTCATCACAGCCCTTAGCATCACCTGATTTTGTGTTGTTATTTTTTCGCTTTTTTCTCTCCATCCCTTGGATAGTAGATGCTGAGCTTTGTTCACAGTTGATCTGTTTGGCCGGCCTTGTGGAAGAATGGCCGCTCTGGGGACAGCTGGAGCTTTATGGACCTGATTTCCCAAATCAAAAATTAAGGTATGTTGTCTAGTGATGGGGGATATTCATTTGTTTGTTTGTCTGTTTGTGTATATACCTCTTTGTTTCACAAAAGGATTTAAGGCAGCTTATAAAGATGCATAAAATTCAGTGAGATGACATAAATTAGAAGCAGGTGAGAAAGAAAAAAATGAAAAAGCAAGGGTAAAGCCATAAAATGGAGCCAAGGATGGGACTAATACAAAATAAACATACCATAAACTTTGATCCATTTGCTAGGGGTGGGCCACAAATTTGGCTCTAAAACTTCTAACAGCCAGTGCCAAGATGAAACACGATCAGCTGCACAATTCCCAGGATCCTCAAGATTAAAGCAAACTACTTGCCTAGGAGAAACACCAGCATTCCTGATGTACCAGAGAACAGAAAGAAATGTCTCCTTAATCTCTCCCCTCCGCCCCCAACACACACACACACACACACACACACACACACACACAAAGAGGACAACGGATAAGACAATGGGCAAAGCACTCAGAGGCGTCTTTGCAACAGGCACGCTGTCAGCTTTGTTTCTTACATTCGTCAGCGGGGCATAGGAGAGTCTGCCTAATGTGAAATGCAGTTATTTGAGGGGCTAGGGATGTGAGGTTCGGTACAGCTACACAAGTTCCTGATGATCTGACTTTGTCCAGCGGTAGATGTCAGAGCAAATGATGGAGGGTGTTGTCTGCAGATCCCTAAAATGCTTTTGAAGGAAAGTGTCTCTGGGCCAGATTCAGGCAGACAGTGGGGACTTTACGTTCTCATGACTGGCCTTCCCTGAAGCCCTTCCAGGTGACAAAATTTTGTATAAGACCCAGTGAGCCGCCAGATGTCAAACTGGGGAAGGTTGGACATCTTCTTGTGAAAATCAAAGAGGCCCAGAAAATAATGATGGACTCAATGAAATATGTTGCAAGTGACTTGAGCCTGGGAACATGTTAAAGCAGAGCCAGCTAAACATCAACCTGCTTTTTTTGTGTGTCAGTGAAGTCTACTGGATGCGTAGTTTTGAGAAGTCTCCTTCCTGCTAAACCTTCCAAGATAAACCATTCGTGAAGTGCAACCCAAGGAAGCTTGGAGGAGACCTGTGTGGGATGATTCACTGATGTTAAAAGGCCAGGGATAGCACCAAAAATAATGATTTTGCTAATAAAATATTTGATCTGAGGTCTTTCTTTCTGGCAACAATTAGATAGCAGGGCCAGATGTCTCCTGGGTCTGAATGCTGAAATCAAGCTGCCCCAGAAAATCTAGACTATGGGCTGCCAGGAGTTTGAACAGAGATGGGATGGCCCCTCCCCAGGCCTGGGCCACACCCTTGATAAGGATCCCAGTCACCTCCCAGCCTCCCCTGGATGTTGAAAGTTTCCAAGATATCAAAGTGCCCCCCTCCTCTGAGTTCCCGTGAAGGAAGGCACTAGGCAAATAAAAACCAAGCTCTGGGTGAAGAGTTCCAGGAAGACCTGAATGGCAGGGCAGGCTCCAAGCCTGCCAGACCTCCACACCCCTCAGAGCCCCAGCTCCCAAAACCAAGCTCTCAGCTCTGGGACCAGGTCAAAGAAACGGGTTGGCAGTCCTTCTAGCGTCTTCACTAAATCTTTCTTGACACGATTAAAACATTCTGTCAAATCCACAAATATTGAGCACATTCACCAGCCTAAGTCTGATGTATCTGGAGCCCTAGGAAGCCCCGGGCTCACTCATGGCCACCTTTCAGCTTCCTGGCTCTGCCAGAGCCGCCTTTCAACCTCCAATGCCTTGTGCAGAATCGGCCCCTATGGGGGCTCGGCCCTCCCCCTCTCAGCTATCCCTCCAGCCCCCTCTGTCCTCTGGGTTTGACCTGACAGCACTCTCTCCACCTTCTCACTCTTTCGCTGGCATTTTGGGGTTAGTCATAATAGCCCCTTACTGGCAGGGCAGGAGATCTCCTGATCTGCCCCACAACCACAAGGAGGTGGGTGATTGGAGGCTAATTGTTATCTCAATTTTGCAAATAATCAGGCTCAAAAATCATCCCATGGTTTTCTCACAGCTATGCTACAAGTGAGTGTTCAGGTGGGCGACAGAGCTCAAAACTCCAGGCTCCCAGCCTGCAACTCACCACCCCCACCCAAAGCCAGCCGCCTTTCAGGACAGGTCAGCCTCCCTCAGGGCCACTGGAGCGCACAGTGGACAGGGGTGTGTGAGGGCGGCCAAGGCAAGAGGGCGGGCTAGGGCGGTCTTTGGGACACGATTGCCACCACATCTCCTGTTTCACTTCATGGTGCCAGGGAATGACCCAGCCAGAGGCAACTCAAGAGTTTTCCTATTGCAACCCTTCACTTTACAGCTGGGAGCACTGAGGCTCAGAGAGGTGGGGGGGAAACAAGCTGAGTGTTCCTACGCAGAGCGTCCATGCCTCGATCAGAGCCGGGCAAAGTGCAAGACTCGGTCAGAATCGGGGGATGATGGGGATTCTCACTCACACACACATACCCCCCTCCACCTCCCACGTGTCCGTGCCTCCCTGTATGAGTCCTGGCTACTAGGTCTTCCGGGAAGAGTGTAGGGCTGGACATCAATTCCTTCCAGCCTGGACAGCTGACCCTCTGGATGGCCTTGGCCCTGACCTTTAACCTTTGAGAGCCTATTCTCAGCCTTTACCATAAAAGAGTTGACCTGAATGAGTCCTAGGTCCTTCTGGCCTCAGTGTTCGTCATACGAGTCCAGAACTTCCGTTAGGAAAGTAGTAATGTACTCGGAGATACGAGATGCGGCTGAGTGAGGTAGACCCCATGCGGGTCTGAAGGAACAGGTTAAGCATCGGATCGCAGTGGGAGGTGGGGGCAGGAAGGCTGCCTGGAAGAGGGCGGGAGGAGGAAGGACCCTGAGGGGAGAGAGGAGCAGGGGCCCTGGGCCAGGGAGAAGCCTGCGAGCGGGCCGAGGCCCGTGCGGGGCTCCACGCGGCTGCAGCCCAGGCCAAGGCCCCGGAGTCCTCGAATGGCCAGTCCCTTCTTCCTCCAGATGGAGACGCCGAGGCCCACCTTTAACTTGTATCAACCCGGAATGGCTCTTGCCGGACATTTTTACAGGCAGGGTCTGGTCGTTGCTTCACAATCTACCTGTGCAATTGGGGTTGAGAGCCCCGGTTTGCAGGCCAGAAGACGGAGGCCAGAAAAGTGAAGTCAGGGCAGAACCGGGACAGAAGCTGGGATGGCAGGGCCTGGGCCAGTGCTGTCCCCACTGCGTGGCCTTGGCCCCAGCACACCCCCATCGTGACCAGACCCCCATGTCTCGGACTTGATGAATGCAAGCGCTTAGCTCGCAAAGAGAGGCTTGGAATCTAAGACGACTTCCGGTCAGAAAACCAGAAGTGTTCTGCCCCAAATGTCCACATTTTGTGTTCAGTACTAAACGCACCCCCACGCTAATCTTTTCATTCATTTCACTCATGAAAACCCCACTTGTAATGAGTTCCGTTTGTGCACCAGGCTCTGGGTTACATTGCAATTTTACAGTTTCTCTAGGGCACAGGCATTAAAACTATCTTGCATGTTATTATTATGTTGCACTCAAGCATCACTGGAATGTCTAAACATTCCCAAAACCCTTGCATGAACCCCCAAAACCCTCAGGAAAAGCTGTGCCCTCGTCTCCTCACATCAGGGCGGGGAGCGGAGCCTGTGGGAGCTGGGAAAGGGATGGAGAGCGGGAGCCTGAGAGACCCGGAAAAGCAAGGAGGTAGTCGCGGGAGGAGTCCCCTGCCATCATTACAGAGGATCTTAATTAAGATCCCGGGAATAGAGACAGCTGCTGTGGGAACCAGATCCCTCAGGGATGGCGAGGCTGCCCAGAGGTCCTGAGTGCCCAGAGGTCCTGATTTCCCACCTGTCATTAGGGAGTGGGAAATCGCCCCACAACAAAGCCAGCCAGGAAGGAATGTGACAGATGCCATTCACCTTAAACACAGTGATGAAGATAAATGTCAGAGTCTGCCAACCATTGTGTGTGAAAACTGAGGGGAAGGAGATTCCCCAGAGAGAGGCGAGGTGTGTCCAGCCAGGACGCAAAGAGAGACGCCTGGGTCTGGGAGCGGAGTCTTGCCTCAGGGTGGCGCTCTTGTCCCGGATGCACCTCTCCTGGTCTTTTTTGACTTTTGGGCCACCCCTTTCTCCCCCACTATCCCAGCACCCTGCCCAGTTACCTAACGTGGTTCCTTCGCTCCCTGCAGCTGCCGAGTCAGAGCCGTGGCAGGAGAAGCAGAGGTCAGAGCTCGGCCACCCCAGAGGCTGACACTGGGTCAAGGTCGTTTCCTGTCTTGGACCCCCTCATTTCTCTCTTCTGGAAGGCAGTTTATTTTCTCTCTTTTCCATTTGTAGATAATATCAGACAAAAAAAGTAACCTCTGAGCCAGGGGGGCTCCACTCCAGCATAATCCAGAGTGTGGGGAACCATGGCAGGTTGGCATTTCAGGCTCAGGACTTTGCCGGTGCCTGCCTGGAAAACGGATACTGGGGGCCAACTGGCCAGTCTTTGCCTTGGCGGTGTGCTGATGTTAGATGGGAGTCTGGCGGGGGTTGGGCAGGGGGGTGTTGAGCAGAAGCCGCTTTGTGCCAAGGCTGGGTCTCCACACTCCTCTGCTGATGTGTGAGGATGGTCGGTCCAGGCGCCTGTGTGAGCCTGCCTTAAGAGAAGGCCGAGGAACAGTGGCACAGAGACCGAGAGACAGCAACAGGGGCAAAGGGAGATCCAAAGAGCATCAGGGCTGCAGGACGAGGGTGCACCAGCTGCAAAGCAGTCTTTACTGAGACACTGGTGCTTCCCAGATAGCTATCTCTTGGCACTTGACCTCCAAATCCAACACTGAGGGAGGCCAGCCTGTCCTCTCCTGCCCCGGCCCTTAACTTTGAATCCTGTACGCATCTCACGGCACGTTCAAAGTGAGGTCCGATGACTCTTCCCCTCCTTTCAGAAGCAGCTGTGGCCAGGGCTCCATTACAGCCTTGTGCAGGGGAAGATCCACCTCCCCAAGGGCGGGATTGCGGGTCTGTTTCTTGGCTTCTGAAGAAATTTTGTGATGTCCTGTCACTTCATCCTGGCCACAGACTTCAGCTGTCACAGAGGCATAGGGTGGGAGGGTGGTATAGGCTCTGATGAACCTTTGGCTTATCTCATATCAATGCCAAGGGCCAGAGGAACTCAGAGAGGGAGAGCGTGGTATGGACAAAAGGGGTCAGAGAAGGCTTCCTGGGGAAGGTGACATGTGAGCAAGCTGTGAAGGATGGATAGGAGTCAGCACAGAGAGAAGAGAACACCCTTTGCAGTGGCACCTGTGTGGACGGTGAACTGATGTTTGGGAGAACATACCTTCCTTGCGTCATAGGTGATGGAGGGAAAGTCATGGTGACAGAACATCTGTGTTCTGTGTTCCCTTGCAGTCAGAGGCTGCTCTGGGGTGAGGGGTGGATACAGTGAGGATTTGTACAGAAAGCCTTTATGGGCACTCCATTTGGGTGTCTAAGTGGCTACTCTTGTTCTAAGGGCTGGATCCAAGGAACTGGGGCCACAGGTATTGGGCTAGCAGGCTGCCATGCCCAGGAACTACACTGGCATCATCCCCACCTTTTGGACTCTGGTTACTGGGATACCTCGTAGCCTGGGAAACTGGGCCTTCCTCCTTCTCTACATGAAGCACGAGGGAGGCAGAGAGGTGTGGTTTGGCTGTAGCATGCAGGCTAGAAGTCTGACCTAAGGGGAACTGCCTGACAGGGGAAGCCTGAAGCTCACTGAGAGTTAAGGATGGTCTCAGAGGCTTTAACGAGATCCTTGTCTGCTGGTGGCTGGTAGCCCGCTCCACACCTGTGAATCACGGAGCCCTGGTTCTGGGGAGTGGGACTTGGAAAGGTCAGAGTTTAGCTCCTCCACTTTTACAATAATAAAAATAAGGATGATTACTACCACAGCTGACAGTCCATGGTCCAGGCACTGCTCTAAATGTTCTTCCTGCATTAACTCATTTCATCTCCTCACAATCCTATGACGTACGTGTTTTATCCCCATTATACAGTTGAAGAAACTAAGCAGCAAAGGCAAATAACTTGCCCAAGTGGCAGGATCAGAGTTTGAACCCTTGTTCCTAAGCTCTCTACACACCTGCCCATCTTCAGATATCCTCCATTCAATCTCAACAGCATTTCCCAGAAGCCCATTCTGTGCCCAGGTCTGTGCAGTCAAACAAGAGAACAGAACATAATGTGAAAACATCCGTGGTGCCACACAGCATCTAAGTGCTGAAGCGATGAAGTCTGGCGTGGAAGAAGATCAAGGGGCCATTTTCCCAAATTCTAAACGTGGCCCAGCGCATAACAAAGGGTTGAACATTGAATCAAGGTTCACAGGAAAGCCCGGGATGTGTGTTTCCACTAGGCTCCCAGGGAAGGTTGTGGTTACTCAGCAAGGCCAATATCTTGGGACCAAAGACCCCAGAGGGGCCTTTATGAAGGACTGAGGAGGGGGCCTGGCCAGGCCTGAGGGCTGGGAAGAGGCCACACATAGGGCAGGCAGCTTCGAACCAGAGCAGAGGCAGGAGCAAAGTGGAGGTGACCACCATCATCTTCCGGACCAAGTGACCATGAATGTGGCCACCTCCTCCGCATAGGAATTAGTGGGGCGAGGGGGCCCCCACGGTCCCATGGTCTCAGGTTGGCACACACTAGGCCATGCTCTTGTCATCTCACCATCTCAGACCATCGTAAAAGAAAACAGACAGAGGACCAAGAGCCTTAAATAAATGTGCGGTCTGGACAACATCTATACATGAATCATTGGCTCTCTGATTTCCAGCCCACCCTTTGGCTGCTGGCCCTGCGAAGTGGTCACTGGTAGAGCCTTACAGAGATGCTCAGAGCCCAACAAAGATGTAAGTCAGAGTTGTGTTAACCCTTCCATCCTCAGGACACAACTGTCAACTCTCCAAGTGTAAGCACACTTGAGGAGAAGAGGAAAGTAAATCAGCCATGCATCTGTGGTCACTCCCGCAGCAAACAGTCAACTACCAACACACTCCAAGTTTGTGTGCGAGGCAACAGGGGCAACCCGGCCAGTATAATGGACCAGGCTTCCTGGCAGAGGACTCTAGAACCTACTTGACAAGTGGAATTTCCACTCCCATCCGGAGAGAATGGCGCACACAGGCATGATAAGCTCACCTCGTTTTAACAATCCCAAAGTTTTCCCAGCTCAGAAATAACAGCTGGGCAAATCCCCAGCTGGGTGAGTGCGGGCAAGAGGGTGTTTGTGGTGGGTGGAGGCCCTGTCCTTTCCCTGGTAGAGAAAGCCTTTTATGACCTCACAGGATGAAAGGAACCAACGCAGGCCCGCTGAGCTGTTATTATAACAATTATCAAGACCTATCATCTCCCTTTGGAAAACGTTCCCTTTCAAGTTGCAGTGCCCTCGTGTACCCTGGCTCACCACTGCTCACAATCATCACCAGGTGCCCAGGGCAACTTATTAATAATGCTTTCTTCCTGACATGGATAGACGTGATCTGTTTAAAGGGGCATAGCTTTGCCAGGAGCTCATTAAAGCCACTGCAAGGTGGTAGGGAGGGAGGTGTGAGTATTCTCGTTGCTACATCCTGAAATAGCCTCCCCACCTCGTGTTCCGCCCTCCCCGCTCCCCCGGGCCTGGGGACTAAGTATGCCCATGTCTGTCTCTTGGGGGGTGTGTGTGGCTTTGATCCTGCTCAGCCCCCCGGCTCGCGAGCCCAGGATGGGGAAGCGAGGAAGACAAGAGGAATGTTTTCCCTCTTTTTTCCCCTTCTGGGTGACTCACCCCTACCATACCCCAGCTGCAGAAGCCTCCAAATATTTGGGTTTGGGGCCCCAGGGCAGGCATGGACCCTATTCCTTCTAGAAGTTGACTCAAGACCAGATTTCTCCTATCTGGTCTCTTTTTCCTGGATCCAGGCTCTTGGAAGGAGGCCTTCTTCTCACCCACCACCTCCCCCCACCCAGCCCCCATCTGACTGTTCCCACTGCCATGGGCCAGTGACAAAAAAAAAAAAAAAAAAAAAACAGTGACACTGGATTCTTGAGGAAATAATGTCAAACCTGCAGGAACTGAGAAACATCTTTTACAGCTTCCTCATCTTACAGATGGGCACACAGCAGGGGAGTGGCAGAGATGAAGTAGAATCTAGCTTTTCCATTTGGGCACAGCAAAGGACGGTTGGACTCTTGTGTAATTGCTTGGGAGGCGTTCAGGCTTCACTTAAAAATGTTTTCGAAATGGGACACTTTTTAGAAATGCCCTTTTTAAAAAAAAAAATTTATTTATTTATTTATGGCTGTGTTGGGTCTTCGTTTCTGTGCGAGGGCTTTCTCTAGTTGTGGCGAGCGGGGGCCACTCTTCATCGCGGTGCGCGGGCCTCTCACTATCGCGGCCTCTCTTGTTGCGGAGCACAGGCTCCAGACGCGCAGGCTCAGTAATTGTGGCTCACGGGCCCAGCCGCTCCACGGCATGTGGGATCTTCCCAGACCAGGGCTCGAACCCGTGTCCCCTGCATTGGCAGGCGGATTCTCAACCACTGCGCCACCAGGGAAGCCCAGAAATGTCCTTTTTTAAAGCAAAAATGTCTTGAGCCCCTTCAGTTGCTAAGCCTCACACAAACACTATGAGATGGGTCTGAACATTATTCCCAGTTTAAAGATGAGAAGACCAAGCCCCAGAGAGTCACATGGTCAAGGTTACACAGAAAGTGGCGACGCTGGAACACAAACCCAGTGGGCCCCAGGCCTCCTTCCCTAGCACCATGGCTCCCAATCCTTCACGTCCCAGCGGCAAACGCTTTCAAGAAGAATTCCCACATCTCAATCTGCCTTCTCCCTAGGAACTGCATTGCTCTCTGTCATACCCAGAAGCACTCCCGGCAGCCCTCAGGTAGCCCGTCCCCTGGACGTGAGCTCCAGAGGACAGGCGGGGCCAACCGTCTCCCAGAGAGCAGACCTGATCCAACAAGGCACGCAAAAGCAGTCTTTCTGTATCACCAGGCCCAGGTTCCCACCCTACAGGGTCCTTTCTAACTCACCTCACTCACCATCTGGGTCGCGATCACTTTAAACTTTTTTTAAAAGGTCAATTCTGTCCTCAAAGAGAGCAGGAGATTTCCCTTAGGGACACATGCCAAAGAACATACCACAGGCTCTCTTGGGTTTCTGAGCAAAATTTGTCTCCTCTGCTGGGCTCCCCTGGCTCCTCCGAAAGTCCAAGACCCAAGGCCTCCATCCAGGCCCTTGGTCTCCTTTCATTAGATTCTAGAAGCTTCTGTCTCTCTCAAGTGTAGAGGAGGCTCCCATCTCAGGTCTGGGGGTGATGGGGGGGCAGCGGGAGACAGGACCGTGAGATGGGAGGTGCAGAACAGGGCTGAAAGGTGTTCACACTCACGGAGACAGCTCCCAGGCATGGGGAGGCAGGAAGGGAGAGGCAGGGGAAAGAGAGGAGACTGCAGAGAGGGGAGGAGAAGGCCGGAGGCGAGGAAAAGAACAGCAGGCGGGAGGGTCCGGGGTCCCAGGGAGGGACCATGTTGTGCTGTGTGAGGGGAGGGGGCCCTGGTCTCCTGCACCTGGGGCTGCAGGGGTGTCCTTGGGAATGGCACCCCCAGGTGAGGCCTGGGCCAAGCAAGTCAGAGAGGGGGTGAGGAGAGAGAAGTGGGGAGGAAGCCAGGACACAGGAAAAGGAAGCAGGGCACACAGGGAGGGAAGGGGGCGAGCGGGGGAGGCTGTGTGGGGCTGGGCCCTCATGCCACCCTTGGGAAAGGGCCCTTCCTTCCTCCAGGCTCAGACTTGCCCCAACTCGCGGGGCCAGCAAGGGAGACCCTGGGAGACACAGCCCCCCTGCTTAACAGTCCGGGACAAAGGCAGGCTGCGTCCACGGTGCCCAGAAATCCAAGCTCAGAGCTCTCTGCTCCCACAGGGCACACATCTCCGGGCGGGAACAGGAGATGGGAAGGCCGAGGCTCCAGGAGGCACAACTTCCTGCCTCTCGGTGGCAAGGTGCTTAGAACGGGGCCTGGGCACACGGCCGATGCTCAATGGGTGTCAGCTCCGGTGGCTGTTATTACAAAGCCGGCCTCCTCTGCTGCATCTGGAGCCTTCCCAGGCTGTGCCGTCTCCACACTTTCCCGGCCCAGACCCTGGCCCTCGCTCCAGGGGGCTGGGCATCTAGGAAAACCCGCCAGGGCACCAGCCAAGAGAGGTGGGAGGACAGATGGTGGGCTCCAGTTCCCCTGAGCATAGCCTGCCTGTGGGCTGCAGGGGGTTTGAAGGCAGGTGAGGCACTCTTTTGCCCAGGACCCAAAATGCACAAGACTCTTTAGGACTCAGATGCCTCCTGGGCCAGGCCAGGACCTGTGATACAAGGGAAAATCACAGGGCGTTGGGGGAAGGCCGGTGTCCTTGAGACCCACCCTCGTGGAGTGCGATGTCGGCTCCCATTCCTCCCAATGGAGCCAGTGAAGCCAGCACTGGAACCTTAGGGAGGCAGGAATAAGGAGCACCCGGGGCTGCGTTTACCTTTCTCTTGGGAAGGAAGGAAGGATGGGGTGAAAAGGCACAGACTTGGAGTGCAGGCCCAGAACCGACACTCTTCCTGGCCATGTGAACTTGGGTAAGTTACTTAACTTCCCCAAGTCTGAGTTTCATCCTCTGTAAAACGGATAGGCTGATACACTCCTGGAGGCATTAAAGAAGGAACCTGGATGCCAGCACCTGGCAGCTGTGGGTGCTCAACAAACACTGGTTGCTTCCTCTTCCCTGAAGGGGGACTGAGGGCCTCCCTTCCCCTAGTTAATGGTGGGCGTGTTGATCAATGGTGACCTTGAGAGGCTGTGTTGAGGGCTGTCCCACTTGCAAGAGACTCAGTTAGGCAACCGGGCACCTGGATGTTCCTGAAGCTGGACGTCAGGCTGACCTTGGCCCTGCCCACAGACAGAAGGGCACAGACCATCCAGGACACCAGAGGCAGCACGTGATGGATGCAAAGCAAAGGACAGCCAGGCCTGTCTTGCTCCCCACTGTCCGCCAACACTAACACAGCCCCCAGGCTGAGGAGGTCAACACAGAGAGCCTTGTGGGCTGGGGTGGAAGAGGAGTTTGAGCGCAGGACTCCCTTGAAATGCAAGTTGTAAAATGTCAACATAATTATGAAAATGCAAACACAGGAACATTTGAGTATGGGAACTAATGATTTTTAATGATGATAACCAGCTTGGTTAAATCAAATTATTAGCTTTGACAATTGATGGCAGACAGGAACTTTCAGCTCGGTGCTGTGTGACCACCTAGAGGGGCGGGGTAGGGAGGGTGGGAGGGAGTCGCAAGAGGGAGGAGATATGGGGATACATGCTTACGTATAGCTGATTCACTTTGTTATAAAGCAGAAACTAACACACCATTGTAAAGCAGTTATCCTCCAATAAAGATGTTAAAACAAACAAAAACAAAAACAGGAACTTAATGAATTTGCTGATTGGTCTTGCCTGCTAAAAAGATACTACAGTCATTGGTCTAACCTAGATACATGTATCTGGGCGCTTGGACAATGCCCCCAACACACACACACACACACACACACACACACACACACACACACACACACACACATACACACAGCTCCCCTGCCAGAGAGTATATCTCTCCCATCAGCTCAGAGGATCCTATAGGGTGGGGTTCTTCTCCCTCCATTACTTCTTGTGTTTTCGTTTCTGCTCTGATACACTCTGTGCATGATTGCTGCTCAGGAGACAGTCCCTGGGGAATACAGGATTGCAGGGACAGAGTCAGGGAGAGGAAGAACATTAAGAATTGGAGTCCTGCATCCAACACTTTTGCACACATGATCTCTTTTGACCCCAAAGGGACTCTTCTTACTATTATTCCCATTTTATAGCTTAGGAAACTAAGGCACAGTGGGAGAGGTGGGTTGGTGGTGGTGGTTCACACAGCTGGTGGTAAGGGTTGAGCCAGGCTGGGAACCAAGTTCTGTTGATGGCATCGTCCCTTGTCTTCTCTTACTGTGGAAGGGACTTGGGGCCAGGAAGAGGCCCTCTTCAGCTGGGGGGAGCAGAGAAAAAAATCTCCCCGAATAAGGAGCTGGGAACCCACTGGTACAGGAAAAGGTATTTAGGGGCCATTCAGGAATGGGGAGCCAGACCTCAGGGCTCATTGCTGGGATTCTCTGTGAGCCGGAAGATGGAAACAAGGCCTCCCATCTCCAGAGACACCCTGGCAGCAATTATGTCTGCAGAGCTTCTACTAAGGGACATGTCAGAGGAGAAATCCTGGGGCTAGTTCAAGAAGATGTGCAGAGAGGACCCCCTACCCTGAAACACACACCAGCATCAACCAGGGAGGGGTCTCCCAGCGCTGGGGGCAGGGGTGCTGGGCCTATGGTTCTATGAATAATGCAATGAGCTCAGGCAGAGGCTGGTGTGGGGTCCGGGCTGGGGCTGAGGCAGACAACGGGCAGACACTCCCAAGAGACAGCTCACCCAAACCACCCTCTGTGATGCCATCAGGCGGTTACACCGCAAACACGGCCCCTCGCTGGGGCAGCCGCGGGAGACACGGCCGTCTCTCACCTGGGACTTGCAGATGGAAGCATTAGTCAGACAGATGGAGGGAGGGAGAGTGTGCTGAAACCACCTCAGGCCCTGGCCAGGTTCCTCCCATAAACAGGCCAGTCTGCGAGGCTCCATGGGCTTGCTGCTGCTCTGGAGCTGGGGAGACACGAAGGGCGGGGCCTTTTCCCCTGCCCTAGGCTGGTGGAGCAGACACAGCCCCTGCCATCTGACCCCCCAGGCCAATGGCAAAGACGGCCTGTACCATGCAGCAGCTTTGGGGAGCCTGGTCTTATTTGGGGGAATCACATTTCCTGCACTCTGATTCTGGGGCCTGCCATTAGTTAGAGGCAAAATATTCCCTATCAGGATACTCAAGATTGAGAGCCATTAATAACAGACCTAAGCCAACGGCCAGGAGGTAGGCTGGGGGAGGGAAGGGGCAGCAGAGTAGAAGGGCACAAGAGGGGCTTCTGGCTTGCTGTCCACTGCCCCAAGTAAGGAAGCGGCTCCAAACTGGGGCAGCACTACTGTGTCCATGGCCTTGCCAGCCCCGTGGGTGGAGGTAGCCTGGACACTGTGTCCATGTAGCCTGGACATCTCCCCAGGGAGCCTTCATGAGGAAGAGAGCCTATCTTCAGAGACGTTGGCTATGACCCCAGGATGCCTGGCCAGGCATGGTGGATTGATTTGGCAACTCCAAAATTCCTTCCCAGAAGGAACAGTTCTCTTCTCAAGTTGAACCCAGTGATTTAGAACAAGGAAAACTGAAGAATTAGCCTGCCACTGGACCCAGCCCTAGGACAGGAATTGCCACCAGGGCAGAAGAATCAGGTCCAAGGTAGGAAGGAGGAGGCCTCCTTTCTAGCCCCTGGCCCCAGCCATAGATGGTTCCACCCTCTCCAGAAATCTCTTCACATATTGTACATTCCTCCACTAGCGCAGCATGTAGTCATTAAATACACTGCGTTCTTCTCTAGACAATGAGCTGCTTGAGTGCCAGGAGGACGTGCCTGACTCAGAGTGGGTGTCTGGTGTTTGCTGTGGAGATGGATGGATGGATGAATAGACGAATAAGCAGATGGATGGATGGATGGATGAATGGACGGTTGACATATAGATGGATAGATGAATACTACACCCATATCCACCAACACCTCGAGTGGCCACTGTATGATCTGTCTTATTCTTGAGTTAGAATTGTATTAGCCCGTCTCCATTATAGCTCCATGCAACTGATCCAAATGTCCACACAAGTGTCCTCACCCTGCAAAATTTCCTTCTCAGAAGTGAGTTAGAGGCCAAGGCCTATTTCCCCCCACCCTTCTAAAACCCCACTCAGGACTGTGGTGGATCAAAGAACATCCACCACCCTGTTGGCACACGAGCAAGGAAGGAGAAGGGTCAGGGTCGGAACTGGTTATGGAATGGGAAGGCTTCCAAGGGAAAGTGAGATGGAGCCCCGCCGGCACCCCATTTAATCCCAAACTGGTATCCAGACAGGGAGTGAAGGAAGGCCATCCAAGCAGGGGTGGTCCTGACACTCCCCACCCCCAAACCTCTCTGACCATGAGGTGGAACCTCCAGTACTGGGTAGAATCATGAACTAGAAATCACCCTTACCCTGCAACTAAGCCAGCCCCAACCCCCAGTCTAACCCCAATAACAATAGAATAGCAAACACTTATGTAGCAATCACCATGTTCCAGGCACCAATCCAAGTGCTTTACATATAGTAACTCATTTAAACCCCACAACAACCCTGTGAGGTAAGGATTCTTGTTATCCTCATTTTACAAATGAGGAAACTAAGACACAGAGAGGTTACATAACTTGTTCAAGGTCAATATCTATTAAGTGGCAGAGCACAATTTGTACCCAGAAATCCTGAGTTCTGAGTCTTTGCTAACCACTGGATCGTCCTGCCAAATGTAACTCTGCCCTGAATTCAAACTCCAACCCAACCCAACCCTAATGTCACCCTCTTCAGTACAACCCTAACTTCCATCCCCAACTCTCACCATTCACCTTTCATACCTTGGCCCCACCAGTAATAGAATCCTCTAGAAATAAATTCCATTGCCACAAAATATATGATAAATGATACCAGAAGGAGGCAAACAGACAGAATACAGAATGTGGGACATTTCACAGGACAACTGACCTGGTTTCTTCAACAAGTCAGTGGCATGGAAAAAAAAAACATTAAAAGGGGAGGGAGAAATGCTCTAGATTCAAAAAAACTTAAAAATAATAACAACCAAATATGAAATGTGGCTCTTGTTTGGATCCTGCCCAGTATGAATAAATGAACCATAAAAAGACATTTTTGAGACAGTTGAAGCAGTTCGATAATGGGCTATTAAATGCTACCAAGGAACAAGTGTTAATTTTGTTAGGTGTGATAATGACATTGTGGTCCTGTAAGGAAATGTTCGTTATACATTAACAGTTGGTTTTCATTATCTTTGGAAGTTATATAAAGTCACCAAAACACTGAATTATTGAATACTAAACCATTGTTCTCAGGGGATACACAAGGTTAGGTTCCTGTGAGTTTCTGGTCACAGTTTCATCAATTGATCAATACGTAGCCTTGTTTTATGTGTGTTTCTGTTTAAAGACACCTTATTTAATATATATTGTTTATTCATTAACATTGAATTTGTCCAATAGCACTATAATTCATGAACGTGAATAATTCATAAGCCTAAATAAAGCTTATCTAACACACGTTTTCTCCCCAAGGCACACCATAGCCCTTTTGAGCTCAAAAACACTAGACAGCACTTCAGCACTATGCTTGGGGACCATTTGAAACAGAAAAATCACCAAAAAAAAAGGCACAAAAATGCAAAAAATGTGGCGCCAGACAGACTGTGTAAAGGCCGCTTGCTATGGCAGAACAAATTGTTAAGAGAGTAGATCTTAAATGTTCTCCCCACAAAAAAGAAAATGGTAATTATGTGATGTGATGGAGGTATTAGCTAATGTTATGGCTGTAATCATTTTGCAATATAAGTTTATCAGATCAACACCTTGTACACCTTAAACTTACGCAACGTTATATGTCAATTATATCTCAATAAAGCTGGAACAGACAAAAAACAAAAAGGCAGAACATTGGCTTGTTTGACCTCAGCTGAGGACAGCTGGCAACTCAGATTTTTGACCACTCTGTGAATGACCACAAAAGCACAGCAGTGTTGATTTTGGCCTTACAAATAAAATTTAGCAGTAGGTGAACTTGCAAATTCAGAATTCGTGAATAATGAGCAATAACTCTTCTAAGAGTGAGATGGCATTTTGTCTGGGATTTGCTGTAAATCACTTCATTGGGGGGATAAAGGATGAGGAAAGAGGAGATGAAGCAAATGTGGGAAAATATTGATAACTGTTGACCTTGGAGGACGGATGTATGCAATATCAGGTCTGTCAGTCCATGTCCTCCAAGATGGGATTAAAAGTTTTTATTTTATTAGAGGAAATACCTGTGAGAAAGAGAATAGAGAAGGGGCAGAAAGGCTGGGAGAGCCGTCATTCTATTGATAAATGCAAGTCTGCCCCTGAATGAAGGAGGGAGGAGAGAGACTGGGGAGGTGCATCTGAGACTTCAGGGCTGACTTGGAGTCTGAGGACAGTTGCACAAAGCTGAAGTCGCCAGCACAGGAGCCCAGATCTCCCAGGACGGGGTGGCCTTAGTGTACCTGCCATGCTAGCAGGGTCCGGCCGTGGGGAGGTGCAGCCCCTGCCCCACTAGAGCCCAGCATTTGGACCCCAGGTCAATTAAGACACCTGCAGTAGAGCACGCTCTCTTGGCCACCACATAAAGAGTTCATTAAACTATTTACTTCTGAGTATGTTTGGAACTTTTCTCAATGAATAGTAAAAGGAAAAAGAATGGAAAGAGTAGAAAATTTTAGGGGAAAGGAACATATAACCAAGCTACCATATGTAGCAGGGTTTGGAAGCACAGAGTACAGACTGATTGATGGCAGGCAGTCTACGCAAGCAATCCTTCTCATTTTAATACTACAAGTTTGTATCATAATGCTCTATGGTTTCCAAATCACTTCCACTTCTCCCTATTGAACATTCACACCTACTACAAGCGATGGCAAAAGCAGATACTGGGGTATAGTTATAGCCACTGGACAGATGAGTGCATCTCTCTGAGTACCCAGACCTCACTTTGGTTAAGGGAGTTGCCGAGAGTCATCCAGCTGAGCGGGAGCCGGGCGAGAAGGCTGGGCCCGATTTTCAGTCCAGTGACCTTCCAGACCTGTCCGTGGCCCACCCTCCAGGCATTAAGGCTCAGGCTGTGGGCTGAGTCCCTCTGGATCCATATGGAGCTGCCACACTGCTGTGCCCAATCTCCCTTGGAATAAAGAATGCTTGCTTTGTAAGCTGAATAAGGGCTCAAAGTCAGTCTGGAGAGGGAGGCGGATTAAAGCTCTGTCTGAGGCCAAGGTCAAGGGTTAGTCAGGCTAGAACAGGGTCACTCTGAGGTCAAGGTTAAGGACTGGCCTGCGCATGGGGAGTGACACTCAGCCCAGTGCTGACCACCGTGGGCCCGAACCACCCCTTCCCTGGCCCTCAGCCCTCTAACCCTGCTCTCTGAGGCCCCTCTGGACCTGAGGACACGAGGGGTGACCGCACCTACAGCTGAGGCACCCTGTGTCTGTCCCTCAGGCTCCTTTGCATCTGGCGCAGCTTGGGCTCACCCGTGATGATTTCCCAGGAGCGTTTCGCAAGCCAGCTGTCTGCATTTAAGCCCACTGACAACAAGAGCTTTGGGATGAGATCTGTCCTAACCGCTGCCCCTTGCTACAGACTTAATTACAGAGCCCAGCCGCAGTAAGTGGCCACCTTCCGCCCCCGACACAGGGCACAGGAGGGGGCAGGCTTGTGCTCCTCGAGGAGGTATCAGGGAGAGAAGTCACACAGCCTTTCCCAACAGTGGGACCTGCCTCAGTCAGAACTGTGGCCGCGGAGGTGACGGCCTCACATTCCCTTTCTGTGTTCCTCCCCCCATTTCAGCAATAGTCTCTCATCCACCAGACAGCCCCTCCCCTCATCCGCCCTGAAAGGGAAGGTCTGGCTCTCCCGCCATCCTGTGAAAGGCGTCTGAAGGGGCAACGCTGGAGCCCGAGAGAGGTGGCTCTGCAGTCAGAGCCAGGTGGAGCGACATGGAGACTGTTTCTGGCTTCAGGGCCCTCCTGGTGCCCGGCAGCAGCACGTCCCCGCACAGCACGCCCCCCGCGCCGCACAGCACGGCGCCCCCCACACAGCACGGCCCCCCCCGCACAGCACGCGCCCCCTCGCACAGCACGGTCCCCCCCGCACAGCACGGCCCCCTCCCACCCCCGCACAGCACGTCCCCCCCGCACAGCACGGCCCCCTCCCCCCCCCCCGCACAGCACGCGCCCCCTTGCACAGCACGGTCCCCCCCGCACAGCACGGCCCCCTCCCAGCCCCGCACAGCACGTCCCCCCAGCACAGCACGGCCCCCCCGCCCCGCACAGCACGGCCCCCTCCCACCCCCGCACAGCACGTCCCCCCAGCACAGCACGGCCCCCCCCCCCCCCGCACAGCACGCGCCCCCTCGCACAGCACAGCCCCCACGCACAGCACGGCCCCCACGCACAGCACGGTCCCCCCACCCCGGCACAGCACGGCCACCCCCGCCCCCCGCACAGCACGTCCCCACCGCACAGCACCCCCCCACCCCTGCACAGCACGGCTCCACTGCACAGCACGGCCCCCCACGCACTATGGCAGGAGCAATGTCCTCGTCTTCTTTGGTGTACCGGCCCTGAGCCAAGGCTTCCGGATGGGCTCTTCTGAGCCATCTGAGAGAAGGCAGGTGCTAGGGTACTGCTGACTCGGTGGGCAGGACTGTGCTTCCCTATGCCAGGTCATGCCCACCACCCCACCTTGTCTGTGGGACCCTCCCCCCACAGGTAGTCACCTGGGAGCCCACCTCAGAAAAGTCTAGCAAATCTGTCCTGCCTCCCCACCTACACTGCCCTACCCTGAGGTGGACCCCTGGACCCCAGCAGTAGCTGGTGCACGGCTTCACAAGGGCATCCATCATTTCTCAATGCAGCTCAGCCCTACAGCAACAGGTCCACACTGAGGTCAGCTGACAACGTGCAAGGCCAAGTCTGTGTTCCTAAGGCTCCACAAGCTGAGAGTGGCTTTTACAGACGAACATTCGCAATCAGTCAGATGACTGGGACCACTAACTTTAAATCCCAGTTGGGGACTTCCCTGGTGGTCCAGTGGTAAAGAATCCACCTTCCAATGCAGGCGACACAGGTTCGATCCCTGGTCGGGGAATTAAGATCCCACATGCTGCAGGGGACCTAAGCCCTCGCGCCACAACTACTGAGTTCGTGTGCCGCAACTAGAGAAAAACCCAAGCACCGCAACAAAGATCCCGCGTGCCACATCTCAGACCTGATGCAGCCAAGAAAATAAATAAATAAAAATAAATAAATATTTTTTTTTTAAAAATCCCAATTGAGCAAAATGGTATATCTCTCCAAAAATACTCCATTTTTCACATTTGTAGACCTGTATTATTTTTTTAAATTGTACTCTATTATTATTATTATTATTATATATAATTTCATCAATAAAAATTTGTGGGAATTTGTTTTCTCTCTAGTTATATAAGTACCTATAATATCCTCAGTTTTCCAGCTTGGCCTGCAAAGTCTAAATATTTACTATTTGGCCCCTTACAGGAAAAGTTTACCAACTGCTAGCCAACTGCTGGTCTAAATTCTTCCTTTGAACATTCCAGTCCCTTAGTCTTAAGTAGCCCTGCTTCCCTCCAACCCGACCAGACTTCATGAGTTCCAATCCTGACCCTTCCATACACTATCTTGGGTAAGGTATTTATACTCTTTGGGGCTCAGTTTTCTAATCTATAAAATGGGGATATTAATAGTAAGATAATCATTCTAAATTATTATAAGCATTGAATCAGTTAAAATTTATAAAGCACTAAAACAATGCCTGGCACATGATAATCCTAGGTATGTGTTTGATAAATAAATAAAGCCTCTCTCAGCCCAGTGCAACCTTGAGTAAAGTCCCATCTCCTCCATGTAGCTTCCTTTTCCTTTCACTGAACCCTTATCTGCATATCTGAACAGATGAAAGCAGTGATAACACAAGCTGGTACTCCCTCTCCTCTGTCCCCTGCAAGCTCCTTGGGGGCAGAGATAATGTCATCTCTTCCTTATTTCCCAAATGATTTTAGAGCTGTATGTAAAATGAAGCCACACATACACAGGAAGAGAACAGAAGTGATAATCAACAGCTAGAATAGGCAAGAGCGTTCTTAAAACTGAATGGAGCAGTTCTGAAGAAAAACATTATAACTTTGATTGCTTAGATTGTATGTCTTCTCTGTGTCAAAAAAAAAAATAAGCAAAATATAAAATCAAGTAGGAAACATGGAACAATATTTGAAATAAATATGGCCAGTAAGGGAGAGTTATGTCCTTCATATACAGAGTTCTTACAAATCAATGTGAAAAAAAAAAAAAGCTAGGGTCAAAATAGATAAATGGTAAAAGGACCTAAACAGAAAAAAGTGGAAGTATAAATGACTAACAAACATGTAAAAATGTTTGTAATCATTAATAATCCACAAATGCAAACTAAAAGAATGACAAAAAACAATTTTGCACTTGAAATAAATAGTTTTTGAAATAAAAGTATCTAGGCTTGGCAAGGGAGTGAGAAAATGAGCACTGCTAATGGGCATATAAATTGATCATTTCGGTAAATTTGACAACATTTATCAAAGGCCTGTAAAAAAAGTCTTACTTTTATACATCATTTATATCTCAATAAAAATGGGGAAAAAAGTCTTACCCTTTGACAGTATTGTGACTTGTGGGAATTCAGCCCAAGGAAATTGTCTGTTAGGTGGATAGAGATTTATGCACAGTCTTGTGAAAAAACTGAAAACGACTTACTTGTTCAATAATAGGGAATTGGTTTTAATAAATCATGGTCCGCCCATGTGACAGTAGATCATGCAATGATTTAAAGCGATGCTTATAAAAAGTGTTTCATGACATGAGCTACAAAATTGTACAAACAGTTCACCTGTAAGTATGGTTTTTAAGCGCATAGAAAAGAGGCTGGAAGGAGATCTGCATGACCACCCACCTTCCCAAACAGGACTGGGGCACTGATCCTACACGTGGAGACTGGTATATGCATGTACCACTGCACTGAGTCTCTGCACTGGTGCACGGGAGCCTGATTACGTCTGTGGTCACTCAAGAGCATGTCTTCATTTGTGGATATGTGTGGGAAAGCATATGCTCTGAGTATATGCACACATGTCATGTAAAAGTCTTTGTGTTGAAGCAGATTAACTAGTAAGTGATGTGGACATTCTTCAGCCTGCCCACCCTGAACATAAGGAAGCCAGCAGCCCCAGCCCCCATAAAAAATTATCCCAAGCACTCAGCCCCCAAGCTGGCCCTGGCCAAGGGTGCTGTCACACCTCAGGAGACTGTAACTGAAGTTGGTCCAAGACTACTGATTAGAGGTGATTTTAGAGAACCCTCCCCCAAGGGCCTAGAAGGAGGCTGCAATTGCTTTCCAAGACCCCAGAAGGCCAAGATCTACACAGCCCAGGACTGAGCCAGTCTGACCACTGCCCACCTGTGTGTCCTGCAGAGAGGAGACCCACCTGCCTCTAGTTTGAAAGGAGTCTGAGCATCTTCCACAGACCCCAACACCCGGTGGTGGCCCTCTGCCCCCGTGTCTCCCAGGTTCTTTCTGTTCCCGTTCCCAGTAAGGGGCTGTGCAATGAGATGATTTTCCACTGAGGAGCGCCAGCTGATTGCCATCTCCCCAGAGCCCGGCCAGCTCCACCTGCTGGCCTGGTTGGAGATAAGTGGGCCCCACCTGCTGCCCCTGCCCCAGGAGCAGGTGGGGACAGGCCACTGGGGGTGTGCCAGGATCCTATCTGGAGCACCCAGCCCAGATCACAGGGCATGGAACCCCCCGGGCTCCCCAGCACCTTCCCCTGAGCTGGGCCCCGTCAGCTGACCCTGAATCGAACCCTGACCTTGGGCACCTGTCCTGTCTGTCCCATCCTCTGAGGGGCCACCCTCCTCCAACCAGGCCATCCTGCCCAACCCTCTGCCTCCAAGCTTGGCTGACACTCAACTCGGCACACGTTTCCTGAGCACCTACCGGGTCTCCGGGGAGCTCCCTCAGAGCCAGGCCCCGCCACGCCGGGTCTGAGTCACTGGCAACCCTCCTGCAAGACGAGTAAGCCATGACCTAGCCGGTGGGCGGGGAAACATTGAGTAAGCCCAGCTGGGAGTGTGCGGGTTCTGAAGAGGCGTCCGCAGGCTCTTCCTGACCGCCTGCCAGGAACGGAGGTCAGTAGTAACTGGTGAACTCCACTGCGTGCCGGGCACAGGTGAGGGCCCAGGCACGGACACCGTCTGGGCCTCCTCAGAACTTACAGTCTGGATGCGGAGATGATCTCCAACAAAGAAAAGGAAAATTGCAACTGCATTAGGGGCTTGAGACCAAAGACCACGGTGCAAAGAGAGCCCACACAGTGGGAGTCGCCCATGGGGAGGGCAGCCTTTCTCCCCACTACACCGCAGGTCTATGGGCCCGGGTTCCCAGTGCTGCGTTAGCCCCTGCGGTCAGCACAAGCCTCGAGCCAGGGTCCTCCCAGGGCCGCTCGGTCCTCCCAGGTGGTTCGATGCCCCCAGTGCCTCCCTTGTCACGTTGAAGGCCCTCCACCCATCCCCCAGGTGAGAGGTAAAATCACGTTATAATAATCTGGCACTGAGCAGAGCAGCCAGTGTGGAACAGGGGCATAGCAGAGAGCAGGAAGTGTTCCTGGAGAAAGTCACGTCTGAGCAAGGAGCACCCCAGGCAGAGGGAGCAGCTAGAGCCAAGGTCAGACGGATGGGCACCCAGCCTGAGTCAAGAAGTGAACACGGCCGGTGGGAGATGAGATTGGTGCGGGTGGAGACAGCGGGGCTGGGCCCTGGGAGCCAAGGCCTGCCTCTTTTTCCTACCCTCAGTGTGCTCGGAAGCCGCTGAGGGATTTTTTTTTTTTTTTTTTATAAATTAATTAATTTATTTATTTTTGGCTGCGTTGGGTCTTCGTTTCTGTGCGAGGGCTTTCTCTAGTTGTGGCGAGCGGGGGCCACTCTTCATCGTGGTGCCCGGGCCTCTCACTGTCGCGGCCTCTCTTGTTGCGGAGCACAGGCTCCAGACGCGCAGGCTCAGTAATTGTGGCTCACGGGCCTAGTTGCTCCGCGGCATGTGGGATCCTCCCAGACCAGGGCTCGAACCCGTGTCCCCTGCATTGGCAGGCAGATTCTCAACCACTGCGCCACCAGGGAAGCCCCGCTGAGGGATTTGAAGCAGAGGGTGACATGATGAACTTTGCATCTTGCCATCCGCCTGGCTGCCATGCAGAGAACCAATGAGAAGCCGGCAGGCCAGGCAGGACGCCCCAAGGCGGAGGGGACGTGCAGGCAGGCAGATGGGGGCGAAGCAGGGAGCCATGAGTAGCAGGCACCAGGGGAGGGTGTGGGGAGGCGGGACACAGGAGTAGACAAGACATCAGCACAAAGGAAGAGTCAGAGGGGAGTTCAGCCCCGGAACCTCACTCTCCAGGCTTGTGCCCGATGGGCTGGGACGGAGGTGGAGTTTCAGAGGCCAGGATCCTTACGCTGGGGTCCCTAGACCCCTTGGGAATCCATGGATTGAATGTAGAGGGTTTGGGAATTGGGTCAGGGGTGGGGGGAATTACACCTTCACTAACCCCTAACTGAACTCTCTTTTAATTATGCTTATAGGCCACACACCACAGAAGAAAACAAAAGTACCTGTGACTTGGTCACCAATAGAACTCAGGTATTTTCAGATCGCACTGGTTGGGAAAATATTCTCAATTATCATAAATGCTCATCATTACACTGAAACTGCAATAATTCTTAAGCCTGCTGCTAGATCTTATTATTTAAAGCACTAATAAGGAGCACATGTATTATTATATCACAAATTTGTAGCACCAACATTCCCAAATACCCCATAAGCAGCCTCTGTGCCACCAGCCATTCGCATAAGGGAAGAACAAGGCACTCAGTCAATGCAAGAAAGCTAATAATTTCATGTCCCAATAAACCATTAAACATATTTTTGTTCAGTTTTAGTCAGTGGAACTGAAGATACAGATCTTCAGTTAATGTAAATTACATACTTTTTTCTTTATGTTCAAAACAAGGAATCAACTATTTGTGGTAAATGTAATACATTTTAATTTACTTGGAACTGCCTCTATTTCACAATCTTACTATTATTTATAACTGACCACTATTAAGCACACTCTTAACCTTATGCCTATCATTACTAAGCCTTATTCACAATACATTTAAACATTATTTTTATTCTGGTTCATGGTCATCCACTGGCTACGTTCCTCAAGTTCTCAGACTTCCTTTTTCTAAACCAGACCTGCTTTTGAGGGTCATGTCAAAAGCTTTAACTTTATATAATAAAACAAATCCCTCCTTCCCAAAAAGCAGTGTCATATGCACCATACATTGTTTGGTTGCAAGATTTTGGCTGATTGCAGCTTTGACTCTGGGTTTACGCGAGAGGTGTGGCATGTAAATGCATCACGCAACATGTGCATACTTACTGCAGAAATACACCGTCAAGACAGGTTGGCATTAATGTTTTCTTAATTCTGCTCAAGGGCACTGTCCATTTCAGTGGGAGTGGAGCTAATTTGCATCGGGCAGTTATGGATGGGGTCATAGGCGGAAACCTGAGATGGCATCATTTTACAGCTTGACTCTTTTGTGCCCTCTACAGACTGGCTCAGGTTTGCTTTCCCTGAATTAGGCTTTGCCTGCTAAGGGGCACTGGGCTCCAAGAGCCCCCTTCTCAGTCCCCCTAAATCAGCTCCTACACCCACCTATAACAAGGAAGACCAACACCCACCAAGAGTCTTATTGAAGGAGGGCAAAAGTTGACCTAGCTGCCGGGGCATCGGTAAAACGTGGGGATGGATTATTGTGAAGACTCCAAATGGACCCGGTCCTCCCACAGCACAGGTGTGAAGTGGCCCGAGGTGCCTCTACCACCCGGCCTTCCTGTGGGGTTCTCAGGCCGCCCTCCTCCTCTCTGCCCCCCCCATCCCACCCTCGCCACCCACCCAGGGAGGAAAGTGTTAAATTGTGGCGTTCGTAGTGATGGGAACAATGACACTCTTCTTCAGGAAATCTGCCTATGATAAGGGGGTGTGCCTTTGTCCAAAATGGTGAATCTTCACTGCTTGAATTCCAGGCACCATAACATTTGGTTGGGGCTCTTTGGAGAGAAGACTTCTGGATACACCTCAACTAAAACACGGTCCACCTGTCCTCCTTTGGAGCTTTGATCCTTCTTGGGAATGTCTCTGGTTTCTATCAGTAATGTGGGTACCCTGTGAGCTGCCCCATGCCCTGCTTCCTGGGAGAGAGGGCATGACCCAGGAAGTTTCGTGCTTTCCTTCTGCAGTACAGGCTATGCCAGGGAAGGAAGGAGAGCCGGCTGGGGCAGAGGAACCAGAACAGTTTACACAGGAAGACTTCCTGGGAGAAGAGGTGCTTTAGCCCCTCACCAGTACTGCCCAGAGTGTTCCATAGGCATTCAGAAACGTCTGCAATTTGACCTTCCCCCACCCCATACACACACCCTATGATCCTGGCCCCTGAACACACTTCATTCCATTCCTCTGGCTATTTCCCTCCCCAGAATGCCTTCTGTCAGCTGGCTTCTCCTCTGATGTTCTGATTGCTTCCGCAGAGCTGCTGCTAAGCTCCCACCCACCAGGATTTCTCCCACAGCCACTGTCCAGCCCCTGCTGCACAGTCATCCAGGAGGCTGTTCCTCACTGGCCCCTGTCTCCTTCTTCCATCACCCGAAGTACAAGGCCAATCGACAGATTTCCCCAAGGTCACAGTGTGCCTCCCAGAGCGGAGAACTGGGGCCAAGACTTGGAAAATGGCAGCCAGGCTTGGCGACAGTAGTGACTGTAAACAGAAAAGCTCATGAAGTCAGACAAGGCGGGGCTGGACCCTGGCTCTCGTACGAACTAGCTGGGCGCTCTTGAACCAGCCTTTTCCTTTCTCTGAGCCTTGGTCTTCTCATCTGCAAAACGGGACCATTTGAAAGTGGCTTGTAACGTGCACAATATGGAGCACCTGAACAGAGATGCTTACTCAGGATTCACTGGCTGGGTGGAGAGCGAGACAAGTGAGTGAATTCCAGGCTGGGGCAGGGATCTGGGGCAGGTGTGGGTGGCTCCCTCCCTCACACAGGACCAACCTGGGCTCTAGTTCCCGCTGCTCCCCCTGGGATCCGGGGATTTGCCAAACAGGCAGCAGTGCTCACCTGGAAAGAAAGTGACTCAGGCCGCCAGGAGAGCTGGAATGAATGAGGAGGCAGGGATTGAGCGTGAGGCCCCCACCCAGGGGCCCGGCCCTCTCCCAGCAGGAGGAGCTTGAGCCGGTCCCCAGAGCTCACTGGGTGAGAGGGCAATCCTGCTGAAAGGCACCCCTGGCCAGCCAATGGGGCAAATAATCAGCACCACACTCACTCCCACATTCCAGACCTGTCAGGGCGCTTCCACGAGTGCTATCTTGTGACGCACAGATCTCTGAACCCTGCGTCAGGGAGGCCTGGGGTCCAGCTCTGCCGCCCGTCCTCGCCGGGCCAGGCAAGGCACGTGGGCCTCAGTTCCCTTCTCTGTTGCAGGGCATGGCGGGCTCAGCCAGCCACAGCACTCTCCTGCCCTGGCTGCATCGCTGGGAGGCGGCGGATGCAGGGGCTCCTTTTCCCCAGGGATAGCATGGGGTGCCAGTCTCAGCCCTGCTCCTTGCCTACTGCGTGGCCTGACCTCCCCCTGCTCCTGGTCCTCAGCAACCCCTAAGCTCTGGTGCTGGGACGCCCGGAGACGAGGCCTCTCCCCGGACTCCAGACCCATAGGTCCAGCTGCCTGCTCAACAGCTCTGCCTGGGATGCACGATAAGCAGCCCAAACTCAATACGCCCAAGACTGAACTCTGGATCATCCCCCAAACCCCAAAAGAGCTTCTCCACCCTGTATCTGGGTAGATGGTAACTCATCCTACCAGTTGTTCAGGCCACACATTTTGACGCCTCTTGTTCCCTCCCATCCACATCCAATTCAGTGGCAAATCCTTTGTCCACCTTCAAATTAGATCCAGAATCCCACTGTTTCTCACCGCACCTCTCCTCCCTTGCCAGACCAAGCCCTGGGGTCTCCCCTGGACGACTGCTGGAGTCCAGCCCTTGAAACCCTGCCATCAGCTCTCCCCTCTGTAGTCAGAGGGCCCTTTGTAAACGTGAAGTCAGACCGGGTCCCTCTGTGCCGAGAACTCTTCAAAGGTTGCCCATTATTCTCAAAGTAGAAACCAAAACCCTAATGATGCAGCCATCCTCCTATTCTTATAATAAAACCAATTTGGTTTTGGGAAAAAATAAATAAATAAAAGGCCTTACAATGACCATCAGGGGCCTGCACACAGGGTCCGGGTCCCCCATTCTCTCTGTCTCCTCATGCCCCTCAGCCTCCCTCCGGCCACACTTGGCCCCCTGCTGCCAGGCTCACTCGCAGGGCCCACACGTGTCTTTCTCCCAGGGAGCCATGGGGCTCCCTCCCTCACCTCCTTTACGTCTTCCCAGAAATGAGGCCTTCCTTGGCCATTCCACTTCAACTGCAACACTCCCTCTCCCCACTCCCTCTCTCCTTAGTCCCCTTTACTCTCCTTTATTTTCCCCATACCACTTGTTACCTTCTAACTATTAGATCATTTACTTGTCTACCAGTGTCTATTGTTTATTGTCTTTCTTCCCCCTCTGGAATGTCACTTGCAGGTGGGCAGGGCTTCTAGTCTGGTTCATTCATTAATGGATCCTTACCACCTGACACGTGGTATGCACTCAGGAAACACTTGTGGAATGAACGACTGAGAGTCTGTAGACTGTAATGGTTAAGAGAACTTTGGTAATTCACGATTTCCTAACTGTGTGACACAACCTCTTTGTGCCTCAGTTTCCCCATTTGTGAAATGAAGCTAATAATGGTACCTGACTCCTAGGATTGTTGTGTGGATTAAAGGAGGTGTTCAGCTCAGCAGGTGGCATGTGACGTGTGCTCAGTAAATGCTGACTGGTGATGCCCATGATGTCATCTGCACAGAATCATTGGGAGGCAGGTGGCTCAGGGCCCACTCAGTGCATCTCCAGGTTAGAGATGCCCCTGGAAGCTCACGTTGGCTCACTCAGCAGGCTTCTCCTGTTCAGAGCCTCAGGCGGGCACCCCCAAGCTGAGAAGCCAGCTGCCGCTCCAAGGGAGATGGGCAGCTATGACACATGCGCGGGGTCACCACGGGATGCTGGGAATGTGACACAGAGGGATCCAGGCCGGTGGAAGAGGCAGTGGCCAGGGGACACTAGACCTCAGGTGGGGAGCAGGTCTTTCTGGCAACGGAAGCAGCCATTCTTATAACACATGGATTCCTCCTCTAGGAGCTAGGAGTAGGGAGCCTTTCTAGCCCTGAAGTCTGAGCAAACCCTCCCCGTTCCTTCTCTGAGCAGCAAGGGCAGTGTGTAAACCAGTCCTGACCAGAGAAATTGTTCAAATCACCCACTGGCCCAGGGGAGCCTTGGAGGAGCCCCATGAAAGCCAAAGTCGGGCCCCCCATCGTACCCACTTAACAGCCAGGTAAACAGAGGCCCACTGGGGCAAGAGGAGCTGCCACTGCCAGAGAAAGGTGGAGCTGGGGTCAAAAGTCAGGGCTTGCAGCCCTAAACCTGGACCACTTTCCCTCCACAGGGAGCCGTGGTTTGGGCCAAGGGCCTCCTCACCCCAACCAGAGGCTGTAGCTGAAATTTGTTTCCAAGTCCTCAGGCCCCAGAAAATTCACTTTATCCACACCCTTTAGCTTGAGATTGCCTCCAACCGAGAAGAAAATATACAAGATGTTCCCACGAGTCCCCCTCAATGGTCTGTGGGCTCCTCTGGAGCCCACTATTTGAGTTTCCATTTATATTCTACTTACTTCCAGAGAGGACACAACGTAGCTTACAATAAAATACATGCATTCTACTATGCTGCTACTAACAAATAATAATAATAAATAAAAATTCAAGAGGAAAAAGACACAAATATGTCACACATAGAGGGTGACACAGATCATTGTGATTAAGGATTAAATTAATATCTCAAGTCCCCAACAGCCAAGGTAAAGAGGGAGTCTCCAGGAGTCATAGAACCATTTTTTTAAATCTTCCCCCCAAACCTGCATCTAGAAGACCACTGAAGAATGTTCGTGGCTGATTGAAAAAATGGATGCCCCAGTCTCTGGGGCAACCTGAGTTCACACCTTGCCTTGGCCAAGTGACCCCATAGGGCATCAAGCACATCCTTGTTTTCTTGGTCTTTTCCCCAGAGTTCAGTCATGGGGCATGCATGGGGTGCCTGCCTTGCTTTTCTCTCTCCTGAGTAATGGTCTGTGGGCAGGACCCCCCGGCCTGCCCACAGGAAGTATGCCCCAAGCTCATGAAGTCATGGCTGACCTTGGCACCTGTCCTGTTGTCTTAATGAATCAGGCTTCACTAAGGAGAAAGCCCCAAGTGGCCAACTGAAGTGATTCAAAATGACTTAATTGATTTGCTTAATTGAAAAGAGAGAGAAAACAACCCCAAACCCTCCCAAGGACAGTTTGGGTACTTATTTGGGTCACAAGTGCTACAGAGATGTCCCCAGCGCAGTGGCTCATGTTCAGACGACTCACCCCACCTCTACCCCTGCCCTGTCCTAGGGTCCATGGTGGGAAGGGCAGGCTTGGCCCCAGATCCTCACTGTCTCTGGAGAATCAGGCAGCCAAGGATCATGGCAAGGCCATCAGCAGTGGACGATCAGCCCTGGCTTTTGTGACTTAGCCTTAGAGAGCTGGGCCCTGGAAGACACCAACCCAGGAGGCTTCCTGGAGAGACCGGGCTGGGCCAGCAACCCAAAAAGGATGAGTAGATGTAGAGGGGTGAAGCCAAGGAGGAGAAGCCTTCTTAGGGTGAAGGGCAGAGAGGAGCTTTACGGAGAGGCTGGACCAAGCTCTGCAGTCCCAGAGCCCCTGCAGGTAGCAGGGGAGGCCAGCCCAGACACTGCCATCTGATCCCTCCCCAGTGACAACCTGGGTTGAGTGGTGGAGGGCAAAGATCTCAGCTTCGCGGAGCCTACCTGCCTTTGCGGAACCCCTAACAAGACGGCAATACAACATCCATGACTTCTGACATCTGCAGAGCGCTTACAAGTGCCAGACACTATGCCCAGAGCTTCCTGAAGCTCATCTCATTTAATCCTCGCAACTCTAAGAGGTAAGTAATGTCACTGGCCCCATTCTGCAGGTGAAGAAACTGAGCTCAGACAGGTTAAGAGACTGGTCCAAGGACACATGCTAATGAACGATGTCAAAATTTGAATCCAAGTATATACAACTCCAGCACTCAAGCTGTTCTTATCCTCTTCTTGGGGACCCCCCCCCTCAGGTGATTGAGACACAACTCCAGCTTTGGGGGATACCCCAGTCTGATGGAAGAGACATAGTTCTTCCTTAAGAAAACTGGTCCAATCGGGGAGCTCTGTCACTGCTCTTAGGGAACCCCTGGGCTGACAAGGGGAGGGGGCGTGGGGAAAGGTTGGTCCCTTCCATCTGGGAGCTGTAGTCAGAAGGGGCAGGAGGAAGAATGTTCCTTGGTGGGCATCACTGAGAAGTGGACTGAAGTGACAAAGCCAGCTTCTTTCCTCCCAGGCCAAGGCCCCTTCTCCAGGTGATCACTCCCAGTAAGGGGGGTCAGGCAGGCACTGCCCGCCTTTAGGGAGTCAGACTGCCAGGCAGATGGAGCACCCCAGCCCAGAAACCAGGATCATGAGGGAAGGACAAGTGGTGACAAGAGAAGGACGCCGCCCCAGAAGCCCCCTGACTACCTTCCATGCCTGGGAGATGGGTCAGTCTGTAGCCAGGCCAGAGCTCAGCCAAAGACCAGAACTGGGATTGTCTGAGCCCAGGAGTCAGTTTGTGTCCAGAGTCAGAGGTCAGTCAAAGCTCAGAGTCACACATCAGTCAGAAGCAGGCTTGAGGTATCAGCTAGTGGTCAAAGTCAATGGTGCATTTGAGACTGGGGTTGGCTGCAGAAGGGAGGGGCCGAGGGGTCCCATGCACTGGGTCTGGATGGAGAGGCCACAGTGAGTGGCTGGGGTGAGCCCTGGGGACCTGCTGCCTGTGGGTCAGCTACTAGGAGCAGGCACAAGGCGGAGTGGGGAGGGCCCCAGGGGGAGGCAGCCCTATAGACTCCCCATTCCTCCTGGCTGAGGTCATCCCCTGGGCCCAGCCACCCCGGGCCTGGGAGCGGAAGCAGAGGTTCCGAGGCAGCTCCCCCAGACTACCTGTGAGTCATGATGCCTAGGACTACAGCTACTGGGCCCAGCAAAGGGTAGGGGTACCCCAGCAGCACGCCGCTCTCAGCCCCAGAACTTCATGCGTCAGCAACAAGTCAGCTAATGGCAAGATCACACTGTGCCAGACACAGTTCTAAAGCTTTATATACATTGTTTCTTTTAACCCAATGATATGTTACTATACCATTTATAGATGAGGAAACTGAGGCACAGAGTGCTTAAAATGTGGCTCCGGCATTTCAATCCAGGCGTTGGTTTTAAACCCAGGTGGTCGGCCTTGCTCTTAACCACTATATGCCTGTAAGGCTGAGACTGACCCCACCCCACCCGACTCAAACAAGCTGCAGCTTTGCCAAAGCTCTCCCCGCGCCCCCCCCCCCCCACCCATCACCCCCATTACCCCTCCTACCCCCGCCTCCTGGAAGAAACTGAGAGGCAGCGTCTAAGTCTCCAGGAGTGAATTCCAGGCGAGCAGGGTGGATGCCAGGCAACAGCACTTGCCCCATCTCCACACTTCCTGATGCCTGGAATTTCACCATCTCCATTTGTTTCTTTCCTATGGAACACAGGGCCCATCCGCACGCAGTCCTGCCCTGGGAGGGGCAGTCCAATGGAATGTGCTAGCCTCCTGGGGAGATGGGTTAAGAAACACCACGTTTTGGTGGATTGGTGGGATGCTTTGGTAACAATCTTTTTTTTTTTTTTTGTCTTTCACTTATCTTTTTCTGTATTTTCTTTTTTTATGAATCAATTATTTTTTTATTGCAGTATACTTGATTTACAGTGCTGTGTTTCTGGTGTACAGCACAGTGATTCAGTTATACATATATATATATCCTTTTTCATATTCTTTTCCATTATGGTTTATCACAGGATATTGAATATAGTTCCCTGTGCTATACAGTAGGACCTTGTTGTTTATCCATTCTATATATACTGGTTTACATCTGCTAATCCCAAGCTCCCACTCCATCCCTCCCCTATACCCCTCCCCTTTTGCGACCACAAGTTTGTTCTCTATGTCTGGTAACAGGCTTTCTGTTTGTTGTTAATGGTGTTAATGATTCTGGGGCTAAAATATGGGATTGGGAGGACCTGGGCTCCTGAGGGCATGAACAGGGGTCCATAAAGACACAGCGGGACCCTCCTAGTCAACAGCACTTTGCCCCTCTCCAGGAAAGTTCACAGTTCCCTGCATTAGAGTCTCACAAGGGAGGAGGTGAGCAGAGCTGAAATTAACAACCTATTTCACAGATGAGCAAATTGAGGCCCACCCCGGCCTTGGGATAAGTGTAACTTCCCACCTGACTTTCTACCCCACCCCACAGAAGGCTCTGTTGCTGGGAACCCCCAATTTTGTCCTGAAGTTTATCATCCCAGGTGCCCAAGGAGGATGCCCCCTCTTGGCCCCAGGGACGAACTCTATTAGCCTAAGGCAGTGGCTCACAACCCTCTCAAACCCTACACCCGCTTTTGATAGCAGACTTTTTGAGCCAGCCCCCTCCCTATCCTGAAGTGAAATCCATAGATAATATAGTTTCAAAGAAAAAAATCAACACAATGCCATACCTAACATAAAGGAGGAATACAAGAAAAGCAATTTCTAATAAGATGATTGTTTTGATATGTTACATGGTCAAGTAGGACCACCCCAGAGGATGCACTGGGACAGCGGCAAAGGCAGTGACCTGAGGGGCAGCGGTCACTCGTGCCCCATGCAGCCTCACCCGGGCTTTGGAATCTTCCAAAGTGGTGGGCGGCTCTAAACCATGGAGAATTTTCCCACAATTTATGTGGTAAGTTTTGGGCAAGAACACTTCTATAACATGGAGTTAGGGCCTATGCTTGTATAATAAAAGTAAGGTTTTTCACCTTCATGAATGGCTTGTATGACAGTCAAAAGTCCTGGAGGATGCAAACCATCCCATGTGTGGCAGGCCATCTCCAGCCACGCCCCTCCAAATACCATAGCACCCCCATCACCAGGACAACCACAACGTGCCATGGCCTGCCTCAGAGCCAGTGGTGCAGGCTGATGACAGGGTCTCACTCCCCTGGCCTGAGTGTGTCACCCAATCTTAGTCAATAGGACCTGGGAGGGAGGGGTATAAGGGAAAGTTTTCTCACTGTTGAAAAGCGAGATACCATTTTACTATTTACCACCCTGAGGGAGACACTGTAACAGCTGCTTTAGGCAGAGGAAGGATGAGAGGTCCCAGATCCCTGAGGGTTGAGGGACAGTTGGCCTGCTAGGTCCGCTGGTCTGGGATCACTCTACATCTGGACTCCCTGCTGTGTGAGAAGATAAACCCTCTTGTTTAAGCTGCTTTAAGGCTGGCCTTCAGTTACTTGTCACCGTGGGTTTGCAGATACAAGATGTGTCTTTTAATGACCTCACAGCCATTCTAGAAATCAGAGCCTGGGTCTCCTGACCCTGTACTCTACCTCATCCCGAGGGACAGAAGCAACCATGACCGGGGCACTGCTAAGGGGTGCTTCCTGGAAAGAGGGTCTCCTGGGACCCTCCCCCTGGGTGCAGACCCTGAAGGGGCAGATCTCCTGAAAATGGAAAGGAGACCGTCCAGAAGCTTCTCGGGACTTTCCCCTCCCCATTTCCTCCTCTGACTCAAGATACACTGCGATTAGAAGCTGCATTCCTCGCTGGTGTCATCCTTTATGTTTCCAAGTGCTTTATAGGCACCAGTTAGCGGTCAGGCCCCCCACCACGGAGGAGCCAGGGCTCCCTAAGTGTGACACAGGGGCAGTACCAAACCTCATCTGAAGTGGGCAAGGCAGGCCTCCATGTGGAAGCCCCTGGCGGGAAGGAGTGGGCTGAGAGATGGTGCGTGGGGAGACAGTCTAAGCATGTGAGAGGACCCCACCATGGGGAGACACTACAGGACACAAGCTCCAGGCCAGGTGGGGCCTGCGACCCCTGCACAGATTCTAAGCTTTATTCTAGGCACCGGGGAAGCCACTTAAGATCATCAGCACAGGGGACACAGCCATCACAACTTTCCCTGACCTGCCTGGGCATATGCCCAGCGGTCCTCATCCCTGCCACTGGAGACAGGTGCTGTGGCCTTGAGTTTGGTCCTCAGTGGAGACCAGGATCTGCACAGCTGCCTTTGTGGACATGGATAATGTCCCTGGTCCAAGCCCTGTGGTGCTTGTGGGTCGAGGGAGGAAGCAGGATGCACACAGCAGCCTGGAGTTGCTTCCTGATGGTCACTTGAGGCCCATCAGCCCCTGTGCTCAAGAAGCCACCTTGCCTCCCTACTGCCCAATGGGTCAAGTCCGAGTCCACTATCTGGGCTCAAGTGGCCTCTCAATTTTTCCCCATTTGTTCACAAGCACCAACACCAAGGTCTCAGCAGGCTAACCTCCCAGGACCCTGGCCTCATGTCCACTATTACCTCTGCACCATTGTTCACGTTTCCCACCCTGGAATGGTTACCTCACTCCCCACATGCATTCACTTCATCTGTGAATCCCACCCAGCACTCACAGGCTCTGGAAGGATTTGCACAGCTCCCTCAGCCCATGATGACTGCTTAGTCCTCAAAACAGTAGGGGAGATATGCCTGCACGTTCCACTAGAGCCCCCAGTTATTGCCTTCAATGATTACTTTCATCTCAGATTGTTATTCCTTTTTTCATCATTTGCGTTCTTGCCTCCACCGTCACATCTACTCTGTTGTAAACTCTTGGAGGATGAAGACCTGTTTTACTAACACATTCCAGCCCCCAGCAGAGTGCTGGTACGTGCCTGGTAGGAGATCAGAGAACATTCTGTGGTTTTGAATTCCTTAGCTCCAAGAAGTGAATAGGTGATGAAGTTTCCTATATGGGGATCATTGGGTCGGGGGAGGTTAGGGGAAGGGTCTCTCCCTCAAATTACGATCATCACCAACAGGTATTTGTCATATGTCTCTGTTGCCAAGTAATTAAGGATGAGACTTGCCCCTCCAATCTGTGATGATGGAGTGAAAAGTCTGCGAGCAAGAGATGCAGACAGAAAAAGGGAGGAGCAACAAGATGAGGGCTGGAACCCAGCCAGGGATGGAGGCAGAGATATGGGACAGGAGCAAGACAGTGACAGGGACAGACAGACAGGTCAGGGAAAGAGGAGAGGGGCAAGCGGAGACAGGAAGAGGCCAGGGCCTGGGTGGGGCAGGGACAAAAAGAGAGCAGAGACAACAGAGAGGAAGGCCAACAGAAGCTGAGAGAGACAGAAGGGCAGCCAGAGCGTGTGCCCCTCCCTCCCTGCTGCCTCAGTGCCAGGCTGGGCTCTGCACCCTCAAAGCCACTCCTGAAACTCCTGCATGTTGAAGCATGAAGGCCAGGAAGAAGGCAGTCAAATTGGAAGGCAGCCGAGGACCAGATGCCAGGGACGCATACACCCAGGGGGGTGGCAGTGAGTCAAGGAGATATTGCCCTGTCCCATGGCCCCCTCCATCATACCTCCACTCCACCCCGACCTAGCCAAGGGACAGTCCCTCACCCAGAGGGCTGAGCTGGGCTGGATGGGGAATCCTCCTCCAAGGCCTGACTCAGGTGTCTACTGGGGACAAGGAAAGGGAGTGGCCCGACTGAGACCATGGCAGTTGGGGGAAGGATCAGGAATGAAAAGAAAGCTGGGATAGAAGTTTCAGTAACCTGCCTCGAAAGCACCCAGGCACCGTGTGGGCCAGGATTCCCGGGCACTGAGTAAGGTAGACAACCCAGCATGATGAGGGGAGAGGAGCCACTGGCCGCTGGTTAGGGTGAGGTGGGCAGGAGGACAGGGAGCCCAGCCACCTCTTGCAGGAGACCAAAGCAACACCACCACCTCCCACCCTGCAGCCCCTTCCTCACACCACAGGCCAGGCATCCGCTGCCTGAGGGCTTGGACCCCAGCTAATGAGAACAGGGGGAGGTAGTGCGTTGAGACTTAGTGACAGCTGGGCCTGCGGAGGTCTGGGAGAGATGCCTGTATGTGTGGTATGGTAAGAGGGAGACAAAAAGCCAGAAGAAGGGGCAGAGGCTGAAAGGCTTTGAAAAGAATAGCTGGCTAAAATTTGCATTTCACCCGTGAAATTAAGCAACATTTCTTGACATGGGAAAAAACGGGATCCAGTCAGAAACCAGCATCTGCTGACAAACCCTAACACTGATCACAGACTGAACCCTAGACCTGGCCTCAGACTGAACTTTAACCCTGGCCACAGACACACCACTAAACCTGTCCCCAGACATACCCTAGTCCCAACTCCTCCACCTTCACTGAGCCTAATCTTGGCCACCGGCCACTTCAAAACTGCATGTTTGATCTCAGAGGTAGAGGAAAAGAGCATGTAGCTGTTTCTGGAGAGACACCACAGAGAACCCCACTTGCAGGGCTTGGTGGGAATGACACTTGGCTGCATATGGGAAAAGACTGCACCAGCCATTCACAGCCCTTGTTCTCCAGCGTGGCCTTAACGCCCTACACAACTGAGTCTCTTCTCCTCCTCACCATCCCCTCCCCAACCTGCCAAGCAGGTGTGCCCACTCTTTCCTGACCCTGGGCTCCTGCCTTCTTCTGGGCCCTTGATAACCCCCTGCCCCAGTTTCAGAGCTCTCTGAGTCCCATCTTAACAGCCAAACACAGATATCATCTTCCCAAAACCAATCGCAGCCAGAAGGCTCTCTCCCTCTTCTGAAATCCTGCAGCCATGTAACTTAATAATCCATCTGGCCACTAATCACAAACATTCCTTCTATTGTCTTCTTCAACTGTTATCTTCCTTGGCAGAATGATTGCATGTAAGATATACACTCAAATTATCTCCCCAAGTAGATAGTAATTTTTCCACTACCATAAGCAATGCTGAGATGAACATCCTTACAATACATCTTTATGCACTTGTGTACTTGAAAAACATCTCACCAATCAGAGGAATATCCTGAACATAATTTTAAAAGTCAAAAAATCTCATAATGAAAACCAGCAATGCCCTGTCTCACTCTTCCCCCTCCGCCAAGACATTCACAGTTCCTTTAGTGGTTTTTAACTGCATACATATAAATAATTTTTTTATATTCTACGTTCTTAATTAACCAAGTTTAAACATCATCTATTTACTTCCTACTACGGGAGATGAGAAGAGATTGCTTATACTGCCACACACAAACAATTCCCCTCTTCTTGATCTTCCAATAGAGTTAAATTACAACATTCTTAAATCTGAGCCATGTAGTATACTATGATTACATTTTCTTTCCTGTAAAATTTTCAGTTCTTCCTGGAGTTAATAACTGCCTCAATTTTTAATTTACCTCACTTTATCGATACTTTTTGCTAATTCTTCTCAAACTCTCTGACAGAACCATGAAACCTTTCCAAATAAGGTCAACACCTCAAGTAGTTATTTACCTTGTTGTTCTCATCTGGTCTGGCTCTCAAGCACTTCATACCACTGTATGTACTTCTACACCACCTAATACTTATTTTTTTCTCATATTTCTTTCATCATCATCTTGTGAATTCACTTTGCTTCTCTCTTATGTTGGCTAGCCTAGTTCCTAGTTCCACTGTTTTCATTTTCTTAGCTTAGTCTCTTATTTTGTTGGAATACAACCTCCTGTAGTTTCTTCAGAAAGAATAGGAGATAAAATTTTTGAGAGGTTACGTGTCTGAATTGCCTTTATTCTACCCTCCAGATTGATGAATAGTTTGGCTGGGTATAAAATTCTAAATTTATATTTTAAAGGTTCCTCCTACTAAAACATAGCCAGATACTAGAAAAATTACCTTAAATACAATTTATAGTTTATAACCAAACTCAAAAACATAAGGGAAAAAAAATAAAGTCAGGAAAACATTCTTCCATCATTGAGATCTTTAAGTCAGGTCAAATGTCCTCAATACTGGCTTTACATTAGAATCACTGGTAGAGATTTAAAATATATATATAGTGATATCCCAGAATCTGATTTAATTGGTCTTCAATGGGGATGAGCATAGATTTTTTTTTAGTGAGAAATCTCTCCTGGTCCAATGCAAAATGCTGGGTTTTTTTATTGTGGTAAAATATGCATAACACAAAACTCACCATGTAACCATCATTAACTGTACAATTCAGTGGCTTTAAGTACAGTCACACTGTTACGCAGTCATAACCACCATCCAACTCCAGAACTGTTTTCATTTCCCAAAACTGAAACTCTGTACCCATTAAACAACAATTCCTGATTCCTTCCTTCCTCCAGCCCTTGGCCACTACCATTCTACTTTCTGTTTCTATGAATTTCACTCCACTGGGTACCTCATATAAGTGGAACCATATAGTATTTGTTCTTTTGTGATTGGCTTTTTTTCACTTAGCATAATGTTTTCAAGATTCATCCATATTGTAGCACATGTCAGAATTTCCTTCCTTTTTAATATTCCATTGTGTGTATATACCACATTTTGTTTATCCATTCATCTGTTGATGGACACTTGGGTTGTTTTCACCTTTTGGCAACTGTGAATAATGATGCTATGAACATAGAGGTATAAATATCTGTTTGAGTTTCTACTTTCAGTTCTTTTGGGTATATACCTCAGAGTGAAATTGCTAGACTATGCTAATTCTATGTACAATTTTTTGAGGCACCACATACTGTTCTCCATAGCAACTGCATCATTTTATATCCCACCAGGAATGGACAGATATCCCAGTTTCTCCACATCGTTACCAATGCTTGTAATTTTCTGGATTGTTGTTGTTGTTGCTGTTGTTATTGTTGTTATAGTAGCCATCCTAATGGGTGTGAAGTGATATCTCATTGAGATTTTGTTTTGCATTTCTCTGATGATTAATGATGTTGAGCATCTTCTCATGTGCTTATTGGCCATTTGTATATCTTCTTTGAAGAAATGTCTATTAAAATCTTTTGCCTGTTTTTTAGTAGAATTAATTATTTGTTTTTTATAATTTATTTATTTATTTATTTATTTTTGGCTGCATTGGGTCTTCATTGCTGTGCATGGGCTTTCTCTAGTTGCAGCAAGTGGGGGCTACTCTTTTTTGCGGTACACAGGCTTCTCACTGCGGTGGCTTCTCTTGTTGTGGAGCACAGGGTCTAGGTGCACGGGCTTCAGTAGTTGTGGCACGTGGGCTCAGTAGTTGTGGCTCACAGGCTTAGTTGCTCCGCGGCATGTGGGATCTTCCCGGGCCAGGGCTCGAACCCGTGTCCCCTGCATTGGCAGGTGGATTCTTAACCACTGCGCCACCAGGGAAGTCCCTGTTTTTTGGTTTTGAATTATAGAAATTCTTTATATATTTTGAATATTAGTCCCTTATCAGAGATATGATTTGCAAATATTTTCTCCCATTCCACTGGTTGTCTTTTCACTATGCTAATAGTGCCCTTTGATGCATAAAAGTTTTTGATTTTTATGAAGTCCAATTTGTCTGTTTTTTTCTTCTATTGCCTGTGCTTTTGGTGTCATATTCAAAAAATCATTATCAAATCAATGTCATGTAGATTTTACTCAATGCTTTCTTCTAAGTTTTATAGTTTTAGCTCTTACCTTTAGATCTTTGATCCATTTTGAATTAATTTGTGTATACTGTGTAAGGTAAGGGTCCAACTTCATTCTTTTGCATGTGGATATCCAGTTTTCCCAACACCATTTGTTGAAAACACTGACATTTCCCCATTGCATAATCTTGGCATTCTGTTGAAAACCATTTGACCATATATACAAGGGTTTATTTCTGGGCTGTATATTCTATTCCATTGGTATACATGTCTGTCTTTATAGCAGTACCACACTATTTGGACTACTGTAGCTTTGTAGTAAGTTTTGCAATCACAAAGATGTGAGACCTCCAACTTTGTTCTTCTTTATCAGAATTGTGGACTACTCAGGGTCGCTTGTGATTTCATATACATTTTAGGATGGTATTTTCTATTTCTGCAGAAAACTTCACTGGGATTTTGATAGGGACCCATTGAGTTTAGAGAACATTTTGGGTAGTGTTGACATCTTGACAATATTAAGTCTTCCAATCCAGGCAAAGATTTTTGTAACTCACATTAAAAAGACTATGGAAGCAAAGAACCCAAGTTCTTTCATTTGCCTTTGAATTTACTTTGTCTGCCAAGTCATTCAACTAAAAACCTCAAAACATCTTTATTAGTTGCTTCACATGATATTCAGTGGTAATTATAATTACTTTTCTTTATATTATTTATCAATAAATAATCCACAGTTCTTCCAGATCAATGGCTTATGCATCAGCTGAAGGATTTTCTGTGTCATATATTAGTTTTAAAAAACCCTATTAATCCCATCCCTGGGGATTACTGAATCATACTGAATCATAATTTCCAGGTATTTAAAAATAAAATGAAATCTACAGCTTGGTTTAAAATAAATCCAAGAGCGAACAAAAAGAATCAAAAATAAATAAATAAATAAAACTTGAAAAAGAAAAGGAAGCTAGGAGAGGTGAAACATAAACAAATGTGAAAGAAAAAGTTATCCTGAGGGCAAATGCCAATTTTGGCACTACAATAGAAAAACAAGCAAACCAACCAAAACTCAATATTTTTTAAAAAAAGTAAAGAGAAATAAAGTAGCATAGACTTACATCAATAGTTAAAAGATGTATATGGTCAGTTTAGACTTAAAAATTTTATCTATGTGTTGTTTAGAATGACACACATAAAACATAAAGACAGAGAGTCTGAAAGTCAAAGGATAAGAAAAGATACTGTAAGCAAATACTTACAAAGATAGGTAGCCAGCTATCTATAAAAGACAAATGTTAAGATGAGAAGCATTATCAAGGATAAAAAGAATCACTTCATAATGAGGAAAAGTTTAATGTACTGGGAAGATACAATAATTATTAACTTGTCTATACTTATTAGAATAGGTACTAGACCCAGGGACAAATTCACCATTATAATGAAAAATTTCAACACAGTTTACTCAAGTACATATGGATAAAGGAAAATAAAAATCAATAATGATACATGGCATTTGAACAATTCACTATGGTAGTTTTGTTTAGTGGATATTCTCACTACAATCAGAAAATACAGGGTGCAGAGTCAAGATGGCAGACTAGGAGGACGTGGAATTCACATCTCCACAAAACTAGGGCACCTACCAGACACTGGTGGGGGACCACGGAACCTAAGGGGATGGGAGGAACCCTCAGTGACTGGGTAGGATGTTGGGGGGGGAGTGAGGGGGGAGGAGAATTGGAGGTGGGACAGGACCACCCTGAGGGGCAGCTGGGGGAGGGGAAGGGATCCCACGCCCAGAGGGGGAAAGGGAGGACCATTGGGAGGACAGAGGATCAAAAGGGAGTGTAGCCAGCATTTCCCCTGCTCACTTGGGCCCCCAGGAGCCTGCTGAGATCCTGGGCCTGATCCTCTGCCCACCAAGGCCCCCTCCAGCCACGCAGATCCTGAGGGAGTGGGAGGGAGGGAAGGGGGAGCAAAAGTAAATGACGGACCTATAGGACCAGCACCGTTGAGGGGTGGCTGGGGGAGGGGAGGAGTTCCTACACCCGGCAGAACCCACCCATGGTTAGGGGTCCAGCGGTGACAGGGGAGACCCTTGGGGAGGCGGAGGAATGGATGGGGGAGCCGCCAGTACTTTCCCTGCCCACTTGGGCACCGGGGAGCCTGTTGGGCTCCTGGGCCTAATCCTTGGCCCTTGGATCCTTCCTCCTGCCGCACAGAGCCCAAGCCCCGCCCCTACACCACACCCAGGTCCCTAACTCTACAGGTGGCACTTAGCACTCAGAGACCCCCTCTGAGACCCCCTTCAACCATGCTGGGCTTAAACTCCACCCACTCACCCTCACCCAGGGCCTTACCTCCAAACTCCAGAACTACACACTCTGAAGGCCCCCCGCTGGACATGCTGCCTCTCCCCTTCTGCACAGGTCCTAAGCCTAGGCCCTGCCCCATGCTTGAATGTCGCCTGCATAGGCCTGCCCCCAAAGTCTTTTCTGGCTGTGTGGGTGCTGAGCCTAGGCCCTGCTCCACTCTAAACCCCACCCCTGCCTAAGTTTCACCCCACACCTAAGATCTGCCCCCCATACCCAAGGGTTTTTCCAGCCTTTTTTTTTTTTTCTTCTTCTTTAGGTTGGTGTTCTGGTTTACCTTGTTGTTGTTGATTCATTTATATTTTTATTTTTTCTAATAAATCTTTTATTTTTCTAATCATGTTTTATTCTTTATACTTTGTTATTGTTCTTTTCCTTTTGACTTGTTCCTTTTTTTTTCTTTCTTTCTTTCTTTTTCCTGTTGTGGTTTTGTTTCACCTTACTGCAGTTGTTTCAATTACATTTTTATTTTTTCGAATATAGTTTTTATCTTTCTGATTTTATATTATTTTTTATATTTTGTTATTGTACTGCTCCTTTTTTTCTTTTCTTTTGCCATGCTGCATGGCTTGTGGGACCTTGGTTCCCAGGCCAGGGGTTGGGCCTGAGCTCCTGTGGTGGGAGAGCTGAGTGCAGACTGCTGGACTAACAGAGAACATCAGACCCCAGGGAATATTTATCAGAGTGAGGTCTCCAAGAGGTCCTGATCTCGGCACCAAACCCAGCTCTACCCAACTGCCTGCAAACTCCAGTGCTAGACACCTCAGGCCAAACAACCAGTAAGACAGGAATACATCCCCACCCATCAAAAAAAAAAAATTGAAATGACAAAAAATTATGTTACAGAAGAAGGAGCAAGGTAAAAACCTAAAAGACCAAATAAATGAATAAGAAATAGGCAACCTACCTGAAAAAGAATTCAGAGTAATGATAGTAAAGATGATCCAAAATCTCGGAACAAGAATGGAGAAAATACAAGAAATGTTTAACAAGGACCTAGAAGAACTAAAGAGCAAACAAACAGTGATGAACAACACAATAACTGAAATTTAAAATGCTCTAGAAGGAAGCAATAGCAGAATAACTAAGGCAGAAGAACAGATAAGTGAGCTGGAAGATTAAATAGTGGAAATAACTGCCACAGAGCAGAATAAAGAAAAAAGAATGAAAAGAATTGAAGACTGTCTCAGAGACCTCTGGGACAACATTAAAAGCACCAACATTCAAATTATAGGGGTCCCAGAAGAAGAAGAGAAAGAGAAAGGGTCTGAGAAAATATTTGGAGAAATTATAGTTAAAAACTTCCCTAACATGGGAAAGGAAATAGCCATTCAAATCAAGGAAGTGCAGAGAGTCCCATACAGGATAAACCTTAGGAGAAACACACCAAGACACATATTAATCAAACTAACAAAAATTAAGTTCAGAGAAAAAAATGTTAAAAGCAGCAAGGGAAAAGCAAAAAATAACACAGAAGGGAATCCCCATAAGGTTATCAGCTGATTCCTCAGCAAAAACTCTACAGGCCAGAAGGGAGTGGCAGGATATATTTTAAGTGATGAAAGGGAAAAACCTACAACCAAGATTACTCTACCCAGCAAGGATCTCATTCATATTCAATGGAGAAATCAAAACATTTACAGACAAGAAAAAGCTACAAGAATTCAGCACCACAAAACCAGCTTTACAACAAATGCTAAAGGAACTTCTCTAAGTGGGAAACACAAGAAGATCCACAAAAACAAACCCATATCAATTAAGAAAATGGTAATAGGAACATACATATTGATAATCACCTTGAATGTAAATGGATTAAATGCTCCAACCAAAAGACACAGATTGGCTGAGTGGATACAAAAACAAGACCCTTATATATGCTATCTACAAGAAACCCACTTCAGACCTAGGGACACATACAGACTAAAGTAAGGGGATGGAAAAAGATATGCCATGCAAATGGAAATCACAAGAAAGCTGGAGTAACAATACTCATATCAGATAAAATAGACATTAAAATAAAGACTGTTACAAGAGATAAGGATGGACACTACATAATGATCAAGGGATCAATCCAAGAAAATATAACAATTACAAATATTTATGCACCCAATACAGTAGCACCTCAATACATAAGGCAAATGCTAACAGCCATAAAAGGAGAAAATGACAGTAACACAATTAATAGTGGTGGACTTTAGCACCTCACTTACACTGAGAGACAGATCATCCAGACAGAAAATAAATAAGGAAACACAAGCTTTAAATGACACAATAGACCAGATAGACTTAACTGATATTTTTAGGACATTCCACCCAAAAGTGGAAGAATACACTTTCTTCTCAGGTGCGCATGGAACATTCTCCAGAATAGATCATATCTTGGGTAATGATTAGCCTTGGAAAATTTAAGAAAATTGAAATCATATCAAGTATCTTTTCCAACCATAATGCTGTGAGATTAGAAATCAATTACAGGAAAAAAACTTTAAAAACACAAAAACATGGATGCTAAATATTGCACTACTAAATAACCAAGAGATCACTGAAGAAATCAAAGAAGAAATTAAAAAATACCTAGAAACAAATGACAACAAACACACGACGATTCAAAACCTATGGGATGCAGCAAAAGCAGTTCTAAGAGGGAAGTTTATAGCAATTCAATCTCACCACAAGAAACAAGAAACATCTCAAATAAACAATTTAACCTTACACCTAAAGCAACTACAAAAAGAAGAACAAAGAAAACACAAAGTTAGTAGAAAGAAGAAATCCTAAAGATCAGAGCAGAAATAAATGAAATAGAAATGAAGAGACAAATAGCAAAGATCAATAAAACTAAAAGTTGATTCTTTGAGAAGATAAACAAAATTGATAAACCTTTAGCCAGACTCATCAAGAAAAAAAGGGAGAGGACTCAAAACAATAAAATTAGAAATGAAAAAGGAGAAATTACAACCAACACCACAGCAATACAAAGGATCCTAAGAGACTACTACAAGCAATTCTGTGCCAATAAAATGGACAACCTGGAAGAAATGGACAAATTCTTGGAAAGGTACAACTTTCCAAGACTGAACCAGGAAGAATTAGAAAACATAAATAGATCAATCACAGGTAATGAAATTGAAACTGTAATTTAAAATCTTCCAACAAACAAAAGTCCAGGACCAGATGGCTGCACAGGCGAATTCTATCAAACATTTAGAGAAGAGCTAACATCAATGTTTCTCAAACTCTTCCAAAAAATTGCAGACAAAGGAATACACCCAAACTCGTTCTACAAGGCCACCATCACCCTGATACCCAAACCAGACAAAGATATCACAAAAAAAGAAATTTATAGACCAATATCACTGATGAACATAGATGCAAAAATCCTCAACAAAATACTAGCAAACAGAATCCAAAAACACTTTAAAAGGACCATAAAACATGATCAACTGGAATTTATCCCAGGGATGCAAGAATTCTTCAATATACACAAAACAATCAATGTGATATACCATATTAACAAGTTAAAGAAAAAAACCATATGATCATCTCAATAGATGCAGAAAAAGCTTTTGACAAAATTCATCACCCATTTATGATAAAAGCTCTCCAGAAAATGGGCATAGAGGGAACCTACCTCAACATAATAAAAGCCATATATGACAAACCCACAGCAAACATCATTCTCAATGGTAAAACTCTGAAAGCACTTCCTCTAAGATCAGGAATGAGACAAGGGTGCCCACTCTTGCCACTAATGTTCAACACAGTATTGGAAGTCCTAGCCACAGCAATCAGAGAAGAAAAAGAAATAAAATGAATACAAATTGGAAAAGAAGAAGTAAATCTGTCCCTGTTTGCTGATGACATGATCCTATACATAGAAAACCCCAAAGATGCCACCAGAAAACTACTAGAACTAATCAATGAATTTGGTAAGGTTGCAGGATACATAATTAATGCACAGAAATCTCTTGCATTCCTATATGCTAACAACAAAAGATCAGAAAACAATCCCATTTACCATTGCAACAAAACCAATAAAATACCTAGGAATAAACCTACCTAAGGAAGCAAAAAACCTGTACTCAGGAAATTATAAAACACTGATGAAAGAAATCAAAGATGACATAATCAGATGGAGAGATATACCATGCTACTGGATTGGAGGAATCAACATTGTGAAAATGACAGTACTACCCAAAGCAATCTACAGGTTCAATGCAATCCCTATCAAATTACCAATGGCATTTTTCACAGAATTAGAACAAAAAATTTTACAATTTTTATGGAAACACAAAAGACTCTGAATAGCCAAAGCAATCCTGAGAAAGAAAAACAGAACTGGAGGAATCAGGCTCCCTGACTTCAGACTATACTACAAAGCTATAGTAATCAAGACAGTATGGTACTGGCACAAAAATAGAAATATCAATCAATGGTACAGGATAGAAAGTCCAGAGATAAACCCACACACATATGGTCAACTAATCTATGACATAGGAGGCAAGAATATACAATGGAGAAAAGACAGCCTCTTCAATAAGTGGTGCTGGGAAAACTGGACACCTACATGTGAAAGAATGAAATTAGAACACTCCCTCATACCATACAGAAAAATAAACTCAAAATGGATTAAAGACCTAAATGTAAGGTCAGACACTATAAAACTCTTAGAGGAAAACATGGACAGAACACTCCATGACATAAATCACAGCAAGATCATCTATGACCCACCTCCTAGAGCAATGGAAATAAAAATAAACAAATGGGACCTAATGAAACTTAAAAGCTTCTGCACAGCAAAGGAAACTGTAAACAAGATGAAGAGACAACCCTCAGAATGGGAGAAAATATTTGCAAATGAAGCAATGGACAAAGGATTAATCTCCAAAATATACAAGCAGCTCATGCAGCTCAATATCACAAAAACAAACAACTCAATCCAAAAATAGGCAGAAGACCTAAATAGACATTTCTCCATAGAAGACATACAGATGGCCAACAAATACATGAAAAGATGCTCAACATCACTAATCATTAGAGAAATGCAAATCAAAACCACAATGAGGTATCATCTAACACTGGTCAGAATGGCCATCATCAAAAAATCTAGAAAAAAGAAATGCTGGAGAAGGTGTGGAGAAAAGGGAACCCTCCTGCACTGTTGCTGGGAATGTGAATTGATACAAACACTATGGAGAACAGTATGGAGATTCCTTTAAAAACTAAAAATAGAACTACCATATGACCCAGCAATCCCACTCCTGGGCATATACCCTGAGAAAACCATAATTCAAAAAATACATGTACCACCATTTTCATTGCAGCACTATTTACAATAGCCAGGACATGGAAGCAACCTAAATGTCCATCAACAGATGAATGGATAAAGAAGATGTGGCACATATATAGAATGGAATATTACTCAGCCATAAAAAGGGAATGAAATTGAATTATTTGTAGTGAGGTGGATGGACCTAGAGTCTGTCACACAGAGTGAAGTAAGTCAGAAAGAGAAAAACGCCATATGCTAATGCATATATATGGAAACTAAAAAATCGGTACTGATGAACCTGTGGCAGGGCAGGAATAAAGATGCAGATGTAGAGAACAGACTTGAGGACACGGGATGGGGTGGAAAGGGGAAGCTGGGATGAAGTGAGAGAGTAGCATTGACATATATACACTACCAAATGTAAAACGGATAGTTAGTGGGAAGCTGCTGCATAGCTCAGGGAGATCAATTCGATGCTTTGTGAGGACCTAGAGGGATGGGATAAGGAGGGTGGGATGGAGGCTCAAGAGAGGGGATATGGGGATATATGTATACATATAGCTGATTCACTTTGAGGTACGGCAGAAATTGACACAACTTTGTGAAGCAATTATACTCCAATAAAGATGTGAAAAAAAGAAGAATGAAAAAAAAGAGAGAGAAATCTAAGACACAATCTCTTCAAGATCAGAAGTAAATCAAGAATGTCCCTTGTCACTACTCTGTTGAACATAATCTTGAAAGTCCCAGGAAATGTGCAGGACAAAAAAAATGAAGTCAGAGGTGTAAGGATTGGAAAGGAAGAGATAAGACCCTCGTCATTCGTGAATAATGTGACTGTCTTCGTAGAAAGTGTAACCAAATCAACACAAGAACCACTGGAACTAATGGGTCACAAGATAAACCTACAGAAATCATAATAAGACTCCACACTGGCAATAATAAGCAGAAAGTAAGACACCGCTCACAACAGCAGCCAAAGCCAGGAGTTAAGTACCAAAGAGCAGATGTGCGCGTGACCTTCTTGAGACTCCACGGAAGGATGCAGATGAGCAACAGAATGGAGAAAGTGCCACAGTCAGGACAGCACAGCTGACAAAAGTCTCCAAGTTAGTGTCTAGGTCAATGTCATGCAAATCCAAAGTGCAGCAGGCTTTTTTTTAGGAAACTCCTCCTAAATTGGCCCGTGGAGGAATAAAGGCCCAGGAATGGGGACGTGAAGTGAAAAAGAGCAAAGAGAAAGCACTTGCTCCCCCAGCATGGAGATAACCCCAAAGCCGTGGTCACTACGATAACATAAGTGACAGGCCAGCTCTGCCAACGAAGGAGCAAGGTCACCCTGAACAGGCCTGGGGACTCGTGGGCTCCAAAGGGGACCAGTGACCAACGACCAGGGGACACGTGCTGGGGACATGGCTCATCACTGGGGAGAGAAGGCTGGTCTTTATAAAAAGCTGGCTCCAGATAGATCGCAGGTGTGGATGTGAAGGCGAGTGTGAGAGAATCATGGGGACCGACCCACATGGGGAGCGACTGCCCACAGGCAGCCAACAGGGAGCCCCAGGGTGCTCTGAGCATCAGAGCAACGTGCTTGGCGGGCGGGGCTGCAGTTCCCACCTACCAGGCTGACGGGGGGGTGGGTGCATTGCTGGGGGTCACATGCATCATCATTTCAGAAAGCCAGACCTACAGAAGGGCAGACAGGAGGGTCCCCACCCCTGAGGTTTATAAAAGGCAGGGAGTTGCAGGATGCCACCGCTGTAAGTGGAGTCTGGAGTCTGCTCCTGGAGCCACACGCAGAGAGCCGTTCAGATGGCATTTGTGAGTAAACACACACACACACACACACACAAACACACACACACACACACCCGCCTGCCCCAGCCTTTGTACAAGGGTGCCAACTTATTCAAGGATTTTCGGAGTGGGAGCTCTGAGCAGGGGCTGGGCAGGGCTGCGGGGAGGAGGCATGTAGTGTGGACAGGTTGACAGAGCAGGGCACTGAGGACCACCAGTTACCAGACCTCCACATCAACACCCAAAACCCGCCAAGGAGGAGACCCTGCCACTGTCCCCTGGAGTCTGCAAGGACAGCTCCAGGGCATAACCAGCCTGTTCACCCTCTTCTGCCAGACCCTCATGCACCCCTTCTGCCAAATAAACCTCAGTGAGGTGCACACGACTGATCTCGCAGGTAAATCACTCAAGACACGGACTTGGCAGCCAACACAGGAGCCCTGACAACAGGAACACTGCAGGTGTCATGACCAGTCAGCAGTGGCCCCTCTGTGGGGCTTGGCGTGGGAAGGGGGTGCTGACCAGGTGCTGGCTGGGGCCCAGGCACAGAGGGGAGTCACTCCACTGCAAGCCCCCACCCCACCCCACAACTGCTACTGCCCCTCCTTGGAGACATTACTTCCCCCAGCAGCCCCTGCTTCAAACAGGTTCTTTGAGGGGGAGGAGAATCAATCTCCTTCATATAAATGCTTAATTGGGAAAGAAAAAAGAAAGAAAGAAAGAAAGAAAATACACATACTTCTTAAGCACACATGAATAATTTACAAAGTTAACCACACACCAAGACATAAAGCAAGCTTTAACACATTTCAAAAAATTGCTATAATTTCAAACCACAATCTCTCATCACAATGCAATTCAATGAGAACTCAATAACAAAACTATGATTATTGTAGAAGCACGTTTCTAAATAATGATTCAAAAAGAAATCATAATAGAAACTTAAAAATGATCATAACAGTAGAGTTCAGCTTCTAGCCAACATTTAGTAACAGTGACAAGATTTACTCTCTCACTTTACACAATCGGAAAACCAGAAAAATATATATATATAATAATGGTTTTTTGACATTGGAATAAGTTGCACAGGACTTTAATAACTGAGAGAAGGGAAACAAACAAAATGGGCTCTATGATTTTACCAGCTTACTGACTTCTTATTAGAAGCTATGCAAGACGGAAAACAAAGGTGAGATATAATTAAAGTCCTGAACAAAAGAAAAATCTGTCAACCTAGAATTTTTACTCAAAAAAATTTTTTCGGGAATTCCCTGGTGGTCCAGTGATTAGGACTCTGCACTTTCACTGCTGGGGCCCAGGTTCAATCCCGGGTGAAGGAACTAAGATCCTGCAAGCCATGTGACATGGCCAAAAAAAAAAAAAAAAAAAGGAAGAGAAAAATATTTTCAAAACTGAAAAGAAAATAAAGAAGTTTTTCAGGCAAAAGCTGAGAGAATTTATTGCCATCAGACCTGCACTATAAGAAAAGTTAAAGGAAGATCATATGGCAGAAGGAAAATGAATCCAGACAGAAAAATGGGCCCACAGAAAGAATAAAGAGCACTAGAAATGTTAAAAGTCACATTTGAATCTCTTTAGAAGATGATAGACTATTTAAAGTAAAAATAATAACAATCTATTATGCAGTTTACAAATATGTACAAGGAAAATTAATATAAAGGATGGAGAGGGAAATGAAAATATACTATTTTAAGTTTCCTACAACTATATGTGATGTTATATATTATTTTAATTAGACTATAATGTAATTATAATATAAGTTAAAGATGTTTATAGCAAACCATAGAGCAATAACTGAAAAATAAAACAAAGAGGTAGAGTAATAAGCCAACTGGAGATAAAATTTTAAATTTTAAATTTAATCCAGAGAAGGAAGGAAAGAGGAAAAAAGGAACAAATAGCATTGGAATTAAAAGAAAACAAGGAGGAAGTTGGTATATTTAAGCTGAAAAATATTTAAATGTACACTAAATATAAATGGTCTGTGCACACAAGTTAAAAGGCAGAGACTGTCAGATTTGATTTTTCTTTCAAAGCAAGACCCAACAATATATTCTCTTCAAGAAACCCACTTTAAACACAAAGACACAGATAGGTTAAAAGTAAAATAATGAAAAAGATGTATCTTGCAAACATTATTCCTAAGAATGCTAGAGTAGCTCTCTTAATATCATATACAGTAGACTTCATAACAGGAATATTACCAGGGCTAAAGACAGAATAAAAGAATAAATTCATCAAGAGGACATAACAATCTTAAATGTGTATGCATCTAATAATAGAGATTCAAAATAGATGAAGTAAAAGCTTATAACTGAAAGAAGAAATAATTATAATTTTTCAACAGTCCTCATTCAGTAATTGAATAGAACAAGTAGAAAATTAGTAAGAATATGGAAGACTTGACTTAAGTCAACTAATCTGATTTAACTGACATTTATAGATCACACCATCTAACTATAGCAAAATACAAATTCTTTTCAAGGACATGTGGAGCTTTTACCAAAATAGACTATATGCTGGACCATAAAACAGTCTCAATAAATTTAAGAGTATTGAAATCATGCAAATAAAGTTCTCTTACCACACAGAATTAAACTATAAATCAGTAACAGAAAAATACTGGGAAATTTCCAAATATTTGGATATTAAATAACAGTTCTAAATAACCTATGCTTCAAAGAATTCACAAGCAAAATAAAAGCATATTTTGAATGAAATAAAAGTGAAAATAAAGTCAGTCAAAATAAATAGGTTACAAGTAAAGCAGTGCTTTGAGAGAAATTTGTAGCATTAAATGCTAATATATGGGGGGGAGCAAAGTGGGAAATGGTTGCAAACTAATGGTTTAAGCTTAAGAAACTAAAAGAAACAAATAAACAGAAAGCAAATTAAACCCAAGTAAAAAAAAGGGAAGGAGATAATAAAGAACAGAAATCAATTTTAAAAAGGGAAGTAGAAAAACAATAAAGAAAAATCAGTGAAACCAAAAACTAGTTATTCAAAATACATGAAGTGAAAACTGACATCACAACCATGATATCTAAACCTAACAGGAAGTACAAAAAGTTTTAGACAAATGTCCTTCGTGATATTCATTATATTTGACCTAGAAAACATCTATTAAAATTTTTAGTAAATTGAATCCAACGATGTATTTTCAGAAAGGGTAATACAGTATAATCAAAGTAGGGTTTATCTCAGAAATGGAAAGCTGGTTTAACATTTGAAAATCAATAAATTTAATTTAACATATTTGGCAGGCTGAAAAATGGTCCCCTAAAAGATATTTGCATCCTAATTCCTGGAACCTATAAATGTTAACTGATTTGGAAAAAGGGTCTTTGCAGGTGAGATTAACTCAAGGATTTTGAAATGAGGTTATAACCCTGGGTTATTCAAGTGGGCCCCAAATGCCATCATAAGTGTCCTTATGCAGAGAAAGACTGACACAGAAGAGGAGGAGGCAATGTGACCATGCAGGCAGAGACTGGCATGACATGGCCACAGGTCAAGGAATGCAAACAGGGACTTCCCTGGTGGTTCAGTGGTTAAGAATCCGCCTGCCACTGCAGGGGACATGGGTTCAATCCCTGGTCCAGGAAGATCCCACATGCCGCGGAGCAACTAAGCCCATGTGTCACAACTACTGAGCCTGAGCTCTAGAGCCTGTGAGCCACAACTACTGAGCCTGCACACCACAACTACTGAAGCCCGCACACCTAGAGCCTGTGTTCTGCGACAAGAGAAGCCACTGCAATGAGAAGCCCGTGCACTGCAACGAAGAGTAGCCCCCGCTTGCCACAACTAGAGAAAGCCCACGCACAGAAAAGAAGACCCAACACAGCCAAAAATAAATAAATAAGTAAATAAATAAACAAACAAACAAATTATTTAATTTAAAAAAAAAAAAGAAATGCAAACAGCCTTCTCCAGGGAGAATAAACCTCCAGTCACCTGCTGGGGTAGGGGAGAGGCAGGAACTCAGTGACACAGAGTTGAAGAGGGGGAATAGGGATCTTAAGTAGCTTTCAAACAGTCTTCCCTATGTTAGTCACACACATTCCTTCCCCCACTTCCTTCCAGAGGAACTGGGGCCTCCAATTCGTGTGTCCTTTGAAGATTCTGTGGTATAAACCAGGTGAGTTTTCAGCTTTCTCAGGTTCACCAAGTAAATTATGACTCATCCACCAACTTTCTATCGTACAAAATTGTGTTCCTCTTTTCTCCTCTCCCATTCTCCCCACCATTGTGGGTTCAAGCCTTTTTAAACAATCCCTTTACTGTAGCTTTAGTGGGATTTTTGGAAGAGAGCAAAATTAAACGCATGTGTTCAATTTGCCATTCTCTGCTCATTCATCCATTTTCATCTTCCAGAGTTATGTTGACAACTCTATCCCACTGTCATCTCCTTGTTACTTTACACTTCTCTTTTAACTTTGTATCAGTCTAGTGGGGTTTCAGGAGAGGGGCAGGGTTAAATCCATTTTTTTTCAATCCGCCATGTTTAACTTGAAGCTCTCCAATTATCTGCTTAGAATAAATTCCTTCCCAGAAGTGAAATTACTTTGCCAGAAGGCTTGCTTGCATTTTAAGGCTTTTGGTAGAGATGGTCAAAATGCCCTCCAGGAAAGTCTAATTTATACTCAAACCAGTGGGGTATGAAAGTGACTATTTCTTTATACTCTGATAAGCATTGTGCAGTTTTACTCCTTTTAATCTTTGCCAATCTAATAGGGGGAGAAAGATATCTCATTTTGCATTTTTTAAAGAATATCAACTTTTTTCATATATGTATTGTCTCCTTTGTAAATTGCTTGTGTAATTTGCCATTTTTTACAGTTAGGCTATTCATGTTCTTACTGATTTTTAAGAGTTCTTTACATAGAGAATATTAACTCTTCATGTACTTTTGCAAAAAATTCCACTTTGATATCTTTAGTTTTTCATTGTTTCAGAATAATAATTTTTACAGCATGAATTTGTACTTTCTATGTAGTCAAATCTATCGGTATCTTAACTTTATTGCTTTTGCTGTCAAGAGTAGAAAGTCTTCCCCATTCTGAAACAGTAAAAATAATATTCTATATTCTCTTTTTATTTAACATCTTTATTGGCATATAATTGTAAAGCAATGTTGTGCTAGTTTTTGCTGTATAACAAAGTGAATCAGCTATATGTATACATATATTCCCATATCCCCTCCCTCTTGAGTCTCCATCCTACCCTCCCTATCCCACCCCAGTAGGTGCTATGCGGCTGCTTCCCACTAGCTATCTATTTTACATTTGGTGATGTATATATGTCAATGCTACTCTCTCACTTCGTCCCAGCTTACCCTTCCCCCTCCCTGTGTCCTCAAGTCCATTCTCTAGGTCTGCGTCTTTATTCCTGTTCTGCCCCTAGGTTCATCAGAACCAGTTGTTTTTTTTTTTAGATTCCATATATATGTGTTAGCATATGGTATTTGTTTTTCTCTTTCTGACTTACTTCACTCCGTATGATAGACTCTAGGTCCATCCACCTCACTACAAATAACTCAATTTCGTTTCTTTTTATGGCTGAGTAATATTCCATTGTATATATGTCCCACATCTTCTTTATCCATTCATCTGTCGATGGACACTTAGGTTGGTGGGAATGTAAGTTGATAGAGCCGCTATGGAGAACAGTATGGAGGTTCCTTAAAAAACTAAAAATAGAACTATCATATGATCTATATTCTCTTTTAATTTTTTCATTTAAATGTGTATTCAACATGAAATTTATTTTAAAGTAAGGAATAAGGAAGAGAATCCAACCATATTTTTTTCTTAATAAAAGAAGCCAATTATGCAGGTACCATTTATCAGATAGCCTGTCCTTTCCTTACTGAAATAAATCTCATCTCTGCCTTATACTAAATCCCTATAAACACCTGTCTGGGTTTGGACTTTCTATTTACTTCCACTTTTATGCTTTAATTTATTTTAACTGAAATATAGTTGATGTATAATATTATATAAGTTACAGGGGTACAATGCAGTGATTCACAATTTTTAAAGGTTATACTCCATTTTTAGTTATTATAAAATATTGGCTATATTCCCTGTGTTGTACAATATATCCTTGTAGCTTATTTTATACAGAATAGTTTGTACCTCTTAATCCCCTATCCCTATATTGCTCCTCCCCACTTCCATCTCCCCAAGAATATATTTTATACCTTGTAGGAAAAGTATCTTCTCATTACTCCTCTTTTTTATAATGTTCTTGACTGTTCTTTCTTATTGAATCTTTGCCTAAACTTTAGAACATTTTTCATGCTGAATCTTTGTGTAAATTTTAGAACTTTGAGTTTTGATGAGACTCATATCAAATTAATAGGTTATTTTGGGGAGAATAGATCTATGTATGATACAGTCTTCCCATTGGCTTTTATGTAAAGATGGTTGCCATCAACTCCTCTCTTCTTCATCCTTCCTGCCTCTCCAGAGGTGAAGGGATATGGAGTCTATTCCTCCCTTTCTCTTGATTTCTGAGGCAACATCACAGGAAGGTTTGCAACTTCCACCTAGTCACTCTAGAGTCCTCAGCCGCCATGTAAGAAGTCCAACTACCTTGGGGCTGCCATGCTATGAGAAAGCCTAGCCCCATGGAGATAAAGAGAGAAATGCCTGGCCAGCCCTTCAGTGTTCCAGCCCCCTGCTGTTGGACTCGTCCCAACAGACCCAGCCATTGTGGAACAAAGACAAGCTCCTCTGTGCACTGTCTAAATTCTCGACACAGAGAATCATGAGGCATGATAATAACAAATGTTCTGTTAAGCCATTAACCTTGGAGTGGCTTGTTATGTAACAATAAATAATTGAAATGGGTAGTAAATTAGTTACTTAGTTGGTTACTTAGTTCTAATAATTAAATAAGCATCTGTGAACCCAATATCCAAAACAAAAGCTTGGAACTTGAGAATAACCTGCGTCTAACTACATGGTTTCCCTCTATCTTATTCCCCTTCCTGTCCCAACTCTAGTTAATCATCATTCATAATCATGGATTCATCATTTTTTAAACTTTTCTTTTTGTATAATTTTGTTGCATATATATTCATTAAAATTGTACATATTTTTATTTTAGTTAAAAAAAGTGTAATCTTTTAGGGCTTACATTTTCACTTAATATTATACTACTAAGATTCATCCATATGGTTGTGTATCATGTTAGTACATTTGTCTTGTCTGCCATGTACTTCTTTATCATGCAAATATCTCAGTTTAATCATTCACTCTTCCATTGATGGGCACTTTAATTGCCAGATTTTTGCTATTGTGAACATTGCTGCTATGAACATTCTTGTGGGTGCTTCTTGTTGTACATGTGCAAATTTCTCTTGGGTATATACCTAAGAGTAGAATTGCTGGCACAAAAGAGATGATAAACTTTAGGAGGTCATCCCAAATTGTGTTCCACCGTGGTTATATCAATTTAAATTCCTACTGGCAATGTATAAGAAAGAGATCATCTGGAATCATATCCACTCCAACTTTTGATATTGTCAGACTTTTTCATTTTTGCCAGTTAGATGGGTATTAAATGCTGTCTCATTGTAGTGTTAATTGGCATTTTCTTATCACTAATGATGTTGAGCATCTCCTCATCTATTTGTGGGTGATATGTGTTTCCTCTTCTGTGAAATGTCTCCACATATCTCTGGACAATTTTCTGTTGGGTTATATGTGCTTTTCTTACTATTTTGTAAGAGTTCTTTATATATTCTTGATACAAATTCATTATCATCTGTAGATATTGCAAAGATCTTCTCTCAGTTTCTAGATTGACTTTCTTTTAAAAGTCTTTTTTTTAAAGATTTTTTTGATGTGGAGCATTTTTAAACTCTTTATTGAATTTGTTACAGTATTGCTTTTGTTGTTTGGGTTTGGGTTTTTTGGCCACAAGGCATGTGGGATCTTAGCTCCCCAACCAGGGATCGAACTCACACCCCCTGCATTGAAAGGCGAAGTCTTAACCACTGGACTGCCGGGGAACTCCCTAAAAGTCCTTTAGAGAGCTAAAATTCTTAATTCTTAAAAATTTTGCCATATTGTTTTAATTTCTCTCTTTTTCTAAGACTTTTTTTTTATCAGCAGTTTTTGGTTTACAGCGAAATTAAGGGGAAGGTACAGGGATTTCCCATATACCCCATCCCCCCACAAATGCATAGCCTCCCCATTATTAGCATTCCCTACCAGAGTGGTCCATTTGTTACAATCGATGAACCTACATTGACATATCATAATCATCCAAAATCCACAATATACACTAGTGTTTACTCTTGCTATTGCACATTCTATGGGTTTTGATAAACATATAATGGTGTGTATCTACCATTATGGTATCATACGGACTATTTTCACTGCCCTACAAATCCTCTGTGTTCTGCCTGTTCATCCCTCCTCCCCCACCCCCAACCTCTAGTAACCACTGATCTTTTTACAGTGCCAATAGTTTTGCCTTTGCCAGAATATCATAGAATTGGAACCATATGTCTATAGCCTTTTCAGATTGGCTTTTTTCACTTAGTAATATGCATTTAAATTTCCTCCATGTCTTTTCAGGGCCTGATGGCTATTTCTTTTTAGTGCTGAATAATATTCCATTGTCTGAATGTATCACAGTTTATCCATTCACCTACTGAAAGACATCTTGGTTGCTTCAAAGTTTTGCATTATTATTAATAAAGCTACCACAAACATTCATGTGCAGATTTTTGTGTAGACATAAGTTTTCAACTCATTTGTACCAAGGAACATGATTGCTGGAATGTTTAGTAAGATTATGTTTAGTTTTGTAAGAAATTACCAAACTGTCTTCCAAAGTGGCTGAACCACTTTGCATTCCCACCAGCAAGGAATGAGAGTTCCTGCTGCTCTACATCCTCACCAATATTTGGTATTGTCAGTGGTATTGGCCATTCTAATAGGTGTGTAGTGGTATCTCATTACTGTTTTAATTTGCATCTCCTCAAAGACATATGATGTGGAGCATCTTTTCATATGCTTATTTGCCATGTGTATATCTTCTTTGGTGAGGTGTCTGTTAAGGTCTTTGGCCTGTTTTTTAATCAGGTTGTTTATTTTCTTATTACTGAGTTTCAAGAGTTTTTTGTATATTTTGGATAAGAGTTCTTTATCTGATGTGTCTTTTACAAATATTTTCTCTCAGTCTGTGGCCTGTCTTCTCATTCTCTTGACATTGTCTTTCGCAAAGCAAAAGTTTTTAATTTTAATGAAGTCCATCCTATCAATTATTTCTTTCATGGATCATGCCTTTGGTGTTATATCTAAAAGTCATCACCATACCCAACATCATCTAGGTTTTCTCCCATGTTATCTTCTAGGAGTTTTATGGTTTTGCATTATACATTTAGGTCTGTGATCCATTTTGAGTTAATTTTTGTGAAGGATATCTATTTGTTCCAGCACCAAGTTCTTAATTTTAATATATACGAATCTATCAATCTTTCCCTTAGAGTTGACATTTTTGTATCTTGTTTAAAAATATTTTTCTACTAGGAGTCTTAGATTTTGGATATTAAAGCGTAATTCTTCAGTTCACTTAGAGTTGATTTCTGTACATGGTGAAAAGCAGGATTACAATTTCATCTTCTTCCACATGGATAACCACTATCTTCCAGCTATGTTCACTTCTTTGCTTATGTGATATGCCACGTCTTTCTTGTACTCAAGTTCCACACATGTTAGAACTTTGATTGGAATTGCCTTACATCTGTAAATTAATTTAGGGAGAATTGACAGCTTCACTCTATTGTTTTCTTACCCTTGAATATATCTCTCCATATATTTATACCTTTTAAAATTCTCTTAGTAAAGTGTTATAATTTTCCCTGTAGAAGTCTTATACACCGTCCGTTAGATAATTGACATTCTCTGATGATATTTTAAATGATGTCTTTAACTGTGTTTTCTAGTTTGCTGCTGCTATGTAAAAATGTAACTGATTTGTGTTTATTCTTTTTTTTTTTTTAAAGGAAGCAAGTTTTGGGTTTTTTTTTAAAATTAATTTATTTTTTATTTATTTTTCGCTGTGTTGGGCCTTCGTGTCTGTGCGAGGGCTTTCTCTAGTTGTGGCAAGCGGGGCCACTCTTCATTGCGGTGTGCGGGCCTCTCACTATCGCGGCCTCTCTTGTTGCGGAGCACAGGCTCCAGACGCACAGGCTCAGTAATTGCGGCTCAAGGGCCCAGTTGCTCTGCGGCATGTGGGATCTTCCCAGACCAGGGCTCGAACCCATGTCCCCTGCATTGGCAGGCGGATTCTCAACCACTGCACCACCAGGGAAGCCCTGTGTTTATTCTTGTTATGCTCACTCATCTTGCTAGAATCTTTTCTGTTAATTACATGTCTGTAGACTTCTCTGGTGTTTTTATGTAACTACATGATCATCTACAAATAATGATGATTTTAATTTCTCTTTTCCAATCCTTATACCTCTAATCTCTATTTCTTGCCTTATTGAACTGACTAGGTCATCCAGTAAAATGATGAATGGTGGTGATATTGTTGGCATCTTGTTCCTGATTATAAATGAAATCATTTCCCCATTTTGGGGACTTTTCATAAGTACTCTTTACAACGTTTATAAATTTCCATTCTACTCCTGAGTTAATTAAGTGTTTTAATCATGAATGAGTTTTGTCAAATAACTTCTTTTACCACTTTTAGAATGACTATGCAGTTTTTCCTTTTAATCTGTTAATGTTTATGAGTTTTAAAATATTAAACCATTTTGCTCATCTAGAATAAACTCATCTTAGTCGTGGTGTGTTAACCTTTTTAAAACACTATTGGATTCTTTTGGACTCTATTTGAAAATATTTTGTTAGGATATTTGCATCTATACCCTTGAGTGAAATGGGCCTATAGTCTTTCTTCCCTTTCTCCCTCCCTCCTTTTTTTTCTTCCTTCTTTCCTTCCTTCCTTCTTTGTTTCCTTCCCTTTTTCCCTTTTTTTTCCTTCCTCAATATATCTTTGTTTGGCTCTGGTATCAGGGTAGTACAGTCCTCATAGAATAAGTTACATTCCTTCTTTTTCTGCTACATGAATGTTGTATAAAATGGAATGATTAGTTCTTTGAAAGTGTTGTAGAACTCATCTGTAAAACCATCTGGGACTGATGCCTTGTTTTAATTCATTTTAGGCAGCACTTTCAGTTGTAATTTTCTAGGAATTTGCCTATTTTGTCTACATATTCAAAATTGTTGGCATATAGTTGCTGATAGTATCCTCTTATCTTTAAATCTCTATGTGAAGTTATTCCTCCCTTTACATTCATAGTATGTGTTTATATGTGTCTTTTCCTTTTTTTTTTGTTTAGTCTTAATAGAGATTTGTCTGTCTTATGAGTCATTCAAAGATCCAACTTTTGGTTTTGTTGATATTCTTTACTGCATTTTTTTTTCTTATTTCTTGATTTTTTCTTCTTATGTTTATCTGTTTCTCCTTCCTTTTGTTTTATTCTATTGTTTTTTTCCCCTACCTTCTTAAGGTAGACACATAGCTCATTAACTTTGAGGCTGTCTTGTTTTCTTATATACATATTTAAGGCTATATTTTTTTTAAGTTCCACAAGGTCTGATATTTAGTGTTGTCACAATCTTTAAGATTTAGGTATTTTTACTTTCTATTATGATTTTTTTCTTGATCCATGGGCTGACTAGCAGTATATTTTTGAAGTTTCCAGATATGTAAGGTTTCTTATTTATCTTTTGATTACTCACTTCAAAATTAAGTATGCTGTGGTCAGAGATAATGTTCTGAGTTATATCTATTATTTGAAACTGTAAATATTTCTGATGTGCTTGAGAAAAATGTGTACTCTCTAATTTTTGTATTCAGAATTTCATAAATGCCCATTAGGTAAAGCTAATCATTTCTATTATTCATATATTTTATATCCTTGCTGACACAATTGAGAAAGTTGAGATTTCCTAGTATGGTGGTAGATTTATCACCTCTGTGTTATTTATTGGTTTTTGCTTTATATAGATATTTGAGGTTATTTTGTTAGATGCATACATGTTTAAAACTGCTATGTCTCCTTAGCAAAAATGAACACTTTATCATTACATAATGTAGTGCTCTATCCATCCCTAGTCATGCCCCTTGCCTTAAAGTCAGTCTTATTTGATAGTAATAGAGCTATAACAATTGTGTTTAGGTTAATATTTGCCAATATATCTTTTTCTTTCCTTTTACTATTAACTTGGGCTTGTACTTAGCTTTTTAAGTATGTCTTGTAAATAACATACATCTGGATTTTTAAATCCCATCTGTCAATATTTTCTTTTTAACTTGTTAGTTAAGTCCATTCACATTTATTATAATTATTTTTATATATTTGGATTAGTTTTAACCATCTTAATTTTTCAGTTGTCTTACTTTTTAATGCTTCTTTTCAATCATTTACCCTCTAATTTGATAAGAATTTTAGCACATTTTTACATTCCCTTAGTTTTCCCTCCATCCTAACCCCAATCATATTGATGTATCTAGATCTGTGTTTCTCAAACTCTCAAGGCATCTAGGATTCTCATTAAAAGGCACATTCTGATTCTGGATGTTAAGGGTGGGACTTGAGTTTTTCTAACAAGCCCTCTGGTGATGCCGATGCTGGTTCAAACACCATACTTTGAATAGCAAGGATCTACACTTTTGCTGTTCAATATGGTAGCCAAATCTGGGTTTGCATTTCCTCATTATATATTTCATCCAAAACAGCTGTCAGTGTGGATTTTTTGTCAGTGTGGTTCGTCAGTGACAAACCTTCTGAAGCTTTATGGGACTAAGAATATTTCTGTCATGCCCTCTTATGTAAATGTCTTGGCTAAATATAAAATTACGGAGTCTAAATTCTTTCCTTCTAATATTTTTTAAATGATACTCATGACTTCCTGTATATAGTGCTTATTTGAAAAATCTCTTATGGTCAATCTAACTCTTGTTCTTTTGTGTGTGAACTATTCTTTCTCTCTGGAAACTTTTAGAATTTTCTCTTAGACGTTGCTGTTCTTAAATTGCACATTCCCATTCTGTCTTCCCTATCTATTCTCTGCAGTATCTTTCAATCAAAAGCCTTTCTTCTCCTCTGCCTTCTCTTTCTCTTCTTCTCCCCTTCCCCTTCCTCTTTCTCTTCCTCCTTCTTATCCTCCTCTTTTCCCTCTAGTTAACTCTGGAAACTTTATCATCATTATTTCTTCTAATATGTCTTCCTCTCCATTTTTTTCTCTTTATGGCACCTCTATTACCTGGATGTTAGTACTTCAACTTTATTTTCTTGCCTTTTCATTTCATATTTCATATTTTTTATTTCTTTGTCTTTTCCTCTTCTTTAAGATGATCTCAGTTTAGTCTTCCACATTACTAATGCATCCCCTCCACATAGATCCTGTCTGCTATTTATCTGAACTGTTCTATTATTTATTTTAACTACCATATTTTTCATACTAATATTTCTGCTTGGTCTTTGTTTATGTTTCCTTATTCTTATTCTAAGATATTAGATATTGCTAATATCTTCCCCTATCACTTTTAGTTTATTACTCTAATTCTAAATTGTTCATCTGTCTGTTCTAATATTTCTCCTTCTGAAGGAAACTGTACTCCAGTTGTGTGATATTTTTTGTTTGGAATGGCTATGATTCTAAACTGTATTATTTGGACCTCAGCTCATTTTCTGCTGGGGATGTTGCTGGCTCTGTGAGTCAGTGCAACTGAGAGAAGGCCAGACCTCTGTCTATGTGAGTCCCAAAGAGCTGATGGGGTAAGTGTGGAAGAGACCTGTGGTGAAAAGGGAAGGCACCAGAAATCCATCTCAATCACTACCCACTCCCACAAAACAATTCTTTGGGGCTGGGCTTCATTCACCCTTTGCACCACCAGAAAGAAACAGCAAGCACTGTGAGGAGCTCCCCCCTCCCTTCCCACCAGATAAAAATAATCTGTCCTGGGGACTTGGAGAGGGTGGGGTTGGAAGCAAAAGTCCAAAGTTAATCTCTATCTATTTTGTTTAGTTCCTCAAATTTACCATGTATGTCTTGAATGAACTCTAATTTAGTAGTGTTATTCTTCTCACACAGGAATGTACTTGATTTGCTAATGTATTATTAATGTTGTATTCAAGTGCATATTATTTAGTAGCTTTCTGTTTTGTGCTGTTTTATAAGGTTTTGTATTAAGGTTAAACAAATTTCATTAAACAAATGGAAAGCTTTTCTTCTTTATTTATTCACTAGAGCAATTTAAGTTGCATAGAAATTCTCCTGGGTTTGAAATAAATCACCAGCAAGCAGGTCTACCTTCTGTTCCTATGGTACAGTTTAGGGGACATTCCATCCGAAAGCAGAAGAATACACTTTCTTCTCAAGTGCACACGGAACATTCTCCAGGATGGATCACATCTTGGGTCACAAATCAAGCCTTGGAAAATTTAAGAAAATTGAAATCGTATCAAACATCTTTTCTGACCACAATGCTATGATATTAGAGACCAATTACAGGGGAAAAAAAACTGTAAAAAACACAAATGCATGGAGGCTAAACAGTGCACTGCTAAATAATGAAGAGATCACAGGAGAAATCAAAGAGGAAATTTAAAAATACCTAGAAACAAATGACAACAAAAACACCAGAATCCAAAACCTATGGGATGCAGCAAAAGCAGTTCTAAGAGGGAAGTTTATAGCAATTCAATCTCACCTCAAGAAACATCTCAAATAAACAATCTAACTTTACACATAAAGCAACTACAAAAATAAGAACAAAGAAAACACAAAGTTAGTAGAAGGAAAGAAATCATAAAGATCAGAGCAGAAATACATGAAATAGAAATGAAGAAAACAATAGCAAAGTTCAATAAAACTAAAAGTTGGTTCTTTGAGAAGATAAACAAAATTGATAAACCTTTAGCCAGACTCATCAAGAAAAAAAGGGAGAGGACTCAAATCAATAAAATTAGAAATGAAAAAGGAGAAATTACAGCTGACACCACAGAAATACAAAGGATCCTAAGAGACTACTACAAGCAACTCTATGCCAATAAAATGGACAACCTGGAAGAAAAGGACAAATTCTTGGAAAGGTACAACTTTCCAAGACTGAACCAGGAACAATTAGAATATATAAACAAACCAATCACAAGTAATGAAATTGAAACTGTAATTAAAAATCTTCCAACAAACAAAAGTCCAGGACCAGATGGCTTCACAGGCGAGTTCTATCAAACATTTAGAGAAGAGTTAACACCTATCTATCTCAAGCTCTTCCAAAAAATTGTGGAGGGAGGAACACTCCCAAACTCATTCTATGAGGCCACCATCACCCTGATACCAAAACCAGACAAAGATACCACAAAAAACGAAAATTACAGACCAATATCACTGATGAAGATAGATGCAAAAATCCTCAACAAAATACTAGCAAACAGAATCCAACAACACAGGAGAAAAGGGAACCCTCATACACTGTTGGTGGGAATGTAAATTGATACAACCACTATGGAGAACAGTATGGAGGTTGCTTAAAAAACTAAAAATAGAACTACCATACGACCCAGCAATCCCACTACTGGGTGTATAACCTGAGAAAACCATAATTCAAAAAGAGTCATGTACCACAATGTTCATTGCAACTCTATTTACAATAGCCAGAACATGGAAGCAGCCTAAGTGTCCATCGACAGATGAATGGATAAAGAAGATGTGGCGCATATATACAATGGAATATTACTCAGCCATAAAAATAAACAAAATTGAGTTATTTGTAGTGAGGTGGATGGACCTAGAGTTTGTCATACAGAGTGAAGTAAGTCAGAAAGAGAAAAACAAATACCGATGCTAACACATATATATGGAATCCAAAAATAAATAAATAAATAAAATGGTCATGAAGAACCTAGGGGCAAGATGGGAATAAAGACGCAGACCTACTAGAGAATGGACTTGAGGACATGGGGAGGGGGAAGGGTAAGCTGGGACAAAGTGAGAGAGTGGTAGTGTATATATGGACATATATACACTACCAAATGTAAAATAGATAACTAGTGGGAAGCAGTCACATAGCACAGGGAGATCAGCTCGATGCTTTGTGACCAGCTAGAAAGGTGGGATAGGGAGCGTGGGAGGGAAGGAGACACAAGAGGCAAGAGATATGGGGATATATGTATATGTATAACTGATTCACTTTGTTATAATGCAGAAACTAACACACCATTGTAAAACAATTATACTCCAACAAAAATGTTAAAAAAAAAAAAAAAAAAGAATCCAACAACACATTAAAAAGATCATACACTATAATCAAGTGGGATTTATCCCAGGGATACAAGAATTCTTCAATATATGCAAATCAATCAATGTGATACACCATATTAACAAATTAAAAAATAAAAACCATATGATCATCTCAATAGATGCAGAAAACACTTTTGACAAAATTCAACAACAATTTATGATTAAAACTCTCCTGAAAGTGGGCATAGAGGGAACCTACCTCAACATAATAAAGGCCATATATGACAAATCCACAGCAAACATCCTCCTCAATGGTGAAAAACTGAAAGCATTTCCTCTAAGATTAGGGACAAGACAAGGATGTCCACTCTTGTTACTGTTATTCATCATAGTTTTGGAAGCCTTAACCATGGTAATCAGAGAACAAAAACAAATCAAAGGAATCCAAATTGGAAAGAATCCAAATCCAAATCATGTCACTGTTTGCAGATGACATGATCGTATACATAGAAAACCCCAAAGATGCCACCAGAAAACTATTATAACTAATCAATGAATTTGGTAAGGTTGCAGGATACAAAATTAATGCACAGAAATCTCTTACATTCCTATACACTAATAACAAAAGATCAGAAAGAGAAATTAAGGAAAAAATCCCATTTACCATCACAACAAAAAGAATAAAGTACCTAGGAATAAATGTATGTAAGGAGGCAAAAGACCTGTACTCAGAAAACTATAAAACACTAATGAAAGAAATCAAAGATGACATAAACAGATGGAGAAATATCTGTTTCTCCATCAATTGGAGATTGGAAGAATCAATTTTGTGAAAACAGCTATACTACCCAAAGCAATCTACAGGTTCAATGTAATCTCTATCAAATTACCAATGGCATTCTTCACAGAATTAGAACAAAAAAATTTACGGTTTGTATGGAAACACAAAAGACCCTGAATAGCCAAAGCAATCTTGAGAAAGAAAAACGGAGCTGGAGGAATCAGGCTCCCCAACTTCAAAATATACTACAAAACTACAGTAATCAAGATAATATGGTACTGGCACAAAAATAGAAATATAGGTCAATGGAACAGGATAGAAAGCCCAGAGATAAACCCACACACATATTGTCCCCTAATTTATGACAAAGGAGGCAAGAACATAAAATGGAGAAAAGACAGCCTCTTCAATAAGTTGTGTTGGGAAAACTGGTCAGCTACATGTAAAAGAATGAAATTAGACCACCTAACGCCACACACAAAAAAAACTCAAAATGGATTAAAGACCTAAATGTAAAACCAGACACTATAAAACTCTTAGAGAAAAACAGAGGAAAAACACTCTTTGACACAAACCACAGCAAGATCCTTTTTGACCCACCTCCTAAAGTAATGAAAGTAAAAACAAATAAACAAATGGGATCTAATTAAAAAATCGTTTGCACAGCAAAGGAAACTTTAAACAAGACGAGAAGACAACCCTCAGAATGGGAGAAAATATTTGCAAACAAAGCAATGGACAAAGGATTAATCTCCAAAATATACAAACAGCTCATGCAGCTCAATATCAAAAAACAAACAACCCAATCAAAAAATGCGCAGAAGACCTAAATAGACATTTCACCAAAGAAGACGTGCAGATGGCCAAGAGGCACATGAAAAGATGCTCAACATCACAGAGAAATGCAAATCAAAACTACAATGAGGCATCACCTCACATCAGTCAGAATGGCCATCATCAAAAATCTACAAACAATAAATGCTGGAGAGGGTGTGGAGAAAAGGGAACCCTCTTGCACTGTTGGTGGGAATGTAAATTTACATGGCTACTGTGGAGAAAATGAAAAATAGAACTACCATATGACCCAGCAATCCCACTCCTGGACATATACCCCGAGAAAAACGATTCAAAATGTCACATGTACCCCAGTGTTCACTGCAGCACTATTTACAATAGCCAGGACGTGGCTATTAAATGTCCATCAACAGATGAATGGATAAAGAAGATGTGGTTCATATATATATGGGCGGGAAGGAGAGGGTGGGATGAATTGGGAGATTAGGTATGACATAAATACACTACCATCTGTAAAATAGATAGCTAGTGGGAACCTGCTATAAAGCACAGGGAGCTCAGCTCAGTGCTCTGTGATGGGTGGGATGGGGGAGGGAGGTCCAAGAGGGAGGGGATATAGGAATACATATAGCTGATTCACTTCATTGTACAGCAGAAACTAACAAAATATTGTCAAGCAGTTATACTCCAATAAAATAAAGACTTCAATAGGTAACAGTCCTCTTAACTTAAAAATTAAACAAGACATTTATTTTTCTTCCTATCATTAATTCACCAGTCCTAAGTAAGGCGTCTGAGGGGAGAAATGTGTGAGACAACATTTAACTGGACTACAGAACACTACCCTGATTCTTCCTGGAGTACATATCTCTCTGATTGCTGCTTGTTGCCTTATAGTTGGATGATGGAATATATAGACATTTGTTGAACAAAATTAACCTCCAGGTTTAACTCGATACCTATTTTTTTCACTTTCTAAAAGGAAAACTTTTTCAAGCATTGTACTCAGCACAATGTAAACACAAGAAAACAGCTGATAATGCAATAAAACTGACAGTCAAAAAAAAAAAGAAATTCTCTGAGGTTTGAAATAAATCACCAGCAAGCAGGTCTACCTTCTGTTCCTATGGTTCAGTTTAGTTGATATGGCAGAAAGGGGCAAAGTTCTTCGCAAACTTCTTGATTTATTCCATGTTTATTGCTCTATTCAGACTTTCTTTTTCTTCTTGACTCTATTTTAGTTATATTTTCCCTAAAACTCAACCAATTCAACTAGATTTTCAAATTTCTCAGCCTTTTAGTCTTTCCTTTTTAATATTAGCTTTATTGAAGTGTGATTTACATTTAAAAACTCACCCATTGTAAGTGTCCAGTTCAGTGGGTTTTAACAAATGAATGCGTTCTTGTAACCTCCACCAAAAATACAGAGTATTTCCATCATGCCAAAAAAGTTCCCTCTTGCCCCTTCACAGTCAATACCCTCTTCCAGCCTCTCCCCCATACAACTACTGCTTTGATTTCTATCACTGTAACTGTGCCTTTCCTAGAATTTTGTAGGAATGGAATCAGATAAAATTTGTGTTTTATATTTGATTTCATTTTCTTAGCAAGTTTTTGAGATTCATGCATGCATATATTAGGAGTTTGGCTCTTTTTATTGGTGAATAGTAACCTATTGTATGGATATACCAAAATGTATTTATCCGTTCATCAGTTGATGAAAATTTGGATTATTTCCAGTTTGAGGCTATGGCTGAAAAAATGGCCCTCTAAAAGATATTCACATACTAATCCCTAGAACCTGTAAACGTTACAAAAGCATCTTTGCAGATGTGATCAAGTAAAGGATCTTGGGATGGGAAGATTATCCTGGATTACCAGGGTGGGCCCTAAATGCAATCCCATGTATCTTTGTAAGAGTGAGGCAGATTTGCAACACACAGCAGAGAGGGTAATGTGCAGACTGAGCAGGGAGAAATTTGAAGATGTTGGAGTGATACAAGCCAAGGAATGCCAGCAGCCTCTAGAAGCTGAAAGAGGCAAGAACTGTGTTCTCCCCTATAGTCTCCAAAATGATTATGGCCATGTTTATACTTTGATTATATTCCAGTGAACTGTTTGGACATCTGGCCTCCAGAACTGTGAGAGAATAAATTTATGTTGTCTTAAGGAATCACGTTTGTGGCAATTTGTTAGAGCAGCCTCAGGAAACCAATTCAGAGGCTATTACAAATAAAGCTGCTGTATAAACCTCTGTGTACAAATCTAGGTGTGGGCACATTGTTCATTCCTCTTGGATAAATAAGAATGGGATTTCTGGGATATATTTTAAATTTATAAGAAATTCACATTCCCATCAGCAATATATGAGAGTTCCTGTTGTTTCACATCCTTGCCAACACTTGTTATGATCAGTCTTTTTAATTTTAGGAAGTGCATAGAGATATCTCATTGTGGTTTTAATGTATATTATTCCTGAATACTCATGATGTTGAGCATCTTTTCATGTGCTTTTTGCCATTCCATATCTTTAATAGTGAAGTCTTTATTCAAATCTTCTACTCACTTTTTATTCAGTTGTTTGCCTTCTTATTATTAATGTATAGAATTATTTACATAACAGATATGTTTGCAAATATTTTCTCCCAATCTTCCAATTTCTCAGCAGGTCTTTCAAATAGCAAGACCGCTTATTTTGATGAAATTCATTTTTTAAATTTACACTTTGTGCTTTTTGAGTCCTAAGAAATCTGCCTAACCCAACAACACAAGGGTTTTCTTGTTTTCCTTTAGAAGATTTAGAGTTTTAGCTCTTACATTTAGGTCTATAATCTATTAAATGTTCACTTTTTATGATGTGAGGTAAGGATCAAGTTTCACTTTTTTACATACGGATATCCAATTGTTTCAGTTCCATACGTTGAAGAAAGTATCCCCATTGAATTACCTTAGCACCTGTGTAGAAAATGGCTATATATGTTCCATTGATCTGTCTTCACACCAATACCACACTATCTTGATTCCTGTTGCTTTACGCTCATGAAATCAAATAATTTACATGAAATCAAATAATTTAAGTCCTATAACTTCGTCCTTTTTTACCAAATTGTTTTGGGTATTCTAGACCTTTTGCATTTCTATATAAATTTTAGAATCAGCTTGTTAATTTCTACTCCTCCCCTCCAAAAAATAAAAGCTTTCTGGAATTTTTATTTGGATTGTTTTGAATCTATAGAAAACTGGGGGGACAACTGAAATCTTAACAATATTAAGTCTTCCAATTCATGAACATGGTATATCTTTCTTTTTATTTCAGTTGTATTTAATTTCTCAGCAAGGTTTTGTAATTTTCAGTGTACATGTCTTGCTCATAATTTGTTATATTTATCCTTGATTATTTTAAGGTTTTAATGCTCTTGAAACTGGTGTTTTAAGTTTGAATTTCCAATTGTATATTGCTGTACTTTTTTTTATGTCACTCTTTCCAGGGTTTTATGCTATTTCTCATTCATAACACATTGTGTGCTCTTTTTTGCTTTATTAGCACTGTTAAGATTTTCTTATTTTATTAGCCTTTGCACAAATAACCACTTTGGTTTGTTTAATAAATCTATTGAGTCTTCATTTCCTAATTCATTAAGTTTTGCTTTTGTCTTTATTAATTTTTTCCTTTTACTTTCATTAGGTTTGTTTTATTACTCTTCTCTAAGTTTTTGAGTTAACTGTTGAATACATTTTGCTTTCATTTGCTTTTATTTAGTTATGGTGATGGCTTTGTACTCTGACCACTTAGCTAAGCTGGAAGAACTGCATTTCACAGAATTCATTTCCTTATATAATTGTGGGTTAGAATGGGCTCCAAAGGAAATTTACATGGGATTTGGAAGGCAGAAGTGATGGAGCAGTCATTTGTTTTACACCAAAGGTCAGTGTAAGGCCAGGTACTATTGCAGTTCACAAATGCTGCATACCTGCTGGCTGACCTTGGTGCGGTCAGCAGCCAGGCCCTCAGCTCCACTGGATCTCTTCCTGCCCCTCAGAATTCTGACTCTGTTGCACCTACAGTTGATGCCAGCTTACTAGAGCAGTGAGAGACAGACACATGTTCCTGTCTGTCCTGATGGGTTCAAGTTTGCTCTTATTCTTTCCTACTTCACATCTATCTCCCTTCCTGATTTAACCTAATCTGAGGATATTCATTGGAATAACCAGAGGCTTTTTGGTGTCAATTATTACTACAAATTTCTTTTCACTTTGGTTAGCTCGCTAAAGAATTTTTTCTCATTTTATTAAATTTCTAACTATGTTACTAGCAATAATATATACATTAACTCTAAGTTTTACAGTTGCATTGCTTGCCACCATTTTTTTATAGTACATCTTCCATATTGGAGCTCTTGTTTTGATTCATTTCTCAGTTATATTTCTTCAAACAACTTTTCAGAAGTGGTGATAGATGAATCCAAGCACATCTAAGAATGTCTCTGTGTTGTCTTCCACCTGAACAGTAATTAGGTTGGGTAAGTGAACAATTGTTTCTGGTGGCCGATCACCCATCTCTTCCTTTAAGGAACCTCCTCTTCCTCATTCTCCATTCATGTGGGCTGGATGGAGATGACTCTATCCCCAGATCCCAGGGGTGAACAGATATATGACAATAAAAGCATGGCAATTCCTTGGCCATATAATAGGTACAGTAATGGGCATTGACCAATGCCAGGCCAATGAGATTGGTTTTGCTGGAACTATTATAAAAGCAAAGTCTCAGAGCTATTAATGGCCGTTTGGGCCACCATGCAGACAGCCTACCTGAGAAAGAAGCCAGCCCAAAGTAACTGCAGAGCTGAGGGATGACAGAAGATGGTATCTGCACCCAGATCCTGGATCCTGCCGGAAAAGAAAATGTATTGATTAACAACTAAAAATCCCAAAGAGAGGTTCAATTACTGCTGGATCCTTATTTCAGACTCCTCCTTCATCTCACTGGAAATATATAGACAGTTTCTTTTTAAAATAGGGTTCAAAGGAATACATTTGTTTCATATTTTCTTATATATTTTCTTATCTTTCTCAGTGAATCACTTGCTTAGAGCTGCTGAATTTATTCATGCATCTGGTGACTTTTGTTTGCCCATACAGAAGATATATATATTTGTCCAGGATTAGGACTTACAATATAGCCTGTCAGCAATAGTTTAGGTATTGGATCCTATTCAAATTTTTAGTCCTGGATAAAAAGATTTTTTTCTTTGCTTTCATTCTGCTAGTTTTTGGTTAAGATGTGGCTTCCAGTTGCCCAGGAGGATGGGGTAGGTGAGGGCCCTGCTCATTCATTTCTCCATAGTCCTTCAGCTGAGATGACAAGGACTAGAACATCCTTGGAAACCAATGCTCAAGTTGGCAGAGCTGCCATCAGCCTGATTCCCTGAAAGACTGAATGGAGCATAGACCTCCACCAACTACCCCAACACAAGAGAAATAAATTGTTTTCAGTCATATAATTTTGGATTCTTTTTTTCCAGAAATTTACCCTTTTACCCTAACTAATACAATGGAATTTTTATTTAGTCAGAATGAATTCTTCCTCATTCCCTATCTTCCTGCTACTTCCATGGCATGGAAAGAATACAGAAGAAATAGCTAAATTGTTGTGCAGAATATTGTGAGAGAAATTTTGAGTTTTCATGGGTAACTTGAGAAAGGGAGAATGAAGTCACCTGGAATATGGAGAGAAATAGAGAGAGGAAAGAAGACCTGAGTGGGGAGTAGCTTGGGGGCCAAAGGAAAAGAAGTAGTCAGTAATAAATTCCCAGTTGTGGGAAGAACTGTGTATTAAAACATCTAATACTCAATGTTGAGTTATATACCCTGTGATGTAGCCCTCCTTCCATTACCCCCTTGAACCTTCAGCAGATCCTGCTGCACAAAATTGTCTTATGATAAATGATCATTAGAAGAATGACCGAAGGGTGTGTCAAGAAATAGCGCAAGATTTAGAACCTGATCTGGGTTCAAGTCCCTTTACTGTTTTTGTGTCTTTACACAGCTCACGTCTGTTGTGAGCTTGAGTTTTCTCATTATAAAGTGACTAAGTAATGCCCCCTGGGACTTCCAGTTAAACACGGCAGACTGAGCCACTCTCTCTGGAAGTCCCACTAAAATAAAAGTGAATAATTTTTAGGTACAAGCCCACAAAGACAAAGAGACTAGAAAACAGTCACAAAATATTGGAAGGTGAAAAGTGGATAACCAAATGGTAACTGACAATAGGCTCCGGAAAGCTGAAACTCAAACAAATTGTTGAGAAAGACCAATGATAGGCTAACTGGGCTTCAGTGTCCCTGAAAAATCTAAGAATTGGAAGTACCAGGTACCTTTTAAATAGAGGGTGCAGCTGAGGCTGAAAATAGGAGGTTTGATTAAAAGTCTTTATGAGGGGTAATTAGACCCCCAGTACTCTCTCCCATCCTGGCAGAAGACTAGAGTTTACCTCTCTAGAGAGACTGAAACGGAGAAGCTCTGAATTCAGAAGCACAGGGAGAAGCCAAGGATCAGGGGGAGGACTCCAAGCTGTAAATAGGGGAATTAAGTGAAGAGGGCATGCAGTCCATTCCCCTAACTCAGCTCCCACACTCCTGCAGCAAGATTTAGGCACTACTCCCACCCTTGGGCAAGAGACGGTGGATCCCTTTTTGATTAAACCAACTAGCCCAGGAGAAAAGACCTGCAGATACTGACATTCAGTGGTACCCCCCAACAAATCAGCCCAGAAAGTTTGCCCTAGACTATCACCTATAGTCAAAACCTTCACCCATGCACATAGTTTTCAAGTAAATTTTTAGTGCCCCATTCTTAAATATGAGCAGACAACCAAGGATCACCAACATATGATGAAGAATGTGGACAAGAATAAAATGGAGTTGATTGATTAGCAGTGTTAGTTACAATATGTCTGAACATATTGAGAGGATATTTCACTTCCTTTGGAGAGTTAAGGGATTACTAAGTGATAGGTATAGAAACCAAGCAACCGAAAATGGACAGTTATTGACCTCAGAGAAAACAAAAGTTGCACAAGAAAGGAAATGTAATCATAGTACACTACATGGCTCAACTGTGAAGAATGGATTAAATGGTCAAAATGTCAAGATTAAATATTAGTTCAACCAAAAAGATATAGTAAGTATGAGACTTAAAAATATGGAGACTGGGCTTCCCTGGTGGCGCAGTGGTTGAGAATCTGCCTGCCAATGCAGGGGACACGGGTTCGAGCCCTGGTCTGGGAAGATCCCACATGCCACGGAGCAACTGGGCCCGTGAGCCACAATTACTGAGCCTGCGCGTCTGGAGCCTGTGCTCCGCAACAAGAGAGGCCACGATAGTGAGAGGCCCGCGCACTGCGATGAAGAGTGGCCCCCGCTTGCTGCAACTGGAGAAGGCCCTGGCACAGAAACGAAGACCCAACACAGCCATAAATAAATAAATAAATAATAAAATAAAAATTAAAAAAAAAAAAAATTTATAAAAAAAAAAATATGGAGACTAATGTCACTGAAAAAGTTAAAAATGACTCTCTCTGGGAAGTGGGACTCAGAGGAGGGGAGAGGTGGAACTACTAGACTTTTTCAACCATGTACATATATAACTTTATCAAACTAAAACACAGGTTTAGGTAAGGTGCTGACATTTGTGAAGGCATATTGTAAATGAACTAGTACTGTAGCCATATAAATTGTCATAAATTATTTTCTCTTTATGTGTTTTTTTAAATTAATTTATTTATTTATTTATTTTATTTTTAGCTGTGTTGGGTCTTTGTTTCTGTGCGAGGGCTTTCTCTAGTTGCGGCAAGTGGGGGCCACTCTTCATCGCGGTGTGCGGGCCTCTCACTATCGCGGCCTCTCTAGTTGCGGAGCACAGGCTCCAGAAGCGCAGGCTCAGTAATTGCGGCTCACGGGCCCAGTTGCTCTGTGGCATGTGGGATCTTCCCAGACCAGGGCTCGAACCCATGTCCCCTGCATTGGCAGGCAGATTCTCAACCACTGCACCACCAGGGAAGCCCTATGTGTTTTAATTAATGGTTTTTCTCTCTGCAATTATTAATTTTCCCGAAAATTTTCTTTTTCTTCTCCTCCTGGTTGGAACCTAATGATTGAGGACAATACTGACAGTAATGACAGAGGCTAACCTTCATTATCTTATTAAATCCTTGCAACAGCATGATGAGATGGGTGCTATTAACTGTTCTATCTTAAAGAAAAGGAACCTGAGCTTCTGGGAGATGCAGCAACTTCGTCCAGGTGGTAGATCAGGGTTTTGAATGTAGGCGTTGTGCTTCCAGAGCCTGTGCACTGACGCTTCATGCCTCACAGCTCCATGCTGCGGAAGCAGGTGGAAATGACAAGCTTCAGTCTGATTTGAGTCAGCCAGCTTCAAATCTGCAGCAGGCAAGAGCCTGTGCGTGAGAACTGCCGTCATCGGGACAGCACTAGCCCTGCCCACTTTGACCAGATGGTTGTTGCCTCATCTTCCTGGAGCCCCACATCCCTGCTCCCTGACAAGTCCTCTGAGCTAGGATTTCATGGTCCCATCCTTGTACCTGGTATTTGGAGGGCAGCTCATGGATAATACGTGTCATCGACATGATGCTCGACCTGTACAACTCATCTTCCAGCTCCTGGGGGCCCCTCCTGCTGTCTTTGTTAAACATCTGCTGGGTGTAGCCTCTGCCTGCAGCATCTGGCCAAGACCTCCCCCTCCTCCCTCCCTAGAAGAGTGCACAGCCCAGCTGGGAAAGTCAAGACCATCCAGGACCTAAGAAAGAGTTACAAAGCTCACCTGCAAGGGCAAAGTGAGAGGTCTCAGCTCAAGACTTTGAAAGATGTTCTGGTAAATGAAAGATGGCTTGAAAGTCTTCGCTAGTCCCCTCATTGAGAGTGGAGTCTAATCCCTCCTCCTGAATGTGGGCTGGCTCAGCTGAGGCTGTCACCCAGAATGCCTACCCTTGAGACCACCATGCTGGAGAGGTCACCTGTAAGTGCCCCAGGTGAGAGCCCCAGCTGAACTTCGCCTGGCAGCTTCCATCCAGGCCTCTTGGAACACTCACTCCGGGAAAAGTCAACTGGGAGTACCAGACGTCAGAGTGAAGCATCCTAGATCTTGCAGACCAGCCCTTTCACCATCTAAGGACTGTTGAGTGATTTTAATTGACATCACGAGGAGCAGGATTGTCCAGCTGAGCCCCATCCAAATGCCTGACCCACAAAATTGTGACATGTAATAAAACAGTGGCTGTCTTTCGCCTCTTAAGTTAGGGGGTTGTTCGTTACATGGCGATAATTTACTGGGGCAGACCACTCAGGGCCAGGATAAGTGCAAAAAGCTTTTGTGGACTGGAGCTAATGAAGACAAGGTTTGTGTTGACATTAGTGGGCACAGGGAATTTGCAGGGGAAGAGACAGAATAAATATTTCTGATCTTGAGGGAAAGAAAGTGGGGTAAGGAAAAGGAGCGCTGAATTGGGAGAAAATAAGCCCTAAAGTGGGAAGGGATGAGGGGGGCACAGCTGGTGGAGGAGTCCAGAAGTCATGTGGGCCAAAAGAGGCTCCTTGAATGAGGGGTGAAGGGGCAGGGGACTCAGGGGAAGAAAGCAGGAAGGATGTGGAAGGGGGTGCCAGCCCCTGAACCCTCGTGGGGTTCTAGGCACCCAGCCTGCTGTGTCCCCTGCCTGAGTCAGCAAGGGAGGAGAAGTGCCATCTTCATTTGCCAGTGACACCCTCGCAGGGCCAAGAGCCACACACAGTGGGACCCACAGCTCCCTTCAGAGCCCTTCCACCGTCCCAAGTTCTCTGAGGAGGAAAGGAAGGGCAGGCAGGGCTCCAGTTTCTGGGCGAACATATGCCAGGGTGAACAAGAAACTGCCCAGGGCCACACAACCAGTCCAGGGTTGGAGCCGGATGCAAGGGGTCCTGGATTCCCACCCCTGTTCTCTCCACCTGCTTGCACCGAAGTAATCACCTCGGAGGAAGTGAGGAGCAGAAAGGTGAGGGGAGGTCAGGTGAGGTGGTTCTCATCCCAGCTCACAGCTGGTTTCCAGGAAGGACCATGGCTATTCAGGGAGGGAGTTTACGGCGCTGGCATGCACGTGCGTGCTCGCACACACATGCACACTCTCTCACACACACACATGCACACTCTCTCACACACACACATGCACACTCTCTCACACACACACGTATCAGACTGCGAGGAGCTCTGAATCACACACCACATTCTGCTCAGGGGAAATGTGGGCTCTGAAAAGCGTTCCAGAAACACAAGAATACGAGGCAGTCAGACTCCAAACCGGCTCTCTGTGTACCCTCCATAATCAACACTGATGCTGAGAGCCCAGGAAGGAAAGAGTGCCTGGATGGTTCCTGGCAGTGAGGGCCCACACCCAGTGTGCACCTCACGCCTGGACCGCCGGTAAGCAAGGCAGTTGCCGGTCCCTCTTTGGATGCGGTGAGGAAAGCCAGGGGCCATGGAGCTATTCTTCAGCCCACACTGCAACCACGGAACGCATGAAGCACAGGCACACCCAGCTCGTACACCAGTGCACGAGCCTGCCGTCTCTCTGAGATTTGTGGGGCTTTTGACTCGCCTGCAAACCCAAGCAACTCAGAGCTCTGGGGTTTCCAGGTCTCCCTCCCTTTAGCTCAGATGGCCTCTCCGAGTAATCACAGAGAGGTCACAAGGATCAGAGCCCCCAGTTTCCCCACCCTCACGTTGCTCTCTGGAGGGTGGCAGAGACCCTTCGCCCTAAGGGTCATCTTTCTTCACAGCCCGCTCTCAGCCCAGCCCCCAGAGCAAGTGCCTCAGTCCCACCTCTGGGTCCTGTACCCCATCGCCTCCTTGGTCTCCATCTTGGCAAGGTGGCCTGTCCCCACCCGTTAGAATTCTGGGAAAGTCGAAGAGAGGAATGGAACAATGGCCTAAAATTAGAACCCACAACAGAAACGTGGAACTCTGAGTCATGCATCGTTCTGTTTCTGCTGCTCTGAGAGCTGCCTGTGCCCACGGTGGCCCTGATGGACTGCTGACAACAGGGTTAGAGCGAGCCAGGCCTCGAGGGAGAGGGGAGGCAGGGAGCGGTGGCCCCGTGGAGCCTGGGCTGCTGGATGTCAGAAACCAGTTGGAGGACAGAAGGCCAGCGTCATCCTCGTGTCAGGCCTGAGTGGCATGGGGACCACCTCACACCTGCTTGGCTGCAGCCTCCCTTTAGGGTGCAGGGTGCAATGAGGGTGTGCAATTACACCTGTTCACACACAATGATGGTTGGCTTGGAGGATGAGTCGGCCACGATCAGGAGCGCCTCAGGAATCACTGGGCAGCTGCTCCCTCCCTCCTGAGACCCCACACTTGTCACCTTCTCAGAAGAAATTGATTCATGGGTGCGTCCTCCAGTTTGCACCCCAGGATGGGGGCTGTGTCCTTTACCCATCAGGTTGGGGACATCACGAGGGTGGGAGCTCCCAGCATGGACCCTGGCCTGAAAGCCCTCTTGTCCGTCTTCTCCCCTCCCTTTAATGAAGGAAACTGGTATTTTGAGGTTCCCTCCTGTGTAAGGCCCCTCCTAGGTCACTGCTGACATGAGTGTCCCCACCTGCAGGCAGGCCAACCCGTGGAGGGTCAGGCCTCCTATGGAACATGATTTTCCTCGAGTTCCTTTTGTGCTGGGCTTTGTGGGAAGGGTGGAGCCAAGAGGGACAGTCCCTCACCAGCCTTCAGTCTCCCTCAGTGTCCACAGGGCTCCTCAAAGGTCAGCAAGAACCAGAACACCACCAGGGCAGCTGGCCTAAGAGGTGACTCCAGGGAGTCTGAGTCTATGGGGTTTGGGGGCCCTGCGGGAACCCTGCAGTCTGCTTGTCTACCGCCATCTCCCGGGAGAGTCCCATGTGAGGAAGGGGGCGGGGGCGGGGAGAGGTGCGAGAAGGCCACACTTTGAGAATCTTGAGCAGAGGCATGGACATAAAACAGCCAGATTTGGAAGCAGTGACTGCACAAGCCCACTACCTGTCACCCCTTGAGGGTGCTAGGGGAGCTTGATGGTTGGAAGAGGGTGTGTGCCGGGCTCGGAAGATGGGTGGCATATAGGGAAGCAGGAATTCGAAATGAAAATTAAGAAAGATTGTGAAGAGTGTCGGACGCCTGCTAAGGACCCTGATTTTCTCCTCTTGGAGATGGGGCCGCGTGGGGACAGCCATGCAGTCAGAGCTGTTTGGGGAAGGGGGCCGGCGGGGAGAAGAGGCCACGACTTTCGCAGGTACTGCTCGGAGGCTGGCCCTTTGCAGCGGCCAGTAAACGCCTGCGGGTCCAGTGACTCAGTGCCTGAGGAGCGCCCTGCAGCTGTGCGATGTGAGGGAGACAGGCTGGAGCTGGGATGGGCCAGTGAAGAAGGGTCGGCAGGGACACAAGTGGTGGCACAGGTTGTGAAGGTGGGAGACAGGCCTTGTGAGCCTTGGGGTGGGGAGGTCTGGAGCTGGGAGGTGGGCGGAAGCAACACGTGTGCCCCAGGGAAGGTGAAAGAAAGGTGACGCCAAGACCAGACAAAAACGCTATCGTTGTTCGTCCATGACGACCTCTGCTTCCGAGATGGGTGCTGGGGCGGGGGTTGGGGGTGCGTGGAGCATGGGAGCCCTCAGCCTCGCGTGTCCTGGGTCGGGGAGAACGTGTCCACTAAACTCAGTCCCTCAAGGGGCAAGGGCCTCATCATCTCCCCTCCCAGCTGGCTGGCACTGTAAGAGAAGCCTCTGGAAGAAGTTCCCACAGCTGGAGAGTTCCCGGCACGTGGCTGGGCTGTGGGAGGAGGTGCACCGGCCACCGGCGTCCAGGCCTGGAGGACAGTCAGGTCTGGGGCTGGGGGGGGCGGTGTTCGATTTAGATAGAAAACCCAGAGGTTCAGTTCCAGTTCAGACCGGCTCGTTGGTTTGTTCTCCTTTTAAGACGCCGTCTTTGTTTATAGAGAGGCTTTGTATTTGTTTCCATTTGGGATCGGGCAGATGAGTGTAGGGAATTCCAGGCTCCGCTTCACGGATCAGCTGCTCTTGGACACACGCACAGCCTGCCTCAGCCGGAGCTGTCTCCTGTCTGTCCGCTCCCCCAGGATGGAGGGTGCCTGGAGCAGGCAGGGGGCAGGGCTGCCGCTGACAAGGACACCAAGGAACAAAACACCACAGCGCCAGGCTCGTGGATCATCTCATTTAAATCCTTACGTTAGCCAACAGACACATGAAAGAATGCTCAACATCATTAGTCATTAGAGAAATGAAAATCAAAACTACAATGAGGCATCATCTCACACCAGTCGGAATGGCCATCATCAAAAAATCTACAAACAATAAATGCTGGAGAGGATGTGGAGAAAAGGGAACACTCTTGCACTGTTGGTGGGAATGTAAATTGATACAGCCACTGTGGAGAACAGTATGGAGGTTCCTTAAAAAACTAAAAATAGAACTACCATACGACCCAGCAATCCCACTACTGGGCATATACCCTGAGAAAACCATAATTCAAAAAGAGTCATGTACCAAAATGTTCATTGCAGCTCTATTTACAATAGCCAGGACATGGAAGCAACCTAAGTGTCCATCATCGGATGAATAGATAAAGAAGATGTGGCACATATATACAATGGAATATTACTCAGCCATAAAAAGAAATGAAATGGAGGTATTTGTAATGAGGTGGATGGAGTTAGAGTCTGTCATACAGAGCGAAGTAAGTCAGAAAGAGAAAAACAAATACAGTATGCTAACACATATATATGGAATCTAAGGAAAAAAAAAAAAAAGTCATGAAGAACCTAGTGGCAAGATGGGAATAAAGACACAGACCTACTAAAGAATGGACTTGAGGATATGGGGAGGCGGAGGGGTGAGATGTGACAGGGTGAAAGAGTGTCATGGACATATATACACTACCAAATGTAAAATCGATAGCTAGTGGGAAGCAGCCGCATAGCACAGGGAGATCAGCTCGGTGCTTTGTGACCGCCTGGGGGGGGTGGGATGGGGAGGGTGGGAGGGAGGGAGATGCGGGAGGGAGGAGATATGGGAACGTGTGTATATGTGTAACTGATTCACTTTGTTATAAAGCAGAAACTAACACACCATTGTAAAGCAATTATACTTCAATAAAGATGTTTGAAAAAAAAAAATCCTTACGTTAAAGTCATGCAGTGGGTACCATTATTAGCCCCATTTTACAAATGGAAACGGAAGTTCAGAGAGGTTAAAAAACGTGCCCGGAAGTTGTCCTGCTGGCACCTCCACAGCTAGAATTTGAACCCAAGCAGCCTGGCTCCAGGGCCTATCCTGGAGCAGGATTTATTCTGCACAAGGTACCGCTGCCCACAGAGGGAAGTGGCCCCAAGGACTTCCTTCTTCCTTGAAAGAGGATGCAGACTGAGAGGCAGGAGGGGCTGGCAGCCCCAGAGCTGGGTAACCCAGCAGGGCTGCCCCCTCGAAGGCTTCCCCTAGGCAGGTACCTGGGGGTCTGGAGCAGCAAGGGCTCCCCCAAGCCAGGACAGCTGCAGAAGTGTGGAACTCAGCCAAGCCTCAGGCTTTGGAGGCAGAAGGTGGGACTCAGGAACCCCACAGCCCTGGAAGGACATCTCACCTCCCTGAAGTCCCCTCTTGATACCTCCTCATGGGAACTCTGCCCTGGAGCCCCAGTAAACCCCTGGGGGCTTCCCAGCCCGCCATCCCCCAAGACCACCTCCCTCCCAGAGTGTGCCTCCGGGAGAAAGGAGGGCCCAGTCTCGGCAGAGAAAGGCATCTTCACAGACAGACACTCGCCCGCTATACACAAAGGCCAAGGTAAGAGTGAGCATCAATGAAAATGATGACACGAGGCAATCAGGCCAATTACTGGGGAGCGAGGCCACTGGGCAAGCTGTAAGCTGTGTGGGAGCCCACCAGCTCCCCACCAACCTAGGAAGGCTGCCCAGAGGAAGCTGCCCTTTGTCCAGGCTCCATTCCTAGCACCACTGTGGGCCGGCTGGTTCCCTCAAGCCCCTGCAGCCCTCATGGACAGGAGCAGGAGGAGGAGAGGGGAGAAGAGGCACAGCAGGGGAGAAGGTGAGAAGATAGTTCATCCCAAGGAACCACACCGCCTCCAAACCTTCGATTCTGCACAACTTCACTCCGCACGGCTTAGCTCCCTGCCTGTGTCAACAGCTCCCAGACCTAGAGCTCCAGCTCTCCTCTCACACGAGAGTTTCTGAGGGCCTGCTGGACCCCCAGTGCTACCTGACAACTCCAAAGTGACACTCCCCTTGACAGTTCCCAACCAAATTCCTCTTCCTCCAGAGACCCTTCCTTCCCTGTCACCCCACAACCTCACCATGCACTCAGGAAGTTTCTTCACTCCTTCCTCTCCCTCACTTCCCACACCCAATGGGGCACTACAGCTGACCGTCTACGCCTCAAATGTCTCTCTCATCCATCTTCTCTTCCCATGCCAGAGCCAGTACCCCGGCTCACCTGACCCTCTCTTTCCTAGACCACAGCAGTGGCTCCTCCAACAGTCAGGATGCCTCCGCCCGTCAGTTACAAGGTGCCCAGCTCATAGAGGCTTAACCAAGTAAGATGCTGAATACTGGTTCCTTTATGCAGTAGCTGTTGCATTCTCTGTGCCCAAGTCACTTTGGTCCTCTGTGTATCCATTTCCTCATCTGTAAGGTATGGGTAATAACCTACATGTGTTACATGCATAGATTATATATATATATATTATATATATAATATATATAACATGTATAGATTATATACATAATATATATATAGCTATATATATAATATATGTTATATATAATATACATAACATGTATAGATTATATATAATATATATAACTATATATAATATATATTATATATAATATACATAACATGTATAGATTATATATAATATATATAACTATATATAACTATATATTATATATAATATATGTAACATGTATAGATTTATATATATCATATATATATAATATATATATAGTTTCTTTAATTTCCCTATGAGGTTATTATAAAAAATTAAAGAATCAATACATGTAAAGTTCTTGGGAGACCTCTCAAAAAATGTTAGCCTCAACTATTCCACAACAGGTAGCCAAGAGGCAGACAACCAGGACTGGCTAACTCAGCCGCCCAGATGTTAGGGATTGGGGTCAGCTGTGCCTTGATTCCGTGGCTTTCCCCTGAAGTGTGTAAGACAATAGCCACGGAATCCAACACCACATTCGCACAAGGCAAAGTCTAAAGGCAAAGAAGACATTTTCCACCTCAACTTTCTCTTTTTATCAGGGAAGAATTTTCTTCCCCAGAAACCCATCCCCAGGAGTATTCCCTTGGGTTCCATTGGCCAATCCAGGTCACATGCCCACATCTAGCTGTAAAGGAGGCTGGGAAAGTGAGTGTCTGACATTTTTAGTCCTTTGCCAGGGGGTGGTTTCTGCCTGCGAGAGAAGGAAGGCTGCCATTCTGGGTAACTGGATTACCTGCCCTCGATCTTTTTCTTCTCTAGACCATCTTCCATCCTGCCACCAGAGAGAGCTTTCTAATCTCAGATTTGGTTGTGTCGTCCCTGCTTAAAAACTCTTAATAATCAACCTCAGGATAAAAGCCACAGTCCTTGAGGCAGCATATATAATGTCTTCCACTGTGGGAATCACAACTTCTCTTCCTCCATTCCCCAACCTCCAGCCACTTTAAACTTCTCACCATTCTCTCAAATCGGGATGATTTTTCTCCGCCCCCCTACCTGCTCCTAAATCTGCTTGACTAAACGAAACTCCTACTCATTTCTCCAGATACAAGCTTCTCTGTAAAACTTCTTTGGCCTCTTTGTTCTCCTGTGAGGCCAAATACCTACCATGATGCCAGACAAGAGGTGTTCAGTCAGTGTTCGATAAAGGAAGAAGAGAAGGAAGGAAGGGAGGGAAGGAGGGAGGAAGAAAGGGAGGGAAGGAGGAAGGTTTAGAAAGGAAGGGTTAAGAAGGAAGGAAAGATTAAGAAGGAAAGATTAAGGTGATGCCCTGGGCACCATCAGCCCCTTTACCCCTCCCATGGAAAGTTCCACCCACTACTAGAATAGCCCATGGGGCCTCATGACATTTTGCCCCGGCTGGAGGTTGAACAAGAGACCATACTCTCATTATTGTAGGATTCAAACATTTTGGTTTCCCTTTGGGGCAACTCCCTCACTCTGGGCTACTTTCCTGCAGCCAGTGAGACATGCCAAGTATTTTTAAAGAGCTGTAGTGCTACAAGGCGGGTGAAGGGAGCAGTTCCTATTTGTCCTTTGAGTGTCATCACATTGGATTTGGCCCATCTCTCCAGCCTGACACTAAGTCTCTTTGATCTTTGACCCTGATACCCATTCGCCATCCCTCTCAATCCTGAGTCACACACTCATTTGATAAGCACGTCACCTATGTCTTCATCTCTTTAGCTACTAGAATCAGTAACAAGCCAGGACATTCTGCTGAAAACTCCCTCCATCTGACCTCAATCATTTCTTCAATTAACACTCTCTAGGTGTGGCCATTCACTCCTGGAGAGGCTGGGTAAGACCAAAGCTTGGCTCAGGTCAACCTTGGGAGACGGCGAAGTGAGAAAAACCTGCCCCAGCCGGGGCTCAGCCATGTTGCGCTCCCAGGTCGGGGAACCAGACTGATATCTGGTACCCAGGAATGCTCAACACGGCTGCAGAGTGTGTCTTCCCCCATCTCAGAAGCAGGCAGACCTTCTGCCCTTCTTCTGCCTTTGTTTCTTCTTTTCACTGCCTGACTTCTATGAGTTATTTCACTTTCAAAATTCCCAAGAGAGAAGATCTGGTGGAGCCAGCTGGTCCCTGTCCAACATGGAACAGCCCTATGTGCAAAGTCTTACCACCGGGCTGGGCTAGTTCATGGGATGTTAGTCTCACCGGCATCCAGCCAAAAAATGGCTTCCCTGGGCTCAAGTCCTAATTCCTGGGCCAACTCACTGTGGGCAGAGAGGAGCAAAGTCCCAGACCACAACACCCAGCATTCACTTGCAAGCAGATGCCCAAGGCCACTCTCTTCACAAGGGGGCAGTGGGCATGGCAGCCACCTGGAGTTCCACAGACTAGCGCTTCTGGCTCCAACCTGTGGGAACAGGAGCGTGAGGCTTGCCGGCTGTGGGAACGCTAGGATCAGAAACAAAACATGATGTGGAGCAGTCGATTGCTCGGGACACACAGCTGGCATGGGGGCAGGAAGTGAGCTTGGGCCAGCGGAAAGAGAGCAGACTGGCAGCGGATACTGCCAAGGCAGGGTCAGCTTTGGAGAGGCCTGGCAAGAGGGGCCAGAGGGGCCAGAGAGAGGACTGAGGCTCAGACGGTAATGGCAATCCTGGCAGGCCAGACGGCATAGCCTGTGGTTCTCTGGGAAGAGGGGATGCAGCAGACACAGACCCAACACTTGGATAGACCAGAGCTCCTGAAAGGGCTCAGGGACAAGAGGGACCCTCTGTTAGATGGAGTTCAAGGCCATCCCTAATCTCTGGATCTGAGGCTTTAGGTCAGAGCAAGGCTGAAAATAAGAGGTAACTGTACTGACTTAACCAATTCCACACTGAGCTCCTTACATTGCCCAAAACCCTGGTTGGGATTTATTCCTGAATCAACCTTCTAGGTAGCTGGACATCCACCAGGTCTCAGCTGTAAAGGGAGGAAAGAGGCAGGGTCAGAGAAGGCCTAGGTCATCCTAGCCCCTGGATCACCATTTGGCCCACAGGGGTGACCTGAGAAACTTTGGGTAAAATAGACACACCTGCCCCATCCTTTTAATTCATAATCCATCAATAATGAACGTGAAGGTGTTTCACAGGTTTTTCTAGCAGAGACAGGGCGGTTCCTGGCACTGACCACTTTCTTTTTCACCCATCCAGTCAAGGAGCCAACTTGGGCACGATACCTTCTGCCGTAATCCATCTTCTCTTCAGTTTTTAAATTCAGAATGGCATTGGGCCAGGCTTCCTGATCCCCTCCCAGCGTCCATGACGACTTGGAGTTGTGCAATCGTGCGGCTGTCTCTGGGCCTGCGGTCCTGACCCCCACTTAGAACAGGATATGGGCACATGGATTGATTACCCTGAGGCGATGGTTGGGTATCATTTGAGTCATTGGTTCACAAGGGCAGTGGTGGAATGGAACATTTGCATTCATTCTGGATCATTCACCAAAGGGGAGGAAAGATTCAGGCCAGGGGCAGCAGGAGGAGGCCTGCTTACACCAGGGGGTGGTTAGCATAGGAGCCTATTTCTCACTCATTTTGTAAGGTCAAGTCCAAACTCCTCCGCCTCACACGACGAAACGACTACTATAGGTTTTCAGTGTATTGCCACTGCACATTTTGAAACATGGACGTAAAGCAGACGTAATAAAGTTCCAGAAAATGATCTCACTTGGAAGGTGGGAGGGAGGCGTTGGGCATTGGAGAAGGATGGTGACTTCCGCTGGCAAGAGCTTGCTTATCCCTCGACCTTAGTTATCTCTTCCTCAAATATGTGGGAAATTAAAGGGGTCCCTGAGTCGGAACAGGATACTTCAAGGTCTTAGGGGGACTGTGAACTTGGAACAGGGCATCTCATTCTCTCTTCCCCTCCACTTCCCCTCAGCATGAAAGTTCTGACCATCGTGATAAACAAAAATAACTTCACTAAGAGAGAAACAGTTACATAAATTATAAAATGATTTAATATATAATAAATGTATATGTATTTCATATATCCGTAAATTATATTTAGTGTAAAATGATATGATTAACTTAATTTTGCTATTAAAATTTAAATTAGAGTTTTAAGTAACATGTATTGCTTTTTTTTTTCTTTTTTTTTTTTAATGATAAAGCAAAAGAATTTATTGGAAAGGGACGCTCAAGCAGAGAGCAGCAGGGTACTGGAACCCAGGAGACTGCTCTCTGCATTGCTTTTATAATAAGAAAAGATCAGATTACTTAACAAAAGCTAAACATATTGGCCTAAAAGCATTGATTTTTTTTTTTTAAAGTTTGTATTAACACTCACTTTTTTTTTCCTTCAGTGGAAGTCCTTTATTAATGCAATTTAGCTCACTGTCTGTTAACTGTTCTTAATTATTTGGTTTTTAAATTTAATAGAAGCAGTGGTTTTTCTGAATTTTCTGTCTGTCCGATTTTCCCTTCCTCCTGCCACCATCTCCTTTTGCTCCCTTCCCGATCAACCTTCTCCTTAGAGGGGTCTGGATTCACCCCCTCTATCTCCTCACCTCGCATCCTCTCCCCAGGGCTTTGCAATCTGACTTCCGCCGCTATCACTGCAGAAAAACTGGTTCCCAAGGTCGCCAGCAGCCTCCTGGTGCTAAATTCAATAGACGCTTTCAGACCTTATCGTACATGATTTCCTGGTAGTGTCTGATACTTGGTAACTCCCTGCTTCTCCCAAGTGTCTCTCCCTCTCTGATTTTCCTCCTGGGCCTCCCTCAGGCTCTCTCTTTTTCTAGCCCTCCTGAGCTCCAGATCCAAATCCCACAAGGCCCTCAAACCCAACAGATTCAACACCCAACCTACCATCTCCTCCCCATGCCAGCTCCCCAGCCCCTCCTCTGTGCTTCATCTGTTGGTGGTTCCATCACCCAACCAGCAGTTTTGGTCAGAAATGTGGGAGATATTCTTGACTACCCCCTTTCCCTTACATCCTTTATTCATCACATCTCCAGATCCTATAACTGCCTTCTCCTAGGGACTCTCAAACCCATGTCCTCCTCTCCACCTCCTTCTTGGTACCATGTGTCATCTGGCCTCACCCTGGATGCTGCTGTGGTCTCCTAACTGGAGACCATCCTGCCCACCCCATGTCCACCCTCAATCTAACTCTTCCTCCACACAAGGTGTAATTTTTATAAAATGCAAGCCCGGCCATCATTCCCCTTTTTAACATCTCTCAAGGGATACTTATCATCTTTGGGAGGAGATGACCATCTCTGGCCGGGCCTGCAGCCCTCACGTTCTGAAGCTGCCCACTTCTACAGCTCCTGCTCTGCCCCAGACCTCATCCCTAGACCTTCCCCCCAATTCAAGCAGGTAATGGTACCCAGGCCTCCAGGTCTTATTCCAAAATCCTACAGTTGTGTAACCTGGGCTGGCCAAGATCTCACTAGCCTCTGGGAACAAATGAAGTCAACCTATTGACAATAACCCTGATTTCTCTGGTCCACATTATACAAGAATTTGGCATCTTACAATCTCCACTCCAAGTATTCCTGGGAGGCCCCAGGAGTGCCTTACCCATGTCAACACACAAGTCCATTTGCCACCTAGAGGTTCATCAGCCCTGGTGGAGGATATCACACTGCCTTCTCAGCAGCCACTTCATCCTTCCTGCGTGTACCTGCCAGGCAGTTTGAAGGTCCTGACCCCATCTCAACTCTAAAGGGGATCCTGATTGGTCCAAGCCAGTGTTTTTCAACCTCAGCACTGTGGACATTTTGGCCCAGATAATTCTTTGTTTGCAGTGGGGTGTGGGGCTGGCCTATGCATTGTAGGATGTTTAGCAGCATATCTGGCCCTTATCCACTAGATGCCAGTCACATACACACACACCACTTGTGATAAAATGCCTTCAGACATTGCCAAATATCTTCTGGGGGGAAAATTGCCCTTGGTTGAGAACTGCTGGTCTAAGCCAATTACATAATGTCATTCCCTTTACATTATTAGTTTGGATAAATGACCTAAACTGGTCCAATTAGAATGAAGATCTAATGGGATTGACTTATATATACTAATATATATATAATAGATAAGTAATAAGAACCTGTTATGTAAAAAAAAGAAAGAAAGAAAATTAAAAAAAAAAAAAGAAAATTAGAGAGACTTCCCTGGGTCCAGTGGTTAAGACTCTGGGCTCCACTGCAGGGGGCAAAGATTCGATCCCTGGTCAGAGAACTAATAAGATCCCACGTGCCACGCAGCGACAAAACAACAGCAACAACAACAACAACAAAAGAATGAAGATCGAGGGCTGTATTCAGTGATTTTGTTTTCCCACCTGCTTGTGTGTGTCAACCGAGAAACTGGAGGTATAGCCATCTTGCAAACACAAGGGGACCCATTTGAAGGATGAAGTTGATCTCATGGAAATAAAACAGAGAGATGGAAAGAAATCAAGTCCTCAGTGACATCCTTAGACTTCTGGATCAAACTGCCTTCATCTCACTGCATTGCTGGACATTTCCATATACTCAGCCTATGAATTCCCTTTATTGTTTCTATTGTTAACAATCCTGTTAACTACAACTGAAACCATCATCGCTACGTCCTCTGTACAGGCCAGATCCACAATCTAACACCATCCAACACACCCTAACAAACAGTGTACTACTGCCATTTCCCACTGGGCTCTGATCTCTACTCCTGAACATGGTTCCTACATACAGCACTTCCCAGTGGGCACAGGGAACCGTCAAGATGCAAAGCCACCAGAGGGTCAGGTCATTGAGACAGACTCTATCTTCCCCCATCATGTTACAGTGTGGGAGAGAATCTCAAAGCTAATTGTTCTGGCCACAATGTCTTTTCGATTTTTAGTGAAACAGATATTTTGCTTTTACTTGCACTGTAGCTCTCTCTCCCCCAAGGATAAGATATGAATTAATGGGATGTGGTCAAGAACGTATTTAAGTAACAGACATCACCCTATATTAGACTCCCTTAGCCTCTCCAAGACAAACCAAGATCTTTCTAATCTTAGGACATATTCTTTCCCAGAAATCCTCTCAGTCTCTCATTCAAATAAACTCTGGTTCATTAGACCAATATTGGTGTATCAATTAGCTTGTGCTAGTTTAGCCTGCAGTAATGAGCAATCTCAAAATTTCAGTGCCTTACAAAAAGAGTTTTTACATTTTCAACATTATATTTATAATATAAACATAATAGTTCTACACATAAATTTATTATTAAAGATTCATCACCCGCCATTTAATATAAGGGTGTCTTCATTCCAGGGTTCTTTATTTAGATTCGTCCTTTGATTAACTGGATTCCATCCCCAGGTAGTTTTTCGAGAAGTACAGGATGCAAAGGTCCTGGCATATTTTCAGGTTTGTGAATGACTGTTGCCTGTAGACTTGAGTGACAGTTTGGCTGAGTGAAAACTTGTTGGATCATATGTCCTTCAGAAATCTAGAGACATTGCTCCACTCTCTTTTGCTACTGAATGTCACTGGGGATAAGGCTGAGGCCAGCTGATATTGTTTCCTCCCTTGAGTGACTTGCTTTTTCTTCCTGGATGCCCATGTGATTCTTTCTTTAACTTTAATACCTAATTACTTCACTAGGATATGTTCTTTCTGGAACATAAACATGCCCTTTCAAACTGTACATTCAGGTCTTCCTTTATAGGACAGTTTTCATTTACTTTTGAACTTTTTTCTCCTCCATTTACTCTATCACTCCTAATGGAACAACAATTGCATACATGCTGGAGTTCTTTGGTATATCCTGAACATTTAACCTATTTTTTTCTATTTGTTCTTCCCATTTCATTTTATGAGATCTTTCTCATATTTTTCTACTATGCATCTTACTCTGATTTCAAAAGTATGCTCAATTTTTGTGATTGCCAATAAGGTTTTTATGTTTCTAACACACTTATTATTATCTTACATTTCTATTTTTTTATCTTTATTGGCTCACTTTTTAATCTCTCTCCATTGTCTTCAAGTTGCTTCTTCAATCTCTTTTATCTCTTCTCTTCCTTCCATTTCCCCCTTAAGAGTTCATGTTCTCATTAATTTCTTTGAGATCATGGACATAGTATTTTTCTGAAATGCTCCTCTGTTTCCTGAAGTAATTTTTTTTTCCAATATGCATTCTTCATCAGCTTTCTACTTTTATGTGTCTTTTCTCCTTTCTCTGTTGTACCAATTTTCTTGATGATTCCTTTCTGTTTATTATTCACCCTTGAATGGGGAAAATTCTGTCTAGGCCAGCATTTTTCTTGAGAATTACGGTGGTGAGGTATGGCCAAGGCTGACAGCTTTAATTTAAGCATTACTCTTAAGACCTCTTTTCTTACCAAAAACACTGTGTTCTCTGTCTTAGGACACAATATCCCTCAGGTTCCAGTGATCCCCTCCCACTCTGAGGATGAGTAGAAGATCTCTTTGCATTCCCTCTTTTTTGAATGTCCTTCCTATTATTTTTCTACTTTTTTCCCTGTGATTTTTTAAATCAGCCTTTTTAGGTTATAATTTATACTCATTAATATTCATTTTAAGTGTAAAGTTTGATGAGTTTGGGAAATTATATACAGTCATGTAACCACTGTCACAATCAAAATATAAAGCATTTTCATCACCCTAAAAAGTTTCCTGGTATCTCTCTGTATTAGTCCCTTCCAATAGCCCCACAGGTTCAGGCAGCCATTGATCTACTTTCTGTCACTATAATCTTGCCTTTTCTAGAACTTCACATAAATGGACTCACATAGTAGGTAGCCTTTTATGCTTTACTTCTTTTACTTAGCATAATGCTTTTGAGATTCATTCGTGCTGTTGTGTGTATATCACTATTTTGTTCTTTTTATTGCTAAGTTCACTGTATGGAAATGCAACAATTTTTTACCCATTTTCCAGTCAATGAACACTTGGGCTCTTTCCAGTTTGGGTCATGTATGAATAATGCTGCTGTGAACATTCACATACAAGTATGTCAGTGGACAAATATTCTTTCTCTTGGGTAACTATCTAGGAGTGGGATTGTTAGGTGGTATGATAAGGTGGACAATACTGTTTTCCAAAGTGGGTGTACCACCTTACATTCCAAAGTAATAAATCAGATTGCTAGTTGATTGTCCTCAACAATGCTTGGTATGGTCAATCTTTTTAATTTAATTCAAGCAGGCATCATATAGTGGTCTCTCACTGTGAGTTTAATTTGCATCTCACTGAAGACTAGTGATGTCAAGCATATTTTCATGTGCTTATTGGTCATTCATGTGTCTCCTTCGGTGAAATGTCTCTGCAAATATTTTGCTCACTTTTAAATTGGGCTATTTGTCTTTTTATTGTGTTGTAAGAGTTCTTTAAATATTCTGTATACAAGTCCTGGGTCAGACATATGTTTAGTAAATATATTCTTACATTCTGTGGCTTGCCTTTTCATTTTCTTAGTGTTGTCTTTAGAAAAGCAAAACTTTGTAATTTTCATAAAATTCATTTTATCAGTTTTCTTTTATGATTCATGTTTGTTGTGTTCTGTTTCAGAAATCTTTACCTAAGCCAATGTCACAAATATTTTCTCCTGTTATTTTCTAGAAACATTATTATTTTACCTCTAACATTTAGGTCCATGACCCATTTAGAGTTAATTTTTATGAGAGGTAAGGATCGAGATTTATTCTTTCCATATAGATATCTAGCTGTCCCAGCAACTCCACTTGTTCTTTAATAACTTTCTAGATCATTACTTAAGTAATATGTGCTCAGTGTAAAACCTTCAAAAATTCATATAAGATAAAGAGAAAAAAAAATACATCCATAATCTCATTACCCAGAAATTAATACACTAACCAGTTCAAACAGCCTTCCTAAAACCAGGTATTTCCATTGTTTTAGTTTTTGCCAGCCTGATAAATGAAATTTATCCTTTTCTATTTTGGATTTATTTGATTGGTGTTAAAGTTTTCACATGTTTACTGGTCTTTGTATTTCTACTTTGTGAACCTTTGTCTTCTTGTCTTTACCTGATTTTCTCTTAGTATGTTAATGTTTTTCTTAATGATATATGCTGGCTCTTTATATTTTAAGGCTTTTTGTTATATATAATATTTAATATAGTTCTATAAATTATATTTTTCTAGTTTATCATTTGGTTTGTATTCATCTATTAAATATTTGTTGAGTACCTACTGTGTGCCAAGCATCCTATTAGATACAGAAAAATCATCATTGAACAAAATAAGATTAAAAAAACATGACTTCATGAAGCTTAAGCAAAGTCCATAAACTTTTTCTGTAAAAGGACCAGAGAATACTAAATACTTTAGGTCAGTAGGCAAATTCGAGGTAGGTACTTATGTAACAAGAGAGAAAACTCCCACTCCTCCCTGCCCCACCTCAGTTGCTGGGGTGATGGGCACAATTTGCACTGGTGGCCATCCATTGCAGACATTCTTGGGAAGAGGAGTGACTATCCCAAGGCAGGGGGGTGGGGGGGGGCAGGCAGGAGGGAGGTGCAGCTGCAATGGGCAGTTTCACCCTCTGTCCCAGGGACAACCAAACAAACACCAAGGCACTTTGCTTTTCCAGGAAAGCCTGCCATCTCAACCAGAGCAGCTGTTTAGAGAGGAGGCTGCTGGCTGGGTCTCTGTCTCCTGGACTGAGGTTCCACCAGTCAGTGCCTGGCAGTTGCCCACGGCACAGAGATGGCAACCAGAGGGTCCTGGGAGCCTGGGAGGTTGGACAGGGAGGCAGTCCCTAGAGGCTGAGGGGAAAATGGGTGCAGGCGGGTGCTCTGACTAGGTCTTCATAGCTTACAGTGCTGGCCTGTAAAAACACACGCTCGGCTGAATTTGACCCACATGCTGTAGTTTGCTAACCTCTGCTCTAGAGGAGTGAGATATACAATAAATACATAAATACATACATAAAATGTCAGATTATTGAGGTGCTAAGGAAAAAAACATAAAGCAGGGAAGAGGACAAAGCATGCCGGCAGGGAGATAGGGATGGTAACTCTAAACAAGGAAGAGATCTTCGTGAGAAGGGCATGTCTTCAAGTCAGGGCAAGACTACAAGGAAATGAGGCAGACAAGCCATTCAGATGTCTGAGGAAAGAAGTTCCAGGCAGGAGGAAACAGCCTGTGCAAAGGCCCTGAGGTAGGAGCATTCCTGATGTATTCAAGAACAGAGAAAAAGCCAGTTCAGTTGGAATGGAGTGAGTAAAGGGAGAAAGGAGAAGTTGTAGGAGATGAAGACAAAGAGGTAATGGGGCAGATTGTGTAGGGCAGGAGTTCTCCGCTCCATCTGCACATTAGGACCCTGAGGGCTTTCCTACGCTCCCAATGCCCACACCCCACTCTCAGAGATTCTCATTTAATTGGCCCTGCTCCAGGCTTCTCTACTTCTTTTAAAGTTTCCAGATGATTCTAACATGCAGCCAGAGTTAAGAACCAATGATGTTGAGCTGTGGAGGCCATTATAAGGACTTGGGCTTCTTTTCCAAGTGTTATGAGAGCTACAGGCGGTGGCGGGCGGGTGGTGGGGGTGGCGGTTCTGATGGAGGGATGATGTGGTATGAGTAAGCTGGGAAGGGGTAGAGACATTTGGGATCCATAGTGGACATCTAAGTGAAGATGCTGAACGTGCAGTTGAGCACACAAGTCTGGGGTCCAGAAGTGAGGTCCAGGCTGGAGATGCAAATTTGCTAAGTACCAGAACATAATAGTCCTTAAAGCCATAACATCAAATGAAATCACCAAGGGAAGGAATGTGGAAAGAGAAGAGAAGAAATTCAAGGAATGAGCCTTGGACCTCTCAATATTTTGTTTATGATGATTTCCTAGAGAAGTTCCTATATTTGTACACAGTTAAATCTATGAGTTTTGCCTTTGATACTATATTTAAAAGTTCTTTCTCACCCAAAGATTATATAACTCTTCATCTATGGTTCTTTCATGATTTAACTTTTTACATTTAATTATGCCCAGATCTTTATTTCTCAATACCAGTTCCCAAGAAAAAGAACCAAAGTTCCTTAGAGAAATGGCTGACTCCAAGTCTGGAGCAGAGAAAGTACAAAATGAGCCTGGAACATCTTGTTGTGCCAGAAAGCAAAGGAGAGCTTTACAAATGATGGGAATTGTTCACAAGGCCAAAGGACCCACTGGCCGAATATGGGGTAATTTCAGCATCAAAATGAATAATGACGGTAATGGATGATGGTCCATTGAGTAACATAAGAATCCATGAGTCCATATTGATGGGAAGAAAGAGAGGAGGAAAGACGGAAGAGAAAAGAGAGGGAGGGAGAAAAGCAGGGAGAGAAAGCTCTTCTGTACAATAAAGGGCCAACTAATAAATACAGAAGGAATAACAGAGTTAGAAAACCACCACCTTACAACAATCCTAGCAACAACTAATTTAGGCAAAATGGGTAATAGATGTTCACACAGCCTCAAAGTAGCCTCTCATAGATTTTGTATTAATCACAGACGGAAATAGAGTAACTTCACAGTGGAGAAATCTATTAACCACTACTTAACCAAGTGATCAATCCAAGTTGACATCACCAATAATGGAAAAACCTACATAGTGTGTCTCCCAGAGTGTGGCACCAAGAAGGACACAACATGCCTTGTGCAGTGCTCCCACACAAATGCATAACTTGATTCTAATTATGAAGTACTGGATATACAGAAATGGAGGGAGATTCTTCAAAACTACTGGTCTGTATGTTTCAAAAATATCAGTAACATGAAAGACAAAGAAAGGCTGAGGAATTATTCCAGATTAAAGGGAACTAAAGACATGACAGCTAAATATAATGAATGATTCCAGATTCCAGTCCTGGATAGAGGAAGGGGAATGTCTGTCAAGGATATTAACGGGAAACTTAGCAAAATTTGAATATGGACTAAGCATTAGATATAGTATTTTCTCAATGTTAAATATTTTGAATTTGATCATTGTGTTGTGGTTGCATAAGAGAATGCCCTTATTCTTTGGAAAATCTCACTGAAGTATTTAAGGATAACGTGTACATATTGTCTGAAACTTACTCTGTTGTTAAAAAAAAAAAATTGTGTGTGTGTGAGTAAATTCCACAGTCAAGAAGTGGAAAAAAGCCAGGATTTGAATTCATAAGATTTCAAAGTTTATTAGCATAAAGTTATAAGCGATTGTAAAATGCTAACAATTGGTGAATCATCTTGAAGGATAATGGAATTTATTGTACTATTCTTGCACCTTTTCTAAAAATTTGAAATCTTTTCAAAACAAAAAGTCAAAAATAAAAATATACATAAGTAGAAGCTGAGATTTGTTTATTGACTGGTCTACAAAATACCTCCATAATCAATAATAAATTCTCATGCACACTTGGATCTGTTCCTGCCTTCCTAGTCTGTCGCATGAATCCATCTGTCTGTTTTTATTTACCAGTGAATCTGTTTTAATTGTTGGAGTCTTTAATTTTATTCAATATCTGGTAGGGCAAGTCCATCCACCTTGCTCTCCTGCAACATTTCCCTCTTCACACTTCTAGTCTTCCAGAGAAAGTTAGAATAATTTTGTCAAGATTTCCCTAAGAAAAAAACCTCGTTGAGATTTTGATTGGAATTTATTTATAGCGTCATTGGGACAACTGAAAACTTATATTGTTGATTCTTCTTGGAAAAGAGTGTCTCTCCTTTTGTCTCATTTTGAGTTTCTCTCTAAAATTTTTTTCTTTTCTTTGCATAAATCTTGTCCATTTCTTGTTGAGTTAATTCCCATGACTTTTGTTGCTGCTGTAAATGCAATATATTTCCATGATATGTTCTAACGGCTTGCTCATTATCATAAAAAAGGTATCGGTTTTACATCTCTGTTTCTGTATTTTGTGACTGCTACCCTACTAAACTCATTACTTAGCTCCATGACTTTTTCCATTGATTTTTTTTGAGAGGTTCAAATTACAAAAAAATCATATCCCCTGAAAATGAGGATGATAATGCTTCCGCCTTGGGAATATTTGTGACTCTTATTTTATCCTCTTGTTTAATCCCATTGCTAGAACTTCCAGAACATTAATAGTAGTGGAAAGGTAAAGGCATCCTTATCTTGTTCCTGAGCTTAACTGGATGTCACTAATGTTTTCACAGTTAATTATGCTGTTGCTTTGGTTTGAGAGAGACTATCTTTGTAATACAGAAGGAGTGTTATTCCATTCTTGTTTTATTTACAAAACATCACCAGGAATGGATGACAAAGTCTTGGAATTTTTCTAAAACTCTCATTTACTGAGCCCTGATTATGTGTCCAGCTGTGTGCCAAGAGTTTTATATTCATTATTTAATTTAATCTGTACATGTCCCTGACTTTAGACATTATTTTCCAAACTTGAAGATAGGGAAAGTGCCCAAGGTCCACAGTTAGGAAGTGAAAAAAGGCAGGATTTGTACTCAGTCTTTCTGATTTCAAAACCTAAGCTCTTAAGACAGCGATAATGTGGTTTTTCTCCTTGATCTACTAACATAATTGATCACATTAAGAGATTTCCTGATATTGAATAACATTTGCTTTGCTAATGTTAGCCCTGCTGGTATAATAGTGAATTGTTATTTTACACATTTGGTTGCATTCGATTTTCTAATATTTTGTTTCTATATTTGTGACATTGGGCTGCAGTTTCTCTTTTACCTTTCTGACTGGTTGGCTTTTGTGTTGGGGCAACACTGACTTACTAAAATGACTTGGGAAGCTACCTATTTTTTTCCACGTGTTAACCCTATTTAAACAGCAGAGAGATGATCTGTTCCTTGATTCACCTCTGAAATGGTCTGGGTTTAATACTTTTTTGGACATCTTTTTCAGCTTCTTCCAGGATTATTCATCTATACAGCTTTTCTATCACTTCTTCTGTCAAATTTGATCATTTTTATTTTCCCAGAAAGCCATCCACTTCACTGAGATTTTCAAGTTTATTAGCATAAAGTCATAAAACCTGTTCCTCTATATTTTTCGTTTACTGCATACCAATTCTCATTTCTGCATGATCACATTTTCCTTTTCTTGATTAGCCTTGCCAATGGTTTCTCTAAATCATTGGTCTTTTAAAAGAGCCAGACTCTGAATGCATTTATCAATTTATGTTTCCCATTTTCTAATTCATTAATTTCTGGGGGTTTTGTTATTAGCTTCTCCTTCTTGTTTCTTTGGGTTGTGGTGGTGATGGTGGTGGTAGTTTGCTTTTCTCTCTTTCTGGCATCTGGAAATAAATGTTTGGCTCATTTATTTCTGTGTGCGGTCATCATGATCATTATGTTCTCTACTGCCCGTTATGGATGTCTGTATCCCCCTCTTCGACCCAAGAGTGACTTCCAAAAGTGATGTTTAATTTCCCAAGTGGTTCAGTGCTTTTGTTGTTTGTTTATCATATGGCTTTTAATTTCTAGTTTTCTTAATTCTGGTCAGAGAGTGAGACCTGTACAATTTGTACATTTTAGAGGTTACTGATAATGTGTTTGTGACCTGGCATAAGAACAGTTTTTGAAAATGTTCTCAACAGTGTTTGAAGAGAATGTATATCCTGCTTGTAGGATCCTCTCAGATGACCCTTGAGCAAGCTGGAAGGATGGAGAAAACATGACTTTAAATTCCGCACCCCCCACCCCGGGCCAATCAAACCAGCTCCTTCAGAAAGAGGAAAAGAGACCAAGGGTGTGGATCTGTGGATGGCAAAGGCACAGGAAGGGATGGCAAGATCACCCCACCCTGTCCTCCTTTCCCCCCTCGAGGCAAGACCCAGCGTGGCCTGGAAGCTCTCCTTCCGGACACTTGGGGCAGGTGAGGGTGGGGGGGTCCCCTCTAGGAGCATTGTTTGGCTGCTTGGGGTCCCAATTTTGCCTATTTATTGAACGGGAAAAGGCAGAGGGGCCAAGTGGAGCCACAAGGTGTCATTGGAACCAGCCAGACTCGCTGAGAACGGGCCTGTTCCTTACCGACCCTTCTCTCCCAAGTGTGACAGGGGAGGGGAGGGGGCGGGTTGAGGGGAGAGAGGAGTCATTTAATCCTGACACAAACTCAAAGAAAAGAGAACCTAATTACCCTTGGCTTAACTGCTTTGTCTTGCTTAGAAAAAGACAAAGCGCAGTGATACGGGTCTAGACATCCAGACGTGCACATGTGTGACCCGCACAGACTCTCAGAGCGGCACATTGGGACGTGCCGGCACTGCAGGGCCCCTGGTCCACATCTCTCGGGGACAAGGCCGTGCCCTTGCCTGGCTCTCCGAGTCCCTTCTCCCAGTCCTCTCTCTCTTTGCCCCTCACCCCAAGACCCTTCCTTCTCTTCTTCATTGCCCAATTATGTGGAAGGATCTAGCCCTCTTCTATAGCCCGCACACTGGGCCTGGATCATACAGTGGCATCAGAAGGCTCCTTTACTCCTGTCTCCCATCATCAGCCCTTTAAGCTTTATTCAGTGAGCGGTGTTATTTTATCCCCAACCCTTGGGTTAAAAATTGGAGCATTATTTTTTTTTTCTCTATCTCACTTTCAGATAATAAAAATTGCTTGAAGTCCCAAATAGTGACTAAATTCGAAGCATCCAGGCCCCTGAGTGAGGATAAAATCCTCAAACCTGATTTTGATTTTCTCCCCTATGTGGGTGAGGGGGGTGTCTCTAGGGGGCAACTGGGGGTGGGCATTGGGCATAAGACTTGTTTTCTCTTTCACTGCCTGGCACTCCTCTACCTCCCCTGGCCGGTAGCTATGGCATCTGCCCCTCCAGGGCTGGGGGTCTTGGGAGGGGGAAGAGGAAGAAGGAGTAAGGAGATGGGTGTTAGAAGAGTTTCCACCTGACAGGTACTGTTACAAAATGGCTTTACACTCTGTGATTTAAAGATGACTTTCTGAGTGTGCACCTCCGCAGGAACCCCCTGCTGCACTTGCTTTGAAGGGGGAGATGCATTTTCTCCCTTGGCCCGTTCCCATTTCACTGTCACTAGAAGGACCCACAGCCCTTAGGCCAGTTGGTGAGCTCTCAACAACCAACCTCACCCTGGTCCATGAGAAACGGGCAGCCCCAGACCAGCCCTCGGTGGAAGCCACCTCGGGCCCCGTGTGGCCAATGTCCCTCTGCCCTGCCAGCTCAGCCTCTGCTCAGGCAGCTGTCAGACCCCAGTCCACTGCACCCCCACATCCAGGACACGCAGACCAAGCTCTCCCAGGCCCTGAGGTTTGGGGGAGACTGAGGCTCACTCATGCCCACATTCTCCAAGGAGACCCTCCCTCTCAAATCCTCTCTAACCCCAACCACCTGGCCCTTACACGGTGGTTTTATAAAGGGCCCAAGTCACAAAACCAGTTTCTTACTAAGTCTTTTGTCACTTCTGCATATGGTCTCTGCAGTCGTTCACCACTTGGGTGCACACTGAAATCATCTGAGGTGTTTTTAAAAATGCTAATACCTGGGCCCCAGCCCCCAGCTTCTCATTTAATCGGCGCGGAGTGTGGCCTGGCCATTGGGATTTTTAAAAGCTCTCCAGGTGGTTCCAACGAACAGCCAAGAATGGGAATGGGGGTCCTGGCCCAGTGCTTCTCAAAGTCAAGTGTGCTTGTGCCGGGTCCAGGTTGAGGTTAAACGGCAGGTCCTCGTTCAGCAGGTGTGGCCTGGGATCCAGAGTCTGCATTTCTAACAAGCTGGTTCCCAGGTAACATCGGTGTATCTGATCTGAAGACCACGATTTGAACATCAAAGAGCTGGAATACCTATGTGCCTTGGAAAAACTCTGCTTTTTTTATATAGGCTTTATTTTTTAGAGCAGTTTTAGATTCACAGCAATATTGAGCTGAAGGTATAGCATTTTCCCACCTACCTCCTGCCCCTGCACATGCACAGCTTCCCCCAGCATCAATATCCCACACAAAAGGTGAATCTACACTGACACATTATCATCACCCAAAGTCCATACTTTACATTAGGGTTCACTCTTGGCATTGTACAGTTTTGACAGAAGTGTAATGACGTGTATTCACGACTATCACACAGAGTAGTTTCACCCCTTAAAAGTCCTCTGCACTCAGCCTATTCATCTCTCTCTACCCCCTAACCTCTTGCAAACACTTAAAACTGATTTTTAACCTTATTACATATTTACAATTTTTTAAATCCTAAGAAGGTATCTTCCTGAACAAAGAAGGCAATAATGGCTCTAATAGCTGAGTTTCCCAACCTCCACAGTATTATTTGGGGCCAGGTAATCCTTTGTGGTGGGAGCTTTCCTGTGCATTGTAGGATTTCAGCAGCATCCCCAGTTTTTACCCACTAGCTGCTGGCAGGTAGCAATACCCTTACCAAGTTGTGACAACCAAAAATATCCCCTGGAGTTACCAAATGTTCCCGGGTGGGGTGGGTGCAAAACCACCTCTAGTCAAGAACCACTGATTTATAGCAACACAAAGAACATGCAGAAGTTTAAAATTTTCTATATTTGGAACTTCATTCACTTATGAATTATACTACTGAGCCAATACTATTGTGTGCCAGAGTTCTAGTACTGGGGATATAAAAGTGAACAAACCAAATGCTTATATAATAAAGTAATGTCAAGTAGTGATAATTTTATGTGCAGAAAATAAACAAAGAAAGCAGGATGAGAACATAGTGATAGCTTAGAGCCAGCAGGGAAAATCCTACCATGAAGAGACAAGGAAGGCCTCTTTGAGGAGGTGACTTTCTAGCTTTCAAGAAAATGCAGTGAGGATGAGTCAGGTAAGTATGGGTGAGGCAGAGGCCTGGTTATTCCAAACTAAGGGAAAGCTGGTGTAAAGGCACTGAGGCAAGAGTGTGATTTAATCCCAGAATAAAATCTTGGGCTAGGCTGAGGATGAAGCCTAGATTCTGAAGGGAGCAGAGCAGCCTTAGAAGGTGATTCTGCACTATTCAAACAAAACCTCAGGAGTCTCCACTTTTCCCCTTTACTGTTATATGCATGGTATTCAATTTCTCTACAACTCTTTTTAGTTCCCTCAATTTGTCAAATACAGGGATTCATATGTTTTAAACTTCCACTAATACAATGGATTTGTGAATTTCTTCTTTTGTAATAGTTTTTGCTTTCTATTTTTTAATGAGATGTTATTTGGTTCATAAAAGTTTTGCCATGTATCTTTATTGTGGATTGACACTTTGATCAATATTAACACTCTCTTATTTGCATTTTCTCTTGAATTTTACCTCATATACTTTCAATATCGCTACTTCTGCTTTTTTTTTGGTTTGCATTTCCTGAGTATAATACTTTCACATTCATTTAGTTTTCACTTTTCCATAACATCGTATGTTTCTGATAAACAGAATACTTTAATTTTTTTATACAATCTAAAAGTTTTCAACTATTAATAGTAGAATTTCATACATTCATATTTGAATGAAACTTTTATGTTTGGCATTGTTTTTGTCATATTATTTTGTGCTTGCTTTATTTCCTTGCTGTTTCTTTTTTCTGAATTTTGCTTAGTTGATCAATTTCTCTTGGCTTGCTTTTCTGTAATAATTTGAAAGTTATGTACATATAGAATAAAACAAAATATTTAAAACAAAAAATTCTACCAATTTCAAGAATTAAACAATATCTATAACCACAATGAAATTGGTTGAGAAATTTAGGGCACTTCCTTCTTTGCTTTTCCGTCATCTTAAATTTTTGTCAGAACAATTATATAGTTGGGATTTACGTTTCTTTCCCTTCAAGAATTACTTTTGACATTTGTATTTGGTTTCATAACCATGTTCCAAACAATGATTTAGACATTAACTATTCTTTACTGGCTTAATTACTCATGGTTGTTTCTTTTGTACCACCTCTTCCATTCTTGGGTTCTTTATTTTGACTCATTTCTCGGTTGATTGGTGGACCTTTTGGGGCATTATTTTTCAGGCAGATTATGTGAGTCCTTACATGTCTGAGAATGTCTTTCTCTTGACCCATGTATGAATGACATCATAGTTACTTAAAGAATTCTTCACATTTGTTGATTCTAAAAATTCAGCAAATATTGCTTCATGGTCTTCTAGAATTTAGAGTTAACTTAGTAAAGTCTGGGACAAGCCCATTTCTTCTATGTAGGTAAACTCTTTCTTTCCTAAAAAATGAAAAGATTTTTCCTTTGTCCTTGAAACTTGAGATTTTATAAAGATACAAGTATGCATGTGTCGCTTTACATTAATTTCAGCCATTAAATCTGATGGCTTACACCTTCCTTCACATCAGAGAAAATTTCTTCTATTATTTCTTTGATTATAGAAATCATAGATTACAGAAAATAATTAAACAAAATCTTTAACTAGAACGTTTTTTGGATTTTTTTCTGTTCAGTTTTATTAAGACATAATTAACATACAGCACTCTATAAGTTTAAAATGTACATTATAATGACCTGATTTACATATATTGTGAAATGATTACCACGGTAAGTTTAGTGAACAGCCATCACTTCACATAATTGCCAAGAAAAGAGAGAAAGAGAAAATGTTTTTTTCTTGTGATGAGATCTTTTAAGATCTACTCTCTTTGCAACTTTCAAATATACCATACAGCAGTGTTAACTGTAGTCATCATGTTCTACATTACATCCCCAGTGATTATTTATCTTATAACAGAAAATTTGTACCTTTTGACCACCCCCACCTCTGGTAACCAAATCGTTTTCTATGAATTTGGTTGTTGTTGCTGTTGTTGTTTATTTCACATATAAGTGAGATTATATAGTATTTGTCTTTCTCTGTCTTAACTAGAAACTTTAAATGAGTATAAAAAAATCTCCACTATAGCTGGCTCCTAATAGACTCAATAAATATATGTTGAATGAATGACAAATGGATGAAAGAATGAATCTTTTTTTCTCCTTCTTCTTTGTTCTCTTCATCTTCCGATTATACAAATGTTGTATCACCTGTATTCTCTATGTCGCTTATGTTTTCCTTCATCTCTTTAGACTTTTCCTCTGGTATTTAATAGAAATTTTCAAGCTAGTTTTCTAATATTATTTGTTTTTATACTATTCACATCTTATAATTTTATATTAGTGATTTTTCATATAAAAGAAATTTTTGTAATTGTAATTACTCTTTTCTCACAGGTGCAATGAAAATTGTAGAAACTATAAAGAGAGATATAGTATTTTATTTCATTTCATTTTGGTTTTTTTTCTCCTGTTTCTTGCAGTCACTCTGCTCCACAGGAGAATATTTGTTCAGTTTCCTTGGTCTAACCACCCTCCAAAAAGTCTCCCAAAGAGCCCCACCTCCTGCTATTCCTACCCTTCTGTGTTCCTCCTGCACAGTGAACCAGGGTGACCTGTGAGAGCAATGGTGTCTCACTACCATGCAGACATTATGGTGTGTGACTTTTGAGGTTAGGTTATAAAGGCATTGTGATTTCCTCCTTGTGCTCTGGGATCTCTCACTCCAGAGGAAGCCCACCATCATGTCATGAGGACACCCAAGCAACCCTGGGGAGAGGTCCACCTGGAAAAGAAATAAGGAGTCCTGCCAACAGTAGCCAGTGCCAACTTGTCAGCTGTGTGAGTGAGCTACCTTGGAAGCAGACCATCCCAACCCAACAAGCCTTCAGATGACAGTAGCCCAATCAACATGTTGGAGGACCACCCTCATGACAGTCCCCAGGCCAGAACCACCCCTCCATGTCTCTCCCAAACTCCTGACCCACAGAAATTTTGAGAGATAGTAAGTGTTTATTGTTGTTTGACACTACTAAGTTTTAGGATAATTTGTTAAGCAGCCATACATAACTGATACAGTCCCCTTCTTTTGAACTATTCAGTCATTTCAATAAATGTTACTTTCCCTCCACTTACCCAGTATTGGAGTTTGAGACAGGTTGTGCCAGAAAGCATGTGGGTCTCTGTTCAACACTTTCATCCTACTGGAGGGAGAAGAGAAAGGTTGAGCTCTGCTGGAACTTTACTTTTCCTGTCAAGAGATCTATTTGTTCTTGATGAATACAGAAGTTTCTATGGTTTAGTAAGCCTGGTGCCAGGTGCTTCCTCACTGTGCAGAAGGGCTTTCTGTATGGGCATATTTGAATGCCAGTGTTAGCAAGGGCCTCTCCCACCTCCCAAACATTAGAGCCAGCAAGCTCCCCAGCCCTCCTTTTTATCATCTCTGCCAGCCATGAGGTCACAGTGATGGTCTTCTTTCTTGTTTGTATAGATCTCCCTGGAAACTACGTTAAGTCTCCAAGGGACTGCTACAGGCCCCAGCAAGTTCACATTGCAAGGCATTCAAGAGCCAAATGCCCTCTTTCCTGCCATGAAACCATTAATCTCTATCAAATTAACTCATCAGACCATAGAGTTTAGACTATGTTCTTGATGGAAGCTTTAGGACAGTATCAGGAGTGAACAACCACACAGGAAGAACAAACTTTGGGAAACAGTCTTGACATCATCTTGTAAAGCTGAACACTCCCACTCATGTATCCTACAACCTATTTCTAAAGAAACTCTGGAATTTGTTCATCGGGCCACATGAACATTCATAGTAGCACTGCCTATGGAGAAAAAAACATGGAAACACAATCCACTGTAGAATGGATAGATAAATCAAAGTATGTTTAAATATATAATGGAATATTATACAGTAGTGAAAGAAATTAACCACAACTCCACATATCAACATAATTTTGTGGAATCTCAAAATTCATAACATGGAGCAAAAGAAACGAGTAAAAGAAAAATTATTCTATTTACAAGATGGTAGGCAAGACGAGATATTGTTTTGCTTAAGGCTACATTCCAAGGTAGGAAACAGAATAATATGCTCAAAATTGAAGAGGATGGAAAGGGAATAGTGTGCAATTGAGGTGAGTTTCACTGGATTGGTACCAGACCTGGCAGAGTTCATTTTCTCATCCTGAGTGGTGGTTCCACAGTATTTGCTTTATTGTTATTCTTTAATGCTCTTCAATATGTAAGAAATACCTCACAATGTAACAAATCAAAAAGAAAAGATTCTCACAGCTTCATGACCCAGGACGTTACACTGAGAGCTCCTTCTAGACTCAGCAACTAAGCATTCACTCTCTTCGCCCCCCAACTCCCCCTACAAGTCTCACAGGCTGCAGCCCCTCCCTTTGCCAGGAATCCCCACCCCCTTCCCCAGGAGGAGCTGCATTAGCTGGTCCTCAGTCTCAGGCAGCCCCTCTGTCCGTCCAGATTGGCACCAGCCTGACACCTCTTGGTTAGCACCTCCCTGGACTGCCTTGAACAGGAGGCAGTAAATTCCTTCTTGTGTGTAAGCTAGTTTGAGTGGGGCTTCTGTCGCTTGCAACTGAAAGAATCCTGAATAATACATGTTTGCTTATTGAGCATTTCTCAAAATGACCTGTTCTGACATGCGCAAGAAAGTCTGAGAATTTGTATTTGATCCCTTCAAGTGGCTGGTTCCGAGGGGACTCATTCACTGAATCAGTACCCTGGGCGGCACTGGCGGGTGGATAGACACTGGCCTGAGACCCAAGACAGTCACGTCTCACAAACAGTTCCAGCCTCAGCTGCTGGCTGGTTAAGGGCACATCGCTCTTCCTCCCTGGACCTCAGTTACTTCATCTGTCAAGTGGAAAGTTTGGACCAAATGAAGCTCACATCTATTTTAACCTCATGGTCTCTACTTGTTAGACGTTTACAGAGTGCCAGGGTCACTGACAAGTGACGAAGTGACTTTAGTGACCAGGGTCACTAAAGAGGCCTTGTTCTCCTTGAGAAGACAGGGCCACACACAGCGCTCAGACAGCAGTACCAGCGGAGGCCAACTCGAGGGCAGATTCCCATATGGGCACGGAAAGAAGTCGCAGGGGAGGGGGCGGAGCAGGGGACGTCCCCTGGAGCTAAGTGTCCTGTTAGTTCAGAAAAGGCTGAAAAGGTCAGAACCAAGGGTGGGTTGGGGGAGAGGTGAAAGTCACGAGTTCCGCTCTGTAGACCATGGGGTGAGTGCAGCATCAGGCCAACCCGGAACGGAAATGTGGGGAGCCGTGGTGTGGAGGCGTTTTTGAAGCTTTCTGGAGGGGGTGCCGTGTCCACTCCTCAGGCGTGAGGCCTTCTCCACGGCTGCAGGATGCAGTGTCACCATCAGACACTCCCCAGTGTCAAGTGTTCAGTCTGTAGGAAAGCTTCAGGGTGTTCTAACGCCAGGCCTCCAGCAGCTGTGCTGGGTTTGACCCCATTCGTTGGCTGACACGGCCCGTGGCATCCCTGCCACACCAACTGCACTCTATCTGCAACTGGCGGGTGTTTGGAAGATGATTGTGCAGGACCTGGTGGTTTGTGGCCGGGCCAAGGGAGGGAGGTGAGAGGTGAGAGTTATCTTATTGGAAATGAATTCTGTGGCCTGGTCTCCCAGAAAGGGAGCTGGCCTCCTACAGGGCCCCCAAAACTAGCCTCAGCTCAGGGCTGAGAGGTTAGTTCCGCAAGAAGGTGGATGGGGCACAGAGCTGCATTACCCAGTGCGGATGGAATCCTGACCAGGCAGCCTAGGAGCCCCACAGCTGTAGTCCTTCTCCCAGACACCACATCTGGCCCTGCAGCCCCCAAATGAGGTGAGTGACAAGGACCCAAATACCCTGCTGGCCCCGGGGCTGGAAGCTCCCCACAGTCACCTCCTCCAGGAGACCCAGCAAGTGTGTGCGGCTTGATCACAGGTCTCTGTTTGCTGGTCACAGGGGAAAAGTTTTCCCTGTGGGAGGTTGTCTGCCTGGGATTGGCTTGAAATTCTCTTTGTTACTGAGACAGCAGTTCTGCTACTGTCTCCCACGAAGTCCCCTCAGGTCTATTATCTCCCCGAACCGTTAGCCTCGCAACAGGTCAGGACTCACTCAGTCACACAGCTAGAAAGGGTCAGAGCTGCAAATGCCCATGTGCACCGCAAGCCAAGCCTCCCGGGGGGCTGGAGGGGGCATGCTTCCCACCCTCCTCGTGGTCATCTGGGAAGCTCCTCTCTCCCTCCAGGCACTCACGGCAGGACTGACTATCACTCTCCCACCATCACCCCACAGGGGCAAGCATGTGACCCCAACTGCGTACTCGGACCCTGCCCACAGCCAGAGCCTTCCTTGGCATTGTCGTATGAACAGAGAGAGAGCTCTCCTTCCACCGGGGGTGCGTGGATGGGGCAGTCCATGGCCAACCTGCCCCCTGCTCACTCAGAATGGAGCCAGACACAGACAATCAGATGGGGGATTGCATTTGAACCCCAGGACCAGTGTGCCTGAGCTGGACTTGGCAGCTCTGGGAGCCAGTGGGTCCTATTTCTTGTTGCTTGTAAATGAAAGAGGCCCTAACAAACAGGATGCTGTGCGCCTGGACCTTCACGCGTCAGCTGTCACTGCAGCCCTCACCCACCTCAGTCCACCACGCAGCTCCTGTGGCCCTGCAGCCTCAGCTTCAACATGATGAGGCCCTCGGTCCTAGACAGGCCCTTTCTGCAGCTCAGAGCATAGGTGCAGGGCCAGGGCACGGTGCCCACGCCTCCCAGGGACCGGGTGGCGTTTGAGCACAGCTGGCGGGCCTCAGCCGGGAGCCCCAGGCCCCCACTGCAGAAATGCAGCCTGCTCTGCAGAGCTGCTCCGTAGCACGTACGCTCTGGGCTCACTCCCTGCCCAGACCTTTCATTCGACTTGTCTCCTTAGCTTGCAACTTAGTGAGCTGTTTCCCATTTAAATAAAATGTGAAATCAGAACTAATGATGGGACTAAGTAGGATGTTAGGAAAATGTCTTTTTGGACCAAGGCACACAAACGAGCGTTTCCCATCTTGTGGAATTGAGGAAGCCGGGGGTCTACACGATCCTGTGTGGACTGGGGAGGGCTTGAGTGTCATTTGCAGCCAGCAGCGAAGAGGGCATCACTCTTCTGGTCACCAGGGGTGTTCTGAGCATGTGCGCGATCTGTGTCAGGCTCAGGAGTGGGCAGAAGGCCACGCGGGAGGGCCTTGCCAGCAGTTTGGGGTCCCGGTGGCAGGGGGTGGCCCTGTGCGGGACAGAAGCCCAGTGCCCCTTGCTGTGGGAGGAGCCGCCCGGGAGAGAGATGCGGTGCTCTCCCCCAGCCCTCACCCCTCGGCGTGTTGGGACAGGGAGACGCAGAGGTGGGGAAATCAGTCAGCCATCCTCAGTGAGTCAAGCCTTTGGCAGGCGGCCCCCACCCCCAGAGCATCTCTGACTCAGCCTGCTAACTGACAGACAGGGGACTGACAGACAGGAGGCAGTGAAAGTGTCGGGAAAGGGCGGCACCAAGGGCAGGCTCCTGACACAGGGCACCCTCCAGACCCAGCCCCGTGGGACCCTCCGCGTCCCTCCTCACTCACTCCTTCTCCCACACCCCTCCTCAGTCTGAGAGGCTGAGCGTGTGAGCAAAGTCTGAAGGACAGAGACGGGCACCCACTTTCCACGCACGGGCATTAGACCCACCCAGTGGTCCCCCAACTCCAGGCCAGACATCAGCCTGCCCTTCAGAGGACGGGATACTCCAGGGAGGGTGGGGTTGATGCTGAGCACCGAGGAAAGATCACTTCCTGGCTCTCAACACTTCCACACCCTGTCATGGGCCCCACCCCACAACCAGCTCTCTCTAAGTGCTGCTCACTGCCAGCTTGGGGCCAGCCCTGACCCCCAGGTCGTTTTCTTAAGAATGTGTGCCTCATCAGCTTCTCCCACCCTGTATTAATGCTGTCGGTTTGGCCCCTCAGGACAAACCTTATGCTATTTCTCCTGTTTGAGCCCACACATGTCCTGACTCTTCTCTGTGTTCACATCACCCTTCCCAACCTCCCAGGTGCAGATCCCAGCCTGCCACTCCGAGGAGTTCCCCAGGGTCACCCCCTTCCCCAGAGCCCCTTAAAGGCCAGAGAAGGAGCTGCATGGAGCTGTTCTTCCCCCCGCTATCTCAGAGCCCTCAGAGGGGCCTACTTGTCCCTTCGTTCAGCCCCTTCTCTGCCACCATACGGAGGGCAGGGAGGAGGCCACGCCTGACAGCTTTTGCACCGATGTGGAGTCTCTGCACGAGTACCCCAGGCCCATCGGGCGGCCATCCCAACTTCTGCGTTCGCACGCTGAGCAGGGAGAGGCCCCGGGCTTCCTGCGAGCTGCACACTGGGGCCCACCCCGCTCCTCCCCTCGCCAGCAGAAAACCCCAAGAAATAGCCTCTGTCTGAGGACTCCAACTTTCCAGCTGTGGGAACCTGGACAAATCTCGTAGCACTCTAAGCCTCAGTTTCCTCGTCTGAGAAAAGAGAGAATGGGGCCTGGGACATAGAAGAAAATGAATAAAGATAGTCTCTTCTTGTTTTACTCTTCCTGACGTCAATGTAGAGCACTAATTCTTAACCTCTCTCTAGATCTGGAGCACCTTGAGAAGCTCTGGAAGCTATGACCTCTCACCTCTAAGAAGGCACATCATACAAACATTGTAACTATAATACCAGGGTTGGAAAGGCCTCTGCAGCCGTCCATGAACCCCGGGTTAGAAATCTGTTCCGCAAATGCAGTGTGGGGTGGGGCTCGGAGCTCAGGGCTGTCTGAGGCCATTGTTCCTGGTCACTCTGGGCCCGCAACACAGCGCTTTTTCTGCTCCAGTTTGCCCATCCAGGAGCACGTTCTCAGGGTCATGCAAGGCAGAAAGGAGTTGCATGCGGCTTCGTCCTCCATTCTAACCAAGGGCCTGGAGATGGCAACAGCCATCCTGGCAGAGCCTGCGGGACCTGCAGGGTCTCTCTCCCACCAGGCTGCCTGCCACCCCACAGCATCTTGGCCCAGGTGCCTCCAGGCAGGGTGGCCGTCCTCAGAAGGACGTCGTCCCATGCCCTGCTCCTCACTTCCCTTGTATCTCTTACCTGGGACAAATCTCATGTTCTTTTGAATTTTAAGTTTTGTGTGTGTGAACTACACCAGACCAACGGAAATAGCACACAGAAATATATAAGTGTATAGAGTAGAAAACATTAATAAATCAAACACCAGTGTAGCTACTGTTCAACCTCCTCCAGCACCCAGCACAGGGAGAGGCTGGGGGAGGCGCCCCTGGAACAGACCCTGAGTTCTCTCACTGTCGGGGCTCTGCAGTTCAAACCCCTAAGGCATGGCCCCCAGTGGTTACGGTAGATGTGGCTTTTAGCTCTGGGTCCTTGATGCAGAGAAGACACCTGTGCATCTGCCCAGATCAGGGACAACGGGGACTGCACAGAAAGCCAAGGATGCAGCATGCTGGATGGTAATTCCAGTGCTAACTGTCAAGTGACTTTGGCATTGAATTCCTTACAGGCAAAAGGGAGGGAGGAGACACACTTCACTGGTCTGCGAGGTCTCTTGGGACCCTTGACATTTTTGCCTGTGAGGACATCAGAGAGCCATTCTGCAGCTGCCAGATTTTAGCCATTCCTCCTGCCTGGGTGACCTCAGCACGTCCCAGCATGGAAGTTCAGGAGGAGTGGTGTCAGGAGGTACAGAGGCAGGGAGGTGAAACCAGCAGTAGCTGCTTCCCAAGGAAAACCCATGAGGCTGTGGAAGAGAGCACCTGGCCTCCTGGTGTCCTGGTGACAGGTGGGCAGGATCTGCCTGCCTTTCCAGGAGGTGGGAGGTTGGGTTAGAATGGGTGCAGACTGGGTGTGGATTCCCCAGGAATGTGTCCCAGGTGGGGATGCTCTGACCCCTGCTTTAGAAGGCAGCTGATTGGAAGGGGCACTTTCCATCACACTCAATACCCTTCCTCCTCCAGAAGTCCTCTAAGTTGCACCCAACCTGTGCGCGCCAGACAGGGTGTTCAGGGCTGCCCCCCAAGTGGGTTAGAAATGACTTTCACAGCCACTCACAGAAATCAGGTAAAAAAAACTGTCCCCATTTGCCCAGGACTGAAGGGTTTCCTGGGACACAGGACTTTCAGTGCTAAATCCAGGAATGTCCTGGGCACACGGGGGCGGCTGCTCACCTACACAGCAGCTGGGAGCACTGGGGATCCTGCCAGAAAGCTGGGCCTTCTCGGTGTGCCCAGGGAGCTACGCCACACCTCCTCAGTCCAAGGGTGGCAGGAGCGACCCCTCCTGTGGCACTGATTCGCTCAGCCCTTTGAAATGCAAGGGAGGGGGTGTCCTGTGTCATATGCCCCCGGAAGCCAGGAAGGATCAGGTAGGCTGGTGACATCCACTGAGCTCCCTGTCGTTAGGGCTCCCTGCCTGCTCATCTCCACTTCTGGGCCTTTTCTATACTCGGCAAATATTTGTTCAGCCTCTCTCCACACTACATCAATCTTCCCAGGACTGCCTGCCCAGAATCAGAGTGACTGGGTGCCCGTGGATGGGGCCGGGTTTCTGCACATTCTCCACTCCCCACAGGCCACCTGCTCTGGACTTGCCCTGAAGGTTGACAGGGGGACGGGGAGAAGGAAGCAGAAGGGAGAGTTCTGGGCAGTGTTGTCTGGACCCTGCTCTCCTCTGAGCCAGCACTGTTTCTACCTACGGGCCCTGAAGTCATATTGGCTGGCTGAAGAGCATATATTTGCATTTAGAAATTTGTAATGCTTTTTATAACCAACCCCTGTGCTAACTGGGGTATTGAGTTATTCATGAGTTATGATTTGAATGATGAAATTACTAAAGAGACACCTAGCTCATGGCAGGCAAAGGTGTGTGGGTTATGTCTCAAGTCCATGGGGCAAGCTTGGCATCTGTTGGTCTGAATACCTTGGGAGGGGTTGCCAGGTGACAGCCCTCACAGAGGGGGTTGATGCATCTTCTAACCCCCAAGCAGGGTGGAAACAGCAGAAGATGCTTAAACTTGAGGATGATTTTTTATTCTTGCAACCAGCTCCAAAAGATATCCCAATTTTTTAATGAAATTAAGATCTGGCCTCGTGGGGCTTTACTTGGGATGTAGGTGCCTTTGGGTAGGACAGGTGGTCTGGAAGTTTAGTTGGGAGTGGTGGTAGGGATGGGACTGGGTTGGTTCAAACTCCTCCTCTTTTTTCTCTAATCTCTCATCCCTTCAAGGGGATGGGAAACTGGTTCTAAATCCTGAAGTGGAGAGTGAAAAAAGTGAACATGGGAACGAGAAAGCATTTGCGGAGGCAACTTCTGAGGTAAATTCTCTCTATAGGAAGGGTTGACCTTGCCTGTCTGAGAAGAGGTGAGGAGACCAGGGCTTTTTCACAATCCACACTCATCCATTGGCCCTTTCTGTCCCTAATAGAAATCATTCTGCCACATCTGACTTAATTTCACCCTCTGTTTCCCCATTCACTCTTTAAACTCGTAGAGGACTATTGGGCGAATTTCCAATTCTGCTTGTTTTTAGAGCAGAATGGGAGCAAACCAAAGATGTCAGCTAGGCTCCTCTGCTCTTAAGAGATAGGGAAAAATAACTCAGCATCTCCCATCCTCACTGACTGTACAAGTGACAAGCCCTGGGATCTCCAGGGGCATACATTCTGCCTACCCTCTGACCTTGGACGCTGGACTCCTGTCTCTATGCATCTTAACACCTCTGTATTCAGGGACCCAGATGTGAAACTCAGTTCTGCTTTAATTTTTAAAAATACACACACATACACAGAGCCACACAAAGCCCTTGGCATGTAGTAGACTTAATTTTGAAGGAGGAAAATTTGACATCATAATAACTCAACAACTTCACATGGTGCAACAGCAGCTTCATCTTAGAGCTTCTCTACCCTTAAAATGTCATTTCTTATTCCCAGCCCACTCGCTGTCTTGCTAGCTCCTTCTTCTTCCTCTGGGATAACATTAGTTTCCATCTGTCCCTTCCCCCATTCCTCCCCATCTTGACCTTGGACTGCCAAGATGTCAATTATCCTTACATTGATATATAAATTTAATGAAATTCCTATCAAAATCCTAGCAAGAATTTTTGTAGATATATATAAGATTATTCTAAATTTTGTATCAAAAGGCAAAAGAATTGGAATAGCTAAAACAATGTTGAAAAGGAAGAATAATGTGGAAGAAATCATTCTACCCAAGTTTAAGGCTCATATAGCTACAATAAGAAAGACAAGCACCCAATCTGGGAAGTACCCTTATCTTGCAAGCCTGATGCTCCCCACTCCCTCACAGCTGACACCCAGCCTGGGAAATGCTCTCCTTTGCTCAAGGCAGGGACTAACCTGTCACAAGTGCCCAGCCCTGGAAGAGCAATTTATCCCTGCAGGCTGGAGACACCCTTCTCCCAAATAGAAGCAACGGGCAACCCAGTCTGCCCTCTCAAGCAGCACCAGAAAGACCAGTGGTAAACTCACTAGCACTAGATAAACTAAGTAGACCACAATAACTCTGAAAATTAAATTTTCATTGAAACTACAGCTCATAAAAGTAAGCCGAGACTTTTGTGCTAAACCTAAACAGGGTGACTGAGTACTGAAATTAAAAATTTGTATAAAACCCAGAGTCTCCTAACATAATAGCCAAAACATACAGGATAGAATAAAAAAAAAAATCACCCATCATACCAAGAGTCAGGGAAATCACAATTTGAATGAGGAAAGACAATCAACATGCCCACAATAAGATTAATTACTTGGCAAAAGTTTTAAAGCGTTAGTTGCTTCAACAAACAATTATAAATTATCTTGAAACAAATGAAAAAAATAGAAAATTTCAGCCAATAAATAGACACTATAACAAAGAAGAAAACAGAAATTATAGAACTGAAAAATAATAATAACAGAAGTTTTTTTAAAAAAAACTTACTGGATAGGCAAAATAGTAGAATGGAGATGAGAGAGGAAAGAATCAGTGAACTTGAGGACAGAATAATAGAATTTAGCCAGTCTGAACAACAGATAGAAAAAAGACTAAAGAAAATAAATAAATAAATGAACAGAGCTTCAGGGATCTATGTGAAAATGACAAAAGACCCAACATTCATACAATTGTCATCCAAGAAGCAGAAGAGGAGGGGAAATGCTGAAAAAGTTCTCAAAGAAATAATGGCTGAAATCCCAAATTTGGCAAAAGCCCACAGATCAAAAAAGCTGAATGAACACCAAAGGATAAATTCAAAAGAAATCCATGCCAAGATACATCATAATTAAATTTGTGAAAACTAAAGATGAGGGGAGAATCGTGAAATTGGCAAATAGAAATGACACATTAACTGTAAGGGAACACCAACTTGAATAACAAATTTCTCATCTGAAACCATTGAGAGCAGAAGGAAGTGGCATAATATGTTTCAAATGCAAAAATAAGAGAACTATCAACTGTGAATTCTGCATTGGGTAAAACTATCCTTCAGGAATGAAGGAGAAATACACATTCTTATATGAATAAAAAGAGAATTTAAGGCTAGCCTTAAAGAATGGCAAAAGGAATTTGTCCAAATGGAAAGGATATGATATAATGAAGAATCTTGGAGCATCAGGAAGGAAAATAAAGCAATAGAAAGAAAATAAATATGTGTACATACAACAAACTATTCTCTCCTTATAAGCTTTATAAACCATATTTTATGACTGAAACAAAAATTATAACACCAGGGCTTCCCTGGTGGCGCAGTGGTTGAGAATCCGCCTGCCAATGCAGGGGACACGGGTTCGAGCCCTGGTCTGGGAAGATCCCACATGACGCGGAGCAACTGGGCCCGTGAGCCACAACTACTGAGCCTGAGCGTCTGGAGCCTGTGCTCCGCAACAAGAGAGGCCGCGATAGTGAGAGGCCCACGTGCCACGATGAAGAGTGGCCCCCACTTGCCGCAACTGGAGAAAGCCCTTGCACAGAAACGAAGAACCAACACAGCCAAAAATATAAATAATAAATAATAAATTTTAGAAAAAACAAAACCAAAAACATAAAATCTGGAAAATTTGAACACCTATATACCCACTGCAGACTTTACAATTCATATTTTAAAAAAAAAAATTATAACACCATCTGAAACCCAAGACAGAAATATTTAAAAGTGAGCTAGGTAAAAGGACTTAAATAGACTTAAATAGAATTAATCTATGCTTCACTCAAAGTATTAAAATGTTGATATCAGCAGACTTTGATAAGTGGCATATATATTATAATACCCAGAGCAACCAAAAGAAATGCAAACCATAAAGAAATACAGTCAAAAACACTATACATAAATCGAGATGGAGTTCTTTTAAAACGTCCAAGTCCCTACAGGAAGGCAGCAAAAGAGAAACAAAGAAATGAGAAACAGAGTAAACAAACAGAAAACAAATAATAAAATGGCAGACTTACACCCCAACATATCAATAATTACCTTTAATGTAAATGATCTAAATACACCAATTAAAAGACAGAGCTTGGAAGAGTGAATGAAAAAAAAAAACCAACTATATATTGTTTACAAGGTGCTGACTTCAAATTCAATGACATAATTAGATTGAATGTAAAATAGTTGAAAAAGTAAAATACTACACAAACATTAATTTTTTTGAGATTAATAATTTATTTAGCTTTTGGCTGTGTGTTAAGCACTTTATGTCTATTTTATCATTATGAAACAAGTATTAGCATCATATCCCACAATATAGATAAGAAAACTGAAACTCTGGGAGGTTTATTAACTTGCTCCAAATCATAGAACTAGGGAGGGATGGGTCTGGGAATTGAACCAAACCACCATCTGACATCAAAACTACTATTGGATGTTAAGGAGAAAACAGCACATCACAGATTCACGTATATAGAGACAATTGGTGATGCACATTTCAGTATAGGTCAAGGAAATTTTCCACCTTCTCAACTCTTTTTCACATGAACCAAATCTGAAGGATATGGAAAATTTCAGAAAACACTCATTCACTCAGCACATCACTGAGCAGGAGAACATTTCTGAGATAAGAAAGAAGAATCGTTAATAATGACCTACTAAAATAAAAAGTATTTTTCTAGAGGCAGTTCCCTGAGCTGACACAGGATTGAGTGGCTCTGATTCCACAGCTTGAGTGAAATCATCAAATCAGGTTCTCTGCCTAGACGAGGATGAGGTTTTGTGGCAGGAGTGGCTATCTATCACCATGGAAACCATGCCAGCCACTTGCCCTTAATGGTGGCCTCTGCAGAATGCTCCTGAGGTTTTCTTTGCTTCCTCTCCCTACTCACCACCTCCCACCCCCAATTAATAAATCCCCTGCTGAATCCCTCTATGTTCTGTTTCCTAGGGTCACTCTTCAAAAGGAAGCAAGGTTGTTCCACTGTTGGCAGAAGGCCACTTCTGTTGTCCTTAGACAAGTTACTCAGCCTTTCCAGGTATCAATTTCCTCATTTGTGAAAGAAGAATAACCCAATTCTTTGGATTGTTGTGGGGGATACATTCATTTTATTCATAAGTACATTGTGTGTGTGTGCGAGCCTAGGACAAAACATTTCTGAGCACATTCAGATACCTTTCCTACACTTCACCCTGACATATATAAACTACCATGTGTAAAATAGATAGCTAGTGTGAAGCTGCTGTATAGCACAGGGAGCTCAGCTCTGTGCTCTGTGATGATCTAGAGGTGTGGGATGGGGGTTGTGGGAGGGAGGCTCAAGAGGGAGGGGTTATATATGCTATATGCTACACAAACATTAATTTTTTAAAAAGCAGGAGTGGTTATATTAACATCAGATAAAGTACACTTTAGAGTAAAGAAAATTATTAGAAAAAAAAGACATTACATAATAATTAAAGGATCAATATACCAGAAGCAATAATAATCTTAAACGTGTATGCACCAAACAACAAAGCTTCAAATTCGATAAAACAAAAATGTATAGAACTGAAAAGAGAAATAAACAAGTCCATGATGATAGTTGGGGACTTTAAAACAAAACCCTCTCAGCAACTATTAGAACTACTAAAGAGAAAATCAACAACAATATAGAAAATCTGAACAACCCAATCACTCAACAAGTTCTGTTTGAGATGTATAAAATACTCCACTCAAAAACAGCAAAATACACATACTTTTCACCAAAAAGGCCATACCCTAGGCCATGAAACAAACTTCAACAAATATAAAAGAATTGAAATCATACAGAATATGTTCTCTAACCATAATGGAATCAAAGCAGAAACAAAAACCAATAGAAAAAAGTCTAAGCACTTGGTAAGTAAACAATACACTTCTAAATAATCCAAGGGTCAAAGGGAAAATCTTAAGGAAATAAAAAATAGATAGGACTGAATGCAAATAAAAATATGACGTATCAAAATATGTAGGATGCAGCTAAAGCAGTGCTGAGAGGGAAAATTATACCACTAAAGAATACATTAGAAAAGAAGACAGGCCTCAAATCAACAATCTAAATTCCTATTCAAGAAACTAGAAAAAGAAGAGCAAAAGATATCCAAAGCAAGCAGAAGGAAAGAAATAATAAAGAGAAAAGTAGAGAAAGAGTGGCCAAGATGGTGGAGTAGGAAGACCCTGAGCTCACTTCCTCCCACAGGTACACCAAAATTACAACTCTTTACAGAGCAACTATTGATGAGGAAAACTAGAAAACTAGAAGAAAAGCTCTTCTACAACTAAATATGTAAAGAAGGAACCAGAATGAGATGGGCAAGAGGGGCAGAGACATGGTATAGTCAAGACAAATAGCCCTGGTGGGTCACCCAAAAAAGTGAGGATAATTACAATTGCAGAGGTTCTCCCCCAAAGAGTGAGTGGTCAAGCTCAATATCAGGCTCCCCAGCCCAGGGATCTTGCACTGGGAAGACAAGACCCCACTCTTAAAGAGCACACACAAAATCTCACAAGCTCTAGGACCCAGGATAGAAGGGGTAATTTGAAAGGAGCCAGGGTAAGCCTCACCTGCTGATCTTAGCCTTCCAGAGAGGTAGAAGGCAACTGGAGCTCACCCCGGGGACAGAGACACTGGCAACAACAATTTTGGGGAGCTCGTTCTGCCACATGGACACTGGTGCTGGCAAGTACCACTTTGGAATCCTCCTTCTGGCTTATTAGCACTGGAACCTGGCCCCACCCAACAGCCCTTTGGAGCCAGAACTGGGACACCTCAGGGCAAGCAATTAGCCAGGCAGAGACACAGATCCACCCACCAGCAGGCTGGCTGCCTTAGGACCTCCTGAGCCCCCAGCTGCCCCAGGATCGCACCACCCACAAGTGCACTGGCACTAGCCCCAGGAGCTGGCCCTGTCCACCACAGGGCCCAGAATTCAGCTCCAAAAACCAGTGCCTCAGCATAAGCCCCAGGATCCAGCCCATTCACCAGCAGGACAACACCAGCTTTAGGGCACCCTGGATCCCACAGCCAGCTGGGTCAGGAACCAGAGCAACCCACCAGCAGGCCAAGACTAGATCCAGGACCTCTGACCCTGCAACCGTGCACTCCAGAACAAGGCTCAACCCACCAGTGGGCCATCACTAGCCCCAGGACCAGCTGGGGTTCTGTAGTCAGCTGCCTAGTGACACAGCCCTAATAACCAGAGGCCAGCAGCCTCCACACAAGGTGGGGCCTGGCAACCAACCAGACCAGGGGCCAGCTATGCCTACAGATTACCAACAGTAGTCAACCTGCCACAACAGAAGGACCCATGGAACCCACATAGGGTCACCATAGAGCATATAGCTCTGATGACCAGAGAGGAGTGTGCTGCTGGGATGCATATGGTGTCTCCTACACAAGGCCACTACTCCAAGGTCGGAAAATATAACCAACCTAACAAATACATAGAAATAAAAGCATCAAATGAGGCAAAAGGAGGCAACAGAGGAATATGTTCCAAATGAAGGAATAAGATAAAACCCCAGAACAACCCTCCTACACTGTTGGTGGGACAGTAAATTGGTGCACCCACTATAGAGAACAATATGGAGGTTCCTTAAAAAAACTAAAAATAGAGTTACCATATGATCGAGCAATCCCACTCCTGGGCATGTATCTGGAGAAGAACTCTAATTTGAAAATATACATCACCCCAATATTCATAGCAGCACTATTTACAATAGCCAAAACATGGAAGCAACCTAAATAAATGGATAAAGAAGATGTGGTATATATATATATATATATACAATGGAATACTACTCAGGCATAAAATAAAAATGAAATAATACCATTTGCAGCAACATGAATGGACCTAGAGATTATCATATTAAGTGAAATAAGTCAAACAAAGACAAATATCATATGATATCACTTATATGTTGAATCTAAAGTATGATACAAATGAACTTATTTACAAAACAGAAACACACTCACAGACATAGAAAACAAACTTATGGTTACCAAAGGGGAAAAATGGGGGGAGGGGTAAATTAGGAGTTTGGGATTAGCAGATACAAACTACTATATATAAAATAGATAAACAACAAGGTCCTACTGTATAGCACAGGGAACTATATTCAATATCTTGTAATAAAATATAATGGAAAATATGAAAAAGAATATAAATAGATATGTAGATATAGATAAAGATATATATCTGAATCACTTTGCTGTATACCAGAAACCAACACAACATTGTAAATTAACTATACTTCAATTTAAAAAAAAAAAAAAGATAAGACCCCAGAAGAAAAACTAAGTGAAGTGGAGATAGGCTATCTGCAGGATAAAGAGTTCAAGGTACTGATCATAAAGATATTCAAAGAACTTGAGAGAAGATTGGATGAACAGTGAGAGTTAGAAATTTTAAAAGAGTTACGAAATATAAAGAACCAAACAGAGATGAAGTACTGTATACAATCACTGAAATGAAAAACACACTAGAAGGAGTCAACAGTAGACTAGATGATACAGAGGAACAGAACAGCAAGCTGGAAGACAGAGTAGTGGAAATCACTGAAGCTGAACAGAAAAAAAGTTTTTTTAATAAAAAGAAATGAGGACAGTTTAAAAGACCTCTGGGACAACAACAAGCCTATTAACATTAACATTATGGGAGTTCAAGAAGAAGAAAAGAGAGAGAAGAGGCAGAGAACGTTTTGAGGAAATAATAGCTGAAAACATCCCTAAACTGGGAAAGGAAAAAGACATCCATGTCCAGGAAGTATAGAGAGTACCAAACAGGATCAACCCAAAGAGGACCACACCAAGACACATTGTAATTAACATGGAAAAAATTAAAGATAAATAGAGAACATTAAAAGCAGCAATGAAAAAGCAACAAGTTCCATACAAAGGAAATCCCATAAGGCTTACAGCTGACATTTCAGCAGAAACTCTGTAGGCCAGAGAGAGTGGCACAATAAAGTGTTGAAAGGGAAAAACCTACAACCAAGAATACTCTATCCAGCAAGGCTTTCACTCAGATTTGATGGAGAGATCAAAAGTTTTACAGAGAAGCAAAAGCTCAAAGAGTTCAGTACCACCCAATCAGCTTTACAAGAATTGTTAAAGGGGCTTCTCTAAGTGAAAAAGAAAAGAAACATGAAAATAATGACAGGAAAAAGCTCATTGGTAAAGGCAAACATATAGTAAAGGTAGGAAATCAACCACATATATGGCTAGTAGGAAGGTTAAAAACAGAAGTAGTAATATCATCTATATCAGCAATAAGCAGTTAAGGGATGCACAAAACAAAAGGATGCAAAATATAATATCAAAAACAGTAAATGTGGGAGGAGGGAGTAAAAATGCAGGGGTGAATGCATTTGAACTTTAAAGATCAGCAACATAAAATAATCATAGATAGATGATAGATAGATAGATAGATAGATAGATAGATAGATAGATAGATAGATAGATAGATAGATAGGTAGATAGATAGATAGATGTAAGCCTCACGGTAACCACAAACCAAAAAATCTATAACAGTTACACACACAGAAAAGAGAAAGGAATACAAACATAACACTAAAAATAGTCAGCAGATCACAAGGGAAGACAACAAAAGATAAAGAAAAGAACAAAAAAGACATACAAAAACAACCAGAAAACAATGAACAAAATGTCGATAAATACATACCTAACAATAATTACTTTAAATTTAAATAACTAAATGCTCCAATCAAAAGGCATAGAGTGGCTGAATGGATACAAAAACAAGACCAGATATATACTGCCTACAAGAGACTCACTTCAGGTCTAAAGACACGCACACACACACACACACTGAAAGTGAAGGAATGGAAAAAGGTATTCCATGCAGATGGAAATGAAAAAAAAGCCAGGGTAGCAATACTTATATCAGGCAAAATAGACTTTAAAAGAAAGACTGTAACAAAAGACAAAGTAGGACCTTACATAATGATTAAGGGATCAATCCCAGAAGGAAATATAAATATATAAACTGTAAATATATATGCCCCCAACATAGGAGCACCTCAATATATAAGGCAAATGTTATTAGGCATAAAGGAAGAAATCAACAGTAACACATAATAGTAGGGGACTTTAACACCCCACTTACATCAATGGACACATCATTCAGACAGAAAATCAGTAGGGAAACAGGGGCCTTAAATGACACATTAGATCAGTTCAACCTAATAGATATGTATAGAACATTCCATCCCAAAGTAGCAGAATACACATTCTTTTCAAGTGCACGTGGAACATTCTCCAGGATAGATCACAGGCTAGGCCACAAAACAAGTCTCAGTAAATTTAAGAAAACTGAAAAATCAAATCAAGCATCATTTCTGACCACAATGCTATGAGAATAGAAATCATCTGTAAGAAAAAACTGCAAAAAAACACAAACACATGGAGGCTAAACAATATGCTACTAAACAGCCAATGGATCACTGAGGGAATCAAAGAGGAATTTTTAAAAAATACCTGGAGAGAAATGAAAATAAAAAGTCAGTGATCCAAAATCTATGGGATGCAGCAAAAGCAATTCTAAGAAGGAAGTTTACAGCGATACAAGCCTCCCTCAAAAAGTAAGAAAAATCTCAAATAAACAACCTAGGCTTACACCTAAAGGAACTAGAAAAACAAGAACAAACATAACCCAAAGTTATCAGAAGGAAAGAAATCCTAAAGATCAGAGCAGAAATAAATGAAATAGAGACTAAAGAAACAATGAAAATTATCAATGAAACTAAGAGCTGGTCCTCTGAAAAGATAAACAAAATTGATAAGCCTTTAGCCAGATTCATCAAGAAAAAAAGAGAAAGGTCCCAAATCAAAAAAAAAAAATCAGAAATGAAAAAGGAGAAGTTTACAAAGAATCATAATAGATTACTACATACAAATATATGCCAATAAAATGGGCAACCTAGAAGAAATGGACAAATTCCTAGCCATGTACCATCTTCCAAGTCTGAACCAGGAAGAAATAGAGAATATGAACAGACCAATTACAAGGCATGAAGTTGAATCAGTAATAAAGCAACTCCCAAAAGACAAAAGTCCAGGACCAGATGACTTCACAGGTGAATTCTACCAAACATTTAGAGAAGAGTCAACACCTATCCTTCTCAAACTATTCCAAAAAATCACAGAGGAAGGAATGCTTCTGAACTCATTCTGCAACACCAACATCACTCTGATACCAAAATCAGACAAAGATATCACAAAAAAAGAAAATTACAGGCCAATATCACTGATAACATAGATGCAAAAATCCTCAACAAAACATTAGCAAATCAAATTCAGTAACACACTAACAGGATCATACACCATGATAAAGTGGTATAAGGATGGTTCAATATCCACAAATCAATCAATGTGATAAATCACATTAAAAAATTGAGAATAAAAATCATAAGATCATCTCAGTAGATGCAGAAAAACTTTTGCCAAAATTCAGCATTCATTTATGATAAAAACTCTCCACAAAGTAGGTATAGAGAGAACATATATCAACATAATAAAGGTCATATATGATAAGCCCCCAGATAATATCATACTCAATGGTGGAAGGCTGCAAGCATTTCCTCTAAGATCAGGAACAAGACAAGGATGCCCACTCTGGCCACTTTTATTCAATATATTATTGGACTTCCTAGCCACAGCAATCTGACAATAAAAAGAATAAAAGGAAACCAGATTGGAAAGGAAGAAGTAAAGCTGTCACTGGTTGCAGATGACATGATACTATACATAGAAAATTCTCAGCATGCCACCAAAAAACTACTAGAGCTCATCAATGAATTCTGTAAAGTTGGAGGATAAAAAATTAATATACAGAAATCTTTTGCATTTGTATACACTAACAACAAATGATCAGAAAAAGAAATTAAGAAACAGTCCCTTTTACTATCACATCACAAAGAATAAAATACCCAGGAATAAATCTAAGTAAGGAGGTAAAAGACCTGTACTCAGAAAACTATAAGACACTGATGAAAGGAATTGAAGACAACACAAACAGATGGAAAGATGTACTGTGTTCATGAATTGAAAGAATTAATATTGTTAAAATGACCATACTACCCAAGGCAATCTACAGAGTCCATGCAATTTCTATCAATGTACCAGTGGCATTTTTAACAGAACTAGAACAAATAATTCTAAAATTTGTGTGAAAACACAAAAGACCCCCAATAGCCAAAACAATCTTGAGAAAGCAAACCAAAGATGGAGGTATCACACTCCTCGATTTCAAACTATACTACAAAGCTACAGTCATCAAAACAATGTGGTACTGGCACAAAAGCAGACACAAAATTCAATGGTACAGAATAGAAAAACAGGAAATGAACGAACACTTATATGGTCAATGAATCTATGACAAAGGATGCAAGAATATACAATGAGGAAAAGACAGCCTTTTCAATAAATGGCATCAGGAAAACTGGACAGGTACACGTAAAAGAATCAAACTGGGCTACTTTCTCACACCATGCACAAAAATAAATTCAAAATGGGTTAAAAACAAATATAAAACCTGAAACCATAAAACTTCTGGAAGAAAACATAGACAGTATGCTCTTTGACATGACTCTTAGTAATAGTCTTTTGGATATGTCTCCTCAGGCAAGGGAAACTAAAGCAAAAATAAACCAATGGGACTAGATCAGACTAAAAAGCTTTTGCACAGTGAAGGAAACCATCAACAAAATTAAAAGCCCAGGGACTTCCCTGGCGGCGCAGTGGATAAGACTCTGTGCTCCCAATGCAGGGGGTCTGGGTTTGATCCCTGGTCAGACAATTAGATCCCACATGCATGCCGCAACTAAGAGTTCACATGCCACAACTAAGGATCCCACATGCTGCAACTAAGGAGCTGGTGAGCCACAACTAAGCAGCCCGCCTGCCACAACTAAGACCCCATGCAACCAAATAAATAAAGAGATAAATATTAAAAAAAAAATTAAAAGGTCATCTACTAAATGGGGTAGATATTTGCAAATGATATATCTTATAAGGGGTTAATACCCAAAATGTACAAAGAACTCAAAGAGCTCAATTCAAAACAAACAAACAAACAAACAAAAACAAAACAAAACAAAAACCAAAATGAATAAAAAATGGGTAGAGGACCTGAATGGGCATTTTTCCAAAGAAGACATACTGATGGCCAACAGGCACATGAAAAGATGCTCAACATCACTAATCATCCAGGAAATGCAAATCAAAACCACAATGATATATTACCTCACACCTCTCAGAATGACTATTATCAAGAACACAACAAATAAAAAAGGTTAGTGAGGATGTGGACAAAAGGGAACCCCCATACATTGTTTGTGGAAATATAAATTTGTGCAGCCACTATTGAACACAGCATGGAGATTCCTCAAAAAATTAAAACTAGAACTACCATATGATCTAGCAATTCCACTCCTGGGCATTTATGTGAGGAAAACAAAAACACTAAATAGAAAAGATATATACACCCCAATGATCATTGTAGCATTATTTACAAGAGTCAAGATACAGAAGCAACCCAAGTTCCCATCAATGGAGGAATGAATAAAGAAGATGTGTTTTATATATATATATACATACATATACACATATATATTTTATATGCAATATTATGTATGCGTATATAATGGAATATTACTCAGCCATAAATAAGAATGAAATCTTTCATTTGCAACAGCATGGATGGACCTAGAGGGTATTATGCTAAGCGAAATATGTCAGACAAAGACAAATACTGTATATTTTCACTTATATATAGAATCTAAAAACAAAACAAATGAACAAACATAACAAAACAGAAACAGAGTTATCAATACAGAGAAGAAATAGGTGATTGCCAGAGGGGAGGGGAGTACGGGGAGGAAAGAAATCGATGAGGGAGATTAAGAGGTACAAACTTTCAGTTGCAAAATAAAGATCATGGGTATAAAATGTAAAGTGTGGGGAATATAGTCAATAACTTTGTAGTATCTTTTTATAATGACATAGTGCAACTAGACTCACTAGTGGTGATCATTTTGAAATGTATAAAAACACCAAATCACTATATTGTTTAAACAGGAACTAACATAGTGTTATAAATCAATTATACTTCAAAATCAACCAAACAAACAAACTCATATTAAAATACATCAGATATGTGGTTACCAGAGGCAGGGGATGGGGGGAGGGGGAATTGATGAAGGCAGTCAAAAGGTACAAACTTCCAATTCCAAAATAAATAAGTACTAGGGATGCAACGTACAACATGATTAATATAATTAACACTGTTGTATGTTATATAGAAAAGTTAAGAGAGTAAATCGTAAGACTTCCATTATAAGAAAAAAATGTTTTTCTATTTCTTTAATTTTGTGTCTATATGAGAAGGTGGATGTTCACTAAACTTATTGTAATAGTAACTTCATGTTTTATATAAGTCAAATTATTATTTTGTACACCTTAAACTTATACAGTGCTGTATGTCAATTATCCCTCAATAAAATTGGAAGAAAGAAGTATTAAAAAATATCTTTAAAATATGAGAAAAGTAGAAATCAATGAAATTGAAACAGGAAAATAATAAAGAAAATCAATGAAACCAAAAGCCTCTTCTTTGAAAAAATCAATAAAATTGACAAAAACTTACAAAAATAAAAAGAGAGAAGTCACAAATCACCAATATTGGGGATGAAACAGCAGATATCACTACAAATCCTGAAGCCATTTTAAAGATAATAAGGGAATGCTATAAATAACTTTACACCCACAAATTCAACAACTTGGAAGAAATGGGCAAGTTTCTCAAACCATAAACTACTAAAACTCAACTAAAATGAAATCGATCATCTAAAATAGTCCTATAACCATTAAAGAAATTGAATTCACTAGTTCTTCCAAAACAGAAATGCCCAGGCCCAGACGGTTTCACTGGAAAACTCTACCAAACAGTTAAAGATGAATCAAACAATTAAGAAAAAGGTAATAGGAATATACATATTGATAATAACCTTGAATGTAAATGGATTAAATAAATGCCCCAACCAAAAGACACAGACTGGCTGAATGGATACAAAAACAAGACCCATATATATGCTGTCTACAAGAGACCCACTTCAGACCTAGGGACACATACAGACTGAAAGTGAAGGGATGGAAAAAGTTATTCCATGCAAATGGAAATCAAAAGAAAGCTGGAGTAGAAATACTTGTATCAGATAAAATAGACTTTAAAATAAAGACTGTTACAAGAGATAAGGAGGGACTAATCCAACAGCACATAAAAGGATCATACACCATGATCAAGTGGGATTTATCCCAGGGATGCAGGAATTCTTCAATATATGCAACTCAATCAATGTGATACACCACATTAACAAATTAAGTAATAAAAACCATATGATCATCTCAATAGATGCAGAAAAAGCTTTTGGTAAAATTCAACATCCATTTATGATTAAAACTCCCCAGAAAATGGGCATAGAGGCAACCTACCTCAACATAATAAAGGCCATATATCACAAACCCGTAACAAGCATCATACTCAATGGTGGTAAAACCAAAAGCATTTCCACTAGGATCAGGAACAAGACAAGGATATCCACCCTCACCACTCTTATTCAACATAGTTTTGGAAGACCTAGCCAAGCAATCAGAGAAGAAAAAGAAATAAAAGGAATACAAATTGGAAAAGAAGAAGTGAAACTGTCACTATATGCCGATGACATGATACTACACATAGAAAATCCTAAAGATGCCACCAGAAAACTACTAGAACTAATCAATGAATTTGGTAAGGTTGCAGGATACTAAATTAATGCACAGAAATCTCTGGCATTCCTATACACCAACAATGAAAAATCAGAAAGAGAAATTAAGGAAACACTCCCATTTACCATTGCAAAAAAAAGAATAAAATACCTAAGAATAAACCTGACTATGGAAGCAAAAGACTTGTACTCAGAAAACTATAAAACACTGATGAAAGAAATCAAAGATGACATAAACAGATGGAGAAATATGTTCTTGGATTGGAAGAATCAATATTGTGAAAACGACTATATTACCCAAAGCAATCTACAGATTCAATGCAATCCCTATCAAACTACCAATGGCATTCTTCACAGAATTAGAACAAAAAAATCTTACAATTCGTATGGAAACACAAAAGACCCCAAATAGGCAAAGCAATCTTGAGAAAGAAAAACGGAGTTGGAGGAATCAGGCTCCCCGACTTCAAACTATACCACAAAGCTACAGTAATCAAGACAGTATGGTACTGGCACAAAAACAGAAATATAGATCAATGGTACAGGATAGAAAGCCCATAGATAAACCCATGCACATATGGGCACCTAATTTACTCCAAAGGAGGCAAGAATATACAATGGAGAAAAGACAGCCTCTTCAATAAGTGGTGCTGGGAAAACTGGACAGCTACGTGTAAAAGAATGAAATTAGAACACTCCCTAACACCATACACAAAAATAAACTACAAATGGATTAAAGAATTAAATGTAAGACCAGACACTATAAAACTTTTAGAGGAAAAACACTCTTTGACATAAACCACAGCAAGATCTTTTTTGACCCACCTCCTAGAGTATCAGAAATAAAAACAAAAATAAGCAAATGGGACTTAATTAAACTTAAAAGCTTTTGCACAGCAAAGGAAACCATAAACAAGACAAAAAGACAGCCCTCAGAGTGGGAGAAAATATTTGCGAATGAAACAACAGACAAAGGATTAATCTCTAAAATATACAAACAGTTCATGGAGCTCAATATCAAAAAAACAAACAATCCAGTTAAAAAATGGGTGGAAGACTTAAACAGACATTTCACAAATGAAGACATACAGTACAGATGGCCAAGAGGCACATGAAAAGATGCTCAACATCACTAATTATTAGAGAAATGCAAATCAAAACTACAATGAGGTACCACCTCACATCGGTCAGAATGGCCATTATCAAAAAAGCTAGAAACAATAAATGCTGGAAAGTGTGTGGTGAAAAGTGAACCCTCCTGCACTGTTGGTGGGAATGTAAATTGATAAAACCACTATGGAAAACAGTATGGAGGCTCCTTAAAAAACTTAAACTAGAACTACCATATGACCCAACAATCCCACTACTGGGCATATACCCTGAGAAAACCATAATTCAAAAAGAGACATGCACCACAATGTTCACTGCAGCACTATTTACAATAGCCAGGACGTGGAACCAACCTAAATGTCCATCAGATGAATGGATAAAGAAGATGTGGCACATATATACAATGGAATATTACTCAGCCATAAAAAGAAATGAAATTGAGTTATTTGTATTGAGGTGGATGGACCTAGAGTCTGTACTTTACTACAGAGTGAAGTAAGTCAGAAAGAGAAAAACAAATACCATATGCTAACACATATATATGGAATCTAAAAAAAAAAAATGGTACTGATGAACCTAGAGGCAGGGCAGGAATAAAGAGGTAGCCACAGAGAATTGACTTGAGGACACGGGGTGGGAGTGGGAAGCTGGGGTGAAGTGGGAGTGGCGTGGACATGTGTACACTACCAGATGTGGGGTGGTTGGCTGGTAGGAGGCAGCAGTGAGGCATGGGGGGATGGGCTCGGTGCTTTGCGATGGCCTGGAGGGGTGGGAGGGGGAGGATGAGGTAGGCTCGGGACAGGGGTGGGGTGGGGACAAATGTGTACATGTGGCTGATTCACTCTGTTTTGCAATGGGGACTGGCACAGTATTGTGGAGCAATTGTGCTTCAATAAAGATCTATTAAAAGAAAAAAGATGAATCAACACCAGTTTTACACAATCTCTTCCAAAAACTAGGAGAGAATACCTCCTAAAAAATTTATTAGGCCATTATCCTGAAACTAAAATCAGACAGAGACAATACAAAAAAAGAAAACTACTAAATATTATCATAAACATAGATGCAAAAATCCCCCATAAAATATTAGTAAATCACCTCCCAACAAAGAAAAGTCCAGGACTACATGACTTCATTGATAAACTCTACCACATGTTTAGAGAATAACTAACACCAATACTCTTCAAACCTTTCCCCAAAATTAAAGAGATGAGAACATTTCTAAACTCATTCTATGAGGCCAGCATAACCCTGATACTACAGTCAGACAAAGACACTACAAGGAAAGAAAACTACAGATCAATATCCCTGATGAATATGGAAGTAAAAATCACAACAAAATACTAGCAAACAGAATTCAATAGCACATTAAGAGGATTATACACTATGATCAAGTGGGGGTTATTCCTAGAATGCAAGGATGGTTCAACATATAAAATTCAATCAATGTAATACATCTCGTCAACAGAATGACTGTGGGGAAATGACAGTATCATCTCAACTGATGCTGAAAAAGCATTTAACAAGATTCAACACCCTTTCATTGTAAAAACACTCAACAAACTAGGAATAGAAGGAAGTTGCCTCAACATAATATTTGTAATAGCCCCAAACTGGAAACAACCCAAATATCCTTCAATGAGTGAATGGTTAAATAGACTGTGGTACATCTATACAATGGAATACTACTCAGCAACAAAAAGAAACAAACTACTGATGTATGCAATAACTCAGATGGCTCTTCAGGGCATTATGCTATGTGAAAAAAAATCCCCGAAGACCACACACTGAATGATTACACTTATATAACCTTCTTGAAATGACAAAATTATAGACATGGAAAATTAGTGGTTGCCAGGGGTTAGGAAGAGTAGGGAGTGGCGGGGAGGTAGCAAGTGACTGTAAAGCATAAGTGAGATCTTTGTGGTGATGGAATAATTCTGTATCTTGATTTCAGTGATGATTATACAAATCTACAGGTGTGATAAAATGGCATCAAACTATACATAAACATTGTGCCAGTGTCAATTTTCTTGTTTTGATATTGTACTATAATTATGTAAGAAGCCATTGGGAGAAATTGGATGAAGGGTACATGGGACCTCTCTTGTACTATCTTTGCAACTTCCTGTGACTCTATAATTATTTCAAAATAAAGCACACACATGCGCAGTCACACAAAGCCCTTGGAAGCATGGCAGACATTATTCTGATGGAGGAGGAGTTGACATCATAGTAATGCAAACATCCTCACCAGAAGTGGCCACGTCTTCCACTTAAGACCTTCTCTTCTCTTGAAATATCATTCATCATCCATCCTCCTTCTACCCTCCTGGCACATCACTTCAGCAGCCCCAATCTTATCCCATATTGCTAGTTCCTTTCCCTCCCTCCTTGGCTGGTTCTAGGGTAAACTTCACTTCCATCTGTCCCCTCCAACGAGTCCCTCACATCTCCTCCTTGGGCTGCCAATCATATGCCACCTCTCTGCCCCCACCCCAGGGCAACCAATCAGAGGCAGCCATCCTGCTTCCCGCGTGTGACTCAAATTGGACCAATCAGAGTCCTTGCAGGGGGTTGCCATGTGACTGCTGCAGTTATGGGCTCAGAGTGATGCATTCTCGGCTGCATAGCTCTGGCGGCACCACTCACAATGTGTTCTACAAAACATTACACTCAGAGGGAATCTAAGCCTGAGTCCCAGAAGAAGAAGCTGTGGGAAGGAAGGACTCACCAAAATGACAAGTCTAAGAAACAAAAGTCAAGTCTACATCAGGCAAGGCAAGAAGGGCTTTTCTGGGTGCCAACAAGCCAGGAAGGAGGGGACTGTAGCCAAGTAGGTGGGCCCTGCCCAGGCACATCTGCTTCCCAGACTACCTACGTTCACTCCCAGGGAGCCTGATGCCCTCACGTGGGCCAGCAATCCGGCCACATGGCTACCGCCAGCCAAGGATCCCCCACTGTGCCTGCGACAGCCCCCAGGGCAGGCCCAGCTGCTTCCAAGGGTGGTGTCACAGTGCCACACTCCCATGGAAGTCTTAGTGGGCTCACCTGTCACTCGCCTGCTGTGCAGAATGGGGTATCAGTTGGAGGGGACCAAAGTGCTAGACACCAGGGCTTGGGGGGTTGAGGGGAGGCATTCTTCTTATGGGAAGACCAAGGTTGCTGGGCCTGGAATAAGTGTGTCCTGGGAGGCCACAGTGCCTGGGGTTGGGTGAGGCCAGTGGAGGCCAAACCTTGGGGCAGACCGATCTGGTGAAAGGGAAGTGGGGCGGGAGATGAGCAGCTGAAGCCGGGTCCCAGCCTGCTGCGTCGCCATCACCGCCTCCCCACCATGCTCAGTGCTCCAGAGTCTCTGTGAGGAACAGAGCCCGGCTGGCACAGCCTGAGGACTCAGGCAGGTCAGGTTTGTTTTCCTTTAGCCCCCAACACAGATCCACGCAGCCCTCCTCCCTCTCTCTCCTTCCCCACCAAGGCCCATCAGAGCTGAGCGGCTGGCTCTGGCAGAGTGCTGGCTCTGCTCTCACCTGGTCACCTCACTCTGCTGGCCCTGAGGCCCTGCTTTCCCCTGCCCTGTTCCTGGCTCCCAGCCCCCGACCACCCCAGGAAGCCAGGCCCAACCAAGGCCAGGCTGTTTTGGAAAAGTGTTGGGAGGTGGCAGAATGTGCGGTCTGTGAGTTCCCTCCAAACTGGCGCCCCAGCCCCTGGGCAAACAGCGGCCGTGTAGGCCTGTCCACAGCGGCCTGTGTTCTCCTTCCAGGCCAGGAGATCCCGAGGGCAGGCAGCCGTGTGGGGGACGTCACCGACCCGCTGGGCCTACGGGGGAGAGGCAAGGACAGACTGGGTGATGACAAGCCAGCCACCCGCCCCGCTGGGCCCTCCCACCCCTTGGCAGGGCGGTCAGACCAAGGGCAGCCCAAGGACCACGCTTCCTTCACCTCTGCTGCCACACAGGACATTCCACTGGGAGAGATGGAATTTACACTCTGAAAAACTACTACCTTCCACTGGCACGTTTCCCAGGGGAAGCTGGGGGTGTCCGTTGCTGCTTCTTGCTGACCCTGGAGACCTCCATCGGAGGGATCCGCCTTGGTGGGGCATGTGCTGTGCAGGGCAGGTGGCCCCCGTTCTGGCCCAGGACCAGCCTCTGCTTCTGTGTGGCTGTGAGAAGTTCCCTGCTACGCTGAGACTCTGCTTCAACTGATGCAAAACAGGAGATCATCTTGCTCTCCCCTCCCCAGGGTGGAGATTAAGGCTCGGGGAGCAGAGACCTGCGCTGGGGAGGGTCAGGTGAGGCAGAAAGATGGCACAGGGAAAAGGACAGGTTGAGCAGACCACCCAATGGCACTGTTCAGGAGATGCTGGTGATGCCCCTCTGGGTGCCAGGCTCTTTGAGAGAGGCCCTGTGTCCTGGGATGTATCTGGGCCGAGGTTGGGTCTGACTGAGTGTATCAAAAAGAAACACTGGAGGGGCTTCCCTGGTGGCGCAGTGGTTAAGAATCTGCCTGCCAATGCAGGGGACATGGGTTCGAGCCCTGGTCTGGGAGGATCCCACATGCCGCGGAGCAACTGGGCCCGTGAGCCACAACTACTGAGCCTGCGCGTCTGGAGCCTGTGCTCTGCAACAAGAGAGGCCGCGACAGTGAGAGGCCCGTGCATCGCGATGAAGAGTGGCCCCCGCTCGCCGGAACTGGAGAAAGCCCTCGCACAGAAACGAAGACCCAACACAACCAAAAATAAATAAATTAATTAATTAATTTAAAAAAAAAAAAAGAAAGAAAGAAACACTGGAGCCACAAAATGGCCTTTTTCAGGCTGGCTCAGTGGGGGCTTGGGGAGGGGACCTGGCAAGACAGGGGTTGAGACCAGCGTGGGCATTATGAGGCCTTGCCCTTGCCAGGGCCGGGGCCCCCAGTTCCTGGTGCAGCTCCAGGGGCCACGGCTCCGCCACTCACTGCCCTCCCTCCCCACCCTAGGTTCTGGGGACCGCCCTGGACATTCCTTGTCTGGCAGTGGACGACGTCCTTTGCTGGGTCACCTATGGGCTTCTGGGACAGTCAGACTGCAGAGCGGCTTTTCACAGAGTGTGAGAATGGGCAAAGAGGACATGGATTCCGTCGTCAAGTGGGCTCAGGGAGCCCTGCAACCTCTGAGCTCTGCACCGTTCAGTCCCTCAGCATGCCCAACCCCAGGCTCAAGGTCCTGAGCAGTCCCACAGTGAAGGAATCTGCCCAGCGCTGTTTAAGCCCTTCCCCAGACTGATTTGATCCCAGAATCCATTTGCTCCTGCAGCACCCATGAAACAGGCTCTGAGAAGTGCCTCACGGCGCATGAGGCTGGGAGTCGGGAGAACTGAATTCTGCTCTCCTGTGTGCCACGTGGCTGTGGACGTGTCCTCACTCGTGTCAACAAATGGACTCTGCAGTGCTCTGCTTGCCGTGTCCAGGACCGAGACACCTGGCCCAGCCAGGCCCAGCCACACGGCCAGGGACCCAGCCCCCAGCTGCCCCGTGCTGCAACAGGCCTCTGGGGACGGTGGCCCTCCAGGTACATCCTCCCCTCCCCAGGGAACCTACTGCTCCCGGGATACAGTCACGGACCTCTGTGTGCTTTCATGCAGGCAATGGGGGCTGGCCCCGCAGGGCAAACACTGCGGGGAAGGACTTCCTGCCTGACAGGTGGGACTGGGTGTTGTTGAAGGGAAGGTGGGTGGACGGGAGGACCCTTTCATGGAGCTGGGAAGGCAGAGACCAGAGAGCCAAACGAGGGTGAGTCCTCAAGGTTTATTGTAGAAGCCTATAAAAGAGCCACAAGGAGTATTTCCAAAATCACAAAATGCACAACTTTTTTTAATATGCAACATGGAATATTATATACAGATTAAAACCACGACAGCAAAAACACTCACACGGCACCAGTTTCATATCAAAACAAAACACACAAGTGCTTTTTCAATATTAAAACAACTGTGATAAAAACATATTAACATTTTGAACCATGTTTACAATAGAGGAAAAAATTCATATTTTACTAAATAACAAATATTTAACAGCAAAAACTTTATACTAAATATCTATTTTGAATTATAACAAAAATAGTACTTATAATAGTTTATAAAGACAGACACAAAATTATAACATTTATGAAAAAACAAGTTTTGTGTATAAAATTATATTATAGCGATCTGGGCAGGGTCAGGATGGTGACCAGAACACAAATGCCAGCGCCCAACATTGAAAGTGCTTCAATCTGCAAGCCCATGGCGGGAAGAGTTTTGTGGGGTTTTGTCTTTTCAATGTCAAGTTACAATAGTAGGAATGGTAAGTGAGAACACATCACCCATCTAATGCTACCTCTATAAAACCTACACACTAGCACACAGACACGGATGGATGTAAAGAGGAGACATGGGTGAGTCTCAACATTGGAACCCTCCTGTCAGCCAGTCAAGAGCTTTCTTCAGTTCTCTTCTTATTGCCTTTGAGACCCAGCGGGGCAAATGATCCTTCTTCCCTCCCTCACAGGGATCCCCTCAGCCTTGCCTTCTCTGCCCCTCCCAGGCTGGTCACCCAAACCAAAGGTCACTGAGGTGTCCCGCAGCCCTCCAGCTCCCTGCCCCTCGCCGGGGCCAGGCCTGGCAGGCTTCCTGTCCGAAGCTGCACTTACAGCAATCCTCGATATTTAGTCAAAGACATTTGGTTCAGGGCAAGCTGGGTCAGCTTAGAGGAGCATGAACCTTCCAGACACCGGGCTTTTTTGTAGGTAACAGATTCTGGTGCACCATGCAGCTATTTTCAAGCTTTGATGAGTCTTTACACATTTTTGCCTGTTTTTCAGAATGGGGCGGTGGGGTGGGGGAGGTTGAGAGATATTACTCATTTTTTTAATGTCAATTTTTGCCAATAACGTCTGTGCCACACTTGCCTTTTAACAGTGAAAAGGTAGGAACCAAATGAAACAGTTGAGAATGGGGGTGACAGGACAGTCCGCAGGCACGAGCCATTCCTGTAAAGCCCACCACAAGGCAGGTGTGCATGGGGGCGGCAGTGGGGGGCTGCCGCCTGCCCACTGAACACCACTGGGGGGGGCACTGAGCTGCCCGCAGTGGTCACTGCTACGGAGAGGCAACCGGGGAATCGACGTCCCGCATTCCTCTTCTGTGTGTTTTTGATTTTCTCCTAAAGGGGATTCACCGCTTTTATAACATCAAAAGCCAACAGAGAAACACGAAAAGCAAAGAAAAACTTGAAAACAGACAAAACCACTTAGAGACTCACCAAAGGCCCCAAACCATCCCCGGGAGGCATCCCTAATTGCCAACACTCAAAATGCCAGTGGCAGGAGCTGCTCTTCTTTCATCCCCTGGCCAGCCGGTTTTCAACCAAATCACTTCTGACAAATCACACGTACCCTCCTCCTCAGCTCTCCCTGCAGCGCCCTCCTCAGCTGCCTCAAGACCAAGCAGAGGGCCCGAGTCAGCTCTGAGGAAGGGCTGCCTTCTGCACTCACCTCCCCTTGCTTTCACCTGGTCCCCGCACCCCTGAGAAGGGCTAAGCAGACAGTGGCATAGAGGGGGGAAGGGACTTCAAGGACACCTTTCCAAGGGCAAAGGGCAAAGGGTGAGGGTTGAGGGAGGGACGACGGAGGCCCTGGCTCCCCGTCAGAAGAAAGAACCCGTATCCTTCCCTATACTCACTAGCCAGAGTGGAGGGCACTGGGGTGAACAGTGACCGAGTGGGACACGGCAGCAGCCTCCAAATCCCCGGTGATCAAGGTTTCTGACAGAGCAGGGAGGCAGGGAGGCGGTGGGCCGTTTCCCCATCCCCACCAGGGGACAAAGGCAGATGTGCTGGATTTCACCTCGGGAGTGAGGCTCTGAGGTTGAACCCACAGAAGGTCTGGCGCCTGGGGGAGCTGCTCGACCCTAGGCCGGCGGGGGGAGGCGGGGGGGAGGGGCGGTGGCTGGGTCACTTGCAGAAGTCCTGCCGGGGACAGCTGGGATGGAGGCCAGGGGACGGAGGAGATACTTGTTCCAGTCCCAGTAACACCAAGATTCGGTTATATTGTGAATAAATATGGGGGTGGGGGGAAGGCCATCCATGAGCCGAGGGCCTTGGGTGTATGTGTAATCGGGAGCAGGGCGGGCTCCAGGCCGCCTGGCAGAAAGGTGCGGGTGTCAGTGCGCGCGCCCAGGGCCACCAGGGAGGATGCTGGGAGGACAGGGCCTGGGGCTCCTTTGCCCTCAGGTCAGAAGAGAGAAAAAGTAGCAGCAATAGGTAATTTCAAATGTCCTAAACGGCAAGGGGTGGGCCTCCAGGCTGGTTACAGCCTGGCCCCGCCCTGCCGAGGGTGACGGGTGTTCTATTACCCAGGATGCTGTTCCCCGCGGGCGCTGGTGACCACACCGGGAGGGGCACTCGTCCCATCTGAGCCGAGGCAGGAGGGGAGGGGGTGCTGAAGAGAGGGCCAAAGGGGGCACCTCTTTTCCTCCCTCCCCCCATGTCAACCACCTGACCTCACACGAAAAGAATCCAAAAGAAAAGGGAGGGGAGAGACCAGTTCAGAACATCACGAGCAAAGGCTGCAGCACAGCCGACATCTAACACTGTGATGGGCATGCGGGGTGGCGGGGCCAGGCCCTTTCCCGGGGGAGCTAAGCTGTTGGGAACTGGAGAGACTAGAGAGAAGCAGGGGCCAGGGGGAGAGCCCGACCCCGGAGAGCCCTTTTGACTTGGGGCAGGTTTGCCAGGGAGGGGAAGAGGGGAGGGCAAGGCCTGGGGGGGGGCCCTCCCTCTTCCCCGGGCTCCAGCCCCGTCCCGCACACAGGTTTCTGCCCTTCCGTCGCCTCCCGCCCCGAGGCCCGGCACCCTAGACCGTGGCGCTCAGCATGGCCTCCGTCTCCGGCAAGATCTTGTTCTGGTTGGAGTCTAGGCCAAAGAACTTGACACTGAGGCCATCCACAGGGTGCAGGACGGGGACCAAGGTGATGCGGGGGAAGGTCCGGGTGGCCAGCTCGAAGCGGCTGGTGCTGGCCAGCTCCACCGCCAGCACCTTCAGGAACAGCTTGGCCAGGTGCTTGCCCAGGCAGGTCCGGACACCACCACCGAAAGGGAGGTAATGGAAGCGGCCGTCCTTGTCCTCGCTCCGCGCCTGACCGAAGCGATCAGGGTCGAAGACGTTCACGTCCTTGAACACGGGCGCCGTGTCATGCGTGTCCCGGATGCTGTACATGACACTCCAGCCTTTGGGGATCTGAAAACCCTGGAGGCAAGGCGGGGGCAGGGGTGGGATGCGGTGGTGAGAACCAGAGGAGGTCTGAGAGGACCCAGGACCTTCTGCCTGCCAGCCCCCACCCAGATGTTCCTGGAGGCACCCCACTGTGGTCCCCGGGGGCCTGGCCAGCCTCCCCTTTTGGCATGTCAGTCCACCTACTTATACATGTCCCCATGCAGCTTCACAGCACACCCAGCTGGGCTGCACCTGACCCAGCCTCTGGGGCAGGGTCCCTGCGGGGTCCCTCCCGTCAGCCTGAAAGCACCCTGAAAGCAAGCACCGTCTCCCCACGAGGCTGAGGGACCCCACGGGGAGCTGGTCTTTCCCGTCGGCCAACCCCCCACCCCACGGCGCACGGGCCCAGCCTCACGTCGAGCTCGAAGGTCTGCAGCACGGTGCGGTAGCCCCCGGAGACGGGCGTGAACAGGCGCATGACCTCCTTGATGACGCAGTCCAGGTAGTGCAGCCCGCTGAGCGTGCTGAGGCGCAGCGTGCCCTCGCAGGGGCAGCCGCCACTGTGCAGGATGCCCTGGGCCCGCAGCTCCTCCCGCAGCTTCTCCAGCACGGCCGGGTGCTTCAGCAGCTGCATGATGAGCGAGGTGCTGGCGCTGGCGGTGGTGGCGTAGGCGGCGAAGATGAGCTCCAGCGTCCCGTCCTGCAGCGGCAAAGAGGCACCGCTTGCAACCTGGCTTCGGCCTGGTGGCCCCAGCCTGGGGGCAGCCCCTCTCTGCCGGTGTCCCCCAGGCCCCGGGGTCATCTAGCTGGGCCCTGCTGCTTCCTCTGAGCCTCACGTTGCTGAGGCATTTGGGCCACGAGGGACACAGGTCACGGGTCCAGTCCCCTGGCTGGGCAGAAGCACGAGCCTAAAAGTCCCTTGGGGAAGGGCTGCTTCTCACTCACCGCCGGATTCCAGGGCCGGCCTCAGCAGCCCTGATGAGGGCAGTGAGCTCACAGCAGAAAGAGAGCGGAGCCCAAGGAGCAGGCAGTGTGCGGGCGAGTGGGGGTGAGGTGCAGGGTCCCAACCTGGGCCTCCGGACTGGCAGCCCCAGCTCCTTCCTCCCTCCCCGGGAGAAGGACATCCGGTAGGTGGTCAAGAGAGCTGAGGGGCTGGGAAAGCGGTCTGGGGTCATACCCACGAGGACCTGGGATGGGACTGCAGTGAGAAGGCTGAGGGAAGGTGGTCCCCAGAAGACTTAGAGCCCCTCCAGGGTCCTCTGGGGAGCAGTGGTGCCCCACAGAAAGGCCCCACCAAGTTATCTTATTCCAAGCCCTGCATTTTACAAATGTGGATGCTGAGCCCAGAGAGGGGAGTGAAAGAACAGGTCCTTTACTTGCCATGGCACCACCTACAAGTCACAAAACTTCTTATGAAATGGGAAAGTCTTTGGGGTCCTTCCTGGCTCATGAGGAAAAAAAAAAAAAAAACTGGAGCTAGACTACAGGGAAGCAGAGACAGTAGGGACAGAGCAGTTGGCAGTGAAGTGTCCACAGGCACCTGGCAAGCACGTGGGTGGCAGAGTGTAGACGAGGACGAACTAATGCTCCCTCCTCAGGTGGAACACCCACCCTAAGAAAGGGCAGGCAGGAAGCCCTTCCTGGAGCCCAGTGTGGACAGTCTTGGGGTCAGCAGCCCGACTGGGCACAGCCAGTGCCAGGCAGGCTGGGAGAGTGTCAAGCGTCACCCACTTGAAAAGGCTGCTCTTCCCCAGGGGCTGAGGCTGCCCTCCTGCAAGTGGCTTCTCCTTCTGGGCCCGCATTTCCCTAGGTGACCTCCTAGGGCTACTGTGAGCACGAAATGCACTGAAATAGTGAATACTGGGGTGGGGGGCTGGCTGGGGAGAGTGAGGGGGTCAACGATGCTGCGGACGCCGCGTCTGTTCAGGGTTCCTAAGAACCAGTTTTCGGTATCTTTTCCAACATGGTGGACGGGACTGTGGGTGGGATGGAGCGAGTGGGGCCCAGCTGCTGTGAGGACCGCTCACCACCAGGACTGGGTGCAGGGCAAGCCGCAGGGAGCGCAGGGGCGGCCCCACCCGTGTGGGTGCTTCCACCCTGAGCAGCCCCAGCACGGAGCGCAGGCGTCTGTGCCGCCTGAGGTGGGTGGGGAGGGGTGCCCCACCTTCAGCTCCTGCATGGTCATCTCCTCCCCGTGCTCCTTGCTGCTCTCGATGAGGATGTCCAGTGCGTCTGAGTAGTCCTTGCCCTGCGTGCACTGCAGCTTCTCCCGGATCGCCTTTTCCAGGCCCTTCTGTAGGGTCTGTCGCGCCTGAATGCCCTGAGGCGGGGAGGAGGCCATCTGGTTACCCAAGGGGAAGGGCAGGGTCACGGAGGGCCTCCTCCCAAGGCCGGGCAGGGCGGGGTGGGGACTCTTCTGAGAGTTTCCCATCTAAGCAGCAGAGACCCCGGGTGAAGGCTCCACCTCACCCTCCCGCTGAAACCTCCCCCCTGTCTGTGTGACCAGTGACCATCTTAGCAGTCAGCTGCCCCTCCCTCAGGGTGGGCTCACGGATGCCCATCTCCTCTCCTCCCAGGCCCTGGGTGCTCACCCGCCGGTAGCCACTAAAGGGCAAGTCGACAGGCAGGGAGAAGACGTTCTCCACAAACTGCTGGTAGACCTCAAAGAGGTGCCCGAGGTCCTCCTCGGGGATGCTGAAGCCCAGCAGCACCCGGATGGCCATGCGGAAGGTGAGCTTCTGTGCCTCCTGGTACACGTTGATGGCCTCGGGGTGGCTGCTCCAGGCACGGAGTGTGTCCTGGATCACCAGCTGGATCTTGGGCAGGTAGCTCTCCAGGGCCTCGTGGCTGAAGATCTTGGAGAAGACCTGGAAGGCAGAGGGTCAGATGGACTCTGGCCTGCCCGCTCGGCCCAAATGAAGCACCGTTCCCATGACCGTGATCAAGGAGAACTCCAGGTCCTTACCCTGACCAAGCTCAAGCCTTTCCGTCTCCAGACACAGTCCCTCTGCTGGCTCCTCTACTCTGAACCCCCCTCCTACTGCCCACGTCTTGGAGGGGAGGCAGGGGAAGGACAGGATTAAAACACAGTTCATAAAGTCGGGACATTCAACATCACTCACAGGGTGACCTGAGCTGTCATTCCTTGCTGAAACCCCAGAAGATCATGTGCTCCAAATAACGGCAAAGCCCGAGGACTGGGCAGTCCAGCTGCCAACAGGTCTGCAGGCGATGTGGCCATACCAGAGTGGGGGGCGACACAAGAGGGCGCTGGGCAGGGCTGGAGGGGAGGCTGTCCCTCCACTGCAGGGGCCATTCCCGAATGCCCAGGCCACGGGGCAGACGTGCCCAGGAGGAACAGAACACAGGTGAATGGACTGGACAAGGAAGAGGTGGAAAGCAGTAGGTGGCTCTTTTACTCCACTGATGGGAGAACAAGAGAGTCCAAGGCTAGACTGCAAGCAGGACTTCCTGAGACCCAAGACTGCTCTCACTCCCTGGGAAATACCTACTGGGCAGAGATCATGGGGAGTTTGTTAACTGGGCCATCCAAATGTCTTCAGTGTGGCCGGGTCTGGAGGCACAGGGATGGGGGCAAGGCTTCCCACCTCAAAAGATCAGAAAGCCAAACAGAAGGCCTTTTAATTTCCCGCATCTTCCCGGTCCATTTTAAGCAGCCAGTGAGTCCCTGTTTCCACCTCCCTTGCTTGCTGTCCTCCTGATTCCTGAGCAAGTTCCTCAGCCCCCCTGCCCCCTCCTCACCCAGATGCCCCTGCGCACAGTTTCACGCTGCTGCCCGGGGTGTACAGGAGAGGGTAAGATGTTAGTTTATTTACTGTTGGCCGGTGGGTCACACGGGCAGCCAACAATTTCTAGCCTTGACCCCCAGAGTCCAGAGCAGAAGGGGGTGCCCCCACCGGGGCCAAGGGAAAGTTCACTGGGGAAGGCAGAGGAGGGGGGGCAGCGCAGAGGAAGGAGACAAGTATTCCTCTAGCCGCACCCCCATCAGCCCCACGCAAACCACACACACGCGCCCACCCTCCCCTCCTGCCCCCAAACACAACCACCGCACAAACTGTAAATGTGAGAATTTCCCCTGCAGTCAGCTCAAGGAGGAAAAGGTAACATTTTCCTGGCCTCAGCCCTGCATGGCTAATGGGAGGGCTGGTTTGCAGAAATAACAGTGCTGGCCCTTCAGTGGCCCAGCCAGGCGTTCACAATAGCACTTTCATTCCGAAATTCCCGGTGGGCAGAGGGAGGGAGGGAAGGAGGCTGGTGAGGGGCAGAAAAGCCAGCACTGTTTGGGGCTGCTCCTGCTGCTAAGGGACAGCTGAAATGTAGAAGGATGAGGGGAGGTGGCCAGGGGCAGCCCAGGCCTGGTCAGGTCACTCACACCTTGCTCAGTTGTGAGGGCCCCGGGGAATTTCCAGGGCCACCTCCCCCCAGGGGTGCTCTCTGCCTCAGCCCCGCCCCCCTGGACCTTAGTGTCCTTAGGATGCCAGGTTCCACTCTTGGTCTAGGAGTTTTATGGGTAGGAGTGGGGCCCTGCCCCAGAGCCCATCACTGGCCTACTAGGGGCCCTTACGAAACAGCAAAGAGCCCACAGAAGGAGCAGTAAGTGGTCCGTGGGAGCCAAGCAGGCTCATGAGGGATGCAGGAATGATAACTCCGTGGCTGCCAGGCGCCGGTGGGGAGGCTGGAGGTAGGGGGGCCAGGGGCAGGGGGGCCACGTCTGGCCAGAGCCAGCCAACCCAGGGCACAGTCAAGGGCACTGCCCTGGAGGGAACGTAGCAGGGGCTGGTCAGGGCCCCCAGCACACAGGAGACCTGGGCCCAAAGGTGGGCATGTGGAGGGGGAATCAAGCAGAGGCCCATGCCGACCAGGACCAGCCGAAGTCAAAGCCAGCTAGGCTCCTAAGATGCAGTGGGTGGTGAGAAAAGGCAGGCTGGGCACCCAGAAACCTGAGTTTTATTCCCAGATCATCCACCAACTTACTGTGGGATCATGGCCAAGTCACCTCGCGGCCTCACGGTTTCCTCATCTGTAAAGTGGTAAGGTTGAACCAGGTGATCTCTGTGGTTCCTTTCAATGTACAGATCACACGAACACCAATATCCGTGTGTCCCTAAGTAGACGCTATCCCCTCGAAGAAGCCCAGAATCTGGCACCGCATCAGTCACCTGGTGTAAGTGCCTGCCAGGCCCCCACTCACATACCTCGTATGGGCTACGGTGGCTCAGGAGGGGCCATCCCAAGGTTACCAAAGGGGGAGCTCTGAGGGACCCCACTGCACCCCGAGGAGTGGCCAGACAGGACCCAGGGACAAGCCTTGCCCTGTCTGTCCCAAAGGTTACATTCCCTGCGCCCTCTAGCGATGGCCGGCTGAATCGTTCCTTCTCCAGCCTTGGGGGCCACGGAGAGCAGGAAGGACCCAAGGGGACCTGGGACTGGGCAGAGCGACTCCAAGGGCAGGGGGTCCACACCTGACCTTTAGGTGGGAGGGGGCCCTGAGCAAGGCCAGGAGCTGAAATGACCCCAGGAAGCCTGCACCTGCAGGGCCCCCGGGGTGGGGCTTTTGAAAGAATTGCAGCCACGACCAGGGCTCTTATCTTGACCCAAACAGGAGTCTCACTGGATGCTCTGGGGTCCCTTTCCTCCTGGCTGTCCCATGATTCTCCTCAGAGGCCCCCAGAGGTAGAGAAACTACCCAATTGAGAAGCCGAGCAAAGGCAGATTGAGGGCACTCCAGGCTCAAGGGGCTTTGCTCGGTGGTCACCAAGTCCATGCCCCTGCCTCCCGCCCAGCTGTTCCACAGGCATCAGAGCCTCCCAGGCGCCGGGAAACTCCAGGGCCTCATCTCTGGGACCGTGCCCAGGGTTAACAACGCGGGCACTTCCCAAAGCCAGGGCAGCCCAGAAACCACCGCCCACCACAAAGGCCAGGAGGAGGCGGAGGTGCTACCCAGGGCACAGGAAGGCCTGGGCACGTGGGGGCGGTCAGGGTCGGGACTTGGGCACAGGGGAAGGCACTGGCGGAGCAGCTCATTGTGAAGAGGGGAAGGGTTCCCAGCGGCCCCAGAGCCCACGGCCTGACCGCAGTTGCAGCAGGAGCCAGGGCTGCTTTGTTTCCCTCTGGGGCTTCCCTCGGAATTCCCACAACTGAGCCAAGAATGCTGGACAAAGGTCACCGGGAACCAGCCTGGCTCGGGCAGAGCCCTGCACAGGGAGCCGCAGGTATGGACATCCCATCAGGGTTGGCGCTGGGGAGAGCAGGGCGGAAGGGCACGGGAGACCTGGGAACTCCAGGCACAGACACGGAGCAGGATGGGCTCTGGCCTTGAAGGATGTGCTTGGAAACCCTCCCCCAACCTCTACGGGTTTTCCCAACAATGCAGTTGGCTCAAGAGCCCACCTCCCGGGTTCTCGCTCTCCCTGTAATAAAAGCTGAATCCACAACCAGGGTCTGGGGGGACCACCAGGGGGCTTGTCAAGGCTCAAATTCCGTATAATTGTTCCTACAAATGTCTCCCCCACACCCCCAGACCTCCCTCCCCACTCCTGCCTCTTACCCAGCGGCCCTGGGAGGGGAGTCGTTCACTGGACCCCCATGACCCTGCACGCTGACCCGCTCAGCCAGATAACCTCCCCTTCTCAACTGGCGGCTGTGGATGGATGGAGAGAAGGAAGGCAGCCTCAGAAGCGGGAAGAGCCGGAGAGGGGACCCACTCCCCGGTCCAGTGACTCAGACCGGGAGGAATGGAGGCGGCTGCCCGGGAGGGTGGGGGCCTAGGCAGGCCACCCCGCCAAGCCACCGGAGCCGCGGCCTGCGGAGTGGAAAGAATAACAGAGGGCGGGCAGCCGCCGAGGCAGCTGTCCGAACAGCACAGGGGTGAGGCCAAGGTGCGTACTTTATGCTCAAGTAGGGGGAGGACAAGAAAGGACGTCATCTCTCAGCTGCCTGGCATTTCCACTGAACCTCCACTGCACCCTGGCCGCCTCCGGAGCCAGTGCCCACTCGGCCCCTCTGACTGGGAGGGGCTGGCCAGACCCCCCAGCCTGGGTATGCCCCTCCTGGGTCCCCAGCATCTGCGGGCACAGAGTATCTGTCCCCCACTCAAGTCCAGCTCTGACTGTGCCCCCAACCCTTCTACACACGACAAAAGCACACGGTGGATGAGGGGAGAGCAGCACTTGGCACACACCTGCCGGGCTCTGAGTTCTGTCCAGACCCTCCTATCCCTCCTCCAACCACAGAAAAACCCCCTTAGAAAGCTGAGGTCCAAAGAAGGAAGGGCTTTCCCAAGGTCACAGTCCGGGGCGCAACTGGCCACACTCACCAGGGTCCCTGAACACCCTACCTCCCACCAATCCAAACCCCGCTGAGCCACCCTCTACAAGTCCTGGGGGCTCTGGATGTATCTAAGAGCTAGAAGGGGACGCTCCTCTAGGGCCCAGATTTATTCTAAGGGTAAGGCCAGCTGTTTCGGCTACTCTGTCAGCCCCTGGAGGCACAGCACCCCCGCCCTTCAGCCCCAGGAACCTGGAACAGATACGACAACTGGCTTAGAGGGATCAGGGCCAGAGCAGACCCCAGCCAAGCCTCCCCACTTCCAGCCAAGGCCACAACTGTCTCCCAAGGCTGCGAGAGCGAGCATCACAGCATCACAGCCTTGGACCCCACCCTGCGCTGGGAGGAGGGAGGGAGGTGGAAGGGAGGGCCCACACCACTCACCCCTGCCTGACACAAGGGCACACAGAGGGAGGAGCCCACTCCCAGGCGCCCTGGCGGCTGGCCGTGGGCACCCTCCCCCGCTGACCTTCAGAGACATCCGCTCCTGCCACCTGCCCCCTCAGCGGCCCCTGATGCTACAGTAACTTTTGGTGAAGGACCTCGGCTAGCAGCACAAAGGCTCCGTGCCTCTGCCAGGGGGCGGGGACAGAGCTCCCAGTAGCAGGGGTGCCCGGCCATGCCACCGCCTTCCCAGCCCACACAGGTGGAAACTTCTGCCCTGAGCTGAGCCTGGCAGACATGACTTTGAGGCCAGAGGCTGTGCAGTGGTTCAAAGGCCACCTGGAGCCAGTCTGAGCTGGCCTCCCCCAGGACCCCACGACCATGGGCCCTCTTGGCTCTGCCCTCCTGCTGAGGCACCTCCTGGCCTCTCCATCCCGACATAAACCCCAGCATACAGAGGATTTCTGAGGCGAGTGCGGTAACCCTGAGCCTGAGCTCCACCCCGACCCAGGACGGGGCCCAAAGGCCAAGTCAGTGAGGATTGGTGGCTGGGCAGGCCGGGCTTCTTAATTGCTATCCCCAAAACGTCTGGAGCTGTTCCCCCACCTCAGCCACGGGCACAGAAGTCCCTGAAGCCAGGGGCCAGGGTAGGAGGGGCAAGAAGACCACTCCTAGGGTCTCTCCAGTCCAGAGTCCCAAAGCTAAGTTCATCCTTGGGATGCACTCCAAGTTCTCTGACAGAATCTCAAGGCCACTGCCTGAAATGCCCTGAAGATGCTGGCCCTTTGGTGCAAAGAGGCCCAGCCCTGTCTCCAAAGGAAAAGAGGAAATGTCTGATCCTGGTGTGTGGGGTTGGGCACTGGATGCTTCCAGAACTACCCACGACAACCCACCCCCCTTCTCTGGTAACCCTCCCCCCACATCTTCCCTATCAGACTCCATCCACCCTTCCAGGGCAATACTCAGCTTCTTTGCATACAAAGAGAGATGCAGTCCCTCCCCCATGAACCAGAGACCTCCCAACCCCAGGTAGGAGAGGGGTAACAAAGGAGGAGGGACAGAATCTGAGGTCGCAGCTATAGGGACACAGGCCTGGCTTCCAGAGAGGATTCTGTTAAGAGTGGGCAAGGTATTCTGGACGTTCTCCCTGGCAACCCTACCCCTCTTGGCCCTAGACCACCAGGGCAGCCTGGACAAACACCTGGAGTGCGGTGATGGCTGTGAGGAACCCCTTCCCAGCACATCTGGTCAGACCTCCAGAGAAGGGGTGGGGTACCAGTCCCAGTGGAAATAGTGACGGTCCTAGTTCCCCGCCAGCAGGGCCTCAGCACACCTGGCCCCCACTTCCTGCAAGTACATCCTAACCAGGCTGGGCCTGGCCCAGCAGCCCGCTCTCCAGCCAGGTCCCTGCTTGCAGTGTGGGCTGGCTAAGGCAGCGTGCGTGGCACAGGGCAGTCCCCACCCTGGCGAAGTTGGGTCCACCAGGCATTGGGTCCAGCAGACTGGTCATTCTCTCCAGGACCAACATGTGTGTCTCCGAGTATTCTCTTCTCATCCCTCCAGCTAGATTCTACTTCTTAAGGGCAAGGACCAAGTTTCCAGCTTCTATGCTTGTATCTAACCTAAGGCCTGCTACTTAACTCAGTAAACTAAAGTTTATGGAACATCGATTAGAGATTTGGCGGGGGAAGGACGTTCTCATCTGCCCATTTAACATAGGACCCACACACATGCCACACAGCAAGCACACAGCTAGTACACAGAGAGATGGCCCTGCTTTGGGTTCCCAAGCCTCTGTCAGGATGAGTTGGTTTCTGGCTGCTCCCTTACCCGCAAGGTGCTAGAGGGCAAGGGTGCCTGGAGAGGGAGACTATCTATGTCTCATCTGTGGTCCTCCTTTCTGGCCCCACCCAGGTCCCACCCCCCTCACCCTGTCCCTCACTCCAGCTTCCTTCCCTGTGTATTCCTCCAGCAGCATTCATCTGTGCTCCCCCCCTCCTCCCTGCCTCCTCCCAAATGGATGATGTAAGCCAAAACCTTGGGGCTTTCCAGGAGGGCCCTCCCCACCTGGAGGCCCAAAGCCAAGGCAGGCAGAGGGTGCACGGAACTGCAGGGCAACAGCCTCTCCCCAAAGCCCTCTGCACCCCCAGGGTCTCACACTCAGGTCCTGACCAAGCCTTCTTCCTCCCAGCACTCCCTCCCCACCTCCACCCTGACCCTCAGCTTCTGGCAGCCCCAGGTGGGCAGGGCTGAGGAGGGCTCTACTTGGTGGCTTAGAAACAACTCTTCCCACGGATGCCTGTGTTGCAGGCCCTGCCCTGCCTTTTCTTCCTTTCCCGACCTGGTTCAAGTCCCTGAATCTCTCCAAGCCTCGGGCTCCTCTTCCCTGAGAAGGGAACAGTAATTGCTTTCTTGTCAAAGTCTTTATAAAGATAAAACGAGGAAGCAGCCACATTCTTTGGAGCTGGGTTTCTGAGGCTCAGGCTCTCTCCTAACTCTTTGAAATACGCTTTTGGTGGAGTCACAAAGACTAAGAAAAAAAAGGAGTGTTCGGCATATTTGAAGAGCCCCCATTCCTGAGCCTACGGCCCCCTCCCAGCCACTCCCAAGAACCCTCCCCATCTGCCCCCGGGCTCTGTTAGCTGCTTCCTGCTCTAGTGAAGCAGATGGGAAGACTGCTTCAGGAGCCCCTTTCCCAGCCCCTGAAATACGTGCTTTAGCGGAGGGGGGGTGGAGGCGGGGGTTGTGTACGTGCTGACCAGTCCCCTCTGATTTTTCCTCCTTTTGTCTGTCACGGAGAACTACTCTTCGCAGGCAGTTCGGAAGACGACAGATTCTACAGGATGAACTCCTCTGTTCACACACAGACGTCCGGAGGAGGGGGCTGCCCCACCAAGGCCCTCTCCTGTCTCCCAGGCTCTGCCACTTTTCCCGGAGATCAGAGGCTGCCTCTCCCTTTCCCTTAGGTTTCAAACCGGGTGAGTCCTCTGACCCAATGGAAAAAGTGAAGGGAGGGGAGGTCGTGCAGCGATGCCCCTCCCCACCTCCCCACCCCCCCACCCCAGTCGCGGCCGCTTTAAGCCGGCGGGCCGGCGCCCCGCCCGCCGACGGCTCAGCTTTCGGGTTACTGCAGTTCAAACAGCACGTGCCGCCCGCGCTCTGAGCCACAGCGGCGGCGCTGCCCTGGGAGGGGGCGGGGAGGCTTGCCCCTTGCGCGCTGGCTCGCCTCCTCCGCGCCTCTTCCAGGCGCTCGGGAAATCCACAGGATAAACACCCACTTTCTCTTCCTCTTTATGGGAGGGGGTAGGTGCGCTTTGATCCCCCGCCGCGCCTCGGCTCGCCGAAGTTCTCCCACCCCTCGCCCTTCCCCCTCTGTCCAGACCGGTGCGCGCAGTGGCCCAAATTTCACCTCACTCCTCCCAGGCAAGGCCCAGCAACCGCTGCCCACAAGGTGCCCCCAGCCCCCGCGCCTGCCCGCGTCGCCCTTAAGCAACCTGTGGCCGGGAAGCTAGGTGTGATTTTAGAACGATCCGCTTCCAGTCCTCGGAATTCCAGGGGACGAAAAGGAGGAGCGCTGGCCACCGTCCGCCCTCTCTTTTTTCCAGGTTTGTGCAACACGACGATGACAGGCGTTGGACGCCCCTGTCGCCGCATGTTAAAGTTGTCCAAACCAACCCCCAATTAGCCACCCGTTGGGCCTGGTAGTGCGCACGGCGCGGTAGCTCAGCAAGAGGGCAGACCCGGAAGAGGCCTGTACAGGCCCTGGATCTGGGATCGCAGCCGTCTAGGCAAGGAGCTTCGGGATCCTCCCACATGGTGTGCAAATGGGGGCGCGGATTCTGGTAGGGACGTCCCCGGGTCTCCGAGAACTCCTTACCCCGAGGGTGGTACACGGGAGAAGAGGATCAGAGCACGGTTGCGGGGCTCTTGGCCTAGAGTTCTTACCTTGCGCTTGTTGCGGTGGATATCGCCGATGGAGTTGGCCACCGTGTTCGGGCCCAGCAGCATGCGTGTGCTACGTGGCCACTCGGTGCTCACGAGGTGGTGCTCGCCCATGAGGATCTTGCGTACATTCTCCGCGCCCGTCACGCGGATTAGCGGCCGCCCGAGCAAGTGCGTCTTGAACACGTTGCCATACTTCTCCCTCCGCGACGACTGGAAGCCAGAACCCTGCGGGTGCCACGCAAAAACTTTCTCAGGGCCCACATCTCCAGATGGGACACCCGGGAGGCCCAGCCTCGAGGGCCCGCGGGGGAGGGGCGGAGGATCCCACCCGGGGCACCAGTCCCCTAACCCCACACACACACACGCATGCACGCACGTAAGTTTTATTTTTCACAGCATGCCTAAGAACTGGGGCCTAGAGGATAATAAATAAATCAAGGGGGCGAGAGGCCCAGGGCACCCCCCCTGGGAGGTTGTTTTTTAGTAATGACTTGCGGGAGGGAAAAGATATCCTGGACTGCGGGACCAGAAGCTAGAACCTCCGCCTCCCCCCTCCCCCGCCTCGCGCTCGGGAGACTCTCGGAATAAATATTTCCAGGCTCCCGGCCACGGGCTGGCGAGACCCCGCGGGGTGGCCGCAGGCCAAAGATTATTTATAGCGGCGAGCGGTCGGTGCCCGGAGGCAATCACTACAGATGGGGGTTGGGGTTTCCTCCGTTCGCTGGTGTGGGCCGCGAAGGGACCCGGCGGCCCTCTGAGGGCTCCGCAGGGTAGAGTCACGGGCCGGGAGCCGCGATTTTCCTAATGCAATATGCCCTGGAAATAACTGAGGAGGACTTTCGTCGCCGCCCTGGAGTTCGGGACGCGAGAGCGGAGGAAGGCGCTTCCCGCGGGGCGGGGTAGGGCTGGGCGGGGCCGCCGTCGCAGGTAACCGGATCCCCGGCGGCGGCGGCGGCGCGAGCGGAGCGGAGCCAGGCCCCGGCCCGGGCCCGGCGCTCGGAGGAGCTGGCTGTGTCGGCCCCACGCGGGTACCGGAAACAGAGGGGACCTCCGAAGGGCGGGAGCAGGGGCGTCCCGCTCACCTTTGACGTCGTAGCTCGCCACCCCACCCCGCATTAACCCTTCTCCGGCCGGGGCAACAGCCGGTGAGAAGGGGAGGGGCGCCACCTGTCAGGCTGTCCCGCCTGCCCGCCTGCAGACTTGCGGATGCCGGCTCCAGACCTGCGGGGTCATGCACTCCCCGAAGGGACGCTCCGCTTCCTCTTTTCCCGGGTTGGTCCCCCTCCTCACTTTCCCTTCTTCCACGGAAAAGCATTCGCCAGTTAGATGTGTACACACCCCAGCCCTGCCGAAAAGTGACTCTGCAGAACCCGGAGCCCTAATCACTTTTCCACGTGTGCCTCCGGCCCGGGCGCGCGACAGAGAGCGAGCCCGGAGCGCCCGCGCCTCCAGGAGGGGGCCTGGGCCGCGGGGGACACCGCCCCACTCCCAAGTTGGCGGGTCGGGGAGAACTCCCGCCACCCTGCCGCGGTTCTAGACGGCGTCTACCCCTTTAAGAGAAATCAGGGCGAGGGTGGAGGTGCGACAAAAGGGGGCAGAGAGCGGGGTTCCCTCCCTCGGTCTGCTGTACCGGTCTCTCTCACTACTTCTGACTCTCCTCTCCTGCGTTTCCTCTGTTTTTCTTTTCTTTCGACACAAAAGTTGGGTTGTGAATTTTCCGAGGTCGCCGCCGCCTTTCTCCCGCGGCACCCCCTCCCCCGCCTCTGATCTGCCTAACTATAATTAAAGTGCGTTTTTTGTGGCATTAATAAAGAGTTATTTGTCCGCCGTTTCCACGGTCTTCACAAAGAGGACTTTCATAGGGGCGGCCGCTCGAGCCGCGAGTCCAATTTATACAAAAATGTTGTATTTTTAGCCCTGGGCTCTGTTTAGATGGCGCACGGTGGAAACGGAGAGCCCTTGGAGGTCCCCCCGTAAAATCTGATAAATGACTCCGAAAAAATAAAGCTGGGATTCAGAGGACTCCCATTAACCCCTTCAGTGCTTCTCTACACGCGTCTCCCATTTCCTTCTCACCTCAGAGTCAAGGGCCCCGGGGGCGAACGGATGGGGCGGCGCAGGCCTGCTTCCCCCTCCCCATCTTACGTGCGGGTCGGACGCGGAGCCCCAGAGGCCCTTGTGGGATTCGGAGAAAAGGTCAGGGGACGTAGGTGGCGGGGGTGGGGTGGGGTGGGGGCGGTGAGGAAGGGGGGGCGGTGACAGACCGCGAATTCTGCAGATTGGCTCTAATACGGCAGGGGCCGACGCCCCTGTGAATATATTTTATTTCCTAAATTCTCGGCCAAAAGCCTAGACCACCGCTGCAGTTAACCCTTTAAGTGTGTTGGCACGGGAGAGGCTCTGGGGATTTCTTTACGGCAGCGGGGCGAGGGGAGGTCCCATTGGTTGAAATGAACCCCACCTTGTTGCACGAACAGGCCCCCAAAGAGCTGGGCTGATTCCGGGACTTGGGAAGACCGCAGGGCAGAGGAACCTCGCGTGCCCCTCCCGCCCCAGCTCTGCTGTCAATTGGCGCGGGGCGGGGCGGGGCTGCGCAGGGTGTATGTGTGTGTGCACGCGGATTACACGCGTCTGTTAATTTCAAGCCAAGCTTTCGCACTTCTAAACTCACAGGTCTCTGCGTTCACCTCCCGCCTCCGCTTTCCCGGGCCGAGGCTGTCTGTTTCAGTACAGCCAACCTTCTGCTAACTCCTAACAGCATCTGCCGGACAAACACGCGTGCACACGCCCACACAACACACCTTCCGCGGTTCACCCAGAGGACCCCCTCCCCAAAGAAAAACCTGCTGTGTATCGAATTGCAAAAGCGATTATCTAGCACTTGAGGATGTTAATTCCAGGTTCATCTCCCCATTACGTACCTGGGTCTGGTCCCCGACGCGCCCACCCCCATTATCACCAGCAGTGCGGGTTGTGTGGCGTCTCACAACAAACACAAACGCACTCTATGGGTCTCACACACACCTCTCCCAAGTTACTCTCCCCTGCTAGACTGTCCCCACCCAGTAAGTAAATAGACCCTTTTCTCCGAAAGCCGAGAAACCTCGGGTCTCAGGCTTCTCGTTTCCCTTGGGTTACCTCCTTCCTCCCCCACCACAAAACACACACACTTTCTCAGACCGTAGAACGGTGCTATAGTACCTGGCGTGGCCGGTGACGCGGCGGGAACACAGCCCGGGTCTGAAAGGGGCAATCCTGGCTGCCACTGGCCCACTCTTTCTTTCCCTGACTCAGTTTTCGGGTCCCAGTGACACCGCCAAAGCCCGGGAAGTCGACGGTGACTGGGGCCTGGAGCGCGAAGGGGAGGCGAAAGCGGCTCACGACTGGATGCCCCCTCCGGCTCGCGCTGCGCGGGGAGCCCCCAGGACGCTCGACGCACCCCTGTTGAGTCGCTCGCGACTGGAAAAAGTCGGTCTTGGGAGCCCTCGCGGATTCGGGAACCTCTCTTACAGCCCCTTGAACCTGCGCACCCGGCGCCAGCGGGCTCGGAACCACTCCGCAGGCGGGCAGGGGAAGCCCGGGCGGCTCAGGCAGAGAGGAGGGAAGGGGCGGGGCGGGGACCCGTGCCTTCAGGCTCCCGGCGCCCCCTGGCCGGCCCGCGGCTCCATCCGCCTGGTGCTCGCCGCTAGCGGACCCTGGAGAGCAACGGAGCGAGAGCGCCCTTACCTGTAGCAGCCAGTGGCCGGTCTCTCCGATGAGCGGGAAGCCCATGGAGCCCTTAGGGATGGGCAGCTTGCAGCTTTTGTCGCGGGTGGCAGCCCAGCGCAGCTGCCACAGCTGCTGCGACACGGCCAGCAGCAGCGTCACCGACACCAGGCACGCGGCGAGGGTGGCCAGCGCCGACACCAGCTCCAAGCCTTCAAAGAGCATGTTGGCGGCCGCTCGGGGGATTGGCTGTGCTGGCCGCGGCGGGGGAGGGGAGGGCCAGACGAGAAGGGACGGGAGCGGCGGGGGAGGGGAGGCTGCTGCCGGGGGTCCTGGCACCTCCGGCCGAAACAGAAAAGGAGCAAGGGGCCGAGGGAAGGGAAGTGGAGGCTGCGAAGGGAGCGGAGACAGTGGGGGGGAAATCGCCTAAAAGAAGAGAGAGAGGAGACACGAGGCGACTCGGAGTGTAACTTTGTTTGTTTGTTTGTTTGTTTGTTCCCTTATAGCGGGCTTAGGGGCTGCTGGAGGGGTGGTGAGACGAAGCCGTGAATCAAGCTGGTGGATTAGCTCTCCCCGCAACCATCACACTCGGAAAACTTTGGAAAACTTTGTCCAGCGGGAGCCTCTCTCGTAAGCCCCTTCCCCTGCTTGGGGGAAAAAAAGGGGGGGGGGGGACAGAGAACTAGCGGAGAGAAAGTGCGATCGATTTGTCAAAAGTTTTCCCCTCAAATTCCTAGGTTAAAAAAAAAAAGGAAAAAATCCTGAATCCCCAAATTCCAACGAACCCAGAAACTTTGGGTGCGAGAGGGAAGGCTCCCCGGCTGAGGCGAGTGGAGAGGCCGAGCCCAGCGCCCCTGTGCTGCCCCGGGCGGCGCGCCGGAGCCCCAGAGCCGCCGCTGCACCCCCGAGGCGGGCGCGGCGGGCGAGGCGGCGCGGCGGGCGCGGGTGCGGAGCCGGCGGACCGCGGCCCGGACGGGACGCAGCCGGCGACAGAGCCCCGGGCGGGCGCTGGGGCGGCGGAGGCGGCGGCGGGCGGGAGGGGTGAGGTGGGGTGGGGTTGGGGGAGGAGGTGAAAACCCGAGCTGGGCTATTGTATCAATTAAGAAAAGGCAGTCCGTCCCGGGACGCAGTCTCTCGGCTCAGGAGTTGCTGCTGGGAGAAGAAAGGGGGGGGTGGGCAAAGAAAGGAAGGCAAAAGGAATGAAAGAAGGGAAAAAGCAGGAGGCAGGATTTCAGGGCTGATGGTTTTAAAAGCTTCTCTCAATGTGAATTTGTGCCTCTGAGAGCCAGGCGATGCGTGTGTTTATATAGAGCCGGGAGGCTGCGCCGTGGGCGCTCCGCCAGCACCCCCCACTCCCACCCCCACCCCCACCTCCGCCGCGCTCTCGAAGCCGGAGGCGTGGTGAGAGGCCGGCGGCCGGAGCGTGTGAGCGCCCGCCGGCCTCCAGCCCCGCCCAGGCCGCCCGCGGCCCGCAGCCCGCCGCCCGCCCCGGACCCACTTGTAGCCGCCGCAGGATCAAACTCAGTTCACCTCTCGCCTCCTCTTCCTTCTCGCCGGCGTCTCGCTGAGCCCGGCACCTACAGACGGACGAGATGAGACACACACACACACACACACACACACACACACACACACACGGTGTGCGCTCGCACGGTGCCCGCTTGGCTGCTAGGCTACTTCCCTCCCTCTTTTCCTCCCTGTCAGGCCCCGGCCCCCTTCTCGCATCCCAGGCAGTCCCGCGTGGGCCGTCGCCCCAGCAGCTGAGGTCTCAGGCGGACTGCCCCTCGACTGAGAGGCGCCAAAAGCCCCTGAACCTGTGCTTAGGGTCTCCAGCTCCTATCCCGTGGGACCCCGCTGGCTCCTATCTCCCGGAACCCCTCAATCCTCTCATTTGCCACTCCCAATCTCTCCTAGCCGGGGGTCCCCCATCCCGGATCTGGACATCCTCAAACCTCGGAGGCCAAGGTCCCTTCACCTCCCCCCCATACGTCTCTTACCCTACAGGACCCCGAAGTTCCCCTCTCCCCGTCCGCGTCCCGGGCAGCTGACGCTGCAGCCTTCCTTTCGGGCACCTCGAGACCCCCTAATTTGTTGTCCCCTCCGTCCCCCCCCGCCCCCCCGCTGCGTCGGAGGAACCCCGATGCTGGTCCGGTGAATGTCCCGAGAAGAGGACAAATGCTGCGGCTCCGGCACCCGGAGGCGGGAGGAGTCGGGTACAAGCGTTCATTGATAAATTAGTAAATAAACACGCCAGGTGAGCGCGGCCACCTTCTCCCAGGCGGCCGCTGAGGGCCCAGCGCGCGTGCCTGTGCGAGGTGTGCGTGTGGCCCGGGGCCGCAACTGTGTGCGCGCGCGAGTGTGTCCCCGGGTCGGCCCGACGTCTGTGGAGCTGTGTGGCGTGTGTGCGGGTTTGTGTGTTCTCTCTGGTGCTGTATGTGTGTCTGTGCGTCGTGCATCCGCCTGTCATCTGGCCTCTCCTCCTGCGTGTCTGTGATACATGGAGCTACGCGTGCCAACCCCGACACGGTCTAGCTGGTGTCTGGCTCGCCCTCTCCCGCGCGTCCTGTTTCCCCCCAGCCCCCTTTTCTCCGTCGTTCACTCTTGCACTCCCAGAACAGAAGACCTAACCTTCAGTTAGGATGGCGTGTGTGTAAACGAAATTAGATTCCTCTTTTAACACCTCCCCTGCATCCAATACGAGTTCTATTTTAGAGTTCACCAGAAGAGAACGTGTGTGTGTCTAAGGGGCGAGCATCTGTGCTGTCCCTCCCCGTGTGAGCCCTTCCGAGGTTGATGTGGCGGGCGGAGATTTAAAAGCTCTCTTGCTTCTAGCGCTGGGTCATCTCGACTCTCACTCTCTGCCCTGGGACCCCACCTGGTGGACAGTCGTAGCACTACAGATTCAGGGGGAGGCAATTCCTGCTCCCCCCTTCCCTCTGTCTCCATTCACAGGGAAGATCAGCCCTAAAGGGCCTGCTGGCAGGCCCCTAAGTGACTCCACTCCTGCCTCAGTGCCCTCAGACTTCCACCTCAGGCGGCTTGGGGCCCAGACCCTCACAAAGTCCCCGTCAGGACCGCTGTGACCCCAGAAATAGAGAGCTGGGGCACATCCTCACAACAGGGAGGTTTCACAGGACAGTCAACTCTGGATTGGGTACCCAGGAGCCACGAGACCAAAAAACCACACCGTTCCCTTTGTCGGGGGGTGGTGGGTGAAACTGGGCAAGAGTGGGGCTGGGGGAGATTGTTGAGGCTCTGCTGTTTTGAAGAGCCCTAAGAATATAGCCTGACCCCCAGACACAGCACTCCTCCGGGATGGCAGAATAGGCAAGGTGACCCTGGGGAACCCATGTGTGGAGACATCAACCTCTGAAAGGATGGACACACAGCCTTATAGAGATGCAAATAGATGCACAGGCAAATACTGAGAGAGCACAGGCACGCACGAGCACGCACACACACACACACACACACACACACAGGAAGACGCAGGCACGGACACTTAGAGAATCATTGTCAACAAGTTCACACAACACCTGCCTCCAACCTCAAGAGACCACAGGAGGTGTCTGCTCTGCAGGGATCACAGCCCCAGAAGTCTCCACGAACCATTGTCTTCCCCTCCCCCTCTCCTACTTCACTGTTGGCTTTTGGGCACTTTCATCCTCTCTTCCTGTTCAGGTGGGAGTTGGGAGGGGCCCTGGGGGAGTCATTCTGGGTTCTTATGGCCCAGCCACCAAGTGGAGTCCTGGGGAATGTCCATAGGGACAGCATGGCTTCGCAGCAGTAGTCGCTGGATTTCCTGATTGGAACCATCTCTCTTCTCAAATCCCAAAGAGTACTTAAGAAAAAAAAGAAAAGAAGCCATGGTATTGTAATTCTCTACATTGCCTGAGGTGCTGGGGAGAGTAGGAATCTTAGGGCTGTGGAGCAGCCTTGATAAGAGCGGGGCTAGGACAGAGAAGGGTCAGCAACCAACTTCACCAGTGAGATTCCATCCGAGGACATTCCTTCATCCGCTTCACTTGGACTTCTGACTTTGGTCCCAGACCAAGCCCTGATCCAGACCTCAGTCTGACCCATAACCCTGACCTAAAACAGACCCCTGAGCCTAATCCCAGGTTGACCCTTAATCCTGGTCATAGAGTGACCCTGTCCCTGACCCCAGACTGAACCCTAGTCTTCTCAAGCATCATCCAACCCTGCCTTTGGCAAGAGGAGTATGGCTGGCCCCTTGCGGACTCCCCAGAGATGGGGCACAGCGCAACCTGTGAGGCTCTGGGAGCAGGACTGGACTGTAGGACAGAATATCTCCCTCCCACCCCCTGCTCCAACTACAACCTTTTTCCATGGGCCTTCAGCTATTGCCTGAAGTGCCCTGAAGCCTTGGTTCACAGCTTGCCTCCCATGTCCCTGTAGCCTTACAGGTACCTTGAAATCAGTCAGAACAGACTGGGGGATCAGGCATGGGAATGCTGGTTCAAGTGGAGCTCTGCCTGGATGAACTTTACGGTGCTTGGCAGAGGGGCTGGGAGAATACAGAGGGCAGGCCTCAGACACTCTTGGAATATGTAGCCGATGGGGCAAGGCACAGCCTCTGTGCCCTCTTCCCGGGCTCAGGAAACACCCATCAATGGGGACAAATCTGCTCCTCGTAGAGGCACAGAGCTCCCCAGGAGTATCCCAGCCTTTCTATGCCCAACAGAATAAAGACATTGCACTTTCCAAATCCCTTACATGTGTGCAGCCCTGTAGGGCCAACACATCTCTTCTACAGCTACTATTTTATTTCATCTCCACACAGCCCTGTGAGGTAACGCTATTTTTAGACATTAGATTTACATCCTAGTTTTTGTACTGATGAAAAAACTGAGGCCCAGAGTCCCCATCCCCATCCCCATTGCATTGCCCTATTCCCTCTCCCCCATCAAGCACGCTGCCCCATGAGACGTGAGATCCTGTCCCACGTGGCAGCTGCCCCTTTGTTTAACGTCCATGCTTCTGACCATTAAAGCTGACAACGGGGGGAGCTATTAGTTTTACACTTAATTTTGCATAGTTGGGGCCCTGAATTTTTTCAATTGATGCCTTATTTACTTCCTTTCCCCTAAAACTACCTCTGCTTCCTCCAACCATAGCCAAATGGAAAGGAGCAAAAGGCCAGGATAAAAGTAGGGGTGGCCAGCGGCCAGCGCAGAGACCAGGAGGCTGCGGGCAGGAAACAGGGCTGGTGTTCAGGGCTCTAACAGAGGTTGCAGGGTCCTGCCGGCCTCCCGTTGGGCCCATGGTAGTCTAGCCCGAGGGATGAAGCTGCCCTGTCCTGCCTTGCTGGCACCAAAGAACCCTTGGAAATCAGCTCTCAGCTCCTCTTCATCCTCCCCAGGGCCTCAGGCTGGTCCCCATTTCATTCTGAGGCCTCTCCATACACACCTGCCAGTGGCGGGACCCTTTGCCTGAAAAATTTCAAGTCCAGTGGGGAAGCAACGTTCTGTTTCTTCCTGAGGGGCAGTGGGGGAGAGGGCTTACCCTGTGCCACCAGGTCCCGCTCAGACATGCTCCGCCACTGCTTCTCCAGAACTCGAGCAGAAACTGCTACCCCAGCAGATTAGCAGAGCCCCTTCGGCCCTGGCCATCCCAGCTGTGGCCCCAGATATTCATCCTGAGGTCTGTGTGCCCTTCTCCCACGCTGTGCCCTCCCTCCAGATCGGGCACTGCGAGGCTGGCAGTGCCCCTCTGGTGACCAATCTTCAAGGACAGTTTAGAGGACAGTCCCTGACTGTGCCTTGGCGATTCTGAGAGGGGCTGGGTCCCCCGCTGTCCATGCCGGTCGGGGGGTGAGGACTTAACCCAACTCGGCTTGGAAATGACCGCAGGGCCACGGATGCTGCCTTTCTAGAGCCCCCAGAGGCTAAGCTCTCCTCCGGCCCCCGCCTTGCAGCTTCGAGGGCTCCGTGGCTGTTGTCTGGAACACCTTCTGGCCCCTTCAAAACCACCACCTGCCGCGTCCCGGCCCGCCGGCCCATTTGGAGCCGCCGTCCTGCTATCGGTGGTGCTTCGGAAGCAGAGCTCGATTCTGGATGCTAGTTAGTTATTTCTTAAAGGTCTCCTTCTTCTTCTTCTTTGTCCCCTAGTGTGACTTGCTCCCACCCCACCCCCAGTATCCTCTCATCATTGGCTCTTTAGACTTTTTTTGTTTCCGTTTGGCTCTATCCATGACAGCCCCCATCCAAGCGTCTGTACCTGGCAGGGCCACATGCAGGCACAGCCCGACTCCTCACTCCTCACTCCCAGCTGCTCAGAGACCCACAGCCGGGGCCGAGCCCCTCACCCACCCACCCCCTTGCGGCCCTGGGAAGGGGGAGACCCTCAGGAAAGAACTCTGGGGCTTTCTCCTTTGCCTGAATATGGAACAAGCCTCACCCCGTACCTCCATCTCAGAAATCGCAGCTTCAGACACTTGCCCCAGAAGGAATTTTTTCAGAGAAATGAAAATACCCGCACCCTCCCCTGTCAGAGCTCCCACACCCAGTCCCCTTCCTCCCATCCCACACCCAACCCACACGAAAGCAACCCCAAAAGGGACTTGCCGATGGAGAGAACGAGGTAGGGACGAGGAACGCAGCTGGCAGTGTCCAAGTCGGCACTGCCTGGAAAAGAGTAGGCTGGCCGGTGGCGATGGGACACCGGCAGTGCCCCAAGCTGGCTCTGGCTGGCAGGGACACTGCCGCAGCGACTGCGTTCCCTCAGGCCCGGGGAGCCAAGAGCCCTTTATAGCCTGAAACCTGCCCTGGCACCGCCCACTGGGCGGTTGCAACCAGGCCTGCAACTAGGGGAGTCGCTAGGAGCTGGGAGGGCATCCGCCCCAGGACCCCAGGGCCAGGCCCCACGCACAGGAATCTGGGATGCCACCTCCTCCCATCCCAGGCAACTCCATGTCCTGGTATGTGCATGAGACTCTGTGTGTGTGTGTGTGTGTGTGTGTGTGTGTGTGTGTGTGTGTGCATGCGCGCGCGCGCGCTCACGCGTGCGCTCGTGCTTAAACTTCCATTCAAAGACCTCAGCTCTCTTTCCCTCATCCTCTTTCTCTGGCGGTAACAGTTTTTGAAAGGATGGGGAGAGCAATGTGTTTCTGCTCAGTTTATCAAATTACACTCAGTGACAAAGGACTGAAGTGCATTTTCTTGAAGGCTTGACAATTAGAGATCCAGGAAGAAAAAAGAAAGGCATGACAGAGAACCCAGGGCTTTTGTGGAAGGTAAAACACCGATGTCAAAGGCGGGGATGTGGTCGGGTAGCTCTGAGTGAATTTGCCTTCATGTTCTTTGGTGTTGTAAACCGTTTCCCCCACCCCTCAACCTCAGCTGCAAAAATCCCAGGGAGCCTAGAAATTGCAAGATTGTTGATTTTTAAAAGGAACGCTGTTCCTTTTCACATGGGCTGAGTCAGACAAGCTGGAGCACTGCTTCCTCCCTCCAGGGCTGCCCTTCCCAGCCCCCCATGCCAGGGAAGCCTTCTCAGAGAAGTCACTCAAAGAGGTACAGTGCCCTCTGTCCCCCCCCCACCACCAGTCTCAGCCTGTGCAGCCAGCTTCTCTGCTGGGGTCTGGTTGGGACAGGGATGGGGCAGGCTTTTCCTTGCCAAAGTTCTGCCTTGCACCTGAGCTCTGAAGATTGCTAGATGGAGAAGGATGAACTGTCAAGGCAGTTTGGGGCCTGAAGCAAAGTACATGGGGTCATTGGACTGCTTTCCCAAAGGTTTTCATTCTTTGGGGATAATGGGGAGGGCAGCAACCCAAGTTCCCAGCCACAGATGCAGACGAACGAGTCAGGAAGAATATCCCCTTATCCAGAGTTCTGAGACAGTGCCTGAAACAAGTCCACCCCTACCCAGCCTTCCATTCCCAGCTGGCTTTGGTCCAGAAGCCACCCAGCAGGCAGGCAGGCCGGCCGACTGACTGGCAGCCCTGCTCAGAAAGCTCAGAGAGCAGAGCTAACCTGAGAAGCTAGTTGGCAGAGCTCCCCACCCCCGAGTCCAAATCCCTCCCTCTTGCATGAGACCATGGCTCCTGCTGACTCTCTCAGGAGAAGGAGACGGAGGAGATGCAGAGCAGGGAGGCTGTGGGGCTGCCCACCTGAACGCCCCCCACCTCTCTTCTCACACCTATTCACCACCATCCACCCCAGCTCCAAGCTAACTCAGTTGCAGATGCTGCAGCTTTCATCGGTTTCCTCCCCAGACGCTCCTGGGGTGGCCAAAGATCAGAGGAGGAACTCCCAGTAAGATGCCCTGTGGTCCAGATTGTTCTGACGGCCAAGGCTCTTCTAGCACGTGCCTGTGATCCCTTCAGGATTTCACCTGGTCCTCACTGCCTGAGCCTGACCACTCTGAGGTACCAGGAGATTCTTGGGAGGACCTGGGCCCCTCCTACACATTATTTCCATCAGCAAAGCTCTATGCTTCCTCTTCAAAGCAAGCTTCAATACAAGTCCCCTGGTCTCCCACCCCCTGCAACTAGATTGCCACCCTGAAATCCCTTCTGTATGGAAAATCTGTAGCTCCTCTGAGGCTCTCTTTAGTTTTTCCTCCATTGGTTTCATTCCTTCCTCGATGTCCTGCTATTCCAAATCCATTCATTCATCATACTCACAGCAAATAGGCAGAGTGGCTTATAGCGAAGACAATGGCTCTGGAATCTATGAGACCTGGGCCCCAAATCTGCGCCGCCACTCATTACCGTGAGCACTGCGCTTTCCCTGTTTGAGCCTCGGATACTTCTTCAGTGTGGTGAATGGATTAGAAGGGAATGAGGGTTGAGGCAGGGATTCCTGTTAGGAGACTGGTGATAACTCAGGAACAATAACAGTAGTAACAATAGTGATAACAATATCACAGTAATAATAGCACTTCCTATGTGTCTGGCGCTTTTGAAAGCACTTCACATATATTATTTCATTTAATCCTCACATCAACCCCAGGAGGTAGATACTATATTCCCACTCTACAGAGGAAGAATCTGAGGCTCCAAGTGATTTGACAACTTGCCCAAGTGAATCCTGCTGCATTTTGGGTGTTAGATTTAATCTCCTCTAGAATTCAAACCCAGGGAATCCGGATTAGTCTGAGCTCTTAGCCAGTACACTAAGGACAAAACCAAGCTGGCAGCAGTGAGGATGGAGAAAAGTGGACATATTTTAGAAGTGTTTAGAGTTCCAGTAAAAAAAGGTGACATATTTGGCAACTGATTTGGTGGGGAGGGAGGAGGGGCTTAAGATTTCAGGCTGGGTAGCTGGGAGCATGGCAGGATTACCTATTGAGTAGAAGTTCAGGAGAGTGAGGCTTAGGGGACAAGGTGATGAGTTTGGCTTTACCCTGGAAGGTCCTGGATAACTAAGGGATATTCAAATGGAGCTTTCTGGTGGGCTGTTAGAGGCGATTTAAACATCATCGGCATTCAGGTGCTAAAGGAAGACAGGAGAGTAGAGAAGCCTACACAGAAAGAGAAGTGGGCCTAGGATAGAGCCCCAAGGAACACCAACATTTAAGGCACAAGAGGAGGAAAAGGAGTCTGGGAAATAGGGACCTCTTTTCTTTGGCCAAAACTCATGTCTTAGTTAACCTCACCTGAGACTGATTATCCTATTTCTTTGTTTCCCCTCAGCACTTAGAATCTCAGGGTTACCAAGGAACTCAGGTTAGTAATTTCACCCCTGCCTAGCCCAGGGACACACACACACACACACACAGCTTCCTGACCTATGAACTTCCATCGGTAGGATTCTTTATCCAGCTGCTGAGTTCATTTTGGCATCTTACACTTGTATATAAAACCATCTATTTCACAGAGCTTTTCACCATGTCCTATGGTGACATAACACTTTTAGGGGCACCTCCTAAGCGGGTCTGGGTCTTGCCTGCCCCAGACTGAGGCTCCCCCCGGGCTGCATGTCCAAGTAGAACTCCCTCACTGCACTGTGTGCTCCAGCAGACTGTGGGTTCCTGGAGAACACAGCCTGACTCTGCAGCCTCCTGCTCTGTGCTCAGGGCTGAGACAGAAAGGGGGCCGCTGTGGGATCTGGGAGTGTGAGCATCCAGTGAGGTCAGAAGGAGGGCCAAACCTAGTGGACGGACTGGTCACGCTGAAACCCCATGTGGGCATGGGGAACGGAGAAAGCATGGGAAGAAAACCGGGCAATGAAGAGAGAGGGATGGACTCTCTTCCCACGCACTCTCCTGACCCATCCAGGAAAGTCCACGTGCTGGAGGAGCAAGCAGGGGTGCAGAGCCGGCCTGGAGGGGCCTGGGCTGGGGGAACCCAGGAGAGAAGGGTGAGAGACTGCTGAGGGAAGGGGAGGAGGATGGAGGTACTTAGGTAAGGTCTCCACACGCTAGTTAAGAAAGCGGCAGGGGCTTCCCTGGTGGTGCAGTGGTTGAGAATTCGCCTGCCAATGCAGGGGACACGGGTTCGAGCCCTGGTCTGGGAAGATCCCACATGCCGCGGAGCACCTGGGCCCGTGAGCCACAATTACTGAGCCTGCGCGTCTGGAGCCTGTGCTCCACAACAAGGGAGGCCGCGATAGTGAGAGGCCCGTGCACCGCGATGAAGAGTGGCCCCCGCTCGCCACAACTAGAGAAAGCCCTTGCACAGAAATGAAGACCCAACACAGCCAAAAATAAATAAATAAATAAATTTATTTATTTAAAAAAAAAAAAGAAAGCGGCAGCTCAGACAGCCCTAGGCTAGGCCTGCCCTCTGAGGGGAGACAAGGCATGGCGTTGCCCTCAGGGGCAAGTGGCAGCTGTGGGGAAGTTACCCAGCACAATCATCACATGGAGAGCAAATGAGCAGGGAAACATTTGCAGTGCTTCCTCTCTTGGGTGGACACACACATTCTTATTCTCACAGATGCTCCTTGTGCATTCATATGTGCTCATGGAGACTCGCACGTTCCACACCTCCCGCCGACCCCAAGCATGCTCAGACCCCTCCCCATTCTCCACAAGCTGGTTCAGGGTGGAGCTTCAGGGCCTTGGAGCCTCTGGCCCGGCAGGAGGAGGGCCACCCAGTCTTCTCAGCACCTTAGTACCCAGATGAGCAGTGACTGGCTTGGCCTGCTGGATAAGAGGCAGATCACCGGAGCCCGGGTGGAGTGAGGGCAGCCTGGGGGATGAGACTTGGGGTGGGGTGGGGCAGGCTTCTCAGAGAAGGCTACGCGAACATAAAAAGGACCCTTCATGGCCCTCTGCCTGGGCCCAAGATCCAGGCTTCCAGTGCTGTTCAGCCCCTGAGCTCCCTCTACCGGGACCCAGCTCCGATGGCACCCTGGTCAATTTAGGGGACGCAAGAATAGCTACTGTAGGGCAGGGGCAGCCCCGAGCTCAGAGCACCCATCACTGATCCCTCAGGGCTTAACGGTACGAGGATTTCTTCCAGCCCCCTGTCCCTGTGACTGGTCCCTCGTCAGGATCCCCAGGGCAGCTGCAGCACTGGGGTAGAGAGCAGCCGAGGGCAGAGGGCACACCCCGTCTACAGCTTGACGATGGCCTGGAAAGGAGGCCCCGCCCCGCCCTCCATAGGACCAGCCAACGCTAGCACAGGTCAGGGAGTCAGTCCTGCCATTCATCAGCTGTACAGTCTTGGCCAAGTCACTTCACGTCTCAGGCTCAATTTTCTTATAAGAATGGGGAGAAGAAGTCTTGCCTTACTGGGCAATTGGCAGTTGTGACATTTTGGGCTCAGAGCTGGGACAGATTCAAGGTAAAGCCAAGGAAGCCAAAACTTTGGGATTTCTCACTTGTACAGTCTCCTTCCAAAGCCCTGGCAATTCATACTTTGCATTATTTTCCTCAAGAGGCTCCGCTAAGTCATACAAGCTTCAGGTTTCACAAATCCTGGGACTTGAAAGGCAGTTGTTCCCCTTCCTGGTCCACTCCATCCTCAATCCTCTCAGTCACTTCCGCGCCCAGGAGAGTGGCCCTGTCTGGCCGGGCAGAGCTGAAATGAGCCCCGAGCAAGGCCTCGTCCCAGATGGAAGGCCTGGGTGCAATCACCTTCCCTGAGATGTTGACCCTGGGCCTGGCCCCATCCCTGAGCTGGGCTTAGTGCCTACGGCTCCCCATCCTTCGCTCACAGCAGTTAACCCAACCCGGGACCCCCTTGAATGAATTCCCTGGATTCTCAGAAGTTGGGCTGACTCTGGGCACTGTGTCCCAGTCCTGGCGGGGCCTTTGCTCCAAAAATTATGAACTCCTCGAGAAGCTAGTTCTAGGGCGGTGCTAGGCAACCCTGGCGCTCAGGAATGGGCCTTCAGGAAGACAAAAGCAACTTGGCTGAGCTTCTCCATTAGTACCCGTTTCCCTAAGGAGCCTTGGAGGGAGTGGGGACACAGGACTCCCTCCTCAGTGTCTGGGAGATGGATGGGGCTGATTTTTTCCACGATTCCTCCCCATAAATCTGATTCGGCCCCTCAGCTGTCTAGGCCGGTCTCCATGGAGGTGCGTGGTAGTGATGAATGGGCTGCCTGACTAATGTGACTGGGGATGGCAGGGACTTGGGGAGGGGCTCTGCTCTGATGGATGGTCCTCACGAGGGCATATTGCATTAGACACCCATAATGCGATCAGCAGGGCCATTGTAATACCAATTTGTAGCTCCTCCTCACCAGGGCGGGGCAGAGGAGCTGGGAGATTAAGGAGGATGTCAGGACTTTTGAGACACCTTGGGGGGAATTTCAAGAGGGGGCAAGATTTCCTTGTTGAGGGCTATTATTACTAGGGAAATAATATGGAACCAAAGAAAATGCAGACTGGAAAAGCGAGAGGGGAAGTGAGGCCCAGAGAGAAGCTGTGACCTGTCCAAGGTCACTTCTGGAACCAGAGGGAAGAGCTGGACTTGGCACTTGAGTCTCCGGCTTTCTGTGTCAGGGTAGACAGAGATGCAGGAGGGAATGGGACTAGGAGAGGAGATACAATGTTAACTCTGGCCTCCCAGCTGCTCTCCTGAAAGGAGGGAAGCCAATGGCTGCTTCCATTCAAAAAGGAGGTGGTCTGGCGTGGGTTCCCACAGGGGCCCCGAGATGGCACTCACGCCAGACCACCCACGGTCTTGCTACCCCACCTACCCACATTAGTTCTGATCTCTGTGTCTTTCTCCTGTCATTTTAAAGTGGTCTTCTAAACACTGCACTGTCTCCAATCTTTCCTCTAGGTCACCAGAGGGGACCTTTTAAAGCAAATGTTCTTTCTCCTTAAAAGCTGTCAGCAGCTCCCTGTTGCCCTCAGGATGGGGCCCGGGCTGTCACTCTGACTCCAGCCCCTCCCCCAGCCTCAGCTCTGGGGCTCCCTCCAACTCACCCAGCCTCTTCTGTGGCAAAAGCGTGACATACACTTTTACACTTCTAGGTCCTTTATTTGGACTTTAGGGGCAGGAAACTGATCATCATATGCGTCAGTTCCTGTATATTTCAGTCAGTGCAGGCTTCACTCATTTCCCTTTCCCCTTTGACCCCCAGCCCTAGTCTTGATCCCCCGCCCTGACCTCCAGACCCGCAATCCATCGTGGTGGTATATGCGCAGGTGATGTGTGTGCATCTTTGAAAATAGTGCTATCTTTGGTATGTATGCATTTTTAACTAACATAAAAGATCTTGCAGTATAGACCTTGTTTGTTTTGGGTTTTTAAACATGTAGCACTGTCTTTGATATCTGTTTATGTTGCTTTATGTACTTCTAGTTTGTCACTCTGACTGCTGTAAAATATTCCAAAATATGTATCTACCACATTTTACCCCGGACACCTAGATTTCCTCCAACTCCCTATTTCTACAAACATTATGCAGTGAATGTCATTTTCTCTGGGCGTTTAACCAGGAATGAGCCTACAGGGTCCTACGGGAGGTGCATTTTTAAGTTAAAAGTTCTGCTGTGTGACTCCAGAAAGGCTGCACTGGTCCACATTCATCAGCTGTGAACAAAGATGCCTGGTTCCCCTCATCGTAAACAACACTTGCATTATTCCACTTTCTAATTTTGCCAGTCTGATCGGTATAAAGTAACCTAAGCCTGTACACATACCAGTTACCACTGTTTTGAATAGCCTTCTGCTTTAAATATCCTCCTCTCATTGACTGGTAAACTCCTACTTATCTTTTTCTTTTGTTTTTTAAATGAATTTATTTATTTATTTATTTATGGTTGTGTTGGGTCTTCGTTGCTGCACGTGGGCTTCCTCTAGTTGTGGCGAGTAGGGTCGTTGTGGTGTGCGGGCTTCTCTTGCAGTGGCTTCTCTTGTTTCAGAGCACAGGCTCTAGGCATGTGGGCTTCAGTAGTTGTGGCACGCGGGCTCTAGAGCGCAGGCTCAGTAGTTGTGGTGCACGGGCTTAGTTACTCTGCGGCATGTGGGATCTTCCCGGACCAGGGCTCGAACCCATGTCCCCTGCATTGGCAGGCGGATTCTTAACCACTGCGCCACCAGGGATGTCCCTCCTAATTATCTTTTAAAACCCAATTCAAGTATCATATTATTTGTTTGGAGTTTTCCAGTTTGTTACCCTTTCCTTGGTGCTCCAGAACATTCTGTACATTGTACCCAAACGTTTATCATCTCACTGTAATCCTTTCTCTCTTTCTCATTCACACACCACCCTCTACCTTGGCCATCAAGGCAGATGTGGTTCCTGCCTTTTGGAACCATTGGAAAGAGGGAGGAAGAAGAGTGAAGGAGGGGTGGGCTATATCAGTGGGAACTGGGAAATCAGGCAATTCACAACATGCTCGTTTTTCTTAATAGATTAAAATTATATCAAGTACAGAAACTGTGCACTCTTGCTCTTCATGGTCCCAGTGTCTGTGCTCTCAAAAAGTGTTTTCTCTGAATAAGTCCTGTCTTATGTACTCCAGGACCTCACTCACTTCAAGCAACTTTATTCTAGCCATTTCTAAACATTTCTTTCCTTCTGCCTGTGACCAAGCCAATATCTCTCTTAGCCTGAAAAGACTTTCCCTTGATGCCAATAAACTCTGGGCTGATACCTTATAAAGCATGCATTGGAAAGAACATGACTGTCAGAATTAAAAGACCTTGAAGAACTCAATCTTTCCAGGTCTCCAGTTTACTGATCTGTACATCAGAGGTAAATTAGTTGTGAGGATTACATTCACCATTGGACAGCACTCTGTGCCCAATCTCTTTCCTTCATCAAGCTTCTGAAGGATATGTCCCAAACTGAATTCCTCATCTTCCCTAAAACCAACCCTCCAGCAACCCTGTCATTTTTTTACAATAAATCAAGGAGACATTAACTTGACATCTCCCACCTCCCTGGCTGTTTAGTCAACCAAAGTCAATTTGTTCACCTTCCATGTGGGTTCCTGAATCTACTCCTCATCTCTGTCCCCATTTCCACTGTCCTCGGAGTAGAGGAATCTTCAGGATGGTTAAGAGTTTGTTTAGAGACAATATATACAAACTAAGTCTGCTGTTAACCTATTTTCTCAGGTTACTTCCCACCCTAACTGCTTCTCCCCATCCACACTCATCTGATGGCTCATAGGAATCACAAACCTCAATGACCAGCACTCTAGCTACTTCCACCTACCCCAGATGAAGTTAATTTTACAAGTTATGTCAAGGAACAGATAACCCTTGATACACTAAAGCAAAAAAAAAAAAAAGATCTCTCTCAAAAAAAAATTCTTCCTGAGTACCAAAACAAACATTTTGAAGGCAGCACAAACACAGTGTTAGTACAGACGAATCTTACTTATGAATATTTATACAAAAATCCTAAATTAGGTGCTACTAAATAAAATTCAGAAGTTCATCAAAATAATAATACATCATGACCAATTTATGGTTGAACCCATAAATGAACCAAAAAGATGTTCCAACATTAGGACTTCACTATATGAATAGGTGAAGGAAAATGCTGAAAAAAGCATTTAGTAAAGTTCAACACTAATTTTCTTGTAAAAGCTAATAGTAAGCTAAGAATAGAAGAAAACTCCCTCAACTTTATAAGCCTATAGCAAACCTCATATTTAATAACTAAACATTAGAAGCATTTTGATTAAAGAAAAGAGACAAATTCTTACCATTACCACTAATATTCAACACTGTCTGGTTGTCTTAGCTAATTAAATGAAGAAAAAAATCAGACATGCAAGGTAAATAAAAATTATGAGTATAAATACTCTTATAAATACTCTCGCTTCCTGGGTCAATCTTGGTAACATATATTTTTCTAGAAGCATCAGCCATCTTTCTTTAGGTTTATGGACTTATTTCCACAAAATTACATAGATTATTCTCAACATTACCTATATTTAAACTATTATTTAAACTTCCTTTTCTGTGGTAGTTTCCATTTTCTGATTCCTAATCTTGTTTAGAAATCAAGATAGTATCTGTACTTTTTTACATTGTTTTTCTTTGATTAGGTTTGCTTAGTGATTTGTGTGTTTCATTCCCCCACCAATAAACAGTTTTTGATTTACAAAGGAATGGGAAATTGTCATTATCTACAGATATTAGGACTGCCTACAATAGCATATCCCAGAGAATCAACTGAAAACCTATTTGATCTAATATAAGCATGCAGTAACTTGTTCAGACACATGACAAATATATAATCAATAGCTTTCTTGAATGTTAGCATTAATAAAATTGAAATTTTAACTTAAAATATGTAATGAATAATATGAATATTCATGTGGATTTATGTGAGTAATGCAAATAATGTGAATTCATGAATAATGCAATAGTTACAGGAAGAAAACCTAAAACTTTATGTAAGACATAAAAGAAGACTTAAACAGAGACTCACCATGTTGGGAGTCAGTTTCTCCAAAATTGAATAAATTCAGTGTAATCCCAATCAAAATCCCCATGGGATTTAAAAAAATAAAACTTCACAAAATAATTCTAAAGCTCATCTGTGAGAATAAACATACAAGAAGAGCCAAGAAATTTTTGGAGAAGGTCAGTGATGGAAGACTTTCCCTACTAGATATCAGAACATATTTTAAGTTTACAAAAACTAAAATGTTTCCTATTGGCACAGAAATAGACAAATAGACCAGTAGAATATTGAGTCTAGGAATAGACCCATGCATTGCAAATCAGTGAGAAAAGGATTGACCAATACTATGTGTTTCAGACCTTCAGATAGCCATTTGAGAGAAAAAAAAAAAGGTAAGATCAGCATCTTATATAACCGCAAAATAAAGTCCAGAAAGGTTGAATATCTAAATGTAAAACAAAACTATTTTTATAATATGGGGGTGGGTGGTGGGTAGGAAAGCCTTTCTAGGTTAAAGGAAAGGACTGACAAACTATATCAAATTTCAAAATTCTGTATGAGGAAAGCTAGTATAAACAATTAAAAATAGACGAAAGTGAGCGTATGGGTTAACAATTCTGAAACTGTGTACTGGGGTTGAATAAATAAGTAAATGGCTGGTAGATGGCGGGAGCCAGGTTCTCACTGAACCTTTGTCCAGTGATATATGTATCATACCATACACACATATACACATAGATGTATAGATACAGGAACAATTATAGATATGTGTGTATATATGGGTTATCATACATAATAAAGTATGTAGCTGTGAATGCTGAGAGCCAAAAAGATGACATCTCCATAGCAATGAGCACACCAAGCACCCAGATCTTGGTTTCTAAATATCATTCTCTCATAAAAGGAACCAGGGCTCCATGAAGAACTGGTTAATTCTAGGGCTGGAACATGGAAAGGACAAGATAATCTTAAAACATCGTGTAGTTTTATAAAGCAAGGAAATGTTTTTAACAAAAGAATGGGGGTTTATCAAAGGTACGCTGGAGCCAACCTGAAAGAGCTCCCAATTACCAAACGTGGAATAATCTGAGCAATAAAAGAAATAATATAGCACTGGATTATAACACAAAAGATAAAATAAATATATAAATCCAAAGGATAGATATATAATCAATGGAACAGCACTGAGAGTCTAGAAATAAACTCATGCATCTACAGTCAATTGATTTTAACAAGGGTGCCAAGACTATTCCATGGGAAAAGAATAGTCTTTTCAACAAATGTGATGGGACAACTGGATATCCACATGTAGAAGAATGAACTTGGACCCCCTAACTTATACCACATAAAAAAATCCAAATCAAAATGGATCATCAAAAACCTAAATATAAGAGCTAAAATTAAAACATTCTTGGAATAAAGGCATAAATTTTCATGACTTTGGACTAAGCAAGAGTTTCTCTTTTTTCCCAATGTATAAGAATCAATTTTCTTTTCTTTTTTAAAAAACTTTTTATTTTATATTGGAGTATAGTTGATTAACAATGTTGTGATAGTTTCAGGTATACAGCAAAGTGATTCAGTTATACATATACATGTATCCATTCTTTTTCAAATTCCTTTCCCATTCAGGTTGTTACATAATATTGAGCAGGGTTCCCTGTGCTATACAATAGGTCCTTATTGGTTATCTGTTTTAAACATAGCAGTGTGTACATGTCAATCCCAAACTCCCTAACTTCCCCCCCCACCCACCCTTCCCCCCAGTAACCATAAGTTCATTCTCTAAGTCTGTAAGTCTGTTTCTATTTTGTAAATAAGTTCATTTGTATCATTTCTTTTTGGATTCCGCATATAAGTGATATCATACGATATTTCTCTTTCTCAGTCTGAGAAAGAGAAATACTTTTTCACTCAGTATGACAATCTCTTGGTCCATGCATGTTGCTGCAAATGGCATTATTTCATTCTTTTTAATGGCCATTGTATATATGTACCATGTCTTCTTTATCCATTCCTCTGTCAAAGGACATTTAGGTTGCTTCCATGTCTTGGCTATTGTAAACAGTGCTGCAATGAACATTGGTGTGCATGTATCCTTTTGGACCATGTTTTTATCCAGATATATGCCCAGGAGTGGGGTTGCAGGATCAGACTTCGAATAACCAAAGCAATCTCGAGAAAGAAAAACAGAGCTGAAGGAATCAGGCTCCCTTACTTCAGACTATACCTACAAAGCTATAGTCATCAAAACAGTATGGTACTGGCACAAAAATAGAAATATAGATCAATGGAACAGGATAGAAAGCCCAGAAATAAACCCAAGCACCTATGGTCAATTAATCTACGACAAAGGAGGAGGCAAGACTGTACAATGGGGGAAAGACAGTCTCTTCAATAAATGGTGCTGGGAAAACTGGATAGCTACATGTAAAAAAATGAAATTAGAACATTCTTTAACACCATACACAAAGATAAGCTCAAAATGGATTAAAGACCTAAATGTCAGACTGGACACTATAAAACTCTTAGATGAAAACATAGGCAGAACCCTTTCTGACATAAATCACAGCAATATCTTTTTTGAGCTGTCTCCCAGAGTAATGGAAATGAAATCAAAAACAAATGGAACCTAATTAAACTCCAAAGCTTTTGCACAGCAAAGGAAACCATAAACAAAACGAAAAGACAACCCACAGACTGGGAGAAAATATTTGCAAATGATGTGACCAACAAAGAATTAGTTTCCAAAATTTACAAACATCTCATGTGGCTTAATATCATCAAAACAACCAACCCAATCGAAAAATGGGCGGAAGATCTAAATAGACGTTTCTCCAAAGAAGACATACAGATGGTAAAGAGGCACATGAAAAGATGTTCAACATTGCTAATTATTAGAGAAATGCAGATCAAAACTACAATGAGATATCACCTCACACCAGTCAAAATGGCTATCATCAAAAAATCCACAAAAAATAAATGCTGGAGAGGGTGTGGAGAGAAGGGAACCCTCCTGCACTGTTGGTGGGAATGTAAATTGGTACAGCCACTATGGAGAACAGTATGGAGGTTCCTTAAAAAACTAAAAATAAGCAACAGTTTCTTAGACTGTTAGCTATCACACAAAAAGCACAAGCAACAACAAAAACAAAAGATAAATTTGGACTTCATCAAAATTTAAAACTTTTTTGCATCAAATGAGTTTTTCCATTGAATGATTTGCAATATGATAAGGGTCTAGTACCCAGAATATATGAAAAACTCTTATAACTCAAAAACAAAAGACAAATGACCCAATTTTAAAAGGAACAAAGAAATAGACATTTCTCCAAAGATAATATACAAATGACTAATAAGCACATGGAAAGATTCTCAACGTCGTTAGTCATTAGGGAAATGAACATTAAAACTGCAATGAGATAGCACTTCATACCCACCAGGATGGCAATTATTTAAAAAAAAAAAAAAAAACCAAACCAGAAAATAGCAAGTGTTGGCAAAGATGTGATGAAATTTGAACCCTCATACATTCCTGGTGGGACTGTAAATAATGCTGCCACTTTGGAAAACAGTTTGGCAGTTCCTCAAAAAGTTAAACATAGAGACCTAGCAGTTCGTCTAGGTATGGACCTAGAGAATTAAAAACACATGTTCAAACAAAATTGTACACTAATGATCATAACGGCATTGTTCATAATAACCCCAAAGTGGAAACAAGTTATTTGTTCATTTTTTGGACTTATCGTCCATTCGTTGATGCACAAAAGTCCATCAACAGATGAATGGATAAACAAAATGTGGTATATCTATACAATGGAATATTATTTAGTCATAAAGGGAATGAAGTATTGATACATGCTACAACATGGATAAACCTTGAAAACATTATGCTAAGTGAAAGAAACCAGACACAAAAGGACACATATTACTATTCCATTTATATGAAATGTCCAGAATGGGCAAATTAATAGAGAAAGAAAGTAGATTCAGGGGATAGGGAAAGAGGGGAATTGGAAGTGATTGTTAATAAATACAGCATTTCTTTTGGGGTGATGGAAATATTCTGAAACTAGACAGTGATGGCTGCACAACATTGGGAGAATACAAACATACATTGAATTGTACACTTTGAAATGGTGAATTTTATGTTGTGTGAATTATATCACAACAAGAAGTTACAAAAAATAAAAAAAGCCTAAAACTGGTGCAAAAACTTGTACATGAGTTCACACTGATATAAATAAATGATTTAAATTAATACATGAGGATGAAGAGACAAAAATTCCTTTTAGAAGAATTCCAAAGAATTTATTTAGATACCCTTTCTAGAAGGTAAAGCTTAACACCCCACCTCTCCCTGTCACCATCTTAAGTGTGGGCTGTAATTAGTGACTTGCTTCTAATAGAATATGGAAAGGGATAAATAGTAACTTTACTGTGGGGAAACCTAGCAGGCACTGCCTTACCCAAGTGATCAAGGTTCACATCATTAGTGATGTCACATGGACATCATGTAACCTCTGACATATAATGGGAAGAACACTTCAGCTGTGTGGTATTCGCTCAAAAGACCCATAACCCCAGTCTAATCAAGAGAAAAACATCAGAGGAACACAAACTGAAGGATGTTCTAACAAAATACTTGACCAGTACTCCTCAAAGCGGTTAAGGACATGAAAGACAAGACTGAGAAACTGTCACGGACCAGAGGAGACTAAGGAACTCTGTTGGTTTTAAAAATTTTCACAAATGCACATGGTAATATGTTAATGGAGGAATCTGGGTGAGGGATATAGAACTCTGTACCACTTTGCAACTTTTCTGTAAACTTAAAATTATTCAAAAATTAAGTTTAAAAAATGAGTGAAAGTCTGGGAGAAAATATTTGCTCATATATAACAAACAAAAAGGTAATTAGCATCAATTGGATCAGTGGGTTGAGGATATTATGACAGACTCCCTCTCCTGACAGCATTCATTCCCCATGACTTCCCTGCTATCGGGACTCAGATTGGCTCAAATAGTGGTCCAGATTCCTTGATCTCCCGCCCCTATCCCAGCTTCATTTATCTTTTCATTCATGCATACAGTTAGTTGATTCAGCAAAATTTATTGAACATATTCTATGTGGCAGAAAGTCTTCTAGGCAGTGAGGATAAAGCTGTGAACAGAACCCCTTGCTCTCTTGGAGCTTACAGGGAATGAACCCTCATTGCTCTAAACCAGACATCATAGTCTGGCCATGACTGGCTTAGGGGTGGCCATGTGATTCAGTTCTGGCCAGTAAGATGTAACTGGAGGTTGGGACTTCCCTGGTGGTCCAGTTGTTAAGACTCTGTGCTCCCAATGCAGGGGGCCTGGGTTCGATCCCTGGTCAGGGAACTAGATCCCGCATGCTGCAACTAAGACCCAGCACAGCCAAATTAAAAAAAAAAAAAAAAAAAAAAGATGTAAGTGGAGGTAATATAAAGGGATAGTGTTAAATAGCAATTTAAATTTAAATAATTCTGAGAATACATAATTTTAGGGTAATAAATATTCAAACCTAAAGAAAGATGAAAATCACAGGCTTCTAAGAAAGGGACAGATTTGACCTGCACAGGCCTTTATCTCTTTGTTTTTCCTTCTTCCTCCTGCTTGGAAAGTGGATGTGATGTCTGGAGGTGATGCAGCTGCCCTGTGCCTGTGAAGTGATAAGCATGCTAAGGATGACAGAACAGGAAGATAGAAGGTGCCTGGGTCTCTGCTCCTCAGATGCTCTAGTCCTGTATTGCTTGTGCTTAAACCTCCAGAATTCTTCTTATGTCAAAACAAAACAAAACACCAAACCAAATAAAGAACAACAAAAAAACCCTACCTTATTCTTTACCGTACTCATAGTCCATTTTCAATTACTTGTAGCTGAACATACTTCAAACTGATAAAAGTATCAACAGGCAATTTCTTGAGAATACTATAAATGGCTAATGAGACATGAAAAGATGATTCAGCCTAACAGAAATTGGCAATTGCAAATTAATAAACCATTTCTCCCAACTCCAGTTTGACAGTCTCACTGAGGGTGCTGGGAAATGGGCAATCTCCTATGTTGTTGGTGAGAATATAAATTAGTACAGCCTTTTTGAGAGACAGTTGGCATCGTCTAGCAAAATATAAAATGTATACCCTTTACCTAATAATTCCGCTCCTAGGAATTACTAGGAATCTTATAGAAATGTTTGTACATATGCAAAAAGATATCAAAGGTGCTTGATTCAGCAGTTTTGGTTGTAATTAGTAAGTGAAAGCAAGTTAAATAATAATAAGGAAATGGCTAAATTAAGGGGTAGTCCCACCATGGAATACTATGCAGCCACTAAAAAGGTTGAGACCATTATGTAGACTACAAATCTATTTGTTAAAAACATTTCAACATTTTGCCATGTTCATTTCAGATTTTTAAAAAAGAAATTAGACTTTATAAAGTAAAAAAAAAAAAAACCCTCTGTACCCCAGTGAACCTTATTTTGTTCTCTCTGCAGAGGGAACTTGGTGTTTATCATTCTCCTGCATGTTTTCAAAGTTTAAATTGTATTGCACTGCTATCATTCTTCAACTTGCTTTTTTACTCAACAACTTTTTAAAGATGTATTCATGCTGACACATGTAGCTATAGCTCATTTTAACTGCTGTATAGTATTCTATTAGATGAATATATCACAATTTATCTATTCTCTCCTTGGTGGACATTTAGGTTATTTCTAACTTTTCATCGTTACAAACAATGATAGAGTGAACAATCTTATACATGTCTCCTTGTGCACACGTGGATAGATTTCAAGAGAGTAAGACAATTTTCATTAATATTTATAATATTTATAGGCTTCAACCAATCAATTCCACTCCTGAAATTTTATGCTATAGAAATACCTAAGCAAGAAGGCAAAGATGTATACAAATGTCTTGACATATTGTTTGTAATTGTGAAATACTGGAAACATCCTAAATATCCATCAATTCACAATTAAATAAACTCAAGGTACATACAATGCAATGGAAATACTTATGGGCTTCACAAAGGATAAGGTGTCCTATATGTTGCTACGAAAGATGTTTAAGATACATTGTGTGGAAAAAACCCTGTAATTTAATACACTATAATTATAATTCTTTTAATGAAAAAAGTCAGTATATATGTAGTAAGGTGATCTGAAAGAACATCACCATCCTGTTAGCAGTGATTATATGTGGAATATGGGATTAGGGCTCAGCAGGGAAATCCTCCAGTAGTTCTGTCAGATACCTGCATACACACGTACATATACATGTACACACACATTCACCACCACCACCAGGACCACATTCTGCCCATCAGGAATTAAACTGCTACTTTGATTTCTCACCTTACTCAATCTGTTTTCAACCTGTTCCTTATTCCATGGCATACCAAGAGTGGAGTGGTACATATTTGCAGAGAATTTTACACGATAATAAAACTGGCTTAACGTTGGTTTGCTTTTTATTACCACCATATGCTTTCTAAAGAACGTCAGTGACAAAATATTCCTCCTAGCAAGGAGTGCTGCTTGCACAGTCCCCTCCCTTGGTAGCAAATCACTACCAAGTGTGGTCGATGTGGTCCTGAGTGCCCATGTGCCATTGGCTGGGCAAGGTGCTGCAGGGGTTTCAGACAGGCGTGTGATGTCTTTCCTGCCTTTGCAGCGCAGGGGCACCAGACAGGTACTCAGACACTAGAAACCATCAGTCTCTCTGTGGTTCAACTTACTGCCTGTAGGACCTGCTTCCCCAAAGCAGCTTCTCTGCCAGCTGCCCTGGATGGGCCCTATCTTCACCCTTCCTAACTTGATGCCCTCAAGCTGCCCTGCACTTGAGGCCTTACTGTTTTTCCTCATCCTGGGAAAAAAAGAGACTCTGACCCTTTGGTCTTTTACTTTCTCCCATGCCCATCTTTGCCTCCCTTTGTCTCCAGTGTCCAGATCACCACTTAACCCCTCCACTTTGCTCCTGAGTGGTACCTGAAAATGCCTTCCCTAAAACCTTGGAAACATACCTGGGGGAAAAAAAAGTGAAATGGTTGCTCAGAAATCTGAAAAACCTATAGCTGGGCAGTCTGAGGCCCCTTTCCTGTGCCCATGGAAGTGGTGTTTCCCCAGCAGTCTTCTCTGGAAAAAAGGTTCACTGGAGAGGGCAGGGCGTTACTCCATCAGCTTTAAAAATATGCACTCCGTGGAATAGAAAGAAAGAAAAGCCATCCACCCAGCTTAACCTGAGCCTTGTAACAGAGAGGGGAGTGTGTGAGGAGAACAACAGGGAGATACAATTAATTACCCTTAGAAGCAAAGGTAAAAGTTGAAGATTACGAGACCCATTTATAGGAGGAAATAGACCCATCATTGAGCCTAGAGAATGGAAGGATTGTTTAGGGCCAGAAAAGCGTCTCAATGTTCAGATTTCATTCCTTTTCTGGAGCTTTGGAGAGAGGAAGGTCACAGCTTGGGCTTGGAAGGTACCCTTAGCAGCGGGCTCAGACTGGGAGGGGGGCTGTTGTCTTGGGCTCAGTTCTGGGCCCACAGACTGCCCCCTCCCTGAGGGAATAGGAGCTGGAATCCAGGAGCCGATGTGGGCTGGCTGGTGAAGGGGTAACCCTGTGTGAGGCCCCTGCATTAACATCACAACAGCTGACGTCACAGACCCCACAGAGCAGCTGGGGCCCCAAATGCAGGGTAACCCTAACCCCAGCAGCGATGGAAGCAGATAGAGGGGTGGTGCCCCCCGCACAATGCCTGGCCCCCACCGCTCCCCTCCTCCTCCCTGCACTTCCTCAAGAGCCTTTGTCTTCTGGTCTCTTGGGCCTGGAGTCTCTCTCATTCCCAGCAAATATTGTCCATTAAATTCAAAGCTGAGGCCTCCGGGGAAAGGGTCTGGCACTTTTTCTCCTCCCTCCCCTTATCTCCCACTAGCCATTCCCCATCCTCATCTGCCTGGTGAGCAGATGAGACAAGGGGCAAGCTGGTGACGGCTTCACATCTGTCCCTGGTTTGGTTTGGTTCCCCGCAGAGCCCTCTCTGGACAAGGCCTTGGGCAAGACATTGTACTCACCAGTGCTGACTCAGAAGCTGTGGGAAACATTCGGGGGTGAGTTGGGTTCAGTTTGGCTTTGACAGCCCAAGCCTCTATACTGGACCCTCTGGTCTGCGATCCCCTCAACCAGGTGGAAGTCTGTGTATTCTTAGAAGTAGAGGGTCCTCGTGCCTCCCTCAGTACCTTGAACTGGTTTGGGGAGATCAAGCTTAGGAACGGTGGTTGTACTGGTCTTTAGGTGTGACCTGGGGATCGTGTGAGGGCTCCTGGAAGCGGCGGGGGGGGGGGGGGGCAGGCGGCAGGGCTGCAGGTCTTGAAAAATCTCCTGCCAGAACTCTACGAGGCAGGGAGAGGGGGTAACTGCTCAGAGCATCTGGCTTTTCCTCACAGGGAGATCTATACTTCCAAAGGGATTTATTTGGTTATTATTCAGGATTTCAGTCCTGAATCTTCCTTAGACATTGATGAAAGCCATGTACCTTCTAGCCAGAAAAATGAGTGGATGCAAGCCTGTGCGCCTGTACGTGTATTCACACACACACACACACACACACACACACACCACACACACACACCACACACACACACACACACTCCAAGGGTTCATGGACTTCTGATCAAGAACTCCTGAATTCTAAAAGGAGGAATACATTTTGGCAGAGAAGGTTCCAGGTGGAATTGAGAGGCAGATTCTACCCGAAGGACTGGCTCTGCTCTGAGCCGGGCAACTGGCTGTCTGATGTGAAGGGCTTGTTCCTCTGCGTCTACACAGGTGCTCGAGGGGCCTCAGTACCATTAAGCCTGAGATGGGCTTGGGGAGTGGAAGCCAGGAGGCAGAGCAGCTCTGGACACTTCTGTCCAATGCTCAACTACAGCATGTTGTGGAATTTGAGGGGAAGGAGGGAAAGGCCTGAAAGAGTTCATGTGCTGTGGTAGGAACTGGCTAGGCTTATCGGCCATGCATAGGTCATTTACACTTCACAGCAAGCCTGTAAATCAGGCACTAGGTTCTGCTTTCACTGAGGATTATGAGATTTAGGGAGTTAATTGTTCAGGGGTCATCCAGCTAGTAAGTGGCACAGCAGGAGTTGAAGCCCAGGTCTCTCAGGCGCCAAAGCCCAGTTGCAATAGTCAGACTTGTTAACTGAAGAAACTCTCTCCAGCCTATTCCCATGGCTTCCATGCCAGCCTCGGGGCCAAGAAGGCTGGGTGCTGTTACACAGACGTTTCAGGCCTTACTCACCATGGTTTCAGATATGCCTACCAGGTCCCCACTCTCCTCCCAGTACACACCAGACTTGTGCCAACTTTTCACTCTAATGTGGTCGGCACCATGTTGAATTTAACTCCTTCAAGGCCCAGCTAATTAACATCCTGATTTCCCTGTGCTGTCTTCCCTGACCAGACCCGTTCCTACACCAGACCGTGACGCCCGTCCCTCTCCGCCACCGATCTCTAAGGCCGCCTCATTTCGCTCCTTCCTCTAGATAATCCCTCCTGGCTCCATCTTAACCAGGAGCCTTTCCACGGCAGGGCTGGTTTTCAAGACACACTGAGCCCCCAGTTGCCTAGCCCGGTACTCCCCACAAACCAGGCACGTCGAGGGTTATTCCTCTTGATGATGGTGACGATGCCAGTCTAAACTGTATAGACAGGACAGCCTGTAGCCCAGTAGTCTGGAATGTTTCCAAGGCCACAGTTCGACTCCTTGCCTCGTCTGGCAGGCAGGCTTTCCCCTCCCCACCAGGCTTCTGCCCGCTCTAGTCATCAGTCCGGCTCAAGGGGTGCAATTGCCATCCTCCAGATCACCAACCATGGCTGCAGTGTGCAAAAGGGGCGGGAGAACGAAACACCGTGAGACAACACCATGGCTTTTGAACAGGTGCATAGGCGCTCTTATTTAATAGCGGTTAAAAGAGGAAAACGTACAGGAGGAATAAACATGCTCTTTCCACATAAGAGGTTTTCTACTAACCATGAGGCCCATCTGTATCAGTAGCTTTACTGGTTTTAAAGAACAAAGTTCCCTTTAGAGGTAAAAATGGACTTTCCTAAATCTCCCCCATAAATGTGCAAAATAAAAAGGCCATTTCCAACACATTAGTGAAAAGTAACTGCAAACTCAGGCAAAAGAAAGAAAAAAAAAAAGAGGCAATGGAAGCAGCCAGGTGCACAGTCTTGGGAGAAGCGAGGCTACGGTGAGGGGGATTTCTGCAGCAGGCCCCAGGGAGTGTACCTGGAGGCCTCATGGGGAAAGCCATGGGCAACGCCAATCTTGGGGATAAAGGGCCTTGGGTCTGGGATTTGCTGAGCAAGCACTTGTCAAGTGTGCAGGCTGACTTGGAGGCCTGGGAGACAACGAAAATACTGGGGACTGCTCCCCGTAAGCCTGTATATTCCCTTTACCGGTGGGGACTCTCTGTTGTTTCCAATTTCCAGGTCCTGTTCTTCCCCACCCCCAACAGCTTCATTTACAGTCTACTCAAAGAGATTTTGCTATGAGATACGTTAAAACTATACCAGCTGCCTAAATTACTACTGAAACCCACTAGGGTCCCAAACCTGACTGTCCCTTCAGGAATATGGACCTGGTTTTCCGAAGAACTCAGCCAACTAGAAGACGGAAAGACCTCCAGGCACCCATGTTCTCGCCTCTTACTGAGGCCTCCAGGGCACTTCTACATCTCTGGGCATTTGAGCCCAGATGTCAGGAGTCTGAGGGGCATGGACACCCATGCTTTGCACAAGTCCTCGCAAGGGCGGGCGCAGCTAGAGGCCTATAGAGAAAACTGAAAACTCCTACTTCACCAGTTCAAACAGCTTGGACATTGCTGGTCCCTGTTTTTTTACCTTTCCCTGCTCACCAAGAGTGTGTCCCCACAGACAACTCAGTAGCTGCATGTTGGTTTCGTTAGGGAAGGCTGAGGCAGACCGAGAGGGAAGAAGGGATCTGGCAAAGGATCCACCCTATGAGTCTTGGGCTTGAATAAACGTTTTCCGTAGAGGGACCTCTGTGTGCAAGGGGCAGAGTAACCCCAGTTCCTCCACGCTGTTCACTTTCTCTTCTATAGCACTGTTTCTCCAGGGTACAGGTTTGCGACCAAGCCAGCAATGATAACAGTTGAAAAATATTGTGATATGCTTAAGGTTCTCTCCATTCCACTTCAAAAAGTCTCAGCGCTCAAAGCGGAAGAGATCTTGCTGTAAACTGGCATGTAGTGAAGGAGGGTGTTTGGGGCCCTTCTGAAGCAATGGGATTAGTGTGGTCATTTCTCGTTCTTTTCTAATAAAGTCCAGAGCCTGAGAGATGGCATTTTGGGTCTCATTCCCATGGACCCCTGCCTTTCCTTGGCTATGGAGGTTCTGGGTGGCAGCACTCATCTCTGAACCTCATTCTGAGACCCCGGGCAAACCGCGTAGCCCCTAGGATGGACCTCAGGAGGCTTCTGCAGAGTCCACACACAGCCTGGTCCCCAGCTTTGAGGAAGCCCGCGTGTCGGTGTGCATATTTTCTTCCCCATGGTTTTCAAGTTGTGATACAATATTTGCGGGGGCGGGGGGAGTGAAAAAGGAAGCACTGCCTTCCCTAGAAGCAAATCAGCAGCTGACAAAGGGAGTGAAGACTTCTGTCTGATGAGTCTTTCCTTCCACTAACCCAAGCTGGAAATGACCGTGTGGCTTATTTGTCATTGTTTGGTGACTCACGATTTTACTCTTGCCAGTAGCCTTGGTAGCATCTTCCTGAAGTGCCTTAAAGGGCAGATTCCTCTGACTGACCTCATAGCGAAGCCCTTGCATTAAGTCTCGGGAGCCCATTTGGGACAGAGGACACAGCCTCCAAGCTAGCTGGTCCAGGCTCCTCTGCAAACTCCAGAGCCTGAGGGATAGGACTATAGGCAATCTTGCTCAGATGAAGCCAAAAGATAGCTATGGGGACCTCAAAAGGGGATGGAAGCTTTGGGCTTGAGCAAGAGGAGCTTCTCACCCAGGACATGACTTAGTGAGGGGCAGCTGTGCCATGGGTAACAAACCACTAGCCACGGCTGACCCGCTCTGCTTCACGGTGACAGTGGTTCCATCCCTAAAGGCATCCAGTCCAGTCAGAGCTGTCCCCACAGTACAGAGCTGATGACATTTCCTTTAAAGATGGTGGCCAGAAAGTTGGCTTTGAAACACAAAGGAATGATTCCAAGGTTTTACCTAAGGGTAAAGTAAGGGCCATTTTCAGGCTTCTGGAATCTGACTATCCCAATGACACTGCTGGAAGAGGTCAAGTCTGAGACTCTCTGTCTGTCTATGGAATAATTGTTGACCTATGCCCTGAACCAAGTACCCTGACCCTGAAAGAAGGCCATGAGAGGAATGGGGAAGGGCTGGGGCTCTGATTCCATTTGCACTGGCTTTCAAGATCTCCTCGTGGTGTGGGGCAGCCTATAGTTAGTCATGAGGTCCAATTCTTCCCGCTGCATACTCAGCTCTACCGTGCCCCAGAAAACTTAGAAGGAAAAGCATTGGGTCAGATCTAGGCTAAAAAATGCCATCCTTGGGGGGACTGGAGCGAAGCCGTCATCTTGCCACACAGCACGCTTGTTCACCGGTCAGTGAAAGTCAGTGGACTGAACAGATGAACCTCCAGAACTGTGTGCTGGTCTTTGATAGACTAAGTAGTAATGTTTTCCAGGCCCTTTCCTTGCATCAGGAAGAATCGGCCTCACCTACACGGTGAATGGGGCACCTAGGAGTGAACAGGATGTAATTCATTATCCTTCTGCCTACTCACCTTACCTCCCAGTGCCAAGTACCCATTTTGTTTGTATAGTTTCTGAGCCCCAGATCTAAGCTCTAGAGCCACGGATGAAAGGTGGTTTATCATACTGGATCGATGACACCGCCATCTCTAGGAAAATACAGACAGTGTAGTATGACTTCCCCTGAAGCCCAGCCTAGCAACAGCTCGTGGACTGGCTTACCCTTGTGCCTCTTTTACTATAGGGAAATGTTATGCGAATACTGTACATAGGTTATTAAAAAAATACATTTGCTCTCTTTGAAGAAGAATGCACAAATGCAGGGCCAGCCAGCGCTGCGGCCCGGACGCTGGGGCTGCAGCCAGCAGCCTCTGGGGGCCCGAGGCCCGCCTTCATGAGTGGTGGCTGCTGATGAGCCCCCGGAGTTGCTTGGCCACAGTGTCAATCAATTTCTGCTTGTCTCGCTCATTTTTCCGAAACTGTGCAAACATGTTGTTCTTGCGGCTAGTGTCCTTCATCCTAAACAGACAAGGGAAGAAAGAGAGCAAAGTGTTTGAGGCGGCAATGGGGGCTAGCGTGTCTTAACCAGCACCCGGAGTTGAGAGAGTCCAGAACACTTCCATTGTCAGGCGCATACTCACCTACTGTTCACGAAGCTGCCCTCCTGGCACCCAAAGCCCTCCCCACTTCAGTCACCTTTGGAGAACGGTCAAGAGCCAGCCATGGCCAATCACCTCCTCATCCATACCCATCCTACCTACTTCCTTCCCTTCTACGCCCAGGTATGCCTCTGTTGTAGGTATCTGGCACCTACTACAGCCCTGATGGTCAACAGGACCCCAGAGAATGTCTAAGGTCTTCTCATCACCTCATAAACCTACTACATCCTGCTGGGACCTTACAGCTGGTATTTGAAAGGTAAAGCAGAACGATGCTCTTAACTAGCAATTCCAAAAGAACATGAGTAACTGAAAGCCACTGTGCATTTCCAAACCCTACTCTATCTGGTTAGTCTATCCCACCGCTAACAAAACCAAGGGCTTGACCGATCTCTTTTCCTTTGCCTCGGGGTAGGGGCTCAGGGGCAGTGAGGTGGTAAGAGGGCATGGTGCTGAGGAAAGCAGGTGCCAAAAGGCTGAGCCAACCGGGGCTTTAGGCAAGAGAAGCCCCTAAGTTCTCAACGGCTGCTATGTCTTCAGATCTTGACCTTTGGAAAACTTTCTAACTGGCTCATGCTAAAACTCCAGAGACGGCATATTCCTAGAGCACAAACCATGGGCAGTTCTGGCCACCAATTCCACCAGATGGAGAGACCTAACCGGGAAGCATGGAGGGAGAAAGTCAAGGCCAGGCTGAGGTTGCCAGAGCAGCCCCCAAACCCGACTAAGCCACTGTGATAGATGCCAGGAATCTGTTTTTCCCCGAAAAGGGCCCACAGCCCCTGACATCTGTTGGTGATGGCTAACTCTGGCCCCAGCCTCTGCACACTGGACCTCCAGCCCACGGATAGTTCCAATGGTAGAGAATTAAGGACACTGCCCAGACTCATTTCTCCTTGGGCCAGGCGGCTCCTCTCCACCATCCCCCGGGAACTTGGCCAGCTCTCTGACTTCACAGTCCCCTGGCCTGCACGGAGATAGGCTAGGAGAGGGGACGGAAGGAACCTGGCACTGGGGAGTAAACTGCTCTCAGGCAGACTTCCCAGGGCCTTTGGCCAATCCTGGCCCATTTTTTTTTTTTTCCTGTGGGGTGGCCCTGTGCAGAGGGACAGACTAGAGGCCAGTGGGTCAAAAGGCCAGAGAGCCCATAAGGACATTTATATCCACATGTAGGGAGGTTCTAATGAGCACCATTGCTTTATGGCTCTGGCTGACGGTGACAGCCACAAACGAATTGAGACTTCTCTCTCTGACCTAAGCTTTAGGGCCTTCAGCCTGGAATTACTCATCAAGCATGCTTAGACACCGTGTATAAGGTACAACCACCCACATGTGGAGGCCTGTGCTTGGATGGGTGGAAGAAGGAGAGATGACAGAGGTTTAGAGGTTTAGGTTGTAAAGAAAGCACAAAGGTCCCCAAGGCTATGATGATTATTGTATTTGGTCCCTTAAACATTAACTGCACAATTATGTTTGTGGAACTGGCTTGATTTAGGGTTATTTACCCCAGAGAACAGCTCCTTCACCTTTTCTGGATATACTATAAATCTAAAGAAAACCAACACAAAGCAAAACAAAAAGAAATAATAAGGGAATAAAAACACTTCCTACCTTTATAGGACATTTAATTTAACATCCTATGTGATCATTAGTTTCATGACTCCTCAAAGCAGCCCAGAGACAGGCAGCCAGAGCCAGCTTTCAGCTCCCATAGGGAAGTTCCAGAAATAAGGTAGGAGAAAGGGAAAAAGAGGGTGGTCTCTAGGCCCCAGAGGCCAGGATGTTTTAGCCATTAAGACCTGGAGTTGGGATTACTTGAAAGAGAAACTCAAGTGCCCTGAGGGCTGATGGTGGCATGCTGGTTTGTACCCTGGAACGCTCTAAAACCAAAGGAGAGCCCTCCCCACGCCCCACTGCATTCTGTAAGCCTAGGATCTGGATCTACTTTGGCTACGGCCACCTCTCAATGAACGGGGGCCCCTTCTCTTTCCTGAAATGTCCTCATCAGGTCTTTGGGTCTTTCCATGTCTCACCCTGCTAAGAAGTGTCAGGCTGCAAAGGAGAGAGTGTCAAGGGGAAAGCAGGAATGGGTCAGATAAAGGGATTGATTCCTATGAGGCTGGGAAATACAGATTTTAGTGATCTGGGTGGCCTTTGGCCCTGTTGTGTTTGGAAGGGAGCTTTTAAACCCCGCTGATCGCTCGGGCTAAGCACATGGCTTTATTACCGGCTAGGCCTCCAGAATGCTACCGAGAGGCTGATTATTTTAGCCTATTGTTGATCCATAGGAAGTAGATAAGACAGTACTTCTTGGATCTAGAGAGTCTCAGGAACAGAGGAGTAAAGAACGGTTGAGAGGCACCTGGCCAAAGGGAATCCTAGAGCCCATTTAGACACATAATGAATATGACATCTAAGCACCAACTCAAAAGCCATTTCAGCTGGGTACTGAGAACTCTGGGATGAGGCCTTGCCTCTAATAAAGAGTCTTCGATGACATGTAAGCACCAACTCAAAAGCCATTTCAGCTGGGTACTGAGAACTCTGGGATGAGGCCTTGCCTCTAATAAAGAGTCTTCGATGACATGTAAGCACCAACTCAAAAGCCATTTCAGCTGGGTACTGAGAACTCTGGGATGAGGCCTTGCCTCTAATAAAGAGTCTTCGATGACATGTAAGCACCAACTCAAAAGCCATTTCAGCTGGGTACTGAGAACTCTGGGATGAGGCCTTGCCTCTAATAAAGAGTCTTCGATGGGAGATCTTAAAGCCATGGGCCTCACCACTGGGAGGGAGGGGAGAGTGCTGAGGAGCTCCCTTGTGTCAGGGCTGAATTGCCAGGGCTAGTCAGGGCTAGGCCCTGGGCCAGCAAGAGTACTGAGCGTGCCAGGAAGCTGGGTGGGAACAACCCTTCACCTGGCACCGATGGGGGAAAATCCCTGTTACCACTCCCAGCCCCAAAGGAATTGGTAAGCCAAGGGTCACTCTAAGGACCAAGGAGAGAGGAGGCGGTCAGCCAGTTGGCACCAGACTGGTTTAGTAGATTAGTATGTCAGGGTGGGGACAACTCACAGGGTAGGGATATTAGTGTAGTCATTAGTGTCAATGAGGAGACCAGAAGGACTTGCCTCAAAGCGATGGAAAAGGCCCAAGTGAATAATATACTTACTCTCTAGATATCCTAGGGAAGAAGGTCATTGGGAGAGAGAACCATGGGAAACAAAGTCAAAATGGAAACATCAGTCTCTGTCTTGATCTGGAGAAAGTCCACTCTGGGCTCTTAGTTTCTTGGCTCCAAACACACACCTCTGCCTCCTCCCCTTCTCTCCCCTGTTATGTTGCACAGTAGGAAGGTACACCTCAGCCTCTGCTTCTGTCTAAGGCTCCACTCTGGCCTCCTGGACTCTGATCCTTGCCTTGCTAGGATTTGAGACCTGCTTGGCTGGCTATATACGTAGACTTGCTACACTGTCGAGATGCAAGGCACTCTCCTAGGAAGCTTCTAAGAGGCCAGCGGTTATCTAGTTCGATGACAAGAAAAAGCTTCCCTTCTACATGGGCCTTAGTCTCTGGTCTGCCAGCTCTCAACTAGGTAAGCTAAAGCCAGAGCCAGGCTACAATGAATAGCGGATTCCAGCATCTGGGTGACGTATTGGTTAGTGAGATGTTCCGGAGCTGGCTAACTCAATCTCAGTGGAAGCATCTCTCCGTCAGAGATGCTACAGCCCTGTAGCAGGACTTGTGCGGGCCAGTGACTGCCTAAGGCAAGAATTAGGCACCTCCAACACAGCTTTCTTGGGACAGTCAGCACAGTAAAGCTCCATCTGGCAGGGGCGGGGCTTGGAGGGGCAGGTGAAGGTTTCAGTAATTTCAGGAGCTTCTCTGCTAGGAACCAGAAGCCATCTGTTCTGTGGGGCTGTTCTCCATCCATCATCATACCCCAGATGGCTGGGGCCAGGCTCACTCTGTTCACCAGGCTGAACTGAGCCCCAAACTAAGGCATCTTCCTTTCTCCTCTTGTCATCTCTAGGTAAGCTCTGAGGTAATGTCAGAGCCCAGCTGACCCATACTTGCCCTAGCTTGTCAAGGCTCAGGAATTAAGAGGCTACAAGAGGAAGACTGGCCTGCCAAATCCAATGATGGAGACTGCTGAGAGCACCTATGGCGACTTTAAGAATGGGGCCTCTTTGCGGTCTTTTCAAGGTATTGGCAAAGAGAAAATTATCCTCTATACCAACCCGCCATCCCCATTTCCCCACCCCCCGACACAGACCACTGGATGGGTACTCACTTCTCAAGCAGGGTCAGAGCTGTCACAGGGTTTACCCGGAGGTACTTGCAGGTGGGCTGACCATAGTCAGCAAGGTAGGTTGACCAATCCCACTGGAGGAAGAGATCTAAAAGCTGTAAAATATCCAAACCCCCACCCCAGTAATTCATCAGACAGATAAGACAAATCAGGATCGCAGAAACCCCTAGCATCCTTCACTACCATCTATAGTAGACTTGAAAAATAAAATTAAAAATATAGTAAGAGAAAGAATGGCTATAGACTGTATTGCAATTAAGGAAATAAATGAGTAATCACTATAAGGCAGAGTCATCTCTTCCATAAGCACTGTAATGTTGCTAAGAGAACATGCCGTTAGCAGACAGCTCTCAGAGGCAGGCCTGTAATGAAACTAACATTGGACTGAATCAAAACACAAGACTATCATAATGACCACTTATTCGCTTAATAAATACTCGTGAAATGCCTTCCATGTGCCAAGCACCATTCTAGGAGCTCAGAATTCAACAATGAACAAATAAAGGTGGATGTGTCCAGTGCCACATATGCAACTATATGAGCTTTCAGGTTCGAAGGTCTGGGTTCAAGTACGAGTTTCATGACTTGCTGCGTTGACTTTGCCCAAATTACTCCGTTGATATAGACACGTGCACATGCCAGAAACAAACCAGACACACAGACAACACAGAAACACTGAACCAAGGCATAAACGGGCCATGCAATATTTACATGAGGCAATATACTACACCTATGTGGACACTAGTTGAACAGATGGAAACCTGTTAACTAAATACATTTTTGTCAAAGGCTTTCTTTCCCAGCCAGCTTTAGCCTCAGGTATCACTCTAATAAATATTTAAAAATTGTAACTGAATAAAGCTAAAAAAGAAAAATGGAATCAGTGCCTTTCAAAGGTAGGGGTGATGAAAGGGGAGGTGTTAGCTTCCCTCTATAAACTTCTAGAGGGGTCACCATCCCAGACTCACATCATTACATAGAAGAAGGGCCTTCAAGCTGGCTTTCTAGCAATGAGATACATATAAGTGCTTTTGGACTCAAGACATTTCTCTACTTCTCCCTTTCCAAGAGATAACAGTTGATGAAGATTGTATATGGCTATCACTCTGTGCAGAACAAAGAGAGGCCTAGAGTCAATCCAATGCCAGAGCCTGGGCTCTTAGGCACACCTTCTTCCCTTGTCTGTCTTCACTGCCCAGCTGGGCAAATGGGCAGTGTGGGCCTTGCCCTACTTGGCCAAGCTTCCTCTTCTATCCACTCTCTTAGAATGGCTGTTAGGAACTTCCTCAGACAGGATGGGAATTGGCTGAAGTCCCCAAAATTTTGCTAAAACAGAGAAAAGCCCCTACACCCTCAGCCAAGAAAGGGACGCTAAAGAAGAGAGGAGAGGGGGAGAGAGACAGACACGTTGGTTGGCCTGGGTCAGCATGGTCCCAAGAGGCCCTCTCAGGTCTCTTTTAGGTCATGCCTATTTTAGTTGGCAAGTTAAAGGGCTCCTACCACTTCCTTTTGCTGTCCCCAGGCCTTGCAGAGCTCTCCTTTAGAAGAAATATTTCCTTGACTTCCTATTCTAATCTTAGTATTTCTATCCTATAGTGTCCAAAGACCCGTCAAGACAGTTCCTCCTAGGAAGCATGACAGACACTTGGCGTGTCCCTTGTTCTAAAGGTCTTCTACAAATATGATTACGCTTTCCCCCAAATCCCAAGGAAAAAAACTATGAAAAAGATAGCATTTTCTTAATTAAAATTTTTTCTCAGAAAATTTAAAAAACCTTCTACTGTTTGCATGCTAGGGAGCTAACAAAAGAAAGGTGAAAGAAAAACAAATAAGTTTAATTGGAAAAACATGAAATCATGATTTCTTAAAGCTATTTCAGGTATTACTTTTCAGATGTGGACATATATATGCATTTAATAAAACTACCTTCTCTACTATCAAATTCCTAATTTCAGTGATGGAATTAATGGTATCAGTATTTGCTGATTTACTGCAAAGAACACCATGTCTTTTGGGCTGATGAAACCTGGGTAAATCACCAGTGAGGCGTGGAGGGCAGTTCATAACTTAGCTCTAAGGTTTTCTATTTTTAAATTCTTGCCAAAGTCTCTCAATGCCAGTACTGAGACTAAGAGCTCTGGGATGACAAGCTACCTAATTTATCCCACTCCGGGCATGGAAGCTACACAAACTCTATTAAGCTCAACCAGTATAAGCCTGTAGCTTACACTCTGGGTCTGTGTTGCTTTCTACAGTTCTTTTCAGTGGCCTGTACCTAGGTCTGATAGCCTCCTCTGAGACAGACGGACACATACTAGAGTCTGGGTGGGACTTAACTAAGTTAACTGCCTTGGGGTGCAGTTCCACTTGAGTCCTTAGAAACAGTGTTAGAATAAGAGAACAAGAAAACCGGCAGGCCTGTTTATCAATACAGCACTTTGGTCTCCAGACTATGATTTTCAAAGGTGAACCAGGCTCTCTCAGCCTAGCTCTCTGCATGCAATGGCCTTGTTAAATCTCGATAAAGTCTCTCTCAAGGATGCAGAACATTCAGTCATCACTAATGATCACATTCTTTTTTATTTAAAAAATTTTTCATTTGGAAATAATTTTCAATTTATGAGAAAGTTCTAAGAATAGACGTAGTATAAGGAGCACCATATACCCTCCTCCCAGATCCATGCATTGTCAACATTTTACCCCATACGCTCCATCATTTGTGTTCTCTCTCTCTTTCTTTCTTTGCACACACAGTATTTCTTTTTGGAGTCTCTTGAGAGTAAATTACATATATCATGGCCCTTTATCACCCAGTATTTCAGTGTTCCTAAGAATTAGGGCTATTCTCATAATCACAGTATGGTTTTTAACTTTAATAAATTTAATATTGATACTGTCTATACCCTAATTTTATAAATTGACCCAATAATATCCTGCATAGCCTTTTTGTTTATTTAGGATTAGGTATTACATTTAATTATCTACTGAGCCTACTTTAATCTGGACTATTTCCACAGTCTGTCTCTTTCTTATATGATATTGACAGTTTTGAAGGATGTCAACTCTTCAAAAGTTCCCTGTCTCCTTTTTCCCCCCTTAGTTTTGGTTTTTCTAATGCTTATAAGATATAGGACATGCATTTCTGGCCAGAGTATTACATGTGATGTTATGTCCTCCTCAGGGTATCACATCTGGAGGTATACAATATACAGTGTTCATTTGGCTCTCATTGGTGATATTAATTTGGATCACCCAGTCAAGACGTTGTCTGATTTCTCCACCGTCTAGGTATTATATTTTCTTTTGCAACTAGGAAGCAATTGAGGAGACAATTTAAGACCATGTGAATATACTGCTCCTGGTTAAAATTTCCCCTTAGATTTAGCATCTATTGAGGATTCTTCTTCACTTTGGTCTTTACTATGATGGTCTCACACTGATGACATTCCAATTCTATCCTTCCCTCCACGTTTATCAGTTGTCACTCAGCATTCTACCATAAGCAAGTGCTCTCTCCTTCTCCCCCATTAATTTATCTATTTTATTATTGGTATGGATTCATGGGTTTCCATTTTTTCAATGGGTTATATTCATTACTATACCTAATTACTTTGATGCTCAAATTGTCCCAGGTTTGGCAAGTGGGAGATCTGTCAAGCTAGAGCCTGTGTCCTTGTGACATGCCCCCATGATTTTTTTTTTTTCAGGACTTCCTTACTTTCTGGCATAATAAGGTGTTGCAGGTTCATCTTGTATCTACCATGCCCAGCTCTGAAATCAGCCATTTCTCTGAACAGCCCTGGTTTCTTTTAGTGGGAAAGTTATTAGAGATCAAGATTTGGGTGCTAGGTGTCCTCATTGCTACTTGGGGACAATCTATGGGGAGTAAAGCCCTCTCAGCGGACAGAGCTAGGAAATATATGCATGTAATCCACATATACACGTGCACACATATACATACATACATACATGTGTACTTATATAAGCATCTATGCACACACATTTTAGAAATCATGAGTTTACACCAATACCTCCAATTCTAATCATTCTCACAGAGTTCTTTTTTGCCTTCCTCTATTCCATATATACATGTGCTTTCTTCCACAGTGAGAATCCTGGCTCTCAACAACATCATCTCATTCACTAATTTGCTCAATCCTATAATATATCTAAAATCAGTTCAGAATTGTTTGTATATACCACTACAAAAAAAAAAAAAAAAAGCCTGCTAAAAAGAGTTTGAGATTTGTTTGCAATTTCCTCTCCCAACCTGATTGTGTATAATCAAAGCCTATGCTCATAAGCCACTTGGATTAGTCCTTTTTAAATTTTCCCTTCAGTTTGGTTATGGTATTCATCTAAATACAACTGGGTTCATTTGTTTCCATTTGCTTTTAGTTTTAGGCTCCTCCCTCCCATCCTTCTTAACTTAATTTTTTACATATGTAGGACATTAACATGCTTCCAAAAGTCAAAACAATACAAAAATGTTAACTCAGAAAAGTGTCACTCTTTCCCTTGTTGTATCCCTTTCACCCCAATTCCTACCATGCCTTATAGGTACCCAACTCCATTGTTTTCGGATTTGTCCTTCCTATGTTTCTATTTGTAAAGATGAGCAGATACACGTATGCTTTCTTATTCCCTCCTCTTTCTTTCACAGAAAGTAGCATACTATATATGCATTTTAAGGCATCTTACTTCTTGATGTTTATAAGTAGGTGGTGGATGGAGAAGAAGAAAAAAGAGGAGCATCAAAGGTGGGAGACCAAACTTAAGATCACTATTCCTCAAACTTTATTGAGTATCACTTTTGCAGTTTTTACCACATCCTCATGCCACATGTGTTATTATTAACTTAACATTTTTGTTTGTATTGATTCATATTTTGGTCATAAAAATTTTTTAAACAATACTTTACATCATTTTCACAAATGGGAAACCATTCATACTTGTCAGAAATAGAAGATAACTCAAATACTAGCACCACAATGAGACATTCCCTTTGTCATCACAAAGACTGTAACATGATTTAGTGTTTAATGGTGCATCTGGGTATTGTCTAAACCTGTATCTCAAGTACCACTTCATATGGCCTTCTGTACCTCCAGTATTCCATCCACACTATGTTTTGGGATTAGTTTGTGACTTCAGTCAAGCGTTAAGTGATGACAGTGTGCCTGGAATAGTGTTAAGTGGTGTATGTGCACAAGGAAGCACCTATAACATCAGTCTCATTATAAGAGAAGATCAGTGTACACATGGGCCCTGTGTCCTGGTCTGGTCAGGAGAGTCCATAGCCAAGGGTCTGGTTTGGCTGGTAAGGCTTGGTGAGCCTGGATGAACTGGAGCAACTTGCTAACACAACCACAAGGATAGTTCATTTTTCTCATCACCACGTATCCTCGTTAGTTAGTGGGTTTCCATGTAGTTGGCTTTTGATAAGCTCTTACTTCTGCGTCAGGACAGCGTTAAAATTCTTGATTCTGCATGTGATGACTTCTGATTGAATTTGCAGAACCACACTGTGGGCCTGCACTATGTTCATTCTATTTATATTTCTTAAGAGTTGCATAAAAATTATAACCTTCTTAAATTTAAAAAGTTCAAGTGAAGTGACCCCTTCCATTTACTCACAGGATTTGAAACATGAATAATAAAACATATTTGCTTATCTTGGATGTGCTTAATGAAGATATAAACCCACTGAATTCAGCAAGTGTTTTTAAAAGCATCTAATATATGCAAGGACAGGGGTTGGCCTTTCAAGTGATATTAAAATATGTGGTTCTCCCTCACATAGAATATTGTAAAAGAAAAACATAAATAACTGTAATCCAAGCCAAATAAGTTAAATGCTATTAAGTGACATATTCTTCTTCTTTTTGAACTATCAACCGAACGTTTTGCAAGTTTTTCCACTTATAACAAAATTTAAAGAGCAAATATAAATTGTGGTTCAAAACACACACACACGTGCACTGGGTTTAAGTTTACTTTGATTATCAGACAATGTCTTAAAGGTGATGACAATCATCTCAGCGATAACAAATACGTTACAATTATATCTCTGTCATAGAGTCAAATATGGAACTTTGCCTGCATTTTATTAACATCAGTGGCGGATTTTGTTTTTTAAAAAATTTAAAAAAAATTTTTATTTTGAAATAATTTTAGACTTACATACAAGTTGCAAAAATAGTTTAAGACAGTTCCTCTATACCCTTCACCCAGCTTCTCTAATGTCCACATCATATTACAATGATCAGAACCAAGAAATCAACATTTGTACAATACTATTAACTAAACTATGGTTTCATTCCATTTTCACCAGATTTTCTACTAATGTCCTTTTTCTGATCCAATCCAGTATCCCACATTTCATTTAATCATCATGCCTCCTGAGACTCTTCCAGTGCGTTATAGTTCCTCATTCTTATCTTTCAAGACCTTGATACTTACACTTTACTTTCAGTCATTTAAATTTTTTTTTTTTCCTTTGGCTGTGCCACGCTGCATGCGGGATCTTAGTTCTCCGACCAGGGATCAAACCTGTGTTCCCTGCAGTGGAAGTGTGGAGTCTTAACCACTGGACCGCTGTGGAAGTCCCCAGTCATTTATTTTGCAGAATGTCCCTTAATCTGGGTCTGCCCAATATTTGTTTATGGCTAGATTGAGGCAGTAGTTTTCAACTAGGGGAGATCTTGCCTCCCATGGGACATCTGACAATGTCTGAGACATTCTGGGTTGTAACAAGGCTGGGTGATGGTAGTGGTGGTGGTGCTGCTGGCGTCGAGTCAGTAGAAGCCAGGAACGCTGCTACACATGCTACAGTGCTCAAGACAGCCCCACGACAGATTACCAGCCCCAAGTGGCAACAGTGTCGAGGTTAAGAAACTGGATTGGGGCTTCCCTGGTGGCGCAGTGGTTGAGAATCTGCCTGCCAATGTAGGGGAAACGGGTTCGAGCCCTGGTCTGGGAAGATCCCACATGCCGCGGAGCAACTAGGCCCGTGAGCCACAACTACTGAGCCTGCGTGTCTGGAGCCTGTGCTCGGCAACAAGAGAGGCCTCGATAGTGAGAGGCCCGCGCACCGCGATGAAGAGTGGCCCCCGCTTGCCACAACTAGAGGAAGCCCTCGCACAGAAACGAAGACCCAACACAGCCATAAATAAATAAATAAATAAATAAATAAATTTATAAAAAAAAAAAAAAGAAACTCTGGATTGAGGTTTTTTTTTTTTTTGCAAAAATACTATAGAAAAGGAGTGATACTGCCCCCTTCTCAGTGCATCGTATCAGGTATATATGATGCCCACATATCTCATTATTGATCATTTGGTTAAGGTGGTGAGTTTCTCTACTGCAAAGTTATTACTTTTACCTTTGTAAATAATTAATACATTTCTTATGGGAGATATACTTTAATACTATGCAAATATCCTGTTTCTCCTCAAACTTTTGTCCACTAACTTTAACATCCATTGGTGGGTCCTGCCTACAATAGTTATTATTAATATTGATAATATTAATAATTTTAATACATGTAGTTATTAAATGGAATTCTCCTGTAAGGAAAAGTGCTGTCCCTTTTCCTCCATTTATTTATTTGTCCAATTATTTATATCAGTATGACCTCACAGATATTTATTTTATTTCATGGGTTATAATCTAATACAATCATTATTCATATTGTTGTTCAAATTATTCTGGCTTTGGCCACTAGGGACGCCTTCAGACTAGCTCTCTGGTGTATTTTCCACCTGTCCCTATCCTTTCTTGAAGAATTCCTTACTTGCTGACACTGTAAAATGTTCCAAGCTCATCTTGCACTTTCCCTGCCCTTGCTCTGGAACCAGTTACTTCTCCAAGGAGCTCTAGTTCTTTGTTTTGGGGAATGGTTTTTAGAAACCAAGATCTGAGCACTTAGCATGCTCATTTCTTTTCTTTTTTCTTTTTTTTTTAACATTTTTATTGGAGTATAATTGCTTTACGATGGTGTTTTAGTTTCTGCTTTATAACAAAGTGAATCAGTTATACATATACATATGTTCCCATACCTCTTCCCTCTTGCATCTCCCTCCCTCCCACCCTCCCTGTCCCACCCCTCTAGGTGGTCACAAAGCACCGAAGCATGCTCATTTCTATTGAGATGTTATTGCCTCTAGGCCCTCTCAGTGGACAGAGCTAAGAAATATATGTATGTTTATTAACACATCTATATCTTTTGTGAATATATTTTAAAATCATGAGTTCATATTTGATGTCCATGATTCCAGTCAAACACCAGAGGATTCATTCTCTCCTTCCCTCTTTCCTTATTTATCACATCTTTCTCTGACAATGACAAACCTGGCTCTCATTATATTTTACTTATTGGTTCAATTCTAGTGCAGTATGAAGTAGTTTCAGAATTGCTAATCCATACCCATGTGAGAAAAACAAGTTTACTAACTAGAGTATAGTATTTTCATACAGTTCTTTTTTGTCTTTAGCCTTACAATTTCCAGTCAGAATACTGGTTTTTATTTTTTTAATTTTATTTATTTATTTATTTATATCTTTATTGGAGTATATTTGCTTTACAATGGTTAGTTTCTGCTGTATAACAAAGTGAATCAGCTATACATATACATATAATCCCCATATCTCCTCCCTCTGGCATTTCTCTCCCACCCTCCCTATCCCACCCCTCTAGGTGGTCACAAAGCACTGAGTTGATCTCCCTGTGCTATACGGCTGCTTCCCACTAGCTATCTATTTTACATTTGGTAGTGTATATATGTCCATGCCACTCTCTCACTTCATCCCAGCTTACCCTTCCCCCTCTCTGTGTCCTCAAGTCCATTCTCTATGTCTGGGTCTATATTCCTGTCCTGCCCCCAGGTTCTTCAGAACAATTTTTTTTCTTTAAGATTCCATATATATGTGTTAGCATACAGTATTTGTTCTTCTCTTTCTGACTTACTTCACTCTGTATGCCAGTCTCTAGGTCCATCCACCTCACTACAAATAATTCAATTTTGTTCCTTTTTATGGCTGAGTAATATTCCATTGTATATATGTACCACATCTTCTTTATCCATTCATCTGTCGATGGACACTTAGGTTGCTTCCATGTCCTGGCTATTGGAAATAGAGCTGCAGTGAACATTGTGGTACATGACTCTTTTTGAACTCTGGTTTTCTCAGGGTGTATGCCCAGTAGTGGGATTGCTGGGTCGTATGGTAGTTCTATTTTTAGTTTTTTGAGGAACCTCCATACTGTTCTCCATAGTGGCCGTATCAATTTACATTCCCACCAACAGTGCAAGAGGGTTCCCTTTTCTCCACACCCTCTCCAGCATTTGTTGTTTGTAGATTTTCTGATGATGCCCATTCTGACCGGTGTGAGGTGATACCTCACTGTAGTTTTGAGTTGCATTTCTCTAATGATCAGTGATGTTGAGCAGCTTTTCATGTGCTTCTTGGCCATCTGTATATCTTCTTTGGAAAAATGTCTATCTAGGTCTTCTGCCCATTTTTTGATTGGGTCGTTTGTTCTTTTGATATTGAGCTGCATGAGCTGTTTATATATTTTGGAGATTAATCCTTTGTCTGCTGATTCGTTCGCAAATATTTTCTCCCATTCTAAGGTTTGTCTTTTCGTCTTGTTTGTGGTTTCCTTTGCTTTGCAAAAGCTTTTAAGTTTCATTAGGTCCCATTTGTTTATTTTTGTTTTTATTTCCATTAATAAATGTGGATCAAAACGGATCTTGCTGTGATTTATGTCAAAGAGAGTTCTTCCTATGTTTTCCTCTAAGAGTATTACAGTGCCCGGTCTTCCATTTAGGTGTCTAATCCATTTTGAGTTTATTTTTGTGTATGGTGTTAGGGAGTGTTCTAATTTCATTCTTTTACATGTAGCTGTCCAGTTTTCTCAGCACCAGTTATTGAAGAGACTGTCTTTTCTCCATTGTATATCCTTGCCTACTTTGTCATAGATGAGTTGACCATAGGTGCGTGCGTTTATCTCTGGGCTTTCGATCCTGTTTCATTGATCTATATTTCTGTTCTTCTGCCAGTACCATACTGTCTTGATTACTGTAGCTTTGTAGTACAGTCTGAAGTCAGGGAGTCAGATTCCTCCAGCTCCGTTTTTTTCCCTCAAGACTGCTTTGGCTTTTTGGGGTCTTTTGTGTCCCCATACAAATTTTAAGATTTTTTGTTCTAGTTCTGTAAAAAATGCCATTGGTAATTTGATAGGGATTGCATTGAATCTGTAGATTGCTTTGGGTAGTATAGTCATTTTCACAATATTGATTCTTCCAATCCAAGAACATGGTATATCTCTCCATCTGTTGGTATCATCTTTAATTTCTTTCATCAACGTCTTATAGTTTTCTGCATACAGGTCTTTTGTCTCCTTAGGTAGGTTTATTCCCAGGTATTTTATTCTTTCTGTTGCAGTGGTAAATGGGAGTGTTTCCTTAATTTCTCTTTCAGGTTTTTCATCATTAGTGTATAGGAATGCAAGAGATTTCTGTGCATTAATTTTGTATACTGCTTCTTTACAAAATTCATTGATTAGCTCTAGTAGTTTCCTGGTGGCATCTTTAGGATTCTCTATGTATAGTATAGAGATGTCATCTGCAAACAGTGACAGTTTTACTTCTTCTTTTCCAATTTGTATTCCTTTATTTCTTTTTCTTCTCTGAATGCTGTTGCTAGGACTTCCAAATCTATGTTGAATAATAGTGGCGAGAGTGGACATCCTTGTCTTGTTCCTGATCTTAGAGGAGATGCTTTCAGTTTTTCACCATTGAGAATGATGTTGGCTGTGGGTTTGTCGTATATGGCCTCTATTATGTTGAGGTAGGTTCCCTCTGTGTCCACTTTCTGGAGAGTGTTGTCATAAATCGGTGTTGAATTTTGTCAAAAGGTTTTTCTTCATCTATTGAGACGATCATATGGTTTTTATTCTTCAGTTTGTTAATATGGTGTATCACATTGATTGATTTGCATATATTGAAGAATACTTGCATCCCTGGGATAAATCCCACTTGATCATGGTCTATGATCCTTTTAATGTGTTGCTGGATTCTGCTGGCTAGTATTTTGTTGAGGATTTTTCCATCTATATTCATCAGTGATATTGGTCTGTAATTTTCTTTTTTTGTAGTATCTTTGTCTGGTTTTGGTATGAGGGTGATGGTGGCCTCATAGAACGAGTTTGGGAGTGTACCTTCCTCTGCAATTTTTTGGAAGAGTTTGAGAAGGATGGGTGTTAGCTCTTCTCTAAATGTTTGATAGAATTCACCTGTGAAGCCATCTGGTCCTGGACTTTTGTTTGTTGGAAGAGTTTTAATCACAGTTTCAATTTCATTACTTGTGATTGGTCTGTTCATATTTTCTATTTCTTCCTGGTTCAGTCTTGGAAGGTTATACCTTTCTAAGAATTTGTCCATTTCTTCCAGGTTGTCCATTTTATTGGCATAGAGTTGCTTGTAGTAGTCTCTTAGGATGCTCTGTATTTCTGCGGTGTCTGTTGTAACTTCTCCTTTTTCATTTCTAATTTTATTGATTTGAGTCCTCTCCCTCTTTTTCTTGATGAGTCTGGCTAATGGTTTATCAATTTTGTTTATCTTCTCAAAGAATCAGCTTTTAGTTTTACTGATCTTTGCCATGGTTTTCTTTGTTTCTATTTCATTTATTTCTGCTCTGATCTTTATTATTTCTTTCCTTCTACTAACTTTGGGTTTTGTTTGTTCTTCTTTCTCTAGTTCCTTTAGGTGTAAGGTTAGATTGTTTATTTGAGATTTTTCTTGTGTCTTCAGGTAGGCTTGTATTGCTATAAACTTCCCTCTTAGAACTGCTTTTGCTGCATCCCATAGGTTTTGGATCATCGTGTTTTTGTTGTAATTTGTCTCTAGGTATTTCTTGACTTCCTCTTTGATTTCTTCAGTGATCTCTTGGTTATTTAGTAACGTATTGTTTAGCCTCCATGTGTTTGTGTTTTTTACGTTTTTTCCCCCTGTAATTGATTTCTAATCTCATAGCGTTGTGGTCAGAAAAGATGCTTGATATGATTTCAATTTTCTTAAATTTACTGAGGATTGATTTGTGACACAAGATGTGATCTATCTTGGAGAATGTTCTGTGTGCACTTGAGAAGAAAGTGTAATCTGCTGTTTTTGGATGGAATTTCCTATAAATAGCAATTAAGTCCATCTTGTTTAATGTGTCATTTAAAGCTTTTGTTTCCTTATTTTCATTTTGGATGATCTGCCCGTTGGTGTAAGTGAGGTGTTCAAGTCCCCCACTATTACTATGTTACTGTCAATTTCCTCTTTTATAGCTGTTAGCAGGTGCCTTATGTATTGAGGTGCTCCTATGTTGGGTGCATATATATTTATAATTGTTCTATCTTCTTCTTGGATTGATCCCTTGATCATTTTGTAGTGTCCTTCCTTGCCTCTTGTAACATTCTTTATTTTAAAGTCTATTTTATCTGGTATGAGTATTGCTACTCCAGCTTTCTTTTGATTTCCATTTGCATGGAATATCTTTTTGCATCCTCTCACTTTCAGTCTGTATGTGTCCCTAGGTCTGAAGTGGGTCTCTTGCAGACAGCATATATATGGGTCTTGTTTTTGTATCCATACAGGGAGCCTGTGTCTTTTGACTGGAGTATTTAATCCCTTCACGTTTAAGGTAATTAACCATATGTATGTTCCTATTACCATTTTCTTAAGTGTTATGGGTTTGTTTTTGTAGGTCCTTTTCTCCTCTTGTGTTTCCCATTTAGAGTACTTCTTTTAGCATTTGTTATAGACCTGGTTTGGTGGTGCTAAATTCTCTTAGCTTTTGATTGTCTGTAAAGCTTTTGATTTCTCCGTCGAATCTGAATGAGATCCTTGCCGGGTAGAGTAATCTTAGTTGTAGGTTCTTCCCTTTCATCATTTAAAATATATCATGCCACTCCCTTCTGGCTTGTAGAGTTTCTGCTGAGAAATCAGCTGTTAAGCTTATAGGAGTTCCCTTGTATGTTATTTGTCATTTTTCCCTTGTTGCTTTCAATAATTTTTCTTTGTCTTTAATTTTTGTCAATTTGATGACTATGTGTCTCAGTGTGTTTCTCCTTGGGTTTATCCTGAATGGGACTCTCTGCGCTTCCTGGACTTGGGTTGCTATTTCTCTTCCTATGTTAGGGAAATTTTCAACTATAATCTCTTCAAATATTTTCTCGGGTCTTTTCTCTCTTTCTTCTCCTTCTGGGACCCCTATAATGTGAATGTTGTTGCATTTAATGTTGTCCCAGAGGTCTCTTAGGCTGTCTTCATTCCTTTCCATTCTTTTTTCTTTATTCTGTTCTGCAGCAGTGAATTCCACCATTCTGTCTTCCAGGTCACTTATCCGTTCTTCTGCCTCAGTTATTCTGCTATTGATTCCTTCTAGTGTAGTTTTCATTTCAGTTATTGTATTGTTCGTCTCAGTTTGTTTGTTCTTTAATTCTTCTAGGTGTTTGTTCTTTAATTGTTCTAGGTCTTTGTTAAAGATTTCTTGCATCTTCTCGATCTTTGCCTCCATTCTTTTTCCGAGGTCCTGGATCATCTTCACTATCATTATTCTGAATTCTTTTCCTGGAAGGTTGCCTATCTCCACTTCATTCAGTTTTTTTTTTCTGGGGTTTTATCTTGTTCCTTCATCTGGTACATAGCCCTCTGCCTTTTCATCTTGTCTGTCTTTCTGTGAATGTGGTTTTTGTTCCACAGGCTGCAGGATTGTAGTTCTTCTTGCTTCTGCTGTCTGCCCTTTGGTGGATAAGGCTATGTAAGAGGCTTGTGCAAGTTTCCTGATGGGAGGGACTGGTGGTGGGTAGAGCTGGGTGTTGCTCTGGGGGGCAGAGCTCAGTAATACTTTAATCTGCTTGTCTGCTGATGGGTGGGGCTGGGTTCTCTCCCTGTTGGTTGTTTGGCCTGAGGTGACCCAACACTGGAGCCTACCTGGCTCTTTGGTGGGGCTATTGGCAGACTCTGGGAGGGCTCACACCAAGAAGTACTTCCCAGAACTTCTGCTGCCAGTGTCCTTGTCCTCACGGTGAGCCACAGCCATCCCCCACCTCTGCAGAAGACCCTCCAACACTAGCAGGTAGGTCTGGTTCAGTCTCCTATGGGGTCACTGCTCCTTCCCCTGGGTCCTGATGTGCACACTACTTTGTGTGTGCCCTCCAAGAGTGTAGTCTCTGTTTCCCCCAGTCCTGTCGAAGTCCTGCAAGCAAATCCCACTAGCCTTCAAAGTCTGATTCTCTGGGAATTCCTCCTCCCATTGCCAGACCCCCAGGTTGGGAAGCCTGACATGGGGCTCAGAACCTTCACTCCAGTGGGTGGATTTCTGTGGTATAAGTGTTCTCCAGTTTGTGAGTCACCCACCCAGCAGTTATGGAATTTGATTTTATTGTGATTGCGCCCCTCCTACCATCTCATTGTGGCTTCTCCTTTGTCTTTGGATGTGGGCTATCTTTTTTGGTGAGTTCCAGTGTCTTCCTGTCGATGATTGTCCAGCAGTTAGTTGTGATTCTGGTGCTCTCGCAAGAGGGAGTGAGCACATGTCCTTCTACTCCGCCGTCTTGAACCAATCTCATCATCTTTAATTTCTTTCATCAATGTCTCACAGTTTTCTGCATACAGGTCTTTTGTCTCCCTAGGGAGGTTTATATCTAGGTATTTTATTCTTTTTGTTGCAATGGTAAATGGGAGTGTTTCTTTAATTTCTCTTTCAGATTTTTCATCATTATTGTATAGGAATGCAAGAGATTTCTGTGCATTAATTTTGTATCCTGCTACTTTACCAAATTCATTGATTAGCTCTAGTAGGTTTCTGGTAGCATCTTTAGGATTCTTTATGTCAGTCAGAATAGTGGTTTTTAAATTACTTAGGTTAGTTCTTTTCTTCCTCACTCCTTTCAGTGTAGATTTATTTTTCACTGCTTGTGTTCAATTTGGACCCCCACCCCACCACATTCTGGTTGGTTTAAATCATGTATTTTGGGGAATGAGTCAGAGCTACATAAAAAAGTATACTCAGAAGTATCATTCCCTCCTCATCCCAACTAAGCTGTTCTATTCTCCCCATTTCTTTCTACATCTTTCCTTTTGACCCTTCGCAGGGTTCTGGTTTATCCCTCTTTTACTTCTTTTGTACAAATGAGAAGATACATGTGAATTTTCTTATATCCTCTTCTTTCTCACCTGAAGGGTAGCATGCAATAGATACTCTTTTGCACTTCTGCTTTTTTCACTTAACCGTAATCCTAGAACTCATTCCAAAAGATGCTAATTCCTTATTAATGATTGTATTCGTGATTTATTCATATACATGCGGTTTTTGTAAACTAGATAAGTCATTTTCAAGGGACACATCAGACATTATGTTTGGGGGCATTTTATCATTTAACTGGTGGAAGAGGAGTGTTGTTAGATATTTTCAGAGTAGAACATACTGATAAATGTTATGGCTACTTCAATCAAAAGCAAACTGAACCAATCATTAATGATGCTTTGACCTCAAACACAGAGTTATTTGTTTATGGTATTTATCGGAACAGGAGAATTAAACTCATGTAGTAGTTGATGTGACATCTTATAAACTACATAGGTTAATAAAAATTGTAAATTATGTGATTATTGGTTACACAAAAATGTGTACAAGTGGGAAAAGATAGGACAAGGAAAGACATTTGAATCAGGTTATACTAAACAAGCTACTATGATGGAATATCTGTTTTCTTTTTTTTTTTTTTGGCCTCCTCTATGACTTTTATCTATATGACTTCTAACTAGGGCTTTGGCAGTTCTAAAGCCGTCTCTAATATATTTCTGTTATTTCAGAACATGCTCATGGCTTAATAGGACTCAAATTACAATTCTGATTTCATGCGGGTGGGGGAGTGGGAAGGACAAAGACCCAGAAAGGATGAGCAAATTGCTGAAAATCACAAAGTAGACAAGTGGTAGAGATGGCTTGATGGCTTACATTCCCCAAGACGCCACAGCTGTTTATTTTTCAAAATCTTCATGGATTCAGCCTTTGGGTAAGGTACTTGCCTAAGGCTAGGTCAAACTTCTGAACAAATTTTCTTTTTTGCAATGGTAGCTAAGAAAGACTAGCAAAATCCAAATGAGTCAAAGTGAAAACTAGTCCAAGACCAGAGAGTGAGTTAACTGGACAGAGTGCAGATAGCATTAGAATAGCAGAACAATTGCAAACTTCTAGGAAATACCTTCGAAAGGAGATACTAAGATAAAGTAGGACTCCGTTGATCCTTGTTCATGCATATCAACATACATACTTCTCCAACAGAAGATGTGGAAGTGATTTCAAATGGATGAGTTGTTCACAGGTAAAGGAGAATTATAGGTTAATATGCAAGCAAATGATCCTGAGGGTGCCCCTGTGTTCTCATAGGCAGAAAGGATTACCCACAGAACTCAGAAAGTAAAAATGAAAAGACTGGTGAAGAATGCCCGGCTTGTTCCCACTACTAGACTAGTATTTGTTACCAAAACAGTTCATATCATGCTTACTTTTGGTGAGGAGAAGTGTTTTATATATTCTCGCCTTTACCACTAATTCCTGAGATGTGAGCCTCATCACCCATGTAGACTGGGAGCTTCCCAAGGATGGGGATCATGTTTTCTCCTTCGACTACTCTACAGCATGGGCCTAGATTACTAGCAGGGCTAGATTACTAGCAGGTAGTCAGTAAAAACATGTTACATAGAATTAAAGTAGGTAAACTGACAATGTTATAGGAACAACATTGGATAGATGGTGGGATGGACTTATAATTTGTGTTTCTCGCAACAAACTTTCCAAATAGACCAAACCTAGGGTCCTTCTGACCAGCACTAGAAGGAAGGTCGTCTGAGGAAGAAGGAAACATCAAACAGGAGTGATAATAGCCATGACAGACGAGTGGGAACCCAGCCCTGGATATTTGGTTCTAAGGTCCCAGGGGAAGATCCTATGACTAGTGAATGGGAATTCACCAGATGTTTGGCTTCAAGCAGTCATCTGGGCTGGCTCCTAGCGGGCAGCATGGGGCCTACCTCATGTTAGGGAGAGCCACCTCTTAAAGATTCCATGGGAAGCAAAGGACCATAGGAGCGAAGGTACACACAGACAGACACAAAGACACATGACAATAGCCATACCTCTTTCCCCCAGGGGTGATTTTCTTTACATGTTTTCTTTTGAACAGGCACACTGAGTCCTGTAGAGAATTGTGTTCCCAAAGTAGGTATGTCCTTGAAGTAAACCTGATTTACGGAAATCTGAATTTGCACTTTATATACATTCCAGAAGAAATCTTCATGTTAAACAGGTTAGATGGCAAAACGATTTCAAATAAAATGCTCCTCTGGAACACTTAACATATAATCTAAATGACAAAATTCTAAATATGCTACCTCTTCAGAACACAGCTACCATGTAAAGTACAGTCTACTTACTTACTTAAGAGAACAGTAAACATACAGAACACTAAGCCAGGAGATTGTTTTTTTTTTTGGTCCGCTCCCAGTCTTTGACAGGATGAAACCAATCGCATCATTATAAAGTATTTTTCATAAACACTAATGCACAGGTGCCTTTTAAGAGGCAGTTTAGCACAGCAAAAAGACCCTCAGGCTGGGGGTCCCCTGACTGACAGCGTGACCCCAGATAAGTCACCAAATCTGTTTTTCTCATTCGGATATGGAAACATAACAGCTCCTATCAATAGCTGAGGACAGATCAAGAGGACAATTGTGGGAAGTCCACCAAAAGGCATGGACTTGACTAATGACTCATTTGTGTTTATTGCCCAAGGTTCCCCCAACGCCTTGTCCCTGGTGCTGGGTCACTCTCATTCAGAGAAGACCATCTGTCTGCCTCCCACATATCCTCAGGAGCACTTCCTGACACAGAAATCTGGGCAAACACAGGAAAGAGAAAGCAGCAATTATTTTAACAAACACAAACTGAGTACCAACAATGTATCAGGCATTCTTCTAGGCACATAAAAGGATGAATAAGACATCTCCAGTCTTGAGGAACTCAGTCTAGTAAATAACAGATACAGAGTGATGTGAGCGCTCTGAGATGTACTCTAACAGGGTGCAAAGAAAGTTCAGAAGAAGGGCATCTAAGCTTGAGTCAGGTAGGTGGGGACTGCCTTAAGAATAAGCAGTACAAATGAAGCAAATGATAAATGGCCTCATATGTTAACAAGCTAAGGAGATTGAATTTTAGCCTGGAGGCTTCTCCACTTGTTTTCAGCAAAGCTGCTATGTGCTTTCTTCTAGATCATGGGCAGGAAAACTACAGCCACCACTTGTTTTTGTAAATAAAGTATTGGAACACAGCCATGCTCATTGGTTGACGTATCATCTATGACTGTTTATGTGCCATAACAGCTGAGTTAAGTAGTTGTGACAGAGACCATTATAGCCTGAAAAACCTAAAATATTCACTATCTAGTCCTTTACAGAAAAAGTTTGCCTCTAGATGCAGGCCAGGGAGGGCAGTGTGGTCTGAAATTCTCTCAGATGTAAAATGTCTAATAGCCACTAAATTAAAGAAGGAAAGAAAATGGTTTCAAGGAGACCATTCTGATTATAATGAGATGGCAAAAACTTCATTATCTTAACATCAGGCATCGGAATTCTTTTAGAATAGAGAAACGTGTTTGGGGGAAATATCTTGCTCTGTAAGATCCCCAAAGTGCCAAGACATATGGTAGAGAAGGGGGATGGAATTTGTTACTCTGGTTCTTGAGAGGCAGGGAGCTAATCTAAAGAGAGGAGACTTAACTAACATGTATGAGAAGGGTTAAGAAGGGAATTCCTATTGCTATTATGGCCCCAAACATCTTTGGAGATCTGGGATGTCTGATAAGTGACTTTTTAAAAAAATAAATTTATTTATTTATTTATTTTTGGCTGCATTGGGTCTTTGTTGCTGTGCGCGGGCTTTCTCTAGTTGCGGCGAGCGGGGGCTACTGTTCGTTGTGGTGCTTGGGCTTTTAATTGTGGTGGCTTCTCTTGTTGCAGAGCACGGGCTCTAGGCATGCGGGCTTCAGGAGTTGTGGCACGTGGGCTCAGCAGTTGTGGCTTGCGGGATCCAGAGCGCAGGCTCAGTAGTTGCGGTATACGGGCTTTGTTGCTCCATAGCATGTGGGATCTTCCCGGACCAGGGCTCGAACCCATGTCCCCTGCATTGGCAGGTGGATTCTTAACCACTGCGCCACCACGGAAGTCCTGATAAGTGACTTTTTCAAAGCTGTTTGCTGTGTAGTATGTGATATAAATCCCTAAAAAGACATGCCCTCAATCCCATTCTTTAGATAAATCTACTGTTCTTAATTGTTGGGTGAATGATTTATTTTCCCCCTCTGAACTCAGAAAGTCTGAGTTTCACACCTAGAAAGCTGAAAAACTACACCGTGGAAAGGGGAGCCCAGGAAACAAGAAGACTGGAGGTCTAGGGATTCACAGAAATCTGAAAGAGGCCTTTGGATATTCCACAGGCTATGAAACTGGGGTGGGGAGAGGTTCCAAATTTCTCTGGATCTCTATAGGTTAAAGGGATCTGGCTTATACCTGAGTTTTGCAACAATGGCCACTCCATAGGCTGGCACTGGGGCCTCCCAGAAAGCTCTGCCCTTCTCCTCTTTTTCACCTTGGCTGAGTACAGGCAGGCAAAGGGTAAGCAGTGGCTGTGCTGTTCCCTGATTTCCCTCCAGCCCAGCTGCCAGGTGGGTGGAAGCTTCATTCAGCTCTTTATCAGAGACCAATTGCACATCGGCAGCTCCGCCTGAAAGGGGATGTCGCTCTGAAAAATATTTATTTGCCTCATAAATGTGGGTTTATAGGTTTGCTATCTAAACTTTTCACCTCTGAGACTACTCTGGTAAAGAGAAAAAGAAAAATAGGGAGGCTTAAGACTCTCCCACTGTCATCAGTTGGTGTCTGAGGGAAGATTTCCAAAATTTAAAAAATCGAACACCAAGCATTCCATTGTGTCACAGACTGTCCTATAAGGCCATTTCTCATTGATGACAGCATCTATCCTGCTGCAGGGTGATAATAACCATACTATACATATATGTTCAAGGGGAGGATGGGAGACCTCTGCCCTGGGCTGACTGAGTTGCCCCTTGTTGGGGTGGGGAAGCAGGGAGGCAGGCAGGTGTTGGTTTGGGATGGAGCTGCTGCCATAGATGTGATAGGAGAAGGAGGTGGGAGCCGTGGGCCAGTTTCCTTTCGGGATATTGTGATTTGCTAAAGATTGCTGGGTAAGCGGACTAGGGACTATACTACTGAGTTTTAACTAAACTACCCTCCCTCCCTCTCTGGCCAAAATAAATAAGTGGTTTAAAAATACCCCTGCAATTAAAGCAATTATACTCCAATAAAATAAATAAATAAATAAAATAAAAATACCCCTGCAAAGACACCATTAATTGAAGACAATATTAACAATGTAAGTATGAGCAAACATTAAGAAAATGGCAGAACTTACAAGTCTCCGTATCATGTGCAAGCTCTTTGTCATCCACATTACACAGTAAAAACAATGATGACTAATTAGATTTGATAAAGTAGTCCTCCAAACTTGAAATTATAAAAAGGCTATTTAAAACATGATTTGCATCCACTATTGTGAACAATGAACTTTACTTAGCTTAAGTACATATTGTGCCTTGAAAAATTAATGATAGTAACATGAGTATGTACACGCACATGGGCATACACACAAGCAGACTTCCAAAGGTAATAATAATGTTCTGTTTCTTAAACTGAGGTGGGGAGAAGGGTGTGTGTAGGACTATTCTTTCATAGCTGTTCAGTATCTAATACGGCGTTATATAGTTATGGTACCTGGTTGGTGATTGTTACCGGTTGGTCACTGCTTATTGGTGTGGTGGTTATTATGGAGATTACTCGTGGTAATTAAATAAAAGCATGCTAAAGGTGAGAGTAACAAGGAATGATAGGAAGTATAGTCTGATAAGGCCTTTTTCGCTTGAGATTAGTTTGGGGAACTTAAGTTGAATAAGGGATGTGGTTTTTGGTAAAATGTTTTCTAGTCGGATTAAGTCCAAAAGGGAGGATGCTGATTTTTGGCTCATTGATAGGTTTAGGTAAGGAGGTAGGCGATGCATGATGGTGGGGAAATATCCTAAGAGACTAGAGAATTTAAGGGTATTTGAGGGGTAGATAAATTTCAAGTTTTGTGTGTTCAGGTTAATGTTGAGTGCCAATATGAAGCCTAGGATGGTTACTGCAAGGGCAGTTAGTTCCAGATGTAAGGGTATGGTTATTAGGGGGACTGTGGTTGGGGGGATGTTGTTGGAGATAATGAATCCGGCAAAGACACTTCCAATTAGCAGGCGTTTGATGGAGTTAATTAAAGGGGGTTGTTTTCATTGATAGAGCTTAGGGGAGAGAGGCGAGGTTGTCCTAACAGTGTGAAGAAGACAATTCAGGTACTATAGACAGCTGTGAGGGAGGTGGCAATTAGAGTTATTAACAGGGCTCAGGCGTTAGCATAAGACGTGTTAGCGGCTTCAATGATCAAGTCTTTAGAATAGAAGCCGGTGAGGAAAGGCATTCCTGTCAATGCCAGACACCCGAGAATAAGGGTTGTTGTGGTGAAAGGTATATATAGCCTTGAATAGGTCTCCTATTTTTCGAATATCTTGTTTGTCGTTCAGGCTGTGAATAATGGATCCAGATCATATGAATAGTATGGCCTTAAAAAAAGCATGTGTGCAGAAGTGTAAGAATGCTAGATAGGGTTGGTTGATGCCGATTGTTACCATTATTAGGCCTAATTGGCTTGAAGTGGAGAAAGCAATACTTTTTTTAATGTCATTTTGGGTGAGAGCACATACAGGTGTGAATAGGGTGGTAAGGGCTCCTAAACACAGCGCTATTGCTTGAATAAGTTTGTTGTTTCCTGTTAAAGGGTAAAATCGAATAAGTAGGAAGACCCCTGCCACAACTATTGTGCTTGAGTGGAGCAGGGCTGATACAGGGGTGGGGCCCTCTATTGCTGAGGGGAGTCAAGGGTGAAGTCCAAATTGGGCTGATTTTCTGGCTTCAGCTAGTATGAGTCCTACAAGGGGGAGGGTTTGAGGGATTTAGGTCGAGTATAAAAGTTTGTTGCAGGTCTCATGTGTTTGAGTTAAACAGGAATCATGCTATTGATATAATGAACCTGATATCCCCAATGCGGTTATATAGGATTGCTTGGAGAGCAGCTGTGTTTGCGTCTGCTCGCCATATCACCACCCAATAAGCAGGAAGGATATAATTCCAACCCCCTCCCAACCAATAAAAAGTTGGAAGAGGTTATTGGCAGTAACAAGGATTAACATGGTGATGAGGAAGAGGAGCAGGTACTTGAAGAACTGATTAATGTAAGGGTCTAAGTGTATGTACCATAGTGAGAACTCCATAATGGACCATGTAACAAATAATGCTACTGGTACGAATATTATTGAGAAGTAATCTATTTTGAAGCTAAGTGTTAATTTAAGGGTTTGGACAGTGATTCAATGTCAGTTTGAAATAATTATTTCTTGGCCTGTGTGGCAGAATATTATTGTTGGAACTAGGCTGGTAATAAAAGCATATGAGACAGTATTTTTTACATATGATGGATATTTGTTGCTTTTGTAGAAATCTGTGTTAGTTATTATAATTGGGATGATTAGTATAAGCAGTGTGACCAGAGCAAAAGAGGAAAATAGGTCTATTACTTTTACTTGGAGTTGCACTAATTTTTTGGCTCCTAAGACCAATGGATAACTACTATCCTTTAAAAGCCTGAAAAAGCCCTACTGTTAGGCATGGGGGCATGAATTAGCAGTTCTTGCAATACTTTCTCAGTAAATAAGAAGTCTCAGTCTTCTGTTACTAGATTCACAATCTAGTGTTTTTTTAAAACTATATTTACAATACAGGGGGCCTAGGATGATTTTGGGATTTAGTGACAAGAGTAGGAGGGGTAGAATGTGGAGGGTTATAAGGGCATTTTCTCATGTGCAAGAGGGTGTAATATTATTAATATGGTGTGTGTATTTACTGAGTTGTGTCGGAATTAGTATATATATAGAATATAGGGCGGAACTATTTACAATAGCCAGGATATGGAAGCAACCTAAGTGTCCATCGACAGATGAATGGATAAAGAAGATGTGGCACATATATACAATGGAATATTACTCAGCCATAAAAAGAAATGAAATTGAGTTATTTGTAGTGAGGTGATGGACCTAGAGTCTGTCATACAGAGTGAAGTAAGTCAGAAAGAGAAAAACAAATACTGTATGCTAACACATATATATGGAATCTAAAAAAAAAAAAAAAAATGGTCATGAAGAACCTAGGGGCAAGACGGGAATAAAGACGCAGACCTACTAGGGAATGGACTTGAGGATACAGGGAGGGGGAAGGGTAAGCTGGGACAAAGTGAGAGAGTGGCATGGACATATATACACTACCAAATGTAAAATAGATAGCTAGTGGGAAGCGGCCGCATAGCACAGGGAGATCAGCTCGGTGCTTTGTGACCACCTCGAGGGGTGGGATAGGGAGGGTGGGAGGGAGATGCAAGAGGGAGGGGATATGGGGATATATGTATACGTATAGCTGATTCACTTTGTTATACAGCAGAAACTAACACAACATTGTATCGCAATTACACTCCAATAAATATGTTAAAAAAAAAAGAATACAGGGCTGTAATTACATCAGTTCCTATTAAGATAATGGTAAAATTTGATCATGAGAAGGTTGTTATAACTACGAACAGTTCTCTGATTAGATTAATAGTTGGGGGTAAGGCTAAGTTTGTCAGGTTTGCCAGTAGTCATCGAGTGGCTATTAGTGGGAGGAAAGTTTGTAGGTCTCAGGCTAAGATTATAGTTTGGCTATGGAGTCGCTCGTAGTTTGAGTTTGCTAGGCAGAATAATATAGATGATGTGTGGCCATGGGCGATTATTAAAGCGGTGGCTCCTATGTACTTCAAGGAGTCTGGATGAGAAGAGCTGCAATAACAAGTGCTATGTAGCTGACAGAAGAATATGCGATAAGTGATTTTAGGTCTGTCTGGCATAGACAAATTGAACTGGTTATGATTATTCCTCATAAGGAAAGCATAAGAAAAGGGTATGCTACGAATTCTGTCAGGGGGTTGAGTATCGCTGTAATTCGTAGTATGCTGTAGCCCCCGCGTTTTAGTAATACGGCTGCAAGGACTATAGAGCCTGCGATAGGGGCTTCTACGTGTGCTTTGGGTAGTCAAAGGTGGAGGCCATAGAAGGGTAATTTTACCGTAAAGGCTATTATGCAGGCTAGTCATATAAAGACGTTGGATCAGGAGTTGGGTAATGCTTGGGTTCAGTATTGGAGTACTAGGAAATTCAGAGAGCCTGTGGTGTTTTGGATATATACTAATGCCACTAGCAGTGGAAGTGATCCGACTAGTGTATAGAATAGAAAATAGAGCCCTGAATTGAGGCGTTCTGTTTGGTTACCACATCGAGTGATGATGATGAGTGTAGGAACTAGTGTGGCCTCGAATATAATGTAAAACAGAATTACTTCTGTGGTGGTAAGTGTTATGATTAAAAATGTTTGTAATATGATTAGTATAGTGATGTATGGTTTTTTTCAGCTCAGCGATTCTTTGAGCAGGTGAGACTGACTGGATATTAATATCAGAGGTAGGAGTACATTGTCAAGAGCAGTAGTGGTGTAGATAGGGAGTCGGAAAAGAAGATTAATGAGAAATTAAGGCTATTAAACTGGTTAAGAAGAAGCAGGCTTGTGAGGCTAATCAGCAGGCTATGGGTTGTAGCATTAATTCAAATTATATTATTTTTTGATAATCAAGTCAGGGGTATTAGTATAATCGTAGGGATGATAAATTTTAGCATTGGAGGAGATAAAGGTTTTGTACGTAGTCAGTGCCATACGTATTTGATACTATTACTAGCAAGGATAATCTGAGTGTGGCTTCGCAGCCTGCGAACACCAATAGGATGATTGCTATTATGCTGGCTAAGGTGAAGTGTGAGTTTAGGATTATTAGGGTTGCCATGATGAATAGTGATAATATTATGCCTTCTAGACATAGTAGTGAGGGCATTAAGTGGGATCGATATATTAGCAGTCCTACAAGGGATATTGTGAAAGCTATAATAATATTTGTGTACACTAAAGACACTTGGTAGTTATGAGTTTAGTCACAATCTAATGAGTCGAAATCATTTGTTTTGTTTGAAACTAAATACCATATTCAGTTCATTCTAGTCCCTTTTGAGTTCATTCATAGGCTAGGCTAATTGCCAATAATGAGATTAGAAGTAGAGCTACGGTGAGTATTGTTTTTAGATTATTTGTTTGAGTTGCCCAGGGGAGGGGCAGAGGAGGGCAATTTTATTTATTAACAATTTGTTAATAAATTGTTATATATATACATATATTAGGGGTGAGTCCTCAATATTTCTTTGTCATCAGTAGTGGCCAATCAAAAAAGTTTGGAGACACTGGTTAGATAATCTGCAGGAAAAACGATCACAAATTCATAATGAAAATGGTTTGGGTTCTCTTTTGTAAATGGATAAATTAGAAACATTAGTCGTCTTGTCTTATATGAGTCATTACAAATTACAGTCCAGGAACTTCATGATCGGCATAAGAAAAAATATCTGACATCAAAAGGATAGTTAAGCAGGGAACATCCTTATACCCTGGATAAGTTTAGAAAAAGCTAGAATCTCCACGGCCTGGGAAATGAGCATGCATCTGGACAAAAGGCTCAGCGCTAGATGGCTAACTTCTTAAGACCCTTAGCCCAGTCAGATATGCATTTAAAATCTATTTTGTTCTGTGCGTGAGGGGTTGGAGACTGAGTAAAATTGCAACTCAGATTCCGCTGTCAAATTTTGGAACTAATCAATAGACCAGTTAAAGAGGTATTCGATGATAAATGGTTCTCAACCACCAAGGGTTGCTTTTTGTTTGTTTGTTTCCCCTCTATAAGCTCCAAACTTCAAAAGGTTTCCGCCTCCCAAAGACTGTGTTAAGTAAACACTAGCTCCTAGGAAGGCTAGAGACTCAGCCCCATGGGGTTGGTGTAAATATTTGCTGGTTCCCTTTTCATTAAATTTCTTTCCTTCCTTTCAATTCTATTTTCCTAATTATATTTTATGTACCATTTTAATGAGTCGCCTCAAGGCCATTTTGGAAATAGGTGGAATTAAAGAAATTCGATAAAAAGTGCTTTGAGCATGGCACTTGCCCTTAAGAGCCAAATGAAGGGCCGTGGGGAAGTGAGTGCAAGATGCATTCAGGACAAGGAAAGATGGGAGAGGCCCCAAAGATTTCAAGTTCTAGTCTTTCAAAAGGATGGGCACAATTTAGATGAAACAGAGAAGAGGACGGAAGGAAACAGAGACTAGTGGAAGCCAAGGTGCAGAAAGAGGGGTAGCTGAGATGTGCTCAAGGGAAGAAGGAATGGGACATTTCTTGAACACCTACTACGTGACAGATACTCTGCTGGGCCAGGCAACTTACTCATCTATTTCATTTAATTTCCAGGAAAATCGACAGCCTAAGAGGTTAGTATCTCTGTTTTACAGATGAAGAAATGAGGGCCCCGAAAGGTTAAAAGAATGGACCAAAAGGAACATATTCAGTAAGTGATAGAGTCAAGACTTAGACCCAGGATAGTCTGACCCCCAAGATGGGGCCTTCCCCTCTTTTCCCTTTTGGGCTTCTCTCAAAGGCCTGTTGGTATACAACTTGGACGAGCAGAGGTGGCATATAGAGGGCCAGGAGTGGGAAGACTGAAGGGGCAGTAGCTGAGTTAGACTACAAAGAATGCTGACTGCCCTTATGAGGATTTTTTTAAAAATTTATATGCCATGGGGAGTGGTAACATTTCAGTAGCAATTTGTTAGTAAGCTAAATGGACTTGAGAAAATTTTCAGGCAGGAAGATCTGAGGTAATGAGGATCTAGACTAAGATGGCAGTAATAGGACGACAGGATGGCTACTGACTTTATGGGGTCCAACTGAAGGACTGAAGGCTGGCTGAGTGTTGGAGGGGGACAGGGAAGACGAAACGGTGATCACAAAGCAGAGTTTTCAAAATCGGTTTCCTCCAGGGACCAGGCAAGTAATACAAATGAATGAATCAAGCAGGTGCTTCCTATAACCATTCTCATTCCAAACAAAAGCAGACGAATCAATATGTCTCTGAGTTCTCACACCTGCCTTTTGCTTAAGCTATGGAGGAGGGAAATACACGCCCTGCTTTTCCCTTCGTCCTTGCTCACTGTGAGTTTTACAGGTAAGAGGGTCAGGCTGGCCAGGGGCCTGTGGCAGGTTTCAATGTGACTAAAGTCAGTTAAGGCTGAGAGAGACAGGGGAATCTCAGAAATGATCTAAACCCTAGAGAGCCTCTTCTCCACCTCCATTTCCACCCCCGTCCCCAACAACCATGAATGGCCTTCCTTTTTCTAACAGAATCTCCTTCTAAAACTGTCCTCATGTCAGAAACTGTCACAAAGTTACTTCTCAGAATTTTCCTCTGAAGGAGGAACAATTTTTGCCTGAATTATGCCTGGCATTTTAAAAACACTCAGGATCCCAAACCTTTTTGGTTTGTTCTATATTATCTGCCTCTTGGTTAGTAAACATACCTTTAGCCACCCTGCTTTCCTTTGCCAGCTTTAGATGTATTCCTTTGGCTTTTGAAGGGCTTTCACACTGCCAAAATAAGAGACAGACGCCTAGCACTGTGGCCCTGGATCTACCACTAGCAGACAGTCCTACTACTAAGTAGGATTCCTCTAAAAGTCACACTTACTGATGGCCAACGACATTAATGTCCCTTCCAGCTCTGAGATTCTAAATCTAGATAATTCCTTATCAGGAAGTAAACAGCTACAGGACAGAGAGAGTAATTCTCATCACTTAGCAGGAATGAGCCTGCTAAAATGGCAAACTGTGAGGAATCGCAGAGAATAGGATCGTCCTTTCATCTTACAGAGGAGGAAGCTGAGGTCCAGAAAGATTTCATGATCACACGCAAAGCTACTATGAATGGATGTGGGATTAGAACATAAGCCCTTGACTCCTAGCCCACTTTTCTTTCTACTATGTGGTGCAATTTAACCAGCTGGTGAAGAACCAAAATCTATGAGAACAGAATGCAAGTCAGATGCCTAGAGAGGTGAAGGAGAAGGAAAGAGAGGCTTTTTTCTTTTTTTTAATTAAAAAAATAAAGTAAAAAAGAATATAGGGCTTCCCTGGTGGCGCAGTGGTTGAGAGTCTGCCTGCCGATGCAGGGGACACGGGTTCGAGCCCTGGTCTGGGAAGATCCCACATGCTGCGGAGCAACTGGGCCCGTGAGCCACAACTACTGAGCCTGCGCGTCTGGAGCCTGTGCTCCGCAACAAGAGAAGCTGCGATAGTGAGAGGCCCGCGCACCGCGATGAAGAGTGGCCCCCGCTTGCCGCAACTGGAGAAAGCCCTCGCACAGAAACGAGGACCCAACACAGCCAAAAATAAATAAATAAATTTAAAAAAAAAAGTTACTTTCAAAAAAAAGAAAAGAATATAAAGTCCATCTTAGCCCTAGTGAACAAATGTTAACAATTTGTTAGCATTTAATTTATTTTAGATCCTCCCTTTGTTTTTAAGAAATAAAACATTATAAATAAAGGTGAAATCCCCCTCCCTTCTGCCTTCTTGGAGGAGACAGACCACTATCGTGATTTGGTTATGTATCTCCTACATGTTTTTATGCTTTTGCTAGCGAAATGGTAATGTTTTGTGTTTTATTTTACATATATATTATAATATTGTACACAACATTCTGCAACTTGCTTTTTTCATTCAATATTGTTTTCAAGATCTATCCACGTTGATCCACGTAAACCTAGTTCATTGATTTTGACTGCTAAACAGTATTCTCCACTGATAAGTGTACTTAAATATACTACACTGTATTTATCAAATTCATTAAATGATGAGAATTTGCACAATTGTGTTTCTGGCTGATAGGGAATCCCTGCAGTGGCTTGCCTGTACCCAGGGAATAGGCAGCATTCTAGGTGAGTATGGTGAGAAAGGAGTATCAGTCCATCCATACCACCATGCATATCTGAAATGATGTAAAAATGTCAGGTCACGTAATGGGCCGACTTAAATACCCTCTGAATCTGATACCACGGCAAGTGGCACAGAGGAAACTCAGTCCAGGTCAAGACTCTTAAAGAGATAACTAAAAGGATCTCCATCTCTCCTTGAGAAAAAACATGCAGAGGAATAAAGAAAGAAGCACGCCCACTCTGACTAGAATTAAGAAAAACACAAAATATTTCTTCTCTGAATAGTAATGTCAGGAAGTTACATCCCTTTCTGAGCCTTTGGGAATGGATCAGGAAGTCTCCACAGGATTTTCAAAGATATTTGAGGTTGACCTGGGATGGTAGAGAATGGCAAACTCTGCTTCCATAGCCATTATCCTCTATCTCCTTGAACTTGGAGCATCTGAATGCCCATTAGCTAGTGTTTGAGTTGGGTGGGAAGGAGAAATTAGGAGAAGAAAGAAGCCTCCTTGTGGGAGAGTTTGGTGTCATTCTCAGAGATCCTCGAATGGAAAAATTTCTTCTTTTATTTTTGCAAAGATAAACTCAGTCTTCTGATTCCTTGCATGGCCAGAGTAATAACGTCTTTAAGTCCTTGATGGCATAGGAGCCTTTATCCAACACTAGATCTTTGTGTTTATCATCTCTGGGATATAGTGTGGCTTGTTGTGAGGTCTCAAACAAATCATCATGGTTTTTTGACTCAGTGACTCAATCACTGATGTGAATTTGTTAAAAAAACAGCTTCTTCAATTTATTGCATAAAGGTATGAAAAGAGATATAGTATGTGAAACCACTTGAACATTTCACATTGTTATAGTTAATAACACTCTTATCACAGGGTATCATTACTATTCAAAGACATTTTTAAAAAGCAACTAAACATTACCCTTCATGAACTTTAAAGCAACAACAATTGTCTGACTTCTGCTTCAATGTAACATTGGCCGGAGCCCCTGGCTTTCATTCAAGCTGCAACTCTCTTCTCCTGACCCCAGGGCCATCAAGTCCATATTCTCTGTGAGCCAGGGGCAGATGGACATTCTCCAGATTAGCATTTGTCCATGTGGCTTGTTCCCTGGGAGCAGAGTTCCTTCAAGGGCCAGATCATAAGCAATGGTTTTTCGGAGGGGACCACCCACATTTTAAACAGCCTGGGCAAGCTGTGGGAAAAACAATCTACTCTTTTACCTGAGATCTTTCCCATGCCTATAAGAAAATAACCCCAAAAGAGATATCACAGTGCATTGGCAAATCACCATCATCTTGTCACCCCTTAACTAGTCCTCTCCATGGACTAACCCCTTTCCTGACTTGAAAGTGTCCTCTTTAACAGCTAAAGTTTCTTAACACCTTCTCCTGTCCCCTTTGTGGATCTCAAAAACAAACACTTTACAACACTGGGCTGGGGGCAGAGGGAAGGGGGTTAGGAAATCTCCAGAGTTATAAAGATGAGTGGTGTTAAGGCAAATCCAAGTCATTCTGCCTAGGAGCTATAGTTCAGAATTTTCACTGTTTCTCACTTCTATGGCCCCGGGGAAGATACCAGCCTCTCATTAAAGTGGAAATAATAATACCTACCTTGCTAAAGTACTCAGCATAGTGCCTGGCACATAGTAAATGCTCAGCAAATATTAGTTATGATGATGACAATGATGAAAGAAGGAGAAGAAGAAAATGACAATGAAGCTGACCAACTCATTTCTGCCCTCACAATGCCTTCATGCTGTTCTCTGATTTGGAATACCTCCCCTTTTCTCTTTGTCCTATCCAGATCCTTCCCTTTCTAAAGAGATCCTTAAGAAGGCTTCATCACAATATTTCATTTGGTAGTATCATAGCCCATCTTAAACTCCTAATTATTATTAGGTGCTCCAGGTATAATATCTCACTTGATAGTACCAAAGCCTATCTTAAACTCCTAATTATTATTATTATTTTTGTCTTGCTTCCTCAGGGAGGTTATAAGTTCCTTAAGGACAGGATCTTTCTCTCTGCTTCTACCTGGCACAGGTCTGGGCCCATGTTAGCTATGAAATACTCAGCATCAAGTGTAGTTAAAGAGCTTTCTATTTCCTGGTCACAGAGTGGTACCAAGCACAGTACAAAGGGAATTTCACAGCTGAAGACTGTATCTTCTTGGCGGCTCAGGACCTCCTTACTACCTCATACTACTAAAATGGTCCTATGTTGGCTGAAAGCTGGGAAAGTCCACATTCCCTAAATACTCCTCAAATGAGTAAGGGGTTCTAAAAGCTGGTTTGAGGTTTAACACTTGCCACAGATAATTCACTAATTATTAATTCCTGCTCTGGATACTGGAATACTAAATACACTCCCACATTCCAAGAGGGTACAGCAGAGGTATGTTCCTCAAGCATATTTGCACTGGCCCAGAGGCTCTGGACTCCCAGGGAATTGGGCTTATGGCAAATGAGAGTTGGTCACAAATCATCAAGCAGCCACTGCTCTACCAAAAGCTGTTGATGCTCAGACTACGGGCCCCCATACTGCCCACATATACCGCCTCTGTAAGCTTCTGGAATTCCCTGGCCTGGAGACATGTCTGCAAATGGGATGGAAACCAAACACAGTCCTACAATGGAGGGGAACTTCTGACAGGGTTCTGTCCAGAAACTGTCGTCAGCTTTCTCTGGATACCAGCAAAGTCCCCTCCTTCATCCTCCTACCTCTAGGGCCAGATCATAGGTACTCTCGCCTTTCAGCCTGAAAGCACCTTAGGGCTCATCCGTGTTTGTCTTCTTAGTGTTTAGCACTGTGTAGTGGGGCAGAAAAGAAGCTCAATAAATGCATGCTGACTGATGGTTGTCAGAAAGCATCACAAGAGGCCAGAGTGCTGGAGGCCCTGAATGCATCACAGCAAACACCTTGGTCTGCGGTCTTCTCCAGGGCCTCCCCTGGGCCCCTGGTGGCTCTCTGGGGGCACCGGACTCTGCCTCCACTAGGTGCTAGTGTCTGCTTTCTGTTGGTGTTTCTTCATGCTCTCCAAAAGGCGGAGAATGGGTGGAAAGACTCAGCTACAGGATATTGGACTGTTTACAGTTGGCCAGGCCAAGATTAGCGTGAGCACAACATATGCCAAGTTCATTGGGAGTTACATTTTCCCTTTGTTTACACATTAAACGGGAGAAGACCAGAAGAAAAAAAAAGCAGGTGACCTCCTGTTAACCTCACCCGTCTGCAAGAGGCTGCTGCCCTCACCTCTGAATGAACTTTCAGATTATCTCAGACAAGATTCACCTTGCGCTGAACTTGTACGCCTGCTCTGAAGCCCCCAGTCACGTAGCTGTGATTAAACATTACAGAGTGGCCATAAATTTACAGAAGTATTATTGTGGCTTGCTTTCCTCTTTCTTCTTTGGGAGAGGAAGAGAGCTATGGGTTTAGGGTGGAGGGAGTTAAAAAAAGGGAAACTCATAGTCAAACAAACAGTTCCTTTTCACAGCTCTGAACAAAGGAGAAAACATTGCATAGGTGTCCCAGAAAGAAGGGGAAAGAAATGTGGCCATGTGAGAGAAATTAAAGCTCTAGAAGACTCAAAAGCCCCCAACTCAACAGAATAGATGATTTGCTCTTGGTCCCACTTCCAGGCAATCTGCAAGTTTGCAGGTGAACACGAACCTGTTGTACCCTTGCTCTGGCTCGTCGTGAAGGGTATCCCTGAAGTCATACTTCTGCCTGTGAGACATAGATGCTCTTCCTTGGGTTTGCTATAAAGTATGGGGCAAGCTGACAGGGCAGCAGGCAGGAGAAAGAAGCCTGCAAGAAAACACTGCTTGTTTTGTTCTTTGAGCTGCTATGAGAGATGAGGATGCCCTAACATCTGGGATGTTTAAACGGCGACTGTACAAAGACTAGATCGTACTCTAGAGGAAACACCCTGTAGCTGTACCCGGGAGGCTGACCAGATGACCCAAGAACATTTGTTTCTATGATTCACTGTTTCATGCTTAAAGTAAGAACAAAATGGATATTCCACTGAAGTAAAGTTTGGCCTCTAGGATTCCAAAGCCAAGATATGCTTGCAAAAGGCTTGTGCTAACCATCAAACAATGAGACCTCTATAATCAGAAAAGGCCATGGAGTACTCTATTTGATCCAAAAGAATTGTAAAAAGTGGTCAGGAAGCCCAGACTGAGGCGAGAGGCTCTGGCCAGCAAATTCACCTTTGGAAAGGAGTTGTTCTGTCTCTGGTTACCCTACAGCAGAGACAGGGGTGCTAAAGAGGCTCATTGTTTCTACGGTTGGCAAGGCCTTGACCATAAAAGCAGCAAAGCGCAGGGTCCATCACAGGAGAAAAGCAGCTGACGCCTTAGCTCAACTTCTGCTCTAGGCAAGATCTCTCTCTGCTTGTAAGAAGAATGAGGGCTTCGGAAATGCTTTGGCGTTGCCTCTGACACACAGAGCTGAGTGGGGAAGTGAAATGGGCCATGGAGCCAGGACAGTATTGGGGATATTTAAGTTTGGCATGGGAGTTCTGAAGTCATCATCTGTTCCCAGGGGGCAACTGGTGTCCAAAGCTTTAGGCTGGACTTGGAGAAGAAAGAAAATAGGTTCCTGCCTCTCAATTCAAGGTCTGTGTTTGGTGGTGAGTCCAGGGGTCTGAACATACGGAGGCTGGGATATGAGAATCACAGGAAAGTGGAGTGAGCAAGCAGGGGGCTGTACTGAAGCCGACAGTCTGAAATCAGGCAAACAGTTGCACAACACACAGATACCAGCCAAGGGCAATGAGACAGACTCAACAGGGCAGCTAGGAACTGAAAAGGCAAACCTGAGAGGAAGAAAGGCAAATAAATCTGTGCCAAGAGATAGAAAATATGAAATTAGACCGTTGGGTGGAAACTGGGGGATGAGGGGGTGGGAAGCATAATAAAAGTTACGTTTGTTGAGAGCTGAAAGTGGGCCAGGCACTATATTAAATGCTTTTTGGGCACTGTTGCACTTAGTGTTATTCTAAGAGGAAGATACTCTTACCAGGCCCATTTTAAAGATAAGGAAATTGAGGCACAGAGCAATTAAGCAACTGCTCAAAAGCTCACTGCTAATGAAGAAGTCAGAATTTGAACCCAGGTTTATTTGATTCAATGCATCTTTAAATATGAGAGTAGAATCTTAGAACCAGGAAGGAAACATGCAAAAGTTCACGCCGGTAAGATTCAGTAAAATGTCCTCCTCCTTTTCCTACTATCCTTTAAGATCCTGCTTAAGTCCTTATCTCCTTTAGGAAAGCTTGAATACTGCTATCGGCTTCTTAGATTTATCCTTTCTCTGAACTCCACTTGTACGTATTGTTTATGGTGTACAGGAAGCACTGTATCACATATTTTTCTATTCTTCCAACTGTTTGTCCCTCACAACTGAACAGTTGATTATGTCAGTAAACCAGATGTTGATACAGAGAGAAACCCAAACCTAAGGGAGATAAAATCTCCCAGAATAGAAAGTCAATTCTTTACAGCCTGAGATCCACAATGCCTAATACATCAAGGGACACACAGTGGGGCCTCAATACATTTGTGACTAAGCCCCCAGAAACCAACAAAAAACTCAATGTACAAAATGAGGAAACACTTTCTAATGAAGGGAGTTGTTCGTCAGTGGAATGTGCTGGAGAGGAGGGTGTAAGGGATGTGTATGTGAGAGTAGAATGAGACCTACTGCTTTTGAGTATAATTTTTTCCCCAAATGATGTAGCTTTACTGTGTATTTCTTCATAAAAACAAAAAATGCTCTCTGCAAAAAAATTGAAGACAAACTTCTTTAACTCAAAAAAGCATACTGGAAAAACTATCATCCATAATCTCATCTCTGAGGGATAATAATTGTCAGTGATTTGGTATCTAGCCTTAAAGACTTTTTTCTCACCAAAATAGAGCAAATTATACGTACTTTCAAAAGCTGATTTTTTTTACTAATACAGCACAGACATCTTTTACATGTAAGAGAACTTATATAGATGAACGTAATCATTTTAAAGACACCAAAGTATCTGTTTTTAATGGCCATACACCATACTAAGTTGAACAAATGCCTTGCTGGTAGCTATTTTGGGTTCCCCCCAATCCTTTCCTATATTACTCAATGCCTTGATGAAATACTTGAATATACATCTTTGTGCATTTCTTCTATTGTTTCCTTAGGAAAAAACACAAGTTACAATATAGTACAGTGGTTAAAAGTGTTGACTCTGGATCTAGACAGCCTAACTTAGATTGCTAGCTCTTCCACTTACCAGCTTTGTGACCTTGGGCAAGTTATATAACTTCTCTATAATCCAGTTTCATTATCTATGTAACAGGGATAATAATAGCACATATCATAGCATTGCTGTGAGGACTGAATGAGTTAATTCATGCAAAGCACTTAGAACAGTGCCTTTCACACAGTAAATGCATGACAAACGTTAACCATAATGATGTTGATGATGATACTTGATGATAAATTCCTGGGAGCAGAATTCTCAGTCACAGCTTTTGATATCCATTGATAAACTGCCCTCCAGAATGGTGTATCAATTTACTCTCCCATTAACATGTATCAGAGTGTTTTTGAATGGAAATACCTGAATAGAGCCTAGATGAATGAAAAGCTTTAGGGACCTCAATGATTCTTATCTACCATAAGAGCCCATGCTTCCTTGCCCTAATTCCTAAATCATATAAATGTACTGAAAATCCAGAGAACCCATTGAAAGTACCTGGAACATTTTGGAAGGAGAGTACTAACTTGCATTTATATAGTGCTTTATAATTTGTAAAATATTTTCAAATATATTCTCATTTTGTAGTAAAAACAATACATTTCCACAGTAATAAGTTATTGGCTATGAAAACTCATACTTTCCAACTGCGACAACTGAGGGATGATTAAGTTACAAAATAAAATGGATGCCAAGTCTCCTCTTAACTCAGTTTTCTAGATCTTAAGACCCAGCCCTGCACCTCATAATGCTACAGGCTCGGGGTGCCTGCGCCCTACACCTCACATCAAAAGCTCTCTAGGGTTCTCTTACCTTTCACTGCCACTAATCAGGCATTCAGAATCGTCTTCTCTTTGGATCTTATCTTACAACCACAGCTATTTCTCTCTGTTCCACAGTAACTCATATATCAAAGGGACACACAGGCAAGGAGTTAAAAAAGATACAATCTTGTTTCCTGAAGTAGCTTGAAATATTTTAGCTTACTTAGTTGTCTCTCCCTTCATCAAGGGTGAGCATTTACTAGAATTTAACAAGTGAAAGTTCCTTTGTTGCTTCTCTCCTGCTGCTCCCTGCTCCTCCCAAAGCCCTTCTTTCTTAATTTTTCAGGTTCTAAAGAAGCAAAGCTCAGCCTGGTGTCTTCAGGACCTCTCGAAATATCTCCATCTTAGCACCCTCCCCTGCTAATAGCTATATGTGTTTCAGCCAAAGACCCGATGCAGACTTAAGCTCGTAGCAGAAAAGAACAAGTGGCTCGTTTAAAAACTGGGCTCTAGTTACATTTCTGATCATTACAGTATTTGCTGAAGTAAAGACTTAGGTCTGCATTAGAGCATGAGTGCTATAACCTGTGTCTTGAGTGTTAAAATCAAGACAAGTGCACTGAAAATATAATTGTGAGCACCTGAATACAATGGCCATAATCAAGGCAATCCTTCTTTCTTAAAATATATGGTATTGGGCTTCCCTGGTGGCGCAGTGGTTGAGAATCTGCCTGCCAATGCAGGGGACACGGGTTCGAGCCCTGGTCTGGGAAGATCCCACATGCCGCGGAGCAACTAGGCCCGTGAGCCACAACTACTGAGCCTGCGCGTCTGGAGCCTGTGCTCCGCAACAAGAGAGGCCGCGATAGTGAGAGGCCCGCGCACTGCGATGAAGAGTGGCTCCCGCTCGCCGAAAGGAGAGAAAGCCCTCGCACAGAAACGAAGACCCAACACAGCCAAAAATAAATAAATTAATTAATTAAAAAATATATATATATGGTATTTAATTTTGGTCTTCATTGATAACGTATTTTATGACTGCTCTTCACATTCAAATATGATGCACCTCATGATGCTGTTATGCATGGATTATGCAGACTTACATTTTAAAAAACTACTGTAAGTAGTAAAGCTTTCTTTTGGTGGGTATCTGGAGGTGCCATCTCCTTTGGGTCCTCAACTTTTGCTTGCTATCAGCCTCCTCCCTAATTCTCTTTGGTTGTCTACAGATATTATTTTTTAGGGATCTAGTTAATCACCCTTTGAATATTTTCTCTGCACTTAACCATCATGTGAAATGCTATGAGGACTACATAGGACAAAGATGATACCACCTCTGCCCTCAAGGAGGCTACAATTCAATTGGGGATCCAGACCAACATATTGAAGTCAATAAAAATACTATTTTTATGGCTGGCATATTGTTAATTTTCCATTAATGCTGAATACAGTGAGCATACAGGTGTGCAGGAAGGTGTGGATCACCACAGGTTTAGAAGAAAGAGCAGTGGACAGTACCACTATTTGGTTCATACCACATACCCATTTCCTAGAACAGTGCCTGACACGTGGTAGACATCCAATAACTATTTATAGAATGAATTCCCCTCTCTCCTGACCTGCCATCTATTTCAAAGCTAAGGGACCAGATGTTTCCCGGGACATCTACCTTCCCCAAAGGGCCCCTGAGTCATTACAATTTCCATAAGGTTGTGCAGTTTTCTGGCAGCCATCCCAGAGGGGGTATGCCTCACGTAGCAAGTCAGCGTACGCTGCTTCTCTGGGGACAGTGCCCACGGGAGCTTGGTTTGCACTTCTAATGAGACTGGGATTTTTGGTGGGTGGTGATACAGGTCTACAGTGGTGAGGCTTGTTTCCTCAGCAAAGCATGCACACATCCCCAGAGAAACCCTGTGGCCTGTACCCCTATCAGCCATTTGCTGACCGAGAGAGGGCATTCAGCCATGAAATCTTTGATATTATAGCTGAGTTACAAGATAGCAACACTAGTTTACAAGGGCTTTTTCTCCAAGTGTTTTCACTGAGCACTTATTTGAGGGTGCTGATTAAGAAAGACAGCAGCAGGCCGAGTCAAATTGTGTCTGTAGAAGGCAAATACACCGCCTCTCATCCTCCCGAGGCAGCCGCAGTATCCTCTCGCCAAAGCTGATCCAGGAAAGGGTTAGCAGTTTTACTCTCCTCCCTCTCTACCTGAAATGTGTCCTGTCTGCACCAAATGCCCGGGCACCTGCGACCTCTAAGACTCAGTCCTCTGTGGACCAGTTTACATGCCCCCCTTGCAGAGATTCAGTTACAGATGTACTGACAGGTGATGCTGGGAAAAGTCATAATATTTCTGGACTCAATTTCCCCATCTGTAAAATGAAGTTTGGGGGCTCATTGATTTCTAAGGGCCCTTTAAATATGCCGTATTCACCAATGAGAGACTGAGGTGGGAAATTGAGCCTTCCTCTTCTGCTAAAGCTGTACTGCCAGGGAAAGTAAAGCCTTTAGAGAAGTCAGGTACAAGGTCAGGACTAAGGTTGGCAGAGTTATTTCCACACATGCATTCATTTTCTCATCTACTCGTTAATGAAGACCTATAATGAATGCCTACCATATGCACCAAAGAGTGCAAAGCCATAAGAGAAACAAACCTGGTCGCTGCTTAAGATGGAACATTACACCACACCCACCATAGGTCAGGTTTTATGGAGATCTGAATGAGGCATCACGCATCGCAAGGTTACTAGAAGGTGATGTGCAGACTTATGGATGATTTTTGATTACCCAACTCCCCACTTCTCACTGTAAATTTATCATGTGGTCAGGTGGCATAATCAGGGATTACTATGAAACCAGTGTGATTTTGGATAAAAGTATTTTTTGTTTTGTTAACCTCAGAGGCTTTGTGAAGGATTTAGGAGGTTGTGTATCAGTTTGGTTGACCTGTTCCTTTGGCTTGGCTTTCTCTGCCATCCAGTGTTACCTTAAACTGTTTAAAGTTTTATCTCAGTGATTCTCAATGGTAGACTTTTCCCAAACCACAAAGCCCTTCACTGCCCTAATGAGTCTCTACCACTGATAGGAGTGTGTGGAATCCCTTAGGTGTGTTGAGGTGGAAAAAAAAAAAAAAGGCTCCATTGCTTTGGAATATGTTTCTCCCTTTGGCCCAAGAATGCTGAGTCAAATGAGTGCTGTTTCAAAGGTAGTTGTCTGGCCTAGGTTGGTGCCTCTCTTTGTAGAAAGGTGGCATTTTTGCCCACAGGGAGACCTGAAGCATGTCTAGATGTAGGGAGCAGAAACTGTTTCAAAGGGTGTAATGGGGTGGATGTATCAGCTACCAACACAGCTTTTTATCTTTGTCTGATTCAGCTCTTAGTCTTCTCCATAGTTCCAGTTTCTTGGGGCAGGGCAGGCCGTTTTATGGCTTGTTGTAGAGATTTGCTTTAATTACTAACATATCACAGAGATAAACCCAATTTCTAACACACACAGGAATAGAATAGCCCTAGAAAATAATAGCCCTATAAAAGAGGACTTGGAGTCGCTGGTCCTGAGAAGGGATAAAAGAATAGGGTAATAAAATAATTAAATGTCAGTATCAAGCATATTAACTGAACTGAAAATCCCTGTGTGGATAATAAAACACCTTTAACTTAATAATAATAAAAATGCATTTGACTTAAATAATGGGGAAAATGAACCAAGAATTTGCATCTAGTTTCCTTCCAAGATTTTCCTCACAACTCCTAATCTTACTTAAGCAGAGTTCAAGCCTATTGGATAATCAGCCTTTCAGGGACGTATGAAGGGATAATGACTCCTATCTTCTCCATCTCCAGTATAAAGTGAACAAAAAAGCATGAATGCCAATTGCAGTACACAATGCTTTGGTTAAATACAAAACAATTCTTGCCAGAGCAGAATCTGAGGCACTGGAAGGAGAGCGTTAGGTGGTGTAGTAGATTGTGTTTCAAAAGATGGTTGCAACAATATCTCCCATGCCATGTGCTCTTTTGCATAGTAACCTTTCCACTCCCGCATGAAGAAGTGGAGTCTATTCTTCTCCCTTTGAATACGGGTTAGCCCTAGGACTTGTTTTCATCAAAAGACTACCATAAGTGATGCTATATATGTACCTTCTGTAGTTGGGCCTTAAGAGATCATAGCTTCCCCTTCACCACTTGGAATACTCATTCTTGGAATCCAGTTGCCATGTAAAGAAGGTTAAGCTATCCATGTGAAGAAGTAGAGAGACATCCTAGCCTCCTAGCCAGCTCTCCCAAGGCACCACACTTGTGAGTGAGGCCATCCCGGTACTCCAACCCCAGCTGCCATCTGATTGCAACCTCATGAAAGACACTAGCTAATACCATGTAAAGCAGAAGAACTGCCCAGCTGAGCCCTGGCCAAATCTTTGACCTACACAATGGTGAACAAATAAAATGATTGTTTACCGAAGTCACTAAATTTGGGGTAGCTGGTTAACGTTAGCAAAAGATAATCAAAACAGGTGGAAATCTCCCTCCTAGATAAATTCTAGGAACAGGTTAGATAGTCACAGTTTTGGGAACTCAGAGAGAGTTTGAAGCCTCAAATTCACCCTTCTGGTTTTAACAATCCACTGAACATGGGGGAAAAGGAGGAATAAACTCCCTTAGATTCTCTATAGTAAGTCTTGTTAGGATTTCTGAATGGCACTTACTGAAAGGAAGCCTTCAAGGGAAAATTGACTTTTCTCTGTAGGCTGGTAGCCCTTGAAACAGAAACTCTTCATTCTTGCTCAAAAAGGGGCTCCAATAATGCTCTTTTGCCCACTACCTCCTAGAGCCTCTTCCTTCTGTGGAAAACTTAAGTCAAGAATGAGTCATTTGCTATTATTGAGAATCGCTACTGGTGCCCAGGGCACAGGATGTGCTCACAAATACCATCCCTGATGACCATTTGTTACCACATACCACTGTGGTAGCCCAAACCCCTTTTCAGGGTCTGTTTCTGAATAAGATTCCCTAGCCAATCAACCCTGCTTCCATGGAATCGTCTCTTCTATTTCCTTCCTGCTAGCCATACTTTCCACTCATCAGCTGATGTGCAGTTAGACTGCATCAGGCACATGGAGAGGAGGCCACTTGCAGGCTTCCTTCTTTAAGATCATACCAATGCCACAGGTGGAAGAGTCCCACCTACTATAAAGGGTTGATTTGATTTAATGAACAGAAGCACAGGCTTAGGGCTCAGGAGAAGTTTTCCCAAAGGGTTTGGTTCATGCTATGTTTTTGTATGTGAAAATTTTGCTTTGGGGTTGTGAACTCTTTAAAACAAACAGTTGAGGTCATTGTTAATGGGAGACAGGATGACTCGCATAGCTTCTGTCAAGACTGACTGCTTTTAGGGAGGAAATGCAGCAAACAGGGTTGGGCCTTTTCACAATGATCCATCTTTTAAAAGCATTAGTGAATGCCCTATCACATTAATCACAGGAGTCTGGCTTACACTGGAAATGGGGAGCAAGAGCTACTCATGAGGACATCACATATCTCCTCTTGCTGAATAGTGAGAGAAGGCCAAATAATCTCATCTTCTTCCCACTTGCGTACTCAAGAGCACCTCTCTGGCCTGGCTGGGCACAGAAAGAAGGCACAGATGTTCAAGTTAATAAGTCTTAGAGTATCATGTTTCTCCTCTGAGGTAAGATGTTATGGAGGAGAAATCTTGTTTCACTCCGGGATTGCCGTGGGCTGGGCACAGGTTCCATCATGTCTCTTTGATTTACCACCCTACCATCACCCAGTAACCAAGAAGGCCAAAGCAGATGTATCTTCTGCCTCACATTACCTATGCAACACATCTTACTCCCCTACTAAACACAGTGCTTATTAACTAAACTTAACTTCCAAGAAAGAAACCCTTATACTACATAAAAATAACCAAGAAAATCAAAGCAGAGTTAAAAACTTCGAAGGAAGGAACAACTCTTGAACCTATCAGACAGCTGAGGTTGCAGAACCAACTCACCTGAAACCTAAAGAAAGACAGGCACCTTCAAGCAGATGGGGGACATGAACATGAGCATTTACTTACCTGGAGCAGATGCTGGGTGCCAGGCAAGCTGGTGAGAAGTCAGCTAAAATTGTTAACACATTCTTAAAGGCTGAGTGTGTACTAGCAGGAGAGTATAGAACCTCTGGGAGCAATATACACAAGAGGAATTTAGGAGACTCTTTCTCACAGACCTCACCACTCAAGGGAGATTGGGAGCAGAACAGGAGAGACTAGAAAAGGCTTCTTTCATGGTGGAGGCCTGGGGAAGATGTGTAGTAGCCACTTCAAGAAAGGAACAAAGCCCTGCCCTAGGTGCTTCTACCCTTTCTCCACTACAAAGCAAAAGCCTTAAGCTGTTTAGGAAAGGAAGGGCAGCATTCAGGGCACAGGAGATCTAGTACAGCTGGGGGAAGGGAACAGAAAAAAAAAAAAAACCCACCCTGTATCCATGGGGTAGAGACAGAAAAAAGGTCTTGTGTCCAAGATCATTAGAGATCCCTTACTGCTGAGGGAGGGACAGGATTACTGAGAACAGAAAATGTGAACACCTCCACCACCATCACCAAGCTAGCAAACAACGAATAACCAATGCCTGCACAATGCCTGCAGTAAACTGCTGGAGGAGAGACACTCTGAGATGAAGCACAAAGCGAAGACCTAGAATAAGGATGGCCGCTCTGATGGCCACTCCTACAGTTCTCTTCGACACTGTAGTGGAGGTTCTGGCAAGGCAATAGGGGAAGAAAGGAAGGAAGGAAGGAAGAGGAGAGAGAGAAAGAGAACTATAGAGAGAGAAATCGAGAGAAGAGAGAAAAAAGAGAGAAAAGAGAGCGAGATAAAAAAAGATAAGCGCGAGGAAATAGAGAAGAGCGATAGAGCGATAGCGGAAAGGAGAGAGAGAAAGAGAGAACAAAAAAAGAGAGAAAGAGAGATAGAGAAAAAATAGAGAGATATAAAGAAGAGAAAAAAAAAAAAAACGAGAGAGAGAGAAGAGAGAGAAAAAAGAGAGAAGAAGAGAGAGAGAGAAAAAAGAGAAGAGAGAGAGAAAAGAGAGAGAAACGAGCTCATTAGAATGAGAAATAAGCTCACTCCAAGTACTCCGCACGGAGAGAAATAAGTAGGTATCAATCCCTTCTGCCGAAGAACAGCCGGCCTGGTCCGCCCGCCGCCAGCAACGAGAGCCCTCACGCCCTACCAAGATAGCCGCAAGGCGAGAACGAGAGAAAGAAAGAGAGAAAGGGAGAAAAAGCACTACTCACATATGATAAGATTATCTACATAGAAAATCTCCCCAAAATCTACAAAAAAGCTATTAGTAGTAATAACTAAGTTCAGTAAGATCACAGGATACAAGATCACTATACACAAAGATCCACCCTACTGCTGTATACTAGCAATAAACAATTGGAAATTGAAGTAAATTTATTAAAAAACAACACCAAAAACCATGAAATACTTAGGTGCCAGATCTGTATGATGAAAACTACAAAATGATGAAAGAAATCAAAGAAGACCCAAACAAATGTAGAGATATATTGTGCTCATGGATTGGAGGACTCAAGGTTGGTAAGATGTCAAATTTTCCCAAACTGTAGATTAAACACATTTCCAATTAACGTTCCAGCAGGAACTTTTCAGTAGAAATTGACAAGCTGATTCTAAAATTTATATAGAAAAGCAAAGAAACTAGAAAAGCCAAAGCTATTTTGAAAAATAACAAAATTGGAAGATTCACGCTACCTATTTTCAAAACTTATTATAAAGCTACAGTGATCATGACAAAGTAGTATTAGTAGTATTAGTGAAATTACAGACATACAGGTCAGTAGACCAGAATAGAAAGTCCAGAAACAGACCCAACACATACGTGTGTGGTCATTGGTTTTTGATAAAAGTGCAAAGGCAATTCAATAGAGAAAGGAAAGCTTTCTCAACAAACGCTGCTGGAAGAATTGGAGAGTCACTATATTAGTTTCCTATGACTACTGTAATAAATTACCACAAACTGAGTGGCTTAAAACAACAAAAATTTATTCCTTCTCAGTTCTGTAGACCAGAAGTCCAAAATCAAGGTGTTGGCAGGGCTGTATTCCCTCTGAAGGTTCTAGAGGAGAATCTGTTCCTTGCCTCTTCCAGCTTCTGGTGGCTCCAGGTATTCATTGGCCTATGGGTACATCACTCCAATCTCTGCTGCTGTGGTCAAAATACCTCCTCCTCTTTGTGTGTTTCAAAAAAAAAATCCCTCTGCCCCTCTCTTATAAGGATACATGTGATTGCATTTAGGGCCCACCTGGATAATACAGGATAAACACTTCCTCTCAAAATTCTTAACCTAAACACATCTGTTGCCTCATAAAGTAACTTTCACAGTTCTGGGGGTTAGGACATGGACATATCTTTTTGGGGACCACCATTCAGCCCACCACAGATGCATACAAAAAAAAAGAGAGAAAATTCCAATCTATACATTACACCATGTACAAAAATTAACTCAAAATGGAGCATAATGCCTAAACATAAAATCTAAAACAACAAAACTTCTAGAAGAAAATCTTTGTGACCTTGGCTTAAACAAAGATTTCTTAGATATAATACAAAGTGCATAATCCATAAAATTTAAAAATTGATAAATTACACTTCAACAAAATTAGGAACCTCTGCTCTTCAAAGGAGAATGAAAAAACAGCCACTGACTGGGAGAAAATATTTTCAAATCATATGTATGATAAAGGACTTGTATCCAGAATTAAAAAAAGACCTTTCAAAACTCAATAATAAGAAAAACAACCCGATTTTTAAAATGAGAAAAAGGTGAAATGGACATTTCACCTAAGAAGGTACACAGATGACAATAAGCACATGAAAAGATGCTCAGCATCTTTAGTCATTCGGGAAATATAAATTAAAGCCACAGTAAGATCACTACACACCTATTAGAATAGCTCAAATTAAAAACAAAATTGTACATCCATTTCGGAAAACACCTTTGCAATTTCTCGTTAAGGCTTAACATACAATTCATACATACAAATCCTACTCTTAGGTATTTATAAAAGCTAAATGAAAACTTATTTTCAGAGCAAAACCTGTACCTGAATGCTTAAAATGGCTTTATTCATAATTGCAAAAAACTGGACACAATCCAGATTTCCTTTAACTGATGAGTGGATAAACAGACAGTGGTACACCCATACAATGGAATACTGCCCAGCAACAAAAGGCATGAACTACAGATACATGTTACAATATGGATGAATTTCAAATGCATATGCAAGTGAAAGAAGCCAGACTGAAAAAGCTCCATAGTGTATAATTCCTTTTTGTTCTTTTCCATTATGGTTTATTATAGGATATTGAATATAGTTCCCCATGCTATACAGTAGGACTTTGTTGTTTATCCATTCTATATATAATAGTTTGCATCTGCTAACTCCAAACTCCCAATCCATCCCTCCACCACCCCTCCTCCTCCTTGGCAACCACAAGTCTGGTCACTATATCTGTGGGTCTGTTTCTGTTTCATAAATAAGTTCATTTGTGTCATAATTTAAATTCCACATATAAGTGATATCATATGGTATTTGTCTTTCTCTTCTGACTTACTTTACTTAGTATGATAATCTCTAGCTCCATCCATGTTGCTGCAAAATGGCATTATTTCATTCTTTTTTTATGGCTGAGTAGTATTGCATTGTGTATGTATGTATATATACATATATATACACACACATACACATACACACACATATATATACGTGTATATATGCTCGTGTATGTATATATATACATATATACATACCACATTTTCTTTATCCATTCATCTATTGATGGACATTTAGGTTGCTTCCATGCTTTGGCTATTGTAAATAGTGCTGCTATGAACATAGGAGTGCATGTATCTTTTCGAATTATAATATTGTCCACTCATAGGCCCAGAAGTGGGACTCCTGGATCATATGGCAACTCTATTTTTAGTTTTTGAGGAACCTCCATACTGTTTTCCATAGGGGCTGCATGTATAATTCCATTTATATAACATTCTGGAAAAGGTACAAATACAGGGACAGAAAACAGAGCAGTGATTTTCAGAAGCTAGGTGTTGGAAGTGGGGGTGGGAAGAGAAAGGGTTTGACTACAAAGCAGATGAAATAATTCTTTAGGGTGATGGAACTGTTCTATATCTTGATTATGGTGGTGGTTACATGACCCTAAGTTCTTGCCAGAACTGTACGGTACAAAGATTAAATTTTGCTGTATGTAAAATATACCTCAATAATAATTTTAAAAAAGGACAACATAAAAGTTGTGCCAATTTACACTCCAAGTAGCAGCGAATGTGAAAGCCAGTCTCTGTATCTTTTCCAGGATTAAATATTATTTGTCTTTAAAAAAATTTGCTAATTTGATAGAGAGAAATGTTATCATTGTTTTTATTTTTACTTTCTCGATTATGAGGGACCTCATATACTTCTTGGCTTCTTATTTTGTGACTTTCCTGTTCACGTCTGTTGCACACTTTTCTGAGGACTTTTTCCTATTGATTAGTGAGAGCACTTTATATATTCTGGATATTAACCTGTCAATTACAGATATTGAACACATTTTCTTCTAGTCTGTTACTTGTATTTCAACTCTGCTTTATAAGTTCTCATCAAACTTCAATTAGTTTTCAATTTATTCTTATGTTTTATTAGCAGACAATTATATTGTTTATAATTGAGGACAATTTTGTTTTCTTTTCCTTGCCTCTTATTTCTGCTTGTCACATTCATTAACCAGAATATATAGTACCATGATACTGGTGACAGTGGGCATTCTTGTTTTCTTTTTTTTTTTTTTTTTTTTTTTAATTTTTATTTATTTATTTATTTATTTATTATTTTTGGCTGTGTTGGGTCTTCATTTCTATGCGAGGGCTTTCTCCAGTTGCGGCAAGTGGGGGCCACTCTTCATCGCGGTGCGCGGGCCTCTCACCATCGCGGCCTTTCCCGTTGCGGAGCACAGGCTCCAGACGCGCAGGCTCAGCAGTTGTGGCTCACGGGCCTATTTGCTCCGCGGCATGTGGGATCTTCCCAGACCAGGGCTCGAACCCGTGTGCCCTGCATTGGCAGGCAGATTCTCAACCACTGAGCCACCAGGGAAGCCCCTCTTGTTTTCTTACTTAGTGAAGAAGTAAGTAACAGTATCATCTACTGATAATGTGATAATGTGAAATATCCTTGTGTTTCTCAGATAAATCTCATTTGGTCAAAATAGATTATTCTTTTAAAATGCTGTTGAATTCACTCAGTAGTATTTTATTTGAGATTAAAAGAAATCCATGTTCTAATTAAAAATGATAGTTTGCTTTTTTGTGTGTGTGTTTGGAAATGTAACTTTTAGAATTAGGCTAATTTCATAAAGTGAACTGGGAAAATGTTCTATTTTTCTTAAGTTCTGATATAATGTAAATAGTGTTGTACAGGAATACATTAAATAGGATTATTCATTAAATATGTAGGAAAGACACCTCATCAGAGCACCGTTCAGCCCTCAAGTCTCTATTACTTATTTTAAATTAGTTTCTTTCTTTTAGTAAAAATCTTTATTCCTAATAACATTAATCTATTAAGTTGTTTACCTATAATATACATAAAATTGATTCAAAGTATAACATCAGTATTACCAACTATAATGAACTTATGAGTAAAATTTAAATGATTTTTTGCAGTCCTTTTGTGGAAAGAACAGAACTGTTTTCAAAAGTAATTTGAAATTATTATTTGTTCTACATGGTTATGTTATCAATTTAAGATACAATTAGGTTAATTTATTTTGGTTTTCATATAATTTTTGATTCTGCTTTATTTTTCCCCTTTTTGAATTAATTAAATATTTTACACTTTGAAATAATCACAAGCTTACAGAAAAGTTGGAAGTACAGTACAAAAAAAATTTTTTTTAATTTCCTGAACGATTTGAGAGTAAAATGCCAATCTGATGCCCTATCTCTAGCAAATACTTTAACATATATTTCCTATAAACAAGGACATTATTCTACATAAGCACAACTATCAAATTCAGAAAATTACAATGATAGGTTACTATCATCTAATCCTCAAATCCCACCCAAGTTTCACCAGTTGTCTCACTGTCTTTTAGAACGGAAGCATCCAGCTGAGAATTACAAGTTGCATTTAATTGTCATTTATTTAGACTCCTTGAATTTGGAACTGTTAGTTCCTTGACTTTACTTGACTTTCATGACCATGACACTTTCGAAGATTACAGATAAGTTACTTTATAGAATGTCTCTCAATTTGGATTTGTCTGATGTTCTCCTGTGATTAGATTCAGAAGATTCATTTTTGGCAATAATATTATACCAGTGATCTTGCTTTTTTCCTCAGTGCATCCTATCTAGCGGCACGTGATTTCAAACTGCCCTGTTACTGATGATGGCATAGTTTCTCCCTCTTAACTAATAAGTATTTTGTGGGGAGATACATAATTTGAAATTACAGAAATATCCCATTCCTCATCAAACTTTCAATGTATTCAGTTTTTTATTTGTATCTGTATTGACTTGTGATTTCTTATCTTTTCAATATAATTTGCTACTCTAATAATTTATTTTGGTGCTCAAATTATCCCCAATTTAGCCAGTGGTGGCCCCGTCAGGCTGGCTTCTGTATCATTCTGACATATCCCCATCATTCTTTGAGCACCTGATTTCTGGTACAAAAAGATGTTGTAGGCTCATCTTGTACTTTCCCAGGAAACAGTCATTTGTCCAAAATGCGCTGGTTCCTTTTAGTAAATTATATTGAGAAGCCAAGATATAGCACTAGACATGCTTGCTCATTGTCATGGGGGTATTACTGTTCCCAGACCAACTAAGGGAACATACGTATTATATATGTTCCTATGTACGTATACATCACACATATACTTATTTACTTCTATATTTATTTCTATATTTATCTATAATAAAAACCCATGAGTTCACACCATAGGGTTCATTTGACTTTTTTCCCTTTCCATATCTGTAAACCCCTTCTCTGACAGTTAGAAACTGGCTTTCATTACCCTTAATGTATTCACTTATTTAATCAATGTCCCTTTATATAATGAGTTTCTACCTTCTCCCTCACGTGGATACCCTCCTTTTTGGGTTTGGCTCGGACTCCCTTATGCTGCCCCTGTGCTCTGATTGCCCATGCCACGCCACTCCTCCAAGCGTGTGCTTCCCCTGCTCACATGGGTTCTGACACCTGGAGCCAGAGTGCCTCCATGCATACACTCCTGCCTCACCCTGTGTGGGCTCCGACAGGCCACCCCAGGCCACTCTCTGTGGGGAGGCCTTCCTCACCCTCCTGCACCCTGGGTCCTTGCGCCAGGCCACCCTCCAAACAGACAGCCTTCTCATCCTGCTCAGACTGATATACCTGCCAGGCCAGTCCTCTGCAGACGCCTCCTCACCTTTAATTTTATTTTTTGAACATCCAGATGCTTAAGGACTACTGGAAAGTAAGAAGCATGGAGTTGACCAAATGTTGTCTCAACTTTTTTCAAAAAAGGGAAGAAAATGGATGCTGAAAACGAAAATTGACATTTCGTATACTGTCACTGATATTCTCTGAAGCCATCATTTTATTCTTGATAGCTTATAGTACTAAATCACCTGACATGCTTTTAAAAAAGCATTATATACCAAAATGATCATTACAGATTTTATTCATTATAACTTAAAATTGGCAACATTCAACAATAAGGGAATGTTAATGTAATTTACAGTACAACCATGACAATTTTAGTTATGTTTGTAAAAATATAGGAGAAAATGTTCTTAAAATAGTCGGTATATAAAAACCAGCATATAAAATTATATATACAGAATGAGCTCAATTCTACATATTACATATTAGTGAGGAAAGAAGATACACCGAAATATTTACAGGGATTATCTCTGTGTGGTAAAACAACGGGTAATATTTTTTCTTTCTGAATCATACCTTACATTTTCTAAGTTTATTTAATGAGTATTTATTAGCTTTAAAATTGGAAAAATAAATCTTAAGACATTAATTAGCATCTATTTCCACAGCACTGTAAAGAATACAGAGTTAAGTAAGGACAGATTCTGCTTTTTTGAGCTGGTACCGTAGCAGGCACTCTTACCCATGACCAAGAATGAGTCTTCTTTAAGGGAAGGTCGTCACCTTAGAAGCAAGCACAGAAACTCAGAAGCCCTGAAGAAAAACACTGTCATCTGACTAGTACTACTACTACTACTACTACTACTACTACTACTAGTAGTAGTAGTAGTAGTAGTAGTAGTAGAGTAGTAGTAGCAGCAGCTTACATTTATAGACTATTAACTATATGCCAGGTATTGTTCATGGATCTCCTTATTTGATCTTTAGTAGCTCTACAAGAGTCTATTATCATCTTCTTCTTATAAATGAGGAAACTGAGGCACTGAAAAGTAACTTACTCATGATCAGACAGCTAGCATGTGGCAGGGCCAGGATTTAAATAGAGGCAATTGATTCCATAGACTACTATAGACCGCACAGCTCATAAATGAAAGAACCCTGACAGTCAAAGGAGGGAAAGATATTGCAGCACAGTGACCTTATAACCTTCTAATCTGGCGAAGACAGGATACTCACACACAGTTCTACATACAAGGTAGAAAGCAATAACTGTCGGAAGAGAGAACTACGGTTATGGGATCTTTGAGCAGCAAGAGATGACTCCCATCTGACAGCAGCATGGAAAATATCATCCAGCGGACAGTAAGGCTGGCAGCAGGGAGACCATGAAGAAAAGCTGTAGCAAATGAGGTAAGGGAAGAAGGTGGCCTGAACTGACGTGTCTCTCTCTGCTCCTATAGGCCTAGCTTTGGGGATTAACGGTGTACATTGTGTGCCTCCGTAGAATCCCACTATTATACCCTGTTTTCCCACCGCAGGCACGCCTTGGATAATACCAATATTTGCAGGTCATGAGAAGTTAAGGATTAAAAACATGATGCAGCTCTGGTACCTAAACCTCAGTCCCTCCCTCCTGGCTACTTTCTCTTTCTTTACTCAGATCAGGATAAGGAACGAGCATACAACAAACACACAGGAGGATCAAGAAGTTGGTATAGCATGGCTGCCCGAGTTGGACTTCCAAACTCAGTGGCGTGGAATGAAGGTATTGACCATCTCTGCTGCATATAGTCCCTCAGCTACAAAATGGAGCTGCTGTAAAAGCAGTGGGTGAGCTCCTTTTACATTCAGAGAGCTCACTGTGTGCAAGACTCACGATGTACCAGGTGCCTGCAGTGGAGGAAGGAAACATCCCCCAACCGGGGAGATTCTGACCTAGTGGCCAAGACACAGTCTTCTACCGTAGGGGTATTCCTTGTTCAAAGCAGGATAGAGGGAACTTGACTTCAAGAGGCCAGACAGAAGAGTGGAAGATGGGGAAAGAGATACGAGACAATCACGTGAGTATGGGTGCCTGAGTGCTTAGGCACATTGGGTCTGCTTCAAGGGACTGATATCAGGCATTTGTAATTAGGAATTTCCAGGAATTGAAGAGAGTACGAGCATCTTGAAGGCTCCTTGGTTATGCTTTATTTTCTTTGTGCCTCAACTGCCTTGAAAAGGACCTAGCAGACAGCAGGCATTCAGTAAGTGCTAAGTGTTAATATGGCTACTATGTGCCAGACACTGTGTTAAGCACCTTTATATATCATTTTAATTATCCTCAAAACAACCCTATGAGGCAGGGTTTATTAATAAGCCCACTTTACAGATAAAGAGAATGAGGCCAGAGAGGTTAAGTAATTTGTTCTAAATCACTGAAGGACTCTTTGGAAAAGGAAAATGCATGCTACTAGGAACGATGAAGGTACAAACTTTTGCCATTAACAAGTCGGTGTGCACTCAGAGGAGAAATATTGTGTGCCTTGTGTCAACCAAGAAAACACCTCATAAATGGGTTTGTTATTTGTGGATGTGCTCAGTGAGGCTTATAGAAGGGCTACTTAGTGTTCAGCTCCTCAGCAAGGCGAATTTTTCAGGTTGCTTCCTGCTCTAGTAGCTATAGAGCTTTAATCCTAAGCATAAAGACATTTTACACTTTAGCTTTTATGGATATGAATGAATTCTTCGATCCTACTTAATTTCTAGGGACTTAACCTAGAATAAGGAGGCCACCTAACAAAGGTCTCATAACATGGCGTATGTGTGAGTGTACGTGCACAAATGCATGTGTGTATGCATTTTCATCCAAAACAAATTAACCCGATCAGTAATGATTTATTTGTCCACTGTCCTCCAACACCGTTCATCACCTTGCTGAGTTTTTATCTGTTCCCAGGACCTCTTCTTTTGCATTTATCCCTCACCACTTACTCCAGTTTTTATATTTCCTTAAGCCTTCAATTCTACTCTTATATGGCCCAACTTTAAAACAAACAAACAAACAAAAAACCCAGAGGGAATGAAAAGAAGGCTGTTTTAGCAACTTGACTGTACCTGCAATTGCTTGTATCTGGGGGCCTTGCTTTATACCGGCAACAAGAGGCACTGGCATTCGCCAGTGATGATACTGAAAGAAAGGGCTGGTCTGGAATTCTCAAGGCCAGACTAGAGAGGGCTGAAGGGAACGCCAGCTGCGATCATCAAGTGGTCAGCCAGTGCGTGGATACTGACAACCAAGCAATGGTCTCATTTTCTAAAGCTTGGCTCGGGCAGTTGCAGGAGGGAGTGGGGTGGGGAGCGGGTTGGGAGGGAGAGAGTGCAGGACTACATGATCTTGAAAGATCATTACCAGATCTGGGACACAGACCAATGGTTTGGACAGCAGAATCCAGCTAGCATCCTCTGCTCTGGAATTTGAAGCTTCTCCCTGTCTGCTGCAATACTGCTGGAATTCAGATAATGATTCTTAGGTCGAGATTAGCGGTTTATTGCTAATCTTGGGAAGACTCGCAATTTTACCTCTTTCGTTTCTCTCCTCCTAGCATTACTCACTCTTTTAATCTTTAGTTTACTACTTTTTGTTTTTCTTCTCTTCCCTACTCTAATCTAATCTGAGTCAAACAAGCAGAAGGACTCAGTTTTGTTAAAGGGTCAGCGATAGGTTATCTCTTTTTCCATTTTTTCCACTCTGGCCCCAAACAAGTAGCACTCCCTAAATATTAAATAATGAGGTTGCTGATTCCTTCCGCCTTAATCCATTACCTCATTATAACGAGCATTACAGCACTTTCAGTTTGCCTCATTTTATTTTCACAGTCATTCTTTGGAATGGGTAGGACGAAGATCATTAGTATCTCATACATAACATGAAAAACTAAGACTCAGAGAGGTTAAGTGATTTGTGCTGGTGGGGCCATGGTTGAATACTGGCTCACGTACTGTGGAATGACTGGGGACCTGACTCACGGTACAGCCTCAGGTAAGCCACTTAACCTATTCGTGTCTAATCTCTAAAATGGGGATGAAAGTACCAACTTGCTTCCCAGGGAAGCTGCAGGGCTTAATTAGCCAATAAATAATTGTAAAGGGTTTTGGAGATTCCAAGTGTTACATATATGTTTTAATAAACTCTGATGAAAGTTAAGGCTCCATTAGGTACCCAAGCGTGGAAATGAGATGAATTTATCTGTGAGTGCTCATACTTTCCAGGGTCTACAAAGTATATAAACTGGACTGAGCTTAGGGAATACACCCAGCTCTTTCTAAACTGCTCCTAGGTGATGGCCCTGCTCCTTGCAAGTCCTCTCTCTGCTGGCCCTCCTCACTTGAACCAAAGCAGATGTCTGCTCGCTAACCAGCCAAGACGGTGAGAAAATACCAGAGGAGGGCTGGCTCTTCATGCCCCCTGGGGCAGCAGAGATGATCACAAGCAGATTCCCTACAGACCTTCCAGATGGGCACTCTGACCTCTAAGAAAACATCCTAATAATTTCCAGGGCACTCAAAGCATGTACCGTGTGGCAATGTTGCTAAGAAATGACCAGACTTATGTCTAGGGTCTCCATGCTATAGTTTTCCCCTCTTCATTGAAATTCATTTAACTTGCTTTATAACAAGTGTAAGTACATCATATCACATAGGGAAACTGAGGACAATTTAATATATCAAAGAAAATATCTGAAATCAATTTACAAGGAAAGAAATCTCTAAGCCCCAAGGAAGACAAACCCTGTGATGACATATTAGTGCACTGCTAATCTAAAAGATTGTGGCCTGTTCCATGTTGCTCAGTTTCATGACTCTAAGGAATTTAGTTCCCCTTTCCTTTATGTGTTTTACTTTTCCCAATCTGTAAAACCAAGACAATGGCCTCTGTCTAAAATCTACCTCAACTGACGGTTGCTTTAAGCCAGAGCTGATATTCAGCTGGTATATCCAGTTTCTTCATTTGAAAATGAAGAATAAAACAATCTACAACAAATTGCCAAATTTAAAAATGCCTGCAAATTTTAAATGATAAATCATGGCTCTCCCGTCACCTGGAACACTGCTCTTCTCTCAGGTACCTGCTTAGCTAATTATATCACCTCCCTCAAGGTGTTGCTCAAATCTCACCCTCAAGGAGGCTTACCCTTTCTTATTTAATACTGTGACCTGTCTCTCCAAATCTCCATAGTCTCAACCCCCTTTCCCTTGTTCTACTTTCTTATTCTTTCCGCAATCTTTATTACCCACCTGCAAGTATACAGTTGATTAATTATTCTCCTTATTTATTTCCTCACTCCTCTATCCTAAATTGTAAGCTCCATGAGGTCAGAAATCTTGGTCTGTTTTGTTCACTGATATATCTCAAGTGCCTGGCACACAGCAGAGGCTCAGCAAATACTTATTGAATAAATGAACGAATGAACCTCTAAAAATAACTTACTTTTAAAGTACTTAAGGGCAGAGGCTACCTTCTTTTGAGTGTCACTGTAATCAACTCAGCGTTTCGGCCCAGAAGATGTCTGAAAACACATCCTATTTGACATATGTATCTGAAACCCATAAATACTCTGTGACTGCCTTCTTTTACCTGTCTTCTCCTTGGTTTTGGGGAAACCCTTATGAACTAACCAGCTGGTAAGAGGGTCAAGCTGGGGAGGTGAGGCTGGGCAAAGGCAAGGGATATGAAGGAAAAGGCAAGGGGTAACTGAGCAGAGATCCAGAATAACTGAGAAACAGCCGGTATTCTCACAATAATGAGACAAGTCATTAAGAGCTTCTCAGAACCTGGGAGATTCACTAATGAAATAGCCAAAGAAGATGGTATTTCTTTTAAACATTTACAACTTCTGTCCTTTTGTTGTCTGGACCCCACTACCTGGTGTGTTCTGGGCACTTGAATAACAAGTCCTATAAGACACAGAGAATTCTGTGATTGCCACTGGAAAACAGAGTCAGACCTAAAAAAAGAGAGGCAAGTGCTATATCCCAAGCTGACAAACACCTACTCACTGCAGTAGGGAAATGCCGTATATGAGAAAAGTTCAAAAGGCCATCTTTGTGTCCAGAATTTATCAGAGAAACCTTTCTACAGGAAAGGTAGGCCTTAAAGTATGGGAGGAAATATTTCTGTGTAGACATGAGAACAACTATGTAATAATTATATTTTTAAGGCATTGGACAATTTATTCAAGAAGCCTCTTAATCATTTTCAATATAAAAACTTTACGATATATTTGAGTAGCACTGTACCTAGTTACAGAATCTCAAAAACAAACAAACAAACAGCCCTAGGCTAGAAACTGAGCTGATTATCAGCTGGGGAGTCACGCAGAGCACACAGCCTTTCTTCTTGTGATAGAGTATTTTGTAACTGAGTCCTTCTGGGCGCACCTAGTAGCTTTCTCAGAAGTATCTGATTCTGGCCTATGTCAGAGAGAGGTCATGGGGTCCCCTGGACTACATGAGTAATTCTCTTGGAAAATGCTATTATTGCACAATGAGTTGTGTATATTACTGAACATATGTACAACACTTCAAATATCTCATCACAAGCTACTCAGAACCCTAATTGGGCAGAGGGGACTTTCATGCTAGGGGTCCCCTCACGTATTTACCATTCCTTAATAACTCAACCAATAAGATGAGGCTGGTGGCTAAGACACTAAGAGGAGAAGAGACACTTACTTTCATGTGAGACCTTGCACTACACTCACTCTCTCTTCAGAGACTAGCTGCTTTCTGTGTGAGTCACCAGCACAGAAAATGTGTGGTGGCAGCAGCTTCTGTGTTCAGTATGTCTAAGGTCCATCTCCTCTGCCCTGCATCCCTCCTGGCAAAGAACACCACTGTCTTTTCCTTGGTCACCAGGCACCACTCTAATTTTGTGAGACGATAGAAAGAGCCCCATAGGCAGAGAAAGTTATGAGGGTTAACGGATTGCAATAGCTAATAGCCACTGAGAAACCACTATTCAGAAAATGCAGTGGGGAAAAAAAAAAAACCCAAAACAAAGAGATGCCTTCAACTTGTTTTAAATCATTGGACCAAACATTTAGACTTTGGGAAAGTGAGTAAAGCACCAAGTTATGAGTGCAGTTTATAAAAGATAAAGATCTGAGTCATCCCTTTGCGGTTACAGATTATGAAACCATTTCAGGCTCTCCCTAGACAGTACTCCCCATGAATGTCAGATTGCAAACAGAGCAAGCAGATGGGATAGCATCTTTGATTACTGACGCTGTTAAGGTCTTCTCCTAAGCATCCTTGTATAGTTTACAATTTAATTTTTTTCCTTTGTAATCTTTAGCCCTTGTGTATATATCATCTAATGAAAAGGCCTTTTTTGAATTAACATGGTATTTGGAAAGAGAACATGTGTTTCTATTTTATTATTAAATACATTTATAAAGAGAGAAAATGTTCTCAGATCTAGTAGATGCCTGTTTTTTGTTTTTTGTTTTTCGTTTTTTTTTTTAAGAGCCAGAATCCTGCAACACTTCAGGATAACAGAATCCTTAATGTAAACATTTAGATGGTGAGGGCCACGGTAAGTTTCTGGGTAGAGAGTAATTGTGGAGCTTGCTTAGGTATTCAGATTTGCCCCATCTGACCACCTTGGGGGTAAACACAGTGCTCTGCCTTTTCCCAGCTAGTTGGTGAGCTCTGCATCTATTAAGCAGGACACTCTGGGATACAGACCATTCCAATTACCACAATGGTCTTGTGTTTCAAGACTGCTTGTTTATAAACACAGCCACTTTCTAGTTTAATTTCTCTCCTTTTTTCAGTTTGTTTAAGCTCCAAATCTTTTCAGAGTGCAAAAGCCTAAATAAGGATTTTTTTAGATTAATGTCTGGTGATCCGCATTATCAATCTAAATAGCAGTAGCAAGTCTGACAGCACACAGAAAACTAGAAAAAGCAACTCAACAACAATAGTTAATGTTTATTGGGTACTTTGGGTCAGGTATTGAGCTAAATTCTTTGCATATATTATTCTTTATTTAATTTTCATATTCCTAGGTGATAGAGTAGTTTTTTACATTGATGTAAAAAGTCATTATCAAAAACAGGGAGTAATGAAAAATTCACTTGGTTGTCCTAGCAGGCAGGGAAGTGCCTGAAGCTTGGGTTTTCAAGCCCACATGGGGACTGGAGACAATAACTTGGACCTGTCCATGCAGCCTGGTTAGAACTGAGATTGCTGTGAAAAGAGAAGACTCCTCACGGGCTGAACCTTAGTGAAAGGGCAGGCCAGAAAACAAATCTAGTAGGAATAAGGAAACCTTTTATCAAAGCATATTAAATACACTGTTCTGAATTTTGCTTCCCCGTCCCCACTTAACAATATATTGGGTATCATTTCCTATCAGTATATAAAACTTCTTCATTAGTATCCTATTAAACAATTATAAATAATGATGTAGTAAATAACCTAGTACATGTGTACAAGTATATAAATCTGTAGGACTGAGTCATTGGAGGGGAACTGCTGGATTAAAAGATATACACACTATATTCCCTCCTTATAAGTTGTACCAATTTATACCACCACAGCAACATATGTGACAGTCTCTCCATATCCCAGGAAACATGGTGTGTTGGAAAGTTCTAAAAGAACAGAAATAGAATGCAAAACCATCAGACTAAAGGGAAAAAGAGGGAAAGGAGATTTAAAAAAACAATCAAATAGAAGGCAGAGAGTCTGAGGAGATAGGATGACTAAATGCAATGTAGTATCCTGGATTGGATCCTGAAATAGAAAAAGGACATTAGTGGAAAAACTGATGAAATTTGAATAAAGTCTATAGTTAGTTAATAATAATGTGCCAATGTTGATTTCTTAGTTGTGACAAATGTACAATGGTAAGAGAAAAGATGTTAACATTAGGGGAAACTGGGTGAAAGGCATACAGGAACTCTCTGTATTATCTTTGCAACTTTTCTGTAAATCTAAAATATTTCCCCCAAAATTTTACATAAAAAACAGGGGAAAGGTGAAGGACATCTCAGCAGGGGAAGAGGGTAGTATAAGCAAAGACATGGAAGGGGAAACAGCACTATCCATGAAAGGAACTAGAGGTAGCCTGGTGTTGCTGGAGAGTAAAGGTGCATCTCTGAATGTGTGAGTTACTGAATTATTCCTTTTTCTATAACATCCCTTTAAAATATCTTGATCTTGGGACTTCCCTGGTGGTGCAGTGGTTAAGAATCCGCCTGCCAATGCAGGGGACACCGGTTTGAGCCCTGGTCCTGGAAGATCCCACATGTCGTGGAGCAACCAAGCCCGTGAGCCACAACTACTGAGCCCACGTGCCACAACTACTGAAGCCCGTGCGCCTAGAGCCGTGCTCCGCAATAAGAGAAGCCACCGCAATGAGACGCCTGCGTGCCGCAACAAAGAGTAGCCCCGCTCGCCGCAACTAGAGAAAGCCCGCGCGCAGCAACGAAGACCCAATGCGGCCAAAAGTAAATAAATAAATAAATAAATAAATTTATAAAAAGTAAATAAATAATATAAATATCTTTTTTTTAAACATCTGTATTGGAGTATAATTGCTTTACAATGGTGTGTTAGTTTCTGCTTTATAACAAAGTGAATCAGCTATACATATACATATATCCCCATATCTCTTCCCTCTTGCGTCTCCCTCCCTCCCACCCTCCCTATCCTACCCCTCTAGGTGGTCACAAAGCACCAAGCTGATCTCCCTGTGCTATGCGGCTGCTTCCCACTAGCTATTGGCTTTACATTTGGTCGTGTATATATGTACATGCCACTCTCTCACTTTGTCCCAGCTTACCCTTCTCCCTCCCCATGTCCTCAAGTCCATTTTCTAGTAGGTCTGCATCTTTATTCCCGTCCTGCCCCTAGGTTCTTCATGACCTTTTTTTTTTTTTTAGATTCCATATATGTGTGTTAGCATACGGTATTTTTCTCTTTCTGACTTACTTCACTCTGTATGACAGACTCTAGGTCCATCCACCTCACTACAAATAACTCAATTTCTTTTCTTTTTATGGCTGAGTAATATTCCATTGTACATATGTGCCACATCTTCTTTATCCATTCATCTGTCGATGGACACTTAGGTTGCTTCCATATCCTGGCTATTGGAAATAGAGCTGCAATGAACATTGCGGTTCATGACTCTTTTTGAATTATGGTTTTCTCAGGGTATATGCCCAGCAGTGGGATTGCTGCGTCGTATGGTAGTTCTATTTTTAGTTTTTTAAGGAACCTCCATACTGTTCTCCATAGTGGCTGTATCAATTTACATTCCCACCAACAGTGCAAGAGGGTTCCCTTCTCTCCACACCCTCTCCAGCATTTATTGTTTGTAGATTTTTTGATGATGGCCATTCTGACCGGTGTGAGATGATATCTCATCGTAGTTTTGACTTGCATTTCTCTAATGATTAAGGATGTTGAGCATTCTTTCATGTGTTTGTTGGCAATCTGTATATCTTCTTTGGAGAAATGCCTATTTAGGTCTTCTGCCCATTTGTGGATTGGGTTGTTTGTTTTTCTGATATTGAGCTGCATGAGCTGCTTGTAAATTTTCGAGATTAATCCTTTGTCAGTTGGTTCTCACGTTTTAAAGAAAAAATATGAATTTAGGTTTTATGTTCACTTTGATTAGCTCTTAATACCATCACCAAAGCACTGTCATTCTGGTAGCAACTGCAAAGGGACTAACTTCATTCAATAAGTCAGCAGACTAGGTACATCAGTGAATTGGTATTCAAATTATGTAAATAGCCAAGTGGTGTTGATTATATTAAATTTGACATCTCTGTCATTCAAATAAATAATGGCAAAAGGAAAAACGAATATCTTGAAATTACGGATTTTTCTGCCTTCTTAACTAGAAGCAAATTGTCAGTGTATTTGTCAAGTAAATACGAAGCAGTAGAATTGACAGCCATTACATAAAAGCAAAAAAAGATATAATCCTTGATATGTGTGTCAAAGACTGAAAGTGATTCCAGGTGTAAAATAGTTTAAAAAATATCTGCAGTCTATAAATTCATATTTGTAATGCTAACATTTTAAAACCAAAATATAAAAAATAGAAAGCAGGAAAAGATAAAAACAAAAAGAAACAAAGCAAAGGCATGGTAAATAGCACAAATAAGATGTTAGATACAAAAATGTGATTGCAATGATCTAAATTAATCAGTTAAAAGATAGAAGTTTTCATGTATTAATAAGCAAATACAACTGTATGCTGCTCATAAGAGATAAATCTAAAAATAACTATGAGGACACAGGAAGTTCAAAGTCAAGCAATGGAAAAAGACATACTGAGCAGATACTAAAAACAAAAGAGAAAGTAGGTGCAGTATAGACTATAAGACAAAAAAGCAATATTTAGGAATAAAGAGGGTCACTATATACTGGTAAAAGAATAATTCACCAAGACATAAAATTTCTAAACTTTTATATACCCAGAGCACAGTCTCAGAATATACAACAAAATATACAGAATAAAAACTGACACTATTATTAAGAATAAAATGATACACCACAATAATAGAGGGAGGTTTTAACACTCTTCTGTTGGTAATTGGATAAAGCAGGTTTTATACAAATTAGTAAAGATGCAGATAATTTGAATAGCACAATTATTAAGTTTGATTCACTGGATATGTAACCCTGCATTTATTTATTAGAAAATACACATTCTTTTCGAGTACGTGTCGGGTGTTTACAAAAACAGATCACAAAGATGCTCTTAAGCAAACCTCAAAAACTACCATGTTCTTGGAATCAGTGCAATAAAATCATAAATAACTTGAAGCTGCCTGTATTTATTTTTTAAACAAGACAATCTTTCATCAGGAAGCTAATAATTTTACTCAACTTAGAAAAACAACTTGGTCATTTCAGCATTACATAAGTAATGTTGCTCACTAATAGTATTCATCACGCCAACAAAAAGAGTCTTGCTGGTGGAGGATCATTGTTTGTAAAGGTAAAAAGATATGAACAAGCAAGACATTCAGGGTGAAAGTCTGATTGAAGCATACATAGGATGAGAGGGAAAAGGTAGAAAAGAGGCTGTGAAGGTAGACTAGAGTCAGCAAGTTTGGATTTTATACAGGAGAAGGAAGTTTGGATTTTATCATTTAGACAAAGGGAAGTGATCAAAGGTAGATCTAAGTGTGGAGTTGATAACTTTGGTCATTCTACTCCATTGTGGAGGATGGACTACACTGAAGAAATAATGAAGAAAGTGATAAGTTGAAAGAGCTTTAATTGGGGTTAGAAGTAATAGAGATACAGAGTAAACAACTGGTTTGAGATGTGGTAAGGGCATAGCGTTGACGTCACTTGAAAATTTACCCTATACCCAGGAGAATGAGTAGTAAGTGGGAGAAACAGAGGAATCAAGGATAAATTTAAGATTTTTTTAGTTTGAGTGATGGATTGGGTAGTGATGCCATTAAAGGGGAGAAGGAATGGAGAAAAAAGGAAAAATAAAGCATGAAATTTAGGCTGTACTGCATTTGAAGTACTATTGGGACATCCTGAAGAAGATCGAACTCTGACAGTGATGGGAGAGTTTAGAGGAAGCAGCATCAAGCAAAGGGGGAAGCAAGTGGAGATTACAGGTTAGAAAGATTCAAGTTGGCAGAAACGGAGCAACCAGAATCAGCCTGCCATTTGCAATCTTTCTGACAACAGGACAAGTTTAGTCCAACAATTTATGGTCTATAATGATAAGCAAGACATCTCTTTCCAGGCCTGGAAGAAATCAGGTATTTATCAGAGGGGTCAAGGCAGGGAGTTCCCCAATGGAGGCTGCACAGCACCACACAAAGGGAAGAAAGGAGGAGAGAGACAATTCACAAATTCAAATATCTGTTCCATTTTCATTCTTCTATAGTTAATACTGCATGAAGATGTATATTATAGAGTCACTTGCAATAGCAAAAATGATACATCATCTAAATTCCCAACAAAGATTCAAACTGGTAAATTTTGGTACACTAACTCAAAACATTTCTTTTAGAAAAGCTGTCTGTTTCAAAGCAATAGATACCACATGCCACTTAATAACATTCCTTAAAATGATAAAGCTTTGGCTATTTTTGTGGTAGTACATGTAATTATATCAAGACAAGAGATTCCTTCTGACAGGCATCCCCATCTCAAAGCACCTTATAATGGCAGGATCACCTTACTGTACAATATACCCTAGACAGAAAACCAAAAAAGGAATATAAGAAGCAGGAAAGAAAAGGGTGAGTGCAGAGAGAAAGGAATAGAACAGCACTATTTCCCCAAGTATGTTCACAGATTCTTTGTGGAAAAAAAAGAGTTCTGCAGGCAGTAAGTTTGACTCACTATGTTAAGTACCATATTAAGGATTCTGAGAATTTCTGCTGTAAAGAAGCCCATTTGAAATTTGTTTAACTCAGCATGTCCTGAATTTATTTACTATGGAACTCTTTCATTGCAAGACACTTACTAGCATGCTATGGAACTATGGTTCTGTTGAACATACTTTGACAAATACAAGCTAAATTTTAAAAATTATTTGGCAACAAAGTAGCTTTCGAAAGGTAGCTAGTAGCTAGTAGAAAGACAAAAGTAGCTAGTAGAAAGACAAAAGGACTGAATTTGGGAGGTCTTACTTCTGAGTGATGTCTTTAAGTAACCGATGGTACTTTTCTGCATTACAATTCTTTCTTTCTCGTGTCAAGTGGGGAAAGTAATTTATTTTGCCTTGGTCTTATAGAGACCCTGATACTAGGTGTGTGAGATGCTGGCAGAGAGGGTGGCAAATACATAACAATGGATTCTCTGCATTCTAATATTTTAGCTGTTGACCTGATCCATATATTTAAGTGAGATTAAAAGAAAATCTCAGCGCTAGGTATTAAGGAAGATAAGAAATAGTCTCTGCAAGAAGCTTACAATATCTGGTAAAACAAGATTTACATATGGGATAAAATGAATGAAAGGGTTCAATTGTTACATATAGATTATCAGTGCTACTGGAGTTCAGAGGACCAAACAAACCTACCTGGAAGAATTAGGATCTGATCTGGGTATTGAGGCTGGGAGACGACTAGAAAGAGGGCCTTTCAGGCAAAAGGCACTATGAATGAAAGCAGGAATAAAAATGACATATTCCTAAGAAAAAGGCCTTACAGGTATGTGCCAGAGAATAAAGGTTAAAAAAAAGGAGTCAATACAGAAACAGTTAAAATCTTTTCCCATCAATGAGGACGGCTGGAGATAAAGAATAACATTGATTTGACAAAATCAAACCCACTGAGAATGTTTGATTTAAAAGTTCCCACCGAAAATAGAACCTAGTTCTGGTTTAACATGGTGGAAGATTTTCCCAACTTCCTATCTTCCATGAAAACAGCACACACACACACACACACACACACACACACACACACACACACACACACACACACACTCTTTAAGTAGACAGCACTGTAAATTTAAAACACAGGATTACAGGATTGCCAAATCTGGGGAAATGGATTAATCAACAATGGTGCTGGGAAAATTAACCGCATGAAACAAAAATAAATAAAATCCTAATTTCAGACCTTTCCCCAAAATAAATTCTAGATGCATTTACAATATAATATTTTTAAAATGGAACAATAAAGAAGAAATGGAGGTATTAGTCTTACTTCTGATCGTGGAAGGACTTTTGAAGAATAAAATAAGAGAAATTACATATTACTACATACAAATTTACAGCTTTAATATATGTACATAAAAAACAAAAATAAAAGGCAAAGAAACCATGGAAAATGTCTTCAGTATATATGACAAAGAAGTAATTACTATATGAAGAGCTACAACTGATAAGAATGTAATGCTCCTATGAAACATGGGTAAACATATTTTTCAAACTTTCTATAATAAACATGTATTACTTTTATACTCAGGGAAATAAACCTTACTAAATATGATACCCTTAAAAAAGGACAATGGAACCAAGAACCTCAAAAGATCAAATGACTGTGGAACCATATTTTGTTTATTAAACAAAAGGGACTAGGAAATTTAGGCAGAATTGATAACTATGGCTTCTAAATGGTGCTATCTAGAAACGGAGTGAAACATAAGGATAATCTCACTTCACAGGTGTATGGGGCTTTCGGTTTATAACTTCCTTTACTCCAGCCCTCCTTCCCAACCATGCTTTTTGGATATGTTGTCCTCCTTTCTACAGCACAGTCCTTCTCTTCCCCCTTGCTGCATGGTTAAGGCCCTTGGTCTCTCCAGGCAGTCTTTCTACACCATTGCAGCCTTTGCTATCACCTCTTCTTCCCAATGCTTGTACCACTTACTTGGCATTTATCATACACCACCTTGTATTGTGGCTTATCTTTTTACAGGTATATTTTGCCTCCCTCATCAAGAGGACTGTAAACACAGCCATACAAAAGTGCTTAACAGATATCAGTTGATGACAGAGCTTAAAACATCTAAGAAATGCTGTATTAACCGTTTCTGACCATTCCTGAGAAGAAAGGATTCCTACTTACATTTTATGGAAATGAAAATTAACATCTAGAAGAGTTAACTTAACTTCCCTTAGATTCTCGAGCTGAACCCAAATGAACTAAGAATGCTTCTCTCTTGACCAGATCAGGCAGCCTCTTGGCAAATCAAAGTATCTGATCCCTTCAGTACCATTGCTTGCTTACCAGCATAGCTGGTATTGACTTATGTTTGTAGGCACATGGCAGTTGGAGAATAGGTCTGTAATATTAGGCTACTCCATACACGAGAGGAGATGAAATGGTTTGAAATATTCAGAATCCTGGTTTTCTCTGAGCTTGGAAAATAACTCTCTGTATACACTATTTTGAGGGCAAGGGGAAGTAAATCACATCCTGGCACTGACTTGTCAGTACTGTCTTGAACTTAGACTTCTAAAATCACTAAATATTTGGCTTTCAAATACAATGTAACTTTCAACACACTTTCCTGCAAGACAGCTACCAACAAATTCAAGTATTCTTAGGTTCTGCAGAATGCCCTGGAAACTTCATACCAGCATTGTCCCTGTCCTTGAATTGTTTTGACATGTTTGGCCCATGATGACTCAATCAGTTAGTGATGCTATTCCACAGGCAAAGTGGCTGGGATTTCTGTGACTCAGCCAGCAGAAGAGTCTTGTAAGATGTAGTTACTTTCCTGGCAACTTTTGACTTAACTGTCATTTAGCCACATCTAGTGCAAACAGATATACACTGGAATTGCCAGCAAACAGTGACATCAAAATTCAGGAGACCACAAGGATCTCCATTTCTCCTATACAATTTCAGGTGATTCCACTGCTCTTTGGCAAAGTCAATGCTGTCTCTGGTCACTATCAACAGCAGATGACTAGTCTCATATTTAGACACAGAAGAGTAGAAATCATGTTTTTCTTTTCTTCCAGAATGATTTTCTACTTGCAGGGTAGACAGATGACATGGCTATAAACTCTAAAGAGAGTCAATATTTCCTGAGACTTCAAGGCAGAAAGGTGGGCTTGGAAATGAAAAAGGCATAGTGGCCCAGAGAAAAGAAGACAGTGGAAGCATCAGTACTAGGTAGAGGCTATCCAGGTAGCTCATTCACTAATTCATTAATTCATAAATATTTATGGAGCACATTAAGAGGGGTTAGGCATTTTGTTAAGTAGTGGAAATGGAAACTGTTAAGCTCCTAAAGTTAAATATATCACTAAGATGAGTAAATGCCAAGACCAAACTAGGAAAGCATGTGTGCTGTGTGACAGGCAGCTGGTAATTGAGACTCTATCTCCTTTACTTCTGATCAATATTTTTATCATTGGCCAAATACACTTCGCTCTCCAAGAATACAATCATGAAGTTGAAAATATAAGCATACAAATTTCAGTCATACATGTTTCCTAGAAAAAGAGGGCAAATACTACAGGGGCACAAAGAGTCAATAGATATGCATAATAAAAATATGCAAAGAACTCAACTTGTAGATTATGAACAAAACACACAAAAACTGGAAACTTGAGTATAAATGAAGTAAAGCCTCTAGCAGACAATATAAAACAAGCTACATGGCTTGTTTTAATTTAAACACGTTCCAGAGTCAGCTTGTCCTTCTTCTTACCCTCACCCCCTGCCTAACCTCTAAGTGTCTGTGCAATTGCCAGTTTGTGTCGGACTTCACATACTATGACTTTTTGATTTCTGCTCTGCATAACATATTTCTACAGAATTTGACATTGTGGCAGCAGGGGCTGTAAACTGAGTGCTCCTTGGAGGCTACTGGCTTGAAGTGTGGGTGGAGAAGAGGCAGGAGAAAGCCAAGGCCAAAGAAAGAAGGAAACAAAAATTTCTCTCACTTTTGGACTTGAGGAAACATTTATTTTTAACAGTTTAGCTAAGATAAAACTCACACACCATAAAATTCCCCCACTTAAAGTGTACAACTCAATGGTCTTTAGGATGTTCACATAACTGTGCACCAAGCACCACAATCACTTTTAGAACATTTTTCATCAGTCCAGAAAGAAACCTTGTAGCTATTTTCAGTAGTCATTTTGAAATACTCCTAGAGCATTCTGTTCTTAGCAAGGCTTGCTCTCAAGAAAAACTATTTTGTAAGAACCTAACTGGGGTTTTATCAAAGCCTAACAATCCTGGGGAAAGGAAATGCTCCAGACTGTTCCAAGCTTTTCCTTCCAGCCTGAGGGAAGGAAAATACTGGACTCCAGCCCTCTCTAGCCTTCCTGTTCCATCAAAGTGGGTGGGGAGAGCTGAGATGTGCTTCTGAAGGTAATATCCCAAGAGCAAAGGCTCACTAAAAGACTAAGACAAAACTCCATGACTATAGAACACTTCCCCTCTCCCCACACTTTATGACCATATCAATAGAGCTCCTTCATAATAAAAGAGGAATATAACTGAATGAACAACATATCTCAGGTGTTATTTAAAAAAAAGTTTCTAGGGAAAACCAAAGACAAGGGAGACAAAAACAAGGACACCAGAGAAAATTTTAGCCTCTGACACACCTAAAGCAAATAGTAAACACAACCTAACTCCTATCCAGATAGGATAAAACCTCATAAAACCTGACACTAAAGGCATATTACCTCAGTTTATTTTGCCCTGTACATAATGTCTGGCTTACAACAAAAAAATTACAAGGCATACTGAAAGGCATACCACACAGACAGATGAAGAGACAGAACAAGCACCAGAAACAGACTCATATGACAGAAATGTTGAAATTATCAGACAGGGAATAAAACTACTATGATTAGGATGCTAAAGGCGCTAGTGAGAAAGTAGACAACATGTACGAGCAGATGGGTAATGTAAGCAGAGAGATAAGAACTCTGAGAAAAAATCAAAAGGAAATGCTAGAAATCAAAAGCCCTTTGGAGCAGAAATGAAGAATGCCTTTGATGTGCTCACCCCTATACTGGATACGCTGAGGAAAGAATCAGTGAGCTTGAAGAAATGTCAATAGAAACTTTCAAAATTGAAATGTAAAGAGAAAAAAATGAAAAAGAACAGAATACAGGTCTCTCCCACTATCTGAAAGCAGAGCATTCCTATGAAAACTTTTATAAGCCAAAATGGCATAAAGTGAAGACTTGTCCCATGCTTGCCAAAAGTTCGCATCATGCCACTTTACTTTTATGAAAGACCTATGTTAGTATGGTAACAGTTTTTTAATTTGTAAAACCAAAAATTCCCTTTGGATTCATTTTGGTTAGCGAAAACAGGTTCTAATGTAGGTCTTTTGTAAAAGCAAAGTGGTGTAATATGAACTTTCAGAAAGTGGGGTGGGGGTTCCGGTATCACAGAACTGTGGGACAATTACAAAAGGTGTAACATATGTGTAATGGGACCACCAGAAGGAAAAGGAAGAAGGAAGAGAAGAAATATTTGAAGTAACAGTGATGAGAATTTTCCACAATTAAAGACAGACATCAAACCACAGATACAGGAAGCTCAGAGAACACCTGCAGGATAAATATCTAAAAACCACACTTAGGCATATATTGAAACTGCAAACAATCAAAGACAAAGAGAAAATCTTGAAAAAAGTCAGAGGAAAAAACATCTTACCTATAGAGGAACATGGACAAGAAATATTTTGAACTTCTTAAAAAAAAAAAAAAAAACCATGCAAGCAAGAAGAGAGTAGAATGAAATATTTAAAGCATTGAAAGAAAAAACCCACCAACCTAGAATCCTGTACACAGTTCAACTGGCCTTCAAAAAATGAAGGAGAAATAAAGACTTTCTCAGAAAGATAAAAATGGAAGGAATTTGTTGCCAGTAGTCCTGCTTTGCAAGATATTTTAAAAGAAGTTCTTAAAAGGAAGAAAATTATATACATCAGAAAATCAGCTCTAAATAAAGAGCATTAGAAAATGAATAAATTAAGGTAATATAAAATCTATTTTCTTAACCTTAACTGATCTAACAGTTTGTTCAAAACAGTAATAGCAACATCATATACCTTATGGGTAAGTGAAATAAATTGACAGAAATGTTACAAGAGGGTTTCCCTGGTGGCGCAGTGGTTGAGAGTCTGCCTGCCAATGCGGGGGACACGGGTTCGAGCCCTGGTCTGGGAGGATCCCACGTGCCGCGGAGCAACTGGGCCCGTGAGCCACAATTACTGAGCCTGCGCGTCTGGAGCCTGTGCTCCGCAACAAGAGAGGCCGCGATAGTGAGAGGCCCGCGCACCGCGATGAAGAGTGGCCTCCGCTTGCCGCAACTAGAGAAAGCCCTCACACAGAAACGAAGACCCAACACAGCCATAAATAAATAAATAAACAAATAATTAATTAAAATAAATAATTAAATTTAAAAAAAAGAAATGTTACAAGAAACAGGTGGGGAAAATTGAGAATACTTTGTTATGATGTACTTGCACTACCCATGAAGGGACACTTATTTGAAAATGGACTTGGAGTCATAGTAAATTTATATTTCAAACTCTAGGGCAACCACTAAAAAAAGTAGTATAATTGATATGATAAGACAGGAGAAAAAAAAAGAATCTTTAAAATGTTCAATTACAACCACAGAAGGCAGAAAGAGAGGGAAAAAAATGCAAAAATAAAAATAAAAAACAAACACAGAACAAGGGCAATCAGTAGAAAACACCAACAGATATGGCAGATATTACTCTATCAATAATCATTTCAAATGTAAATGACCTAAATATCAATTAAAAGGTAGAGATTAACAGAGTGTATGAATTTAAAAGATGCAAATATATATTATCTATAAGAAACTCACTTTAAATATAGACACAGACAGATTAAAAGTAAAGAGACGGCATAAAACATATTAATTTCAGACAAAGTAGACTTCAGAGTCAAGGAAAATTATCAAGAATGAAGAGGTCATTCAAAGCAATCTACAGATTTAACACAATCCTTATCAAATTACCCAGGGCATTTTTCACAGAACTAGAAAAATAATCCTAAAATTTATATGGAACCACAAAAGACCCAGTATTGCCAAAGCAAACCTAAGGAAAAAGAACAAAGCTAGAGTCATAACCCTTCCAGACTTCAGACAATACTACAAAGCTACAGTAATCAAAACAGCATGGTATTGGCACAAAAACAGACATATGCATTAATGAAACAGAGTAAGTGCCCAGAAATAAACCCACACACCTATGGTCAATTAATCTTCAATAAAGGAGGCAAGAATATACAATGGAGAAAAGACAGTCTCTTCAGCAAATGGTGTTGGCAAAGTTAGACAGCCACATGTAAATCAACAAAGTTAGACCACTCTCTCACACCATACACAAAAATAAATTCAAAATGGATTAAAGACTTAAATATAAGACACAACACCATAGAACTCCTAGAAGAGAACATAGGCAAAATATTCTCTGACAGAAATTGTAGAAATGTTTTCTTAGGTCAGTCTCCCAAAGCAAAAGAAATAAAAGCAAAAATAAACAAATGAGACCTAATCAAACTTAAAAGCTTTTGCACAGCAAAGTAAACCACAAACAAAATGAAAAGACAAGCTACGGAATGGGAGAAAATATTTGCAAATGACTGACAAGGGCTTAATTTTCAAAATATACAAACAAGTCATACAACTCAATATAAAAAAACAAACAACCCAATCAAAAAATGGGTGGAAGACCTAAATAGACATTTCTCCAAAGAAGACATACAGATGGCCAACACACATGAAAAGATGCTCAACATCGCTAATTATTAGAGAAATGCAAATCAAAACTACAATGAGGTATCACCTCACACTGGGCAGAAGGGCCATCATCAAAACGTCTACAAATAATAAATGCTGGAGAGGGTGTGGAGAAGATGAACCCTGCTACACTGTTGGTGGGAATGTAAGTTGGTACAGCCACTATGGAAAACAGTATGGAGGTTCCTCAGAAAACTAAAAATAGAGTTGCCATATGATCCAGCAATCCCATTCCTGGGCATATATCTGAAAAAGATGAAAACTCTAATTCAAAAAGATTCATGCACCCCAATGTTCACAGCAGCACTATTTACAATAGTCAAGACATGGAAGCAACCTAAGTGTCCCTGGACAGATGACTGGATAGAGAAGATGTGATACACACACACACACACACACACACACACACACACACACACACACACACACACACAATGGAATATTACTCAGCCATAAAAAGAATGAAATAATGTCATTTGCAGCAACATGGCTGGAACTAGAGATTATCATACTAAGTGAAGCAAGTCAGCATGATATCATTTATTTATGGAATCTAAAAAGATGATACAAATGAACTTATTTTGTGAAATCAACTATACTTCATACTTCAATTAAAAAAAAAAAAGAATAAAGAGGGCATTGCATAATGATAAAGAGGTCAGTTCTCCAAAAGACATAGCAATCCTTAGTACATATGTGTCAAATAACAGAGCATAAAATATGTTTGCCAAAAACTGATATAACTACAAGAAGAAACAGACAAATCCACTATTATAACTGGAAACTTCAACATACCTCTAATGGTATTGACAGATCCAGCAGCCAGAAAATCAGTAAGAAAATAGTTGAACTGAACAGCACCATCAATCAAGTGGATCTAATTTGTATTTACAGAAAAATTCGTCCAACAAGAGCAGAACAGATTACCTTCTCAAGGTCATATAGAACACTCACTAATATTGACCACAGTCTGGGCCATAAAACATATATCTTAACAAATTTAGAAAAATAGAAATCATACAAAGAGTGCTTCAAGACCATACTAGATATCAAAAACAACATACCCAAAACAGAAAGATGGCCGAAAAATCCCCAAATACTTGGAGAGTAAATAACACATTTCTAAATAACACTACTCAAAGAAGAGGTCTCAAGAGAAATTTAATATTTTGAATTAAAGGAAAATACAACTTTTAAAAATTTGTGGGATTCAGTGACAGTAGTTCTCAGAGGGAAATTTATAGCACTGAATGAGGATATTAGAAAAGAAGAAACAACTAAAATTAATAATCAAAACTTCCACCAAAGGAAACTGGAAAAACAAGAGCATATTAAATCTGAAATAAGCAGAAAAAAAGAAATAATAAAATTTAGGAAAAGAAACCAATAAAATTGAAAACAATATATAAAGTAATGAAAACTTGGTTCTTTAAAAAGATCAATAAAATTGATAAACCTCTAGCCAGGCAAGAAAAAAAGATTGAAGACACAAATTGCTATTATCAGACATGAAAGACATACAGGGGGTCAAGAGGCACATGACAAGCTGCTCAACATCATTAATTATTAGAGAAATGCAATTCAAAACTACAATGAGACATCAGCTCACACCAGTCAGAATGGCCATCATCAGAAAGTCTACAAACAAGAAATACTGGAGAGGGTGTGGAGAAAAGGGAACCCTCCTACACTGTTGGTGGGAATGTAAATTGGTACAGCCACTATGGAGAATGGTACAGAAGTTCCTTAAAAAACTAAAAATATAGCTACCATATGATCCAGCCATCCTACTTCTGGGCATATATCCAGAGAAAACCATGGTTCAAAAGGACTCATGCACCCCATTGTTCATTGCAGTGCTGTTTACAATAGCCAAGACATGGAAGCAACCTAAATGTCTATAGACAGATGAATGGATAAAGAAGACATGGTACATATATACAATGGAGTATTACTCAGTCATTAAAAAGAATGAAATAATGTCATTTGCAGCAACATGGATGGACCTGGAGATTATCCTACTAAATGAAGTAAGTCAGACAGAGAAAGACAAATATCATATGATATTGCTTATATGCAGAATCTAAAAAAAGTGATACAAACGAGCTTATTCATAAAACAGAAACAGACTCAGACTTAGAAAACAAACTTATGGTTTCCAAAGGGGAAAGGTGAGGGGGAGGGATAATTTGGGAGTTTGGGATTGATATACACACACTACTATATTTAAATAGATAACCAACAAGGACCTACTGTATAGCACAGAGAACTCTGCTCAATATTCTGTGATAACCTATTAATAATAATGGGAAAATAATTTGAAAAAGAATAGATATATGTATATGTATAACTGAATCACATTGCTGTACACCTGAAACTAACTCAACATTGTAAATCAACTATAGTCCAATATAAAATAAAAATTAAAAGAAAAAAGAAATGAAAGTGAGGTTACCATTACTGATACCATTGACATTAAGAGAATAATAAAAGGTCAGCAAAATAGGTGGTCTCTGACTTTAGCTCCCTCACGTAAAGACAAGTGGCAAATATGCAAAGACAAGACACCTTTGTGAAAATCCCAGACCCCAAGGTAAGGGTGAAGAACCCCTTGGACACAGAGACAAAGAAGGACTGCAGTAAAAGAGTAAGGGGAGTGGTCTCAGTTTGACTGCATCACCCTCCCGCCACAGGCTGGCACAGTGCCACCCTGAGAGGGCCTGCCTGGACCTTTGGTTTCCCCAGTGGGAAAAAGAGAGCCCAAGATGGACATCCAGTTTCCCCAGCACTGATGGACGATTCCCACAAGACCCCCCTTGGGTGTTACCCCACCTGGGGAATCTGGGAGGGGGGACTATGGGGGAATCAGATATAGAGGAAGAAGAGGGTGTAGCTTAAAGCAGCCAGCAGTTTGATCTTGGCAGATCATGTTCCTATTGGCAGTGGCAGCACTCAGCAGAGATTCCAGCCAGTGACTCTGCCTATTTGCATAGCTGTGCTGGTGGCTCTGTCTGGCCAGGGAGCTCAACTGGCATTTCTGCCTGGTTTTAGTCCCCAGTAAATGAATCGTACAGGCTGTGGAGCCCTTTAGACAGCACTGCCTGGACAGGAAAGCAAGTCAACAGCTCCACCCAAGTTCTGAGTATAGTCTCAGCCCTGCCCAAACAGGAAGCCTTGCCAGAGATCCCAGGCAGCCAAAGAGCAAATCCTACAGCTCCTCTTGGGGAAAGAGGAAAACCAGCTGTCCTTTGGCCTACCTGACCAGGGATGCTGAAGAGTGATCCTGGGGAGCCTTGAAGGCCAGCCTATGGCCCCACCCAATTGCTGAGCAGACTACAGCCTTACTCAGGCAGGGAGATGAGCCAGTGATTCACCCAATCATGCACAGCCTGCAGTTCGACCTGATCAGAGAACCTGGGCAGCAACACTGCTTGACCATGGAGCACAGTCTCTATCCTCACCCAGCTGCAATATATAGCTGGAGTCCTTGCCTGACCAGCGGGTGCAGCCTTAACCTCATCCAACAGTGGAGCACAGTCAACAGCCCTTCCAATAATGGAACCAGCCTGCAGCTCTGCCCAATTTTAGTGCACAGACTGCAGCCTCACCTGATCACGGACCACAGCCTGAAGCACTGCTCTATTGTGAAGCCCTCCCTGTGGCCCTTCAGCCTGTGACACCACCTGGACAGGGAGCACAGCCTGAGGCCAGGAATGACTGCAGAGCACAGAATGCAGCCCTGCCTAATCACCGTGTCCAGCTAGTGGTGCTGCCCTACCAGGGAGCACAGCCTGTTTCCCTGTCCAACCACAGTTAACTACAAGTCTAGCTACTGGCTCCATCTGACCACAGAGCACAGCTCCTCCCAACCAGTGAGCACAGATAGTGGCTTTGATTGAATGTGGAGCACAGCCAGAAGACCCTCTCAATCATGGATCCCAGGCAGTGGCCCGCCTCCCCTGAAATCATAGAGCATGGGTAGAGGCTCCACCCAACTGCAGACCTCAAAATCAAGCCTAGCCTGCTCACAAATGCTATCAGACGACCTGTCCAGAACGCCAAGCTGAGCTGACTGGTGAAGGCCTTTTCACAGAAAAGTGAACACGTAAAGTATGGAGGAGGAGACCACTTTCTCAAATGTACGTATGCCAACACAAGGATACAAGGATCACCAAGAATCAGGTAAACATGACACCACCAAAGAAAAATAATAAGCTCCAATAATTGACCCTAAAGAAATGAGGATCTATGAACTGTCTAACAAAGAATTCAGAATAATCTTCTAAAAAATTCAGTAAACTATAAGAACAAACAGATAGACAACTAAAAAATTAGGAAAACACTGTATGAACAAAAGGAAAAGTACAACAAAGAAAAAGAAGCCATAAAAAAGAAACAAAACAGAAATCAGTGAAGAATGCAATGACTGAACTGAAGAATTTAGTAGAGCTTCACTAGCACACTGGACCAAGCTAGTGTGGACCAAGAAGAAAGAATCAGTGAACTCAAAGCCAGATCATTTAAAATTAAATAGTCAAAGGAGCAAGAAAAAAAACCAAAAATTGTAAAGAAGGCCTACAGGACTTACAGAATACCATTAAAACAAACAATAGGGACTTCCCTGGTGGTCCAGAGGTTAAGACTCCGTGCTTCCAAAGCAGGGGGAAAAGGTTCAATCTCTGGTTGGGGAACTAAGATCCTACATGCAAGGCCAAAACAAAACCACCAAACAATATATGCATTATGTGGATACTGGGAGAGGAGAAAGAGAAAGGGACTGAAATGGCTGAAAACATCCAAAACTTGGGGAAAGAAATGGGCATTTAGATTCATAAGGCCCCAAAGTCCCCAAATAGGTTGAACCAGAAAAGGATATAATGAGACACATAATTAAATTGTCAGAAGTTAAGACCAAAAAAAGAAATTTGAAGGCAGCAAGAGAAAAGCAACTTGTCACATATAAGCAAGACTCCAGGGACTTCCCTGGCGGTGCAGTGGTTAAGAATCTGCCTGCCAATGCAGGGGACATGGGTTCAAGCCCTGGTCTGGGAAGATCCCACGTGCCATGGAGGAACTAAGCCTGTGTGCCACAACTACTGAGCGTGCGCTCTAGAGCCTGTGAGCCACAACTACTGAGCCCATGTGCCACAACTACTGAAGCCCACGTGCCTAGAGCCCATGCTCTGCAACAAGGGAAGCCACAGCAGTAAGAAACCTGTGCACTGCAATGAAGAGTAGCCCCCACTCACTGCAACTAGAGAAAGCCCGTGTGCAGCAACAAAGACCCAATACAGCCAAAAAAATAAATGAATAAAGAAATAAATTTAAAAAAAAAAAAAGGGAGACTCCATAAGACTATGAGTGGATTCCTTCAGCAGAAATCCGGCAGCCATGGAGAGAGTGTGATGATGTATTCAAAATATGAAAGAAAAAATTGTCAAGCAACAGTACTATCCTTGACAAAACTGTCTTTCAGAAATGAAGAAGAGATAAAGACTTTCCCAAACAACAAAAGCTAAGGGAGTTCATTACCACTAGATCACCTTTATAAGAAATAGGTAATTCTTCAAGCTAAAATGAAAAGACTCTAATCAACAAAAACAAAACATAGGAATGTTTAAATTCACTGATAAAGGTAAATATATAGTCAAAGTCGACTCTCTGATATTGTAATTATGGTGTGTAAATAGCATTTAACTCTAGTTTAAAAAGTACTAAAATAACTATTACTCTAATAATTTGTTATTGGATAAATAATATAAACAAGATGTAAATGCTAACATCAATAACCTAAAATATAAGGGCTGGAGAAGTAAAAGTACAGAGTTTCTGTATGCTATCAAATGTAAGTTGTTATCAGCTTAAATTGGGACATTATAACTATAAGATAATTTATATAACCACAAAGGAAAAACCTGCATTATATACATAAAAATTAAGGTAAAAGAATCAAAGTATACTGCCACAAAAAGTCATCAAATCACAAAGGAAAAATGTAGTAAGGAAAAAAGGAGCAAAGGAACTACAAAAACAGTTGGGAAACGATTGACAAAATGGCAATAGTAAGTCCTTATCTACTAATAATTATTTTAAATGTAAATGGATTAAAGTATCCAATCAAAAGACACAGAATGGCTGTATGAATAACAAAACAAGATCCAACAATACACTGCCTACAAGACATTCACTTTATCTTGAAAGACCCACATGGGCTGTAAGTGAAGGGATGAAAAAAGATATCCCAAGTAAAAGGTAACCAAAAGAGACCAGAGGTACTTAGATAAAATAGACAAATAGGCTTTAAGCTAAAAATGGTCACAGGTGACAGATAAGGTCATTATATATGATAAAGGAGTCGATTCATCAATAAGATATAACAATTGTAAATTTTATTCACCCAACACTGGAGCAGCTAAATATGTATATGTAAAGTAAATACTAACAGACTTAAAAGGGGAAATAAACAGCAATACAATAAGAGTAGGGGATTTTAATACTCTACTCTCAATAATGGATATCATCCAGATAGAAAATCCATAAGGAAAGAGTGGATTTGAAGAACACTACAGACCAAATGAAACTAACAGACATATACAGAACATTTTTCCAATAGGAGCAGAGTACACATTTTTCTCAAGCGCACATGGAACATTCTCCAGGTTAGATCATACATTAGGCCATAAGCCAAGTCTCAGCAAATTTAAGAAGACAGAAATTATATCAAGTATCTTTTCCAATCACAATGGTAAAACTAAAATTCAATAACAGAAGGAAAGTTGGAAAATTCACAAATAAATGGAAACTAAGCAACACACTCCTCAACAACCAATGGATCAAAGAAAAAAATCAAAAGTGAAATCAGAAAATATCTTGAGACAAATGATAATGGAAACAACATACAAAGATTTATGATATGTAGCAAAAGCAGTTCTAAGAGGAAAGTTTATAGCTATAAGTGCTTACATTAAGAAAAGAGAAAGACTTCAAATAAATAATTTAACATGGCATAATAAGGAACCAGAAAATGAAGAAAAAACAAGCTCAAAGTTAGCAGAAGGAAGAAAATAATAAAGATTAGAGCAGAAATTAGTGAAATAAATAATAGGAAAATACTAGAAAAGATCAGTGAAACTAAGAGTTGGTTTTCTGAAAAGATAACCAAAACTGACAAACCTTTAGCTAGACTAATGAAGAAAAAAAGCAAATTCAAATAAATAAAATTATAAATGAAAGAGGAGACATTAAAACTGATACCACACAAATACAAAGGATCATAAGGACCACTATGTTATATGCCATTAAATTGGACAACATAGAAAAATGAGTAAGTTCCTAGACACATACAATATATCAAGACTGAATCATGAAGAATAGAAAATCTGAACAGACCAGTAACAAATAAGGAGACTGAATCAGTACTCAAGATCTCCTAACAAGCCCAGGACCAGATGGTTTCACTGGTAAAATAGAAAATCCTAGAGTCCACCAAAAGACTTAGAACAAGAAAATGAATTCAGTAAAGTTGCAGCATACAAAATCAACATACAAAAGTCAGTTGTGTTTCTATAAAGGAATAACAAAGTATCTGAAAAAGATATAAAGAAAACAATCCCATTTACAAGAGCATTAAAACTATAAGACATTGATGAAAGAAACTGAAGAAGACACAAATAAATGGAAAGCCAACCCATGTTCATTAATCAGAAAAATTAATATTGTTAAAATGTCTGTACTACCCAAAGCCATCTATAGATTCAATGAGATCCCTATCAAAATTCCAATGGCATTTTGTCAGAGGAAAAAAAAAATCCCCAAATCTGCATGAGTATAAAAGACCTGAATAGCCAAAGTCATCTTGAGAAAGAAGAAAAAAGCTGGAGGTATCACACTTCCTGATTCAAGCTATATTACAGAACTACAGTAATCAAAACAGTATGGTACTGGCATTAAAACAGATACATAAACTAATGGAACAGAATCAAGAGCCCAGAAATAAACCCATGCGCATGTGGTCAACTAATATTTGACAAAGGTGCCAAGAATACTCAATGAGGAAAGGGAAGTCTTTTCATAACCAGTGCTGGGTAAACTGGATATTTACATGCAGAAGAATGAAATTGGACTCCTATCTTACACCACTCACAAAAATTAACTTGAATTGATTAAAGGCATAAATGTAAGACCTGAAACCATAAAACTAGAAAGGACCTAGGGAGAAAACTCCTTGACAGTGGTTGTGGCAAAGCTTTTTTGGGTATGACACCAAAACCACAAGCAACAAAAGTGAAAATAAACAAGTGGGACAACAGCAAATTAAAAAGCTTCTGTACAACACAGAAACAATCAATAAAATGAAAAGGCAACTTATGGAATGGGAGGAAATATTTGCATACCATATATATGATAAGGGGTTCATTTCTGACACACATAAGAAACTCATACAACTCAATAGCAAAAACAAAAACAAACAAAAAACTCATTAAAAAATACCAAAAAATAGCAAAAACAAAAACAAACAAAAAACTCATTAAAAAATGGGCAAAATACATGAATAGACATTTTTCTAAAGATTTATAAATAGCGAACAGGTACATGAAAAGGTGCTCAACATCACTAATCATCTGGAAATTCAAATCAAAACCACAGTGAGATATCATCTCACACCTGCTAGAATGGCTATTATCCAAAAGATAAGTGATAACAAGTACTGGCAAAGACATGGAGAAAAGAGAACCCTTGTGTACTTTTGGTGGCAATGTAAATTGGTACAGTCACTATGGAAAAGAGTATGGAGGTTCTTCAAAAAAATAAAAATAGAACTACCATACAATCTAGTTACCCCACTCTGGGTATATACCCACAGGAAATGAAACCACTATCTTGAAAAAATATCTGCATCCCAATGTTCACTGCAGCATCATTTCCTATGGTCAAGACATGGAAATAACCTAAGTGTCTGTCAATTGATGACTGGATAAAGAAAATGTGGTGTATATATATATATATATATATATATATACACATATACACAATGGAATATCATTCAGCCATAAACAAGAAGGAAATACTACCACTTATGACAATATGGATGAACCTTAAGGGCTTTATGCTAAATGAAGTGAGTCAGACAGAGAAAGACAAATAATGTATGACCTCACCTATATGTGGAATCTAAAAAAGCCTAACTCATAGAAACAGAGAGTAGATTGGTGGTTACCAGGGGTTGGAGGGTGAGAGAAATGGGAAGATGTTGGTCATGGGTACAAACTTCCAGTTATAGCATGAAAGAATTCTGGATATGTAATGTACAGCATGGTACTTATAGTAAACAATATTGTATTGTATACTTGAAAGTTGCTTACAGGGTAGAGCTTAAGTGTTCTCACCACACTCACAAAAAAATAGTAACTATGCGAGGTGATATATGTGTTAACTAACCTTATTGTGGTAATCATTTCACAATATATATGCATATCAAATCATCATATCACACATCTTAAACTTATACAATGTTTTACATCAATTATATCTCAATAAAACTGGGAATAAAGGAATAATAAATCAGTATTATAGGAACTAATAAGCAATTGTATAGCAAGGTTGTAGGTACAGGGCTAATTAAAAGTCAATTTTTTCCCCTAATATACCAGAAATGATGAATTAAAATTTGAAAGTAAAAATACAATACATTACACTTACAATTACATTAGCACTCCAAAAGTGAAATACGTACATATGAATGTAACAAAACATGTACAAGATTTGAATAAGAAAAACTATAAAACTCTGATGAAAGAAAGCTAAGAAGATATAAATAATGTAGAGATATTCCGTGTTCATGGACAGAAAGACTCAATATTGCCAAGATGTCAGTTCTTCTCAAGTTGATCTATAGATTCAGTGTAATCCCAGTCAAATTCTTGCAAGTTATTTTGTGGATATCAATCAACTGATTCTAAAGTGTATAGGAGATAGAAAAGCCCCAGAATACCCAACATAATAGTAAAGAAGAACAAAGTCGGAGGATTGACATTACCTGACTTCAAAACTTATTTTAACACTATAATAAACAAGACAGTGTGGTATCAGAAAAGAATGCCCAAGTATAATAGATCAATGCAACGAAATAAAGAGCCCAGAAATAAACCCACATAAATATAGTCATCTGATCTTTGAGAAAGAAGCAAAGACAATTTAACAAAGAAAGGTTAGTCTTCTTAACAAATGTTGCTAGAATAACTTGATATCCACATGAAAGAGAATTAATCTAGACACAAATTTTACACCCTCTACTCTATAAAAATTAATTTGCATAGATTATAGACCGAAGTGTAAAATGCAAAACTATAAAATTCCTAGAAGATATAATATAGTAGAAAATCTAAGTGACTTTGGGTTTGCCAGTGTCTTTTTAGATACAATGGCAAAAGCATGATTGATAAGCTGCACTTCATTAAAATTAAATGTTTCAGCCCTGCAAAAGACATTTTTAAGAGAATGAAAATATAAACCACATATTGGGGTAAATATTTGCAAAACACGTATCTGATAAAGGACTTATATCTAAAGTATATGCAAAAATAAATAAATAAATAAAAGAAAAAAGAAAAAAAATAAAGTATATGAAGAGCTCTTAAAACTCAACAATAAGAAAACCATCAACCTAATTTAAAAATGGACAAAAGAAATGAACAGACACCTGACCGAAGAAGATAAACAGATGGAAAATTAGCATATAAAATGATGCTATACATCATATGTCATCAGAGAATTGCAAATTAAAACAATAATGAGACACCAATACAGGCATACTTCGGAGATATGTGGGGTTGGTTCTAGACTACTGCAATAAAGCAAATATCACAATAAAGTGAGTCACAAAAATTCTTTGGTTTCCCAGTGCATATAAAAATTATGTTTACACTATACTGTAGTCTGTTAAGTGTGCAATAGCATTATGTCTAAAAAACCCAATGTACATACCTTAATTTAAAAGTACTCTATTGCTAAAAAATGCTAACCATCATCTGAACCTTTAGCAAGTTATAGTAGTAACATCAAAGATCACTGATCACAGATCACCATAAAAAGAATAATAATGCGAAAGTTTGAAATATTGCTAGAATTACCAAAATATGACAGAGACATGAAATGAACAAATGCTGTGCAAAATGGCAGTGACAGACCTGCTTGATGCAGGTTGCCACAAACTTTCAAAATACAAAAAGGTCAGTGTTTGTGAAGCACAATAAATCAGAGCACAATAAAACAAGGTATGTTCCTATACACCTATTACAATGGCTAAAATCTAAAACTCTGACAAGATGTGGAGCAATAAGGACTCTCATTTATGGCTGCTGCGAATGCTAAATCATATAGCCACTTTAGAAAACAGTTTGTTTCTCGCAAAACTAAACATAATCTTAGGATACAATACAGCAATTTTGCTCCTTGGTGTTTACTCAAATGAGTTGAAAACTTACGTCTATACAAAAGCCTATACATGAATGTTTATAGGAGTTTTATTCATAATTGCCAAAACTCGGAAGCAACCTAGGTGTCCTTCAATAGGTGAATGGACAAACATACAGTGGTACATCCATACAGTGGAATATTATTCAATGATACAAATAAATGGGGTATCAAGCCACAAAAAGACATGGAGCAACTTTGAAAGCATATTGCTAAGCGAAGAAATCCAATCTGGAAAGTCCACATGCTGTATGAATCCAACTGTATGACATTCTGGAAAAAGCAAAACTATGGAGACAGTTAACAAATCGGTTGCCAGTGGTTCGGATGGAGGGAGGAAAGGAAAAAACAGGTGGAGCACAGGAGATTTTTAGGGCAGGAAAACTATTCTGTATAACATATAATGATGCATACATGTCATTATACATTTGTCAAACCCATAGAATGTTCAATGCAAAGAGAACCCTAACGTAAACTAGGTTAATCATAATGTATTCATATTCGTCCATCAATTTTAACAAACGTACCATACTAACACAAGATGTAAATAATAGAGGAAGCTATGGCAGGGAGAGGAGAGAAGGAGGCACGTGGGAACTCTGTACTTTCTAATCAATTTTTCTATAAAAATAAAACTCTAAAAAATGGCCTTCATTTTTTAAAAGGTGAAATATTTCTGTTTTATATCTACCATATCTCTTTTTAATAATTAAATACGAACAATCAAGGAATCAAACTCGCATTCTCCTTAAATATTTTCCTCCTTTTCTGTTCCTTATCTAAATAAATAGCATCACCCTTAATCCAATTGCTCAAATTAGAATCCTGGATGTATGATCATGTGTTCATTTATTCATTCAAACATTATTTAAATACCTCATATATGCTACATACTAAGGATACAACAAAAACTAAACACATCTTAACAAACAAAATAGAGCCTTCTCAGAACTCACGGTTTATACACTATACATCATCCTTGATTCTTCTTCCCTGCTTCTGAGTCTTTCACTAAATATTGTCAATTCTACTTCTTTCTAATCCACCGACTTTTCTTTACCTATTGCTATTATAGCAGTTGAAGCTTTCCTTCCTTCCTCCCTTCCTCCCTCTTTCTTTCTTTCCTTCCCTTCCCCCGCCCCTCCCCTCCTTTTCCTTCCTTCCCTCCCTCCCTCCTTCTCTCCCTTCCTTCTTCCTTCTTTCCTTCCTTCCTCCCTTCCTCCCTTCCTTCTTTTTTCTTTCTTGCTTTCTTTCACATTTGACCTACTGCAAAAACCTCCAGATTGGTGTCTTACATTTTTTCCTTTTTTTTTTAAGTTTTAAATTTTTTAAAAATTTTATTTATTTATTTATACAGCAGGTTCTTATTAGTTATCTATTTAATACATATTAGTGTATATATGTCAATCCCAATCTGCCAATTCATCCCACCACCATCCCACATTATTCTTTATTTCCCCAATTTGTAGTTAGAGTGATTTTTTTTTTTAAATCGTATTACATCAGTGCCTTGCTTAAAACTCATCAAGGGCTTACTGCTTTTCGGATAAAATTTTTTTAATTTTAAAAATTTAACATGATCTACAAAGCCATGACCCATACGCTGTCTATAAATTCATCATCTATCCATCTCACTAAGCTCGAAAGATACTGCATTATTTTAGCTCCTCATACGCACCAGTCTATGTCACCCTTCATTCTGAAGACTCAGTTTAGATGTCTCTTTTTCATACAGGCCATTTCCAACTCCTCCAGATTAGGCTAGGTAATTATAAATTATACTTCTATAATTTACACTTCTGCTTTTATAGCGTTTGTCATATTCATCACATATTGCCTGTTTTATTTTCTAGCATGTAAGCTCCATGAAGGCAGGGCCTGTAGCTCTCATTGTTATATCTATAGTGGCTAGCAGTAGGTACTCAGGACTAGTTGACTGACTGACTGACTGATTTGACGTTCTGGAATTGGTTAATTTAGGAAGCAGTTGATACCCTATTCCTGGAGACAGAGTTAAACAGATCTGAAATACTGGGTAAGAGACTGAACAACATTTCTCTGAGATCATTTTCCATTGTAAATCTATGAAAGCAGGGAGCTGAAAGATATGACCTTCTAAAAACCTGTTTTGTTGAGGTTTTTGAGTTTCCACAACATAGTTCTCCATGGGAACAATTTAACAGTTATTTACTTACAAAGGAAAGTGGCCCACATGGTACCAAACACACATTTCTAGAAGAGGGTAGCAAAAACTGCTACCTAAAAATGCAGAAGGTAAGACTCTGGGCTGTAAGGCAAACATCAAGAAGATGTCATCAAGAAGATGAAGAGAATGTGTCTGATAAATATTTTTTAATTAACGAAACAGATTCTGTTCTGTGGGGTAGTTATTTGGTCAATCTTATCCCTGTCTCAGGAATGAAGTGGAAAGGCAAGACATGGGCAGATACCAGGAGTTGTACTACTGATACTACCATGTGTACAAGATAGGGAATTATGACCCCTCCTGTGAGAAGCCAGAACTCTTTGAAGGATTCCCCTGAAGTAGTAGGGGAAAAAATTCAGCACAGGCTACTGTCTGAGAAAACAAGGACACTTGAGGATGCTATCATTATCATACAAATGCTGTTGTTTGCTCAGTGTGTTTTAAAAGTTTCTAATCTTCCTCTAGCTCTTCTTCCAGGGTTTCCCAAGGATAATATACTGTGCTGACCTGATGGTGTGCCTCTGGCCTTTCCAGTTCCATCCAGATGTCAAAATCCTCCCTCTTAGATCTGCTATGAAATTGAGACACTTTTTGGCAGGCTTAAGTTTGTGACTGTAACTACTCATGTAAACTCCCATCTCCTTTTCTACAGCTGTCTTGGAAGGCAAATATGGGAAATTTGCAAATTTATCAGAACATGATGATTGGCTCATAGATGAGATTCTTTTTGGGGGGAGAGAGGGGAAGGATGGCTAGTAGTTTTGTCAAAGTTGATACTTTTGGTCAATGATTTGTTTTGATTCATCCTATGAAAAAGTTTAGAATGCATATTAAGATGCTTTGAATCTAAACTTGGATCTCTTTCTTAAGAATCTTGGGGATTTAGAAAGGTTGTCATCTATCTTTTTTATGGTGTAGGTAGAGGATGCCTGGAGAATGGGAGATGGACTAATTTTTCCTGAAGAGTCTTTCATCAAAGATTCTATAATAATACATAATCAAATCAGAGAGTGAGTCTATTGGTGGCTATGCTTGCCACTGGCCCTGGGATACTGGCCTGTTCTCTAAACCTCTGGGAAGCATTTCTCCATATTACCTGACCCCCTCTGTCAGACTCTGAACTACTTAGATAACACAAAAACAATGACAACAACTAAAAATGTGTTAGAACTTTTTTATTATTATAATTCTATATCCCATGGCAGATATTGGTACTATACTTTCAGTTACTTTAATCTTAGATTTCTGTTCTTATTTACCAACCAGATTGACCACCTTTGAAGGCAGGATCTAGGTTTGATAAATCATCATTTTATTGTAAACAGCACTTAGAGACACTTAAGAAATAACAGTTATATCTGGATTTGCTGAATTTTAAGCTCTTTGTAGGCAGAGGCATTTTAGTTTAAAGTTGGCTCAATTTATACCATGTGCCATATGCAGTGTAGGTTCATCTAAGGGTATTTATAGAATAAATGAAAAGGTGTTGTGTATTAAGAGCTAGTTAAATTATTATTCATACCTTACCTACTACCAAAAAGGACATAAGGTTGCCTGCAATATTAAAACATACAGATTACAAAATAAGATGATTTAAAAAAGCAATAGAAAATAAGAAAAAGTAGAAATAAGAAAGGTAATAGTAGAAATAATAAAAATATACTATGAATATAGTAAATATATTATAAATAATAGAATAACAGAAATAATAAAAATATAATAAAATTTTAAAATAGATATAAGATACATAGAAAAGAGTTAGATTTAAAAAATTTAAAAATAGGAGAGAAAGAAAGATGAACTGGGAATCTGGGTAAATTTATCACTGTAATGGAGAACTAAACAGCTTTACTGGCTTCTTAGCTGCCAAACAAAAAGAGAAACACACTGAATTTCTAGTTTCAGTAGAGTTCATCTGAACAGTCAAACATTTTCATGGTATTGAATTCTAGGAGAGAAATTTTTTTGCATGGTGGACAAAAAAGTATACAGGGTTTCTGGGCTTCCCTGGTGGCGCAGTGGTTGAGAGTCTGCCTGCCAGTGCAGGGCACACGGGTTCGAGCCCTGGTCTGGGAGGATCCCACATGCCGCGGAGCAACTGGGCTCGTGAGCCACAACTACTGAGCCTGCGCGTCTGGAGCCTGTGCTCCGCAACAAGAGAGGCCGCGATGGTGAGAGGCCCGCGCACCGCGATGAAGAGTGGCCCCTGCTTGCCACAACTAGAGAAAGCCCTCGCACAGAAACGAAGACCCAACACAGCCATAAAAAAAAAAAAAAAAAAAAAAAAAAAAAGTATACAGGGTTTCTGACTTTAATTTTATAAAAGATTTGTAAAATTTTTTCCAAATGGATATTTCTTATATCAGCATCAAATTCAAATGTATATGGTTTATTTTCACCATAAAACTTATCACTACCTGATAATTTATTGTTTATTTGTATGGTCATTTGTTTGTCTCTTTCCATCAGCTTGTAAACAGAGTGGGGATTGTCTGTCTTGTTCAGCATTGTATACCTGCCTCATGAAAGAATGCCTGGCACAGAGAAGGTGCTCAATAAATGCTTGCTGAAAATACAAATAAATTTAAGTGGGTCGACTATTAGCCAATGGCTTAACTTATTTCTTACAACCATTTCTAGTCTATAGAAATAATGCTATTTAAATAAATAAATAAAGCTTAAATAAATTTAAATAAACAAAAGTTTAAATAAATAAAGCTATGTTAATGGCACGGAAAAAATGCATACCTTCTTTGGTATGGTAGGTAGGCATTCACCCAATTAATAGCTGGTTAAGCTGCATGAAATTGGTGTTTTCACTGACCATTGGTGGTTTTATATGGCTCAACCTAATATAATAGCCGTAGCAAGTTATTTAGGTTAAACATCAAGAGTGAGTAAGATCAATTTTGATTGATATTATTTAGAATGTAAGCTTCCTGAAAATAATGATTTGACTTAGCTTGTTTACTACCAAATCCTTACTGTCTGGCATATACTAAGTATCCAAAAATGCTTTGTTGAATTAATGAATGTTCTACTCCATGAGTTATTTCAAGGAAATCTTTCATTCACAAAGTAACATAAAGCTTAAATGACAGAGTAAAAAGATTGATGATCAAGCTTCCATCAGTTTTTATAATTCTGGGGATAAAAGCAGTCTCTAAATTCTTGTATAAGCATGGCAATCAAAGTCAGAATGTGTTGCCCCTATACAGTCTCTATTATGTTGGACCAAACAGATTGATACCTTTCTGATCTTGACAACACTGTCTAGATACGCGCATACTCCGCAAAAGTCAGATTTTTGTAAGCGAACACATTTATTTGGTTTTAAATCTATTATGATTTGGGGGAAATTTTATGGTTCCTTTTCCTCTTATCACTTATTAAAAACTCAATTTCAATTTGTTTTCTGAAGATGAAAGAAGCATGGGTCTTCATTATTTCACATGCTTACTTTCTATTTGATATTGCCGGTGCCTTCATACTTGCCTTCCCCCTCCACCTCACCCATCTACTTAATCCTTCGCATGCTTGTTCCTGATCTTATTCTTTGATGAACTTTTCCTACTTGGATTCCAAGCCTTTCATCATAAACTAACCTCTTAGAATAGGTTTTCTAGGCACAAAGAATGGGTCAAAGTGTACATGGGAATTTATGTTTAGGTAACAAAATTTGTTCTTCACCAGAGTCTAATAATCTAAAGAAGTAGTTAGTTTAAATGCCTTATACGAAAGGAGTAAGTATGACGATGACATACCTGCTGTCAAATGTGAACTGGGTTATTTCTCCAGTGGTAAGCATAGATATGAACCAAATCCATTCCCACTGTTATTCATTTGAAACTAAAGATATGCACGTGCAAGATGGTTAGAAGTGTCAAGAGGTTAGTTAATGAGATATATGTGTAAGTTTGAGGATAGCATTTTAATTTTAATTTTTCTAAGTAGGACAAATGACGTGGATGAGGTTTGAAACCACAACTTCAAAATCACTTGAGATAACTGGGTCTCAGGAAAATATACTTTACCCATGTTGTGATACTCCCTACAGAGAAATGTATAAATATACTGGTCATTGGGTGTGACGAACACTTGACTTAGCATTTCCTCAGTTCTACTCTTTTGTAACTTTATTCATTAAGCATAATCATGATTAACACAGCTATAACTGAAATAAAATCTGACTTTTCATTTAACCTTTAGCAAATGTAAAGCTTAAATAATTTCACACCTGATCAACATCAACATTAGACAACTATTTTTGTTTATACCATTTTAACACCACCAAATCTATTAGCACTTGCATCCGTATCCATACCTTCTGCTTCTTCCTCTGTTATAATGAACGAACTATCCTTGCTCCTTCACTTGCACACTAATCCCACTCTTTTTTGTCTACTAAAAAGCTTTGTTCCTGCAATTATCCCCTCTTTCTCTCTAGAATCAACTCTTCCCTCTTTATTAATCCCATCACCCTGTAAACGTGTTGTATTATCTCTCAATCTGATAACTCCTGAGTAAAATTAGGGCACAGGAAAGGGGAGAAGGGCATTGGAGCCACAGAAGGGGTTTTAGCTATTTTTGGAAGTTATACAGTTTTATTTAATTGCATTTATATAAATAAGGATGAAATGTCTGTCACTGTTGCCTTATGTAGACATTCTTTCTTCTTGCTCAATCCTGTGTGCGTGAGTGCGTGTGTGTGTGTGTGTGTGTGTGTGTGTGTGTTTTGGTTATGGGGGACTGGTGGGGAGAGATTATTTTCACAAAAAAACATGCAACTCATCTACTCTTAATTAACACTGGCTCAATCTAGATTTATACCCACTAGCCAGAGGTGAAATACCATTAAAAAAGAGGGCCCACCACAGATCTTTCCTGGTTAACCCATTTCTATTTCTGGCTTCTGCTGAGATGGTTGAATGGATCAATGAGTCACATACAGAATCTCTTCAGCAAAAGGTTATCCAGGCACACCCTTGTCTTTTTCCCAAGAGCACACTTTCCTAACAGTAAATTTCCTAATTTTGGTATTCTTTTTGGAATGGAAATGTTTATCATGTGCCTGTCCCACCACAGTATTTTGGAAACAACTTATTTTCTACGTTCATAGAGCCATAGATAGGAGTTTTGCTCCAGCATGTCTCAACCCAGATTCTCACCCACATCTGACACAGATGATTTAGATGATGAAATTTGGGACTTTTGAGCTGATAATATTTAAATGAGATTTCAGACCTAGAGTAAATGTTGTAATGGGTTGATCTTTTGGAGATGTTGGAGTAGGGTGAATGTGTTTTACAGGTGGGATGGATTTGAAGTTTTTAAAGCCAGAAGGTGAAATTTAGTGGGTTAAATGATGATCCACAAAAAGATATGTCCAGGTCCTAATCTCTAGTGCCTGTGAATGTGACCATAATTGGAAAAAGGATCTTGGCAGATGTAACTTAGTTAAAGGTCTTAAGAAAACATCATTCCTGGATTAAACAGATGAGCCTTAAATCCAATGGCAATTATCCTTATGAGAGACAAAAGAGGAGAAGACATGGGGAGAAGAAGAGAGGCCATGTTAACACAAAGGCAAAAATTGGAGTAATGCAAGCCACAAGCTAAGGAACCCCTGGAACTACCAGAAGCTGGAAGAGGCAAGGAAGGATTCTCCCCTATAGGCTTTGGAGAGAGCATGAACCTTCTGACATTTGATTTTGGAATTCTGGCCTCCAGAAATGTTAAAAAATAAATTTCTGTTGCTTTAAGCCACCAAGTTTGTGGTAATTTGTTATAGCAGCCACAGGAAACTAATACAGCAAATAAGATAACATTCTGCAGATAAGGTAACTAAAGTTTAAAGAACTTAAGTGATTTCAGTTTAAAGAAAAAGCATGAAACAGATGGTCTCTGCAACTGTTGCTTCAAGGTAGAGTGAAAAGGCACTGGAATGAAAATTAGGAGACTGGAGTTCTAGTTCTGGCTTTAGCTGTGGGACTCTGGACAAGTCATAACTTCTCTGGGCATTAGTTGCCTATTTGAAACACTGAGAATGAGGATGCTGAGTACTGGTGAATACAGTTCAAAACTGGCTGATCAACTGAATCACGCGCGAAGCTTACATAAGACTATAGACTCTCAGCCCTTATCACACCACCCCTGTCCAACCTGCTAACTCAGAATCACTGCAGCTCTGAAATCTATCTATCTTTTAAAAGTTCCCATAATTAAAGACCACCAAGTTTGGGAATCACAGGGAGACATGATTATTAAATCCCTTCTAGTGCTAAATTTTATATTGGATTAGAGACCTATTCTCATCGTTTTCAACACTTAAAATATACGGATGGTGTGGACTGTGTGTTTCTGTGAACATAAAGAGGCTGAATGTAAAAGCGAGTATCTGGAACCTATTTATTCCAGGTTCCAGGGGCGTGGAATTTGGGCCTAAAGTAACCCTTAATATCCTTTGTTCTGCATAAGTCGTCACTGTCCCTAGGCTGACTCCCTCCTGTCCCATCTCATCATGTTCTGTGAACAAAATGACTATGTATTTTCTCTCTGCAAAGGGAAAGCACATATGTGACACAACACGGGCCAAGTGAAACAGGTATTGTTCAAAGTGTCTGTATATAAGCTGGTACTGCCAACGTGGATTTGTCGCATCTGAGAAAAATATTCACAAAATCTTTTCCATCTTTCAGAAGTCACACGGCTTTAAAAAAAGAAAATAAAACACATCTTCCTTCTTAGAAAAAAGGCCAAGTTTGACTAAATATGGTTTTGTTTGTTTGTTTTCAAACCCAGGCTTGAGTTATCTTCTTGGCTCTCAAGTTTAACATTTTTTTTTTTTTCTCCTGAACTTAATGTCTAACTGCAATAGTAGGTATGGAAAAATTACATTTGTATTAGAGCCTAAATTTAATCATTAAAACTCGTTGATCCTGAGTGACCCCAATCTTAGCAGAATGAAAAATCACTATGAATCCCTGGTCATTAAGTCAACAAGGAAGGAAATGTATTATTCTGATGTTTACCATTTGCTGAATACCATGTGTTAACAAGGCCTGTTAACATACAGAGCCTGAATTAACGTGTCTGTCAGCTACAGAAGATCACAGGATTTGTGAATTTTGCAGAATTAGGAAGACCTAGAAAGATCAATGAAACATGGATGCCTCCTTATCTTGAGGAAGATCAAAGCAGGAGTTACTTCTTCTGTTTGTTCCAACCATCCCATTTTCCAGGGCTGGGCTAGTCACCAAAACCTACACAGTCACAGGACAGTATGAGGCTGATGGGGAGGAATCACATCATCCCAGACAGCATTCTGATTCCTACAACTCCAGTCTCTTTGAAGAGTTAAAGTTAAATGGGCACAGAAATATCTCATTCAGGCAACTGGGACACTTCCCATGGTTCTGTGTTAAGTCCTACAAAATGGACACCCTCTGGGAACTTCTATCCTGAGATTTTCAGGAGGAGGTTGGTTCACTCACTAGATTTCACCTTTAGAGTCTTTAAGTACTTTACAACTAAAATCCTACTTTGATTAGATTCTTATGCATTCTTTTTTTTTTTAATAGATCTTTATTGGAGTATAATTGCTTCACAATACTGTGTTAGTTTCTGTTGTACAACAAAGTGAATCAGCCATATGCATACATATATCTCCATGTTCCCCCCGCCCCCGCCTTGAGCCTCCCTCCCACCCTCCCTATCCTACCCCTCTGGGTCGTCGAAAAGCACCGAGCTGATCTCCCTGTGCTTTGCACTAGCTAACTATTTTACATTTGGTAGTGTATATATGTCCATGCCACATATATGTCACTTTGCTCCAGCTTCCCCTTCCCATCCCCCCCAACTCCGTGTTCTCAAGTCCATTCTCTATGTGTACGTCTTGGAATCTAAAAAAAAAAAAATGGTACTTATGCATTCTTTAAACCTAAATGGCCTAGCATTCTTTCAATTATTTATTTTTAAATTCTCAGACTACTAAGACAAAGAAACAAGGAAACAAAGATGTTTTTCTTTTAGAAAGTTAAGTATGAACAGCATGGAAGCATCTCTTATCTCCCCTATTAGACTGTGAGCTCTTTAAGGGCAGGGTTTATGTTTCTTTTATTCTGGTGTTACCAGCAATTAGACCAGGGCTTGATGCAGAGTGGGTACTCTACGAATGCTTGTTGAATAAGTGAATGAGTGAATATAATAATAATAATAATAATAATAATAATAATAATAATAGTATTAGAAGGCCCTAATATATACAGACTGAGACAGTAATTACTCCACTGAATATTTTAAGCTTGGCTTTTCTTGTCATTGTGTCTATTAATGTTTCTCAACTATCCCTAACAACATTTTATAAAAATTTTCAAACATACAGAAAAGTTGAAACAATTTAACAATGAACAACTATATACCCATCCCCTAAATTTTACAATTTACATTTTATTATAGTTGTTTTATCATACACATATTCATCAATTATTCTTTATTTGGTGTGTTTCAAAGTAAGTTGTAGACAATTTCATCATGCATGTCATTAATTAGAGTTCGATATTTGTTTACAATTCTACTTTTTTTTATGAGATAAAATTTACAAATAATGAAATGCACAAATCTTAAGTGTACAGTTTAGATGAGTTCTGACAAATACAAACACCTGTGTAACTCCAATCCCTATTAAGGTAGAATATTTCCATCACTCAGTCCCTACCTCTCAGAGGTAACCACTGTTTTGATTTTTTTCCCACCTTATTAGTATTGCTTGATCCATGAATACTGTAAAGTAGATAGTCACCTATTGTGGAATTTCACATAAACAACAGCATGCAAATATGTTCTCTTTTGCATAAGATTTCTTTCAGTCAGTATCATCTTTTGGAAGTGCACCCATGTTGTTGTAAGTATCAGCAGTTCCTTTTTACTGAAGAATGATATTCCATCGCTTGACTATACTACAGTTTATTCACTCTCCTATTGATGGACACTTGGGATGTTTCAAGTTTTTACAATTACGAATACAGTTGCTATGAGCATTCTTTTTAAAGTCTTTTTGTGGACATATGTTTTCATCTTGGATAAATACCTGGGGGATTGGAATTGCTGGGTTATAAGGTAGGTACATGTTTACTTTCATAAGAAAGTGCCAAACCATTTTCCAAAGTGAATATCATTTTACATTCCCATCAACAATGTAGGAGCATTCTGGTTGCTCTAATCAACCCATTTTTTACTGAACAATTTAGCTCCAGCTAGTGTCACCCCAGTATGACATTCTGGATTCCTTTGTCTTCAGAAGAGTAGCAGTGTTTGAGATCCCCCTTAAGTTTACAGCTAATAAAGTTTATAGATAATAATAAAGCAGTACCTTTAATTATACCTTAAAGAAATGTAGAATTATGAAGGGAAATTGAACTGTGTGTGTATATCCAAGGGGAATGCTGGGGTCCATGGGCTTTCATCGATATCGTAGGGTGAGGTAAGCCTGATTGGGGCATTATGAAAGAATGGCAATCTACTTTTGAAAATTTGCTTTGGAGCAAGTCTGTAGGATAACAGAAATCATATCCAGTTTTGAGTATGTGAAGCAACAATTGTGAGCAGAGGGTCGCTAGCACAACCTCTGTGAAGTTGGAAGAGATTGTTTTAAAATATGTTGCCACAGAGATCAAGTTCAAAGATTCCCTTTCCCTGCCCCATGGCCAATAATCTAGACAGGATTTCAAACACCCGGAAAGTGTAATGGGAAAGAATCTCATATAAAATGTGGGCTCCAGCAGATTTCAGAAAGGGGAGTGGGGGAAGTAAAAAAAAAAAAAAAGAAAAATCCAGCCATCCAGATAATTTGATAAGAGAACAGAGAAGATCTTGGCAATTTCCTTGTAATAGCTGCAATTCTCGGTAACTTAATCCTTGGGGGGATGGTGAGGTGAAGATATTCCCACATGCAAGAGCATATTCCAACAAATTTCCTATTAGAGACGCTGTCCACCAAAACCGAAGTCTTACTTTCTATCTGGTGATAATCTATAGATTTTTCTTCCCTAAAACACTGACTTAAAAATATAAGTTACTAAATTTATCCAGTTTAGAGACTACTACAGTTCTGCTTGATTCTGTATGTGTCTGCTGCATGACATCTGTGATATCATGAACCTCCTGTCTGTTCTTCAGAGAGATGTGAAGATGAATAAAGAGTTTATGTTGACAAGGACTATAAACTAACACAGCTCCAAATACACTCCCTCAGGCTCCCAGAATACAAAGAAAAAAGTAATCACTCCAAATGACCCCCAACTATTTAGAATTTCATACCATCAAGTCAGATGAACCAAAATTGCTACCACCTGTAAAGATTCAAAGAAATACAAAAATCACTAAGAAGAAGAAGAAGAAAAAAAAAAAAAAACGTGGCAGATGTGCTTGGAGGGAGGGAGACCAAGCAGAGGAAGAACAAGCTTGGAGCACCCCCTCCAGGGAACATGTGATCATATCAGAGACTGAGAAGTTCTGCCAGATTCAAAAGTAATAAAACAACATGCCTTATCTATTCTTCTCATGATTTCAAGAAAAGTTTGTTAAAACATATGGATCTTTTAGGGTGATAGAAGTGAAGGGTGGAAGGAGTTTGACTTTGTCTACTCACAAAACCATAGACTTTTAGCTTGCGAAGGGACCTTGGCAATCATTTAGTATAATTTGCTACCCAATACAAAACAGCCCTTATAAATGTGAATCTGTTTTCTGCTTGCATGCCTCAAGTTATAGGAAATGTGGTCTGCTACAATTTTTGAGCTCTCTAGCTGTTGACAAGTTTTTCTCTGAGAGGAAATCTGCTTCCCTTTAACTTCCAATCATGGGTCCTAGTTAGCAAAACAGAAGTAAGTCTACTCATAGTTCTCTTCAAGTTAGGTCCTCATATATTTGAAACTGGGTATCATAAATTTCCTGAGTCTTCTCTTTTCCAGGTTGAAATATCCACAGTTCTTTAAACAGGTTTTCCAGATCTCTTGATAACCTGATTAATTTTTTCTTCTAAATGTACTTTACCAGTGTCCTGCTTAAAATGTGGTACTCCAAATCAAATGCAATGCCTTAGGTATGGGCTATTATCACAGCTAACTGCCTCCAATGACAATTGACAAGAAAGGTTAGATTACTTGTTCCCATTTACTCAAGAAGGTAGTGGCAGAGATAGAAATAGGAAATGAATCTATTTATTCTTAGGTCAGAATTCTTTCCATATATCACATTGAAAATAACCTGTTGGACAGAAAAAATATGTTTCTTCAACATGGATAACAGAGTTTTTGTGATGACAAAAGGAATGAATGGAAAACAATGAGTCTTAGGATCAAGAACCTCCTTCTTCTAGGCCAGTTTAATTTCCTTACTTGGGTCTTCACTCCTGTCCACAAAGGAAAAGAAAATGTAGTCTTACTTAACCTCTCTGGATAGAGGTCTTAAAGGATCTACTAGCAGAGGATCAGAGCATCTGAGTGAGCAACCCCTGGTCTTTGTTTCAGAGGTCCAGTGCAGCCCAGATGGGTTTCCTGCACCTCCCAACTGAAATCCCAACACTTACCCCCCGACATTAAAGACAAATCATAAAGAAATTCAAGACAATTAAATATTGGCCCAGGTGGTAATAGGTGAAGTCCTGGGATATAAACTATACTCACCTTTTAATCAGAATTTTGAACATAAAATATATATACCAAAGGTGCAGAATGAAATGATGTATATTACCTCTGGGGTAGTAGTTAAAATTAAGTTTGAGAGCATTGGGCAAAATAGCATTCTGTTGCATACTGGTTGGGTTTTGGCTTATGTGCTTTCTTTTTATCTTTCCTACCTCCCATAAGTTCTGAATTCATCCCTCAAAATACATATGGAATTAATTCAATATATACTTACTGCAAATCAACAAGACAAAAGGCATTGAGAATTGAAACTCACAAAAAAGAGAATGAGGCCTGCCTTAAGGAACTCAGCAACTAATGTTAAAAAGACAAACATGCAGACAATAAACAAGCTATGCTGATATGAGAAAAAAATGGATGCATAAAATATAAACACACCTATACTGAAGCTCTTCCTCTGAAAGCAAGATCCAAAGTTGGGGGATAATTTTAAATTGGCATTAATTTACATTTGACTTCAGATTGAAAATTACATGAAAGCCTCTGAACACAAAAGATCCAGAAACTGCTCTTCTTCTATCAGTGGAATAAACTTGCCTTATGAAATTAACTGGTCCCTAGGACGAGCAGGTATGTAGAACAGGCTGCCAGAGCCGGTTAACAGGAGGAGAGCAGCCAGTGTCAGACTTGGCCTGCATATCCCAGTATGGTCAGGTCTGCAGTACTTTAACTCTGATATACCTGAACTTCCTATGACTGAAGATGGGCTGCTGTGAAGAGACTATGCTCCATGGTCAAAAGTGACACTCAGTCCTTGTTCGTTTGGGAGTGGGGCACTGCTATGGCTGAAGTAGAATATGAAAAGAACAATAGAGATAGGGCCAGGGCAAGCCCTGTTGTGCTTCCCCTCCTGTCACCAGGTAGACTAGTAAGCAAAAAGCTATTACGCTGGACACAAGCCATTCTTATCCCCAAAGTGATGGATTTTACAAGCTGAATAACAAATAGAAACCAAATCTAGGAATGTTGAATTCACTTTGAGAAATCCAAAAGAGAAACATCAATCGTCAATTGTTTCCCAAAGGGGTTGGAAGGAGAGCAGAATAAAGCAATTCTATAAAACGCAATCCAAAAGCCCTCATTGTTTACTGCATGGTAAATCATAATGGCAGGAGTGGTCTTATCATGTTACGCTGGAAAATGAGCTAGAAGAAGATAAAGTCATAGCCACAGCCACTAAATAAAGTAAATAAATACTTTATAAATGCAGCAGAATGCCCAGGCAATGCACAATCTTGCCTTTCTCAGCCACTCCTGCAAAGGGGAATTCTCTCTTTCAGGTTCTGTTGCAGGCACCACAATAAAGCATTCTGACGGACAGTTGGAATATTATGAAGATCCTGAAAGCAGTTTGCTTAGAACACCACAGAGCTGGCTGATGTTTGAATTTGGGGCATAAAACATTTTATTTCCTTTTTCTGAATTAAGGAATGGGCCTATCCCCAAGTGTATAAAGAAGGGATAATGTACCAATAAAGATGACATATATAATCCACTGAACCACGTTGATCTCTCCTGCCTACAGAGCTGAAGACTGACATTACGTGTTGAATGGGAACAATGCTATAGACAGCCATAGGAGCCAGAGTCTCTCGTTTCTACACTCTACATTGACACTATCCCCACCTTTCTTCTCTTACTGTAAACACACACTGATGGTTTCACTTGGGTTCATCTCAAAATATAAAAATCTCATGTGCATCAAGACAAGACAACTCAATGAGCTAGTCATTTTACTTCTCGGTATGCTTTTAGGTATAAACTCTCAAGAAACACACATATGTATGCACAAGGAAACAAATAAGAATGTTCCATGAAATACTATTTGGAAAAAAAAATAATAAAATGGAAACAATTGAAATGTTCATCAATAGCAGAATGGAAAATAAAATATGGCATAGCAATTAATGGAATACTACATAACAGATAAAAGGAACCAATTAGATCTCACTATTTGCATGAAGAAATTCTGAAAATACTACTGAATGAAAAAAATGTTGCAGAATGATACACAGCGTGATCTACATCCATTAACTTAGAAAACACACAAAGCAACATTACATATAATACACAGATACTCATAAATGGCTTAAAAATATTTTTTAAAAAAACTGAAAGGATAAATGCCAAATTCATGGCAGGAATGGGCTTGCCTCGGTATCAAGTAGGATGTTATCTATGCTACAATGTTTTGCTTTCTCTTATTTATTTTCATTTAACTATTTTTCCTTTCTTTTTCTATTTCTTACCAATTGTATAAACTTTTAAATAAAAATAAAGATGAAACAAACAAACAAAAATGATAATTTTCAAGTCTGGATAGTGGGGATATAGTATTTGTTATATTTAAATTTCTTTAAAAAATTAGGTCTCAAAGGGGCCAATCACTTGACTGTGTTTACTTTGAGGTATGGAAAAATGCATCTGTGGGATGTCAGGAATTCTAAACATAAGTAAAAACTTAACACCGTTTAATGTTTCCTCTGAAACTTAAAGGTGGAGAGTTCATGGCTATCTGAATGAACATTGCTACTTCAGACATGGGCCAGCCATTCAGCTATACTAGTTCTAGGCAAGGTCATTGGCAAGAGGAGGCAGAATAGCATAACAATTAAGTAGCTTTGACACCAGACAGATCTGGGCTCAACTCCCGGTTCGGCCACAAAGTGTGACTTTAGCTACACCGCTTAACCTTTTTGAGCTTCAGTTTCCTCATCTATAAAATGGAAATAATAATTCTTATCTCACATAGTTTTTGGAAAATTTTCTGAGCTAATGTATGAATACACTGCTTAGTTTTTGCCTAGCACATAGGAAATATTCAAAGAATGGTCAGTGAAAATGAAAGGGATGAGGAACCATTTATTGCTATATATGGGCTTTTTAAAGTTAACCATTCTTTTATTAATTTTACATACATGATGAATATGAGAGGTTTCCATCATAATAGTGGGAGATACGAAGGGGTGAATAAGTAAGTATAGGATGTGAGGTGGTGACCAGAGACAGGAAGTCTTCTAGATGTGCCCCAACCCCCAACACCCACCCATCATCACTGAGAGTCACTATTCCAGTTTAGCAGAATCCAGGCCTGGGAATTTTAGCCTTCTAGAACAACAGAGGTGTAGCTGGTAGGTAGCTACTCTGGATCACTGCTCCCTCTGGGAACCTGGATTCCAGAGATCACAGAAATGTGATACTTTCTGTTGGCAGCAGCTGAGTCCCCTGGGTGGACAAAATTCTGGGGCACTGGAAGGTGATGGCGGCTGGTACTCTTTCTAAGCAGCCTACTGGTCTCAGGGGATCCCGCCCTGAATTACAGGGGAGGAATCCCAAATGAAGGCCAACAGATTGTCCTAAGTTATCTGTCTGCTCCAAGTCTCGCTTTCCTCCTGAAAAGGGAGAATACTCTACACCTCTTTCCTCCAAATATCAATAAAGGTTCAGAATAAAAACCTAAAAAAGTTTGAGCTCTTCAAACATATTACATCACAAAATTTGAAGAAACGTCCAAAGGAGTCCATCTGTCTACCTATCCTTCCTTTTCCACCTTCCCGCCCGCGTTATCCAGAACACATCACAAGCCACTGTCGAAAACATAATAAAACTGCTTTTCTTAGCTGTTTACATTTCTCAACAACATTTCCTGTCAATGAATCCAACTTTGCCCAAAAAGTATCAGTAGCAGGTACCTATTTTCCTCTAGTTATTAATCTTCAAAAGTCTCAGTGATCAGAAAATGAATAAAAGTTACTTTCTTGGTATTAAGCCTCACCTAAATGGCTCCTTCCCTAAACAAATAGGTGGCAGGGCATTTCTAGGCTAATCTAAGTATTTCTTGCTGAAATTTAAACCTCTGCTCTCTTAATCGTCTTTGTGTGTACAGAATACTTTTGGAAGGAAGAAATCAGCAACCCAGCAATGTTTTTTAGTAATTCTCAAGTACAAAATTGCTCGAGCAATACTCTCCAGATTTTCCTCTTCATCCAGAGACAGTGCCTATCATTTTAGCAGCCAGGTGCTTTGACATGTTTCCTATTACGTTTAGAAAATGAGGAAACAGATGGTGGGAGGGATTAAGTGACATGATTGAGGCCAAGAGTAAGGGTTTTAAAACTCTCTTCCTTTCATTCGTTGGGATATGTTCTTTCTGAACACTGGCGTGCATACTCTCAAGAGTCTAAATTAAGTAGGCAAAGATCATGGTGAACGCTGACTGTTTGGGAGTAAGAGTTAAAATCCCAGCCTTCTGAATATCTTGCCTGTCACTGAATCTTTGAGTGAGTCTGCCTACATTAATCAGTATCTCCTGAGGAGGGAACCTTGAGAGTCAAGAGTTGGTTTGTCAAATGAGGTTTTTCACAACAGAGAAGCATAGTCTATCAAAGGAGGGGCTGAAGGAAGGAGGGAGTGAGAGAAGGTGAGAGAGGTAGAGAGACAGATTGAGGGAGGAAGGGAGGGAGGGAGAGAAAAAGGGAGGGAGAGGGGCAGGGGGAGGGAAGGAGAGAATGCCACTTTATCCTTCCATTTTGGGGGGAAAAAACCCACTTATGTTGTTGGTGTTATTATAATGTAAAGTGGTCTGTGTACCTATGAGGAAAAGCATCATTTTCATCTTGATAAATACTTCTGGGTTTGCACATATACTGCAACAGATTATAGTTCAAGATCAAAACTGCACCTGCAGTTCACAATGACCTATTTTTTGCCCCAGTCCCCCAAAGTTGCTCTGTAGCAAAGCCAAGTCAAAACAATGCTCAACAAAAGACTGCAAGTTCCTGGCAATTTCCCTTCTACTCCACATGCTGCCAAGGTCACCTAGAGGTGAAGCTGAACTCTCCATTTGCCTTTTGTGCTTTTTCCTCCCCATTTCCCCTCCCTCTACTTACGTACATACTGATATGGTTTATAGCCTGTACCTCAATAGCATTATCACCGTGGATTTCTAACAGACCTGGGGTCAGGGGAAGCAGGGAAGGAGACTGGATGTGAGTATGGGTGCGGCAAGGTCCTGCTGCCTTATCAGGGAGGTAAGAACGGGAATCCACCTGGTATGCTTCTGGCTATGAAGTATGGTGAGGTGAGCCAAGGTGCCAGGGGGTCACTAGGAGTTCACTTTGGATAAGTGCCCAATGTTTGCAGGACTTAGCGCATCAACTTTTTCTAATTTGCAAAGATATATTTCCTGTTGGGTTTCTTCTTCCCTGTCATCTAGGCAAAACAATCCAGTATGCAGCTTGTTTGGTGTGTACAGGAAACATCCCCCTCCTGAATTAAATCCAATTACGGTAATTCATTCAGAAAATCCATGGGATCACTGGCACAAGTTAAACTGCCCAGGGTGGAAGTGTCAGGTGTTCAGCCAAGGTATCTGTCAAGGATACCTGGGTGCTTTCCTCAGCACTGCACTGACCTGTACCTGAACCTTCCCAACATCATTTCACAAACTACATGACCTTGGCATGCCTTGTTTTACTCTTCTGTAAAATGGCAGTTCTCACTATTTATTCCTAAGCTGCTTCTCTTACCTGCTTAGAGAGCCCTGGCGGGTAGAACTAAGTCTCAGTGACAGAAAAAGAAACACAAGATCAAATTTCAAGTTTGTGCTTTCAGATCTGGGGGCTGAGGGTTGGCTGATGGGGAAGCCCTGTGGTTGGCCCTGAATAGGATGTTAGTGGCATTGTTCTTTTATGCTAATTTTGGATAGAATTGGCCATTGCTTGGGTCTTACTGGAGAATAATTACAAAGCAGGTGGGAATATTGACTAATTCCCTCCTGTTAAGGCCTTGGCTGAAAATATTGCAAAACACTAAGGAACAGTGTTCATTTTTTGAAGCTCACATTGCATTAAACAGAAGGTAAAAGATGAGACTAAAGACTCTACCCTTCTCGTTACAGTCAAATTGTCCTTACACCTATCTGACCTACTTTGCAATCTAAGTGTGATCAACAACAATGGCAATAATCACTTCCACTCAAACTAGAAGACTTTCTCCAATCAAAGTATTCACGGCCAAGACACATTTCAAGGGACTGGATTCTCTGCTGAAATACAATAGAGCGTGTGTACCCAGGCCCCTTAGCAAGTAGTTCATATATTGACATAAAAGAAGGACATTTATAGATATAAAATACTTTAATTTAAAGCATCTCTCTCATTGGAGATTACTTGGCTTTTTAAAAATTTTCATTTAAAAAAAGTTCATTCGTTCATCCATTCATTCATTCATTCATTCATTTGACAAACATCTACTGAACAGCTGCTATGTGCCAGGAACCGGGGTAAGGATATAAAAACGAGGAAGGCAACAGTTTCTATCTTAATTAAACAGTGCACAGCTAGTAGAGGAGACATATAGGAAAATAAATACAGTAGAGTAAGATACGCTGTATCAGAGCATTGTGTAAGGTGTTAAGGAGGTGCAGAGAGCAGGCCAGTCCCTGCCTGCGAGAGTCAGGGAAAGTTTCCAAGGGGAGGAAACATCTGAGTCTTAAAAGCTGAGTAAATGTTTGCCAGGGGTATAAGTGCCTAGCTAAAAGGAAGACACTTTGCTATGTCATGTTGGGTGAATGGCAACAAATTTTGTGTGGGTATACCAACAGAATGGTAGAAGACACAGCTGGAAAGGCAGGTAGGAGCTGGCCTAAAAAGACAGTTATATGCAAGGGCTTTCTCTGGGCTTTCTCTTTCTTCCCTGCAGGTGATGGGCAGATCCAGAAGAATGATCCATCACATTTGTATTTTAGAAAGGTCACTTTGGCAATAATTGGAAGGGAGGGGCTACCACGCAAAAGCAGAGGAGTCATTGAGACAAATATGTAAAATAACTATGATAAAGTTTATAAGTGCTGATATTAGTGTGGACACTTGCGTAAGTTTTGCCCTGTATCTGCCACCATTATGAGTGCTATAGAAAATCAATATAAGCGTTCAGAGGTTGGAATGGGATGATAAGGAAGGGCTTCACGGAGAAGGCAGGCAGACAGGTGCAGTTGAAGCTAGGATAGGGTGAGCACCCCAGATTGCAGAAATAGCACAAGTAAAGTGTGATGCTTCTGAATACAGGATAGAAACATGATGCACCTGTGAACTGGAGAACACCTATCAGACTGTTGGGGAAAACAAGAGGAGTACAATTATCTGAGGCCTTATACATTTAGGCAGGTATTTCAAGTTACACCAAAGTCCATCAAAATCTATATGGCACCCCAAAGTGGGACTAGGCAGTCGAGCACTGTGGACAGTGAGGCAGTCAACCTCTGTTCACACTGAGCTGGCATGATCCTACCTAGAACTATGGTAGAGGGTTTACTCTATTTCTAAAGTTTGTGCACTGGATTGAGATTAAACACACCGGGCAAATACAAAGCATTTTCTTTCAAAAAGATAGATCCTTCTGGTCTGTTAGCAATGTTGAACCTTAATCACCAACCAAGTGAAATGCATTAAGTTGAGATGAGCCTGGATCACTGGTTTGTACCTTGTGAAGTTTCTTCTTCATTTAAGTATTCTATAAGAAATACAAGAGTATATAACATAGGCTCCTACTAAAAAAAAAGTTGGGAAGGCCAAGAGTGTTTTTATATGTGTCCTAACTGAAACTTCTTTTGAAATAGGAAAACCTCCATGTTACCTATACTTTATTGCTTAAACTAGGCAGAGATGTGAACAATTGGATCATTCCATGAATGAGTAATTCCACCCAGTAATAAAACCCCATTTTGGATTATTACTCTTTGTTTAATAAACCAACAAGAGCATTCATTCTAGCCAGTCTGTCAAAAGCACAAAATGAACCAAACACTTTGTTTAGTCTAACAATAGGTACTCTCAGCCAAAACAAGGAGGATCCCCCAATTTTTGCTTTTATAAAATGTGACTTTACCATGCACTGATATTGTATAATGAGAGGGAAGAGATGTGAAGACAGAAGTAACAAAATAATGCAGTTCGGTTTTACTCAGTGTGACAAGGGATGAGATGGATTTCTTGCCAGTTTAAAGGCATGACAAGGTATACCTTATAACCAACTCTGTCAATAAATCAATTGTTTATGGTATTCCCTTAACCTAGGACATACTTGACAACTGCAGTACCATTATTCAATTTTGTTGATTATATAAGGCAGTAAGCTGCACACTTCCTTTAAAATAATATTTCATGGACAAGAGAGAGTTAAAGTTTATCTCTGACTCATTCGTTCAACACCATAAATGACCTCACCATCCCTCCTTGTCCTTAACAATGCTAAGTTACTGCTGTATAATTTTACCTACCTCATTTTGAATAGTTCCATAAAGTTGTCCAGACCATGTGTCAACAGGCTACTTGGACTTCGAGCAACACTTCATAGCTCTCAGCTGGTAATTACAATGTTTTCCTAAACATGTAGATAATATATGATTTCCAAATTGCAATAATCTTCCTAGGCCACTATCAGGCTTAGTAATCTTTGATCACTTCAGGAATCAATTCACCAAGTGGGCAAGTCATTTTCCTCAGCAGTTGTAACCAATTTTACGTTTCACATAGACATGGATGGTCAAAACTCATTTTTATTTTCTGATTAGTGCTGCTCAATCAATCCTCAACTCTCTTACAACGGGCACTAAAAGAGACATAACCTTCTTTCTAAAAGCACAGTTGGCCCTGGACATATCCTGATTTCACCTGTTCAGGTCTCTGGGTATTCAATAAAACAAGTTCAGCCGCTGTGCCAAGAGGCCACACAGAGTTCAAGGTAACACCTCACAGCCATCAGCAGGTTAATTATAATTTCATTTTCAAACACACCGACTGCATGCTTGTTTCAACTCCAAATGACCTTACCTGCTTTATTTTTTTTTTGGGGGTAGGGGGTTGTCTACATGGAGTAAATTTCTGTCAGCAAAGCTGAAAGGCCACTTAGAGTTCATGGTAACAATTCATATTTTTAACAGGTTGCCCAAACCTAAATCTTCACCTTCAAACATTCCAGAGGGAGCATTTAGTAGCTATGAAGGTAGAAGGGAGTGGGGGATAAGGAAGGGAGAGGGTAGAAAAGGGAAGCAGAGCTATGGCTCCTGCCTTCTGGAGTTTTGAGACGTTTGCTACCAATGGCCATCTTAGCTGATTCTGGCTCGTTGGGGAAGGCCCTGCACTTTTGCGGTGGAGCCTTACAGGAGTTTCTAGATATTTCCTTAATGATTACATCACTGCCAGAAACAAAACTGGCTCAAAAGCAGCCTTGTATTTTCATTCTTAAGTGATCACAACAGTGGAAGCTTGATTCTGCATTGAAGGCAACTGGGACAGATGCTGATTTCCTTTTGCTTCCTCAGTGAGTAGGAACAGAAAAGGAAGTTTTCAGAGGGATAAATGTTTTCTACAGACAAGCGCTCTTTTTCTTACAAATCAGGTTGAAGGAGCCCAGGTAACATCAATGAGAGGAGTCATTTCAGATGTGATTTTTCTTATCTCTGCTGCCTATATTGTACCACATGTCAGAATGACAAGTTTTGTGGGAATGTTTTATAAGACCAACTGACCCATTTTCCTACTTAAAAACCAAACCAAACCAAACCAAACCAAACCAAACCAAAAACAAGTGGCCCCAGGGCTTCCCTGGTGGCGCAGTGGTTGAGAATCTGCCTGCCAATGCAGGGGACACGGGTTCGAGCCCTGGTCTGGGAGGAACCCACATGCCGTGGAGCGACTGGGCCCGTGAGCCACAATTGCTGAGCCTGCGCGTCTGGAGCCTGTGCTCCGCAGCAAGAGAGGCCGCGATGGTGAGAGGCCCGCGCACCGCGATGAAGAGTGGTCCCCACTTGCCGCAACTACAGAAAGCCCTCGCACAGAAACGAAGACCCAACACAGCCAAAAATAAATAAATAAATAAAAATTAAAATATATAACTTATTAAAAAAACAAACAAACAAACAAGTGGCCCCAAAGCTTTTGCTCAGGAATGCTTTATGCATAACTCATCAGTCATCTGCATGGAAATCTCATTTTCCATTTCACAGAACTTAGCCATTTTTTGTTTGTTTTGTTTTAATTCTTTTATTTTTTCAAACTATCTAAATGACTGAACTGCTTAGTGTTTATTGTTCATACTATGAACTGTCTTGGAGAGACAAAAAATAAGTAGAGACTCCACTAGCATATTTCATTCTTGGCCATTTATTCCCCTTGAAACAATTATTAGTTGCATGGTACTTTGCCTCAAATTGTTTAAGAGAAGTCTTCCCTGGCATTTAGATCCCACTTGGCTGGGCTGCATCTGCTTTCTTACAGCTTGATCTATCTTGTCAATCCCTTTTGACAAAATGAAAGGACAATTTCTATAATGTTCACTCATTCCCTCTTCAGAGGATCCTTTCTTGGCAAATAAGTGGGTGGTGAAACAACACTGTTCACTCTCAAAACTTAACCGCAGATTATCTCAATACTGCTTTTCAAATGAGGGAGGTAATTTCTGGTTGCTGCAGGACCACAAAGAATTTAGACGAGTGCCCCACCAGAGGGCCTGAATGTTTTGTTATTGTTGCATAGCAATATGATTTAAATTTTTTAGTTGCAGAGCCTGTTTACTTCTCCCAAATGAATCTTACGAAGAAGCCCAAAATACGAAACATATATCAAAGCTGCTTAGGCAAATTTAGGATAAACCACCCAGGAACCTATCAGCTCAGCCTGTCTACCTCCTCCCATTTCCCCAACTTCTACCATCACAGCACAGAATCACAACCGAGGGAGCTCAACAGAACCATTAGCTGCCACGCAATACAGCTTAAAAGCTACTAAGACTTGGTGTTGGTAGAAATTAGAAAGTAGGTATTTGTAAGTGGCAAATTATTTCCTCAAACTTAATTAACTCAGAACTATATGAATGATCATGTCAGAACTTTTTTTTTTCCATTAAATGACTACCTCTTGAAGACCAGAGCTTTGGCTTGTTTATTATTATACCCCCCACAATACCCAGCTCATCCTAAATGTTTAATAATGTTGCACTACAATGCTTGCCTCAGACTGGAAAAAATTATTTTCTGTGCAGAACATGTTTTAAGGGGACAGAAATGATATCTCCCGCCTCCCTCACTCCGTATTCACCCAGAAATCCAAGTCACCATATCAGACTCTCTTCATCACTGAAACACTCCATCTCACCTTCAAACAAGGTGACAACTGCCACACATCTCAGCTTTCCTTAATGAGAAATGTAGAATGACAACTGAAAGTTGAGGCCTTCAATAAAGCTTATTTGGTCTCAACTTTCCCATTTATAAATGGCAATAATCAAACTAATCATTTCCCTTGCCTGGCATTCAAAAGGAGGTAATGAGTGTTAAACTGAAGCAAGGAAGTCATTTGAAGTCTGCCTTTTATTTTAGGAAAATTGTTCCTTCTTAGTCAACAATCAACCAAGTATTTACTGATATCCTTTGCGTTTCTAAAAAGAGCACTGAACTTGCAGTTAGAACACTGGAGCCCGAATTTAAGATTGTTACTTCACAGCAGTAAGATACTGCTTGAGAGCACCTTGAGTATTTGTTTTCTCACCTCTGTAAGTAGGATAATAATTGCTACCTCACAAGATTATTTTCGAGATATAAAAGATAATATTTATGACAATATCAAGCACTGTTCCTGGTATATAACTGATTCAGGATCCTGTGCGGGATCCTATGTACGCCAAGAGTAAAAAGAGAGATACGAAAGAAATGTATTGTGACTTTGTAAATCAACTGCCATAAGGTGAACATCCAGGCAATTTGTATCTTAATACCCAAGGGGCTCAGGGTACAAGTTAGCTTTAGGGGATTAAAGTTGTGCGATGGAGGTGGAGGGACCCAGAGCTCTGGGTTTGTTCCAAAGTAAGCCTCAGGATATATCAAATTGAACTGGATTCAGAATATTACTAAGATTAAGAAGGCAAGCAGAGCACATTTACTTTGTAGGGAAATCATACTAATAGTTGCTCCATGATATGAAAAGGACTTTCATTTCAATCCCCACATCTTTCCCATTCCGACCAGGGATCGAACCCGTGCCCCCTACAGTGGAAGCACAGAGTCTTAACCACCTGGACTGCCAGGGAAATCCCTCTCTTTCTTTCTTTTATACCTGAATCAGGACTGACCTGGAAGTAGAACAGAGTCTAGATATTCTCAGAAGTGAAGAAGTCATAGGCCTATTACCAGTGTTAAGATCTGTTCCTTTAGTTAATTATTCCTCTGCCAAACTTTCTGGAGTCACAAAGTCACATTTTTAGATTCCCCTCAGGGATAATCTGACCCAGTCCTTTAGATCAGAGTCAAGACAGCTAGGGTAAGGGACCTGGTGGCTTAGAAAATCTGGACCTTGATCCACACAAAAATTATATAAGGGTTCAAATGCTAAAGAATTGCTTTTTGTATGTGATAAAATATAATTCTGAGCTGGAAGCCATTTTTTATTCCCCTTAAAGTTCTGATGACAAAGGAACTTTAGCTAAGCTAAACTTACCCTTTCCCTCTGGATCAACATTAGTGAACTAGCAAAATAGATAACTTTTCTAAAGGTACTAGTCATCGAGAAACAGTCAGATGACTGGGGAACAACATCTTATCAACAACAATGACAACAACAAAAACAAAATCCTGCTTTACTGAACCAAGCGATGCTTCCTAAAAGTACATTTTTCATTTGTCTCATAGCAAGCACGTATCAAGTACTTAATCTGCATAGGGTCCTAGTCATTACAACCTCTGGTCATCATTAATTTCATCTTGTCATTCGAGTTCAATTTTGCTATTTTCTCCTTTCTGTACTTTAAAAAAATGGCATTAGAACACAGCAATTTTTTATGAGATAGATTCAAAGAACATATCCTGACGTTCCTTTTTGTACTTCTATTTCCCTATTCCATCCCATAATCTTTTTTGGGGAGCCTTCATTGCCTATGACTGGTTCACAAATTAATTCAAATATGTTTCAACCATGGAAACTCACTATTTTTTCTTTCTATTCACATTTCTTGTGCTCATAACCCTTATTCTAATAAAGTACCCCAAGATAAAACAGATGTTAGAATTAAGCAAAAAGAAATGACCATTTCCCATACACCATTAAAGTCCATGACGTTTACATGAAAGAATCATTGGAAGTTAAAATTAAATATACCTCAGAGATCATTTAGTCATAGACACGGCTGGGAACCCCTGAGGCTTCAAAGTGTTCAAGGTGGTAATGGCATCACTAAGAATTTCTATTTTAAATCAATAACAGGTTTTTGAGTATAATGAAGTAAACTTGAAGCAGACCAAAACTTCTGCCAAAAACAATTTAGAAAAGCCAGAAGCTAAATTATAAAAAAAGCATCAGCTGACTACTGAGGTATCCAGATGACAAGATCTGGAAGAAAAAGAAGTTCTTTGAGATGAATCCAAAATTCTGTATACCAGGTTCTTGGTGTTGGGAGAAAGGCAGAGAAGCCAGGAGAACTTCCGGCAAACTCACAGGGCTGGAAAGATGAAAACCGAAGTCTGGTGCTACCAAGGGAGAAAGAATTTAAGTAATCAAGATGGCAGAGGGAAGCGAGGGACAGAAAAGTGAACCTACTGGCATGTGCTGATGCTAAGCTGTAGAAGGCAGGGGGCTGGGAAGCCAAACAGATAATGGCTGAGAAGTAGAAAAGAGTTTTCTACAGACTTTTGGTGCTGAGGAAATAAAAATTAGAGTTTAGGTCCCGCCTAGGAGGGGCCTGACTAAAATGTCATAGGCTCTCAGTTGGGACACAAAGAGCAATACCTATAATGGTAGATATGAACAAAGCATAGGCTGAACCTCATAAAAACTGCATCCCAAACAGAAGTCTGCAAAGTTTATGAATGGATCATGGTGATGTCCCTCACACTCTAGATACCTGCCAAAAGACAAGATGAATCTCTGGAGTAGAATATCATCATCCAGAACCACTAACATTTTTTCATGCACAATGACTGGGATTCAATAAAAATTTAGATTTGCCAAGAACAGGAGTAAGAGAAAACTAGACAATAGAAACAGTCCTACAGGTGAACAAAATCAGAGAGGGGCTTAAAATAACTGTGAATAACATGTACAATAAAATAGAGGAGAAAATGCAGAATTTCACCATACAATTGAAATATTTAAAAAAAGAAGAAATTCTAGCATTGAAAAATAACTAAAATTAAGAATATAGTAGTGGATTGAAGAACAGATTGTACATAGATGAAGAGAAGATTAATAAATTGGAATAGTAGTGAGTACAAAATATCTAGATTGAAGCAAATTCATAGACTGAAGCTAAAAGATAGAACATATGGGACATAGTGAAAAGAGCCAAAATATGAGTCTCTGGAGTCCTAAAAAGCAGGAGCTAGAGAACAGGGGAAGGAAAATTTGAAGAGATAAGAGCTGCAAAATTTCTAAACTTATAAAGACACATAGTTACAGATTCAAGAGGAATTTTAAACTCCATAGAGGAAAAATACAAAGGAAACCCCACCATGCACGTTAGAGTAAAATTGTCAAAACCAAAGACAAATCTTCAAAGGAGTAGCTACATGACTTACACTTGACTCCATCAAGAAACATGATGGAAATCAGCAAACAATGGAACTGCACACTGACGTGTTAAAAGAAAATAACCGGCAACTTAAAATTCATTACCCAGTAAAAATATTCTTGAGTAATGAAGGCAAAAAACCCCCCAAAAAACAAAAAAAAAAAAACATTTCAAGACAAACGAAAGCTGAGATAATTTATTATCAGCACACCTACACTAAAAGATATATTAAAAAGAATGTGTAAAGAAACAAAAGGTTAAATATGTAGATACATATAAACAAATGTTATCAGTAATAATACTAATGTTCCTTTGGATTTAAAATATTTGTGAAGTTAAAATGATAGCAAAAATAAAAAAGTAGGAATGGAGTAAATTAAAGTTGTTTTAAGTTCTAGCATTTTTGTGGGATTTAAGTTATATCAGACTCTTAATAAGTCAAAGGTACCTTTTGTAGTGTTTAGAGGAACCACTTAGAGACTATAACAAACAAGCTAATAGAGAAAAAAAGTAGAATAATAAAATATAATTAATTTTTAAAAGGCAAGAAAGAAGGAAAACATGAAAAAATAAAAAACCAAGAGAGGGCAAAAAGAGAAAACAAGAAGTAAAATGCTATGTATAAATCCCAATATATCACTAATTAATTGAAATGCAAATTAACGAAATACTCCAATTAAAAAGCAAAATTTGTTAGAACAAACATTCTACATGCCACTTATTAAAGCACACTTAAACCTAATCTTGAAAAGTTGAAGTAAACTGATGAAAAAATATGTACCATGCAAATACTAGCCAAAAAGAAAGCTGATGTGCCTATGTTAATATCAGACAAAGTAGACTTTAAGACAAAGAGCATTATTAGAGATACAGGGGGACATATTACAATGTTAAAAGTCAATCTAACAAGAAGATGCAACAATCTTAAATTATATGTCCCCAGTAATATATGCTTCAATATACTTGAAGGAAAAATGGACAGGACTAAAAGAAATAAATCCACAATAATAATTGGAGAGGTGAACAAAACTCTCAAGAACTGACAGAACAATTAGAATAAAATAAAAAAATCAGTAGAAATATAGAAGATTTACCCATTATGATGAACAAATTTGATCTAATTGATGTCTATAGAACACTAGAGCCAGTAACTGTAAACACACACACATTTTTAAAGGGCATGTAGAATATTTACCAACATTGATCAAACACTGAACCAAATGTCAGGTCTCAACAAATTTCATAGGACTAGAAGTCATTCTATTATGTTCTCTGACCACAGTAGAATCAAGGTAGAAATCAATAACAAAAAGACAGCTAGGAAATCTAAAAATGGAAAATAATGCCCTACTAAATAACTCATGTGTCAAAGAAGCAATAAAAATGGAAATTAGAAAATATTTTGAGCTAAATGTTAATGAAAATATTATGTATCAAGATCTCTGGGACAAAGGTGTCTCAAGGGAACTTTATTGCCCTAAATGAATACCTTAAAAAGAAGAAAAACTGAAGAAGAAAGAAGGTAGATCTAAATATGCATCTCAAGAAGTTAAAGAATAGCAAACTGCTGCTGCTTGTACTGCTCATAACAGAATAAGAGAAGTAGAATACATATGAAAAGTGGAATCAATAAAGCCAAAAATGGCTCTTTGAAAAGACTACTAAAAATGACAAAACTCTGCATCAACAATTATCAAGAAGAATAGAGAGAAGGCACAAATTACCAGTACTCAGAATGAAAAGGGGCATATAACTAAAGATCCTACAGATATTAAAAATATAATGAGAGAATATTATGAACAACCTTATGCCAATATATTAGGAAATTTAGATGAAACAGACAAATTCCTAGAAAAACACAATTTTCCAAAATTGACATAAGAATAAATAGAAGATCTGACTAGTCACTTGTGTATTAAAGAAGTTGAGTCTATAATAAGTTTCTCAGAAAGAAATTTCCTGGTCCATATGATTTCACTGGTGAAATCTTTATAACACTGAAGGAAAAAAATAAATAATACTAATCTTACACAAATTCTTCTTAGGAAAGAAAATGAGGGAAAACTTCCCAACTATTTTTAGTAGATTGGCATAACCTTGATATCAAAACCCCAAAAGGCCATTATAAGAAAGGAAATCCAACAGAAAATTGGGCAAGATAGTTGAAGTAGCCCTCCACAAAAGAAGATATCAAAATGGCTAATTAACATATGAAGAGGTTGCTCAATATCATTAGTATTAGGGAAACAATACAAATTATCATGTTATACAATATATTATAATATTATACAAAATAAACTCACAATGAAATAGCAGTACACACCCACCAGAATGGCTAAAATTAGAAAGAATACAATACCATGTGTTGTTGAAGCTGTGGGAGCAAGTTGAACTATCATCACTCTTAGTGTAAACTGATTACAATCACGTTGCAAAACTAGTGGTATCTACTAAAGCTGACATACATATCCTAACATACGACCAGCAATTCCAACCCTAGGTATATTTCTAACAGAAATGGGCACATCAAAATGCATCTACAAGACTGTTCAAGGCAGCACTCTTTGTAAAAACCCGAACCAAGAAATATCCCTAATGTCCATCAACAATCAAACAGGAATGAATAAATTGTGGCATATTTGTATAATGGAATGCTTTACAGCAATGAGAAAGAATAAACTATTGCTTCATGCAACAGTTTAGATGAATCTCATAAACAGGTCAGACTCTTCAATGCTTATAGAAATAAGCAGAGCGATTACTATCAGATGGGAGGTATTAGGGACTGGGAGCAGGTATAATGGGAACTTCAGGGTATGTTAGTAATGTTTTATTTTTTTATCTGGGTTTCATGGGCGCATTCACTTTACAAAAACACATCAAGTTGCATAATTATGATTTATAGCTTTTTGTGTTCTACAATAACCTTTACTTTAAAATGTCAATAAAAGGAATACTTAAACTTTCCTCCTTTATTTTTTTTCTTCACAGGTAGAATTTATTAAGAAGTAGATGTGAATTGTTTGTCTTTTTAAAAAATTTTTATTGGAGTATAGTTGATTTACAATGTTGTGTTAGTTTCTGCTGTACAGCAAAGTGTATCAGTTATACACATACATATATCCACTCTTTTTTAGATTCTTTTCCCATATAGGTCATTATAGAGTATTGAGAAGAGTTCCCTGTGCTATACAGTAGGTCCTTATTAGTTATCTATTTTAGATATAGTAGTGTGTATTTGTCAATCTCAGTCTCCCAGTTTATCCCTTCCCCACCACCCCGCTCTCCCCTCTGGTAACCATAAGTTTGTTTTCTACATCTGTAACTCTATTTCTGTTTGGTAAATAAGTTCATCTGTAAACTTTCTTCCTTTAAATCTGTATTGCTTGAGATCCTCTAAGTGGGTGTAGAGTAAGTCATGAGTAGCAGCCGAAGGCATTCAGAAGACTGTGTTCATGATCCAGTCACTTGGCTGGTTTTCCCCTCAGCTGAACACAGCTAGGTTCTGTGATATCTGAGTGTGTATGTGTGTGTGTGTGTGTATTTTTACCATCATAAAATTTGAGAATGTCTTCATTTTTACTCATTGTGATGGTTAATTTTATGTGTCAATTTGACTGCGTCAGACATATGGTCAAACATTACTCTGGGTTTGTCTGTGGGAGTATTTCTGGATAAATATCAACATTTAATCGACAGACTTACTAAAGCAGATTGCTCTCCCTGATGTGAGTGGGCCCTATCCAGTCAGGTGAGGAACTGAATAGAACAGAAAAGGCTGACCCTCCTGCAAATAAGAGGAAACTCCTGTCTACCTGCCTTGAGCTGGGACATCAGTCTTTTCTGGCCTTTGGACTGAAATGGAAACATCAGCTTTTTGGGTCTCAAGCCTGTTAACATCTTTATGGAACTATACCTGTGTCTCCAGCCTGCTGACTGCAGATCTTGGGACACATGCCAGCTTCCATAATCACGTGAGCTAATTCATTATAATAAGTAAGTAAATAAGTATATACACATACATACACATACACCTTACTGGTTCTGTTTCTCTGGAGAAGTCTGACTAATACACTCATATATTGCTTAATTTTTGCCCATAATAGATTGTTTGTTAAAGGCAGAAAACATGAGAAATACTGAAAAAATAAAAATATATAGACTATAAAAATGATTATAATTTTGCAAATAAGTCTGAAATATGATCTTAAACTTGTAGTTGCATTCATTGATCAAACTCCTTATAATGTACCTGAAAATATTCTTAGTCTTTTAAAAACTGATATTTAAAAAGAGGAAATGTGTTTAATTCAATTTGACTCTGTATTTATTAGGATTTAAGGTTATCATGGTGACATTTATTTTTGAGAAATACTTGCACTTACTAGCATGAAATAGCTTTTCTTATTTTATTTAGAAACACAGCTTAAAATTTTAAAAAATCGGTTTTTAATATTCAAAATTAAAAATTTCAAACAACACATCATATAAGTAGATTTGGATCTAATGTCTACCCCCAAATTTTACAGATAAGGAAATCAAGACCCAGAGTAGTTAAGCAATCAACTAAGAATACAGTTTTAGTTAGTGGCAGAGTCAGGGTAAACACTCAAGTGTCCTGATTATTGGGCCAGAATTCTTTGCACTACAGCATATCTGTCCCTTCTAGCACTATGGGTCATATTATAGCTCCTCAAATGATTTTTTTTTTACATGCACAAAAAGAATCTGGTCAACTCTAGCTATTAAAAGGTTGCCATGTCTGACTGAGAAATTCACAAATATAATGGTTCTTTACATCTTCCTCCACCTTCAGTAAATTTGGCTTTCACCAGCTAATGTCTGAAAACATCTTTGGATAATTTTCAGTGAAGAAACAATAAATCAGGGATATCAGTGGCTGAGAGGGGAGAACTTTTCCAATTTTCATAAACAAAAACTTCAGTGACAGCCGCTTTCAGGTTTTGGATGTAATTTTCCTAACTGATGTCTTCACTGTGGTGTGCCTTGGCTGTCTTCCACTCACTAGCCAATCTTGGGGGAAACATGATTTATGCTGATGCCACATCAATGTGAAAATCTGATCAAGTAAAGTAGAACTCTGTAGCCTAACTGGCGAAAGCTGGAAGCAAGTCACCATTCACATGTGGATAAGGCAAAGACAGGGACCATCTATAAAAGTACTACTGCCCTGCTTCTGGTTTAAACTGCCAACTGATTAGTAGCTAAAGACACAGCCTCAAGACACTTCCCATTGAAATGGTTATAAAAACTCTGAAAAAAGTAAAAACTCTTAACAATGTTAAAATCTAAAATGAATGGTTAAACTATTGCCAAAATTCAGAAGGATTTTCAAACTAACAAGACTAGAGCAGAATTGAGAATCACAATCCAGGGCTCATACAGAATAGACCTACCCCTGGCTCAGAAACCAGGCTCTATAACACTGTTTTCCAACACTGGCCAATTTTCTGCAAATACAGATTCCTTGGCTCCATTTCTAGAGATCCTGATTCATAGGTCTGGTGTTGGGGATGGGGGCAGGGGGAGTTGTCCAGAAGTGAATACTTTTTTTATAAAGCACTTTACATGAATCTGATGATCTCCCAGGTTTGAAAACTACTGGTCTATACCAATTATGAAAATTGGGTGGACATCGCTCTGTTGCATACTTGTTGCTTGTTTTAAAACATAATTTTAAAATTTTGTAATAGACTCATGAAAAGTTTCAAAAATAATACAAAGGGTTTCCATAAACCTTTCAACAAGCTTACCCCAATGATAATACCGTATATAACCAGAATACTTTGTCAAACCCGGGAAACTGACTCTGGTGTAATACCATGAATTCAGGTGTAGACCTTATTTGGATTTCACCAGTTTTTACACACATTCTCATATACATGTGTTTTATATGCACTTGTATGTGTGTATGTTGTATACAGTTGCATAAAAATTTATCACATGGAGATTTGTGTAAAGAATGCAAAACTGTTCCATCACCATTAAGGAACTCCTTTGTTTTACTTCTCACAAGTCAAACCTTACCCTATTCCCAGCCCCAACCTCTGGCAACCACTGATTTGTTCTCCATCACTGTAACTTTGTCACTTAGGGAATGTTATATAAGTGGAATTCTACAGTATATAACCTTTTGAGATTGGCTTTTATTTTTTACTTGGCATAATGCCCTCAAGAGCCATCCTAGCTTTTGAATATATATTAATAGATCAGTCCTTTTTACTGTCAAGTGGTATTCCATTGTATAGATGTATCACAGATTGTTTATCTATTCATTCTTTGAAGTACATTTGGATTGTACATTGGAAGTACATTTCCAGTTTTTGGTTATTACAAATAAAGCTGCTGTGAACATTCATGTACAGGTTTTTTTGTAAACATGTTTTCACTTCTTTAGGACAAATGCCCAGGAGTGTGATTGCTGGTTTCTATGGTAAGTATATATTTAATTTTATAAGAAACTGCTAGGCTGTTTTCCAGAGTGACAGTACCATTTTTATATTCCCACCAGTAACGTATACATGAGAGATCCAATTGTGCTGCATGATTCCCAGCAGTTCATTTACCAGTTGCTGCCTCCTGAGGTGCGCAAAGCTGGATATCCTTTTTCTCAGCCCCTACCTAGTACTTGTGCTTTTATAACATGGCAGAAGGCAATAGGACTTGAGTGATGCAAAGCATTATGGAGTCACAATGTGGGTACAGATTAAAGATCCCAGTAAGAGGACATATTGGGGCAATGCATTTTCCTTCATCTTCTGGTTAATGTCAGAGAAAGAGACAATGTGGGTATAGGCTTATGATAAACCATTCATGTTGCATTTGATGAATAATTGCTAATGGGGAGGTACTTGGATAGGAACTGTGTATATCAATGTGTTCTCCAGCTATGGGTCTGAGATGAGGCTAATCACACTCAAGAACAGGGTAAACAGGTGTCTGATTTTTAAAACTGAAAGTCTGGCATTTGAGCTTTTGGCCTAGAAATGACTTATGGTGATGTGGCCTATGAGTCAACATTTTTTTTTCCTCTAGACTTAAAATACATGCTACTGTGCTGACTCCTAACTTAGATACAAGAGCATGAATTTTCTTTCCTGATATTTCTTGGGATACTATATGGCAAACAAACCCAAGTAAACAGGACCATAGTGAACTACGTATCTTGTCTGTTGATATACAGAATGTATCTAAATATTCCTTCCATGATGGATAATCAGGGGGAAAAAAAACTATGGAAGAATACTCTAGGATCACAGAAGGGACTATCATTCTGAAGTTCAAGAGAAAAGGCATATTTCTAAAAAAGATTTAATATAGAAACCAGAAAGAAATTTTAAAAACTAATTTGCATTCTTAATACAATGCAAGGAAGCAGAAGTCCACAATGAAAGTAGTCATGATAAGGGAGATAGTGGAAACAATGCAAAAAAAATGCAATAGTAGAATTTCAATAAATATTAAAGGTAGTAATGATCATAACTTCAGCAATTTAAATAATAGATATGAAGGACAAGCCTGAATAACTTTCATAAGAGTGCTGAGATGAAAAAAAGAGATAAATAGAAAGAGAAAATGATTTGTATGGGGAGACAAGACCTAAAAATTGAATGATTTATTGTTTACTCTCCAAAGTTAACATTAGAGTCATTCTCTTCTCCTGTCCTCAGTTTGACTCTTCACAATAGAAACAGACCATTGAGAATCTGTTAACAATTGCTTAGCTCTAGAATTCTGACCAATGTGGCTCTCATTTCAAGGCGTTCAGAATTAGGAAGGCACATGTTGAGGATAGGCAATAATCACCTGTGTCTGACTTTCCTTCCTCAGAAACTTGGGTATATTCTGCTGCTCTTTACTAGACTTTCTTATTCCTTCACACATTTATGCACTAACCCAAAAGCTAATATACTATAACCTCCAGAGAGTATTTACATGTTTACTACAATGATAGGCCTGATCAATTTTGCTTCATCAATAACTCAGTAACAACGTTCAGTGAAATTAAATGCAGTTGCACTTAAATTTCTTCAAGTAAAAATCAATATACTAACTCCTAACAAGTTAAACAATTTTAATACTACAACTTACACTTTCCGTTCAATTGTATTTGCTTGAATTTTTGCCTTTTATTTGTCTTTTAACATCTCCAAGTTACTTTTTGATATCTGGATATTTTAAAAAAGCCAGTCTGAGCCTTTTAGTAGGGACATTTAATCTATTTACATTTATTATCATAATGAGTATGTTTGGTCTTGTATTATCTGTTTTTGTGCTCTCTGCTTTGTTTTCTTCTTTGTTGTTTCCTTTGCTACACAGAAATTTTCTTTAGTTTTCGCTAATGATTTAGAATGTATACAGTCTCAATTCAATTTTTTAAATGTAAACATAATTATCAGTGTCAAGAATAAAAGAGCATTTATTAACCCTACTCTTCTTCTCCCAGTATGATTGATATTATTAGGGATTCCAGACCCAGTTTCTTAAAGTATTTTTAAGTATTTACATATAAAAATATCTTAAATATTAAAAATGTCTCTCAAAATTTATTCAGACTTCATGCTTAAAAATACTTTAATGTTCCCTACTAGTCCTTTTACACAATCACATCCTCTTACTTAAAAAAAAACACACATATTTCTATTGATCAAAAACATGAACATGAGGACACGGGGAGTGGGAAGGGTAAGCTGGGACAAAGTGAGAGAGTGGCATGGACATATACACACTACCAAATGTAAAATAGATAGCTAGAGAGAAGCAGCCGCATAGCACAGGGAGATCAGCTCCGTGTTTTGTGACCACCTAGAGGGGTGGGATAGGGAGGGTGGGAGGGAGACGCAAGAGGGAGGAGATATGGGGATATATGTATATGTATAGCTGATTCACTTTGTTATAAAGAAGAAACTAACACACCATTGTAAAGCAATGATACTCCAATAAAGATGTTAAAAAAAAAAACATGAACTTGATTATTATTATAGAGACTTTTTTCCTTTACCAGTTTGTAAAGATTTTCACTTTCTTGCATTTAATACTGTAGAGCAGGAGGTGGCAAACCTTTTTTGTAAAGGGCCAGATAGTAAATGTTTTAGATTTTGTGGGCCATATATTTAGTCTCTGTATCAAGTCCTCAATTCTGCCATTGCAGTGTGAAAGTAGCCACAGACAGTAGGCAAATGAGTGAGTATGGCTGTGTTCCCATAAAACTTTATTTCTAAAAACAGGCAGTGGGCCACAGATTGCCAACTCTTGCTACAGAGAAAAGGTGTGGGACCAGTCTAGTTGAGTTCAACCTTCCTCTAATGTCAGATGATAGTACGTGAAATGAGAGGCACAGCTCTATGCTCTCCACTCTCCTGTTTCTCTTATAATAGAGACTGGACCGTAAGTCTAGTAGATGTTGTCATTATTTACTGTGATTTTTTAAAAAAGTAAAACCATAGCTTCAATGAGTATTTTAAAACCTGAATGACCAAATATGCTCTCTATAAAGCACATAATCTCTGAGAGTCTGCTTAATTTCTTTTGACATGCTCATTCTATCAGTAGAAAACTTGGTTTTTCTGTAAAATAAAAGCAGGCCTAAGAGTCTGTCCCAAGTCCCATTCTGATGACTGTAGAAACAACAGGGCTTTACTTTAGGGTGAACCCTAAAGGTTCTGTGATTCTTTATGAGTATGACAAACCCAGACTGGTATACAGAATGAAGAGCAATAACTTCAATCCTGTCTGCTTCCTGAACTTGACTGGAAAAGGAATACAGAAAGAGTTGCACGCATCTTGCAGTATAATGATATGTATGAAGCTTTCAATGATTCTAATGGGTGGGGTTCTCATTTTCACCAAATCGGAACTGTAAGAAAGAAATTGGAATTGAAATTATATCAGGAGATGTATGTCTTCCAGATGGTAGGAGGAGAAAGGGGGAGAGATAAGGAGTCAGTTACCAGGAAAGCAGAGCTTTGGGACTCCTAATAAATCCAGAGAAAGATGCATCACAATCTAGTGGGACCAGTGTTCACTGCAACTGGATGCACAGCCAGGACAACTCCTCTGAGTTTCAAAATACCATTTAAAAAAAGTACAAGGAAACTCTTGATTTTCAGAGCAGATATCCTTGGTTTGTCTCTTTTTTCATCTCTCCTAAATTTATAGCAGATCTGCCAGAATAAAATTCTTATTAGGTGTTTATATCTATGTACATATTTCTCTCTATATATTTGTACTACCTATTTATATATTTGAGGGGATGTCTAGGACCTATATTATAAAAATGTAATCCTGTAATCCCTCTCTATTAATCAAAAAAAAAAAAGAGGGATTAGAGTGAGAGACTGGATAAAATGGATTGCAAACAAAAAACAAAACTAACTTTTATATGAAATATCTGTAAAAATACCTGAAATTAAGGCTGTCAGAACCACAGAGGTAGAAAAAGACTACACTAAAAATTCAAAGAATGCCTTAAGCCACAAGGTTTAAGAGATAGAACACAGATTCTAGGAGAGGCTAATGAAGTTGGGGAAAATTGAACCTTGAGAAGAAAGGATGAGAGGAAAATTCCCTAAGTGTATGTACCTGTTTAGGTATATACAGTGGTATGTGTGTCCATTTCCAATTGTGATCCAAAATTAATGCAATAATAGTTTCGAATGGCATGTGAGCTCAATCAAGGCCAGAGTAACAAGAAACAGGTTTCAAGTGAAGGGTTGAAAATACTGGAATAAAGTTACCATGAGACTGCAGCATCTATTTTCTCAAAGACAGTGAAAACCATTCCCTCCCACCTAATAAACTGTCACCCTAATTTTCTAAGATAGGTAAACTTCAGTATGACCGAGAGAGAAAGAGATTCCCTTGCTTTGTTCCTCAAGAAGCCCCCTTCCTTACCAAAACTGATCTGATTTGCTTTCTTGTTTCATATGTACATCTTCCAATGCTAACAGTGTTCCAATGGTAACAGTGCTCCAATGGTGACTGCCTGGCTCATTACAGGTGGTCATTACAGGTGATAACTTTCTGTAGGAGAGAAAGAAGCCTAGCTTTCAACGTGTTTTGATCTAGTTTGAAAGTGAAGATGTTTCATCATCTACATGAGTTTCTGTATTACTTTCAGACACGTGTGTCTCGGTTTATCTTTTATCCAACCTTTTAGGTCTAGAGGAAAGAGGAAGACATGAGGAATATTTGGTTTCAAGGTTCTGTCAGGTGATTTGCTGAATCAATCCCTAGTTTGAATCCTGGCCCTAGGTGTGAATTCGGCTGACTACAAATTGGTATACTTCTTAAATCTCTACATCTAGAGGTGAAATTTTTTGTTTTTGATAAGAAACAACTGGATATTTGCTGTCATGTGTCTGGTCATGTCAGCAGGTAGGTTATTAGTACTTCCTTAAACCCAGACTAGAATAAAAATGTAGAATATGGGAAAAGAGAGGGGATTCTGTGATTAGGTTCCAAAAGACTGACTTCCATCTTGCTATCATACTCTCTTACCCATTCACTTGCTTGCTCTGATGAAGCAAGCTGCCATGTTGTGAGATGCTCTAGGGACAGGACCATGTGGCAAGGAACTAAAGAAGGTCTGTGGCCAACAGCTCTTGAGGAACTGAGGTCTCAGTCCAACAACCTATAAGGAAATGGATCCTCCGATAACCAACTACTAAGTAAGCAAGGAAGTAAATCTTTCCCAACAGAGCCTTGAAATGACTGCAGCTTTGTGAGCCAGAGCACCCAGATAAGCCACACTCATTCCTGACCCCCAGAAACTGTAAGACAAAAAAATGTGTTATTTCATGTCACTAAGTTTGGAGTAATTTGTTATGCAGCAGAAGATAACTGATAGAAACGATTAAGGGGTAAGTTAAAATTGTCCATTAAGTCTAAGGAGTGTTCATATGAGTAGATACTGAGCTGTTCTCTATGGTCAAGGAGCACCACAGTAAGTGTTTATTAAAACAGTAAGAACTGGGACAGGGCTTAAAGAACTACTTCCTCAATCTCAGGGGTCTCATGCTAAACGACTGAAAAAGGAAAGATGTGAAGTTTGCATCTTCCTAGGTTTTTAAAAAAGAGAAAAGATGACTGTCCTGGGTTTTTGAAGCATCTGCTTACCCAATTATTAGAGCAGATGACATTTTGAAGTCACTTCTAGTATATTTATTTTAAGAGATTAGATGCCTGAACATAAAACAAATTAAGAAGAGAAAAGCAGACTTACAGTATGTATTTTTTCTAGAATATAGCGAAAGATATTGTATAAAGGAGAAGGTAGAAGTTAAATCTTTATAAGGAGTCTTCGTAATAAGAATTATGCTTCATAATTTCTCTGCAAAATAAATACAAAGATCTCCTCTTAAAGATGAAGAACTGGGCTTCCCTGGTGGCGCAGTGGTTGAGAGTCTGCCTGCCAATGCAGGGGACACGGGTTCGAGCCCTGGTCTGGGAAGATCCCACATGCCGCGGAGCAACTAGGCCCGTGAGCCACAATTACTGAGCCTGTGCGTCTGGAGCCTGTGCTCCGCAACAAGAGAGGCCGCGACAGTGAGAGGCCTGCGCACCGCGATGAAGAGTGGCCCCCGCTTGCCGCAACTGGAGAAAGCCCTCGCACAGAAACGAAGACCCTTTCTGGCATGGACATATATACACTACCAAACGTAAAATAGACAGCCAGTGGGAAGCAACCGCATAGCACAGGGAGATCAGCTCTGTGCTTTGTGACCACCTGGGGGGGGGGATAGGGAGGGTAGGAGGGAGGGAGATGCAAGAGGGAAGAGATATGGGAACATATGTACATGTATAACTGATTCACTTTGTTATAAAGCAGAAACAAACACACCATTGTAAAGCAATTATACTCCAATAAAGATGTTAAAAAAAAAAAGAAATGAAGACCCAACACAGCCATAAATAAATAAATAAAATTAAAAAAAAAAAAAAAAGATGAAGAACTGAAGGATTAGAGTAGTTACGGGTTTGTCCAAGGGTACACAGAAAGAGAATCATAACAGAATCCTGAACATGTATGTCTCAATTTTACATGATATTAAGTAAAAATATATTAAATAAAATAGATTTGCTCCAGAATAAATGAGTATGTACTACTGAAGTGCTGAATATAAGATTATATTCATTCTGGCAGTTTCTAATATAAAACGGGAAGTTTCTAATGTAATATAGCTTGAGCTAGCTGAAATGATACCTTGATATGCTTGGGGGAGAAGAAACATGTGTCTTTCAGATTTTTCCAGTGGAAAAGCTTTCTGAGTTGCCAAAACCATAAGGTCAAATTTCCTTGACCTTTCTAATAACAATATCACTGTTCTCTTTATAGCACACATGGACAGGGAAGAAGGGGAGTTCAAGACAGTCCCCTAAATATTTAAAGATGATTCATTCAGTGTTTACTGAGGGCCTCTTTAAATAGTAGATGAGAGTAGAGCAGACAGATGAAGATATCATGATTTATTATGGTTATTTACCTATTTTGTCTGTTCCCAAAAAGTGCTCTAGGTATTTCATGATAAAAGATATGTGTACACTATACTACAAAGCTACAATAATCAAGACAATATGGTACTGGCACAAAAACAGAAATATAGATCAACGGAACAGGATAGAAAGCCCAGAGATAAACCCACGCACCTACGGTCAACTAATCTATGACAGAGGAGGCAAGGATATACAATGGAGAAAAGACAGTCTCTTCAGTAAGTGGTGCTGGGAAAACTGGACAGCTACATGTAAAAGAATGAAATTAGAACACTCCCTAACACCATACACAAAAATAAACTCAAAATGGATTCGAGACCTAAATGTAAGACCGGACACTATAAAACTCTTAGAGGAAAACAGAGGAAGAACACTCTTTGACATAAATCACAGCAAGATCTTTTTTGATCCATCTCCTAGAGTGATGGAAATAAAAACAAAAATAAACAAATGGGACCTAATGAAACTTAAAAGCTTTTGCACAGCAAAGGAAACTACAAACAAGATGAAAAGACAACCCTCAAAATGGGAGAAAATATTTGCAAATGAATCAATGGACAAAGGATTAATCTCCAAAATATATAAACAGCTCGTGCAGCTCATAATTAAAAAAACAAACAACCCAATCAAGAAATGGGCAGAAGACCTAAATAGACATTTCTCCAACGAAGACATACAGATGGTCAAGAGGCACATAAAAAGATGTTCAGCATCACTAATTATTACAGAAATGCAAATCAAAACTACAATGAGGTATCACCTCACACCAGTTAGAATGGGCATCATCAGAAGATCTACAAACAACAAATGCTGAAGAGGGTGTGGAGAAAAGGAACCCTCTTGCACTGCTGGTAGGAATATAAATTGATACAGCCACTATGGAGAACAGTACGGAGGTTCCTTAAAAAACCAAAAATAGAATTACCACATGACCCAGCAATCTCACTACTGGGCATATACCCAGAGAAAACCATAATTCAAAAAGACACATGCACCCCAATGTTCATTGCAGCACTATTTACAATAGCCAGGTCACGGAAGCAACCTAAATGCCCATCGACAGACGAATGGATAAAGAAGATGTGGTACATATATACCATGGAATATTACTCAGCCATAAAAAAGAACGAAATTGGGTCATTTGTAGAGACGTGGATGCATCTAGAGACTGTCATACAGAGTGAAGTAAGTCAGAAAGAGAAAAACAAATATCGTATATTAACGCATATATGTGGAATCTAGAAAAATGGTACAGATGAACCGATTTGCAAGGCAGAAATAGAGACACAGATATAGAGAACAAACGTATGGACACCAAGGGTGGAAGGTGGCGGGGAGGATGGGGGGTGGGATGAATTGGGAGGTTGGGATTGGCATGTATACACTAATATGTATAAAACAGATAACTAATAAGAATGTGCTGTATAGAAAATAAATAAGTAAAATACAACATTAAAAAAAAGATATGTGTACAGTAATGCTTTTAAAATGGAAATAGAAATGACATGATCATATGACGATTCTCCAGGTATTTAAAACGTGACTATCAAGGAGGAGAGAAGAGTAAAACATCTCAAGAGACTTTAACTACGTGTAATGGGATGAAATTAGGCAAAGGAAAAGGCAGGATAAACAGAATGTTTATTTTTCCTAAGTTTTTTCCTAAGTTCCTACTTGTGAACTAAATTCCCTGAGGAACACGGTTTGCAGTCATGTGAAAGACTGTTCTTTTCGTACTATTCTACAGAGAATACACCTGCAGAAAAAAGAAAGAAAAGAGATGAACAAAATTATTCTACAGAAATTTTCCACCTCTAAATTTATCCTCTATACTTAATTGCATTTTGAAAAAGTATGCAAGGAATATGTGAACAAATTCTCCAAAGTTTAAAGAAGGATATCAAGTAAAAGTTGAAATTCTCCCTTTTCTCCCTTCCTCAAGATGAAAGGATAATTTAACTGTTAACATATATAAATATGCACAATATAAACAGATTTTTAGGTGTAGATGGGATTTTACTATAAGTATTGTTTGGTGACTTATCTTTTTAAACTTGGTTATGTCTTGGAGATCTTTTCATGCCAGTATATATATGACTGCCTCAACTTTTTCAAGGGATGTATAATATCCCAATTAGAAATGGCTCATAATTTAACCATTCTTCTACTAATGGATATTTGTTCTAATTTCTCACTCTTACACAGAATACTTTAATGAATAATTTATACTTATATTCTTGGATACATGACAGTATCTCTTTAGAATAGATTCTTAGAGGTAAAATTACTAGAGACCAAATAGAAGGTGTAATTTAAAATACTGATAGCTGGGACTTGGTGGTCCAGCGGTAAAGAATCCACCTTGCAATGCAGGGGACGCACGTTCCATCCCTGGTCAGGGAACTAAGATCCCACATGCCGCGGGGTTACTAAGCCCGCGTGCCACAACTATTGAGCTCGTGCGCCTCAACCAGAGAGCCTGCGTGCTGCAAACTACAGAGCCCATGCACTCTGGAGCCTGCGCCACAACTAGAGAAGAGAAAACCTGCACGCCACAGCTAGAGAGAAGCCCGCCTGCCACAACGAAAGATCCCGTGGGCCTCAACGAAGATCCTGAGTGCTACAACTAAGACCCGACACAGCCAAAAAAAATTAATTAATTAAATAAAATTTTTTTAAAAATGGGAGATTGAAAAGTGTTTAAAAAAATAAATAAGATGAAATAAAATACTGATAGTTACTTCCAAAACTGTTCTCAAACATGCGGCACCAATTTATACCCTAATTTACAGCTTCAAATAGGATCAGTTTCTTCACTCCTTTCTGAAATGCTAGATATTATAAATTAAATCTTTTTTCTAATCTGATAATCAAAAAATGATACTTCATTATTTAGTTTCCATTAATAATGAAGGTAAGTATCTTCATTTGGGGTGGGGGGACTTTTAGTTCTTATTTTAAGTACTGCCTGTTGATTATCCTTTGATCATTTTTACTAGGTTGTTAGCATTTTTTTCTAATTGAGTCCACAGAGTTTTAAATATATTCTGGATATTAATCATTGTTTCATTATAGATATTGCCATTATTCTCTCAGATTGTGATTGAACTTTGTTTACACTGTCTTCTGCCGTATTAGTCTTAAATCTTGTCAATCTTTTATTTTATGGCTTTAGATTTTGTATTTCAGTTAGAAAGTCTTTTCCCACCTTGAGCATATAAAAATATTCTCCCATTTTTCTTAAATACCTTTTACGTTTAGGCCTTTAATACATTTGGGATTTATTTTTGGGAATGGTATGAAGCAGGGATTTAACTTAAGGTTTTCCCCAAAGAGATAATGAGTTGTCTCAGTACCATTTACCAACATTTTTCTGATTGATTTTAAATTGCCCCTTTATCATAAATAAGTTAAATTCCCATGGACCTATTTCATTCTATTGTGCTAACTTTATTCTTGCACAAAATCATAATTTTTAATTTATAGCTTTATATGACGTTTTGATATCAAGTAGTGAAAGTACTCCCTTAGTATACAAGCAGTAGTGTGGTGGTCGAACAGGGGCTAGAATCAGACTACTGAAATCTCAGCTCTGTCATTTACTAGTTGGGTGACCTTGGGCAAGTTACTCAATCTCTCTGTACTTTTCCGGTAGATATGATCTGAAAAATGGTGATACCAATAGTTCCTACATTTTATTACTGGTAGGATTAAAAAAGGAAAGATATATAAAGTACTTAAATCAGTACCTAACACATAGTAAGAATTCAAAGATGATAAGCTATTATTCCAAATTTTTTGGCTATTCTCATACATTTTATCTTCAGGATAAGGTTGAGAATCAGTCTATCAAGTTTCATTAAAAAATTCCACAGGGTCTTTGCTTAATATTCCACTGAAATTATCTCCTGATTAGTTTCAAGGAGAAAGTACTGACAAAAATATTGACAAAATTCCTAGATCTTCCAATCCAGGAACACGCTGTGTCTCTCCATTTATTCTTCTTTTTTGTCCTTCAGCAAAATTTTATAATATTTTCCCTACAGATGCTGTACATTTCTAATTAGGTTTATTCCTCAGGATTTTTATGGATTCTGTTTTTTAAAAATATATCTTCATTGGAGTATAATTGCTTTACAATGTTGTGTTAGTTTCTGCTCTACAACAAAGTGAATCAGCTATACGTATACATATATCCCCATATCCCCTGGATTCTGTTCTTATTATAAATGGGATTTTTTTCCCCTCTACTGGTATTTTCCATTATATAGGAAAGCTATTTGTCTTAGTATATTAATTTTATGTCTGACCATCTTGCTGACCATTTTTTATTAGCATATTATTTTTCAATCAATTCACTTGAAATGTTTAGGCTGATGATGATACACTCTGTTAATAAGGACACCTTTGTTTCCTCCTTTCAAATATATATATACATATTTATATTTAGTCAAAAATGCTGAGAAAAAAACCATCATTTCTCCCTGTCTTTTGGTTGAGTGACAGTAGTCATAGGGTGACAGATACTTCACTAGAACTTCTGCTCCATTTAAATACTGCATGGCTCAAAAAAAATCACACAAGCATCAAGAAATATATATAGTGCTTACTATATGCTAGGTATTCTTCTAAGTGCTTTAAATATATTAATTCATTTAATCCTCACAACAACCCCATGAGGGATAACTGGAATTAGTCTCCCCAGATAGCATTCTCATAGAAAGGAGATTCTGACAGTTTCCCCTTTAAGGAAATCTGTTAGTTATATCTGAACACGCCCACGTAAGGTGAGTTAAGCAAGTTGCCACTTGTCCTCTAACCCCAAGGCTCCTTAATTCCAAGTAAGCAGCCCTAATCAGTTTGAGCTCTCGAATCTCATCACTCTTACTCAATCAGAATAAAAACAAGGCCCATAAGAATCTACTTTGACAGCCACATGGACTCAGAGGAGCTGAGGTAAAATCCTTAAAACTCATCACCATTAAATAAATCTCCCAAGGTCATATCTAACCCAATTCTGACTTATTGCCAAGGAAGTCGGGCGTTAGAAAAATCAGGCTGTATTTCTGGCTCTGCACTTTTTAACAAATATTTTTAATATATCTCTCCAGACCTTTTAAAGTGACATCATAGATAACTGTGTTATGATCTATTTTCTGTCTTAACAATATATTGTGACCAATTTGAATATAAATAAAAGTAGATTTAAAAAAATCATTTTTAACAAGTGCATCACATTCTGTGATTTCAGTTTACCATTTTATAAAAGCATAGTGATTACTATGTACCAAACACTGTTCTAAGTGCTTTATAAATATCAACTCACTTAATCATTACATCTGAGGTATGTACCATACCATACCATATGGTATATATGTATCATAATTTATTTAATCAGATTAAAGAAATCAAATTTTGATTCAATAATTTAATCCAAACTTGGATTTAATAAATCAAATTTTAATTTAACTAAATTAAAATTTAATCAAATTACTCCAAATGTTTGTCATTATAAACAATACTGTGACAAACTTCTTGGTACATACAGCTTTGTGCAGTTGTGTGATTATTTCCTTAGTCTAAATTAAATGGGTGCCTTTTCAATGGATTGAGATTAGTGACAAAGAGAGAAGAGAGAATAGAAACATGAAACCAGAAAGGCACAAAGTATGCCTGGGAAACCACAACTGCAGAAAAGGGAAAAAATAAACAGTTAATGAATATTTACTATTTACCAGACACTATGCTAGACGCTTTGACGCACATTGACATGCTCAATCCTCACAAGAACTATTTGCAGTAAGGTACAATGCCCTTTTTATAAATGAGGAAATTGAAAAATAAAGAGGTTAGTCACTTGAGAAGGTTACACAGCCAGTAAGTAGTTGAGGTTCTGAAATTATCAGCTAAATTATGTTAAACAAGTTGCTTAATCTCTTTGGCCACATTTTAGTTTAATTGTAAAATGTGACTCACAAGAGTAACATGGAGATATAAATTAAGGTAATGTGTGTAAATTATAAACTAAACACTAGAAATGATTCAACACTTTAAATGATTAAAAAAGGACTGAGCCCAATCTCTCTAAGAAGGTCAAAATATTAAAGTAAAACAGTATTTATAGTCTAACACTGTAAGATGTATGCCTTTACACATTGTCACTTGATTCCATGTTAGGGAGAGGTATATAAACTGGAGTACATGCAACAAAAGGACCACCAAATGATAATATGTTTGGGTGGGAGGATAGCTCAAAGTCACCCATGCAATCTTCCATCAGTGAGGAATTCTCCATGCAGCATTCTCAAAAATGACCATCTGGCTCCTGCATTTTTATAGTGAGGACTCCTCAGACAACAATGGGAATGTTAACAATGCCCTATTTGCCCTTCCTCAGCTTCACGTTAAAATTCTCATGAAACTACAGTAAGTGATGACAAGTTTCAACCTGATTAGAAACTAAGACACTTATTTGTCAGGAAGGATTCACAATATTCAAAGCATGGATACGGCCTTAAAGCATGGACAAGGGCATTTCAAGACTATGATTCCCAATGAAGGGGATCAGAATATGCCATTCCAAAACATGCCACTTTAGTATTATTTAGGATTGTTTTGAGCTGAAGGCAAATGAGAAACAGCTTACACAGGAATAACACTCTGCCCTCCCACTTTCAGCCTAAGAGCAGGGCATAAATTTTCCTTTGTAAAGATGACATAAATTTCCATTTGTAAAGGTGTCCCCCCTCTCCCATACCCAGAAGACCAGATATGACACCAGATGAGTCTGCGTAACAAACCTTGCTAAACAACCCTTAACTATCATACATTTCCCAATCATTGTCCCTCAATTCACCACCCCTAGGATCCCAAACCCAAAGGGGTTTCCTTTATCTAGTCACTTCTCCACAACTTATCACCCTTTGTTAAAATGGTATATAAGACACTGAATCTAGCTGCTTCTTTGGGTTTTCAATTCTTTTCTGTGAAGCCTCCATGTATGTAAAAATATTAAAAGTTAATGCCTTTTCTCCTGTTAGTCTGTCTTTTGTCAGTTTAATTTGTAGGCCGCCAAACAGAACCTGAGGGTATAAAATAAAAGTATTTCCTCTTCTACACCAGGAATACAACATAGTTTGAGGCTGAAAGAGCAAAGGGGTACAGCTTTACCTCTGAGTGAAAAGTTGTCAACAAGAAGGAGATGAGCCTGGAAAGCCCATGAGAGTAGTGTATTCTGTAGGTTATTGATTCCTGCTCCTCCCCCAATTTTTATAGCAAAAGGAGAACTACAGATTGCTTCCCTATATAAAAATAATCAAGCAGTTAATCAAATGGGTCTAGGTGATGCTTCTATCAATCATCCCTGAAACTTGAGATTATACGTATTCTAATAGCATTAATGTAGATTGGTGCTTTTTAAACTTTAATATGTATATCAATCACCTGAGTATCGTGTTTAAGTAAGTCCAGAGTAGGGCAAGAGATTCTACATTTCTAACAATTCCTGGATGAGAAGTGTGCAGACCATGCTTTGGTAATTATGTGACAACCTGTTCACAAGCAAATAATAGATCCAAATAGACCTTTCTTTTCAGAGCTAGGTACATAGTTTTAAGGAAAAGGAAGAAAAGAAACATGCAAGACATGGAAAAATTTGGTAACTTAACAGAATACACATGGAGTTTATAATAAAAAGAAAGTAAACTATAGAAATAAACTTTAGCACAGAAGAAAATTTTAATGTTTTCAATAGATTTCAAGGAATGATAGAGTCTCTGTGGGAAAGAGTTGAAAAATAAAAATACAGAACACAACAGAAAGAGTATTAGTTTCATGGAATTCTAAAATGAGGTAGATGATACAAGAGATGGTAAAGAAATAAAAATGCAAGTAAAACTACAATCTGCCCTACAAAGTGAAGTGTAGAATCAATATTGAAAATAGAAAAACCCGATAGATTTAACCATTTGGTTGGAGATGTTTCCTCTGAAAGCAGAGGAAAGGACAGAAGGAAGAACATAATAGTGAATATAAAGTTTTGATGACATATAGATTATTCAAATCTATGAAGAAGACAAGAGCATAGAAAATAAATTAATAAAATAGAAAAAAAATTGAGCAGTGCAAAGACCTAAGCATACAGAGTAGAAAGATTCACCATATAACTAGCAAACTTAATGAAAAGAGATCAATACCTAGATATATATCCTGGGGAATCTGTTAAATTTCAAGGATAAGGAAATAAACTTATAAATATGTGGGCAGCAAAAGAGGTAAATTACCAAGTAACAAAAATCAGGCTGGCCACAAAGCAATGTCCAAGAGGAAAAAAGGATATGACCCAGGAAATTTATTCTCTTCAAGTTGTTATTTCCATGTGACATTAAAAAAGAGAGATTTTCAAGTAAATAAATACATACAAAATCTACTTCAATCTACTCCTGAAAATATTACGCAAAGACACCCGCTAGTCTACCAAGAATTCATGAATGGAAAAATCATGTTGTCAATGTGGTCTGTGTTCTGATAATGAACACAGAAATCAGTCAAACATATTAAATCTAAAAATTGCTATAAATATAACTATAAAACAGGACACGAATGCCAACACTAATTCCTGAAAGGACTCCCATCCCTAATTCAGGTTAGGTGTGTACTGTGTGCCCTGATTTCCTTTTATAGCATTTCTCATACTGTATTGTCATCTCCCGTTTAAACTTTCTAGTTCTCTCACTAAGCAATTGTCACTTACCTACCCCTCCTCTCTCCAGGTTTCTTACTGACAATATATATATTTTATATATCGGGATACTACTATATGTATACTACTGTAGTATATATACAAGTATCAATAGCAAAAGCAAGGTTGAGGGAAACGACTAGGAGAAGAAAAATCATGCTTATTTATTCAGATGGGAGAGGAGCAGGAATAAATAGATAATGTCTCATACATGAATGAGAAAATAAAATTAAGTATGGTAAAACTAAAAATTAGTAGAAATAAAAGTATAACACATATCTTCTGTTTACTAGAGAAAATAAAAAACAATGAAAACATAGTAGGCCAAAGAGCAGAAGAGAGGAAACAAGCAAAATAGCAAGAAAATATAAAAATATGAATATAAAACAAGATAACAAAAGCTATTCATTCATGTACATTCCTTCCACTAAGGAGACGGCAACAAAGACAAAGTCACTGCCTCCTCACCCAGGAAGTTTTCTTTGTGATTCGGGTCCAAAACTGAGTATTGGGCAAGGGTGGGGGTGGGAAGCAGTTCCGAGCAATAATTTTGGGGAAATATTTATGATCAAATATGTAGTGGAAATATCAGGTTCAGTAACCAAGAAATTGATCCTTTATCTCCAAATTAAAAATATCCAGATTAAAATAAAATACCAAAACAAAGAATAAAATACCTACCATACCTCTAGAACAGTTACGCCTCACTTCATCGTGGGCAAAGAGTGTTATCTCATTCCCTAGTTTGCCATAGCACTCCTTGAGTTCTAGACTGCTGCTTCTGAGAGATGCAGAAGACATAAATCCAGCTGATCCAAACTAGGACAAATTAGGTAACTTCTCACTTTTCTAATGCAGTAAAATTAAAACAAACACATACCTTTCAGTGTTATGTGATGATCTGTCTGTTGCCTACCACCCACCTCTTTCTAGCCTGTCAGTAAGTAGGGCTCTCAAAAGTCATGCTAAACTAAATAGAATGGAGTAGATGGAGTGAACTTTACATAGCAGAAAGTCAACTTGAAGATGAACCCTCTAATACAAAATCCTTTTTGTGATATGAAAAGGTTAGTCAGCTCTGCACTCAACAGGACCCTCACTTTTGGTCACATCAGTTCTATTATAATTAACCTCCTTTCCCCAAAATGGGAAACTACTGTTTTGGAACTTGACAGCTTTTAAGTTGCAAGGGCCCCTAGACAACAAGGAACAAATTCAGTAAGACTGGGCCTAGGTTATTTGGGTCAATATCAGGCAGCTGAGATTGAGAACAAGGTTTCTTAAGAAAAGTAGGCGTTCAGAGGCACCTGGTAGAGAGGCTGGGAGCAGATGCATCATACATTTTTTTCTTTCAATAAACCCAATGTGTGCATATATCTAAAGGATGAAGGAGTTTCTGAACAGAACAACTACAAATTACAAACATTTATTGAATGTTTATCATATGACAAGTAGTATGCTAAGCACTCTGCATGGATTAGCTTATTTAATCGTGACAACAAGCATATGAGGTAGCTACTGTTATTATGTGTATTTTACAAGTGAAGAAATTGAAGCACAGAAAGGTTATGAACTTGTTCAGAGTTATACTGCTAAGTTTATGTAGGTGAATGCCAGGTTAGCTTCGGCTCTGAGGCTAGTGGGGGAATGATTTCGTGGGAATGCCTAAAACAATTAAGTTGAAAAAATATATGGTGTAAGAGTGAGTGTCTGAGTGCGTGTTTGTAGGTATGTGTATGATGTTTTTTTGTTCCTCTCCAATGTTTGATCAAGTTATATGCTTTATATAGTTGTTCCTTTTGAACCCTATGAAGAAAGGTTAGGGGATTTGTCTTCATGGAATGTTAACTGTGTTCATGTGAATACTAAAATTATATAGTCAAATTATCCACCTAAGACTGCAGCGTTAAGTGGATTACAGTGCTAAGATAGATAGATTCTGTGTTCAACATGAAGGATCTACAAGAAGATACTTCCAGCATATAGTTACACAAAGCTTCCCTCTAATGTATTCCACCAAATTACTTGTCTGCTCTAATAAATAGCAAGTTTCAATATATTATTATGCTCCTAATTTTTAGGAAACTAATTTCTACTGATTCTTCAAATTAATTTAGGTTTGTTAAAACTCTGAACACCAGCTGATTAGATTCAAACTATCTCAAGAAGCCAGTGAAATAAAAGGATTATATTTCTAGGGTTCAGAAATCTGTTCCAATTTATATATATATAGCACATGACTGGGGCCTCCTGTCTTGTTCTTCTATTCCAAAAGGTGGAGCAAGCAGCATGGTCCCAAAGACCTAAAAATTCTGAATGTTTTTCCTCTTGGGAAGAGCAGGCCCAGCTGAAGGAAAGGAAGAACTTTTCCTACCCCAAATAGGCTGACTCATATTAAGACATATCTCAAGATATATTCATATATATTGCCCACTTAAATATATTTACAAAAAAGGGGGTAAATAATTCATAGATCAGAAATAAAAAGAAAATGTATACCTTTATAATCCAATATCCTCATTTCACAGTTAACAGAACTGAGTCTAAGAAACATAAATGACATAAATGTTTCCTATGTTTACTATTAAAAAATACATTTTATACAATTGTATCATTATGGATGTGCCATTTTCTGATTTTTTAAACATTACTTTGTTGTACATTTTACGTGTATTATTCCCCTCACGTGCACTAACACAGTCCATAATTTTGTGATTTTAGTTACAATATTCAATTTTGATTAACACACAACAGTTTAACTCCTCAACTGTTAGATATTTACAGTTTCTCATTTTTCTTTATTAAAAATATTGATGGTGCAGCTACAAATATCTTATGTATAACAGTACTTCTCTTTTACCCCCTTTGTGTAATTTTATGAAAATAAAGAGTATTTTTAGGTCAAAAATAGTGGTCATTTTATGATCTTCATTGTATACTGCTAAATTCCTCTCCAAAAAGAATGGCAATTTACTCAATTACGTCTAAGCCTACATCTCCAAAAATCCTAGTCTTCTCTTGTAACTGGTAGTGAGTTTCCATATGCTCTCAATCTCTATAATTCTGGGAAAATGTGATAATGGTTCCTAATTACTAGTTATGAATTTCTAGATAATGCTATTAAAACTGAATTTGATTTTATTTAAGATATTTACATCTATGTTTATAAATGAGATTCCTCTCATGTTGCTTTTTTAGGTGCTCACTTTAGCACACATTTTAGGATCAAATTTATCCCACATAATAAACTAAGGAACCTCCTAGTTTGTTTTCCCAAGTCTGTCAAGCCCTCCTTCAACTCCTCCACATTGCAATCAGAACAACCTTTTAAAAACTCAGATCTCGCAGACCTACTAGAGAATGGACTTGAGGATACGGGGAGGGGGAAGGGGAAGCTGGGACAAAGTGAGAGAGTGGCATGGACACATATACACAACCAAACGTAAAATAGATAGCTAGTGGGAAGGAGACGCATAGCACAGGGAGATCAGTTTGGTGCTTTGTGACCACCTAGAGGGGTGGGATAGGGAGGGAGGGAGGGAGGGAGGGAGAGACAAGAAGGAAGAGATATGGGGACATATGCATATGTATAACTGATTCACTTTGTTATAAAGGAGAAACTAACACACCATTGTAAAGCAATTATACTCCAATAAAGATGTTTTTAAAAAACAAAACAAAACTCAAGTCTCATTATATCCCTTTCTTAACATCTTTAATGGTCTCCCATTACTTTTATGATACAGTCCAAAAATCCTAACTTGCTCTATATGGTTCTGGAACATCTGGCCATGTATATCTCATTCTCTCCTACTTTGGGGTCTTCAAATGCATGCACCTTGGGACTGCCACTCCCTCTCCCAGCTAAATTTTATGGAGCTACTCTTAAATGTCACTGAAGTCCACCACTAATTTAGAGCTCCCTCACTATCCAGCTCACCTTATTCAAAATTACTTATTGAATGTCTGATCCCTCTGGTAAACTGCAGAAAACTCTAGAAAAGCAAAGACCCTTTTTTCAGGTGAGCAGTAAGCAGGCATTCTTTACCTCAGGAGTTTGAGAACTTGATACTGTATATACTGTCTCCCTACTAGAGTATAAACCGAGGATAAGGACCAGTTCTTATGTATCTCTTCCACCCAAAGTTTAGCATAGCATCTTACACTCAATTAAGAGTTCAGTGGATTTATATCAACATGTAATACAAAGAGCAAACTTAGTAAAGTCTGTGTCTGGCAAATACTCCTTAATACTGTAACATAAAACATTATAAATATGTTTATACGATAGAATATAAATTAGAAGAGGCAATCACACATCACAAAAACATAGTCATACGGACTTCTAGAGTCCATTGTTTAAAATTCATCAGAAATGCTGAGTTAAAATAGTTGACTCATTGGAAAGACTTATAAAATTGAATAAGTTAAGTCCTTTAAATACTTTGAAGTGAAGAAATCTCCTCTGCAGAGACTTCAAAGAAGGAAAACCCAGCAAAGATCACAACACCTAAATATTTTCTGCTTTTTCCACTTGCTTTATTATGTCCAAATAATCCTAAAGTCTCCAGGAAATACCCATGTGTCCCCTGGCATACGCCCAACCAGAACTATCAACCCCAAACACCACCTCCTTTCCGCGACAGTGGAGCATCTCTTTAAACATCTCATCCCTGGATTCTCATGTTTTATGGCATTATAACTTTCAAAATCAACTCTCATTTATTGTAGATACACTGAAAGCCTAAACAAAGAGATCTACAAAGGTAAAAGAGGGACAGCTATGGAATAAATAAGTAATGGGATGGCTATGGAACAGGTAAGTAACAAGGAACACATTAAAGTAAAACAATGTTTCTAACTGATCAACTTCTGCTACCAAAAGCAAATCTGTACAGTGAGAATAACAGGAGTATCCACCTCACAGAGGTATTATAAGAAATAAAGGAGTTAATGCACATGAAATACTTAGTGTCTGGCACTACTATCATGTTATTTTTAAATTTCTCATTAGGCAGCTAGAAGTTATAAAGTAAGTTAAGTAAATAAAAACCTGGGCCAGCATTCTGGGCCAAGAAGAGATCTCCTAGTTTATTCATGGCTGACGACAGCCTCTATATATGTACATTTCTAGGGAAGTTCCTGATATCCCAACATTATTACTTTCCCCATCCTAATAGGCGGGAAGTTCTTCATAACATCTAAAACTATTTTAGTTAAAAATTTTTGTCTACTTCTTTTATTTTTTATTAGTAGGAAAAGAAAGGTGGTTTCTGTCATTTAAATGAAAATGATGACTTTAAATGTATAAGGGAAGTACGTAAATCAAATTGCTTTTATTGTCATTAGAAAAAAATAATTTCTACTAACATAAAAAGATGGCAAATCTGAAAGAAAAGTAATAAAAAACCTTAGGAAATAAGTCACCTCAAGCAGAATCATGGGGAATCAAAGAATAACCTTACATTACAGACTGAATGTTTTGCGTCTCCCTGTCAATTCATCCTAACCCCTGATGTGATGGTACTGGGAAATGGGGCCTTTGGAAAACAATTAGGTCACGATGGTGGAGGCCTCATTAAATGGGATTAGTGCCCTTATAGACAGCTCCCTCATTCCTTCTGCCATGTGAGGACACACCAAGAAGACGACCATCTATGAACTAGGAAGCAGGCTCTCACCAGACACCAAAGCTGCCAATGCCTTGATACTGGACTTCCCAGACTTCAGAACTGTAAGAAATAAATGTCTGGGAACTCTACCTAAGGCACTGTGGTAACCTAAATGGGAGGGAAGTCCAAAAGGGAGGGGATATCTGTATGTGCATGGCTGATTCATTTTGTTGTGCAGTGGAGGCTAACACAACACTGTAAAGCAACCACACTACAATAACAATTAATAATAAAAAAAGACATCGTGTTAGCCTTGTTAAGAAACTGCAACTTGATTTTAAGTGCAATGGGAAACCACTGGAGGATTCTGATCAAGAAAGTGACATAAAATGTTTTTAAAAAAGGAGAGAGAAAATTGGTCATAAATTAGATATAACCAAAGGAAAAAACACTTGAAGTTCATTTTCTAAAAACACAAGTAATTTGTGTTTTAAGACTACAGAACCTATTGTACAATAATCTAATCTACTAAAGTTGTCACTAAAAACAGGTTGAAATAATTTCAATTTGAAGTTAGATGAATTGCACTGATTAAGCTCTTACTAGTACAAATATATTACAACCCAGGAGGGCCCTGAGTGAGAACAAACAATTGGCATCAAGCTAAGGAAAATGCCTCTTACTCAAGAAATTTAATACCAATTGAAAATACTTATAAGGTACGTACTGGTAAGAAAACAACTGAGATAAATTTGAAAGCGCTCAACTAGCCTGTTTTGAGCACTGACTGATGTTGGACAAGTTGCTTAATCTCTGTATGCTGTTTCCTATAAGATGAGACATACTAACAGCCTGTAGAGGAGGCAATGTATATAAAGCACTCAAGAGTATTTGGCACAAAGCAAATGCTCAATAAGTATTAGCTGCTGCAATTTAAAAAAAAAAAAGAAAGAAATTGTTGTTTAAGTGATCCGTCTGTGATATTTTTGTTATGGCAGCCCTAACAGACCAAGACTCCCTTTGACTAAGAGGCGATGTTGCTTTTCTACAGCATCACAAAACTGCCCTGAAGTTTTCCTGCTTTCATTTTTCTCTGCTTCTGTGATTGATCCTAAACGGCCACCTAATGATTTTTATAGGAGAAAAGAGGGACGAAAAACAGGGAGATGGGAAAGAGAAGTTGGAAGGAGGAGAAGATGATTTGGCTACTATAGGGGATTCGTTTGGCTCCCACCATTTGGCGCCAACTTGATGATAATCTTCTAATCTCTTCAGAAACTTTGCCTTCAAGTGAACCTCTCATTATATACCCCTCACTAAAATGTGGAGTTATTGAAAATTAGTCTGAACATGCATCCTTACATTTTTGGTTCCTGCCTAGTTCCTTTTGCTTTCTATCTCTATGAATTTGGCTATTTGGGATATTTCATATACATGGAATCATACACTTTGTGACCTATTGCATCTGACTTCTTTCACTTAGCATAATGTTTTCAAAGCCCCTCCATGTTGTACCAGTATCAGTACTTCATTCCTTTTCATGGCCGAATAATATTCCATTGTATATATAACACATTTGTTTATCCGTTCATCAGTAGATGGGCATTTGGGTTGCTTCCCCTTTTGGCTATGGTGATATTGCTGCTATGCATAATCAGTACAAGTTTTTGTTTAAACACCTGTTTTCAATTATTTTGGGTATGTACTCAGGAATGGAATTGCTGGGTCATATGGTAATTCTTTTTAACTTTTTAAAAATCCTGACCTCAGGTTTTCAAAAGGAGAAACTAATCAGGGAATCTCCTGGTGTCAATACTTTTTCCCCCCAACTGAGTCAATAAGTTCTATGAGATACAGACTTGTGGATTGATAAGTATTAATTTAACTAAAAGATTTCAGGAACCACCAAACTGTTTTCCACAGAGGTAGCACCATTTTACATTCCCACCAGCAATGTACAAGGTTCTAATTTCTCTATATCCTCACCAACATTTGTTATTTTCCATTTTATTGATTAAAGTTATCCAGTGGGTACAGAGTAACATTGCATTGTGGTTTTTAATTTACATTTCCCTAATGGTTAATGATGTTGAGCATCTTCTCAGGTGCTTATTGGTCATTTGTATACCTTCTTTGGAGAAATATCTATTTAAATCCTTTGCCCATTCTAAAATTGGTTTTTTTTTTTATTGTTAAGTTGTAAATTCTTTGATATATTCTGGATACTAGTCCCTTAGCAGATATAAGATTTGCAAATATTATCTTCCATTGCATAGGTTGTTTTTTACTTTCTTGATAGTGTCTTTTGAAACAAAAAAGTTTTAATTCTGATGAAGTCTAATTTACCTATTTTTCTTTCGTTGCTTGTTTCTTTGATATCATATTTAACTATGGTGCTTCTTTTGATAGCTAAAATATGTCAATGTCGGCTTTAATTTTTATTATATTAATCACTATAATTATCAACTTACTACCATATGCCAGGCATTGTATGTGTGCTCTTTCAGTTCCTTCTCCCCCTCTCTCTCTCTTGCTCTTACTCTCATTCTCCCTCTCTCTGACCTAGTTGGTATTGGGCCATTTTCTAGAGAAAAAAAAAAAAAAGTTCAAAAGGGGAATTTCTCAAAGTCATTCAGTAGGATATGATAGAGGCAAGATTCAAATCCAGCTTTGTCTAATTGTACAGACCATACTCTTTTTTCTCTACTTTACTGCATTTCATTATTAAATAGCATAATATAAAGTTTTTGATTTTGGCAACAAAAGAGGGAATGCATGTTGTATTAGTTTTCTATTGCCTCCATAATAGAGTGCCACAAATTTAGTGGCCTAAGCAACACAAATTTAGTATCTTATAGTTCTATAGGTCAGAAGTACAACACGGGTTTCCACCAACAAAAATCAAGGTGTTGGCAGGGCTGCATTCCTTTCTGGAGCCTCGAGGGGAGGACTGGTTTCCTTGCCCATTTAGGTTGTTGACAGAATTCAGCTTCTTGTGGTTATGGGACTGAGATCCCCCTTTCCTTGCTGGCTGTCAGCTATTCCTAGTCACTCCTAGCCTCTGGAGGCCACCTGTACTCTTTTGCTCATGGCCTCATTCTTCCACCTTCTAAACCAACAAGGTTGGTCAAATCCCTCTCACACTTTGAATTTCTCTTTTTCCTTCCATCTTGTCTCTCTGACCCACTCTTCCGCCTCTCTCTTCTGCTTTTAAGGACTCACAGGATTAGATTCGACTCACCCAGATAATTCCAGGATAATCTGCTCAAGGTCCTTAACAACACAACATCTGTGAAATCTCTTTTGTCCTAAAGGTAGCATGGACAGGTCACAGGGATTAATATGTGGACATCTTGGGGGGAACAGGGCATTTATTCTGCTGTACACACACACACACACACACACACACACACACACACACACACACACACCCTTGTATTTTTTCCTCAGCTAGGTAAATATACAGAGTAAGGAGAACAGAGGACTAACAGAACTGATAGAACAGAAGACTGGTAGAGCCCTTGAAGTACAATATTAAGGGATAGGCAGAAGAAAAGAAACCCCCCCCACTCCCGCCCCCTGAAAAAAAGAGCCTGAGAAGAAGCAATCGAAGAGGAAGATCCAGAGGTATCTTAAAGATTCTTGTGTGAAGTTCTGCCTGCTCTTGACTTACTGATTTCCTCTTTTAACTTGGAAACAATTCTCTCAAAGCTCTTTTGCCCAGTCTTTTACCTCCTAATCCAGCCATCGTTAAAAGTGCTGATTCTTGGGCAGTGACCAGACAAATTTCAATTCTGCACATAATATCCTGAAATATCTCAGAACACTGAGCCAATGAATTGCTAAATTGGCTGAACATTCCGAGACCTCTTTTCCAGGAACATCTTGCTCCAGGCAATAGAATAATAGATCATGCTAAAACTCCCTAAAGCAAGGTAGCTGTGGAAAACTGCAGTACCTTGATGGCAGATTCCACTGCTGGCAAGGAAGATCCTGACCTCAGGTTTTCAAAAGGAGAAACTAAGCAGGGAATCTCCTGGTGTCAATACTTTTTCCCCCCAACTGAGTCAATAAGTTCTATGAGATACAGACTTGTGGATTGATAAGTATTAATTTAACTAAAAGATTTCAGTGGATCCTGTGTTATAAGCTGAGGATCATCAGTGACAGTAAAGCCAAAAAGCTTCCTATTAAATACATGCTATCTTCTAAAATTGAAATATAGGCATATAGGAATTCTAAGCAAGTACATATAAGAAGTTAAGGAAGAAACCATCTTGAAGAGGGTAAATTTAAAGCTAGTAAGGATGATCCAAAATCACAGGACACAAGAGATCAAACAGAACGTGAAGATTAACCTAATCTTTTCATTTTACATTGGGGAAATTAAAATACAAGGAAGGTACTTTTCCAAAATAACCTAGTTGCTGGCAACATCACAGATATCCTGACTTCCCCTTCAATATTCTACATCCTGGGATGGTCCATAGGGGGTGGCTCTACTATCAATTGCCAAATGGATTCTTTTCTCAGCCACTTTATTCTGGGACCTCAGTGAGGACGACAAAAATGTGGGTGAAGCACTGCCACTCACCATGCTTTAACACTGTGAGCAATTCTAGCCTCGCTCTACTGGAAACTCAGTTCTATGACCTCTGAGGCTAAACAACATCTTTTCAAATGTACTAGGGGATGACTTATGAAAACCAATGAACTCTAGGTCGCTCCCAGGGGCCAGCATGCCTTGAAGACCAGGAGACAGTACACAACTCAAAACTCAATAGCTCTGCATAAGAGATTTTGAGGTGTGTGTATGAATGTAAAATTACCACTAGATTCTAGGGAACGAAAGTGGGAAAGAGGAAGTAGGAAAAAAGGTGAATAGTTTCACCTCTGCCACCTCTGATTTTTGCCAAGATTTTTTTAGTTCTACTACCTCATGAAAAGCGGGAGCCACAATAAAGAAATCTCTGAAACTTATGCTCCCCAGCACGCTACAGGATACAACTAACATAAAACCACAGCTCTTTTCTTCCGTTCCAGACTGGGAAATTAAAAAAAACCCAAAAAACCCACATTTTAAGGAGTCGGCCTATGTAGGCCACCCAACCCAAGCATCTATGCAATTAGCCAGTCACAGATTTAACAATTAAATCCTACCATCCCTGTCCAGGCAACTTGCCACTTAAGGATAGTGAGCTGTTGCCAGTTGCCTTTTGTAAAAGAAGTGGGAGATTTCAGCAGGCTAGATCTTCCACAGATCACCCTCCTTTCTCTGGGTTTCTGTGGGCCTAAAGCCCTCCAGACACGAAAAACTGTATTGAGAAAGGAGATGAAGAAAAAGGATGTGAAGAAAGCCACAAAGGGACTAAATAGCCTTGAATATCTTATTTCAGATTTCTCTGCCACTTCTCAGGATGAGCTACTGAATTTATAGATTCTAATTGTAGGTTACACAGTTAAAATATCTCTTGCTGTTGTTGTTATACAAAGTACTGTATTTGGACTACCTCGATGCCTCTCTCTCCTTGGTGTATTCACACTCATTATCCAGCGTGTCACATTCACCTGGTATCCTCTGATTTCCCAAACTCTCCATATCTCATCATACTCTACTGTACTCTGCTGGAAAAAGAGGTTACTCTGCCCCTGCGTAACATTAAAAGCCCTCTGTAAAAGTCACAACACGCTTTTGCAATCAGGACTCAATTTTCCATTTACCAAAACACGGCTCCCCAACATGTTCTGTTGACTTCCTCTGACCATTTTTAACTGACTTCTGCATTTCTTGATAAGCTGGGTTGCCTTAAGTCTCACTGCCAACTTGTGATCAGAAACTGTGGCACCTGGCTCACAGTCTACCTCTCCAGACTTAATATCATCATCATCACCAACATCTGGGTAGTATGTGATTAGAGAGAGACATTTATCAGCAGGTATCTATCAGTCTATATTATGAAACAAAGAAATCCACAACCAAGAACACTTTTAGGAAATATCCTTTTTCTACTTCATTGAAAGGTATAGAGTCCAATATGTAAAACACACTTTTAGGAAATATCCTTTTTCTACTTCATTGAAAGGTATAGAGTCCACTATGTACAACACACTTTTAAACTGCTGATTAAAAACTTTCTGAAATCCCTACTTTTAATGGTGTATATCAGGTTGCTTTGTAGAACAATTCATGTCTAAAAGGCTATTAACCTGTAAATACTTAAAACTAAGGCAAACATGTAGAGATTACATTTTTTTCCTTCAACAATACTTCCTGAAGGCCTACCATATGCTAGGAATTGTTCTAGGCACTAAGAATAAAGTTGTTCACAAAAAGGGCAAAATCTCTACCCCCATGAAATCATTTTCTAGTGGAGGGAAAACAAATTAAATAAGATATGTAAGATATATAATATACTAGAAGATACTAAATTGTTCAGAGAAAAATGAAACAGGGAAAAGGATAGAGTTTTGCTTTGGTTTTGGTTTGGTGGTGGGGTGGCAGGGGTAGTGGGAGAGTGAAATTACAACCTTAAATAGGAAAGGCCTCTATGAAAAGGTGAACTTTAAATGACTTGCATAAAGACCTGAGGAGGATAAAGGAGCAAGCACTACAGGTATCTGGTTTTTGGATATATTTTGAAGGGAGAGAAAACACAGCTTGCTGACAGACTGGATGCGGGAAGTGAGAGAAAGAAAGGAGTCAAGGATGACTTCAAGATTTCTATTCCTAGAAGAAAGACCAGAATTGCCATTAATTGAGGTGAAGAAGACTGCAGAAGGAACAGGCAGGAACTTAGTTTTAGAACATTTTAAATTATAATAGGATATAACACATTAAGAGTTTTTTTTTTTATTATTTATACAGGATGAAGATAAGTATATTTCTGGCATGGAGAATAAGGCCATGTTACATTTTCAACGCATTAATCACTTTCATTCAAAATTCCTAACTGCCTCAGCAGGAATTATTTGTAAACTAGAAGTCATTCTAAAAAAGATTTCAACATCTTAAATTGGTTTCAGAGTTTGGACTGACATTCTGCATAATTTTGGAGCTCAGTTAGGTGGGATACATGCATCTCAGACAGATATAACAAGAATGAAATGCTGGATGAACTCTAAGGGTGCACATGCATTAAGAAAAATGGTCCCCATCTGGGCACAGAAATAAAAAGGGAACACCTGATACTTGAACCCAGGTGCTCACCAGGGTTGGAAGAATATGACCAAGTGTTTCATCTGAGAAGTTATCTCCTGTTGAAGCAGTGAGACTAATTTACCAGGTGAGGAGCTATTTTCCTTTTCAGCATGAACCGTCTAGCTGCATGGTGCTGTTCCTAGGTAGGCTTCCCTCATGACTCTCACTATAGAATGTCCTCCCTATGCTAGGGTACAGGGACTACCAGCTAAGTTCCCTTTCCCCATATTTGGTCCTTCCTTTCCTCAGGGTTGTGACCTCTGCACTTCATTTAACAAGATTAAAGTGAAAATGAAGAGCATGGTGTGGGAGGAAAATAATGAACACTATTTATTTAAGGGAGTTTGAGTACAAATATTATTCAGAAATTCAATCTAATTCCATTTACTTCTGAAATGACACAAAACAATATTAAGTCAATGCATTCAGAAAGTAGTTATGAAAGCATAATACCTAATAGGAACTATGTTACCCACTGGAGGAGGGGGAATTTGAGGATAAATGAAACAGGGATCCTGCCCTTGGTGAACTCAGAATCTAATGGGGAAGGCAGATGATTAAACAAGTAATTACAAAGGAATTAGTAATGAAGGGACATATAAAATGTCAGGGATCCAAAGGGGGAACAATTAAATCTGTCTGAGGAGGTTGGGAAGAATTTATAAAAGAGATGACATTTGAGCCAAGCAGTTTAGGAAGGGAAGGAGTTTGTCACTTTATCAAGGGAGAGCACTCTGTGACAGGCAGAGGGGGCCTAAAGCTTGTCCAGTTTTTGGATCAGGGAGGTGTAAAGAGTGGTCCTGGTAGAGGTTACAGGGGGAAAAATGACAGGAAAAGGAGATGAGAGCGAAAAGCTGGGACCAGACTTGCTTTGCTAGGAGTTTGTCCTTTGTTCACTGGGCAACAGAGAGCTCTCAGGCTTTTTAAGCAGGTAAGTGACATAATCATAATTGTGTTTTTAAAAATCAGTAGGTAGCAGAATGAAAGAAAAGAAATAAAAGATTCTCAATGGTAGTAGCATAAGACAGATCAAGAGAAGAAGAATAAAATAGTTTCATACTTAATAGAAAGAACCATGAACATACCCACTATCCACTTCCATTCGCCTTCCCCATTCCCCAAGCCTATCATTACCTCCTCCAGTGAAATTAACTGTCTTCTTTCACTATCATTTCATCAAACAGACGGGGAAAGAAAAGAGATTCACACAGATAGATAGATGTAGCAAGGTGGCATTCCAGAGAAAACACATGTAAAACCACCTTCTCTCTTTTAATGATTTCTATCAGAGGTTATAAGGGAAGGAAAAATTAAGAGCATCATATGGAACTCTAATCACACTTGGATTTAGAACAGGGAAGCACACACACTACAAATGCTGTATTGACAAATGATTAGCAGTATACACTCTAAAAAGAACGATATGTCTCCCCTTGCCTCATAACACACATTCACTTTCAGTGATGTTGCTAATTTACTATTGCCTGAGAAAGTCCTTTGTAATATAGCCTTGGTGTACCAGTAGCTTCTGAGAACCACTTTCTCCCCATTGTCTCTCCAAGTCTCTTGTGGTGCCAAGTCACAGAATACTACAGACTATACTAGCAGTAGCTTTTAAGGCAGCCAGAACATTGCTGTAGAGAACCTGCTACTTGTCTTCATTAGGCCCAAAGCATCAGAACTCTGGGAAGAATTTGGGAGGCCTCTTTCTGATTGATGTTTAGCTTAGGTGAACACCCACACCTCAATCTTCAGATTAAGTCTCTAGAGCATATTTTTTTAGCATACTCTGGAAAATAGAGACCTCACACCTTAGCTCTTCTAGCCAATAGCAGGCTAATTTGCTTTTTCTATAGTAACACTGGAGACAAACAATGGTTTGAACATTTTTTATTATTAGCAGGGAATTAAATTTCACACACAATTTTAGAGACACCATGAAGAATGAATCTCAAATGTTTTGGTCACAGAATGCTTTTATAAACCTAATAAACAAAAGAAACAAAATCAGCTCCTACTGACGCATTAACCAGAAAGGCAAGAATCATCACTTCTAATGGCTCAGCAATGTCTCCCTCTTTCAAACTCATGCAATGCTTGCACAATACTTAATTTGTCACTTAAACATATGCTACTTTTTACTAGTAGTTAACTTTTATAAATATCAGTCTTGTATTTCTTACTAGATTGTAATAAGCTAAAGTTAAATTAGAGAGGCATCAAATCAGATTGCAAAAAACCTATCACAGGACAGGGCAATGAGAACTGAAAACCAGACATTGACAAATTCATGCCCTTACTGATGTTCATGGGCTACTCAATTTTTTTTAATGTGTAGCAAAAAAAAGACATGGAATAAAAAGATAAAGGTACCCTCTTATACCTATCGTATTAACCAAACACTTAAAATTTATAATTTATAGATTCAATGTTGGTGAGGCTGCTGTAAAACTAGTGCACGAATACACTGCAAGGTATACTTTAAGTTGGTATAATAACCCTTTGTTATAGGAACCAACAATACATTTAAAAGCCATAAAAATTTTTTTTTAACTCTTACATAAAGTAATTACCTTAAGGAAAAATTCAGATTAAAAAAAGGGCTTTAAGTATGAACACATATATTATAATTTAAATATAAAAAGAAAACATTAGAAATAACTTGTAAGTTCAAAAATAATACTGGCTAATTAAATGATGGGATATAAAACTGATGTACCATTCATAATAAAAACTCTAAGCAAATTAAGAATTAAAAGAGGGTTTCCCTAGTGGTGCAGTGGTTGAGAATCTGCCTGCTAATGCAGGGGACACGGGTTCGAGCCCTGGTCTGGGAAGATCCCACATGCCACAGAGCAGCTAGGCCCGTGAGCCACAATTACTGAGCCTGCGCGTCTGGAGCCTGTGCTCCGCAACAAGAGAGGCCGCGACAGTGAGAGGCCCACGCACCGCGATGAAGAGTGGCCCCCGCTTGCCACAACTAGAGAAAGCCCTCGCACAGAAACGAAGACCCAACACAGCCATAAATTAAATAAAAAATACATAAATAAATAAATAAAAGAATTAAAAGAAACTTCCTCAACTGATGAAGAGCATAAAAAACTTACACCTATTATTATATTTAATGGTGTAAGATCGAATACTTTCCCATTAAGATCAGGAATAAGCAAGGATATCTGCTCTCAGCACTTCTATTTAACATTGTACTGGAGGTCCTGGTGCAACAAGGCAAGAAACAGAAGGCATCTACATTGGAAAGGCAGAAGTAAAACTCTCTTTATTCACAGATGTCATAACTGTCTACCTAGAAAATCCCAAAGAATGTATAAAATATTACTAGATCTAATAAATGAGTTCAGAAAGTTTGAGATTCAAGTTCAACATAAAAAAACCAATTGTGTTTCTGTACACTAGCAATGAACAATTAAAAACTGACATAAAAACAATAGCATTTAAAATGCACATGAAATACTCTGATTAATTCTAACAAAATATTTGCTGAAGATTAATTCTAACAAAATATTTGCAAGATTTGCTGTAAAACTACAAAGCACTGATAAAAGAAATCAAAGACATAAATAAATGGAGAGATAGACTATGTACATGGATTAGAAGACTCAATATTGTCAGAATGCCAATTCTCTCCAAAGTGATCTATGAATTTGATAAAATCCTAGTCAAAATTCCATGAAGGTTTTTTTTGTAGCAATTGACAAGCTGATTCTAAAATATATAGGTAAAGGACCTAGAATAAATAAACAATTTTGAAAAAGAAAAAACAGTTAGAGGACTCATACCATAGTACCTGATTTCAAGACTTAATATAAAAGTAAGATCAAGACATAGCAAAAGGATAGACACACAGATCAACGGAACAAAGTATAGAATCCAGAAATAGAACAATACATATATAGTCAGTTGATTTTTGATAAAGGTGTCAAAGCAAATCAATAAAAATACATAATCTTTTTAACAAATGGTGCTGGAACAACTATACATTCTATATAAAAATATGAACCTTGACCATATTGTACATTATATTGAAAAATTAACTCAAAATGTGTCAACAGAGATGAAATGTAAAAAAACCTAACACTATATATAACAGTCCTAGAAGAAAAATAGGAGATAATCTTTGTGACTTTGAGTTAGGCAAAAATTTCTTAACATAGGACACATGGAGCAGGAGCCATGAAAGAAAAAAATGATGTCACTGAGAACTGCATTTTATTAAGATGAAACACTCAAACTTTTAGAGAAATACTATTAAGAAAATTAAAAGCTACAGACTAGGGGGAAAATGTTGCCAAACACATATCTAATAGTGAACTGTTAATCAGAATATATAAAAATCTTTTACAACTCAATAATAATTATTTTTAAAACTGGATGAAGGATTTGAACAAACACTTCACAAAAGAAGAGATACAGATGTCAAATAAGCACAAAAAATAATGTTCAGCATCAACAGTCATTACATGAATGCAAATTAAAACCACCACAAGATACTACAACATACCTACTAAAATGGTAAAAATGAAAAGAAAATTGACAACACCAAATATTAGCAAGGGTGCAGAGCAACTGCAACTCTCATATATCGCTGGTGAAAATGTAAAATGGTAAAGCCACTTTGAAAACAGTTTGATAGTTTCTTATAAAGTTAAAAATATACTTACCATATGACTCAGTAATCCCACTCCTAAGTACTCTAGAGAAATGAAAACATATGTCCACATAAAAACCTTTACACAAATCTTTATTGTGGCTTTTTTTTCATGATATCCCCAAACTGGGAACAATCCAAATATTCATCGACTGGTGAATGAGTCAACAAATTATCCCCATAATGGAATATTATTCTGCAATAAAAATGAAGAAACTACTAATATATGCAACAATATGAATGAATCTCAAAAGCATCATGCTAAGTGAAAGAGGCCAAAATGAAGAGTATGGTTCCATTTATATGTATTATTCCATTTAAATGACAAAATTGTAGCATCAGAGATCAGAACAGTCATTGCCAGGAGCTGGGAGTAGGAAGAGGAGACTCACTGCAAAGAGGCATAAAGGAATTTTCTGAGTAATGGAAGCATTCTGCATGTTGATTTGGGTGGTAGTTACACAACTGCACAGGTTTGTAAAAATTTACAGAGCTGTATATCTAAGAAGGATGAATTTTAGTATATGTTAATTATGCTTCAACAAACCAACAAACAAATAAAAGACTGTCACACCAAGTGTTGAAGAGAATGTGGAACAACTGAAACTCTCATTCACTGCTGACAGGTATGGAAAATGGTACAACCACTTTGGAAAATAGTTTGACATTAAAACAAAAAAAAAGTTAAATGTATACTTCAACAATTCCACTCCTAGTATTACTCAAGAGAAATAAAAACATATCAATATATCTACACAAGCACTTGTACATGTATGTTCATTAGCCTTATTCATAATAGTACGAAATTGGAAACAACAGAATGTTCATAAATATAGCAGGTGAATGACCAAATAAAGTATGATATATCCATATAAAGAATATCACTCATCAATAAAAAGGAATGAACTACTGATACATCCAATACCATGGATGAATCTTTTTTTTTAACCTGTGTATGTTTATTTATTTATTTATTTATTTTCTTATTAGTCATCCATTTTATACACATCAGTGTATACATGTCAATCCCAAACTCCCAATTCATCACACCACCACCCCCACCCCTTGCCGCTTTCCCCCCTTGGTGTCCATGTTTTTTCTCTACTTCTGTGTCTCAATTTCTGCTCTGCAAACCGGTTCATCTGTATCATTTTCTAGGTTCCACATATATGCCTTAATATACGATATTTGTTTTTCTCTTTCTGACTTACTTCACTCTGTATGACAGTCTCTAGATGCATCCATGTCTCTACAAATGACCCAATTTCATTCCTTTTTATGGTTGAGTAATATTCCATTGTATATGTGTACCACATCTTCTTTATCCATTCGGCTGTCGATGGGCATTTAGGTTGCTTCCATGACCTGGCTACTGTAAATAGTGCTGCAATGAACATTGGGGTGCATGTGTCTTTCTGAATTATGGTTTTCTTAGGGTATATGCCCAGTAGTAGGATTGCTGGGTCATATGGTAATTTTATTTTTGTTTTTTTAATGAACCTCCATACTGTTCTCCATAGTGGCTGTATCAATTTACATTCCCACCAACAGTGCAAGAGGGTTCCCTTTTCTCCACACCCTCTCCAGCATTTGTTGTTTGTAGATTTTCTGATGATGCCCATTCTAACTGGTGAGAGGTGATACCTCATTGTAGTTTTGATTTGTATTTCTCTAATAATTAGTGATGTTGAGCAGCTTTTCATGTGCTTCTTGGCCATCTGTATGTCTTCTTTGGAGAAATGTCTATTTAGGTCTTCTGCCCATTTCTTGATTGGGTTGTTTGTTTTTTTAATATTGAGCTGTATGAACTGTTTATATATTTTGGAGATTAATCCTTTGTCCGTTGATTCATTTGCAAATATTTTCTCCCATTCTGAGGGTTGTCTTTTCATCTTGTTTATGGTTTCCTTTGCTGTGCAAAAGCTTTTAAGTTTCATTAGATCCCATTCGTTTATTTTTGTTTTTATTTCCATTACTCTAGGAGGTGGATCAAAAAAGATCTTGCTGTGATTTATGTCAAAGAGTGTTCTTCCTATGTTTTCCTCTAAGAGTTTTATAGTGTCTGGTCTTACATTTAGGTCTTGAATCCATTTTGAGTTTATTTTTGTGTATGGTGTTCGGGAGTGTTCTAATTTCATTCTTTTACATGAAAGCTGTCCAGTTCTCCCAGCACCACTTATTGAAGAGACTGTCTTTTCTCCTTTGTATATCCTTGCCTCCTTTTTCATAGATTAGCTGACCATAGGTGTGTGGGTTTATCTCTGGGCTTTCTATCCTGTTCCATTGATCTATATTTCTGTTTTTGTGCCAGTACTATATTGTCTTGATTACTATAGCTTTGTAGTATAGTCTTAAGTCAGGGAGTCTGAATCCTCCAGCTCCGTTTTTTCCCCTCAAGACTGCTTTGGCTATTCGGGGTCTTTTGTGTCTCCATACAAATTTTAAGATTTTTTGTTCTAGTTCTGTAAAAAATGCCATTGGTAATTTGATAGGGATTGCACTGAATCTGTCCATGGATGAATCTTAAAACATTATGCTATATGAAATTCCCTTTCTGGAATTTTACATAAATTCGAGAACTGGATGTATCAATAGTTTATTCTTTTTATTGATGAGTGATATTTCTTTATATGGGTATAGCATAATTTATTTAGTCATTCACCTGTTATATTTATGAACTAACCTACTGGAAACATTTCTTAGTCTATAAAAATAAAGATTTTATAGCTTATAAGACTTATAATCCTGGAGTAAGCATTAAATATTTACTGGAATTTGCAGGTACAGGAGTCCCATTTTCCTGATGCTTAAGGAGTTGAGACAAAGAAGGGAGACACTAGAAGTTTAATAGGCCAAAAAAGAGTTTTCTTTCTCCATCCTTAAGGGGTTTGGAAAACTGCTTACACAGCAATTAGAAGCGACTCCAAACAGCTCTCTGCTAACCTACTGGGAACAGATCCTAAATCCTTGGATTGATTGGGATCTTGCCTATATAACTAGTCACCAGAGCCAGTTTTTCTTTTCCACTGGATATTCTTAGCAAATGTTACAGTGTAAAATATCAAAAGACAATATCAGAAGCTATTCTAGGAAACTGAGCTGTCCTTTGACACCAATGATATCCAGAAGGGCTTCAAGCCCAAGTTTAATTTCATTTCATGTGTTAAGAATCCCTTAGTCACATCTTAAAATGCCATATCATCTCTCTCTCTCTCCATATTTGCAATGAGTTATTTTGCTCCTGAAATGAAGAAAGACCAAGAACGAAATAATCCTGGCTAATCAAGGAGGAACTACTTTAAGAGATAAGCATCCCATTGATATAGCTGTGTGATTGTGTATGAAACTGGCTCCTTTGTAGCTCCCTGCTTGCTGATAGGTGTCCTACAGAAAGACTCCTTCCTGGGTATGGCTGCCTCAGAATCAGTCTTTCTGGATTGTCCCTTTGCCTCCTCAACTCACTCACTCTGGCTTGCTTCCCACTGTAGTTCTTTCTTTCGTTTGGTTCCTGTTCCATCTTTGCTTGCCCCCTTGGGACTTGACACTTTAGTTCTTTTGGTTCCCTATCTTTACTGATGCTGTCTGGTTCCCTTTTCATAGTTTGTTCTACCTCATTTCTTTACTGGTTTCTGAATTTGCCTAGTAGGAGGGTTTTAACCTTCAGATCAGGGTTCTGGATACTCTTTTTGTTCCTTGTTCCCCAGGCACCTATGCTTGTAATGGTGGCTCCCAGATAGCTAATTCTCTTACAGCTATGGGGGGCTTCTTTCTTGGCAAACTGAAATATGCCCCAATTCCCTAAATCTAGCCCTTTGTTGTCACTCTCTGCTGCCCTCCAGCGGCTATCAGTAGGATACACTTGTCAGAAATTAGTTCCAAGGCCTGGCTCTACGGTCCTTTCTTTGGCCTATGAGTGTCCTCTAATAGGACACTAGACAGTGTAGTTAATGCAGATGAGATTTGTGTTCGGAACCCACTAGGCTTTAACTCAGCCAGCACTACCACAACAGCCTCTGATTCCACTGCTACTCCCAGGGAAATTCATTGGTGATGACTTTCCTGTCCTTTCTCTTGAAGATGTGATTATCTAAGAAATTCACAAATTCCAGGTTTATGGGTATGCATATCCATGCTGTGTTGGAAGTAAGAAAGAAACCTCCTGAGTTTCTGAGGCTTGGCTTCTTGGGAAAGCAGAGAGCAGTGAAGTGGCTCAGGCTAGCCTAGCAGCTGGTCTCACAGACTACCTAGGTCTTTTATTATTTAGCATGAGGATCACAAATGCTGTCTATGAGCTAAGGTAGAAATAACCAGGTTGCTTACTATGCTACGCTTATTAGCTCTTCACACAAGAGTTGAAATGGAATGCAACTCTAGCCTCTGAACTGAGAGACTTTACTATGAGGCTATCTGGAGTGATGCTGGCACCATGCCCCCATTAAAAGTTATAGCTGTTTTACTGGACCAAAGGGGTAGCAGGGTTGTCACAGACTAGACTCACACTCCTGGAAAAGGTCCTTCTAGCCACTACTGGAAAGGCTGTTCTATACTCTGGTGGAATCTCTAGGTGGCAGATCTCTCTGCCTCCAGTTTAAAGTAGGAAGTGGTGGACAATTCTGTTGACCAAGCTTTAGATTAGATTAGCCAACTAACCCAGGACTGTACCAATATGGGCTGCCAGTAACAATGGCTAGTCTTAGCCTGGGAGGCCCATGAGCGAAAGGCCAAATCCAATGCATTATTCATGGGAAAATACATCAAAAGCCTGGTGTTTTGTCTCCTGCTACCCAAAAGATTGTCCACAACCCCTCTAACTGAAGGTTCTTCACCCATTGCTTATTTCCACATATCCGCCATTAATTCAGTTTAAAGACCCTGTCATTAATGATTCAGCATTTCCAGACACACACCTCCTCCCCAGTTAAGAGGCTGGTATAGGTGAGACAAAGTCTCAGCAGTTCTAGAATAAATTCTCCTCCAATCAACCAAAAACACTCAGTAAATCCCAGAATGTGTTACATATTACTGGCAATTCCTTCTATAAATTTTCTGTGATGGCTCTAGTTAATAACGTCCCAAGCAAAGTAAGGGGATATATCTGATGTGCAGAAGCTGCAGCCACACCCCATAGCTGAAGACCTTATTCACCTGTGCCCCATCCTTGTGTATGCTGATCTAGTGTTGGCTTATATGAGGTCAAAGGTCTAGCTCAGTGGAATCTATTCTCAGAAATGTTCCCAATTTTCTTCTTATTATTTTACAAAACCAGACCCAAAGGTGTTAGCTCTCTTCTACTTGGCAATAGGAATTATTTGCTGTCAGAACTTCCTTTAAGGTTAGAGGTATCACTGTGAAGGTTATAAGTGTCTGTCAAAACAACTTGGGCAAAACAATTTTGTTAATGCAACCAGAAAAACCTGATTTCAAAAACCAAAGGACTACCTTTGGAAAGGAAGTATTTCAATTTGACCATCTTATTTATGCCAGGCTGCCAACCATAGCTAAACGTTCTTTTCTGAAAGCCTGCTTATCAGTATACAGCACATTTGGCCTTGTCCTGGGGATCTTTCCAGAAAATTCTGCAGCTTTCCCTAAAACTGACTAATAGAGCATCAGTACAAAAAATAAAAATCTAGACAAAGAAGCATTCCCTCAAAGCACCAGGGCCACCTGAAGAGAGATTTTGGGAAGGGCAGAATGTTAAAAAGGCCTATGTTACAAGCATGGGCAAACTACACCAGAATGTAAGCTCCACAAGGGCAGGGACCATATTTTATTCACTACACTATACCCTCTATACCACTGTACCCACTCTAACAGTGCTAGGCATAGTGTTGAATGAATGAATGAATACTTCCTGATTAAGGAGGTCTATACCTACATTCAAGGGCTTGCTGTGCCTATGTCAAGACATGGCCCATAGTCTGCAGGAACTTTTAGTGGCTCTGTATCAGCAGAGATTTGTGCAGGAATTCTAATATATTAATATTACTACATCCTCTTCTAATCAACAAATGCCTTTGGGATATGATAACCCCAGATTTCATTTCGGAAATGACACCTACCCACATATACATGTTATATATGCTACCATATCAGTTGTGCAGATAATCTTTTCCAAGATAATGTGCTTTATGGCTTAAACCATTCCTTCTAACCCCACCATTAACATCAGTTATAGAAATGACATCTTCCAACTTCATGAGTTATCAAACTGTTTGATTACTAACTCTGGTGCAGATGACTCCCAGTTTTATAGGCCATTATTCAAGATCAACAAAATATTTCAGCTGAGCACCTGGAGAGTATTTCTACTGACATTACTGATCCACACACTTCACTACTAGAGGCTTCACGTACCACTATATTTTCCTCCACCAAGAATATCCTTTCTTAAAAACTTTCCCCTACTACCTACACCCACACCTCCCTTCTTCACCATGACTCACTGACAACGGCTCAGTAAATACCTGGGAAAACTACAGGCCACCACCCCTCCCTACTAAGAAGTACATGTGGGGGATGGCTTTCTTCCAGTTTAATATAGCTTAAGGGTTGTGATGAAGACTGATCCCTGAGGCCTTTTATGTGGGCCTGCCCTACCCCCACCCCAGCCTCCTATGTAATCGCCTAGTTAGGGGTTGTTTAGTCTGGTTAGGGTGAAATATTATAAAAGAAATTCTATTGAGCCTCATTTTGATATGTGCCATATCAGACAAAATCAGTTTTTGATATAAATGGATGTTCTACTGAGGCTAAAATATAAGCAAAGTTAAGATTTTTTTCCATAAGCGCCAACAGCAGTCACGCAAAGGGGACATGTTCCTCTTAATGGGAATATTGTTCATCAGACTTGGAGGTACGGCAAAAAGAAGGGAAGGCAATTGTATTCAAAAACCAAAATTTTATTGAATAGGATCAAGATAGGAGGGGAAATAAAAGGGGAGGTCTACATAGTCAGATTCTTGAGTGGTTCTCAGGTTTCCCTACCTGATGTTGACTAACTGAAAATACTGATTTTACCTATATACCTCTAACAGGCATAACATCAGAATTTGTTCAACGTCTCCAAAGAAATATACAATTATTTCTCTTAGGTTCTATAGTTGTTTTTAAGGCAGTTTAAGTGCCTGCAATGGAAATGCACTGCGTTTACTTTAGACTGAAGGTTTAGAAATTGGGGAATAAGTGGCCTAGAGGGAATGTCACCAACTCAATCTAAAAAAAGCCACAGATATCTTGGGATGGCTTTGCTGTATAAGAGTTGTTGCCAACAAGCTCCATTCAGGAGATCTGATGCAACGTCACAACCTAATTCATTCAGCTTTATAAAACCTTACGTATATTGGAAGTAAAAAACAGTCGGTGCCAAGGAACAGAAACGTTTCTAAAGAACATATTCAAACCTCTTCCTGCTGGTCAGACATGGAAGGTGAACAGCTAAAAATTAAATAAATAATGTAATAATTATCTGGGGAAGTTAAGATTCTCTCACAATGAATGGAATAACAGAAATGTGAAGTGTTTCAGGGTAGCCTGTAATAAGCAGCATTTGATGAGGAGATACAGAACATAAAAAAGAAGTCCATGAAGAAGTTGAAAAGTAAAAGCAAAGAACAAAGAAGAGAAATTAAGAAAAGGGGATTTAAAGCGATTAGTTTAATACTTAAAGGTGGCAAAACAGTCTAGATCCTGGTTAAGTCAATACACACACACATACACACACACACACACACACACAGACATGCATACAAACACGCACACACAGTTTTACAAACAAAACTTAAATCCAGCTCTTCTCTATGTTTGAAATACCTTTACCCCTCATCAACATCTAACTTCCTCTCAGTTTAACTCTCCACATTTTCCATGAAATATTTTATAACTACTCAGGCCTACAAAGACCTCTGTACTTCATGGCCATTTTCTGCACTTAAGAGATTCAATCTTGCTCCTGATTTGCATTGTATATTTCACATGATTATATAAAAGTCTTATATTCCAACTAGAGTGTAAGTTGGAGTCTATTCTCCCATTCCTTGAATTTGGGCTGGCCTTGTGACTAGCTCTAGCCAACAGAATGTGGAAGAAGTGATATTTCAAGCATAGGCCTCAAGAGGTTTTCACATTTCCTCTTGCTCTCCTGGAACCCTGCCAGGAGGCCATGTGACTAAGCCTGGATTGGGCTGTTGGTTAGTGAGAGATCACATGGAGCAGAAAAGAGTCGGCTTAGCTAAGGCATGCTACATCAGGCAGTCCAGAGCCGATCCAGCAGCTGATCTCAAAGTATGAGTGAGCTCAGCTGAACCTATCCAATCTGTAGAAACTTGAACTAAATAAATGGTTCTTGTTTTAAGCCAATATGTTTTGGGGTGATTTGTTATGCAGCAAAAGCTGCTGAAATAGCTGAAACATACACAATTGTTTTAGCTTTCCAATGAAATACTTAATCATAGTGTGCCTTATATTAGAATCAAGTATTTGCTGTTCACCTCTTTGTTACGGGAGGGCAGAGCCTGTATTATATTCATTTGTGTATTCCCACAACACCTAAGTTGTGCTTTGTTCACAGTAGGCACTCAGAGTTTGATAAACTGAAACGAAAATCATCATCTGAAGTTCAAATTCTGGTGTTCATCAGCATAATTTACTTAATGTTTAACAATAGAAGAAAATACAAACCATAGTACTGCTTAAGAATCAAATAACTACTGAGGATCTACTATTGGCCTTGTGTTGTTATTCTCAATTATGAACCATTAAGGGCCAGCAATTATTAGTACTTGGAATATAAATGCTACTTCAAGATAGTTAATAAGTGAGCCTTTAAGTTGTCCTTCTCAAGATTTAGCATTAACCCAAATTTGGATTTTCATAGAAATATGCACATATATTTGATACATGAATGTGAAGTTGTACTGCAATCGCACTTCTATGAGCTTGGGAATATAGAAATTATAAAGTGGCAGAGAAGAAGATTTTGATTTGCACTAATTCACATTAACAGCTGGCTTTCTAAACCCAGAAACCTGACAAATGAGGTATGTAGGTAAATATACTTTAACTTTGACGTGCTATAAAAGTGTAAAATATCATGAAAGCCTGTGTATTCAAAATGTCATTTCACTTTTTTCCTTAAGAAGTAGAAAAATTAGAATAGACAGGACGGCTCAGAAAGGATGAATAGTTTTGCTATCCACATCTAATTTGCTTCCTAATAAAATTCTATGGCTTTTAAATGACACTCTGCTATTATAGTCTATACAGAGATGAGTTCATCAAATATTCCATGTTTTGAATATTTTAAAAATTATCATTCAATTGATAGAGCCTGAAACACTGTAAAGCAAAAGAACATGAAAGCATGATCAGAATGAATATATTCATAAACCAGTGAAGAAAATACACTCAATGACAGTAAAAGAATATCCTTGCTGCACTGAACTGGGGACAAATCCCCTTTTTGCATGGGTGCGTGTATGTATCCTATAACTTGCCTTAACTTTAACTTCTTCCTTTAACTTCGGCCATTCCTGATTAATATTGTTATCTTTGACTTATAAAGGGCATAATGGTTAAATCAGGTAGTAAGGTGGATAACTGAGTCAGGACCTTAAAAGGTTTAGACAGGCTAAATAAATAAGAATGATTAAAATCTGGTTTGTTAATAGAATGTCTAGAAGGAAAACGCAGACCAAAGAGAGTGAAGTCTTCAATTGTGGTGTATAAAATCAACCACATAAAGACTAGATATGGAATGAGTAACAATGCTACATGTGAAAAAGATTCAATTACTAGCAGATGGAAACTCAATAATTCAGGATAGAAAGGCTGTCCCCCAAACTGGAGTGCATTAATAAAAATACAAAGAGTGAAAGGGTCAAAGTTAAGTGAGACATATTTTAGCCAACTTCAGAAATACCTTTCTTATAATCAGATTGTCTTGAGGTGGACCCTGCTGCTTTGGGGAAGCAAGTTCTCTTCAAGGAGAATATTCAAGCACAGTCTAGGGTGCTGTACAGGGATTCCAAGTATCAAGCCAAAGGTTATACTACATGATTTTTAAGATTAGCACCCAGCCCCCAAATTCCATAACTCTATTTTAGGATTCCAAAGAGTAGAGGCAAAAGGACACATACTCAAGGACACCTAATCATGTCTCATTTGAGGTCAAGATATCTCCTTTGAAACCACACTTCCAGACTTTCTATTATAATCGGCACATCTCTTATAGTTCATAAGCTGCTCACTTTAAAAATGATGGTCACTTTAAGTTATGAGAATGACTAAGATGAACTGCAAAGAGATAAATATTTTCAGCACGGGATGTGGAAAGATCATTTTTGTCACACTGATTCAACCTACCTGAGGCCTGCTAATAATGAGCCAGGCAAGTTTTTCAAATGATCTAAGAAAAATTTAAGCTGCTTTAATAGAGACAGACATAAATAGAAATTAAGTGATAGATTCAATAGGAAGAGGCATATTCCTTCATGATTCAGTGAAATTTTGGAGTTTTGGTTTCTACTACTAAAACTCCATAATAGGAACTCTGAGAACAAAAATGTAACAGAAAATAGGAACTTAAGCATAAGCAACAGTGCTCACTGAGAGCTCACAAGTACTTGAGCATTCATCCCCAGCTCAGATCCACCTTATTTCGGCTGTGTTTTCTAACTTACTCCCTTAGTTAACGTTTTCTGTGAACACTAGTTGCTTTCCATAGGGACCGAAACCACAAACTCGAGAGAATGACCACACTTCCTTTCCATGAAGGGTGAGAAGGGAAAAATTTTTCCTTGGATGTGTTTTCCCAATGAAATTCAATTTCTGCTTTCCAAGAAACGCCAATTGGCTCAGAAGTCTCTGAGAAGAAACAGTGCTGGGAAAGTCAAGCAGATACCACTCCACAAAACCATAAAGCAAAATTCCCATCTTTCAGGTTTACATCAGCCAAGGGGTTAAAACCTGAACATCTCGGTTGAGTTGCTGAATCCACAGGTGGAAGGTGTTAAGTGTGGAAAGAGATACTCAGCTGCATTTGGGACCATGCTGGGAAAGACTTTATGTGCAAGAGAACCCCCACCTCAACTCCTAAATATTAAGTTGACACACGTTTCTGGGACGCGGCCTGAATCCTCAAACTTTGGCGGGTCTATAGAGACACAATTTTCTGTTTTCTGCTTAACAGGGCTTTCCAGAATTGTCATCAGATGACAGATTACACCACCCATCCACAAGGATTCAGGGGTAGCTCAGGCCATCCATTATGGGTTAAAAGCTGTTCTAGCATGAATCGAGTCACAGTGGTAAGGAGACTACCAATACAAGGGGTCCTACAGCTTTAAGAAATACCCTGGGCATCTAAAAGTTCTCAGAATGCAAACTTTGTCAGCTCTGAAAACAAGAGGCACTGCATCATTATGGCAGGAGAAACAAAGCCAGCCCCCTTTTAAAAAACAGACAAAAAAAAAAAAGATTGTTTTAATAGGAGAGAAGCATCAGTCATTGATTCTTACTTCATTCACACTTTCTATCCAACCCCATCCATCTTCAGAGTGAAGAGATGACAGAGCCCAGTTAACTCTCTCCCTCTTTCGGCCCCCGCCCATACTGCTCCTCTATACCCCATCCACCAAGGCCTACCAACCCACCCTTTTCAATCTGCAAGCAACAGCTCTATAGCACGACTCTTTCTATCTAATGGGCTTGCAAAGCTCAGGTACACCTAAGTACCGGCTTTCAACACATTACTTTAGTAGGGTTGCCTGTCAGGTTAGCATGACTGGTCAGGGCCTTTGCTAATTATCTAAAATGACCACTTAGTCACTCATGGCTGACCGCGTTCTACAAAGGAGGGGATGGGAAGACTTAAGGCAACAGAAAAAAGTCAACAAACCAAACCAACAATCCAGAATGTAAAATATTTCATTTTTCTTAAATGCTACTGCCCTCATTATCTGCAAACAAAAGTCCTCTGGGCAGGCAGTCTCTGCATCAGTGCACCTGCTTAGCACTGGTTTGCTGAGCTATCTTTTTGCTGTGTCTGCAGAAGCCAACTATAGCACAATGGGTCACATCACTTGAGGGTCACTTGAGTCCCTCTACATTCTGGGTCTCTCCTCCCACCTCCTGCCTTCCCTTCCACCCACAAAACCTTTAACTCCACCATAGCTAAGGATCCCAGATAGCTAAATAAAAGAGGTGGCCTCAAACACAGGGAAAAACCCTTAGGTCTCCAGTGTGAATCGCCAACGCCAATCCCCCTCCCCTCCCCTTTTCCTTAAGACCTGATGGTCTTCAGTCACACATCTTAAAAGAAAAACAAAAAACAAAAACACAAAGACTTACTTGTCTCAAGTCGATGAAGGCCAACTGCAGCGTGTCCTCCTGGAACCCAGGCACCGGGCCGGATCTGGCAAACTCTGTGGGAAAGAAAAGAGGATAAAAAGCGCCTTTAACTAACCATGGACAGGGAGATTGGCAGACGGATGACAGGGAAGACAAGAGAGGCTGGGGGAGAGGAGGACCAAGCTTCTAAGGAGTCATGTCTCTCTCCCTTCAGCTTCTTTGTTTGCCCTTCAAAATTCGTGTCATCAAAACACCATTAATTCCAGAATCCTGACAGCAAGGAAACTGTACTAATTCGACCTGAAATTTATTCCCATGAGCCGCGCTGGGCTTCAGAGTATTTGTTTTGTGAATGGACAAACAACTTGCAAAGGAGGAGGGAGTGGGGGAGAGAAAAAAGTTTTTCCTCTCAACACAATAAAATCTTCAGCTGTGAAACTCTTTTCAGTTCCGAAAGCTATTTATATTTTAGATCGCTGAAGGAATTTTCGAATTTCACGCCTGTCACCTCATTCCCCAAGCATTTATCAAAAAATATTCCCTGCCACATCATTAATTATTCCCTCACTGATTATTTGTATTATCTCATGAGTGCATTATCGTCAACACACACACAGACACACACTCACACAGACACACACACCAGCAGCAGAGGCTGCCCCAATCTAGCGCTTGGCTCTTCAGTAAAAGAGTATTGCAGATATGAAAAGACCCATCTAAATAAATCTCACTGCAAAAACTTAGGAAACATTTGTACATGTCCATCCTTCTAGTGTATTCTTTGTTCTTGACTTCTACTTCTATTCCACTCTCAAAAATTCTTTTTTCTCTTCCCTCTACCCAAATTTAGTCTTAGGTCAAAGAGACCACATGAATGCTATTTGCAATTTACAGTAGCGCCTTGGGTACATGCTCAGTTTATGACTCTGGCTTCTACATTGTTAATAAGAAGATAACTGCACAGGGCTATAGGGACAAGTACTAGTAACAGTTAAGAATGTCAAATTTTATTGTCCCTAAGCCCTGCTTATTATGCAATCAAAAGGTCTTGTTTAAGCCCCTACATACACACAAAACACACACACACACACACACACACAAACATACAGAGCAAATTCAAAAGTTGGACAGTTACTAACTATGCCTTGAATTCTCTCTGTGAAGCCAAAGCATGATAAACATTTAACATCAATCTACTATTTACCTCAAAAACAACTCAAGTATCTGCTCAAAGCAAATATGAAAAGGAATGTTTTCCTTTCAATTATATTTTTCTTCAGGAATGAATTAAAGAAATTATAGAAAGTTGGTATCATATTATTCTTTTGAAATTAAATAAAATCCATCAAGATATCTGCATATATGTCTGGAAAATTACTTCAAACAACTAGTAGCTGCATAGATTCAAATGATGATTTATGAACAATGACAGGAATTTCTGTTCTTTAAAAATATTTTCCATCTAGGAAATTTCTACTAGGTTTTCATAAAATCCTTGACCTACCTTAAAAAATAATGTTAACAACGCAAGTTGAAGGGAACACAAAAACATTATGTGAAATGAAATTTAAAACAAGTTATGAAACGAATTGTATAGAGCACAAAGTGTTGTACAACTGTAACACAAAATATTCTTATTCTAGAGATTTTAAATAAAAATGACTCAAATGGAAGGAGATAAACTATATAGAATGATTAGCACATTAAGTTTCTATTTACTTTGGAAAGAAAATTTATATGCCATTTATAAATGAATTCTATCATATGTATAGCCCAAATGATTAAAGTTTTAAAAGAGTAAAGTTCTAAGACTATACAAATACATGATGAGAGCCATGTTAATAAAAGCTTGACAGAATCCATCCTTCATATCTTACAATAGCCATTATCTGTGATAACCTTGTATATGGCCACTGCTCAATTACAAGTACAACTTTCCCATACTATGCTCCTGTAGAAAGCAGTCCTTTGAATTACAGCCACAGCCACTCTTTGAGTCTTGATTGTCAGATGGTCAGCTTAAATAAGCTTCCCATGCCTGGGAGTTTCATCCAAGGTTGGTAGATTATCACTGTTGCTCCCGTATGACATAACAGCTATGCTGCATCATCTGAAGTCCTCTCTGTCAGCAGGAACCCTGCTTGAGTCAAGATGCAGCAACTATCACGGTGTTCTGCTGCCCTACACATGTTCAGTTCAGCAGGATTGCCCTATGACACATGGTTTGCATGCTTGAGAGGTGGCTACACATTCTTGAACCTCCTTATTGGGCATGCCCCCTGGGGTTGACATGATGCTGATGAAACCACTCAGGAATCTGGATGTGATACATATTTAGTCAGAGCTGTACTTTATAGACCTCATTTTATGACACACTGAATCTTCCAGGTTCCCAGAGGACATGGTGGCCTTTTAGATTTGATTTTCCTTTTATAAATCAGGGAATGAAAATTATATCATGTGTGACAGAGTAAAGAGATTAATTTTTGGGTATAGCTTATGGAAATGTTTAATTATTATATATTCAACTTCATATATACATTTTTTTTCTCATTGTTTTACATATGTAATTCTTGTCTTCCCACGTAGGCAGGAAAGTCCTTAGGGATAAGGACCATATCACAGAACGTAGCAAGAATTAAAAACAGTAGATGTCCAACAAATACTTACATATTAATTTACAGAAATAACAAGATTAACTAATTACACATATTCTTTACTGCCAGTGAAAATCTTTGGATTGCAATAGTAGGGCACCTTTAACCTGAGTATCAATAAGTAGGCTTTAGGAATTTACGAGCTCCCTAAAATTAGATGCCCAATGATTGAGGAGATGGGCTTTGGGTCATAAAAATCAGTTTGAGCTCCAGTTACTAGCTCTAAGGCCATGTGCAAACTACTTAATCTCCTTAAAGCTTCAATGTCTTCATCTCAAAAATAAGGGTAACAGCATATTCCTTATAGTGCTGCTACGAGGATTAAGTGAAACAACTATGTAAAGCAGTTGGCAGAGTGCCTGGCATATCATCATTGATTATCATTACAATTAGTTTTTTGTGGGAATATGTGTTTCTCTGTGAAGAAGGTTCATATCTTTTATTGACTTCTCAGAGGGTTGGTGACCAAACAAAGGTCAAGAGACACTATTCTATATCCAGGACAAAACAGTAGAAGAAATTCAGCTACTATTCAGTTATGAGTTAGTGAGTTGGTATTGAAAATTTAGAGGCAAATATTTAAGTGCTTCACCTAAAGGAAGCTCATATGACTAATTACTAGTGTATTAGGCACAGCACAGTAATTTTCACCGGTATTATTTGAGAAATCAATAAATGCATGAAATAGATCTCCCATAATTTTGTGATTCAATTATTTCCTTTAAAACATGACTGTTCTTCTAGAGTCAATTTTTTCCACATATGAAAAATGTTAATAGCGTAAGAAAGTGTGAATATTTTTTTAAAGTTTGTATTTAGTCTGACGTCAACTATGTAAAATACAATATGAATAGAAAACACGACAGTAAGCATTTATTTCATAATGTTAACTGAGGCTGTTAGAGAGAGGAAGATTACAAGGGATTTTATTATTCTTTACATTTTATAAACTTTAAAAATGAGACCACTTTTATAATCAGAGAAAAGGAAATAGAAGCACACACACACACACACACACACACACACACACACACCCCTCAAAATTATTTAGTGCTATTTTCTCTAGTAATAAGAGCTATAACTTGTTCAAGATTTAGAATTATAGCCAACTGAGATTGATCTGCACACCCATGTCATAAGAGGCTGCTTGATAGAGAGAAGGAAAACTACACATGGGAGGGGGACGAGGAGCCCCAAGTCTGCTGACACATATACAAACTGATTATATGTACACACAGAAGCTTTCCTTTAGAATCATGAATAAAAACTTTCCGTCTTTTGACATCATAAAAAGGAGTACATGTCTCTACTAGTGGTCAAGTGGAACCAATGGATATATGGGGCACAGTGAAAAAGTCTCTTTCTGGACTTGTCTCTGGATTCCAAGGTCTGTGGTATGTTTTCAGTCTCTAAGTGGCTGAAGCCAGTGCCAAAGTTTCCAAAGGCTGGAGTTCGGCAGAGTGGCCCTCCACTTAACACAGAACCAAATCCTACCTTTGACTATCTTATGTTATGTGGGGACTGAATCAAGGTCCCAATGAGGCTGGCAAGAGAGCTTCCTCTTGGAAAACTTGCTCAGGTTAGTGGAGCCCCTGACCAGCACCCAACCATCCTTCAGACAGCTCGGCTCTCCCCAGCAGCTCTTCCCTGCCCTCGTCCAATCACAGTATGGACAAGAGTTGAAGCTGGGATCGGGGCCTGCCTCCAAGATCCAACGTGCAAATGTGAAAAATCTTTTAATGAGATACATTTTCATTTTAAAAAAATTAAAAGGAGGTGTACAAAGTTATAGGAAAAAAGGCATATTGTTAAGTGAAGGTATAAAGAGGGAAAGAAAATAAGAGGTATAAAGGTATAAAGAGGGAAAGAAAAAACCCCTCACTTAAATATCCAACATTCCTTCACACTCTCATACACACTAAAATCGATGAGGTGTGGCAATTGTTTTTAAACCAATATTAATTTCTCAAAAGTATCCTATAGTTTTACATTTCTAATAATCTTCATATTATAATGAAATAAAATTGCCAAAGTAGAAAAAGGAGGGATTCCACTAATTTCAAAATGTTTTCTATGCTGCTTGAAGGCTGGTCTTAAAATTAACTGCCGCTTAGATGGGGGGAGAAAAAACATGTTTAAATCAACTTAAAAATTATCTGGTACATTCATATTTGGCTGAGGAAAACAAAATATAAATTTTATAAAGAGCATAGAACCCTAATTAGAATAAAATGGGAGAGTCAGAGTTAGAAGGGGCTTTGAGGTATCAAAATGACTGCCTTACAGCCAGAGAAAAGTACTCTGGTTTTTCAGAGTTCAAGGCCTTGAGAGAGAAGAGGGAAGTGAATGAAACTCAGAAAGGTTAAAAGGTTATAGGGAGGGGGAAGGGTAAGCTGGGACGAAGTGAGAGAGTGGCATGGACATATATACACTACCAAACGTAAAATAGATAGCTAGTGGGAAGCAGCCGCATAGCACAGGGAGATCAGCTCGGTGCTTTGTGACCACCTAGAGCGGTGGGATAGGGAGGGTGGAAGGGAGATGCAAGAGGGAGGGGATATGGGGATATATGTATACGTATAGCTGACTCACTTTGTTATACAGCAGCAACTAACACACCATTGTAAAGCAATTATACTCCAATAAAGATGTTAAAAAAATAAATAAATTAAAAAAATAAAAGGTTATAGGTGAAGTTGGCTGGTGAGGACCTGGAAAAGCTTGACTTATGTGTTCGTCTCACTCTTTTTTTTTTTTTTTGCCCCTACTTGCATGTAGGGTTCCCAGGATACAGGACTTTTAAGTTTTAACACTGGTGTGGTACAAAAACGTTGCCTGCTATTTCAGTAAACAAGAATGTTGCCTGCCATTCTGGTAAACAATGAATGTTACCCACCATCAAGCCACCAACCATTGCATCCACCCTAGACAGTGTGCCCTGAAGAGATTTCAGGATGAAGAAAAACAGGATACTGGCCCTAGACAGTTAAGATGCATATCAAAGGAATAATTTCTGTGAGTCCAGACTCTTGCATCTTTCCATACCTAGACAAGCACTAAAATCATTAATTTGAGATGTCTGCTTTTTGTGATTAGCTATAATCTATTGATGTTTGACTCCATGTTTGTTTGTTTGTTTCCAGCAAAAAATTCCTATATACCCTGACTCCTCCCTTTACCTCTTTGGAACAATTCTATCTGAGAGGTGTCTCCCGGGCTTTAGTTCTCAGTAAGGTCACCAAATAAAACATAACTCTCAAAAAAAAAAAAAAAAGACTGCCTGAGTCTGTAATCTGTATATCTAGACAGGACATTTGAGAATTTATCAAAAGCAAGCTGTGGGAAACAGAATATAAAAGTAATTCTTCTGAATCTTTGCAAATTGTCCGTAGAACAAGAATAATTTTCAAAGGAGATGAGCAAGGTAAAATTTATTTCAGAAAATCAAAACTAGTACAATATCTGGGAAACAGGTAAAATAGCAATTCTTCGAGGAAAAGTTAATTTGCTCAAATAAGAGAACGTTGAAAAGGTAGTGGGCAAAATTTTAACCAGAGGTTCCTGGTTAGTATCATATACTATTGCTCCCAGAGAAGTTCCAGGTCAGACAGTGGATAAGAGAGCATCACCAGCCTTCACTGAATGGATTAAGGGTTTGGTTTTTGGCCAAAATGTCAGGTAAGAAAGAAAAGTCAGTCCTCTGGAGCCCAAAGTATGTTGGGCACTTGTTTATATCTTAAGATCATGTCAGGTCACATGTGGTTTTTGTGGGATTACAAAAATAAGAGCTGCTGTTGCTGTATTAATATAATGGTTTCCTGGTATCTGGGTCCCTGGAGCAACAGATAAGGAATATGCTAGACTACAAAGTGTGGCTCTGGGGAAGCTAAAACCTTCTTGCATCACTTCACAGTGGCTCCACTAAGCTAATTACAGAGAAGAGTTGATGGACTCCACAGGGACTCCATTGGAGGCTCTGCTGGTCAGAGAAAGGTCAGCCAGAACATAAGGAAGTAAGTACTAAGGAGAGAGCTATCAAGGAGACAGAAAAAGGGAGGGAGGACTGGTGGGAGGGAAAAGTTCCTTGGAGATTCAGCTGACTATACTTGTATAAGTGTACTTGTATGAACACGTGATCATAAAAAATAGTTACCTTTAACTATCTAGGGTATAATTCTGTGATGTAAATTTTTCTTTGTTTTTACATATTTTAAATAGGTGACTCACTATATCTCCTACCTCAAGAAGGGCAGAGAAAAGTACGGTCTAACTAACCTATTCTGAGTTTCCGTGTGAGAAATATGATTAAAACTGATAATAACAAAGTCTGATAGCAAATGCCAAACCAGTACTCTAAACAGATTTATAAATTGTTTTCAAAGTTTAATTCTCCTAACTCCTTTTGCTCTAAAAGACAACTGAAAACTAGGACAGATAGACATAGCTTTTTAATTAGTAAGGGATTAATCCCCTATAAGCTAGGAAATGGCCACAAGCATGAAGAACTTTCATGATGATGCTGAGTAAATAAGCCAATCAGTCTCCATCTGGCTGTCCCTTGTACTGTACCACTGAGAGGAAATGAGGGTTCAGGTACTGGCAGTGACTGGTGTCAATGACAATATACATTCCCCTGGAGAGAGTAGCTGTCTTATGTGGAATAAACCTAGAAAACTGGAGAAGCTGATTTCTATGCCTTGCCTAACGTATCTAACATATAAGAAAAATCTGTAAACAGTTTAATGAAATTAATTGGTTGAATCTAGCAAAGCAAATTAGAAAACAATTTTATTCGAGATTTAAAAGAAGGAGATGACATAAATTCCTACCATGTCATGGAGTCCAGGAGGCCACTGGGTACTGTTCTTTGTTTAAGGAAATAATATTTTAAATGTGGATAAGAATACTTTAGCTGTATTCACCAAATTAAACAGAGTATCTTTTGCATTGCAGAGGAAGAAGGTTAAGGAAAGCCAAGACCATAACAAGTGACAGAACAATGTCATGCCACATGGCATTGGACTTTCCCTTAATATTCCACAAATAATCACCAAAAACATAGCACAAGATGTCCTAGGACTTGCGTTTACAACCTAGAATCCTAAAGCTGAAAGGAGCATTTGTAATTACTGAGGACTTTCACAGAAGAAAAAATTAAAAAGCAAAAAAGGTAAGTTAGTGAACCAGATAGAACCTAATCCCTCTAAATCTGTCTTTCTATTATTTCAATATGCATCCCTGATCTAGAATGTCTAAAAGCAAATATTCACTCTACATGTTCCATTTATATATATATATATATATATATACACACACACACACACACACACACACACACACACATATGTATATATGTGTGTATCTGTGTCTTTTTCATTTAGTTAGAGAATAAAATCATAAAAATATATAGATCTGTGTAACGCCACAATGTTCCTCTGAAGTTCCCAAATGCTTTGCAATTTTGCAAAATAAGGGCCAATTTCATAATAGATCTTTTAAAACTATAGTGAAAAGAAGCCTCTCCCAATTAGCAATCAGCAGTGCTTCTGTGCATCTGTAAGAAAACTGAGGATCTGCCATGAAAGGCGTGGGTTTCCTGAGAGATGAGAAAGACTTGTGTTCTGAAGTAGTAACTTTGTATCCTTGATATTTTTACTCTGCTTTCAAGGACTTAATCTTATCCATGTGTTTGTTCAGCACTGATTATTCTGCTGTACGAACAGAGACTCAGAGCTAAGCTATCTGAAATTTTACATTGAGAAGGATTCTGTAGGGCATTTAACGTAACGGTGAAAATCAATTCTCTAGAAAAGCACTGTCCAAATAGAAGTGTGAGCTGCATGTGTAATTTTAGAATTTTTAGTAGACCGGTTAAGAAAACAAAAATTAATTTTAAAATTAGTAATAGTATATCTTGTTTTACCCAATATACCTAAAATATATTAATTTCAACATAAAATTAGTATTTTAAAATTTTTTCATGAGGTTTTTTTCAAAATCCAGGATGTATTTTACACTTAGAGCACAACTCATTTCTGAGCTGCATGTCAAATGCTCTAACAGCCACTTGTGGCGGGTAACTATAGTACTGGACAGCACAGCTTTAGATGATGTTGACTGTAAAGAATGAAAACTAAAACGAAATGTGAAAAGAATGATTTCAGACTTTGAAATGACAAGGAAAGAGCACTCCCCAAATTCATAACAATATGAATTCCATTTTTACATTGGCTATGAAATTAGGATTGAAGCAAATGTTCCTGATACCACACAATGTCTTCTATTCAGCCCATATTTTAAAAATAGGTCAACCTCTGAGAGAGCTATATACTTTGTATGCTCTTCACTGTGCCTGTCAATAAACTTTTATATTACCTCTCTATTAATTCTTATGCTAGTATTCTTACCTTTCTTCTCTTCATCCCATTTTCTTTTCTTATATCTAATTTATTATTGTTTTCAACTTATCCTACTGAAACTGGTCTCAAATCATTTTTGGAATGATTCGGGCATAATTTTTAAAAAATAATAATAGTTGAGCAGCATATGTTTCTGGACAAAGCTCTCTGGCTCTCAATTTCCCCAGCAAGTGATACCAGTAGCAATCCTGATCTATAACTGCAAAATGTTTTGTAAGTATACAATACAAAACAAATGCTGACTCATTAAAAGGAAAAGTATCAAGACACTGCCAGTGCTCTTGAACAGGGTGGAGGTATGTCACACAAAGCTATGAAAAATACTGAAAGAGAAATGATTAAGGTAGGTTCCACATAGGATGTTTCCCAAGCTAAAAGAGCTAGATTTTTTTAAAAGTCAATTATGATTCTTTCTAAACTGAAAGCAGATAGTTAATGCTTCTTTGGTATACATTTCGTGGATAGTCTCACAATTTGCCAGGAAAACTGAGTCTCATAGTCTAAGCTGATGGATGTCCACAGAAAATGGATATATCATAAGCTAAGGTAACTGGGATTCCAATCCTTTCTAGAATTTACTTATGTGACCTTGTGCCAATCATATAAGTTTTTAGTGCCAGATGTCTCCTCTGTAAAATGAAATTAAGAATATTTCACTTGCTTAAAGCTATGCGACTGAATCAAATATACTCTTGAGGTCTATTACATAACAAGGAATATATCTGGTCTTTGGTCCCAGCTCCTGACATAGAGGAGCTATGGACTTTTACAGAAGAAAAAATTAAAAAGCAAAAAAGGTAACTCAGTGAACCAGATAGAACCTAATCCCTCTAAATCTATTATTTCAAGGGTATTTCAAATACCCTTGAAAGGTACTGAGCAATAGGAAAGTTCCTGAGCAATTCACAATGAGCTCCTTTTGACCATACCTAAGTTTATGCTGAAATGACTCCTGTGGGCCCTTACGTAGTTTTAAGGGAGGGGCTGGACAAGCCAGAAAGACCAAGCCTGTGACCAGAGGTTTGAAACTTTCAGCCCCACCCCCAATCTCCAGGGAGGGGAGGGGAAGGTGATTGATTTCAATCATGTGGCCAATTATTTATTCAATCATGCCTATGTAAAGAAACCCCCATATAAAAACTCTGGACACTGAAGCTCAGTGGATCAGGAATTCCTGATGGGTGAACATGCTGATGTGCTGGAAGGTTCACATGCCTGGAATCCTTAAGGACAGGTCATGGAAACTCTGTTCTGCCCCCCTCCTCCCCAGGATCCTGTCCTATGCATCTCTTCCATTTGGCTGTTGCTGAGTTACAGCTTTTATAATAAAACTGTAATCATAAGTACGGCATTTTTGGTGAGTTATGTGAGTTTTTCTAGTGAATTACTGTACTGAAAGGGGATGTGATGAGCCCCAAATCTGTAGTCAGCTAGGAAGAAGTGCGAGTGGCTTGAGGTCACCTGTGGCTTGTGGCTGATGCCTGAAGAGGGACAGTCTTGTGGGACTGACCCCTTACCCTGTGGAGTCTGCACTAACTCCAGGTAGTTAGTGTTAGAACTGGATTAAATTGCGGAACACCCAGTTGGTGTTGGAAAACTGTTGTTGGAACACAAGGTCCAATCCCGATCAAGCAAATTACAACTTGATATTGAGTCCATTTTAATATCTAGGTTATAGCCAGATGTGTCCCAGCATAATTAATGTGAAATTTACTGGAATTGGATACAGTAAAATAATAATATGCTTTTTTTTTGCCTACATGGTCACTTCTTAAATGAATCAAAAAATTTAAAGATATTACACTAAAGCAAGTCTTCATTATGAGAGATCATTTTTGATATGGCAAAATAAAAAGTTCTGTACATCTTGCCCAGAGAAAGATATTTTCTATATTCTCTAGCTTTGCTTCATATAATTATTCTAGTATTAGTTGGGAATTCCACCCCCTCAATGGAATTATAATATAGTAAAGTATTAAAACAATGATCCACATCCATGTTAAATGTTTGTGAGGCGGCTTCCCTGGTGGCGCAGCGGTTGAGAATCTGCCTGCCGATGCAGGGGACACGGGTTCGAGCCCTGGTCTGGGAAGATCCCACATGCCACGGAGCAACTAGGCCCGTGAGCCACAATTACTGAGCCTGCGCGTCTGGAGCCTGTGCTCCACAACAAGAGAGGCCGCGATAGTGAGAGGCCCGCGCACCGTGATGAAGAGTGGCTCCCCCGCTTGCCGCAACTGGAGAAAGCCCTCGCACAGAAACGAAGACCCCACACAGCAAAAATAAATAAATAAATAAAATTAAAAAAAAAAAAAAAAAAATGTTTGTGAAAGATCAATATGAACATAAATACTGGTCTGCCATTATGGTTACACAGACTAATGAATTTACTTTCAGAGGTCAAGATCTAAACTTAGGATCTATCTTACTAGAGAATATAAACTTTGCCACTAAGAGCTCAGTTTGGGGTGTGTTTTCCCTTTTCTTTTTTTCCCCTAAAACAAACAAAAACAAAAGAAGGAGAAAAAGAGAATCTCTGTCAGTGAAACCTGAGACCTTAAGCTGATAGTTACAAGATCAGGGAATTGACTGCAGACACAACAGGAACGCTAGAGGAAGCATTAGGCATTTTTAACTCCTAGGCGCTGGTAAGAGAGGGGGAGATTAGTGTTTTAAGAGAATTTAGGTTAGTTGGAGAAAAAGGAAATGAAAATAGTTGTTTCTTAAGGTACCTAAGCAACTTCTTTCCATGATAAACTGGTGCTTTTAAAGGAATATCTTAACTACTAGGAAGTATAGGAGATAAATGAGCATCTCAAGTATTAAAAGCGCTCTTGTCTTTAAAATGTTTAAAAGCCCTCAAAAATGCTTTTCTACAGAAGAGTACAGAACCTCATCCTTTTCCCTGGTTAATTGCCTGGGCAGGAGCTGATGCTACACCTTGTTTCCATCCATTGACAGGCAGACAGCTGACAAAGAGATTCCTGTGAGTCAGAGGGGAAGGGCAGGCCTTAAGCCATGTGACTGCTGGGATGTGGTGAAAAACTGAGGAGTCTTGAATTTTTCAGAAAGGCACATCATTCAGGAAGAAAGGGCAGAGAAAGACAAAAAGAAGAGAAAGATTACCAGGCAAATTTTACTGATACCCACAAAGAAAATAAAGTGTTATTTTTCTCCTATTCTTGGTTGCATCATATAAAATATTTGGTGTCATTTACAGTTAAACAGTCCCAATTATTAGGCTTAAGAGAGGCAATTAAATAAACAAGCTTTTCTTTCCTCTCTTTCCATGTCAATTTCTGAGTCTTTTACAAGCACTGATTCAGCTTCTTTATCTTCCATTCATTCCTCAACTCTCAGCAATCTGGTCTATCACCCTACTTCCATTAAAAGTACTCTCTAAAATCTGCTTTGGATCCACTAACAGTGATTGTATCTCCACATTTCCTTCTGGCTACCCCACTTCATTTCACCCTATTCTCTAGTCATAATGAACTAGTTTTAGTTCCCTAATATGCCATGTTCTTTATTTCCTCCCAGAATTTATACAAATACTTGCCTTTGTCAGAACACCCTTCCCAACCTACCTCATCCTACTCGAATGGCTAATCCCTAGCCATGTAGTCCAATGGGATGCCCTAGTCCAAACCACTCACGTATAACAAATGAGTAAAAAGATTTTGAAAGAGATTAAGTGTGTTGTCCAAATTCACAGCTACTTAGTGATCAAACAATGACAAAGACATAGGCCTCAATTCACCCATACAAGTGTACATTATCCCACCAGAGACCCCACCATACACCACCTTCTCCTCCCAGGAAAGGAGTAGAAAATAGAAGTAAAATATAGATCAACCATCATTATAGAACATTATAGGTAAGACTTTAACAATTCTATAAATTGACTCACTAGTTTCTGAAAACTTCAGCTTTTCTAAATGCAAGTGTTGGCAATGATATTTTCCTCACATTTTCTAAATTCCAATCTTAGAAACATGAAATTGGGAATGCTAAGGGGATTTTGTGGTCTCTCTCTCCTCTCTCTCTCTCTCTCTCTCTCCCTCTCTCTCTCGTACACACACACACGCACATAAAAGGGAGGAAGAGAGAAAGGATAAATTTCTAAAATTTGTAATACAAAAAGTAAACTAGATAGATGATTTAATTAAAACAACAGAACTCAAATCAGAATTGTTAACTGCTGAAATATTAGAGCAGGTAATAATGGAAAGGACTGAAATTTATTTCTTTTAAAATGTCTCATAAAAATTAGGACTTTAGTCAGTTTTTTGAGATGTATAAGGTACTGTTCCACCTAAAGGCAGCAGATGGCTAGAATGTTACAGGAATTTCTTGTAGGCCTGAGTAGAAGTCTGTCAACTTTCAACTATTATAATAATTTTTAAATAGACATGGTATTTAATATGATTTCCTGGTTTATACCCTATAAAATGGCCCAGTTAAAATAAATAGTTTACTGGCCTCAGCCTCAAAGACATGAAGTGAGGGCCAAAGAAAATATAAGATGTATAAAATGTCCCAGTGTAAACACTTGGAGACAAGAGCAGTGAATGCATCAGATATTCCTGGGAGAGTCTGGCTTACTACAAACATTAGGATTTTAGCCTATGTGAGTAAAAGGGAGGTGCAAATGGCTTGATGGAATAAGGTAGCGGGGCTAAAGAAATAATTTTCAGCTGACGTGATGTTTGTAGCTAGCTGATACAGCAGAAAGAGATGGCCATATGCTGCTCTGGTGCTAATGGTGAGGCGAGGTCTCTGGTTTGCAATGATTAAGACAAGCTATCGTTTCAATGGGCTCATTTCTCCATGAAAATGCTTCTGGGTGTTTTCAAGCAAATCATGAGGATTAATGAAAATTTTTAAATAATTGTTTTATAAAGTTTCTAATAAAGGAATAGTAAAAAGGCTTTGGAGATTATGAAATTGTTATAACATACTCCTTTAACTTTAGGAAGTCTTTTTACCGAGTCTGGAACCAGGGTTAAGTAATAGGAAAACAGCAATAACCACAATATATTTTTAAACTTTTTCTTCTTTGAAATGGCATTTCTTAATCTTTCTAAGTCCCTGAAACTTCCAAAGTGTGTAAGGTCTCAAAGTTGAGAAAAAATAAGGAATGAAACCTGAAACAGCTAAAATAGAAAATGTAGGAAAAGAGGGAAGGAGCACCAAGTTTGGAATATCACTTAAAAAAAAAATCTGTTCCTCTCCTTTTCAAAATTATACAGCAGGAAAATGGACTTTTGGAAACTACCAGTTGTTTAAGTTAAATTTCCTGCTACCACCTCCAACCCCCCCCCCCCACCAAAATATCCCTTGAAATAAAGCTAGGAAGAAAAATCTAAACAGTTTCTAAGAGGAATCAGTCACTGTCCTTATTTAGAGCTGGGATAAGTACCGCATTTACTGAACAGCCAAACAGAATTTAGGGTATTGGGAGGTTTGCCACAGATAAAGAAGCTTAACTGGGTATTATGATTCTTCACGTAGCAGGTCCTTGTACTTGCTCATCACTTAAATGCCTCACAAACAATCCAAGGTAACATTTGCTACCAGAAAAAGTACTTTGTCTCTGTTGGCCGATCTCTGGAAGCCAATAGCAGGGTTTGACAGTGATATATAACAAGGTGAGAGCAGCATGATCTATCTCCATTCGCTTGACAAGGATGGCATCTTAGGCCATGGTGAGGAAGAGCAGGTTGCCTGCCTTCACTGCTCAGGTTGGCAGCACCTACTATCAAATGACTGGGTGTCTGGCAATGGGTTCAGAGAGACAATGACCACCTTATCTCCTGGAATTCAAAGAACTTCAGCTCATAAACCAAAATAACTGCTGAGTGGGCACTACTCACTGACCCATGTCTGAGAAAAGTCCTTCCAGAGGGTACAGGGTCCATCATCCACAGTCAAAGAGAAGTGACATGGCCATTTAAATGGCACGGAAGCCCTCTGTTTGGGCTTTTCATGGCTAAGAAAGGCACATCATAATAACATAGCATAATAGCATAGCACCTAGCATAGCACCTAGCATGACAACAGCAAACAAAGCAGGGCTTTGTACTGCCTATTTTTGACAGAAGGAAGATAGCTGCAGTTTGTTTTCTTCCCACACCTGAGAATCCAAGCTCAATCCTGCTTTTTTTTTTTTTTTAAGTAATTTATTTATTTATTTATTTATTTATTTATTTATTTTTTTGGCTGTATTGGGTCTTCGTTGCAGTGCGTGGGCTTCTCATTGTCGTGGCTTCTCTTGTTGCAGAGCACGGGCTCTAGGCGTGAGGGCTTCAGTAGTTGTGGCTCACGGGCTCTCGAGTGCAGGCTCAGTAGCTGTGGCGCATGGGCTTAGTTGCTCCACGGCATGTGGGATCTTCCTGGAGCAGGGATTGAACCCGTGTCCCCTGCATTGGCAGGCAGATTCTTAACCACTGCGCCACTAGGGAAGCCCTCAATCCTGCTTTTAAAAAGAACTGGTAAGGGCCTGGGAAGTGGGAGAGAGACAAAGCCATACAGTCCAGAAGTTTCTGGGGAAGCTTTTGCATAGATTGACTGAGAGCTGTGTGCCTGAGAAAGTACCAGACTATGGCCTCTATTTTCATCCTACAAATTCCCACTGCACTTGAGTTTTAAATCTGGTTTCTTGTATAGAATATCTACAGTGTTCCAGGTCTTGCAGAGAAAACAAGGAATGAAGAGAATGAATGAAATGTTGATAACTATAACTATATATAATATATATACATACATAATTGCCAACTTAATGATTCTCCCTTGCAAATTTGTAAGTTTCACTGCAAATATTGAATCAATATGAGAATTAGAAACAAGAATACAGAACATAACTGAGAAAAGGGGAAAACAAATGATAAAATAAATAAAGAAGGATGTGCTCTAACAAAGACTGGCTACCCAAATCCCTGTATCTATTTCCAGTAGAGAATGAAAGCATTTTTGTACAGAAGAAACAAAAAATCTTTTTTCTGATTCCATTAACCAGTCAATCAACCAAAAGACAAAATTCATTAGCCATAGAGCTTGTCTCATAGAACAAGTGATCGTCTCCATCACATTAAAGCAATCATAACTAATTATCCTTAGATTTTCACATGTGCAGAACACTGCAAATTATAGGAAGCAAGTTTATTTTTCTGCATACAAACTCGAAGTCTATCATCAATCTTTTTACCTTAATGTTTCTCAGATGGAAGAAGGCAGAACGGGAAAGCTTGTTTTAAAATTATAATTCAGAAAGATGAGGCTGAGGATAGATGCTAAGGGATCTGAAATCAATGATACTGAAACACACAAAATGTCCTTCAGTAGTCTACAACAGGAAATTTGCATCTTCAGGCATTACATATCCTCAAACGAAGGAAGCATCTGTTGTTTTGATATAACCTAGGGAGATGAGCTTTAAAATTTTACTGGGCTCAAACTTTTTCCATTTGTCTCTCTTCAAACCCCATATTCTTAAAATGGCTCTCTTTTTAAGACTTGCAGAGGTACAATTAAGATAATTAAGGTACAGTTTGAAAAGTGTCGTTCTGATAAAATATAAAATATATACTTTAATGGGAAAGGAAGTATTTAAACTCGAAACTTTTCACAAGAATCCCACAGTATGTAATGATACCAGTTGCTACATCAATGTAACATTTCTAAGATTGAAGTAAATCTCACAGAAAGCCCATGTGTCTTCTTTAAATCTATCTGTCATATCAGTACTATATTAGTACTCATGTCCTAATAACTAAGTTTCCAAAAGAAATGTATTCATACTCTTTAGACTCTTCTGAAATTCAGGACTGCTTAAGTAACACGTTTCATCATGGCAACCCTGATCTTATCCACAACCACACTGACATTTCTACAGGATACTATAGTGCTTTAGGTCTTCACTAGACAGCTTGCTTTCTTCCTAAACTAATATTATCCAAAAGTAAATACCATAAAGCAGATTCGGAGAACAATTATATAGAAAGTTTCTTTGAGAAAAAAAATTACCGACCCTATTCCAATGTTCATTAAATTTATGTGCCCCTGATGGCAATCACTCAAAGCCTGCTTTCTGCTTCTATATACTCTAAGTCCCTGATGAACATGTTATCATACATAACTATAATTAAAACTATAATAAACATATTTAATATTTACTAGTGGTTACAAATATATGTGTATTAGGATCTGTAAAGCATTTCATATGCATTATCTCATTTAATTCTTAAAACAACTTTCCATACACATGAAAATATCCACACTATCTTCCCTCCCATGATAAACTGTAATGTCTTAGAACTAAATGGAAACTCAGAAATCATCTAGCCAAGTGTTCCCATAATATAAATGAGAAGCCCAAAGCCCAAACAGGTTTGATGAATTCCCAAGATCACACAGAAAGTTGGTGGCAAAACTGAGGTTATAATACAACTTTCCTTCCAGCTTAGTACTCTTTCTGATGATGATAATGACACTTGACAATGAGGATGGCAGCTAGCAGTTACTGAGCATTTGTTATGTGTTACTCACTTAATCATCTCAACAAGTCTGTGAGATAGTATAATTGTAACTTCATTTTATAAATAAAGATACTGAGGTTAAGAAGAGGAATAAAGTATGCCCAAACTACTAAATACAATATATAATAACAAAAATCAGAGATGATAGAAACAGATTGGTTTCAAAGGTCAATCTGTTTTTATTACCTCTGATTTTAATTATTATATATTATACAGATGATATATTGAGAATTGACTGTTGGTGGCAAGAATGGCTTGATAATCCATAGAAGTTGGTGGTAGGATATGTGTACTCAAGTTGCCAATTGTACATCCTCCTAAGAGAGTATTCCTTAGGATTCCAACTACATCCCTGGTTGTCTTGCTATTCATATCACATGACTTCCATCCCAAGCCACTTCCTACTTCTACTCCCTTCCATCTTCAGAGCTGACCAAAAAGATCCAGAAACTTAGGTAGTTGCTAACTGAGTCATTTTTATTCATTCAACAAATATTTATTAAGCAAGTACCATATGTCAGGCACTGTGCTAGAGGCTAAGGAGACAGGAGTGTGCAGACATGATCTGCTGTTTACCTTTTTCTTGGATCCTATGAAATCCATATATTCAAAATAAGTCCTCCTCTTTTCTTGAACTGTTTTGAATAAATTTTTGTTCCTTGCAAATAAACATAATTTAATTAAGACAGATTATTAGGGATTGAGCTGGCAAAACAAAGACTTTAGAGGAAATGTATTATATTTGGAACTTGTTAACAGGTGATGGCAGGGAAAAGGGCATTAAGGCATCCTTTCATTTCCCAGGATGAGAAGTCAACAGTCTATGGAATGTGGCAGCCAAGCTCATAATTAAGGTATTATCTTAAGTCACCCGGGAACAAGTTCCCATTGAGGGTGAAACTCTGGAGGACTAGGTTGTCCTGCCATTGCTCAATTTAAAGAAACTGAAGAATATGGAAAGCTTTCATGTGAAAGCTTTTAATAACACTGGGCAACTTACAATGAAAATGGGGCACTCTGGTCCTCGCTAGAATGCATAGCTCAAAAATCCAAGAAAACACAGAACCATCGTGAGGCACTACTATAATAATCCCCTTCTGTCTGCAGCTGGATAGCTGGGTGAGCTGAAAATCAAGAGCACAAACTGATCTATGAACTGATACACCAGCTGTCTTCATACTTTTACCATATTTCCTTGATAAATGCAAGGGTGCTAAGCGAAATTGTGAAACCTTGATCCCTCAGCCTTCTCCAGAATGCTTTCTATTGTATCTCCCTTGCCAGAGAAGGGTAGCACTCTGCCCTACTCTATCCCTCATTGAATCTTGTCCTGTGACTAGGACCTAAACACAACATGGGCTCAAGGGTGATATGCAAAATAAGAGTAGGGGAGAAAAGAATTATACTCAGAAGGGAATGTAAGAGTTTTCTAAGGAATCGCAAGAAAAAAAAAAAAAAACAAACCTGTGTGGATACACATTTTGTACTAGTTATTCAAGAATGACTAAACATAATTTTGAATGACAAATTAATTACTATTGGGCATCTCATTGGAGAGGCTTGATTTAATGTACGAGCTGGTAGTCACTTTAACAGTTTGTTTGGTAGGCTGATGCAGTTTGGGTTTAGTACTGGCTTAGTTATTAAGGACCAAAACTCCTTTTGTAAAATGTAAACTTCAAAGGCTGCAAGAGAAGAATGATAGTAAGACCTGTCACAGTTGTTTCCCTTATGCTTCTGACCAGGGTCCTGAGGACTCACTTCTCTTCTGTCTCCCTCACATCAGGAAGAGATTGGTAAAGGAATGCCTGAAGGCTTAAGACAGACTCTTGTGGGGAGTGACCAATGGTGGATAATTAACTATATGGACGTGGAGAGTCAAGGATAGCTGGGCTCAAGTAATGGAGAAAATAAAAATAAGTGAATACAGTTACCCCAAATAGCGGGTGTTTGGGCCTGGTACTTAAGGTTCAGAGAGATGGCTTTACAAAGATTCCTTAGTTCAGAAGCCCCAGTGCAAAATCATAAGCAAGCCTGTTAAGGTTTGCCCGATTAAGATCTGCTAAAACATCTCACACCTGAGTCAGAGGAGAGCCTGCTATACCACACAAGGGAACTTGCAGCCATTTCTTTTAGTGAATATATACTAAGAGATGGAAAATTCAAACTTTTCAGTCCTGGACTATTAGATCCTGACTTTTTTTTTTAGCCTTGAGCTAAAACTACTTCTCTAGGGATGCAGAAAGCAATCTGATCTTTCAGTTAGAGTGGGGTCTATGGAGTTAAGTGACAAATGGTGTTCTGCTAATATTTTATATCATAGCAGGCTCAGTGAGATCATGAATCTACTCTAAAGTTGTTTCATTAAATCCTGAGTTTAGGCGGATTCTCCACATTGGTTTCCTGACCTGTAAAGTAAGGGCTATTATGGTAAGAAGGGTGAAATGGAAGGCTTTGGAGTCCTTGTTCCCAAGCTCAGATTAACTTGACCATCAAAGAACTGAGAATTTGGCAAGATGCATTCTATTACCTTTCTGTACAGGGACTCGGTCTATTCTGTGCAAAAGGCGATGGGCCCTGCGAAAAGATGGATTACACTAAATTTTAAAAGATGCAATTGCTGCTGCATTTCCTCACAACCAAATGTCCCCTGGATTTGGATTAATTTATTATATTTTTAATATGCCAATCTTTTGAATAATATAGGAACCTGAGAAGACAACTAAAAACTGAAATATTTAACATTATAAACCATATAACAATGGAAGTGGGAAAGAAAACAAGACAAAAACACATGAAAGCATATGTATAAAGAAATGATAACTGCAATAAATAAAATTTCCATGGCTGTTTACAAATGATTTTATGCATAGTATCTTATTTGACTTCATAACAATACTGTGAGAAAACTATAGCAGGGATTAATATTTCTAGTTCACTGATGGACTCAGGGAGGGTAGATGAGTTGATTTATTCACTCCAATGGCTTGAACTATGAAGCATAAATATGCTGAAGCTTCCAAATCATCTCCATCATGGATTACTGCAACAGCCTTATAACTGATCTCTGAGGCCCCTGATAAACTGCAGAGTTCCTTCCAAAAGCACAAATCTAATCAAGTCACTCTCCTATTTAACGTCAGTGGTTTCCCATTTTTTCTCAAGCTTCCAGCATGGTACTTTGCATGTAGTACCATGCAAAGTAGGGGTAGGGGCTCCACATATATTTGTTGAATAAATGAACAGATTACTGAATTAGCGCTGTTAACAAGTAGGTGAGCTGGAATATGAACCTAGACCTCCTTATTTTTAGAATATACAAAGAAAAAGGTTTGGAAATTCCAAATCCAGACACAGACTGAACATCCTAGTACATGAATGCTACAGTAGCCCAGGTCTGATCAAGGAGGTAAGTATTAGGTCATCAAGACCTGCTAGTATTTAAAATCCAGTTTCTGTGTCGGGATCCAGTGTTCCAATACCCAAAACCAAATATAAGATATACGAACATATGGAGATATAAGAAGAAATTCATATAGAGCAGAAATACCCAGAGGTCACTGTCAATTTTTAAAGGGAAAGGAATATTTTCTTCATATCTCCTAAATCCTAATAATCTTCACCATAAAGGTACTTGGTTTGATTAGCCTGTCAGTAAGAATCAACAACACTCCTATTAGATAGTGGCATCCAAAGCAGTAGTTACCATCTCTAGTAAACATCTGAGCTAACTAATTGATTTCTTGCAAAAGCATAGGCTGAGAATTAGAACATCATCAGTTCTGGATGATAACTTTCAGAAAAACTACAGAAGTTCAACAGATAACTACAAAAAGCAAAACTTACATTGAATAAAAGGGCATCTCCAAACCTAACTGATTCACAAACTACAGACAAAGGTCTGCGTGGTCTGCAAAAGACCTTCTGAGAGTTGCTGGATATTTATTACTGCTGTTGTTGCTGCTGCTGATAATGATAACAACAGGAGAAGCTACTCCTTATTGCATATTTAATGTTTTGCCAGCCATGAAATAAACCCTTTTATGCATTATCTCATTTAATTCTGACCCCATTCCTGTAATATTAGGTTCTATTATTATTCCTATTTCATAAATGGGGCTGTGAGAGGTTAAATAATTTATATATGGTCACACTAAAAAGAAGTGGTGACTTGAACATCTGATTGAGCTGACTCTCAAATCTGTGTTCTTAATGACTACACTATACTAGCTGATTATCTCAGGCTTGCATGCATATAATTCCTGTATGTATTTGGGATCTAACAAAGTGGCATCCCAGGCCTCAGAGTCAAACACTCAAGATACATTCACATTCTATCTTGTCCAAAGTTTTATTTCTTTCAGGACCTATACACAGTTCTTCCAATGACTCACAGACAATAGCAAAAATACCTCACGTACACACCACTGGGTAGAAAGATGTAAGTGTTAATTATCTTGTCATTTGGGGCTGCTTTTATACGCCTCTGTATAGTTATGTGAATCTTATGTACCGTTTCTTTAAGATTTTTTATAGACCACTGAGCATGTAAAGAAGAAAATGAGGGGGATGGTATAGCAAAAGACATAGAATTCTTTCTTTTAAATTAAAATAAATGTCCATGGAAAGTTTTTTGACAGACAAATTAATGCCAATCAGAAATGAAACATTAAATTCTAAATCAATGAACCTTGGTGGCTCTAAATATATGGGGAAAAAATTTCAGTGGTAATATGGTTATTAGAGGCACTGCCATGCCTCACAAATGTTAGCGTCAAGCTGATCCTAAGTCTGAAAGGCTATTACAAATATTGAATGGCTTTTCAGGCAAGACACTGGCTCTCTGGAACCCCTCTGCCATAGTTAACAAACTATTTTCATAGTTTCCATCTTTCCATTAAATGATCTCTCTACCTCTTAGTCTTAACTGAAAGCTGGCTCTCTGCTAAGGATACCAATTCGCCTATAGTTCTCTAAAATAGAAGCTGTTCATTCTTCTACAAAAAATGTACTTCAGGATCCGGCTATAAGATGGGCATTTTCCTTATTCATTGGTGCTTCTCTCAGACCATTACTCCTCTTCCTCAAGGCCCATATATTGTAGCTTATTACCCTCCATCCCTCTTTACCTTTCAGCTCTATCAAAAATGCAGTCATTTTGATCGAGTTATTCCCAATCATTCATCAGGCTTTGCTGTTCAACCATTGGTATTGGTTGGTCACCTACCCCAAAGCCTTTTTCTCCCTTTTATTTATATCAGAATGAGGTTCTACTATTCCTCAAGACTCAGAAAATGATGACTTCGTATTCAACATTAAGAATCAATCTTGACTGCTTTAGCCAATCATTATGTTTTCATTCTCCTGGGAAGTAATTGGTTAAGACAGAGCCATGTAAAACAATTCTGGCTAACTAGATGCAAGGAATCCAGTGGATGGCTTCTAGAAACAATTCTGTGGCTGCTGGATGTTATCATGTCTGGATGTAATCCCTGGAATTGTACTTATTTCTTCTTTTTTTTTTAAATCTCAGATCCCAGTTTTTTTTTTTTTTAATTAATTTATTTATTTATTTTTGGCTGTGTTGGGTTCTGGCTGCTGTGCGCGGGCTCTCTCAAGTAGAGGTGAGCGGGGGCTACTCTTCATTGTGGTGCACGGGCCTCTCACTGCGGTGGCCTCTCTTGCTGCGGACCACAGGCTCCAGGTGCATGGGCTTCAGCAGTTGTGGCACACAGGCCCAGCAGCTGTGGCTCGCCGGCTCTAGAGTGCAGGCTCAGCAGCCGCGGCACACGGGCCCAGCTGCTCCGCGGCATGTGGGATCTTCCCGGACCAAGGCTCGAGCCCGTGTCCCCTGCAATGGCAGGCGGACTCCCAACCACTGCGCCACCAGGGAAGCCCTGGAATTGTACTTATTTCTGAATGATGAGATCATAATTTTTTTGTACTTTTTTCCCCAAAAATTTCCACAAAGAGCAGGTATTACTTCTATAAAAAATAAAATTAAAAAAGAAAAACCTTGGGCTTCCCTCATGGCGCAGTGGTTAAGAACCGGCCAGCCAAGGCAGGGGACACGGGTTCGAGCGCTGGTCCAGGAAGATTCCCACATACTGCAGAGCAACTAAGCCCGTGCACCACAACTACTGAGCCTGAGCTCTAGAGCCCATGGGCCACAACTACTGAAGCCCGTGTGCCTAAAGCCCGTGCTCTACAACAAGACAAGCCACCTCAATGAGAAGCCCGCGCACCGCAACAAAGAGTAGCCCCCACTCACCGCAACTAGAGAAAGCCCGCGCGCAGCAACGAAGACCCAATGCAGCCAAAAATATATAAATAAAATAAATTTATAAAAAAAGAAAAACCTTGAAAAGATATTCATTTAATTCCATGATGGAATTCACTTAATTCCATGATGGAATTCACTTAATTTCATGATGGAGTAATAGGAAGAAGACATCTTCCCACTGGAAAAAAAAAAGAAAAACTGGAAAAAGCATCTGAAAGAATGGTTTTAGATATTAGACAACAATCAGTGCAGGGCTGTGATCCCTGAAAGAAAGAAAACAAACCAGGTGAGCATATCTAGCAGCAGTTTCCGGGGTGTGATACATAGCGGACAAAGGGAAGGAACACAAACACAGCATGGCAGTCTGAGTTGAAAAGTCAGAGATCATAGTCCAGAATGCCAAGGCAGCTAGTATTTGCAGGGCCAATGACTAGATGGAGGGAGCTGCAAAAGGAAAACTACAAAAGACTCCCACTGAATATCTGGCTGAGTACTAATCTGTGCATGTATGAGAAGAAACTACCCAAGGCTGGGGAAAGAATCACCAGAGAGGAATAGGCAGAATAATTTGTGGAGCTCTTACAGAGCTGGGCATACTTTGGGTTTCCATCAGCCAGAGTTGAAAGATCTTCAGATACCTGGGGCACGGCCTAGAATCCTTCAAAATGGCATTGCTTTAGATTTGGGATTTAAATAGGACCTAGACGAAAGGCTGCTCTAGACCCAATATAAACGAAAAAGCAAACCTTGAAAGGATCCAGCCAAGTACAGTAAATCCAGGTCAGAACAAAACCTAGCACTATTTAAAGGAATGCAACAAAATACAGTACCAACAGCATAAAATTTTAAATGTTACGTATCAGAGCTCCTCCATGTGGTCTCTCCAAGTGAGCTGGTTTAGGCTTCCTCACAGCATGGAGGCTTCAGGGTAGTGGGACTTTTTATACAGCAGCTAACTAAGGAGACGGAGGCTGCACTGTCTTTTATGATCCAGCCACAGAAGTTACAAAGGCCACTTCTGCCACATTCTATTGGTTACAATCAAGTCACAAGCTTGCCCAGATTCAAGAGAAGGGAAATTAGAGGTTGATTCTTTTTTTTTTCAATTAAATAATTTTGAATATGCATACAATACTGTGCATTTCCCTCTAATAGATGTCAGTTCTTAATAAGGTAGTGTCAAGATTCTAGGAAAAGAGATATTGTGGTAGACATCTTTGAACAATGTAATCTGCACTGTAGAGCTGGGTTGACATCTAGTATAATTTCCTTTCAACTTGAAAAACTACCTTTTAAATGTGTTGTGGTATAGATCTTCTGGTGACAAATTTTCTCAACTTCTGTTTATTTGAAAATGTCTATATTTTACCGTTATGTTTGAAGGATATTTTTCACAAGATAAAGAGTTTTCAGGTTAAGGTTAACAGGCATTTTTTTTTTTCTTTCTTTCAGGATTTTAAAGATGTTCCTCTACTGCCTTCTGGTTTGCACTGTTTCTGATAAGAAATAAGCAGTAATTCTTATCATTGCTCTTTATTATGTAATGTGTCTTTTCTTCTGCTATTAAGATTTTCTCTTTTATTGCTGTTATTTTTAGCAATCTGACCATAATGTGCCTGGGTGTGGCTATATGTTTATCTTGCTAAAGATTTGTTGAGCTTTTTGAATCAGTGAGTTAATACTTTTTTTAATCAAACTTGGAAAAAATTTCCTCTAGTCATGCATTATATCCATTTTTTCCTTTAAGTTATTGAATATATTTATATTCAGTTTTTTAAAGGCCCTGTCCACTATTTTCAACATTTGTATAATCAGTGGGTTTATTTCTATTGTTCATTTTTTCTTCTGTTATGGGTCATATTTTCCTACTTCTTTGTATGTCGAATTTTAGTTTTTTGATGTGAAATTGTAGATGCTATATGGTTGAGAATCTGAAAACTTTTTCATGTTCCTCTTCCTTCAAAGATTGTTGAGTGTTTTGGCAGGCAGTTATTTTACTGGCAGATTACCTTTATCTTGTCAAGTCTTATTAGACTTTATTAGGGTGGCTCAAGATTAGCTCTTACTCTAGAGCTTGAATAGCATTCTAATGCCTAACCTTCTGGGGTATTACTGAATGCACAATATGTTAAGGTGGTCTCTCCGCTCTGGTTGGTCAGAATTCCAGTGTTTCCTAGCACTCTGGGACCACTGGCATTCCTATTCAGCTCACAGATCCTCAGTGGCTATTCTCCGCTAAGTCTCCCAGAGTTTCACACCACACATGGCAACTTGGTTTTTGATCAAAGACTCAAGGGCTCTCCAATGCAGATTTCTGGAGCAACTTCTTTAAACAACTCCTTGCTCTCAGGTACCTTTCTCCACAAACCTAAGCTGCCTCAACAGCCCTATAAGCCAATTTCTGGGGGGGGTTTCTGTGCAAAACACTGCTTTTTATTCGGGCTCTACTTTCCTGTGCTGTGTTTGGATAGTGCCCCCAGACAGAAAACAAGAGTAAATGTCAAACTTACCTTGTACATGTCCCCTCTGAAGGATCATAGCCTTGTGCTGCTGTCTAATGCATGAAAAAAGTTGTTTCATACAGTTTATCCAGTTTTATAGCTGTTTATGGCAGAAGGGTGACCTTGATACCTGTTACTCTGTGATGGCTGGAACTGGAAGTCTTAATTAATTAATTAATTAATTAATTAAAAATAGCATAGCCAATTAAGCCTTAATTTCCAGCCATCAAAAGTCAACCAAGCGGGAGAATTCCCTGGCAGTACAGTGGTTAGGACTCCGTGCTTCCACTGCAGGGGGCCCAGGTTCAATCCCTGGTCAGAGAACTAAGATCCTGCAAGCTGTGTGGTGTGGCCAGAAAAAAAAAAAAAAAAGTCAACCAAGGGAAACCAATAAACAGTAAAAAAATTAAAAGGTGGGGCAGAAGTATTAGCAGACTCATGTAATTTTCCACTATTTTAATTTTCCTAGAATCAGAAAAAAGTTGCCAGGAGTCATATTTTTGTTCATTTTCATTTCTCACTGATGGCACAATGAACACCGCAACACTCTTCATTTGTTCCTTCTTCCTTGCTAACCAGAGCCTGATTTTGTGTTTAATTCCAAGTAGACAATTCATGATCAATCAACTATGTCAATAATGATGCTCCTCTTTCTCTTTGCCACATACTCAATCTCCCAGTCTCCCTGAGAGCTGGAGGCAACCACACAACTATATTTTGACCAATGAGACACACAGGGAAGTTTGTTACGGGTTTACTGAAAAGATTTTAATTTTTTTAATAAAAAAATAGGTGATGCTGGCACCTCCCTCCTGCACTGAATGTGAGTCCCTCCTGACTATAATATGTATGAGGAGGAAAATTCTAAGTATGACAGAAGAGAGGGAACAAAAGAGCCTGGGTCCTTGATCACATCACTGAGCAACTAAATTAATACAGCAACTCACTGCCTCTGAGAAAAATAAAACCTATTTAGTTTAACCACTCTGTCTAAGGTTTTCTGTTTCTACCTGTCATAGAAAGCATTTCTGACTGATAAATGCATACTCCATTCGTTCTTTAGACTAAGAAGAGTTTGCAGATAAGATGAAAAACTAGTTTTCAAATACAACATAAAAAGGAAATGGTTGAGAGCTGCATTCTTTTGAAGTCTTTGAACTAATCAGGTTTTCTTTGGTGTGTATTAAATGCATGTCTGCCTTGTATCCCCCTCTAGACTGCAAACTTCCATGCCAGGGATCTTCTTTGCTCTACATACGGGCCTAGGCACTCTTGGGTGTTCAAATTAGCTTGGTGACAGACTCTTATTTCTAGTACTCTTTGACTCCATTAGGACCAAAACCCCACAGACCTAAAACTTTTTTTTCCACAGAAGTGAATATGCAGGTATAACAAAATAAGCAAAGAGATGGTTTACTGTCTTACGTTCACATTCTCTGACATCCAAGTTGAACTGCTGTAATGCTCCCAAGGTGAGCTGCCTTACTTCAGCTTCCAGCAAAAGTTGCATCAAGGACGTGGCTAAATGCTTGCAAGCTGACATACATGCTGTCTGGGCCACCTTTCCCTGAAATACAAGAATGTAAATCATAAGGCTGATGGATTAAAATGAAATTCCAACGAAAATTAAAATCATTTATTTTTCAGTTAGCAATTTCTTTAAAGGTTTTCTCCATCATGATAACCCTTGCATTCAAATAACTTTGAAATTAATAGCACCTCATGGCAAACATCTTAAATATTTAGCTCCATTACCATCAGTCATGTCAGTATAACACTCAGCTAAAATTCATAAAGACCAGCTATTTATTTACGATGTGCTTTCTTCCTAAATCAACAATAGATTAACAATATTCAAAATCTTAATTAAACTGAGAAGGAATGTTTCCACAGAGAATAAATTTCAAAGAGTCCCTTCTAAAAATACCATAATTCTTAAAAAGCGAATGTAAACAATTCCTAACTTATCTTGAAACCAAAGTGTTTACTACTTTATGATTTAACACATATAAAATGAAAAGAATGGTTTAAAACAAAATGGTTTTCTGAAAAAAATAATTAAAAGGATAAATTTTGTTTTCTTAAAAAATAAACACTGAGGTTTATGAACACACACTCTAAGCTAATTTTTTAAATACTGATATTAAAATTAGTATTTTACCATCTTCTTTAAAAGATTCACTTTACACTAGTGAATTATATCTTAGTTCCAGGTCTAAGTTATACATCATGAAAGATATATCCATTTCTTCCCCAGATATATATCCATTTTATTTTTGTTATCATCTAGTCTGAAAAACAGGATAAGTTTGAAAAAGTCTGAGTCCTCATATTAGTCAGTGGATCCTTCTTTTTTGAAGTCATGAAATACTTGTCATTCAGAAAGATATGTAGAATTATATGATGAACACTTATGTATATACTAAACATTACAAATATAGTTAAAGCCCTTATATGACCTCCTTAAATCATTTTATTCCTTCTCCCCAGAGGTGACCGTTTCTTGTGTTGAGTATACCATTTGTATTATAAAAATACTATATGACAAGTATATAATAAGAAACAATATTTTTACTATTTTATGTATTTGAAACTTTCTGTATTACAAAGGATGTCCTTCTACAACTTGCGTTTTTGGTTCAATGTTATGAATGTGAATGTTTATAAATGAAATACATGTGGTTGTAGTTTATTCCTTTAATTATTCCACAGTATTCCATTTTAGGAGTATACCAGAATTTATTTGTCCATTCTTCTGTTGTTGGAGATTTAGGTTGTTTCTTTTTTTTTTTCTTTCGCTATTATAAACAGAGTAGGTCATAGAGTAATGTCGGTCTTCATGAAAATGCCAGATTCTGACTATAGTTTTTTAATATATATATTTTTCATACGTTTCACTGGGCCAGGGCCTTCCACGAAAGTTAGCAGGCTTTAAATGGAAAAACATATAACAAATAATACCAGAATGAATTTTAAAATTTGCATGACTTTTTATATACTTTGGATAATTCCTTTAAGATTATTTCTCAAATCTACCAGAATGAGGGGTATCAATGTATTGTGATTCATAATGCACATGTGTATACATGAAGAGGAACACAGGTGGAAGCCAGATTTCCAAATATCTAACTATAAACTGCTTTGCCTATGGTATATTCTGATTTACAATGTTCCTAGATATTTCCTAGAGTATCACTTAATTGCATAATCACCAGCACTGAGTACTATTACAAATTCTTCTACCAATTAAACAAGAGATACTTTATGATTGTTATGTCTTTGATTATTTTGTGAGATTGAATATCTTCTAAATTTTTATTTGACTAAAATATTATTTTATAGAATAAAAATAACAGAGTAATAAACAATGACTTATTATATTACACATTCTAAAAATGTTTCTCCTCTATGGTTCTGTTTGTAGGTTCTGAAGACCCACACTCTGTGGGTGATTTAACACAACAAATGGAAATACTTAAGTAGGGAATACCGTAGAGACCAAGTCGGAACGAGGCAATGGAAGCATAAAGAATCCTAAAGAGAAAAGTTACGTAAAAGAAATCCATATTAAATGGCATGCTTTCAACTAAACCCACTGGAGACCTGGAACAGGTATCACCAAGGAGCCATAGAGTTTAACGTAATTGTCAGGCTCTGCCCCATGAGAAGAATCAGAGGGGGCAGATCAAAGTTGTGAGAAGCCCTATGGCTTTTCAACAATGAGAGTGGGCGTGCAGTGAAGAAATGAGGATAGACTAGAGCAGATGTCCAGAGACAACACTGCAGATCAGAAGGCAGAGAAAAGGGAAAGAAACTACTGTCTCTTGGACACTACTATATGCCCAAGATGTGCTATACTTAGGCAGCTGACATCTTATGTTATTTCACTTAATTCTCACAATCAACCCAAGAAGTTGGTATTATTCCTTTCCTGTAGATGAATAAACTAAGGTTCTCCGCAAGGTTAAGAAATTTAGACAAAGTCATACAGCTATTTGTTACTTCTACCCAATCCTAAATCTGTATCTTTCCAGTAAATCATCACCTAAAAAGCAACACTAAATCTTATACTGTCTTATACTGAAACAGCTGGGCAAAAACAGATCCAGATAATAACAGGGTTAACAGGTTATCCAAGACATAAAAACTAGGTCCAAACAGGTAAGACAGTTGTAGTTCAGGAGCCAACTCTTCAAATACTGAGTATCTGCTGGGGCATGCTTTTTAACTGTGGTCCAGCATAATTATCCAGGCCAAGGCCAAGACTTAAAGGTCCTAACAAACTGAACATGGAGATGTTGTAAAAATCAAAGAGCTAAAAGCCCAATTAAGCTGGAGGCTGAGAAGACAGCATTTGAAAGGCTTGTTTCCAGTGGTCAAAACAGATTGCCAAGGAGAAACGAAGCTGGCCTAATAAAATGAAAATAAGATAGCTCACAGTCAGAAAGTCCCAAGTTTGAATTTTTATCTCTACCACTCATTAGAAGTGTAATTTAGTGTAAGTCAGTTGACACTTCAGACTCATTATTCATCTCAAAATATTAAGCAGCTTATTAACTTTAACATGAAACAAGTCTATATCAATATATATCAATCAATAGAGCCAAAGGCACTTATACATGATCATATGTTATACTACCCTAACATACTGAGTTACTTAACTGTCCTCCAATCACTTTCCACCCTACTTCCCCTCAAGCTAATTCTTTATTTCCAAACACAGTGATAATTGCAGAAATGTATATTTTCATTGTTAAATATTTTTCTAATTCTAGAAAGCACTTTGGAGCTTTGTTAATTCACAGTCTGCTATCCATTCTCTTTTTCACTTCTGGTTTCCATTACTACCATGGTATCCACAGATTTTCTAAGAAAGGATAAACAGAGACCCAGGCAATAACAATCAACACACTAAGCAATAAAAATTGGTGGTTTCACCCTCTTCATGGAGCAGATTCTTTCTAGGAACAAACTGCCAATCTCTAGGACAGGGTAAGAATTTGGAACAAAACCTAAACTGACCAAAACCTAAATGACCAAAACTGCCTTTGCGTATACCTCCAGAAACAGTTTCAAATCAGTGATAATCACAAGTAAGTTATATCTTATGAAGCTATGATAGCCTCAGTGTACAGAGACTACACAAGAAATAGAAACAGAATGCCAGACAAGATGAAAAATGACCTAAGTATTATCATCATATTTTGAACATATGAGGAACCTGGGATGCAGGGAGATTTGAGTCACAAGACCTTACAACTAGCTCTACAGGCAACATCATACTGCCTCTTAATGCAGCTACAATATTTCTGTATTCCAAGACAGCCAATAAATATCAACTAAATGAACTGAAAGTCAACTACCAAAGCACTTAAATAATTCATACTACTTCTCAAGCCTGTTAAAATACCTTTTTATAAAAAGTTTTGGGAAGGGAAGAAGAGTACATTGGTGACTAAATTCATGTTGTTAATTCAAAGTCAGGCTTATGACCACAGTGAGAACCATCACCGGGCATGAGTCAAGATCTATGAAAATACTTCTTTGATTTTCACCATGTAGCTCTTTGGTAACGAAATCAACTCATTTACTTCAAAAATATACCCAGATTCATATCCTCTAATTTGAATTATTCCATCTACCTCCTATTCTCTATTTACTGTCTTAACTTGTACCGTAAAACTTTGCACTAGATGATTTACTGCACTGCCATTTCATGCATTTACGTTTCCTTGAAAAGTACATGATTTGCAAGGAAAGAAACTATGGCATTTTTATTTTGGTATATCTAAATGAAGCATAGCTCTAGACTGCAAAGTAGGTACACACTGCCGCCCAACTTTATGCCTTGGAGGTATCTCATTCTCTTCTTCACAGAGGGAGATATCATCCATTGTTTCTTACACAAAAACACAATTAAACACAATTAAGACAAATAAGAATCTTACAAATTCCTTCTTCAAAGAAATACAGAAAGCTCAGTATCATTACTTTCAATTACTGCATACTTCAATTACACAGTACTAAGTGTTATGTCATAGTACTAAATACAAGTGAGCAGAGGTGAAGAGCTTAGAGAAAGCGTTATCATCCTCAGTATCACGACAAACTCTACCACCATCACCAGAGCAGCTGCTTCCATTTATTGAGCATTGACTATGTGCCAAATGTTTTGAAAATATTTTCTCGCATAATTCTCACAAGAACCCCATGAGGTATTTAACCCTCTATTTATAGATAAGAACAGAGAGGTTAAGCCATATGAATATACCTTGTAAGTCGTGGACCTAGGATGTGAATCCAGCCTTGTCAAATTCCAAAGGCTCTTAACAATCATTTGATCCTGCCTCCCAGTAAAAGGCCTTGGGGTAGCTGCTACATTGTCCTTCTGTTGCTTTGAGACTTTGGGTAAGGGAATGAAGAGGACAAGAAGAAAACATTTTTTTTTCTCCCTTCTCCATCTAAGGAAGCATCAAAAGAACGCTGGATTCACAGCAGATATTTAGAATGGACTCCAACCACAGCTCTCTGTCAACCTACTGGGATCAGATCTGAGTTCCAGATCGTCAAGAATCTTAACTAAATGACTTCAGTGGTCAAAGCCAAATTTCTCTTTCTCTGGATAATCTTAACAAGTTTCAAAGTAAGGAATGCTTAAAGAGAGCCAGGAAAGACAGCTGTTTTTTCACACCGAATTTCTCCTCTGCTTTCTGAGTAACACTCCCTTGCTTACATTTTGGTGTGTCAAATTTTATCTTTCTTTAGTTATTTAATGAGTTATTTCACCATGAAATGGAGAAAAGTTCAGACACAGAAACTGATCTAGCAAGGCAAGTAAGAACCACTCAGAGTAAAGTAAAGCCACCCTATAAATTGCTCGTTCTTTCTGTGTACCTATACCTCTAATTCCTTAACCTTCTACCCTGACCACTACTGTGGACAGTTTCTTTGGCCTGCCCCTTCCTTCATTGAACAAGGAAGCTGTCTTGTTCCTTTTTCCTCAATATCCCATGGCTATGGGTGAGGCCACTTCATTCCCATAGTACTAAGCCTCCTATTTACTTAGGATGGACATTAAATAAGCCACATTCAGAGGATAGAGTTCTGGATCTTCCCATATGTTCCTGTTATCTGGGACCCATGCTTGGAACTTTGGTTCCCATGTGCTGCAGAAACCCTATGACAAAGTCTTACTTTATCTTTATACCTAAACAACCTTAAAAATCACATATCCTCTCCAAGTTGATTTTCCCACAACTGTATCCATGTCTTAGGAAGGATTACAATCCTACTTAAAGAACATTCTTAAATTCAAATTAGAGAATCTACACAAACATCCACTCATTAAAAGATTCACAAATCCCTATTTTAGACAAACAAATGTTCCCTAACAGCTAAAGAAAATGAAGCCCAAGGATGATAGTTAATATATCCTGGGCAAGATATTTGGTATTATTTGATGACTTTAGTAGAGCCTACAATGAGACGGTGAACCTCTAATAAATCAAAAATAAGAAAAACATAACAAAAAGTAAATAAAGGTAAACAATCCCTACTTAATCTGTCATGAAAAAATTAAGAAGCTCGAAGGAAAAAGCATAGTCAAAAGAAAACTGGAAGTACATACTCAGGATGTAGATGGAAGGAGGTGTCAGAGGAGGAATGTAACAGATGCCATAAACCTGGTTCTCAGACTTAACCACTTGTTTCCTTTTCCTATTCAGTCATTTTTCAAGAAACACAGAAATCTTTTTAAAAACACTTTTTGCTATGCATGCTTTTATTGCGGTATAATTACGAACAGTACATATGGAGCTCTTAAGAATATACAGCTTGATGACCTTTACATATGTAAAAACCTATAAAACTGCCATCAAGATAGGAAATATTTCCATAAACCTGAAAGTTCCTCATGCCCCTTTCAAATCAGTAGATCCACCCACACCATGAGGTAACTTTTCTGACTTACAGCCCCATAGATTTGTTTTGCCTCTTTCTTGAACTTCATATAAAAAGAACCCTACAGTAGTGTCCTCTTTTACGCTTAGCTTCTTTTGCTCACTATGTTTTTGAGATTCATCCATGTTGCTGCATGTATCCATAGTTTCTTCTTTTCTATTGCTGAGAAGTATGAATAAATCACAATTTGTTTATTCATTTTTCCTATTGATATCTATTTGGGTTATTTCTATTGGGTGCTGTTATGAATAGTCTTTAAGTGGAACTATTTATTTTCCTTGGAAAAATACCTAGGATTGAAACTGCTGGATCACAGAGTAGTTCTATGCTTAATTTTATTAGAAACTGCCAAAATTTCAGAGTGATAATACCATTTCATACTCCCACCAGCAATGTATGAGAGTTGTTCCATATCTTCTCCTATACTTGGTATTATAAGTCTTTTTTTTTTTAATTTATTTTTGGCTGCGTTGGGTCTTCGTTGCTGTGTGCGTGCTTTCTCTAGTTGCAGTGAGTGAGGGCTACTCTTCGTTGCGTTGTGCGGCCTTCTCATTGTGGTGGCTTCTGTTGCTGTGGAGCATGTGCTCTAGGCTTCTCTTGTTGTAGAGCACAGGCTTCAGTTGTTGCAGCACGCGGGCTCAGTAGTTGCAGCATGAGGGCCCTACAGCACGTGGGCTTCAGTAGTTGTGGCACAAGGGCTCAAGAGCACAGGCTCGGTAGTTGTGGCATGCAGGCCCTAGAGCATGCGGGCTTCAGTAGTTGTGGCACGTGGGCTCAGTAGTTGTGGCTCGCGGGCTCTAGAGTGCAGGCTCAGTAGTTGTGGCACACAGGCTTAGTTGCTCCGTGGCATGTGGGATCTTCCTGGACCAGGGATCAAACCCGTGTCCCCTGCATTGGCAGGTGGATTGTTAACCACTGTGCCGCCAGGGAAGCCCCTATAAGTCTTTTTAATTCCTGCTATTTTACCAGAGTATAGTGGCATCTTACTGCAGTTTCAATTTATATTCCCTTATGCATAATTCTGTTAAAAGCATATTTTCATGTGCCTATTGGGCAAATGGATATCCTCTTTTGTAAAGTACCTGTTCAAGTTTATTGTCCATGTTGGGAGTAGGTCAAAGTGCAGACTCTCTAACATTTCCTTAGAGATTTGTACAAGATATTTGTCTTTTCTGGATGACTGCTTTGTCACATACATGTATTGCAAATACTCTCACATGTTCTGTGGCTTACCTTTTTGCTTCCTTAATGGTGTTTTTTGAGGATCAGAAATGTATAATTTTGATAAAGTACAATGTATCAACTTTTCTTTTCATGGCTCATGCCCTTTGTGACTTGTCTAAGAAATCTTTGCCTATGTCAAAGTCTTGAAGATATTCTCACACATTTTTTAGACAATTTACTGTGTTAGTTTTCACATTTAGCTCTATAATCCATCTTAATTTATAGTGTAGGGTAGATGTCAAGATTAATTTTCTTTTCAATTCAAATACTGGATTGCTTGAACACATCTATTGAGAAGACTCATCCTTCTCCCACTGCATTGCATAGGCACCTTTGTTGAAAATCAAGTGACCACATAGGTGTGGGTCTATTTTGAGACTCCCCATTCTAGTGCATTGATCTTTTTGTCTAATTTTATGCCAACACTTCACTGTCTTAATAGCCAAAGCTTTAGAGTAGATATAGAAATCAGGCAGCATAAAGTTCTCCAACATTATTCTTTTTTTTCATGATAGTCTTAACTATTTTAAGCCCTTTGAATTTTCATATAGATCTTAAAATCAGCTTGTTAACATCTACAATCATTCCCTCAAGGTTGGTATAGATAGTATGATTTTACATGAATATAAGAAATGTTAATTTATTATATATAATGGATGCCTTAGAGCATTAAGGCTTAATTCTCACCCAGAAGCCTGGTGAAGAGCTGCCATAGATTAGTCTTGGGAGAACTGACATTTTAACAATATTGAGTCCATAAATATAGTATACTTTTCCATTTAGTTAGATCTTTAATTTTGTTAACAATGTTTTGTAGTTTTGAATGTACAAGTTTTGCACATATTTTGCTTGTTACAAAGTACTCCCTGTTTTTTGATGCTATTTAAATTATATTGATTTTTTAAATGTCAGATTCTAATTATTTCATTATTAGTAAATAGAAATAGAATTGCTTTTTGCATAGTGACTTTGTATTCTTTGATCTTGCTAAACTATTAGTTCTAATATCTTTTTTTTGTAGATCTCTTAGGATTTTCTACATAGACAACAGTGGGGGTTTTTTTGGTTTGTTTTTTTTTTTGTTTTGTTTTGTTTCTTGGTTGGCTTTATGTACTGCAAGCCTTCTTTGACTTTGTAGCTTTATTTTTTTTTTCATTTTGTGTACTGTGTATTTTGTAATGCAGAAATTTTAGTTTTTTATGTAGTCCAATTTGTAAGTCTTTTTCTTGTGGTTTCCTTATTTTTTCAATAAATATTTTGTAAGAATAAAAAAAACCCAGTGTTACCTTTTAAAAAAAGAATAAAGTTTAATTCTTTCCCCTTTCAAGTATCATGCTTTTTATTCCTTTTACTTGCCATATTGCACTAACCAGCTCCAATAGGACGCTGAATTGAAATGGTAAGAGCAAACATACTTGCCTTTGGGGTAAAAATTTCAGTCTTTTGCCATTAGGTAAAATATCAGCGGTAGGTTTTTCATAGATATGCTTTATCAGATTAGATAAGACTAGATTAGTCTGCTGATAGTTTTTTTCATGACAATTAAATGCTTCCTCTGCATCTATTGAGTTGATCACATGTACACACACACACAGACACACACACACAAACATACACATTGAATAAACTTATTTCTAATAAAGAAACTGAATTTGTATTTTAAAACCTTCCTGCAAAGAAACTCTAGTCCCTGATTATTCCCTAGTAAATTCTATTGAATATTTATGGAAGAAATTAAACCAATTCTAAACAAAATCCTTCACAAAAGAGATGGGGGAGAAAACATTTCTAAACTTATTTTATGAAATCAACACTACCCAGATAACAAAATAAAAGGCAAAGACAAAAGAAGAACAGAAAACTATAGACCAGTATCTCACATAAACACACACTAAAATTTAACATAATAATAGCAAATCAAATCCAGCATCAAATTAAAAAAAGATGATGCACTATGTCTATATAAATGTGTCTATTATTAATTTTCAATTTATTTCTGTTGTGGATGGCAAAATAGCCAATATGATTTTACTCCTTTTAAATTTATTGAGACTTCTTTTATGGTCCAGAATATGCTCTAGCTTAGTGAATGTTCCATTTACACTGGAAAAAACAAGGCTGCTGTTGGTGGTGGACTGTCCTATAAATGCCAATTAAGTCAAATGGTTTGATATTGCTGTTCAAGTCTTCAGTATCCTTACTGGTATTCTACTTGTTTTATCAGTTACCGAAGGAGTGTTAAAATAGCTAACTGTGATTGTGAATTTGTCTATCTTTGCAGTCCTCAGTTGTTTTTTGTTCATGCATTTTAAAGATCCAATGCTGAGTGCAGACACAGTTAAGATTGTAATATATTCTTGATGAATTGGCCATTTTATCGCTATGAAATGTCAACCTTTATCCCTAGAATATTCCTTCTTCTGAGATTTACTTTACCTGATATTAATACAGAAACTCAACTTTATTATGACTATTGTTTACTTGGCATATCTTTATTCCTTCCTGTTACTTTTAACCTATCTGTGTCGTTATAATTTAAAGTGAGTTTCTTATAGGCAGAATATAGTTGAATAATTTCATTCATCCAGAATAGTCAATCTCTGCCATTTATTCAGAGTGTTTATATAATATAAATTATAGAAACAATTTATTGTTTTGGTTGGATTTAAGTCTATTACCTTGATCTCAGTTTTGTTTTCATCTAATCTGCTCTCCCATTTTCCTATTTTTCTGCCTTCTTTTGAATTAACTGAATATTTTTATGAATCTATTTAACTCCACTTTTGGCTTATTAGCTACAGCTCCTTGTTTTATACATGTAGTGTTACTCTAGGCTTTATAATATGCATCTTTAACCTATTGCAGTCTCTATCTTGCTGAATTTCCTTAAAGAGTGTTGACTTTTGTTGTGGCAAACAATTCCATTACTTTTGTTTCAGTTTGAAATTTTGAGGTTTGTTGGCATGCACTTTTATGTAGGGATTAGAATCATCTTTTCTCTAGTTACTTCAGGCCCAGTATAAATGATACTTTAGAACCCTCTACTAGCCACTCTTCTGGCAGCTCTACTGAATGCTTCAGGAGTTCAGTGGGGTCTTTCCCGTCTTACAAGTTGGAACTTGAACATCTCCTTTCCTTCTGTGAATTCTGGCAATTGTGCTCAGCTTCTGTGCCCTGGAAGTTGTTTTTTGCCTGACCTCATGGATTTTTCACCCTAAACATGAACAGTTAGTATTCAGCCAAAGACTCAGCGGGATCCCAGTGCTTGTCAAGCTTCCAAAATCTGTGGATTGATGCAATTCTTCAGATATAGAAAATGCTCAAGCATTATTTCTTTAAGTAGTGCTTCTGTAACATTTTCATTCTCTCCTCTCCTTCTGACACTCCAAAGACACATATGTTACACCTTTCAACTACGTTCCGTCTCTCTTTTATGCTCCTTGTCATTTTTAAAATTAAAATTTTTATTATTTTTTCTCTCTGTGTTTAAGTTTAGATTTTTTTTATAGATCTTTGAGTTTACTAATCTTGACTTCTGCTTTGTTGAGTTCGTTGCTAAACCCATTTAATGCATTTTTAAAATTTCACCTAATGAGTTCTTCATTACAGGTTTTGTATTTTGCTATTCTAGAATACACATTTGCTTCTTAATATCTGTACAAATAATTTTTTTTGGTATTTTGTCCATTCTTTCCTCTTTAACATATTAATCATAGTAATTTTGAAATCACTGTTTGCTAGCATAAATATCTGGATTATCTAATGATCTGCTTCTACTGACTGTTTTAACTTTTGATTATAGTTCAGTTTTTTCTGCTTATTATCATGTTAAGAAATTTTGTTTTATATGCCAAACATTGTAGATAAGATGCTATAGAGGCTCTAGATTATCTTATCTTCCTCAGTAGCGTTTTGAGTTTTGTTTAGGTGGGCAGTTAAATTATTAGTGGATCATACTGATTTTGTCAGGCTTGTTTTAAAAGTTACAGTGGTTTTGCCCTTACTCTTAGGATCTTGTCCTTAATCCCTGAAAACGGCTTTACTGATATTTAAACTGAAAGGCCACAATGTTCATCAGGTCTCTGTCCAATGTGCAATGTCTCTGCTGTGCAACTTCTAGAATATTTGTTCATCTATCAATATCTCAGCAACTGATGTCTTCTAAAGCCCCATAGTGTGCCCTATTCATATGAAGCTTAGAAATTGGCCAAGGACTGAAAGGGAATTTTATAAAGACACTGGCAGGGGCAGGGGGAGGTTGGTCCTTCTTCTGTGTTTCTTTCTTCTTTGGTATTCTGTTTCTCTACAACCTATTCTTATTGGCATCCCAAGCATTGAGTCATTCTTTTGACAATACCTGATTTTATATTTTGTCCAGTTTTTATAATTGTTTATGACTAGAGTATAAGTCTGATACTAGCTATGGCATCACAACTAGAACCCCAAAACAACCTTCATTTAACAATACATATCAAGCAGAAAAAAACTGTAACAGCCATTTAAAGAATTTCTTTCCAGCCAATAATTTTATATGCCCTAGTCTAGATTTCCTTTATCAGCCTGGCAATCATTTTTGCTTTATAAAGAAAATGCATACATATATGCGTCTTTTGAACTCAAATTTACAACAAGGGATAATGGATATAGCCAATAATCAGTACATGCCCATTACAAAACAACAATACCATCACCAGTAAAAATCTTAACTTGTATGTTCTACTGCCATAGACCAAAACAGTGTCAGAGCAAAAGAAAGAAAAATATATAAACGTAAATGGAGAAAGTACAGACATGTGGTTTAATGAAAATCAACATACACATTAAATACAATGCCCCAGAACACTAACTTTAACCTTTGTCTCAATTTCATCATCTGTAAAATAGGACTTTTATAATGGTTAAATAAAAATAATTCCTATGTAGTATTTACCTCAGTACCTGTCTTATATTAAGTATTCAGTAAATGTCATATGATTATTATAATTTTTATTCCAATGATCCTGAATATGAAAAACAGTAGAAAAAGACATTGGGTATACTTGCTTAAAATGTAAGTATTTCATGAGGGCATAATATTTTCTAACCATTTATGCATTTTATAGAGTCACATGATTTTCTTCTTTTAAACCAAAAATTCTGTCATGAAAAAAGTGGAAAGTGTATTCCTATTCTATAGCAAATCAAGGAGAACATGCAATTAAGTGTTAAACAGAGCAGAATAAACTCTAACTACTAAATGATTTTAGAAGAAAAGCTTATGAGGCCAAAATAATCAGAGAAGTCTTCACAAAAGTGGTAGGATTTGCTGGGTGACCTTCATTGCATCCCAACAACAACAACATGGAATTATTTAAGTGGCTTCCAATTTGAAATGAGGTAATATACAGTACTCTACAAACAACAACAATTATTACTATGCAAACGTCCATAGAATAAAAAGTCCTCAGAATGAGAAATAAGAACTTTTCCTTTCCCTTTTCTCAACTGCTATTCGGGTTAAAGGTCAACTTCATCAAGTCATCTCATTAACACAGAAATATCTTTAAGGGCATTCAGTCTTTGCCATGCTTGACATTTCACCGGACTGCAACCAAGATGCCAAAGAATCAGATTCAAATATTAATGAGCAAAAGGTCATGATGAGGTAATCTCCAAAGTTCTATTAGTTCCTGTTTTCTGACCCTATCCAATTCCCTCTCCCTTTCCAGAGTCCTCTCTTACTACATACATTTACAGTCACTGGCTTAGTTTCAAGATATACGCTCTAAACTGTAATTTCACTTGAAGTGCATTTTAAGTGGAGGCCTCCCAGATGCTGAATTCCCAATCCAAGGGTGATTTGCAGAGGTATAAAGTTAAAATAAAAAGAAGAGCAGGAGTCAGCTAAAAACTACATCCAATTTTGATATTTAACTACTAGAACAAAAAAAGAGAGGGAGAGAAAAAGAAAAATAGGAAAAATAAAAAAGAAACCCTCTTTTCCAAACCTTCCAATAAGCTATTTAACAATGTGACAAAGCAGAACATATTAAAATATTAACCAAAGCTTCCAGGAAAACCTCTATAATCTCAATTGTTTATTCAAGACCTTTACAAACCTCATAAAAAATTAAGTGGGCTTGGAAAAAACACACCACAGCCATAGGAGAAAGTTTACAAAACACAATGCTACAGACGCCTGACTGTCTGCCAGCCAGTCGCTTTTAACTTCCACATACAACTTATTACTCAGTTCTCTAACTGGTCAATACCCTAAATAAGAGCATTTCTCCACCCAAACACCTCATTAGCCTGAGTTTCTTTTTTGCTTTTTTGAGCTAACATATCCTGTAGGTACTCTGGTTCTTTATTTTGTGCCAATAACAAATTGCTTCATTTCAATGCTTCATTTCAGAATATTTAAAACCTTAGGTTTCTCTGAGGAAAATAATTTAAGATCTTCTTTACAAGAATTTAATTAGCTCTGTAATTAACCTCACTATTGGGAGAACAGTGCATGAACCATCATATCCATTATATGGTAAGTGGTAGTGAAAGCAAGATAGGACTAGAGTAGAAGTGAGACATAGATAAAGAACTTTGGTTCATATTAACTTAGGCTCAAATCCTGGCCCTATCACTTAAGTGACCATTAGGAAAGTTGTTTAATCTTGGTTAGACTCAGCTTCCTCATGAGTAAAATGAATATAATGACATCAACTTTGCAGAAAATGTATGCTATAAATAATATAATATAGAGCCCTATACAGTGTCTGGCACATAGTAGAGGCTCAATGAATGGTAGGTACTTTATTATAAAATATTCCTGTCATTTTGAGGAGCACTGCCCATAGTTCAAGGAAAATTTATTTGGGTCCCAGGCAGAATTGAGTGTGCCACATTTCTTGGAAAGTGGTTATATAAAAATTCAACATACAAATTCTAATGTGAGCTGGACTAAATCAACTTTCATACAGCTAGAAATTCACTCTGAGTTACTCATATTGCAGGAAATTGAGCATAAAGTAAGACTATGTCTCAGTTTGGGAGGATAAATGCTCTTAAACCATTTATATCTCAAGGAAACATGCTGCATATTCTTCCCATCCCTGTCTTTTTCCCTTCTGGATGGCCCTACAGGAGCTATAAAAGAGGAAACTTTTCATCATAGTGTATCTGTGTGAAAGCACCAAAATATGTTAACAATTAGAGAAGAGGAAACCTGAAAGACTGGCTTGTTAATTAAGGAACTTGCTATCAAAGAACTCATTAAGAGGTAATGAAACCAAATGGCTATTAAAATAAATACCCACTGAATAAAGGTTGCCTGGCTAACAGCCCCTCAATATAGCTTTTTACAAACACTTCCAATAGTAAAGACCCAGAAAAAGATGAAAAGCCACAATAATGCCAAAACCAAGACTGACAAACCCAGAGATGAAGTTATCCTAAGTAGAAGGCAGAAGACGACTTAAGAAAAGCCTCTTAGAAATTCAGAATATAAGACATCAAGCATTCTTGTAAAGTCCTCTAACATCTATCCCTTGCTCTCAGAGACCCTGAGCATTGCCTAATACAGAACTAGGCAGCTGTTCCTCTTTATACTTTGCTATGCCTAGCCATTAAGTTAGAATGTGGTTCTCCCTATTCCTACTGAGTCCCTCACCTATTACCTGCTGCCTGGTTACTTTCTTATTTAATCAGAAGCTGCAAATCTTGGCAATGGCATAAAGTTTGGTTGAAAAAAAAAAAAACTAGTGGAATGGAATGTGATCTCAGAGTAAAGTTCCTTGAGCAAAGTAAGAACAAGAACTGAAGGATCTCTATAACAGGACATGCTAGATATTGATCATTCACATTGTATTCCACAAGTTCAGAAAATTTTCAGAGAACCAAACATTGGTGACAGGAAGAAGATGCCGCCACTGAAGAAAAAATATAACTGCAGAATATGTTAGTTGCCTACTCATTATCCATGCTCCCTTCTACCTTAACAAAATGATACTTGGCAATATAAACAGTTAGGATAATTAATCACTCAGCCTCTTGTCAGATGTGGAAGGCAAATGAATTAAAAGTAGAAATGTCTTCAAGAAGCCCTCTGGCCTGATCTTTCCTTCTTTCTGCTGTCTAAATGTGGATGTGATAGCTAGAATTCTAGCAGCTACCTTGGAACCTTGAGGAAAAGGTCAAGAGAAAGGCAAAGACCTGCTATTCCTGAGCCTTTAAGCCATTATCATTTCTGGAGTTGTTATTATATGAGGAAGTACACTCTTAGGTATTCAAACCACTGAAGTTGGTTAGCTGTTATTATTGATAACTTATAACCAAATGAAAAGGATAAAAGGATACCTACTTACCTTGTTTTTTGACAAGTATACAGTGTGTAAAGGACTTCTATATCTGAGGTCAAGTAAGGAGGAAAGTAAAAAATTAGCACACAACCCAAGTAAAAATACTGCAAAACAAAGGAAAGGGCACAAAATCTGCAATGGTTAATTTCATGTGTCAACTTGACTGGGTCATGGGCTGTACAGATATTTGGTCAAACATTATACTGGATGTGTCTGTAAGAGTATTTTTGGGTGAGATTAATGTTTAAATCAGCAGACTAAGTAAAACAGATTGCCCTCCCTATTGTGGGTGGGCCTCATCCAATCAGTTGAAGGACTGAATAGAAAAAAAAGGCTATCCACCTGTAAGAGGGAATTCTTTCTGCCTAACTGCCGTGAGTTTGCACATCAGTCTCTCCAGTTTTCAGACTCAAACTGAATCATGGCTCTTATTGGATCTTCAGCATGCCATCTTTCAGTCAGGAACTTATACCGACTTTGAGTCTCGAGCTTGCCATGGTAAATCTTGGGACTCCCCAACCTCCATAACTGCATGAGCATATCCCTCATAATAAATCTCTTAGATATATATACACATATCTTATTGGTTCTATTTCTCTGGAGAACCCTGACTAATACAACATCCAAAAGATTAGGAGAATTATCAAGGCTCAGAAAATTGTATATTAGAGGATTGATAAAAATTTTTTCAAAAAACTCTTTGGCATCATCAGCTAGAGTATAAAATAAACCATTTCCATTAAAAGAGAAGCATCGACCACCTAGAGGGGTGGGATAGGGAGGGTGAGAGGGAGGGAGATGCAAGAGGGAAGAGATATGGGGACATATGTATATGTATAACTGATTCACTTTGTTATAAAGCAGAAACTAACACACCATTGTAAAGCAATTATACTCCAATAAAGATGTTAAAAATAAATAAATAAATAAAAATGGACAAATCTACATTAAAAAAAAAGAGAGAAGCATAAAATAATAAGGAGAAAATAATGTGAGGTGAAATGATAGCATGATAAATCAAAAAGTCAGTTAGAAATATAAAGGGAGATGAATAAGATAAGAGTCATTAAGAAAACCCAAAAGCATAGTAATTAGTTTAAGATCCAAATGAGAGAAAATAAGTTTAGGATTTATGCTGTGAAAAATTACCCAAGTTATTTGAAAAACAAACATGAAAAAATTTCCCAGAACTTGGAAAACTAGTATGAAGCTAAAAATCATAATAGAGAAGGTGATCAATTTGAAGACAGAAGATTAAGTTAATACCAGGTCAACTGATGTTTGTAAAGGGGAGCCAAGAAAAAAATTAAACACCAAGAATAATCAACATATCAGAGGAAAAAATTTACAAAATAGTACAAATATTCAGGCAGAAAAGTTGGGTTGATAACCAAAGAACAAAATTAGATTGCTCTACTGCAACACTAAAACCTAGATGACAGTGAAACAAAATGTACGGAGTATTGAAAGGAAAAATGTAACATAAAAAATTTTTAATCAAGCTAAAAGGGGAGAAGCATTATGAAATACATAAGAAAGGCCTCATAAAATATAAACAAATATCTTTACTTGAAGGAATACACCGTAAAAGCCATGGTCTAAAGCATGGAAGTTAATTAAAAGTGAGATGAGTTTAATAACTGTCTTAAAACTAAATATAAGTTTCAGTGTTTACTGTTGATAAAAGACATATAACAGAGAAAACAATACTGTAATAATAACACTCTTGATCTAAAACAACTTAATATATTTAAAAATATAGGAGAGGAAGAGTGAGAATAAAAATGTGTTATAAACCACTTATTTACTATGTCACTAATAAAACTTTGCATGCTTAATTCCAATGCTTAGAGAATTATAAGTTGAAGAACACTTTGAAAAAAATTAAAGGACTTATGTCCTTCAAAGCTCTGGGGATTTGCAAAACTAAAAAATATGGCATATGAAGCAGAACAAAGGAAACAAAAGAAACATTAAAGAGAGAAAGAGCAAAACAAAATAACACAGTTACAGCCAATAAACAGCACAATACTTGTATATTCTTTAAATTATCTTATTAAAAGACAAAGAAAGACAAGACAAAAAACTGATGAAACTGACAAAATAATGGGTAAGGGCATAAAAGAGAAAAGCAAATACAAAAGAAGAGACAGTAACATATTAATAATAGATAAGCTCAAATTCAAGGCAAAAGTTATTAAACAAAAGAGTCATTTCCTACTAGGATTCTGCAAAGATCTGACTACCACAAGCCCTAAGACAACATATAAATTGTATGAAAATACATAAAGAAAAAAATTGTAGATAAGAGAAAATACCAATAAACATGGGTAGCACAATGATAGTAAAAGGTCTTAACAAAATATACTGAGACTGACAGATCAAGCAGAAAAATTACAATGATAAGTGAGGTCTGAATAATAATGCAACAATATGGATTTAAAATATATATATATATATTGAACTTTGTACATCATGGTCAGGAAATATGTCTTCTAACTGATAATTTCCAATGAAATCCTAAAGGATTTTTCATAATTAATGCTTGAGCAAGTAGATAACCACATAGCTAAAAATAAACCTCAACTGTTTTGTCAATGTTATACAAAAGTAAATATCTAAATGGATCTTATATGTAAACCCAAAAAGTTAGTTATAAATCTTCTAGAAAAAAAATGTAGGAGAAAAATTTCTAGAACTTGGAATAGAAGATTTCTTAGATAGGACACAATAAAAAGGCAAGGACTCACCATATATAAAACTGGAATAGAACTGGTATATATAAAATATTCGTATAACTTAATAATTAGAAAAATAAATTAATTTAAAATATGGGGAAGGACGGTGGGAGGATAAGAGAAGTAGATGAGGGAAATTAAGAGGTACAAACTTCCAGTTATAAAATAAATGATGCACAGGTAAGAAATGTACAGTATGGGGAATATAGTCAATAATTATGTAACGTATGGTGACAGATGGTAACTTGACTTACTGTGGTGGTCATTTTGAAATGTATAGAAATATCAAATCATTATGTTACATACCACTAACTAACAGAGTACAGTAGGTCAAATACACATCAAAAACAAATAAATTCATAGAAAAAGAGATCAGATTCTTATCCACATAAGGGTTATGGGGAGGGAGAACTGGATGAACGTTGTCAAAAGGTACAGACTCCTAGTTATAAGATAAATAAGTACAAGGAATATAATGTACCTGATAAATATATAATTAACACTGCTATGTTATATATGAATGTTGTTAGAGTAAATCCTAAGAGTTCGTATCAAAAGGAAAAAACATTTTTTCTTTTTCTTTTATTTTGTAACTATATGAGATGATGGATGTTCATTAAACTTATTGTGGTCATCATTTCATGATTTATGTAAGTCAAATCATTACACTGTATACCTTAAACTTATACAGTGTTGTATGTCAATTATATATCAATAAAACTGGAAGGAAATAAAATATGGGGTAAAGATTTGAACAGGGACAAAAGAAGATATATGAATAGCCACTGAGCACATGAAAAATGCTCAGCATATTAGGTATTAGAGAAATGATAAAACCACAAGGAAATGCCAGTATATATTCATTAGGGTGACTAAAATTAACAACAAAAAAATGACAATACCAAATGTTGATAGGAATTTTGAGCAACTGGAACTCTCATACATTGGTTTGGGGAACATAAAATTGTATAGCTACTTTCAAAAACCACTGTCAGTATCTTAAAAAGTTAAAAACATACATTTACCAAAAGACACAAATGCAAATTAAAATAAAATTGAACCCATGGATTAATTTTAACATTACAAAAACAGAGAAAAACCAGACATGAGTCTCCAAATTCAGTGCAATTAGAAATACACACAAATATCTATAAAGAATTTCTGTCAAAGTTACATCTATATCTAACCATCTGTTTAAAGGAAATACAGAGCACACAGGAACATGTTAAGTGACATGACAGGAATGCATTATTGGAAATCTTATAAAACAAATAACTTAGTTTCTTTAACAAATAATTGGCAAAGCATTAAAAAAAAAAGGTAGGGGCTTCCGTGGTGGCGCAGTGGTTGAGAATCTGCCTGCCGATGCAGGGGACACGGGTTCGAGCCCTGGTCTGGGAAGATCCCACATGCCACAGAGCAACTGGGCCCATGAGCCACAACTACTGAGCCTGCACATCTGGAGCCTGTGCTCCACAACAAGAGAGGCCGTGATAGTGAGAGGCCCTCGCACCGCGATGAAGAGTGGCCCCCGCTTGCTGCAACTGGAGAAAGCACTCGCACAGAAACGAAGACCCAACACAGCCAAAAATAAATAAATAATTTTTAAAAAAAAGGTAGACTACCTACAGACAAAAAGAGACTTAAAGAGCCTTCATTGACAATGCAGCTTATATAAAACAAATCCTCCCACCAAGACCCACTGTAAAACTTGATAAAATAACAGAAACAAAACAAAAGAAAGAGAGCTGTTTGAAAGCATCAAAGAGCAATCAAAAACATAAGAATTTAGGGAAACAAAAGGCAGAAGTTAAACATGAGGTGACCTGGAATTTCTCGAATGTTTCTTCCCCTCAGGGAATTTTCTTATTTCCATCACAGGCCATGGAAGCTGAGAAGAAACTAGGACCCTTTCAATAATGTGGAATCAAAGAATAATGGAGTTCAGTACTCTCACCTCCAGGTCTTCTCCCCAGCAAAGGCAGTCAAAATTAGGACATAAAATGATGCTGGAGTACAATGCATTGTAGAGAAATAAGAATATTCTTTATATTGTTTGCTTTTACTTAATCCTAAATGAAATATGAGGTATGAAACAGAAACAACAATAAGGAAGCACCTGCTAAGAGTTGAGAAAGCTAAGCAGAATTTAAGCAGACTCGCAAAGCTGGGCAGAAAATTAGAGATCAGGTTCTACCAAGGAGGAAGGACCATGGTAAAAAGCCCAGGATTCAAGCTGAGATCCCAGCAGAACTATGCCCTATGACTCAGTGTAAACCAGAAATAGATCAATCTTTACAAAGCCTTAAGGATATCTTACTTTGCAGGGAGAGTACATGATCTAGAACTATAAAAAAAATTTATAGATGATTTTCTGTATTCAATAGACAAAATTATCAGAGATGAGAAAAGAAAGAAATATATCATGGAAGGTGGTGAGGTGAAACCAGATAAAAAATATGATTCAGTGGAAATCAACTATAGTTCAATTTAAAAATGTGATTCAGATATTGTAAATATCACACAAAATAATTTAATATGTTTACAAAATTGGTAACAAGATAGAGAATTTCACTAGAGACTTGAGTTCTATAAGTATAAAATCAATGAAATTCTACAACCAAAAACCACAATTTCTGAAATTAAGAACCCAAAAGATGTTTTTAATGACATATTAGACATAGCATAAGAGAGGACTGGAACACTGGAAGATAGGTCCAAAGAAAATATTCAGACTCAAGCACAGATAGAAAGTCAGATGTAAAAGACTGAAAATATTGTAAGAACATATAAAACACAGTAAAAGATAAAATATGTGTTTAACTAAAGTCCCTGAAAGAAAGTAAAGAGAGAGAGAAAGGGGCAGAAATAGCTGATGGGATATTGGCTGGGAATTTTCCAAAACTAATGAATAACATTAAGCTCCAGATCCAAGAAGCTCTATGAATGTCAAACAAAATAAATAAGAAGAATCGCACATCCAAGCATCTTAATACAAATGCAGAAAAGTAAAGACAAAAAGAAATAATAAAAGTAGCTAGAGGAAAAAAATTATAGCAACAATAATATTGACAGCTGACGTTTCAATAGCAATGACTGATGTAAGAAGATAACTGGATTACCACTTTAAATTGCTGGGGGTGGGTTTGGGGGATGAGGTGGGAACAAGTGGCAACCTAAAATTTAAAAAAATCCTTCAATTTAGGTCTTCCACCCATTTTTTGATTAGGTTGTTTGTTTTCTTGATATTGAGTACATGAGCTGTTCGTATATTTTGGAAATTAGTCCCTTGTCAGTTGCTTCATTTGCAAATATTTTCTCCCATTCTGAAGGTTGGCTTTTTGTCTTGTTTATGGTTCCCTTTGCTGTGAAAAAGCTTTTAAGTTTAATTAGGTCCCATTTGTCTATTTTTGTTTTTATTTTCATTACTATATGCAGTGAATCGATAAAGATCTTGCTATGATTTATGCCAAAGAGTGTTCTGCCTATGTTTTCCTCTAAGGATTTTATAGTATCCGGGCTTACATTTAGGTCTTTAATCCATTTTGAGTTTATTTTCGTGTGTGGTGTCAGGGACTGTTCTAATTTCATTCTTTTACATGTAGCTGTCCGGTTTTCCCAGCACCACTTATTGAAGAGGCTGTCTTTTCTCCATTTTATATTCTTGCCTCCTTTTTCACAGATTAGGTGGCCATAGGTGTGTGGGTTTATCTCTGGACTTTCTATCTTGTTCCACTGATCTATATTTCTGTTTTTTGTGCCAGTACCATACTGCTTTGATGACTGTAGCTTTGCAGTATAGTCTGAAGTCAGGGAGCCTGATTCTTCCAGCTCTGTTCTTCTTTCTCAAGATTGCTTTTGCTATTCAGGGTCTTTTGTGTTTCCATACAAATTGTAAAAATTTTTGCTCTAATTCTGCAAAAAATGCCTTTGGTAATTTGATAGGGATTGCACTGAATCTGTAGACTGCCTTGGGTAGTACAGTCATTTTCACAATATTGATTCTTCCAATCCAAGAACATGGTATATCTCTCCATCTGTTTGTGTCATCTTTGATTTCTTTCATCAGTATCTTATAGTTTTTGGAGTACAGGTCTTTTGCCTTCTTAGGTAGTTTATTCCTAGGTATTTTATTCTTTTTGATGCAATGATAAATGGGAGTGTCTCCTTAATCTGTCTTTCTGATCTTTCATTGTTATTGTACAGGAATGCAAGAGATTTCTGTGTATTAATTTTGTATCCTGCAACTTTACCAAATTCATTGATGAGCTCTAGTGGTTTTCTGGTAGCATCTTTAGGATTTTCTATGTATAGTACCATGTCATCTGCAAACATTGACAGTTTTACTTTTTCTTTTCCAATTTGGTTTCTCCAAAGAAGAGATACAGATGGCCAACAAACAAATGAAAAGATGTGCAACATCACTAATTATTAGAGAAATGCAAATCAAAACTACAATGAGGGCTTCCCTGGTGGCACAGTGGTTGAGAATCTGCCTGCCAATGCAGGGGACACGGGTTCGAGCCCTGGTCTGGGAAGATCCCACATGCCGCGGAGCAACTAGGCCCGTGAGCCACAACTACTGAGCCTGTGTGTCTGGAGCCTGTGCTCCGCAACAAGAGAGGCCGCGACAGTGAGAGGCCCGCGCACTGTGATGAAGTGTGGCCCCCCCCAAAAAAAAAAAACAAAAAACAAAAAACAAAAAAAAGAGTGGCCCCCGCTCGCCGCAACTAGAGAAAGCCCTCGCACAGAAACGAAGACCCAACACAGCCAAAAATAAATAAATAAATAAATAAATTTATTTTAAAAAAACTACAATGAGCTATCACCTCACACCGGTCAGAATGGCCACCATCAAAAAATCTACAAACGATAAATGCTAGAGAGGGTGTGGAGTAAAGGGAACCCTCCTACACTGTTGGTAGGAATGTAAATTGGTACAGCCACTATGGAAAACAGTATGGAGGTTCCTTAAAAAAAACTAAAAATACAGCTACCATATGATCCAGCAAATTCCACTCCTATCCTAGGCATATATCTGGAGAAAACCAGAATTCAAAAGGATGCATGCACCCTGATGTTCATTGCAGTACTATCTGCAATAGCCAGGATATGGAAGCAACCTAAATGTCCATCAACAGAGGAATGGATAAAGAAGATGTGGTACATATATACAATGAAATATTACTCAGCCATAAAAAGGAATGAAATAGTGCCATTTGCAGAGATGTGGATGGACCTAGAGTGAAGTAAGCCAGGAAGAGAAAAACAAATATTGTATACTATTGCTTATATGTGGATCCAGAAAAATGGTACAGATGAACTTATTTGCAAAGCAGAAATGGAGTCACAGATGTAGAGAACAAACTTATGGTTACCAAGGTGGGTGAGGGGTGGGATGAACTGGGAGATTGTGACTGACATATATACACTACTGTGTATGAAATAGATAACTAATGAGAACCTATTGTATAGAACAGGGAACTCTACTCAGTGCTCTGTGATGACCTAAATGGGAAGGAAATCTAAAAAAGAGTGGATATATGTATACGTATAACCGATTCATTTTGCTGCAAAGCAGAAACTAACAGAACACTGTAAACCAACTATACCCAAATAAAAATTAATTAAAAAGAATCAAGAATGAAGAAAAAATAAAAAAACTTTTGACACACAAAAATAAGAGAATTTGCTACCAGTAAAGCCACACAGACAAAAAATACTAAAGGGAATTCCCTAGGACATAAATAATACCAAGAGGGAAGTAAGATACTACAAAAAGAAATTTAAAATGAGGTTAGTGCATAGACTGTAAATAATAACGTTTTAAAAGTTTTGAAATAAATGTAAAATTAACATACATGACAACAGTAGCACAAAAGGCAGAAGGAAGGTAATGGAATAGTAGTATTACAACATTCTTGCACTATTCAGGCACTGGCAAAATTACTTATTTGTAGTACATTTAAAGAATTATTTATTTATTTATTTTAAAGATTTTTTTTAAAGTGTACCATTTTTAAAGTCTTTATTGAATTTGTTACAATATTGCTTCTGTTTTATGTTTTGGTTTTTTGGCTGCAATCCATGTGGGAATCTTAGCTCCCTGACCAGGGATTGAACCTGCACCCCCTGCACTGGACAGCGAAGTCTTAACCACTGGACCACCAGGGAAGTTCCTAAACAATTTTTTAAATGCATGTTGTGATCTCTTGAGAAACAACTAAAAATAATAAACTTATGTGACAAGTTAATATAGGAGTACAACAGAATAATAAGAATTGATTAAATCAAAAGAAGACAAAGAAGAAAATGTAGAAACAAAAAACAGATGGGACAAATAGAAGCCAAAAAGCAAGGTAGTAAATTTAAACAGAAATGCTACAGTAATCATATTAGAAGTATGTCTAATAAACAGTACAATTTAAAGAAAAATTGTCAAAATAATTTTTTAAAATACATAACAATACATACATAATATGCTACTTGAAAGAGATGCACCTTTAAGTAACGACACAGAGATGGAAAAAGATACACTATGTAAAAATTAAAAGAAAGTTTGTGTACCTTAGCAAACATCAGAAAAAGATTATAAGGTACGAAAATATCCCCAGAGATAAAAGGGTTAATTCAACGAAAAGATATAATAAATCTAAATTTATATGTACTTACAAGCTTCAAAAATATTAAAGAAAAATAACAGAACTAAAAAAAGATTAATCCAAATAAACCAGAAGAATATAGAATATTCAAATGTCACAATGAAAAAACTTAACGTAATTGTCATATATAAAATAATGCAGCACCTAACAACTGCAGAATATACATGTGTCTCAAGTGCTCATATAAGTAATGGGTCATAGCATAAATCCCTATGAATTTGATAGTATTAAAATTTAATATAGATTTTGGTCACTGGCCATACTAGAATTAAACTAGAAATGGATTTTTGAAAAAAGACGCCAAAAAAAGAAATCCCCTCCCAACAGCAACAACAACAAAAATTGAAAATCAAGCAAATAATCTATTGGCCAAGAAATAAATCACAATGTAAACTAAAAAATACTCTGAGCTAAACTAGGATAAAAATATAATGTATCAAAATTTGAGGAATGTAACTAAAGATATGTTTATAAGATTTACAGCCATAAACATATATAGGTTTTAAAAGGCTGTACGTTGATCATCTAAGAACCCATCTCAAAAACCTAAGAAAAAATAGGAAATTGTATTTTAAAATATATCAATAGGAAATCATAAAAATAAGAACAAATATAAATGAAATGGAAAAATACACAATAGAGAAAACTGACAAAACCACAAGTTGGCTTTTGAAAGCATAAATCAAGTTATAAACAACTTAATGGTTGGCATAAATAATATCAAGAGGATTTAAGGCCTCAACAGTATCAGTAATGTTGAAAAACAGGACATCACTATAAATACTGACATTAAAAAGAGTATATTATTAACAAATAAACACCAATAAAATTAACAAGGTAGATGAAATGAATAAATAACACAACTTACCAAAATTGACACAAGAAGAAAATCTGAATAGCCTTAACATGTAAAATACATTGATACTGTAATTAAAAATTTTACACCTAATCAAACTTTCCTTGAAAGCAAAGGCCCAGGTGGCTTCCCTGAATCTTCCAACAGTAAAGAAACAAATAACACCTATCTTACACAAATACTTCCAGATAATAAAGCATTTCCTAACTTGTTCTGTGAGGCAGAATAACTTTAATACCAAAGTCTGATAAAGACATTACAGGGAAGAAGCATAGGGCAATCTCTCACATGAATATAGAAACAAAATTCTAAACAAAATATTAGCAAATGAAACCTAGTTTCAGATAAAAATGTATCACAATCAGTTTATTCCAGGATTGCAACAGTCATTCATTGTAATTCATCTTATAACAGAATAAAGGGGAAAAAATCACATACTTTTTTTCAATAAATGTAAGAAAAGAAAGTGAAGAATTCAATAACAACTGATGATAACAACTATTCATAATCTTCGAATATCAGGAAATGTATTAATCTGATAAGTGTACCTACCAAAATTCAAGCAACCAACAGCTGCAGAAATATAGAAAATACCATACTAAGGGTGAAATATTTAAAGACATATTGTAAATGGAATTGCTTTCTTGCTTTCCTTTTTGGATTGTTCACTGTGAGTGTATAGAGACAAAACCGGTTTTTGTGTGTTTATCACGTACCCTAAAACTTTGCTGATTTTGTTGTGAATTCTTTGGTTTTTCTATATAGAGAACCATGTCATCTGTTGATAGAGATACTTTACCTTCTTCCTTTACAATTTGGATGGCTTTTATTTATTTATTTTCTCATCTAGCTGATCTGGCTAGAACTTGCAGGTTAATGTTGAACAGCAAGAGTGAAAGCAGGGATTCTTGTCTTGATCCTGCTCTTAGGAAGAAAGCTTTTAGTCATTCACCATTGAGTATGATGCTAGCTGTGGAATTTTCATAAATGCTCTTTATCATATTGAGGATGTTCCCCTCTATTCCTAGTTTTCTGATTGTTTTTTTTTCCCCACAAAAAGGTGTTGTATTTTGTCGAATCACTTTTCTGCAAGAATTGAGATGATCATGTGGCATTTTTGCTTCATTCTATTAATGTAGTGTATTATACTACAATGATTGACCCTCTTACACTGAACCACTATTGCATTCCCAGGTAAGATCCCAGTTGGTCAAGGTGCATGAAACTTTCAATATTCTGTTGGATTTACTCTGCTAGTATTTTGTTGCCCTGATCTCAGGAGGACATAAGGCCAGAATTACCTAACAGCTACATATTGAGTTTTAATATCAGCACAGGGATAGGCCTTGGGTTCTGCAGAAGGAACAGGGATATAAACTAGGCTCCTGCTTAGTCGCCTCAGATTGCTACAACAAAGTACCATAGACTGGGTGGCTTGTAAACATCAGAAATTTATTTCTCACAGCTCTGGAGACTGGAAGTCCAAGATCAGGGTGCCAGTATGATTGGGTTCTGGTGAGAACCCTTTGCCAAGTTGCAGACTGCCAATTTCATTGCATCCTCAAATGGTGAGCAGAGAGCAAGCTAGCTCTCTGGTCTCTTCTTACAAGGGCACTAACCCATTATTCATGACGGCTCCACCTTCATTCCTAATTACCTCCCAAAGGCCCACCTCCAAATACCATCACATTGGAGTTTAGATTTCAACATATGTATTTTACGGGGACACAAATATTCAGTCCACAGCACGTGCATACTTTTGAGACCTCAAAAAGGCTATACTTTCAGTGAAACAGAATCAGATTAAAGTGACATGGAAGCTTCGTTTTACCTGTGCACTTGGTATTGGGAAAAAAATAGTCTCCCATGAGAAATCAAAATCCAAGTGTTGATGTGCTGTTAGAATTTACAATACAAATGTAGTACAGGAAGCCCTAAGCTAAAATATGAACAAAAAAACTGGTCCTAGATCAGTAAAACCTCTGAGAAAACCAGGAAAAACAATTGTAAAAGAGCTCAATATGGACACTTTTATAATCTAAGAAACATGAGTTCCCACGGAAGAACAATTCATGTTAAAGATAAGCTCACAGTCAAAATTAAAAACTGCATAAAGAACTGATTTTTCATGAGGTAGAGTCTAAAGATCAAAAAGAATAAAAAGCAATAGGCAGAGACCTGAGATAAAAGAACTTTTTGGAAGTTAAAATAAAATACCTATGTTTAAGGTGACAAACAAGACAAAAGAAATTCAAATCATTACAAAATAACAGAACACTATGGAACAGACAGATATGAAAAAGAACAAAATAGGACTACTAGAAAAATACTGTCACTGAAATTTAAAATGATAGACTATACAAACAATAGATTGGACCATAAGACAGATCTGAGGAATTACCCAGAATATGTCAGAGATATAAAAAGATAAAAATCTTACAAGTAACAAGAAAGAAAAGACAAACTGCCTACAAAGGAACAGTAAATAAGACTGACAGCAGCAAGAGGCTGGAAGACAGTGAAATAATATCTTCAATAGGCAGAAGAAAAATAAGGTTTAATTCATAATTCTAAGTCTAGCTAGAGACGAACAGAGGTGAAATAGTAACATTTTCAGATAAGAGGGGTTCATACATCACTTAAATCTGAGAATACTGCTCTAGGTAATAACCAGAAGCTCACTGAGAATATGGTAACTTGGTGCAAGTCATAGATATATACTAAGCATAGAAAAGACCTTAGTTAGTAGCATCTGATTCAAAACACTTCACAAATGACTACTACAGCACTGCCCTTAAGAGCGTGTGTAGAACTTACACAAATGCCTCCAGAGACGTGAAGGTCACTAAATCACAGAGACATCAGATAAAACTTTTGTCATGTTTTTTCAGCTAAGTCTTACCTTCTGGAGCTAAGACAGCCCTTTAGCTAACTGAAGGCCACAATTATATGCCTCAAGCCTCTAAGCTATCTTTTCTCTAGGCTAAATAAACAAACATCTTTTTCAAATATCCCTATAGGATTTAGTTTCTAGTCCTTTCTATACCACAGCATTTTCTTTTAGAAGACTCCAGCTGGTCAGCATCTTTTTTAGACTACAAAATAAAAGCAAAATAATTGATCCAGAAATGCTCTGATCAGCATCAGAGAGGATTTTGTTCTAGATCAGTAGTTCTTAAACTTTAGCATACGTCAGGATTCCCTGGAGGACTTATTAAAATACCCATTGCTAGGGCAAAAGCCAAGTTTCTGATTCTGTATGTCTGGGATGGGGCCTGAGATCATTCATTTTTAACAAAATGCTGACACTGCTGTTCCAGGTACCACATTTTGAAAACTGTTAGGTAATATTCTTCTATAACAAAATCTTAGAACGGTTTAGCTTTTTGGTAGATCATCTTGCTTACTAAACCTGAATTTGTAGTCAACTTAAATTCTCAAGCCTTTTTTTACAGGCACAATTGATTTGAATAACCTACTAAACATTCCCATTCCTTGTTTTCTATCTCTATTGAGAAAATCAACAAAATGCATGTTACACATGGTAGACCATTAATGACATTCATATATGAAGGAGAGTATATTATTTTTTTATATTTTAGCTTTAGTTCATCAAGCTAAGAGGAGTTCCAGACCTCCATCATCTCTAATTTATAAGCAAGCCAGTTTTTTAAGATCTCTTGGTGTCCTTTCCCTGACATTAAGAGAACTCAAAGGCTCTGGACTGAGCATTCTACAAATTATTTTTTTAAATTCCATAACAGAATTGTTAATGATGTCAAAAAACAATGAATCAACCATATAATGCTTTCCAAAAACCCTTGAAAAATAAATGTTTCCTTTACAACTATATGAATAGTTTAACTAATTATGAGTCGTCCAAAAAAACAGTTTTATAAATACTTACCCAAAACTGAAAAAAAAATTACTTTCAAATTTGAGCGCTTGACCCCAGTTAGCTAATGTGACATGAAGACAAAGAACCCTACCAATTCCACACAATATTGACAGAGGCCCTCTAGGCAGGGATATTAATATACTCAGAGAACAGCCTTTCAAGACCAGATGCACTCAGTGTCAATTTGTTAAACTTTAGAAATTAATGACCTTCACATAGCTTTGCTTAGTTATTTTTTGTGCCAACATCTTGGGCACCCAAGTTCAATTCAAGTCAGTCTGACAGACTTAAGATAAATCCCAAGATAAATCCCAAATCTTCAAGTCTATAAAAATTTACCAGCTCATTGAAATTGCCCAGCTCTGCTCATACTTACCTCAATTCAAGATGCTTTGGTTAGCAGAGAATCAATAGTCAGACAATTTATTAGATTACAATCTAAATTTTTTTTAACATCTTTATTGGAGTATAATTGCTTTACAATGGTGTGTTAGGTTCTGCTTTATAACAAAGTGAATCAGTTATACATATACTACAATCTAACTTTTATGACAGTCCTTTTTTCCTGGCCTAATTTAAGACTCCATGTCCACAGCCTTGGCTGAATTAGCCTGATAATAAACACTCCCCTCTCACTCACTTGGTGAAAATGTTTTCGTAAAGGATATGAACATGCTGTGTTTTTATATATCTTTCTATTATGAAACATAATCAATGGCTGTAGCAACCCTGAAAGATTCTTAAAACTCAGGTATTCATTCATATTTTGAAGTGAGGAAAGATAATGAACCTTAAGGCTCTACAATTCAGCTAAATTAAAGAAAACAAATTTCCTGTCTGCAGCTTTTGCCCCAATCTTCCAAACTCAGCTACGGAGTTCTGAAAGCATACAAGTCAAAGAGCAAACAGAAAGGAAAAAGATGCTGAGCCTGGGGTCCTCCAAAGAATACACTGATCAAAGGCCAAATCACTGTAGCTGTGGCAAGAAAAAGCAGTGGGGGAAAGTAGCAAAGTCTTCTCAGGGTACAAAAAACAAAAACTATGTGTGAAGAGGATCCTGAAAACTCTTCAAAATGTACTGACGCTGTAGTTTGAAAAGTATGGAGACATTTCCGTGTGTTTTTTGACTGTAATCAATCATAGACAGCTTCTACAACTCACTGTCTCTTACGTGTCCAAAGTATGATAAACAAATGTAGATCACAGTTTCTAGAATTAACCATGCCAGTATAAAATCTAATTGAATAAAACTTGCAGAACACGGCGTCACGCCACTAATGAGAAGGAATAGGTAGCACAAAGTGAAATTTCTGACCTTATGACAAGTAGCCTTAAAGCAAGGTCAGCCTTCTGACCTTAAGCAAGTAGGAGATTGGAACCATAAAAAAATAACAATAGTATACATGGTATATATGAAACAGTGCCAAGTAGCAGTAATAGTTTTTACTCTCTATCTTCCGTTAGTAAAGTACAGAGAAAAAGCGATTTCTAGGAGATTTTGGAGTCTTAGCATCTTCAGGATTCTAGCAGTAAACACAAAAACTTCAACCAATACTGGTTTGTCAGACAGCTTATACTAGGTTATGCTGCAATAACAAATAACTCCCAAATCTCTGTGGCTGACAACTACAAAGATTTGTTTTTTACTCATGTTACATGTCAGCTGGGGATCAGGCTGAAGAAGCAGCCCCTTTCTGGGACATGCTAACTTCATGGCAAAGGGAAGACAGCCATGGCAGAACAAGGTAATGCTTCTAACGGTTCTGCTTGGAGGTGACATCCATCCCTTCTGTTCACATTACGTTGGACACAGGTAGTCATATGCAGTTATTCATATGAATTCTGAAGTTGCGAGGGACGCTTGCCCTGGAAGTAGCAAACATTCCTTACTTGGGCCCTGGTTTTACGTTCTTGGGGTAACTTCCTAATTCACTGTTTTCTGAGGCTGCTGGCTCTGCCCTCTAGGAGGTCATTCATTTTCCTTGATCCTCATTAGATCTACAGATAAGGTATTGAAGACTATGCTTCACTACTACTGCCTTGGTGGTTGAGCAGCTTTCTCAAGCTACTTCCCATTCACAGAAGGTAGGAGGCACACAAGTCATGAACAATCACAGTCTCTTTTAGTAGAACCTACTGGTTCATTTGGCAGTACAACACTCTCAAAATCTTAGTTATTTATTTAATTGCAGTCATCTTGTTAGGCCAATAGCCAGGCTCACAAATCTTTTAAGGATATACCTCTTACTCTAGACTTAATTACAAGTTCCTTGAGGTCAGCAAGTTTCTATGGGATAACCACACACCCAGTGCTTTTTTTCCCTTCTGAGCCATTTCAATCAAATGGAACAATTTACTGGGTACCTACTTTAATTGAATCTAAGGTTTTTTAAAAAATATGCTGCTTTTAGCCCTCATGTGGTCTTTGATAGATGGCTGAAATATAATAGGCTTCTGTCCATTCAAATAACTTTTCAATTATATATAGTACCAGTTGAAAATGAGAAAGTTATGTATTTTGACCCTTCAATTCTTGAAATTTCTAGATTCTCCCCATTCCCTTTAAACTCTGATTATAAACAGGCCAATTCTTTCCTGAGCTCATCTCTATTTTGTAATCAGATGAAGCCAATAGCAACCAAAGAATATTGGTCAGAATTTTGTTTCCCAAACTCTTTGCTCAATATTGAGACAGGCTGGAACCCGGGACCATTTGCTGCAGTGCTGCAATGCTTACACCTGGACAAACCTCTCCTCGAGCAAAAAAAATACAAAGAAACTATATGGGACTAAAAATAACTGCATGCGTGCAGCAGCTGGGGCAAATTCTGGACAAAAGATACAAAGAGACCAAAAACCCAACTGCCACTTCTGAAGAGCCAGGAGCAAACACAGGGTGTTGGGAACAAAAGCAGGGTACTGAGCATGTCCCCTGCACACAACACCACCTAAGGGGTGGGCCAAACACCTAAGCCACCCCTGCAGCCCGGCCCCTGGGCACACCCCTACCCTCACCCCATGTAAGGACCAAGCTTCCCCCTCTCAGTGAGCAAGCGAGCAAGGGAACCTGTCGTTTGTTCTCACTCCCCGCTGCTGCAGCAGGGGCCGCAATAAAGCCTTGCCTGAATTTCTCGTCTGGCTTCTAGTCAATTTCTATTGATGGGGGAAGGCCAAGAACCCTGGTCGGTATCAATATTACATACTCATCTGGTACATTATCTGATTTCCAGTTATCTCAAGGGACAACTTCACCAGAAGTTTTATCCTGAGAATCACCTTTTGCCTAGTCCCAAAGTCAATGTCATTTATTTTAGGTATTTTTGTATGTGTGTTTATTACAGCAGTATCTCATTCAGTTATCAATTTCTGTATCGGTCACCTTATACTCAGTTATGATACAATAACAAAATAACCGCTAAATCTCAGTGTCTTACAACCAAAGTTTAATCCTCCCTCAATTATTGTTGGCCGAGGATCAATTGCTCTGCTTCATGATATTTTTATTTTAGAACAAAGTTGGAAATGAAGCAGCTACTCTTTAGGACATTCTATGCACACAGCAGAGGGAAAAGAGTGATGAAGAACCACAAAATGGCTCTTAAAGCTTCTTCTGAAAAGTAATATAAGGTATTTATTTCACTAGCCAAAGCAAGTCACATGGCCAAGCCTGACACAGGGAAGGGAACTGAATAACTGAAAATAATACAATCTACTAAAACAATGTAACACAACAGACTGAATGTAGAAGTATGTATAAGAATTCAGCTGTCTTCTCTTAAGCCAGAAAGTAAAGGGATTTGCAAAAGTGTAAAATAGTGCTACTCAAGAGTAAATTTTTGCTTAGAAAATAGTAATTTTTCACTAAAATGTTATTTATGTTAACACATTGGATTTATTATTGCTCTTTTAAAATAAAATACCACAAAAGATGTCTAAGACAATTTCTAATATGGCATGTATCAATACATACAACAAAAATAAGCAAAAGTTCTTTGGGTTCCCTGATAATTTTTAGGAGTATAAATAGTTCCTGAAACCAGAAAGTTTGAGAACTGCTGCTCTAAAGGACAAACAATAGTAATGATCCAAGGATTTGGTAGAATTAAAGTACGTTACATACCTCTTTTATCTAATTTTGAGGTTGTCTGCCTTAAGTTCTATTTTATATAATGCCTTGCAGGACATCTGGTTTTGTCCAAAATGTCCATAAGACATTTGGTCCATGCCAAAAGGTCCTTGAAGTATGATCCTATCCAAAACACCCATAAGCATGCCAAATGATTTTGAATAGGACAAAATATCACGGACCTTTTGGCATGGACCTGATGTTGTATGAACATTTGGGAAAGGACAAAATGTCTGCTAACCATATAATGTTAATATGCTTTGTCTTAGCACCAGCCTCGACTACTTCTCACATTTATTTTATATCGTTCTATTTTATTTTATTGGTAGTATCTCTCGTAAACAACACAAAGCCAAATTTTTGTATAAAGTAAATCTGATAACCTCTATGTTGAAAGGAAATTTCACTATTTTCACATTTAGTGTGATCTTTAATGCATTTTGGACTTATTACTATTATCTTATTTCACATTTTCTCTTTTTTAAAAATTAGTAATGAAGTTTAATTTTTTTAATATTTTAATTTTACTGGAGTATAGTTGATTTACAATGTTGTGTTAGTTTCATGGGTACAGCAATGTGATTCAGTAATACATATACATGTATTCTTTCTTTTTTTTTTTTTTATCAGTACATCATTCCTTTTTATGGTTGAGTAATATACCATGGTATGGATGGATCACATTTTTTTTTTTAACATTGTTATTGGAGTATAATTGCTTTACAATGGTGTGTTAGTTTCTGCTTTATAACAAAGTGTATCAGCTACATATACATATATCCCCATATCTCCTCCCTCTTGCGTCTCCCTCCCATCCTCCCTATCCCACCCCTCTAGGTGGTCACAAAGCACTGAGCTGATCTCCCTGTGCTATGTGGCTGGTTCCCACTAGCTAGCTATTTTACATTTGGTAGTGTATTTATGTCCATGCCACTCTCTCACTTCATCCCAGCTTACCCTTCCCCATCCTCGTGTCCTCAAGTCCATTCTCTACGTCTGCGTCTTTATTCCTGTCCTGCTCCTAGGTTCTTCAGAATCATTTTTTTTTTTTTTTAGATTCCATATATATGTGTTAGCATACGGTATTTGTTTTTCTCTTTCTGACTTACTTCAATCTGTATGACAGACTCTAGGTCCATCCACCTCACTACTATATTCCTTCTTTATTGGATTCTTTTCTCATATAGGTAGGTTATCACAGAATATTGGGAAGAGTTTCCTGTGCTATACAGTAGGTCCTTGTTGGTTATCTTTCTTATATATAGTAGTATGTGTGTATTCAACCCAAGTGCCTGATTAATCCTCCTGCCGACGTGTCCTGTTTGGTAACCGTATGTTTGTTTTTGATATCTACAAGTCAGCTTCTGTTTTGTAAATAAGTTCATTTATATCATTTCTTTTAAATAGATTCCACATATGAGTGAAATCATTATTTGTCTTTGTCTGACTTACTTCACATAGTATGATAATTGCTAGGTCCATCCATGTTGCTACAAATGGCATTATTTCATTCTTTTTCACAGCTGAGTAATATTCCATTGTATATATGTACCACATCTTTATCCAGTCATGTACTGATGGAAACTTAGGTTGCTTCCATGTCTAGACTACTGTAAACAGTGTTACAATGAACACTGGGGTGAATGTATCCTCCTGGATTATGGTTTTCTCCAGATATATGCCCAGGAGTGGGATTGCTGGACCATATGGTAGCTGTATTTTGTTTTTTAAGAAACCTCCATACTGTTCTCCATAGTGATTGTACCAATTTACATTCCCACCAACAGTGTAGGAGGGTTCCCTTTTCTCCACACTGTCTCCAGCGTTTATTGTTTGTAGACTTTTTGATGACAGCCATTCTGACTGGTGTGAGGTGATACCTCATTGTGGTTTTGATTTACATTTCTCTGATAATTAGTGATGTTGAGCATCTTTTCATGTGCTTTTTGGCCATCTATATGTCATCTTTAGAGAACTGTCTATTTAGATCTTCCACCCATTTTTTGATTGGGTTGTTTGTTTTTTTGATATTGAGCTGCATGAGCTGTTTGTATATTTTGGAGATTAATCCCTTGTCAGTCGCATCATTTGCAAATATTTTCGCCCATTCTGTGGGCTGTCTTTTCATTTTGTTGATGGTTTTCCTTTGCTTTGCAGAAGCTTTTATGTTTAATTAGGTCCCAATTGTTTACTTTTGTTTTTATTTTCATTACTCTTGGAAGTGGATCATAAAAGATATTGCCACGATTTATGTCAAAGAGTGTTCTGCCTATGTTTTACTCCAAGAGTTTTATATTGTCCAGCCTTATATTTAGGTTTTTGACCCATTTCTAGTTTATTTTTGTGTATGGTGTTAGGGACTGTTCTCATTTCATTCTTTTACATGAAAGCTGTCCAGTTGTCCCAGCACCACTTACTGAAGAGACTGTCTTTTCTTCATTTTATATTCTTGCCTCCCTTGTCATAGATTAATTCACCAAAGGGGCGTGAGTTTATTTCTGGGCTTTCTTTCCTATCCATTGATCTATATTTCTGTTTTTGTGCCAGTACCATACTGTTTTGATTACTGTATCTTCGTAGTATAGTCTGAAGTCAGGAAGCCTGATCCCTCCAGCTCCGTTTTTCTTTCTCAAGATTACTTTCACTATTCAGGGTCTTTTGTGATTCCATATAAATGTTAAAAATTTTTTGCTCTACTTCTGTGAAAAATGTCCTTGGTACTTTGATAGGGATTGCACTGAATCTGTAGATTGCCTTGGGTAGTACAGTCATTTTCACAATATTGATTCTTCCAATCCAAGAACATGGTATATCCTTCCATCTGTTTGTGTCATATCTGATTACTTTCATCAGCGTAGAATAGTTTTTTGAGTACAGGTCTTTTGCCTTTTTAGGTAGTTTATTCCTAGGTATTTTATTCTTTTTGATGCGATGGTATATGGGATTGTTTCCTTAATCTGTCTTTCTGATCTTTCATTGTTATTGTATAGGAATGCAAGAGATTTCTGTGTATTAATTTTGTATCCTGCAACTTTACCAAATTCATTGATGAGCTCTAGTAGTTTTCTGGTAGCATCTTTAGGATTTTCTATGTATAGTATCCTGTCATCTGCAAACTGTGGCAGTTTTACTTCCTTTCCAATTTGAATTCTTTTTATTTTTTTTTCTTCTCTGATTGCCGTGGCTAGGACTTCTCACACTTTCTCTTTTATTATTCTTTCTTTTTTTCTTCTCTGAATATACACTGGTCAAGTTTTCCTGTTTCTGGTTTTCCTTCTGCTGTTATACTTGTTTATATTATATGCATATATAATATGTATTACATATGCTGTTATATTTGTTTTAGTATTTTAAATTGCTACCCTGAACGTTTTTAAACATTTTTTTAAAAGGTATTTCAGTTAGTATCTAGAGTTAATCAATATCAACAGTCTCCAGCAGAATAAGACAAAAATCTTAGGATACTTTCTCTGACTTAGGATACTTTCTCCTGCCTAGTATCTGCTGTATGTTGAGATTATTTGACATTTGTCTTTTACTATATACATAAAATATCATTTAGTTTTAAATATATATTATATTGGTTTCTTTGCTCACTGATCTTACCTGGATTTAAGTTTAATTTTGCTGATATATACTTTTGAGTGATTTCCAAGAAAGATGGAAAGCTAAAGTTCTTCCACATCCAACAGTGTCTTTATTTTGCTATGCCACTGTAATACTATTTCAGATGTAATAGAAGTCTAATTTCAAAATAATTTTTCTTCAGCTGTGCCTATTCTATTTAGCTAGTATAATGAGGTTTTAAAAAATTCACTTAGCATATTTTTAATTTTTAAATTTTCCCTCCTTTTGAATTTCTCTGAGGATTTAGTTAAACTTATTTTTGGAAGTTTTTCTAAGTCAGATGTTAGTTCTTCTCTTTGTCATTTCATGCCTATCTTTCATATTGTTGGTTTCCTCAATTATTGGTTTGATTTGTCTGTTCAGCTTTGTATCTAAGAATCCATTTATCTTTCTGTTAATGTAGGTTATATCTACAGCAATACACCCTCAGTGAGTGTGGTACAGGATGGACATGCTTCTGGGAAGAGTATTGGCAGTTTATATTGTGGCTGTTAGTGATGCCCATCCCTCTTTAAGGGGCAGTATCTACATAGGAATTGCCTTGTCAAGTCAGCTGTGGTTGCCACACACACTTTGTTACACACACAGAGCACTTCTCAGTTGCCCACTGGATAGAAGTGAAAAAGGGTTAGGGGTCAATGGGTCAACTGCTCACCAAAAAAAAAAAAAATTACACTGACAATTGTCCCAGAGCTCATTTCTTACTTGTATTAACTGTGTTGAGTAGAAATAATTAATTTAAAAAAGATATCTATTATGGGAAAAGGGTAAGACATTAAGAAGTCATCAGTAAATTTGGAAGAATTCTGAAGGTGAGACAAATCTTGTGGAAAGAAAACCAGACCCTCTGGAGAGAGTCGAGAGTATGACTACTAGAAAATGCTGTCAGAACCTTGAAACGATTTGAACCCTTTTAACCACATGCATGAGGATAGCTAGGGGAACAGAAATTACACAAAGGGGAGTTAAAAGTGTTAGTAAAAGATGCATGGCATATAATTCCATTCGCAGTTGCCCTGGCAATAGACCCCACACCATGGCAATGAGAAAAAAGCATGAAATAAACTACATGAAAACTGGGCCAAATATGTTCTTTTTAACCATAGTTTGAGAGCAGGGTCATGCCACTGAAAAAAATAAAGACATGAAGGAAAAGAATCTGATTTATGTGTAAAAGTGTTAAGCTTATCCTGATAACTCAAGATAGCTTCTGGGAAGTACTACCATGGATGCCATGAAGTTAGATATCCATGTTATCTTGCCAGTTCTACTCACTAACATCAGTGCAGAGGAGGAACCACAGACTTTCTCTCCTAGAGCACTATATAAATAGGCTGGAGTCTGCAGAAATCCAGGGAGCCTTCTGCTTAGATTGTTCTCAGTACCCTTATCCTAATTGCCCTAGAATTGAGTTAGTCAGCAGGAATATAAGAGAATAAAGAGACAACATGCTGGCTCTGAGCTTGGCAGACTGGAACCAGAGTGATTTCCTACCTGACCTTTACAGGATGGTTTACTCCAGTATTCTTTCTCTAAATAATCTCATATATTTTTTATATATTTCAAAAATCCCTTAATATTTGGTATGCCAATAACATTCTTTCTTGTTTCCTTGCACTGTTATTAATTTATTTGCATTAAAATACATATCTGCTTTACTATTTTATGGGATTGGAGGGTTAAAAATATTTGGATATGTATACCTGGTATATCTTGATCTTGTACTTTTTTTTTTAAATAATATTAGGGTTGAATTGGAACTAACTTTTTGGAATTACACATATTCTGTTAGAAATATTTTTTTAACAAATTTATTTATTTATTTTTGGCTGCATTGGGTCTTCATTGCTGTGTGTGGGCTTTCTCTAGTTGTGGCAAGCCAGGGGCTACTCTTTTTGTTGAGGTGTGCAGGCTTCTCATTGAGGTGGCTTCTCTTGTTGCAGAGCATGGGCTCTAGGCATGCGAGCTTCAGTAGTTGTGGCACGCAGGCTCAGTAGTTGTGGCTCGCGGGCTCTAGAGCGCAGGCTCGGTAGTTGTGGTGCATGGGCTTAGTTGCTCTGCGGCATGTGGGATTTTCCTGGACCAGGGCTTGAACCCGTGTCCCCTGCATTGGCAGGCGGATTCTTAACCACTACGCCACCACGGAAGCCGATCTTGTACATTTTTATTGGTAATATTATAATTTAATATGTAAAAGCATCTTATATGCTCTTAATATTACATGCTCTTAATATATACGAGCATTTTGTTTTTTAGGAAATTAGCCCTGTCTGTCCCTACCAGACTTCTGACTGATTACGGTAATTTTGACAGAGAAGTACTGAGTTTTCATAATCAAATTTAACAGACATTTCTTTATGGCCCCTGAGTTTTGTTCCATGCTGAGAAAATCTCCACTCCATTTTCTTCTAGTACTGTTAAGACTTTTTAAAACATATATTTAAATCTATGGTGTAAGGGCAGTGAAAGGAATCAATTTTTCCCCATCTTAACTTGGTTGTTACAACATTTATTCCATAGTCCATCCTTATTCCCAGTGATCTGAGATATCTCTATCATATATTAAATTCCCGAGTAGTGTTGGATCTATTTCCGGATTATCTACTCTACTTCAAGGAACTATACATTCATGTCCTTGCAAGTGCTTAATGTTTGAATGACTCTAACCTTCCAGATTAGGTACGAAAATTGTGTTCTCCCTTATTTTCTTTCTTAGAATTCTACTGATCATTCCTTTTCTCACATTCTTTCTTCCAAATAAATTTTACATAAGTATAAGTTCCAATGCAATTCCCACTAGAATTTTTATTGAACTGTAGTGGATTACTGGATAACTGACATTTTTACAAAAATCTTACCACATATGAAAAGACTATTTTATGATACTCAGCAGAGTTTTATAAATTCCCTAATATATTATTCACATATTCCATGTTTATTACTAAATGTTCCAATATTTTTGTCGCCGTTTACTAATGCAATCCTTTCACCCTTACATTTTGTAAGTTTTGGTTTATTCATAGGAAAACTACAAATTAATGTATTTATTAATTTATGTAATTTTTTGTTTCTAATCAATTGTTCCTTAGGTAAGCCTCATGGTAGTCCAGATTCTGGACCATATAATCAGCAAGTAGTAATAATTTTACCTCTTCTTTTCCCAATATTTAAATTTGTTGCTATTACATAATTGCTTTAGCTAGCACCTCCAGAGAAAAAAAACATTTAATAATAGTGTTTGTCTTGTATTAAACACACACATTTATTTTAAGGTATCATTTATCCATCCATGGAAATATATAAAATCTAAGGGTTTTATATAGAAACGAATATTCAATTATATCAAGTGTTTTTAGGTATCCAAAAATTTAATCTTTTTTTTCAGTATAGTCTGAAAATTATACTGAACACTGCATCCTAGAATGACTCTTATTCGGCCATGGCCTATGTTGCTTTAATACAGCACTGTATTGCATTTGCTAAATTTTTAAAGATTATTTTCATCAATATTGTGTGATGTGGACTTGCAGATTCTTTTTGCTTTTCAACATCATGTTTTTGTATCAATATTACGTTGTCTCATAAATGTAATTGTTAATTATGCCTTCCATCTCTATGATCAAGGACAGTTTAAACAGCATTAATATTATCTGTTCCTTGATAGTTAAGGACAATTCACCCACAAAGCCATCTAGAAGGCATTTTAATTAAGAGGTATAAGCTGTTCTTTAGAACAGCTTTATTCTTACCATTATGGGTTTTTTTTTTTTCTGTTTAAATATTCTATCTCCTTTTAAATTTGCTTAAAATTTCCCAGAAAATCATCTATTTTCAACTAAAATTTCAAATTTGTAGACAGATTTGTGCAAAGTTGCAGCATTCAATTTTCTCCCAATTCTTACTTTTATAATTTTGAATATTTTGGGCTTTCTTCATTTCCTCAACTTTAGACTGATGACTTTTACATTATCAACGAAAAAGCTATTAAATCTATCAATTCAATTGATATTTAATTAATTAATGGTTTTGTCATTATTAATTAGTTCCTGTTGCTTTCCTTTTGTTTCTGATTTTCTTAAAAAATATTCATTTTGAACTCCTGCTAGATTAAAACTGGAAACAGGTTATGAATTTTCCTTGAAGAATGCTTCTAATTGTAGCTCATCGGCTATGAGATATTTTGCTTTTATTATCACTAGTTTTAAAATATTCTGAAGTTATATTTTTGATTTCTTTTACAATCATAGAATTGTTTAATAGAAAATTTTCTAATTGTCCATGTTGTTATTACACAGATAATTTGACTGACTTTGCAAACTGAACACAAGTCAGTGTGACTCCATAGAAGGAGCTCTCAACTATTATTTTTTTCTATTGTCTCCTTTATCAGCATTTCTTTTGTTTTCAATCTTTTGTTTTATGGTCTGTATTTTATTTTGTTTTATTTTTAATAAATGTATTTATTTATTTTTGGCTGTATGGGGTCTTCGTTGCTGCACATGGGCTTTCTCAAGTTGTGGCGAGCAGGGGCTACTCTTCGTTGCGGTGCGAGGGCTTCTAATTGTGGAGGTTTCTCTTGTTGTGGAGCACAGGCTCTAGGCACATGGGTTTCAGTAGTTGCAGCACATGGGCTCAGTAGTTGCAGTGCACGGGCTCTAGAGCGCAGGCTCAGTAGTTGTGGTGCATGGGCTTAGCTGCTCCGAGGCATGTGGGATCTTCCCGGGCCAGGGCTCGAACCCCATGTCCCCTGCATTGGCAGGCAGATTCTTAACCACTGTGCCACCAGGGAAGCCCTGGTCTGTATTTTACTAATTCTCTTATTCCCCTTATTCCCTTTAATCATTAATTTAAATAGTACAAAAAATTGTCAGTTTTAGTTCCATTAGTGATGACTTTAATGTTTAAAATATATATTTAATGCACTCAAAAATGTCAATAACTATAAGATGCATTGTTATTTTAAAATGACAATGAAAGAAAATATGGTGCCAATTATAACTGTTAAGTCACTGTTGATTAGGTGATATATTCCAATTCCAGAAATGTTAAAATGTAAAAAAAAAAAAAAAGTTCTTTACAACTGATGACATACACTAGTATGCTGAAGTCACATTTTTCCATTTATATACTTCAAAAATAAACTCCCCTAGGAATGATGAAGTAATTAGCATGTTAATATGACCTTTGTTTTCAACCCCACGCCCCAAAAAAACTCCATTTTGCTGGCTCTTTCTGAACTTTTAATCCCTGTTAACTATCATCAAATTATTTCTAAATTATATATCTTCTATTTAAGATTTCAAACATTTCATTCCTTTTTTCCAAGTCTGTTTGATTCTGTGTTTAACATGTTCACCACCAGTCTTTCTATAAGATAATTTTACCATTTATGGATTTCTTCTTTTGATTTATCTTCCAAGTAAATTTTTAGAAAGGGTTCATAAAGGTTGCAAATTCTTACTTTTTAAATTGTCTTTTTTTTTTCTTCAACATTCTATAGACATTATTACAGTGTCATTTGGGGTATGAGAAAAAAATATGAGGCCAACTTTAAAAAGGTGTCTTTTTTTATTTACTATAGTAACATTTAAGGAATTTTTTTAATCTTAAAAGTTACCGGGAGAAGTCTGTCTTTATTACTTTTTCCTGGTATTTAGTAAACTCTTTCAACCTGTAGGTTGAGGTCCTTTATTTCAGGGATGATTTTTTCCCTTCTGTATCAGTAAATTTCCACTAATAGTTTTTAATCTTTCTCACTGCATTTTGTGTGATTTTTCTCAAGCATTTCCTTTAAGTCATTAAGTCCATCTGCTGCATCATTCATTCTACATCTTCCTGTATCTAATGTGGTTTTAATTATTTTTATAGTTTTACCCATCCCCCTCTGCCTGCTCTCTTTTAATCTAACTTTGGTGTCCTTTTATCTGTATCTTAATCTCTTAAATCTCTTCTTTGATCTCTTATCATAGAGTTATGGTCACTTTTATCCCCTTGAGAATGTTGAAAATTATTTTTTCTTTAAGTGTTCTTTAGTTTCCTGAGGTAATTCTTTCAAAATATATTCCTCATTTGCCTTTTATGTTCCATGTATTTTATTTATGTTTGGTAGCACTCATATACAGGTTCTAAGCTGTGCCTGTCATTTAGCTAAGAAGAGGAGCAATTTGGTTCTATCTGCTATTTATTATGATTAGCGTGGATTAGCATGGTTGGATTCTTCTGCTTCTCAGTCATTTTTTAAGACATACTTTATACTCTGAGCTGGAAAGCTAGAAATTGATTGGCTATAATGTCTGTGTTCACTCCTTTATATGCCCTGGAAAGGGGTGAGAGGTTGGTAGAAAAGAGTGAATCTAGTAGAGATGACCTAACCTCAAATATTTTGTCTCCAAATACTTTCTTATCAAATTGGATAACTCTCTTGTCCTGAATTGATTACATGTGGGTAGTTCAGATTTTAGCCATTATCTATTTCAGAGCTAGCAGCACAAGTGGAAGGATTTTTCTACAAAAGGAAGTTATGTTGAGAAAAACACAGTATAGCAGGACCCTCTAACAGCTTCACCCCCCTGTCATCTCATATTCTGAAGTATGAAAATCAGCCCCAATTTGGTATTTGCCACTTGTATCCGTAATGCTCCTATCTCTAAGTTAATATCTAGAAAATAGTCTTTGCAATAAATAGAATGGGGCTAAGGTTACTCCTATAGTTTCATCTATAGCTGAAGCTTACATCTCTATTTTTGCTTCTTTATGTCCATTTCAGAGTGTTTCAGGTAGGGCAATCAGCTCAATCAGCCATCTTTCCTAGAACTCTCAAATTTCAATTTTCACATAAATTTCAGATGATTTCACATAAAAGTTGATGAAGCCAGATTTAAGGATATCAAATAATAGGTCTTTGTAATTAGTGGTAATTATATTTGAATTTTATGCTGATTTAGAGTGTTCTAATACAATTTCGTACCTTTAAGAGCACAAGCAAACAACAACAAGAAAAAGTTATTTTTAGTTTTTGTTTGGTTCCAATGACACTGTCATCATTCTAAGAACTTTTCTAAAAATCATCATGGAGTCACATATCCTGATGTCTTTACATTTGATGCCTAGAAAAATTCTGGTACTTTCTGTCAAATGAGCACCCAATTGTTTTCAGTGGACTATTCCTGCCCTTACCCAAAATGGAAAAGGCAGATTAAAAAAAATGAAGATATTGGAAGATAACTAAAACATTTTTTAAGTTAAAGATTGTTTTAGATGATTAAACAAGTCTGATTAAAAGCAAACAGGCCACATTAGGAGAAATGAATAAAGCATCGAGGACAAGTAATGATACAATATAAGCATAAAGTGGTCTAGTTATTTTAATAAACGTTTCAGAACTTAGGTAATGACAGGAGGTTATACAATAGTGCTAATCATTCTCCCAGTGTTCCTGAAACTTGTCTTTTAGAACAGTTTTCATGGCCATTGCTTTTTTCATCTTCAGTGGTAGCAGTTACTCACTGTCTGTGTTTTTTTTGTTTTTTCCTTTTTAATTTTTAATTCAGACATTAGAGCAGAGATTCCCCTTTGAATGATTTTGCTCTCCAGGGACATCTGGCAACATCTGGAAACATTTTTGGATATCACAATATTGGCAGGGGGACTACTGGCATCTAATGGGTAGAGGCCAGGGATACTGTAAAACATCCCACAGTGCACAGCCCCCTTAGCAAAGAATTACCCAGCCCAAAATGTCAATAGTGCCGTGGTTTAGAACCAAGACTGAAGAATAAGATGGGAGATCACTTAAGCATGGTTCCTTGCAATCTATAGGTATTTAACAAATATTTCATGGATGAAGAAATAACTAAATTGAATAACACTCTTTGGGATAATAATTACAAAATGACACGATTCACAAAGTGTCTCTAAATATATTGTTTTGGAGAAAACTGTAATAGCTTTCCAAGAAGACTATAATGAAGGACAAAATTTATTTAGAAGTATGTTATGATATGATTGCTTTAAAAACCACACACACACACACACACACACACACACACACTCCCCTGAGATCAGGTTAAATTTCTTCATCTTATTACCTGTAGAGTTTCATAAGAAAGCAAAAATAAACTGTTGATGTAGTCAACATCTTCTGCTCATCTATAAAGTTGGTCTTTGCTTCCAAGTGTATGGATGGAAGAGATGTTTCTCCCTACAAGTCTTGAATACTCTTTATGATAAAGTCTGAGAAAAAAAGATGTAAATGGAAAATAGAACCTACAGAAACTCCTTAGTCTTGAAAAGTTACACCAAAGGGAAGTTTAACTTTGTAACGCACTTAGATATCATTTCACTAGCAACCAACGTCCACTGAACGAAATGAATAATCTTAATTAAAGGGAAAATTTAAAAAGCAAAAAGAAATCCTGAATTTCTCTTTTGGTAAAACTATTCAAAGAAACTGAACTGCCAATAATGCCAATCCTGCCAATGAGAACTATAATACATTGTGCACTTAAGAGAACAAACTTTAGAGCCAGAGATTTGAGACTGATTTGGGGGCCAACCAATTCATGGCTATGGGAACAAGGTACTTAACCATAAGGGTCCTAAGTTCCTCCACTGTAAAAGAGGGATACTAAAATCTGTCTTGTCAGGTGTCGTGTACTATTATAATCATAAATCATAGTAGAGACCAAAAGATCAAATAGTTCGGCCTGCCTGATTTAACTTCCTAGAGCATTAAGAAGACCACAATACCATTTTTCAGTTATTGAGTACTCTTACCTAGTACAGAAGCTCTCACTTTGCACATACTTTTCCAGAATTATTATCATGGCTTCAAATAAGTTTCACCAACAATTTCATAATAAATTTTAAATAATTATTTTGATGACTAGCTTAGTCCTTTAAATTTTACTGCACATTACCTCTACCAATACTGGACATGGAATTAAGGAGTTGCTCTTTTCTGATGTGGCTGTAAGAACAGAAACAGGATCAGGTTGTGCTCTTACCTAGATCTTTAGTGAGGGCAAATAATTAAACCTCAAGTAAACCTCTTTATTTACTGATATCAGCTTATCTTAGTGATGAATTACTCTTAAAGGGCATCTTTAGGATTACTGGATTTCAAATGCATCCTGTGCAGTTAAATCAGCAATACTCAAATCATTACACTATATTCTTCCTTGGAAAAGAGATTTCGTCTTTTTTACCAGGCAGCACAGCATATCACTGAGCACATATCAGGTGTTCAATAAATATTCGTTGAGCTAAATTTCAAATTCTAGGAGCTCATGTTATTCTAAAGTTATGCACATAATAATAAAATAGACTAAACTATGCAAAGGAAAGGTAATTGAATTAGAATTGCATTATTAGTAATTTATCTAAGGCATTAGACTATGAAGATATATTAAAACTTGATTGGAAAAACACCGGAGGGAAGAATATGATAATTCTGAAATTTGGGTCTATAGTTATCAATATTTAGAAAGATATGTTCTTATAGACCAGTATATATACTTTTTTCCTTACTCTTTTAGAAATCACCTTCAACTCACATTTAATGCATTCTCTTCTCATTATCACTTCAAATCCAAGTTGTTGTTTTTTTTTATTGAAGTATAGTTGATTTACAATACTGTGTCAGTTTCAGGTGTATGGCAAAGTGATTAAGTTATGTATCGTTTTTAAGAATATTTTCCATTATAGGTTATTACAAGATATTGAATATAATTCCCTGTGCTATACAGTAAATCCTTGTTGCTTATCTACTTTACATATAGTAGTTTTTATCTGTTAATCCCATATTCTTGATTTATCTCCCCCCCTCCCTTTCCCCTCTAGGAACCATAAGTTTGTCTTCTATGCCTGTGAGTATGTTTCTATCTTGTATATAGATTCATTTGTATTATATTTTGGATTCCACATATAGGTGATATCATATAATATCTGTCTTTCTCTGTCTGACTTACTTCACTTAGTATGATAGCCTCTAGGTCCATCCATGTTGCTGCAAATGGCAACATTTCATTCTTTTTTAATGGCTAAGTAATGTTCCATTTTGTGTGTCTGTGTGTGTGTGTGTCTGTGTATATGCGTGTGTAGTTTTTAAGGAACCTACATACTGTTTTCCATAGTGGCTGCACAAATTTACATTCCTACCAACAGTGCAGGATGGTTCCTTTTTCTCCACACTCTCTCCAGGATTTATTATTTGTAGACTTTTTGATGATAGCCATTTTGACTGGTGTGAGGTGATACCTCATTGTAGTCTTGATTTGCATTTCTCTAATAATTAGCTATATTGAGCATCTTTTCATGTGCCTGTTGGCCATCTGTATGTCTTCTTTGGACAAAGATCACAGTTTAGAGTTTTGCTACATGGATATCTGAAGCAAGTATACAAACACAGAGTCAACGGGCCAGAATTTTCTCTTAAAATGTTTTCTAAAGCCTAATTTTATTTAACTTCCACAATGTTGTCTAGAGAAACATCGGTTATTAAGAAACACTAGGTTAATTCTGTAAAAGGTTGGTGATGCTTCTACTCAGGAACTAGAGGAGCAAAATCCTACCTCTTCCACTTACCAGCTGTGTGACCTTGGGCAATTTAATTAAGTTCTCTATGCTTTAGTTTCCTCATCCATTAAATGAGTAAAATGCTACCAATCTCACAGGGTTCTAAAACAATTAATATTTGTAAAGTAACTTAGAACAGTTGGTGTATACTGTAGGTGTATATGTTTTTGTTAAATAAATAAGATCTGTTTGGGGAGAAACAACCTCAAAAGGCTTATTTCCAAGATATAGCAATATAAAGATTATTGTAAAATCTATAAATTAAAACATTTTCACTTAACTCTTTCTGTTTTTGCATTTGGCCTCATTTAAGATATTTCTTTTTCTAAAATAAAAATGAGAGCCTTGAGTGCTATTCTGATCTGGAATCCTATTCCATCTCTTGTAAGTGAAAAAAGATCCCTGGAATCATAATGACAAAGGTTAGTAATTCTGGCTATATAATCTACCACCAACAATATATAAAATATAGATGCTACTCACATCCTACAGAGTGAACACATTTAAGAAATTTCAATATCAGAAATATGCTTTCATTAAGTACAAGGCAATAACCTCTCCACTAGCTTTTCTGTAAAAGGACATAGTTGAAAGACATAGAATCATATCAGTAAAAGGAACCATTTAGGTCTGTCTATTCCAAATATTTTACAAAATGCCATAAGCATAACACTGCAATCCTAAGAATAAGTACATATTAAACGACCTCACTGTTATGTCCAAATATAAATTCATCACCTAGTCCGAAAACTGCTCTTCTTTATAGGTTATCTATCTTATTGATACTGTCACCATCTCAACTCCTGGATCAAAGCTTTCAGTCATCTATAACTCTCCTCTTGCTCAACACATCCACTCATTATCCACTTATATTAATTCTACCTCCATAATATCTCTGTTACTAATTCTCTCTTCATTTCTGTTCTGTCAAATCAAACACTCTTCAGTCTAAACTAGATGTACTAGGAGGACATTCTGCAACTAACTCTTTTTTTTTTAAATTTATTTATTTATTTTTGGCTGTGTTGGGCCTTCGTTGCTGTGCAGGCTTTCTCTACTTGCAGCAAGCGGGGGCTACTCTTCGTTGGGGTGCGCGGGCTTCTCATTGCAGTGGCTTCTCTTGTTGCAGAGCAAGGGCTCTAGGTGCATGGGCTTCAGTAGTTGTGGGGCATGGGCTGAGTTGCTCCGCAGCATGTGGGATCTTCCCGGACCAGGGCTCGAACCTGTGTCACCTGCATTGGCAGGCAGATTCTTAACCACTGCACCACCAGGGAAGTCCCTGCAACTAACACTTAATTAGTTTTCCTATGCATAATCTGTTCCACCTCCAACCCTATTTCCTGCTATCAAATTAATTTTCCAGAAACAAAGCTATGGTTTTAACACTTTCTTATTCAAAACCTATCAGTGATTCTCCATTTTTCCTTTACTTGCTAGCTGGGGTCTTCCACAACCTGGACATTGGCTTTACTGATTTATTTTTCCCTGCTGTTTTCCTTTACATAACCTAAGCTCAGGAAATATCAAAATACTCATTATTTCCCACACAGACCCCAAGCTTTCAGTCATTATTACATTCTTTATGGGGTTACTTCTATCTTAAAAGACCTTTTCTAAGTATTCTTCAAGACCTACTGCAGATGGCATTTTCTTTATAATTCCCAAACTTCCTCTTTCTCAGCTAAAGTCTCCTTGGACTTCCATTGTGCTTTATCTGTATCACTCTTAGGGCACTGATCACATCTTACATTGACCTATCATTATTAAAATACCTGTGTCGTGCCTTTCACATAGTAGGGGTTCAAAGAACTCATTTGAATGATTGCTGAACATCACATCTATTTTTAATCAGAAAATGGAGGTAAAAGGTTTTGAAGTTACCACTCCAAGAATACATAAAGTGTTTACTTGCAGGGGACTTAACATATCAGTTATTTTCCTTTCACCTAGACCCTATCTATCTATCTATCTATCTATCTATCATATATCTATATACATAAACACACATACATATACTACATATATGCACATATTATATACATATTCTCTTCATGTATACATACATGCACGTACATACCCACATATGTGTGAATACACACACATATCACAGCTGAAAAAAATCTTAGAAGCAGTATAATACCTAAAAAGAGTTCTGGAGTAACAATCAGGAGATCTGGGTTTTATTTTTTTTTTGTTAGCCATTAAGCAATTATGATAGCTTGACTAAGTCACTTAAGGCCTTTGAAATTCATTTTCCTATCTCTGTGAAATGAAATATGCTAAATACCAGGCTAGATACTATAGTAATATGAAAAGACAGAGGCTGCTACATTAAAAAAGACACTTACTATTTTGCTGTATTCTCAACGTCTAACACACAAGTAAGGTTGCCTTTTCCTTTATCTTCTACAAGATTATACAATATATGAAACTGTACCTAATTTTTTGGATCCTCATCTTTTTAAAAAATAGTTATGTTTGTCTAACTTTAGCTACAGAAGAATACATCCATTCTGTATTTTTAAAAAATTTTATTTTATTTTTATTGAATTTTATTTATTTTTTTATACAGCAAGTTCTTATTAGTTATCCATTTTAAAAATAGTGTACATATGTCAATCCCCATCTCCCAATTCATCACAGCACCACCACCACCACACCCCACCGCTTTCCCCCTTTGGTGTCCATACGTTTGTTCTCTACACGTGTATCAATTTCTGCCCTGCAAACCGGTTCATCGGTACCATTTTTCTAGGTTCCACATATATGCGTTAATATACGATATTTGTTTTTCTCTTTCTGACTTACTTCACTTTGTATGACAGTCTCTAGATTCATCCACGTCTCTACAAATGACCCAATTTCGTTCCTTTTTATGGCTGAGTAATATGCCATTGTATATATGTACCACATCTTCTTTATCCATTCGTCTGTCGATGGGCATTTAGGTTGCTTCCATGACCTGGCTATTGTAAATAGTGCTGCAATGAACATTGGGGTGCATGTGTCTTTTTGAATTATGGTTTTCTCAGGGTATAGGCCCAGTAGTGGGATTGCTGGGTCATATGGTAGTTCTATTTTTATTTTTTTAAGGAACCTCCAGACTGTTCTCCATACTGGCTGTATCAATTTACATTCCCACCAACAGTGCAAGAGGGTTCCCTTTTCTCCAGACCCTCTCCAGCATTTGTTGTTTCTAGATTTTCTGATGATGCCCATTCTAACTGGTGTGAGGTGAAACCTCATTACAGTTTTGATTTGCATTTCTCTAATAATTAGTGATGTTGAGCAGCTTTTCATGTGCTTCTTGGCCATCTGTATATCTTCTTTGGAGAGATGTCTATTTAGGTCTTCTGACTATTTTTGGATTGGGTTGTTTGTTTTTTTAATATTGAGCTGCATGAACTGTTTATATATTTTGGAGATTAGTCCTTTGTCCATTGATTCGTTTGCAAATATTTTCTCCCATTCTGAAAGTTGTCTTTTCATCTTGTTTGTAGTTTCCTTTGCTTTGCAAAAGCTTTTAAGCTTCAGTACGTCCCATTTTTTATTTTTGTTTTTATTTCCATTACTCTAGGAGGTGGATCAAAAAAGATCTTGCTGTGATTTATGTCAAAGAATGTTCTTCCTGTGTTTTCCTCTAAGAGTTTTACAGTGTTTGGTCTTGCAGTTAGGTCTCTAATCCATTTCGAGTTTATTTTAGTGTATGGTGTTAGGGAGTGTTCTAATTTCATTCTTTTACATATAGCTGTCCAGTTTTCCCAGCACCACTTATTGAAGAGACTATCTTTTCTCCATTGTATATCTTTGCCTCCTTTGTCATAGATTACTTGACCATAGGTGCGTGGGTTGATCTCTGGACTTTCTATCCTGTTCCAATGATCTATATCTCTGTTTTTGTGCCAGTATCATATTGTCTTGATTACTGTAGCTTTGTAATATAGTCTGAAGTCAGGGAGTCAGATTCCTCCAGCTCCGTTTTTGTTTCTCAATACTGCTTTGGCTATTCAGGGTCTTTTGTGTCCCCATACAAATTTTAAGACTTTTTCTTCTAGTTCTGTAAAAAATGCCATTGGTAATTTGATAGGTATTGCATTGAATCTGTAGATTGCTTTGGGTAGTACAGTCATTTTCACAATATTGATTCTTCCAATCCAAGAACATGGTATATCTCTCCATCTGTTGGTATCATCTTTAATTTCTTTCATCAGTGTCTTACAGTTTTCTGCATACAGGTCCTTTGTCTCCCTAGGTAAGTTTATTCATAGGTATTTTATTCTTGTTGTTGCAATGGTAAATGGGAGAGTTTCCTTAATTTCTCTTTCAGATTTTTCATCATTAGTGTATAGGAATGCAAGAGATTTCTGTGCATTAATTTTGTATCCTGCAACTTTACCAAATTCATTGATTAGCTCTAGTAGTTTTCTGGTAGTATCTTTGGGATTCTCTATGTACAGTATCATGTCATCTGCAAACAGTCACAGTTTTATTTCTTCTTTTCCAATTTGTATTCCTTTTATTTCTTTTTCTTCTCTGATTGCCGTGGCTAGGACTTCCAAAACTATGTTGAATAATAGTGGTGAGAGTGGACATCCTTGTCTTGTTCCTGATCTTAGACGAAATGCTTTCAGTTTTTCATTAATGAGAATGATGTTTGCTGTGGGTTTGTCATATATAGCCTTTATTATGTTGAGGTAGGTTCCCTCTATGCCCACTTTCTGGAGAGTTTTTATCAGAAATGGGTGTTGAATTTTGTCAAAAGCTTTTTCTGCATCTTTTGAGATGATCATACGGTTTTTATTCTTCAATTTGTTAATATGGTGTATCACATTGATTGATTTGCGTATATTGAAGAAGCCTTGCATCCCTGGCATAAATCCCACTTGATCATGGTGTATGATCTTTCCAATGTGTTGTTGGATTCTGTTTGCTAGTATTTTGTTGAGGATTTTTGCATCTATATTCATCAGTGATATTGGTCTGTAATTTTCTTTTTTTGTAGTATCTTTGTCTGGTTTTGGTATGAGGGTGATGGTGGCCTCATAGTATGAGTTTGGGAGTGTTCCTTCATCTGCTTTTTTTTGGAAGAGTTTGAGAAGGATAGGTGTTAGCTCTTCTCTAAATGTTTGATAGAATTCACCTGTGAAGCCATCTGGTCCTGGACTTTTGTTTGCTGGAAGATTTTTAATCAGTTTCAATTTCATTACTTGTGATTGGTTTGTTCATATTTTCTATTTTTTCCTGGTTCAGTCTTGGAAGGTTATACCTTTCTAAGAATTTGTTCATTTCTTCCAGCTTGTCCATTTTATTGGCATAGAGTTGCTTGTAGTAGTCTCTTAGGATGCTTTGTATTTCTGCGGTGTCTGTCGTAACTTTTCCTTTTTCATTTCTAATTTTATTGATGTGAGTCCTCTCCCTCTTTTTCTTGATGAGTCTGGCTAATGGTTTATCAATTTGTTTTACCTTCTCAAAGAACCAGCTTTTAGTTTTATTGATCTTTGCTATTGTTTTCTTTATTTCTATTTCATTTATTTCTACTCTGATCTTTATCATTTCTTTCCTTCTCATAACTTTGGGTTTTGTTTGTTCTTCTTTCTCTAGATCCTTTAGGTGTAAGGTTAGATTGTTTATTTGAGATTTTTCTTGTGTCTTCAGGTAGGCTTGTATTGCTATAAACTTCTCTCTTAGAACTGCTTTTGCTGCATCTCATAGGTTTTGGATCATCATGTTTTCATTGTCATTTGTCTCTAGGTATTTTTTGATTTCCTCTTTGATTTCTTCAGTGATCTCTTGGTTATTTAGTAACGTATTGTGTAGCCTTCATGTGTTTGTGTTTTTTACGTTTTTTTCCGTGTAATTGATTTCTAATCTCATAGCATTGTGGTCAGAAAAGATGTTTGATATGATTTCAATTTTCTTAAATTTACTGAGGCTTCATTTGTGACCCAGGATGTGATCTATCCTGGAGAATGTTCTGTGTGCACTTGAGAAGAAAGTGTAATCTGCTGTTTTTGGATGGAATGTCCTATAAATAGCAATTAAATCTATCTGGTGTATTGTGTTATTTAAAGCTTCTGTTTCCTTATTTATTTTCATTTTGGATGATCTGTCCATTGGTGTAAGTGAGGTGTTAAAATCCCCCACTATTATTGTGTTACTGTTGATTTCCTCATTTATAGCTGTTAGCAGTTGCCTTATGTATTGAGGTGCTCCTATGTTGGGTGCATATATATTTATAATTGTTCGATCTTCTTCTTGGATTGTTCCCTTGATCATTATGTAGTCTCCTTCCTTGTCTCTTGTAACATTCTTTATTTTAAAGTCTATTTTATCTGATATGATTATTGCTACTCCAGCTTTCTTTTGATTTCCATTTGCATGGAATATCTTTTTCCATCCCCTCACTTTCAGCCTGTATGTGCCCCTAGGTCTGAAGTGGGTCTCTTGTAGACAGCATTGTCTTGTTTTTGTATCCATTCAGCCAGTCTATGTCTTTTGGTTGGGGCATTTAATCCATTCACGTTTAAGGTAATTATCAATATGTATGTTCCTATTACCATTTTCTTAATTGTTTCAGGTTTGTTTTTGTAGGTCCTTTTCTTCTCTTGTGTTTCCCACTTAGAGAAGTTCCTTTAGCATTTGTCGTAGAGCTGGTTTGGTGGTGCTGAATTCTCTTAGGTTTTGCTTGTCTGTAAAGCTTTTGATTTCTCCATTGAATCTGAATGAGATCCTTGCCCAGTAGAGTAATCCTGGTTGTAGGTTCTTCCCTTTCATCACTTTAAATATGTCATGCCACTCCCTTCTGGCTTGTAGATTTTCTGCTGAGAAATCAGCTGTTAACCTTATGGGAGTTCCCTTGTATGTTATTTGTCATTTTTCCCTTGCTGCTTTCAATAATTTTTATTTGTCTTTAATTTTTGCCAATTTGATGACTATGTGTCTCAGCGTGTTTCTCCTTGGGTTTATCCTGTATGGGACTCTCTGTGCTTCCTGGACTTGGGTGGCTATTTCCTTTCCCATGTTAGGAAAGTTTTCGACTATAATGTCTTCAAATATTTTCTCAGATCCTTTCTCTCTCCCTTCTCCTTCTGGGACCCCTATAATGCGAATGTTGTTGCATTTAATGTTGTCCCAGGGGTCTCTTTGGCTGTCTTCATTTCTTTTCATTCTTTTTTCTTTATTCTGTTCTGTGGCAGTGAATTCCACCATTCTGTCTTCCAGGTCACTTATCCGTTCTTCTGCCTCAGTTATTCTGCTATTTATTCCTTCTAGTGTAGTTTTCATTTCAGTTATTGTATTGTTCATCTGTGTTTGTTTGTTCTTTAATTCTTCTAGTTCTTTGTTAAACATTTCTTGCATCTTCTCGACCTTTGCCTCTATTCTTTTTCCAAGGTCCTGGATCATCTTCACTATCATTATTCTTTTTCTGGAAGGTTGCCTATCTCCACTTCATTTAATTGTTTTTCTGGGGTTTTTATCTTGTTCCTTCAGCTGGTGCATAGCCCTGTGCCTTTTCATCTTGTCTATCTTTCTGTGAATGTGGTTTTTGTTCCACAGGCTGCAGGACTGTAGTTCTTCTTGCTTCTGCTCTCAAACTGTTTATTTTATAATTCTTTGTCTTTCATTCCATTCTTCTGTGCTTTTGTCTGGCTAATATTCCCATACTCTATGTTTGTTCTGCTTTCTGGTCCTTTTTTGAAATTTTAATCAATTAAAGTATGAACAGGCAGACGTTGGAGACATTATGGGTTCAGTTTAGACTGATGTAGATTCCTATAGTTTCTCTCCCTTCTTTTTCTTACCCTTTCAAAAGAGAGCAGTGTGTGTGGTGAGCCTGGCCTCCAGCCACTGGGCCCTACGCTGACCCCATTCTCTATTAATTTAACTAACTGGTATTCAAATTGTGATTAGGCAACCGTTTGCAAAATCAACTCATGATGATATAGGTAACAACTTTCAAAGAGACAACGAATATATTTTCTACATTTTCAACATATTTTCAATATCTGTTTATTTAATGCATTTTCACTTAAGGTTTATTTATCTATTTATTTATTTATTTATTTTTATTTTTTTGACCACGCTGCACAACATGTAGCATCTTATTTCTCTGACCAGGGATGGAACCTGCGGCCCCTGCAGTGGAAGTGCAGAGTCTTAACCACTGGACTGCCAGGGAAGTCCCCGAGGTATATTTAAAACAAGAACTTGTGGGAGAAAAGTTTAGACATCTATTATCATTGATTCTCAATTAACAAAAGGATTTTTATTTTGGGATCATAGAATAAAAGAACAAAATGTTACACCTAACATATCATCCTAGACAACTAAAATAATGGGGTAAATATAAAATGAAAGTAGAATATAAAAATTAGCAAAATGACAATATGTTGTGCTATAAAAACAATTCCCTTGATTTGGAGCACCTGGCTAAATCAATAATATGTTCACATCTAAACTGCTCAAATCTAAGTTCTTCATAAATATTGAATTCACTGTTGTCTTAGAACTTCTGGACAGAAGACTAACCACGGATCAGTTCACTTCAGGATAAGCTCTGCCCAGTACTGGAAGGGAAACTGTGATTGTCAAAACTGCATCTGGGAAGGTGGCTAAGGACTTTGAGGCGAGTAAGTGTCATCAGCATTCTTTTATATATTCACAAATTTGAAAAGGTCATATGACATTCCATAGTGCCAAAAATGAAATAAGAGAAAAGCATACAATTTCAAGTCTATTGTTTCACTTATACTTAAGTCTAAAAGGAAAATAATCCTCAGCTTACATTATATAGATTTTGGAAATCTTACACCAGAGCAGTAAACTGTAAATTATGTTCTCAGTCCTTTACCTTTGGTGTTTATGTTCCTCACTTCACTTTCCAATTTGTCTTATAGCATTTTTCCATTGCAGTTATTGGAGGACAGAATTATAATGAAGCTTTAGAAGAGATCCCTCCCAATATGAAGTTCTATAACTATGTTGGATCAAATATAAGTATTTAATAACTAAATAAGAGTAATACAAGAAATATAAGGTAAAAGTGATTCCAAATTCAGGTCAATCAAAATTTATCTTTGCTATTAGTATAATTTCTAATATGCTTTTCAAGTTATTGGGTTGGATGACCTCTAAACATTATACAGACACCATGATAAATTATACACCAAGTTAGTCCTCATTTGTGGTTCCAGCACATAGAGGTAGAAGCACAGGAATCTCAGGGTTGGAAGACTCAGAGTCCTAGTCCAGCACTCTGTCCTATGCATGCACTGCCTTTACAGTAAGTGTCCCATAAAAATACTATCCTCTATTTTAATGCTGACCATGAATTAACTAGTTCATGCTCTATTTAACTTACTTCTCTCTAACTTCTACTTTTTAGATCCATTCAAAACAGGTCTAATCTATCTTCCATACAACCACTTTTTCCAGCATTTGGATTTCCCATTTCTAGAAGAGGAAACAGAGGTTATCCAAATTTTATTCTAAAATAAAAAGGCAGCAAATTACTGGTAAGAGTCAGGAACAATATTCATAGCAGCAAGCTATAAACTGCTTTATTTCCAAAACAATGTGAAAGTCTATCCTTTGGAAAAATAATAAACTCCAGAAAATTGTGGCAGGTTCCTCAGTATTCACATACCTTGTTAGTATAGAGAGGGTAAAACGGACTGCAGAGAAATCTGAAGTAAAGAGGAAAAAGAAGCTAAACTCTGGTATTTGGACAAGATCACTTTCTCAGAGTGCCTCCCAGGCTTTTGGATAGAAGCAACTGAGCCAAATATCTACTCAGGTTCCATGAAATCAGAAAAAGCACGTTTACCAGAGGGCCTTCAAAGGCACAGATCATATACTGTAGACGGTATAAACATATTAAAAGTTAATCATGGGACTTTCACATGATATTTAAAAAGTAAATGAACTAAACAGTGAGAGAGATTACTTATTAACTCATGGCAAAACAGAGTGAAGGTAAGTCATAAGAAAAGTAAATATTTGTGAGTTATCCATAAAGACATTGTGGTTTGGTAGTTTTGGGTAGTGGTAGTTTTTACTCAAAAGCAGATCAAATACTATGTAAAATAGAGGAATTCACTGAATCAGACAGAAGATTACTAGATGTTCCTCATGACTCTCCACAGTTAGCATCAGTAATAAAATCATGCCAGGTGTAGCAATCTTCCCTCAATATCGTAGAATAGGTATGATTAGGGCTAATCATTGCCATATCATTTGCAGTAGACTGGAGCCATGAACTAAGATCAGAGCTGAACTATTGAAACTCAACATGCTATAAAGCTTATGTTCATTAGACTCAGTCCCTGTCCCACACATGGGAGTCCAGGTTCCATGAGGAAGGTAAAGAGATAAACAAAAACCACTGGATGTATCCCTATGGACCACTGTTAAAGGAAAGGGAAACCCTAAAGAAAGATCACAATTAAATGTCCCCTCAGTAACTGACCTTTCATATTTCCTTTATGACAAGGTAGCATATCAACACTATTCCTTCAATAATGTCAAATTAATGAATGTTTCTTATATACATACTATAGAAGAATTTTAAAGTTTTAATAATAATAATATGTTACATCTATTACATAAGATTTAGTATTATTTATTACAAACTTTATAGTTAATACTTATTAAATGTTTACCACATGTTAAGCAATATTATTATTTACTCCATAAAAGTTTTCATGGTTTTAGGATAATCCTGAATAAATCACTACCTGAAATAAAACTTCTGCAGGCCTACAACTGTTAATGAAAAACTATCTGTGATCTAGAGGAACCTAACTTCACATAAATCTTTGAGATATGATTTTATAATCTTTCCGTTTTCCTCTCCAATCTACCAGTTAATATCATGAATGCTTCAGGTTACCTGTTTGAACCATAAAGTAAAATATAGTAAATACATATAATTAAAGAATGCAGACCTATAAGAAGCAGAGATCACACACATCAACAGTACAAAATGGAAAACTCAATATCACCAAGAAAACAGAGAGACTAGGAATCAGAGATGTGGCACAGAGAAGTAGAATAGGGAAATGATAACATGAACAACTTGCCATGACCAATACTTCAATCCCTTAGGGAGAAAAAAGGTTTAATTTTGAAAATTATATTTAAAAAGAAATGTATACTTCTCAAAGGGCAATACGTACCATCAAAAGACATCATTAAGAGAGTGAAAAGGCAAGCCAAAAACTGGAAGAAAATATTTGCAGTACAGGTATAAAAGACTAATAACTAGAATAGTAGCTCTCGAAGTGTAATCTGTAGATGCCTGGGAGTCTTTCAGACTCTCTCAAGGATCCACAAATTCAAAACAATTTTCACAATAACATTAACATGCTATTTGCTTTTTTCACCATGTTGAAATCTGCACTGATGACATGTCCCTTGTGTTGACATTTGCAAAAGTAATGATGGGCAAAACAAATGGTGCCTTAACATGAATTAATGGCATTAATGGCATGGCACCAAACTGTACTGGTAATTCTTGTATTCTTCAATGCAAGGCATGCACAATAAAACAAATGCCAGTTTCGTGTAAGAATGTCCTTGAAGAAGCAGTAAAAGTTATTAATTTTATTAAATCTCAACCCTTGAGTACGTACGTCTCTTTTATATTCTGTGACAAACTGGTAAGTATGCATAAAATATTTATGCTGCATACTGAAGTATGATAAAGAAAAGCATTTGCATGATAGTTTCAGTTGCAAGCTGAACTAGCTCCCTTTTTCATGGAACATCCTTCTCACTTGAAAAAATAGCTGACAGACAAATTATGGTTATTCAGACTTGGGTTTTTGGTAGGCATTTTCTTGAAAATGATCAGAATGAGTCTGCCACTTAAAAGAAAACAACTGACAGTATTAGTTGCCAAAGACACAATTCAAGCTTACAAGCAAAATTTTGAATTTTGAAAAAGTAGTATCTGCCATCACGATATAGCTCACCAGTACTTAAAGACTTTTTAAATGAGACTGGTAGTAATAATATTGAGTGTGATTTTTTTATATTATATACTAAAATATGTCAACATTTGGAAGATCTGGACAACTCAGTGGACCAATATTTTCTAAATGAACAATGCATGATGCTACAAAATCATGCATGGGTAAAAGATCTATTCAAAGTACAAAACAGACCAATGAACTCTAAGGTTACAGAATATGAAAAATTCATTGATAAGGTTTCAGATTCTACATTGCAACTAACCTATAAGAAACTATTATATGTCAAGTTCTGCTATAGTATCAAAAAATATAAAAAATTATCTGAAAAAGGCTGTTAAAGTACTCCTTTACTCAACGTATCTATGAGGCTAGATTTTCTCATATACTTCCACCAGAACAATGTATCACAATAGACTGATGAAGAAGTAGATTTGTGATATCCAATTGTTTTCTATTAAGCCAGACATTAAAGTTATATATTAAAAAAAAAAGCAATGTCATTCCTCTCACTAAATTTCTTTGGTTTTGGAAAACAGAATTATTTTCTTGAAAAATATATTATTCACATTAACAATAATAGGTGTATTGTTGTTATTTTAAAATAAACAGATAAATATTTTTAAATTTCTCAGTATTAATTTCAAATATGATAAATATTGATAGATATGAAGAGCATACACAAAAGCTCTTTGGATTCCTCAATAAAAAGGAGTCTGAAGACCAAAAGTTTGAGTACAGCTGTTTTAGCTTCCTATTGCTCCTGTAGCAAATCAGTACAAACTTAGTGGTTTCTTACAGTTCTGGGGGTCCGAAGTCCAAAATAGGCTTTATAGGGCTAAAATTAAGGCAACTTCCTTCTGGAGGCTCTAGGAAAAAATCTGTTCCTTGCTTTTTTCAGCTTCTAGAAGCTGCCCACGTTTCCCGGCTCCTGGCTATATCACTCTGACATTTGCTTCCATCATTACATCTCCCTTTCTGACTCTGACACACCTACCTCCCTCTTATAAGGACCCTTGAGATTACACTGGGTCCATCCAGATATTACAAAATAATCTCCCTAACTCAGGAACCTTAGCTTAATCATATCTGCAAAGTTCCTTTTGCCATTAACATACCACAGCTGCTTAACTAAATATATCCTGAACAGAAAATCTTTAATAAAAAGGCAGATAACCCAGTTAAAAAACGGGCAATAGACTTGAACAGACACTTCACAAAGAAGTATATACAAGTATATACAAGTGGCCAATGAGCATGTGAAATGTTGTTCAATTTCAAATGAAATATCAATGCAATACCAATATATATCCAATAGAAAGATTAAAATGATAAAGACAAATAAACCTAAATATAGATCGTATAATTCTTTGGAAAATTGTTTGGCAGGAAACTGAACATTTTCATACACTATGACACAGCAATTTCACTCCTAAGTAGGTACTCAAAAGAAATATGTTCACCAAAATACATAAACAAGAAGTTTCAAAGCAACACTATTTCTAATAACCAAAAACTGGAAACAACTCAAATGTCTAAAAACTTTAGAACAGATAACAAATTATGGCATATTCATATAATGGAATATTATATAGGAATAAGAATGAACAAATGCTAGTTATCACAGATTAATTATGGTGAGCCTAAGAAATGACACAAAAGAATACATATGACACAAAAGAATGGAATTTGTATCATTCCACAAATAGGCAAAACCAAGCTATAGTATTAGAAGTACAGATAAAGATTACCCACAGGGAGAAAGGTGAAGATTTGACAGGGGAAAGGCTAGAAGGGTCTTCTGGGAAACTGGTAATATTCTGTTTCTTGGTCTTCGTGCTGATGACACAGGTATGTCTACTTTGTGAAAATTCATCAAACTATGTACTTATGATTTGTTTACTTTTCTATGTTTGTTATTCTTCAATTAAAAATAAGTAAATAAACTTATTTCCTTTTCTCAAGGATGGAGTATTTAAAAAAAAAACACATATCTTCAAGGGCCTCTTACATAAAACAATGAGCTATAGGGGTCACTGTGTCTGTTTTACAACAGCAGAAATATAGACATGGTCAACATGGCACCAAAAATACAGTTCTAGAGAACAATCCTTAGATTTTACACAGTTCCAGTTGGATCTATATTCACATATAGGAGAAACAGGCATAGAAGAAAACTACCTTCACAAAGGGTTCATGTTAGACTCCTTGAGTCTGTAGAGTTGGGGCCTGTTTGTCTATTGAAAGACAGCTTCCCATTTTCAGGTCCTCGTCAGCTCTTGATCCTAAGACTACCTTCCAAAGGAGTTATCAAGATACAAAACAATGAAACTTAAAATAAAAACAAAAACTAGCAATTCACCAAAACAAAACACTCATATTCAAAGACACGACATAAAACTTCCTCACTTTGTTAGTTTGACTGTCACTGTAAGTGTTGAAAAAAGTCTCCATCTTGGAACAAAGGTAGTAAATAATTCATTTGCAGGAATATTGTAAGGGCAATCAAATTATCCTAAACGAAATGAAAAGAACAAGTAGATATTCTTAACATAATCAGAAATGCATTATGTTATATTTTTAAAATATATTGTAATACATTCAGGGAAGCATTTCAGGGTAGAAAATTCATTTTTTTGGCTTTGTGTGTGTGTATGTATGTCACAAAAATAATTTTTCAAGATGGTAGTTTTTCCCTAACAAGAGCCTGGACCTCATCTACAACCAGGGAGCTAAAAAGCAACAAGCCTGCAATTCCTAATTCAAAGTAGGAGGAGTCCCCAGGGGCAAGTATGCACTGTGTCTGATTTCCAATAATGTGTGTTATTTGTCTGGAGAAGTTCAAGTACTTACTAAACCATATTAAAACTGTGGCTGTAAAACACCATGAAAGTACTGCAGAACAGTGGCATGTGCCAGATTCCTGTTAATTTAACTGTGAACTCCTCACCCCATAGTATGTGCACTAGATGTGCTAGAGTATCTGGGCACCAAATGGCAGGCTCAAATTTACCATCTTGTCAAAGAAGTAAAAATGTAGTTTATAATGACCTAACTGCAATATTCCTAAGCAGCAGTACTTTCTTCCTTGGGAACTTGGATAAATACATTTTCACTGCTTTCCCAACCTCATTCTTATGAAATGGAATTGTAAAGCAAAATAAATTTGTAATAAAGAGCTGTAATCAGAAAAGATGTCATGTGATGGCGAACAGTCATTTGAGTTGGAGGTCACTGTCACATACATGATGTCCCTGTTAGACATATCCAATCTCTTCATGATATTCACTGGATACTTACTCAGTGTTCGATATATTAAAAAGTCTAAGACATTTTCTTTCAAAGAACTTGTAATCTGAGTTGATGATAATGGGAATATATAGAAAACGTAATAATTAAAGATAATATATCTTAAATTTCAAATAGAGAATGGACATAATAAGATCTATACATGTTTACAAGAAAGTCAAACCCTTGGGATTTTCCTCCCTCTGGAGAGGAAGGGGACCAGTCCTGAAAGACTTCGTGGGGAAAATAGGCTTTGAATTGTATTTCAAAGGAAGGAAATATTTTAAAGTGAGATGAGAAGGGCTTCCAAGGAGAAAGAAAAGTATAAACAAAAATCTACAGCCAGGAATAAGCATAGTATGTTTAGGAACAATGAACAGATATACTTGGCTGAAGTCAAAGGGTTTATGTAAAGGAATTATGGGAAATATACGTAGTATGGACAAGAGTTACACTAGAAGGCGTACGAAATCACTAAAAATTGATGAAAAGAGGGCATGACAGACACCAGTGTTTCTGGAGTACACATCTGGAAATACATTGGCATAAAGAGAAACTCTGCCTTATGCTCTTCCTTTAACAACCACATACCCTCAGTTGTCCTCAGTTATGATTTATTATCCCTGATCTAATCTTGATCATGCTTCTCAGTCCTCTTGCCTAGAACTTTACTAGGATACCTCAACTCTACAGCATCCTTACATATTCCAAACATCTTCTTTAGTCTGAAATTTTAGTAAAAAGCAACTCATTTACTATAGCAAAAGATCATGGGCTTCAGCATAAGAGGCCTCTCTGTTCTACCATGTATTACTTGTATGATCTTAGGCAATGATTTACTGTCTATACCTAAATTTAATCTGTAAAAAGGGGTTAATTTGCAGACTGAAATGAGCTAAATGAAGAAGACCAGAACATAAATAAACTTTAAAATGTGGATTTTTTTTTCTTTCACTGTTGTATGAGCAAAGGCAAATATGAACTGGAAGAGGAGCTATGATATCTCAGGATTTTTCTTAATATAGCAAATGTTTAAATATTTTTTAAAATACCAATAACAAAAAATTATAAAATACCCACAATTTGAAAAAGATTAGGAAGCCTTACTACAAACACAAATATTTACATTTAACATAGTTCCTTCTGAACTTTAACATGTTTTTAGAGTTTTACACACTTGTAATCATTATGCTTACAAAATTTTCATTCTGCTTCTTTCATTTAACATTATATTATAAATATTTTGCAATGTTATTTGATATTCATAAAATTCATTTAATAAATGCATAATAGTTCATTGAGCAACAGTATTATAGTTTATATAACCATTTACCTGTTATACAATTAAGGTTGTTTTTAATTATTTGCTCTTATAAGCAATATAGAAATAATTGTTTTGTCCTCAGAAAATATCCAGTTTCCCATTACCCCAGCACCAATGAGAAAAACCAGAGCAGCCTCCTTTCCATTTTATAAAGGTATCCAAGATATTAAGATGGTCAGATACAGCAGTATCCAAGATGTTCTCACTGGTATCTCTGACTCTTAAACAGCATATCAGATATGGAGCGTTAAAGTTGTAGGATATTATACTCCTTTAAGCTCTAGATTCTCCTTATTTTCTACTTTATCTCATCACCAAATAAAGAATTAGAAGGATTAGTATTTGGACTCAAACTTTCTTACCCTTTTATTTAACAATTATAAGAGCAGGAGATAATCCAACGATCAATATCATTAAAGGGGCAAAGGACTACTGGCTGAATACTACCGGAAAGAATGGCTGTGGCTATTGCTAATAGTAGTTTTATGGGGGAAAAGTGCTAAGTAATAGCTCATACAAAGATAACTCTGTAGAAATATGAAACTCCTAAGGGATGTAAGTGACTAACTAAACTCACAACTCCAATACCACACTAATAATGAGCTAATTTTTTTTATTTCAAAGTACTCTACGCAGCTCAAATAACCAAAATCTTAACAGCAAAGAAAAAGGGAACAATTTCTCAGTAGACAGAGAAATCATCAGTAAATCTGTAATTTTTGCTCCAACAGAGGAAAAAAATACATGTCTACACATATATATATATACACACACATATGATATATACGTACATTCTCATTTATTCCTTGCAACAAATTCATACGCACAAACACACACACACACACACAGAAAACATGCTTAATATAGTACCTGGTACATGATATGTACTCAGAAGATAGTAGCTATTATTAAATATTGAGAGACAGTTTTATATGGTGGAAAAGCATGACCCAGAGTAAAAAAACCTAAGATTTACCCCTACTACTAATGATTCATTTTCTGACCTTCCGCAAGACCACTGTAGGTCTCAGTTTCCATATCTGTCCACAAGGAAAAATAATAACTATTCATACATCATAGAGGTTGTTTAAAAAACCAAATGAGACAATGAGAATATGCAAAAGAAGTTTAAATATTATAAAGTAATACACAAATGCAAGGCATTTTTATAATTAAAATTCTGTCACTTGAAAAACAATTACCTTCTTTATTCTTTATGCGAGAGAGAATATGGAAGGAAAAAGACCAATTTAGAATTTTAACCCAAACAAACCTTTGGTCCTTATCTCAGAATAATAGTTTATGACTTTTATTTTTAATAATTAAATGACTACTTTTAATAATGTATATGATCCAAAAATGGTTTTTGATCCCCAGGTAGGAATTCACTTATTTTATAATTCAAAACAAGAACTCTACAAAAACTTACTGTGCACCATTTCATGGGAGATGCTGAACTGTACACAGAGATAGAGATGAATAAGACAAAGTCTCCATCTATCCAGAGTTCAGCCCTACAGCTGGCAATCAATCTAGTAGGTAAGATGGTAAAACGGAAAAGTTTTAAATTCAAATAAATCTGTTTAAATCCTGACCCTGACCTATATGCTCTGTCTCTTACAAAGTACATTACTTCCCTGAGTTCATGTTCTCATTACTAAAATGTAAACCTTATCTGATTGAGGCATTTTGAGTCTTCATTAACTGGATGACATATAACACAAGTAAAGCATCTGGCACACATACATCTTAATTACCACCCTCCCATTTCTTGAAGTAAGCACACAAATGAAGGACACAACCCACCCAAGACCGAATTAATCTAGTGCCATAAAAGAAGTGCCACAAAAAAGGAAGATGCCACATCTGGTTAAGTGAACTGGAGAAGACTTCATGGAAGGTGTGGGATTTGAAATGAGCCTTGAAGGATGGGTAAGATTTCAACAGATACAGGTAAGGGGCAGAAGCAGTAAAAGTAGACGGAAGCACGAAAAAAGTATTTCTATTAGCCCAAGCAATACTTGGGCAACACTTCAGTCTTGGGCTAATAGAAAACTGAGACAAAGACAAAAAGGTAGCTTGGGGGTCATATTATGGAAAGTCTTGATGGTTACAGGGCAGATTTTGTACTTAATGGAAGTCACTGACAGTTTCTAAATAGCAGAATCATTTGGTTAGTCTTGAGATGGCAGCAGTTCACAGAATTAAATGGTGTGCCACCAGAAATGTCTGTTTTTAAAGGGTTTTTAGACAGGAAAAATTTCAAGAACTTGTATGTAGAAAATAACTTTCCCTTAAACATAAGCCATCAAGTAACTGCCCAGGAACGATGACCAAGGACAGGTATCACTGTGTTTTCAGACAAAGAAACTAAGGCCAAACAAGGTGGGTTAAGAGAGATCTTGCCCCAGGTCATATAAATTAACAGTAACAGCAGACAAAGGAAACTAACTCAAGATTCCCTCCTCTGGGTCTGTTACTTGAGACAGTACTTCCTCTCTCTCAAGCATTTCTGAAAGATAATTATCAGAATAACAAGGATAAACTCTCAAAAGTATGTTCTTATGCTGAGCATGCAAAATGAATAGCTATGCATGCAACTGTAAATTATACAATTGGAGCCTGATAAAATGCTTGTGTGCTTACCTCATCTGTTAATTCAAAGGATACAGCCAACATTTTAGAAGTCTAACTGTGGAAATCTTATTATTACAAAGATTTGTGGGTGCCTCATGAAAAGAGCTAAGCTACCTTGGTCACCAAAACTTCAAGGGGAAAATAGTCACAAATTTCAATAATTTTCCCCTAATCATTCACTGTCTAATAAAGTGTAATCTAGGATATCATCTCTCTCTCTCACACACACACACACACACACACACAAACACACACACACACACAGAGACATTAACATACCCCTTTAGCTTTGTTGCTATTGTGGTGACAAAACATCCCTGAGAAGTAAGAAAAACCGGGGATTTCAAAATGTAAGAGAACGAGACAGTCTTTGCTTTTTTCTTTACAGTTCTTTCCATATCCCTATTTCCTATCATTCAATCCTCTTTGACAGAGAGTCACTATTGCTAGGGGATTTTTTAAATGAAAAGAAGTATTTATATTTATTAAAAGACAAATGAGTCTGGTTCTTTCTCAGAAATAGCTAGCTCCTTCCTCTCTCATCTTTCGCTAATAATGTACAAGAGTGAATTTTAGACACAGCTCTGTTTTGCTAATACATTTTACTAAAATGAAGTTCCATGAAGAATTTATCTAGCATGCTGGGGAATGTGAACATAAATGCTGAGTCATCTATTTTGCTCCCTATGGAAAACCAGAACAAGGGACAGTTTTAGAAATCATACTAATTTGATTCTAATGAATACAATAGTTGGTGAATATGACTACTTTTTGAACGTGTGGCTTCAGAAAGACATCTCTATATTAGACAAGACAAAAACATGGCAATTATGAAAGCCATACTGAGGATTCAGGGCTGTGAATTACCTCCGACTTCAATTCTGAATGGTAAGTGGTAAGGTGATTATGAATGGTAGGATCAGCGCAATCTACACTGAGAGGTTACTGTATAGTATTTAGGTAGCTATGGCAGCTTAGAATAAACAAAAAAAGAAAAGAAAAACACCCTCAACTAATTACTTACAATATAACCCTGGAACAAAGATCACATCACTATAGGTGGAAAAAGCATGTATCTGGAGTTAGACAAACATGAGTTTAACTCAGAGTACTACTTCTAAATTGCCTGGATGTTAAAGTAAGTATGGTACTGACATATGATAGCTCCTGTATATATAGGAACCACTATATTATATGACATGTATGAACAGTAACACTTAGTATGAGGGTTGTTTTCATATTTTAAGAATAGAGAAATAAAAAAACAAGAAATTTGAATATTGAGAACACCTATACAGGATGGTTTTGACTTGCAGTATTGCATTTTTACCTTATGATACTCCAAAATCTTACTCACTCAAATAACTGTACAATGCTGGGGGAGACAGAATGACCAAAATACTACTGCCCATTTTCCTTTCAAAATATGAAACACATGTAAAAAAATCTTTCATCAATAAAAGTGGTTTTTTTAATATAAATTAATTATCAAAGACAAAATAATCTTGAGATAGAGAATGATTCTAAACGTCACCTTCTCCCAACCGAGGATTATAAATATTTCATGACAGGAAAAAATATTTTTAACACAGATAAACAAAAGGGAAAAATTACAGACTAAAGATGAGTACAGTTAAATCAGGGAGTATTTAATTCTAGATTTTTACTATATATAATATAGATGAATAATGCTCCTATATCTATATTAATAAAAATGAGATCATATTGTTAAGAGTTTTGGGTTGTTTTTTCTTTTTATTTTGGCCATGCCAAGTGGCTTGCAGGATCTTAGTTCCCTGACCAGGGATTGAAACCGGGCCCTGGCAGTGAAAAGTGCTGAGTCCTAACAACTGGACAGCCAGGGAATTCCCTTTTTTATTTTCTTAGGTCCCAGGCTTCTTTATTTAAGAACAAGGTGATGGGGACTTCCCTGGTGGTCCACTGGTTAAGAATCCATCTTGCAATGCAGGGGACGGTTTGATCCCTGGTCAGTGAACTAAGATCCCACCTGCCGCCGGGCAACTAAGCCCGAGTGCCACAACTAAAGAGCCCACGCACTCTGGAGCCCTAGTGCCACAACTAAGACCCGATACAGCCAATAAATAAATAAATTAAAAAAAAAAAAAAGAACAAGGTGATGAGTGATGTGGGGATTAAAATCAAGAGCATCACTGAACTTCACCTTGCCTCCAACCAGTTTGAAAAGCAATCTGCTTTCCAAATTAAGAGATGAATAACATATTTTTAAATGAATAAATATCATCTAAATTAATTTAGTGAATGATTGACATCACATTATGTGACTATATAATACTTTATTTAGCTAATACATCTGTTATTGGACTTTTAATTTATTCCCAACTCTTTACTATACAAAAGATAACACTATGATGAAGATATTTATATCTGAATTTTATAATACACCCATGATTACTTCAGTTAGATTTCTATACATGTGATTGCAGGGTAAAAGGTGAACAAATTTTAAAAGATATATGAGAGATATTGAAAAACTAACCACTAAGAAGACTATACCCATTTACACACCTACCAGCAATGTATCAGGAGAGCGATTTCCTGAAATATTAATCATAAATATTGAATGTTATCGTTTTCTTATTTACTTTCGGCAAGTTTATAGGCAAAAATACCCCACAACATTTATATATATCTTATTACTAGAATTACATGTTTGGTTCATGTTATCACTAGTCTTTTATTTTTCTTGTCTTCTGACTGCCTTAATACAACTTTTGTAAACTTTTTCATCAAGTTGTGTCTTCTTCTTATTAAATTTGAAAGAATGTGTGATTTTGTTATACATTATAGATATTAACCTCTGGGAATATTTATCGTAATTGTTTTTACTGATAATCTTACACTCTATTTTCTTAATACCATTTAGGTGCATTAAACCTAAATGATTAAAAATCATTTTTTGTAGCCAAATTATTAACCTTTTCCTTAATGATTTCAGTCTTTGGTGTCATCCTTATGATGGTGAGTCACTTTCAGATTATAGAAATATTTGCTAATATTTTTATTGGTTTCCCCATAATTTCTTTCTTATAAAAATATGAATACAAATTTGATCTAGAATTCATTTTGATATATGAGATAGAGTTAATATTCTTTTTACCCAAATGAGCAGATAGTACTGGTAACAGCAATTGCTAAATGCCATCTTTATCATATACTAAATTCTTACTTATACTTTGAAATATTTATACATTTTGTATTTAACTATTCCTTTAATCTACCAGTCTATTCCAGTGTAAGAAGAATATTAAGTTATTTTGGTTAATAATAACATTTCTATATTTGAAAAGACCACACTCATTAATTTTCTTTTTCATATTTTTTTGGCAAATATTTTCCAATTTTGTCTCTGAATGAATTGTAGAATTATTTTGTTAAGATAACCCACCACCATCAAATTCACTTGATATTCATTGCAGTTAGATTAATTTCAGAGAAACTCTCTACAATATGAAATATTCTCATCCTAGAACACATATATTTGAACATAATATGCATATATTTGTACATAATGAAGTATCTTTTAAATTACTCTGTGACATGTTTTTCACATTTGTGTTATACATTACTTGTTAAGTATACTCACAGAGATCTTATACCTTATGCCTCAATAGCAAAGAGGGCACTTTTAAGGCAATACTTTCCATAAGGGTTTGCTAACATAAGAGAAGGTGATTTGTTTTCTAAGTGTACCATGTAACCAAAAGTCTTATTGGTCCTAATTATTTTTCAGTTGATTTTCTTGAGTTTTCCAACCACACAATAATAATCTATGAATAATGATAAGATACATGGCTCACTGTAATATTTGTAATTTATTCTCTTTTTTACCATAGCTATTTGATAGAACTTCTAAAGCAGTGGTGAGAACAATCTTCACCATTCTTCTGAATTTGATGCAAATAAATGTTTTTAGTTTCCACTGCTAAGTCTATGGTGGCTGCTGAATTTCACATAGATGCTCTTTATCATGTTACTGAAATATTATATTGCTTGTATTTTAGTAACTTTTTTTAAAAATCAGAAATGCAGGCTGGATGTTATACAATGTCTTTTTAGAATATATAAAGATGTTCATATACTTTATCTCCTTCACCTAGTACTGTGATAAATTATATTATTAGATTGTTAAATATCAAACCATCCTTGTATTTCTAAAATAAATCCTACATACTAATGCTAAATTACTTTCTTATTAAAATATTTTGGAATTGACTTGCTAAATTTGTTTTCATCCATAACTGTGAGATTAGTTTGTAAGTTTTGTCTTTTGTGCTACTTTCTCTGGCTTTGGTATCAAGATGAAGCTTGAGGAAATGACCTAGTTTTCTACAGGCCAATACTCCCACCAAAAACTAGGAAAGGTAGTAAAAAAAAATTAGAGAAAACGTATATTTAAAGACACCAGAAGGCTGGGAAGCAATGAAAACTAAAGGGAATAAAATTGCAAAGAAGGCAGACCTGTTAAAGGTGAGCTGAGGATCTGAAGCTGTCCCTGGAGGCATTTGGCAAACCTAGGAACAGAAACAGACTGAGAATCTGGGTTAGGTCCAGGCAGAGAGTAGCTACCAGGGTGAAAAAAAAAAATCACTGAATTTTTGTTGCTTCCATGGGGCTGAAGTGCCAAAATTAGAGATCTCAGAGCCAGCTTTCTCCTCAAGACATTTTCTGAATTCTAAAGCTACACAGCTGAGGAAAATAAAGGTCTAAGCCAAAACCTTTCAAAAGCAAAGTAAGATTTACTGCAGTCTCACAGTGTTTGAGAAAAAAAGACTCACTAGTGGGAGGATTCATGAGAATCTCAGGTAGAAACTTGAAAGCTCTTCAGGGAGTAATGAATTGATATTGACAGTCTCTAACCACATTTTTTCCTGTGGGCAATGGCTGATATGGGTAAGACTTCTACTCAAAATATTTGCCAAATTCTAAAATTGAAAAAAGCAGGAGGCTGAAGAGATAAGTTTATCTGAAAAGGAGAAATTTCCATAGTCCTCTCAGTACTGAAGAGACAATAATGTGCCAGGCTCACATTAAAAGCTCAGAAGAACCACATCCCAGCAACAAAGGTAAACCAGAAGAGACCTTCAAGATTGCAGAAGAGTAAGAAGTGGAGATCACCTTCCTCCCCACAAATACATCAGAAATACATCTACATGTGGAACAACTCCTACAGAACACCTACTGAATGCTTGCAGAAGAACTCAGACAGCCCAAAAGGCAAGAAACTCCCCACGTACCTGGGTAGGGCAAAAGAAAAAAGAAATAACAGAGACAAAAGAATAGGGACGGGACCTGCACCAGTGGGAGGGAGCTGTGAAGGAGGAAAAAGTTTCCACACACTAGGAAGCCCCTTCACTGGCAGAGACGGGGGTGGCGGAGGGGGGAAGCTTCGGAGCCACGGAGGAGAGCGCAGCCACAGGGGTGCGGAGGGAAAAGCGTTGAGATTCCCACACGGAGGATCGGTGCCGACCAGCACTCACCAGCCCGAGAGGCTCGTCTGCTCACCCGCCGGGGTGGGTGGGTGCTGGGAGCTGAGGCTCGGGCTTTGGAGGTCAGATTGCAGGGAGAGAACTGGGGTTGGCTGCGTGAACACAGCCTGAAGGGGGATAGTTCACCACAGCTAGCTGGAAGTGTGTCCGGGAAAAGGTCTGGAACTGCCGAAGAGGCAAGAGACTTTTTCTTGCCACTTTATTTCGTGGGGCGTGAGGAGAGGGTATTAAGAGCACTGCCTAAACGAGCTCCAGAGACGGGCACGAGCTGCAGCTATCAGCGTGGACACCAGAGACGGGCACGAGGTGCTAAGGCTGCTGCTGCAGCCAGCAAAAAGCCTGTGTGCAAACACAGGTCACTCTCCACACCTCCCCTCCCGGGAGCCTGTGCAGCCCGCCACTGACAGGGTCCCGTGATCCAGGGACAACTTCCCCGGGAGAACACACGGAGCGCCTCAGGTTGGTGCAACATCACGCCTGCCTCTGCTGCCGCAGGCTCGCCCCGCCTCCTCCGTACCGCTCCCTCCCCCCGGCCTGAGTGAGCCAGAGCCCCCTAATCAGCTGCTACTTTAACCCCGTCCTGTCTGAGCGAAGAACAGATGCCCTCAGGAGACCTACACACAAAGGCAGGGCCAAATCCAAAGCTGAACCCCGGGAGCTGTGTGAACAAAGAAGAGAAAGGGAAATCTCTCCTAGCAGCCTCAGGAGCAGTGGATTAAATCTCCACAATCAACTTGATGTACCTGCATCTGTGGAATACCTGAATAGACAATGAATCATCCCAAATTGAGATGGTGGATGTTGGGAGCAACGATAAATATATATATTTTTCCTTTCTCTCTTTTTGTGAGTGTGTATGGGTATGCATCTGTGTGTGATTTTGTCTCTATAGCTTTGCTTCTACCATTTGTCATAGGGTTCTGTCTGTCCGTATTTTTTTTTTTCTTTAGTAAAGTTTTTAGCACTTGTTATCATTGGTGGATTTGTTTTTTGGTTTGGTTGCTCTCTTCGTTTGTTCTTTCTTTTTTTTAATTTTTAATAATTATTTTCCATTTTTTATTTTAATAACTTTATTTTATTTAATTTTTTCTTTCTTTTTTCCTCCCTTTTCTTCTGAGCAATGTGGCTGACAGGGTTTGGTGCTCCAGCCGGGCGTCAGGCCTGTGCCTCTGAGATGGGAGAGCCAAGTTCAGGACATTGGTCCACCAGAGACCTCCCAGCTCCACGTAATATCAAACGGTGAAAATCTCCCAGAGATCCCCATCTCAACGCCAAGACCCAGCTCCACTCAATCACCAGCAAGCTACAGTGCTGCACACCCCATGCCAAGAAACTAGCAAGAAACAACACAACCCCACCCATTACCACAGAGGCTGCCTAAAATCATAATAAGGTCACAGAAACCCGAAAACACACCACCGGATGTGGACTTGCCCACCAGAAAGACAAGATCCAGCCTCATTCACCAGAACACAGGCACTACTCCCCTCCACCAGGAAGCCTACACAACCCACTGAACCAACCTTAGCCACTGGGGGCAGACACCGAAACCAAGAGAACTACAAACCTGCAGCCTGCAAAAAGGAGATCCCAAACACAGTAACTTAAGCAAAATAAGAAGACAGAGAAACACACAGCAGATGAAGGAGCAAGGTAAAAACCCACCAGACCAAACAAATGAAGAGGAAATAGGCAGTCCAACTGAAAAAGAATTCAGAATAATGATAGTAAAGATGATCCAAAATCTTGGAAATAGAATACAGAAAATACAAGAAACGTTTAACAAGGACCTAGAAGAACTAGAGAGCAAACAAACAATGATGAACAACACAATAAATGTAATTAAAAATTCTCTACAAGGAATCAATAGCAGAATAACTGAGGCAGAAGAACGGATAAGTGACCTGGAAGATAAAATAGTGGAAATAACTACTGCAGAGCAGAATAAAGAAAAAAAAATGAAAAGAATTAAGGACAGTCTCAGAGAACTATGGGGCAATATTAAATGCACCAACATTCTAATTATAGGGGTCCCAGAAGATGAGGAGAAAAAGAAAGGGACTGAGAAAATATTTGAAGAGATTATATTTGAAAACTTCCCTAATATGGGAAAGGAAATAGTTAATCAAGTCCAGGAAGCACAGAGAGTCCCATACAGGATAAATCCAAGGAGAAACATTCCAAGCCACATATTAATCAAACTATCAAAAATTAAATACAAAGAAAAAATATTAAGACCAGCAAGGGAAAATCAACAAATAACACACAAGGGAATCCCCATAAGGTTAACAGCTGATCTTTCAGCAGAAACTCTGCAAGTCAGAAGGGAGTGGCAGGACATATTTAAGGTGATGAAAGGGAAAAACCTACAACCAAGATTACTCTACCCAGCAAGGATCTCATTCAGATTTGACGGAGAAATTAAAACCTTTACAGACAAGCAAAAGCTAAGAGAATTCAGCACCACCAAACCAGCTTTACAACAAATGCTAAAGGAACTTCTCTAGGCAGGAAAAAAAAAGAGAAGGAAAAGACCTAAAATAACAAATTCAAAACAATTAAGAAAATGCTAATAGGAACATACATATTGATAATTACCTTAAACGCAAATGGATTAAATGCTCCAACCAAAAGACATAGACTGGCTGAATGGATACAAAAACAAGAAGCATATATATGCTGTCTACAAGAGACCCACCTCAGGCCTAGGGACACATACAGACTGAAAGTGAGGGGATGGAAAAAGATATTCCATGGAAATGGAAATCAAAAGAAAGCTGGAGTAGCAATTCTCATATCAGATAAAATAGACTTTAAAACAATGACTATTACAAGAGACAAAGGAAACTACATAATGACCAAGGGGTCAATCGACGAAGAGGATATAACAATTGTAAATATTTATGCACCCAACATAGGAGCACCTCAATACATAAGGGAAATGCTAATAACCATAAAAGGGGAAACTGACACAATAATAGTAGGGGACTTTAACACCCCACTTTCACCAATGGACAGATCATCCAAAATGAAAATAAATAAGGAAACACAAACCTTAAATGATACATTAAACAAGATGGACTTGATATTTATAGGACACTCCATCCAAAAACAACAGAATACACTTTCTTCTAAAGTGCTCATGGAACATTCTCCAGGATAGATCATATCTTGGGTCACAAATCAAGCCTTGGTAAATTTAAGAAATATGAATTTGTATCAAGTATCTTTTCTGACCACAACACTATGAGACTAGATATCAATTACAGGAAAAAATCTGTAAAAGATACAAACACATGGAGGCCAAAAAATACACTACTTAATAACCAAGAGATCACTGAAGAAATAAAAGGGGAAATCAAAAAATACCTAGAGACAAATGACAATGAAAACATGATAACCCAAAACCTGTGGGATGCAGCAAAAGCAGTTCTAAGAGGGAAGTTTATAGCAATACAATCCTACCCTAAGAAACAAGAAACATCTCAAATAAACAACCTAACCTTACACCTAAAGCAATTAGAGAAAGAACAAAAAGCCCCCAACGTTAGCAGAAGGAAAGAAATCATAAAGATCAGATCAGAAATACATGAAAAAGAAATGAAGGAAACAATAGCAAAGATCAATAAAACTAAAAGCTGGTTCTTTGAGAAGATAAACAAAATTGATAAACCATTAGCCAGACTCATCAAGAAAAAAAGGGAGAAGACTGAAATCAACAGAATTAGAAATGAAAAAGGAGAAGTAACAACTGACACTGCAGAAATACAAAAGATCATGAGAGATTACTACAAGCAACTATATGCCAATAAAATGGACAACATGGAAAAAATGGACAAATTCTTAGAAAAGCACAACCTTCCAAGACTGAACCAGGAAGAAATAGAAAATATAAACAGACCAATCACAAGCACTGAACTTGAAACTGTGATTAAAAATCTACCAAACAAAAGCCCAGGACCAGATGTCTTCTCAGGCGAATTCTATCAAACATTTAGAGAAGAGTTAACACCTATCCTTCTCAAACTCTTCCAAAATACAGCAGAGAGAGAAACACTCCCAAACTTATCCTATGAGGCCACCATCACCCTGATAACCAAAACCAGACAAAGATGTCACAAAGAAAGAAAACTACAGGCCAATATCACTGATGAACATAGATGCAAAAATCCTCAACAAAATACTGGCAAACAGAATCCAACAGCACATTAAAAGGATCATACACCATGTTCAAGTGGGGTTTATCCCAGGAATGCAAGGATTCTTCAATATACGCAAATTAATCAATGTGATACACCATATTAACAAATTGAAGAATAAAAACCACATGATCTTCTCAACAGATGCAGAAAAAGCTTTTGACAAAATTCAACACCCATTTATGATAAAAACCCTCCAGAAAGTAGGCATAGAGGGAACTTACCTCAACATAATAAAGGCCATATATGACAAACCCACAGCCAAAATCATCCTCAGTGGTGAAAACCTGAAACCATTTCCACTAAGATCAGGAACAAGACAAGGTTGCCCACTCTCACCACTATTATTCAACATTGTTTTGGAAGTTTTAGCCACAGCAATCAGAGAAGAAGAAGAAATAAAAGGAATCCAAACTGGAAAAGAAGAAGTAAAGCTGTCACTGTTTGCAGATGACGTGATACTATACATAGAGGATCCTAAAGATCCTACCAGAAGACTACTAGAGCTAATCAATGAATTTGCTGAAGTAGCAGGATACAAAATTAATGCACAGAAATCTCTTGCATTCCAAATACTAATGATGAAAAATCTGAAAGTGAAATTAAGAAAACACTCCCATTTACCATTGCAACAAAAAGAATAAAATACCTAGGAATACACCTACCTAAGGAGACAAAACACCTGTACTCAGCAAACTATAAAACACTGATGAAAGAAATTAAAGATGATACAAACAGATGGAGAGATATACCATGTTCTTGGATTGGAAGACTCAACATTGTGAAAATGACTCTACTGCCCAAAGCAATCTACAGATTCAGTGCAATCCCTATCAAACTGCCACTGGCATTTTTCACAGAACTAGAACAAAAAATTTCACAATTTGTATGGAAACACAAAAGACCCTGAATAGCCAAAGCAATCTTGAGAAAGAAAAACGGAGCTGGAGGAATCAGGCTCCTGGACTTCAGACTATACCACAAAGCTACAGTAATCAAGACAGTATGGTACTGGCATAAAAACAGAAATATAGATCAATGGAACAGGACAGAAAGCCCAGAGATAAACCCTCACACATATAGTCACCTTATTTTTGATAAAGGAGGCAAGGGTATACAATGGAGAAAAGAAAGCCCCTTCAATAAGTAAGTGGTGCTGGGAAAACTGGACAGCTACATGTAAAAAAATGAAATTAGAACACTCCCTAACACCATACACAAAAATAAACTCAAAATGGATTAAAGACCTAAATGTAAGGCCAGATGCTATAAAAGTCTTAGAGGAAAACATAGGGAGAACACTCTATGACATAAATCACAGCAAGATCCTTTTTGACCCACCTCCTAGAGAAATGGAAATAAAGATAAACAAATGGGACCTAATGAAACGTAAAAGCTCTTGCACAGCAAAGGAAACCATAAACAAGACGAAAAGACAACCCTTAGAATGGGAGAAAATATTTGCAAATGAATCAATGGACAAAGGATTAATCTCCAAAATATATAAACAGCTCATGCAGCTCAATATTAAAAAAACAAACAACCCAATCCAAAAATGTGCAGAAGACCTAAAGAGACATTTCTCCAAAGAAGATATACATATTCCCAACAAACACATGAAAGAATGATCAACACCATTAATCATTAGAGAAATGCAAATCAAAACTACAATGAGATATCACCTCACATCAGTCAGAATGGCCATCTTAAAAAAATCTAGAAACAATAAATGCTGGAGAGGGTGTGGAGAAAAGGGAACCCTCTTGCACTGTTGGTGGGAATGTAAATTGATACAGCCACTATGGAGAACAGTATGGAGGTTCCTTAAAAAACTAAAAATAGAACTACCATACGACCTAGCAATCCCACTCCTGGGCATATACCTGAGAAAACCATAATTCAAAAAGAGTCATGTACCACAATGTTCATTGTAGTTCTATTTACAATAGCCAGGACATGGAAGCAACCTAAGTGTCCATCGACAGATGAATGGATAAAGAAGATGTGGCACATATATACAATGGAATATTACTCAGCCATAAAAAGAAATGAAATTGAGTTATTTGTAGTGAGGTGGATGGACTTAGAGTCTGTCATACAGAGTGAAGTAAGTCAGAAAGAGAAAAACAAATACCGTATGCTAACACATATATATGGAATCTAAAAAAAAAAAAAAGTCATGAAGAACCTAGGGGCAAGACAGGAATAAAGACGCAGACCTACTAGAGAATGGACTTGAAGACATGGGGAAGGGGAAGGGGAAGCTGGGACAAAGTGAGAGAGTGGCATGGACATATACACACTACCAAATGTAAAGCCGATAGCTAGTGGGAAGCAGCCACATAGCACAGGGAGATCAGCTCAGTGCTTTGTGACCCCCTAGAGGAGTGGGATAGGGAGGGTTGGAGGGAGGGAGACGCAAGAGCGAAGAGATATGGGGATATATGTATATGTATAGCTGATTCACTTTGTTATACAGCAGAAACTAACACACCATTGTAAAGCAATTATACTCCAATAAAGATGTGAAAAAAATACAATACAATTAAATTAAAAAAAGGTCAACCAAAGGTACATTACAACTGCAACCCAAGCTCAACCCGGATCAATCCATGATTGGATTAAGATGATAAGGCTCAAACCACAACCCACCCACTCATTCTAGCTACTTAGTAAGGGAAAGGATGAACTGATTCTGGTGGCAGGTGATATCATTTGGAACCTCTACATATTTTAAAAACAATGTCTAATATATACCAAAAAATGGTAGGAAGAGATAGGACCATATAACTGAAAACAACAAAAAAAAAAACCCCAAAAAAACAAAACTTCAGAAACAAATCAAACCAATATGTAGGTGAACTACACACAGGCATTAATAAATGTCTTTAAAAGAACTGTAGAGGAGGAGGATCAGGATAGTGGATTAAGAGGACATGGAGCTCACATCTCCCCATGAACACGTCAAAATACATCTACATGTCGAACAGTTCTCACCGAAAACTAACTGGAAACTGGCAGAAGGAATCCTGTACAAACAAGGCTGTAAGAAAGATACGCAGGTAATCAGGCAGGATGGGAAGAAAGCGATTGGGTTTGGCCCTGTGTTCCTGGGAGGTGACTCAGAGTAACAGGAAGAATACATGGGTGGACACCTGCCCTGGGGAGTGAGTGGTGAGAGCCACAGATTGGATGCCCAAGTCTGGGGTCCTGTGCAGGAGAGACAAGCCTCCTTGGTTGGTTGGAGGACCACTGGGACTAACAGGGGGGCAGTGGGAAGCCTGAACGCTGCTCATGAAGAGCACATGAGTGCTGGGTTGCCCTCAAGGCAGGGTGGAAAGAGTTCTGCTCTAGTGGCTGCCAGGTTTCCCACAACTGCCTCAGTGCATGCCTCAGCCTGAGCCGAGCCGATGCACCAGTGCTGCTCACTCCATGTCGCAGCAGGGCATTAAATCTGGGGTGGTCATGACCAGGGAGAAAACTTGATCTTGGGACGCAGAGACAACCTGGTCTTCGGGCGGAGGCTGGGTGGGATTGGGGTCAATGTTAATGCTTACTCAAGCAGAACATCACAAGAAGCCCAAATCTCTGATGGCAGCACTCGAGCATAGCTCAACTCCTGATACTGAAAGTCCACATAGACAACAACAGCTCTATAGTGTGGCTCCACAACAGGGCAGGGGCAGCAGGGATGGGGGCAGTGATCAGCTGTGAGGGAAACAATTGTGGGAACCTATACAGGCAGCATATCATAGACAGCTTGAACCTCTGTGTGCAATCAACACAGGCCAAGAGACCCCATGGACCCAACTTACTTCAGCACTTCCCACCACTTGGGCAAGCCTCCCAGTGTGGAAAAAGGGGGAAACACACAGTTAAAGGGAACAGAGCTGGCCCAGGCCAGACCCTCAGGGCTTCTGCTCCAGGAATTTGGGATCAGACCCCACCCCTCATAGGGTGGTCATGGCCACTGAGCAGAGGGGAAGTCCCACTTCACACCTGGTGCCAGCTCTAGCTCCTCCATCTCTAGCCCCACTCCCTACCAAGCTGATAGCTACCAGCACATCCTGAGGGAAGATGTGACTTGTTTCCACACCAAATCCAGCTCTCCCACCAAAGGCACTGGGCACACATAGGGATGCTGCCACATAAGAACACCCCTTCAAGACCACAATAGGTAACTGTTTCACCAAAACTCATAGAAACAGAGAAAGTTAAGCAAAAGGCAATGGCAGAAGAACTGTTCTCAATTGAAAGAGCAAGAAAAAACAGCTGAAAAAATAATGATACATAAATAAACAATTTACCTGAAAAAGAATTCAAACCACTGGTTATAAAAAATGTTAACTGAATTAGGGGAAAGAATCTATCTACACGCTAATAACTTTAATAAGAAACTAGAAAATATTTTAAAAGACCCAATCAGAAATGAAGAATTCAACAGCTGAAATTAAAAGCACACTAGGAGGAATGAATAGCAAACTAAGTGATACAGAAGAATGCATAAGTGATCTGGTAGAATAATGTAAATCACCCAATCAGAGCAGCAAAAGAAAAGAGCAAATTGTAAAAAATGAAAACATCTAGGAGTTCTCTGGTATATACTACTAAAGAAAATCAACAAAACCACAAGGGAAGAAACAAAGAGAAGAAAAAATGAACAGAGAAGAACTACATGAACAAGCAGAAAACAAGTGACAAAATGGCAATAAGTACATACCTATTAATAATTACTTTAAATATCAATGGACAAATGCTCACTCAAAGGACACAGGGTGGCTGATTAAATGAAAAAACAAGACCCTTCTATATGTTGCCTAAGAAACTCACATACATAAAGAAGGTGAGGCAATGAAAAAAGATATTTTACGCAAACAGGAACAATAAGAAAGCCAGGGTAACAATACTCACTTCAGACAAAATAGACTTTCAAACAAAGGCTATCACAAAAGACAAAGAAGGGCATTATACAATGATAAGGGGATCAATACAAGACAAGGATATTACACTCATTAGTATGTACACCCAATACAGGGGCACCTAAATATATAAAGCAAATATTCACAGACATAAAGGGAGAAATTGACAATAATACCATAACAATAGGGAACTTTCATACCTCACTTACATCAATGAACATATCATCCAGACAGAAAATCAATCATATAACAGTGGTCTTAAATGACACACTTGAACAGTTAAACTTAAAAGATATCTACAGGACATTTCATCCAAAAACAGCAGAATACACATTCCTTTCAAGTGCACATGGAACATTCTCCAGGACAGATCACATGCTGGGCCACAAAATAAGGCTGAACAAATTTAAGGAGATAGATATTATATCAAGCATTTCCCCCCACTACAATGGTATAAAATTAGAACTCAATTACAGGAAGAAAAATGGGAAAAGCATGAACATGTGGAGACTAAACAACATGCTACTACAAAACCAACTGGTCAATGAAGAAATCAAAGAGGAAATCAGAAAATACATTGAGACAAAGGAAAAAGGAAACACAACACTCCAAAATCTATGAGATGCAGCAAAAGCAGTTCTAAGGGGGAAGTTTATAGCAATACAGGCCTTCCTCAAGAAATAAGTAAAGCCTCAAATAAAGTATCTAACCAACCACTTAAAGAAATTAGAAAAAGACAAACAAAGGCCAAAGTCATCAGAAGGAAGGAAATAATAAAGATTAGAGAGGAAATAAATAAAATAGAGATCAAGAAACAATAGAAAAGAGGGAAAGAGGGAGGGACAAGACAGGAGAAAGGGATTAAGAGATACAAAACTACTATGTATAAAATAGATAAGCAACAAGGATATATCATATAGCACATGGAATTATAGCCATTATCTCATAATAACTTTTAATGGAGTAAAATCTGTAAAAATACTAAATCACTATGCTGTACACCTGAAACTAATATAATATTGTGACTTTTTTTTTTTTTGGCTGCACCGTGAGGCATTCGGTATTTTAGTTCCCTGACGAGGGATCGAACCCATGTCCCCTGAATTGGGAGCAGAGTCGTAACCACTGGACTGCCAGGGAAGTCCCTAATATAATATTGTAAATCAACTATACTTCAATTTTTAAAAGTCTGTGATAAATATGTTCAAGAAAATAGAGAAAAGATAGACAAATTGGAAAAATGATGGAGAATTTCACCAGAGAATTTGAGGATATAAAAAGCTTTAAATGGACATTCTAGAATTTAAAAATACATATCTAAAATTCTAATTCCTAATTTTCTATTCTACTTCTACCAAGGCATTCATTATGTTTCTACTAATTACCTTGAAGTTAGGAGGGATATAAGTAGACATAATATTAGGAACCATTTCCAGAATAAACAAAGTGCAAATGTCAACAAAAAAATGATGAAAGAGGTCTTTAAATCTTGTTAAGGGATGATAATTATAGTGTGAGCTTGTATATCCACAGCTTCCTGGCTAGTTAAAGCAGAAACAAACATATTTCACCAATCTAGATTTTAAGAACCCTTTTTTCTATATGATGGACAAAGTAAAAGCAATGGTCACTTACAGGAAGGTGTGTGAAGACAGCAAAGGTGCTACGTAGAAAGGCAATGAGGTCTACTAGGTAATCACTAGCTTTGTTGCCCAAATCTCCTGTCATCCAGTCATAGTCAGCCAGCTGTAGAAACTGGTCAATCTTCTGGTTTAAGTTGGTATAAATCTCTTCTTCAGCTGCATGTCTGGCATCCTGTGAAATATGAAATTTGAATGACCATTCAAAATTCCAGTATAAGCAAAGCAGAAATCTCTGCTTGGAGACATCTCAAACTAAGTAACATAATTTAGAATATCAAGTAATATCACAGTCTCCATTAATTTTTCTTGTTTTCAAAAGCTCAGTAGAGTCCTTTCTATTTTGTAACTGCAAGACAAATTATTATATTGATTCACCAAATAGAGAAACTGCCTTCACTGCCCTCAGCTATCTGCATCCTTTGTACCTTCTTACCTATGTTCCAAACTACACTCATTCTCAGGATCCTATTCTCTTTCTTCTCTTCTGGGATTCCAAGAACCTCCCTTCCTGCAATATCAACCTCTCTTATAGTCGCTAGTCTCTTCACTTTGCTTATTTTAAGTATCCTGAAGTTTCTAATTTAATGCTGTATGTTCTCACTAGTTACTATCCTACCTTTCTAGAGTCTTTATAATCAAGTTTCTTCAAAGATTGGCACACATTTCCTAAAATAGGCTCTAATTAACAATAGTCCTGAAAAATGCTTAAATGACAGCAAAAAAGTTCCTAGATCAATTAAGTCTGAGAAACCCAGTTTAAAAGAGCCTTGATTTACACTGGCATATAAAAGGCTCTAAGAAGTGTTATGGGACTAAAGCTCCAAGAAAAACATTTTTAGGACAAAATAGTCTATGCTGCAATCTAACAACGCATCAACATGGATTGGTCCAGGGTAATCCATGACTGCCAGGCTAACATATCCAGTATCCATTTTTCAGTCTGAGCTTACCCTGTTCTCTGTTGGCTTTCAGGACATAGTTTTACTTTTACTTTTCTGGCCTCTAATCCTCTCACTTTCGCTGGATGATTTCATCACCTCCTATGGCTTCCACTATATCTGTCCAAACCCTTTCTTGTTAAAGACCCATATTTCTGATTGTTTCCTGCATTATGGCTCACAGAAACTTTGAATACTGTAAGTCCAGGATGAGAATAATCATAATTCCCACTCTTCTCCTGTTCATTTCAGGCCAAGGCAGAGATTTAAGCAACATATTGGATTCCATTCATTCCTTCATAGTCACGGTGTCCTATAAATTCTAACCCCAAAATTTTACTCGAACTCATACCCTCCTCTCCATTTTCACCTTTTTAATGGCTGCATAATTTTACAGGTATTTACATACTATAATATAGGCATTGACTATGTTTACTTATATGAACACAGTTCTAAGAGCATTTCTCTGCTTACATATTTACTTACTTGTATGATAATTTAATACTGGCCTTGAATTCCCATCTTACTAAGTTTTCTTTTAATAAATAAACATTTTTTCTAGAAATCTGGGCTTAAAGAAAAATTGAGCAGAAAGTACAGAGCATTTGCAGATACTGCCCACCATCCCCCTCCCACTGTTTCCCCTATTTAAAAAACCTTGCATTAGTGTGGAACATTTGTTACAATAGATGAACCGATATTGATATTTTATTATTAACTAAAGTTCACAGTTTGCATCAGGGTTTACTATTGTGTTGTACAGTTCCATGGGTACTTACAGATGGATAATGTCATGTATTCACTATTACAGAATTGTACAGAATAGTTTTTCTTGCCATAAAAATCCACTCTGCTCTATCCAGCCCTCCTTTGCTCATCCCCCAAATCCTGGAAACAAACCATCTTTTTACTTTCTCCAGAACTTTGCCTTTCTACAATGTCTTATACTGGGAACCATGTATGTAGCTGATTGGCTTATTTTACTTAGCAATGTGCAGTTAATTTTCCTCCATGTCTTTCTATGGCTTGACAGTTCATTCCTTTTCATCACTGAATAATATTCCATTGTCAGGATGTATCATAGTTTGTTTATCCATTTACCTATTGAAGGACATCTTGATAGCTTCTGAGTGTAGTCAATTATGAATAATGCTGCTGTAATGATTTACGTGTAAGTTTTTGTGTAGCTTAACATTTCAATTCACTTGGATAGTTACCAAGAAGCATGACCGGTGAATTGCATGGGAAGACTATTTCTGTTTAGCCTTGTAAGAAACTGACAAATTGTCTTTCAAAATAACATTACCATTTTGTATTAGCACCAGCAATGAATGAGAGCTGCTACTGCTCCAGCATTTGTTGTCAGTGTTTTCAGTTTTAGCCTTTTTAAGAGTTGTACAAAGGTATCTCATTGTTGTTTTAACTTATAACTCCCTCTCCATCCTTTGGTGTGGTATCTATTCGGATCTTTTGCCCATTTTTAAAGTGAACCCACGTTAAACCCACTTTTTAATTTTCTTATTGTTGACTTTTACCCATTCTTTGTATATTTTGGATATAAGTCCTTTATTAGATATGCATTTTACAAACATTTTCTCCTTCTTTTCATTCTTTTAACAGTGTCTTTTCGACAGCAGAAGTTTTTCATTTTAATGAAGTCCATCTTATCAGTATTTTCTGTGATGGATCGTGTTCTGGTTGGTGTACCTTAAGTCATAGCCAAACCCAAGGTCACCAACATTTTCCCTTATGTTATCTTCTAAGAGTTTTATAGTGCTGTGTTTCATATGTAAGTCTGTGATCCCTTTTGAGTTAATTTTTAACTCAATTAACTCAAATTTTTTTGAGTTTAACTCAAACTCAAATTTTTAACTCAATTTTAAAGTGTAACATCTGTGTCTAGGTTCATTTTTTTTTTCTTTTTTGCAGGTGGACGTCGAGTTGTTTCAACAACATTTATTGAAAAGACTTTCATTTCTCCATTAAACTGAGTTTACTGCATGTCAACAATCAGTTGACTATATTTGCGAGAGTCTATTTCTGGGCTCCTATGTTGTTCCCTTGACCTAATTATCTTTTTTTTTTTTTTGCGAATACCACACTGTCTTGATTACTGTAGCTTTATAGTAAGTCTTGAAGTCAGGTAGTGTCAGTTCTCCAACATTGTTCTCCGTCAATATTGTGTTGACTATTCTGGGTGTTTTGCCTCTCCATATAAACTTCGGAAACAATATGTCAATATCCACAAAATAAGTTGCTGGAATTTGGACTGGGACTGAATCTTTAGATTAAGTTGAAAAGAACTGATATCTTGATAAAATATTGAGTCTTCTTATCCACGAATAAGGAACATATCTCCACTTATTTAGATCTTACTTCTTTGATTACTTTTTATCACAGTTTTACAGGTTTTCTCACGTAGATCTTGTTTATCTTGTTAGATTTATACCTATTTCTCTCTTTTTTCAATGTTAATGTAAATAGCATTATGTTTTTAATTACAAATTCCAGTTATTTGTTACTGGTATAATGATAAAGCAAGTAACTTGTATATCAATTTTATATGCTGAACCTTACTACATTCGTTTATTACTTCCAGCAGTATTTTTGTTATTGTTAATTCTTTCATATTTTCTACTTAGACAATCATGTCGTCTGTAAACTAAGTCAGTTTTATTTCTATCTTCCCAGTCTGTAAATCTTTTATTTCATGGCTTACTGAATGTTGAATAAGAGTGGTATAAAAGGACATCCCGGCCTTTTTCATGATTTTAGCAGGAAAGTTTCTAGTTTCTCACTATCAGGTATGATGTTATTTGTAGGACTTTTGTAGATGTTCTTTACCAAGTTGAGGATGTTCCCCTTCTATTATAGTTAGCTGAGAGGTTTTTATCATGAATAGGTGCTGGATTTTGTCAAATGCATTTTCTATATCTATTAATATGATTCTATAATTGTTCTTCTTTAGCCCATTAATGTGATGAATTACAATACTTGATTTTTGATGTTGAATAAGTCTTGCAGACCCGTTTGGTGGTAGTGTATAATTCTGATACATTGTTGGATTCAATGTCATAATATTTTGTTGAGGATTCTGTATCTAAGTTCATGAGAAATATTAGTCTGTAGTTTTCCTTTCCTGCGATGTCTGGCTGGTATTATGGTAATGCTGGCCTCATACAGTGAGTTACGTAGTATTCTCTCTGCTTCTATTTCCTGGAAAATATTATAGAGAAGTGGTGAAATTTCATCCTTAAATATTAGGTAGAATTTCTTTCAGTTTAATTAGCATATAACTGACAAGTTGTAAGATATTCAAAATGAAAAACATAATGACTAAATATATACACTGCAGAAGGATTCCCCACATCAAGTTAATTAACACAGCTATCACCTCACATATTAACTTTTTTTTGTTTGTTTTGGTGAGAACATTGAAGTTCTACTCTCTTAGCAATTATCATTTATACAATAGTGTAATCAACTATAGTCACATTGTTATATACTAGATGCTCAGACTATTCATCTTACAATTGAAAGTTTGTATCCTTTTATCAACCTCTATTTCTTCACCCCCCAGCCCTGGCAATAATTTTTCTACTCTTTGTTTCTATGAGTTCAACTTTTTTTGTTAGATTCCACATATAAATGATACCATGAAGTATTTGTCTGTCTGGTTTATTTCATTTTGCATAATGCCTTCTAGGTTCATCCATGTTTTTGCAACTGACCAGGATTTTCTTCTTTTTTTAATGGCTGAATAATATTCCACTGTGTGTATGGGGTGTGTGTGTGTATGGGTGTGTATAATTTAGCTATTCATCCATTAATAGACACTTAGGTTTTTTGCATATCTTGACTATTTTGATTAATGCTGTAATGAATGTGAAAGTATACATAACTCTTCAAGATATTGATTCCTTTGAATATACACCCAGAAGTAGAATTGCTGGATCATATGGTAGTTCTATTTTTAATTTCTTGAGGAACCGCCATACTGTTTTCCATAGTGGCTGTACCAGCTTACATTCCCACCAACAGTACACAAGGGTTCCCTTTTCTCCACATCCTTGCCAGCATTTGTTATCTCTTGTGTCTTTTTTTTTAATAGAAGTATAGTCGATTTACAATGTTAAGTTAGTTTCTGGTGTACAGCAAAGTACAGCTATACATATATTTTATATGTGTGTATATATATATATATATATATATATATACACACACACACACACACACATACACACACACACACACACACACACACACATATATATTCTTTTCCATTACGGTTTATTACAAGATATTGAATATAGTTCCCTGTAATATACAGTAGGACTTTTTTATTTATCTATTTTATATATACTAGTTTGTATCTGCTAATCCCAAACTCCTAATTTATCCTTCCCCCATCCCCTTTCCCCCTTGGTAACCATAAGTTTGTTTCCTATGTCTGTGGGTCTACTTCTGTTTTGTAAATAAGTTCATTTGTATCATATTTTGGATTCCACATATAAGTGATATATGGCATTTGTCTTTCTCTGTCTGATTTACTTTACTTAGTATGATAATCTCTAGATCCATCCATGTTGCTGCAAATGGCATTATTTCGTTCTTTTTTATGGCTGAGTAGTATTCCATTGTATATATATATACCACATCTTCTTTAACCATTGATCTGTTGATGGACATTTAGCTTGCTTCCATGTCTTGTCTATTGTAAATAGTGCACTATGAACACTGGGGTGCATGTATATTTTCAAATTAGAATTTTCTCTGGATATATACCCTATCTCTTATCTTTTTGATGATACCACTCTAACATGTAAGGTAATATCTCATTGTAGTTTTGATTTGCATTTCCTTAAAAATTTGTGATGTTGAACATCTTTTCATTTACATGTTGCCCATTCGTATGTCTTCTTTGGAAAAATGTCTATTCAGTTACTCTGCCCATTTTTTAATCAGATTGTTTTTTGCTATTGAGTTGTATGAGTTCTTTGTATTTTTTGGATATTAACCCCTTACCAGATACATGATTTGCAAATATTTTCTCCCATTCCATTGGTTGCTTTTTCATTCTGTTGATGGTTTCTTTGTTGTACAAAAAGATTTTAGTTTGCTGAAGTCCCACTTGTTTATTCTTGATTTTATTGCCTTCGCTTTTGGTGTCAACTCCAAAAAATCACCTCCAAGACCAATGTCAAAGAAGTTACCCCCTATGTTTTCTTCTAGGAGTGTTATGGATTCAGTCTTACATTCAAGTCTCCAATCCATTTTGAGTTGATTTGTGTCTATGGTATAAGACAGAGATCCAGTTTCATTCTTTTGCATGTGGCTGTCCAGTTTCACCAAAACCACTTATTTAAGAAACTATCCTTTCCTCATTGTATATTCTTGGCCCCTTTGTCATAAATTAATCGACCATATATTTATAGGCTTACTTCTGGGATCTCCAATCTATTCCATTTATCTATGTGTCTGTTTGTAGGCCAATACCATACTGTTTTCATTACGATAGCTTTATAATTTGAAATCAGGAAGTGTGTTGTTTCCAGCTTTGTTCTTTCTCAAGATTGCTTTGGATTTTCAGAGTCTTTTGTGGTTCCATACAAATTATAATATTTTTGTTTTCAATTTCTGTAAAAAAAGTACCATTTTGATAGGGATTGCATTGAATCTGTAGTTCACTTTGGGTAGCTTGGACATTTTAACAATATTAATTCTTCCAATAAATGAACATTGAATATCTTTCCATTTACTTGTGTCTTGTTCAACTTCTTTCAACTGGGCCTGGTGTTTTCTGTTTTCAAAAGCCATTAATTATTGATTCAATTTCTTCAACAGATATAAGGCTATTTAGATAATTACTCCTTGTGTGAGTTCTGGTAAATTGTGTCTTTGAAAAAATTGGTTCAATTTATGTAGGTTGTTAATTCGTGGATATAGAGTTGTTCATAATATGCCCTTATTAATCTTTTAATGTCCATGGAATCAGTAGTGATGGCCTCTTTTTCATTTATGATATTAGTAATTTGTGTCTTCTCTCTTTTATTATTGGTCAGCCTAACTCAAAGTTTATCAATTTTATTGATCTTTCTAAAAACCCATGTTTGGTTTCATTGGTTTTCTCCTTTGCTTTTCTGTTTTCAATTATTTCTGCTCTAATTTTTCTTTTCTTTTGATTATTTTGGATTTAATTTGCTCTTCTTTCCCTAGTTTCCTAAGGTAGAAGCTTAGATTACTGATCGTGAAATTTCTTCTTTTGGAATTTAGGCAATTAATGCTATAAATTTCCCTATAAGCAGTGCTTTCACTGATGCCACAAATTTTAGTAAGTTATACTTTAATTTAGTACTGTTTAATTTCTCTTGAAACTTTTCTTTGACCCAAGTGTTTTTCTGAAGTGTGCTGGTTAATCTCCAAATATTTGGGTATTTTCTAGCTATCTTTCTGTTATTTATTTCCAGGGTTTAATTCCATTTGGTCTGAGAGCAAGCTTTATATGATTTTTATTCTTTAAAATTTTTTAAGATGTGCTTTAATACCCAAAACATGGTCTGTCTTGGTGAATGTTCTTATGAGCTTGAGAAGAATATGTATTACGCTGTTGTTAGATGAAGTATTCTATAAATGTCAATTTGATCTAGCTGATTGATAGCACCATTCAGTTCAACAATATCCTTACTAATTTTCTGCCTCCTGGATCTGTCAATTACTGATAGAGGGGTTTACTAAGAGATTTTATCAGGAAGAGATGTGGCCTTACATAAAATACCTTTTTAGTATCTTTTTAAATACTCATGCATTTTTTCTCACCTGATCTATTACAGTAGTGAATAATTTTAAACAACTTTCTAATACTAATCATCCTTGCATTCTTAACATTACTTTATCCCTGCTTTCTATGCACTTCCGGATTTTGTTTGATATTTTATTATTTATGATTTTTACAACAATATTTGTCTTTAATTGTTCAGGGATTTTACGGTTTCTCTAGTTTTCTTTTTAAACTTAATTTCAGCTACTATATTTTTTTCCATAGTTTTAACACATTCATTAAATCTAATAACTTTCATAAAGAGCCTGGCACAGCTGAGGGAATCATGAGCTTATTAAATATTAGCTAACCTCATTTTATGACCAAATCTCTCTTTTTCTGTTGCTCTAATATTTATCTTATCAATTGCTATTATCTTTTTTTTTAACATCTTTATTGGAGTATAATTGCTTTACGATGGTGTGTTAGTTTCTGCTTTACAACAAAGTGAATCAGCTGTACATATACATATATCCCCATATCTCCTCCCTCTTGCATCTCCCTCCCACCCTCCCTATCCCACCCCTCTAGGTGGACACAAAGCTCTGAGCTTATCTCCCTGTGCTATGCGGCTGCTTCCCACTAGCTATCTATTTTACATTTGGTAGTGTATATATGTCCGTGCCACTCTCTCACTTCATCCCAGCTTACCCTTCCCCCTCCCCATGTCCTCAAGTCCATTCTCTATGTCTGCGTCTTTATTTCTGTCCTGCCCCTAGGGTCTTCAGAACCTTTTTTTTTTTTTTTTCAGTTTTTGAGTCGTTGTTATGTTGACTTCACAAAAATTAACTGAGATATTTTCCATTTTTCTCTATGGTATGGAGTAGTTTAAATTATACAGAAATTATCTGTTTCATGAAAGCCTAAATGAATTCACTGGTAAAATCATGTGAATCTTCCCCAGTTTTAAGAAGTTTTTAATAACTTGTTCATAGTTATGTCAGTTTTCTTTATCTTTTCTTTTTTTAATATTTATTTATTTAGTTGGTTGCACCAGGTCTTAGTTGCAGCACGTGGGCTCCTTAGTTGCGGCTCATGGCTCCTTAGTTGTGGCTCACCGGCTCCTTAGTTGCAGCACACAGGCTCCTTAGTTGTGGCATGCAAACCCTTAGTTGTGGCATGCACCTGGGATCTAGTTCCCTGACCAGGGATTGAACCCGGGCCCCCTGCATTGGGAGTGCCGAGTTTTATCCACTGCGCCACCAGGGAAGTTCTCTTTATCTTTTTGAATCACTTTTTTAATCACATATTTTCCTATAGATCATCAAATTTATTAGCACAGAGTTATACAAAGTATTCTGGGTATTTCATTTCCTCTGATTATGAATTTCAAGTAATTGTGATTTATTTATTCCTTCCTTTCTTCTTTCTTTTCTCCTTCCTTTCCTGCATTCCATCCTTTTTCATTCCTTCCTTCCTTCCTTCTAATTAGGCAAAGTAAATGATTATTTTTAAAATTGCAACACACCCTTGCTTGAAGCCTCTCAAAGACTTTAGTAGGATAAAGTCCAAATTATCTATCATTATAAAACAAAGTGCTTCACAAATTGATATTTACCTACTTCTCTATGTCATTGCTACCCTTATTCTACACCAAAGAAGTATGATTTTATTTTATTATTTCATCTTTTTACATGAAGTTGCCTCACCTAAAAATGTCCCTTACTCCCTCCTCATCCTTTCTCCACCTGGACACCTCCTGCTGGTCCCAAGATATTCCTGCTGGACACCTCCTACTGGGCCTTTTCTGGTAAGTCCTCCCTGAAGGTCTCACAGCTGAGATAAGTACCACTCACCTCTTCTTCTAGACCTGTCAATGTTGATTTCCCTTGGAGCTCAATCCTCACACCTTTTCTCTATCTATATTAAATTCCCAGAAGAAAGCCAGCTCCATGGCATAAAATACCATCTTTACACTTATGAATTCTAAATTTTTATATCCAGCTATGACTTTATCCTGTCAATTTAATCTCTATGATAAATGACTAATAAATACCTCAAGCTTAATACGTGAAAAATGGAAATCTTGATCCTACTACTGCCACTCCACAAAACTGTTATTTTCTCGCTGCTCCCCATCTTAGTTAATCCAGTTTGCTTAGTTTAAGTATCTTGGAATTATCCTTGACTCCATTCTTTCTCTTATAACCTCATACCTAATCTAGCAATAAAACTTGCCATCTCTATCTTCAAAAATATTTCTTACCAGTTCCAACCCTACCACTGTAGTGCAAGTGACCATTATCTCTTACCTAGACTACTCCAATGACCTTTAAATTGGATTCCCTTCTTCCACTCTTACTGACCTATAGTATATTTTCCACATAGCAACTAGTGTTACCCATCATAAATCAGGTTATCACCACCATTTCCAATCTTCTAATGACCTCACATTTCATTTCAAAATAAAATAGAAAGTATTTACTGGGGCCTACAAGTCCAGAAGTCATATGACTCCTGACAATCTTGTCTCTTACCACCCGAACCAATGATAAATACATCACTGCCAGACTGACCCCCTTGCATACTGATCACCTTGAATACACCAATACCTTCTACCATATTGTTACCTCTGACTGGACTGCTTATCTATCAGAAATCCAAGTGATTCAATTTCTTATTTCATTCAGGTCATTTATTTTTCTTCCTAGCTCTTACCACTACCTGACATTATATTAAATTTTTTGTTTGTGTATCATCTATCACCCTCACTAGAATATATGCTGTGTAAAGTCAGGAGACTGGTTTATTGCCTGGTATGTAGCAGATGTTTTATAAAAACCTGGAGAATCAGTGAGAGATTTAATGTATTTATTATATTATGCCAGCATTTTTTGCACAGTTCTTTATAGAACTTACAGTGTCTGTCTTCCCCGTAGATTACAGACTCTAAATCCAAGGACTAAGTAATTTCTCTTCCATATTTTATAGTAGGTACACAAGCAATATTTGTGATGGGGTAAATTAATAAATACCTTCATTCTATTTTGTAAGTAAGGGAATTCTTATAAACAAGGAAAGCTAAGGATACCAGCTTGATTAGGTCACATATGGTAGAAACAAGAAGGAATTCTGCAAGAAAATACCTTGAAGACCTTCTGATTGTTTTTGCCCCTTTTTCAGCATTAAGGTTTCCATCTGCAAGTGAAAGTTTTCTGGAAACAGTAGCTTAGGAAAATACACAATATGTAGCTGTTATAATTGCCATGTTTATACTGAGTTCTGGGTTAGCTGGTCTGAAACAGTCCTGGTAAAAATAAACTTTCAAAGTGTTTTAAGCAATCAGTGTTTCCAATAAGCACTGTCAACATGACCTTTAGTGGTCTCCAGAACTTCTCCTTTACTAAGTATTTAACTGGCTGCTCAACCTCTATGGCTTCCTGTCTGCCTTTAATTTTCCCTCAGCAATTTTAATGCTGGAACAACAAAATACACAAGCCACCCTTTGGGAGGATTTCTGACCATAATTTGAAAAGCCCTTGAAATAAGAAAATTGAGATGGATTAGGGGAAGAATAGCAGTACATATTACATATTCCCCATAGGATAAACAAGTATAAACGAACATCACATTCTAACTCTCTAACTCCTATTTTCTATTGAACACTTAACTATAAGCATCTCCCTCATTTTCTTTCCTAGAGAAATTTTGGCTTCCACATGTAGAAATCATGTAGAAATATTTTTGATAAAATTATTACCCATGCTCCATAATAATGCTAATATTAAGAGTACTTATTAAACTATCCTATTAAACTATCTAAGGAAGGTCATCCTGAAATTCTTAAAGCTCTTGTCATATTTTCATACTAATAATTGGGGCCTCTTTATGAAATAAGTCTTTCCCTCACTAAAAGTGTATCAGTATTACTACAAGGAGACATCACTGAAAAGTTTACAAGTAAAGATACCAACATAATATCATGCATAATTAATTCTGTTGTAAGTAATTTTATAGGGAATTTGAAACAACCCATGGTCACATCATGAATGTGTAACTCATCTAGCAGCTAACCTAATCATAAACATAAAGAATATCTTGTTGTTACACATCTCATTTTTTCCATTTTTTCAGCTTCACTGAGGTACAATTGAAAATAAAATTATAAGACATTTAAAATACATATTGTGGTGATTTGATATTCAAATATATTGTGAAAGGATTTCTTTTCTATCATCTAGTTATTTAACACATTCATCACCTCACATATTTATCTTTTTTTTTTAGTAAGAACATTTAAGTTCTATCCTCTTAGCAAATATTATACAATACAGTATTATCAACTATAGAAACCATGTTTTACATTAGATCCTCAGACCTTATTCCTCTTATAGCTGAAAGTCTGTAGCCCTTTTACCAACTTGTCTCTATTGCCAAACCCACTCTCCCAGTACTACCTGCAACCACTTTTCTACTCTCTGTTTCTATGAGTTTGAATTATTTTTAATATTCAAATGGCAGGATTTCCTCATTTTTCATGAGTGAATAATATTCATATATACATCTATATACACACATACACACATATATATGGATACATACATGGAGAATATGTATATAACATTTTCTTTATCCATTTATCTGTTGATGGACACTTAGGCTGTTTCCATATCTTGGCTACTATGATTAATTCTGCAGTGAACATGGAATTATACATAACTCTTCAAGATAATGATTTCAATTCCTTTCAATACACACTCAGAAGCAGAATTGCCAGATCACACAGTAGTTCTCTTTTTAATTTATTGAGGAAGCTCCATACTGTTTTCCACAGTGGCTGTACCAGCTTACATTCCCACCAACAGTGTACAAGGTTCCCTTTTCTCCACATCCTTGCCAGTATATGTTATCTCTTATATTTTTGATGATAGCCATTCTAACATGTGTTTATCTCAGATATTATCTCACTGCAGTTTTGACTTGCTTTTATTGAAAAGACTATCCTGTCCTCATTGTATATTCTTGGCCCCTTTGTCATAAATTAATTGACAATATATGCATGCATTTATTACTGGGTTCTCCAATCTGTTCCACTGATCTATGTATCTGTCTGTATGCCAATACCATACCGTTTTGATTACTATAGCTTTATAATATAATTTGAAATCAGGAAGTGTGATGCTTCTAGCTTTGTTCTTCTGTCTCAAGATTGCTTTGGCCAGGATCTTTCATATTTTTTTTCTTGGAACAGAAAAAAGAGCAGATCATACCAACAATTTTTATATGTCATAAAATATAATAAGCAATATGAATCAAACTGGATTTCTTCTCTTAAATCCATTCTCAAGGGAAGGTACCAATAAATAGGAAAAGAGAACAAAATGATTGAAAAAAGGAGATACCATAAACATAAATCATGATTTCAACTCTACCGCTTCATATCTAATTAACAACTTCTAGATTTCAAAAGAGTGACATAGATTTGTTTCAGAACTAAAATAATCAAACAATAACAACAATAACAAACTCCCAAAGCATACATGTTGCTCATTATGTCAGAATCTACCATTTTAGTTTAAGATATTGCCCTGTTACTCTTTCTGCTTAATATTTATTTAAAGCTCACATAGCAATATGAATGAGTTTCTTAAGGCTCTTTACTCTCCAGAAACTCATCTACCATCAATTCTTCTTTTGCTCTATAAGAGTGTCATTTTTTCCATTTAATCCAACACTGCATCAAAACTAGTCCTGTGGCCTTGTAAGATGATTATAAAATTGCTAACTACAATAGCAAGGGACAGAAATTCCTCACTAAAATGTAAAGTTAAAAGAAAAAAAACTGGACCCAGGACACAGAAAAGAAAGGATAGCTAAATTAAAAATTTTAATCTGCTGTTGATTTCAGCTGCAACCACTCTTTTCTAGACCATATTTAAAAATACTTGACTGTCAGGTGGTCAACTGAGGAAATAGTAATTTTCATGAATGAAATATAAGGAAGATTTAGTGGACACAGCTGTAGACTGTTTTTAGTTTAAACACCCCAAAATTAGCATTGGTATTTGCTTTCCTAAGGAAATCATAAGGACTTATTTCGAAGACCATGTATGACTTATGGGAGAAACAAAGCCGTGTTAGGTAGAATGCCCCAGCACACCAGAAGCACTTCTACAGTAATGTAGGGCTTTCTCACCTTAAAAGTCGTGGTGCCATAGAGCTTGGTGGTGTGGACTGTCTCTGGAAGCACATTAGTGATATTGGTGATGAATTCTTCCAAGTACTTACAGGATTTCTCCAAGTGTGTTGTATTGATAATAATCTGGACAAGCTGGAAAATAACAAGAACATGTAAGAGTAATTTGACTATTCACCCTAGGATGAATGGCTCAATATGAATCTTCTGGTACAAGAAAAACAAAAGGCATAATGGCAGAGGCCATCTGTATTCTATAAAAAGTTAATGTTAGAGCACAGGCTTAGGTATCACTTCCTCTGTGAAGATTCCCCTGACTTCCCAAAGCATCTTATATTTCCCCCTAATATAGGAGCAATTTTCACTATTTTAAACTTGTTTTCTTCTATTCAAAATAAAGACTAGGCTAAGATCAAAAACTGATAGTGTTTAGCATAGTACCTGGCAATAAATAATTGCCAAATGCATGAAATAAATGAACTCCAATTAAAAAAACAAGAATGACTGAAATGTCAAGACGTTTCAAAATTAGGCATGATGAACACAGGAATGTTGGAACAGGTTGCAGTATATTAACAAACTACATTAGTTTGTGAAAGAAAAAAACATGAGCACTGAAGTCAGAGAAACCAGGGAGCAACTACTTACAAAATTATTGATATTGAGAAAGTTACTTAACTTCTCTAAGCCTCTTTCTTTACCTGTAAAATGTTAACAATAATTTCTAAATCACAGAATTATTATGAAAGTTAAATATTCTTTTGTTAATACTATTTCCTTTTCTTACAGAGGAGATCCTTAAACAAGGCAATACTGGTAAGATAAAAAGTCATCTATAAATTACTTTGAGAGGAGGATAAGGAAGAATACTACTGTCTGTGTAGAATTAAAGCCTGTAAAGCACTGCACAATTCATTTTCTAAGATCGTCCTCCCAGCAACCTGAAGAAGTAAGTTAAGTGGGCATAATTATTACTTCCATTCTACTACAAGAGAAAAAAGAAAAAATGAACTGATTTACTCTAGATCATGTAACATTAAAACTGGGATTCAAATCCAAGTAATCAACCTTCAAGTTATGGACCTCATTCAGATTCAATGGAGAAATTAAACCCTTTACAGACAAGCAAAAGTTAAGAGAATTCAGCACCACCAAACCAGCTTTACAACAAATGCTAAAGGAACTTCTCTAGGCAGGAAACAAAAGAGAAGGAAAAGACCTACAAAAAAACCCCCAAACAACTAAGAAAATGGTAATAGGAACACACATATTGATAATTACCTTAAATGTAAATGGATTAAATGCTCCAACCAAAAGACATAGACTGACTGAATGGATACAAAAACAAAACCTATACATAAGCTGCCTACAAGAGACCCACTTCAGACCTAAGGACACATACAGACTGAAAGGGAAGGGATGGAAAAAGATATTCCATGCAAATGGAAATAAAAAGAAAGCTGGAGTAGCAATTCTCATATCAGACAAAATAGACTTTAAAATAAAGACTATTACAAGAGACAAAGAAGGACACTACAAAATGATCAAGGTATGAATCCAAGAAGAAGATATAACATTGTAAATATTAATGCACCCAACATAGGAGCATCTCAATACATAAGGCAAATGCTGACAGCCATAAAAGGGGAAATCAACAGTAACACAGTAATAGCAGGGGGCTTTAACACCCCACTGTCACCAATGGACAGATCATCCAAAATGAAAATAAATAAGGAAACATAAGCTTTAAATAACATTAAACAAGTTGGACTTAATTGATACTTATATGACATTCCATCCAAAAACAACAGAATACACTTTTTTCTCAAGTGCTCATGGAACATTCTCCAGGATAGATCATATCTTAGGTCACAAATCAGGCCTTGGTAAATTTAAGAAAATTGAAATCATATCAGGTATCTTTTCCGACCACAACACTATGAGACTGGATATCAATTACAGGAAAAAATCTGTAAAGAATACAAACACATGGACGCTAAACAATACACTATTTAATAACCAAGAGATCACTGAAGAAATAAAAGAGGAAATCAAAAATATACCTAGAACAAATGACAATGATAATACGATGACCCAAAACCTATGGGATGCAGCAAAAGCAGTTCTAAGAGGGAAGTTCATAGCAATACAATCCTACCACAAAAAACAAGAAACATCTCAAATAAACAAGCTAACCTTACACCTAAAGCAATTAGAGAAAGAAGAACAAAAAAACTCCCAAGGTTAGCAGAAGGAAAGAAATCATAAAGGTCAGATCAGAAGTAAATTAAAAAGAAATGAAGGAAACAGCAGCAAAGATCAGTAAAACTAAAAGCTGGTTCTTTGAGAAGATAAACAAAATTGATAAACCATTAGCCAGCCTTATCAAGAAAAAAAAGAAGACTCAAATCAACAGAATTAGAAATGAAAAAGGAGAAGTAACCACTGACACTGCAGAAATACAAAGGATCATGAGAGATTACTGCAAGCAACTATAAGCTAATAAAATGGACAATCTGGAAGAAATGGACAAATTCTTAGAAAAGCACAACATTCCAAGACTGAAACAGGAAGAAATAGAAAATATAAACAGACCAATCAAAAGCACTGAAATTGAAACTGTGATGAAAAATCTTGCAACAAACAAAAGCCCAGGACCAGATGGCTTCACAGGCGAATTCTATCAAACATTTAGAGAAGAGCTAACACCTATCCTTCTCAAACTCTTCCAAAATAGAGCAGAGGGCGGAACACGCTGAAACTCATTCTACAAGGCCACCATCACCCTGATACCAAAACCAGACACAGATGTCACAAAAGAAGAAAACTGCAGGCCAATATCAATGATGAACATACATCCAAATATCCTCAACAAAATACTAGCAAACAGGATCCAACAACACATTAAAAGGATCCTACACCATGATCAAGTGGGGTTTATCCCAGGAATGAATGCAAGGATTCTTCAATATACACAAATTAATCAATGTGATAAAACATATTAACAAATTAGAGGAGAAAAACCATATGATCATCTCAATAGATGCAGAAAAAGCTTTTGACAAAATTCAACACCCATTTATGATAAAAAAAAAACTCTAGAGAGTGGCATAGAGGGAACCTACCTCAACATAATAAAGACCATATATGACAAAACCACAGCCAACATCGTTCTGAATGGTAAAAAACTGAAAGCATTTCCTCTAAGATCAGGAACAAGACAAGGTTGCCCACTCTCACCACTATTATTCAACATAGTTTTGGAAGTGTTAGCCACAGCAATCAGAGAAGACAAAGAAATAAAAGGAATCCAATTCAGAAAAAAAGTAAAACGTCACTGTTGCAGATGACATGGTACTATACACAGAGAATCCTAAAGATGCAACCAGAAGACCACTAGAGCTAATCAATGAATTTGGTAGAGTAGCAGGATACAAAATTAATGCACAGAAATGTCTTGCTTTCCTATACACCAATGATGAAAAATTTGAAAGAGAAATTAAGAAAACACTCCCATTTACCACTGCAACAAAAAGAATAAAATACCTAGGAATAAACCTACAAAAGGAGACAAAAGACCTGCATGCAGAAAACTATAAGACACTGATGAAAGAAATTAAATATGATACAAATAGATGGAGAGATATACCATGTTCTTGGATTGGAAGAATCAACATTGTGAAAATGACTCTACTACCAAAGCAATCAACAGATTCAGTGCATTCCCTATCAAACTACCAATGGCATTTTTCACAGAACTAGAACAAAAAATTTCACAGTTTGTATGGAAACACAAAAGACCCCGAATAGCCAAAGCAATCTTGAGAAACAAAAACGGAGCTGGAGGAATCAGGTTCCCTGAGTTCAGACTATATTACAAAGCTACAGTAATCAAGACAGTATGGTATTGGCACAAAAACAGAAATATAGATCAATGGAACAGGATAGAAAGCCCAGAGGTAACCCCACGCACATATGGTCACCTTATATTTGATAAAGGAGGCAAGAAGATACAATAGAGAAAATACAGCCTCTTCAGTAAGTGGTGCTGGGAAAACTGGACAGCTACGTGTAAAAGAATGAAATTAGAACACTTCCTAACACCATACACAAAAATAAACTCAAAATGGATTAAAAACCTAAATGTAAGGCCAGACACTATCAAACTCTTAGAGGAAAACATAGGAAGAACACTCTTTGACATAAATCACAGCAAGATCTTTTTAGGGCCACCTCTTAGAGAAATGGATATAAAAACAAAAATAAACAAATGGGACCTAATGAAACTTAAAAGCTTTTGCACAGCAAAGGAAACCATAAACAAGACGAAAAGACAGCCCTCAGAATGGGAGAAAATATTTGCAAATGAATCAACGGACAAAGGATTAATCTCCAAAATATATAAACAGCTCATGCAGCTCAATATTAAAAAAACAAACAACCCAATCCAAAAATGGGCAGAAGACCTAAATAGACATTTCTCCAAAGAAGATATAACATATTCTCAACAAACACATGAAAGAATGCTCAACACCATTAATCATTAGAGAAATGCAAATGAAAACTACAATGAGGTATCACCTCACACCAGTCAGAATAGCCATCATTAAAAAATCTACAAACAAGAAATGCTGGAGAGGGTGTGGAGAAAAGGGAACCCTCTTGCACTGTTGGTGGGAATGTAGATTGATACAGCCACTATGGAGAACAGTATGGAGGTTCCTTAAAAAACTAAAAGTAGAACTACCATATGACCCAGCAATCCCACTCCTGGGCATATACCTGAGAAAACCATAATTCAAAAAAAGTCATGTACCACAATATTCATTGCAGCATTATTTACAATAGCCAGGACATGGAAGCAACTTAAGTGTCCATCGACAGATGAATGGATAAAGAAGATGTGGAGATATGTACAATGGAATATTACTCAGCCATAAAAAGAAACGAAATTGAGTTATTTGGAGTGAGGTGGATGGACCTAGAGTCTGTCATTCAGAGTGAAGTAAGTCAGGAAGAGAAAAACAAATATCATATGCTAACACATATATATGGAATCTAAAATTTTAAAAAAATGGTTCTGATGAACCTAGGGGCAGGATGGGAATAAAGTAGGAGACGTAGAGAATGGACTTGAGGACACAGGGAGGGAGAAGGGTAAGCTGGGAAGAAGTGAGAGAGTAGTATTTACATATATACACTACCAAATGTAAAATAGATAGCTCTTGGGAAGCAGCTATATAGCACAGGGAGATCAGCTGGGTGCTTTGTGACCACCTAGCAGGGTGGGATAGGGAGGGTGAGAGGGAGACGCAAGAGGGAGGGGATATGGGGATATATGTATACACATAGCTGATTCACTTTGCTATACAGCGGAAACTAACACAACATTGTAAAGCAGTTATACCCCAATAAAGATGTTAAAAAAAAATAGTTTGAATTTAGAGACTTTGAGTTTTGGACACAAATTCCATCACCTATAAAATTACCCAAAACATCAGCTTTTTAACTTTAGAGTGCTCTAGGAAAAAACACCCACCAAAATAAGCAATTCCTTTCCTCACCTTCTTCCTTTCAACATGTTTCTCCTTCAGAGGAGGACAAAATTTTTAAAATTTAAATTTAAATTTAAAAATTTAAATTGTCTACATTAAGTCACTCTTCTTCATGAGTGGGAAGGTGGCTAGTGGCAAGGTTGTCGTGATAGGGAAGCCAGAAAAGGAAGAGAGTTAATTTGGGGAACTGAAAATTTTCTATTTTAAAATGAGCATTACCTATAGGGAACACATTCTATCTATCAAAAGAAATCCTAATAATAAGGAGGAATCGTGTCATGTTATAGAAATAAAAAACAGTGGCAGTCAAAGAGAAAATTGTCGTGTTTTGCAGGATATTGGCAGTTAAAAAAAAAAATAAAGAGGCGGCTTCACTGGGTACAGTAGTAATTTCCCACGACTTTTTAAAGATCTGTCAACACAAAAGATCACCATGAATTACATCAATTGGCTGTCAGTCACTTTTGAAATGTTTCATTGCTGAGCATAGAATAGACTATTAAAACACTCTAGGATTACAGTAGATACCATGTCATTTTCAAAGGGAATATTGTCTGTTAATGAGGTCTAAGTGATCTCTACTCCCAAATGACAGCTAACCAAAATCCTTAAAACGGCATTTACAAATGTGAAGCCAGATGCTTTGAGAGTAATTTTGAACTTAAGGGTGAAATGAAGCAATTTCAAGTATCAACTTCCATCAGAGTTTGAGCTCCTTTGATATTTTTAACCCCTACTTCCCCCTCTCTTACAAAAATATATCACTGTAGCCAGCCAAACTGTCCTTATTGTTTCAAGGACATGGAACTAACAATGTATTAAGATGTTGGTTATATCTTATATAAAGTGGAGTTCTATGAAACTTGTCCAGAAGAAAAGAAAACACTATAAAGCAAACAAACACCTCTCACAGCTAAATGACAGAAGTCACTTAGGCTAAAAACCATTAAGAAGCAGAAATTTTTTCTGTCTTTACTTCCTAGTATCAGAGAGAATCTAATAAGGAAGGCACAGATTAGACTGTGGAAGTCACTTCTTTTCCAACCCTGCTCCGATTACCGCAGCAGAGTCTGAACCATGATCACAGAAGATATTCATATTCTTGACCAACTCCAGGGAAAAAAAAGACTTCATCTTCTTCAATACTTCAAAACTAAGCCCTAAATTCCACGAATTTAGGTGTCCATTCCCAATTATAAATTACTTCGGGGGTATACACATCTACTTGTAATTAGGATCAATATTATCTTGTTTCCCAAATCAGAGAATTTAGTACATTGAAGCTCCAAATGGACTAATCCAAACCAAGAAAATGACTCCTCTCCACACCATCAATGCCTCTCAAATAGTGATTTGCAGGAAGATGAAGAACTAAATAACAGCCTTGGTTCTCATTTACAAAAATAAGCTATCCATAAGACTTCAAGGAATTTTATCTCCATTTCACCCCAGCAAGGGTATAAAAAGCTGTGTCAGCTACTCATTTTATACCCTCTCCAAGGCAAATACATAAACTGCTAAAATACTTGGAACTCCTGGTTTCAAATTCAATGGTCTAGTACAGAGCTTATATTTGAAAAGACTTATGTATAAAATGTTTTAACATAATATTAGCAATATCACTGCTGTTAACAATTGGGGATGAAGAAAAATGGTATGTGGGAGATAAATAACACAGGACAGAGCCATATGGTCATCAATCCAGACTATAATAAAAACAAAGGGTGAATACAAATCATTGGTCATTTATTCAGGTCTCCTGGGGCATTATTATACTCATAAAAGTATAAGTATTCAATATGGTATCACTACCAGGACCTCTAAATTTCTTTAACTTTGCCCTAAGAACCTACCTACCTACTTTCTTTTTTTCTTTCTTTCTTCTCTCTTTCATTAATTAATAACTCCTATGTGCCATGGAACTGGGATAGAGCTGTCCACAGTTATACACAAGACAAAGTCCCTGGCTTCATGGATATTACAGTAAACACATACACATATAAACATATAGTATGATGGCAGGTGGTAATAAGCACTGGAAATAGAAGGCAGGATAAAGAGTTACAAGGGGATGTTAGATCTGAGCTATTTTGAGACAGGGTGGTCAAGGAGGGCTCCTTAAGGAAATAACAGTTGAGTAGGGACTTAAGTGAAGGTATACTGCTATCATCTGTAATAAATAAATTCTTTTAAATCTAATTTATATTTTAAGGCTTTCTATCAATACATCCTTCACAAAAAAACAGAGTATCCTTTGATTCATCATAAACCTTCTTCCAAATTTAACTAATTCTCTGATATTCTGAGATTAATAAACTAGTGGTTTATTTCCTTTCTCTCCATGATATCATTTTTAAATTAGTGTAGTGAAAAAGCAAAGGTTTAGAAAAAAAGAAATCTTATTTTAAAACTTACTTCAAATCTTTTTTTTTTTAATTATAGTTGATATACAATGTTGTATTAGTTTCAGGTATACAGCAAAGTGATTAAGTTTTACATATTATATATATTTTTTTCAGATTCTTTTCCCATATATTGATAGGTTATTACAGAGTATTGAGTAGAGTTCCCTGTGCTATACAGCAGGTCCTTGTTGATTATCTATTCTATATATAGTAGTGTGTATATGTTAATCCCAATCTCCTAATTTATCCCTCCCCCTCAACTTTCCCCTCTGGTAACCATAAGTTTCTAAGTCTGTGAGTCTGTTTCTATTTTGTAAGTAAGTTCATTTGCATCATTTTTTAGATTCCACATATAAGTGATATCATATGATATCTGCCTTTGTCTGACTTCCTTCACGTAGTATGATAATCACTAGGTCCATCCTTGTTGCTGCAAATGGCATTATTTCATTCTTTTTATGGCTGAGTAATATTCTGTTGTATAAATATACCACATCTTCTTTATCCATTCATCTGTTGATGGACATCTAGTTTGCTTCCATGTGTGGGCTATTGTAAATAGTGCTGCTGTAAACACTGGGGTGCACATATCTTTTCAAAGTATGGTTTTCTCTGGATGTATGTCCAGGATTGGGATTGCAGGATCATATGGTAGCTCTATTTTTAGTTTTTTAAGGAACCTCCATACTGTTCTCCATAGTGCTGTACCAATTTATATTCCCACCAACGGTGTAGGAGGGTTCCTTTTTCTCCACACTCTCTCCAGCATTGATTAATTGCAGACTTTTTGATCTTATTTTTAAAAGAAAATGTATTTCAAAATTTATCTCCAATCTCATTTGCAAACTACTTACTGGTTGAGTGGCCTTAAGCAAAGTTACTGTCTTTCATCACCTTAAAATTGAAATAATAATATCAATGTCATATCAAGGAAATAATAAATATTTTATAAATAATTAAATATAAATACTAATATAAGGAATAAAGTATTGAGTGTTAAATATACCAAATTCATGGGAGCTATTATTGATATGGACTTACTACTATATTATAGATCCAGCTAAAAGTGGCTTATATGGCTTAAGAAAATATATAACCATGCTGGCTAGTCTCACTTTAATTTATATCCACTAGCCAAAGGGGGCACTTAATGCTATGAATTAATCACATCATCGGTCATGAACTAATTCTCTTTTCCAAACACCCAGAGATACCGTCTCTTCTCCAGAGATACCTTAAACCCAACATTTGTCTCCACTTTTAGCTGAAGACCTTTCTTTCACTGGGAAAACTGAGCGTTTGGAGAGCGACACCGTAACATATTCACAACCACCACCATCTGCATCCACATACTCTTGATTCTCATCTGTTACCAGAGGTGAACTTTACACTACCTAAAACCAATCTCTTTAATTGTGCATGAGATTCTAAACTCTCTCTCCTACTTAAGCACAGTACTCCAGAGATTTCCCCCTTTCTCCTACATCATCAGCTTTTTGCTTTCTATTGCATCATTCTCATCATAAATAACATGCTTCTCCTATTAAACTTCTCCTATTAAAAAAAAAGCTTTTAATTAACCGACCTCGCCTGCCAGCTACGACCTCATTTCCTTACTTAACCTCTGTAACAAAATTCCCTGAAAGAGTTGTCTTATATACAGTTGCCAATTCCTCTCTCCCCATTCTTTAAAATTTTTAATATAAATAAATGCTTTATTTTAAAAAGTTTTATATTTACAAAATAGATGCAAACAGTTCCCAAACAAACCACACCCAGTTCCCCCTACTGTTTACATCTTACATTACTATGGTATGCTTGCCATAACTAAGGAACAAACATCAGTACATTACTATTAACTGAACAACACACCTTATTCAGGTGTCACTAGTTTTCCCCTGATGTTCTTAACTGTTTTCAGGAGCCCATCTAAGATATCACATTACATTTATTTGTCCTATCTCCTTAGCCTCCTCTGGTCTGTGACAGTTTCTCACACTTTGCTTGTTTATGATGACCATGAAGTTTTGAGGAGTACTGGTTAGGTATTTTGTAGAATGTCCTTCAATTTGGGTTTGTTTAACGTTTTTCTCATGGTTAGACTAAGGTCATGGGTTTGCAAGGAAGACCACAGAGGTGAAATGCCTTCTCATCACATCATATCAAAGGTACATGCCATCAACACAACTTATCACTGATGATGTTAACCTTGATCACCTGACTGAAATAGTGTTTGTCATGTTTCTTCACTGTAAAGTAACTTTTTCCCTCCTTCCACACTCTGCTTTTGGGAAGTAAGTCACTAAGAACAACATACACACAAGGGGTGGGAAGCTAAGCTCCAACCCTGGAAGGGCTAATATCCATGTAAATTGTTTGAAATTCTTCTGTGTAGGACTCATTCTCTTTTAAACCTACTCCATCAGGAGTTTCCTACCATCATTCTATTAAAAATGCTCTTATCAAGGTCATCATCTTACTCCAAGTTGCTAAGTCCAATGGTAATTCTTAATCTTCAGTTTACTTGATGTATCCCCAATATTTATCATAATTGTCCACTCCTTCCTTCTTGATATACTTTCTTCACTTGGCTTCCAGGACACCATACTCTAGTGTTTCTGTTTTTATTTTTTGTTGTTGTTGTTGCTGTTTCTTACTTCTCTAGTAGCTCCTTCCCAACTCCATTCCAGGTTCCTCTTTTCCCCTGGCTTCTTAATATGAAAGAGCCCAAGGGTTCAATTCTTTAAAAAAAAAAAAAATTATTTATTTATTTTTGTCTGCATTGGGTCTTAGTTGCAGCATGCAGGATCTTTCATTGCGGCACGCAGGCTTCTCTCTAGTTGTGGCGTGCAGGCTCCAGAGCGCGTGGGCTCATTAATTGAGGTGTGCAGGCTCTCTAGTTGTGGTGTGCAGGCTCAGTTGCCCTGCAGCATGTGGGATCTTAGTTCCACGACCACAGGAATCGAACCCACATCCCCTGCATTGGAAGGTGGATTCCTAACCACTGGACCACCAGGGAAGTCCCCCAAGGGTTCAATTCTTTACCCTTTTCTCCACTTTTACAAATTCCCTTAGCAATAGTATCCAGTCAGGTGGTTATAAATATCATTTTTATGCTCCCAACTTTTTATCTCCCGGCCGAACCGCCTTCTCAAACTCTAAACCCATATATACAACTGTTAACTCAGTATCTCAAACTGTATGTCTAATAGACACTACAAATTGAATATGTCCAAAACCAAATTCCCAATCTTCCTCCACCCCAAATTTAGCTCTAATTGAAGTTTTTGCCATCATAGCACATGGTATATGCAGCCTTCTAGTTGATCAGATAAAAAAAATTGAGGGGTTATCTTCAATTCCTCACTTTCTTGCTTCCTTTACTTTTAACCATCAAGAAACTATGCTGGCTCTACAGTCCAAATAGGACCACTTGTCACCACCTCTATCACCCAAGTTTCCATCAAGTCTTGCTGGATTACTGTCATAGCTTCCTAACTGGTCTCCCTGCTTATACCCTACAGTTTATTCTCAATACCATAGTCAATGTGATCCTTTTTGAATATGTCAGATGATGCCACTAATCAAAATCCTGCCATGGCTCCCATTTCATACAAAATAAAAGCCAAACTCTTTATAATGGCCTACCATGAACCCCTGGTACCTCTCTGACCTAATCTACTGTTTCTCTCCCCCTTACTCACTCTATTCCAGCTACCTCAGCTTCCTTATTATTCCCTAAACTTGCCAATAACTTAACTACCTTCAGACCTTTGCTCTAGTTCTAACTTCTGTCAAGAATGCTCTTTCCCCTTCAATAATAACTTACTGTCAAGATGTTGCTCTTTTTAATAAGACCAACCTTGAACCTCCACCAGACTGCTGATTTCCTTAACCCAGGTTCTTTCTCTTTCTCCATAGCATTCACGACCTTTCATCATACTAGATGATTTACTTATTTATTTTCTGTACCATTTATTACCTGTTTTCTGCCACTAGAATATAAGCAAGAATCTCTTTTGTTGATGTTCTTGTTGTTTACTTATTTATTCTTAAGACTTAGATCAGTACCTGTCACATAGTAGGCACTCAATAAATATTGTAAAGTTAATTAACAGGACATCTTGTTCTAATCTTCTGACTTCTCTTATTTGAAAAACTCCATTTCTATACTAGCCCTAACAACCACTGTTTACCTGCCCAGACCTCTTTCTTAGTAACAGGCAATATGCACTGAGTATTTGCAATGAACCAGGCACTATTCTAAGCACTTTACATGTTCATTTAATCTTCACAACAATCCTATGAAATACATGCTACTATTGTCCCCATTTTACACATAAAGCCAAGCAATCTGCCCAAGAACACATTTATTAAGGGGAGAACCAGAACTGGAACCTGGGAAGTCTGCTTTAGAACATAGACTCTTGACTGACCTTCTTCTCACAGACCTGGAAGAAGCAGCCCTAGGAAAACAGCTGTGTCTGTTGACTGAACTAGAGATCATCACTTAGGGTCTGAGAATACAAGGCATTCAAGTTACAGTAGGTGCTAGAACTGAAAGGTAATGTAGAGTTGGCTTAACATGGGGAAGGAAGCCATGAGAAAAGCATGAAAGCCAGTATATAGAGGGAAAGAGATAAAAGAATAGAGCATATGGACAGAAAAAATAAGAGATAAGATACCATATAACCTCAAATCAAGACAGGCAGAAAGATATTAGCTTATACAAACTTTTAAATACTAAAAGAATTGTTTACCCGGTAACCAGAAATAGGATTCTGTGAGTTTTGAGTGCTTATAATACTTTTATCATTTGAGTGGATATCTGCTCCTGTTACAAAATCACCTCTAACTAGAACAATTTCCATGTTACCATGGACCGCCTGTAAAAATCTCTATCTTTGTTATGATGCAATAATTAAATCAATATGGAAAGTAGTACACTATAGTAAAAGTGGGTAAGTTTGGGGAAAAAAATAACCTGAACTTAGGTCTCATTTCTATCATTTTGCTAGCTTGGGCATTCTCCTTGAACTTTAATTACACCTTCTATAAAATGGGAATAATAACATATGCCCAGCCTTTTTCAAATGTTATTGTAATAAATAAGATGATTATCTGTGAATGGACACTGAAGAATATAAATTGTTCCACAAACGCTACCTATTACTGATGATGATTCCAGATGTGAAATCACTTTAGTTACCTATAAAGAAGGATATAATGTCCTCCCTTTCATAAAAGGTGAATAATATAGTTAATCAAAGATTTACTGGTTGGTGATGAAAAAAATCACTGGTTTTGTATGTGTCTATACAGGTACACACCACCATCATAGCCAAAATAAATAAACATGTGTGGATGTTCCTTCATTCATATGTAAAGATTTTGATAACAAAAGTATTTTTGCCGAAAAAGATCCAGTGACTTAGGAATAACATTTAGCATTCACTGAAATGATGTCAAGAACTATGACACAGTACTTCTTGATAAGCTCCTACTGCTTCTTCCTATTGTTACTTGATCTGTACAGTGCCTTTGAAATGGACAATGGAGTCAGGAAAACTGAAGAACTGAGGAGTTAGGTCTTCTTTTAAGATGCTACAGTAAATCAACGGCATAGTCACAACTAAATTCCAGAGTCTTCTGTGTCCAAAGCTCTTTCTATCACACCATGTTCCTGCTATGCTACTTGTTTAAAACGGATTTATTTTTGTACACCTGAAACTAACACAATATTGTAAATCAACTATACTTCAATACAAATAAATTAATTAAATAAAATGGCTTTTAAGAGATTGATAAATCAAATGGCCTAAGAAGAATTATATCAAGAGTTTTAATGTAGAGGTAGTTCACAAAATAAGTTTCTGTCCTACTTGGGATTCAGAAAAGGAGAACAGAATAATCTACAAAAGCATAAGGACTTCCAAATTTTCAATCCAACTTTGCTTTTCTGTAGCATTCCTGATTACAAAAGAAGTTAGCCTATTATCAGACACATAATGGCAATGCCTAATATTTCTATACCAGGCAAGAGAAACGAAGCTCTGCAAAATGAGGGGATTGTCCAAATAATGTTGAATGTGACTTTAAATTGTAAAAAAAAAGTTGGTTATAAGTAGAATTCAATCACTGCCAATGTCCCACATTATAATACAATATTTGTAAATTATAATAACAGTGTTTTTAAATCTTAACACAGGGAAAGAAACAATCATTCCAAAATCAGAAATAGATGTTCACCTGGCTTCCAGCTGTACTTATCTATGGGTCAGTATTGTTAACCACTTACTGACGTTCATCCTTGATAATGTATATCTGAAAATGTCAATTTTTCCTAGACCAACTGACTTTGAAACTATACCACCTCTAAAAACAGATGACCAACAGCCCTTCCCTTCACCTCTGAAGAAAATTCCTCCAAGCTCTCTCACACCTGGCACTCTAATTTCCATAAAATGGGAGGTTGAGGCTCCCATACAAACCTGGGTTTCTAAGAGAAGGGAAATGTCGCATCTTTCTAAATTATAGGACTTACGCCAATGCGTCAGATCTTCAGTTTGCCAAGATACTGTTCTCAACCTATGTACAATAACCCTCCACCCTTTGTGAGATTGTGTAAGCTTCCACAGAAATGTAACGACTGCCTTTCTCTCACATTTCCTCAATCCCAAATCCCCAGACTTACATGCTAATAAAGAGTAATTTACCACTCATACATGTGATGTATCTCAAAAACAAAATCTAACACTAACCAGTGACTATGAATGCCAATATCCCTGGCATCAATGACTTATATAGGCAAAATGTGATTTCATGCTGTATGTTGTATTTGAACTGCCATTATTTTAAATAGGACACTGACGTTGACTCTATTCTCCAACTAACAATTTTTTTACGTAATGAATGGCAAATAATACAAATTTAACCCCACAACCTCAAACCAGTTAAACTAGAGAAGACAATGAGAGAGAGAAAAAAAGTGACTTTTCCAAAAAATAATGGATTTCTCCAAGGCACTGAATGAAAAACACAAGGAATTTATTTTGCACTTTCACCATGAGTCCATCAGAAAGAACATGATAGAGCACATAGAAAATTATAATTAATTCACACACAAGCCCCAGAGCTTAGGACATCTGTTCACAAATTGCCTTGGCTGCCTCCAATAAGGGCAGCTTTACCTCAGTAAGTCCAATATTCTTCCTTTTAATGACATTCTGCAGAGAGCTGCTCAGAGTCCTAGTTAGCAACAGGTTTGTAGATTTACGAATCATGTCATCAACTTCAGTTGAACTGAAAAGGAAATGTCAAGAGTCAATCATACCAGGTAGGAAGATTATTCTGCAAACAAACAAGGTGCCAGTGGTACTCATAGTAATAATAATAATAATGATAATAATAATAATGGCAACAAGAAATAACATTTATTGTATATCAGAAATTAGATTCCAAGTATTTTAATGTATAAAAATTCATTTAACCTTCATAATAACCATATGAATTAGTTTTAGTATTATCTCTACTTTACAGATGAGGAAATGAAGGTAAAGAGAAGTTTAGTAACTTGCTGAAGGTCACACAGTGAGTAGATAGCAAAAAAGGATTTTAATACAGGCAGTGTAGCTCTAAAGGCTACAGCATTTAAACACTATGCTATACTGCATCTCAGGACAGAGTTCTCTAACATGATTCTGCATTCTGAAACCATTATTTCTCCCATACATTCAAGTTCCTTCGCAGTTAATATTTATAATTTTTCAACCTGATCTCTTTGTAGACTTTCTGCACAATTAGCTGACAAAGGTCCCTAAAAAAAAAAAAAAAGATATCTCTGCTCCTATGTCATCATCTTTCAAATAATGTCTATTTAGCTCTCATTCCAAAATGAATGTTTCAAGCCAATAGTTACTTTTGGACTTTTAAAAAATTGATTTACAAGATTTTATAACTTTCAGGTGCACAACATAATGAATCAAAAACTTTAAAGATTATACTCCATTTAAAGTTATAAAATATTGCGCTATATTCCCTGTACTATATAATATATCCTTGTAACTTATTTGTTTTATACATAGTAGTTTGTACTTCTTAATCCTCTGCCGCTATCTTGCCCCTCCTCTCTCCCCTCTCCTCACTGGTAACCACTGACTTTGAAACTAAACCAGTAGTTTAATTCTGCCTAAATGTTTTATAACCCTTACTATTCCAAAAATGATCAATAATGACATTTTCTATTCAGTAAAGGAAACTAAACGTTAAAAAAATGATTCCAAAGCTATCTTTATATGCAAAGTTTAAAAAAGAAAACAACAATCTTGCAACCAACAAATGAAATTCTAGACCTATACATCCTTCATAAGCCCCTGAAAGCATCACCCAAGATGGCTTTCTATAAAAGATACCCTTTTGAGACAAATATTTCTTCAATAATAAAGTCAGTATTGTAATGATACTTCTTTATCAAGAAATAAATGTAAATAAAGATTTGTGAGCAGTTCTTTTTCAATAATTTATTGCTTGTGAACAATGGTCACAAATTTTATCTCATTGATTTCTCTTTCTACAGAATAAAATCAGAGGCTTAGTATAGTTCAATTAAAAATCTTAAAATACTAAATATACAGGCTAGCTACATTGTCATACCATGTGGAAGACAAAAATATTAGAAATAAATAAGACTACCAGAATGCAAGGAATTCAGTTAGGAAATTCAGTTAGAAAAAAAGATACCTCAAAATATTTTTACAGGGTCCATGTAAGGATATATTTAATTGAACAATAACCTCTGGCCTATTGCTACCCTTTCAAAAACTATTACTGAATTTAAAACTTCATTCCAAAAATATATAAGGTGCTAGGCATTGTGTTGATGCAATATTGAAATTACAGTGGTGAAGAAATAGTCATGGTTCCTACATTCATATGTTAAACTCATAATTATATCATATCAATTGTAATATGAGTTATGAATAAGTACAGGTTGCTATAAAAGTGATTAACACAGCTGTCCAAAATAATCTGGTGCTCCTGATATTAATCACTCTCCTGGCATCTCTACTTATTACTTATTTCTATTATGCTTTATGAAGATCTAGTAGAAGTTCCATTCTTGGATATGATGTAGAAGATCGAGAAAAACTGTTACTACCTTCAAAAGCACAAGAAAGCTAGATCTAAGCTAAAAGCTGTATATTCCTTTAATGTTAATGAAGTATAATGAACACAAAAAATGTAAAACTGAATTAAATTGCACACTGGGATAAAGTCCTTGAAAGATAAGCAAAGAGTACCAGCTACTTTCATATCTAAGGCCAATTGCCTAATCTGGGTACACATAGATGAGGGAGTGAAATACTCATAGGCTGAGAGACTTTGGTGGGACAAAAAAAAAATCATCCAACCCCTTAACAGTGTGGGCTGCTATTACAGATTGGAATCTTGGAAGAGCCCCCAAACAAAAATAAATATACTGACCCAACAACTCTCCCCTATAAGAATTCTGTTCCATAAGAAATGGTGGGGGTAATGCTAGAAATCAGAGAGAAGTCTTGCAAATTTTGAAAGGGATTCAGATTCCAAGGCTCTACTCGAATTCAACCCAACGGAGAGTAAAAACTAACTAAACCTGAAACCCAGCCCAACTCAAATCCTGTTAAAATAAAAGATAAGCCCCTGGATAAAAGCTTTGGAATTTCAGAGTCTTAAAGACAAAAAGACTTCTACCATAGCATTTGTAGAATTGAAATCAGAAGTAATTTGAAACTAATAAAAACTGAGACTCACATTCAGTTCACTCAAGTAATGATGAAATCTGAATGATACATCAAGTAGCTAGGAATTGCAGAAGAGGAAGAAATGAGAAAAGAGACATATTTAAGGATAAATTGGCAACATCATCTCCAAACCTAATAAAAGATCTCAACCCACAGATCTCAGAAGTTTAGCAAAACCCCAACACAATTAGTGCAAATAAAACTTCACAAAGGAAAATCACAGTCAAATTGCAAAATGCAAAGACAAAGAGAAAATCTTAAAGGCAACCAGAGAAAAAAGGCAATACAGTTAGAGGAACAAGAATAATGGCTTATTTCTCTTCAGAAACAATGAAAGCAAACAGAGGAATAACATCTTTAAAGTGTGGGGAAAGGGAGGACTGTCAGCCTAGAATTCTACATCTTAAAAAATATATTTTTGAAAACAGATGAAAAAATATATTTAGACAAACAAAAGCTAAGAAAATCTAAAACCAGCAGATACACACTAAAAGAATAGCTAGAAGAAATTCTTCACACTGAAGGAAAATGATACCAAAGGGTAACACAGATCTGTAAGAAAGAAGGAGAAGGCCTGGAAATAGCAAATATGTGGATAAATATAATGAACTACTTTTCTTTCTTGAATTTTAAAATACTATCAAATGTTCAAACACAAACAATAACATATTTTAGTGTTTAAAAACAAGTGTATAAGTAAGTATATACCAACAATATCAGAAAAGGAAGTGAAAAGATAAATTACACTATACTGCTGTAAGATTCTTAAATTACATGTAACTGTGATAAGTTAAGGATACACACTGTAATTCCCAGAGCAAACAGACAAACAGATAATAAATAAAACTAAAAGTTATACTCCAGTAAGCCAATAGGGAAACTAAATCATAATACTAAAAAAAACTTAATCGAGAAGAAGGAAGGAAAACAGGAAAAAAAAAGAGCAAAACAAAAATGAATGGAACAAATAGAAAAACAACAGCAAGATGAAAGGCTTAAATCCAACCAAATCACTAAATACATTAATGTAATGTAATAAACATTCCAATTAGGCAGAATGAATAAAAAACCAGTACCCAAGTACTTGTTGATTCAAAATGACACACATTTAAATACAAGGAACATGGCTAGATCTTACTGTCAATATGCCACTCAGCACTAAAAAGAACTAAGCTCCTTGAAAAAATGAATAATATCGTGGTTAAGTTAGGAAATGTCCCCAAAGTGATAAGAACACATCAACAAGGCACAGGAGCCAGCTTGAAGTGGCTCACACTAGCTACATCTGGGACAATTTGAGTATCAAAATGAATAAGGTCATTAAGGGAATAACCCAACTGAATGAAGTAAAAGAATCCATGAATCTGATATGATAATAGGAAATGATAGGTAGGTAGGTAGCTAGCTAGCTAGCTATATAGATTGATAATGGGGAAGGAATCCTTAATATGGAATGCCAAGTAATACATATAAAAGGAATAAAAAAATCATAAATTAGTTAAAATCATATATTAATGATTATCAGAGAAAAAAACTGATTTCAGGCAAGAATCACTAATGAATAGTATAAGAGGGAAAGAAGTGAAGGACATCTGGTAACTAACAAAATAAATACATGGTCTCAACGTATTTCAACACAAATATTACTTATTACAAAAGGAAAAATTGTAACTATATGGAGAAAACAGACAACATCTTAAATAGTTAATCAAAATTAACATAAACCATAAGGGATTAAAATAGTACACACACACACAGACACACACACACACACACAGATACATACAGAGAGACAGACAAAGAGAGAGGGAGGAAGTAATAAAGCAAACATGGCAAAAAGTCAAAAATTGGAGAATTTTGGGAAAAAGCTTTCAGTTCATCACATTTTTGAAATTCTTCTTTAATGTTGAAATTATTTGAAAATAACATGATAAAAAAAAGAAGAAAAGGTTATAAGTAATAGAACAGACAAACGTATACCATAAAAGAAAGTAATGGTTATATTAATATTAGGCAAATAAGACACTATTTTAATTTTTAACACAGATAGAGGGACATTTCACAAAATTAAAAGGATGAATACAATAAGAAGATATAACAATCAAACTGTGTATGAACTTAAAAAGATATATTCAAAATAAATGAAGCAAACTTGAGAGATCACAAAAAAAAAAAAATAGACAAATCTACAATCATAGCTGGATAGTTTAACACTCCTCAGTAATTGACAGAAAAAGTAGACCTAAAAAGGGAAGGATACAGAAAATTTGTACAATACTATTAACAAACTTAATCTGTCATTCAGAGAATACAACACTCAACAACTACAGAATATACATTCTATTCAAGTGTACATGGAACACTGTTGTAATTGGATTTAAATTTACCATCTTGCTAGTTGATTTCTGTTTGTTCCACCTGTTCTATATCCCATTTAACTCTTTTGTTGACTGTTTTTAGATTGAGTGTTCTTTTTATGATTCCTTTTTATCCTCACTTTCACCTGTTTCATGTTTTTTTTGACCATTTTTTCAGTGGTTGCTATACGTTATACTATATATAGAGAGAGAATATAACAATATATTTTCAAATAATATACCACTTCATGTATAATGTAAAAACCTTAAACAGTAAATCAAATTCCTCTCTCATATCATTTGTCCTATTATTATCATACATTTACTTTTACATTTACTTTTCCTTTACTAGACACTGTTACTATTTTTCCTTTACACAAGCAATTTTCTTTAAGAGCAATTAAAAATAGAGGTGTGACATTAGAAATGGCAGAACAGGAAGTCCTGCACATATATCCCTTCTCAGCAACAATAGTTTGGCAGCCAAGCAGAGACAAAAGTACTCTTGTAGAACTTCGGATTCAAGAAAGAAGACTGTAAAATCCGGCAGAGCCCAAGACCAAGGAGGGTTGCTTTCAGAAGGCAAGCCCAAACTCATTCAGGTGGCACACTTGCTAACCACAGTCCCAGCTACAGACACAGGAACCGACTCTGGCCCCTGACTGCCTATGGACATGGCCTGTTTGGCCTTTCCATCATCACCATTTGCCAAAGGATGCGGTAACAGTCATGCCAACCTGTACCTTGGGTAATAGGCCCACCAAACTCAGTTCTACCTGTAAACACTGAATTGTTCCATGACCCAACTCCAGACCCTATTAGCTGCCAAGCCTGCCTGCCTATGACTGGGCAGAGACATGCCTGTCCATGAACCTAGGCAAGTTCTCCAACCTCAGTCTGATTGCAAATACTAAAAAAAATCCCTGTAACTTGAGCCCATGTTCACATAGCCACAGTCCAGGAGTATTCCAGTCCACTCAGGGACCTGCTGGGCCACATACCCTTCCATGCACCTGGAGGTAGGGCTGCCAACCTCAAATCTGACCATAGATGTTGAAGTGCCCCCATGACCTCGCTCCAGCCCCTTGTAGCCATGGATGGCAGGCAGTCTTGCCTGCCCAGGGATCCAGCAGGAGACACGCTCGTATATGCCCCTAGAGATAGGCCCACTGACCTCAGTCTCACTGTGGATCTTGAAGTGTCTCTGGAATCTGGCCCCAAACACTCCCAACTATGGTCCAAGAGAAACCCTATTTGCCCAGAAACGCACCAGGAGGAATCCCCATAAGCACCCCCAGATGAATCCCTCAATTCAATTGCAGAGCTGCAATCTATCAGTCATTCTAATTATGAAACCTGAAGTGGTCCTGTGTTTTCACTCCAGACCCTTTCAGGCATGGTATAGGAATAGTCCTGCCACCCAGGGACCTGGGGGGAGACACATAACTCCATGCCCCCAAAGACAAGCACAAAGGCAGAGCCATCAACACAAAGCTACACGGATCACAAAGACTTGACAAACCACCTGACACCACCAAACAAATAATGTTCTAGTAATGAATCCCAAAGAAACTGAGACATACAAACTGTCCGACAAAGAATTTGAAATATCATCTTAAGCTCAATAATATGCAAGAAAACACAGAAAGACAAGAAAATTAAATCTGGAACACTATGCATGAACAAAAAGAGAAGGTTAATAAAGATATAGAAACCATAAAAAAGAACCAAACTGAAATCCTGGAGCTGAAGTATACAATGATAGAACTGAAAAATTCAACAGAGAGCTTCAAGAGTAGACTAAGTCATGCAGAAGAAAGAATCAGGGAATTAGAAGACAGGCCATTTGATATCAGAAAGAGGAGCAAAGAGAAAAAATAAGTAAAGAAAGCATAGGGACATATTGATTCCCATTAAAAAAACAAATATACACATTATGGGAATCCTAGAAAAAGAAGAAAGAAAAAGAAAAAGATTACTTAACGAAATTATAGCTGGGGGAGACCTTCAAGATGGTGGGGGAGTAAGACGTGGAGATCACCTTCCTCCCCACAAATACATCAGAAATACATCTACATGTGGAACAACTCTTACAAAACACCTACTGAATGCTGGTAGAAGACCTCAGACTTCCCAAAAGGCAAGAAACTCCCCACATACCTTGGTAGGGCAAAAGAAAAAAGAAAAAACAGAGACAAAAGGGATGGGAACTGCACCTCTGGGAGGGAGCTGTGAAGGAGGAAAAGTTTCCACACACTAGGAAGCCCCTTCACTGGCGGAGACGGGGGCTGGCAGCAGGGAAGCTTCAGAGCCACGGAAGCACAGCAACAGGGGTGCAGAGGACAAAGCAGAGAGATTCCCGCACAGAGTATCGATGCCAACCAGCACTCACCAGACAGAGAGGCTTCTCTGCTCACCTGCCGGGATGGGTGGGGGCTGGGAGCTGAGGCTCTGGCTTTGGAGGTCAGATGCCAAGGAGAGGACTAGGATTGGCTGCATGAACACAGCCTGAAGGGGGCTAGTGCGCCACAGCTAGCCAGGAGGGAGTCCGGAAAAAAGTCTGGACCTGTCTAAGAGCCAAGAGACCATTGTTTCGAGGTGCACGAGGAGAGGCGAGTCAGAGCACTGCCTAAATGAGCTCCAGAGATGGGCGCGAGCCACGCAGACACCAGAGATGGGCATGAAACGCTAAGGATGCTGCTGCAGCCACCAAGAAGCCTGTGTGCAAGCACAGGTCACTCTCCACACCTCCCCTCCCAGGACCCTGTGCAGCCTGCCACTGCCCGGGTCCCATGATCCAGGCACAACTTCCCCGGGAGAACACATGGCGTGCCTCTGGTTGTTGCAACGTCATGCTGGACTCTGCCGCCACAGGCTTGCCCTGCATTCTGTACCCCTCCCTTCCCCCGGCCTGAGTGAGCCAGAACCACCTAATCAGCTCCTTTAACCCCGTCCTGTCTGGGTGAGGAACAGACGCTGTCAGGGGACCTACATGCAGAGGCAGGGCCAAATCCAAAGCTGAACATCAGGAGCTGTGCGAACAAAGAAGAGAAAGGGAAATCTCTCCCAGCAGCCTCAGGAGCAGCAGATTAAATCTCCACAGTCAACTTGATGTAACCTGCCTCTGTGGAATACCTGAATAGACAACGTATCATCCCAAAACTGAGGCGGTGGACTTTGGGAGCAACTGTAGACTTGGGGTTTGCTTTCTGTATCTAATTTGTTTCTAGTTTTATGTTTATCTTAGTTTAGTATTTAGAGTTTATTTTCATTTGTATATTTGTTTATTGATTTGGTTGCTCACTTCTTTTTTTTTTATATATATAGGTATATATAGTTTTTTCCTTTTCCCCTTTTTGTGAGTGTGTATGTCTGTGCTTCTTTGTTTGACTTTCTCTGTACAGCTTTGCTTTTACCATTTGTCCTAGGGTTCTGTCTGTCCTTTTTTTTTTTTTTTTTTTGGGTATAATTTTTAGCACTTGTTATCATTGGTGGATTTCTTTTTTGGTTTCGTTGCTCTCTTCTTCATTTCTTTTTTTAATTAATTTTTAACTTTTTTTACTTTTAATAATTACTTTCTATTTTAATTACTTTATTTTTATTTTTTGTTTCTTTCTTTTTTTCTCTCTTTTCTTCTGAGCCATGTGGCTGACAGGGTCTTGGTGCTCCAGCCGGGTGACAGGCCTGAGCCTCTGAGGAAGGAGAGCCGAGTTCAGGACATTGGTCCACCAGAGACCTCCCAGCTCCATGTAACATCAAATGGCGAAAGCTCTCCCAGAGATCTCCATCTCAACGTGAAGACCCAGCTCCACTCAACGACCAGCAAGCTAAACTGCTGCCAACCTATGCCAAACAACTAGGGAAACAGGAACACAACCCCACCCATTAGCACAGAGGCTGCCTAAAATCATAATACGGTCACAGACACACTAAAACACACCACTGGACATGGTTCTGCCCACCAGAAAGACAAGATCCAGCCCCATGCACCAGAACACAGGCACTAGTCCCCTCCACCAGGAAGCCTACACAACCCACTTAACCAACCTTAGCCACTGGGGGAAGACACCAAAAACAAGGGGAAGTACGAACCTGCAGCCTGCGAAAAGGAGATCCCAAACACAGTAAGTTAAGCAAAATGAGAAGACAGAGAAACACATAGCAGATGAAGGGGCAAGGTAAAAACCAACCAGACCAAACAAACGAAGAGGAAATAGGCAGTCTACCTGAAAAAGAACTGAGAGTAATGATACTAAAGATGATCCAAAATCTTCAAAACAGAATAGAGAACAAACAAGAAACGTTTAACAAGGAACTAGAAGAACTAAAGAGCAAACAAACAATGATGAACAACACAATAAATGAAATTAAAAATTCTCTAGAAGGAATCAATAGCAGAATAACTGAGGTAGAAGAATTGATAAGAGACCTGGAAGAAAAAATACTGGAAATAACTACTGCAGAGCAGAATAAAGAAAAAAGAATGAAAAGCATTGAGGACACTCTTAGAGACCTCTGGGACAACATTAAATGCACCAACATTCGAAGAAGAAGAGAAAAAGAAAGGGACCGAGAAAAAATTTGAAGAGATTATAGTTGAAAACTTCCCTAATATGGGAAAGGAAATGGTCAGTCAAGTCCAGGAAGCGCAGAGAGTCCCATATAGGATAACTCCAAGAAGAAAAATGCCAAAACACATATTAATCAAACTGTCAAAAATTAAATGCAAAGAAAAAATACTAAAAGCAGCAAAGCAAAAAGAACGAATAACATACAAGGGAATCCCCATAAGGTTACCAGCTGATCTTTCAGCAGAAACTCTGCAAGCCAGAAGGGAGTGCCAGGACATATTTAAAGTGATGAAAGGGAAAAACCTACAACCAAGATTACTCTACCCAGCATGAATCTCATTCAGATTCAACGGAGAAATTAAATCTTTACAGACAAACAAAAGTTAAGAAATTCAGCACCACCAAACCAGCTTTACAACAAAGGCAACAGGAACTTCTCTAGGCAGGAAACACAAAAGAAGGAGAAGACGTACAATAACAAACCCAAAACAATTAAGAAAATGGTAATAGGAACATATATATCGATAACTACCTTAAATGTAAATGGATTAAATGCTCCAACCAAAACACATAGACTAGCTGAATGAATATAAAAACAAGACCCATATATATGCTGTCTACAAGAGACCCACTTCAGACCTAGGGACACATACAGACTGAAAGTGAGGGGATGGAAAAAGATACTTCATACAAAAGGAAATCAAAAGAAAGCTGGAGTAGCAATTTTCAAATCAGACAAAGTAGACTTTAAAATAAAGACTATTAAAAGAGACAAAGAAGGACACTACATAATGATCAAGGGATCAATCCAAGAAGAAGATATAACAATTGTAAATATTTATGCACCCAACATAGGAACACCTCAACACATAAGGCAAATGCTAACAGCCATAAAAGGGGAAATCAACACTAACACAATAATAGGAGGGGACTTTAACACCACACTTTCACCAAGGGACAGATCATCCAAAATGAAAATAAGTAAGGAAACACAAGCTTTAAATGACACATTAAACAAGATGGACTTAATTGATATTTATAGGACATTCCATCGAAAAACAACAGAATACACTTTCTTCTCAAGTGCTCATGGAACATTCTCCAGGCTAGATCATATCTTGGGTCACAAATCAAGCCTTGGTAAAGTTAAGAAAATTGAAATCGTATCAAGTACCTTTTCCAACCACAATGCTATGAGCCTAGATATCAATTACAGGAAAAAGTCTGTAAAAACTACAAACACAAGGAGGCTAAATAATATACTACTTTAAAAACAAGAGATCACTGAAGAAATCAAAGAGGAAATAAAAAAATACCTAGAAACAAGTGACAATGAAAACACGACAACCAAAAACCTATGGGATGCAGCAAAAGCAGTTCTAAGAGGGAAGTTTATAGCAATACAATCCTACATCAAGAAACAAGAAACATCTCAAATGAACAACCTAACCTTACACCTAAAGCAATTAGAGAAAGAAGAACCAAAAACCCCCAAAGTCAGCAGAAGGAAAGAAATCATAAAGTTCAGATCAGAAATAAATGAAACAGAAATGAAGGAAACAACAGCAAAGACCAGTAAAACTAAAAGCTGGTTCTTTGAGAAGATAAACAAAATTGATAAACCATTAGCCAGACTCATCAAGAAAAAAAGGTGAGAAGACTAAAATCAATAGAATTAGAAATGAAAAAGGAGAAGTAGCAACTGACACTGCAGAAATACAAAGGATCATGAGAGATTACTACAAGCAACTATAGGTTAATAAAATGGACAACCTGGAAGAAACTGACAAATTCTTAGAAAAGCACAACCTTCCGAGACTGAACCAGGAAGAAATAGAAAATATACACAGACCTATCACAAGAACTGCAATTGAGACTATGATTAAAAACCCTCCAACAAACAAAAGCCCAGGACAAGAGAGCATCAGAGGCGAATTTTACCAAATATTTAAAGAGCACTCAAACTCTTCCAAAATAGAGCAGAGGGAGGAACACTCCCAAACTCATTCTACAAGTCCACCATTACCCTGATACCAAAACCAGACAAAGATGTCACAAAGAAAGAAAACTACAGGCCAATATCACTGATGAAGACAGATGCAAAAATCCTCAACAAAATACTAGCAAACAATCCAACAGCATATTAAAAGGATCATACACCATGACCAAGTGGGGTTTAACCAGGGAATGCAAGGATTCTTCAATATACGCAAATCAGTCAATGTGATAAACCATATTAACAAATTGAAGGAGAAAAAGCATATGATCTCTCAATAGATGTAGAAAAAGCTTTTGACAAAATTTAACACCCATTTATGATAAAAACCCTCCAGAAAGTAGGCATAGAGGGAACTTACTCAACATAATAAAGGCCATATAAGACAAACCCACAGCCAACATCATCCCCTATGGTGAAAAACTGAAACCATTTCCAGTAAAATCAGGAACAAGACAAGGTTGTCCACTCTCACCACTATTATTCAACATATTTTTGGAAGTTTTAGCCACAGCAATCAGAGAAGAAAAAGAAATAAAAGGAATCCAAATCGGAAGAGAAGAAGTAAAGCTGGCACTGTTTGCATGTGACATGATACTATACATAGAGAATCTTAAAGATGCTACCAGAAAACTACTAGAGCTAATCAATGAATTTGATAAAGTAGCAGGATACAAAATTAATGCACAGAAATCTCTTGCATTCCTATACACTAATGACGAAAAATCTGAAAGTGAAATTTAGGAAACACTCACATTTACTATTGCAAGAAAAAGAATAAAATACCTAGGAACAAACCTACATAAGGAGACAAAAGACCTGTATGCAGAAAAATATAAGACATTGATGAAAGAAGTTAAAGATGATACAAGCAGATGGAGAGATATACCATGTTCTTGGATTGGAAGAATCAACATTGTGAAAATGACTAAACTACCCAAGGCAATCTACAGATTCAATACAATCCCTATCAAACTACCAATGGCATTTTTCACAGAACTGGAACAAAAAATTTCACAATTTGTATCGAAACACAAAAGACCCCAAATATCCAAAGCAATCTTGAGAAAGAAAAATGGAGCTGGAGGAATCACACTCCCAGAATTCAGACTATACTACAAACCTACAGTAATGAAGACAGTATGGTACTGGCACAAAAACAGAAATATAGATCAATGGAACAGGATAGAAAGCCCAGAGATAAACCCACGCACATATGGTCACCTTATCTTTGATAAAGGAGGCAAGAACATACAATGGAGAAAAGACAGCCTCTTCAATAAGTGGTGCTGGGAAAACTGGACAGCTACATGTAAAGAATGAAATTAGAACACTCCCTAATACCGTATACCAAAATAAACTCAAAATGGATTAAAGACCTAAATGGAAGACCAGACACTATAAAACTCTTAGAGGAAACATATGCAGAACACTCTATGACATAAATCACAGCAAGATCCTTTTTGACTTACCTCCTAGAGAAATGGAAATAAAAAGAAAAATAAACAAATGGGACCTAATGAAACTTAAAACCTTTTGCACAGGAAAGGAAACCATAAACAAGACGAAAAGACAACCCTCAGAATGGGAGAAAATATTTGCAAATGAAGCAACTGACAAAGGATTAGTCTCCAAAATTTACAAGCAGCTCATACAGCTCAATATCAAACAACCTAATCCAAAAATGGGCAGAAGACCTAAGTAGACATTTCTGCAAAGATATACAGATGGCCAACAAACACATGAAAGGATGCTCAACATAACTAATCATTAGAGAAATGCAAATGAAAACTACAATGAGATATCATCTCACACCAGTCAGAATGGCCATCATCAAAAAATCTACAGACAATAAATGCTGGAGACGGTGTGGAGAAAAGGGAACCCTCTTGCACTGTTGGTGGGAATGTAAATTGATACAGCCCTTATGGAGAACAGTATGGAGGTTCCTTAAAAAACTAAAAATAGAACTGCCATACGACCCAGCAATCCCACTACTGGGCATATACCCTGAGAAAACCATAATTCAAAAAGAGTCATGTACCACAATGTTTATTGCAGCATTATTTACAACAGCCAGGACATGGAAGCAACCTAAGTGTCCATCAACAGATGAATGGATACAGATGTGGCACATATATACAATGGAATATTACTCAGCCATAAAAAGAAACACAATTGAGTTATCTGTAGTGAGGTGGATGGACCCAGAGTCTGTCATAGAGAGTGAAGTCAGTCAGAAAGTGAAAAACAAATACCCTATGGTAACACATATTTATGGAATCTAAAAAAAAAAAAAAAGTGGTTCTGAAGAACCTAGGGGCAGGACAGGAATAACGACAGCGATGTAGAGAATGGACTTGAGGACATGGGGAGTTGGAAGGGTAAGCTGGGACGAAGTGAGAGAGTGGCATGGAGTTATAAATGCTACCAAATGTGAAACGGATAGCTAGTGGAAAGCAGCCACATAGCACAGGGAGATCAGCTTGGTGCTTTGTGACCACCTAGAGGGGTGGGGTAGGGAGGGTGAGAGGGAGATGCAAGAGGGAGGGGATATGGGGATATATGTATATGTATAGCTGATTCACTTTGTTATAAAGCAGAAACTAACACACCATTGTAAAGCAGTTATACTCCAATAAAGATGTTAAAAAAAAAAGAAAGAAAGAAATTATAGCTGGAAACCTCCCAAATTTTGGTAGGAATATGGACATACAGATACATAAAGCTTAAAGGACCTCAAGCAAGATCAACCAAAGGAAGATTACAGCCAAAAGTATTATAATGAAATTATCAAAAGTCAAAGACAAAAAGAGAATACTGAAAGAAGCAAGAGAATACGTGCAACACTGCAGCTAAGGAAGCAGTGGGATTATATACTCAAAGAACTTAAAGAAAAAAACAGCCAAACCAAAATGGTATATCCATCAAAGCTGTCTTTAAGAAAAAAATGAAAGCTAATATTTTCCCAAACAGAAGTGGAGGATTTTCATCACCAATACACATACCTTATATGAAATGCTAAAGGGAGTTCTTCAAATTGAAATTTTAAAAGGCAAAGTAACAACATGTAAATGTATGAATGTGTAAAACACACTGGTAAAAGAAAATACACAAATTCATAAGAGCATAACACTGTAATGGTGGTACATAAGTCAGTTTGAAATCCACTGTAAAAGTTAAGAGACAAAAATATTAAAAATGATTATATGTAAAATAGTCTGTTAACGGATACATATTACCAAAAAATGTACAGAATGTTATCAATAGCTCAAAATGTGTTGGGAGGGAGAAAAGGGGTAGAGTTATTGGATTCAATTGAAGCTAAGTTGTTATCAGCTTAAAAGAGACTTTTTAAGATGCCTCATATAAACCTCACAGTAAAAACAAACAAACAAAAAAACCTCAAGAAGCCAAACTAATGTTAAAGAAAAGGAATCAAAGCATACTTCAAAAAATCAACAAACCTACAAGGAAGACAGCAAGAAAGGAACAAAGAAAATACAAAACAATGAGAAAACAATTAACAAAATGGCAATAATTACTTCTTCTCTATCAATAATTACTTTAAATGTAGGTGGATTAGATTCTCCAACCTAACTACACATCATTGCTAATGGATAAAAAAACAGGATTCAACAATATGCTGCTTACAAAAGACTTTCCTTATTTTTAACAACACATATAGACTGAAGTGAAGGGACAGAAAAACATACTCCATGTGAATGGTAACCAAAAGAGAGCAGGAATCACTATACTTATATGGAACAATATACACTTTCACTCACAATTGGTCACAAGAGACAAAGAAGATCACTAATTAATGATAAAGGGATTAATTAATCAAGGGGATATAAGAACTGTACATATTTAAGCACCCAACATTGGAGCACCTAATATATAAAGCAAATACTAAAAGAACTGTAGGGAAAAATAAACAGCATTATATTAATGGTACAGGACTTCAATATTCTACTTTAATCAATAGATAATCAAGATAGAAAATCGGTAAGAAAGTAGTTGACATCAAATAAAGTTCACAGACATACACAGAACATTTAAACCAACAGCAGCAGAACACATATTCTTCTAAAGCATAGAAGAAACAATGTCCAGGATATATTATATGTTGGGCCACAAAACAAGTTTTAAGAAATTTAAGAAGACTGAAATCTTAACAAGTCTCTTTTCCAACCACAATGGTATGAAATGAGAAATAACAAAAGGAAAATTGGAAAATTCACATTAAAATTTAAAATATTTTTTAATCCTATTACCATCTAAATAGATGCAGAAAAAGCATTTGACAAAATTCAACATCCTTGCAAGGTAAGAACTCTCAAAACATTAGATACAGAAGAACATACCTCAACATGATAAAGGCCATATATGACAAGCTCACAGCTAACAACACATTCAACAAAGAAAAACTGAAATATTGTCTTCTAAAATCAGAAAAAGACAAAGGTGTGTACTCTTACCACTTCTATTCAGAAGTCCTAGCCAGAGTCATTAGCCAGAATTCAGAAGTCCTAGCCAGAGCAATTAGACAAGAATAGTAAATAAAAGGTATGCAATAGAGAAAGGAAAAAGTTGTCTTTGTTTGCAGATAACATGATCTTGTATATAGAAAACCTTAAAGACTCCACCAAAACAATATCAGAAATGATAAACAAGTGCAGTAAAGATGAATGATACAAAATCAATATACAAAAGTCTGTTGAGATTTTACTCACTAACAAGAAACTATACAAAAAAGAAATTTAAGAAAACAATATCATTTAGAATAGTATCAAAAAGAATAGAGGGTCCAAGATGGTAGAGTGGGGAGACCCTGAGGATACATCCTTGCAAAAGCCCACCAAAATTATAACTATATATAAAGCAACTATCTATGAGAACTTCCTAAAGACTAACAGAAAAGATCTGCCACAACTAAAGATATAAAGAAGAAACCACAGTGAGACAGGCAGGAGGGACAGAGACTTGGTATAGTCAAGACACACAACCACAGGGAGGCAACCCACAAATGAGAAAATAATCACAAGTGCAGAGGATCTCTCAAAGAGGCAAAGGGTCTAAGCCCCACATTGGGCTCCCAAGTCTGGAGGTCCTGCACTTAGAATATGATCCCCCAGAATGTCTCATTTAAGGCCAGTGAGGCTTGTGTATGGGAGAGCTAGAGGGCTATAGAAAACAGAGACTTCACTCTTAAATGGCACACACAAAGTCTCTCATGCTCCAAGGCCCAGTGCAGAGGCAGAAATTTGAAAGGAACCTGGTCAGACCCACTTGCTGATCTTGCAGAATCTCCCAAAGAGGAAGGAGGCAACTGGGACTCCCTCTGGGAACTGAGACACTGGCAGGAGCCATATTTGGAAGCATGTTGTACCACAAATACATTGGTACTGGCAAGCACCATTTTGGACTCCTCCCTCTAACTTATTATCCCTGGGGGCTTATGCCCAACATCAAACCAGCACCAGTCCATGGGCCATGGAGTCCTCAAGAGAGCTGCACTGAGACACTACCCCACCCACCAGCCAACCAGTCTAGGGACCCCTGGGGCCAAACAGCCAGCTGCCTCAGGATGCCACTCCACCAACCAGTAGGCTGGCGCTAGTCCCAAGACCCCTAAGCTGAGCAGCCACTGACACCAGGAACCAGGCCTGGCTACCAATAGGTCAGCACCAGCCCTGTAAGATCCCAGGCCATACAGCTAGCATTGCCAGAACCTAGCACAGTCCATCACAAGCCAGCAGCCACTAGACAAGGCAGGGCCTAGCAGCCAACTGTGCCAGGGGTCAGCCTTTCCTGACAGAGTACCCACAGCAGTCAGCTGCATGAGAAGGGTCCACTTAGTCCACACAGGGGGCTGCCCTAGAGCATATATCTCAAGTGACCACATGGGAGTGTGCTGCTGGGCCCCACAGGAAGTCCCCTACGTGAGGCCACTATAAGATTGGGAATGTAACCAACCCACCTAATGTACAAAAATAAACAGAGATAATAAGACAAATTGAGGAGACACAGTAATGTGTTCCAAAGAAAGGAACAAGACAAAACCTCAGAAGAACAAAAAAAAGCAAAGTGCTTATCTCAAGCAATCTACACAACAAAGAGTGCAAGGTAATGGTCATAAAGATGCTAAACCAACACTGAAGGAGAATGGATGAACACACAGTTAGAGATTTAATAAAGAGTTAAAAAAATATGAAGAACTGAAGAATAAAATAACTGAAATAAAAAATACAATGCAAGGAATCAACAGTGAATTAGATAATACAGAAGAACAAACCAGTGAACTGGAAGACAGTAATAGCACCCAAAATGAACAGGAAAAAAAGAAAAAAGAATTCTCAAAAATTGAGTATAATAGACATCTGGGACAAATAAAGCATACTAACATTTGCATTATAGGGGTCCCAGAGTGGAAAGAGAGAGAGAAAAAGGCAGGGAATTTATTTGAAGAAATAATAGGTGAAAATTTCCCTAACTTGGAAAAGGAAACCTAAATCCAGATCCAGGAAACACAGAGAGTCCCAAAAAAGATGAACTTAAAGAGGACCACACCAAGACATATCATAATTAAAATGGGAAAAGTTAAAGAGACATTACTAAAAGAAGCAAAAGAAAAGCAAGTAGTTATTACAAGAGAATTAGTATAAGACCATAAGCTGATGTTTTTAGCAGAAACTTTGCAAGCCAGAAGGGAGTGATGATATATTCAAAGTGCTGAAATGAAAAAACCTACAACAAAGAATACTGTACCTGGCAAGGCTATAATTCAGATTTGAAGGAGAAATGAAGAGTTTCATAGATAAGCAAGAGCTAAAAGACTTCAGGACCATTAAAATTGCTTTAGGAGAAACAGTAAAGGGACTTCTTTAAGCAGGAAAGAAAAGACCACAATTAGAAACATGAAAATTATTAAAGAAAAACTCTCATTAATAAAGGCATACATACAGTAAATTCAGTAGATCAATCACTTATAAAGCTCATAGGAAGATTAAGAGACAAAAGTAGTAAATATCGTCTATATCCACAATAAGTAGTGAACGGATACACAAAACAAAAAGATATAAAATATGATGCCTAAACATTAAATGTGGAGGAGAGGAAAAATGCAGGGTTATTAGAATGCATTCAAACGTGAGAGATGTTCAACTTAAAATAATCGTGTCTGTGTGTGTGTGTGTGTGTGTGTGTGTGTGTGTGTGTGTGTAGTCACATATGAATCTCATGGAAACTACAAACCAAAAACCTATGATAGACACACAGGCAAAAAAATATAAAGGAATCCAAACATAACACTAACGCTAGTCATCAAATCACAGGGAATAGAGCAAAAGAAGGAAGAAACAACAACAATAAAAAACTATAAAAACAACCAGAAAACCAAAAAAAACGCAGTGAATACAAACCTACCACTAATTACCATAAATGTAAATGAACTAAACTTACCAATAAAAAAACACAGAGTGAATTAATGGATTAAAAAAAAAGCAAGGTGCATATATATGGCACCTACAAGAGGCTAACTTCAGATCTAAAGACACACACAGAATGAAAATGAGAGAATGGAAAAAATATTCTCTGCAAATGGAAACGAAAACTGGGGTAGCAACACAAATCAGACAAGACAGACTGTAAAATAAAGATGGTAACAAAAAACAAAGAACATTATATAATGACAAAGGGGTCAATCTAGCAAGATTTTAAAATTCTCAATACATATGCACGCAACGTAGGAGCATATAAATACATAAAGCAAATATTAAACAATAATAATAATAGGGGACATGAACACTCCACATCAACGGACAGATCATCAAGACAAAATCAATAAGGAACCACTTAGCTTAAACAACACATTGGATCAGTTGCACTTCATAGATATATTTAGAACATTCCATCCAAAAGGAGAATACACATTCTTTTCAATTGCACATGAAACATTCTCTAAGATAAATCACATGCTAGGCCACAAAACAAGTCTCAGTAAATTTAAGAAGGCTGAAATCATGTCAAGAATCTTTTCTGGGGGCTTCCCTGGTGGCGCAGTGGTTAAGAATCTGCCTGCCAATGCAGGGGACATGGGTTCAAGCCTTGGTCTGGGAAGATCCCACATGCCGCGGAGCAACTGGGCCCGTGAACCACAACTACTGAGCCTGCACGTCTGGAGCCTGTGCTCTGCAACAAGAGAGGCCGCGATAGTGAGAGGCCCATGCACCGCAATAAAGAGTGGCCCCCGCTCACCGCAACTAGAGACAGCCCTCGCACAGAAACGAAGACCCAACACAGCCAAAAATAAATAAATAAATTTATAAAAAAAAAAAGAATCTTTTCTAATAACAATGGTATGAGACTAGAAATCAAGTACAAGAAAATAAAATGCAAAAGAACACAAACACCTAAAGACTAAACCATATGCTACTAAAAATTCAATGGATCACTGAAGAAATGAGGAAAGAAATCAAAAAATGCCTAGAAACAAATGGAAACAAAACCAAAACAATCGAAAATCCATTGGATGCAGTAAAAGCAGTTCTAAGAGGGAAGTTTATAGCAATGAAAGCCTATCTCATGAAATAAGAAAAATTCAAATAAGCAACCTAACCTTACACCTAAAGAAACTAGAAAAAGATGAATAAATAAAACCCAAAGTAAGCAGAAGGAAAGAAATAATAAAGATTAGAGCAGAAATAAATAAAATAGACACTAAAAAACAATCAATAAAACTTAAGAGTTGCTCCTTTGAAAAGACAAAATCAATACACCATCAGCCAGATTCATTAGAATAAAAGGTGAGAAGGCACAAATAAATAAAATCAGAAATGAAAGAGGAAATCTTACAACCAACACCACAGAAATTAAAAGGATCATAAGAGACTACTACAAAAACTTACACAGCAATAAAATGAACAACTTGCAAGAAATGGACAGATTCCTAGAAATGTACAATCTCCCAAGAGTGAATCAAGAATAAATAGAAGTATGAACAGACTGATTACAAATAAAGAAACTGAATCAATAATTTAAAGAAAGCCCCCTACAAACAAAAGTGCAGAACCAGATGGCTTCACAGATAAACTCTAACAAACATTTTAAAAGAATTAACACCTATCCTTCTCTAACTAGTCAAAAAAATTGAAAAGGAAGAAACACTTCCGAAATCATTCTATGAGGACAGCATAACCCTGATACCGAAACAAGACAAAGACACAAAAAAACCCCCACAAAATTACAGGCTAATTTCACTGATGAACACAGATCCAAAAATATTCATCAAAATATTAGCAAACTGAATTCAATAATATATTAAAACAATCATACTCCATCATCAAGTGATATTTACCCCAGGGATGCAAGGATACCTCAACATCTGCAAATTACTCAGTGTGATATACCACATTAACAAACTGAAGAATAAAAATCATATATGATTGGGAGAGGAGATCAAGATGGTGGAATAAAAGGATGTAGAGTTCACCTCCTCCCATAAATACATCAAAAATACATTGACATGTGGAACAATTCTCACAGAATATCTGCTGAACTCTGGCAAAAGACCTTCTGTAATCAGAACTACAAGAAAGATGACCATGTAACGTAACAGTGTAGGAGGAAAGGGAAAAAAGGAACGTGCATCTCTGGAAGGAAGCTGTAAAATGGGAAAGGTTTCCTCACCTGGGGCACCCCCTTCACCAGCTGGGAGATCAGCAGGAACAGAAAGGGCATGGCATAGGCTCAGAGAAGAGTGTAGCAGCCAGCTGGCAGCAGGCAGAACATAGAGAGACCATGACAGGTGGTCCTGGCCACCTCCCTGCACTCCCCAAAAGAGATGTGCACACACCAGCAGGTGTGTGCGATGCCTGGGTGTTGAATATCCAGATTTAACAGAGAGACCCAGGAAGAGGACTGGGGTAGGCTGCGCAGAGATACCCTAAAGGGGCTGGAGTGTGGTCTGAGCCGCAACCACGTGTGTGCACAGGATGAAGCCGAAGTTTGATAATAGAAGCTCCATTGTTAACACACATGAAGGGAGGGGAGGGGGCCCACCAGGGCAGCATCATTCTCACTTTATTTTTTATTTTTTATTGTAATATATTTGACTTACAATGTTGTGTTAGTTTCAGGTGTACAGCAAAGTGATTTAGTTATACATATATGTGTATCTATTCTTTTCCGGATTCTTTTACCTTATAGGTTATTACACAGTATTGACTAGATTTCCCTGTGCTATACAGTAGGTCCTTATTACCTATTTTATATATAGTAGTGTGTATATGTTAATCTCAACCACCTAATTTCTCCCTCCTGCCCCCCACCTTCCCCCTCTGGTAGCCATAACTTTGTTTTTTAAGCCTGTGAGTCTTTTTCTGTTCTGTAAATAAGTTCATTTGAATAGTTTTTTAGATTCCACATACAAATGATATCATATGATATTTGCCTTTCTCTGTCTGACTTCATAATCTCTAGGTCCATCCATGTTGCTGCAAATAGCATTATTTCATTATTTTTTATGGCTGAGTAATATTCCATATGTACCACATCTTCTCTATCCACACCTCTGTAGATGAACATTTAGGTTGCTACTATGTCTTGGCTACTGTAAATAGTGCTGCAATGAACAGTGGGGTATATGAACCTTTTCGAAGTATGGTTTTCTCCGGATATATGCCCAGGAGTGGGATTGCTGGGTCATATGGTAACTCTATTTTAAGTTTTTTTAGGAACCTCCATACTGTTCTCCACAATGGCTGTATCAATGTACATTCCCACCAACAACGTAGGAGGGTTCCCTTTTCTCCACACCCTCTCTAGCATTTGTTGTTTGTAGACTTTTTGATGATGGTCTTTCTAACCAGTGTGAGGTGATATCTCCTTGTAGATTTGATTTGCATTTCTCTAATAATTAGTGATGTTAAGCATCTTTTCATCTGCTTTTCGGCCATCTGTATGTCTTCTTTAGAGAAATGTCTATTTAGATCTTCTGCCCATTTTATCATGGGGTTGTTTTTTTGATATTGAGCTGCATGAACTGTTTGTATATTTTGGAAATTAATCCTATGTTGGTTGCATCATTTGCAAATATTTTCTCCCATTCTGTGGGTTGTCGTTTCATTTTGTTTATGGTTTATTTGCTATGCAAAAGCCTTTAAGTTTAATTAGGTCCCATTTGTTTATTTTTGTTATTTTCATTACTCTAGGAGGTGAATCCAAAAAGATATTGCTGTGATTTATGTCAAAGAGTATTCTGCCTATGTTTTCCTCTAAGGGTTTTATAGTATCCAGTCTTACATTTAGGTCTTTTATCCATTTTGAGTTTATTTTTGTGCATGGTATTAAAGAATATTCTAATTTTATTTTTTTTTTACATGTAGCTGTCCAGTTTTCCCAGCACCATTTATTGAAGAGACTGTCTTTCCTCCATTGTATAATCTTGCCGCCTTTGTCGTAGATTAATTGGCCATAGGTGTGTGGGTTTATTTCTAGGATTTCTATCCTGTTCCACTGATCTATAAGTCTGGCTTTGTGCCAGTACCATACTGATTCAATTACTGTAGCTTTATAGTATACTCTAAAGTCAGTGGGCCTCATTCCTCCAGCTCCACTTTTCTTTCTCAAGATTGTTTTGGCTATTCAGGGTCTTTTGTGTTTCCATACAAATTTTAAGATTTTTTGTTCTAGATCTGCGAAAAATGCCATAGGTAATTTGATAGGGATTGCATTGAATATGTAGATTACCTTGGATAGTATAGTCATTTGGATAATGTTGATTCTTCTAATCCAAGAACATGGTATATCTTTCCAGCTGTTTGTGTCATCTTCTATTTCTTTCATCAGCATATTATAGTTTTTGGAATACAGGTCTTTTGCCTCCTTACATAGGTTTATTCCTAGGTATTTTATTCTTTCTGATGCGATGGTAAATGGCATTGCTTCCTTAATTTCTCTTTCTGATATTTCATTGTTAACGTATAGAAATGCAACAGATTTATGTATGTTAATTTTGTATCCTGCAACTTTACCGAATTCACTGATGAGCTCTAGTAGTTTTCTGGTAGCATCTTTAAGATTCTGTATGTACAGTAACATGTCATCTGCAAATAGTGACAGTTTTACTTCTTTTCCAGTTTGGATTCTTTTATTTCTTTTTCTTCTCTGATTGCTGTGGCTAAGACTTCCAAAACTATGTTGAATAAAAGTGGTGAGAGCAGACATTCTTGTCTTGTTTCTGATCTTAGAAGAAATGCTTTCCATTTTTCACCATTGAGTACGATGTTAGCTGTGGGTTTGTCATATATGCCCTTTATTATGTTGCGGTAGGTTCCCTCTATCTCCACTTTCTGTAAAGTTTTTATCATAAATGGGTGATGAATTTTGTCAAAAGCTTTTTCTGCATCTATTGAGATGATCACATGGGTTTTATTCTTCAATTTGTTAATGTGCTATATCACATTGATAGATATGTGGATATTGAGAAATCCTGGCATCCCTGGGATAAGTCCCACTTGATCACGCTGTATGAGCCTTTTAATGTATTGTTGGACTTGGACTGCTAGTATTTTGTTCAGGATTTTTGCATCTATGTTCATCAATGATATTGGCCCGTAATTTTCTCTTCTTTTTGGTGCTATTTTTCTCTGGTTTTGGTATCAGGGTGATGGTGGACTCACAGAATGAGCTTGGAAGTGTTCCTTCCTCTGCAATTTTCTGAAACAGTTTCAGAAGGATAGATGTTAACTCTTCTCTCAATGATTGATAGAATTCTCCTCTGAAGCCATCTGGTCCTGGACTTTTGTTTGTCAGGAGTTTGTTAATCACAGTTTCAATTTCATTGCTTGGTTGGTCTGTTCTTGTTTTCTATTTCTTCCTGGTTCAGTTTTGGGAGACTGTACCTTTCTAAGAGTTTGTCTATTTCTTCTAGGTTGTCCGTTTTGTTGGCATACAGTTGACTGTAGTAGTCTCTTATGATCCTTTGTATTTCAGTGGTGGCAGTTGTAACTTCTCCTTTTTTCATTTCTAATTTATTGATTTCATTTCTTATTTATTGATTTCAGCCCTCTCCCTTTTTTTCCTGATGAGTCTGGCTAAAGGTTTATCAATTTTATTTACCTTTTGAAAGAACTGGCTTTTAGTTTCATTGATCTTTTCTATTGTTTCCTTCATTTCTATTTCATTTATTTATGCTCTGATCTTTATGATTTCTTTCCTTCTGCTAACTTTGAGTTTTGTTTTTCTTCTTTCTGTAGTTGCTTTAGATTTAAGATCAGGTTGTTTATTTGGGATTTGTCTTGTTTTATGAGGTAAGACAGTATTGCTATGAACTTACCTCTTAGAACTGCTTTTGCTGCATCCCATAGGTTTTGGATTGTCTTGTTTACATTTTCATTTGTCTCTAGGTATTTTTTGATTTCCTCTTTGATTTTTCCAGTGATCCATTGGCTACTCAGTAGCATATTGTTTAGGCTTCACGTGTTTGTGTTTTTTACAGTTTTTTTTTTTCTTGTAGTTGATTTCTAATGTCATAGCATTATGGTCAGAGAACATGCTTGATATGATTTCAATTTTCTTAAATTTCACAAGGCTTGTTTTATGGCCCAGCACGTGGTCTATTCTGGAGAATTTTCCATGTGTACTTAAAAAGAATGTGTATTCTGCTGCTTTCAGATGGAATGCTCTATAAATATCAAGTAAGTCCATCTAATGTGTCACTTAAGACCTGTTTCCCTATTGATTTTCTGTCTGATCTGTCCATTGATGTAAGTGTGGTGTTGAAGTCCCCCACTACTATTGTGTTACTGTCAATTTCTTCTTTTATGGCTGTTAGCATTTGCCTCACGTATTGAGGTGCTCCTGTATCTCTCTCCTTCTGTCGGGCCATTAGTATAAGTAGTTGAACTGGATATGGGTTCTATTGTTGCTATGATTACCTTCAGTGCTTCACAGATTTCAATTTTTCTAATGATAGCATTGGCCTGTGTGTGATTACTGGGGTCCTAGCAGGTTTTTCAAAAAGTTTCTGCATCATCCACATTTTTCAGCTATACCTACATGCCTACAATACAGAATTGATCTCTCTTTCCCTACATTCTTGCCCATCACCTAGTGGTAGATTGCTGCCACTTGTTACTTAGTTCTTACTGGACTATTAGTGGAGATCAAAGGACTTACTCTGCTGTCCTGGCCAGCTTCAGTTTTAGACTGGTCATGTGTCCTGATGCTAAGGGATGGAGCTTGCTCAACATCCTTGCCCTTCCTTCCAGTGGCAGCCAAACTCTGCCTTGTATATGTGGTGGGTCTAGTGCAGAAATTTTCTGCCCTCTCCTAGTATTAGAAGACCTCTAATGGTACTGGTATAAGATCCTGAGCCCAGGACTATTTTCTCTCCTTCTCCCAAGGATTGAAAGGCTTTTTTTCTTTTACCTTCTCCACGGTTTTAACAATGGGTCTTTACCTGTGTTCTGCAGAAAGACAGAGTTTGCTGCCCATCCCCCAGTGTCACAAAGTTTTTGGTCTACATGAGTGAAGGGTCCAAACTAGGGGGGGGTGGGTCTTCATGCCTTTCTCAAAGCAGTGGCGGATCCCATCCTCTATGCCTGTAACATCATTGATGGCTTTCTCTGATCTCTTACCCAGCTCCCAGTCTTTCTCATGAGCACTCAGTGGAGGTCCATGGAAAAGGACATATGAGTTAAATTCCTCCTGGATCTTAGCTCCAAATAAGATGTTACCGATCCATTAAGTCTTTAGTTGATTTCCTCTTTCTCACCTGTGTGATAGCTATGCCTTTCTTCTTTGCTCCGCCACAAACGAGGGAGTCAGGGAATCCTGTCACTCTCTCCTGAGAGGGGCTACTCTCAACTTGGATTTCCAGGTATCTGGTCACTCCATAACTTCAGCTCTTTAATGGGTTCCAGAAAAGTTTTCATTTTGTAGTTTATCTGTTTTGTTTGGGAAGAAGCGATACTCTTTCCAGCTTTCTATACTGTAGACATAAGTAGAAGTATCTCATAGCAATTAGCTTTAAAAAAAAAAAAAGTGCTGTGCATGTATTCACAAGGAAGAAAGAATGAAAAAAAAAAGAAAAAAGAAAGAAATTCTCATATAGAAAGGGTGGTTATTAATGTGGTAGACTTTTGGGTCATTGACATTTTTCTTCTATGTGCTATTCTATATCTCTCAAGTCCTTTACAGAGATCTAATTTTATAACTTAAAAAAAAGATCTGTATGTGCATATACATATGTGTATTCTATTTTTTAAGTCAAGTGCAAATGATAGAACATTATTTTACCATAGAAATGCCATTTATTTGCTGTTTTTAAAATAAACTTTCAAATAAATTTTGTATCCTCAGAATTCATACAATTACATATGTATTCAATATCTGTAATCTTTCTCAGTATCCTCTGTTCAATGTAAAAGACAAAATTCTTGCTAGGAAAAAAAATTAAAGTTTGATTTAAGAGAATAATTATGCTTAAAGCTTCATAAGAATCTCTCTTTTTCTTATAAATTTATTTATTTATTTTTGGCTGCGTTGGGTCTTTGTTGCTGTGCACGGGCTTTCTCTGTGGCGAGCGGGGGCTATTCTTCGTTGCGGTGCATGGGCTTCTCATTGCAGTGGCTTCTCTTGTTGTGAAGCACGGGTTCTAGGCACATGGGCTTCAGTAGTTGTGGCATGTGGGCTCAGTAGTTGTGGCTCGCGGGCTCTAGAGCACAGGCTCAGTAGTTGTGGCACATGGGCTTAGCTGCTCCACGGCATGTGTGATCTTCCCGGACCAGGGCTCGAACCCATGCCCCCGGCATTGGCAGGCGGATTCTTAACCACTGCGCCACCAGGGAAGTCCCCATAAGAATCTCAATACAGCAGTTTTTCTTGTTTTGAGAGCCTTGTGTTTAAGAAAATTAACTGTTTTTATTCATATTATGTCTTACACCTCATATTATAATCTCCCCACAATGACAGCTACGATTGCCAAAGTGATTTCTGTCACTCCAGGTTATAATGTAAATGTAGCTCAGGAAATAAGATAAACAGCAATTGAAGAGTAAAAGGCAGCTCTAAACCAACCCCCGCCAAACTGAATATTTCTTTTAAACTGTCAATGTTAAACATATCAAAGGAGTTTTCAGGCAAAAACTTAATATATTTAAGCAGTAAAAAGACTTCTGAACAATTTACTTAGATTATCCCTTTACCATATTACCTTTCCTCCAAAAAAGGATAGAAAAAGTCATTATGCAATGAACTTGTAATAATTTACATACAGTAACGTACCAAAAAGTACCTTAGAGACCATTCTCTGGTACTAAGTAATTTGATGGTGGTCATTGAAGGGTAAAAAAGTTTTGGTTTATAATTTCCAAAGATAATCTCATTTCCAAAAGAACATTTCTATGAAATCAATCTCATTTTCAGAGAAAAGAACTAATTAATTACACAAACCCCGTGTTTCATTTTTTTACTTAGTAAGAATGGCTATCAAGCAAGTTACCAAAACTATTTTCCAATTGTCTATTTTCAGAGTTGTGTGGCATACCATACATTCCACTCACTTCCTTCTTTCTTTCCTTCTTTCTTTCCTGTTTCTTCCTTCCTTCCTTCCTTCCTCCCTTCCTCCCTCCCTCCCTTCCTTCCTTTAAAATTTACTAAGCTGGGTGCAGAGGATATTGTGCTGAACAAAACTTAAAATGTTTCTACCCTTCAAGAGGCCTTTTCTTACATCCTCAATTTGTCTCAGACTTGGTTCTTATTTTATTCCTGTATATTTTCATCCCAACACTTAATAATAATTGCACAGTTCCTCAGTTACAGTAGGTACTCTTCAAAGACATGGATTTTCAGCATCTTAATGTCCTTACTACCAAGCACCATCTCACAAATAATAGAGTACTCACAATGCATGATGAATAAAACAAATAAATAAACAAAGGAGCTTATAGTCTAGCACACACAGAAACGCATAGATAGATACAATAGAGCAATAAAATCTAAGATGAGCTATAATGACAGTATTCAGAGATTACTGAAGTAGCACAAAGGAGTCAGCAGATCAACTCTATTAGGGGTGGAAGTGGTCAAAAAGCTTCATTCAGCACATGATATTTAAATTGAATCTTGGAGGATGGTTAGAAGTGAGTCATAAGCTTCAGAAGAGAAGAAATAATTTCAAGTAGAGAGAAAGTCATGAGCAAATTAAGAGAGATAAAAAAATAGCATGTTATGATCAGAAAATAGCAAATAGACTGGTATGACTGAAGCATGGGGTGACAGGGAAATTACCCTGAGATATGAATCTGGAAAAGGTACAGGGGACTAGGTCAAGGAATGGGGGAGGAGGCAGATAGACAAATATGTCAGGCTAGAGTATGCCATGAGAACTTTATCCTGTATGCCGTGAGAAATCCCTGCAAAGGTGAGAAGAATAAAGTTAAATGATAAGATTTGATTTTAGAAAACTTACTCTAGGGGACATACAGAATAGAATAAGGAAAATGAAAGGACAGATGGTTGGGAAAGTAAAGTTAGAGGTAAAAGAACAATTAGGAGACTACTTAAATAGTCCAAGACAAATATGACTACAACAAGAATTAAACCAGCCATACTGGGAAGAGAAAAGTTTAAAGGAAAAAAAAAAAAAAACTGAAAAAAGAAATCGATGTAATTTTGTCCTCAATTAGATTTAGAGAGGCTCATTTACAAATGAGTACTGCCCTCATTTGTTAAATTGTAATAATTAGTGCTTACCTCAAAGAAATATTATAAATACCTGAGATAATGCATGTAAAATACTTCATAATATGACCGCCAAAGAAAAAGGTTTATAAACATGGCAGTAATTATTTTGTTGATGCTGATGCTGATTGGATTTGAATCCTGGCTTCAATACTTACTCCCTGTGTGACCTTCATGAAGTTACTTAATCTCTCTTTGCCTCACATTCCTCCTCTGTAACAATGGCGTATGCTCCCTAGTACCTCATAGATAAGTATTATTTTGAGTTTTATAGATGTAATAACATATTCATGAAGGGTTTATAAAAATTTAGACCAATATCTGAAACTTTATTTTTAAGAAAAAGTTATTAATAGAAAATAGGAGTTGAAAATGATTCTCGGATTTCCAATATGGGCAAACGGTGATACTGAGAGGAGGAGGCTCCTTTAAAAAGCCAATCATTCTCCCTCAAATTCTTTAAGATGAATTAAGTGTTCTTCTCAGTGTTTTGCAAGCACACTATATATATTACAACACTCACCATGGTATATTTTAACTGTCTATTTTCATGTCTATTATCCTCAGTAAATACTGATGATATCTAAGGGCAAAAAACTGTGTCTGTTAATTCTGCATCCCCAAAAAGCAGGATGCATCTGGTATATAAATAGGCTCAATATACGTTAGTGAAATAATTAAACTTAAAGGAGATACGAATTCCTTTAACAAGTCCAGAGAATATTTGGAAAGAATGGTATTTCCAAAGAATTTTACATGCTACTCCCCTACAGGCCTTAAAATTTCATCAAACAGAATGTAAAAACTAGTATATTATACTACTCTTTTCTAGTGAATTCTGACTAGATAGAAAGTGTTGAAATGCAAATCTGTAAAGAAAATAGCAGAGAATAAAGTAAATAATATAAACAAAAAGAAATTATTCAAGAGTTTCCAACTTTCTTTTTCACCATGACCATATAAATATAGCAGTGCCACACTGTAAAGGGCTAATATTAAGACTTTCAAAATAAGAGCTAAGGGAACATCAAAATTATTCCAGAATATTTACGTATATGGAGCCATAATCTCACTATCTGTTGTATTTCCATTGTTTCATACTATACCTTAGATGAAGATCTTCTGAAAACTTCAGACAGGCGTAGATAAATTCTTTAATTTGGTTGTAAACTTTTGGCACAAATTCAGAGAATGGAAACTTTTTTGGAAATGGTTGCTGTAAGCAAGAATTAATGAAAGCCAAGTCACAAACCAACATACATTGAGAATACTTACGAATTAATTAAAATGCAAAAGAAACTTTCTTCCACACTGTGAACTGCCTGCTTAACAACCTCAAATTAAAAAAAAAATTTGTGAAAGTTTTCTGATACTAAAAAGAATAAGATTAAATAAACAATAATTCAAATGCCCTCCAAAACCTGATAAATAAATTGTGATACATATTCAGCAATAAAAACTAATGAATTATTGATACATGCAACAACTTAGATGAATCTCAAAAGCATTATGTTCAGTGAAAGAAGCCAGTCTCAAAAGGTTACATACTATATGATTCCATTTATTAGGCATTCTAGAAAAGGCAAAAGTGATGGATAGCAACAAGACTGGTGGTTGGCAAAGGCTGGGGGTTAGAGAAGGAACTGATTAAGAAGGTGTAGCATGAGGGAATTTTTTGGAATCATGGAACTGTTCTGTATCATTATTGTAGTAGTACATACATGACTCAATGCACTGTCAAAACCAATACAGTTATGTAGCATGGTAAATTCTACTGTATGTTTTGGGGATAAAATGTCCTAATAGTATAATAAAAGCAAGTATTTGAAAGTGTAAGCCAAAATGGAACACTTCCAGAAATCCCCCAAACACTTCAGAGGTGACAATACCCCAAAGCCATTTACTAATTCCCCAAACAGGAACTTCTGTTCTTCTAAGCCCTTCTAAGCCCAAAAATCATCCTTTGAAGGTGTTTTAGATTTCTAACCCATTGAGTTAGAAGTTATGCCTTTAATGAGACTGATACAAAGAAAGCTTTAAGGGGATGCCAAATCAGAGAAGTTTATTTTAAAGTGTTCCTTACCTTTTCCAGCTCTGTATCTTGGAATGGGAATTGTCCTACCACCTTTTTATATATCTCTTCACTTGTTACTGGTATAGGACTGTAGTTGTCAGAATCAAGTATGTTTCTATAAAGAAAATAAAAGAAGAAAGGAAGGGAGGAGGGAAAAAGGAAAGAAGGGTTAGTTAATCACTATAGTGATCACAAATAATTTTCAGGTGAGCTCCAAGAGTTGTATATCCACCACAACCCAAAATAAATGTTTCCCAGTCCCTAATCTATTCCTTTTACAATACAGCTATTTGGTCTGAGGTAAGGACATCTTTAAAAAAAAAAAAAAAAGACAGAAGGAAAATTACATTCTAAAACAAATGGAACACAATTATAAACATGACCTCACAGTATTTGAGATTTACAGGTCAGAGAGAAAATTTTAAGGCAACATGTTGAAGCCTTAAGGCAAGTGAGAAGTAAATAATAAAAGAATGTGAGCTCTGGAGAAGGCAAAGAGGTTTTATTTGCTTTTTTTAAAAAATAAGACATTTTTGATTATGTTCTTTAATTCTGTACTAGATCTAACTTTCAAAACTGGCAGATGAGGAAAAGCAAGTTCTATAATAAATCCAAATTATGTTCATTTACTTCATCTACTGCTCTATATTAAGAATGACTTTTTCTTCATCCATAGGTTCCGCCTCCTTAACTGGACTGGGGGTTCTCTAAAAGCAAAAACCATACTACCAAAATCAAAAAAGAAATTTACTGAAGGCATCAAATCAGATGCTCTTAAAACCATGGATATATCACGTTACTAATTTTCAAGAGATAATCCTCCTCTAAATAAAACTGTATCATTAATAAACCGGGCTTTTAGAAACACAAATGTTTATATTAATATATAAATGAGTTGCACTACATGATTATCAGAGACATGTTCATAAAATGTGAAGAGTAAGATTAAAGGGACAATGTAATATCTTAAAGCTATAAGAACCTGAAAGTAGAGTAAGCTGATTTGGGGAAGAGGTCTTACAGTAAGCAGAAAGATCACTTTAAGGAGTAAAGGTTCAAAAGGAGAAGAAACAAGTGAGCTGACATGAGTTGTGTGCCAGGAAAACAGAGCAAGGAAACATTTGTAGGTGGAGGTGTAATACAATAATTTTCTTATTGTTGTATGCATGTTGCAGTAACTATTTAAATAATATGCTTCACATACTGGATTGTAATAGATCTCTTCTCTGGGTATAAGAGAAGAAAGAAGATGAGGAATCACATGAGTGAGTCTTCAAAAAAGTTCCAAAAAAACTAAATTACTCGAAAGGGCTCAAAAGCCACTACCTTACAAGTGAGACATAGACTGGGCATGATCCTCAAAGAGAAAATCAAAGAACAGATTAAGAAGACACAAGGTGATCTGGTTGGTATGAACCAAGGTATATGACACTCATTCATGGAAACAAAAAAGCCAAAATGGGATCTGGGGACTCCTCACATAGTAGGTACTAATATACTGAGACTGGATATCTCGGGAACTTTATTTGGGACACCACTACACCTTACTTGAATTCTTAATCATAACTGGGATCAGAGCTAGAAAAAATAAGCCAAATATATTTGTTGCTTATTACATCTGAAAAACTTTATGTATAAAGACGTGTGTACATGCATGCACACACGTGCACGCGCACACGCGCACACACACACACAAACTATAGACAATTTCTCACCTGAAAATACCTGACCACTTCTTTAGCAAAGTTTCACTATATTGATCTCTGATTTCTAACAGCATGTCAAAAAGCTGATTTACAGGAAAACCATACACCTGAAACAAAATAAGAAAATAGCTTCATTTCATAAGGTGATTTTTTTAAGCAACATGAGAGATTAGGCACGGAAAGATATTTTTGTTCTTTGGCCAACAATTTAAATAAAATCATGATAAGAAAAATCTTTCATTCCCACCTAATATCTAGTGTTCATTCTCAAGAATTAAAAGATATATACCAATATAAGCCAGTCAGAAAAAAATTAAAAGATGAACATTAAAATTAATATACACTGGGTATAAATGTCAGCTAACTTTTCCCTACAACTCCTTCTGTAACTCTTAGCAACCTTCAGGAATAGGGAGAGAAAATGAGAATGCTACCAATCTCACCCACTTCTAATGCTATTCTATTGGATATAATATGTGGTTCATTATTTAAAATAGTAATTAAGAAACTCCAAAATCACTCAGACATTATATCTGAATTAAGGACATTTTGAAGAACTAAGGTAGTGAGTTCAATTAATTGATTTGCCTGGAGAAAAAAAGGGGTATGAGAACAATTGATGAGAACATAAACGGTCAAGGTGATGACCAGGAAATGCTACAAAGACATAAAAAGATCTAGCTCTAGGAAAAGAAGAAACACAACTAAAAACTAAAAGTTACTTACTCAAGCTTAGATAGATAATGAAATGATTTAGAGCTGATGAAACACTCATCTAGATAAGTCTGTGTAAACATAAACCACAAACCTGAAGTGTGTCAGCAAAAAGCACAATGAGGTTCTTCAAATCTAACACGAGGTTTGGATCAGAGCAGTAAGACTAAAGGAAATAAAAGACAATGAGGAAAAACACGTTTATTAAAAATAAAAGTAAATTTTGATTTACTCAACTGCTTAATGCTGCACCTGGTAAAGGCTCTCTGGAAAACCTTCCTGGTTTAAAGTAACACCAGATTCAGCCAGGGAAGAGTGAGTAAAGACTCCAATAATCCATGATCTACATTTTTAACACTTGGAAATTTAAAAACACACTTCTAAATAACTGTTTGGTTAAAGAAGAAATCAAAATTGATATTGCAGAGTATTTTAAAATGAACAGCAATGAAATAGTTCATATCAAAACCTATGGAATGCAGCTAACGCCATTTTAAAAACAAATTACATCTTTATATGTGAACATTAGAAAACATAAAAGATTTAAAATAAACAAACTAAGCACTCAACTCATGAAGCTAGGCCAAAAAAGCCAAAATAAACCATAAGTAAGTGAGAGAACAAAACTGATAAAATAAAAAGCAGACATTAATGACATAGAGAAGACATGAAAGATTTGATCAATGAAACCAAAAGCTCAAGTTAAACATAAAATCAATAAAATAGACAAATCACAGGTAAGTCCAATTAAACAACAAAGAGAAAACAAAACTATACAAAGAATACAAAACCAAACATAAATACAGAGGAAAATACAAATTACAAATAAAGTCCATGTATAATCTCTTATCAACAAATTTGAAAACTGAAATGACACAGGCGATACCTTCTGTGGGCAAGCTACAAAGATGTATATGGCACTATTTTTCAGTGATTTTGATATTCAAATTCTCTTAATTATAGTTTGATTACTTGCCCTCTACTTAATTGCTCAGTTCCTGAAGGAGGAGTGTTGAATTCTCCCACAATGGTGTGGTCCCTTGGTTTCTTTTCCTACCACTTAACAGTTTTTGTTTATATACATACTGATGCTTGCTTGTCCCCAGTAAATGGGTTATTGTCTTTTTGGTGGGTTAAAAATAATATCAAAACAAATGTTCCTCTCTTCTCCCATTTAATGGTCTTTAACTCCAATCCAATTTTCTTGAAGAATATTGTCCTTTTTGCTCCCCATTCTTTATTTTCAATCTTTCTGTGTAATCTTAATGTATGAATCTCTCTTAGTAACCAAACTATAATACTTTCCAACTCTGGCATTTCTCATGAATACTTACAAATTTGGACCTATTCTAGCCATCTTATTTTAAGTTTTCTATTTTCAATGATTTCTTCTTTCTTTTTTGTATCCTTTCCTGTTTTTCATTGGATCAGTTTTTTCAAATTATCTTTTTTTTTTTTTATAAAGTTTTTTTAATTTTTATTTATTTATTTATTTATTTTTGTTTTTGGCTGTGTTGGGTCTTCATTTCTGTGCGAGGGCTTTCTCTAGTTGTGGCAAGCGGGGGCCACTCTTCATCGCGGTGCGCGGGCCTCTCATTATCGCGGCCTCTCTTGTTGTGGAGCACAGGCTCCAGATGCGCAGGCTCAGTAGTTGTGGCTCACGGGCCCAGTTGCTCCGCGGCATGTGGGATCCTCCCAGACCAGGGCTCGAACCCGTGTCCCCTGCATTGGCAGGCGGATTCCCAACCACTGCGCCACCAGGGAAGCCCCTCAAATTATCTTATACTGGTTATTAATAAGTTATATACTTTCTGCCCACTGGTTTTTTTTTTTTGTTTTTTTAATAAATTTATTTATTTATTTATTTTTGGCTGTGTTGGGTCTTCATTTCTGTGCAAGGGCTTTCCTCTAGCTGCCGCGAGCAGGGGCCACTCTTCATCGTGGTGTGCGGGCCTCTCACTATCGTGGCCTCTCTTGTTGCAGAGCACAAGCTCCAGACGCGCAGGCTCAGTAGTTGTGGCTCACGGGCCCAGCTGCTCCGCGGCACGTGGGATCTTCCCAGACCAGGGCTCGAACCCGTGTCCCCTGCATTGGCAGGTGGATTCTCAACCACTGCACCAACAGGGAAGCCCTGCCCACTGTTTATTTGAAATAATCTGGGGTTTTCATCTAAAAAATGTTTTAAACATTAAGCTTCTCCTCTTTTAGGGATTCTTAATAGCATAAACTTTACAAATAATCAAACAATCAGTTATTTAAATTTATCTAGGAGTTTTACTCTCATTTTTGCACACATTTATTTACTCCCATCCCATCTTGTATTTAGAATTTCTTTTTCATTTTTGGTAAAACACCAGTAAGACAGGATGGGTGAAAAGTAAACTTTGAACCCTCATGTGTTTGGAAATGCTTTTCTTTTGCACTCAAACTACAATACACAATTTCAGATGCGAGAAAACTGTCTGCCCTAATTTACCCTGCCTGACCAAAAAAAATGCATCCTTTCAACTGTAATAATCTAGTCTTTCTTTAATGCAGAGAAATTTCCCTCTTTTATTTAATTACTTCAGTCCCCTGCTTTGTGACTGTACTTTCTTTCTAAATTCCTATTAGATACAACCAAAAATCTACATCAATTATCCATGTTCCTTAACTTTCCATTCATATTTTCCATCTTTTTGTGTCTTCACTCTATATTTTGGGATATATATTTGATTTTGTCTTCCTGATCACAGAATGATATGCAGTTTTATCTATTTAATCTTTGAATTAAATTTCTCTATTATGGTAGTCATAAATTTCCAAGAAAGCAATGTTTATCTTTGATTTCTATCCTTCTGTGGCTTGCTTCCTTCCTTTTCCTCCTTACCACGTTTTCTAAAATTGTGAATATAGTATACATAAAGAAAATAATAAATATAACCTATATGTACAATTTTACCAGGCAAACAAAACTAAATAGCACCAGCATGCCAGAAGCTCCAAAACAACTTCTTTCCTCTCCACTCAGGAAAACATTATCATGACATTTATGATAATCATTTCCATGTCTTTCCTTCATTTTTTGCTTCTTTGTATTTTTTAACTTAATAAACTTTATTTTTTAGAGCAGTTTTGCATTTACAGATAAATTGAGCAGAAAGTACAGAGTTCCCATATAACCCTTCACACAGAAATTCATGCACAGATTCCCTTATTATAACATCTTGCATTAGTGTGGTAACATTTGGTACAGTTGATGAACCAATACTGACACACTGTTAGTAACTGAAGTCCATAGTTTACAGTAGAGTTTACTCTTTGTGTTATATAATCTATGGGTTTTAACATATGTATAATGACATATTCCACCATTACAATATCGTAGAGAATAGTTTCACTGTTCTAAAAATTCCGTCTTCCACTTATTCATCCCTCCACCCCTCTCCCAAATCCTGGCAACTCTGATCTTTTTACTGTCTCCATAATTTTGCCTTGTCCAGAATGTCATATAGTTGGAATCATATAAGTATATAGCCTTCTCAGATTGGGTTCTTTTACTTAGCAATATGCATTTAACTTTCCTCTATGTCTTTTTGTGGATTGATAGACCATTTCTTTTTTGCCACTGAATAAATATTCAATTATAAGAATGTACCAGAGTTTGTTTATCCATTCACCTACTAAAGGACATCTTGGTTGCTTCCACGTTTTGGCTATTATGAATAAGCTGTTATAAACATGAGTAGGCAGGTTTCTGTGTTAACATAAGTTTTCAACTCATTTGGCAAACACCTAGAGTGTACTTGCTGGATCATATAATAAGAGAATGTTTCATTTTGTAGAAACTGCCAAACTCTCTTCTAAGCTGGCTGTACCATTTTCCAGTCCCATCAACAATGAGAGTTCCTGCTGTTCCACATTCTCTTCAGCATTTGGTGTTGTCAGTATTTTAGCCATTCTAATGGGTGTGTGGTGGTAGCTCATTTTTGTTTTAATTTGTAATTCCCTGAGGACATATGTTGTCAAGCATCTTTTGTATGCTTTCCTGCCATTTGAATATCTTCTTTGGTGAGGTATCTGTTCAGAACTTTTGTCTGTTTTTTAATTGGGCCCGTTTTTTAATTTTTTTCTTACTGTTGAGTGTTAAGAGTTCTCTATATATTTTCAGTACCAGGCCTTTATCACATATGCCTGCCAGTTCATTCTCTTAATTTCATTGCTTTGTAACCATCTAAATACTCAGCCTTACTCAATATTTTCTTTCTCAATGTTATGTGAGTGGAAAAAATCTGTGTGTATAATTTTCTGTCTTGCTTTTATAATTCAACATTATACTTGTGAAATTCATCCATTCTACTGTATATAGCTATAGTGTGGGCATTTTCATGTTGTATAATATTCCATGTTAGGAGTTTAACCCAGATTGTTCATTTTATCACCAATGGACATTTAAGTCATTTCTAATTTTGAAAATTCAACAATGCTGGAATGAATATTCTTGCATGTGTATTATGGTGCATTAGGGCAAGTTTCTCAAGGGAATATAGTTAGGAAAAGAATTTCTGGTTCATGAGGATCTTCAATTTTAAAAGATGATGCTAATTTTTTTCAAAGGGGTTCTGAATACTTCATATCCTTATCAACATTTGTGTTATTAATTCTTACATAATGTTATCTCATTTGGTTTTAATTTGCATTTCAATGATGCACTAAAGTTGAGCACCTTTCATGTTTCTCAGCCAAGTGAATTCCTTCCTTAGTGAAGTACCTCTTTAAATCTTTTTCTTGTTTTTTCTATTGAGATGTCTGTCTCTATTGTCATGATGAATAGTGAAATTTTTATATATTTTATGTTAGTTCTTTGCTGATTTTGTGTTGAAAACATCATTTCTCATCATATAGCTTATTTTATCTACTATCTTTCGTTTTATTGTTTTTTTCTTACAGTTTTAAAGTAGCTTAATATTTAATGTATGAATCTTTTCCTTTATGGTTAGTGCCTTTGGTTTTTTAGTTAGGAATTCCTTCCCTATCCTAAATCATAAAGATATTCTCTTATACTATCTTCTGAAAGATTTATGGCCTTACATTTTACATTTTGATATTTTATCAACCTGAAACTCATTTTTTGGTATATTATTTCCCCCATACTGATAGTCAATTGTCCTAGTACTATTCATTGAAATGTCTGTTCTCTACCCACTGACCTGCAATACTATCTCTTTTATAAATATCAAAGATCTTTTTTGGAGGCCCTATATTCTGTTTCATTATCTATCCAATGACAGTACTGGAGTGTCTGGTACTCATTTAATAAGATTTCTAAATTAAGTCTTGATATCCAGTAGAGAAAACCCACCTACCTTATCTCAGTCTTAAGGAGTCTCTTAGCTGTTCCTGGCTTTTGTACTGGCTTATAAATATTACAATCAGATTGCAAAGGTACTCATCCTCCCAAAAATAAGATTATTGAGATTTTTGACTGCCACTGAATTAAATTTATAGATCAATTTTAAGAAAACAGATATCTACAATAATAACTCTTCCAATCAATGAACATGCTATTTCAATTTTATTTAGGTCCTCTTTAATTCCTTTTCATCTCTCAAAAACATTTTAGAACTTTCTCCATGGAGGTCTTGAACACATTTTGCTAGATATATTTCCACTACTTTTAATGTATGCTATTGTATCAATTTTATCTTTTAAAAATTTTAACTTTTCAACTTTTATTCCTGGTTTATAAAATGACAATTAATTTTGCATAATGATTTTGTATCAGAGAACATGCTAACCTCTTCCATTAATTGTAATAAATTTTCTGTAAATTCTTTGAATTTTCAATGTACAAAAATATATCATCTGCAAAAATGACAACTTTGTTTCTTCCTTTCAAAGGTGTATTTTTTAATTTATTTATGTTTCTATCTTTACAACACTAAGTACAACTTCAAATACAATACAAAATAGGAGTGATGGTAATTAAATATGATACTTATTATAAGTTTTTGAGGATAGATTTTTATCAGTTTAAAGAAATTCTTGTATGTTTTCAATTTACTAAGAGATTTTACCATGAATTTATGGTGTGGTTTTTAAAATGTTTTTCTGTATCTATTGAAATGATTACATAATTTTTGTCCTTTAATCTATTAATTCATTACATTATATTAATAGACTTTGTAATATTGAACTAAGCTTGCATTTGCTATGATAAACTCAACATATTAATGTTCTTTGTAAACTGCTGAATTCTGTTTTCTAATATTTTATTTAAGATTTCTGATCTATATTTATGAATGAGCCTGTATATTTATGAGTTTATGAGTTCTTGTACTATCCTCATCTGGCTTCATTATCAAGATTACACACACCTCATAAAATGAGTTGGTGTTTCCTCTTTTCCATTCTCCAAGAGTGTATGTAAGATAGGAATTCAAGAAAAAACTCCCTAGACCTAAAGATTTCTTTAAGGGAAGAATTTTGACTGCTTTTTTATTCACTTCTGATTCAATCTTAACCTGAAAAGAATAGTTCTTTCCAGCTTAATGTGGGGGAGGGCACCATATTAGACTCTCCACCCCAGATAGGCCCAAGAGACTATCAAATCTGAGTACAAATTGCCTGGACTAACAAGTAACCTCAAGGCAAATGCAGCTTAAGTGTTTAAGTCTATCTTTCTGGACCTCTGGACTCTCAATCTCCCCTGGATTTGGCCTGGTAATTCCTTAATAACCTTACTAAGCACTCTAGACTTAAACAACATCTTATATGCAGTACATAAAGTAGTACTTTTAGTTGTTTCAAGCTGAACAGCTGCTATGAATGACCTAGCTTCCTATATTCCTAAAATGAGAAATAATTATTACTTTATAAATTTATCTCCTAGTCCATGAGTTATTTGTATTTGCTAAAGAATAGCTATGCAATTTGTTTATTATTGTCTTCTATTTGATGTAATTGGTTTTCCTCAAATATTCTACGACTCGGCATTTGCTTATGTTTAGAAATGAAGGACTAGATTGATTAGTATGTATAACTGGTATGGGTTTCACCCTCTGCAGCTTTTAAGTCTGTTTTCCAAAAACTGACTACAGGCTCTTTGTAGGTGGGTGGATGAATCACCTTGCTCAAAAAGTAGTACTAGAGAACTTCGCTAATCATGCTGTCGTCTCTTTATGTTGATGGTAAGGTTGGCCAAAGGAATTGGGTAACCTGCTCTCTAGCCAAGATTTTTAGAAGGTAGACCTCTAAATAATTTCCCTTAAGATTTCTCCCACCCTCATTCCTGCTCATAACATTTGTTGACTGAATTTAGAGTGTTCCTAGATTCCATTTGGAACAATGTTTCCTACTTTGACAATAACCTCTACACCACATTTAATGTAATATTTTCTTTTCTCAGGTTGAGTCATTATTCTGATTCCATCTGTTTTCTAAATTCAAAGAAATTTTTCAAAACTTCTGGCCTATAGAGGTACTTTGCAGTGTTTCTCTTTTTAGTTTTTCTTACATGTTATTTCAATAGCAATTTGGTTAGAGAGCTACACGACATATATGCTTAGTACACCCTTTGACTCAAAGAAATTTAAAATATGTGTGTGTGTGGGGGGATGGGTATGGATGTGGATGTGTATAAAACCACTATTACAAAGCACCGAGCTGATCTCCCTGTGCTATGCGGCTGCTTCCCACTAGCTATCTATTTTACATTTGGTAGTATATATATGTCCATGCCACTCTCTCACTTCGTCCCAGCTTACCTTTCCCACTCCCCATGTCCTCAAGTCCATTCTCTACGTCTGTGTCTTTATCCCTGTCCTGCCCCAAGGTTCTTCATAACCTTTTTTTTTTTTAGATTCCATATATATGTATAGCTGATTCACTTCGTTATAAAGCAGAAACTAACATACCATTGTAAAGCAATTATACTCCAATAAAGATGTTAAAAACAATCGATCACACACACACACACAAAACCCACTATTACAGTACACACTCTTGTCTGCCTATCACATAATAAGAAAAAATGTCCAATATTTGATAGCTACAAAACATGAGGAATTCTGGCCACACAAATTACATTGCTCCATAATTTTAAATTGTAAAAAAATACCTTTCTAGTATTATCAGATGATTTGTTTATCATTTTATTGGCAGTCATACTAGCAATTATATTAACAGATCTTCTAATATTAAACCATTCCTGATATGAATTCTTTGTATTAGCATATTATTCTTTTAATATACAGGTACTACTAAATTTGAATTCTAAGTGAGATGGATTGTATAAGATTGCATAAGATTTTTATCATGTTTTGAAATCAGCATTGAGAATATTATATCTTTCAAAATGTTTCCGATTTATGCAATGACTGATAATTCAATCAGAAAATATAAAAAGTTTTAATTAGTGACACAGAAAGTTAGAAAAATATACAGATTTTTTACAAAAAATAACCACTCAGATATAATGTTTCCTTTTGAGATTTGTTTTGATGTTTAGGTTGTTCTTATTTTTCTTTCTTGCTGATAATGTAACACAATAAATAGTGTCATAAAATAGAATTGGTATCTGTGGCATCAACTACTTTGTCTCATAATGGATAAAAATGGTTCAGTGAGTAAATGTATGTGATGTTGAGTTCTATTTTAATGGTTCTGTTGAAATACAATTCCCATACCATACTACTCACCCATTTAAAGTATGTAATTCAACAGTTTTTAGTTTTTTTTATATTTTTGCAGATATGTGCAAACATAACCACAGACAATTTTAGAACATTTTCTTCATTTCAAAGAGAAACCCTGCCCCTTAAGCTATCACCTGCTTATTCCTCGTATCCACTCCCAGCCCTAGGAGACCACTAATTTCTTTCTGCCTCTGTAGACTGATGCTAAACTATTTTTTTAAAGGTATTTTTGTCATTTATTCTTCAGTTCAAAAGAATATACAGTAGATCTACAAGGAAACATTCCATTAATTTTCTCCATAGATATACACTTTAATCAGCACATTGTAAAATGTCCTATTCTTCATGACAATAAGTATGGTTGCATGATGAGGAAAAGAGTATATTTTCCTGCTGAGAGACTCCTATCGATTTGTCACATTCTCAAATGTGAAAAATCACTGCTTTAAAAAAAGAAATTGTTTGGAAGAAATCTAAGTTTTCTAAAAGAGAAACACCTTTTCCCAGGAAAAAAATAAAATTGGTGAAATCAGGGAAATGGACAGATATAAAATAAACAACCAAAATCAAGGACTTCTCTCCCATAGAATGACAGTAATACTAGTTAATAAATATGAATCAGAAACAAACCTTCCTCAAAATACTACCTGAAATAAACTATAAAATACCAAAAATAGGACTTAGATAGGGAGCACATAAAATATTTTACCAAAAGATATAAAAGCAAATAAGTGAGAAAAATACATATATTCCTGTTGAAAAATACCAGATGCTGAAATATGTCAATTATCTCCATTTAAATTTGCAGATTTACTGCATACTAACACTATAGGTCAGTTTTAGGGGGAGGTAAGAGGTGGAAGGGATGTGACAAAGTGATTCTCAAATTAACCTAGAAGAATAATAAGGAGATACATAGTATATTTTAAAAAGAGGATTTTATAGGACATATATGTTGTATAAGAAATTAAAGCATACTATATCAGATGTAATAATCAAAACAATGTTGTACTGGTTCAAGACATATAGAGAGAAGGAAGGGGGCGGGCAGGAATCAGAGCCTAGAAACAGATCTTAGTATTTATATAACATATTATGATAAAGGCGGCCTTCAAAATAGGTTGGGAAAGGACAGACATTTATGAACTGAATGCTGCATTCCTCCTGAAATTCTATGTTGAAGCCCTAGTGCCAGTGTAGCCTTGTTTGGAGAAGAAGCCTTGGAGAGATAATTAAAGTCAAATGAAGTCATATGGGTAAGGTCCTAATCTGATGGGACTGGTGTCCTTATAAAAGGAGAAGACAATAGAATACATGCTGAGGAAGGGCCATGTGAGGACACAATGAGAATGTGATCATCTGAAACCCAGGAGGGTCCTTACCAGAAACCAACCATGATGGCACCCTGATCTCAGACTTTCAGCCTCTGGAACTGTGAGAAAATAAATTTCTGTTGTTTAAGCTACCCAATCTATATATTTCATTATGGTAACCTGAGCTGAATAAAACAACAGATTATCACAATAATGTTATTGGAGGTGATGAGTCATTTTCAAAATAAAGTCCAACCTCACACACAACACTAAAATAAACTTTTAGTTTGTGAATTATATGTTAAACAAGTAACTACAGAAATACTAAAATTAAATATAGACAAATAATTACATTTATTTGGAATAAGGAAGACATAAATAGTAAGGTTAAAGATCAATAAATTTAACTCCATTAAAAATTTTAAACGTCTGTAAAGCCATGGAAAAGAAAATCAAAGGTTAGAAACACATGAAACTAAGGAAATATTTACGACCTATATATCAGACTAGAGATTAACATTCAGATTAAAGTTAATGTTAAACATTAACATCCATGTGTTACTAATAAATATAAAATAAAACGATTAAAATACAAAATAAAGGCAATGCATAGGAACAGGAAATTCTAAGAAGATATACAAATAACTAAAAAGATGTGAAGAGATTTTTAATATCAGTATTAAAGAAAAACATTAATTTCTGACATATAATTTCTGACATTATTATTATATTGGGAATGACTTTTTGTTTTTAAACTTAACTTTCTGCGGAATAAAAGGAATAGGGAAATAGGAATTCTAACAGATGATGCTTAGTGATGCTAAATGGTTCAATCTTTTTGTATAGCAAATTAGCAATATACATCCAGAGCCTCAGAAACATACAGATCCTTTAACTCACTAAATTCACATCTAAGAATTTATCCTAAGTATAATTAATGTGCAAGGATATGTTAATAAAAATATTTACTTCAATGTTTATAACAGCCTAAAAAAACTTTTTAAAAAAGTGTATCAAGTGAATTAATTTTTTAAAATGGTACATTCCTAAAAATGGAATATTATACAAATGCACATTAAAACTAATACAAATTCATTAGATATTAAATGAAAAATACAGGATGTTTTACTTAAAATATATATTGTATATCATGTATTCATACACAGAAAAAGGGGTCTTGAAATTTACATATAAGAAAGCTAATAATAATCATGCCAGGGATCATGGCCAAACTCGTTACTATTAATAATCAATATTTCCTAACTATCTTTTAATAACCATGTTATCTTTGTACAATTTTTTTATGTAAGAGCACGCCATGCGATGGAGGAAAGTAAAGCATTTAAAAAATGATCCTAGGACAATGGATATACTATTGCAAAAAAAAATAAAATGAGATCTTTAATCATACCCTAAATGACAATAAGAATAGGTGGTAGTCACTACATAAATGTGTAAAAATCAAGCCATGAAACAGTTAAGAGACTGTTTTTTAGTCTCAGAACAGGCAGAACTTTTTAAAAATATTTTTAAATGTTCCAGACTTTATTATGACACAAGCATATTAATGGTAAAAATGTCAGATCAAGTCCTTGGACACATATAAGTAATGGGAGAAATTTTAAAATAAGATAAATATAATTAGATACATAAACGTTTAACATTTTAAATACTAAAGAAGAAACCACCAACAAAAATAAAAGGAGAAAAATATTTGCAACACATTCAATAACGACATACCCTCTTTGGTTTCAAACTCATACATAGATCAATCTCCTAGACCCTACTACTTGAATAGCACAAAAAGTATCTCAAAGTAATCACAGCCAAAGGTAACTTACGACTTCCCCACTCCAAACCATCAAAACCAACACTATCATCCAAGGAAGGAAACTATAAACCTAGGCATTACCTTGATACTTCTTTCAACCTTACCTCTTGTATATTAATCCATCAGAAAGTATAATTAATCTTACTTCCTAAAAATCTCTCAAACTCATCCACATCTCTCTATATCTACTATCACCTTGGTCCAGCAATCATCATCTCTTGTCTGCAATACTAGACTAGCCTACTAACTGTTCTCCCCACATTCATTCTCATCCCTCATCTGTAATTTAGCCAGAACAATCTTTTAAAAATAGAAATCTGACTTTCTCACTCCAATTTACCCTACTCCTGCCCCCAACACACACATACTCACTCAACCCACTGCTTAAAGGGTCAAACAGGTCCTAAATAATATGACACCTACCTACTTCTTTATTCTCACTTCCTACCTTAGTTGCCTAGCTTTCTATGTTTATGTTCTAACACTCGGGACATCTTTCAGTTTCCTAAAATGGCTACACTCCCTTCAATTATAGATTTTACACATGGTATTTACTCTAGAACACTTGCTAATGACTAGATAAAGAGAGTTGAAGGGTTATGAATGAGTTTTAAGTTTCTAGCTAGCATAACTAGATGTATACTAGAGCCATTTCTTGAAATTTTTTAAATACCAAATTATCTTCTATTCTTAACTCCTCACTATTATTCCTCAAACACTTCAGACATAAGAGTACCTCAAAGTCCTTGTACTACTGTTCCTTTCACCTGGAATGATCTTTTAATTGATCTTTACACAAATAGTTACTCCTTGATATTTAGATCTCAGAATGCCACTTCAGATCAACCAGTCAAAAGCAGGCACCTTGTTGCCCTAATCTATCACTCTATTTTAATTGTCTGCATTGCATTATCACTGTCTGATATTCCTATTTATTTGTTTATTGGGAATCTCCCCAATTAAAATATAACTCTCTGAGAGCAAAGACTTTATTATTATTCATTCTTGTATTCCCACTGCCAACATGTAATCCTTGTTCAAGAAATGCTGAATGAATGAATAATTCAGAGCCAGCATTCTCTGCTTGTAATAAAGTAGATTATCATCAACAATTGATGCTATCATAAAATATATCAATAGATCATGGGAACTCATAATTAAGCAACTTACTGAAATGTTGTAGAGTAAGAATAAATCTGTGAACTCCAAATCAGTATTAATAGGCATTATGAAGGCAATATGGAGTAGTGGCTAAGAACATGGGCTCTGCAGTCATACCGTCGAGGTTTGAATCCAATCTCCACCACTTACTGGGTGACATCAGGCTGGTTACTTAACCTCTCTGAGGTTCAGTTCCCCAGACTACAGGGTAAATATAACAACAGCACCTGCCTTATAGGGATGAAGTGAGGATGAAATATATATGCAGTACACAATAACAATATAATAACAATGCCTGAGACATAGACAGCAATCACAAAATGTTAGCTGCTGTTTTCTTATTGCAAAGAGCATTCACAAAAGTGGGCTTAGTGTTAGAGAACATGCAGTTTGAAGTGACTACTTCCATATATCTTTGAAGAAGATGACTCCAAATGGGTGATTTCAAACGATACACATATGATGATTTTAAAGCAGTAGAAGACTGAATAGCATATAGATAATTAGCTTGAAGTAAGAACTTCTCTTGTGCTTCTTACATACCGAGTGAGTGCGGAGTGCTGCGATGGTTTTTGAAAGTGCCATTTCCCACAGTTCATCAATGTAGGCTCTATTTACTAAGCCCTGGGTTGTATGTAAAATGTGATCTTCAACCACAAAAAAGCTAAGATTGAGGAGAAAAGAAAGCACAGCTGTCAGAAATTACAGTTTGACTACTATCATCAGGGGATGACAAACATTAAGAGATGCCATCAAATTGGAAGTTAATACTAGTCATTTTTTCTTAAAGAAAGCTGTTTGGTATCACAAACAAAATCAGATTTCTTAGACTTGGAATTATACCTCTGATCATGATATCATCTTAACAACTTCTACAGAAATTGGAGTTACATTCCTATTAAATGTTAACCATGTTATCTAGAAATTTAAAAGGGAAGAAAAATGTTTATAGGTAAAGAAGGCTAATTTCACTACATTAAAATCAACAGCCCGTTAATAGATTTTTAAAAACTAATAGACTCTAAAGAGACAATGAAAGTTAAAGCACGCATCTTTTTTAAGAATCCAACACACAAAATACCGAAATAATTCCCCTTATATAAACTTTCTCATCAAAGTGTTGAAAAGATATCTTACAAAGGTAAAAAAAAAAATACACACATATTTTTTAACATTCTTCTGTGGCTTCTTAATTTTTATGCATCTAAAATGTATCTTCAGCTTTCTTGCCTAAATATTCATACTAATTAAAACAATTCTTTAAATAGGGAATTGTTATGACACATTTTAATCAAAGGTATCAATTACATTGCAACAATCTAAACTTGGAAAAAAAAAGAAATTTCACGGAACAATCCAACTTATTTCCCTTTTTTTTTAACTGCGAAGTCACTATTTTGCAATTAAAATAAGCTGCCTATATTTGGGATGTTTATTTGGGAACTGCAATTCCATACTAGTATATATACTCCAGATGAGGATGGCAAGCTATACAGTCCATGGAACAAATCTGGCCCACTGCTTGTTTTTATAAACAGTGTTTTATTGGAACACAGCCATTGTCTTTCATTTACATATTGTCTATAGCTGCTTTCGTACCGCAACAAAGCTGAATAGTTCTAACAGAAACCGTATGGCCTGCTGAGCCTAAAATACTTTATTATTTGGCCCTTTTAGAAAAAAACTTGCCAACTTTTACTGATTATTTGGTTCCCTCTTAACAATAATGAAAAAACAGAACATCACATATAATAAGACTACAATTCAATATTTTTCTCCCTTTATCCATAAAAAGGATTCCCCAACAATATAGAATTATGTTCCCCAACATAATTCTGTGAAACGAATAGACATTCCTTTAAAATCATCAGATATTCAAAACAAATCTTGTCTTAAGAATTTAGAAAAGAAAAGAAAAAAAATTTCCCAAAGAACACTTGATATACTTTTCCAAGTCTCACAAAAAGTGTATAAACTATTGAAAGTGTATAAATTTAAAACACACACACAAACACACATATACCCACCCTACAATTTGATTAAAATACTTCCTGTAGCCATCTAAAGTTTCATGCTGCAACAAAGCAAAGAGAAAAAAGTTATTGTTTCTGTTTTGACACATTAAGACAGTTAAAATCAGTTAATTAATTTCTTAAGGCTCAATTCCAAAGACTATAAAGTAAATATAATAATAGTACCTACCTTATAGGATTACAGTGAGGATGAAATGAGACAATACATATCTAGTACTTAGAACAATGTCTGACACATAGCAAGCAACAGATGTTAGTTGCTACTTTCTTAATGCAAGTCACATCCAGTGGTCCCAGTTTGGGGTGGGGGTGGGGGGAAGCCCAAATGGAAAATAATTAAAAGATACCAGAGAAGAAAAGTGAAAAAGGGAGAAAAGTAAAGGTGGTGATCCTACCATGTTAGAAGGAGGCTGGAGCACCAAACGAGCCTGTTTTCGCCTCTGTTTTCGGTAGTAGTTCTCAAATGTTTCCCGGGCACCCTGTAAAACAAACAAAAGGAAATGGGTTGATACATTTGGACCAATTACTCTAGTATTTCATGGTAAATTCCCAGGTCAGGAATTGAGGCAGCCCCACATTTCTCAAAATCTGCTATTTTAACACTGATAATCTTCGGAAAAATAAAAATAACTATTACCACTTATTGAACCTTACTTACAAATACCAATAGAGATGGATACAAAAAATTCTTAAGAGGAAACTACCAGAACTCAGCCTCCAACACACCAAAGCTGGTTTCTGAATCAATTATCACAAATTCACAAGAAAGACAAACCAACAGTCTCATAGGTTATAACAATAGTTTAGAAAATGGTTCTTAAAAAAAAAAACTCACAGAACATTCCAGAATAAAAACTAGTCTCAAATAAATCATGACCAAAAGGCCAAAGGGAGGCAGGAAAAAGGCAGGAGCTGAGAACATTAAGTCAGTCTTCTCAGACAGAATATAATCTAGCACAAGATTAATACCAAAAAGGAAGAAACAAAGCCCTGAAAAGTCTTAGCTCACAGTTTCTACTTTTCATTTAGGGTTTCTGGGCTTAAACTAAAAGGTGCTCTAGAGAACAAGAGCTAACTCATGAGCTCTATAACTAGGCTTGAGTAGTGTCCTCTCAAAATTCATGTCCTTCCCAGGACCTCACAACATGAACCTATTTAGAAATAGGGTCATTACAGATGTAATTAGTTAAATTAAGATGCAGTCATACTACAGTAGGGTGACCCTTAATCGAATATAACTGGTGTCTTCATAAGAAGAGGAAAATGCTATATGAAGGCAGAAACACAGGGAGAACACCATATGGTGCCACAAGCAGAGATGGGACTGATGCAGCTGCAAGCCAAGGAACACCAAGGACTGCTGGCCACCACCAGAAGCTAGAGAGAGGCAAGGAAGGATTCTACCCAGAATCTGAGAGGGAGGATGGCCTTCTGTTATCCTGATTTTGGATTTCTAGTCTCCAAAACTGTGACAGAACAAATTTCTCTTATTTTAAGCCACCCAGTTTGTGGTACTTGATTATAGCAGCCGTAGGAAACTGATATAAGCTCAAAGCTTTTAAAACATGGTGCTCCCCATTATTAAACTCTACTCTCAACCCAAGACTTTTCTAAATAAACAAGAGTAGAAAGGGAGAGACAGCATTACACAGTGGTTAAGAATACTGATTTTAAAACCAAATGATTTTATTCAAACCATGGCTCTGCCCCTTACTAGCTGTATAACTCATATGACTAGCTATATAACTTCCCTTTCATTATTTTAACTTCCACTATTTAACTCTTTACCTTTCACTAACAGATGTGCTATGGTTTACTCATTTGTAGAGATGCCAAACTCACATGGTTGTAATAAGGATTTAGAAGAGTTATAAAGCTTTTAGAATAGTACCTGATAAATAATAACCACTACGCAAGTACTTATTTAAAACATAAGTAAGATGAAATCAGTGATGAAACAGAAAGCCCAGCCCATGTGAACATAAACTCCATGAAATACCTGGTTCAGTTTTCTTCACCTTCCCAAAAGTCTGAAGAATTTTACTCAACATGACTTCTTTGTTAGATCCCTAAACCAGGAAAACTGTTTAAGGTACTACATCATGCAGCCTCAGTAGTGTAGCTCAGGCGTTGGCAAATGTTTTCCATAATGGGCAGGATAGTAAATAGGCTTTGGTGAGCCATCCAGTCTCTGATGCAACTACTCAACTCTGCTGCTGTAGTGCAAAAGGAGCCATAGACAATACATAAATGAGTGTGGCTGTGTTCCAATAAAACCTTATTTGTGAAAACTGAAATTAGAATTTCATATCATTTTCACCTGTCATGAAATATTACTCCTCTTATAATTTTTTTTATGAATACCAACCATTTAAAAATGTAAAAGTTCACACAGGTCATACAGAAACAGGCAGTAGGCTGGATTTGGCCCATAAATCATGGTTTGATGACCCCTGGGGTAGCTTAAAAACAAAGGTTTTAAAACACTAAAGTTATTATAACTGTACATACCTGAATTTTTCTGCCTAAAAAATGAAAACAAACATTAAGACAGCTATTTCAAGGCTTTCTTAGTCTATAAGTTAGTGAGGTAGCAAATAATTCTATTTAAGAAATAAAAAGTGGAAACTGCCTGTTAGTTTGTTAAAGCTGTTTCCCACTTGTCAGCATTTCACAGCATAGAGGTATTATTAAATGTCAATTACATTCTATACACACTGAATGGCTTTTCATTTTAAGGTTAACAGCCCTAAAGGCCCTTTATTATTTTAGTGTGACGTTACACTTTCAACATGCCTTCTAGCCAAGATACACTTAGCTGAGAATTTAGGGAAAGCCTTCCAATTAGAACACACTATATTAACTTAATTATTTGTTGTAAATGATAGAAAATAAACAAGATGAAATTCTATATAAAAACCAAGTCATGAACCTCTACTTAATTCTAAAGTATATACATTTTGCTTTTTCAATAAAATTAAAACATAAGAAAAGACCAATTTATCTAATAGGTCTGGCTTCCCCATTTACAAAAATGAGCTAGATTTTCCCTAGTGGGTGCTAAATAAATTCACCTCTGATTATTCTATTTCCGTTGCCAATTTTGTCAACTCAATGCTTATAGGAGAAATTTGAGAAATAGAGGTCTGACCAATCCAGTTTAGTAAATGATGAAGTGCCTGCCTATTCACAAATAGGTCAATAGACAATGAACTATAGAGTTCTGCCACTTCAGCCTCAAGCTCCTTTAATCACTCAAATGAAAAAACAAAACAAAACACAAACCAAAAAAGCCGCCTCACAAGCTACTGAAGGTATAAACAAATAGATATAAAACAATAGGCAGGCAAACGAAAAGCTGTTCTTTCATTTTATGTCATTAGTATGACAGTGCTACAAAGGCTGTATAATAATTAATGAATTAATACACACAATGTCACAGAAAAATTAGTCACAGTGTATATAAAGTGCTCACCATGTGATAGACACTGAGAATCTCCTCACTGAATTTATAGTCTATGGCGGAAGACTAGAAATTAAACAAGCAATTATATTAAAATCCTATTAAAATTATATTAGAATCCTATGGATTGAAGTGGGATGTATGTCTGAGTGTGTGTGTGTATGCGTGTGTGCACGTGCACTTAGAGGGTGGGAGGAATGTTAGAAAAAGATTCTCAGGAAAAAAATGACATTTATACTCATAATTGAAGAATGACTCAGAAGAATAAGCCAGGTAAACAGAAAGGAAAAAAAAATGTTCCTTGTAGAGACAGAGGTTCAAAGAAAAAAGGTACCACACATCCCATGAATTGGAAGACGTTCTTCATGGCTGGAACTTCAGGGTGTAAAGGAGAGGGATGACAAGAGACGAGGCTGGAGGACTTTGTAAATCGTGTTAAGACATTTGGACTTCAACTCTAGTTTTAGACACCTGGAAGTTGTAATATTGTGAGTAGAATAAAGGAAGGGAAAATTAGCTACAAAAAGATCAGTCAGAATCTGACATATATTTAGGAGGCATAAGCCAATTGGATATATGTGGTAAAGGACATGAAGGAAAGAAGGCTGATGTGAGGTTTCTAACCTAGTTAACTAGATTGGTTGGTGGTGTCATTTAATGAGACAGGAATCAGAAGGAAATACAGTTGATTATTACCCATGGTTTCCTAATTTGCAAATTTGCCTACCGGCTAAAATTTATGTGTAGCCTCAAAATCAATACTCATGGCACTTTCATAGTCATTCAAGGACATACACAGCGTGGGGAAAATTTTGCGTTGCCCGATGCACATGTTCCTAGCTGAGGCCGAACAAAGCAACACTCTTCTTTCTTATTTCAGTTCACACACTATAAACAATTATTCTTTTCATGGTCTATCTAGTGCCACATTCTTCAAATTTTTGTGCTTTTTTAAAAAATTTGAGGCATAATTGACATAACATTATATTAGTTTCAGATGTACAACTTAATGATTCAATATTTGTGTATACTGCAAAATGATCACCAAAATAAGTCTAGTTAACATCTATCACCACATAGTTATACATACTTTTTTTCTTGTAATGAGAACTTTTAAGATCTGCTCTCTTAGCAAGTTGCAAATATATAATACAGTATTATTAACTATAGTCACCATGCTGTACATTCCATCCCCAGGACTTATTTATTTTATAACAAAGTTTGTACCGTTTGACCACCTTCATCCAATTCCTCCAACCCCTACTCCCTGCCTCTGGCAACCACCAATCTGTTCTCAGTAACTATGGGTCCAGATGGATTTTGTTCATTTATTTAGATTCCACATATAAGTGAGTTACAACAGAGTATCTGTCTTTCCCTGTCTGACTTATTTCACTTAGTATAATGCCCTCAAGGTCTACTCATGTTGTCACAAATAGAAAGATTCCTTATTTGAAATCTTTATATGACTGAATAATATTCCATTGTGTATATATGTACCACATCTTTATCCATTCATCTATTGATGGATACTTAGGTTGTTTCCATATCTTGGCTATTGCAGACTGCAACATGGGGATGCATTTATCTTTTCGAGTTAATGTTTTTATTTTCTTTGGATAAATGCCCAGAAGTGGAATTCCTGGATCATATGGTAGTTCTATTTTTAATTTTTTGAGGAACCTCCATACTGTTTTCCAGAGTGGCTGAACCAATTTACATTCCCACCAACAGTGCAAGAGGGTTCCCTTTCCTCCACAACCTCACCAACACTTGTTATTTCTTGTCTTTTACATAATAGCCATTCTAACAGGTGAGGTGGTATCTCATGGTGATTTTAATTTGCATTTCCCTGATGTAGAGCTCCCTTTCGTGTACCTGTTAGCCACCTGTGTGTCTTGCATTTTTGTGCTTCTTGTTGGTGATTTTGCTATTTAAAATGAACCCCAAACATAGTACTGAAGTGCTATCTCGTGTACCTAAGCTCAAGAAGGCAAGATGCACCTTACAGAGAAAATACATTTTAGATGAGCTTCATTCAGGTATGAGTTACAGTGTTGAATTCAATGTTAATGAATCAACAATAGGTATTAAGTAAGGTATCTTTAACGAGAAACACACGTAAAACAAGGTTATGAGCTGATTGGCTGATGAAAATGTTGTGATCAGAAGCTCACAGAAACCTAACCCTGTATTTCTCCTAACAGCGATGGTCCAGTATTCATTAACTAAGTATTTACAGTTTATATTGGGTTGGCCAAAAACTTCGTTCGGGTTTTTCATAACATCTTACAGAAAAAGCCGAACGAACTTTTAGGCCAACCCAATAGAATACAACTACCATGAATAATAAGAATCGAATGTATTTGGACAGACTGATAATAATGACTTCCATATTGGACATGTCTGGCTCTTTCTTGTAATCAATATATAACTTTTAATGTCAACTACTTAGAGATGATTTTTCTACTACTTGATTTAAAAAGGAATGTTCTGCCTAACATATAACCCTCTTTTAATTCTTTGCATAGCACATATCTCCATCTGACATTATGTTGTTTATTTGTTTATTGTCTAACTCCTTTCACTAGGATGCAAGCTCCATGAGAACAAGTTTCTTGTTTGTCTTATTTTTTGTTGTGTTCACAGCCCCTAGAACAATGTCTGGCACATGACTGGCATTCAATATGCATTCGTTTGAAAACTGATTACAAGTATGAGTAAAACATTAATTGATATTTTAAGATATCATTTTTATGTTATATTTACACTTTATCTGCTATGCAATAATCACTTCCTTATAATTATTCCTATTCATGTCATTCTGTTGTTTTTCTATCTCTATTTATTCTTTTAAGACTTTTGTTCCTATTTCATAGAGGTTATGTCTTCCTCATATCAAACAATTTTCTAAAATTTCCTTTTGGTTCCTTTATAAAATTATTTTTACAATCATGTTCCCTCTGAATTTTTAGGATAATGTTCCTTGTTCCTTTTTTAAAATAAATAAATAAATTTATTTGTTTATTTATTTATTTATTTATTTATGGCTGCGTTGGGTCTTTGCTGCTGCGTGAGGGCTTTCTCTAGTTGCAGTGAACGGGGGTTACTATTCATTGCAGTGTGCAGGCTTCTCATTGTGGTGGCTTCTCTTGTTGTGGAGCACGGCCTCTTAGGCGCATGGGCTTCAGTAGTTGTGGCATGCCGGCTCAGTAGTTCTGGCTCGCGGACTCTAGAGTGCAGACTCAGTAGTTGCAGCACATGGGTTTAGTTGCTCCACAGCATGTGGGATCTTCCCAGCCCAGGGATCGAACCCGTGTCCCCTGCATTGGCAGATGGATTCTTAACCACTGCGCCACCAGTAAAGTCCCAGTCCCATTTTATTCAGTATGTTTTCTCAGATCTCATATTTTGTTTTATATTATTTCATTTTCCCAATTGCTCTATCTAGAACAAGAGGAGCCCCTTCTAGACTAGTACTTTCTTCTTGGTTTGTGGTTTGCCTTTGGCCAATTCGCCATTCATCTGGCTATAGATCTAATATCCTTATGGAAGTGGCAATTTATAACAGGTCCAAAGCTGTTTCAAAGGCCATCCACAAATTAATGCCAGTGTCTAGCAAGCAACAGGCCTACTAAGTTTGCATGAAATATGGCTGAACATTCTCCTACCATACATTTCCCAGTGTTTGAACTCTCTGAACTTCTTAAACTGAATGAAAACCACAATAATGTAGGCTTTTCCTATCTGTGCTCTTGTACAGCACTATTACTTTGAGTATTCTCCAGCACAGAAAGAACTGTGTTGCCAGTCAAGGTCCCTCTCTTTCCCCTCATCCCACATTCTGGTAGCACTAAAAAGGAGAATCCATGCAGTAGAGGGGTGAACAACCAACGTATTCATCAATTCAGGATTGTATTTTCAATCCAGAAGGCATATCATGGAAAAGGGATAAACTGTCTTTTGACCTTTAAGGTTTGCTCTGTTGATGACAGCAAAATACACATCACCCAACAGCTGGATTTCTCAATCCATTCTATCAGCTCTAAACGTAGAGAAAATTTATTCCAATTCGGACAACGTCGTGAATTATCAGCCTTATTTATCAATGAGTATTGTAACCTTTCAGACTTTAATACACCTAAAGTATATTAGTAAAAGTTAAGAAAGACTTAGGTTTGCAACGAGACCTTCAAGATAGCAGAGGAGTAAGACCTGGAGATCACCATCCTCCCCACAAATACATCGGAAATACATCTACAAGTGGAACAACTCCTGCAGAACACCTACTGAATGCTGGCAGAAGACCTCAGATTTCTGAAAAGGCAAGAAACTCCCCATGTACTTGGGTAGGGCAAAAGAAGAAAGAAAACCACAGAGACAAAAGAATAGGGACAGGATCTGCACCTCTGGCAGGGAGTTGTGAAGGAGGAAAAGTTTCCATGCACCAGGGAGCCCCTTCACTGGCGGAGATGGGGGCTGGTGGGGGGGAAGCTTCGGAGCCACAGAGGAAAGCGCAGCAACAGGGGTGCAGAGGGCAGAGCAGAGAGATACCCGCACAGAGGATCGGTGCCAAGCAGCACTCACCAGCCCGAGAGGCTCGTCTGCTCACCCGCCGGGGCGGCCGGGGGCTGGGAGCTGAGGCTCGGCTTCAGAGGTCAGATCCCAGGGAGAGGACTGGGGTTGGCTGTGTGAACACAGCCTGAAGGGGGCTAGTGCGCCACAGCTAACCAGGAGGGAGTCTGGGAAAAAGCTGGGACCTACCTAAGAGGCAAGAGGCCATTGTTTCAGGGTGCATGAGGAGAGGCAAGTCAGAGCACCGCCTAAACGAGTTCCAGAGACGGGCATGAGCTGCGGCTATCAGCGCAGACACCAGAGACAGGCATGAAACGCTAAGGCTGCTCCTGCAGCCATCAAGAATCCTGTGTGCAAGCACAGGTCACTATTCACACGTCCCCTCCTGGGACCCTGTGCAGCCAGCCACTGCCAGAGTCCCGTGATCCAGGGACAACTTCCCCGGGAGAAAACACAATGTGCCTCAGGCTGGTGCAACGTCACACCAGGCTCTACTGTTGCAGGCTTGCACTGCATTCCATACCCCTCCATCCCCCTGGCCTGACTGTGCCAGAGCCCCCTAATCAGCTGCTCCTTTAACCCTGTCCTGTCTGAGCAAAGAACAGACACCCTCAGGTGACCTACACACACAGGCGGACCAAATCCAAAGCTGAACACCAGGAGCTGTGCGAACAAAGAAGAGAAAGGGAAATTTCTCCCAGGAGCCTCAGGAGCAGCAGATTAAATCCTCAGAATCAAGTTGATGTACCTGCATCTCTGGAATATCATCCCAACATGAGGCTGCAGACTTTGTGTGATTTTGTCTGTATAACTTTGCTTTTACCATTTGTCCTAGGGTTCTGTCTGGTTTTTTGGGTTTTTTGGGTTTTTTTAGTATAGTTTTAGTGCTTGTTATCATTGGTGGATTTATTTTCTGGTTTGGTTGTGCTCTTCTTTCTTTCTTTTATTACCTTTAAATTTCTTTTATTTTTAATAATTTTTTATTTTTTATTTTAATAACTTTCTTTTCTTTCTTTCTTTTTTTCTTATTTTCTCCCTTTTCTTCTGAGCCATGTGAATGACAGGGTCTTAGTGCTCCAGCCGGGTGTCAGGCTGGTGCCTCTGAGGTGGGAGAGCCGAGTTCAGGACATTGGTCTACCAGAGACCTCCCAGCTCCACGTAATATCAAATGGCGAAAGCTTTCCCAGAGATCTCCATTTCAACGCTAAGACCCAGATCCAATGACCAGCAAGCTACACTGCTAGACACCCTATGCCAAATAACAAGCAAGACAGGAACACAACCCCACCCATTAGCAGAGAGGTGGCCTAAAATCATAATAAGATAACACATACCCTAAAACACACCACCAGACGTGGTCTGGCCCACCAGAAAGACAAATCCAGCCTCATCCACCAAAACACAGGTACTAGTCCCCTCCACCAGGAAGCCTACACAAACCACTGAACCAGCTTTACCCACTGGGGGCAAACACCAAAAACAATGGGAACTACAAGCCTGCAGCCTGCGAAAAGGAGACCCCAAAACCAGTATGTTAAGCAAAATGAGAAGACACAGAAACACATAGCAAATGAAGGAGCAAGGTAAAAAACCACCAGATAAAACAAATGAAGAGGAAATAGGCAGTCTACCTGAAAAAGAACTGAGAGTAATGATAGTAAAGATGATCCAAAATCTTGGAAAAAGAACGGAGAAAATACAAGAAACGTTTAACAAGGAACTGAAAGAACTAAAGAGCAAAAAAACAACGATGAACAACATAATAAATGAAATTGAAAATTCTCTAGAATGAATCAATAGCAGAATAACTGAGGCAGAAGAACGGATAAGTGACCTGGAAGATAAAAGAGTGGAAATAACTACCGCAAAGAAGAAAAAAGAATGAAAACCATTGAGGACAGTCTCAGAGACCTCTGGGACAACATGAAACACACCAACATTCAAATTATAGGGGTCCCAGAAGAAGAACAGAAAAAGAAAGGGAATGAGAAACTATTTGAAGAGATTATAGTTGAAAACATCCCTAATATGGGAAAGGAAACAGTTAATCAAGCCCAGGAAGTACAGGGAGTCCAATACAGGATACACCCAAGGAGAAACATGCCAAGACACATATTAATCAAACTATCAAAAATTAAATACAAAGAAAAAATATTAAAAGCAGCAAGGGAAAAGCAACAAATAACATACAAGGGATTCCCCGTAAGGTTAACAGCTGATCTTTCAGCAGAAACTCTGCAAGCCAGAAGGGAGTGGCAGGACGCATTTAAACTGATGAAAGGGAAAAACCTACAACCAAGATTACTCTACCCAGCAAGGATCTCATTCAGATCTGATGGGGAAATCAAAAGCTTTACAGACAAGCAAAAGCTAAGAGAATTCAGCACCAACAAACCAGCTTTACAACAAATGCTAAAGGAACTTCTCTAGGCAGGAAAAAAAAGAGAAGGAAAAGACCTACAATAACAAACCCCAAACAATTAAGAAAATGGTAATAGGAACATACAAATCAATAATTACCTTAAATGTAAATGGATGAAATGCTCCAACCAAAAGACATAGACTGGCTGAATGGATATAAAAACAAGACCCATATATATGCTGTCTACAACAGAACCACTTCAGACCTAGGGGCACATACAGACTGAAAGTGAGGGGATGGAAAAAGATATTCCATGCAAATGGAAATCAAAAGAAAGCTGGAGTAGCAATTCTCATATCAGATAAAATAGACTTTAAAATAAAGACTATTACAAGAGACAAAGGACACTACATAATGATCAGGTATCAATCCAAGAAGAAGATATAACAACTGTAAATATTTATTCACCCAACAGAGGAGCACCTCAATACATAAGGCAAACACTAACAGCCATAAAAGGGGAAATCGACAGTAGCACAATAATAGTAGGGGACTTTAACACCCCACTTTCACCAAAGGACAGATCATCCAAAATGAAAATAAATCAGGAAACACAAACATTAAATGATACATTAAACAAGCTGGACTTGATATTTATAGGACACTCCATCCAAAAACAACAGAATACACTTTCTTCTAAAGTGCTCATGGAACATTCTCCAGGATAGATCATATCTTTGGGTCACAAATCAAGCCTTGGTAAATTGAAGAAAATTGAAATCGTATCAAGTATCTTTTCCGAGCACAATGCTATGAGACTAGATATCAATTACAGGAAAAAATCTGTAAGAAATACAAACACATGGAGGCTAAACAACACACTACTTAATAACCAAGAGATCACTGAAGAAATCAAAGAGGAAATAAAAAAAATACCTAGGAACAAATGACAATGAAAACAGGACGACCCAAAACCTATGGGATGCAGCAAAAGCAGTTCTAAGAGGGAAGTTTAGAGGTATACAAGCCTACCTTAAGAAAGAAGAAACATCTCAAATACACAACCTAACCTTACACCTAAAGCAATTAGAGAAAGAACAAAAAAACCCCAAAGTTAGCAGAAGGAAAGAAATCATAAAGATCAGAGCAGAAATAAATTAAAAAGAAATGAAGGAAACAATAGCAAAGATCAATAAAACTAAAAGCTGGTTCTTTGAGAAGATAAACAAAATTGATAACCCATTAACCAGACTCATCAAGAAAAAAAGGGAGAAGACTCAAATCAATAGAATTAGAAATGAAAAAGGAGAAGTAACAACTGACACTGCAGAAATACAAAGGATCGTGAGAGATTACTACAAGTAACTATATGCCAATAAAATGACCAACATGGAAGAAATGGAGAAATTCTTAGAAAGGCACCACCTTCTGAGAGTGAACCAGAAAGAAACAGAAAATATGAACAGACCAATTACAAGCACTGAAATTGAGACTGATTAAAATATCTTCCAACAAACAAAAGCCCAGGACCAGATGGCTTCACAGGTGAATTCTATCAAATATTTAGAGAAGAGCTAACATCTATCCTTCTCAAACTCTTCCAAAATAGAGCAGAGGGAGAAACACTCCCAAACTCATTCTACGAGGCCACCATCACCCTGATACCAAAACGAGACAAATATGTCACAAAGAAAAAAAAAATACAGGCCAATATCACTGATGAACATAGATGCAAAAATCCTGAACAAAATACTAGCAAACAGAATCCAACAGCACATTAAAAGGATCATACACCATGACAAAGTGGGGTTTAACCCGGGAATGCAAGGATTCTTCAATATACGCAAATCAACGTGATACACCATATTAACAAATTGAAGGAGAAAATCCATATGATCATCTCAATAGATCCAGAAAAAGCTTTTGACAAAATTCAACACACATTTATGATAAAAACCCTCCAGAAAGTAGGCATAGAGGAAACTTACCTCAACATAATAAAGGCCACATATGACAAACCCACAGCCAACAACGTTCTCAATGGTAAAAAACTGAAACCATTTCAGTTTTTCAGGAACCAGACAAGGCAGTCCAGAATTACTGTGGCCCTGAACCAAGATGGTGGAGTACACGGGCGTGCTCTCACTCCCTCTTGTGAGAACACCAAAACCACAATTAGCTGCTGGACAATCATCAACAGGAAGACACTAGAACTCACCAAAAAAGATACCCTACATCCAAAAACAAAGGAGAAGCCACAATGAGACGGTAGGAGGGGCGCAATCACAGTAAAATCAAATCCCATAACTGCTGGGTGGGTGACTCACAGACTGGAGAACACTTATACCACAGAAATCCACCCACTGGAGTGAAGGTTCTGAGCCCCACGTCAGACTTCCCAACCTGGGGTCCAGTAACAGGAAAAGAAATTCCTAGAGAATCAGACTTTGAAGGCTAGTGGGATTTGATTGCAGGACTTATACAGGACTGGGGGAAACAGACACTCCACTCTTGGAGGGCACACACAAAGCAGTGTGCACATTGGGTCCCAGGGGAAGGAGCAGTGACCACAGGGGAGACTGAACCAGACCTACCTGCTAGTGTTGGGGGTTCTCCTGCAGAGGCGGGGGATGGCTGTGTCTCACCGTGAGGACAAGTACCATGGCAGCAGAAGTTATGGGAAGTATTCCTTGGTGTGAGCCTTCCCAGAGTCTGTCATTAGCCCCACCAAAGAGCCCAGGTAGGCTCCAGTGTTGGGTTGCCTCAGGCCAAACAACCAACAGGGAGGGAACCCAGCCCCACCCATCAGCAGTCAAGCGGATTAAAGTTTTACTGAGCTCTGCCCACCAGAGCAACAGTAAGCTCTACCCACCACCAGTCCCTCCCATCAGGAAACGTGCACAGGTCTCTTAGATAGCCTCATCCACCAGAGGGCAGACAGCAGAAGCAAGAAGTACTACAATCCTTTTGTTCCTGTGGAACAAAAACCACATTCACAGAAAGACAGACAAGATGAAAAGGCAGAGGGCTATGTAACAGATGAAGGAACAAGATAAAACCCCTGAAAAACAACTAAATGAAGTGGAGATAGGCAACCTTCCAGAAAAAGAATTCAGAATAATGATAGTGAAGATGATCCAGGACCTCGGATAAAGAATGGGGGCAAAGATCAAGAAGATGCAAGAAACCTTTAACAAAGAACTAGAACAATTAAAGAACAAACAAACAGATGAAAAATACAATAACTGAAATGAAAACTACACTAGAAGGAATCAATAGCAGAATAACTGAGGCAGAAGAACGGATAAGTGACCTGGAAGACAGAATGGTGGAATTCACTGCCAAGGAACAGAATAAAGAAAAAAGAATGAAAAGAAATGAAGACAGCCTAAGAGACCTCTGGGACAACATTAAATGCAACAACATTCATATTATAGGGATCCCAGAAGGAGAAGAGAGAGAGAAAGGACCAGAGAAATTATTTGAAGAGATTATAGTCAAAAACTTCCCTAACATGGGAAAGGAAATAGCCACCCAAGTCCAGGAAGCACAGAGAGTCCCATACAGGATAAACCCAAGGAGAAACACACCAAGACACATAGTAATCAAACTGGCAAAAACTAAAGACAAAGAGAAATTATTGAAAGCAGCAAGGAAAAAATGACAAATAACATACAAGGGAACTCCCATAAGGTGAACAGCTGATTTCTCAGCAGAAACTCTACAAGCCAGAAGGGAGTGGCATGACATATTTAAAGTGATGAAAGGGAAGAACCTACAACCAAGACTACTCTACTGGGCAAGGATCTCATTCAGATTCGATGGACAAATCAAAAGCTTTACAGACAAGCAAAAGCTAAGAGAATTCAGCACCACCAAACCAGCTCTAAAACAAATGCTAAAGGAACTTCTCTAAGTGGGAAACACAAGAGAAGAAAAGGACCTACAAAAACAAACCCAAAACAATTAAGCAAATGGTAACAGAAACATACATATCGATAATTACCTTAAACGACTATGGATTAAATGCTCTAACCTCCAAAAGACACAGGCTTCCTGAATGGATACAAAAACAAGACCCATATATATGCTGTCTACAAGAGACCCACTTCAGACTGAGGGGATGGAAAAAGATATTCCATGGAAATGGAAATCAAAAGAAAGCTGGAGTAGCAATACTCATATCAGATAAAATAGACTTTAAAATAAAGAATGTTAAAAGAGACAAGGAAGGGCATTACATAATGATGAAGGGATCAATCTAAGAAGAAGATAGAACAATTATAAATATATATGCACCCAACATAGGAGCACCTCAATACATAAGGCAACTGCTAACATCTCTAAAAGAGGAAATCAACAGTAACACAATAGTGGGGGACTTTAAAACCTCACTTACACCAATGGACAGATCATCCAAAATGAAAATAAGGAAACAGAAGCTTTAAATGACACAATACACCAGATAGATTTAATTGATATTTATAGGACATTCCATCCAAAAACAGCAGATTACAGTTTCTTCTCAAGTGCGCACAGAACATTCTCCAGGATAGATCACATCTTGGGTCACAAATCAAGCCTCAGTAAATTTAAGAAAATTGAAATCATATCAAGCATCTTTTCTGACCACAACGCTATGAGATCAGAAATGAATTACAGGGAAAAAAACGTAAAAAACACAAACACATGGAGGCTAAACAATACATTACTAAATAACCAAGAGATCACTGAAGAAATCAAAGAGGAAATCAAAAAATACCTAGAGACAAATGACAATGAAAACACAACAATCCAAAACCTATGGGATGCAGCAAAAGTTGTTGTAAGAGGGAAGTCTATAGCTATACAAGCCTACCTCAAGAAACAAGGAAAATCTCAAATAAACAATCTAACCTTACACCTAAAGGAACTAGAGAATGAAGAATAAACAAAACCCAAAGTTAGCAGAAGGAAAGAAATCATAAAGATCAGAGCAGAAATAAATGAAATAGAAACAACGAAAACAATAGCAAAGATCAATAAAACTAAAAGCTGGTTCTCTTAGAAGATAAACAAAATTGATAAACCGTTAGCCAGACTCATCAAGAAACAGAGGGAGAGGACTCAAAACAATAAAATTAGAAATGAAAAATGAGAAGTTACAACAGACACCACAGAAATACAGAGCATCCTAAGAGACTACTACAAGCAACTCTATGCCAATAAAATGCACAACCTGGAAGAAATGGACAAATTCTTAGAAAGGTATAACCTTCCAAGACTGAACCAGGAAGAAATAGAAAATATGAACAGACCAATCACAAGTAATGAAATTGAAACTGTGATTAAAACTCTTCCAACAAACAAAAGTCCAGGACCAGATGGCTTCACAGGTGAATTCTATCAAACATTTAGAGAAGAGCTAACACCCATCCTTCTCAAACTCTTCCAAAAAATTGCAGAGGAAGGAACACTCCCAAACTCATTCTATGAGGCCACCATCACCCTGATACCAAAACCAGACAAAGATACTACAAAAAAAGAAAATTACAGACCAATATCACTGATGAATATAGATGCAAAAGTCCTCAACAAAATACTAGCCAACAGAATCCAACAACACATTGAAAGGATCATAGACCATGATCAAGTGGGATTTATCCCAGGGATGCAAGGATTCTTCATTATATGCAAATCAATCAATGTGATACACCACATTAACAAATTAAGGAATAACAACCATATGATCACCTCAGTAGATGCAGAAAAAGCTTTTGACAAAATTCAACACCCTTTTATGATAAAAACTCTCCAGAAAGTGGGCACAGAGGAAAGCTACCTCAACATAATAAAGGCCATATATGACAAACCCACAGCAAACATTATTCTCAATGGTGAAAAACTGAAAGCATTTCCTCTAAGATCAGGAAAAAGACAAGGATGTCCACTCTCACCACTATTATTCAGCATAGTTTTGGAAGTCCTAGCCACTGCAATCAGAGAAGAAAAAGAAATAAAAGGAATACAAATTGGAAAAGAAGAAGTAAAACTGTCACTGTTTGCATATGACATGATACTATAGATATAGAATCCAAAAGATGTCACCAGAAAACTACTAGAGCTAATCAATGAATTTGGTAAAATTGGACGATACAAAATTAATGCACAGAAATCTCTTGCATTCCTATACACTAATGATGAAAAACCTGAAAGTGAAATTAAGGAAACACTTCCATTTACCATTGCAACAAAAAGAATAAAATACCTAGGAATAAACCTACACAAGGAGACAAAAGACCTGTATGCACAAAATTATAGGACACTAATGAAAGAAATTAAAGATGATACAAACAGATGGAGAGATATACCATGTTCTTGGATTGGAAGAATCAACATTGTGAAAATGACTATACTACCCAAAGCAATCTACAGATTCAATGCAATCCCTATCAAATTACCAATGGCATTTTTCACAGAACTAGAACAAAAAATTTCACAATTTGTATGGAAACACAAAAGACCCTGAATAGCCAAAGCAACCTTGAGAAACAAAAACGGAGCTGGAAAAATCAGGCTCCCTGACTTCAGATTATACTACAAAGCTACAGTAATCAAGACAGTTTGGTACTGGCACAAAAACAGAAATATAGATCAATGAAACAGGATAGAAAGCCCAGAGATAAACCCACGCACATATGGTCACCTTATTTTTGATAAAGGAGGCAAGAATATACAATGGAGAAAAAACAGCTTCTTCAATAAATGGTGCTGGGAAAACTGGACAGCTACATGTAAAAGAATGAAATTAGAACACTTCCTAACACCATACACAAAAATAAACTCAAAATGGATTAAAGACCTAAATGTAAGGCCAGACACTATCAAACTCTTAGAGGAAAAAATAGGCAGAACACTCTATGACATAAATCACAGCAAGATCCTTTTTTGCCCACCTCCTAGAGAAATGGGAAGAAAAACAAAAATAAACAAATGGGACCTAATGAAACTTAAAAGCTTTTGCACAGCAAAGGAAACCATAAACAAGATGAAAAGACAACCCTCAGAATGGGAGAAAATATTTGCAAATGAAGCAACTGACAAAGCATTAATCTCCAAAATTTACAAGCAGCTCATGCAGCTCAATATGAAAAAAACAAACAACTCAATCTAAAAATGGGCAGAAGATCTAAATAGACATTTCTCCAAAGAAGATATACAGATTGCCAACAAGCACATGAAAGGATCCTCAACATCAGTAATCATTAGAGAAATGTAAATCAAAACTACAATGAGGTATCACCTCACACAAGTCAGAATGGCCATCATCAAAAAATCTACAAACAACAAATGCTGGAGAGGGTGTAGAGAAAAGGGAACCCTCTTGCACTGTTGGTGGGAATGTAAATTGATATAGCCACTATGGAGAACATTTGGAGGTTCCTTAAAAAACTAAAAATAGAACTACCATACAACCCAATAATCTCACTACTGGGCACATACTGTGAGAAAACCATAATTCAAAAAGAGTCATGTACCACAGTGTTCACTGCAGCTCTATTTACAATAGCCAGGACATGGAAGCAACCTAAGTGTCCATCGACAGATGAATGGATAAAGAAGATGTGGCACATATATACAATGGAATGTTACTCAGCCATAAAAAGAAATGAAATTGAATTATTTGCAGTGAGGTGGATGGACCTAGAGTTTGTCATACAGAGTGAAGTAAGTCAGAAAGAGAAAAACAAATACCGTATGCTAACACATATACATGGAATCTAAAAAAAAAAAAAAAGTGGTTCTGAAGAACCTAGAGTCAGGAAAGGAATAAAGACGCAGATGTAGAGAATGGACTTGAGGACACAGGGAGGGGGAAGGGTAAGCTGGGACGAAGCGAGAGAGTGGCATGGACATATATACATTACCAAATGTAAACTGGATAGCTAGTGGGAAGCAGACACATAGCACAGGGAGATCAGCTCGGTGCTTTGTGACCACCTAGAGGGGTGGGATAGGGAGGGTGAGAGGAAGACACAAGGGGGAGGAGATATGGGGATATATGTATATATATATATAGCTGATTCACTTTGTTTTAAAGCAGAAACTAACACACTATTGTAAAGCAATTATACTCCCATAAAGATGTTAAAAAAAAAAACCCACAAAAACAAAAAAAACAAAAAGATACATGCATCCCAATGTTCACAGCAGCATTATTTGGAATTGCCAAGATATGGAAGCAACCTAAATGTCCATCAACAGATGAATGGATAAAGAAGATATGGTATATACATATATACAATATGTACAATATATACATATTACTCAGCCATAAGAAAGAATGAAATTCTGCCATTTGCAACAACATGAATGGACCTGGACAGTATTATGCTTAGTGAAATGAATTAGACAAGGGAAGATAAATACTGTATGTTATCACTTATGCGTGAAATCTAAAAAATAAAATGAATGAATATAACAAAACAGAAAAAGACTCACGGATATACAGAATGAACTAGTGGTTACCAGTGGGGAAAGGGAAGGAAGGAGGGGCAAGAGATAGGCGTGGGGATTAAGAGGTACAAACTACTACAGTATATATAAAATAAACAAGCTACGAGGATATATTGTACAGCACAGGGAATATAGCCAATATTTTGTAACAACTTTAAATTGAGTATAAGCTATAAAAATTTTTAATCTCTACGTTGTATACCTAAAACTAACACAATATTATAAATCAACCTTCTTCGATTTAAAAAAAAGTCATTCATAATCCCCATCACCTGGAGATAACTACTGCTTACTGTTTGGTGTACTCCTCACAAATGTTTTTCTATTCTAAATAGACAGATATTTTACCTACACACATATGTGCATATACACATATATAAATAGGATCATACCATACATACTCTTTTCACTGACCTTTCCATGCAAAAATCTTTTTTAGAACATCATAATTCAGTATAATCTACTTTTACTGCACAACACTGTTCCAACTCCCTTTTTTCACACACAGGCTATAAACTGTCATACCAATGCTGGAACAAACATGGGCTTTGAATAAATGTTCAAAAATAAAAATAAAAACACAATTGATGACTTTGAAGTCCCCATGTGTCTAGACACTTGTCGGAATATAAACATAGGTAACAAACACAGTTGCCACTCAATGTGAGCAAATGAGTGAAGCCTTTTGTTTTTGTATATAAAAGTGATAAAATTCATTGCTAACAAAGCTCAAAGTCAAATTTTAGCTGCTCTAGGTCACAAACATGCACCAGTAATCAAATAAGTCAGGATCATGTGATCCTTGCTCTTCCTGGGAAAAGAGAAGGCCAGATGAAAGACCTTTCCTGGATTTCTTTCCTTCATAAAAGGTAACAATGTATCCTATGTACACAAATATCCTGAACATTTCATACAATTATTGATCCTCATGCCTCCAAACATTAGTGGAATCTACATGTCTAGCTTCATAGAAATAAAAAAAAAAACTTAGGCTGGGACACTACTACTTCGTATGGGCAACATGTCTACATAACAGGGAAAGAGGAACAGACCTTGTATATTCTTCATTAAACATTTACTACGCCATTATTTGGCTAAACAGCTCTTCATCTAGTGTATCTTTCCTGGTAGAAATTGATATGAGGTCTGCTGGAAAGTAGGCAGAGACCTTCCCATCTATCACAATAACAGAAAAGTAACCCTTGGATTGAGAAACAGCTAAGGACAAGTACACAAAGACAAGAGGGAAATGGAAGGAGGGAAGCACACACCATTGTTCTTCCGGCTTTGCCTACAGGAAGCAATATTTCCATTTGGTCTTGGGCAAAGCCTGTAATTTCACCACCCTGACTGCAGCTGGAGAACTCCCTTTTAACTGTCCCAGCAGCCAAGTGAAGACAGGTTTACTCAGAGTGTTTTAAAAAAAAAAAAAAAAAAAAAAATCTGAAAGGGCCATTTTAATTTGCTTCCACGCAAAAAGGGGAGCACATATCACAGGGCCCCATAACGACATTCAACGGGATATTACACTTCACCATATGGCTAATTTGCACAGCAGGCCCAAAGCAGGACTTTCTTTCATTAGAAGTGCCCTAAAGATCAGACTACGGAAACACATGTAAAGAACAAACCCAAGATGCCCCCTATTGCTTAAATCTAGAAACATTCATTTGATTCCCAGATGTAAAAGCCCATTCAGAGAGTTTCCATGGCAAGGTCATTCAAGAGTCATGAAGGTGGTATGTGCCACAGCTCCGCTTACCTATACTAGGGCTTTGAAAAACGTCTAAAATTCAAGAACCACAACACTGTCAAACACCTCAAAAAAAATCTATGTACGAGGAAAGGATAATTGCTCTGGTAGATAATTTATTATGAAAAAAAAAAAAAACATTACTTTCCAAATGCCCCAATTCTTTATATCACTCAATTAGCCTACAAAGTAAATCTACATAAACTTCTGATCCTTTCTGAAGAGCACAGGCAGTCTGACGTTCTAACAGAATCCTGTTTATTTTTAAGATGCCCCTTTTAACTTATGTTTGTCTTGGCATTTCCTCTTTCTGCCATACCCCAAGCCTGAGCCATAGAAAAGAACATCCCCTCCGGGAATGACCCAAGTCTGCAGAATTTTAAAAAAGAAAAAGAAAGAAATCTGATGCCTAATGATTATGGAGTAGTTGAGTCTGTGCTTTTGAAGAAAGTAAACATTATGATTAACAATCTTGGGCTTTGTAATTAGCTTCCCCCTTTCCATGAGAGAGTGTTAATTTATTAAATATTTTAACAAAGAGTCTTTTATTATCAGATTCAGTTTGGCTGGCTCCTTTCATAGCATTACCAATTACAACCAATAAAGCTTTAATTGATGACTACTTTTTATAACCTTTGACCCAAGATGATAAACAGTTGTACCTTAGAAGTGAAAGGGTAAACCTCAAAGGGAACGGTGTCTTAATCATGCTTAGCAAGCTGCTTAAAATTACAACCTACCTACCTGGCTAGAACAAAAACCCAGACTTCCTCTCTGATTAAGGTAATTGATCAGGAAAAGACCTGGATTTCACTTTTAAGATGTATCCCTTTTGTTAGAAAAACCTTAGCTTGAATAAGCTGCAGATAACTGTGCACATACAATTATATGCACAAATAATATGCTAATTGTATATTATAATATGATTTAATCAATTTGTAGACAATTAGCAAGAGAATTTTTTTCATGTTTTTTTTTTCCAATTTTACTGAGAAATAATTGACTTACATCTCTGTATAAGTTTAAGGCATACAGCATGATGGTTTGATTATGATGGTTAGAAGCCTCTTCTAACTCACACTTGTCAATCTTTTAAACTGCTGAAGTGCTTCACAATTCAGAAGTTTAAACCTCTTAATCTGTTTCATGTTTCCAAAATGAACAGGACCCCTGAACAATTACTAAAGAGCGCACAGAAAAATGTAACATCTAAAAATGTAAATAAAAATAATATCGTGATGTCACAGTTGTTACACACAATCACTTCATGGAGATGAAAGGCAATGAGAACTAATAGTTCTCACTATTAACAATAAGTAACTAGAAAGTGCTGGCTTAACAGAAGATACAATATAAGATTTTATACAAGAAGAACTAGACAAATAGCTTTTAAGTGACTTCCCATGTATATTAAAGGAAGTCAATGCCAGGAAAAGCACAAAATCTGAGGCTCAGTCTAAGTACTTTATAAACTGAAAGAGCTATACACGTTATTTTTATGATATATAAATGTATGTAATGGCTGTTTTATTAAAGACACATGGCTGCTCCTTGCATTTCAAAATCAAATTTGCCACACACACACCCTAAAACAGCCCTTTATATAGTTAAGTGAGGATTGGGGAAATTCTATATAAATAAATCTATGCCTTTTCTCCCCCATTAACAGAAACTGTACAGAAACAGACAACTTTAGAATGTAAGAATAAAAAAAAATTTGTCATACTGAACTTCAGATGTTTAGAAAAACAAGCAGAGTATCTAAAAACAAAAAAATGGACATATATTCAGCTGATATTTGGTAAAAAAGAAAAAGTAAGAATATAGCTTAAGAGAAAAAAAGGAAACTAAAAGTTGAATAAAATTTGCTTCAATACCAATTTTTTAATTAAACTTTTTATAATGAGAGGATTGTAGATTCACATGCAATTATAAAAAATTATAGAGACAGGGACTTCCCTGATGGTGCAGTGGTTGAGAGTCTGCCTGCCAATGCATGGGACACGGGTTCAATCCCTGGGCCGGGAAGATCCCACATGCCGCGGAGCAACTAAGCCTGTGCGCCACAACTACTGAGCCTGCGCTCTAGAGCCCGCGAGCAACAACTACTGAGCCTGCGTGCCACAACTACTGAAGCCCAAGCGCCTAGAGCCCGTGCTCTGCAACAAGAGAAGCCACCGCGATGAGAAGCCCGTGCACCGCAACGAAGGGTAGCGCCCGATGGCCGCAACTAGAGAAAGCCCGCGCACAGCAAAGAAGACCCAACGCAGCCAAAACTAAATAAATAAAATAAATTTATAAAAAGAAATAATAGAGACAGATCCCTTGTTCCTTTACCCAGGTTTTCCAATGGTAAACATCTTAGAAAATTATAGTCCACTATCGCAACTGGGACACTGACAGTACAGTCAGTCAAGGTGCACAATTCCAAAACTACAAGGATCCCACAAGCATCCTTTTTATAGCCATTCCCTCCATCCCTACCTCCTACTGAACTTTTGGTAAGCACTAATGTGTTCTCCATTTCTATAATTTTTGTCATTTTAAGACTGTTATATAAATGGAATTTTACATTACGTAACCTTTTGAGATTGGCTTATTTCACTCAGTATAAATCTCTGCAGATTCATCCAGGTTGTTGCATATATCAATAGTTCTTTCCTTTGTATTGCTGAGTAATATGCCATGCTGATATGGTATAAATGTACCACAGTTTAACTATTCACCTATTGAAATATATCAGATATAATAGTTTGGTGCTATCATGAATAAAGCTGCTATCAGGTATGTAAAATACCTGAAATAAGTTCTCTTTTCTCTGGGATAAATGACCAGGAGTGCAACTGCTGGGTCACATGGTAGTTGCATGGTTAGTTTTTTAATCTGCCAAACTGTTTGCCAGAGTGACTGCACCATATTATGTTCCCACCAGCAATCATAATGGTATTTGGTGTAGTCATTACCCTGATAGGAGTGTAGTGATAGCCCATGGTGGCTTTAATCTGAATTCTTTTTAATGACTAATGATGTTAAACAAAAGATGTTCCCATGTGCTTATCTGCCATCTGTACATCTGCACTGGTGGATTATTTGTGTCTTCTGTCCATATCCTAACTGGATTATTTTTTATTGTTGAGTTTGGAAAAGTCTTTATACATTCTAGATACTAGTCCTTTGTTGGATATGCGGTTTGCAAACATTTTCTCCCACTCTGTAACTTGGCTTTTCACCCTCTTAATGGGGTCTTTTAATTTTGATGAGGTCCAATTTATCAATTTTTTTCTTTTGTGGTAAGTGCTTTTGGAGTAAAGTCTAAGAACTCTTTGCCTATCTCTAGCGTCTGAGAATCTTCTCCTGTTTTTCTCAAAAGTTTTACAGTTTTGCATTTTACATTTAAGTCATGATCCATTTTGAGTTACTTTTTGTACAAAATGTGAGAAGTAGCTCAAGGTTCACTTTTTTGATGTATGAATGTTCAATTGCTCTAGCACCATTTGTTGAATTGCTTCTGCAACTTGGTCAAATATTTTTTTATTTCTGAATTCTCTATTCTGTCCCATTGATCTGTCTAGCCCTTTGCCAATTCCACACATCTTTTTTTTTTTTTAAAAAAAAAGCTTTTTATTGAGCTATAACTGATACATAACATCATGTTGGTTTCAGGTGTACAACATAATGATTAGATATTAGTATACATTGTGAAATGATCACCACAATAAGTCTAGTTACCATCCATCACAATACAAACTTAATTTTTAGGATTTACTCTCCTGGCAACTTTCAAGTATGCTCTACAATATTATTGACTATAGTCACCATGTTGTACATTACATCCCCAGGACTTTTTATGTTATAACTGAAAGTTTGTACCTCTTGACCCTCTTCACCTAATTAAACTTAAAAGCTTTTGCACAGCAAAGGAAACCGAAACAAAGACAGCCTTCGTAATGGGAGAAAATATTTGCAAATGATGTAACCAACAAGGGCTTAATTTTCAAAATATGCAAACAGCTCGTATAGCTTAATATCAAAAAAACAAACAACCCAATCAAAATATGGGCTGAAGATCTAAATAGACATTTCTCCAAAGAAGACATACAGATGACCAATGGGCACATGAAAAGATGTTCAACATCACTAATTGTTAGAGATGTGTAAATCAAAACTACAATGAAGTATCACTTCACACCAGTCAGTATGGCCATCATCAAAAAGTCTACACATAATAAATCTTGGAGAAGGTGTGCAGAAAAAGGAACCCTCCTACACTGTTGGTGGGAATGTAAATTGGTGCAGCCACTATGGAGAACAATCTGGAGGTTCCTTGAAATACTAAAAATAGAGCTACCACACAATCCAGCAATTCCACTCTTGGGCATAAACCCAAAGAAAACTCTACTTCAAAAAGATACATGCACCCCAATGTTCACAGGGGCACTATTTACAATAGCCAAGACATGGAAGCAACCTAAATGTCCATCGACAGAGGAATGGATAAAGAAGATGTGATATACATATATACAATGGAATATTATTCATACATAAAAAAGAATGAAATAATGCCATTTGTGGCAACATGGATGGATCTGGAGATAATCATACTAAGTGAAGTAAGTCAGACAGAGAAAGACAACTACTGTATGATATGACTTACATGTGGAGTCTAAAAAAGATACAAATGAACTTATTTACAAAACCAAAACAGACTCACAGATATAGAAAACAAACTTATGGTTACCAAAGGGGAAGGGGGGGAGTAAATTGGGAGTTTGGGATTAACAGATATCCAGGATATCCAGTGCTATATATAAAATAGATAAACAACAAGGACTTCTGCACAGCACAGAGAATTATACTCAATATCCTATAATAATCTATAATGGAAAAGAATCTAAAACAGAAAATATATATGTGTATATATCTACATACTTGTATGTATAATGGAATCACTTTGCAGTACATCTGAAACTGTCACAACTTTGTAAATCAACTATACTTCAATTAAAAAAACAATTTTGTAAAAAAAGAAAAAGAAAAATGTCCACAATCAATAGTGAGTTTTTAAATGCAAATGAAATTCACCAATGTACCCTTTGTTTTCCTGCCACCAAGTTAGCAAAAGAAAAAGGACAAAACTCAATATTATTGAAAATATGGTAAAACTGCACTCCTAAATTCTTTTGTTAAGGAATGCAAATTGTTATGAAGTTTTGAGGGATTAAGTATCAGGAAGCTTAAAATGTGTATGCCCTTTAACTCACTTTAATAATCATCAGACCAGTGATTTTTTTAAAAATGCTTAAAATGTACACAGTTGAAAGAACTTGGGTTCATATTCTTACAGTATGGGTTAGAATCCTGGCTTATTCCTAACTCTGTGATCTTAAGCAATTTATTTAATCTAAGTGTCAATTGCCTCACCTGCAAAATAGGGATATTAATATATATACTTGTCAGGATTGCTATGAGGATTAAATAAGACAGTGTACATGAATCATATAATATGATGCCTAGCACATACTAAGTTCTCAATAAATGGTAGCCATCATCATTATCATCATCGCCGTCATGACTGTCATGATTAATTACAACATTAGATTAAGTAAACCTATATAGTGAAAACAAAAACAATAATGTTGGATCTATATTTATTGACATGTACAGATATTTGTGATATGGTGTATGTTAAGGGGAGGCGGAAGCAAAATATAAAGAAATGCACATAGTATAATTCAATTTATGTAAAAAGTATATCAAATGTGTCCAGAGAATAATGTCTGTAAGAAGTATACCAAAATTGTGGTGAAATTGCAAGTAATTTGGTTTCTTCAAATTTTTCAAGTTTTTTAAACAATGAACAATGACATTTAGGTGAAAAATAAAGATATTTCCTTAGTTCCCTTTTATCAGAGCCATCACAGTGTCCGCTGACTGATCCCACCAGGTCAGGGCAGAAAGAGCCTAGAGCAGACAACAGTGGAATGATAAGTATAGAAACTTTCAGATCCCAAGATAAAGAACACAAGAAGAGAAAAAAATAAGTGCTTTCTCCAAAGTTGATAGGTGAGAATAAAAGTGGCTCCTGTGCTACGCCTAGATTTCGACAGAGTTAGAGTAACAGTGCTGGCACCTGGAAAGGAACTCACTGTCCTGGTACCAATAAGAAAACCATAAAACAGATACTTTATGGACCCTGTCATCTACCACTTGTGACTACAGACAAGGTGCCTGGCTATCTGAAGACTTCTCCCTGTAAATACCAAGTATGCAACTCTACAAAACTGTACAGGATGATTTCAGGCAACAGAAGACATCCTGCACTGTAGAAACTTTCAACAAAAGGTCTTTTGAAATAGCCAAATAGCTGAAAGTTTCCCTTAAGAGAGTAATAAAGCTATGCCTGGAAAGAGGGGAAATTTTTGCTCTTTTCTGAATGGGAGGGTCCAAAAGAAGCTTGTTACTGGAACAAACTGCACAATAACCTGGCACTATCAAGGGCTATTTGGCAGCTCAAGGAGGGATGATCTACCCTAAGACTAGTCCAGAGTGAGTTTGGCTTTGCCTAACTTAGGGCTGGCAATGATCCTTTTAAAACAGCAGTATTATCACCTGACCCTCCCCTCTTGATTTTCCCAAGCCAGGTTTAGAGTAAAGAGCAGAGAGAGAGCACAGGATAATTGCTAATTAAAAATAACCCCTTAGGATGAACTGTGGAGAACTACCCCAGCAAGGCTGCAGTTTTACATGACAGTTGCTGAACCCTGACAGGCCCAAAGAGACCTTGTATGACGACATTAACACATTATTAGAGTACCTCATAAGCCAATACTCCTAATCTAAGGAGCAAAATACTAAACATACTTTGTCCATCTTCTCTCTCCACCCCAGTCCTTTTTCTAAGTCAAAACCTATGTGGTTTATATGACTGAGTTTCTCCAGGTCCTTATATCTGATTTCCAGGTCTTTGCCAATATTAGAAGGAAGGGCATAACTATTATTTTCAAAGTAGTTTTTTTCCATAAATTACAGGAGCATGGCTTTCTTAACTAAAAATTTTATAAATTTTTCTTTCTCCTCAAACTTCAGAGACCAGATATTAATGCAAAACAATGCCAACGTGTTTATTTTTAGTAGTATGTTCAGAATGTATAGTTATGGAAAAAGTCTTTTTACTTACTGCACAAATTTTGCCCCTGAAACAGAAACATTGATAATACAGAAAAGTAATAAGAGGTTTCAAATACAACTCAAAAACAAGCTTGGCTCCTATTTTTGCCAATCACTAGAGCTGTGATCCATTGGGCAGCTAAATTAATCTTGCTGAGCTTCAGTTTCCTCAACCACCAAGTCAATATAAGGTGCTCAATATAAAACCTGCTTATGTCAGAGTGGTATGTTGAGGCTCAAGTGAGATAGTGTGTGTGAAAGTGCTGTGGAAAAAGCACAAAGCTCCTAAACTCAAAAGAACTCAGCAGTTTGGGGTGCTGACTGTAGAACACGTTATGGATACAGCTAATGTTGTCAAATGGAGAAAAAAAAGACAAAAACTATCCTTCCTTCTAATGAGGATTACAGTTTGATCCTTTTCTATTTTCATACTTGCAAGAACTGTTTGAGGAGAAGACAGACATAGCTCTAAAAGTTAAACTGGATCCTCTGTTCTTGCCATTTTCACAAAGGATATTTCACAGAAGCCACAAGGAAAGAAATCTTTTTAATTATTTTGAAAAAAAACAATTGAAAACTGAAAAAATCTATGCTTCAGGTTTTAAAAAGCATATAATAAAATTTTCTCTTAAAGATGGTATATTTTAACTATATACTTCATAAAAATAAACTTCACCTAAGAGTCTTGAAGAGGTAGGGGTTGGATTTAAGACTTGATGAAATGAAAGAGGCACGCTTACAGATGCTTTAAGAAATATTTATTACAAAGAATTAATATATACTGAGCAACCACTACACCTACTATATGCTTTATAAAAACAATTTTATTATCTCATTTATTATTCTCAACAACTCTTTAAAGTATATTTTCAGGGGTGAAGTCAAGATGGCAGAATGGGAGGACACAGAGTTCACGTCTCCCCACAAGTAGGGCACCTGCCAGACGCTGGTGGGGGACCTCAACGCCCAAGGAGATGGGAGTAACCCCCAAGCAACTGGGTAGGAACTGGGGGGAGGAGCAAGGGGGGAGGAGAAGTGGAAGCCGGACAGGACCGGTCCCCTGAGGGGTGGCTGTGAGAGGGGAGGGGTTCCCATGCCTGGAGGGACCCTCAGGGGCTCAGAGGATCAGGGGGAAGTGTGGCTAGTGCTTCCCCTGCCCAATCGGCCCTGGGAAGGCTGCTGGGCTCTCGGGCCTGGTCCTCCACCCTAGGAGGCCCCCTCCAGTTGCATGGGTCCTAGAGATGTAAGACGCAGGGAGGAGGGGGGAAGAGGAGGAGAGGCGAAGGGGTGGGGGGGGGGACCTTCTGCGAACAGAGGACAAGGGGAGGTGCAGCGGGCATTTCCCCCGACAACTAGGGCCCCGGGAAGCCTGCTGGGCTTCTGGCGTGGGTCTTCCGCCCTCCGAGGACCCCTCCAGGCCACATTGGTCCTAGGGGCATAGGAGGGTGGCAGGGAGAAGAGGAGAGGTGGACGGGGTGGGGTCCTCTGGGATCGGAGGATCACGGGAGACGCGGAGGGTGTTTCCCCTACCGACTCGGGCCCTGGGAAGCCTGCTGGGCTCCCGGGCCTGCTCCTCGGCCCTCTGGGGCCCCCTTCGGCCACGTGGGTCTTAAGGGCATGGGAGAGAGGGAGGGGGGGGGGAAGAGGAAGACAGGCGGACTGTGGAGGGGGGACCCTCCAGGACCAGAGGATCAGGGGAGGCACAGCGGGCATTTCCCCCACCCACTTGGGCCCCGGGAAGCCTGCTGGGGTCTTCCACCTTCCAGAGCCCCTTCCGGCTGCTTGGTCCTAGGGGCATGGAGCAGGGAAGATGAGAAGGGACAGACAGGGAGGAGGATCGGAGGATCGGAGGATCAGGGGGGAGCATGCCTAGCACTTCCCCTACCCACTCAGGCCCCAGGGAGCCTGCTGGGCTCCCAGGCCTGGTCCTCTGCCCTCCAAGACACCCTCCAGCCGCATGGGTCCTAGAGGCATAGAAGGGAGGGACGAGGCGGGGAAGAGGAGGAGAGGCAGACGGGGGGGTGACACTCCAGGACTGGAGGATCAGGAGAATTGTTGTGTACGTTTCCCCCTCCAACTTCGGCCCTGGGAAGCCTGTTGGGCTTCTGGGCTTGGTCCCCTGCCTTCTGGGGCCCCCTCTGGCCGCGTGGTCCTAGGGGGACAGGAGGGCAGGGGAAGAAGAAGAGAGGCCAAAGGGTAGGGACCTTCCAAAATCACAGGATGGGGGAAATGTGCCTAACATTTCACCTGCCCACTTGGGCCCAGGGAACCTGCTGGGGTCCCGGACCTGGTCCTCTGCCCTCCAAAGCCAGAGACACTCCTGGGTCCCTCTTGCCGAGCTGAGCCTAAGCCCTACCCCCGACCGCCCCCAGGGCCTTTTCCGGTCCTGTGGGTCCTAAGCATAGGCCCCACCCCCTGTTTAAGCCCCACCCCCTGCCTAAGCCCCACTCCCCACAGCCAAGGCCTTTTCTGGCTTTTTTTTCTTTTCCTTTTTCCTCCTTTTTGCTATAGTGGCTCTGTTTTACCTTCTGGTTGTTGTTTCATCTATATTTTTATTTTTTATAACATACCTGTTAGTTTTTAATCTTACTTTATCTCTTACTCTTTGTGACTGTTTCTGCTCCTTTTTTTTGGCTGCTCCGTGCAGCTTGCAGGATCTTGGCTCACAAGGCAGGGGTCGGGCCTGAGCTTCTGTGGTGGGAGCTCTGAGTCTGAACCACTGGACCAACAGAGAACCTTAGACCCCAGGGAATATTCAGCAGAGTGAGGTCTCCCAGAGGTCCTCATCTCGGCACCAAGACCCAGCTCTACCCAACACCCTACAAATTCCAATGCTGGAAGCCTTAGACCAAACAACCAGTAAGACAGGAACACAATCCCACCCATAAAAAGAAAAAGAAAAAAAAAATTGAGACAACAAAAAAATATGTCACAGATGAAGGAGCAAGGTAAAAACCTACAAGACCAAATATATGAAGAGGAAAGAGGCAACCTACCTGAAAAGGAATTCAGAGTAATGATAGTAAAGATGATCCAGAATCTCAGAAATAGAATGGAGGCATGGATCGAGAAAATACAAGAAATGTTTAACAAAGGTCTAGAAGAAATAAAGAACAAACAAACAGAGATGAACAACACAATAACTGAAATGAAAAATACACTAGAAGAAAGCAATAACAGAATAACTGACGCAGGAGAACGAACATGTGAGCTGGAAGACAGAATGGTGGAAATAAACTGCCGAGGAGCAGAATAAAAAAAGAAGAATGAAAAGAATTGAAGACAATCTCACAGACCTCTGGGACAACACTAAATGCACTAACATTCAAATTATAGGGGTCCCAGGAGAAGAAGAGAAAAAGAAAGGGTCTGAGAAAATATTCAAAGAGATTATAATGGATAAATTCCCTAACATGGGAAAGGAAATAGCCACCCAAGTCCAGGAAGCGCAGAGAGTCCCATACAGGATAAACCCGGAGAAACACACCAAAACACATATTAATCAAACTAACAAAAATTAAATTCAAACAAAAAATATTAAAAGCAGCAAAAAATAACTTACAAAGGAATTCCCATAAGGTTATCAGCTGATTTTTCAGCAGAAACTCGGGAGTGGCAGGATATACTTAAAGTGATGCAAAAGAAAAACCTACAACCAAGATTACTCTACCCAGCAAGGATCTCATACAGATTCGACAGAGAAATCAAAAGCTTTACAGACAAGCAAAAGCTAAGAGAATTCAGCACCAACAAACCAGCTCTACAACAAATGCTAAAGGAACTTCTCTAAGTGGGAAACACAAGAGAAGAAAAGGACCTACAAAAACGAACCCAAAACAATTAAGAAAATGGTAACTGGAACATACATATCAATAATTACCTTAAACGTGAATGGAGTAAATGATCCAACCAAAAGACACAGGTTTGCTGAATGGATACAAAAACTAGACCCATATATATGCTGTCTATAAGAGATCCACTTCAGACCTAGGGACACATTCAGACTGAAAATGAGGGAATGGAAAAAGATATCCCATGCAAATGGAAATCAAAAGAAAGCTGGAGTAGCAATACTCATATCAGATAAAATAGACTTTAAAATAAAGACTGTTACAAGAGATAAGGAAGGACACTACATGATGATCAAGGAATCAATCCAAAAAGAAGATTTAACAACTATAAATGTTTATGCACCCAACATAGGAGCACCTCAATACATAAGGGAAATGCTAACAACCATAAAAGGGGAAATCGACAGTAACACAATAATAGTGGGGGACTTTAACACCCCACTTTCACCAATGGACAGATCATCCAAAATGAAAATAAATAAGGAAACACAAGCTTTAAATGAAACAACAGACAAGATAGATTTAATTGATATTTATAGGACATTCCACCTGAAAGTGGCAGAATACACTTTCTTCTCAAGTGCACACGGAACATTCTCCAGGATAGATCACATCTTGGGTCACAAATCAAGCCCCAGAAAATTTAAGAAAATTGAAATCATATCAAGCATCTTTTCTAACCACAACGCTATGAGATTAGAAATCAATTACAGGAAAAAAAAAACTCTATAAAACACAAATACATGGAGGCTAAACAGTGCGCTACTAAATAACCAAGAGATCCCTGAAGAAATCAAAGAGGAATTTAAAAATACCTAGAAACAAATGACAACAAAAACACGATGATCCAAAACCTATGGGACACAGCAAAAGCAGTTCTAAGAGGGAATTTTATGGCAATTCAATCTCACCTCAAGAAACAAGAAAAATCTCAAATAAACAATCTAATGTTACACCTAAAGCAACTAGAGAAAGAACAAAGTAAACCCAAAGTCAGTAGAAGGAAAGAAATCATGAAGATCAGAGCAGAAATAAATGAAATGGAAATGAAGAAAACAATAGCAAAGATCAATAAAACTAAAAGTTGGTTCTTTGAGAAGATAAACAAAATTGATACACCTTTAGCCAGGCTCATCAAGAAAAAAAGGGAGAGGATACAAATCAATAAAATTAGAAATGAAAAAGGAGAAATCACAACTGACACCACAGAAATACAAAGGATTATAAGACACTACTACAAACAACTATATGCCAATAAAATGGACAACCTCGGAGAAATGGACAAATTCTTGGAAAGGTACAATTTTCCAAGACTGAACCATGAAGAATTAGATAATATAAACAGGCCTGTCACAAGTAATGAAATTGAAACTAATTAAAAATCTTCCAACAAACAAAAGTCCAGGACCAGATGGCTTCACAGCCAAATTCCATCAAACATTTAGAAAAGAGCTAACACCTATCCTGCCCAAACTCTTCCAAAAAATTGCAGAGGGCGGAACACTCCCAAATCCATTCTACGAAGCCACCATCACCCTGATACCAAAACGAGAAAAAGATATCACAAAAAAAGAAAATTACAGACCAATAACACTGATGAAAATAGATGCAAACCTCCTCAACAAAATACTAGCAAACAGAATCCAACAACACATTAAAAGGATCATACACCATGACCAAGTACGATTTGTCCCAGCAATGCAAGGATTCTTCAATATACACAAATCAATCAATGTGATACACCATATTAACAACTCAAGGAATAGAAACCATATGATTGGGACTTCCCCAGTTGCACAGTGGTTAAGAATCCGCCTGCCAGTGCAGGGGACATGGGTTCGAGCCCTGGTCCGGGAAGATCCCACATGCTGTGCAGCAGCTAAGCCCGTGCACCACAACTACTGAGCCTGTGCTCTAGAGCCTGCGAGCCACAACTACTGAAGCCCATGAGCCTAGAGTCCGTGCTCTGCAACAAAAGAAGCCACCGCAATGAGAAGCCCACACACCGTATGAGGACCCAACGCAGCCAAAAATAAATAAAATAAATTTATTTTAAAAAAAAAAACATACGATCATCTCAATAGATGAGATGCAGAAAAAAGCTTTTGACAAACAAGATAGCAAGAAAGACAGCAGAAAAAGCTTTTGACAAAATTCAACACCCATTTATGATAAAAACCCTCCAGAAAATGGGCATAAAGGGAACCTACCTCAACATAATAAAGGCCATATATGACAAACCCACAGCAACATCATTCTCAATGGTGAAAAACTAAAAACATTTCCACCAAGATCAGGAACAAGACAAGGATATCCACTCTTGCCACTCTTACTCAACATAGTTTTGGAAGTCCTAGCCACAGCATTGCAAAGAAGAAAAAGAAATAAAAGGAATCCAAATTGGAAAAAAAGAAGTAAAACTGTCACTGTTTGCAGATGACATGATACTATACACAGAAAATCCTAAAGATGCCACCAGAAAACTACTAGAGCTAATCAATGAATTTTGTAAAGTAGCAGGATACAAAATTAATGCACAGAAATCTCTGGCATTCCTATACACTGACCATGAAAAATCAGAAAGAGAAACTAAGGAAATAATCCCATTTACCATTGCAACAAAAAGAATAAAATACCTAGGAATAAACCTACCTAAGGAGGCAAAAGACCTGTACTCAGAAAACTATAAAACACTTATGAAAGAAATCAAAGATGACATAAGCAGATGGAGAAATATACCGTGTTTTTGGATTGGAAGAATCAATATTGTGAACGTGACTGTACTACCCAAAGCAATCTACAGATTCAATGCAATCCCTACTAAATTACCAATGGCATTCTTCACAGAATTAGAACAAAAAATTCTACAATTTGTATGGAAACACAGAAGACCCCGAATAGCCAAAGCAATCTTGAGAAGGAAAAATGGAGCTAGAGGAATCAGGCTCCCCAACTTCAAACTATACTATAAAGCTACAGTAATCAAGACAGTATGGTACTGGCACAAAAAGAGAAATATCAATCAATGGTAGAGGATAGAAAGCCCAGAGATAAACCGACGCACATATGGTCACCTAATTTATGACAAAGGAGGCAAGAACATAAATGGAAAAAAGGCAGCCTCTTCAATAAGTGGTGCTGGGAAAACTGGACAGCTACATGTAAAAAAATGAAATTAGAACACTACCTAGCACCATACACAAAAATAAACTCCAAATGAATTAAAGACCTAAACATAAGACCAGAAACTATAAAACTCTTAGAGGAAAACACTGGAAAAATACTCTTTGACATAAACCACAGCAATATCTTTTTTGACCCACCTCCTAGAGTAATGAAAATAAAAACAAAAATAAACAAATGGGACCTAATGAAACTTAAAAGCTTTTGCACAGCAAAGGAAACCATAAACAAGATGAAAAGACAGCCCTCAGAATGGGAGAAAATATTTGCAAATGAAGCAACTGACAAAGGATTAATCTCCAAAATATACAAACAGATCATGGAGCTCAATATCAAAAAAACAAACAACCCAGTTAAGAAATGGGCAGGAGACCTAAATAGACGTTTCACCAAAGAAGACATACAGACGGCCAAGCAGCACATGAAAAGCTGCTCAACATCACTAATTATTAGAGAAATGCAAATCAAAACTACAATGAGGTATCATCTCACACTGATCAGAATGACCATCATCAAAAAAATCTACAAACAATAAACGCTGGAGAGGGTGTGGAGAAAAGGGAACCCTCTTGCACTGCTGGTGGGAATGTAAATTGATACAGCCACTATGGAGAACAGTATGGAGGTTCCTTACAGAACTAAAAATAGAACTACTATTTTTAGTACTACTATAAAATAGAATTAGAATCCCACTACAGGGCATATACCCTGAGAAAACCATAACTCAAAAGGACACATGTACCCCAATGTTCATAGCAGCACTATTTACAGTGGCCAGGACGCGGAAACAACCTAAATGTCCAACAACAGATGAATGGAGAAAGAAGATGTGGTACATATATACAATGGAATATTACTCAGCCATAAAAAGGAACGAAGTTGGGTCATTTGTAGAGATGTGGAGGGACCTAGAGTCTGTCATACAGAGTGAAGTAAGCCAGAAAGAGAAAAACAAATACCATATATTAACACATGTATGTGAAATCTAGAAAAATGGTACAGATGAACCTATTTGTAGGGCAGTAACAGAAACGCAGATATAGAGAACAGACATGTGAACACAGCGGGGAAGGGGAGCGTGGGACAAATTGCGAGATTAGAATTGACATATATACACTACCATGCATAAAACAGATAGCTAGCGGAAACATGCTATAAAGCACAGGAAGCTCAACTCGGTGCTCTGTGATGACCTAGATGGGTGGGATGGGGGGTGTGGGGTGGGAGAGAGGTCCAAGAGGGAGGGGATATAGTTATACATATAGCTGATTCACTTCATTGTATGGCAGAAACTAACACAACATTGTAAAACAATTATACTCCAGTTTAAAAAAAGTATATTTTCTTTCCCCTATAAGGAAACTAAAAGCCAAAGTTACAAAGTTCATGGATAGCAATACAAATTTGTCTGATACCGGCTCATACTGTTTGCAATATACCCTTTTTTATACAGGTTTTTCTGTCTAGTTCCATAGATTCCACTTGCAGGAACCTAATAAGGGTAGCTTTTTTTTTCCCTCCATGAATGGATGAAGATTTTCTTCTGAAACTTTCCCTTCCACCAAATCAAACTTTTCAGACTAAGTCACATTAAAGTTCAGGGGAGGTAGACAGGTCCATTGTGGTTTCAGGGAACTTCCATCAAATTGTTTTAGTGAAAGAATGTTTTACCCATTGGTTAGAGATGAAAAGCTTAAAAAGAAAAAGAAAAACTTGCTAATCATATCATTTACATCTCTTTCCCTCTTTAAGAACAAGGACCTTCTCAATGTCATTTATGTTTAGAAAGGTGCTGAGACTTTCAGCAAGTAACTTTTTTTTTTCAAAGCAAGAAATCCCTGATGTACCTCTTCAGAGTCTGGTGTGTTAATTGGTTTAAAACTCACCCTTAAAGAATTAAATATATTCGAAATAAACATTTGTTGAATGAATAGACTGTATTAAAGCATTAGTTACTTATTTTTTTGGTATACTTGTTTTCCTTTGAAAGATTGACCTTTAAAGAATATATGATGACTAAAAATCACTGTAGGAATACAGATGTGTACACACTCTTTGCTGTAAGCATCAAAATCTTTTCTATTTTGATGCTTCACAAAGTTGAAAACAACTTTGTGTGGCCTGACACATACATCAATGACCTTAAAAAGAACTACTGGTTTTCAAGCTGCAGAAAAGTAAAAGAAGTATACAAAACCTTCCACCTGCGTTTTGTGGCAATTTTGTCAAGATTTTCAGGGTAAAACAGTTCTACAGGAAATTCCCAGCAGCCTTTTGATAAATGCTAGTGGAATTTCTCTGATAATGTGACATTCAGGTAGAAGCAGTTTAGAGCATTTTATTAGGGCATCACTTGCAAAGAACTGACCTTATAATACTACCCCAGTTCAAGACATACTGTTGAAGTATGCAGTATTACTCATTTTGATTTTTTTTTCTTTTATACCCCATTCCTAATTTCATTCCCCTTATCAACACAAGCACCCATCCTACTACATATGACATGTCATTCAAATGAACCTTTTATAGTTATTTACATAAGTGTGTCTTTGAAATAAGTATGTATAGTGTTAGTTTATGGATTAATTTTAATTTATATAAATAATATTAAGCCAGCAATTATATTGTTTCTTACTCTGATCCCCAGCACCATATTTCTGAAATCTTTACAATATATTGTTATATAAAAATATTGGGGCTTCCCTGGTGGCGCAGTGGTTGAGAATCTGCCTGCTAATGCAGGGGACACGGGTTCGAGCCCTGGTCTGGGAAGATCCCACATGCCACGGAGCAGCTGGGCCCGTGAGCCACAGCTACTGAGCCTGTGCGTCTGGAGCCTGTGCCCCGCGACGGGAGGGGCCGCGATAGTGAAAGGCCCGCGCACCGCGATGAAGAGCGGTCCCCGCACCGCGATGAAGAGTGGCCCCCACTTGCCTCAACTAGAGAAAGCCCTCGCATGAACCGAAGACCCAACACAGCCAAAAATAAAATAAAATAAATAAATAAAGTAGCTATAAAAAAGAAAAGTGCTTTAAAAAAAAAAAAATATATTGTTCATCATTTACAATGCTTGGTATGTGTTTCATATTACATTCAATCATATGTAAATACCAATTTTACTCATCTAGTCCCCTAGTGATGAATACCTAGATTGCCTCCACTATTTGCTACCCTAAACAATGCCAAAATAAACACCCTCATAAATGTATCCTTGTGGAAATAAAGGAGAGCTTTTTGTGGGGTAGAGGCCATCATAATGTGGCCTCAAGTCTTGACAGCAAGCCACTAGTCTATACATATAGCACAGCAACTTTGATGAATTACAAAAAGGACCACAAAGTTACCACAAACTTCCTATATTGTGATTATTATAGGAATTTCATTAATTTTACTAATTAAATTAGGGAGAAATTGACAATTTTACAATGTTCAGATATCCTGTCCATTAAAAGAGTATCTATCTCTTCATTTATTCAGTACTTTCATCATAAAGGCCTTGTACATTTTTCAGGTTAATTTCTATATAACCTATTAAAGGGTTGATTTATTTTCAATTGTAGTTTCTTGATGGATATAATTGATTTAGAGAACTGCTATTGGGTATGTTGTACAAGTTTTTAAATCTATCTTCTCTTTTTTATCTTTTTTCCTTGGCCTAGAACCTTGGGAATAATGATCATGATGGCTGGCAGTCGGCATCTTTCCCCTAGTATTTGTCTTTGTCTTCTTCTTGACTTATTGGGAATCATTGTAAAGTTTAGTCATTATGTATGAACTTTGCAGTGGATTTTTCATAGATGCCTTTTACCAAATTAAAAAACTTCCGTACATACTGATAGTCATCTCATGTCTTGTCTATATCAATTTTTCTTTTTTTTTAAGGAATTTATTTCACTTTATTTTATTTTTGGCTGCACCACATGGCATGTGGGATGCTAACTCCCCAACCAGGGACTGAACTCATGCCCCCTGCATTTGAAGCGTGGACTCTTAACCACTGGACTGCCAGGGAAGTCCCAGTATATCAATTTTTCTTGAATGTAAGAATATATCTCATACTTCTTTGTCTATCCTCAATGTATAAGACATAGTAAAAACAATATTCTCAGACTGACTGGTCTTTTTCCCAGTAAGCTCACTGCAAAGATATGTCAATACCAGGTAACAAAACAAAACAAAAAAAAATGAAAGAGAAAAAAAGGGTAATAATTCCCATTCTGGCTTCCTACTGTAGAGCTCCAGATGAATATGATTCTTCTTGGCTAAAATCCATGCTTCTACCCTCTGCTTAAGCAATTCTACAGCAGAAGTTTGTTTGTTTCTCCCCTCCCTTAAAGTTGCCCACAACTTCACTCCTCATCAGAACTGTTCCCTGCTGGGGCCTCAAGTCATAGAAGTCCCTACAGCCCTGAAAAGTATCTATACCACAGTTGAGACTTAGAGAGGTTAAAAACTTTCCCAAATTCATGTATGCCACTAACACCAAATATGACTTACCTAATGAAAGACAAACTAAATCCAAACCATGGGTCTATGATGACAAAAGATGTTAATACTGCCACAATCATTTGCAGAGCTCCAAAACTAGTATATATACATTGTAATGTATACAATGAAGATTTAGCTTCAAGCTTCTAAAAAATAAAGCCATCTGTAGGGCACTGAAATACTTATATCTTGGCAGCCTTCCCAGGCCATGAAAGAACCAACATTTCCAAAGATGCAGCCAGGCAGCCATCAAAAACATTCCCCCAGTCTATTCTCCTCAAAGCAGAATGCACTGTGGATTTCAGCAACAAAAAGTAATCTTTACAAATAAGTATTAAACATGCACTGCATCATTCTGTACTCACTTATAATTTTATAAATTACTAAATGTTCAAGACTAGAGATGAGTTCTTCTTTCTTTCATATTTTACAACTCATGCAACTAGCATAACCTTACTTCCCTGTAGCTAGAATAGTTAAAAAAAAACAAACAAAAACAATGGAGGGGGCTTCCCTGGTGGCGCAGTGGTTGAGAATCTGCCTGCCAATGCAGGGGACACGGGTTCGAGCCCTGGTCTGGGAAGATCCCACATGCCGTGGAGCAGCTAGGCCCGTGAGCCACAACTACTGAGCCTGCGCGTCTGGAGCCTGTGCTCCGCAACAAGAGAGACCGCGACAGTGAGAGGCCCGCGCACCGCGATGAAGAGCGGCCCCCGCTCGCCGCAACTGGAGAGGGCCCTCGTGCAGAAACGAAGACCCAACACAGCCAAAAATATAAATAAATAAATGAATAAATTTATTTAAAAAAAAACAACAACAATGGAAACTTTCCTTAAGGTTTTAGTAGCTTATATAAAAGTTCTAGCAGAATTCATGAGAACACTACATTCAAGATTTCTGACCAATAGTTATCATTTTTACAAATGTCAGCTTGTTATTAAGGTATCTAAATGCTCAGAAACATTCATCAAGATTCCAAATTTATTCATAAATGACATACCAATTTGACAAGAACTGATGGTATTTTTGAGATGTACTGACCATCATCAAAATTGAAAGAAATAAAATGAGGGTATAGTAATTGTGGCTGATTAGTCTTTTATATAAAAATGTTAAACATACTAATATTAGAAATGACCAGGATCACTTCATGTAAGAGACGGGAGAAAAAAATACTCAGGGTTCATATTTGATGAGCAACAATGTTTGAAGAAATATAATACAAGCCATAAATGTTAGTCACATATGCAATTTTTAAATTTTCTATAAGCCACAGTAAAAAAAAGTGATATAAAATTTAATAATTTATTGATATAATATATATTATAATTAATATTTAATAATATACTTAACCCAATATATCTAAAATATCATTTCAATATGTAATCAATATAAAAATTAATAAAATATTTTGCACTTCTTTTGTACTAAGTCTTTGAAATCTGACATGTATTTTACACGTATATCTTGATTCAGACTATCATTGTTTCAAGTGCTCAACAGCCACATGTGGCTGGTGGCTACCATATTGAACAGCACAAGTCTACATCACCCAAAATGAAAATCCTACCCAAAGGCAAAAGGCTGGATCATGTGCTCTGCACACAGTAAGTATGCAATGAATATTTGTTAAATGGATAAATGAACGGAGTAAAGTGAGACAAAACCCTGAAGCAACAAAAAAAGTACAAGACAAGCATATAAATGGAAAAATAAGCCATCAAAGAGGACTTGATTCTATGTGGAATCCTCTGCATCAAGCATCTCTGGCCTGTTATGCTATTACTATAGTTCTTAAGTTATAGGAACCGAGCTCTATGGATAAGCCTCTTGAGCTAGGGGTAGACACTGAATGAAATAATGACTCCCAGGTCATGACCAGAGAAGCCAGTGAAATATAACAATGTCTCACTAAACCTCAAATACCATTTTTCTATTAATGGGATAAACTCAAAGTATTTAATTCACTAGAACACACCACTATCCATAATCACTAGAACACACCACTATCCATAAAACTGAAGCACAAAAGCTGTCCCCAAAGCCCAGAGTAGGGCAAGACCTCCAGCTGACAAAACAGCCTGCCCAAAACTGCTTGATTTACCAGTAAAGCAAAGAAAAGGAAAAAAGGGGGGGGGGGGGGGGGGTGGGTATCTAACATACTTCTTCTGCCCTGTTATTTTTACTCCCCATGATGACAAGACCTTTGTGAGCAGGCAAGGGAGTTGAGAAGAGAGAACTCAATCTCTGCAGTCCAGGCTGCTTCACATTTTTCAGAAATTACTGCATGTTCAAACAATGGAATATTTGTCAAAGTACAACTTGATCACCAGAATTCATCTGTTTTTCATAACCACATTTGACCTAAACTGTGCTGACTAAACAAGGTAACCTGTATTTCACAGTCTGGAAAATGTGGCTCCCACCATCATTTTCAGACCACACTAAAGCCTCTGGCCCCTAGACTACAGCCGCTTGGTAACTAAGTGCATTCAGATTAGGCCAAGGATGATGTCTGCTGGCTTCCCTTGTTACATCAACCACAGATTTTCATTTTCAATTCATGTTTTGGTTAATTTCTCTTTTTAGGTATCTATCAAGAGAGCATAAAGAAGCTACCAAATCTTTTATATTTTTCTCTCCCTACAGGCTATGTGCATGCATATAAGTTCACATATATAAACACATATACCCTTTTAACTTTTTATTTGGCAATAATTTCAATTTACAGAAAAATTGTAAGAATAGTATAAAAAAACCCATATACTCTACCCAGATTCACCTACTGTTAATATTTTGCCCCATATCCTTTATCATGTGCTCTTTCTACATATATTTTTTTCTTAGCCATTTGAAAATATGTAATATACAGCAGATCTCTTTACTCCTAAAATACTTCATTGTGTATTTCCTGAGAATAAGAATAATTTCTAACAATAGAATATTTATCAATTTTAGAAAATATAACATTTTCCTAATCTACTGTCCATGTTCTAATTTTGTCAATGGACCCAAAAATGTTCTTTATAGCATGTTTTCCCTCAAGCACAAGATTCAATCTGGAACAGGGGTCAGTAAACCATGGCCCATGGGTCAAATCCCATTACCTGTTATGCAAATAAAGTTTTATTAGAATACAGCCACTCTCACTCACTTACATATTGTGTCTTGGCTGCTTTTGAGCTGTAACAGTAAACTTGAGTTGTTGTGACAGAGACCCTATGGCCCTCTAAGCCTAAAATATTTACTGTCAGGCCCTTCTGAGAAAATGTTTGCCAATCCCAGGTCTAGGACATTTAGTTAGTTGTCATGCCTCTTTAGCTTCCTTTAGTCTGAAAGAGTTTCTCAGCATGTCTTTATCTTTTATGACTGATATTTTTGAAAAATATTCCCTCCCTCCCTCCCTCCAACTCTTTCTTTCTTTCATAGTAGAATGCTCCTCAGCTTAAGTTTCTGTGATGTTTCCTCATAAGTTAGATTCAGGTTATATGCTCCAGGTCAGAATAGTACATAAGTAATGCCATATCCCTCTCAGGGCTTCTCATTCAGAGGCACATAATATACACTCCAGGTCAGAATAGTACATAAGTAATGCCATATCCCTCTCAGGGCTTCTCATTCAGAGGCACATAGTGATCCTCAATTGTGATGTTAATTTTGATCACCTGGTAAAGATGGTGTCCAGTTACAATTTTTGTCTTGTTATTAATAAGCAATCTTGGGAAGACAATTTAAGACCACACAAATAAACTACTTCTTACCAATTTCACCACTAGATTTAGTATCTATTGATGATTCCTGCCTGAATAAGTCTTTATTATAATGACAGCAAAATGAAAAACCATACAGAGTCTGAGATTTTACCCACTTGCAAGCCAACAAATTAGCATGCCACAGTTTCATGGATGCTAGCAGAAGGCAAAAAAAAACCCTGGATCCCTGGATCAGAGACAAAGGACTTTATTACTAGCATCAACAGCATTTATACTTGCACCAATTCCCAGAGTCCCAATTTCCACATGGCAATGCAAAAGAGTCCAGGTGACACCTGCACACACAGTGGTTTGCTCTAAAGGTGAGGAACCCTGAGTGTAGAGAATCAAAATATCTTTATTCCATAGAAAAACACTATCTCAATCTTCCAAACATGGAAGCACACCTGCTTTTTCCTCTGGTGAAAGACATTATCCCTACCTTATAAAGCCGCTGACTACACATTCTTGAAAAGATGGTCCAGAACAAAGTCAGTGCCTCTGCTTACAAGATGTAGAGAGATACAAGACACCCATAATTGTCTCCCAAAAGTCGACATGTAGCACCCTACTATGAGTAAGATCACAGCCCTCTTCTCTATTTATGTATGTACTTAATGTATATATGTAATCGTTCATTCATTTATATACCTGTTTACCATTAGTATAGATTCATGGTTTTCTACTTTTTCTCCAATGAAAATACCCTTACTCACAAATTTTCCTATTTTTCTATTTTCCATTAAGATTTTAAAGCCCAACTACAATTTATTGTGTCATTTGATGGAAGAAATTATGCTTGTGAATTTCTGAATAATGTAGGAAAATCTAGAAAGACAATAGGCCAAATGCAACTAAAACTTAGCATAAGTGTCCTCAAGGCCTTCCTAAAAACCTGAAAAATAGCTTAAAAAAACTCACAAGTAGTTGCTGTTGATAGCTTAAGCCCAAAACCAGTTGCAGCCAACTGTGGTCTGGTGTGGACTATTCACTCTATTATAGATACCGGTTTCAATGGCATCTTTTTATATTACAAGAAAGAAAGAAAAAAAAGAACTAGGAAGCAAACAGACCATTTTTATAGACGAAAAGTAACTGACCTTACTAAGAAAGGAAAATCCTGTTCTTTTCCTTACAACAACTGTGGTCATCAGGCCTTCCCAAAAGATGGTTCTAGATAACCAGAGTAAGAATTTTGACAGAGTCACATAAAAACTGAGAGTACAGAACTGTTAAAGTATATACCAAAGTCAATGCTGAAAAAGAAAAGTTTTTTTTCTTTTAAAGATAGACTAATAAATATATTGTAGAAAGCTTTCCCGTCTCCAACCCTATTTGCAATCATTACTGACAGGAAACCAGGTCTAGTCCGTTACTGTAGTGGAATAAGAAAAACCATGGGTTAATTAGGTTTATAAAGTTCATATATCTATTCTATACTGTATTTGGGTACAATATCATATACTGATTAACTTAACACTTTTAAGTGCTTAGAATAGGACATCACACAAAATATGATAAATTTAACTGCTTTAATGATAATGAAAAGTGATGGAGTAAAGAACACAAGACAGAGAATTTTTAGTTCCAATTCTGCTATTTACCACTAGGTGACTTTAGGTGAGTAATTTAACTGCCCTAGGCCAAGGTTTCCCCTTCTGTGAAAAGAGATGACTAAAAGAAAGGGTATACAAAGGTCTTTCTCTCCCTAATGTATCATGGCCTTTAATCTCTAGATCAGAATTTTTATAAATGTAACATTAAATGGGGATGGGCTGTGGGAGGAAGTGTACAGGTTTTCTTGTATTGTTTCTTATATCTGCATATGTATGTCTACACATGCATTAGTCTAGTTCCTAGTCCCTTACTCCTTCTGCATTGCATTCTTTAAAAGTCCTTTTCATAATATAAAAATTTGGTGATGGGGGATGGTGAGCAGAACATGTATGAGTTAGAAGGAGAAATATTTCTTTAAGATTTAGCTAGTATGCCAGGTGTTTTTACATATACTCTTTCATTTCATTCTCACAGAAACACTGTGAGATAAACACTATTATTTGCATTTTTAAATGGGGAATTGAAGCTATGAGAAGTTAAGTAATGTATGTAGATCAAGATCTAGATTCAAGCTTATCTGATTTGTTCCCAGTTTTTAAAAAAACACCATGTTGACTAGAAATCAATAGGCTTTTAATTTTAATTGTTTTTAAAATTACGAAAGAATTCAACATTTTTACAAAACCTTTTATTTTTTGACTGAAGTTACTGTTTTCCTGACAACAGAAATAGACACAGATGGAATGCAGCTTTTGCACTTTGGCCTTCCCACCTGCTTTCTTTCTGAAATATGAAAATGATCCACCTTGCAAGAATGAAGACAAATTAACTACATGCTAAAGAAGGAAGACTGGAACAACTAAAAGAACCTAAGTCTTTGATGACAGTGTCAGCCACCACACCAATAATGAACTGCCTACATCTGGACTTCTTGTCATATATAAAGAAACTCTGGGCTTCCCTGGTGGTGCAGTGGTTAAGAATCCGCCTGCCAATGCAGGGGACACAGGTTCAAGCCCTGGTCCAGGAAGATCCCACATGCCGCGGAGCAACTAGGCCCATGCGCCACAACTACTGAACCCGTGCTCTAGAGCCCGCGAGCCGCAACTACTGAGCCCGCATGCCACAACTACTGAAGCCCGCGCGCCTAGAGCCGGTGCTCCGCAACAAGAGAAGCCACTGCAATGAGAAGCCCGCACACTGCAACGAAGAGTAGCCCCCGCTCGCCACAACTAGAGAAAGCCCGCGTGCAGCAACGAAGACCCAAAGCGGCCATAAATAAATAAATAAATAAATAAAATTAAAAAAAAAAACCTCTGCATTCATTTAAACCATTATAGTTGGGTTTTAGTTACACGTAACCAAATACAACCTGAACTGCTACAAACATCACCATTAAACATCATACATGACCTCATTTTTCACATCTAAAAAAATATGTTAACACATCTTATACTTTGTTTCAGGGCAAGAAGAAATCCCAAATCTTAAATAATAACACTCTATATAATAAATCAATTAACTATATTAATCTCAATCAAAACAAGTAAATCTTCTTAGACTATGGCATATTTTATAGTCCTTTTATAGGTCTCTATTTTTTACTGTATTTTCTTGAGGTATTTTGACAATTCATTTGTTCATTCATTCATTCCACAATTATTTGTTAAGCTCCTTCTATGAGGTGGGAATGACACAGTATTCTGAGATTTCCAGAAGCTCTAGTTAAAGACTCTGAAGAAAGGAACTAAAATGAATTCTGCTTACATTCCCTGAGAATCCCTGAGAAACCCTGAGGTGTGGAGAGGCAAAGAGTTTGAGTTTCTACTCCAGTGTTAAAGTCCTACACTACTTCACCTCAAGATTGTGGTCTGAGTTTTGGAATCAGAAAAAGTTAGAGAATCTACTTCAGTTTCAAACTCAGCTTTTCAAATCCCCCACAATTTAAAATAAATCATTTACCGTCATAGGTTAAAAACAAACTCTTCATTACACCTGCTACAACCAACCACAGAAAAACACAAGCTCCAGTATTTGTTTCTGATTAGAAGATCATTTTGGCACATGCAGCTTACATAAATGAATGACCAAATTTCCCCTATAAAACAAAAGGAAATTCCTTCCCTACATGCCCTTTTACTTAGATCACAAGGTTCCGGCAACAATTATTTATGCCCCCCACAAACATCCAAAACTATTGGGCAATGTATTAAACTAAGTACCTAGTATAGAAGGCATTTTAGAGAAACAAACAAAAAAAACCCTAAAATTTTAAATTTAAAAACTGAAAACAAACAAAAATCCTGGCAGTCACAACCAAGAAAGGAAAAGGAAGAAAAAGATGTAAGAGATCTGGATGGATACATGAGATGAGGGAGAGAAGACCGTAAATGCCAAATCCAGAGATCATAGCAATGAAGAAATTTGGCATAATTAATAGGAAGAAACATCAAAAGAAAGAAAGAAAATATGAAGTATGTTTCAGGAAAGAACTGCCTGTGCAAAAGCATCATTATGAAAGAACACTGGGGTCTGTACATCTGGAGCATAGACTATGAGCAGGAAGGAGGGAAGGAGCAACTAGGAATGAGGTAAGAGAGATAAGCCAAGGATACAATATGGAAAACTATATAGACCAAGTTAAGAAGTTTACTTTATTCTGAGAACAGTAAGAAATTAAAGTATTTAAAGCACAGTTTTGACATGATTTAAATGTGTTTAGAAAGATTACTGGGCATTATACGGAAAGTGAATTATTTCTTGTTCATTTTGTCAGGGCTTAAAAAACAGTTATATTATTGTGGTATCTAAAGCTGTTTAAGTGAGATATTCTTGTTTAAAAAAAAGTAAGCACATTTGAGAAGTTCAATGTTCCCAAAGTAAGCATTCTGAAAAACAAATGCAAGCATATTTAGAAAAAAAAAATTTTAATCGCTTTTTTTTGCCTCTTGTTTTATTCAAAGCCAAATGATATGTATGCCCATGGGTAATAAGGTCACCAGGTTAAAAGAGCAATATGACAATTATAAAAAGTTAGATTACAGCTACTACAAACCAGGGCCCATTAGCCCATACTACAGGAAAGTTATCACTATAAATGGCTTTTCCTGTGTGCTTATCAATGCAGTGCACAAAGTATCTCACCCTCAGCTTTTCTCTATGATCTATGTTTATGCCTATCTAACCTCACCAGGCACTGGTAGGTCAGTAAAACTAGGAGGCAGTGAGATATGGCAGGAGAGTGATGAGACAATCTGTTAAGTGTCAAAGATGGACTAGGAGTCACCAAATACTTCAGGGCAAAACTTTCCACATTAAAAAAAAATATCTCTAAAGAAAATACTTAAAATACATTCTTATTGCTCAGAAGTACTCAAGGTCACCATGGAAACAATCAGGAAAGCTTCTAGCTCTGTTCTAACAGCATAAAGATTTGAAAATAGTACCTACTCATTTCAAATTACGGTTCTCAGGAAGGCTTTTTGATTAAAAGCTCAATCTTTCTTTTTGTATTTCCCAAATAAACATGATAGAGTTTTAAAAAAAAAAAAAAAAACAGGCCTCTTCAGAGTCTCTTACAAAGGAGATTTTCTCTAGATCCACTAAATTATAAACTTTTTGATCATCAAAAAGTTTGATGATCAGGAAACATTCTGATCATCTTTACATCTTTCACTGTATTAGGAAATGCTTGCTTGAATAAAAAATAACATGTTCATTTTTTGCAGATCTTCTCAGAATATACTTGAACATACTACTGTGAACTGTAAAAAACTCAAGACAGAAATAAAGTACACACAGCTTCAATGACATTTGAAGTAGGGCTCCCCTCCTTTTTTTTCAAACAGAAAAAAACAGATCAACTGATGAAAGTGGTGTTCCCCAGAAATACAGCTCCAGAAACAACTTTAAGGAGACCTAGATCATTAAGCTATCTGCCTCTGGCAATGCTGAAATTCTATATCCAAAATTTCCAATTTCATGTGACCAGCAAAATCAAGTGATGTTTCCCTCTCTCTGTACCACCATCTTTGGAAATGTCAAATAAGAGGAAAAAAAAAACAAAAAAAAAACACCTTATTCACAAACTCTAAGCATCTAGAATTTTGCATATAGGCCCTACTCATTTGTCTTAATTTCTACCATTGGAGTAGTTAAGTGATCCCACTTGTATTTACACCCAAACCAAAATTTAAATGTTCATTCAAGTGTCTTTGTAAAAAACTGAAAGAGTTTAAATAATGGATTTTTACTACAGTTATATAAATTAATAAAAATCAATAGTCTCTGTTTAAAGTAGAATCAGGATAGCTTTAAAAAAAAAACTAGGTTATGGTAAAAGTACAATTCTAACGAACACTAAAAAAATCAGTCAGAGCTCTATTTATTTATTAGCATGCACTGCCAGATCAATGGTCTGTGAGAAGCATTGTCAAAAGCTATGTGAAGTTGATGTATGAAAATCTTTTTTTTCATTTGCCAATCAACTATCTTAAAATCAAGATGTAGCCGAGATGTTCTGCTGTTTTTTTAAAGGGGGTCTCATTTTTTAAATCAATAACAATAAAAAAAAATCTGACCATCAAAAATACACCCAGGCCTTCAGATTTGCTTTAAGTCTATGTTCCAATTCTTGCTACTAAATTTACTTGGTTATTAAAGAGCTAAAGTGCCTTTTGATAAAAGTACAGAAATAAGAATCCTAAAACCATACCTCTGGCAGCAATAAAAGAACTAATTTGGAGTGAGGCTAGTCTCTACCAAGTGAGATGCTTTCCTCATTTAATGCAGTCAAATTTGTATAGCACTATGAGACTGCTGGACAAAGTACTATATAAAATCCAAGACAATATTATTATAAATACATGCATAAGAAACAACAGTTCAACTACCACTACTCAAAAGGATCTTGAAGTCTAACCTTGAGAATGCCAAAACTAATCATTTTTCTTTAATTGAAAACTTCGGTAGTGTCTTAGACTCTTCAAATATTTATTCCCCAAGTACTTTTATGTAATAGCCAATTGTTAACACAAAGTTCTTTAAGTAATTTCATTAAGTAATTCCCTTAACACCTCAGAAAACTCATGTCACTTAGAACTGCTAATATCTTTTCCTTTTTCCACACTCCAAATCCTTTCCTTGTTATATCTGTAGTTAATGGCCGTGGATTTTGTAAATTCTCCCAGCTGCCAGTACAGACCATACCAATAGATCGCAAAGGGATTATATCAGATTATAAAGGGAGAAACATGTTCCAGGAATATTCCTGCCCACCCAACCTTCCCCATCCCCTGCCTCAACAATAATCATGAAGGACTGTAAAGAAATTGTGGGTAAATTCTAACTCTTCTGCTTATTCACCTCTCCTAATTATAGCCAAGTACTTAAAAAGAGATATTATTAAATGCAAGTAAGAGGTAAAATATTCTGAAATTTAACACAGTTAGTCATATTCGGGGATATAAACTACTAACTCCAGTTCTCATAATTATTTCTAAATCTCTGCTCTGAACCCTTCTAAGTAGAAGAATTCAGGGGACAAAACTATTAGTTTAGATCCTGAGGCTAACTTACTCTTACCAGAAAAACAGGTCACCAGCTTGCCCATATATAATGGTCCCAGAGAATAAAGATTTATGACAAAGAAATAAGGTCACTTTGAAATAGGCTTTTAAATTTAGATTTTGGCAAGGTTTCCAAATCTAAGAAAAAGACAAGGTGGCAGGGAGTCCCTAGGAGGCTTATAAAAGGGGATACTCAAACAGAATGGGGTAAACTATTCTGGGGCATAGGTCTATAGTCAGTAGATACCTGAAACCTAATTCAGCTTGTAGTTCCCTTTAGACGAGGAATTCTTTCTAGGCCTATGGATAAGATTCAGGAGTTAGGGAAGCCTCTGAAATTCTAAGCAAAATATCAGGTGCATGAATATACGTGCATTTTGTCTGCGGAAAGGGGTCACAGCTCTCATCTAATTCTCAGAGGCCTCTTGCTGAAGAAAGTTTAAAAGTAATACTGTACTTGCAGTATTATATTGTCTTTATAATAATGAATTCACTGAACAACAACATTCTTCTTTCCTTATGTGTTAGGCTGTTTTACAGCGTCCTTTAGTGACTGAAGGAGAATTAGATAAAACTAAGGTTCTGATGATTTATATAATACTGAGGGGTTGCTGCCTACTAAGAAAAAATCCATATATTGCCATAATAGCTATCCCTAGACCCAAGATGTCAGAAATCTTTAAAGTAAACTTTTCATTATAGTATAACACACATGCAGAAAAGTACATAAATCAAAGGTGTACATTTGTCAACATTTTTTAATCTGGGAATTTTTTTTAATTGTTCATGAGCAGATGATCATTAACAACAATATACCACAAGAAGATCATAAATGAGGCACAAACTAGGGGTACAGTTATATTTACAGGTTTGCTCCCCCAATCTCTGAATGATACCCAAGATCCTTGTTAGGGGACATATATACACCCTTTCAGTGATAGAAGGCTGAGTGAGCAGCAAATTTGGAGAAAAGTCAGAAAAATGTTATAGTAAATAGAGAAGCTTAAAGTACATACAAATCTTTGTCCAAGTTGACTGGAGTTCGAGGCTTGGAGCCCATAAACATGGCTGACATCACTGGGTAGAGTTTTTTAAAAATCTGTAAGACACACTGGTTTCTGTCTTCATTAGACAGATAGTCCATCCATCTTTTTAACTACAACTACACTATGTACAAGAACTTCAGATTATTATTATTCATCATTCCACTTCCAGTAAAATTTTTACTTTATGTTATTTTCTCCCTTCCTAAAAAATTATCTTTAATGACTGTAAAATGCTTCATATCCTGTCCCTTACCTGCCCATTTCCAAACTGTACAGGAAGATTTAAACAGTATAAGTTGTTTAAAACAATTCTATAAAACACACCTACCTTTGCCCTGCACACTTCCATTTGCATTACTACATCAAGGACCAAGTCTCAATTAACCACTATCTGACCCTTGTTCACTTTCTTCCCTCCCCTCCTCCTGCCAAAGTTTGCCCTTCCTGCCAAAGTTCAGCACTTCCTAGAAAAGTCTCACAGCCTGTTTGATATTGTACTTCACTTTAGTCACCAAAGGAAGAATTTACAGGTGCTTGGCCCCATCTATAAGACCATGACCGAAATCTGACCTCCTGTTACAATACGTGAACTCCTGCCCTACTGATAAGGCTGGCAGATATAAGTAGGATTTTTCAAATAATCCTTTGGGAATTTATAAGCAGCACAGCCATAAAAGGGGGGTGAATGGAAGGTCGGTTTCACTAAAAATAATAAATATTGCCATGTTTATTCAAAGTGTGCCTTGTTATCCTCCAGGCCAAAAGTTCAGATAAACACTATTGTAAATGACAAATATTAGAACTTTTTGTTACTTCTGTTATGATCCTTCCGCTGGACACCAATAGAGCTGTTTTCCCTTGTATAAGTCCCAGCTCTGATATTGTATAACACTGACTGAGACTAGAATGCTGGATTCATTTGCAGGTCAAAAGGAGGGTAGCTATCTTTCAAAATAAAAAACAAACAGTTATTTAGTATTATATACTACTAATACTAAGTGCAAAGTGCTAGGACTAAAAAAAATGAATAAAATATGGTACCTGCCCTAAAAAAGCTTATAGTCTATTGAGGAAAAATAATGCCTATTTAGAATTACAATGATATAATACAGTAAGCACTAATGTAAATAAGTACTGAGTCCTATAATAGTGCAAAGAGGAAGAGGGTCCACTGTGCTCAAAGTGAAACATCAGGAAAATTTGCTAGAGGATATAAATAGGAAATAAATATGAATCAGTAAAATAGAAATGGGAATAGTAATTCAGGCAGAAGGACTAGCTTGAAAAAAAGGATGAGATGCATGAAATAACATGGTACATTCAAAGAGCTGCAAGCAGTTCAGTATCATTAAAGCAAGGTGGTAAGCAGCAGGAAATATGGCAGACCAGACATGGATATGTACTTCCATATGCTGTATCTTCTCCTATACTTCTATATTTTACTCCACGGATGACCAATTAGAGCATATTGGTCAGATTTGTGTGATAGATAGATTATTAACACTACAGTGACAAGTAAGTGAGGGGGTTATGATACAAGGTAGGGAGAACATTTAGGAGACTGTTTTTAATAATCCTGATGAAAATCTGCACTAGGGCAATCATTTTAGGATAGGGGAGGAAGAAGTAAAACTACATTTAAGAGGTAACATTTGCAAGATTTGGAGATCTGGATATGTTATTGAGAAAAAAGGAAGGGATTAAGAGTTTTAAGTGGTAAACTGTCAACAAAGTCAAAAGCAGCTGAAAAGTCCAGTAAGATACAGATTCAGGGTAGTGGTATGAACAGAAGATAAATATCCTGGGTTGATGAGAGAATGAAGAGTAAAGAAGCAGAGACAAGTATAGGAATGGAAAGGAATGAGAGAGAGAAGATTTACTTTCTCCTCAGTCCTCATTTCTCTGCTCCTAAATCTCTTCTTAAAGCCTAATGTTAATATTAAGTACATCAGGAAATAAGAAAATATTTATGTTATGAATATTTATATTAAATTTCTTTGTCATTAATATTATGAGTAGCTATCTTTCATTATACAATAATACAAATTAGTGATTTGAGAATGGGGAAACAAATACAGAAAAGTAATAAATTACTGCCCCAAAAAAGCTGTGAAAAGTCAACCCTAGAAGTTATACATGCTGTGGCCCTCGCTTTAGCAAATGAGATATTTGAGTTCTTATTTAAAGTCCCTATAGGAATGGAACAGTGACATCTAAAAAATAAACATGTATTCCAGAAAAAATAGAGCTGAGTTCTTATCACCCTAGTTGAGATAGGGTGTTTCTTCAAAACTCAAGAAACGTTATGAATGGGGGAAGAGGCCTGTTTCTGCCATATAAACAATGCTTTAAAATTTATGAACAATAAATATTTCAATATTATTGAATACCAGTGTATAGAATTTATTTTGAAGTGGGCAGTTTAAGGTCTCCCTGTTTTGTCCTCACAATTTAAGATTATATAGGCTTTGTATATTTAAGAATGTGTGAATTTTAAATAATTGATAAACTCTGCATGTTGATGGCAGAAACTACCTCTATCAACATGTCTACACTTTGTCATATACTTTGAAAAATACCAATAACATGTCTAATGACCAGCATCAGAGACACATAATTTTTGCCATATTAACTACCATTTATCAAATGCCAACTATGTGCCAGAGATAGGCACCATTCATACAATATCTATAACTGCACTAAGTGGTAATTATTATTGCATTTTATACATGAGAAAGCTAAGGTTTGGGTGACTTGCTTAACACCACTAGTGTGCAAATAAATTACCTCAGTACTCTTATGAATCACTACTAGAGTTCTCAATTGAGGAAAATTTGTTATATTTTCTATATCATTAAATCTTAATAAAGCTTAAAAAACTAGCATACACACAGTGATGATATAGTACTGTCATATTATAGTCATTCAAAGGTTGTAACTTCTTTCCTGATATATTATACTTTTGTAAAAGCATAAGTCCTTGACTTATCCATCTCTAGGTACCACTTATTTATCTATTCAGTCAACTAATATTTATTGAGTACCTACACTAAGTACTGTTGTAAGTACTGAGGATATAGCATTATACTAAATAAACTACCCGTTTTCAAGACTTTACACTATTTGAGAGGAAATATTCACTTGATTTTGCAATTATGAGGCTTATAAAACTTTATATGAGCAAATATGGTTCTTTAACCATACATACTATTGAAGAGACTAAACAAAATCATGGAGCATGGAAGCAAGATAATAAGGGAGAAAGGAGAGGGAAGTACGTGGCAAAGGAAAAATGCGTATTACTGCATATGTGATTTCTACTCAACTTTCAATAAATAGATAACTTCTATCTTATACAAATCATTTTATAAAATAGAAAAAAGGGAAGAATGTTCAACAATTCTAATGAGGTTTAAATAACACTGACTTACAAACCACATAAAGACAATGCAAAAAAAAGAAAAGAAAAGAAAAGAAAAGAAAACTATGGCCAAAAACAGAAACAGATTAAAAGATTAAAAATAAAATAAATAAACAAAAAGCAGTTGAATTCCACAGGGTGTTAAAAAAAAAAGGCAGTAATACATCCTCATCAAGTTGGATTTATCTAAGGAATGCAAGGATTGTTTAATATCAGAAATATCAATGAAATCCATCACCTTCATGAATTAAAGGATAAAACCATAGCATTATATCAGTATATTTGAAAAACAAATTCAATAAAATTCAGTACTCATTTATGGTTTTATAAAAAATTATAAGAAGTCTAGTAATAACTAGATAAAGAATATTTACCAAAATCCTATTGCAAACATCAAGTTAATGGAGAAACTTTAGATACTTTCTCTTTGAAATTGGAAAACAGAGAAGGATGTCCACTATCACTTTACTAAACAACAAAGTAATGATGATCCTGGTCAATACAACAGCACAATAAGAACAAAGAGATATATGGCTAGGAAGAAAAGAAACAAAGTCAATATCTGCATATATTATGATCAACTACACAGAAAACCTATCATAAACCAAAAAGACAAACTACAATAACTAGCAAAAGAGTTGAGCAGGTTGCCAGATATAGGTTAACTTACAAAAATCAAGTGTTTCTCAATATCAGCAATAATACTAGAAAATAAGGTAGGAAATAGCAACAAAAACTATCAGCATTTTGTTGTTAACTTAAAAAAAATGCCCAAGACTATTAACATAGAAAAAAATCTTAATTAAATAACTTTAAAGTAGATCTTATTCTTCCACAAATGGGATAACTTACCATTACAAAGTGGTCACTTCTTCCCAAAACTTATCTATAAATTCAATTGATTCAAACAAATATTCTAAGAAATTTTTTCTTATAAACTCAAACTGACTATAAAATACATATGGAAAAATAAAGTTCTATAAATAGTGAAAGCAATTTAAAAGAGGAAAAATGAGAAGGTACTTCTTTTACTATATATGTAGATATATTACAAAACCAAATATAACAAACTATAGAGCTGAGAAACAGATTCACATAAATATGAATATTTAGTGTATGCCAGATATACTACCAGGAATTACTGAGTGATGTACAGATTATGTAATAGATGGGATTAATAAAACTGAATTCATCACATAGAAAACAACTGAGTTGGACCCCTACCTCATACCTATACATACAGCAGTGAAAACAAGATGGATCAAAATCAAAATGTGAATGATAAAATGTTAAAGGTAATGGAAGAGGAATGCTCTATGATCTTGAAAGAGAGAGGGATTTTTTAAAAACAAGAATCAAAAAGTACAGATTATAAGGTTAATACTGATTGACTTGATTATATTAAAATCAAAGAGTTCTGTTTCACAAAAGATAACACAGACATAGTTTAGAATCTGGTGACAAACTGGAAAAAAGATATCTGTAATATCTTAAACTGTTAATATCTACAATATTGGAAGAATTTCTGACATGTCTCTTTCCAGCAAACAAAAACAAGAAATCCAATAAAAAAAACTGAACAAAGACTAAAAGTAGTCCATTCAGAGAAGAAAAATCTTAAATGATTAGTAGGTCTATAGAGAGAAGCATAATGTTACCAGTAATCAGAGAAATGCAAATTAAAATGATATCAATATCCATCAGCTTAGCAGAAATTAGAAATTGGTGAAATTAAATATTATATTGATACATATACCTTATAACCCAAGAATTTCATGCCTAGGTATAGAAAACATAGAAACTTACACACCAGTCCATAAGAGGGTACTATTTGTTACAGCAAAATATTATAGGCAATTTAAGTGTTATCACTAAAGTAATAGATAATTAAATACAGTAAATACAAACCATCAATTAACTATCACGTTTAAGTGGGAGGCAATGAACTAGATATACAGACTATAAGGAGGACAGATATTAAAAATAGCGCTAAGCAAAAGATATAAGAAATAGAACTAGGTCCATAAGACAATACTATCTGAATAAGTTAAAAACAAATACATATAGAAGTCACTATATATTTTTCAAGGACACAAACACAACCATGATCATATATTAAACATATTAGAGTTAGTATACTTGGGGATGAAAGACAAATGGGCTTATGGACATGGGATGAATGGAAAAAACATGATAAAATAAAATACAACAGGGGCCTTGTATGAAATGATGAAAAGGGTGTGTCACAAACCAAGATGTATATAATTTATTTAATTCTCTGTACGTGATATTGAAAAGAAACTGTGACTTATTTTAGATGCCTTGATACAATTTTATCTATATCTTGCTTCATTTTTATATAGCAAGAATGATAAATGGAGAGAAGGAATAGAGAGTGAGAAAAGAGGGAGAGGGAAAGAGGGAAGCAGAGAGCAAGGAGAAGTGGGAGGAGGAAGGAGAGGAGAGGAGAAGAAACTATCAGTTCTTTTCTCAAACTACTGGAGATCACCAAAAATACTTCAGGCCATAAAGTCCACCCAAACCATCTGGAGTAATGACTAAGTGACACTATGGTAAATATATGAGGAAAGAAAATGGATAACACACTGGGCAATAAGACATATTCAAATATACTAAAAACAACATGATAGAAGTTTCACTGAACTTTGCTATAAAATATATCAATAATGGACTTCTCTCATCAATTTGTCTTTGATGATACTTTAGCTTCATAGTTTAATTTTTTTATTGACTGTATGTATCTGTGTGTCTGCATGTAGGTGTACTACCAAGAAGGAGAAAGAGCCTTTCTTAGAATACCATTAATACCCATAATATTTCTCTCCAGAGAGGTTCCTCTTCCCATATGTGTTATATGACAAAGGAAGAATTATCAGGAATGATAAAGCAAACAGTTTTTATAAATATTATTTTAATATGTAAAGATAGGCTATTGTTATATAAATAACTGCATTATTAAATTAAGAATAGAAATCTGAATTTGTGCGTCACTATTTCTAGGTATAATCTAATAATCTGTTGATGACTGATAGAAATTAACATTACTAGCTATAGCGTATCACATGGCAAATATAAATAAAAGATTCAAGAAGAAAAGAAAGAATTATTTTGTTAATAATTGATACTCCTTAAATAACAGTTTCTTATTCCTTACTCTTAATACTAAACAGAAAAACTATCAAATATGAGAATGCAGAGTTTTGAATTCAATATAGATTTTTATTAGGCAGAGCCAGATAAAGACTCACCAGGACAGAATATATGTGTAGACATCGATAAACAGGAGAGAAATCAACCAAATCTTGGGCCCCAGGTACCTGCAAAACAACCAAGATTGTCATAAAATATTCAAACAAGGCTATTAAGAGCAACTGCACTCATTTTTAATACTCAAGTGCTAAAAAAAAAAAAAAGTATGCTTCCAGAAACCTAGTTTTGGCATTTCAGCTATGGCATTAATAAACAATGACGATATCACCAAGGTTGGGACACAGAACAGAAACAGGTGTCACTGGTCCTGCATCTGCTTTTAGAGACACATTTGGAGGCTGCAGGAAAAAGAAGGAAAAGAAAAAGGTGGAAATGTGACTTTGCTAACTTGACTTTGTCTTCTTAGATACATGGTACTCTACATAAAAAAACTAAGTTTCAGTGGTCAAAAACAAACCTTGCCACTTGAATGGCCTGCCAGGCAACTTCTGAAGGGCATAAGAATCAGTGAATATTTAAGTCAGCATGCAATCAAAATACAGAAATATGCCAGGAAGAGGGGGAGATGATTTTTTTTTAATTTTATTTATTTAGTTAGTTAGTTGCGCCAGGTCTTAGTTGCAGCCGGCGGGCTCCTTAGTTGTGGTTCGCAGACTCCTTAGTTACGGCTCACTGGCTCCTTAGTTGCGGCATGCATGTGGGATCTAGTTCCCTGGCCAGGGATCGAACCTGGGCCCCCTGCATTGGGAGCTCGGAGTCTTAACCACTGTGCAACCAGGGAAGTCCCTATATTTTTAAAAATAAGATAATGAATGGAAAACCAAACCTAGAGTAATATCAACAAATTGTAATATGAACAATGCATACAGATTAATCCTAGACATCAAAAGAGAAAGTAAAACAAAAAACATCAGGTAAGAACTGCAGTATAGTCACAGTGCTAAAACTGATTTGTTACAATCGTGACGATGAATAAGTCACACTTTACTTTGACCTCAATTTCCTCATCTGAAAAAAAAAAACTATCCAGTTGACCCATAGAAATTTAACAAGAATAAAAGGAAACACTGAAAGCAAATATTAAACAAACTAAAACAAAAAAGAAAAGACAAAATTACATAAAGAAATACAGTAGTCAAAATAAAGATCTAGCTGAAGTTTTTACTGTAACACTAGTAACTGTATCATTCATCAGAATATAGGCAGCAGGCACATCTAAATTGGGTTGGGCTGATTGATGATTACAAGGTCAGTTTCTTTTACTTCATAAAGTAAGCCTCGTATCTTCTTTAGGGAACAGATTCTCCATCAAGACGCTGTTCCTAATGAAACCTACTCATTCTGCAATTCAACAGTACAATACCTACTTTCTTTTCCCTCCAAAACCATCACACCTCTCTATATATTGGTTCAAGTTTATTGACTATTCTGTTCATTTGCTTTGCATCCATGAGAGTAGAGATTAAATCTCTGTGTTTGGGAACCTCACTCTATACAGTATACACTCTATAAGCACTCAAAACAAACTTTTTGTGAATCCAAAGATGATAAGGTGCTTAAGATCCTACACCATGGCCAAAGCATAGTTTCCCTTTAAAAAAAAAAAAGGCATTTAGAAAAGTTAGTAAGCATTGGACTTCCCTGGTGGTCCAGTGGTTAAGACTCCACGCTTCCAATGGAGGGGGCGTGGGTTCGATCCCTGGTCGGGGAACTAAGATCCCACATGCCGCGTGGTGCGGCCAAAAAGAAAAAAGAGAAAGAAAAAGTTAGTGAGCATTGCCAAATTACTGAGAAAAACATTTTATGGACAGATGGGCACCATGTAGGTAAACAAAAGTATGACTAAAAAGCATGTAAAATTTCTAACTTTAAGAGTACAATGGAAACTCATTTTCATCTTAACACAAAAAGAGGCAGCAGGTGATCATTTCAGGCATTCTTATTTGAAATGACCACAACATTAAAGCACTTTTACAGTCGCTCCTCTTTGAAGTGGAGATTTCAAGAAAATTTATTTTATTTTTCCAGAAAACCAGAGCCTACTAGTGAAAATTAGAGCTAAGTGAAAACAATCTCAAAAGAAGAAACAATCGAAAATTTCCATAAAATTATATTTACAATAGTATTTAAATTACCTAAAAATTACATGTACATATGAAAAAAAGACAAGAAAGAAATGCATAAAAAAATTTTTTTTGATCTGTATAGAAAATGAAACTTTTCCCCTTTATTTAGAATTAACGATTATAAAGTTATTTTTTAGAAATATATACTTTAAAAAAGTTTAAGAAAACTTTACCTAATTTTAAATAACAAATTTCATCACAACTTTGTTTATATGCTCTTCTTCATGCAGTTTATTTATTTTGTTTTGCTTTGAACTCAGAGCCATGGTTTCATTCAAAAGGAAACTGCTTCTAACCATTGCTCAGACAGAGCCTTGGCCCTTTCACAAGTCAGACCCATCCTTACAGAATGAACATCCACATTAGGGGACAGTTTCCCCAGAAATCTGTGACAAATAACCTAATGGGGCCCTTTACTAATGTTCTGAGAAGACTGGTTTATCTGGGTCAAATAAAAAATAAATATAATTAGAGAGGAGACAAAGGCTTTTCCTGTCATCTCCACCAAATATTTATCAAACCTATTCTCTATGAGGCTGTCTTGACATCATCATATTCAGCTTCAAACTGTTTAAAGCACTCTGACCTGGAAGTACCAGCTCTGCTATTTCTTAGCCTCTGAAATCATAATCCAGTTAAGTCCTCCTAAGCACATGCTTTCCTGCTTTGAAAGTGGTACACAGAAATCTAGACAAGAAGGAGCAGAATGGGGCAAACTTTATTTCCACCCTCCAAATAGCCTACTGTTTAGAAATCATTTTTCCTCCATGCTCCCTTCTGTGAGGAACACTAGGAACACTGTGAGGAACCCAGAAGAGTACTGTGAGAAGAAAGGTATGTAAAGCATGCACTGACTCATGTTGCTTTGAGCTAGATGTGTTTTCTCTGCTTCCACTAATGAAAAAGAATCACTTACATCTTCAGAAAGGTGGAAGGAGGAGAGCAACATACACTGTACGTGAAGGAATGCTACACGTTTGAAAGGATAAGAAATGAACTTTCAAAAACCTAAATAAATGGGAGTGGGGAAGGAGTACTAGAACAAAAGGCAATGTTTCCTGACTCACATAAATAGTCTATTTCAAGGTCCACATTTTGCTCCCTATTTAAAAAATGCTAAATCTCTGTCAGAGCTGTCTTCATTCTTCTTCTCCTCCATTGCCCCTGCCTCCCCTCAAGTTGCAAAGAATGATCCAAGCAGGTTTAGGTTTCAGCTGGGGCAGAGGGAGGGGTCCAAGGACACTTTCCTAAGCTAACAATGACTGCCTCTAATGGTTTCTGTCTCCTAACAAAAGCCATGACTCCGTCTTTATCAGCTTCATCTAATTTTTCCTTTCCAAAGTAAATAACACAGCCCTTGCATTTTACACATGTCCAAGTTTGACAAATCATTATCGACTGAGACTATAACTGATAAGAGATAACTTTGTGGTAGGACGTTGTCATTTCCTCTCATAAGGGCTTTCTTTCTGAGATACAGAAACATGATTAAAATAGTTAAACATTTCCTCTGCATGGCAGTCAGGAACTCAAGACATTAAGATACTGGAGTCTCTATTTTTCTAGTTCAAATAGATCTATCTTCATACCAACAGTAGCCACAAACAATATACTTAAGATTATCCCGCTTTTTTAACTAGTTGTTTTCCTTAAGAATTCACATGAAATGATTTCATCACCAAGGACAGCAGCTGCCTAATTCCCTATATAGTTTCTGAATGGAGCGCCTTCTGCCAGCTCAAACCTCTTTATTTTCAGGGAGGAGCAAATAGTAGGTAAAATTTTAGATTATGTACCTAAGAAATCTATGCCTGAGAGCACATTATAATATTATATAAATTAAAAGAACTTTGATATATTTTAAAATAACAGATAATAATAAGCTGTTAAAAGAATTTACAGGTGACTGTCCTACAACATCCATAGGCAGATGTCATGGAGGCAACAACTACGTTCGACAATTAAACATTCACATACCCACTAGAGATCGTGTACTGTTAGATACCAATATATATGGCTAATCTGTCTGTTTCAACCTTATATTCCTATGATAAATATTAACAGCTTCAGTCAAAGAAATACTCCCTAATTATTGTCTATAGACTATTTGCTGTTAAATAGCATTATATCCATCAATACACTAGCTATCACATGATGCCACTAAATAGATGGCAAAAAGAGTCCGGACAGAGGATGTTGCAAAGTAAGAAAAGTAAATTTATAAATAGAATTAATGAAAAGCACCCTGAAAAAAATAGTCTTTTGAACCTCTGTACACAATATACATTAGAGAAGATATAAAGATTCAGAGGAGAAACGGGAATATTAGATGTCAAGAAGAAAAGAAACATGAGTATTTCTGATTATGAAAATTCTTGCAAAACATCAGGATCTGATTTTTATATGTTTTTCTTCTTTTCTAATACATCTTAGTTCAAGTCAAAGGAAGTTTCTGAAAATGGAAAGGTTAGTGGGTAAGTTCGTCTCATATATGATAAGGAAAATGTTTTTAAAAAAAAGGAGATTTTGGGCTTCCCTGGTGGCGCAGTGGTTGAGAATCTGCCTGCTAATGCAGGGGACACGGGTTCGAGCCCTGGTCTGGGAAGATCCCACATGCTGCGGAGCAGCTGGGCCCGTGAGCCACAACTACTGAGCCTGCGCGTCTGGAGCGTGTGCCCCGCAACGAGAGGGGCCGCGATAGTGAAAGGCCCATGCACCGCGATGAAGAGCGGTCCCCGCACCGCGATGAAGAGTGGCCCCCACTTGCCGTAACTAGAGAAAGCCCTCGCACGAACCGAAGACCCAACACAGACAAAAATAAATAAATAAATAAATAAAGTAGCTATTAAAAAAAGGAGATTTTGATTTTAAAATAAATAATGACATTCAGGTTTTAACAGATACACTCATTTAATATTTATTTTCCAAAAAAAAGGAGTTAGAGGTTAGTTCTTTCCACTACCTTTAAAGGCTCACTAGTGAAGGGAGGCAGGGAGAAAGAGTATCTGTAGGTAACAACCTGGTAAATCTACCTGCTTTACTACTGGGTAAGCACATCATTAGAAAAGGGGAATAGAGTACAAGAAACCATTGCTTGTCTCCTTCCACTCAAGAAGAGTAGCAAATGTACTAAGAGAGATTTACCTAGGCTGCTGATAAAGACAGTGCATGAAAACAGAAATGCATTAGGGTACTCTAGTTCTGTTGTTCACACAGCTGCCCCAGGAGATACAGACACACAAACACACACACACACACAGGCCATTTATTTTTCTCTTACGAACCCTTTTAAAGTAGGTGGATCTTCCAAAAAGAGTATGATAGAAGTTTGCAAGGAATTTAGTTATGTTTCTCACTAATTATTTGAATCATTCTCCATCTTGAAAATACTTTTGATTACCACTTAAAACAGTATTTTGGTATTTTGGTTTCTTGGTGTTGGTAAATGAATCTAGGGACTTGGTGCCTATCTCTGAAAATTAGTTGGATCTCATGTCATTAAAATGCACCAGGCATTTTTCTCAAAGGAGAAAACAACAAATGATTAGCTAAAGGGGCATTGCCTCTGAATTCAGAGGATCAAATTTGACTGCCCATATTATGTTTGGAAGCCAGGAAATACCCGTCAAACATTTTTTACCAGTGTACTTTTCTGAACTACTTGACTTACAAATTTCAGAGAAAAGAAGGGTAGAATTCATTTGGACATAAGCTTTAATAAAGCTGGACTAAACACCACAGACACACAAAATAGAAGGCATAGGATTCTAAGTGACTAGAATTGGCTAAAGTATAAAAAATTTTCTAAGCTTTTAAACATATAAGAACACCCTGACCAGAGCCCTAGCCTAAAAAGTACAGTATTTTTCTATTGAGCTTCTCACAAATTATTAGAATTCTTCCTGAGAAATCCCTCGGTAGATTACCATTTAATTTACTCAAGTACTTGCACTAAACAGAAGAAATCAGGAAAAATATCAGCATTTCTCTTTACTGAGACATTGCAAAAAACCTTGTGGCCAAAATTAAATGAGGGTCCCTCAAGAATTCTCTGCTTGAACCTGAACACTTCGGAAATAAAAATTCAACTGGTCCTTATTTAACAATGGTCTACTATATGCTAAGAAACTCTAAACTATCAGGCAAAAAGGAAATTTAGCACGAATATGGTATTAAATATAAAAGTTCTAAGAGAAGGAAAAGTTAAGGTGGTCAAAAGTAGGTAGAAGAAAATATTATAATATTAGAGATAAAGAACTAATATCCCTAATATATAAGGAAATCATAAAAATTGAAGGGAAAAAAACCCAAAATCATTAGAAAAAAATGGGCAAAAAACATGAGCAGATAGTTTATTGGGGAAAAAAGAAATAAATAGCCCTCAAACTTATCAGATACTACATTTCACCCACAGTAAAAGGAATGCAAACTCAAACTATACCATTTCTCATTTATGCAACTGGAAAAATTCAATAACTTAACAAAATGGTCTCTTAAGGAAGCTATAAGAAAATAGGCACCTCATACATTGCTGGTAGGGGGGAGGTATAGAAAATGTTACAACCTCTACGGAGCAGAATTTGACATTATCTAACAAAACTACATATGCATTTACCCCTTGAATCAACAATCTAGAAACTTACCCTGAAGAAACATCTCCAACTATATGGAAAACAATTCTCAGGTTTTGGGGTTTATTATGAAACGTTTTTTAAGTTTTAAGGTGTTTTACATACAGTAAAATCCATCCTTTCTAGTGAACAACTCTGTATGTTCTAAAAAAATCCATATAGTCCTGTAATCACTATCACAATCTAGATTTTAAAAAAGTGTTCCACCACCCCCAAAATTTCCCTCATGCCCCTTTGTAGTCAAATTGTTCCCTAATGCTCAGCCCTTGACAAACACTGATCCATTTTATGTCCCTAGAGTTTTGCTTTTTCAAGAATGTCATATAAATAGACTCATACCATATATAGTCTTTGAATCTTGCTTCTTTCATTTAGCATAATGCATTTGAGATTCATTTATGTTGTTTCATGTATCTATAGTTCACTTCTTTTATTTCAGAGTGATACTCTAATTATGGATATACCACGGTTCATTTATCCCTTCACTCATTGGAGGACACTTGGGTTGCTTCTACTTTCTGGCAATGTATGAATAAAGTTGCTATAAACATTCAGGTAGAGGTTATTGTGTGAATATAATGGGTAAATTCCTAGGAGTGAGACCGCTGGGGTCATATGCTAAGTGTATGTTCACCTTTATAATACACTAACAGGCTGTTTTCCAAACTGACTGTACCATTTTGCATTTTCACAGCAATATTTAAGTTGTTCAGCACCCTGCCAGTACTTGATTTTGTCAGTATTTTGTTAAGTTAATTCAAATAGCTATGTAGTAGAGACACTATACTTTCATAGGAAAAGATTGGAAATCATTAAATGCCTACATATAGGAAATTGGCTGAATAAGCTATGGTTCATTCAAATAATAGAGTACAATTTGGCAGTAAAAATAGAATGAGAGTGATTTCTATGAACTGATATGAAAATTACTATTTTCAGGATATATTTTCAAGTGAAAAAACAAAGTACAAAAAATATATATGTATGATGCTATTAATGTTGTGTAAGGTATGAGAAAGGGTAAGTACACACACCACAAACACACACAAAGTCAAAATACTGATTACTTACAAAGGGTGGGTAGGATCAGGAAGGGAGAGATAAAGAGGAAAATGGGATTTCACTGAACATATCTTCTTACATAATTCTGCCTTTTGAACCATGTTCATATTTTACATAGTCAAAAAAATTAAATTAATAAGGATGGGGAACCCCAAAAATAACACAAAAAGAAACAAATGAACCTAAGAATATATAAATTTGGTAACAATCACACACGAGAAAATAAAATAGCCAAGAAACATCTGAACAAAATACTCTGAACTATATAGCTCCACTGTATTGTAAGATGAGAAGAACTGCAAACAAATCTTGAACTTAATAAGCTTACTGCTTTTAGTGGCACATGCATAGAAATTCTGAAACTATTTTGTGTTATATGATTAGGCAAATGAGTAAATATATTAATACTCTGGGAACCAGAATTCTCAGAGACACAAATATGGAATAGAAGAAGAGGAAGAACTATGCTATCAGGTTTAAATTAGAAGCATCAGGTTTACCTCACAATTTATAAAAATGCCTATGTTGGTACAGCATGTGTATTTCTTAACTCTGTCCACAAAAAGAGCATACCTAATGCCCACATCTCAGTTTCTAAATATCACTGTCCCGTAAAAGGGACAAGAACTCTTTGACAAAATAGATAATACTGGGGGCTGGGGCAAAACCTGGAGTAGACCAAGAATATCTTGTGCCAGAAAAAAAAGGAAGTGCTCAAAAATTGATGAAGACAATGGATGAGACTCCCACTAGCCAAATTTGGAACAACTGGAGAATCAGAATGAAAGACAAGAATGGACTGTAACACTTGTATATAAAAAAGAATATATGCAACAACACTGACACAAAAAAAAAAAAGAAAGGGAGAAAAGTAAAGTTCTTTATAGAATAATGTCAACTAATCAATGTGAATGAAATGATAAAGATAGAAAAATCACTATTTTATAATCACCACAGTAACACATGATTCAGGAAAACACCATCAATGAATTCTAAACGAACAGGTGAAAAACAGGGAACAGGATAGCTGCATGATCTAAAAGTATCACTCCTAGATCACTTATTAATTACAAAGGAGGAAAGGCACCTTTACAGTGGAGAAATCTGGTAGACACTGCCTTAACCAATTGTGTACATCCTGATACGATGCACTGAAAAGAACATAATACTACTTTTGTTATATTCCTGCCAAAAATGATTAACCTGAATCTAATCATGAGGACGCACCAGATGTACCTAAATAAAGGGATATTAAAGGAGAATAAATAGACATAAAAATTAAATGCAATGTGTGATACTTATCTAGATGTGGTTGCAGAAAAAAATGAAAGAAAAAAAACTTATGGGGACATTATGGGGATAACTGGGGAAATTTGTATACAAGTTATATATTAAGTGGTAGTATTGTATCAAAATTAAAATTCCTGAGTGTGACCATTGTATTGTGGTTATGTGGAAGGATGTCATTCTCAGAAAACTAGAAGTTTCTGTATTGAGAGTTCAAATATGATGGATGAAATATGCCACTTTCTTTCAAATGATTCAACTTTAGCTGGGGCAGTGGGAGAGGGTGGAGAATAAAATTGACTTTCAAAATCAATTTTTTGAGAGAAAAATCTCCAAATTTAATAAGTATTTAAGTGAAGGTATATGTACGTTCATCTTACCACTCTGGTAAGTTTTCTAAAGATTTAAAATTTCTTTTAAAAAAGCTTTTTTAAAGAGGATATTACTCTAGAGGTGGGAGTTGGGGATGGGCAAGATGAGTGAAAGGGGTCAAAAGGTACAGATTTCCAATTACAAAATAAATGTCATGGCATGTAATGTACAGCATGGCAACTATAGTTAATAATAATGTATTATATACTTGAAAGTTGTTAAGAGAGTAGATCTTAAAAGTTCTCATCACCAAAAAAAAAAAAAACATTGCAGCTATGTATGGTGATAGATTAACTAGACTTACTGTGGTGATCATTTTGCAATACACAGAAATATCAAATCATTACATTGTATACCCAAAACTAATATAATGTTATATGTCACTTATACTGCAATTTAAAATTCTTATAAATAAGTAAGCAGAGGATGCTACAGAAGAGCTGAGATTGACCTAGTCCTGAGGGAAAAGTAGAATTTGGTATTTTAGACAAGGAGTCGGGGGGGAGTACATTCCCTAGTTGGGGTTATTAGCAACTTAGCACAGAGTGAAGGTGGTAGTTGAATAAGCAATGAGCACATAAAGGAGAAATTCCAGAAGACCTGAAAAGGCAAGTAGACTTTTATAATTAAGGCAAATAATTTCAAAACAAGAACTTTATACTATCAGAAAATGAAAAAATTTTAAAGATCTTAAATCAATGAGAGCCATAATAAATTTTTGCCAATGGACAGACCCAAAAGATCAAAAACTAGGAATAAGAAAAGCAAAACAGAATATCTAAGCATGTCATAATGTTTTCATTCAACTTTGTCAATTGTCTTTATTGCCATTTGGTTATAAATATACATACCTACTTTTCATTTGACTACATTTATCCTTAATAGACCAGCTTTCATCAAGAATAGAAATGGAAAACTCAAAGGAGACAGGGGTCAGTGGGTCCAGGGAACCAGCAAAGCAGGCCAGCATGTTAAACTGTATGCTTTTAACAGACATACTTTGTATATGAAATATCTAGGACTACTACTTATTTTTACAATGGAGTATATTCTCATCTTTTTTTCCAAACATGTGGTCCTGCCAGTGTATCTTCCATTTTGCCATTTTTTAATACACACTCAGTAAAAGTAATCTTTCCCTCAACAACTGCACAAATATGATAATAAATGGCAATATCCAATGTGCAGACACAACGGGGATTGTGGCTTAGTGGAAAAACCATATCCTTTGTAGCAACCTTGCAGCTCAGGGCTAGTATATTACTACCATGCTTAGAAAGAGACTAGGTTGGAAATATAGATTTTTTAATGTAAATTCAACTAACTTTTAAAAGTTTGAAACTAATTTTAAAACTTTTAAGCACTGTACAAGCCAACAACCATTCTGTAAGCTGTTTCTGGCCCATGGGCTGCCAATATACAACCTCTAATTTAAACTCTAAAGTCCTAACAGCATCTTTTATTTCACTTTAACTTGCTGAGAAATAACCCTCATTTTGTTACCTTCCAGTCAATAGAAAGTTCTGCAATAAACAATTTGAAATTTGGATCAAATATCATAACCACAATTTTAAATAAGCAATTTGACATTAATTAATTATTGTCACTATTTTCTAGGTGAGAAAAGAGATGCTTAGAGAAATTATAGGACTTCCTCCAACAGCACAAAAGCTGACAGAACTTACACTTTCGATAGACAAATCTTGTGTTTTTTTACAATCACCTTGTTATGGACTGAATCGTGTCTCCCCCAAAATTCATATATTGAAGCCCTAACCCCCATAGTGACTGCATTTGAAAATAGGGCCTTTAAGGAAGTAATTAAAGTAATATAAAGTCATAAGGGTGGGACCCTAATACAATAGGACTGATGTCCCTATAAGAAGAGGAGGACAATATAAATGTTTCAGACATTACATGAAATTTCTAAAAATCTTATATTTGTATTTGTATGGAAATATGTATGGAAATATGTTAATATAAATGTTTCAGACATTACATGAAATTTCTAAAAATCTTATATTTGTATTTGTATGGAAATATGTATGGAAATATGTTAATATAAATGTTTCAGACATTACATGAAATTTCTAAAAATCTTATATGTTCTGGTATAATGTTATAAGTAATAATCCTAGTTATTACTTTAAAATGTATATCTCAGAAATAACTAATTTTCTTGTCAACTGCATTATTATGAACTTTCATCAAATCTTTAACCGTGGTCATTTTTAAGTCTTTTGTCATTTACAGACAGTCCTGGGTGTACTCTGATGATTTTGCAAATATGTTCCTATAAAAGGGTTTCATCTTCAAGAAATTCATGGAAAAGACTCTGACAAGTACAGGTTTCTGGTAACTGACTGTACTGCTGAACAGAATGAATAAGCATTTTCAGAACTCTAATGAAAAACTGATGAACTCATAAAAGTGCTAACAAAAGATCACGATGAAAAAAAAATTAATTACATGGGACTGAGTGAACTGATGAGGATGAGTATAATTTTTGTGACTTTCTGTCTGAATTTAAAAAAAAAAAAAATCCGAGAAGGACTCAGAGGCAAAGAATATACAAATCAATTTTCACTGCAAAGTAAAGGAGCTGTTACAGTGGAGGATTACTGGACTGAATGTCAATATTATGACATAGTATGAGTGTGTTTCATGTTTGGTAATTGCAATCATTGTTGCTTTTGTTGTGGTCATCCATGTACAATGCTTGGTGTCAGTCTATTTATGTCTTGTAAAAATAAAATACAGTGTGTGTGTGTGTGAATACAAAAAAAAAAAAAAAAAAAAAAAAGAAGAGGAGGACACATCTGGGGCATGCAAGCAGAGAAAAAGCCATGTGAGGACACAGCAAGAAGGTAGCCATTTGCAAGCCAAGAGGAAAGGCCTGAGGATAAACCAACCCTGCTGGCAATTTGATCTTGAGAGTATCACCCTCGAGAACTATGAGAAAATAAATTTCTGTTGTTTAAGCCATGCAACCTGTGGTACTCTGGTATGGCAGCTCTAGCAAACAAATACAACTTGCTACCTCAAAATTAGTAAAGTACCACAATCAAAAAGACATCTCGGGGCTTCCCTGGTGGCACAGTGGTTGAGAATCTGCCTGCCAATGCAGGGGACACAGGTTCGAGCCCTGGTCTGGCAAGATTCCACATGCCGCAGAGCAACTAAGCCCGTGAGCCACAATTACTGAGCCTGCGCGTCTGGAACCTGTGCTCCGCAACAAGAGAGGCCGCGATAGTGAGAGGCCCGTGCACCGCGATGAAGAGTGGCCCCCGCTTGCCGCAACTGGAGAAATCCCTCGCACAGAAACAAAGACCCAACACAGCCATAAATAAATAAATAAAATTAAAATATATATATATAAAAAAAAGACATCTCGGAAGGCTTTATATTAAACACATGACATTTGTATTTAAATTAGCACTTCCATCGTGTTAATTACATACTTCAAAAAAGACACCAAAATCTTAAGAGTTAAACCTGACATGGATCATTTGTTCAACAAACATTTATTTGATCCATACTCTATTAAGAGTTTTGTGGATAACATAGTGACCACTGCTCACTAACAGTATGTAAACAAATTAAGAGAGATAAGTGCCAGAAATATGACACCAATGAAGTGTTCTAAGAATACAGAAGCTCTGAAGTAACCTAGAAACAAAGAAGAAATCATAGGTACTGCTTCTTCAAGCTACTTCTTACTCAATACTGCTTTATTTCAGTAGATTTTTTGTTTACAGTAGATTGTATTCACCACTCCATGTAAATATACATCATCAAAAACTACATCAAGATATATTTCACCTTTATTCCAAAAAGAGCACACAGTCAGAATGCCATAAGAGTAACTATTATATACTGGTAGCATTGTATGTGCCAAGCACTATGACAGAAGTATCATATAAATTACTTCAGTCAATCCTCACAACGACCCTACCCTTAGTAGGTATTATTGTCCCCTTTCTCAAAAATAATATATCACCTTAAATGGTTCTTTGTACTATATCTTCCAACATTTCAAAAATAATATTTTGGATAAATCTAATATATTCTCAAGCTAAAATGTTCACTACTTCTAAAAATATTTTGTAAGTTCTGTCTAGACACTTAGAGAAAAGCAATAACATCTGCATATACCACAGTATGACATAAAGATTCAAAACAGATTTCCAACATCAAAACCAGGCCGGCCAAGTGCACCACTCCCCATCCTCCCCACAAAGCAGCTGAGGTCCCACCACAGCTGGAGGGCAGGTGCAGCCCACGTGAGGGATAACCCTTGAGCACCTGGCTCTGGTGGCCAGGGAAGACTGTGCTTCCAGGCCCCAAGGATCATACCTTATACAAGAACACTCTTTTAAAACTGAGAGAGACAGCTGTTTCACCTAATACATATAGACAAACACAGAGAGCCAGGCAAAATGAGGAGACAAAGGAACATATTCCAAACCAAAAAATAAGACAGATGTCCAGAAAAAGACCTTAAAGAAACGGAGATAAACAACCAACCTGATAAACAGTTTAAAGTAATGGTCATAAACATACTCACCAAACTCAAGAGAGGAACGAATGAACACAGTGATATCCTTAACAAAAAGACAGAAAATATAAGAAAGTACCAAACAGCAGTTATAACTCAACTGCAAAATACACTTGAGGGGTTCAACAGCAGATTGGATGAAGAAGAATGAATCAATGAGCTGGAAGAAAAGCATGGAAATCACCTAGAAAAAGCAGCAAAAAGAAAAAAAATTTTTTTTAAGTGAATATACCTAAGGGACCTCTGAGACAACATCAAGCAGAATAACATTCACATTATAGAAGTCCCAGAAGGCAAAAAGAAGAGAAAGGGTCAGAAAAATTATTTGAAAAAGTAATAGCTGAAAAATTCCCTAATCTGGGGAAGGAAACAGACATCCAGGTCCAAAAGAGTTCCAAGTAAGGCGAAACCAAAGAGAACCACACCAAGACACATTACAATTAAAATGGTAAAAGTAAGGACTAGGAGAAAATCCTAACAGCAATAAGAGAAAAGCAACTTATTGCATAGAAAGAAAACCTCATAAGGCTTTCAGCAGATTTCTCAGAAGAAACTCTGCAGGCCATAAGTGAATGGCATGACATATTCAAATTACTGAAAGGAAAAATTTTCCAACCAATAATTCTCTACCCAGCAAGGTTATCATTCAGAATTAAAGGAGAAAGATTTTTCCAAATAAGCAAAAGCTAAAGAAGTTTATCACCACTAAAGTGGACTTACAAGAAATGTTACAGGGAATTCCCTAAGTTGAAAAAAAAAGGCACTAATTAATAAGGAGAAAACATAAGAAAATTAAAATCTCACGGGAAAAGGTAAATAAGAAGGTAGCAGATCAATCACTTATAATGTTACCATGAAGTTTAAAAGACAAAAGAAATAAAATTAGCTAAAAATACAATAATTTGCTAAGGGAACATAAAATAAAAAGATGTTAAATGTGACATCAAAAACATAAAATGTAGTGGGATAGTAAAAAATGTAGAATTGTGGAAAGTGCTCAAATTTAAGTTGCTATCAACTTAAAATAGACTGTTATATACATGGGATGATACATGTGAACCTGATAACTACAAAGAAAAAACTTATAGTAAATACACAAATGAAAATGAGAAAGGAATCTAAACAAAGCACTAAAGAAAATCATCAAACCACAATGGAAGAGAGAAAAAGAAACAGAGAAACTATAAAAATAGCTAGAAAACAAATCACAGAATGGCAATAAGTACCTACCTATCAATAATTACTTTAAACATAAATGGACTAAATTCTCCAATCAAAAGACAGTGTGGCTGAATGGATTAAAAAACAAAAATAAAAAACAAGACCCATCTATATGCTGCCTACAAAAGACTCACTTCATAAGTAAGGACATAAACAGACTGGATGTAAAAGGATGGAAAAACACATTCCATGCAAATGGAAATGAAAAGAAAGCTGGTATAGCTATAATCATATGTGACAAAATGGACTCTAAAACAAAGACTGTAATAAAAAACAAAGAGAGGCACTACATAACAATAAGGGGGTTAATACAGCAAGAATATATAATGTTTATAAATATGTGCGAGGCAAATGTGATAACCACTACACTACGGAAACAACACTTAAAATATGTATGCACCCAACATAGAAGTACCAAAATATATAAAGCAAATATTAACGAACTTAAAGAGAAAATTAATAGCAATACAATAATAGTAGGAGACATTGACACCCCACTTATAGCAATAGATACACTATCCAGACAGAAAATCAGTAAGAAAACATCAGCCTTAAATGACATATTAGATCTGATGTAATTAATAGATTTATACAGAATACTCCATCTAAAAGCAGCAGAATACACATTCTTCTCAAGTGCACATGGAACATTCTCCAGGATAAATCACTTGTTAGGCCAAAAATCAAGTCTCAATAAATTTAAGACGACCAAAATCACATTAAGCATCTTTTCTGGCCACAAAACTATGAAAATAGAAATCAATTACAAGAGGAAAACTGAAAAAAAAAAACCCCACAAAAATGTGGAAATTAAACAACATGCTACTAAACAACCAGTGGGTCACTGACAAAATCAAAAGTGAAATCAAAAAAATATGTAGAGACAAGTGAAAACAGAAATATTACATACTAAAATCAGTGGGGTGCAGCAAATGTAGTTCTTAGAAGGAAGTCAACAGCAATACAGGACTACTTCAAGAAACAAGAGAAATCTAACTTTACACTTTAAGGAACTAAAAAAAGAAGAACAAACAAAGCCCAAAGTTAGTAGAAGGAAGAAAATAATAAGATCAGTGCAGAAATAAATGAAATAGAGACTAAAAAGACAATAGAAAAGATCAAAGAAACTAAGAGCTGGTTCTTTAACAAGATAAACAAAATTGACAAGCTTTTAGACTAAGCAAGAAAAAAAGTGAGAGGGCTCAAATAAAATCAGAAATGAAAGCGAAGTTAAAACTGATACCACAAAAATACAAAGGATGATAAAAGAATACTATGAACAATAATATGCCAACAAATTGGACAACCTAGAAGAAACAGATAAATTCCTAAAAACATACAGTCTACCAAGATTAAATCATGAAAAAATAGAAATGTTAAATAGACTGCTTACTAGTAAGGAGACTGAATCAGTAATCAAAAACCTCCCAGCAAACAAAAGGCCTAGACCAGATGGCTTCACTGGTGAATCATCCCAAATATTCAAAATAGATTTAATACCTATCCTTCTCAAACTCCTCCAAAAAAATGAATAGGAGGGAATGCTTCCAAACACTTTTTAGGAGGCCAGCATTACCCTGATTCCAAAACTAGACAAGGACAACACCAAAAAGAAAACTACAGGCCAATATCTCTTATGGACATAGAGGTAAAAACCTCAACAACATATTAGCAAACTGAATTTGACAATACATTAAAAGGATTATACACCACAATCAAGTGGGATTTACTCCAGGGATCAAGGATAGTTCAACATCCACAAATCAATTGATGTGATATACCACATTAACAAAATGAAGGATAAAAATCATATGACTATCTCAGTAGATGCAGAAAAAGCTTTTAAAATTCAAGATTCATTTACAATAAAAACTCTCAAAGTGGGTATAGAGGGAATATATTTCAACATAATAAAGGTGATATATGACAGACCCACAGCTAACACCATAGTTAACAGTGAAAAGCTGAAAGCTTTCCCTCTAAGATCAGAAATAAAACAAGGATGCCCACTCTCACCACTTATACTCAAAAAAGTATTCAAAGCCGTAGCCACAGCAATTAGGCAAGGAAAAGAAATAAAAGGCATCCAAATTAGAAAAAAAAAAAGAGGTAAGACTGTTACTGTTTGCAGATGACATGACACTATATATAGAAACCCCTAAAGACTCCACCAGAAAAACATGAGAACTAATCAATGAATTCAGCAAAGTTCCAGGATACAAAATCAATATGCAGAAATCTATGGCATTTCTTGTACAATAGTACTGAAATATCAGAAAGAGAAATTAAGAAAACAATCCAAGTTACAATTACATCAAAAAGAATAAAATACCTAGGAATAAATTTAACCAAGGAGGTAAAAGGCCTATACACTGAAAACTCTAAGACTGATGAAAGAAATTAAAGAAGACACAAATAAGTGAAAAAACATTCCATGCTCACGGATTAGAAGAGTTAATATTGTTAAAATGTTCATAATACCCAAAACAATCTACAGATTCAATGCCATCCCTATCAAAATTCCAATGGAATATTTTACAGAACTAGAACAAATAATTCTAAAATTTGTATGGAACCACAAAAGATCCCAAATAGCCCAAACAATCTTGAAAAACAACAAAGCCAGAGATACCATGATCCTGATTTCAAACTATACTACACAGATATAGTAATCAAAACAGAATGGTACTGGCCCCAAAGCAGACACACAGATCAATGGAACATAATTAAGAGCCCAGGAAAAAAAATCCACACATATGTGGACAATAAATTTATGATGAAGGAGCAAAGAACATACAATGGAGAAAGGACAGTCTCTTCAATAAGTGGTATTGGGAAAATTGGACAGCTACAGACAAAAGAATGAAACTGAACCATTACCTTATACCATACACAAAAATTAGCTCAAAACGGTTTAAAGACTTGAATATAAGACTTGAAACTATAAAATTCCTGGAAGAAAACATAGGTGGTAATCTCACTGACTTCTGTTTAGTGATCTTTTTGGATCTGACTCCAAAAGCAAGGGAAAAAAAAGCAAAAATAAACAAATGGGACTATATCAAACTAAAAAGCTTCTGCACAGCAAAGGAAATAATCATTAAAACAAAAAAGGCAACCTACTGAATGGGAGAAGATATTTGCAAATCGTATATCCAATAAAGGGTTAATATCTAAAATACATAGAGAACTCATACAGCTCAACAACAAAAAAACAAACAGCCCTATTAAAAAATGGGAAAATGATCTGAATAGACAATTTAATAAAGAAGATATACAGATGGCCAAAAATCACATAAAAAGATGTTCAAGATCACTAATTACTAGAGAAATGCAAATGAAAACCACAATAAGAGGTGTAACCACCTCACACCTGTTAGAACGGCTTTAACAAAAAGTTAAGAAATAACAAGTGTTGGAGAGGACATGGAGAAAAGGGAACCCTCACATACTGTTAGTGGGATTGTAAACTGGTGTAGCCACTATGGAAAACAGTACAGAGATTCCTCAGAAAGTTAAGAATAGAACTACCATATTATCCAGCTATTCCACTTCTGGGTATATATACAAAGAATATGAAAACACTAATTCAAAAAGATATATGCACCCCTATGTTCACTGGAACATTATTTATAATAGCCAAGACAGGGAAAAAAACTAAGTGTCCATCAATGGATGAATGGATAAAAAAGATGTGGCATATAGGTATAGATAAAGGTATAGATACAGATCTAGAGATACAGATATACCCACAATGATACTATGCAGCTATATAAAAAGAATGAAATCTTGCCATCTGGGATGATATGGATGGAACTGAGGGTATTATGCTAAGTGAAATAAGTCAGAAGTAAAAAGACAAATACTGTATTATTTCATTCATATGTGGAATCTAAAACGAAACAAAACAAATAAATAAAACAAAAACAAACAGTTACAGGGAATAGATTGGTGGTTAACAGAGGGGAAGGGGGCTGGGGGATGGGTGCAAGGCATTAAGGGGGTCAATTGTATGGTGACAGATGTGACCATTTGGTGAGTGATCACTCTGTAGTATATACAGATCTCAAATTACAATGTTGTACACTTGAAACTTAAATAATTTTTTAAAATTCCCCATATCATACATATTTTCACTGAAAACCAATTGAATTAAGTTGTTGATCAAAAATGGTCAAATATCAGCAGTTTATATAGTTCAACTCTAATATAAGACAAGTTAAAAAGAAACTTACCTTAACTAAGGCAACCCTTTCATTAGTTTAGACAAAAATAAAATACAAATAGGAAGAGAATTTACAGGGGAATAGTTTTCCTGAAACACTTCTCAGCAATCAAGAGACTGACTCTGTCAGTCAGCTCAACATGTAGTCAGTTTTTTATCCAAGATGACAATTCACTTCTATGACTTCATCTTCAGTTCCCCAGGCTATTAAGTTTTTCCCATCTCTGGCACAAACTTTATTTCAGTTTAACAATATACTAATTATCTGTTTACTATGTGCAAAGCTACTTTCTAGGTGTTTGGTTTTCCTTACCCATCTCATTCTATGGTCTACTATTAAGTATTATCAAACTAAAAACATAGTAAATAATGTACAAATGTCACTTGGCTCAAAGAATGTATTAAGTACACTTCCATTAAAAGCACAGGAAAGGGCAAAAAGTTCTTCAGAGAATGAAAAAAATACCTAAACGTAAGTATATTAAATCAGAATCATAAAATTTCACAAAAAATAATGCAGGTAATCTATTACAAGCAACAGATTTTAGAAGACAAAATATAACTTTCTCTTCAAGTACTGTATTCATTGCTGGAAAAATGTTAGGACATATTAATGAAAAAGCAATAGGACACCTAAACATTCATGAGTTTGTTTGCTTTATGTACTAAAAATGCTTCCTCATGGTCCACTACAGCCTTGCAACTCAAAGGGTGCCCAGGGTCCAGAAGCACCATCCTTACCTGGGGGCTTGTTAAAAATGTAGATTCTCAGATTTGCCCCCCCCAACCTGCAGATTCAGAATCTGCATTTAAATATGATTCCAAGGTGATTCCTATGCACATTTAAGTTCAAGAAGCACTTTCTCTACAACATGGTTCTTAACTCAGGTCCTAAGGGCAACATGAGTTTCACAAATTCCCTGAAATTTCATGCAGAACTTTTTGTGAGTGAATATACATAGATTTTACTGGGTAAAGGCTCCATATTTTTTATCAAACTCTCACAGGAATATAATGACCTCCAAATAGATTAAGAACTACTAGATTCTATGGCACAGTTTAAAAGTCAAAATATTTCAAAAACTATTCACGCTACTCTCAATGAGGTCTGTTGAAGAATGACAAGAATGAAGGTCAGAACGTCACAGTGGGTCACGGAAGACCTTATCTGAAGAATTTATTCACACCATGCAAGAAGTATGCCAAGAAACCAGTTTGGAGACATCTAAATAAATAATTCTCTACATGAGGTTTGAGATTAAGAATGTGCACTTGAAGAAGATTCAAACTGAGAAGTAAATAAATATAAGGTAGGATTTTTTTTTTTAAGATAGGATGCCATTAGATGACAGCAAAGTGCTGAATTCTTGTTGTAAGAGCTCAATCAGCAAATCTCTAATACGAATTGTTTGATTTGGGATACATAACCATTTTAAAATGTTAACTTCCAAGTACATTCTTACAATACTTCCTTTATGAAGGATCCCAACACGTTTTACTAGTCGTGCTTTCTTCATCCTCTTTGGACCTCAGAAGACAAAACAATGAAGAAATATGGCACAAAAATTAAAAAGGTCTTGCCCAGGATCTTCAGTGAGCTAATGATAAACAGTAGCTCATATCCAGAAGGTTCTCACTAATATATGAGAACTGTGTACGTTTCATACTTTCATCTTATCACATAACCATCTCTTTGGGGTGTCTATTATCCAGGGGCACAGACAATGTTTAACTTCTGTTTCCTTAAGCCATAGTGCCTGATAGAATTTAATTTCCTTAATGGGCACCCAAAATGTAAGTTTAAAATGTTAACTGGACTTATCTTGATCCTGATGTTTTTTTGTACTATTACTGTAATTTGTCATCTGTGATGGGTCTAATCCCTGACAATCTGATCTCCAGGGTGGATCCATATCCAACCATACCAGTCATTCCAGGCAAGAGAGAATGCTAAAAAAAATATTCAGGGGATCAAGATTACCGTAAGATTACAAAGTTAGACAGTGAAAAGTTTGGGGCTGTAGTTTTGGCATGGAGAGGAGCGTAAGAAGGTTAGTAAGGGCATAACAAAGAACAATGATGGAGAAGAAACACTGAACCCAGTTTTATCTGGAGAAATCAAACAATGAAAAGGAGACAAATACTTGAAGATAAAACAGGTTACTGAGAACAGGAGTAAATGGTTCCTTGCACATGTCAGTGAGCATTTGAAAAGTAAATAATATGATCATTAATGACAATTTTTACAGTAAAATAAAATAAAATGGCAAAACCAATATCTGAATGCAGTCTGTAAGTCTGCAAAGCTCATGTGCCTAACCACTATACTCGCAAAAAACTGATCCAGTTTATGCAAATGGTAAGTAGTTCAAAAATGTTTTAACTGGAAATCTCAAATGTCATACTAGTTTTATTTTTAAAAACACATTAAATATATTTCTAACAACAAAGAAGCATATAAAAAAATGTACTAGTTAAGCCACTTAATCTTATTCTTTACCTGAAAGTGTCACAGAACTAAGAGGTTAGGGATATATCACAAAATTCCCAGATACCCTAGAATCACTCATACATTTATTTCCTCCAGAAATGTGTTCTCAACTTTCTGGAACCTTTTTACAATTTCAATCTGAAACATTTCTCAAGCCTAAGAAATCTCTGTTTACTCCTACTGTTTAAAGTAACATCTTTTATTCGTCTGAAGTAACTTTGTTCCAGCTTCAGTGGAGATCATCTATCAATAGATCTCTTTCTCTAAGTCAGGTAAACTCTACTCTTCCCTTAATGTAGTACCCAGTCAGTATACAATCAACAAACCCTGAAGCTTAAAAGAAAAAAAAATGGATGAGTATATTTAAAGTCTAAAGAATTAATCTAAGATATCTTAGTACATCTTCAGTTTCCTTAAATCAGGGAACATTTGTATTTAAAATGATATTTAATATCCAGAAGATAACACAAGCTATGTTATATGGATAAATTCTTCATCACATCTCAAACATACCATATTGAAATGTAACAACAGGTTCACTTCCCCGGTTCAAATGTTAGTTACCTCTTCATCATCTTCCTCATCTTCAACATCCAGAATTCCTGAATCCTGTTCAGACTTGGGGCTAGTGCTTCCTATCTCTGTATCAAAAATTGTATATGCATCTTTCTTAGGTTTTCTCTTGCTACCTATTCTGGGTTGTTGCAAGATGATGTTATCCAGGTTTCTTTGTTGTTGGGCCTAGGATAGAAACACATACACGCAAATAAACAAAAAAAGAAACAAAAGAAACAGAACTTAATTAAGCATTCAAAGAACTTCTAATTTTGAACTAATTGGTATCTTTAAAAAAACACAACAAAATGCCTTAATACATAAAGTTTTAGTGCCAGAAATAAAACCAAACATATTAATGTATAGATTTTTAACCCTGGAGCTACCCAATCTTTATTCGTTTTCCCAGTTTCCATAGAAAAAAGATAATCAGTCAATATTATCATGAGACTTTTCAAATACAAACACTAAGTCATCACAAAAAAGAAATCTACTGATCTGTACCTAAGTAGCCAAGAGATTAGTGCAAATGACTGAATATTTATCTCTTGAAAGATAAGTGCTATACTAGAACCACTGTGGTTGGGAGAAGAGGGACAGGAGCCTTTAAGCTTAGGAGACTCTTAGAAACACGTATGTGGATACAAGAGACCAATAAATTTTAATCAGGAGAATGAAATATCATAATAATCTGAACTAATGAATTCAACAGGATTTCATGAGCTTAGTCTGTGGAAAACAGAGTTTTAAGCATTTCTTTTTCTAAACTTTTATAGAAAAGTATAATTCCCTCAAGTTAACAAAATAGACTCAAATGATGGTGTGGTTTCCATAGATCCAAAGAGGTAGAAAGTGTGACTGTACAGACTCAACAAAAGAAGCTAAACCAAAGTATTAGAGCTGAAAGGGACCTTAGTCACCACTCAGGAAATAGGCTAGAAGACAAAGGATTTGTTTGAAGCTACAAGGCTAGTAAGTGATAAATCAGAAGCCCAAAGTGTGATCTCCTAAATTCCGTATTAGTGATCTTCCCACTATACCAACAGTCCCTCAAAGCATGCCGAAAATGTTTCCCCAAAAAAAGAGTTCTGTGGTCAAATAAACGGGAAACACTGCATGTTATACAAGCCTTCTTGTAGATATACGATGCACATTAACAGAATAGAAACTGGGAGAAGTCCTATTTTAAGGAAACTTCTTTAATATGGTTTAACCCAGCACATTCCAAAAGTATTTCACAGTGGAGCTTTCCTTTTTAGAAGAAATAATACTAATACTTAGTATCATCCGAAGATACAAAGCTTAAGAAATGTGATCTCCCAGAATATACATTGCTTAATCAATATATGATATTTCTACTCAGTGACAAGTAGAAATTAGTTCAGGAGAAAAATCAGAATCTCCAAATATTCTGAATGAGATTGAGGAATTCTAGATAAATATTCAGTATAAGGTGTTAGTCCAGGTACTGGTTAAATGAGACAATTATAACAAGACAGAGAAAAACTTGAACTATGTGAGCTAGTTTCTGCCAAGAAAATGAAAAGAATCTACATTCCAGAGATTTGAATCAATGGACTAACTTGTTTCTCTGCATAGTACTTGTTGATATTTTGGTTTGACTTACATAAAATACATGGCTTCAGTAACAAAACTGAGAGAGAAGGTATCCAAGCACATTTATGTTTGTACACAAGACATACATATCCTCCAAGCATTTGAGACCCCAAATTAGATAGAACATTCTTTCTACTCCTCTCAAAAGTAAGAAGTTCTCCCCCACTTACTTCCAATGCAAACCACCCAAAAAGGGATCCAGGACTCTAGAAATCTAAAGCTTTCATATTTAAAAAAGCAAGTTCTCAACTAGAGAGTAATCACTTGTCTCTTTATCCTCTCTTTCAGTACAGCAAAACCAAAAGCTTTCATAAGTTGGTCTTATTTTATTGAATCCAAAGTTAAATATTTTTCCTTCACAATCACTAAAATACTATCAGTGTACCAAAAGCAATCAAAAGGAGCCACACTTAAGTACTATCATTTATACTTGAAATGATACAAATCTGAAAGTATCCTATGGAAGTAATTTTAGATCATCTATGATTTGTTCTTTTTAGGTGTGTCTGGTTTACCAATCAATTTGATGGAGCGCAAAGCAGTTTAGGCCAAATCAGCAAATTAAAATAGCAAACCCTATGCTAGAAATGAGAGCACGGCAAGTTTTATTCCAAGTCTCTATGAGAACCTGGGGCCTCTGTCAAAATTATCAAGGCTTCTCCGGTCTATAAATGAGCAGTCAGGGCAGATCTGCCAAGAAAGAACTGGCCAAGTTGGAAATACTAAAACAGGTAAAACAACGAAATAAATACTCAGATATTACCCATTAGGAAGCAAATGAAAACTACCATCTATTCAAAATGTATATTATGGGACTGGCAGGAAGTGGAGAAGAGTAAATGTAGATATAAGTATGTAAATATATGCAATATATATTAAAATTAACATGCGACTCTAAAAGTCCGTAAAAAAAAAAATAATAAAAGCTCTTCAGAGCTCTTTTCTAACATGCTAAGCCACCTCACCAGGACCATTTATTCTGTCCCTCCAAAGACAACCTTGGAGCCAAAGAAGCAGCTACTGATTTCTGCTGCCTAGGTTGGAGTAGAGGTAAAAGGGTATCAAGCAAACAAATAGACTTTAGAAAGCATTTAGGCTTTTTTTTTTTCTTGGTTGTTCATTCTCTTTGTGAATAATCTTTACACATTTACCCACCTCCTCCTCAAGATTCCTCACATATGTTCTTCTCTGGTTTCCTAATATACAGAAATTAAGCAAGGTTTATTCCTCAGCCCCTACTCTTCTACCACTCTTTCCACTCTCCCAAGATCCAATAGCATATCTCCAGTTTCGTATTACTACTGTGTGTTCTACCATCACTTCACTTCCAACATATCTAAAATGGAACTCATCACCTTCTCATTACAATTCCCATGCATATTGCGGCCAGGCTCTTCTTAAACCACATCATTCATCACACCAATTAAACATGAGGTAAACTGGGGGAAACAATTTGAACAAGTACAAATTCAAACTCCATAATCTTATCACTAAGACTCCACCATAATGGAAGCTGAACTTAATTTTCCAATGTATTATCCAATACTCTCCAACATGAATCTTCTACTTGGATCAGAATCTACCTCATAATATACTAAAAATATTTCCACTACTGTATCTTTGCTTATGCCATTTCCCTTCTAGATGACCTCTCCCTGCCTGTATCCAACCTTTCCTCCAAAACCCAAGTAAAATTATTCTTCCTTTAGGAAGCCTCCTCTCACTGTTCTAACTCACAGTGTTTTCTCTCTGTATCCCTACTTTCAGTCAAACATGTATTGAATATCTACTTGGCACCAGATATTGCGCTGAGTATACAAAGAATTTGGGTATACAAAGAATAAGATGGATTCTCTGACTTTTGAACCTCACATCATTCTATTGTAAGAAGTAGGTAAGCAATTGAGTGGCTGAAATTCAGTGCAAAGAGTATAATGATAGAAATAAATACAGGTGCAGTGATTAGACAAAGGAGAAAGTAATCATATCTGCTTATAGGGATGTCAGGAACTTCACAGAGGAAGAGGTAGCAAACTGTGCTCTTAAAAGATGAATATGATTTTTCCAAAGGGAAGTACGTAGAAAGGGTAACCATTCCAGAAGAAAGAAACCGGATGAGAAAAGACCACCACACGTGAAATAACATTATCCACACAAGGAATAAATAATCTTGTATAAGAACATAGGTTATGAAGGACTAACAAGAGATAAAGTTAAAGATGCCATACAAAGCAGTTTCAAGGTTAGCTAGTAGGCAATGGAGAAACAACAGAAGAATGTGAGCAGGGGAAGAACAGGATCAGCTTTACAATTTAGGCAAATCCCCTAGGAGCGGAGGAATGGTCAACTAGGAGAAGATAAAAAATAGAAACAGGAAAACCAATATAGATCATGAAAGGAGTCCAAATAACAATGATGAGGACTTGAATTAAGGTAGCAGCAGCTACAGAAGAAGCAGAAGCAACAGAATTTACTGATTTAAATGTAGTACATGGAAGAGGGGAAGGAAATAAAAATAACTCCAAGTATTCTGGTCTTTATGACTAGATGGTGGGATCATTCCAAACAATAGGAACCGTGGAAATAATTAGTTGAAGGTAGGATAGAGAAGATGAGTTCAATAAACCTGTCAGATATCCAAGTAAAAAATAACAGTATGGCACTTCAGTGTATAACTCTTCTCTTCTTTAGGACAAGAAACATACTTCACCATTATTAGAATCCCACAAGCTCAGATACAGTGACACATACACAGTAAATTCAGATAAATGTTTACTACATAAACGCAAAAGATAACAAAAGAAACTTGTTTAAGAATGAGATTTGGCCCAATAAAAGAGAGGGATATCTGTAAAAGACATGATTTGGATATTCTCCTACCTGTTAGAAGGTGGATGGGGGTGAGGGGGGGGGGCGACCCATAAGAGTTACCTAACCTGAACTATTCACCTAAAAATGTAGCTACTAAAACTTTTACAACTGTCATTACACATGCTATTAAATAAAGTTTTGTTGTGACTACAACTTCCAAGGGTTCCTAGCAATAAGACTCAAAGAGTTAAAATTCTGTGAATCAAAAGCCAAAGGCTCCTTTCTTTATCAGCCCAATACTGACCTCTAGTGGACTAAAAGAATACATAAAATTGAGCTTGAAAATCAGAAACCGGTTGAAAAGGGAGAGAGGTGTAGGCTTATAGGTTCAAGACCTGATATAATTAACTACATGGACTTCAATTACAGGGTGCTATACCAGAAAAGAAAAAAAGAAGAAGAAGAAGAAAAAAACCTTCTCGGAGTAAGACGGGTCTTTAAATCTAAGCTCTGCAACATATTAATTCCATAACCATGGGCAGGTTCTTTTCAATGCAACATCCCATCTATTGAACAAAAAAAAGGTTAATAAAATGTATCTCAGAACTGCAACAAGGATTAAATGAGATAATACATGTAAGTTATCTTGAATTAAAAGATAAGTCAAAAGAAAAAAAAAAGACACTATAAATTTAAGTTCCACCTGTCTTCCCTCTGAATATGAGATAGGAATCTTGTTTCACCGTCTATTCTGGAAGCATTGAAGATCTAGCAATACTTAGATACATAATCATTAATGGCATCTAATACTGCTTCACATTGCCATTCAATTTTGTATTTGTGCTACATGCCAAGTATTAGATATCTGTACTGCACACCTCTTGTGCTCCACTTCAGATCCTCTCAGCCTCAGCTCTTATTCCACGTAGAACATCAGCAACCTGTTCTGGGCAGCCTTGGAAGTGTCATATAGTGTAAACTGAAACCAGCTCTAGCATTTACACTACACCTCTAGCTTCCTGCCCAGAGGTTTTGCAGACATCACAGTGTGGAATCCCACCAGAACTACTTAGCATTCATGATTCTCAAACCAGAAGTGAGGCAAACCTTGACCAAAAGAGCTGACAGATAAATGCTCCCCATTGCATCCCTCCCATGGTGAGTTCCATATAGCTCCTTCATGGATTAAGGAACCAGAATGCCCTACAATGTACCACTGTACTGACTCTACAATTTTTCTTTTCACTCTTCCTGACCCTTATGCTTGTATACGCCACTCAAACACCAACTTCTCAGGTTTCTCCAGGGAAATCAAGGCTAAAATAACATCCCATACAAAAATACAATGAAGTAGGATTATGATCCCATATCTGAAGCCCAAAGGATGTCCATGAAAATAACTGGCAAGACCAAGATATAAAGACTCCAAAGCTACCCTCTTCAGTTCTCACCAATCAAAAGAACTACAAGACCTGTAATTTCAAAAAGGTTTCTTCATGTTTATTAGCACTAGCTCTGGCAACTAGTATTCTTTGGCGACTAGCTCCAATATCAGATCTTGTTCGAAGAAAATAAAAACAAAATAAGGATAGTGAGTTAAAATGAAGGAAATAGAACATATCAAGACCATATCCAAAAAGTTATTTACATATTAGTGTCCATAGGGGTGTATACATGCATTATATATGTGTATTTTGTGTAATACTTTAAAGGAGGGATAAACAAACAGTTTTTCATACAACTTAATCAGGTTCCAAAGAATTTCCATCAGTAGAATGAGAAATCTAGGATTATGATATTCACAGAAATTTTTTTTAATGGAAAAAGGTGTTCACTATATCACCTTCAACATTATAACTGAGATCCTTAGCTGTTTGAAAGTCTCCAGTTCATATTTAAACCTATATTTCAAAGAGGGGAAAAAGTCTTTGCACTAACAAAATTCATTTCAACAAGATGTACTAGATATAGTGTATTACAATTTGTATAAAGCAATAGTAAAAGTTAAAAGAATTCTCTTGTGAATTAGGATAATCCCAGCTCCTTTTAAATACTATCTTTTTCTTTTGTCAACATATATACACCACAAGCACAATGTTAATTGTAGTTAACTGTAAAATAAATTACAAAACAAACATAAAGAAAAAAATGGAAAAAAAAAATCTGAAATCTCTATTCAGTAATAATCAGTTACTTGACGAATTACAACCCAGCCTATTTTCTGTACATATATAAAGATTTCTTTTTGCTCATCTGTATTTTCTATTTATCTGCATAATTGCTAATACATTTATATTGGTATGTCAAAAAGTATCATACTTAAGTTTTTAAATCTGCTTTTTGCTCAAAAATATTTCACAAATATCTTTCTCTACAAATAAAAATACTTAATATTTGCATCGTACTACATTTCAAAGAATGGATGTTTATTTGAATATAGTCTACTACAGGACATTTATATTGCTTCTAATATTTTGCTATTTAATAACTGCTGCAAAGACTAACTCCAGAGTTAAAATTATGTGGATATCCTTAATTATTTTATTAGAGGAAGAAAACTACTCCCTCAAATGATTATTCACCCCAACTCAACTTTACAGTACAATTTATCTTTTCCCAATTTGTTTTATTTTAAATGTCTACAAAATGAATATAATTTCATGGTTTAAAAAATCTAATAATACTGAAAATATTGTAATAAAAAACAGTAGACTCCCCCTTATGCCTTGTTCCATCCCCAATCCTGCTCTGTAGAGTTAATATTTTTATACCCACGTTTCTAATAATACCCTTACTTTGTTAAAAACTTAGATCATTTAAAAATATAGACTCCCTTACACTACTGCTTCTTAAATTATATTCCCAACAAAGTATTTTACGTAAAAGCAATAATCAACATTAATCATCATGTCATGTAACCAAACCGTCTTGCTACAGAGTCAAGTATATATGCAATGATTACATATTTGATTATAGTTCCTTTCTGGTACAGCTTTTTGTTTTTCTTGGAGTTTCAAATTGCCTACATTTTTAAAAAATTCTCTAATATTCTAGCTACAACAATCTTGATTTTTTCCAAAAAGCTCATCATAATAGACATTCTATCCAAACCTTATTATTCCTAAAGGCATAACCTGGGCTGACTGTCCTATAAGGACTGCTGTCATTCTGGAGGGGACTTACTTTCATTTCAGCTTCAATAATTCCATATCTATATTTCACTTAATCCAGACTCTCATTTTGTTGGCACACATCTTCAGATAATTCTTAAGAATTAAGAATTAAATTTCTTGAATTCTTCCATTCTCAAAATGACTTTAATCCTTCTCCAAATAAACTATAGAATTCAAGGTTGACAATAATTTTCCCTTAGGTTATTGAAGGCATTGTTCACACTACTGTCCTGTATTACCCCCTATTGCTAGTGGAAAAAGCAATGATATATTGATCTTCATTCCTTTATATATTACTTTTCTCTCTGGAAGATTTTCAAACCTTTTACTGTATATGTTCTCAGTTTCTCAGGGGATGTACCTTGGTGTAGGTCTTTAACTTGTTCATTATACTCAGTAAGCAATACATGTGGAAGTCCTGAGATTTCTTATATTAATGCTCTGATGATTTTCTCCCCTTGTCTAGAACTCCTAATGGATACTGAATTCTCATATAATTCCTCCTGATGATCTTTGTTTTTTTTAATTGAAGTATAGCTGATTTACAATGTTGTGTTAGTTTCTGGTGCACAGCAAAGCGATTCAGTTATACATATTTATATATATTTGTTTTCATATTCTTTTCCATTATGGTTTATTATAGGATATTGAATATATTTCCCTGTGCTATACAGTAGGACCTTGTTGTTTATCTATTTTATGTATAGTAGTTTGAATCTGCTAATCCCAAACTCCTAATTTTCCCTCCCCAATCCCCTTTCCCCTTTGCTAACCATAAATTTGTTTTCAATGTCTATGAGTCTGTTTCTGTTTCGTAAATAAGTTCATTTGTGTCATATTTTAGATTCCACATATAAGTGATATTATACAGTATTTGTCTTTCTCTTTCTGACTTACTTCACTTAGTATGATAATCTCTAGGTCCATCCATGTTGCTGCAAATGGCATTATTTCATTCCTTTTTTATGGTTGAGTAGTATTTCATTGTGTATATATACCACATTTTCTTTATCCATTCATCTGTTGATGGACATTTACGTTGCTTCCATGCCTTGGCTATTGTAAATAGTGCTGCTATGAACATTGGGGTGCATGTACCTTTTCAAAGCAGAGTTTTCGTCTTTTCCAGATATATGCCCAGGAGTGGGATTGCTGGACCATATGGCAACTCTACTTTTAGTTTTTTAAGGAACCTCCATACTGTTTTCCATAGTGGCTGCATCAATTTACATTCCCACCAACAATGTAGGAGGGTTCCCTTTTCTCTACACCCTCTCCAGCATTTGTTGATGGTCATTCTGACTGGTGTGAGGTAGTACCTCATTGTAGTTTTGTTGCATTTCTCTAATAATTAGCAATGTTGAGCATCTTTTCATGTGCCTACTGGCTGTCTATATGTCTTCTTTGGAGAAATGGCTATTTAGGTCTTCTACCCATTATTTGATTGGGTTGTTTGTTTTTTTGTTATTGAGTTGTATGAGCTGTTTGTATATATGGAAAATTAACCCTTTGTCAGTTGCATCATGTGCAAACATTGTCTCCTAGGCCATAGGATTTTTTGTTTTGTTTATGGCTTCCTTTGCTGTGCCAAAGCCTATAAGTTTGATAAGGTCCTGTTTGTTTATTTTTGCTTTTATTTCTATTGCCTTGGGAGACTGACCTAAGAAAACATTGGTACACCTCCTGATGATCTTTGTAATATTTTTCTATAACAAACCAAATTTTTAATTTTTGAGGATACCAATGAATTTTTCTGACATATTGTTTTCTGTATTATTTGCTCCATCTAGGTACTTTTTACTGTTGTTACTTCTTTTCTCATATTGGTATTTTTATCTCTCTCTTTCTAGTTGGATATTTTCCTCAAATATCTATTGACCCTTGGCCAGTCATTCATATTTAATAATAAACCACTTAAGAGTTTACAGGAAGGTCTATGGGCATAGGAAGACTTGTCAAGTAGCAAGCTTCACTTTAGGGAATTCTACAAAGGAAATCACCTCTTTGATGGGGAAATCCAAATGGCACTTTGTGGCAGTCCTTTATTAATTTCTCTAGAAAAGAATTTTCCAATCTCCCACTTAAGAATATAAGTACAAATATTCCATGCAAGGGAGAGGAGAAGTAGAGGAATTAACTGCTTTATACCCACATCATGTATAATTATTCACACCTCCAAAGATTCAGCTTGTCTGGAGTTGTCTGTATTGAACTGCTTCCTCCATTCCACATGAACCTGTTTATACTTTCAGTTGTGGCTTAATACACCCTGCTATATATAGTGGTAACTATATATATTTACCACTCTTCCCTCCACTTTCTTTTTTTACCTTCCAGCTATATTACTGACATGTAATTAATACAGAAGTTAACATTAAACAATGTGCTGACTTGACACATGTATATATTGCAAAATGACTACCAGAGTAAGTTACCTTGTATCTTCATCCCCTCGTATAATTATCATTTTTGTATGTGGTGATAACATTTATGACCTACTCTCTTAACAACTTTCAAGTATATAATAAAGTATTGTTAATTATAGTGACCATGCTGTATATTAGATCTTCAAAACTTACTCATCTTATAGCTGTAAGTTTGTATTCTTTGACCAACATTTCCTTATTTCCCCCACCTCCCAGTCCCTGGCAACCACTATTCTACTCTCTATTTCTATGAGTTTGGGTTTTATCAATTCAACATCTAAGAGACACCATGCAGTTTTTGTCTTTCTCTATCTGACTTACTTAACTTAGCATAATGCCTTCAAGGTCATTCCATGTTTTGCAAAAGGCAGGATTTCCTTGTGTCATGGCTGAAACGTAGATATATAGATATATACATATAGGTATATATAGATATATATTCTTTATCCGGTTATCTGTCAATGAACACTTAGGTTGTTTCTGTATCTTGGCTACTGTGAATAAAGCCTCCAGCTTTGTTCTTTCTTAGAATCACTTTTCTATCCAGGGTCTTTTGTGGTTCCATACAGATTTTAGAATGTTTTTTCCTATTTTTTTGAAAAATGCCATTGGAAATTTGATAGGAATTTCATATAATCTGTAGGTCACTTCGGGTATTATAAACATTTTAACAATATTAATTCTTCTGATCCATAAACATGGGATATCTTTCCATTTATTTGTGCTTCTTCAATTTCTTTCATCAATGTCTTATAATTTTCAGTGTACAGATATTTCACTTCCTTGGATACATTTATTCCAAAGTATTTTTTTATGTTTGATGCTATTATAAATGAGATTGTTTTATTTCTTTTACAGATGGTTCACTGTTAGTGTATAGAAATGCAACTGATTTTGTGTATTGATTTTGTATCCTGCAACATTATTGTATTTATTTATTAGTTCTGGTTTTTTTATGGAGTCTTTAGGATTTTCTACATATAAGATCATATCATCTGTAAATAGAGAATATTTTACTTATTCTTTTTCAATTTGGATACCTTATATTTCTTTTTCTTGAATAATTTCTCTTGCTAGGATTTCCATTACTCAGTTGAATAGGAGTGGTGAGAGTGGGTACTCTTGTCTTCTTCCAGATCTTAGTGGGAAAGATTTCAGCCTTCCCCACTGAGTATGACGTTAGCTGGGGATTTGTCATATATGGCCTCTATTATGTTGAGATATATTCATTCTATTCTAATTTGTTGAGAGTTTTACTGATGAAAAGATGATAAATTTTGTTAAGTGCTTTTTCAGCATCTATTGAGATGATCATATAATTTGTATCTTTTCTTCTACTAATGTGGTATAGCACATTAATTGATTTGCGTATGTTGAACCATTGTTGCATCCCAGGAATAAATCACACTTGATCATGATGCATGATACTATTAATATACGGTTGATTTCTGCTTGTTGGTACTTTGTTGACAGTTGTTGCACCTCTATTTACCAGGAATACTGGCCTGTAGTTTTCTTTTCTAGTAGTGCCCTTACCTGGCTTTGGTATCAGGGTAAGACTAACCTTGTAAAATAAATCTGGGAGTGTTCCTTCCTCTTCAATTTTTAGAGGAATTTGAGAAGAAATGATGTTAATTCTTCTCCAGATGTTTGGTGAAATCATCCGGTCCAGGGGTTTTCTTTGTTGGAAGGTTTTTGATTACTGTTTCAATCTCCTTACTCATAAATGATCCTTTCAAATTTCCTATTTCTTCCTGATTCATTATGGCTAGGTTGTCCAGGAGTGTGTTGTTTACTTTCCACACATTTATGAATTTTCTAGTTTTCCATCTGTTACTGACTTCTAGTTTCATACCATTGTGACTGGAAAACATATTTAATATAATCTCAATCTTCTTACATTTGCTAAGGCTTCTTTTGTGAACTAATATATAATCTACCCTGGAGAATGTTCTGTGTGCACTTGAGAAGAATGTGTATTCTGCCACTGTTGGGTGGAATAATCTGCATATGTTTTTTTAAGTCCATTTGGTCTAAGGTTTAGTTCAAGTCCTATGGTTCCTTACTGATTTTCTGTCTAGATGATCTATTCATTGTTCAAAGTGGGGTATTTAAGTCCCCTGTTATTACTGTATTGTTGTCTATTTCTCCCTTCAGAGCTGTGAGCATTGTTTAACATATTTAGGTGCTCTGATATTAGATGCACCTCCACTCTCTTTCTGCCAAAGATTTATTATGCCCTCTTCATTCTCATTATGAATTAATGAAAAGACAGTAAATATCAGCAGAGAAATAAAAACTATGTAGAACAACCAAATGTAGATTCTAGAACTAAAAAATATACTACCTGAAATAAAGAATTCATCATTTAATGCACTTAACAGTCAAATAGAGATAACAAAGGAAAAGAGTCAGTGAACTTGAAGATATATGAACAGAAATTATCCAGTTAGGAAAAAAACAGATTAAAAAAACAAACAAACATGAAAAACAGAGCCTGAGGAATATGGGGGATAATATCAAGAAGTCTACCTAAGTAGAACTAGAGTCCTAGAAAAAAAGGAGAAATAATATAGTGAAGAAAAAATATCTGAAAGAACAATGGGTGAAAATTTCTCACATTTTATAAAAGACATAAAGTACCAGAGTCAAGAAGCTCAGTGAATCCCAATGGGAACATCATAGTCAAACTATTGAAAATCAAAGATCAAGAGAAAAATTTGAAAGCCATAGGGGAAAGAAAAACACCCATTATATACTGTGGAAAAACAATACAAATGACTATTGATCTCTCATCAGAAACTACAGAGGCCAGAAAGCAATAGAAATGAAAATAAAATTGAAAAATTATCGACCTAGAATTCTAAATCCAGCAAATATCCTTCAGAAATTGTTATGTGCTGAACTGTGTCCCCTAAAAAGAAATGTTGAAGTTCTAAACATCTTAGAATGTGACGTTATTTGGAAATAGGGTCACTGCAGATGTATTCAAGATCAAGTTATACTGCGGCAGGCTGAGCCTTTAATCCAATATGATTGGTGCCCTTATAAGAAGAGGAGAAGACATACAGGAGAACATCAGGTGATAATGGAGCCATATATTGAAGTGCTGCAACTGCAAGCCAAGGAATGCTAAGATTGCTGGCAAAACACCAGAAGAAAGGAAGACACAAGGAAGGATTCTCTCCTGCTGGTTTCAGAGGGCGCATGACCCTGCTGACACTTTGATTTTGAACTTGTAGCCTCCAGACCTGTGAGATAGTAGATTTTTTTTTTATTAAGCCACCCAGTTTGTGGTGCTTTGTTATGGCAGCCCTAGAAAACTAATACAGGAATGAAAGCAAGAGGAAAACATTTTCAGATAAAAGAAAACTAAGGGAATTTAAGACCAACACACCTGCACTATAAAAGTGCTAAAGGAAGTTCTTCAGGCTGAAGGGAAATGATTCCAGATGGAAACTCAGATTCTCAAGAATGAATGAATAAATGAATGAATGGCATCGAAAACGGAAAATAGTTTAGCAATTATAAAAGAAGAAAAGAGAAGCTGCTTTTTTAATACAGAGTGATCAAGAAGAGTATCTTTCATAAAGTGGCATTTGTGTTTCAGACATTAGTGCTTATTTATTTAATACTGGTAGAGGTTTAAGAGACATACATACATGTAGTCAATATTTTAATCCTGAATTCTTACACAGATTTTATACTATTGTAAACATTATAATATATTCTAATGTCTGGAAGGACAATATCTACCATGTTAATAATATTTCAAGAATCCCTTAGTCATTTTCAAATACAACATTCTTTTAGAATGCCAATAACCTAAGACAGGAGCATTATGGTAGGCTTGCTAAATGTCTAGCACACTAAAAGATCACTCGAGATCATTTATGCATCATTCTAAGACAGGCTGGTCAATGGATAAACTAAATTTCAAGATAATCTTTAACATTATTTTTGAAAATAGCATTAACTTTTCTCCACAATTTTTTACCACATATCAGTTTGAGTTTTACATCCTTTACCAATGTCAATTTTTAGGTGATTATAAAAATGACCCCCAAATATCAAAAATATAAGTAAAGTTGGGAAGAAAAATAATCTAGGGTAGGAAGTAGTATAGCTGCTTAGTATTTTATTGACCTAGTCTCGCAAAAAAGATAAGTCATATATAAGCAAGGTTTCCTCCAAGGACCACCCTATCTCAATTGAAAAGGGCCAGAAATAGTTCTAATTTAAACTACTGGTTCAGTCAATTTTTCAACTGAACCAATAGTTTCAATTATAACTATGGTATCAACAAAGATGCCAATTTTCCATCTGACTTCTAGGCTTTCATTACAACAAAGAATAAAATTATAGCAAAAAAATATTACTTTTATGGAACCTATTTTTGGTTCAGAAGACAACTGCTAAAATTGGGGGAGAAAATTATAGGCATATATCCCTCTACACCTATTCTGTGGTCAATTTTAACAACTCACATAACTTATAAATAACTCCTCTCAGTCAACCCAAACTAAAGGAGATCTAAAAAGTAAACACCTAATAAATATATTACAGGGAGTCCAAGTTGGCAGCATATGAAGATCCTGAGCTCACCTCCTCCCGTGGACACACCAAATCTACAGCTACATATGGATCATTTCCCTATGAAAAAGATCTGAAAATGAGATGAACTTTTTCTCCACAATAAAGGATAGAAGAACCACATCAAGATGGATAGGAAAGGCAGAGACATGGTCTTGGCAAAAACCACAGCTCAGTGCAGCAACACACAAGATGAAGGCATCTCACCAGTCCAGTGCTTCTCCTGGAGGAGGAAGGGGTTGGTGCCCCACATCAAGCACCTTAAGCCCTGGAATCTGCACCAGAGAGACAAGCACCAAAAACATCTTGCTTAGAAAACCAAAGGGACACAATGGACACAAAGTGCTGTAGGAAACCTAGATTCCCCTTTTAAAGGGCTAGCAGATGGTCTTACTCACCAAAGACCCAGCAAAAACACAGCACTTTGAAAAGCACCTGGACTATATGTGAAGGATACTCATTTACTAATCTAAAAGCACCTGCAGGAGGGGCAGGGGATGCTTGAAACTCTCTCTCTGGAATTAAAGGAACTGGCAGATGCCATTATTGTATTCTCCACCTACCCTGCTAGCACAGGCAGGCAAGTTTGTACAGCACCTTCCCATCACCTTGCTAAGACAGGCAGGGGCAAGCGGTCACAGCACTATTTTGTTGCCTTCCTGAAGCTGAAAAGCATGGGCAGTTGTAGCACACCCCTACTCCCTGGCTCGGATGGGAGAGTAGAAGCAATTGTGGCATTCTCCCACTCCTGGCCTAAAACTGGCACACACCCACAGACAAGGCATTCTCCCACTGCACTGCAGAAACATATGCAAGTACCACACAGTCAAGATATTTTCTCACTGCTTTTCTGAAGCTGGTTAGCATGACTCAGCCCTTTTAGCTCTTAGCTGCCTTTGCTAAAGCCAGCGGGTGCATGCAATCCACACAGGGGACACTACTTGATTACCTGACCTTGGTGGCCAAAGAGACTGGAGCTACAGAGCTCCACAGAACAGTAACAATCAGAAAGACAGTTCTTGGCAGGTCACCACTCTCAGGACACTACACAGACAGCAAACTGAAATACAACTCCAGTCTTCCTGTGAAAAAGGTCTATTTACTTAGCCTGGAGCTTCAGTCTGAGGGACAAGTTTCAGATTTCACATACATCCAGGGATAAGAAGGCACTCCCAGGTAATGTAAGCAGAAAGACACCAGCCCTGGGCATCCCTCTGGCCATGATATAGCTCAACAAGACCTCCCAGAAAGGAGATTATAAACTCATCTGGAGCCCTGAATTTTGCAACTGTCACCCAGGGGACACGTTCCAGATCTCTTGGACTGGTAGCCAGCAGGGATTACGATTCTGGCCCCAAAGGAATGTATACATTTGCATACTTTAAAAGCTGCTGCCTGAAGATTTGGTTGCCAATCAGCCTGAAAATAGGTGCTAAGTGATATTCCTCCCCTGGGCACACACTTACAGGCCTTGGTACACTCTCATCAATGGGGACACATCAAGAATAAATCAGGCAGTTCAGACAATTGCAAAGGTTTGAAAGACAACGAACAGCTAAGGTAAGGTTGAACAAGAAGGTTCATCACATCCACAAGTCCACACCTTCAAGACTGAGAGAGTTATCCGTTTCACCTAATATAAAGAAACAAATACAGAGAGTCAGGCAAAATGAGGATGCAGAGAAATATGCTCCAAACGAAAGAACAAGACAAAAACCTCAGGAGAAAAACCTTAATGATACAGAAGTAATCTACCTGAAAAATAATTCAAAGTAATGGTCATAGACATGCTCACCTAACTCAAGAGAAGAATGGATGAACACAGTGAGAACTTCAAACAAAGAGACAGAAAATATAAGAAAGTGCCAAACAGAAGTCACAGAGCTGAAGAGTACAATAAATGAACTGAAAAATACACTAAAGGGGTTCAACAGCAGGCTAGATGAAATAGAAGAACAGATCAGTGAACTGGAAGACAAAGCAATAGAACTCATACAGAAAGAGCAGTAAGATGAAAAAAAAAATGTTTTTAAGAAAAATAAGGGACCTGTGGAACATAATCAAGTAATATAACATAGGCAATATAGGTGTCCCAGAAAAACAACAGAAAGAGAAAGGGCAAAACTATTTGAAAAAGTAATGGCTGAACACTTCCCTAACTTAGGGAAGGAAACAGACATCCAGGTCCAGGAACCCCAGAGAATTCTAATAAGATAAACCCAAAGAGATCCAACCAACACATATTATAATAAAAATGTCAGAAGTTAAGGCCATCAGCAGACTTCTGAGAAGAAACTTTGCAGGCCAAAAGTGAGTGGCACGACATATTCAAAGTGCTGAAATGAAAAAACTTACAACCGAGAATACTCTATCTGGCAAGGTCATTAATCAGAAATGGAGAAAAGATGAAGAGTTTTCCAGATAAGCAAAAGCTAAAAGAGGCCTCTACTAAACCAGCCTTATAAGAAATGTTACAGACACTTCTCTAAGCTGAAAAAAAAGGCACTAATTAATATCGAGAAAACTCATGAAAGTAAAAATCTCGGGGGAAAGCGTAAATATATAAGATGGTAGACCAATCATTTATAAAGCTACCATGAAGCTTAAAAGATAAAAGAAGTAAAATTAGCTTAAAATACATTAACGTGTTAAGGGAACACAAAATAAAAAGATGTAAAATGTGACATCAAAAACATAAAATAGGGCTTCCCTGGTGGCGCAGTGGTTGAGAATCTGCCTGCCAATGCAGGGGACACGGGTTCGAGCCCTGGTATGGGAGGATCTCACATGCCACGGAGCGACTAGGTCCGTGAGCCACAATTGCTGAGCCTGCGCGTCTGGAGCCTGTGCTCCGCAACAAGAGAGGCCGCTACAGTGAGAGGCACGCGCACCGCGATGAAGAGTGGCCCCCACTTGCCGCAACTGGAGAAAGCCTTCGCACAGAAACGAAGACCCAACACAGCCATAAATGAATGAATAAATAAATAAATGAATAAATAAAAATTTAAAAAAAAAAACATAAAATGTGGTGGAGGGTAGTAAAAAATGTAGAATTGTGGAATGTACTCAAACCTAAGTTGCTATCAACTTAAAATAGGCTGTTATATACATAGGCTATACATGTGAACCTCATGATAACTACAAAGAAAAGACTTACAGTAAATACACAAATAAAAATCAGAAAGAGAGAAGAGTCAAGATGGTTGTGGGGGAAGACCCGGAGTTAGTGTCTCCCCACAACTAGAGAGCCTGCCAGCTACTGGTGGAGGACTCTAACCCCTAAGGAGATGGGAAGAATCCCCAACCCCAAATGAACCAGTAGGACAAAGAGGGACCGACGGGGGAGGACAAGTGGAGGCCAGACAAGCTCAGTGTCCCTGAGGCTGGGGAGATCAGGAGAGGCAGGGGAGATCAGGAGAGGCAGGTGGGAGAGACTCTCCGGAAAGAGCGGGAGAGGAGCAGAGGGCGATCACATGTCCCACAGGGGCCAGGAGGCCTGCTGAGCTCCCAAGCCAGTCCCCCCACCAACAAAGCCCTATCCAGGCCACATGGGTCCTGGGGGCATAGGCAGGAGGTCAGGGAGATCAGGAGTGGCAGGTGGAAGGGGCCATCCAGGAGGAGCGGGAGAGGAGCAGAGGGCAACTGCCCTGCTCACTGGGGCCCGGGGAGCCTGCTGAGCTCCCAGGCTGGTCCCCTGCAATCCAAAGCCCCCTCCAGGCCATGTGGGTCCTGGGGGCATAGCAGGGAGGCTGGGGAGATCAGGAGAGGCAGGCAGGAGGGGCCCTCCCAGACCCCAGACCAGAGAAGCAGGAGAGGAAAAGAGGGAGTCTGCCCTGCCCACTCAAGCCCAGAAAGCCTGCTAGGCTCCCAGGTGAGGTCCCGTGTCCTCTGAGATGGGGGGGGAGAGGGGGAGCATGCCTGGGCCCCTTCTGTTTCTTGAGCCTAAGCTCCACCCCCCACAGCCACCAGAGCCTTTTCCAGCCCTGTGGGTCCTGAGCATTGGCCCCGCCCACCACCCAAACCTTGCCCTTGCTTAGGCCCCCACTCTCCACAGCCAAGGCTTTCCCCCCACTCCTTTTCTTTTTTATCCTTTTCCCTCCTCCTCTTTTTTACTATTGTGGTACTGATGCACCTTCCAATTGTTGATTCATCTACATTTTTATTTTTATATTCTCTCTAACATATCTGTTAGTTTCCTACTCTAATCTTATTTTTTACTTTGTTATTGTTTTTTTTCTTTTTTATTGCCACCCCATGTGGCTTGCAGGATCTTGATTTGCAAGCACGAGGTCGAGTGTGAGCTCCTGCAGTGGGAGCTCCGAGTCCAAACCACTGGACTAACAGAGAACCTCAGACCCCAGGGAACAGTCATCGGAGTAAGGTCTCACAGAGTTCCTCATCTCAGCACCAAGACCCAGCTCTACCCAATAGCCTACAAACTCCAGTGTTGGAAGCCTCAGGCCAAACAAACAGTACAACAGGAACACAATCCCACTCAAAAAAAAAAAAAAAATGAGACGGCAAAAAAAAAAAATATGTCACAGATGAAGGAGCAAGGTAAAAACCTACAAGACCAAATAAATGGAAAGGAAATAGGCAATCTACCTGAAAAAGAATTCAGAGTAATGATAGTAAAGATGATCCAGAATCTCAGAAATAGAATGGAAGCATGGATTGAGAAAACAGAAGAAATGTTTAACAAAGATCTAGAAGAACTAAAGAACAAACAGAAATGAACAACACAATAACTGAAATGAAAAATACACTAGAAGGAATCAATAACAGAATAACAGAAGCAGAAGAACGAATAAGTGAGCTGGAAGACAAAATGGTGGAAATAACTGCCGAGGAGCAGAATAAAGAAAAAAAAACGAAAAGAATTGAAGACAATCTCAGAGACCTCTGGGACAACATGAAACGCACCAACATTCAAATTATAGGGGTCCCAGAAGAAGAAGAGAAAAAGAAAGGGTCTGAGCAAATATATAAATTATAGTGGAAAACTTCCCTAACATGGGAAAGGAAATAGTCACCCACGTGTAGGAAGCACAGAGAGTCCCGTACAGGATAAACCCAAGGAAAAACATACCAAGACACATATTAATCAAACTAACAAAAATTAAATTCAAAGAAAAAGCATTAAAAGCAGCAAAAGAAAAACAAAAAATAACATACAAAGGTAAACCCATAAGATTATCAGCTGATTTCTCAGTGGAACATCTACAGACTAGAAGGGAGTGGCAGGATATACTTAAAGTGATGAAAGAGAAAAACCTACAACCAAGATTACTCTACCCTACCCAGCAAGGATCTCATTCAAATTCGATGGAGAAATCGAAAGCTGTTCAGACAAACAATAGCTAAGGGAATTCAGCACCACCAAACCAGCTTTACAACAAATGGTAAAGAAACTTCTCTAGGGGGGAAACACAAGAGAAGAAAAAAACACAAGAGAAGAAAAGGACCTATAAAAACAAACCAAAAACAATTAAGAAAATGGTAATAGGAACAACATTTCGATAACCTTGAATGTAAATGGATTAAATGTCCCAACCGAAAGACACAGACTGGCTGAATGGATAAAAAAACAAGACCCATATATATGCTATCTACAAGAGACCCACTTCAGACCTAGAGACACATGCAGACTGAAAGTGAAGGGATGGAAAAATGTATTCCATGCAAATGGAAATCAAAAGAAAGCTGGAGTAGCAATACTCATATCAGATAAAACAGACTTTAAAATAAAGACTGTTACAAGAAATAAGGAGGGACACTACATAATGATCAAAGGATCAATCGAAGAAGAAGATATAACAATTATAAATGTTGATGCACCCAACATAGGAGCACCTCAATACATAAGGCAAATGCTAACAACCATGAAAACAGAAATCGACAGTAACACAATAATAGTAGGCGACTTTAACACCCCACTTACAACAATGGACAGATCATCCAAACAGAAAATAAATAAGGAAACACAAGCTTTAAGTGACACAATAGAACAGATAGTTCTAATTGCTATTTACAGAACATTCCACCCTAACGTGGCAGAATATACTTTCTTTTCAAATGCACATGGAACATTCTCCAGGATAGATCACATCTTGGGTCACAAATCAAGCCTCAGAAAATTTAAGAAAATTGAAATCATATCAAGCATCTCTTCTGACCATGACGCTATGAGACTGGAAATTAATTACAGGAAAAAAACTGTAAAAAACACAAACACACGGAAGCTAAACAGTGTGCTACTAAAATAACCAAGAGATCACTGAAGAAATCAAAGAAAAATAAAAAAATACATAGAAACAAATGACAACGAAAACACAACGACCCAAAACCTATGGGATGCAGCAAAAGCAGTTCTAAGATGGAAGTTTATAGCAATTCAATCTCACCTCTAGAAACAAGAAAAATCTCAAATAAACAATCTAACCCTACACTTAAAACAACCAGAGAGAGAACAAAGAAAACCCAAAGTCAGTAGAAGGAAAGAAATCATGAAGATCAGAGCAGAAATAAATAAAACAGAAATGAAGAAAACAATAGCAAAGGTCAATAAAACTAAAAGCTAGTTCTTTGAGAGATAAACAAAATTAATAAACCCTTAGCCAGACTCATCAAGAAAAAAAGGGAGAGGACACAAATCAATAAAATTAGAAATGAAAAAGGAGAAATCACAACTGACACTGCAGAAGTACAAAAGATTATACGACACTACCACAAAAAACTATATGCCAATAAAATGGACAACCACGAACAAATGCACAAATTCTTGGAAAGGTATAATTTTCCAAGACTGAACCAGGAAGAATTAGAAAATATAAACAGACCTTTCACAAGTAATGAAATTGAAACTGTAATTAAAAATCTTCCAACAAACAAAAGTCCAGGACCAGATGCCTTCACAGGCGAATTCTATCAAATATTTAGAGAGGAGCTAACACCAATTCTCCTTAAACTCTTCCAAAAAATTGCAGAAGGAGAAACACTCCCAAATTCATTCTACAAAGATACCAAAACCAGAAAAAGATATCACAAAAAAAGAAAATTACAGACCAATATCACTGATGAAAATAGAAGCAAAAATCCTCAACAAAATACTAGCAAACAGACTCCAACAGCACATTAAAAGGATCATACACCATGATCAAGTGGGATTTATCCCAGGGATGCAAGGATTCTTCAATATACGCAAATCAATCAATGTGATACACCATATTAACAAATTAAGGAATAAAAACCATATGACCATTTCAATAGATGCAGAAAAAGCTTTTGACAAAATTCAACACCCATTTATGATAAAAACTCTCCAGAAAATGGGAATAGAGGGAACCTACCTCAACATAATGAAGGCCATATATGACAAACCCACAGCAAGCATCATACTCAATGGTGAAAAACTGAAAGCATTTCCACTAGGATCAGGAACAAGACAAGGATATCTACTCTCGCCACTCTTATTCAACATAGATTTGGAAGTCCTAGCCACAGGAATCAGAGAAGAAAAAGAAATAAAAGGAATCCAAATTGGAAAAGAAGAAGTAAAACTGTCACTGTTTGCTGATGATATGACACTATACATAGAAAATCCTAAAGATGCCACCAGAAAACTACTAGAACTAATCAATGAATTTGGTAAGGTTGCAGGATACAATATTAATGCACAGAAATCTCTTGCATTCCTATACACTAACAATGAAAAATCAGAAACAGAAATTAAGGAAACACTCCCATTTACCATTGCAACAAAAAGGATAAAATACCTAGGAATAAATCTACTTAAGGAGGCGAAAACTTGTACTCAGAAAACTATAACACACTGATGAAAGAAATCAAAGATGACATAAACAGATGGAGAAATATACCATGTGCTTGGATTGGAAGAATCAATATTGTGAAAATGACTATACTACCCAAAGCAATCTACAGATTCAATGCAATCCCTATCAAACTACCAATGGCATTCTTCACAGAATTAGAACAAAAAATTTCACAATTCATATGGAAACACAAAAGACACCGAATAGCCAAGGCAATCTTGAGAAAGAAAAACGGAGTTGGAGGAATCAGGCTCCCCGACTTCAAACTATACCACAAAGCTACAATAATCAAGACAGTGTGGTACTGGCACCAACAGAAATATAGACCAATGGTACAGGATAGAATGTTCAGAGATAAACCCACGCACATATGGGCACCTAATTTATGACAAAGGAGGCAAGAACATACAATGGAGAAAACAGAGTCTCTTTAATAAGTGGTGCTGGGAAAACTGGACAGCTACATGTAAAAGAATGAAATTAGAACACTACCTAACACCATACACAAAAATAAACTCCAAATGGTTTAAAGACTTCAATGTAAAACTAGACACTATAAAACTTTTAGAGGAAAACATAGGAAAAACACTTTTTTTGACATAAACCACAGCAAGATCTTTTTTGATCCACCTCCTAGAGTAACAGAAATAAAAACAAAAATAAACAAATGGGACCTAATTAAACTTAAAAGCTTTTGCACAGCAAAGGAAACCATAAACAAGACCAAAGACAACCCTCAGAATGGGAGAAAATATTTGCAAATGAAATGACAAAGGATTAATCTCCCAAATATACAAATAGCTCATGGAGATCAATATCTAAAAAACAAACAATCCAGTTAAAAAATGGGCGGAAGACCTAAATAGACATTTCACAAAGGAAGACATACAGATGGCCAAGAGACACATGAAAAGATGTTCAACATCATTAATTATTAGAGAAATGCAAATCAAAACTACAGTGAGGTATCCCCTCACGCTGGTCAGAATGGCCCTTATCAAAAAAGCTAGAAAAAATAAATGCTGGAAAGGGTGTGGAGAAAAGGGAACCCTCCTACACTGTTGGTGGGAATGTAAATTGATACAACCACTATGGAAAACAGTATGGAGGGTCCTTAAAAAACTAAAAATAGAACTACCATATGACCCAGCAATCCCACTACTGGGCATATACCCTGAGAAAACCATAAGTCAAAAAGAGACATGCACAACAATGTTCACTGCAGCACTATTTACAATAGCCAGGACATGGAACCAACCTAAATGTCCATCGACAGATGAATGGATAAAGAAGTGTGGCACATATATACAATGGAATATTACTCAGCCATAAAAAGAAACAAAATTGAGTTATTTGTAGTAAGGTGGATGTCTAGAGTCTGTCATACAGAGTGAAGTAAGTTAGAAAGAGCAAAACAAATACCGTATGCTAACGCATATATATGGAATCCAAAAGTGAAAAAAAAATGGTACTGATGAACCTAGTTGCAGGGCAGGAAAAAAGAGGTAGACATAGAGAATGGACTTGATGACATGGGGTGGGAGGGCGAAGCTGGGGTGAAGTGAGAGTAGCATCGACATATATACACTACTGAATGTAAAATAGTTGGCTGGTGGGAAGCAGCAGCATAGCACGGGAGATCAGCTCGGTGCTTTGCGATGACCTAGAGGGGTGGGATAGGGAGGATGGGAGGGAGGTTCAAGAGGGAGGGGATATGGGGACATGTGTATGCATATGGCTGATTCGTTTTGTTGTGCAACAGAAACTAACACAGTATTGTGAAGCAATTACACTCCAATAAACATCTATCTTAAAAAAAAAAGAGAAAGGAATCTAAACAAAGCACTAAAGAAAATCACCAACCACAAGGGAAGAGAGGAAAAGAATTGAGAGAAACTATAAAAACAGCCAGAAAACAAATAACAGAATGGCCATAAGTACACACCTATCAACAATTATTTTAAACATAAATTGGACTAAATTCTCCAATCAAAAAAAAAAGCCCCATCTATATGCTGCCTACAAAAGACTCACTTCACACATAAGGACACAAACAGACTGAATGTAAAAGGTTGGAAAAACACATTCATGCAAATGGAAATGAAAAGAAAGCTGGTATAGCTATTCTCATATGAGACAAAATGGACTCTAAAACAAAGACTGTAATAAACAAAAGAGAGGCACTATGTAACAATAAGGGAGTTAATCCAGCAAGAAGATATAATATTTATAAATATGTATGCACCCAACATAGGAGTAACAAAATATATAAAACAAATACTAATGAACTTAAAGAGAAAATTAACAGCACTATAACAATAGTAGGGGACTTTAACACCCCACTTACAGCAATGGATACATCACCCAGACAGAAAATCAATAAGAAAATATCAGCCTTAAATGACACATTAGATCAGATGGACATAACAGATTTATATAGAACACTCCATCCAAAAGCAGCAAAACACACATTCTTCTCAAGTGCACACGGAACATTTCCCAGGATCAATCACATGTTAGGCCAAAAATCAAGTCTCAATAAATTTAAGAAGACTGAAATTATATCAAGTATCTTTTCTGACCTCAATGGTATGAAAATAGAAATTACAAGAAGAAAACTGGAAAAACCACCAAAATGTGGAAATTAAACAACATGGTACTAAAATACTTGCCTCACAAAATAAAAGCCATATATGACAAACCCACAATTAACATCATATTCAACATTGAAAAGCTGAAAGCTTTTCCTCTAAGATCAGGAACAGGACAAAGATGCCCACTCTCCCCACTTTTATTCAACATAGTATTGGAACTCCTAGCCACAGCAATTAGGAAAGAAAAAGAAATAAAAGGCATACAAGTTGAAAAGGAAGAAGCAAAATTGTCACTATTTGCAGATGACATGATATTATATGTAGAAAAACCTAAAGAGTCCACCAAAAAACTATTTGAACTAATAAATGAATTCACTAAAGCTACAGGATACAAAATTAATATTCAAAAATCTGTTGTTTTTATACATAAATAATGAACTCTCAGAAAGAGAAATCAGACAATCCCATTTAAAATTGCATCAAAAAGAATAAAATACCTAGAAATGAATTTAACCAAGAAGGTGAAAGATCTGAAAACTAAAAGACATTGATGAAAGAAATTGAAGAAAACACAAATAAGTAAAAATCATTCTATGGTCATGGATTAGAAGAATTAATATTGTTAAAATGTCCATAATCCCCAAAGCAAACTACATATTTAATGCAATACCTATCAAAACTCCAATGACATTTTTCACATAATGAGAACAATTCCAAAATGTGTATGGAACAATAAAATATCCTGAATAGCCAAAGCAATTTGGGACATAAGAACAAAGCTGGAGGTATCATGCTCCCTGATTTCAAACTATTCTACACAGCTATAATAATAAAAACAGCATGGTATTTGCAAAAAAACAGACACATAGATCAATGGAACAGAAAAGAGAGCTCAGAAATACACCCATGGATATATGGTCAATTAATTTACACAAAAGAGGCAAGAATATACAATGGGGAAAGGATAGTCCCTTCAATAAAGGGTGTTGGAAAAACTGGACAACTACACACCAAAGAATGAAACTGAACCACTATCTTATACCATATACAAAAAATAACTAAAAATGGATTAAAGACTTAAATGTAACAGCTGAAACTATAAAACCCCTAGGAGAAAACACAGGCAGTACTAAGCTCATTCACACCAGTCTTAGAGATTTTTTTTGCATCTGACTCCAAAGGCAAGGGAAACAAAAGCAAAAATAAATAAATGGGACTACATTTATTAAAAGGCTTCTGCATAGGAAAGGAAACCATCAACAAAATGAAAAGGCAACCTACTGCATGGGAGAAGATATTTGCAAATCATATATCCAATAGAGGTTAACATCCAAAATACATAAAGAATTCATATATCTCAACAACAACAAAAAGCAGCCCAATAAAAAAAATGGGCAGAGAATCTGAATAGACATTTTTCCAAAGAAGACAAAAAGATGGCCAAAAGGTGCATGAAAAAATGCTCAACATCACTAATCATCAGGGAAATGCAAAGCAAAACCACAATGAGATATCACCTCACAACTGTCAGAATGGCTACTATAAAAAAGACAATAAATAACAAGCATTGGCAAGAATGTGGAGAAAAGGGATCCTCGTGCACTGTTGGTAGGAATGTAAATTGGTGCAGCCACTATGGAAAACAGTATGAAGGTTCTTCATAAATTAAAAAATAGATCTACTGTATGATCTAGCAATTCCACTTCTGGGTATTTATCTAAAGAAAATAAAAATATAATTTGAAATGATATATGCATCTCTATGTTCATTGCACCATTATTTACAATAGTCAAGATGTCGAAACAATCTAAGTGTCCATTGATGGATGACACATCAATGGATAAAGATATGGGGTGTGTGTGTGTGTGTCTGTGTGTGTGTGTGTGTGTAATGGAATACTACTCAGCCATGCAAAAGAATAAAATCTTTCCATTTGTGACAATATGGATGGACCTTGAGGATAAAATTATGCTAAGTGGAATAAGTAAAACGGAGAAAAACCAATACCACATGAATTCACTTATATGTGGAATCTAAAAACAAAACAAGCAAAGCAAAACAAAACCCAAACTCATAGCTACAGAGAACAGATTGGTGGTTACCATGGCGAGGGAGGGAGGAAGGAAGGACTGGGGATAGGGTTGGGGGGATCATGAAGTACAAACTTCCAGTTATAAAATAAATAAGTCATGGGGATGTAAAGTACAGCATGGGGAATATAGTCACTAATATTGTATTAACTTTCTATTGTGCTGGATTGTAACCAGACTTACGGTGTTCATTTTGCAATGTATACAAATGTCAAATCACTATGTTGTAAACCAGAAACTAATATTGTATGTCAATTATATTTCAATGAAAGAGTTACTAGGTAGCACAGTCATATTATATCACCGAAGTAGACAATAAGCTATTATTCTCAATGAACCTTTCATTTCTTCTACATTAGACAGGCTTATGGAGAAAATGTCTTCTTTTTTTCTATTCCACTTACAATACTTACAGTCAAAAGCCACTTAAGGAAAACAAAAACACAAGGATAAAATGAAGAACTGCAGTGGTAGAAAGTAAAATCAATAGCAACTTGAGATCTATTCCTGAACAGGAAGAATTATTCCAAAATTATCTCTTCTACTGATTCACCCTTTCAGCAAAATAAAAATTCTTTATATATCTTTATCAATCTTTACCCACTGTCTTCCTTCTAGGAAACTAGGTAATTCTTGCCCTTTGCCCATACCTTTAAATTCTGGAATGCATTTGTAATAAAATCCAGAGTCTCAAGAGCTCTCAGAAACAGAGGAGATACCAATCTTTCAAAAATGTCTGAGGTGCAAGTCATTTATTCAAAGGCAAGTATTGTTACCATATTTCTTCATCCCTTCCAAACTCGAATGATTATTTATTATTTGTTTGAGTACAGGTGAGAGCAAGAAGGGAGCTCAGAAGGGTAGGGAGTAGGAGGAGAGGAAATGTTAGGTAAATCTAAAAAAACAAAAAATCTAATATCACTACTAATAGAACCCAAAGGACAAATGCTTCTCATTCTAACAACATTATATTGAAGATTCCAATCCAGTATAATACTTCCTTTCAAATGTACCATTAGGGTTTTCTCTCTGCAGTAACCTATCATAAAAAGAAGAATCCAATTAGGTCCCAGTTTTGAATTGTCTGTCAGAAAGAATTTTTTTTCATGACAGATTTCTTCACAAGGAAGTTAAAATTAAGGAATTACTAAGACAAAACAACAAAACGGCATGACTAAAAAAAAAAACATACTGGACAGAGTCATGAGACGTAACTTGTAGTTCTAAGCACTACTCATTACTTGTATGACCTAACATGATTTTGGTTTGCTTGCTGAAAAGAAAATGAAAATTTTGAGTCTCTAAAGATAATTCTAGCTTGAAAATTATAAATACATTTATTATTTCAACACCTGAAACAACATAAACTCATTAAAAAAGGGATAGAACAAATAATTATCCGACTTTGAAAATAAAAAAATGTTAAAAGGGATCAGTTTTTTTAAGTACCGTAACTCTTTCTGACAAGGTAGAAGATACAAAGTTAATAACTGCTGTAATAATTAATATCTAAAAAATCTGAATCAAAAATAGTCATCGTAGTTCTAAGTAAATGGCAAATTTTTCTCCCTTCCATCTTCTTCGACAAAATATTATAAAGTGCTCTGAGTTTCTTAAATACTATCAAAATGGAAAATATTCAATAATATACACTGAAAATTTGAAAAACTTAAGCACATTGTCTAGATAAAGAAAACTATTCTTTTGTTTAAAAAGTAAGTTTTACATTTTGGAAAGGAGCAGGATGTTAAGGTATATCTGTAATTACTTTGTACCCAATAGATCCAGTAAGACATACTGTCTGCCTAAAAATTAATTTTCCCCTAGCAAAATTAAGAGAAGTCTAAAAACAAGTTGCTCTAAGTACGTGCATTGAGTTACCAGAATTACTTCCCCATGTCTACCTACATATGCTCTTCTCCTCATGGCTTTGCATCAAGAAAATGATTTCGCAGATCCAACATAACTTACTTGACATGCTATTGAATGAAAAAAAAATGATGTGTTAGAAACCCACATTTGGATTTAAACATTCTGTTTCAAATAAAGGCTTCTGTAAGAAGTCCAATGCAAAGAAGAAATTTAAAGACCACATCAAAGTGAAGGGCAATACTCCAAACTGCCCTCTAAAGAGAGGAGAATGATGAAGGAAGCCAATTTTTAGCAGAGGAAACCCATACCTTTAGTGTGGTTTACTAGGAAAGCCAGGGTATGCTTCTCCTATCCTGTAAATTACCTTGACTTTGGGGCATGATCTTGGGACTGCAGTAAAGTTACTGCATATAATTCATTGGCTATGTGGAGTGCTAATGAGACCAAGGATGGGGGGAGGCAAATGTATATAAGACAATTACCCATACAGAAAAACTCCATAGAAGGAAAAACTTGGTTATGGTCCTACTAAAATTTATGCATTGTATTAACGACTGGTAATAAAGCAAATCTGGAAAAATAATACAGATAACATTGTAGTTTATAATATACATAGGAAAGTTATGAAAATACTAAACATAAGTCCATTTTCTAACACAAAGACTGTTTAAAGAAAAGCTACTAAGAGATCCAATCTATGAAGAATGGGAATATTTGCAAAAAATTACATAAGTTATTATTCTGTACTTGATTCACATCTGCTGGAAACAATAAAAATTACAAAGAAAATACCACACAAATTAACTTTCCAAAGCTAAGCTTCAACCACTTTGAAAGTTTTCATTAAAATGTCAAAGGTTCTAAGCAAATCATTCTCTTCATTTTATGTGAGAGTCCCTAGCACTGTAACTGGCACACAGTAAAATGTGAAATGACATTTGAAAAATAACAGTTTCTTTCTTCCTTCCATAACATAACATTTCCTTGCTTTATCAATTGCTTTCTATCAACATAGAAGATATGTTTTTCATGAACCACACTAGGCAGGTACGAAGAATATCAGGACAGCAAGAGCATATCTCTACTACCCACTTCTTTAAAAAGTGCCATAGGAAAAGGAGCAGCATAATTGCAATTTAGTCACCCTAAGAAAGACTGTTAAACATAACAACCATGAACTAGTTCATAAAAATGAATTAAAAAACTGAACCCAATTTCCCACAACATTTAGTTTTGATAAACCACAGTAGGCAGAGTGTTATGGAATAGAGAGAACATATCTCTACTTCCTACTCTTAAGAAAGTGCCATAGGAAAAAGGATAGCAATAATTGCAAGTTAGCCCATCTATGAAAGACCAAACATTACAAATATGATCTAGCTTATGAAAATAAATTAAAAGGCTGATACAAATGTCACACAAAAACTGAGTAGTAAACTGTAAGATTTAATCTCAATGACATTATTAAAATTTCCAATTTGTACTGTCCACCTAACAAATGTGATTTTAAATGCCTCATTCTTACCCACAAAAGAAGCTAGAAATGCTAGTTTCAAAAAAAAAAACAAATTAATTTGCTGTTTTGTTATGATCATTGCAAGATGATTTACTATGAATAGCTAGAAGAGGGTTAAGATTAACTCTGTGGTTCTAATTACTGCATATTTTGTGTTACGATGTTTTATTAGTCTTTTTAATGGGCTGAGACACACTATTTTAAGACACCATTTTACAATATAAATGGAATCGTATTTTTTTTTAAATATCAATAGTACAAAAAGCAGGCATTCTATAAGAAGAAAAAGAGAACAAAGTTAATAAAAAATGACAGCAAGAATGGCTCAGGGCCAAAGACCCATTTGAAACTTATGAAATCTTCCTAAGATCAGACCGACATGTGTTCTCTTATTGCTAGGTGTAAAACTATACATTTACACAAGCTTCTGTTTCCAGTTTTAACTTAAAAGCCAGGTGTTTCTCAAGATATTAAAGGTTCCCATGCATCCTCCCCAAAAAATTCAATTTTGTTATCACAGCACATATCACAGCACATCTATCCCAGTAAGGATGACCAAGTTTATATTTATAACGTGTAAAGTAGAGGGTCTGTAAATAATTTTGAATCTAGAAATAGCACTATGTAGCAAATAAAAAGAGGGAATATAAAATGTCTACTAATAGGGAATTGGATCAGAAAAACTAATGGGAAATTATACAACACAAATGTGAAGAAATATTATTCAATAAATTTTTTAAAGACATGTCTTTAAAGAATATTTAGTTACACAGAGAAATATTCTTTTTTGTTTGTTTGGCCACACCGTGAGGCATGCGGGATCTTAGTTCCCCAACCAGGGATTGAACCCGTGCCCCCTGCATTGGGAGTGTGGAGTCTTAACCACTGGACTGCCAGGGAAGTAACCGAGAAATATTCTTAATATTATGTTAAGTTAAAAAAATCAAGGTATAATTTATATATACAATCTCAAAATTTTATAAGACAGATGTGGATATAAACAACTGTAAAGGAATATCCACTTCAGACAATGGTAAACTAGATAATTTAGATAAGAATAACTAAACAAAATATAAAAGCCATCTGCTTAAAGACTTCAGAAAGCTAACATGATGGTGAAAACTTATTAGGTAGGCCAGAATCCAGGAAAAGGAAGTGGCATAAGGAAGAGACACCAACATCTGCAGCCATTTTTCCTTTGAGAGCATTTATCAATACTGAAAGGGTAACAGACTGGCTAAATGGCACTTTTTGCAATACGAAAACATTAGAAAACAGGAATAAAAGTCAAGTTCCATCAGGGAGGAATGACCTTGGGTATACCTTTCTTAATGGCTGAAACCTTGAATGTTGCACCCTTTGACAAGGTTAAGTCAGGATCAGACAGGCCCTTGTAGAGACTCATACTAAGCATTAATTGGATTAAAGTGAACCCAAAGGAAAGACATAAAATCAAAAGATAGGCTAATAATATAATTTTTTAAATAAAAATAATTTTGTTAAAAGAAATTTTTTCAAAAAATAATGTGATGTAGTAAAAGAAACAATAACAGAGAAATTAAGGAAACATAAGTACTACAAAACAAGTGATCAAAGAAGAGAAACAACATGCCAAAAAAAGGGAAAATGTCAGAAGAATATTTTTTTTTAAGAGTGATGAATGTTAGTGGAAGAAAGTGAGTAAAATATTAAAAGCATTACAGAACTGAAAGCATATTAGAAGCCAGAAGCAATACACCAAGTTAGGGGGAAGAAGCAGAGAAGTGACATAAATTAAAGGAAAAATACACATATACATAAGATAACAAAGATATGAAAAAATTAGTGAAATGATGATAAATATGAAGAACTAACAATGAAATGCTAACGAACTGGTAAGTACTATTTCAGATTAAGAGAAAAAACAAGTAGAATATAAAAATGTTGTAGGATAAAAAATATTTAAAGTTCTAAATTTCTACGTCAAAGAAAACTACCACGTTGCCCCCAAAATAATCAATACCAAGATAACAGCTTAGTAAGATTCCAAAAGTTTAAGTCTAAAGATCTTATCAAGTCAAAAGAAGAAAAGAAGTCAAGTAGATCTCAGGCTTCTTCTCAATAACAAAAGATAAGGGGGTGTTAGGAGAGAGAAAGCCCAGGAAGGACCTGTTCCAAAGATAATATAAATAGCCAAAATGGAACAGACTTCCAGTTTCAGCTCTGAAGGGCAAAGAGCTTAGAAGTTGTCACTCCTGTCCTCATAACAAGAAAAAAGCTAAAAAACAAGAAAACAAACCTACTCTTCTAAATCCATTAGAGAACTGAGGTCACAAGGCAGACTGCCACCCAAGAATTAGAGAGGTAGACACAGAGAATCGCAGCTTATCAGAAGGAGAAGTGCCTAAGGCCTACCCAGTAACTGGTAGGAAAACTTAAATAATAATTGAATTCCTGGAGGCTGGGTTTGAGATAGCTTAAGAGTTGAAACTCCTGGGGACCTGGTGATAGGAGGGCCCCTACACATCCATGAGTTTTACCTCCAGAAGCTGTCCAAGGTTCTCATGGAGAACATCCAAGAAAAATTCCCTCATACTTACGACAGGGGAAATGGAAAAGTAACCATTTTGAAATATGCCCCCTCTAGCCCTGCTTTATCACAGAAGGGGATTAAAAAGAAAGGTTAAGAAACTCTGAAGGTCACAGCTCAGAGGTTTTGTCCAATCTAAAACAAAACAAAACAAAAATGGAGATCTAATCATAAAACTACAAACTACTTCCCTTCCCCAATACCTTACCACCGCATCAACAGGGCTCCAGTGTACTTACAGTGAATTACAACTGAGAGAACTACAAGAAAAAGACTCTATTTTAAAAGGAGGAAGTAGGGAAACCCAAAGACAAAAGGTCAAACAAAAGCAAAACAAAAAATTGAAGCCTCTGACAACTACAGTTATAGCAAACATTAAATACAGCCTAACTCCTACCCAGATAAACATAAACACTCACATTAAAATCCCATTTTCCTTAGTTCCTATTATATGATACATCACATCTGCTAGAGAGACGGTGAAATGAGGAATAAATGGGTACAGGGTTTCCTTTTGGGATAATGGAAATGTTTTGGAAGTAAACAGAGGTGGTGGTTACACAACATTGTGAATGTACTAAATGCCACTAAATCATTCACTTTAAAATGGTTAATTCTGTTATCTGAATTTCACCTCAATTTTAAAAAAAGATTTTTAAAAATTTTATAATAATAGCTAAATGTATTAGGTTATTACAGTTAATAGTTAAGGGAAATGTACAAAAGCAATGATGATATATGGGACAGAAGGAGGACCTAGGAATACTCTGTTTTAAGATATCTGCCCAACCTGTGAAGTGTTATTTGAAAGTGGATTTGATTAATTATAAATGTATATTGAAAGTGCTAGAGCAACCAGCAAAATAAATTTTAAAGAAAGTATAATTATTTGCTGAGAGAAGAGAGAAAATGGAATTATAAAGTACTCAAAACTATAGAAAGCAGAATTAGAAAAGGTTTTTCAAAAAACAAACAAAGAACAAATGCAATGAATTGAAGAATCACAAATATGATGGATATTAAGCCAACTATATCAATAATCACTTTAAATGTGAATGGTCTAAATATACCAACTAAAATACAGAGACCAAAAAATGGATTAAAAAACAAGACCCAACTATATGTTACCTACAAGAAACCCACTTAAAACATAAAGTCACAGGTTAAAAAAGTAAAGAAATGGCGAAAGATATACCATGCTAACACTAATCCAAAGAAAAATGAAATAACTATATTATGTTCTAAAGCTGACTTCAGAACAAGGAAAAGCATCAAGGATAAAGAGGGTATTACATAATTACATACTTCCTAAACTTAATGAAGAACGTTTATTAAAAACTTACATAGCACATTATAGTTAATGTTGAGAAACTATATGCTTTCCTCCTAAGATCAAGAAGGAGGCAAGGATGTTCCCTCTTATTCAACATTATATTGGAAGTCCTACCTAATGCAATATGGCAAGAAAAGGCAATAAAATGTATACAAGTTAAGAATGAAGAAATAAAACTGTCTTTGTTTGAAGATGACGTGATTGTCTACGTAAAAATTTCCAAAGAACCAACAACAACCAAAAAACCTCCTAAAACAGATAAGTGATTATAGAAAAGTTGCAGGATAGAAGTGAATATACAAAAGTTAATTGCTTCATAAATTCCTGAAATGAACAATTGGAATTAGAAATTTAAAACACAACACTACCTACATTAGCACCCAAAAGAAATACTTAGCTATAAATCTAACTATGTAAAACCTATAGGAGGAAAACTACAAAACTCTGATGAAAGAAATCAAAGATCTAAATAAATGGAGATATATTCCATGTTCATTGATAGGAAGATTCAATATTGTAAAGGTATCAGTTCTTTACCACTTGTTCTATAGATTCAATGCAATACCAATAAAAATCCCAGCAAGTTATTTTGTGGATATCACCAAACTGGTTCTAAAATTTGTAGAAAGGCAAAAGACACAGAACAGTCAACATAATACGGAAGACAAAGAACAGTATAAGAGGACTGATAGTGTCCAACTTCAAGATTTAGTATAAAGCTACTGTGATAAATACAGTGTGGTATGGGCAAAAGAACACACAAATATTGGGTTGGCCAAAAGGTTCGTTCGTTTTTTTTCCATAAGATGGCTCTAGTAGTGCTTAAGTTGTCTTTAACTTCATTCGAAACAATTTTGTTAGATTGTACTGTGACAGATGTCGTATCAGTGTGCATTAAAAAAAAAAAACTTATCAAAATTAGTGAATTTTTGTGTAGCCATTTTAATATTGAAGATGTTAGAAAAAAAGCAACATTTTTGGCATATTATGCTTTATTATTTCAAGAAAGATAAAAACGCAACTGAAACACAAAAAAAGATTTGTGCAGTGCATGGAGAAGGTGCTGTGACTGATCAAATGTGTCAAAAGTGGTCTGCAAAGTTTCATGCTGTAGATTTCTTGCTGGACAATGCTCCACAGTCGGGTAGACCAGTTGAAGTTGACAGCGATCAAATCGAGACATTAATTGAGAACATTCAACGTTATACCATGTAGGAGATAGCCGACATACTCAAAATATCCAAATCAAGTGTTGAAAATCATTTGCACCAGCTTGGTTATTTTCATCACTTTGATGTTTGGGTTCCAAATAAGCGAAAAAAACCTTCTTGACCGTATTTCCACGTGCAATTCTCTACTTAAACTTAATGAAAACGTTCCATTTTTAAAACGAATTGTGACAGGCAATGAAAAGTGGATACTGTACAATAATGTGGAACACAAGATATCATGGGGCAAGCAAAATGAAGCACCACCAACCACACCAAAGTCTGATCTTCATCCAAAGAAGGTGATGTTGTGCATATGGTGGGATTGGAAGGGAGTCCTCTATTATAAGCTCCTACCAGAAAACCAAATGATTAATTCCAACAAGTACTGCTCCCAATTAGACCAACTGAAAGCAGCAATCAACGAAAAGCGTCTGGAATTAGTCAACAGAAAATGTGTAATCTTCCATTATGGTAACGCAAGAACTCATGTTCCTTTGATGACCAGGAAAAAACTGTTACAGCTTGGCTGGGAAGTTCTGATTCATCCGCCATACTCACCAGAAATTGCACCTTCAGATTTCCATTTATTTAGGTCTTTACAAAACTCTCTTAATGGAAACAATTTCAATTCCTTGGAAGACTGTAAAAGGCACCTAGAACAGCTCTTTGCTCAAAAAGATAAAAACTTTTGGGAAGATGGAATTATGGGACTTCCCTCGTGGCGCAGTGGTTAAGAATCTGCCTGCCAATGCAGGGGACACGGGTTCGAGCCCTGGTCCGGGAAGATCCCACATGCCGCGGAGCAACTAAGCCCGTGTGCCACAACTACTCAGTCTGAGCTCTAGAGCCCGCGAGCCATAACTACTGATCCCACATGCCACAACTACTGAAGTCCAAGCACCTAGAGCCCGTGCTGCGCAACAAGAGAAGCCACCGCAATGAGAAGCCCATACACCGCAATGAAGACCCAACGCAGTCAAAAATTAATTAATTAATTAATTAATTATTTATTTAAAATTAAAGGTATAATTGATGGTCAGGGAAAAGAGAATATTAAAAGAAAAAAAAGATGGAATTACGAAGTTGCCTGAAAAATGGCAGAAGGCAGTGGAACAAAATGGTGAATATGTTGTTCAATAAAGTTCTTGGTGAAAATAAAAAACGTCTTTTATTTTTACTTAAAAACCAGAGGAACTTTTTGGCCAACCCAACAGATCAACAGAACAGAAAATAAATTCCAGAAATAGACCCACACAAATATAGTCAACTGATCTTTGACAAGAAAACAAAGGTAATTCAATAGAAAAGGGAGAGTCATTTCAACAAATGGTACTAGAACTACTGGACATCCACATGCAAAAAGAACGAATATAGACACAGACTTCAATAACATTCACAAAAAAAAAAAAAGGAAAATCAAAATGGATCACAGATCTAAATATAAAATGCAAAAATGTAAAACCACTAGATGATGAGAGAAAAATCTAGGTGACCTTGGGCTTGGTAATAACTTTTTAGATAACAATACCAAAAGCATGATCCATGAAAGAAGAATTGGCAAGTTGGAGTTCATTAAAATTAAAAACATCTTCTCTGTGAAAGGCCCTGTTAAGAGAGTAAGAAGATAACTCATAGATTAGGAGAAAATCTTTGCAGAACACATATCTAATAAAAGGATTGGTATCAAAATATATAAAGAACTCTTAGAACTCAACAGAAAAACAAACAATCCAACTTAAAAATGAGCAAATGTTCTGAATAGACACCTCACCAAAGAATATATACAGATAACAAATAACCATATGAAAGGATGCTCAACATCATCTGTTATTAGAGAGCTGCTGATTAAAACAACAAGATACCACTACAGACCTATTATGGCTAAAATTAAAAAAAAAAAAAAAAACAACTGACAATACCAAATGCTGGTGAAGATGGGGAGCAATAGGATCTCTCATCTCTTGCTGGTGGTAATGTAAAATGGTACAGCCACTCTGGAAGACAGTTTGGTGGTTTCTTACAAAGCTAAATATAGTCTTACCATATGATCCACCCAGAATTTACTCCTAGGTATTTACCCAGAAGAGTTTAAAATTTACATACACACAAATGTTTATAGCAGCTATATTCATAACTGCCCAAACTTGGAAGCAACCAAGATGTCCCTCAATAGGTGAAAGGATAAAAAAACTGTGGTACATCCATACAATGGAATATTATTGTAAAATCAAAAGTAATGAGCTATCATGCCATGAAAAGACACAGAGGAAACTTAAAGGCATACTACCAAGTGAAAAAAGCCAGTCTGAAAGCCCACATATCATATGATTCTAATTATATGACATTCTAGAAAAAACAAGACTATGGAGGCAATAAAAAGATCAGTGGTTGAAGAGATTTGGAGGTGGAGGAAGGGATAAATAGTTGTGAAGCACAGAAAATTTTTAGCCTGGTGGAACTATTCTGTATGATATTACAATTATGAATACGTGACATTACGCATGTCTCAAAACTTATAGAACTGTACAACACAAAGAATAGCCCTAATTTAATTTATAAATCTCAGTTAATAATAATATATCATGTTGTCACAAATGGTAGGATCTCCTTCTTTCTCATGGCTGAATAATACTCCATTTTATTTATACACACACATACACACACACTCACACACACACACACACACACATATACATGCATACCACATCTTCTTTATCCATTCATCCACTGACAGACACTTAAGTTGTTTTCATATCTTGGCTACTGTGAATAAATCCTGTAATAAACATGGGAGTACAGTTATCTTTTTGATATCTTGTTTTCATTTCCTTTGGGTAAACCCTTGCTAAGCAAGATAAGTCAGACAAAGACAAATACTGTATAATATTACTTATATATGGAATCTAAAAACTAAAATCTAAATTCATAAAACCAGAGAATAGAATGGTTACCAGGGGCTTGGGGGTGGGGGAAATTGGGGAGATATTGTTTAAGAGAAGAGTACAAACTTGCAACTAGTAGATAAATAAGTCCTAGAGCATAGCACAGTGATTATGGTCAGCAATACTATATTATAAACTTCAAAATTGCTTAGAGACTAGATCTTAAATGTTATCACCACAAAAAAAGAAATTATAATTATGTGACATGATAGAGGTGTTAGCTAAAGCTATGGTGGTAATCATACTGCAATATTATAAATGGATCAAGTCCACACGTTGTACACCTTAAACTTACACAATTACATCTCAAAAAAATCAATACTGATTCATCAATTTTAACAAATATACCCCACTAATAAAAGATATTAATAACAGGGGAAGTTATTAATATCTTTTATTCAAGTAATAACTTGAAGTTAGAAATGCAACTAACCTTGATTTAAAATAAAGTACTTGTGACTGAAGAAGTTGGCTATTAAAGGATTAGTAGAAAGACTAATTCTTTTAAAATTGAATTAGCTCTAAATAATTTACCACACATTGATAAGACAACATGAAACTGCTATAATTAGAAGCTTTATATTACATAAAGATTATAATATATTTTAAAACTTCATATTACATAAAAAGAACAATTAATCATAATTATAACCAGAAGTCATGCCCTCCAAAACAAAAAAGGTAAGAATAAATGAGATGAAAAGAAAAAGAATATAGTATAAGAGCATTAATTTCTTTATCCTTCATTGGGAGAGTCATCAAATATTCAACAATAAGAGTGTTGTGAAAAGTGAAAAGCCAAGTTGTGGGCACACTGTGAATGCCAGGGTAAACTCCTGTAGCACTGAGTACATATCTCTATTAAAGCATCTATCACTTAATATTATAACTAGACGTACTCTTCTTCACCAACTGAAATATACATAAACTCGTAGAAGACAGAGGCCATACTCGTTCACCTCTGTGCTGAGCACACAGTATGCAGGCCTCAGTAAATATAGACTTGAACTGAAAAACATCAAAAGTATCACTGCTAAAGCATTAAAAAGAACTATAAAGCTAAAGTTTCATTCAAGAGGGAAGCATGACTAGAAGAATTTTCTTTTTTTATTCTTTAATTATTATTATTACAAAGTACAACACCAAGTTTGTGGGCAGAGGGAAAAGGGCCAACTAAGGGACTGAAAATGTAAGGAAGAGGGATATACTATTGAAACAATGTTTTAGAAAAATCAGGAAGAAGCAAGATCAAAAAGCTTGTAGCTATTAGCCTCATTATGGAAGCCAGGCACTTCTTTCTCTGAAACAGAAAATGGAGGGTGATGACCCAGAGGGAATTTGAAATAGAAAAAAAGAAACTTGAGAAATGGCCTAGATCTCTTTTAAACTTCTACCTAATCATCTCCCTTTTCTAGGTAAAAGATCACCTGCTGAAATACAGGATAGAGGTAAAGTCGTGGGATTGAGTAACATGAGAAAAGTTTAGAATAGTCACCCCAAGAAAAGTAATCAGGACTTGTGAGATAATTATAAGTATTTATAAGTAGACATAAATGTCTAGGTGAGTTCAGGTAGCATGATTATAATGGATACAATCTGGATAATTATATTACCTTTTCCAGGAATAAATTCTCAGTAGCAGTAACTTTTTTCTTGTTATGGAACTTCCTGCCTAAATCTCTTGTTTGTTCAATAAAACCATCATACCTCATGTGAGGAAGAGAGGGCAACAATGAACATAGTGGTTAATAGTAAGTAGAACATTCTCTCACCAACAGAACAGACAAAACATGTTGACAGCTCCATATTCTCATGCCTGTCAATTAATTAAAATCTTATCAAATAACTGGTTGTTACTTCAGAACCCATTTGCTATATAAAAGACTGCTTATATAGTATAGCACTCTGATAGGAACTTTAATTCCCACTAACTCTTAGTAAATTCAGGCCCAATGTGTTTTTTTTTTAAATGCCCAGTGTGTTTTTTATTATAAATACTACATACAATTCCTGTTGTATAGATCATCTTTTTATCACACAGATGACTGACTTCTGCTAACATATCTGAGACATACAAACAGAAATGAGCCCCATATTCAAAAAGAACAGTCTGCAGAGACTAAACAGCAACGCAGCCTTAGATCAAAATTAAGCATTCTTCCTCCCCATTCAACATCCATGAATATGGATTAAATTAATCAGAGACATCAATGTATAAAAATGACACCTTCTAAGAGATGGTGACACATGAATCTTGTGAGAACAGGGATCTGGCTTTAAACTGAGTCTTTGACCAAAAAAGTGGGAGGGGAGAAGAAAAGGAGGAGAGAAAGAGAGAGAGGAAGGAAGGAAGGAAGGAGGGAAGGAAGGAAGGAAGGAGGGGGAGGGAGGGAAGGAAGGGAGGGAGGGAGGAAAGAAGGGAGGAAAGAAAAAAGGAGGAAGAATGAGAGAAAGGAAATAATAATAAATAGTCAGGGTTAACTTGTACATGGACAGATGGATTTTTTTTAAGCACTTTCTTTTCCACCAGGGAATATCAATAGCCTTTAAAGCAGTCTCGCATTTATTTAAATGTGTGTTCTGACAGTCATGTCAGAGCCTGGGTAAAAGCTTTTTCATGGAAATCATTAAAATGAAAAGATCCAGACAAGAGGCCTGTTTTTTTCCAGGGAGTGAGTGTGGAACAGAACTATGTCAGTTTTAAAAGATGGAAGTACCTTAAACACCAATGGGATAGATGAAGCACTTCCTTCTCCTCCCATCCCTCCCCTGCCCCCCTCAGTCCCCCCACACCTGAAAAGTTTTACCTGCTGCTGGCTAGAATACTCTGTTATAAATAGTTAAGGAAACTTGGGGGTAGGGTTAGGAGTGAGGAGAAAAAGAAGAAAAAGCCTACAACTGTACATCAGCCTGTGATTCAAAGCAGAAGGGAATAGAGCAATCCCAGAAGTATTCCAATGGAGCTGACCCTCCTGGGTCCTATGTTTCCAATGTGGTAACTCACAAAGTCTCACAGCTCTCAACTTTAAACTGCTGAATCATTTCAGCAAGTGATGTGTACTTATCTGCTGGTGAGAAATAACAGTCATTCCCTGCTTCAACCATCATTTCCTTGCTTCCCACTGATAAGTGATATGCTGCCCACTGTCAAGCATTGAAGCAATGCTGACTGACTCTCCTAGGAAAACCTGAAGTTGAGCCAGCCAGCCATGGAGGTCAGTTTATATGTTGGCTCAAACACAAGGCCCTCTGCAAAAGATGTTTTTTGTTCCTGAAAGACCACAGAGATGCTGGTATTTCCCTTACCCAAGTTGACAACTTTTCAAGGACTTCCCCACCCACTACATTTTTCCCTTATGGTCTTGGACTTTTTTCCCCCTTAATATCAGGAATAGATTCTTGATATGTTAAAATGTTTTTTTTCATTTATATGTTCCATCAAGATAGTTTCTGAACAATTATTAATTGTGCCAGAAAAAAAAAAAAATCTTAGACTTATTAGCATCTGGTCACTTGGTGCTGATGTAAGTTTCTGTCACACTGATCTTCTAGATTCCCCAAGTGACTTACTGACTCTAACCTTCTTAGGAAGAAGTATAATACAAAATGCAAAATCAGTGTTACTGAAATAGATCTCATAGATGCCTGGAGATTTTCCCATGAGAGTTAGTGTTATTCATAGTCTTAAATTCACTACAAAAAAACCTGTGAATGAACTCTGGTTTCGGGTCCTTCAAAAATACTTTAAAATTTTCACTCTACCCTTAAAATGAGGAAAATTTCATCATTTTTTGCCTTAAAAAATAATTACAAACAGGAATCCCATAATGATAATAAAAATGTTTATGTACGCTCTTTATACACCAGGCATTATACTAAACACATAATTTGGATAATTTTATTTAAACCACAAACAACTCTATATAAAGTAGATACTTTTGTTATTCCCACTTTAGAGAAGAGGAATCTAAAGTTTAGAAAGGTTCTTTAAGTGACCATAGATTACAAATCCCAGAGAGTGGCACAACCAAGATTTGAAGGCAAACTAACAATAATGGCTGTACACTTAATAATTACAACTATATTCTCATGTGCATAATAATTGGACATCTCTTGCTGATCATATCAGGCTATCTTATATTAAAATTATTTAATTCCAAATCTGGCATATATTATACCAAAGAGTGAGAGAAATTATTAAAAAAGAAAAAAGTCTTTCCATTCTGTAAAGATAAGCCTTTACACAAATTATTTTTTCAGAATCACTAATTCATTTACTCAATTTCCCAATCATTGACACCATAAAAAAAGTAGCGGTAGCCCTATGTATTTAATTATTCAGTGATATGTGTATAAAAACACAAGCATCTCTTAATGCACTTAAGAATCTCATAAAATCTGAAAGCAAAACACTACCTATAAAGGTTACAATTAATCTCCAACTCACAGAGAGGAATACTAAAACCCCAAGATAAGAAAGCATGTCACTTAATCAATTTATATTGTGAAAAGAAAGTGGGGAGGGCTTCACAACTTCCAGTCCCATCTAATAGTCTCTTCCCATTCTTATTTTGATTATATAGTTGTTCTCTTAGGCCAGAGGAAAAGCATATTGTAAGTTTTTACTAGTTCTCACTATATCATATTAACTTGTCTCAGAAATAAGAAGAACTAAACTGTTTTTTTTTCATTTTTAGTTCACAAAATGTCTGCAATAAGAAAAAACCTTTGCTCTTTTTGTTGTTGTTCTTCAGTGGGAAGGATCTCTCAGGTGGCATTTCAGGAAAGGTTACACTAGTACACATATGTTAAAAGCCTGATTCATTAACTAACCCATTCCAGGCAAACATCTCTTAGGAAGCTTTATTTATATGTTCTCAAAATTCCTTTAAGCCTACTTTTTTCATTTAGCCCTCAGAAAAGATGAAACTAGATTAATGAAAAACATTACCATACCAAAAATTCATGGTAATTAAATTAATTCACAGTTTCATAACTATCTTTTATCTCAATCCAATATCACTAAAGACAATAATATTGACATTTATGTTATCTCATAGAATATGTGAATAATAACTCAGAACCTATTCACCTTGTACAATGACTTCAGATTAAAACTGAAAACACAAAGCTGTATTTACTATTCATGTAATGCCCTCTACAGGCCATCAGTGGAGTGACCAGAAAAAGAGAACTAAATAAAGATTTTTCAGATTATTATGCATTAATACAATTTTATTTTCTAGATAGGCCAACAGTTATTGCTCTCATTTTTAATCTACATAAATTTCAAACAAAACATTCTACGTGCTTTCAACTCTTTAAACAAAATCTTTCAAGGGTTCAATCAGGTAATTTACCAAGCTTATTTAAATTCAGTGTCCTATTAAGATAAAGGGATTTATATACAATACCAGTGTATGTGTGTGTGTGTGTGTGTCTGTATATACACACACATATATACACACACATTCCACAAATAAATACACACACATACTATTGGACAGGCCTATGGACTAAACATTAAAAATCTACTCCATATTAGTAAAACCTTCCACCCATCCTCCTTCCAAAATAAACCAAATATTAGTGATGATTCTGTAATATAAAGTTTAGAAGATAATCACTTCCCAAAAATATAAATATGGTACATTCACATTCTTTTAACCTAATGTTATCAAGATTTAATCTACCAAATATTCCAAGTATCAAACTTAACAAAATCTCCCTCTTGACTAATACATATAACAAAACAAAACAAAAATTTATTTCAGTGAAATTATCTTCTCATGTCATTTTAAACATATTGCCATTCTCAGAACAGCATTAAGAGACTGAACACAAGTTACAGTATAAAAAAGTTATTTCCCAAATACCATTAGATTTGAACCAAATCTAACTCTAAATCTCAAGTTATTTCCCCAAATAATTAGGACAGTCTTGTGTCTCATAACTTATTGAAAATATGACTATACCCACCCAATTTTTAAAAATCATCTACGTTTTAGAAACTCTCTCAAGATCTAACAACATTTTTACAAATACATTATAATGCTCAATCCAAGTCTTTAGGTGGATGCTTGAAAAATATATGTTATACCTTAGAGTGCAGTCAGTCATTCCCTGGTCCACAGATGGGAAAAAAAAACAGTCTTCCCTTTTAATGAGGTTTACATGGTAATTGGATGATTAATAACATGATAAATTTTTCTAACTTCATAAAAATTTATATATAAATTAACTTTTCTAAGATTCTTCAAACATACTAAGTCAATTAAATGCCCATGTGTTGGTATCACTTATATGTGTAACTTAAAAAACAAACCAAAAAATCATACTCATAGAAACAGACAGTAGAAACGTGGTTGCCAGGGACTGCATGGTGGGGGTGGGGGAAATAGGAAGAGGTTGTTAAAAGGGTACAAACTTTCAGTTACAAGATGAATAAGGTCTGAAGATCTAATTTATAACATGACTATAGTTGACAACATTGCACTGTATAACTGAAATTGCTAAGAGAGTAGAATTTAAATGTTCTTATGAGAAAAAAAAAGAAGTAAATATGTGAGGTGATGGATATGTTCATTAACTTGATGGAAGGAATCCTTTCACAATGTGTACGTATATCAAATCATCGTGTTTTACACGTTAAATATCTTACAATTCTGTTTATCAATTATACCTCAATAAAGCTGGAAAAATGTCCATTTGTGAAGAGAGAAATATATATGTTTAAAAAAAGAGCCAACACATGATAAGCCAAATATTTGATTGTATTCAATGTGACAACCTAAGAAAACATGGTTACAATACTGTTAGACAGCTAGCCTGCTAGCTGACAGGTCACATCCAACACATCCAATTTTTAAAGACATCAGATAGAACTATCATAAGATTTTCTGGTGGGTGGTCAAAAGCCTAAAACTGAAATATTCATAACTGTTGGATGATGGAATGAAAAGGCTAAGTATGAAAGTTTTACTATAAAGAAAGAAAAAGATTTCCAATTCAAAGTGAACAAAACACATTAATTACCAGAAAAGAGCCAAAACAAATGGAATATTATTTAAAGAAATGACAGTTTATATAGGTTCAGCAAATATGAAAGAAGGGCATCATCAAAAATAACAAGTTTAAATTAACTAAACAATGCTATTTAGACCTGAAAGCACAGTACTAAATAAATGAAAACAGAACACAATATAAAAGATTCTAAAAATTCTCTCCCTGAAATCTTGAGTTTCATGGATCTCAGAGTAGAGCATTAATATTTAGTACAAAAAGGCCCAGAGCTTTAAGGAACTTTTAAAACCCTTAAGGACTTAATAAGTTACTCAGTACCATCACAAAGAAGATATTAAAGGGAAACAGGTGTAAAAAGCAGAGAATAAGGGACAAACAATAAAGTCTCAAGATTTCTAGATACTAAAGATAATTAAATTCTAGAAAGTCCTTCTTGTAAGGAGTAAAAAATCTTTGATCTTAGAAATCATTGAGTAGTTTTACTGACTAATGAGTTTTCATTCATTAGAAACAACTGAGTAAGATCTTTGTATTCCTTAGATTAATGGTTTAGTTCTTCCTGTGAAACCCAGCCTCATATCTTCTCCCCAAAGTAGTCACATATGCTCAAAATCATTATTGAACCAAAAAGCCTTTATAAATTTCTTTTTTTATTGTATATACATAGACATACACACACACACACACACACACACACACACAGAGGAGCCATGAGATTTGGGGCTATTTTCCCTGCACATTAATGTTTTTACAAGCAATGTGAAATCTGAAAGAAATTTTTAAAAACTAAATTCAAAGAAGAAAAAGGAGTTTCAATTCTAGTTATGCTATAGAAGGCCACAAAAGACCACTGCTTTCACCATACCAATAACAAGAGTAAAAACACATACCAAAAAGTTAATATGTATTTTTTTCTTTAAAAACAAACAGGAGATGTGGATGAAAAACATCTAAATGGACAAAGTACCAGAAAGAGACAAGCTCTTCTCAAGGTTAGGAAACAATGGCATCCGTTATCCTCAGCAGGGAAGTTGTCAAGTCTGGGTCACAGGTGAGAAGAGAAATAAGCCTACCACAGATAGAGGCACATTGCTGGAACAAGGAAAAACCACTCAAATTTTTAATATTAACACTTAGGCTGATATGAGGGATTGGAACCTAGAGATGTTCCAAACACAAAGCTAGTTATCCTCATCCATACAATTACCACTTCACACCCTACCTCTGCTCACAGAGTTACTCACATAACTAAGTAAGCAACATGTGGTAAGACACAGATGGTACTGGAAAACACAGGGAAATCTAGAGCTTCACAGTTCTTACATCCTAGAGCCCTGCTAGAACAGCAAAGAATCAAAAATTACGAGACATGGAATAAAGAAAAAGAAAAAAGGACCTCACATTCAGGAGAACTAACGCACATAGAAGACCTATAGATAACTTAATTGCCCAAATTAGGAGACAAAAACTTTAAAATAACTACTACGAATATGTAAAGAATTTAGAAGACTGGAAGAAATTCAGCAGAGAAATGAAAACTCTACAAAGAATCAGACAGAAACCTTTAGCCAGACTCATCAAGAAAAAAAGACAGAGGACACAAATCAATAAAATTAGACATAAAAAAGGAGAACTCACAACTGACACCACAGAAATACAAAGGATTATAAGAGACTACTACAAACTACTATATGCCAATAAAATGGACAACCATGAAGACAAGGAAAAAATCTTGGAAAAGTACAATTTTCCAAGACTGAACCAGGAAGAATTAGAAAATATAAACAGACCTTTCACAAGTAATGAAATTGAAACTGTGATTTAAAATCCTCCAACAAACAAAAGTCCAGGACCAGATGGCTTCACAGGCAAATTCTATCAAACATTTAGAGAAGAGCTAACACCAATACTCCTCAAACTCTTCCAAAAAATTGCAGAGGGAGGAACCCTCCCAAATTTGTTCTAAAAAGCCACCATTACCCTGACACCAAAACCAGACAAAGATATCACAAAAAAAGAAAGTTACAGACCAATATCACTGATGAACATAGATGCAAAAATCTTGAACAAAATACTAGCAAACAGACCCCAACAACACATTAAAAGGATCATACACCATGATCAAGTGGGATTTATCCCACGAATGCAAGGATTCTTCAATATATGCAAATCAATCAATGTAATACACCATATTAACAAATTAAGGAATAAAAACCATACGATCATCTCAATAGATGCAGAAAAAGCTTTCGACAAAATCCAACACCCATTTATGATAAAAACTCTCTAGAAAATGGGCACAGAGGGAAGCTACCTCAACATAATAAAGGCCATATATGACAAACCCACAGCTAATATCACAGTCAATGGTGAAAAACTGAAAGCATTTCCACTAAGATCAGGAACAAGACAAGCATGTCCACTCTTGCCACTCTTATTAACATAGTTTTGGAAGTCCTAGCCATGGCAATCAAAGAAGAAAAAGAAATAAAAGGAATACAAATTGGAAAAGAAGAAGTAAAACTGTCACTGTTTGCAGATGACATGACACTATACATAGAAAATCCTAAAGATGCCACCAGAAAACTACTAGAACTAATCAATGAATTTGGTAAGGTTGCAGGGTACAAAATTGATGCACAGAAATCTCTGGCATTCCTATACACTAACAACGAAAAATCAGAAACAGAAATTAAGGAAACACTCCCATTTACCATTGCAACAAAAAGAATAAAATACCTAGGAATAAACCTACCTAAGGAGGCAAAAGACTTGTACTCAGAAAACTATACAACACTGATGAAAGAAATCAAAGATGACATAAACAGATGGAGAAATATACCATGTTCTCAGATTGGAAGAATCAATATTGTGAAAATGACTATACTACCCAAAGTAATCTACAGACTCAGTGTAATCCCTATCAAACTACCAATGGCATTCTTCACAGAATTAGAACAAAAAATTTCACAATTTGTATGGAAACACAAAAGACCCCGAATAGCCAAAGCAATCTTGAGAAAGGAAAACAGAGCTGGAGGAATCAGGCTACCCAACTTCAAACTATACTACAAAGCTACAGTAATCAAGACAGTATGGTACTGGCACAAAAACAGATATACAGATCAATGGAACAGGATAGAAAGCCCAGAGATAAACCCATGCACATATGGGCACCTAATTTATGACAAAGGAGGCAAGAGCATACAATGGAGAAAAGGTAGCCTCTTCAATAAGTGGTGCTAGGAAAACTGGACAGCTACATGTAAAAGAATGAAATTAGAACACAACTTAACACCATACACAAAAACAAACTCCGAATGGATTAAAGACCTAAATGTAAGACCAGAAACTATAAAACTCTTAGAGGAAAACACAGGAAAAACACTTTTTGACATGAACCACAGCAAGATCTTTTGTGACCCACCTCCTAGAGTAATGAAAATAAAAATAAAAATAGACAAACGGGACCTAATTAAACTTAAAAGCTTTTGCACAGCAAAGGAAACCATAAACAAGACCAAAAGACAACCCTCAGAGTGGGAGAAACTATTTGCAAATGAAGCAATGGACAGAGGATTAATCTCCAAAATATACAAACAGCTCATGGAGCTCAATATCAGAAAACAAACAACCCAATTAAAAAATGCACAGAAGACTTAAATAGACATTTCACCAAAGAAGACATACAGATGGCCAAGAGGCACATGAAAAGATGCTCAACATCACTAATTATTAGAGAAATGCAAATCAAAACTACAATGAGGTAGCACCTCACAATGGTCAGAATGGCCATCATCAAAAAATCTAGAAAAAAGAAATGCTGGAGGGTGTGTGGAGAAAAGGGAACCCTCTTGCACTGTTGGTGGGAATGTAAATTGATACAGCCACTGTGGAGAACAGTATGGAGGTTCCTTAAAGAACCAAAAATAGAACTACCATATGACCCAGCAATCCCACTACTGGGCATATACCCTGAGAAAACCATAATTCAAAAGGACACATGTACCCCAATGTTCACTGCAGCACTATTTACAGTGGCCAGGACATGGAAACAACCTAAATGTCCAACAACAGATGAATGGATAAAGAAGATGTGGTACATATACACAATGGAATATTACTCAGCCATAAAAAGGAACAAAGTTGGTTCCTTTTTAGAGATGTAGATGGACCTAGAGTCTGTCATACAGAGTGAAGTAAGCCAGAAAAAGAAAAACAAAAAACGCATATATGTGGAATCTAGAAAAATGGTACAGATGAACCTATTTGTAAGGCAGGAATAGAGACAAAGACGTAGAGAACGGACATGTGGACACAGCAGGGGAAGGGGAGGGTGGGACAAACTAGGAATTAGGATTAACATATATACACTACCATGCATAAAATAGATAGCTAGCGGGAACATGCTATAAAGCAAAGGAAGCTCAGCTTGGTTCTCTGCAACGATCTAGATGGGTGGGATGGGGGGAGGGAGGTCCAAGAGGGAGGGGATATAGGTATACATACAGCTGATTCACTTCATTGTACAGGAGAAATTAACACAACATTTTAAAGCAATTTTACTCCAATAAAAAAAAAGAATCAGAAATTTTAGTGATGAAAAATACAGTATCTGAAATGAGGAATGTATTGGATGGTCTTAAAAGCAGACAGAATGAAACAGAAGAAAGCACTAATGAAATCAAACAAACTATCAGAGGTGAAAAAAAGTATCAGAGACCAATGATCAACATCTAACAGCATGACAGATGTATAACTGGATTCCCGAAAGAAAAGAGACAAAATATGCAGCAGAAAAAATATGTGAAGAGATGCTGTATAAAAGTTTCCCAAAATTAAGAAAATATTTCAAACCCGAGATCCAAGAAGCTCCGTAAACCCCAAGAATGAAAAAACTGACACACACACACACACATACACACACATCCAAAAACCCTCACCTGCACACTGCACAAACTCAACAATAAAAAACATATTAAGAACTGCTAGAAAAACAACACATATAGAATAGAACTGACTTTTTTTAAATTAATTTTTATTGGAATATAGTTGCTTTACAACATTCTGTTAGTTTGTGCTCTGCAACAAAGTGAATCAGTTATACGTACACATATATCCACTCTTTTTAGATTTCCTTCGCAATTAGGTCACCATAGAGCACTGAGTAGAGTTCCCTGTGCTATACGATAGGTTCTCTCATTAGTTACCTATTTTACACATAGTAGTGTATATATGTCAATCCCTGTCTCCCAATTCATCCCACCCCTCCTTGCTCCCTTGGTAACCATAAGTTTGTTCTCTACATCTGTGACTCTGTTTCTGCTTTTCAAATAACTTCATCTGTATCATTTTTCTAGATCCCACATATAAGCAGTATTATACGATATTTACGACTGACTTCTCATCAAAAACAACGGAAGCAGAAAACAATGAAATAACATGATTAAAGTGATGGGGAAAAAAACTAAATTGACCTAGAATTTTATATCTAGTGAAAAATACACTTTTAAATGAAGGTGAAATAAATGCACACTTAGACAAGTAAAAACAGAAAGAAACTTGCCAGAAGACCTGCACAATAATAAATATTAAACTAAGTTCTTCAGGATGAAGAAAAATGATCTTTGATGGAAACCCAGTTATGAAGGACAAAAAAAAGCACCAAACAGTTTAAACAGGTGGATAACTATAAAAGACTTCCTGTAAAATTTATTTAAGAGATTATTGGCTTTAAAAGAAATATAGCAATAACATATTAAGGGATTTGTAAAATATGTAGGAATAAAATACAACTATAGTACAAAAAAATGAGAGTGCAGGTAAGTGGAATTATACTGTTGTAAAGTATAAAAATTGTTAACTAGTACTATACGGGATAGGCTATGATAAGTGAAACATACATATTAAAATTTTAGACTTACCAATAAAAAATTGGTATATAGCTAAAAATTGAGACTACAGCCAAAAAGCCCATTGAGAAGATGAATTGCATTTCTAGAAAATGCTGAAAGGACCCAAAAGAAGTTAAGAAAGGAGGAAAAAATGAGTAAAGAACAGATATGACAAGTTAAAAAGAGGAAACAAACTGAAAGTTTTAAACACAACCATATAAGGATTTATGATAAATGCAAATGAACTAATAAGAATACCATGTAAAAGATAGATACCGTCAAAATGGATTTACCAAAAAAAAGAAAAAATGACTAAATCTTGCTATCTACTAGAAACACACTTTAAATAAAAGAACACAGGGAGGCTAAAGTAAAAAGACGGAGAAGAGATCAGCCAAGATGGCAGAGTAGAAAGACCCAGAGCTCACCTCCTCTAATGACACACCAAAATTACAACTACTTCCAAAACAACCATTGATGAAAGTGATTGGAACCTATCAGATGAGATCTTCTATAATTAAAGATATAAAGAAGGAACCACAACAAAATGGGCAGGAGTGGCAGAGTCACGGTATAGTCAAGTCCCATACCCTGAAGTGGGTGACTCAAAAACGGGAGAATAATTACAATTGCAGATGTTCTCCCCAAAAGTGAGGGATCTAAGCCCCGCAGCAGGCTTCCCAACCCAGGGGTCCTACACCAGGAAGACAAGTTTCCAGAACATTTGGCTTTTAAGGCCAGCAGGGCTTACTTTTGGGAGCCCCAGAAGGCTAGGGAAAGAGACACCACTCTTAAAAGGCACACACAAAATCTCATATGCTCCAGTACCCAAGGCAGAAGCAGTAATTTGAAAGGAGCCTGGGTCAGACCTACCTGCTGATTTTGGAGAGTCTCCCAGAGAGGTAGAAGGCAACTGGAGCTTACCCTGGGGAAAAAGAGTGGCAGCAGCCATTTTGTGGAGCTTGTTCTACCATGTGGACATTGGTGCTGGCAAGCACAATTTTAGAATCCTCCCTCTAGCTTATTAGCCTCAGAATCCAGATCCGCGCCCACCCAATGGCCTATAGACACCAGTACTGGGACACCTCAGGCCAAGCAACTAACTGAGCAGGTGGGCACATAACTCCATCCACCAGCAGAGAGGCTGCCTTAAGACTCCCTGAGTCCACAGCCACCCGTGCCCAACAGAAGGGCCCAGGACTGGCCCTGTATTCCACTGCACAGACACTAGACCTGGGACCCACAGGAACCTGCTGACAGAGACCACAGAACCCACCTACACACACCAGTGGGCAGGCACTAGCCCCAGAATTCCTGGCCCTACCCACCAGCATGTCTTCTCTAGCCTCAGAAGCAGCCTCACCCATCAGCAAGAGTACACCAGCCACAGGACAACTACAACCCCAAAACCTGAGGACACAGCTGACCAACCATCAGGCCAACACCAGATTCAGGAACCCTGGACCCCACAGCCAGTTATGTCAGGAACCAGTCCCACCCACTAGCAGTCTGACACCAGCTCTGGAACCCCTGGGCCCTGCAGCCAGACCCCAGTACCCAACTCTGCCTGCCAGTGGGCCAGCACTAGCCCCAGTGCCTGGCTTCACCCACCAGTGGGCAGGCACCAGCCCTGGGATCTCCTGGACACCAACTCCACCCACCAGTAAGCCAGTGCTAGCCCTGGGTTGTTCCAGAATTCCTCAGCCAGCTGTAGTATGACCCAGTCCTGCAAATGAGCTGCCAGCAGCCTCTGCACAAGGCAGGGCCTGGCAACCAATCAGACCGGGAGCCAACCAAGCCCACCAGACCACCCACAGTAGTCAGTCCCACAAAACAGAAGGACCCACACAGCCCACATGGGGGCATCCCTAGAGTATATAACTGTGGTGACCAATGGGAAGTGGGCTGCTGATAAACACAGGATGTCTCCTACAAAAGACCACACCTCCACAGTTGGGAAACATAACCAATCTACCAAATACATAGAAATAAAACAATAAGTTAGGCAAAAATGATGCAAGAAAGAAACATGTTCCAAATGAAGGAACAAGATAAAACCACATAAGAAGAACTAAGAGAAGTGGCGATAACCAAACTACTGGAGAAAGAGTTTAGGGTAATGATCGTAAAGATGACCAAAGAATTCGAGAGAAGAGTGGACACACAGAGTGGAAGACAGAAGTTTGTAACAAAGAGTAGGAAAATATAAAGAGCAACCAAACAGAGATGAATAATATAATAACTGCAATGAAAAATGCACTAGTAGAAATCAAAAGTAGAATAAACAATACAGAGAAGCCAATCAATGAGCTGGAAGACAGAGAAGCAGAAATCACTGATGCTGAACAGAAAGAAGGAAAAAAAATAAAAAGAAATGAGGACAGTTTAAGAGATCTCTGGGACAATATCAAGCATACTAACACTTGCATTATAGGAGTCCCTGAAAGAAAAGACAAAAAAGGGGGGGCAGAGAACATATTTGAAGACATAACAGCTGAAAACTTCCCTAACCTGGGAAAGGAAACAGACATTCAAGTCCAGGAAGAACACCTAGACACATTTTAATTAAAATGGCAAAAGTAAAAGATAAAGAGATTATTAAAAGCAGCAAGGGAAAAACAACAAGTTATGTATAAGGTAACTCCCATCAGGCTATCAACTGACTTTTCAGCAGAAACTCTGCAGATCAGTAAGAGAGTGGCACAATATATTTAAATTGATGAAATGAAAAAACCTACAACCAGGAATACTCTACCCAGCAAGGCTCTCATTCAGATTTCATGGAGAGATCAAAATTTTACAGACCAGGAAAAGCTAAAAGAATTCAGCACCACCAAACCAGCTTTACAAGAAATGTTAAAAGGACTTCTCTAAGCAAAAAAGAAAAGGCCAAAACTAGAAACATGAAAATTGCAAAAGAACAAAGCTCATCAGTACAGGCAAATATACAGTAAGGTAGAAAATCAATCACATACAAAGCTAGTAGGAAGGTAAAAGGAGTAAGATCATCCACATCCACAACAAGCAGTTAATAAGGGATACACAAAACAATTAGATGGAAAATATGATGTCAAAAACCAGCAATCATGAGGGGAGGAGACTACAAATGCAGGACTGTTAAAATGCATTTGAAATTAAGAGATCAGCAACTTAAAATCTCACAGTAATCAAAAACCAATAATCTATAACAAATACACACACACACACACACACACACACACACACACACACAAAGGGAATGGAATCTGAACAAAACACTAAAGACAGTCATCAAATCCCAAGAGAAAAAACAAAAAGAAGAAGAAAAGGAACCAAAAAGAACTACAAAAGCAATTAACAAAATGGCAGTAAAAAGATACATATCAATAATTACTTTAAATGTAAATGGACTAAATGCTCCAATCAAAAGACACAGAGTGGCTGAATGGATACAAAAACAAGACCCATATATGCTACCCACAACAGACTTATTTCAGATGTAAAGACACACAGACTGAAAGTGAGGGTATGGACAAAGGTTTTATCATGCAAACAGAAAAGAAAAGAAAGCTGGTGTAGCAATACTTATATCAGACAAAATAGACTTTAACACAAAGACTGTTGCAAGAGACAAAGAAGGCCATTGCATAATAATCAAGGGATCAATTCAAGAAGAAGATATAACAATTGTAAATATATATGCACCCAACATAGGGGCACCTAAATGCATAAAGCAAATATTAACAGACATAAAGGGAGAAATTGACAGTAACACAATAATAGTAGGGGACTTTAACACCCCACTAACATCAATGGACAGATCACGCAAACAGAAAATCAATAAGAAAATACTGCCCTTAAGTGACACACTGGATCAGATAGATTTAATAGATGTATATGGAACACTGCATCCACAAGTAGCAGAATACACATTATTTTCAACATGCATATGGAACATTTTTCCAGAATAGGTCACATGCTAGGCCACAAAATGAGCCTCCTTAAATTTAAGAAAACTGAAATCATATCAAGCAACTTTTTCAACCACAATGTTATGAGATGAAACCAACTACGAGAAAAAAAAAAAGCAATGAACACAAACATATGGCAGCTAAAAAAATCTGCTACTAAACAATCAATGGATGACTGAAAAAAATCAGAGGAAACCAAAAAATACTTTGAGACAAATGAAAATAAAAACATAGTGCTCCAAAATCTACAGGACACAGTAAAAGCAGTTCTAAGAGGGAAGTTTATAGCAATACAAGCTTACCTCAGGAAACAAGAAAAATCTCAAATACACAGTCTAACATTACACCTAAAGTAGCTAGAAAAAGAAAAAGGAACAAAACTCAAAGTTACTAAAAAAAAAAAAAAAAAAACCAATAGAAAAGAATCAATGAAACTAAGAGCTGGTTCATTAAAAAGATAAACAAAATCAATAAACCTATAGCCAGGCTCACCAAGAAGAAAAGAGAGAGAGCCTAAATCAATAAAATCAGAAACGAAAAAGAAGTTACAACTGACACCACAGAAATACAAAGGATCATAAGAGATTACTATGAACAACTATATGTCAATAAAATGGAGAACCTAGAGAACTGAATGAATTCCTAGAAATGTACAGTCTCCCAAGACAGAAACAGGTAGAAATAGAAAATATGAACAGACCAGTTACCATAAATGAAACTGAATCAGAAATTTTCAAAAATTCCAACAAACAGAAGTCCAGTACTTCTGAGATTACATCTACCAAACATTTAAAGAAGGGTTAATACCTATCCATCTCAAACTATTCCAGAAAATTGCAGAGGGAGGAATGCTTCTGAACTCATTCTATAAGGCCACCATCACCCTGATATCAAAACCAGACAAAGATATCACCAAAAAACAAAAATTATAGGCCAATATCACTGATGAACATACATCAACAATCCTCAACAAACTATTAACAAACCAAATTCAACAATACACTAAAAAGATCATACACCATGATCAAGTGGGATTTATCCCAGGGATGCAAGGATGGTTCAATATCTGCAATGTACTAACACAACATTGTAAATCAACTATATCCAAATAAAAAAAATGTTTTAAATACCTGCAATGTTAACGATATACCACATTAACAATCTGAAAATAAAAATCATATAATCATATCAATAGATGCAGAAAATGCTTTTGACAACATTCAACATCCATTTATGATAAAAACTCTCCAGAAAGTAGGTATAGAGGGAACATATCTCAACATAATACAGGTCATATATGATAAGCCCAGAGCTAACATCATGCTCAATGGTGAAAAGCTGAAAGCATTTCCTCTAACATCAGGAACAAGACAAGGATGCCAACTTTTGCCACTTTTATTCAACATAGTTTTGGAAGCCATAGCAATCAGACAATAAGAAGTAAAAGGAAGTCAAATTGGAAAGGAAGAAGTAAAACTGTCACTGTTTGCAAACTACATGAAACTATACATAGAAAATCCTAAAGACGTTACCAAAAGACTACTAGAGCTCACCAATGAATTCGGTAAAGCTGCAGGATACAAAATTAATATACAGAAATCTGTTGCATTTTCATACACTAACAATGAACTATCAGAAAGATAAATTAAGGATACAATCCCACTTACAATCACATCAGAAAGAATAAAATACCTAGGAATAAACTTCCTAAGGAGGTAAAAGACTTGTACTAGAAAACTGTAAGACACTGATGAAAGAAAACGAAGAGGACAGAAACTGATGCAAAGATATACCATGTTCATGAATCGGAAGAATATTGTTTAAATGACCATACTACCAAAGGCACTCTACAGGTGCAATGCAATCCCTATCAAAATATCAATGGCATTCTTCACAGAACTAGAATAAATAATTTTAATATTTGTATGAAAACACAAAAGACCCTGAAGCCAAAACAATCTTAGGAAAGAACAGAGCTGGAGGTATCACATTCCCAGACTTCAGACTATACTACAAAGCCACAGTAATCAAAGCAGTGTGGTACTGGCACAAAAACAGACACATAGACCAATGGAACAGAATAGAGAGCCCAGAAATAAACCCATGCATTTATGGTCAACTAATCTATGACAAAGGAGGCATGAATACATAATGGAGAAAAAACAGTTTCTTCAATAAGTGGTGCTGGGAAAACTGGACAGGTACATATAAAAGAATGAAATTAGAGCATTCTCTTACCCCATATACAAAAATAAACTCGAAATGGATTATAAACCTAAATGTAAGACCAGAAACCATGAAAGACCTAGATGAAAACATAGGCAGAACACTTTTATTTTATTTTTTATTGACATAAATCCTAGCAATATTTTTTTGGATCTTTCTCCTAAGGCAAAGAAAACAAAAGCAAAAATAAACAAATGGGACCTAATTAAATTAAATTAAAGGCCTTTACACACCAAAGGAAACCACCAACAAAATAAAAAGACAACCTACTGAATGGGAGAAAATATTTGTAAATGATATGACTAATAAGGGGTTAATATCCAAAATACAAAAACACCTCATACAACTCAATATCAAAAAAACAACCTGACTGAAAAATGGGCAGGAGACCTGAACAGACATTTTTCCAAAGAAGACACACAAATGGCCAACAGGCACATGAAAAGATGTTCAACATCGTTAATCATCAGAGAAACGCAAATCAAAATCACAATGAGACATCACCTCACACGTGTCAGAACGGCTATCATCAAAAAGACCACAAATAACAAATGCTGGTGAGGCTGTGGAGAAAAGGAAACATTTGTACACTGTTGGTGGAATGTAAACTGGTGCAGCCACTGTGGAAAACAGTATGGAGGTTCCTTAAAAGACTACAAGGGAATTCCCTGGCAGTCCAGTGGTTGGGACTCTGCACTTTCACTGCTGAGGGCCCTGGTTCAATCCCTGGTCAGGGAACTGGGATCCCACAAGATGCATGGCACGACCAAAAAACAAACAAAAAAAAAAAAAAGAGAGAGAGAGAGAGAGAGAGACTACAAACAGAAGTACCAAATGACCCAGCAATTCCACTCCTGGGTATATATCTGAAAAAAACAAAAACACTAATTTGAAAAGACACATGCACCCCAATGTTTGTAGCAGCATTATTTACAATAGCCAAGATGAACAGATAAGAAGATGTGGTAGATATATACAATATAATACCACTCAGTCATATAGAAGTATGAAATTTCACCATTTGCAACAACATGTATGGACTTGGAGGGTATTATGCTTGTGAAATAAGTCAGGCAGAGAAAGACAAATACTGTATGTTATCACTTATATGTGGAAACAGACTCACAGATCTATATAGAAAACTAGTGGTTACCAGTGGAAAGAAGGAAGGGGGAAGGGGCAAGATAGGGCTAGAGGATTATGAGATACAAACTACTATGTATAATAAATAAGCTGCAAGGATATATTATACAGCACAGGGAATATAGCCAATATTTTAAAATAACTGAAACTTATATAATTTTATAAATCAACTATATCTCAATAAAAAAATAAACTAAAAAAAGATGGAAAAAGACAACACACAAACAGTAATCCTAAAAAATAACTAGTGTGTCTATCTTACTATCAGGCAAAATTAATCTCAAGACAAAGCCTACTTACCAGAGATAAAGTGGTAGATTTCATAATAATAAAATGGTCAAACCACTTAAAATACATAATAAAACTTAATCTACATGTGTGTATTCATTGGTTCCACACATACACAGTGCAACTCTTTCCACTGAGGGACTAGAAGCAATGATACCCTAGCAGCAATGAGCAACGAGATCTTGGTTTCTAAATGCCATTCTCCAATAAAAAGGAACCAGGGCTACCCAGAGCAATGGATGATTCTAGGACTAAGACAGGGAAAATAAAAGATGAGACTGGAGCATCTTGTGGTACTAAAAGGTAAGAAACTGCTAAAAAGAATTTTTTAATGGGAGTATATCAAAGGGATATAGAAAACAGCCTTTAAAGAATTTACAATGACCTAAACTAGAATGATTTGAGAAACTAAATAAATAATACACGTTTGGATTACAATTCAAAGTATAAAATATACATGAGTCCATGCTGATATAAGTAAAGGATTGAACCAATAAATTAATGATGGGGGAATGAGAGGGACAAATTTTCCTTACAGAAGAATTCCAGATAACTTATGTAGATACTCCTTCCAGAAGGTGAAGCTTAATCTGCTCTTCCCCACCCCACCCCACCCCACAGTACCACCGTAAGTGTAAGCTACACTTAGTGACTCACTTCCAAAGAAGAGGAAGGAAAGGGAAAAACTGTAACTCTTCAATGAAGAAACCTGGCAAACATCACCTTATCCACGTGATGAAGGGTCACGTCACCAGTGATGCCATGTGGATACCACACATTCCCCGATACGATGAGATAAAAAGGGAAGTTGACTTGTGTGGTATTCTCTCCACAAACCCACAACCCCAGTCTAATTATAAGAAAAATATCAGACAAACCCAGACTGAGGGACATTCTACAGGATACCTAGTCAGTAACTGTCAAGACTGCCAAGGTCATGAAAAACAAGGAAAGAGTGAGAAATTATCACAGATCAGAGGAATATGGGGAGACAGGACAACTAAACAATGTGCTACCCTCAACTGAATCAATGAACAGAAAGAGGACATTAATGGGAAAACTGGTGAAATACAAATAAACTCTGGGATTTAGTTAACAGTGATGTGTCCATGCTGGTTTCTTAGTTTTGACAAGCAGAAATGTAACATGCTAACAATGGAGGAACTGGTTGAGGGGCATACAAGAACTCTCTGTATTATCTTTGAAACTTTTCTGTAAATCTAAAACTATTTCCCCCAAATTATAATTACATTAGTAAAAATCAAACTAACTAAATAAATGTTTAATAGCAAGAGAACTGGTAAACAAATTATGGTACACCTATATCACGGGATACTGTGTGTAACCTTCAAAAATGTTTAAAAGGAATTTTAACAATGTGGTAAAAGCTTACTAAATAATGTTTCAAGTGTGAAAATCAAGATTAAAAACTGTGTAAGTAATATCTAAATCTTATAAAATGTATACACAACAACACTGGCAATAATGCATAGAAAAAGGAACAAAGTAAATTAAAGAAATCTATACATTTTCCACATAATAGTTTTTAAAAAATTCTCTTCTTGGTGTACCAAGTATGATGAGCACCACACGCCTGAAGGTAAAATTTTCAATTCTATGACCTCTCCTTTGAGGTTTCTACAAAAGTATCATCCTAAATGAGGCAGATCTGACATTTGCCTATCCATGATCAATTCTCTCCTTCCATTCTAAAAGATTTCCAGTTTTATTAAAAAATAGCAGTGTGCTTAGGTAAAAAACTACATTTTGATTGTATACAAAAATCATCTAGGAACTCTCTTTAAAAGGGTAAAGACTCAGCTAAGTTTGTGTTCCCCTTTACCTCTTACCCTTCCTTTTCTTCCTGACATTACACTGGAAATAGAACAGTCATCATGAAATTATGAGAAGAAAACATGTGGGTAAAAGCTACATGTTATGGATTTCTGAGCAGAAAGATAGAAGAAGCCTGGGCCCCAAATGCAACAGCCCTGAACTGCCTACCTCCCTACTTTGTGTTACAAGACAAAAATAACCCCCCCCACCTTTTTTTAGAGCACCACTATTTCAAGTTTTCTCTTCTGAGCACATGTATACAATCCAAACATTAAGGAACTGATTCCTGTACCCAAATTTTTCTTATTATATGTCCTGAAAAGAGAATAAAATCTACTTTTAAGAAATTCATTCAGCTCAGTAGTATTTGGTATTTTTCAAGTCACAATAAATACTGGCTTAGGTTCCCTGGGATAGGTAGAAGAGGAACTGTTCCATCCTTGTTTGGGGGAAGGCTAAGGACAAACAACTTGAGTTGTTTTATTATTAAAACAATGACAATAAAATCAGAGTTAAACCTCTCAATTTACTTTAACTTAATGAGTAGTGTTTATATAACAAAACATTTTATTGAGCAGGCATTTGCTGTGCAGAGGTCATCTGGAGTGAAAAAAGAATAAAATAAGATCTTCTCTTCAAGAAGCTCCTCCCTTTAAGTGTTTTAAACTGTCTTAACAAAATGAACCATGATGGGAGACAGAAACTATTTCCACTTTTTTTATTTGCTATACTACTTGGTTACAATCAACAACAAAAACAAATAGCTGAGGGGAAAAAAACCCAATTCCCAAATAAGGAAGTTAATTGAAGAAACTGTAGTACAGTAAGACAAAGAATGTTATATATTCATTAAATAATAAGTATGGAGATTGTGGAATAATGTAAAATAAGGATCAGACAGGGTCATAAAATCTCAAATAGGGAATGTTTTGCCTTTTTGTTCATATTTCACTATGTATTACTAAATATGAAATGATAAAATAAACATGAATCCGGCCATATATAGATATATATTCTGAAGTGTTCCTACTGCAAAACACCTAAAATGCTGGATAAAACAGAAAATGTACTTTTAAAATTTCATATTAAAATGAATATTAAGCTTTCCTGGAAGTGAGAAAAATTCTAAAAGAGCCAGGAATGAGAGCAGCAGGGAGGAAAGCTATCTTAATGGCCTAAAGCAGGGGTTGGAAAACTATGGCCCACAAGCCAAATCCAGCTTATAGTCATAAGCTAAGAATAGTTTTTAAATTTTTTAATAGTTGAAAATAAAAAAGAAGAAATCTTAACAAATGAAAATTTATGAAACTCAAATTTCAGTGTCCATAAATGAAGTTTTTTACAACACACCTATGCTCATTCATTTAAGTATTGTCTACAGCTGCTTTCATATCACAACAGCAGAGACTGTATGATCTGCAAAGCCTAAAATATTTTCTATCTGGCCCTTTACAGAAAAAGTTTGCCAACCCTTGGCCAAGAGCTTCATTTTTAATGAATACACAAAGGGGACAGGAAAGAAAGCCTCTGGCTCACACAGGGCAAGGAATTAAACTGGAGATGCGGTAAAAAGGCAGTAACAACAAAGGGCTACACACTTAATCACAAGTGACCTAGAGAAATATATATCCCACAAAATCATATACCACGGACACATGCCTGTTTCCACAATAACTATTCATGGGCAGGGGACCAGGGAATAAGAAGAGGACTTTCCCTGAGCATTTGTGGCCACTACACAGCCTGCATATAGATCTGGGGCTCAAAAAATACCAAGTTGAAAATTTAATTTACACTGGAATTAAATAATCAATGTCCCTCACCCCACAAGCAGCTGCTAATACAATTTTCTCATAAGGACTATAGCATCTATAAATAAAGTTCCAAAGAAACTGAGTTAGCACTAACAACAAATCACAACAGAAATTCTATTTTTAGTACCAGAGAGCTTGGTTACTCAAACCAACATTTCTTCTTAAAACAAGTAAATGTTAGCTAAAACATTTAAAACATCACGTAAAAAAGCAGTGAAGTGTTAATAAGCTACTGTGAAAACACCAGGACAAATTCCAGAAGAAACTTGATACCCAGAGAAGTAAGGAGAATACCAGAGCACCAAACTGATTTTGAACTAAAGACATTTCCCAATTACAATTCTAGAAACTTGAGGTTCATCTTGGGAGCCTGTAAGGGCAAGGAAGGCAGAAAGACTCAAATCCATCCAAGAATCTAAGATTCTCCCCACATAGAGCTTCAAAGGACAACTACACCCTAGAAGTAAGGATAGATCACTAAATCCTTACCATCCAGAGGGGAGTCAAAGGCAAGTTACCTTGGTGCAGAGCAGAACACAATATTAACAACAACAACAGAAAAAAGGCAGGGAGTTAGGTCAGGGAGTAGAGAAGGAAAACAAAAACAAGATGCTGAGGAAGGTGTAGTCATAGCCAAAGCCTCACAAGAATTTGAAGCCCATACCTGGATGGATCACATGAGTTTGGTTTAAGAAACTCCCTTATTGGCAGTGCTACTAGGTACCTGACAGACCTCAAGGAATACACATACACACACACACACACACACACACACACACACACATATTTTTCCAAGGGTAATAGCCATGACAGAGTCAAAGGAAACTAGGCAAAAAAGAAAATCAAGATCCATGAGTATGAACAAGCAGAAAAATACCCACAAAGACTTCAGGTATTAGAATTAATAGGCACAGATATTACAACTATTCTTTATCTGTTTTAAGAAAATAAAATTGTTGAAAATATAAAAATAGAAAACTATTAAACTGGTATATACAGAATGGATAAATAACAAGGTCCTACTATATAGCACAGGGAACTGTATTCAATATCCTGTGATAAACCATAATGGAAAAGAATATGAAAAAGAATGTACATATATATGTATAACTTTGCTGTAGAGCAGTAATTAACAACATGTATAACTGAGTCACTTTGCTATACAGCAGTAATTAACAACATTGTAATTCAACTATACTTCAATTAAAAAAAAAATTTAAATAGAAAACTGTTAGGAGGGGAGATTCCACATTTGGGGAAACAATAGAAATCCTAGAAATGGGGGAAAAAAACAAATTTTAAATTCAGTGTATATCACTGATAATAAGACACAGCAGAAGAAAGAATTAATTAACTGGAAGAAAGATCAGAAGAAATTATAGACAATCAAGTCAGAGAAAAATGATGAAAAATATAGAGGAGTAAATAACAAACATGGAGTTTAGAGTGAAATTAATCTAATATGTGTTTAATTAAAATTCCAGAAAGAGAAAACAGAGAGATTGAGGCAAGGAAAATATTTTAAAAAAGAACAGCTGAGAATTTTCCAGAACTGATGAAAGACAGTAATCAAACATGCAATAAAATCAAAACAGTATAAATAAAAAGGAATCTACTCACAAACATTTCACAATGAAGCAGCTGAAAACCAAAGACATGAAGAAAATTTTAAAGACAAGGGGAAAAAAGATAAATTACATTCAAAGTGGGCGTCAGACTGACAGCTAATTTAAAACCATCAAAAAAAGAAGCTAGAAGACAGTGAGATACTATATGTAAAGTACTAAAGGAAAATAACTGCAATCTCAGAATTACATTTCTACTTTTAAGAATAAGGGTGCCATGATCAGCTCGGTGCTTTGCAACCACCTAGAGGGGTGGGAAAAGGAGGGTGGGAGGGAGATGCAAGAGGGAAGGGATATGCAGATATATGTATGCATATAGTTGATTCACTTTGTTATACAGCAGAAACTAACACAACACTGTAAAGCAATTATACTCCAATAAAGATGTTAAAAAAAATTAAGGGTGAAATAAATTTCAAGCCGAACAGCAGAAAACAAAACTAAAACTGTTAGTTGCAGACAGACTTCCATCAATGGAAATTATAAAGGACATTCTTCAGGCAGAAGGTAAGTGATCTCAAATGGAAGGCTAATATAAACTAACATTTATTTTATGAAACTATAACAATGTCAAGCAGGAATAAAAAGAAAATTAAAATATAGAACAATGATACCACAAATCAGGTGGAAGGTAAACGGAATTTAGGTGTTCTAAAGTCCTTACCCAGGAGGAAAGTAGAAGTTTAATTAACTTTAAATTTTCATTAAGGATGTATGTTGTAATTTCTAGGGTAACCACTGAAAGAACAGAAAGTGTGTATAACTTTCAAAGAGGGAGAGATAATTGAGGGACAGTGAATAAAGGATTTTTAAAAATCAATCCAAAAAGAGGCAAGAAAAGGTGAGAAAGAAACAGAGAAGAGCCAAAAAACAGAAAACACAAATTAAAATGATAGATAAAATTTTGAATGTACTAGTAGTAGACTAAATGTAAACGGACTGAATGTCCCTGTTAATAAATATAAATAGCACTGATAATAGATCAAACTGGATTGTTTTACAAGTCCAGCCATATGCTATTCACAGGAAAGACACCTAAAAACTTATTTTCAAAAAAACTGAAAATAATAAAAATACTAACCATACATACATACATACATATATACTAGCATAGTTCTTTTAATATCACACAAAATATCAGGCAAAATCATTACCAGAGATAAAAATAATATTACAATAAGATTCGAACACCTAACAACACAGCTTCAAAGTAAATAAAACAAAAAGTGATAGTAAGCACTATAATATAATACACACACACATAACCTTTATATATATAATTTTATATACCAAACCATACTATACTACTTTGAGGTCATCAAACTTGAACCATCCTCAAATGTCCACCTTCAGATGAATGGTGAAGTGCCTCATGATATTTTGATAGAGCAACGAAAATAAATGAGCCACAAAGACACAGACGATTTGTAGCAACATAATGTTGAGTGTAAAATGCAAGCCTCAGATATGTTACCCTTTTCGTAGGGATCAAAAGCAAGGAAAAGTAAATAATACAGTATATATGGTTAGACACATAACTACAAAAAACAGAGGTAAATGATGTACACAAAATGTAGCATACTAGTTATCTCTTGTAGAGGAAGAAGCAGGGATATGATGAAATTGATCTACTCAGAGGGCTTCAAACTTGTTGATAACATCTATCTTAAGCTGGAGAGCAGGACAAAGATGTTTATCTTATTTCTATGTTTTATAATTTTCATATATTATACATTTATAATATATATTTTTTCATATATTATACACTTTAATGCATTATATATTTTATAACAAATGGAAAATATAAATACTAAACTACGTCCAATAGTCTATTTAAAAATATGATGTCAATGTTTTTAATAAATATGTGTCTTTATATATCTCTCAAAAAAGTAAAATCTGTTAAAATGCTAACAATCTCTTTCTGGCTGATACATCATTATTGATGTGTATTTCTTCATTGTACCTTTTAACATTTTCCAAGTTCTCTAGAATGAACATATATTACTTTTATAATCAGAAAAAAAGTTAGTTTCCATGAAATTAAAAATAGAAACAACAGCTCAAGGCAAATGTTTGGAAAATTTTCTGACTTATTGTTCACTGGAATTGCAACTGATTTTAATAAAAAAAAAAATATGGTTGCAATTTTAAAAACAACAACAATGACACTTTTATGTTCTACATAAGGGAAGTTCCAATAATGTAGCCTTTGGAACACTTTAAAAAATAGTGGAATACTGAAATGGTCACAATGTTCTTAGGCCAAGAGCCCCATAAAAAACCAAAAGATGTGGGTAGCAAACTATTCCAAATACCCACAACTGAAACTGGATGTAGAAAAAAATTAGATGCAAAATAAATTTTACTTCTGTCTTTTATAAAGCCAAAAACACATGACCCCAAAGAACATATTGTGCAAATTTATAATTAACTGTCTACAGATGTTACATAGCATTTATCATTTCCATGCAAGACCAACAAAGGTCAAAAAACAGGTAGGCAACTTACTAAAACTAAGGTATTCTCAAGAGATAAAAGGTGAAACAGAGGTTGATATCTTCCTGTCTTCCTTCTTTTTATCCCCTGGAGTATGTTATATTCTCATAGTCATGGAAGGGGATAAAATCACAGAAGCAATCATTTTAGTGTCAGTTGTCATAAGAAGAAGACTGGGGCTAAGAAAAATCATGTAAAGAAAATGCAGGTAAGTGTAAAGAATAAGAAGGCAAAATGTAAATAGAATACAAAGTCAAGTGACGGTGAAGACTGAACCTAAAGGTTTATACTAGAATCTACTGTTAAAAGATCTAAAAGGTCAGGGCTCTCACTCTCAAAGTATTTAGCAAGTATTCTCAGAACTGCTGATTCTGCTGGCAGTTCTCATAATTTTGATCTATTCTAGGAGGTAACCACATCACGTGATGGTTGGGAAAACACATTCAAGAAGTTTAAATGACTTCACTAAAGTCACAAGCAAGACTAGGGCAAAACTAGAACCTAATACACCCACAACATTCTTCTTCTTCACATGTTAGTGCAAACTGCTTAGGATCTACACACAATCTCTATTATATAGTGACTCACACATATTCTCGTGTGAGTAGAATTGGAAATGACTGCAAACAAAAACAGTAAAAATTAATATGGTAAAAATTTCACTCTTGGATAATGTCACTCTCAAAGAAGGCAGAGTAAGCACAGAATGAAAGCTAAGCACTTTTTTGTCTTCTTACTGACAAATTTGGTAAGCACAAGGCTAATCCTGTCATTTTTTTCATCCTATCCAATATAAATCATAAAGATGTGACAGGGATTAAACTGTCAATGCAAAGCACCTCGAACACTAGTAGATTACAGCTGTGTAACAAATGTGTAGGGTTTTTTTCAGGGTTCTACTTGCCAAGTGTCCAAAAATGCAGGGGGTATATTTGACCAGATTCAAAGAGCTGTAAAACAATTTGGCAGGATATGGTAGGGATATTGTTAGACTACAGGAATAAAGTCCTGACGTCATCAATGTCAAAGGGAGAAAACTGACAACAACAACAACAACAAAAATACAAGGGAAGGGGCAAGAATTAGCCTGTATAGAAAATAGAAAGAATCACCAAAGAAAACATAGGCTAAATGAATTCCCAAGAAACCTTAATGAAACCCAGTGGTATGAACAGGTGATCATAAGAAAAAGCAAAGTATGAGAGAATACACAAAGAACAGATCAGGACAAAAGGTAAATATTTATAAAAGTATTGATGATGGCCTAGCAATTTCCAATCACATGTATTTACATTGGTCCATGGAGACTATCCACATTAATTGCCAGCATTTCCAGATGAGAAAACCAAAGTTAAAAGATACATATTACTGGTCCACTATCACTTAGAAAAGCAGAAACAAGACGTGAACCACCACATCCAATATACCATGCTTCCAGTAAAATACTATAAAAAGTATTTTACTTACCTTAAAATTACTGATTCCATATTTAGAAGAATAAATGAAACAATTCAAAATGGGCTGTTTTAGCAATGAACTTGCCCACATGTACTTCTGTTTAGTGTCATTTCTGTGTGCAATGAAAAAACTCACAGCTTCATACCAACAAATTGAATGCATGTAACACCTACCAAGACAGCAACAAGTATATGACACATACAGTGGCTAATACTAGAAATATAAAAATGAATATAACAATTCAGCTCAAACACACAAATGTCTATTAAATACCTATTGTGTGTGAGGCACTCTGCCAATGCTATATGCCAATATCACTGACATGGTCTTACCCTCAAATAGTCCAACTGAGTGGGCAAGACCAACAAAAACAAATCAGTGCACTGAAGACTAAGTGCAATGACAGAGGTATGTACAGGGTACCACACTAGCCCACAAAGGGAGGAAATGGGAGAAAGAATTCAGGGAAGGTTTCTAAGATGAGGTGACCTGGAACTGAATCTTCTAGGTTTGTTCAGCCAAAAGAGAAGAATATACCAAGCACAAGAGAGAATATGAGGAAAGGTACAATGGAAAGAACACAGAAAAAGAAGATTCATGGGCTAAGGCAGGACACCAACAGTGGATGACAAAGGAGCCCATGAAGGAATTAAAAAAACGAATGCTCACATAACCAGTTTCTGTCTAAATAACTTCAGAAACCATCAATTTTACAGGTGCTAGAATGAAAAGAGACACAAGAGGTGACAGGAGAAGAACAGGAACTAGACAGGAACCAGATAGTAATGGACAGCCTTGGATACTGGGTTAAGAAGCCTGGATATTATTCCCAAGTGTTGGGAACTACTGCTATTTGAAAAACGTTGCTCTTTAGTGCTGTCATCCTAATGACTATGTAGAGAATGGACCTGAGGGAGGAAACAACAGAAGGCTGTAAAGTTTGTTAACCTAGGATGATGAGAGTCTAAACTGGGGCATTAGTAGTAGAGGTGGATATGAGGTGGAAGATTCAAAAAATATCTTCAAGACTTGGTAAGAGCAGAGGTTTAAAACCTGCCAAGCTCCTCCACTCTCTAGCTGTATGATCTTGGGCAATTTCTTCATCTGTAAAATAGGGATGCACCTACTTCATAGGTGTACTGTGAGTATTAAATGAGTTAACACATGTAAAGAGCTCAGAATAGTACATGCCAAAGCATGAATACTGAAAAATGGTTTGGCAACTGTGGCAGTAGCAGCAGTAGTAATGGTGGGGCAGACTGTAATAATGAAGTGCATGTAAAAAGAGGGAGAGAGAAAGATGAATGTCTAGGTCCCTAACTTGAAAGACTAGTTAGTGCAGCTACCAAATGAGAAAGAAAAGAGAAGTGAAGGCTTTGTTCAGGCTTACAGGATGAATGAATATGAGTTTAATTTCAGACAATTTGAGTCTTAGGTACCATTTTGAGTTTCATCAAGATGAAGCTGTCCTGCAGTCAGAAAACAGGAGTGGAATTCAGGTAAGAGCTCAGAGCAGACAAAGATATTTAGGAGTCAATGATACATAGATAACAGTTGAAGTCCTGAGAGTTTTCATGTTTCCTTAGGCAGAAAGCCTACAGTACAAACCAAAAAAGTGGCCAAGGACAAAACTTGGACATTATTACAAGTGCATCAAACCAGGTTGTAGAGCCCTTTGGGGGACAAATGCCCTATATATTTTTTAAAATGTTCTTAAAATAGCTTAAACCACTAGGAAATCATGGAGAAAATAATGGAAAGATGGGAAAGGCAATGAAAAGGGGGAATAGAAAACATGGCGCCAGAGGGGCATAAGGGGGAGAGAGACTAGGAAACCCTAAGCAGTACCTAGCACAAGACTATTAAGAACAATATACAATGCCAAACCAAGCTGGTTATGGAAAGAGAAAGAAAGAGAGAGATAGACAGAGACAGAGGAAAAAAGAAAAAAGGAATAGATAGAGATGAAGATAGAGATGGAGATGAAAAGAAGGAAGTCCACTTCTGCCCATAACTCTTTGTTTCCATTCAACTGCCCTTATCAAAAACAGCATTTTAGGGGCTTCCCTGGTGGCGCAGTGGTTGAGAGTCCGCCTGCCAATGCGGGGGACACGGGTTCGAGCCCTGGTCCGGGAGGATCCCACATGCCATGGAGCGGCTGGGCCCGTGCACCACAACTACTGAGCCTGCGCTCTGGAGCCCACGAGCCACAACTACAGAAGCCCTCGTGCCACAACTGCTGAAGCCCGCGCGCCTAGAGCCTGTGCTCTGCAACAAGAGAGGCCACCGCAGTGAGAGGCCCTCGCACCGCAACGAAGAGTAGCCCCCCCACTCACCGCAACTAGAGAGAGACCGTGTGCAGCAACGAAGACCCAATGCAGCCAAAAATAAATAGACAGATAAATAAATACATTAATTTAAAAAAAAAACAACAAAAAACAGCATTTTAGTCCTTCCATCTTTCCTGCCAACACCTCCTACAAAAGAATCAAAATGTACTACTCACTGACACCAATATAGCCAATCTGAAGCAGTAACATAAGAAGGAGACACAAGCTATTCATTTAATGCAATGTTTTTAGATACTAATTATGTTCAAGACATTGTACAAGAAACCAAAGATGAAATGAGGTTCAGGAGGATAATCATTCATTTAAAGAATTTAAAACCTCATTATGGAGTCAAGGCAAATACGTAAAGAAATAAGATTCAATTTAAAAAAATCACATGAAGGTTACCAAATTAATGATCAGAGAGTAAATGCTATTCTCATTCAAATGAAGGAGGACTGCTATAGACTGGAGTGACGGGAAAGCAAACTAGTAGAGTGGAGGAAAAAGAAATGTAGAACAAGGATTGCTAAGTTTCTGAGTTCTGTTCCTGAATTTCTTTTTAAACCTCTGAGCCCAAATCTAAATCTATTAAAAGTAGATAATAATACCAACAGCTATACCACATAAAATTCTTATGAGAAATCAAGTGAGATGATATATATTAAAGTATTTTGCCAAAGGCAAGTAATGTACAAAAGTTAACTAATGAAAGATTAAGTTGACCATGCTTCTCCCTATTCCTTCAAATAAGTAGAGCTAAAAATTTTGGATATTATGTATAAAACAAACATGAAGATTCTGAAAGGTACAGAGAAGGAGAAAGACTGCCTAGGGACCTCAGAAACTGAGGAACATCACAGAGGTTAAGTTCCCTGGGTTTTTTTGTTATTGTTATTTTTGTTTTTGTTTTGTTTTGGTCTCATATATCCCAGAGCAGGTATAAGAGAAACTAACAACCAAGAAAAACCAACCAAAGCAGACAAGGTCAAAGAAAAGCCCCTTCTCTCTAGCCAAAGGACTAGGAAAGGGTCAACCTAGCAAGACAGTACACTTTTAGAAAGTAACAATCCCACTCCAGCCAAACACCCTGGGGGAAAAATGCAAACTCCACTCCCACCCCAACAGAAAAGGCCAAGTTGGGAAGAGACTCCAACCCTCATCAGGCAGTAACAAGGCCCCTCCCCATGGTGTCAGTGGAGGTTACGAGGGGATCCTAGACTTCAACCCCAATAAAGTAATAGTGAGGTGTTCCTCTCCTGCACCCCAACAAGGTAATGTCAAAGGAGGCCCAGTGGGGAAAGTCAGAACTTTTACCATCATCCAGTGGTAACAAATCCTTCTCCCACTGCAGGGTCAGTACAGGCCACTTGAGGAACATTAACAAGGTGTCTCTCCCCCTCCCAGCCAAGAAAGTGTCAGTGAAAGCCTGGGGGGAATCTGAAATCCTACCTTCTTCTATTAGCAACAAAGCACTCTTCCTCCCAGGGTGTCAAAGGAGGCCAAGTGGGGAACCCAAATTTCCACTACAACTGACAGCAAAATGTAACCAATTTCTCTGTTGAAACAGTCCAGCACAGCTAAAAATATCTGCTAAAATTGAAAATTTAAATAAGATCTAACCTCATAATATGTAAAACACACATAATAAATAAAAAATCATGCATAATATCAAGAACCAGGAAGCTTTTAACTTGAACTTAAAAAAAAAAAGACAACCAATAGACACCAAAAGTAAGATGACACAGATGTTGGAACTATTGGACAAGTATTCTGAAGCAGCCATAAAAATGCTTCAACAAACAATTATAAACATGCTTGAAACAAATGGACTGTCAACTGTAAAGTACTATCCAAAAGCTAACTCATGAAAAGGATGCACTTCTCCTCATTCCTCTCACTACAGAGAGCTAAAAACATTTTTAGAACTAAAAACTACAATAACCAAGAAATTTAAAAGCCTCAATGGATAGGCTCAATGGCTAAATGTAGAAGACAGAGGAAAAAACAATTAGTTAACCTGAGAAGAAAACAATAGAAATTACTCAACCTATACAACAAAGAGAAAATAGACTACAAACAAATAAATAGAGCCCCTGGGACACCTGGAAATATATTCTTAGCATTGGAATCCCAGAGGAAAGGAGAAAGATAGTGGGGCTGAAAAGTATTTAAAGAAATAATGACTAAAGACTTCCCATATTTGGCAGGAGACACAAAATGCAATTCAAATAATACTACCGTATATCAGAAACTATGGAGGACAAAGGAAATGATACAATATCTTCCAAGTGCTGAAAAAAAAAAACAGCCAACCTCAAATTTTATATCCAGTGAAATTATCCTTTAAGAGTAAAGGGGAAACGAAAAGATATATGCACCCAAAGTTCACTGAAGCATTATTTACAATAGCCAAGATATGGAAGCAACCTAAGTGTCCATCAACACATGAATGGAAAAAGAAGATGTCTCCCTCTCTCTCTCCCTCTCTCTGTCTCTCTCTCTCTCTCACACACACACACACACACACACACACACATACACACACACAGTGGAATACTACTCAGCCATAAAAATGAATGAAATTTTGCTATCTGCAACAACATGGATGAACTTGGAGGGTATTATGCTCAGTGAAATAAGTCAGAGAAAGACAAACACTATATGCTAACACTTACATGTGGAATCTAAAAAATAAAACAAACTAGTGAATATATAAAAAAAAAAAAAACCAAACTCACAGATATCAAGAACAATCTAGTGGTTACCAGCCAGGAGAGGGATGGTGGAGAAGGGCAAGATAGGGGAAGGGGATTAAGAGGTACAAACTATTATGTAGAAAATAAGTAAGTTACAGGATATATTGTACAGCACAGGGAATACAGCCAATATTTTATAATAACTAAATGGAATATAACCTTTAAAAATTGTGAATCACTATGTGGTACACCTGAAACTTTATACTGTAAATCAACTACATCTCAATAAAAAATAAATAGATAAATAAATAAATAGCAAAAAAAAAGTTAAGGGAAAACCATGTCAGATATTGTCATCAGAATGTCTCAAAACATTAAAGATGAAGGAAAACTAAGAGAATCTGTCACCCACAGACCTACCCTAAAGAATGCCTAAAGGATATTCTTAAATAGAAAGGAAATGATAAATGAATGAATCTTGGAACATCAGGAAAGAGGAAGGAGAAAAAAAGAGAAAGAGAAAAAACATGAGTAAGTACAATAGACTTTCCTACTCCTCTTGAGTTTTCTAAATTATAGTCAATGATCAAAGCAAAAATATAATATTGTATTGTCTGGTAGGGATTTCAATACATAGAGAGGAAAATTTTAAGACAACTATATTATCTTCAAGGGAGAGTAAAGAGACATGGAGAGGTAAGATTTCTACACTTTAATTGATAAAACACTGATACCAGAAGATCTCTGTGGTGATGGAATAGTTCTACATCCTACACAAATGATAAAATGACACATACTCATCCATACACACACACTGTCAGTTTGCTGGTTTTAATACTGTGCTATAATTATGTAAGATGTGACCAATGGGAGAAAATGGGTAAAGGGTACACAGGACTTCTTCAAACTATCCCTGCAACCTTTGTAATTCTATAATTATTTTAAAATTTAAAAATTTTAAGAAAGTTAACTGAAGATACCAAGAAACCTATAGGAAGAAGGTAGCAATTGACTGGGATCTGAATATAGTGCTAGGTTTTACTTACAAGCAAAGGATACAGGAGGCCAGCTGAGGTCCTGATATGCTCACAGGACAATCTGGGCAGGAAGAGAATATTTGAGTAAAGGAGAGAAGGACAATGAGATAAGAGAGAGAGGCTGTGACAAGCTGTGGACAGTCTTGATGGCTGGTCTATGTAATATGTAACTATTCTATAATCAATAGGAATCTTAGGAATAAGTTCAAACACTTATGAATAAAGTTGCATTAACAGTATGGCAAAAACTAAGATTCAAAACAAAGCAAAATACCACTAAATATAAATGATGTGGCTAAAAAACATATCAGAATATCAAATTTTAGGCAAATTTCAGTAAGTACTGAAGATTGAGAGAAGCAAGGACTCCAGCCTGAGAAAATCTGAGGAACACTCATAATGTGATAAAGCAGTACCCTGTTCTACTATAAAAGCAGTAATATCCCTAGAAAGCAGGTAGCATTAACCTTTTCTTTTCCCTATGTCTCTTCTACATATGTGTCCAAATAATAAGAATCTCAAAGAAGAAAGATCAAAAAACAATAAATATTTTTAAATAATTATAACAATAAAAATACTAGATATTTAGAGAACCTAGTATGATGAAAGAAGTATGGGATATCAGTTTAAGATGGGTCTGAAATCTTGCTGTACTAACTACCAGGTATGTGACTTAGATCAAGTAATGTTTAACTTTCAAAGCCTCAGTTTTCACCTTTATAAAAATGAGATAATATCAACCTCACAGAGTCACTGTGAAGTTAATGAAATTATGTGGAAAGCAACAAACACATAGAAGGAATTAAATAATTCATTGCCTGTATTATTTTTCATCTGCAAACTTTATGTTTTTATGACTCAGTTTTTTAAAAATCTAAGGGGCATATGAATATAAACTCCATAAAATTTTTAAAGGACAAAAGAAATAAAGTGAAAATTCTTTGTTAACTAAAAGAAATTAGGGTGATTTTTTTAAATGGTCAAAAAAGCCAAAGGTCAAAAGAGGTCTAAGCTAGAGATCAATAAAGATGGCATTATCTGTTGATGTTTAATAAATGTTAATTAATATAAAGATGCAAACATTATTCAGGGTAACCAAATTCTATGGGCTGAGTTTTGTGTGCCAAATTATCTTTCGCTTGCACCTAGACTCATAAATAGAAAATCAAAATTTTGGGAAAAGCTCTAATCTTACTGTCTCATTTATAGGAATGGAAACAGTGATAATGTACTATTTAAATATGATCTGCTTAAATATTTGGATACAGTCCAGAAAGGAGGCACAACACTACTGTTTCATATATATCCTCTTCATTAGTCTTTGAATCAAAAAAGGTAAAAAAACTTTCCACAGGAAATAACTATAATTTTTTCTTAATTTTGTAATTCATTGGCTCTCTCAAAAACCACAGTTCATTTCTGGGAATAAAATTCAATAGGATAGAATAAGATAAAATCAGATATTCTTTTTTTTTTATAAATTTATTTATTTATTATTTATTTATTATTTTTAGCTGTGTTGGGTCTTCGTTTCTGTGCGAGGGCTTTCTCTAGTTGCGGCAAGCGGGGGCCACTCTTCATCGCAGTGCGCGGGCCTCTCACTGTCGCGGCCTTTCTTGTTGCGGAGCACAGGCTCCAGACGCGCAGGCTCAGTAATTGTGGCTCACGGGCCTAGTTGCTCCGCGGCATGTGGGATCTTCCCAGACCAGGGCTCGAACCCGTGTCCCCTGCATTGGCAGGCAGATTCTCAACCACTGCGCCACCAGGGAAGCCCCAAAATCAGATATTCTTAAGGTTAAAAAAAATTGATTTTGTTTACTCAATCTCAATTAAAAGCATCAGAGATGCTTTTTAAAATTAATTTTTATTGGAGTATAGTTGCTTTACAATGTTGTGTTAGCTTCTACTGCTCAGCAAAATGAATCAGCCATACATATACATATATCCCCTCCCTTTTGGATTCCCCTCCATTTTAGGTCACCGCAGTGCATTGAGTTCCCTGTGCTATACAGTATGTTCCCATCAGTTGTCTATTTTATTCACAGTATCAATAGTGTATATGTGTCAATCCCAATCTCCCAATTCCTCCCACGCCACCCCTTTTAAATTAAAAGCATATCTGTATGAATATTTAAGTCAGATTAAGATCCTATTTTTTTACAACTTTGTAATATATTTATAAGATCTTTGAAAGAGCCATTTGACCCTAATATTTAGATTGGAAATAATTTAAATGCCCAATAGTAGAGAAATGGCTCAATAAACTGTGGCACATCAATACGATGACACAATCACTTAAAAATATACTGTGTTAGGGCTTCCCTGGTGGCGCAGTGGTTGAGAATCTGCCTGCCAATGCAGGGGACACGGGTTCGAGCCCTGGTCTGGGAAGATCTCACATGCCGCGGAGCAACTGGGCCCGTGAGCCACAATTACTGAGCCTGCGCGTCTGGAGCCTGTGCTCCGCAACAAGAGAGGCCGTGATAGTGAGAGGCCCGCGCTCACTGCGATGAAGAGTGGCCCACGCTTGCCACAACTAGAGAAAGCCCTCGCACAGAAACACCGCGCGCACTGCGATGAAGAGTGGCCCGCGCTTGCCACAACTAGAGAAAGCCCTCGCACAGAAACAAAGACCCAACACAGCCATAAATAAATAAATAAATAAATTTTAAAATATATATATATATATATATATATATATATACTGTGTTCAGTCCTGAGTAGAAATGAAGAATGAAGATATAAAGAGTAACTCTATGTTTTCTCCCCTTAGATCAAGGTCAGAAAATCTTATTTACTGTATTTTACTTTAAAAAGCATTTATATAGTACTGACCATTTGCCAGGCACCATTCTAAGTACTTTACAGTATTACCTTATTTAATTTTCATAGCAACCCTATAAAAGAAGAAACAGACACCAAGAGGTTAGGTACCTTCCCCAAGGTCACACATATTGTAAGTGACAGAGTAAGGATTTGAAACAGCTTGTCTGGCTGCAGAGTCCATACAGCATTAACCACTACACTCTTCTACCTCCTAATCAATGATAACAGCCTGGTGGTCTGTCTTTCCATATCTTTTTCCATGCTCAGGAACATATAAAGTTTTTCTTTTCTATAAAAAGAGACATTAAAAAAAAGACTGTTTTAACATTCGTTCACTTATGAAATTTCAAATGAGACAGTCTTTTCATATTTGTCTGTAATTATATAGTCAAGTACATGTCCAGAACCCTAAATATAGCTCTGCTAGGTTCACTAATTTCAGTTATCTCTCACACAAAACTTATTTCCAGACTCCGAAGAGGGACTGGCCCCCTCTCCTAACCATCAAAGGAGGGCAAGGAAACGTCAGTTTCTTGTTTCTCCTATTGTCCTCATTCCAGCAGCTCATGAAAAACTCTCCCATGTAACACATCTGGAAAAAGAACTTTTTTTTTCCCATAATTCGCTAACATATGCCAAGAAAGGCACCAGGCCATACCAATTACCTCCAAATTCCTGCAGTCTTGTTAAAGATCCCAAATGTCATGCATTCTCTTGGGATTCTTAGTCTTACTGAATTGTATAAATATCAGTGGGTATTCCTATTCTCCTTCCGTTGCTTCAAGACCACCACAGCAGATCCATTACAAATCTAACTTCAGGAATACCCTCATCTCCAATTCACATTTGGTCATCATTTACAGTAAACAATGGTTTCAAATGAATTTACTGTGGATTTTACAAAATTATAACTTTTCCATGGTTTCAGAGACTAAACTTACATGTTCTGGCTACTCTCTAAAGTTTCTACTAATCTATCCCTCCCTTCTGAATTCACCTTCATTCAGAATTTAAACAGTAGCCCTTCCTTTCCTATATCAGGACTACTGCATAAATCAAGTAATTTAAAGATATACTTTTCTCCATCTCCCAGAACACCTCACCAAATCTAGAAAAAAATAATTTAAAATTCCAAAACACATGTTTTTTCACTTTAAAAAAATAAGGCATGATGGAATATGAAAATATCCTAAATTCATTCTTATAGACGAACTCATTCATATTCAACAATAGAAATGTTTGGGTTTTTCAGCATTGATCTAGCTGAGAAGAAGAGAATAAACACGAAATGGTTATAAAAAAGAGAATACCAAAGACTCTTAATAGTATATAGTTCCTCTTAAGATAATAAATAGGTGGCATAATAGCTCCCAAATCTATTTTGAGGAATATTTTATGATTTAGCCTCATCCAAAGAGGTAAGTTTCCAATCTTTAGAGGTATCTGACTGTAGATTGGTCAACCCTTAAGTGGGTTATTAGACAAGATGATTTTGGGGGTCTTTTCAAACTATGAGACTCTGTGAATTCTCTGATTTAGCTTTCCTTGACCATTCCACCAACACTGTTAGAGAGATCTAACAGTGATCTCTCCCTGTACTGATAACCTTTACTACACATTGCCTATAACATTTATTTGCTATTTATATACTACCATTTTAGTTTCTTTCTACGTAAAATAGTTTTGTCTTCCCACGTAGACTATAATAATATTAAAGACAACATCATGACCTTTTAATAAATTTTTGGCATCTAACTTGCACAATACTTTACACATACTATTAAACGTGCTAAGTATGAGGAGGAGCTTTTTCTCTTCCTGATACCCTATAATCTACTTAAATAGGAGAAACCCTCTTTTTTGCTTTTATATTATTTTTAAATATGTTTCTTTTAAATACATGGGCTAACGTTTGATCCCTTCTGGGCAATGATCTTAATTAAGATGATTCTGATCTACGCCTTATTAATATTCAGAAGCAATTTTAATTTCTATTTAATGAGGCTGATGGAGTATTCTACTGCACAGGGTGGGCTGACTGAAGATTTAAGGAAGAGAGCAGTATCAGATGAATATCATATGTTTTGTAGTTGAGTAAGGAGAGATTGTGCTCTCAGCTATTATGAAGATGGGGTGGGGACAGAATTCATGCACAGGCTTTTAGTAAGCAAAATGAAAAATTAGAGTCTTATTATTTCTCTTTAGCTGTTCTGCATGCAAAATTGTTCCTTTCTTCATCTCTGCTTCTCAGGTTACTAAAAGTCAGGGCAAACTACAAACTAAATTCCTTCTCCAATTGAGTCTAAGGCCCTACAAATGCACATATTAAAAACACTCTCCTTTTCAGCAGTGCTTCCTTTAATGTGATCTCCACATTAGAGATCACTGCCCAATTGTATAATAACTTGCCACTCATAGAGCAGAACCTTTGTAATTTAACAGACTATGCTGTACACTCTTATGCAACCAGTGCTCCATCCACAGAAATCATTCCTGAGGTAAAAAAGCTTTTGGATGGAGCTAGCTTCAAGTATTTAGAATATGTTATGTTTTTATATTCAAAGAAAAAAATCATTAAAGTTACTAATAAAAACTCTTACATGAGCTGTTAATGAAAAGCATTGGTTGCTTCTGCTTATGTTATTCAATTGCCATGCATAATTTGGCTACCTTGGAAGCATGTGCTCTGCAAAGGCCTGGCAGAAGTCTTTTTTTTTTTGGAAAGAAAATGATATAGCGTATCCCCGGTGCTTTAGGTCCTTGTAATCAGAAAATGCCAAGATTGGAAAATCTGCTCACAAGAAACACAAAGATGTAGTGTATAGAAGGTTGAGGTTCCTCGGTTTCTCATTTTGTGTTGCGGTATTTTTGTGATAAATGTGTTCCTGTAGATGCATTTGTTGTTCTTTGCTAGTTTTGTAAAAGCAGGATGTAGAAGCCATTTGATGTAGAGGATTAACTTTTAATGTAGTTTTATGCAAATGTGGAATTAACAAATTTGTAAAAATATTTTATATTATAAAAATGTTTATACACAAAATTAAATTATTCTTAAAGTAATATTTAACGTATAGGGTGTTACAAGGATTATATGATGTAATACATTTAAAGTATGAAATGTCAGTTCCCATCCTTTCGCTTTCTTCCTGCACCCTAATCTTCCCCCAAACCCAAAGCTTCTATCCATCTGATATAATGCCATTATCGGTGCCAAAACATTATGATTCTAATTAATTTTCCATGATTAACCCTTTCAAAATACAAAGCCATATCAATGGCCCCCAAAGTTTTCTGTTTTCCAAATTAAAAACACCTTTTAGTCCTTTAACTACTCATCATATCCAATAGTGTTTTGTTGGATAGCTACTCTCTTTCCATTTCCCTGAAGATGTTCTGCTTCACTTGTAGCCTATTAGAGTGCTGCACCAAAAGCTGAATATAACATTCCAGGTATTCCAAACAGAATACCCTCATTCAGTAATAAACTACTCATGCATCCCTGACTTTTTTGAATGACCAGATTGCTACACACACACACACACCGCTTATAAAATTTTCTCATACTTTTCTTAACAGTTAATTATTATAGATCTAAGAGCAGTGCAACGTACTCAAGATAAAATTTCAACTCAAGACAAAATTTTACTCTATTGGATGAAGCCAGATTCATCACCCTATAAAGAGCCTTCAGAATCTTGTTTCTCATATTCATCCTATTCATTATATCTTTATTCTGATGAAAAAGCCAATACTCAACACAAAGGACCCTACTATACAATAGCAGCCATCTTCTATTTGTACAGATTCATTTATCACTGCACTTTTTATTCAACCAGTTATCTATTTATTGGTCTTTTTACTCAACTCATAGTTCTTCACTGTGTATAAACAGTAACTAAACTGCCAATGATATAAAGCAATGTTAAAAATGAGGGATAGTTACAAGAAGTGAATTACTTTCCAGTTACTAAATGCACCATCTTCTCTAGCCTTCAGGCCTTTGTAAACTCCATCCTCTACACACAACAGGCCCTACCTACCACCCCACCTTCATCAAACTCCTTTGTCTCAGTGAATACACCTCTTTTTATGGGAGGTCTTCCTTGATCACCCAAATCTAGGTTAGTTATCCCTCTTCTGAGATTCAGAAACACCCTGCACTTCCTCTATTACAACATTCACTGTACTTTGTTATAATTGCTTCTTTACTTGTGTTTCAGACTCACCAGACTGCAAGCCTTTATTTGGAAGCACCTTTAGCTATGGTATCATTACATCAGGCCAAGCCTCAAAGAGCCAACAAATTCAGAAAGAAAGATTCCAGACCAGAGCAAGAAATCTAATTACCCACCATCATTTCATAGGCTTCATGGACAAATTCTATAATGCCTCACACATCTATTTACCTCAGTAATGAAGCCTAACCTTCTTTAATCATTCATCACCCTCCAGACTGTCATCCCCAAATGCTCTCTAGATCTCCTGAAAGATCACAAATGTATGACCTGCCAATATTTAGAAATTAAGAGAATTCACACAACATCCATGTTTCCAATATCTCTTGGGAAAAAAAAAGATTAAGGTGTGGTAACATTGAGCCCCACTGAAACAATCAGCTAGAGCTAATAGTAGCTACTCCCCTTAGAATCACACAATCCTCACCATACTCATTTACACACCTGCTTAATTCCTGGAGTTAACTGAATATGCAATATCTGTCCTAGTACAATCTAGTCCTATCCATGTCCATGACCTCTTCCCCCAACCCTTCCACTGTGACCTCTAAAATCTTATTCTGAGATCACCAAACTCTTACATACTCTTCTGTATTGTACAATAAATGTGTGTATATTTTCCCAAACAGAAAAAATAAATAAGTAAAACATTTTACATTTTTGAAAGTAATAATGCTGTCAGAAGTTAGGAAATATAGGATTACTTCTCAAGCTAAATAAGAGAGGAAAGAACTCCCAAGCTAGCTAATTAAACAATTACAGTAGGAGAAATGGCAATCCTAAAGCATATTAACTGTATTTTTGCGCTGGAAAAAAATTTCTAATGCTCAAGTGAAAATCTCAGGAGGAGGTAGCAATATGAGTAATAATGCTATATTAGTCAACCCTAAAGAAGAAATGCTGGCACCATATCTAATCACCAAACGAAACTAAATAATCCCAAAGTGATGTCCTAACATAGCAAACTACATAATAGCACATTCATCATGACTTTGCATTACTATCACTAATCAGAACATCCTACAAAAATTAACTTTTATTTATAATGGAAAATATATCACAGTGTGAATAGGTAATATAGCACGGTTAATATTCCTTCAGAGTTCTAAAGCATAAAATTATGTGTGTGTGTTTACGGATGTATGTGCACATATCTATATCTGTGTGTGTATAAAACAATGTAACGTAAATGGGTCAAAGGTGAATTATCCATAATCCCATATCACTATTATATAGAACCCCTACTGCTCTACTCCCCACTACATCCAATTGTAATGTTTAACTCCTGACATCAAACCAGTAAAAGTTAATGCACAAACACATGGGCATGTACAGTAGTCAAATTCATAATAGAATATAAGGATTATCCAATAATTTTTACTGTAACCACACAACAAAATAAATTCCAAATGGATTAAACAGTTAAATTAAGGGAGAAAAACACTCAAAACTATTTAAAAAAATAGGATCAAATATAAATATCCAAACATAAAAACAATAAGAAATCCCAAAGAAAAAAGAATAGAAGATACTATATGGAGTAAACACAAATTGATGATTTTAAAAAAACAAAAACAAAAAACCTAGGTACTATGTCCCAACAGAATAGAAGAATGAGCAAGGGAAATGAATACACAATTCACAAAAGAGAAATATAACTAGTGGATAAACACATGTTAAAATGTTTAGTCTTACTAGTGATTAGAGAAGTACAAAGTAAAACAATGCCTATTAAATTTTAAAATACTGAAAAAATAATAATACACTCTACCAACAAGAGTACAAGGAAACAGAAACTCTCTGAAAATACCAATAAAGTGAGAAAAATCAATTTAGAAAACAATTCTTTAATATGTAGTAAGAACCTTGAAGATATTTATATTGTTTAACTCAATAATTCCATTTCTCAGAATCTATCTTAATGAAATGATCTTAATATGGAAAAGGCTATGGGCACATCGTTGATATTTTAATATTAAAAAAACTAAAAATAATCTAAATATCCATCATTTAGTAAAAATAATTAACATATAGCATAATGACTCTCTAGATGAATACAAAACATTCATTGAAAGTGAGTTTTGCATGGAATAAACAACGTGAAATACTTATAAGTAAATGTATAAAATAAGATACACAACTGCATATACAGTATGATTGAGAATATGTTTTTAAAAGCACAGCCATGGAGACAAAAATTCTAGAGGAAAATAAGCAAAAATTCAGTAACAGTAGTCTCTTACATTACTAGTTTACCCCCTACTTCTTAGTACCCAATGTTACATCTAGTAAGAGACTACACTAACCGGCCCCCAGGAAGTAAATCCCAGACACCAGCTTCTTAATTTACACCCTAGCTTCCCAATGAAGGAAATGGGATGTGAACAAACTTCTTTAAACTGTCCTGCTAGAATGAATTGTACCCTCCTCGGTATATCCATTGATATATCCTTTTTTATTTTAGCATTTATTTAACTCTGCCTCATTAGCAAATTATAAAACACAAAATTTGTCTCTCAGACCAAGTATTAAGCCACTTAACAAAAAGTACTCTGTCTGCCAGCAGGTGGAGGTGCAGGGATTCTAAACACAGGAGCACATTCCTGGCCACCTGTCTTCCTGCCCCCAAACTGGGGAAGGAAATAGTTAGGATCATACAGCATTTGGTTTTGCTGTTGTTGTTATTTTAATATCACTTCTCCACTTCCTATTGCCATCAAGATTCTGAGGCCTCAGTGAGAACCGCTGGTGTAATTAAAAACAAAATAAGTTTGGATTCAGGCTACCACCCAACTCTGTTTGGTTCTACCTCTCCAACCTTAAATGTCTTTAGCTCTTAGAAGTTCAGCATCCTAACTTATAAAAAGGAATAACAATGTTTGCCTTACAGATTTATATAAATAGTAAATTAGCAAACATAGGTAAAACACCTAGAACAATATCTTGGAGCTGAGTCAAATGAAAATTTCAACTTCCCCCTAATAAACTGCTGGAGTGTCAACTACCAGGTTAAGCACTGAAATATTGCTCTAAGGGCAGTGTAAGGTGGTGAATAAAACAGATTGGCGGCGGTGGGTGGAGGGGGGGTTCAGTTCCACCGAAGAACGTACAATTTTGTAAAAATAAAAACAAGGTTTAAACAAATAGTCACACTTATAAAATTTAGAATAAGATATCATCATAAGCACTATAAAAGAAAAGTTTAGAACACTGTCATAAGCACTATAAAAGAAAAGTTTAGAATAACCGTCATAAGCACTGTAAAAGAAAAGTTTTATGAAGTAGTGTAGGGAATCTAACTTAGACTGCTAAGGGTCAAAAAAGATTGCTATTAAAAGATGATATTTAAGCTGAAGTCTAAAGGATAAACAGGAGATATGGAGGGGAACAATGGAGGTAAGAATGAGACCCATTAAGAAAGTGCATGTTTGAAGGTCCAAAGACAGGAAAGAATTGGCAGGTTTAAAAAAAAATCCAGTGGCTGCAATATACTGAGCAACCAGGAGAAAGACTCAAGATGAGACTTTAGAAACAGAGGCAGCTATCATATTGGCAAACTACAACCCACGACCCAAATTCACTCCATAGTCTTTCATATAGTCCTAGAGCTGAGAATGTTTTTTAACGTCTTTAAGGACTGTACAAAAAAACACGATAAAACAATGAGATACCACTACCCACCTATTAGAATGGCCAAAATCCTGAACACTGGCAACACCAAATATTGAGAAGGGTGTGGAGCAACAGGAACTTTCATTCATTACTGATGGGAATACAAAATGGCACAGCCACTTTGGAAGACAGTGCGGCAGTTTCTTACAAGACTAAACATACCCTTACCATACAATCCAGCAATTGCACTCCTTGGTTTCTATCCAATGGAGCTGAAAACTTATGTCCACACAAAAACGTACATGAGTGTTTACAGCAGCTTTATTTATCACTGCCAAAACATGAAAGCAACCATGATGTTCTTCATTAGGTGAATGGATACATAAACTGTGATACAACCAGACAGTGGAACATTATTCAGCACTAAAAAGAAGTGGGCTATCACGTCATGAAAAATCACGAAGGAAACTTAAATTTATATTATTAAGTGAAAGAAGCCAATCTGAAAAGACTACACACTTTACAATTACACTATATGACATTCTTCTGGAAAAGGCAAAGTTATGAAGTTAATAAAAAGATCAGTGGTTGCCAAGGGTTGCAGGGGTGAGTGGAGAATAGGCAAAGCACAGAGGATTTCCAGGGCAGTGAAAATATCCTGTATGATACTATAATAGTAGATATATATCATTATACAGTTGTCCAAATCTACAGAATGTACAATACCAACAGTGAACTATAATGTAATAGTAGTTCAAAGTGATTAATGAACTACTATTGGGTGATTATGATGTGTTAATACATGTCCATCAGTTGAAACAAATGTGCACTCTGGCGGAGGATGCTGATAATGGAGGTGGCTACACATATGTGGTGACAGCGCCATATATGGGGAATCTCTGTAGCTTTCTCTCAGTTTTGCTGTGAACCAAAAACTGCCCCCCAAAAATGTCTTTAAAAGGTTAAAAAAAAAAAAAAACAGGCTTCCACTTCCAGTAAGATAGAATAAATGTATTTTTCCTACTCTTGCTACTAAGTACAGCTATAAGTTCTAGACATTACATAGAGATTCTGAGAGGAGGAAAGAATGCAGCAGACCATCTAGGGAGCCAACAAACAACATGGCAGTGGGGTCCCTGGGTTTTATTTTGAATCACATATACCATACTGGATACTAGGGAAGCCAGCAACCTGGAAAAGCCAATGAAAGCGGATCAAAAGAAATCCAAAAAGTTCCCTGTCTCTAGCCAAAGGACCAGGAAAGGAGCAGTCTACCAAGACAGAAAAAGAAAACTTACACAGTAACCACTCTACCCTAGCCAAACACTGCAGAAAAAACTGCAGCCCCACTCATCACTGCCTCATCAAAGGCCTAGTGAGGAGCCAAGACTCCCACCCCTCCAGACTATAATGAGGTGCTCTAACTCCTCCCTCATTTAAGGATGCTGTCAGAAAAGGCAGAGTAGGGAGCCAGGGCAGTAATAAGGAACCCCTGCACGGTGCCAATGGAGACCATGTGATAGAACGGAAAAGAGAAACAGACAAATTCACAGTTATAGCTAGAGATTCAACACCCCTATCTCAACAACGGATAGAACAAGTAGAAAGGAAATCAGCAAGGATATAGAAGAATTCAAAATGTCATCAACCAACAAGATCTAACTGACATTCATAGAACACTCCTCACAATAACAGCAGAATACCCACTCTTTTCAAGTACTCACAGAACATATACTAAGACAGACCATATTCTGGGCCATAAAACGCATGTCAACAATTTTAAAAGAACTGAAACAGGGTGTGATCTCTGAAAATAATCAATCTCCAACACCTTGGAAACTAAGCAAAACGCTTCTAAACAACACAAGAGTCAAGAGAAAGTCTCAAAGGAAATTCAAAAATATACTGAGCTGAATGAAAATGTAAATAAAGTGCATCAAAATTTGTGGGATACAGCTAAAGTAGTGGGGAAATTCATAGTACTAAATGTATACATTAGAAAAGAGGAACAATCTCAAATAAATTAAGCTCAAGAAACAAGAAGAGCAAAATAAACCCAAAACAAGCAGAAGGAAGAAAATAATGATAAATGCACAAATCAACTAAATTGAGAACAGGAAAATAATAGAGAAAAGTCAATGAAACAAAAAGGTGGTTCTTTGAAAATATCAGTAAAACTGACAAACTTCTAACAATATGACAATGAAACAAAGAGAAAAGACGTAAATCAGGAAGGAACCGGGGGATATCACCACACACTATGCAGGCCATACTACAAACAACTCTACACAACTTAGATGAAATGGACCAATTCCTCAAAAACTACACACAATAAACAAACTGTGGTACATCATAACATGAAACACTATATCTCAAGAACAAGGGAAAAAAGTCAATCCCAAAAAGTCACATGCTATATCATTCTATTCATATAAAATTCTCAAAATGACAAAAATATAAACAGATTAGAGACTTCCAGGGGTTAGGGATAGTGAGATGAGGAGGTGGGCATGACTATAAAGGAGTAGCATGAGGGAGTTCTTTGCAATTGATGAGATAATTCTGTATCTTGATCGCAGATTGAGGTGGTAGGTACAGGAATCTATAGATGTGATAAAATAACACAGAACTCTACACACACATACCAATGTCACCAATATATGAAGTGCTAAATTACAATATGAAATTAATATAATTATGTAAGATGTAACCACTGTAGAAAGTGTGTGAAAGGTATATGAGACCTCTCTGTATTATCTTTATAACTTTCTATAAATCTATATTTATTTCAAACTAAAAAGTTAGAAATATATATATTTATGGCAGACACTGTGTGGCCCCCAAAGCCTAAAATATTTACTATCAGTATTTACTCTCTTGCCCTTGAAACAAAATATTTGCCCACACCTGATGTAGAGTATTTGGAGAACGCATAGAAGAGTGACAAAAACAGAAACAAGAAAATAATTTAGGAGAGTATTTCATCTTTCCTGAAAATCTTAAATATATGCTAAGCAATAAAATCCAGAATCCTTAAATTTAAGAATTAATGTTATCTAGAGACTAGTATCACCCAAGTATTAGTGAATGAATAAACCCAATGATTAAGTAAATGAATAATAACAACAGCAGCCAATTTTTACTCAGTGTTACTATGTACAAGGAATTATACTAAACACTATCTGCTTTAAACCTTCAACTATCCTTTAAATTAGGTTTTTTACCTTAAACTGTGGATCACAGAAGTTAAGTCACTTGCCCAAAGCCTCACTACTAAGAAGTGGGAAAGCCAGGACTCAGAATTCATGTAGTCTGATCACAAAACCTGCAGTTCTGTTCCATGATTCAATACTACCTCTACTATACTACCTTCCACTTTTATCTGGGAGTGAACAACCAAGTAAGATGCAAGAAATTAAATTTAAGACTGAGGTAAAATAGCTGGACCTGAATTGATATAAATTTAGTTGACCTCTGAAAAGGAACTAGAAAGGAAAACCTCTGAAGATACAGTTGTCATAAGTATAACTAACTGGTTAGTAGAAGATGTTACAATAATTTCTTATTTAGTGGGCATTACATTACAGTTTGTAATCAGACGCCTATGCTTATTAAGTCTTAAAAAACTATGATTCCATTCTACTCGAAGATAAAATATAACTATGACACAGTGATACATAGATCCAGTTGTAATTTGGGCTGCATCTGGCAAGGGTATGAATTAAATACCTTCTAAAAATCTCTCTTCCTAAGCGATCCAAAATCTATAATTAGAATTTGTTAATTTTATAAATAAGTGAATATTTGTTACTTTTGCAAATTTCTATAAAACAAAACCACACATTGCTAGGAAGAGAATTTTGATATACACTTATATTAAATTTCAAATCTGCTCCCCCAAATAAGAAAACAAAACTGAGTGATTATACCTAATAAACACAGTAGTGGGAAGGTCAATCTTTAAAAGAAGAAAAGGGGAGTCGGGGGGTAAAAAAAAAAGTGTAACCATCTGGCAACCATACAATATTTGAGAAAATGTTAATGTTCTAATTGAGATATAATTGAGTTTGATTTACTTGTCAAGATAATTGCTTCAGTATTAATTAAATATGTCTCCTGCAGCTGCAGAGAAAGCGAAACCTTACATTCTGCTGATTATATAGGATACACATCACTCACTCATTCAAGTCAACATTGCTAGGCTCATGTTACCCCCAGAATAGCTCTCAATATATTGATTATTAACATCTCAGATTTTGACAGAATTTTCTCCATAGATTTAAGACTAAAATTTCTTGAATCCTGAGAGGAAATTGGTGAGGCTACCTTAGAGATTAGTCAGAAAACTATTCGGTATCAACAATATTCAAGTCTGAACAGCTTTTTTGGAGGAGAAATTTTAGTTTTAAATTTCCATAGTATCTGAGGCACTATGATTATCTGTATTTTATTGACTGACAAACTAAACACCAGAAACCACCTTTACAAGTATTTTACAATACTTCTCTACTTACAAGGATTTTTACAAATTAAAACAAAAGTTGGCACTTCCCATTGCTTCACATAGTAAATAATTCCAGGATTTACTGGCAGTCATTAAGTTTTCCCCCATACATTGAATTTAAATTCTGCTACAGAATCAATCAAATTATTTTTCCTCATGAAATAGTGGAGAATAGTTGATCAATATTCTTAGAAAATTAACTGTGCATGCATGTACTTAAATATAGCTTTAGATCATACTGCTAACTTTCAGGCTACTCATAATTTTCTAATTCCTTTAAATTTGCCTCATTGGTTCTACTTTCTAGCTCTTTAAACATCAGGGTAATTCTCCTCCAAATTCTTTCCAAGTTTAACTTCTGGTAGCACAAAGAAGTAAAGAGAATTCCAGTCTAACCAGAGCAGGTTACATGAGTTATACTTAATGGCCCATACATCAATGCATCTCTACATCTCATCTTCATGTTTCATTTTTCATCCATTCATTCATTCACTCAGTCATCAACAATTATTTCTGAAGCTCCCACTCTATACCAGGCACTGATCCCTACCCTCTGAAGGTTTATAGTCAAATGGGTAATACAGACAAGAGGCAACTAAAATGCAGTGTGGAAGGTCCTATGATAAGAATCCCATGTAAGTACACAGAAAGAGTGCTTAACGTAGAATTAGGAAGTAGTATGTGGAGGAAGCACCTTAGAAAAAGCTCTCCAGAGGAAACAACATTTATGCTGAAGTCACTAGGAGTTAGTTAAGTCAAGGGTGAAGTGGAAGGATAAGCCCCAAAAATAGTGGGGGAAAAAAAAAGTATTCAGACCTGAATGGTGAAACTAAAATACATCTTACATGATCTAAAATAAAAGGAGCTCAGAAAGTTTGGAAAGTAGAGGTGGAGAACTATGAAAGACAAGCAAGAGAGGTTAAGAGTCTGGATTTGACTCTGGCAGCTAAGGACACATTAAGTGCTTAATGCTTCAGTTTTTAATTTTATAAAGATTATTCTGCCTGTTGAGTAAAGAACGGATTGGAAGGGAACCAGATTAGGAGTCTATTCCAGAAACCGAACAGTGAGATTATAACAGACCAAATTGAAGTAATGGCTGAAGGAATGGCAAACAAAGGAAAGATTAAAGAAACATTTAGAAAGTAAAATTGATACATCTTTACAACTGATAGCATGTGGGAGATGACAGAGGAGAAAGGAATCACCTATAGCTTGAGCTTTTAGTTCTCATGTTGAACCTGAAAAGAATTTAAGTCTTCTTCTACCTTATCTTTTTGTTTTTTAAGTTGTTTCAATTTTTTCATTTAAAAATTTCTTCATTATGTAAAGTTTTAAAAATACATTAACAAAAGCAAGAAGAATAATCACCCATATCTCCGTCATACAAAACAACCATTGCAAACATTTTGCTGTATATTATTCAACAGTTTTACAAATGAATGTTATTTACTTCACTTATAAGAATGGAATCACATTATAAACACTTTTATAATCCGTATTCTTTCCTTAAATATTTCTCTTAAAAAGTGGTTCTCAAAATATGGTCCCCAGACCAGCAGATGTTGATCAACTGCAAACTCATGGGCCCCACTCCAGACCTGCCAAAACAGAATTTCTGAAGATGGCGTTCTGGGGATCTAGTAATTCTGAAGCACATTCAAGTTTGAAAATCACTGGTCTAGAAAACCATTTCAGCATATTTTTCTACTGTATAAACATACAATAATTTATTTAATGGTGGGACATTTAGGTGGTTTCCAATTTTTACTGACACAGGGCAGAGTATATCCTTATAACCAGATCTTTGCACACACCCTTGATCATTTTAACTGGGATAATCTGTCAACCTTTAAATTCTAGGTAAAGGCTTTAAAGCTTTGATGTGTGTCCTCAAATTTTCTTTCACTCACTAATACTGATACTTCCTCCAATCAGAAATATGTTAAAAAAGGTTGTTTCTCTATATTTTGGTCACGGTACATTATCACTTTTTGAATATCTCTGCCAATTCCACAGGTGGCAAATAACATCATATTAGAGCTTTAAAGTACATTTCCATTATTTTTACTGAACTTGTCTTCTTTTGTTCATATTCTTTGCCCATTTTATGAGGCTCTTTGTCTATAGAGTTCTCTAAAACTAAAGATATTAACTATTTTTTTTTACATTCCACAATATAAATGTTTTCCAGTTGTTTTGCCTTTCATTTTTTTGGGCATTTTTTTATTGAAGTTAATTGATGTACAATGTTGTGTTAGTTTCAGGTGTACAGCTAAGTGATTCAGTTATACATACATACATATACATCTATTTTTTTCAGATTCTTTTCCCTTATAGGTTATTACAAAATATTACATATATTTCCCTGTGCTATAGAGTAGGTCCTTGTTGGTTATCTGTTTTACATACAGTAGTGTGTATCTGTTAATCCCAAACTCCTAATTTATCCCTCACCCCCCTTTCCCCTTTGGTAACCATAAATTTGTTTTCTATGTCTGTGGGTTTATTTCTGTTTTGTATATGAGTTAATTTGTGTCTTTTTTTTTTTAGATTTCACATATAAGTGATACCATATGATATTTATCTTTCTCTGTCTGGCTTACTTCACTTAGTATAATAATCTCTAGGTCCATCCATATTGCTGCAAATGGCATTATTTCATTCTTTTTTATGGCTGAGTAATATTCCATTGTATATGTGTACCACATCTTCTTTATCCATTCCTCTGTCAATGGACATTTAGGTTGCTTCCACGTCCTGGCTATTGTAAACAGTGCTGCAATGGACACTGAGGTGCATACATCTTTTCAAATTATGATTTTCTCTGGGTATATGCCCAGGAATGGGACTGCTGGATCATATGGCAACTCTACTTTTAGTTTTTTAAGGAACCTCCATACTGTTCTCCATAGTAGCTATACCAATTTAAATTCCCACCACAGTGTAAGAGGGTTCCTTTTTCTCCACACCCTCTCCAGCATTTATTATGTGTAGACTTTTTATAATGGCCATTCTGACCAGTGTGAGGTGATATTTCACTGTAGTTCTGATTTGCATTTCTCTAATAATTAGTGATGTTGAGCATCTTTTCATGTGCCTTTTGGCCATCTGTATGTCTTCTTTGGAGAAATGTCTATTTAGATCTTCTGCCCGTTTTTTGATTGGGTTGTTTTTTTGATATTGAACTGTATGAGCTGTTTGTATATTTTGGAGATTAATCCCTTGTCAGTCACATCATTTCCAAATATTTTCTCCCATTCTGTAGGTTGTCTTTTCACTTTGTTTATGGCTTCCTTTGCTGTGCAAAAGTTTTTAAGTTTAATTAGGTCCCATTTGTTTGTTTTTGTTTTTATTTCCATTACTCTAGGAGACGGGTCCAAAAAGATATTGCTGTGATTTATGTCAAAGAGTGTTCTTAGGCATTTTTTTTTAAACTAACATTTTGAGTTGGTGTGGTACACTTGTTACAACTGATGAACCGATAATGATAAATTATTATTAACTAAAGTCCAAAGATTACATTAAGTTTCACTCTCTGTGTTGTACAGTTCTGTAGGCTTTGACAAATGTATAATGTCATGTATCCATCATTATAGTATCATACAGAATAGTTTCATTATCCTAAAAGTCCCCGATGCTCCACCTATTCATCCTCTCCCCCAGCTCCAACCCCTGATTTTTTTATTGTCCCTCATAGTTTTGCCTTGTCCAGAATATCATATAGTTGGAATCATACCATATGTATGTAGCCTTTTCAGACTGGCTTCATTCCCTTAGCAATATGCATTTAAGGTTCCTCCATGTCCATTCATGGCTTGACAGTTCATTTCTTTTTGGTGCTAAATAGTTTTCCACTGTCTGGATGTACCACAAGTTTATTTATCCATTCATCAATTGAAGGACAACTTGGTTGCTTCCAATTTTTGGCAAGGATGAATAAAGCTGCCATAAACATTTGCATGCAAGTTTTTTTGTGCGAGCACAAGTTTTCGACTCATTTGGGTAAATACCCAGGAGCAAGATTGCTGGATCATATGGTAAGAGTACGTGTAGCTTGATAGGAAACTGCCAAACTGTCTTCCAAAGTGGCTGTACCATTTTGTATTCCTACCAGCAATGAATGAGAACTCCTGTTGCTTCACATCACCAACATCATTTGGTGTTGTCAGTGTTTCGGATGTTGGCCATTCTGTTAGGTGTGTAGTGGTATCTCATTGTTGTCTTACTTTGCAATTCCCTAATGACATATGATGTAGAGGATCTTTTCATATGCTAATTTGCCTGTGTGAATGTCTTCTTTGGTGAGGTGTCTGTTCAGCTCTTTCGCCAGTTTTTTGAGTTGTTTTACTGTTGAGCTTTAAGAGTTCTTTGTATATTATGGATACAAGTCCTTCATCCGATATGAAATATTCTCTCCTGGTCTGTGTTTTGTCTTTCACTTTTGATTTTAATAAATAAGACACAGGTTTTTAATTTTATAATGAAATTTACTGAATTTTCCCCAAACATTGTTATACTTTCTCTGGTATCAAGTTTAGAAGCCCCTTCTGACCCCAAGACTAAAAATAAATCATATTGTCTATTACTTTGATGGATTTCTTTTTATATAAATTTATTTATTATTTTTTTTTTTTTGGCCACGTTGGTTGGGTCTTCGTTGCTGGGCGCGGGCCTTCTCTAGTTGCGGCGAGCTGGGGGCTACTCTTCATTGCAGTGCGTGAGCCTCTCATTGCAGTGGCTTCTCTTTGTTGCGGAGCATGGGTTCTAGGCGCGCAGGCTTCAGTAGCTGTGGCGCACAGGCTCAGTTGTTGTGGCTTGTGGGCTCCAGAGAGCAGGCTCAGTAGCTATGGTGCACAGGCTTAGTTGCTCCGCGGCATGTGGGATCTTCCTGGACCAGGGCTCGAACCCATATCCCCTGCATTGGCAGGCAGATTTTTAACCACTGTGCCACCAAGGGAAGTCCACTTTGGTGGATTTTATATTTACTTTTTTAATCCACTTGTAGTGTCTGTGTGCCACAGTGAACTCCTTCAGTCTTCCTACTAGTAATTTAAAATGCTTCCTATCATATATCAACTTCTTACATGTACTAAGGTTTGTTTATGTACTTTCTATTCTAGTCTTATGTTCTGTCATTACTGTATGTTATAGCATTATATTTTCATATGTTAGCACCAAATCACAAATACATACCACAAAAGCCATACACCCTTATTCAGTAATATGATTCCAGTAATATGATTGTAGTTACTCCACCAAGTGAATTCTGAAATCACTTTTTCATTTTATCCAAAAGAATTTCACATTTCACTACAATCTTCATTACAACTATGTTAATTCATGATTTCCCATCCATCAACATGGTCTCTTCATTTATTAAAGTCTTATTTTATGTCCCTTAATAATGTTTTATTCTCCTCTTCACATAGATTCTGCATCTTCTTTGTTAGTTTAATTTGTTTAATTGTCTTATTTTTTCCAAGGAAATATATACTTGAGTACACATAGTTCTTGTCAGTGCTCTTGTAAATGGCATCTTTTTTCTCATTTTATTTTTCTGTTATTTCCTGCATATGGTAAAGCATTGAATTTTACATATTTACAGCTAGTTACTACTCTCTGTTACTAGTTCAAATCATTTTCCAATTGATTTTCTTGGGTGTATCGAATAAATGGCATTACATTGCAAGTTTAAAAAATCCTGTTCCTTCTTCATTTTTTACACAACTCATTTCATATTATTCTTTTATTGCAGTGATCGAATTTCTATTAAATGTTGAACAGTGGTAATGATAAAGAGTACACTGTCTTATAGAGAATGGACTTGAGGACACGGCGGGGGGAAGGGTAAGCTGGGACAAAGTGAAAGAGCGGCATGGACAAATATACACTACCAAATGTAAAATAGCTAGCTAGTGGGAAGTAGCCACATAGCACAGGGAGATCAGCTCGGTGCTTTGTGTCCACCTAGAGGGGTGGGGCAGGGAGGGTGGGAGGGAGATGCAAGAGGGAGGAGATTGGGGATGTATGTATATATATAGTTGATTTGCTTTGTTATACAGCAGAAACTAACACACCATTGTAAAGCAATTATACTCCAATAAAGATGTTAACAACAAAAGAAAGAGTACATAGTCTTATTTCATAAAATTAAGGATTTGTATTCTATAACAAACCCTACGTAGTTATAATGAAATCATCTTTTAATAAACCAATGAATTTGTATATCCCTTATAGCTTATGCCTAGCCTATACACATTTCCTTTCTCTCTATTCTTATTAAGTTTGCATCTACGTGTCTTTCTAGTTTGTTCTGACTTTATAATAAGTTCAAATCCTATTATCCAGTGATGGACCTGCCAGCCTCTTCAATGTGATATCATACTTACATTTATTTAGTTCAGTAACAAAATTACCCAGCAACCACACAACCATTACCAACTCCTTGCTACTGCTTGTTCTGCAAATATTAAAGTTAGAAAACTAAGGGAAATTATAACACAGAGTGACAGTTTCTATAGAAAAAGAATTCTTCCTACCTATAATTTTTCCTGATTAATCAAGTGAAACTTTGCAATTATCGGCAACGACCTAATGATAAAATTTTTCTTATTTGTTGCTACACCAAACAAGCTAATTATAATCTCTTGCTTACCTAAGTGAAAAAATTCCACAAAAATAAGCTATATATATATATGTATACATATTCTTTAAATTTATAAATTTTTAATTCTTTAAATTTATAGGTTTTTTAAAGATAAGCTAAAAGGAAAAATCAAGCAGACATAAGACTTCTACCATAAATGTAAGAAGACAATGGAGGAAAATAAATACATTATGAGGTGGTAAAAACATGTGACACAAAATTTCTATTTTCAAGAAAGTTGTTATTTGTGAGAAAAGGAAAAAGGGTAGTGTGTGTGTGTGTGTGTGTGTGTGTGTGTGTGTGTGTGTGTGTACAGAGAGATGGTGGGGACGGGGGAGGGGAGGGCCCATTTTCCCTAACCAAAAGAAACCGGAAGATTTTCACTTTTATGGAAAAACGCCATTACCATACCTTCATAAAAGCAAAGTGGTATAATGTGAACTTTCAGAAAGCGGAGTATATATTCTTCACTTTATAACATTTAGGTTTACAAAGGTTTCATAGGAACGCTGTATTTTCAGATAGTAGGGGGAACCTGTATATACATATATTATGTATATATCATATATAATTATAAAACATTTCATATAAGTGTATGTAATTCTATAGAGAAAAGGAAAAATTACTTAGTCTTTTATAATCTGCTTTTTTCTAGAAAGCAATGTGAGAGCAATACCTTTCAACTGACACTGAGTTGAAAGACACTTTAAAAATCATCTGATCTTACTCCCTAATCCTGAATATATAAACACTCTCTAAAGAAGGAATAACGTTAATTGGCTGAGCAAAGTTATTGATTTGATACTTAACATTTGAGCCTAATATTTGGCAGAGGCTTTATCAAATATAAATCTTCCTATATATGTGCTTCAGTGTGATATTCCAAGCTTTTATAAACAATGATCGTAGCATTGCTAGAAATGAATCTGAAAGGATATTAAGTATTAATAACATCCAAAGGATTGTAAGGCTATCTTTGATAACATACCACTGCACAACATCCTGCATTTAATTTTTAAAAAACGCTTTTAGACATCAGATTTTCTTCCAGCTTTCAATCTACATAGAAGTCTTTAACAACTGTCTTCTAACAAGTCTTATCTTATTTCCAAAGGGTTCATATATCACATATAACTGAAGTCAGTTTCCAAATTTCTCTCATGTTTATAATTAGCTAGGTTAATGAAGAAAAAAACCCAAAGGATTTAACAACACTCATTTGGGTTGAGGGGGGGATAAGATTTTAAAACTGACATATAGAGTTTGTCTGATTTTGTCTTATTATTTTTGACTCCTCCAGAGATGAAAATTAAACAACTAGGTGCTTTTTCTTCCTTTCTGAATACATGAAATATTTACATGCTGAACACAAAGATGAGTAATTTCCTTCCTCTTTCTGTCTTTTTCTTTCTTCCTCTTTCTTTCTTTTTTTTTTTTACCTTTCTTGACCACCCAACTTTCTGCCAGGATTATTTTAAATTCAAAGCCCTCAAATATAATTCCCAACAGCTGTTATCACCCACATATTAATATAGCCACAAATGCTCCAACCACAAAACTCTCTCAGCAAGTTAGCGGGCTGTGTGATTTTATAGGTTAATTGAGCAAAAAACAGGTTGAACATGTTTTCTTGGGTTTTACTCTACATGAACTACCTTAAACACTTTCCAAAAAAGAACAGGAATATTGACTGAAAACAAATAATACCACATATAAATAGTAAGAAATAGTTACTTCATTTTTTTTACTTACAAGTATATTTACCTTTTGAAAAACAAATCTGGTTTTCTTACTGACTCAGTATCCAGAATTACTGGATCAATGATTCAAACAACTAAGTAGATTTTAGTAACTGCTCTACACAAAGCACTACTAGGAGCAGTGAAGTTTATGCAGGAATAACTGTAACTATGATCACCTCAGTAGCTGGGGAATATGAAGGTCAATAAAAAATTTAGCAGTACATATTACAAATAACTGTATGCTAACTTATTCAAAACTATCCAGGGTCTTTTTTTTTCTTAATTCTTTACATTTATAGATATTTTTAAAGACAAGCTAAAAGGAAAAATCAAGCAGATATAAGCCTTCTACCATAAATGCAGTAAGAAAATGGAGGAAAATAAATACCTCCTGAGGTGGAAAAAACATGTGACACAAAAATTCTGTTTTCAAGAAAGTTGTTATTTGTGAGAGAAAGAAAAAGGGGTAAAAAAAATTCTTCAGCTTTACAATAGTTCCAAAAGATTTTCATCCATGTAAATTCCATTCCATGTACACTTACTGAAAAAGTATTCAAAGATGCCCTCCCATATATAAAAACTAATCAAAATAAGAACCCCAACGTGGAGAAACTCTAGTATCCAACGTCTGAATATGAACACTGAAATATTTAACAAAATAGATTCCAAAAAATTATTGAAAGCATGATGACCAAAATTACAAATTTCTTTTTTATGTAGAAAATGCCTCTCTAATTTAGTAATACTGAACTAGTTAACTATCCTTGAGATATTTTGCAAAGGCTCCCAGTTAAAACTTACATATTTTCTGATAATACCTTGGTCTATAAAACTTAATAGACATAAAAAAGTCCAGAATAAATGAAGATACATACCATATTCTTGGATGTGATGCCTCTACTGCAAAATGTCTGTTCATCCACAAATTAAATTAGAAATATAAGGTAATTCTTTTCAAAATTTTAACAAAGGCCTAATGAAACGTGACAATGTTTTCTAAGACAATGTTGGAAATGAAGAAATAAATGAAAATGCTCAAAATCATTGTGAACTGAAGAATAATGAGAGGGAAGCTAAAATATCAGATGTTAGAGTATATGTAAAGCGATTATAGTTAAAATAGTGTGCAATAGACAGGAGAAAAAAATGAATAGACTAGAAAGTCCAAAAACAGCCTAAAATTATAAAGGTAGTATCTCAAATCAGTGAAGAAAAGATTATTTAATAAATGGAATAAATGAATAAACGTTGGTGAAAATATACAATGCCAGGTTTCTATCTCATACTAAAACAAATATACCATAAGAAAATAAAGGAGAATAACTTTTTCATCTCATAATGGAGAAAGATCTCACAAGAGAAAACAAAAAGGTCATCAAATATGATTACGTAAAACTAAAACACCTACAGATAAATTTAAGGGACCAAAAAAGGGCAATTCACAAAAGAAGAAATAAAATAGTCAAAAAATTGCAAGTCAAAAAATAAGATATCAATTTTTCCTTCTTATATCATAAAAAAGTTTATTTAAAAAAACAGAAACAACCCAATCGAAAAACAGAGGACCTAAATAGACATTTCTCCAAAGAAGACATACAAATGGCCAATAGACACATGAAAAGATGTTCAGCATCACTAATTATTAGAGAAATGCAAATCAAAACTATAATGAGATACCACCTAACACCAGTCAGAATGGCCATCATTAAAAAGTCTACAAATAGGGGCTTCCCTGGTGGTGCAGTGGTTAAGAATCCACCTGCCAATGCAAGGGACACGGGTTCGAGCCCTGGTCCAGGAAGATCCCACATGTCGCAGAGCAACTAAGCCCGTGTGCCACAACTACTGAGCCTGCACGCTAGAGCCCATGAGCCACAACTACTGAAGCCTGTGCGCCACAACAACTGAAGCCCACGTGCCTAGAGCCTGTGCTCCACAACAAGAGAAGCCACTGCAATGAGAAGCCCGTGCACAGCAACGAAGAGTAGCCCCCCAGCTCACCACGACTAGAGAAAGCCCGCGCGCAGCAACAAAGACTCAACACAGCCAAAAATAAATAAATAAAATAAATAATTTTTTAAAAAAATAGTCAGATCAAAAAAAAAAAGTCTACAAATAACAAATGCTGGAGAGGGTATGGAGAAAAAGGAACCCTCCTACACTGTTGGTAGGGATGTAAGTTGGTGCAACCACTATGGAAAACAGTACAGAGGTTCCTCAGAAAACTAAAAATAGAATTACCATATGCTCCAGCAATCCCACTCCTAGGCATATATCTGGACATAACTCTAATTCAAAAAGATCCATGCACCCCTATGTTCATAGCATGACTATTCACAGTGTGCCACAATATGACTATTCACAATAGCCAAAACATGGAAACAACCTAAATGTCCATCGACAGATGAATGGCTAAAGAAGATGTGGTACATATATACAATGGAATACTACTCAGCCATAAAAAAGAACAAAATAATGCCATTTGCTGCAACATGGATGCAACTAGAGATTATCATACTAAGTGAAGTAAGTCAGAAAGAGAAAGACAAATACCATATGATATCACTTATATGTGGAATCTAAAATATGACACGAACCTGTCTACAAAGCAGAAACAGACTCAAAGACATAGAGAACAGACTTGCGGCTGCCAAGGGGGAGGGAGGGTGGTTGGGGGTGGGGATGGCCTGGGAGTTTGGGGTTACTATTACATATAGAATGGATGGACAACAAAGTCCTACTGTATAGCACAGGGAGATATATTCAATGTCCTGGGATAAACCATAATGGAAAAGAACATTTAAAAATGTATACATATGTATAGCTGAATTACTTTGCTGTACAGCAAAAATTAATATGACACTGTAAATCAACTATAGTTCAACAACAAAAAAAGTCTGCCAACAGTGTAGATAAACAGCCACATTCATTCACTACTGATGAAACTAAAAAATCTTCATTCAAGGATGTTCATCATAGAACTGTTTTTAAATTTTTTTAATATATAAAACTGCCACCCAGAGATTACTACTATCACTTTGGTGTACGTCCTTCCAGACCTTTTTAATCTGTGTGTGAGTGTGTGTGTGTGTGTGTGTGTGTGTGTGTGCGCGCACAAATACAGTTGCATACATACATATACTAATTTAGTCGTCCCTTGGTATCTGTGAGGAATTGGTTCCAAGACCCCCTACATATACTACAATTCATGGATGCTCAGGTCTCTTATATAAAATGATGTAGTATTTGCATAAAACCTATGTACGTCCTTCCGTATACAGGCATACCTCATTTTATTGAGCTATGCCTTTATTGTGCTTCGCAGATAATGTGTTTTTTGCAAACTGAAGGTTTGTGGCAAACCCTGCGTCAAAGTGAGGTTATGCGTGCCATTTTCCAATAGCATTTGCTCACTTTGTGTCTCTGTATCACATTTTGGTAATTCCAGCAATATTTCAAACTTTTTCATTATTATTATATTTGTTATGCTGATCTGTGGTCAGTGATCCATAATATTACTATTGTAACTGTTTGGGGACACCATGGACTGCGCCCATAATAGACAGCAAACTTAATAGTTCTGTGTGTTCTGGCCGCTCTACTGATCAGCCATTCCCTTTCTCCCTTTTCTTAGGCCTTCCTATTCCCTGGGATGCAACAATATTGAAATTAAGCCAATTAATAACCTTACAGTGACCTCTAAGTGTTCAAGTAAAAGGAAGAGTTGCATGTCTCTCACTTTAAATCAACAGCTAGAAATGATTAAGCTTAGTCAGGAAGGCATCTCACAAGCTGAAACAGGCCAAAAGCTAGGCCTCTTGTGCCAGTTAGCCAAGTTGTGAATGCAAAGGATAAGTTCTTGAAGGAAATTAAAAGTGCTACTCCAGTGAACACACAAATGATAAGGAAGCAAAACAACCTCACTGCTGACATGGAGAAAGTTTTAGTGGTCTGGATAGATACAACTGAAGAAGATGCCATCTAGGACTTTCATAGCTCAAGAGGAGAAGTCAGTGCCTGCTTCAAACCTTCAAAGAACAGGCTGACTCTCTTAGGGGTCAATGCAGTTGGTGACTTTAAGTTGAAGCCAATGCTCATTTACCTAGGATTCTGAAAATCCTAGCATCCTTAAGAAATATGATAAATCTGCTCTGCCTGTGCTCTATAAATGGAACAACACAGCCTGATGACAGCACCTCTGTTTACAACGCGGTTTACTGAATATTTTTAGCCCGCTGTTGAGACCTACTGCTCAGAAAAAAAGATTCCTTCAAAATGTTACTGCTCATTGACAATGCACCTGGTCACCCAGGGGCCTGATGGAGATGGACAACGACATTCACATTATTTTCATGCCTGCTAACATAACATCCATTCTGCAGTCCACGGATCAAGGAGTAATTTCAACTTTCAAGTCTTATTATTTAAGAAACATTTTGTAAGGCTATAGCTGCCATAGATAGTGATTCCTCGAATGGATCTCGGCAAAGTAAACTGAAACTTTCTAGAAAGGGTTCACCATTCTCCATGTCATTAAGAACATTCTTGATTCATGGGAAAAGGTCAAAATATCAACACTAACAGGAATTTAGAAGAAGTTGATTCCAACCCTCATGGATAACTTTGAAGGGAGGAAGGAACTGCACATGTGGTAGAAATAGCAAGAGAACTAAAATGAGAAGTGGAGCCTGAAGATGTGACTGAATTGCTGTAATCTCATGATAAAACTTTAATGGATGAGGAGTTGTTCTTATAGATGAGCAAAGAAAGTAGTTTCTTGAGATAGAATCTACTCCTGGTGAAGATGTTGTGTAAATTGTTGAAATGACCTCAAAGGATTTAGAATATTACATAAACTTAGTTGACTGATAAAGCAACAGCAGCTTTGAGAGAACTGACTCCAATTTTGAAAGAAGTTCTACTGTGGGTAAAATGCTATCAAATAGCACTGCATGCTACAGAGAAATTGTTGATGAAAGGAAAAGTCAATCAATGCAGCCAACTTCATTGTTGTCTTACATTAAGAAATTGCCAGAGCCACCCCAACATTCAGCAACCACTACCCTGATCAGTCAGCAGCCATCAACATCAAGGCAAGACCCTCCACCAGCACAAAGATTATGACTCACTGAAGGCTCAGATGAGAGTTAGCATTTTTAGCAACAAAGTATTTTTTAATTAAGGTATGTACATTTTTTTAGACAGTGCTATTTGCACACTTACTACAGTATAGTGTAAACATAACTTTTATATGCACTGGGAAACCAAGAAATTCGTGTGGCTTGCTTTATTGTGATATTCCCTTTATTGCGGTGATCTGGAACCAAACCCACAATATCTCTGAGATATGCCCATACTTTAAATCACCTCTAGGTTACTTATAATACCTAATACAGTGTAAATGCTATATAAATAGTTGCCAGAGTGCAGCAAATTCAAGGGGTTTTTTTTGAAACCTTCTGGGGCTGTTCCCCCCAAATCTTTCGAACTGCAATTTGGTTGAATCAGAAGGCCGACTGTATATACACGTATTATTTTATAACCTGTTATTTTTTAATTAACAATATACATCAATATCTATTTTATTAACTATTTAGCCATATTACCATGACTGTTCAACATTAGGTCTTTCCTTTTTTCTTTTTTTTTTTTTTTTTGCCACTTTCAACAATTCTCCTCCTGGCTGGAATATGGCTAAGACAAATGGAATTCAGATAGTCATCTTCAACCTGAGGTAGCACTGACAGATGACAGAGCAGCAAGCTAGAAAAAGACTGGGTCTCTGACGATTTTGTGGGCTAAAGTCATTACATTAGTCCTGTTAAGCCTACCATAAGAATTTTACATGAGAAAAATAAAGCACTCAATAAATATTAGCTACTATTTTTACTGAAGAATATTTTCTTACATTAAAAAATGTTCACAATATACTACTAGATTTTAAAAGGTGGACGTATAAAGAATCACAAGGACACTACGAGAATATTATCAGTGGTAACATCTAAGTATTAATTATATGCAAGTTTTATTTTATTTACTTCCCAGATGTCCTGCACTAAACAAGTATTACTTTCATAATTTGAAAAAAATATGTACAATTAAAATAAGGCAGTAAGTATTGGAAAATATCTAAAGAGCAGGTTAACTATCCGGTCCCACTCTTTAGTTCTAACTTTCTCTATAAAACTATACTGAAGGTCACACAAAAACATCTTCCAGGAACCAATATAGATATGTTCTTGACCTTTAAAGAATCAATGTACCCTGAGATAACTGGAGGGAAGGAGCAGCAGACAGACAAAATCAAAGATAATTATATATCACAGTAAAAGCAAAACTAGTTTTTAAAAAAAATACAAAATCAACTGAAAATTTTTAAACCAATAAAGGTTCAACAATATAGGAGAACCAAAAAAAAAATTGTTGGCAAAGTGCAACAAATTGTTTCTGTCTGTTAAAATAATTTGTAATTGTTAGTTTCATAGCTGAGCTCTTTTTTCAAATATTATAATGCATTCAGGGAAAAGCAAAGACTCAGTTCCAGTTGCAATGTTCCCTCCCTCCCACTGCCTTTCCCCCATCACCTAATTCCTTGGCCTTCATAGCCCTGACACTGTGGTACTAGAGCCAAGAAAGAGCTTTTGCTTGCCTTTCCTATATGAATGGCCATTTGATGGTTACAATTCTGATGGGCAAGAAAGAGAGAGAGCAAGAAAATAAAAAAACACTTTCTAATAAGTGTATATATTTTTATTAAGAGTTAGTAATTTTCATTCTTTTCACAAATATACCTTTACTATGTTTAACCACTGTTACTGTGTACCCTTCCCCCAATGATCAAGAGTAATATACAGTTTAAAAACAAACAAACAAAAAAAAACCCTCTCCATTCTCTTAGAAACTTCCAGGGGAAAAAGTTATACTTTTTATCTGATAATGATGAAAATTATGCAGCCCATGTTGACTTTTTTAACCTTAGCTGATCCTGTAGATCAATTTCCTGGTATAATTATTTCCTCTTCCTTTTCATTATGCCCCTTATCCACCAACATTTTCATTACTATATTACTGTTCATTTAACCCCAGTATTTGTAGGTCTATGTCTTTTCCCAAACGTACCTCAAATTTTTTTTGAAAGTAGGCAGAAACATACAATAAATTAATAAACAAACTGGAACATACACAATATGAAAACAATGCAGTCTTCTGACTATAGCCCAAATTCCAAAAAACAACCTAAAATGAGATATTATCTTCCCATCTAAAGAAGATAAAGTCACACAAGAAGCAAATCTCTCCATGGGATCTCTATCCCCTCAATGAAGCAACTGCTAATCTCTTACCCACTGTACAACAAGTAAAATCCTTTCCACCTACCCATGATTCACTTTTCACTGAATTCTTACAATTTTTAATTCCAAGTCCTAATTATTTTACCATAAAAAATAAAGTGAAAGAATTGTGAGCACAACTATATTTTATTTCCCTGAGCCTACATAGGGGTTCTTTAACTTGTTACTCAAATGCAAACAGATTCTGTGAAGATTTTTTCTGCATCCAAAATTTCACTATTGCAGTGACCACAATGCTGGCAAAAGCCTCTTGAGCTGGAAGCAGAACAAGATTTCAAATAATTTATAAATAATCATTTCAAGAACATAATCTTTTCTTCTTTTATCCCACAAAAGAAAGTATTTTGTTCAAGACCCACAAGCTGTCAACTTCTCAGCATACCCAAAATCCCACTTAGTTCTCTATTGTAAACAGTGTAGTATTTCACTACCACATCAATAAATAAAATTCTTGAAAGAATCAATTTTGTGTTTGATTCACATTTGTTCTGCATATGCCAATGAACCTAAGGTATTTGTAATGTTAAACTCTTAAAAGCCTCAGCTTACTAAAGGGCAATCTGAAAAGAGCAAAAGGTCTATCCCATGTAGATCAGTCTGGACAAACCCCAAAATGAGCAATCACAGCATAAACTGGTACAGTGGTCTCCTTTACTATACACTATCTCACTCTCTCCTTTTAGTAAACGTTTTTTAGAGTAAGAGTGAAAGATTAGCTTTTAAAACTCAGTCTGCCGATAGGCAGTACTATCCTATTTCTTTAAAACTATGACTGGGACTTCCCTGGTGGTCCAGTGGTTAAGAATCTGCCTTCCAATGCAGGGGACACAGGTTAAATCCCTGGTCAGATAATTAATATCCCACATGCCACAGGGCAACTAAGTCCACGGGCCACAACTACTGAGCACGTGAGGCACAACTAGAGAACCCGTGTGCCGCAACTACAGAGCCCACATGCGCCACAATTAGAAAGAAGCCCGTGCGCCACAATGAAAGATCCTGCGTGCCACAACTATGACCCGACGCAGCCAAAAATTAAATAAATAAATAAATAAATAAATATTTTTAAACATATACCATGTTCTTGGATTGGAAGAATCAATATTATGAAAATGACTACACTACCTAGAACAATCTACAGATTCAGTGCAATCCCTATCAAATTACCAATGGCATTTTTTACAGAACTAGAACAAAAAAATTCTTAAAATTTGCATGGAGACACAAAAGACCCCAAATAGCCAAAGCAGTCTTGAGGGGAAAAAACGGAGCTAGAGGAATCAGACTCTCTGACTTCAGACTATACTACAAAGCTACAGTAATCAAGACAATATTGTACAGGTACAAAAACAGAAATACAGATCAATGGAACAGGATAGAAAGCCCAGAGATAAACCCACGCACCTATGGTCAACTAATCTATGACAGAGGAGGCAAGGATATACAGTGGAGAAAAGACAGTCTCTTCAATAAGTGGTGCTAGGAAAACTGGACAGCTACATGGAAAAGAATGAAATTAGAACACTCCCTAACACCATACACAAAAATAAACTCAAAATGGATTCGAGACCTAAATGTAAGACCGGACACTATAAAACTCTTAGAGGAAAACATAGGAAGAACACTCTTTGACATAAATCACAGCAAGATCTTTTTTGATCCACCTCCTAGAGTAATGGAAATAAAAACAAAAATAAACAAATGGGACCTAATGAAACTTCAAAGCTTTTGCAAAGCAAAGGAAACTACAAACAAGGCGAAAAGGCAACCCTCAGAATGGGAGAAAAAATTTGCAAACGAATCAACGGACAAAGGATTAATCTCCAAAATATATAAACAGCTCATGCAGCTCAATATTAAAAAAACAAACAACCCAACCAAAAAATGGGCAGAAGACCTAAATAGACATTTCTCCAAAGAAGACATACAGATGGCCAAGAGGCACATGAAAAGATGCTCAACATCACTAATTATTAGAGAAATGCAAATCAAAACTACAATGAGGTATCACCTCTCACTGGTTAGAATAGGCATCATCAGAAAATCTACAGAGGATCAATGCCAGAGGGGGTGTGGAGAAAAGGGAACCCTCTTGCACTGCTGGTGGGAATGTAAATTGATACAGCCACTATGGAGAACAGTATAGAGGTTCCTTAAAAAACTAAAATTAGAATTACCATATGACCCAGCAATCCCACTACTGGGCATATACCCAGAGAAAACCATAATTCAAAAAGACACATGCACCCCAATGTTCATTGCAGCACTATTTACAATAGCCAAGTCATGGAAGCAACCTAAATGCCCATCGACAGACGAATGGATAAAGAAGATGTGGTACATATATACAATGGAATATTACTCAGCCATAAAAAGGAATGAGATTGGGTCATTTGTAGAGATGTGGATGGATCTAGAGACTGTCGTACAAAGTGAAGTAAGTCAGAAAGAGAAAAACAAATGTCATATATTAATGCATATATGTGGAACCTAGAAAAATGGTACAGATGAACCCGTCTTCAGGGCAGAAATAGAGACACAGATGTAGAGAACAAACGTATGGACACCAAGGGGGGAAAGTGGTGGTGGGGAGGGTGGGATGAATTGGGAGATTGGGATTGACATATATTCACTAATATGTAAATAATATAAAATGGATAACTAATAAGAACCTGCTGTATAAAAAAATAAAATTCTAAAATTTACACACACAAAAAACCTATGACTAATCTAACCAAAAAGCTGGGAGGAAAATGTCTGTAATAATTTAATTATCTTGAATATAGTTAACAATACATACTTATTGCACATACTTCCAGGGACATTTGTAGACTGGTATTCAGAAAACATTCTCCTTTCTCAGCCTTATGACAATTAGGCTTTTTCTATTCTCTTTAATTAATAAAAAAAATTATAGGGACTTCCCTGCTGGTCCAGTGGTAAAGAATCTGCCTTACAATGCAGGGGACATGGGTTCGATCCCTGGTCAGGGAACTAAGATCCCACATGCCGTGGGGCAACTAAGCCCACGCGCCACAACTACAGAGCCCACGCGCACTGGAGCCTGTGCACCACAATTAGAGAAGAACAGAAAACCCGCAAGCCACAACTAGAGAGAAGTCCGCACACCACAACGAAGAGCCCACATACCACAGCGAAATATCCCGTGTGCCTCAACGAAGATCCTGCATGCCACAACTAAGACCCGACGCAGCCAAAAATAAATAAAATAAATAAATAAATCTTTTTTAAAAATTACAGAAACGTAGCTCTTCCTAATGGCACAACAAAGATGAATTATCTACAGTATCCTTGAAATTCCCCTCAGGAGCAATGTACAAATGTTATTCTGATCCAATGTCTTCTAACAACAACATTGTCTCCATCAATGTATTTGCCTATTAATTGATCTATCACAGAATATTTTGTTATAACTATGGCAACATCATGAGTTTGTTCATTCTTGATTATTTAGTCTATACACAGGAGAGATGGCTTAGCTCAATCTCTGTAAAATTCCATTAATGGAGTCCAGTTCCAGGTAAAATGGAGTAAACATATTCAAACATATCTCTCCTACTTGAATATAGCTATAAAATATGGACAGAAGGCATGCAGCAGCTATTTGAGGACTCTGAAAAGTAAATAGTAGCAGGCTGACTGGAGAAGACGACCAGAATTTGAAGTACCACCAAACTGACAGTAAATTTACTTTTTTTTTTTTTTTCCTTCTGTTATCTCCTAGCCTGAACTCAATGTACCATAAACTTGGAAGTAGGCCATGAAGCTTCAGGACCTGCCCTCTGATTTTGGCCCAAGAAACAGGAAAGGGACTACCTAAAGTTCAGAGAGTACAGAAATATCCCATCTTTTTTCTCTTTCTTTTCTCCATCCCACCATAGCCTGTAAGCAATTTCTAAACAATAGTGGCACTGGTCACTAATGAGATCCTACCGGAGCTAAAACTCTTAAGCGAGAAGAACCTTTCCCTCCATACAGTGGAGCTGTGGTTCTTAGAGGGTGGGGCCAAATCCAGTGCTTTTTTCTTTCTCTCTGTCTTCCCACTGTTTGGCTCAGGATGCGAGGGCAGGTGGGGAAGTCCCACAACAAAAGCCCCAGCTTTCTAGCTAGAGGATTAAAAAAAAAAAGCCAGGGAACTGAAAAATACCTAGTCAATGCAATAAAACAAGAATGGGAAATTAAAAGCATACAGATTAGAAAGAAAAAAAAAACTGTTGCTATTCACAGGTGACATGATAATCTACCTAGAAAACATCAAAGAATCCTTAAAAAAAAAAAAATCCTACGACAAAAAAGTGCGTTTGGCAAGCTTGGAGAATGTAATATCAACACACAAACATCAACTGTACTTCTATAAACTATCAATAAATAATTGGAGAACAAAAAATTTAATATCACTTACAATAGCTTAAAGGAAATATGAAGTAACTTGTATAAATCTAACAAAATATATACAGGCTCTGCATGTTGAAAACTATAAAATGCTAACAAAAGAAATCAAAGTAGACCTACATAAATGGAGAGACATACCATATCCATGTATTAAAAGAGCCAACAATATAAAGATGCCAATCCTTCCCAAATTGAACCACAGATTTAATGCAATTACAACTAAAATCCCAGTGGGATTTTTTTGTAGCTATTAGATAAGCTGATTCTAAAATTTATGTAGAAAGGCAAACTAGAATATTTTTTTATTTTGGAAAAAGAAGAGTGAAGTGAGAAGAACTATACTACCTGGTTTTTAAGACTTACTTTAAAGCTACAGTAATCAAGACAGTATATTATCGGTGCAGGGATACACACAAACATCAATGGAACAGAAATGACAGAAATAGACTCATATCAATATGGCCATTTGACTTTTGAAAAAGGTGCAGAAACAATTCACTGGAGAAAAACATAGTCTTTTCATCAACTGGTGCTGGAACTCCTGGACATTCATATGCACCCCGCCCCCCCCAAAAAAAAGCTTTGAACTTTTTACCCTATACAAAACTTAAAAATGAATCATAGTCCTAATTGCAAAACCTAAAACTATGAAATGTTTTATAGAAGAAAATATTCACGGCCTAGAGTTCTTAGACATGACACCAAAATCATGATCCATTTGTTTAATCTGAAAAACTGAACTTCATCAATATTAAAAACTTTTGCTGTGTGAAACACACTGTTAAAAAAAAAAAAAACTTTTAAACGAGCTACAGACTGGGAGAAGATATCTGCAAGTCATGTATCTGACAAAGAACTTGTATCCAGAATACGTAAAGAACTCCCAAAATCCAAAATAAGAAAACAAACAACCCAATTTAAAAATGGGCAAAATATTTGAGCAGACACTTCACCAAACCAAACCAAACAAAACAAAAATCACCTGGATGTCATGAAAAGATATTCAAGATCATTAGCCAGTACAGACAGGCAAATTTAACCATAACGTATCACTATATTTCTAAGACTTATGAGGGTGGGGGTGGGGTGCAGGGGGAGCTGACAATACCAAGTGCTGTGGAGGATGTAGAGAAAATGGAATTTTCAGACATTGCTGGTGGGGCATATTCTAAAAACCGTTTGACCATTTCTTAAGCAGTTAAACATACACCTACCCTATAATCCAGCAATCTCATTCTACAGCATTTTTCCTAGATTTACCCTAGAAAACTTATGTTCATATAAAATCCTGTACATAACTGTTTATAGCAGCTCTATTTAAAAAATGAAAACAACCCAAGTTCTTTCAAAAGTTGACTAAACTACTTGTGGTACATCCATACAATTGGGGTAATATTCAACAATAAATAGGAGTGAACTACTGACACACGCAACAATTTGGATGAATATCAAAGACATTATGCTGAATGAAATATGCTAGTCTCAAAAGTGTACATATGTATGATACCATTTATATGACATTCTCAAAGAGATAAAACTATAGTGCTCTCGGGGGAGGACTATAAAAGAACATCACAAGGGAGTTTTAGAAATCAGTAACAGAAAGATAAATGGAAAAATCCCAAAATAATTGGAGATTAAAAAACACACGTCTAAATAACATATGGGTCAAAGAGGAACTCTCAAGAGAAACTAAAAAATATTTTGTACTAAATGAAAATGAAAATATAACTTATCAAAATTTGTATGCTGCAGAAAAAGTAGTGCTTACAGGGAAGTTTATTGCTATATGATTCCAAATTCATGACATTATGGAAAAGGCAAAACTATGGGGACAGTAAACAGATCAGTGGTTACCAGAGGCTGGAAGAGGGAGTGAAAGAGGGATGAACAGGTGGCGCACAAGAGATTGTTAGGGCAGTGAAACTCTTCTGTATGATAGTGAATGATGGATACATGTCATTATATATGTGTTATTTATACTGTTAAAGAAAAAAGCCATAGAATATACAACACAAAGAGTGACACGAATGTAAACTATGGACTTTAGTTAATAATAATGTATAAATTTGGCTCATCAATTGTAAAAAAAAAAAAAAAAGTACCACACTAATGCATGATGGAATTTACGGAGTATATGGGAGCTCTCTGTACTTTCTGTTCAAATTTTCAGTAAACCTAAAACTGCTCTTAAAAATAAAGTCTATTAATTTATTTTAAAATAGAAAAAAGAGAAGAAGCCACACATTATTCGAATACAGAAAAACAGTTATAAATCCTGGGAACATGAGTGATCAAGAACAATGCAGCAGGCAAAAGTTCCAACCACTGCAAGTGGCCAAGAAATCCTCACAATGCTCAAGAAACAAGTGGGAGGTTCATTGTCAAGCTTCTCTTACCCAAAATGTAACTGTAATCTAAGATAAAGGCCATTCAATTTTTAATAAAATAAGGGATAAAAACTAAGTCAAAGAAATGATTCTGATTTATAAAGGGAGTGGGTACTGTTTTCATCAATTTGTTTTTACATGTTTCAGAGCTCAAAAAAAAATATGAGGAATTAATACTACAATAAATATATCATTAACCCCGGGATCAGAAACTATTTAACTGTATATCTATACAATTATAGAAACACCAAACCAAACAGTACCATTTCCTGATGACTCATAAAAAGTTCCAACATGACACTATAATTCACCATAACTTTCTCCTCAAAGTTCTTTAACAAGAGGAGCACCAGACACAAAGAAATCAACCATGCTATTATGCCTTAAACTAGCGATCTCCATGCTGTGTGTGTGTTGAGGATGAGGCATTTAAGAAATATGTGGAGGAGGTCTGGTTATCACTATAGCCAGACACTACTGGCCGTCAGTGAGCAGGGTCAGAGATGCTAGACATTCTGAATGTGTCAAATAGTCCTACAAAAGGAATGTCTGCGGTCCCAATCACATTCATGTAAGCAAAAACCGTAATTAGTTATCAGAACCCATAACTTGAAGGTTTTAAACAGCTTTAATACACACTGAACTTTCACAAATGCAATGACCATGTAAATTAAGGGAAAACTGTGTTCTGTGGTTTGTCCAGAACTTCACAAAGAGTTGTTCTCTAATTCAGAAAATTAAGCATCAATAGTAATGTTGCTTATGGTATTTAAGTTGCACACACAGTGTGCTGGTATGAGTCTGCATTTATAGATATAATATACAAGGTTAACAAGTATCTAACCATTTCATCGTGCCTTCAATATATTCCATTATGTCTTCAAGCATTTTTAGATAGAATACATAATTTTTCCCCTATGGAATTTTTTGTGTTTATTCATTAGAAGATCCATAAACAACACTTTATACAAATCTTAAGCAATTCTTTTACAAACATGTCCAGAATCCATAATATTTTATAAAAACAATATATAACAGACCTAAGAAAAGGAAACAGCTTCAGATTGCTGGGATAAAAATAAGATCCCCATCCCTGAGGCAAAGATCTCACAGAGGGATGACCAGGATCCACCACAGTAATACTTCCTACCCTCATTTTATAAACACTCAACTCCCAATTACTAATTGTTTCCTCAAGGTTGTAGTGTCAGAAGAGACAAAATGGAGAGATGTCTGGTAGGAGCCCCACTGGAGTAAACTGCTTAATAAAGATTTTTTAAAATACACAGGCTCAGATTCACATCTGTAGGAATTTATACAGTCTTAATGGTGCCTGCTTCAGACTCACTCATGCACACCTGGATGGGCTGTAAAAAAAACACTTTACAAGTCAATAAGTTAAATCATAATACAATTTTTATGTTATGATAATATTTTATTATAAGTTACTTTCCTTTTATTTCTCCTTTATATTACAGTTAGGGTATTATATTAGTTTTTGAATTATGTACAGAGGTAGATTATATTATCTACTTATTTTCTTAAGAACTGTAAAGGGGGCATTACAAAATATTACTTATAAAAAGGCAGCATTAGCTCTGACAGAGTTGAACCAGTACATTAAACTATATCACCTCTCCCTTGAAATTCTGCAAGTCTCTCCTTTTTCGTTTAACCTGGCCATCACACTGCTTACCGACAAGCCTACCCAAAACACAAAAGTGGTCATGCCCCTCTGATGTTTATAAACATTTTATAGGGCTAAAGGAAAAAGCCCAAATTCCTCAAAATGGCATTCAAGACCCTATATAATATGACACTATTATTTGCCCAACAATATTTCTCTGTAGGAACTTTCTCTCTCTCCCCTCATACTGAAAACTTTCTTCATTATAAAAGAACCTGTAACACCTATCTCTTCTGGCTCTCCTACTTCTTTATTGAATGCTATAGTTAATCTGTTTTGCTAGCTTCACCTCCTTTCCTCATCCTCTCAGTTTTGGAGAGGTTCCTGTGCTTAGTCCTTAGACGTCTTCTTTATCAACACTTCCCCTTCTAGGTGATTCCATCCAGTTCTGTGATGAGTCTCAAAATTATATTACAAGCTGAGGCCTCTCTCCTGAACCGCAGACTCATAAATCCAATCACCCTACTCAACATGTGTACTCGCAAGTCTTACAGGCATCTCAAACTTAACATACCCAAAATCAAACTCTTGACTCCCTCTCCCAACTCCTCCTCCCCCATCAAAAACCTACTCCACCCACATTCTTCTCCATCTTGGTGAAGAGCGATTCCATTCTTTGAGCTATTCAAAACAAAAGCCATTCGTGATACCTCTCTATGCTACAACCCTACTTAATCCACCTACTGGTTCTACACTCAAAATATACTAAATCCAGAGTATAAGCCTTCTCCACCACTATAGTCTTATCTAAGCTACAGTCCTCTCATGCCTTCAGTATTGAAATTGCCTCCTACCTGGTCTTCTTATTCTACTTTTACCCTCTCTGTCTATATTCCACACAGCAGTGAGAGTGATGTATCCAAGGGTCAAAAAAGTGATCAATTCTTTCCTGGTCAAAACCCTCCAAGGGCTTCCTTCTCACTCAAAAGTAAGTCTTTATACTAACTTTCAAGGCCTACATCAGCATTAATCAAGACTGGATACTTAGAATCAGTTGAGAAGCTTTTAAAATATACCATTGCCCTGGCCCCATCCTCAGTGATTCAGGTTCAACTGGTCTGGAGTGTAGGGTATTGGTATTTATGGAATGAATGAAGTGACTGTCAGTGATATGCTTGCTCTGTCTTCCCCACCCCAGCGGTGCCCATATGACACTGGCTAGCCAGAGTACCCCATTCTTCTGGTCATAGTTTAAGACCGAGTGCAGCCATCTTTGCCACCTGGTAGAAAAAAATCTCCTTAAGTCATCACAAAGAAAAGCAGATATAATTAGCACATTAGATCCATCTGTGGATCCATTCCTGGAACTTTCAACTATGTACACCAGTAAATTCCTCCCCCTGGTCTTTTTTTTGGTGAAGGTAATTAGAGTTAGTTCTCTATTACTGGAAAGAAAATACTTCTTGGGACTTCCCTGGTGGCGCAGTGGTTAAGAATCCGCCTGCCAATGCAGGGGACAGGGATTCGAGCCCTGGTCTGGGAAGATCCCACATGCCGCGGGGCAACTAAGCCCATGCGCCACAACTACTGAGGCTGCGCTCTAGAGCCTGCAAGCCACAACTACTGAACCTGCGTGCCACAACTACTGAAGTCTGTGCACCTACAGCCCGTGCTCTGCAACAAGAGAAGCCACCACAATGAGAAGCCTGCACACCACAACGAAGAGTAACCTTCACTCGCCGCAACTAGAGAAAGCCCGCGCGCAGCAATGAGGACCCAACGCAGCCAAAAGTAAATAAATAAAATAAATAAATTTAAGAAAAAAAGAAAATAATTCTTCTCACAAAATTATAAGCATGTATTTAGTTTTTAAGTCCCTAAAGATTATTCTTTCTACACCATCAACACCCAATTAGACAGTAAAATTCATGAGCAGAAGACTATTTCCTTCACACCTACATTAATAGTACAGTGTCTGACACATAGCAGACACTCAACAAGTCTTTATTGACTGACCAAAAGAGTTTTTTTTTTTTAAACATTTAAAACTTCCCTTCAATCATTAGTAATACTGAAGAAGGACTTTTGCATTGGCAGAAAGTTTAGATTATATGACTTAAAGGATATCCTTTACCACTTTGATTTTATGAAACTATGACTCCTTTATTTCAGTGAGTTTTACTAGGAAGTCCCAGTTAACCCAGTTCCCTATTTCCCTAGTTTGGTCCTTTGTACCTCTATCAATCAAGCATATTCCCAATCTCCCTTCAACAACATCACCCTTCTTCTGAGATTTCTCTCAGATCTTGCTCTATAATTAGGAAAGTCCTATCTTTTATAGACGATCAAGCTCTCCATCTTCAATATTCTTTCAAATGCAGAGTCCCAAAGCATTTCATTAATTAATAGCCTTGGAACCAGTGTTATCTCAACGTCCAATGTTCTTCACTTACTTTTCACACTCTTGTACACACAAAGATGCATTTCTACAGATGCCCATTTATTTCAATCACTTATATCTATCCAATAGTAATGATTCATGTACCTTTAAAATGGCTGTGCATCTGACTGAAAACCAACATTAAACAATGTTTATCTGTTTTAGCTTACAAAGGCCTAGAGAACAGACAGTGTCAATTTAACTATCTAAATTGCCCAATACACAACAATAAATGTGTTTAATGATGATATTTGAATGCTTAAATATATTCCTTTCATATCTTTAGGTTAATAGCCACTTCAGTTGTATATCCCATCTACAAAATCAGGTTGACCATGTTTCTTTATATACCACTCAAAACAGGCAAAACTAAAATATCTTGCTCTGCCATAATTTATACAGATATGTACAGAGCATAGTCCAATCCTGAGGAGTGTTATTGATAAATGTCATATGATCAGGGCATATCACTAACTGGTTCTTTGAACTTTGTTTTGACTTTCATACCTGGAATTCCATAATGCAAAATATCTATAGCTGATTAAAAAGTTAAATAGATAGAATAAAATAAAATTAAAAGCTGAACATGATCTCTCCCAGTTTAAAGATAGCATTTAAACATTCCACTAGTCTGATGTCCTAAAAAATCCACCATTAAAAGCTGGGATTCTAAAAAAAAGAAAAAAAAAAAGCTGGTATTCTCTATAAGTAACTGATTATGCAAAATGAGTCAATTACTTAAATACTTATGTTGTGGAATTTTTATAGCTCATAAGCTCCCCTGAGGCAGTTTCAAGCAGCTAAATGCCTTCAACTCACATGTCAAACATGAGGATCAGAAAAAACAATGTGCAAAACACAAATTTCTCTACGTATACTCTATCTTTGGCTCAATACAGACACCTACATAGTGCTTTCCTCTATGTTCTACTAATATGTCCCTGGTACCTGAATCAAGCTATAACTTCCTCTGCAGTAGAATTTAAACACAAACACACACACACACACACACACACACACACACACACACCTTCAATGGCTTTTTCCAAAGAAATTCTCATTGACTAGAAGGTAGACTCTGGAAAACAACCCTTATGAAAGGGCTGACATGAATAAACAAAGCTCTGAATCAATATGTATTCATCTCATTCTAGTTAAAAAAAAAAGTAGGTTTTCTATTTTTGAGGGAAAAAATTAGCTTTGCTTATGATTAAGCCATTCTTAGTCTTTAGAGAATGCCCTGGCCATTTTCTGTCTCTCAACTCAACCTTTCAAATAATTTTTTTTAAAAGGTTCAAACACTACAAAGCATCTGATTTAGTGAAAAGCACTTTAAATACCTCTCCAAGTACTCCCCACTGGATCAAAATGTCATAGAAATGTTGTAAACACTATCAGTCATGTTCCAGAGAACAATTTAAACAAACATTGTTTTGCTCTTTTGTCTGGAAAAGTAATTTCTGAAGTGAAGAGTTCAAAACTTTTAGCCCTACATACTATGCAGTAAGAAAAAAAAATACATCTTTTAAGCATCAGAAGCAGAGTACACAATAGGCTTTGTCTTGTTAAACAAAAGAACAGGCTTTTCCTTCCAATCATTTCCAGCTGTATGATCTGGCCTTCATGGAATCAGAAATTAACAGCATATGGCATCTGGCTACCTGCACAGGCTGCACATAAAATCTCAAGTCTTCAATAAGATTAACAGGTCTAGTGGTTGAGAGTAAAAAGGGGAACTACCAAATGCTATTTCCAAAACAGAGGCAATAGCTCTAACTAAAGGAAGGCAAGAAAAAGCATCCTTATCTAATCAGATGTCAACTGTATTCTTGAGAAACAATCAGATCACAAGATCTTCTGCCTCCTAGACAACTGAAAAAGATACTACCACTGACTGCAAAACTATAGTGGTTCTCAAACAGGGAAAGAACTATACAAAAAAAAAAAAAAAAAAAAAACCAAAACAAAACAAAACATAATCCCAAAACAAAGAAGTTCTGAGTTAGCCCACATTATGACACATCAGAGTTTTGCTTTGGATCCAAATGAGCCAGAAACAAACAAACCAAAAAAATTCAAATGACTTACTGTTCTTACCATAAGGTCCACTTAGTACCAGAAGTCTTAGTACCAGAATATCAAAATACATAGAATCTTGGACTAAAAGATCTTCAAGGATCTTCTAAAATAAAACCATTCCAGACAAAACATTAAATTTACCTTTCTTATTAATATCCCTGGACCAAAAATCTGCTAACTTTTGGAATATATTCCAGTGTTTCAGAATCCATACAGCCCTAATCTCTAACCTGATTCTCAACTATCAGAGCACAAACCCTTCACCTTCCTTTCTGTAGTTCAGCAAAGTGGGGACAATGAGTGCACAACAGTAAAGAATAACTAAGTACCTTCAAACTTATAAGAAATAGATCCTTATAACACTGATAACTGATCCTTTCCAGCCCCTCCCCAATTCCTTCTTTTACAGCTTCAGGCACTCAACACCTTCAAGCCTACTCTTCACACTTTTAATCCTGTTTAACAGTTTTATCTGGACCCTCTCCAAAGCATTACACATTGAGCACACATTGAGCTTCAGTGGGCCCAAAAGTCAAACAGTGGTATATTCCTTGACAGTTTACTTCATAATTCCTAGAGGAGAAAGAAAATATAATTTATTAATAAATATTATGAGAAGTGGGCTTAAAGTAATTTCATCAATAAAGTTTCATTCTGCCCTCAAGCATTTGGATCTCATAAAAGAGTTCCTCAACAGTGCCTTAAGTGAAGACAGAGGAGGAAACCCAAACACATTCAAAGGAGAATTAAAATCTCATAAAGGCATACAATCCAGAATAGACAAAATTTTAAAATGGGCAATCCATGAGAGAGATAACTACTTTAATATTTTTAAGGCATACATGGTCTGAGAACAATCAACTATTGGAATTTCTATATCAAAAGCTCTTTCACTGACTATGGGAATTGCTAGATTCCAGTAGGTCGATCTAGATTTAAAAAAAAAAAAAAAAAAACTTAAAGGAATAACAAACCTATTTTCATCTCTTAGTTTCTCCCTCTCTCCATACTTCTCACCAGGACCCTGACAGCCTGATGACATCAATGTATTATACACCCTGAGGCACTAGGTCAAATGCAGGAATCTATCTATCACAGCTGCTAATGTTTTATCTTCACTTGAAATTTTAGAAATGCAAATGCAATGCACCAACAGCTGTTCACACTTTCAATTTTTTCTTGTAAAGCTGGTCATGAAATGTGGCTTGCTGAACATTTGTAACACAATTACCAATTTCTGTTTCAATGCCTATAAATGCTGCTGCCACTAGTGTACAATCTGATTTCACTGCCCAGTAGTAAAACAGTGTGGCTGGATGGGCACTGGTTCCCTGGAAGAGGTGGCAATGAGAAGGAGAAAGGGCTGCTTATTAAGGAACTGAAGCAGGCTAATAGCTAAAACATACACAATAGCAGTCTGTTTAAATTAGGAACATAGATATACTAACGTGCATGTGTACTTATCAAATTGGCATGCAGTATGAATTCTCAAAAAGTGCACTTGATTAAAATTTGCTAGGTCCTACTGTTTTGTTGTCTACTAGGATTTCGTAAGACACACACACACACAAAAACCCTAAAGATGTAATTTCTCTCCTCTAGAAGTTAACAAACTAACAGGACAATTCTTAAAATCTTTCTGGGCTATCAACTACTTTAAAACCCCAATGAAAGGTAAGATCACTCTGTCCAGAAGTTATTTGCAAATACATATAATATTGCAGAGGGTTAATGGACCTACAGATCATGGACCACAGATTAAGATTCCAGTAGGCACATGAAAAGATGCTCAACATCACTAACTTTCAAAGAAATGCAAATCAAAACAACAAGGTACCACCAGTCAGAATGGCCATCATTAAAAAGTCTACAAATAACAAATGCTGGAGAGGGTGTGGAGAAAAGGGAACCCTCCTACACTGTTGGTGGGAATGTAACTTGGTACAGACACTATGGAAGACAGTACGGAGGTTCCTCAGAAAACTAAAAATAGAATTATCATATGATCCAGCAACCCACTCCTGGGAATATACCCGGACAAAACTATAATTCAAAAAGATACATGCACCTCTATGCTTATAGCAGCACTATTCACAATAGCCAAAACATGGAAACTACCTAAATGTCCATTGACAGATGAACAGATAAAGAAGATGTGGGTGTGTGTGTGTGTGTGTGTGTGTGTGTGTGTGTGTGTGTGTGTGTGTGTGTGTAATGGAATACTACTCAGCCATGAAAAAGAACAACATAATGCCATGTGCAGCAACATGGATGCAACTAGAGATCATCATACTAAGTGAAGTCAGAAAGAGAAAGATAAATACTGTATGATATCACTTATATGTGGAATCTAAAATACGGCACAAATGAACCTATCTACAAAACAAAAGCAGACTCACAGACATAGAGAACAAACTTGTGATTGCCAAGGGTGAGGAGGGGACGGAGAGGGATGGACTGGGAGTCTGAGGTTAGTAGATGCAAGCTATTACATTTAGAATGGATAAACAACAAGGTCCTAATGTATAGCACAGGGAACTATATTCAATATCCTGTGATAAACCATAATGGAAAAGAATATAAAAAAATGTATATAGGTGTATAACTTAGTCAATTTGCTGTACAGCAGAGATTGGCAAAACACTGTAAATTAACTATACTTCAATTAAAAAAAAAAAGAATTCCAGTTCTAAAAAAAAGACATTTTAAGGTAAACAAAGGAAATGTGGGTCTCTTAGTTGTAATCTGTTAAGATTATGTTTTTAAAAGTGTATTTTCAAGGAGAGAAGAAAGGAAGTTCAGGAGAAAGAATAAAATTTCTAACATTAAAACATTGGTAATTTCATGGGACTTCACTGATGGTATAAAAGCTGTAAAATGTGGGAGAAAGTGACGGAAAAGGTAAAGTTTACATTTATAATTGGAGAAAAAAATTCTGAAAAAGAGAAAACCAAAACCTTTATATTATTTAATCTTTGAATTGATATAAATGGTGGCAGAAGATTTCAAAAGAAAAATGGAATATAATCAATATTTGGCTGGAGACAATGATTCTGATAGTACTAGCAATGGTGAACAGCGCGTGGGAAGGCTGTACAGTATAGAGGTTAAGAGCACAAACTCTGAACAGGTGATTGTGGACTGGATTTGGGGCCAAAACAAATGTTTTTCTTTTATAAAATTTTAGAGAGCTCCTGTCTATCTGCTAGATTGGATGCTGCCTGATTCATGAAATCGCTGAATAAACCCAATAAGATCTGTAAAATTTTTTAATTGAATAAGGTTTGTAGATTGGATAATATGAATATTAATTCCCTGATTTTGATAATGTGATTATAAAAGAGAATAGATATAAGAGATATATATATTATATAAGAGAATGCATTTTTAGAGGAGGAGTTATGTCTGTAACTAATCGTTTGGAAAAAACTAATAATATGTATAATTATATGTAGAGAGAGATGGGTAGAGCAAATATGGTAAAATGAAAACATTTGGGCAATCTGGATGAAGTGTATATATACTTATTTGTACAACTTCTGTAACTTTTCAAGTCTGAAATTACTTTAAAAAGTATTTTAAAATATGTGCTCTGAGCGTGGCTGTCTAGGTTCAAATTCTGGCTCTGCCACTCACTATGTGACATTAGACAAGTAAGTTTTTTAACTTTGTCTCTGCTTCTGTTTCCTCATTTGTAAAGTAGGGATTAATATACTACTACCTCAAGTTGTTGTAAAGAATAAAATGATAATGAAATAATTCATGTAAAGTGTTTATTAGAACAGTATCTGACAAATAAGAAGCACTCAAATCTTAATCACTATTGTTGTTATCATTCCTTTCCAAACATCATTCTTATTCCTGCCCCATTTCAGCCCACCACTCTCTGCCTTAGACTAAGCTAATTACAGAAAAAAAGAAACAAACAGTGGGAAAAGTCATGGTTTTTCATCTTTAGCTTCAAGGTTATTGATCCTTTGTGTGGGCTCCCTGTCTCCAGGCTGGTCATTCTTTAACCTATTCTCTGATGGCTGTCAAGCGGGTTTTTTATACATGTAATTCTTTATACATACAACTCTGATAAGTTGATACCGTCCTTAAAATCTTCAATATTAGCTTTAAATAAAATTGTAACTCCTTTAACTTATTATATAAAGCCCATAATGATTTAGTTACAGCATACCTCTTTGTTCTCATCTCTCAACACACTTCCACAAATATACCCTTCACTCAGGCCTCAGCGTAGTTCTCTGAATACAAACCTTCAATCCCTAAAACAGATGATATTTTTCTGCCTAGAACAGGACCTCACCCTTATTCATCTAACCAACTCATATTCACTCTCAAAACTTATCTCAGTATGATGTAGATGCCTCTCTGAGTATGCAAAACCCTACATGCACACCTCCACCACGGTATCATACTATAATCACTGATGAGTCTATCATGCTCATTAGGTTCTAAGCTTCTTAGGGGTGGGAATTCCCTGGCAGTCCCAAGGTTAGGACTCTGTGCTTCCATTGCAGGGGACCCAGGTTCGATCCCTGGCCAGGGAACTAAGATCCCACAAGCCGTGGCGTGGCCAAAAAAAAAAAAAATTTAAGCTTCTTAGCGGCAAGAGCTATGTATTTTAAGTCTTTGAATTCCAAGCACAAAACCTGATATAATATAGGCTTTCAATTAGTGTTGAGTGAATGAATCTCTTGATAAGAATCTTGACAAGAAATTCCAGTATGTCATAGACATAAGATAATCTATTGAGTAGCATATGAAAGCATTTGTCCAAAGCAGAGGGCTAATGTTTAAATAAAATCTATACTTTTAACCAAGTATATAAAATGTTAGCCACGCAAGTTTCCATCTTTAAAAACCAGCTCCATGCCTCAAGATCTCAGAAAAAGTAGATGGCAGTGTAGTTTGGTAAGAAAGGGCATTTCCCCTAAAAACATGTTCACTGATTTCCTAATATACACCAGTAAAACAATATTGAGCTCTTAATTTATTAAAAACAACATTAATAATTGAAAATGCTTTTGCTGCCAGAGGCATACACCATATAAGATGACAACTTTCTAAGTCCCTTCTCTCCACTAGCAATGAAACAGGATGGCCTAATTTCAGTTCATAAAGTTATTTCTAAAACTAGAGTATCTAAAAAAAGAAAACTAACACAATTTGTCTGCAAAGCCTTCTAATCTTGCTAGTCACAATGCCTGGTTAATTCCTATAATCAAAGTCTTGACCAGAGTTCTTTTTGCACAATGAGTTGGGCAAAACACATGGCCAAATAAAAAAGGTGCTGGAAATAGGCCCTTGAGCTGTATTAAACACAATGGAAATAACATTTGAAAATAGTATTCTTCCCAGCTGGGTAAGAAACACAATGGCTCCAACCATCTGCTCTTTCTTCCTAAGATTCCTTTTTCACAAATGGACAGGCTGACATTATTTATTCCATTCAAGAAACAAGATCCCTGGAGTTGAAGATCACAATTTAAACCAGATAAAATTCAGACAGTAGTAAGGTTAGAAATGCACAAACTCCTAGACATATTTTATTGTTTTTCTATTTATATTATTTTCTCCACCTCATTTGCTATCCCTTCTGTAAGAAAACTCTGTAAGAAGATTCTTGGAAGAAAACATGTTTTGGAGTACTTTTGAAAGGAGAGATGATGGGCCCGAAAATAAACCACAGGGTAACCATAAGAGATAAGGAGAAAGCACAGGAGAAAACCAACTGTTCACTTACTCAATGATTTTAAAAGACTTACGTGATCTGGTAACAAAGTTACCAAATAGTAATATTTGAACTGGTTTTGTTCTGACTTTATAAACATAACTACCGAAGAAAACTATAAGGAAGAAATCCATCTTGATTCCATATTAGTTAAAGTAGAAAGGCTATGAAGCTATTCTGTGGTATTGTTTTATAACCTAGATCTTCAAATACTATCGTGGGATCACATGTAAACACTGGAAAAGACACACCCTCTAAAATTGTTCTTTCTTTCAATGAACCCCCATAAAGTTCTCATGCAATTCTAGGGTTCTGTGGAACCACATATGAAAACCACAGGAACAGTTTTTTACTCCTAACTGCAACTAGTTTACAATACTTCTTAGAATACCAAACTCTATCAAAATTTGGCAATCTTTCTGCCCAAGTATATCAACAAAGGACTGAAAAGCAATAGTCATATTAAACCTAACTTAAAGAGTTTTTGCACAAACCACCACACACTCAAAGTAAGAAAAACACTTACTTTGAGAGCTTTTAGCATCTGATTCAGTTTCACTGGCTTATGAGTTCCTAGAAGGCAGAACTGTGTCTTTTTCATTTTCGATTCTCTGCCTTCCTTAACCTTGCCCACCCCGTGCCTAGTATAAAGCTTTGCACATTAAAAACAAAAAACAAAAAACGCTACTTTAAAAATATTAGAAACAACCCAATGTCCAGAAACAGAGGAAAAGTTATATTATGGTATTTATATAATTATGTAATAAGTATTTAACTGTATAGTTATTATATAATTATATAAATACTATATAAAATATTTTAAATGATTTGGTATACTTATGGACATTATGTCTAAGATGTGAATGAAAAGGCTATATAGTTTGTATATATAGCTTAAGTTCATTTTTGCAAATATGTGTATACTCACATGTATATGTATTACACAAATGATTCTCATTTATCCATAGATTAAAAATCTAAAATCTTTTCACCAAAAGATAACCTGTGAGTAGTGGGATTTTTGAATGATTCTCACATTCCTGGTCACATACATCATTATAGAGTATATGAAATTTTTAAATAATGAATAGTAATCTCTCCCATGGATATCAAAACAATTAAAATGTTTTTACGTTGGAAAAAAAAGTCAACTAAATTTAACTCTCTAAGCTAACTACTATTCTTTTTCCCAAATCCCTGAAGTGACTTCAGCCCTGGTAGCCCTCAGGTCCTTTGTCACCTGCCTTATCACTCTACCTTTCTGTCTTACTGTTCTTTGTGTTTTCTTCACTCACAGCTCCATCCACATCCAACAGCAGGGCAGAAAATTCACTAGGTAAGCTAGTACAATTTGTTACAATTCGGTTTTATGTCCCTTCCATCTCTTATTTATCATTCCCACATTAAAACAAAAATAAATGTTGAACACAATGAGAACACTATACACCCATCAGAATGACTAAAATTAAAAAGACTGGCAACAACAAATGTTAGCAAGGAGGTAGAGCAATTGAAACTTTCACATATTAATAGAATGTAAAATGGAACAACCACTTTGCAAAAAGGTTTGGCAGTCTCTCATAAAATTGTGACCCAGAATTCCACTCCCAGGTATATTTACCCTGGGAAATGAAACATGTCCACAAAAGACTTATAAGAGTGTTCAGAGTACCTTTATTCATAATAGCCAAAAACAGAAACATCTTGAGCGTCCATCCATAGGAGAATGAATAAACACTGTTCAATTGATGTAAAAGAATAAAATTCAGCAATGAAAAAGAAAGTACTTAAACATGTAACAATATAAATGCATCTCAAAATCATTATATGTGAAAGAAGCCTTATATAAAAGAGTACATATTGTATGAATCCATTTATATCAAGTTCTACAACAGGCAAAAGTAATCTACAGTGGAAAAAGTGGTTGTCTCTGGGGAGAAAAGAGTAGAGGACCGAACAGAAAGGTGCATGAGAGAACTTTCTAGGGAGATGGTAATGTTCTATATCTTGACAGGGGTTAGGTTAAACAGGTGGATATACTTATCAAAAACTCACTTCAAATTTGTGCATATTATGGTATTTTAAATTTACCTCAAAAAGAATAATCAAATGAATACTGAACTCTAGCTAATGTTATGCATTCTGAAGTATTTAGAGATTAAGCGTACTGATGTCTCAAACTTACTTTGAAATGCATAAAAAAAGACGTGATGGGTTGAGGAATAACAGATAGATGACAAAACAAGTATTGTAGAATGTTAACTGTAGAATCTAGGTGGTGGGTAAATATGGGTGTTAACTGTACAATTCTTCCAGCTTTTCTGCATGTGTGAAATTTTTCAAAATAAAATGTTAAGAAAAAAGTAAACTTTGACCTGCAACTCAAATTACTTTTTGCTCAGTCTCCAGAGATAGACAGCCTTATTTGGGGGCAAGTAAAGTCCAATTTCCCTCTACTGAGACCATTAGACAGGCACACTCAATATGCTACTTAGTAGTGGAGTCAAAGTGGTACATCAGCAAGCCTGCCTGGAGGGAAGACCAGTCCCAAAGGATGAGCCAAACAGGAAACTCACTGGTGCAAAGCAATCAACGAGCTTCTACACTACTTCTCACTGTAACAGCACCTTTGGTGACTTCTTTCTTGAGCTAAAAAATCAAGAGCACTTTCAACCAGTACAAATCCTCTTTAGGGGAGTCTGCCACCACCACCCAAATATTCACTAACGTTCTTAGGCAGCTTTTCTTCCCTAAGTACAACCAGAAGTACCTTCTAACAAAAACACACACAGCTTTGAATTGCAGCATGGGACAGATTTATGGAATATGGAAGACATTAAAGTATTCACTTTCTCTCTGAAAATAAAGAGCACAGACTCATAAACAATGCCTGAAAGGCATTTCAGCAGCTTAATCCACACAGGACATGTTTTGCTTTTTGAGACAATCAGGAACTGTTGGGTACAGGAAGCCATAAACAACAAGAATTTGGCTTAAGACGGAGAACAAAATAAATGTTTTTTATAGAGATCACTTAACATTTTTTGAAGGGGTTTATTTATGTGTGACAAGGTCTACAAGACACAACTTGTACATAAGCAGCAGCTCTTACAATACATCTAATATTGATTGACTTCTTACAACAGTGGCACCAAGCAGGACCAGTCTGTCGGCATTTCCATCAACAACTACATTTGCTGGGCTTAATAATTCCCTTTTTCCAATTTTCTCCAGACAGAGAAAACCACTTAACTGGTTCTCAGCATTCAAACTCAGCCAAGAGTTTTTCTTTAAGTTCCATCATACGTGAAGCTGGAGTTTTGGAAAGTGGGTTTCCTGAGGAAGGCTCAGGCTTTTAAGTCTAAGAGGCAAAAGAGTCATGATAGAAAAACCACCCACAGAATTCTGTAACTTAATATGCCACATACAAAATTCACTGAGTTAATATAGCCTAAAATAGAATAAAACAGACAATACCATGGGTGATGGGAGAAAGATATTCTCTTAGGGAAAAATTACTAGTCAACAGGTATCTTAGAAAGTACAATTATGATCTGATAATCCTACTAAAGTAAAACAATTTATGCATATGGCATAGATTTTTTTTGCCAAGGAGTAGTATCTGAAAAAGTCCAGGTTTCAGAAATGAAGGATTAGAGACTTTTGTGTAACCTGTTTGGAGACTTCTGTGTAACCAAAGCAAGATTCTGAATTCTTTATTCACCCCATCAATAAAATTAACCAAACTTTCTAAGTTATTTATGTTTAAAGACTTTGAATTTCTCATATACGCAACAGTAAATAAGTACTATTGCTATAGTCATTTCTTCCGACTATAAAAGAAGCCCTGTACAATATACGTAAGTACATTCCAAACAATGAAACTCAGCACAAATATCCTACACAAATAGAGAATACATATCCCATGCCAATAAAATCGTAAGATCTTAGTTTCTTCCCCAACTTTCACTTCTGTGTTTTTCTTACTCAAGAGCATTTTATGAACAGTCCGAAAAGAAATAATCGCTTGGAATGTTTTCCCTCAGATGCTCAGAAATATATAATTTGTTAACTACTGGGGCACTATACACAACCTACCATTTTATTCAATACTGCTGGCTGTACAGCCTTCTTTTATTATATTTTCTTTAGTGAAAACTAACTTCTATGATGGCAGGTTGAGCATGTGCACTGAGCTAAACTCCTTCCTCAAAACTCCACTAAAATAAAACTGAACAGCCTTTTTTTTAAAAGGCATAAACCTACAAAAATCAAAGAGTACAGAAGAACCAACAGCAACAAAATGCTGGAAGCTGGAAAGTAGAGGGCCCAGTTGGTAACCAGACAAAGCAAGTAATGGGGAGAACCAAGTGGCAGCCTGACTTGCACCATATCAGTAGCACTAGGTATCTCTGGAAGGGAGAGCAGAAAATGAAGCTTGAATAGGCTTAGTTGAAAGTATGCTTAAGAAGCAATTAGACTCTCAGATTCCCCTTTCTAAATTCATCTGGGCACTACCTATCCTTCCCTCATCACAGCAAAAGGCTAGAAAGTCCCTGGACTGGGGAATAGCTGTCACAATTGAGAACATAAGAATCATTCTGAAAATGGGAGATTAAGCATGAGAGTTTACTTGCTAAATGTTGAGATCCCCAATCTTTTCCTCCCACTTAGACTCCTTAAAATGCTGGCAAGCAAGAAGGATTCTAGAAGCTCCTACTTGGGATAATTTGACCAGCCGCCCCCCGAAAAAAAAAAAATCACCAAAAGATACTGACAAAGGAAGTTTCTCCCCAGAGAAACTGTCCATCCAGATCACCCTACAGGTGGGGGGAACAGAAGAGGGAATAACTTCAATGGGAGTTGGAGTTAAGTGGCTATGTAAGTATGCTTTGTCTTGGATCTACTAGAAACTCACATTTATTGCTAAGTACGTATAGAAACAGGGTCCAGACTTCTCATTGCTATTGATTATTGTCTTATTTTAAGATCCCCCAGAGGCAAGCTTTTCAGTCCAAGGAATTTATTTGGGAGAAGACCCCAGGAAGGATTAGTAGGGACATGAAGAAGTGAGACAATGAAAAGAAAGAAGCCAATAAAGGGTCTATTATCAAGCAAGTTAGGTCAACTGAAACTTAATTCCATGGAGTACTTGGAAATAGTATAGAATACTTGCCTCAGAAGTATTCTATACCATCCTCCCACCTGATGGGCAAGGGAGCTGAGGTATTTACACACCAACTTCCATCAGTTATTGATTGAGGGCTACTGGGACCAAGGACGTTGGGGTGGGGGGAGTGGCCTTAATTCCCTGTCTCTGGCATCCAAAGAAAACCCTTAGGCAAAGAAATGCAGGTGCTGGAATTGGAGGTTCAGTAGGCACACACTGAAAGGGTAAGGTCTAAAGGGATATAAACAGGGCACAACTGCATTTGCTACATCCATCATGATAACTGAGCTTATTTGTGTCACTATCTTATCCAACGTAAAACACTGTCTCTTGGAGGTTTACTCTTGAATCCTTTTCTTAACTGTCTTTTAGAAAGCTAATAACTTAGTAGTAAGTGATAGGGGTCCCAAAATTATCAAGCACTTTTACAAAATTATCTAGTCAAAGCTGTACATTATTTTGGTTAATGATACTAACCTCATCACTCTGTATGGTAACCATTAACCACCCCTACTTCACCAACAAGAAAATGAGTCTAAACCAACAATGTGATACATTAGGTCGAAAAGTAAATTAAGGTGAAATTTAAGATCCAAATTTAAGTTAAGGTCCAAAAGTAAATTAAGGTGAAATTAAAAGCTAAACTCATGGCACCCATTTTAAACTTTCAAAACATACTGCCTGCTAACTTTCACATTCACATTATGCCAATTCCCAGCTCTAAGAATTTTAGCCCAGAGCAGCTGGCCAGAAAGGTACATTACTTTAGTTCACAATTAAGTAACCAAAACTAAAAAGTATACCTTGGCTGCAACATTAAAACTCTGAAAGGTAAATGCAATCTGAATGTCCCCTAAGCCCATTAACTGAAGTATCCTACTAGGCTATTCTAAAAATATTATATCTCTACACCCACTGGCTCAAAAACTTCACTTATCAAAGTGGCTAGACTTCAGTGGCCACTCATACTCTCACTCACAGTCCACTTGGTAGGAGTCTCTCTATTCTTTATAGAAATGCCTTCTCTTTTAATGCCTAGTTTGTTTAAAGATGGGTACCAAGAACTGGGAATCCTAATGATATAATCTTAAAGTTTCATATCCTAAGGTATACAACTGCTTGGCTCTAGAGCGAGGTTAGGAAGAAGACTAGGTCAGAATGGTTGGATCAATGCTCCTTTCTAATATTCAGGTCCTGTGCCAAAGTCTGGCTCACTGTGCCAGGATCCTTATGCACATGCTTGTTTCTCTGAGGGGCTCCAATGTCTCTCCTTGCAATCTGATCACCTTATCTCAGTTTAAGTATGCACAATTGTGCACATGTGGTCCATAATGTACCAGACAAATAGGGGACATAGCTAGGTGCTGCTTAAGTGTCCCTGAGATTTCTGGGACAGTCTTAAACAGAATGTCTGCCCAAAACACATATAAGACATCCAAGGGAATATTGCCTAACTTCTCATTCTAGCTCTGACTCTGCCAAGACAACCTGTTATACAAGTTTGAAATCTTCGCGACAGGGGGGCAGAGGTGGTTTATTAAAACCCAGGAATTAAACCTTCAATTCAAATCAGTTTATTATCAAGTTCTATAGCCAGCCTGCCCAGAGAAGTTGCTTTTCCTCACAGCCTAAGGCAAAGGAGGAAAAAACACTGACCTTCTTCACGAAAATAGTCAACAGTAACCTCTAAACAGATGTTTCATATCATCAGAAAACTTTTCATCATGTGAGTACCATCTGGGTACATGATAGCCAAGAAGAGCAACATTATAATTAACTAATGACAAATTAACAAATGGCTTTCTTCATATCCCCATGCATATTCCAGTAATTTCATTTCCATGAGACAAGAAATAAAGAGGAATATCTTATTTTCTAAATTAAACTAACCTAATCATTCCTTTATTCCCAAGTTGCCTCAACAGTTTTATTAGTTGATCATACATCAATTCACCTTCCCTGAAAAGGTTCTCAAGGGATTCTTTCTTTTGAGTCTTTTGACAGTACCTAATATAAGTCCTTGTACTTAATGGTCACACAGAAAATGTCAATGACTAACCACTATTGATTTGTTGACGAACACTAGTAACAAATCATGAATCAGTCTTTTTAATCAATTTGGCATCTTTGGGTGTACTGTATTAGCCTGAGTTTCTGAATATAGAGCCTGTTATACCTACTTAGTTTTTATCAGTTTTTCATAAAGTACAAAGTTTCTTATGCTAAAAATTTCTGGGGTGTTTAGAGCTCATTTCTACATTTTCCTTGTGGCATGACAATACGGAGAAAGCTGCTAAGAAGGGCATGCCAGGCACTCAATCTACTTAAATTCTACTGTCGTGGGTTAAATTGTGTCCCCCCAAAATACATGTTGAAGTCCTAACTCCCAGAACCTGTAAATATAATCTTATTTGGAAAATGTCTCTTTGCAGACATAATCAAGTTAAGATGAGACCATCAGGGTGGGCCTTAATCCAATATGACTGGTGTCCTTATAAGAAAAGGAAAAGGGACACAGACACACAGGGAGAATGCCATGTGATGAAGGATGCAGAAATTGGAGTTATACTGCCACAAGCCAAGGAATGCCAAGGATTTCTGGCAACTACCAAAAACTAGGAGAGGCATGAAACAGATTCTCTAAGTCCTGGAGAAGGAATTAACCAACCCTGCCTACACCTTGATTTCAGACATCTAGCCTCCAGAACTGTGAGAGAAAGAATTTGTTTTTTTTAAAGCCACCTTATTTGTGTTACTTTGTTACAACAGCTCTAGGAAACTAATACACCTACCTTAAGAAATTTAACTATAAACTGAGGGATCACATTTAAAAGAAAAAGAAAATTAACACACAATACAGTTTAGCTATAAGACTTATAGAAAAACTATGATGAATATGCAGTTAAATGTATAGAGCTCTAAAAAGAATGTCAATCGATAATATGTTATAAATAACTTTTATTCTATTTCTGATTAACATTTCAGACAACTTAAAAATGCAAGGGTAAAGATAAACAAAATTTTAACAGGAATGCTTGCAAAAAGAAAATATAAACTAGCAAGGCTTCCTAGGGATAAATACAATGTTCTAGAGCTTCTGAGAAGTGTTTCTAGATATGAGTCCTCTGGGATCCAAAGAATCTCTTAGTTCCCACAGAATGAGGGTCAGTAAACTTGCTCCTAAAGAGCCAGATAGTAAATAGTTTAGGCTTTGCAGGCCATACAGTGGCTACTGCAACTATTCAACTTTGCCTTGGCAACACAAAAGTAGGCAACATGTAAACAAATTAGCAAGGCTGTGTTCCAATTAAGCTCTACTTAAAAAAACAGGTGGTCCACCCATACGCTGTAGTTCCAACCCCTGCTATAGAGTAATGGTTCTTAATTGTCCTGGAAACAGACACAGTTGTAATGAGTCGACTTGGCTAGGCCGAACTACATGTCCCACAGTTCCCCTCCCTATGTGTTCTAGTTAAGGTGAGGCACAAGAGATATTCCTGTGCAAGATGTAGGGAGTGGAAAGGCAGCAGCAGCCATTCTGTAGCTCCCACACGTTACACGTATCTGCTAGTTAAGCTTGTTGGCACCGGACAGCAGCCAAACCTGCCAGTTACTCCACTTTCCCCCGGACCTGCCTTCGGCTCCTCCTAGGCCAGGTGTGTTTAGCTCCAAGATGAAGGGCACCATTTCTCCTACAGTATATGCAGATCATCAAAATCAAAAGCAGCAAGAATTAATGGGTTTCAGTCCATTCTCCTGGGTTCCAGCTCGTACCTGTGAGTTCCAGCTTGTCTTTGCTCTTCCCTATTTTATATCTTCTTTCCCTTCCTGACTACCTTCCCTTTGGATTTCAAACTCCAGCATCAGACACAAAGATAACAGCTCTGCTTAGGGACTGATTTATGCAATTGTGGGAACTGGGTAAGTACTCTCCTAGTGGTTCTACTCCTCTGACTAAACCTGGACTGACACATAGACTGCTATGAGAGTACATGAAAGTTAGGAACCAAGATAATGCACATACACACACAAGGACAAGATATTGAAGGCACTTCAAGGGGTTCAACAAATCCATCTCAAAAACCCTATTACAGAGTAAAAAAGTAAAAACTGCAAGTATCAACCAAAGGACTGATTGGTTTGAAACTTTCCAGCCCTGAAATAAAATAGTACAACATAAACGTGTCTACCAACCTATCTAAAAACTACAACAAAAAGAGGAAATACATCCAAATCCACTTTTCACCTAATATGTAAATTTATAATGCATAAAAACCTCTTTAAAGTTTCAAGTACTTCTTTTTTAAAAATTGAATATTATTATTTGGTGACTTGCTGTTGTATTTGGCTTTACACTAGCCAAAGGTACTATGAAAAACACGGACAAATACAAAATTTTATCCCGATTTACTTAAAAATAGTTGCTTATAGTCAGAATCTGGGCTACTGAAGAAGCAGAAGCATTAAGTGCTGCCCCCCAAAGATAGCCTAACCTCTAACAAGATAATGAGTTTTGGCTGATGTGAAGAGGCAATGAATCTTGAAAACACAAAAATTAATTTTTAAGTAGCTATAGAACACTAAAGGACAGAACACCTTATCCAATCTCAAAATAAACAGCTAAACCTTCCCCCTTCCCTGCTTGATTTCTCAGCATAGCAAATATCACCATCTGACAAACTAAGCTGACTTGTTTTTAATACACACTCAATAGGTATTTATTGACTGAAATAATAAATGAAGTGTAAAGCTATTAATCTCGACGTTATACAATTGTGGGAACTGGGTAAGAGCTCTTGATATTAATCTTGACTTTTTTAAAACTATTCAAATTCTGAGATATTTCTAAATAAGGATAATCTTTGACACACAAAATAGTGAAATGAATGTGTTATATAAGGAGAATACTATGTGATTACTAACAAGTTCCAAATTCCTTTTCTATTAGTCTTCCTTCTGTTTTACAACTTTGACTACACAAAGAAGTGTGTAGAATCTTCCTCTTATGTTTCCATCGAATTCTTTATCAATTAAGATTACTTTACATAAAATGAAGCTTCCATTTAGTAACTGACCCACGAAAAACTCTAAGATGATCCTTGGAAAGAAGTGGCATTCACTAAGATTGGTGGCTAACTACATTCCAGTTGCATTTTTCTCCCTGTGCAAAATATGCTACAAAAGCCCAGGAGAGGAAGCTAAGTGGAATCTTAGGTTTCACACTTCTTTTACATGAAGTCAATACTAATATCCTCAGGGCAAATCCTATCTGACCCTACCAAAACTCTAGCAAAGAGAAAAACAGATTATCAATCTCCCACCCCCAAACCACTCTTAAACAAAAGTTTTGTGGAAAATACTCTTTAGAAATAAGTATCTTCATGACTGAAACACTGAGCTTTAATACCAGAGGAAAACAAAGAAACTGTATGAAATTCAATAAAAGCTCCAAAATAGTAGGCAAACAGCCAGCATTTTCTCTTTCTGTTCCCTGCATATTCTCCACCCTTGTTTCAAAAGAGTACAAAGGAGGAGAAGCATGAGGAGGAGGGGAGGACAAAATTTAACAAAGAAATAGAATACATGATAGAAAACACTTAAAAGCAAAACAGATCTGATGGTCTCACCTGGAAAACTGAAATATATCCATATGTATAGTGTTTGCTTTTTTGTGTTTGTTTTTTATATAGAGTTTATAAAAAGCAAGTTCTGAACAATAAAATGTATTTGTTTTCCCAACCCAGGATCTGCTCTACACAGTGCTTTTCTTTGCCTGTGAAGTTGTTCAACTTATGCTTCCCCACCTCAAATATAACCTGGGTGATAACAAAGTCCTATAGTAAGTCCCCAAAGCCATCTTTTGGGCCATTCTGAAAAGCAAAAGGATACTGCAAAGGATCCAACAATTCTTCATTCTCTAGAGCAGGGAATGAATGTGATGAAATACATCAATGTCTAGTGGGGTTATTTAAATCCATAAATCGATATAATTGTGGCTACTTTTTGTTGATATTTCATACCCACTCCACCTTTTGTAATCCCTAATATTTGTTCCCTCTGATTCACCCATGAATTAGAAGCCTGACTGATCTCTTTATTCACCCTCCTCTTTCCACTGATTTCTTCAATTCTTTCTCCTTCTTCCTTTTTTATTCCTGCATGTGTGCCACTTACCCTTCTTACTCCTCTAAATTCCTTACCTTTTCCTAACAAAATGTCTAAATCTCTTTAAAGAACTGATGGTCTCTCTATCCTAACTCATAAAAGTAGGGCAAGATGTCTAAGGAAATGTGACCTGAGATACTAATGTTGTTTATGTTCCCTCTGGGGAAGTGTTGATCTATGCATAAGATAAAAATACATACTTCTTTTTCGAAAGAAATCCTGAGGAGACCTTGAACCTAAAAACCTTTGGACACAAACTTACCTGCTTTGTAAAAGTTTGCTTCCTTCAACAATGACATTCATAGATCTCATCCCAAAGACCCATAAATCTAGCTTCAGAAGGTAGATAGTTCTTCCACCTCTGTCTTTAGTCCAAGTTACGTTTTTAATAAAATGTTCAATGGGAATGGCGAACTGAAGGACATGGTAATATGAACTATTATTTCCATATGGATTTTGCTGTTGTTGTTTAAAGGAGAAGGAAAATAAAAAGGCTTTCTTTCCTGTTAAAATGCCATAGGAACAAAGGAGTTACTAAAGAATCCTGGATGCTCCACAGGCTGTGCATGTATTCATGCCCAGAGTCACCTTTCCTCCTGAGGGCTTACATATTGCTGAGATAGAATTCAGCCCTTCCATTTGTAGCAAGACATTTCTCTGTATGTCATTTGGCAGATGCAGTTGTGGGGCTCTGCCAATTCACCCTGGAGCCCTCTATTTTAATCAGTATCACATAAAGTTTAACACATGCTTTGAAATGTGCACCAGATCCAAAGCTTTGCCTGGGGACGGGGGGTGGGGGTGCTTGCTGCAAAAACACATACCATCCCAGCCGCTACTCCACAAGCAATTATCTTTCACCTTTGGCTGAACCAGGAGAACTGTCAACACCAGCACACTGCCAACCAGAAGACAGGTTATGGGGTCAAAGCAGGAAAGAAGGTTGAATGCTTTAGGTTCAGCTTGGCTATTTGTTAATCCTGCTGGCTGCATGGAAGAAGCATTCTCCATAGTCACCAGGACACAGAAAAGCACACTAAGAGAAGTAGCTGTGAGTACACCAGAATTTTAACAAGGCTCTTCAAGCAGTAAACTCTTCAGTAAAAGCACAAAACTCCAGCAGTACAATAGGACAATCATATATCAAAAGCTAAAGAACTCACATCAGCAAACTCTCATACATCAGGAAACTTCAACTGTGAGCTGAGTTTTGTAGAAACAAAGGATTAAAACAAACCTCATATATTGGAAATAAACACTTGTTTTCATCTCCTATCTAAACATAAGTTTAAAATATTCAATATATTAAAATATTATTAAAGTTTCTTTGAATATGGAAACCAAAGGAAAGTTACCATTGATGATTAAACAAAAGAGACAATTACTAAAGCAGAGATGGAAGGCCATTATCTCCCCAACTTCCTCATACAAACCCCAAAAACACACACATACTGTTGATAAGATCTTTCCCAAATGCCAACTACAAAATATATGAACATTCTACCTCTTCTACAAGTACAATTAATCTCTTATAACCAGAATAACAAACACATTTTATCTCACGTGCCGTCTATGATCCATTTGTGAAAGGTGGCCTAGATCACTGCTGGCTTAGTCCACTGAGAAGGACTCTTAAGGCTTAGTCTAGTACAGTGGCAAGGCTGCCATGCTGAATCACTGACGTCTATCAGAGTGGACACTAACAGGCACAGATTTGTGGCACTAACTGTTCCACATCAGTTAGACTGATGGTCTCCAGAGTGGGGTGGTGTCTACCTGGAAGGTTATGCAAAAACAATACATTAGTACTTATATTTGTTTTCATCTTTAAAAAACAAACAAAGAAACTAAGTTACTAATATTTGATTTAAGAAATGACACTGACACCCTCACTCTCTGACAAAGAGTCAAGTACCATATATGGAATTCACGATATATATACTGAGGAAAAACAGTGCAGAGTGGTTGATAGTAATACCCTCATTTGTTGATTTTCTTTCAGTTTATTGTGATGTGTTGCAGACTACATGTGCTCAGTTAAATAAAATTAGACTATATTATCTAGTTTTAGTTAAACTTGTAGAAAATGGGCAAATGGTTTTAACGTTTCCCTAGATATACACTGTGGTTTGAAATAATACTAATAAATAGGGTTAACATCTGTCTTCATCCTGGTGTGGTAAGACCATTATAATATTGGTCCCCAGTGAATCAAGCCTCCCTGTGTGCATGCCCCTTAGCAATGTGACTCTGCTGCTTCTATCAAGAGGTAAAGACCATTTCTCCATGCTCTTCAATGTGGACTGGCTTTGTTACTTGCTTTTGGCTAACAGAAGGTGATGGACATTGCCAAATTCTGGACTCTGGGTCCTAAGAGGCCCAGCAGCTTCAGCTCTCTTTCTCTGTCTGAACCCATGCTATGAGGAATGCTATGAGGAAGACCACCATGCTATGAGGAAGCTCAGTTTAGCCCACTATGGGGTAAGAGTTCAGGTACAGAACCAAGACAACAGCTGGCACCAACTGTCAGCTAACCACGTGAGTGACTTCCAGGTGAGGACAGCAGACAAATGCACAGAATCATAAGAAAAAATACATCAGGGAATTCCCTGGTGGTCCAGTGGTTAGGACTCCACACCTTCACTGCCAATGGCGCAAGTTCAATCCCTGGTTGGGGAACTAAGATCCTACAAGCCGCATGGCACAGCCAAAAAAAAAAGAAAAGCCAAGAATTAATATGAACAAACCTCTTTTCTAAGCCTCAGCTCTACCATGATGCCACTCAATAAATATTTTTAAAAAAGAAGAAAATACATCAGTATTATCTTTAAGCCATTAAGTTTTGAGGTAGTTTGTTAAGAGCAATAGATAACTGATACACCTGGTAAGAGCCCCCTGTCAAATATATCATGTGGCAAATATAAGGATGATCAAAGCAGATCTGACCGAAAATAACACCCCAAATTTGAAATTATAAAAATGACTATTTGAAAGGGGGATTTAAATGCATTATTAACAATGACTCTCTCCCTAAATATACATCCTGCCCAGAGACAGTAGCTAATAAGAGTAGTACATATGTATACCACTTATAAATAAATAACATATACATATATAAGGTATATATACACAAAAATGTTTTACTGAAGGCAGTCCATAATCAAAAAAGTTTAGAACCATGTGTATTACTACTGAAATTAATATACATATATAATTTATAAATACAAATATACAGCTATTGGGTGTAAATGTTCAATTTCTTTTGAAGATAAGAGTGTCAAATTTTTTGGAAAAGTTTTAGTGAGCTGTCATGCACTAGTACATGTAGTAAAAGTTGAAAGAAGAGCCTCATCAAGCTATTTAGTCCACCTCTATTTCCAGACATTACAAGCTCCAAACTATCCCAGGAACTAAGAATCTCCATAGTTCTAATATTCTGCTTTTACTAATACAATGCATTTTTACTTTACAACATTATGTATACTCCTCCCCATCCCACAATATTTTACTTACTATGCTACTTACTACACTTAGAGTACCACCCAATTATCAAATTCCTTAGCAGCACAGATCTCTATCTTGGATGAACAGTGATATCTTTCAATAAGACAGGAAATACGGAAGAAAAGCACTGGATGGTTTGGGGACAGGGAGAGGGATTACAGTGGTAAAGCCAATGAAAGGGAGACCTGAGCATGTCAAGTGTAAAGTGGAAGGAGTCAGTGAAAGGGAAAGGTTGAAGAAAAAAGGAAGGAAGAGAAAGATGGAACATTTGACAGAACAAAGAAATAAGACTGAGCACAAGTGGAAGAAACAGTCTTAAACAGGAGGAATAGCCTCTTCCTCTGAAACTGGAATTGAAGCAACAAAGAATGGTGGAAACATATAATTAAGCAGTAAGAGTGCTGAAAGCCAAGAAAGTTTCTGCTTAAAAGTCCTGTTTCTCTATGACATCGGTTAAGGTACAGAAAAAAGGAGTATTTTCTCTATGAAGAAAAAGGTGAGTCTTCACCAAAGTATTATAAAATGCCTTTTTATGTCATACTGAATATGACCAATTTTAAGTCATACTGAATATGCCATTTTAAGTTTACTCATATTATGCTATCACTAGCTATTTCAAGTCAAAATTTATTTTCATTGTTATTTTGCCCTTCTCTATTTCTTCTGTATTACCCATACAACAGAAGTAAGAAGAAAAAAAAGTAACAAAAGCACACGAGAAATCACAGGCAAACCAAAGTTTGGAAATACAACCTTATCCAACTTTCACAGTATACAATACAGGTCAACGTATTCTCAGACACCTATCTACTATCTAAACTGGGCAAGTCAGAAAAGTTTACCAACATCTTGAATCTACCTGTCAGTGTGTTAGTAAAAATAGCATCCATTTTCACTAATGATGTAAAATTGAACTGTGAGACTGTTATAATTTTATTCAAGCTTTTCCACTATGTATTCTTCACAAACCATGATGAAACTAGAAAAGGAGCATCTCAGAATACACTACTGAATCTAATACTCATACTGGATCTTAATAGTCCAGATGGCTGCCACAAGGATATATTTCACAGAGTACTCAAATCCTCTGACATTTTATGAAAAATTTGTGTCCACACAATAATTTTTCTGAGGCGAGGGTTCATGACTTTCATTGGGTTCTCAAAAGGTTTATGTCCCTAAAATGTTTAGGAACTACTGCTATAGATACCTCTCCTCTCCACTGTTAAAAGACCAACTCTGCTTTAAAGACTTACCAAGAAAGACAAACATAACACATGCCCAGATAGACCACAGCCTCTTCATCAGGGCAGCTAAGAGATTCATATGTTTAACAAACTGAGGAGAGCTGAAGTCATTCTGTTGGAAAGTAGGCCGTACTATTTTTTGACATTTGCTTGTTTTCTTATATGGGAAGTAAGGGAAAGGTACAAATTAATAACAGACTTCAGCCTAAGTCAAAAAATAAGATTATAGTACCGAAAAAAAGATACTCCTTATCCTTAAATTCTTTGACACCAGAATAAAATCACCATACTCAAGGGCACAAGCCTCAAAAGAAGATTAAGACCACCACAGTTCAAGCCAGCAAGTAATTACACTAAAAACAAAACCTAAGGTAAAAATATAGCTTTCTATTTGTCTTGTGAGTTACAAAGACTACAAAAATACACACACACACACACACACACACACACACACACACACACACAGACTAGAAATACTTTCAGAGAGTAAGGGCTACTCCAGTTGTTGCTTCGGAACAAATTTCTTAAGGAAACTGAAGAAGAGAAAAACCTATCTATAAAATTCAAGAACTACAATCTATTTCTTATTAAATTGAAAAGCTATTGTGTGAATTCCGGTTTTGCTTTTTGCCTTTTTTTCTTCCCTGGAAAGAGATCTCAAGTTCCTCAACACCTATATAAAAGATTTTATTTGTTCAATCAGTACTGGAGCACAAATCATAAGCTTTTAATTCACTGGTTACAGGGTTTCAGTTTTAGAAGATGAAAAAGTCCTGAAGATGGATGGTGGTGATGGTTGCACAACAGTGTGAATGTACTGGCTAATGCCACAAAACTGTACATTTTAAAATGATTTAAGAAGGTAAATTTTATGTTATGAATATTTTACCAGGAAAAAAAAAGCACTGGTATACAAAAGTGAGAAAGGTTCACTGGAGGAGAATCAAGATAAAATTATACCTAAGTGAAAAAATTTCACCTGGTACTTCAAAGATAATTTGCATCTTGAGATATCAAAATTGAACATAACAGTTACAGGTTTCATCAGCAAATTAAGAGCCTAAGACGACCAGGAAAATATTAAAACTCTTACAATATCCATGGAAATTCTCTGTCCTTAAACGCATAAGTGCCCTGCCAAAGGAAAAAAAAGTGTATGTATGTATAATATAACAAAAATTTGCTGAATGCCTAGTTTGTACAAAGCACTGTGCTAGGTTCTATGGGAACAAAAAGATGAAGCCAATTCAGACATACGCCCTCGAGAAAATGCCAGTAAATGATTATCATCTTAGTTCCACTTCCTGAACTCTATCCTAGCTATGGGTTCCCCTCCTCCAAACAAGTGTCCCAGATCCCTTTTATTACCTAGTATTCTACAAGTGAGTCCTCTGTGATTTATGGTGGTGTGCCACAGAACACATCTTAAGCGTTGGCATTGCAAGACTTTAAAAATAAGGGCTCTTAAATTCCCTACTTCCTTCCCAATCTCATTAACATCTCAACTGGTATAGGATGTAATCATCTCCCCTGACAGCCCACCCTGATTTGTAAAACAGAATTTTCTCAATTTTAAAAATTTCCAAATACTTAAACATTTATATAAAGATCCATTATCACTGTTCTGTTTTAATAGCTAACCACACTAGAGGGCTCAATGGTTCGCTGACTTCTGAGTTTAAGCAAACACACACGTGCAAGTAGGCACTACAACATGACAAGGCCTTTTCTTTCCCCCCAGACAACTGCCCCAATCTGCAGAGCATTTTCTCCTCTGCATGCACACACAAAGTAATAATTGAAAGCTGTTCTAAATTTGCTGTAGATGTGCAATTAGAAAATTATGTCAGGAAGGTAAAGTAGCCTGAACTTGTCAACAAAACAACTTTTTTGCAAGCTTTCAAAACAAATAAAATGTAGCCAGTTGAAAACTTCCGGCTCACAGTATAAACTCTTGCCACTGCTTTGTTCAATAGCCTCTCACAAAGAACACAGAAGAAAAGAGTCTATGAGTGAAAAATTCACCTCTAATGATCTAACCACTTCCCCTACTTCCCAGTCCAAGTTTTATTCCCTAGTCATCTTGGTGCAGTCATTTATCCATTCACCTCCTAATGAAGACAGAAAGAATCCATCCCAGTACAGTCAGGTTCAAAGGTCATAAAGTCTCTAAAGCTTAGAATCACATAGACCTAAAAAAGCAACAACTTAGGTGGTCATCTGTCACTATTCAATTGCAAAAATTTAATTTTTCTGCATTTTTAGTTTGGGGTACATTTCTCTGTTGAGATCCTAAACAAGAGGGAAAAAGAGAAATGCCACATTCTCAATCAGTGAGATAATAATTAGCAATAATTAATTAATTGAAGTTTCTGGTAGTCCTCATTACCTGTTCAATGTGCTTCCCAACCTATACTTTTGATAAACTTCATGATCAATGGCCAGGGGTTAGGAATAGAGAGAAGGTTTGACTACAAAGGGGTAGCACAAAGGAATTTGGGGAGGTGATGCAATTGTTCTGTTTGTGGTAGTGTTTACCTGAATCTATGCATGTTTAAAAACTTATGGACACCAAAAAAAAAAGATATATTGTATGTAAATATTTTTAATTTTAAAGCTACTCTAGGTTTACTTGCTAAAACTTTTTAGCAGGGAGATCTAGAAGGACGTGAGAAAATAGATTCCTCTTGTTCTAGAACATCCTTAGGTCCACATCTCTGGCCCTCCTGAATATGTTTGAATATTTCTTTTTCTTCCTTTCTTTTTATTTCCTCACATACCAGTTCCCTTATCATTATTTTGATGGAGTTTTTTTGCTCAGTAAAGAAAACATCTGGCAGAGGACAAGAATAAAGCACTCACTGAGAGCACAACAATCCTAGGAATTCTCAACTGGATTTCTCCAGGGCCAGTAAGAACTATCCCCCAGGTCAAAGGGCACACCACGGGGATTTGGGGAGGGCTCTAAGTCCAAACCTCAAACTTGGCTCCACTACACTCTGCACACGTGGCAGGCGTCTAGAATTGTCAAAAGGAAAGTACAGCATACCAGTAAACTGACTTCTTCATACCAAGAAGCATCAGCACAGGAGATGAGAAAATACACTGAGCTCAGAGTATAGCTCAATCTAGTAACTGAGAAACACAATCACCACATGCATAGTGAAGTTACTTCAAGAGACTGTAGAAAGACTAAGAACCCAAAATACAATTTCCATCAACAAAATAAAGATATCCATTTAAGTCTCACTAATTTCTATGGTCTGAATTGCCCATTTAAGCAGATGTAAGGTTTGGTTTCTCACTGACATTAAAGCAATTATTGCAATATAGTACAAAAAACAAAACAAACAAACAAAACCCCTGCATTTCTTAACACTGAAGCCTGAAAAAAATAAGGAAAACCCTCAGGTTAAAAAAATTTTTTTCCCTCTAAAAGTAGTGGCTCATGCTTTCCCAAATCAGTTTGTTTAAAACTACTCATGAAAAAAATGTAGTTGCAATCATTTAATAAGAAGATGGAGAGGCAGAAAGACAGCTGGTATTAAGCTATCAATACCCAAGCTACCCCAACTGAAGACTACTTGCCTGATAAAATCACATAGATCTCAAAACAAAAACATCCAAAAATGCCATATTTATTAAGTGCCTACTGTGTGTCTAAGTACTTTACATACATGATCTTATTTGACACATTAATAAAAGAGGAAAATAAGGCTTAGATTAAGTGTTTTGCCCATTATAAGTGAGAAGTTTCAACCCAGCTTTCTTGACTCCAAACCTATGTTCTTTAATACTGAAGACACTACAAAAAAATTTTTCTACAAGAAAGACGTGACTAGGAATGAATATGAGCTAATTTTCTCTAAAAATTATTACAAAGACAGTTGACTGCTGCTCTGTATTCTCTATTATCACTATAACTGCATGACAAAGATAAGGTAAGGCACCACCTCTCCTTGTCTGCAATTAGTGCAAGCCAAGTTGATAATAAGTAAATGCCTATGGTCCTTGAGACAGTCAGCAATGGATCCAGTCTCCTTTCTCCTATTTAAGGGTCTACATTCTTAGACCACTATCTCTAAGTGTTCTTATAACCAATATAATCAAACTCAATCTTTTAAAGTAAAAGTAGCTTTGATTGGTGCTAATGCCTCTTTGATTATAACATTTTATAACTCATAATTCTCCTACTTATAAAATGTTACAGTAATTTTTATAGTCAATTACATGAGACCAATTTTCTTGGGTATTAATGATCCCTGCTAGCCCAATGAAAGCATTAAAAAATAAAAGACAGTTGAAATGACCAGATCTCTATGAGATCTATTTTATAAAATTATATTAAACAGATCTAAACTTAGGGTAAAGAAGCACGAAATGTGAGAAAGCATTCGCCAAATTTAAGATGCAGTTCAAACAGTAGAATAAATTACTATCTGTAGGCAGGGCCCAAGGATTAATCACATTTAAGTAAAAATATGCAAGACTTAACAACCATTTTAAAACATGTCCTTAGTGTCCTTGTTTGCTTTGTACATTCACTGTGTTAATATAAGATTAGATATTAGAATCTAATTAGAATTAATAGTGAAAGCATATCAGAACATCAAGAAAATTTGGGATCTGGGAAGAACCAGAATTGATGAGTTCTTATCCTTGAATTTAAACCCTTTAAAAATGTCAAACTTGGAACTGTTCTTTAGACCAAAGAACCATTATCCACACAGCTAAACATACACATAATAGAGAGCAAATACCATGATTCTCAAACCTGATTTAAACTTTATTATGGTTTCAGATCTTATGTCATGGTTGACTTTTTAAAATAAAGATTCCCAGCTGGGGTGGTCAGCATGTTAGGCTGCTCAAGATGAAGCTGAATTCTCAGGTCCTACAAGCAGGATTTCTAGAACTAAGAGAGAGGGAAACAGGAAGAGAAAGAGAGAGAGAGAGAAAAAAAGAGAGAAATAAATAGGAAAAAAATAAGAGAAGAAAAAGGAAAGGAAATGGAGGGGGGGACCTCAACCATATAAAGAGATGCAAGTAAAAGAGAATCAAGTCTTTGTTTTAAAATATATATTCCATATTTCAATCATGCAGTTGTTATAGCTGACTTGAGAAAACATCATCCATACACAAGCAGAGTAAGATAGTAACTTTATAATTAGATATAATACAAGAACACCGGTTCAAGAACGCTCCGCAAAAAGGCGGAGGAATGGCGGCTGCCTGAGCTGCGCACAGCAACGTGCTCCTTCCCGCCCCCCCACACCGGCATCGGCCCACTCATCTCACTGGCTGTAGAAAATGGTGAAAGAAACCACTTATTATGATGTTTTGGGGGTCAAACCCAATGCCACCCAAGAAGAACTGAAAAAGGCTTACAGGAAACTGGCCTTGAAGTATCCACCCTGATAAGAATCCAAATGAAGGAGAGAAGTTTAAACAGATTTCTCAAGCTTACGAAGTGCTCTCTTACGCAAAGAAAAGGGAATTGTATGAAAAGGAGGAGAGCAGGCAATTAAAGAAGGTGGAGCAGGTGGCGGTTTGGGCTCTCCCATGGACATCTTTGATATGTTTTTTGGAGGAAGAGGCAGGATGCAAAGAGAAAGGAGAGGTAAAAATGTTGTGCATCAACTCACAGTAACCTTAGAAGATTTATATAATGGTGCAACAAGAAAACTAGCTCTGCAAAAGAATGTGATTTGTGACAAATGTGAAGGCCGAGGTGCTAAGAAAGGAGCAGTAAAGTGCTGTCCCAATCGCCGAGGTACTGGAATGCAAATAAGAATTCATCAAATAGGACCTGGAATGGTTCAGCAAATTCAGTCTGTCTGCATGGAGTGCCGGGGCCATGGGGAGCAGATCAGTCCTAAAGAGAGATGTAAAAGCTGCAATGGAAGGAAGATAGTTTGAGAGAAGAAAATTCTAGAAGTTCATATTGACAAAGGCATGAAAGATGGCCAGAAGATAACATTCCATGGTGAAGGAGACCAAGAACCAGGACTGGAGCCAGGAGATATTATCATCATTTTAGATCAGAAGGACCATGCTGTTTTTACTCGACGAGGAGAAGACCTTTTCATGTGTGTGGACATACAGCTGGTTGAGGTACTGTGTGGCTTCCAAAAGCCAATATCTACTCTTGACAACCGCACCATAGTCATCACTTCTCATCCAGGTCAGATTGTCGAGCGTGGAGATATCAAGTGTGTGCTAAATGAAGGCATGCCAATTTATCGTAGACCATATTAAAGGGGTCTCATAATCAATGAATTTAAGGTAAACTTTCCTGAGAATGGCTTTCTCTCCCCTGATCAACTCTCTTTGCTGGAAAAACTCCAACCTGAGAGGAAGGAAGTGGAAGAGACTGATGAAATGGACCAGGTAGAACTAGTGGACTTTGATCCGAATCAGGAAAGACAGCGCCATTACAATGGAGAAGCATACGAGCATGATGAACATCATCCTCGGGGTGGTGTTCAGTGTCAGACCTCCTAATGGGGCCAGTGAATAACACTCACTGCTGGCATTTTATTTGCAGTAGTGATTGAGTGAAGGACTATAATCATAATATGCTCACTACTTGCTATTGTTTGTTTTAATATTCAACTATAGTAGTGTTTTAAAAGTTAAATGAAGAATAAACTCCAATATAAAAGTGCTGACTTTGCCCTGTATGTATGATGACTTCAGTGTGCAAGATAAGTTTAATACTTGTAAAAACTACTTTAAAATATTTCCCCTAGCATTTGTTAGGCCATACTTTGTAACTGATTTCAGCTATGTACATGGAATAGCTTAGACTGAAATGCCAGGTATATGTATTGACTTCAGTGTATGACCCTTAATTGTTCAGCCATGAAGTTAAAACTGTATTTAACTGGCAGTCAAAGAATTTGTAGAGAAGTGTTGGTCTGTCTAGCGGTATTAAGTGGGATTCACTGTGATGCCTCTGCATTTACTCTATTGCCTCAACTGTTCCTGAAGATGGCATGCTATATAATTTAATTTAGCCTGTGGTATCAGTGATAGAAATGATACCTTTCTAAAGAAGGGGTTTATCATATAACATGCTGCTTCTTGAGGGCTTGCATTTGTAGAGCTGCATTCCCTTCTGCTGGGCCATCTTTTTTCAATATATCTAGTTATTGGTCCTGGTTACTTTTTTTTTTTCCTTCTCTTTGGACCACAGTAAGCCTTAGAGTAGTGACTTCTGGAGCAGGGTAACTTAGAGGCTGGAGTGATGAGACCTTTACATGAAGAAGTAATTTGCATGTATGAGTTAGGAAGGTGTTTTGCAGGTATATTACAGGCTTACTTTAAACCGTTTAACTTATGCTCCAAAGAAACTGTAATTTAATGTTGGTAGTATAGCAAATTATGAATAGCTTTAATTGTATGTTTAAAGGCATATGCTCACAAGCTTAAATCTGGATATCAGAATTAAGCAATTCTTGAAATGTATGAATGTCTCCTTAATACACTGATTACAAAGCAAAAAAAAAAAAAAGAATACTAGTTCATTCAGACCTGTAATGAGAGATCACTACCTATTAAACATAAACTTTAATGGTTCATTCCAATGAGATGAAAATACATCTTGCTTCCATTCATCATTTAGAAAGGCAGAGAGAGGCTGTGTCTGACCAGATCTAAACTTAATCTGATAATGGAAATTCCCTGGAGGTCCAGTGGTTAGGACTCCACGCTTCTACTGCCAAGGGCCTGGGCAAGCTGCGCTGTGCGGCCAAAAATAAATAAGCAAGTAAATAAAGGTTTGGGGCTTCCCTGGTGGTGCAGTGGTTAAGAATCTGCCTGCCAATGCAGGGGACACGGGTTCAAGCCCTGGTCTAGGAAGATCCCACATGCCACGGAACAACTAAGCCCATGTGCCACAACTACTGAGCCTGCGCTCTAGAGCCCGCAAACCACAACTGCTGAGCCCACGCACCACAACTACTGAAGCCCACATGCCTGAAGCCCTGCTCCGCAACTAGAGAAGCCACCGCAATGAGAAGCACGCTCACCACAACAAAGAGTAGCACCCGCTCACCCCAACTAGAGAAAGCCCGTGCGCAGCAGCAAAGACCCAATGCAGTGAAAAATAAATAAATAAATTTTGAAAATAAAGGCTTTTAAAAAAATAATAATAAACTTAATCTGATAATAAAGACAATAAAGTGGTTGTTCTTGGCCCCCTGTATAGTAATATTTAACAGCACTTAGGCTGTATATTTACATATTATATTTAAGGCATTATTTTAAATAACCTTTCATAGCCTTGCATATTTCAGAGGCTAAATTATATAATAAAAAAACAAACAGGTAGCATCTTATTTATGTCAACAAGATCAATTCATTTCCACCTCATAAGTTAGATCTAAAGTGCTGGTCTCAAGTTCAAGTCAAAAGTGAGTTCAGTGACCTGAACTTCATTTCCACATTAGTGTGGTACAATTACTCATGATACTTAGAGGCTATAGGAAATCCCAGGATATTGTAATGGAATGAAGTTCAGTTATTGTACGAACCACCGAAGAAAAACTTCATAGTGTAGGTCATTTTCCTTTATTGTAAATTTAACAGAAAGTTAACACTGGCTCTCTCCCACAAAACTCTGAGGCCAAGTCAAATTATATGTAGGCTAGCCTATCAGCAGTACTTTCCTTCACTGCTCTTTTAACACCCTCTTTCCCCATCTTCTCCTGCAGCAGCACAGGGACTACTCACTCACCAGAACACATGCCCAAGTATGAAACGAGTGTGAACCTGCAACAGTGGCAGGGGTGAGGTAGTGTGACATTTTGCAACCAAAGGAAGGTACTGAAGAACTCATATTCTCTTCTGAACAATGGTAAATATTTAACTTAAGAATTCAAGGCAAGGGAAAGAGAACATTCTGGTTATCACAAATTTGCAACCTTTATCATCACTTTCAAGATTTTTATATATTTTTTCTAATTTGCTTTGTTGCCCATTATATCAAATTTATCTGTTCACTTCTTTAATAAGGCACACAACACAACAGAGATTTGAATGGACCTCAGTTTAACTTACAACTAACACATAATTCCTTTCCCACCTTGTTACAGCTATGAATCTGAAGACTGGAGACTCCTCAATTACCCACATAAAGCAGAAAAGAAAATCAATAATGCCATAGATAGGTATAAACAGTCCCTTAAATAAGGGAACGCTTCCTCTGTACCCTGAGAGTTGGAACATTTACTACCTCATATCCAGTCCACCAACAAATCCCATGTTATACACATACACCTAATCTGACTTAAGTTTCTTTTCTTTTTTTTTTTTGTTCAATATATCTTCCCTAAGTTATACATGCAAAACTATGCATAGTTAAGTTATACATAAAGAGTTTATTATGAGAAACAACCATTTTCTCCTCTCCTCTTTCTCCCCAAATCCTGCTCCCCAGAAGCAACCACTCTTTTGATGCTTACATCCTTATCTCTACATACCATGCTTATGTGTGCTACTGCTTATTTCTTTAGGTTTTTTTAATTGTGGTAAAATTTATGACATAAAATTTTCCATTTTAACCATTTTTAACTGTACAGTTCTGTGGCATTAGGTACATTCACCATGTTGTACAACCATCACCACCACCCATCTTCAGAACTTCTTCATCTTCCCCAGCTGAAACTCTGTACCCATTAAACACTAACTCCTCATCCCTTTTACCGCTAGCACCTGGAAACCATCGTTCTACCTTCTGTCTCTATGAATTTGACTACTTCAGGAACCTCAGATAAGTGGAACTATACAATATTTGTCCTTTCATGCCTGGCTTATTTCACTTAGCATAATGTCTTCAAGGTTCATCCATGTTGCAGCATGTGTCCAAATTTCCTTTTTTAAGGCTAAATAATATTCCATTATATGTATATACCACATTTTGTTTATCCATCCATCAATGGACACTAGGGTTGTTTCTGCCTTTTGGCTATTGTGGGGTTTTTTAGTTCTGAGCATTATCTATTGACTTTCCACCATGAAAGATGGGAGTTTAAGGTCTCTTTCACATTCTTAACACACCAGCACCAAATATCTGTGCAGTGTCCATTCACATATCCCTCTACAACAGAGATAAACCAATGGATTAATTACCTATATTAACTTTTAGCATTTAATTATTATAACTGTATAAATGCAACACATAGCCAAGCCATTTAAGATACTGTTTTTAGCCTCTAAAGACATTTAGGATTTTCACTTTGTCCTCTGGCTTCTGAAAATTCACAATATGCCTTGATATAAGTCTCTTTTCATCCCTTTTGTTGGATACTTGGTGGGTCCTTTAATCTGCATGTTCATGTCTTAGAATTTTGGGAAATTTTCCCATATTATTTCTATGATGAATTCCTTCCCTTCATTTTTGCTTTATTTTTCTAGAATGCTTAGTATTCAAATGCTGGATCACCTAGACTGCCCCCAAATATTCTTATATCTTTTCTATTGCCCATGTTCTATCTCTTTTTCTTTTTACTCTTCTCTCTGGAATATCTTTTTAACTTTATTTTCCAAACCCTCCTTTAAGTGTTTCCTGCTATCATATTTTTAATTTCTAAACATTCTTTTTGTTCTCTGAACTTCTCCTTTAGTGCAGCATTCTGATCTTGCTTTTTACATGTAATTTATTTTCTCTTATCTTTCTAATGCTACTGATGATAGTTTGGTTTGTTTTGCCTTTTAGGTTTTCCTCTTCTTGCATAGTCCCTATCTTCTCCAAGTTGCTTCTTTGTACGTGTTCTGACTCTACTTACATGTTAGAATCTTTTCTCAAATATCTGGTGATCCTTAGCCATCTGCTCAAATTTTAAATTGGGAAACTAAAAAGCTGACTGAATGTACATCAGTCTAGTCTACTGTGGTCTTCAAAGTGATCTGACTTGCCCTTTTTACTGGGGACTACTCAGTGGACATATCTTTAGGATACTTCTCTTGGGCTAATCATATTATTCAGAGTATTCAGATTACCTTCCAATCTCACACCTGAAGGGTATAAGCCTGGTTCTGGGAACCAAATCAGAAAAGAGGGCTGTGAGATTTAGGATAAATCTCAGTATTTAGTATATAAACTTTCACTGTTTTCAGTTTGTGTCTATTGTTCTCTGATCTTCAGCTAGAGTTGGGATCAGGTAGTTAACTGATAGGAAAAAGCTGGGGAAGGAATCCAGATGTCTAACTGGTTCTGAAATAGACATTCAACCAATCTTTCTGTTTGGGCATCAATTTTACCCCCTTTCCCTGATGCCAGCAATTTCTTAAACATAGGGGTTCTGCAAAACACTAAAAACTGTGTTGTTCTCAGTTTCTTCTACTACTGGTTTAGGACTGAGTTTTCTTGGATATGTCAGGACAATTATCACACATCTTTTTACTTTCCAATTTCCAAAAAATGTTGCTATCACCTGCTCTCCTATAGTCTTTATGTTTGGGAGCTCGTGATTTTTTAAAAAATTCCCTTAGCTGTTGTTTTTATGAGTTTAGAGAGGTGGAAGATAGAAATATATGTGTTCGACCCACTATCTTTAACAAGAAGCTAATTTGATCACTTCTTAGTACCTCCACAGTATTTTCAGATAGTTTCAAAATCCATTCAAAGTGCAATTTTAATACTTTCATATACTTAAGAATATAATTGGAATAAGAGGATATACCTTAGAATATTAAAAAAAGGATGGCTTTTCCTGAAAAATGTGAAGCTGTAGGTACATTAAATTTAATTAAATACACAATTAAGAGTAATTAATTGATTTATTAACTACCTACTATGACCAAGCACTATGCTAGCAAGGTGCTGAAGATATAAAGGTAAAAAACACACCTCTGTCCTTACAAAGACCATAAACTGGTTGGGAAGACAGATAAGTAAAGCAGCAATCATGCTAATGGCGTTCCCTAGTGCCATGAGATGCTACCTTGGAGGGCCCTAGTGGCTCTCTACTTCCCCATTCTCAAAGCTTAGCAATGAACTGGTTCAGTAGACTGAGTCAGCTCATCTGAAGAATACTAAGTCTCTTTAGCTAATCTAAGAGGCATTGATAAAATTCCCCTAGCCAAGTCATTTCTCTGACCAGCAAGGATCCACCTAGTACATACTGACTAGATGTTCTTGCCCTTCTCCCAGCTTCCTTATCAATATTACAAGAGCAGGGTCCTTCTCCTGAGGCATGTCCCACTGTTTATACAGCAAAGTTGAACCCATCAGGTCCCTCCACAAAATGACAGGAAGATGGTATTCTCATGCACTGTTCTGACCTTTCTGCCTATAAGGTTTACTGAGGAAAAGTTACTTTATACCTACATGGCATAATACTAATTTGTGTGTGTCTATGCCTCTTGTATAACACTACCTTTATCACTTATTAAATTCTTATACTATACATTTGGGTCAATTTCTGCACTTGTATTCTGTTCTACTCAGCAGTTTATTCTTATGATACCATATTGTTTTAAATTAAGTGTTACTGCTTTCTAGTACAAGCCAAGGCTCAGTAAAAGGAATATTCTCAAAAGAATTTAATCTTAAAATAACTGAAACATATATATATATATATACATATATATATATATATACATATATATATATGCATATATGTAGTATATTTGCGAGAGATGGTGTAAGTATTGCAATAGCTGCTGTTCCTCTAAAGTAATGGTCTATTTTAGGATGAGCACACTAAAAATCGATGTTCACAAATTATATTGAGAACCCATATGACAATTTTCTCTTAAAATTTAATAACAAGAAAATTTCTCCTGATAAGCTGGTGTGCTTTGCTTTGCCAAAGCAAATAAATAATATGTTTATTATATATACACACACCATATAGTTTCCTTTTTATCCTGAAGAAAACTCAAAAGCAAACTGTAATATTGCCGTCAAATTAGATTTAAGGAATAAATTCTCTTTCTTCTTTCACTCAACATGAATCAAGGGTCATTGGTCTTTTAAATTTAATTGTCATCTTTTTAACTGAAATCAGGTTCAAAATATTTTAGAAGTGTATACAATAGAAATAATTTTTATGGTAAGGAGAAAAAAATGATTAAAAATGAGATCTAATTCAAGGCTGAAAATTGTCACAGAAAATTGAATTTTAGGAATAAAATTAAAAGTAGTTCAATCATCAAGTTTAACTCTAATTTTAATCTTCTCCTTCTCCATACTCTTAGAATCTATTTACATTCACCATTCATCTAGGATGGTTCTTTTTTTTTTTTTTCTTTTAATTTAACATGTATTATAAGCCTGGGACTAAGCTAAGTACTTGATTTCCCTAAATATTTCCACATCTTTGCAAAGAAGATTAAAAATTCCAACTATAGAGTTGTGAAGACTGAATGTGATGTTTAGTAACTTGCCCACTGTCATACAGCTAACAAATGACAAATCTAGGTGTCTAACCCAAACTCCAAAGTCTATTCTGTTAACTATCATATTACTGAACAGTAAACTAAATCCCTACTATCCTCTTCAGATTCTAAAATTGTACTATCTATCATAAGCTCAGATTCTAAAATTGTACTATCTATCATAAGCTACTCTGATTGTTGCCTACTCAAGAATCCCATATAACACAGCTCTCACATTCCCCCACCTTACCCGCAGGCCATCCATATCATCAAAGAATAAGGGGCAAGAATTAGTACAAACACAAAAATACCGAAATCAAGAAGAAAAGAAAATAAAAAGTAAATCCAGGAACACCAAAACAAGTGAGCATCAACTTCTTTGACTCCAAAGGCCATATTCTGTGGAAGTTTTGCATAGCATCCAGCACAAAAGAGATTTCAACAGCAATACTGCTTTTACTTGGCAGTCATTACATGGCCTATGTGAACTCAGTTGGTAGTACTATGCCTGATCTAAGTCAAAGATGTTCTACACAATAAATAAAACAGCACATTTTGCTCCAGTCAAGACTTAATCAAAGAAAGTCAAGGGCCGACAGAACCATGGTGACAGCTAATCTCACCCAAGGAGCAGTTTCTTTAAAACTAGTTACTAAAAGAAGAATGCCTGGGGAGCCTTCCATTTCTTTTATAAGCAACCAGTTCCTTTTCTAAGCATCAGTCATATAACCTATATAATTTGGCAAAGGCAAGTTAGAATTTTAAAAGTAAGTAAATCCTGCCCTTTGTTAAAGGGCCCCACATAGAAATCAACCTAGCCAAGAATGTTTACCTTACAAATGTTATTTAGTCCCACAAAGCCTAAGGCAAACTAACCAAAGTAACAAATACAGAACTTCCCTCCTGCACAAATCAATTCCATAACAAGTGAATTACAGAAATCAATTTCAAAAAGAGAACTAAAAAACAGCAGACAATTAACAAAGAACTACTTTAGACATTTTTTATAAAACAGTTCAAGCTAAACTGATTATTCCAAAATAAGACATACACAGTATTTTGGAAGCACACTGTAAGAATATCAACACAGAAAATGGGATAGGATAAAAGGGAGGGTTTTTCTACTTGCTTTACCTATGGCTCTACTTCCCATGGCAGACTCATAGGTGGGTCCATTAAATGATTTCATTCCAATACCATGTTAAAAAGATATATACAGGAACATGAAACGTTTTTTTGTAAAATAAGACCGCTTGACTTAAAATTCGATATGGTAAAACACAGTAGAATGGACGATTTTTAAATTCCTCCTCAGATTCTGCTATATGATTGAACTTCTATCCTAGTTTTCATACTTATACATTTTTCTTACTTTTCTGCAGCTTCCCAGGTATTGTATATTGGAAGACAAGTGAAAGACTCAGAAACTTCTAGCTTGACACCTTTTAAACCAGACTGACTATACCATTGTTTCCTAGACCCAAAGGCAAAATTAAAATAAAAATGTACAGTTTAGTAAAAAGTAATTCTATTCAAGACCAAAATAATAGAGTGTATTAGTTTTCTACTGCTGTGTAACATACTACTATAAACTTAGTGACTTGAAACTACACACAATTATTATCTAAGTTTCCATGGGTCAAGAGTTCAACATGTTTTTGCTGGGCCTTCTGCTCAGGGTCTCGCCAGGCTGAAATCATGATGTCAGTCAGGTCTGTGGTTTCATCTGGAGCTCACAGTCTTCTAAGTTCACTCATTCTGTTGGCAGAATCCAATTCCTTGTGGTTGTAGGACTCAGGTCCCCATTTTCTTGCTGACTGTCGGCTGGGGATAGCTCTCAGCAACTCAAGGCTGCCTACAGTTCCCTGCCGTGTGGCCCCCTCCAAAACATGGCATTCTGTTTCTTCAAGACCAATAGTAAAGCATCTGCTACAGTTTTTAATCTCTCTAACTTTATATCTGACCTCTAGACCCTCTTTTAAAGGTTCTCACCTTACATATTAGGTTCACACGCTCAAGGGAGAGGATTTTACAGGATGCACAGACCAGGGGGCAGGAATCCTGGAGACCATCTTAGAATTCTGCCTACCACATGCAATCAAAGCAAAGAGCTTCCTACAGATAAAGCTTTATCCAGAGACAATATAATACTTGGAATACAGAGAAATGGATAAACTACATATCCTTCAGGTCATCCTCAAATACTATTTTTGCATCATCCTCAAATAGTATTTTTTGCATCAAATCTCTTGATAAAATTCGACAACAAACGGTTTGAGATTATAATCTCAGGTAAAAGTTTGGAGCCAAATTTGCTCATTAAACCCTAATTAGGGTGGAGTCCTTCTGGTAGTTTAACTGGTATATCCCAAAGAGAAGCCAATCTACCAACTGCCTCCATCATTTCATTGTACAAAGGACAAAGCCCATCCATGGATCAATGCAGCAACTCAGGATAGGGTAAGTGGAAGAAGAAAACGGGAGATGTCCACCAAGAAAAAGCACAATCATTTACATAATTTCCAGAAGGACCCAGACCAACTATCAGTATTAAGTGATACTTTCAAATCTGTTTTCTTGTATGATTCTAAAGGCCACTTAGAATTTTTTTTAAGGAAAAGAACACATTTTTAAGGCCAAAACTGCAGTTGCTGAACTAATACTGATGATGATGATAAAGTTCTGAATAGTGACATAGACAATGCTAAAAACTGGATTAGTAAATTAGAAGGCAAACATATGGGGAAGAAATGTCAAAGAGATGAAATTGTGAAGAAAAAAAGGCAAGAGACATGGAAATATGTATTTTTCTAAGCTCTGTAATAGCAGGTTGTAGCCGACTAGCTAGGTATTCACCAAACCTATTTCCTCTTTCTCCTGGTCACACAGATAGACTATATTTCCACTCCTCGCTTGTAGTGTATAAGCTTCTGCTGATGTAATGTTGGCAGCAGTCGTATGTATCACTTACAAGCCTGGTCAATAAAAAAAAAAATCTCCAGGCATTATTTACTTTTTTCTCTACTGCTGAAACACTGAAAGCCACATGTTGAAGTGATAGAGCCACAAGTTGGAAGAGTCCTGGAACCCTTCACAGTCACTTAAAGAAGAGCTACCCAACCAGGAACATCCATTTTGGACTTCACATGAGCGAAAAATAAAATTTCTATGGTGAGATTTTAGAGCTTAGCTATTACAACAGGCATCGTTATTTAAGGAAACAGGCACTGGCACTGGAAGAATGGTGTTGCCATAACAAAAAAACCTAAAATAAATGACATCAGTTTAGAGGTCAGGCAGTAGGCCGCAAGAATATATATTTAGCAAGTCAAAGGCCTGAAAAGCCCTGTGATATTGTGGCAAAACAGCTGGCAAAACTGGAACCTGTAATAAATGAAAAGGCACACCGCATGTCTACTGGGTCTGTAGCTCTATAAGTGAATGTAGAGAGAGAGTTATAGTGTATATTGGCATTTGCTTTCTGCTTTTAGCAAGGTTTTACACAAAAACGATGAGCACAGAAATTCCTACTTTGAAAACTGAAATTACAGGGAATAGCACAAGTCCAGAAACTTGGGCCTCAGAGGGTTAGAAAGCTGAACACATATAGATTCCAAATAGTAAAAGAAAAAGATGGTAAAAGTTTGAGCAATTAAGTCCAAAGAAGACCTCCTTGAACAAAGTGACTTAATCCTGAGGCAAAAATTAGATTCAGGTATGGTTTTCTTACCCGTTATTTCATATAGCCTCCAAGTAGGGCCTAAGTAAGAAAGAGACATGAGGCAAGGGTTATGCTCTCCCAACTCTACTACCTCCCCAAACAGGGAAGAAGAAAAAAAATCATTCCTGAAAATTACATTTAGAAAACAACAGTGGGTATCTAAATAGAACCTATTGGAAAGAGACAGATCAGAGGTCTACTAAGTTTTGAGGTAACTATAATGCCAAAAACCCACAAATCTGTACTAAATAAAACTTTGTTCAGAACCTTAAAACAACCCTTGGCCTCCTAAACTTGTAGAAGCAGAAAGGACGCACTGAAAGATATACAGATATAAATGTGGTTGTAGATATAAGTGTAGATGTAGATGTATATGTATACCTACAGAGAGAGAGAGAAAAATCTTCAAACGAAGGTATATTCCCCAGCACACACTTCAGAAATGTACACAGAAAAAAATAGGGAAAGAAAAACTAAGATGCAGCCAAGAGCCCAGGAGAACAATGGGCAAAGGAGTTCTTTCCACAGAATCAACATCTAGACAAGGAAATTCCCCTACTACTGAGGCAGAAAGATTTCCCAATGATGGCCCAAAAGGATTACATGATTTGCTATGAAGCAGGTAATACTGTACATCTCCTGTTCTTCCCTCTTCTACATGGAAGTTTCTGTTGTAGCTATTCTGTTCTAGCTTCTCCATGGTATACTGAGGGTGGGAGGGCCACAGGTGCAGATAACCTATCTTAGTTCCTGGTCATCAGCCCATTGAAGAGCCACATCTGGATCTGATGGAGAGTACTGAGCATCCCTGGAAGATATCATACTTTGAGATGGATGTAGTAACTAGATGGAATATTGGGTTGTATTCCTTAGGGAAGGGACAAGTATGTTCTATGGATGAGAGGAAGAGTGAACTGATATGGAATTCCCTGATGGCACAGTGCTTAAGAATCCCCCTGCCACTGCAGGGGACACGGGCTCGAGCCCTGGTCCGGGAAGATCCCACATGCAGCAGAGCAACTAAGCCCTTGAGCCACAGCTACTGAGGCCGCGAGCCACAACTACTGAGCCTGTGCGCCTAGAGCCCGTGCTCTACAACAAGAGAAGCCACCACAATGAGAAGCCCACGCACCGCAACAAAGAGTAGCCCCCACTTGCCACAACTAGAGAAAGCTCACACGCAGCAACGAAGACCCAACACAGCCATAAATAAATAAATAAATTTATTAAAAAAAAAAAAAGAGTGAAGAGATATTTGATGAACAAAAGGGTAGACTGTGCCAGAGACTAGCTACTATTCACCAAAACTGTGTTCTTCTCTTAGACAGAGTGAGATTATATTCCCCAGCATCCCTTACCGGTTGCTATGACCACGTTACTAAGTTCTGGCCAGTGAAATCAGAGAAGAAGTGACGATGTGTCACATCCGGGCCTAGCCCTTAAAAACCCTACCACATGCAATACTCTTTGGTCTTTCCCCTTTTGCAGCAATCTTCAAAACCATATTAAAAATGACAGAGCCATATAATGGAAACTTTCCTTAAATCACCATTGCAAAGAAAACCATCACAAATCAGAAACATCATTTTGGGCTTCACATAAGTGAGAAATAAACCATATCCTCTCCCTCTTTTCTAACATCCATGAATTCAAACAAATATTTACTGAACACCTACTACGTACAAAGTATATGGTAGTTTCTCTCCCTCCTACTTTCCTTACTTTTTAGGTACTACAGAAGATTTTAAAATGTGTAAGATATCTTTAGTCAATGATCTTATATATACCATAGCATAGGATAGTAATACATGCAATAAGAGCTATACTTGAGATGAAAAATGCTATAAGAGGAATAAAGGGTTATCAGTTCATTAAAAAGTCCTGAATTCACAAAAGGTTTCTTCATCATTTCTTTAAATGACAAAAATACAGCCAACAGCTAACAGTTTACACATTTTGAGTGCCATAGCAGACAAATTCATCTCAATCTAATCTGAATTCTACTACAGAATCTGACCTTTACAAGCTGTCTGAACTTGAGCAAATCACTTCCCTGGCCTAGGCCTTCATTTCTTCAGATAATTAGGGGAGAGACCAGATAATCTCACATTAAATGAAATAATAATATTCTTCATGGAATCCTCTCTTTCACCAAAAAGGAAGTAATTTCTCAAGCAAAGGCCTAGGAAAAGCAACTTTGTACTATACTCTTCTATATTTTGAAAAATTAGTAAAAATTTGTCAACCACAATACTTGTCTTACAAGATACCTTCATTCCTGTACTCAAAATACACACAGCAAGGCAAAAGTATATTTTCAATGATTAATTTTGTTTCTTCACCACTAAAAAAAATGACATGATATGATTATTTCCATCAGGGTTTATCATCAACTAGTTTTAAGCTTTCCACTTCGTAAAGTTTAACAATAAGGAAATTAAAAGAAGAAATGGGGGGCTTCCCTGGTGGCGCAGCGGTTGGGAGTCCGCCTGCCAATGCAGGGGACACGGGTTCGAGCCCTGGTCTGGGAAGATCCCACATGCCGCGGAGCAGCTGGGCCCGTGAGCCACAACTACTGAGCCTGCGCGTCTGGAGCCTGTGCTCCGCAACAAGAGAGGCCGCGATAATGAGAGGCCCGCGCACCGCGATGAAGAGTGGCCCCCGCTCGCCGCAACTGGAGAAAGCCCTCGCGCAGAAACGAAGACCCAACACAGCCATAAATAGATAAATACATAAATAAATTTTTTAAAAAAATGTAAAACAGGTAACACAACATTGTCAATCAACTATACTCCAATAAAAATTAAAAAAAAAAAAGAAAGAAGAAATGGGAAAAGAATATGTGTATTCCCTTAGGAAAGGGATTTCCAAAGAGGCAGATCTCTTTTGCAGAATCAAAGACATATCTAAAAGATTACCAAGGCTAGCTGAGACCAAAAATATGACCCAAAATATGACCTACTCCCTCATTCCTCACAGAATAAGAACTACCAATGACTTATTCAAGAACACAGTTGTTTATAGAACCAAAAAACACTTTCCATAAACAGCTGAATCTTCTACTTATTGTTATAGGTTACATCATAAGGTATACTGAGAAATTTTAATAAAAGCAGTGTGACTTAAATTTCAAAAGAGCAAGTAATACTGCAAATTACTACTGTTCTTTATTCATAACGACAAAGTAATTCTGGACGTTCCTTGTGGCTTTCATAACTTAGAGAGGAAGATATTGAAAGAAAAAAATTGAAACACTTTCAACACATTGTTAATTTATAAGCTATAAACAAATTCCTTTCTGTGATCATAATTCCCAGCATTTCCCAAAAGGCCTTTTTTCATTGATACCCATTGATATCAGAAATAACAATTACAGAAATATTCATATATAACATGACATATTGCTTACATAGTAAATAATCAACCAAAGGTACCTGCAGCACAATTTAGCTCATTAACTAGAAAGAGAACTTTTAAAAATCCTGGGGGAAAAAAAATCTTGGGCTTCAAGTCATACCCAAAGTCAAGAAAAGTATTCAAAAAATAGAAAAGCCTCTTCAAAGCACCAATATAAACCATCACAATCAATCAGTATGTACTGAATATTCACAGAGCAAAACAATATACTAGTAAATAATTCATTGCTCTGCTAAGAAAATAAAAGATATTTTAAAATCATGTGTTCCCATAAAGATGAAGGACTTCCCTAAAATGACAAGAAACAATTAAGACATCTAGCAAAAAGAAATCTGTGTTTAACAGAATACTTGCAAAGTCATTGGCCAACCTATCATAAACCCAAGACCTACTTGCTTCATGGCAGTCTCTCCAATTTTGTCTGAATGTTTGCGGATACTCTCCAGAAAGTCTTTGAGATCAGACATAGAAACATCCTTAATTTCTTCTCGAAGCTTGGGGATATTGTCCACCATCACCTTGCAGAATCGATAGTGGCTTACTTGAGGCAGATAGGTATGCTCTAGATGTTCCAGAGTTTTCAGTGCAGGATAATGCCTATAAAAGGAATTGCATGACCTTTAGCTCAACTCAGTCTTCTTTAGGGCCACAGATACATTCCTCAGGCAAAATTTCTAGCCTGAATTAGTTTTCACTGTACATTAAGACAAATCCAGGATTAAGTTTCAATAAAAACGTCAATGGAAAAATTAATGTCAAATTATTAAAAATCAATATATATATTACAGGACTTAATAAATTATAATCAAAAAAAGATTTTTCCCAAGAATACAGAAAACTTTGAAAATCCACCAATGAAATTCATTACATAAAGAATAAAGGCCATTGCTAGGAAAAAAAAAATAAAGGGAAATATAAAATGATCATATCAATGCCACAAAAATCATCCTATAAAATAAAGTACCCAAGGATAGACTTCCAACTATGGCACACAGAAGAGCTTAGCAAATCTTCTACCCAAAAAGCAAATATAAACTAGACAAAACTGACCCAAACAACCATTTCAAGACTCTGGAAATTGGAAAGGACTCTGGAAAGGAGAACAACAAATTAAGAAGGGTTTATTCATGAAAACTGCTAAATAGAAAGGGACTCTGTGGTATTCTTGCCTGGGGCTACCTCCATCACCCTCTCCACCTCCCTTCTCCCCACCCATCATTGGTTATGGCTTGTCAGGAAAATCAGCAGCTTCTCTGCCGTTAGGGGCTGACATGATTTGGAGCAGAGGGTGAAAATCCTATATGGAGTGGTGCTGTTAGGAAAAGTAGCAAACTCATTTTAAAAAAGGAAGAGAGTGGGGGGAACCTCCAGCTCTACTGGCCTGAAGTTCATCTAGGTTGGAACAAAGAGCAGACTGGAGGACTAACCAAAAACTTAACAGGGAAGTCCTGGAAATAAGAGACCCACAGAATAACCTGATAGCTCTCTGAATATCCCTAGCTGACTGAGAAGCTGTGCACAAATGCAGGGGACACCTAAAAGGGCCTAAGCACTCCACACATCCCTGGCTGACTAGGAGACTGCAGGCCTGCACACAGGAGAAGGCTTGGCAGAATATGAAAGCTCAGCAGACTTGAAAACTTGCCTGAATTTTGAATGCACTCCCTAACCCACATACAAGTCCACTAACAAAGGGTAGACACCTTTCTCAGCTCAAGTTTCTTTGAGCACCCAGGACAAATCATTAGCTGATGACTAGCCTTTAAAAATGAAAATGAAATGAATTATACTCCCAGATAAACAAAGACTAAGACAATTCCTTGCTAGCAGATCTGCCTTACAAGAAACACTAAAGAAAGTCAGAAAGGAAATGATAGCAGACAGTAACTTGAAATTAGAGGGGAAAAAATGAAGAACATAGGAAAGAGTAAATATATGCTAAATATAAAAGACTGAATAAATGTGGTTTTTTTCTCTTTTCTTCTTTTACTATCAGTAAAAGACAATATTTTTTAAAGCAATGATTATAACACCGTATTGTTGGGTTTATAAAATATATAGATATAATATAAATGACAATAATAGCACAAAAGAAGAGGGAAGAAATGGAGCTAAGTTGAAGCAAAACTACGTCTATATATTATATCAAAACTACATGAGCAATGACCTGAAGTAGACTGTGACAAATGAAGAAGCAGATTATAATCCACAGAGTAACCTCTAAAAAAAAACCTCAAAAAATACAACATTAAAAGGTTTACAGAAGAATTAAAATAGTATACTACAAAATATTTAATACAAAAAAGGAGTAAAAGATAAATAAGAACAAAAAAGACATGAGAAACATAGAAAATAAAGAGCAAAACCCAACCATATTAATAATTATATTAAATGTAAATGGACTAATAAGCATGCAAATCAAAAGGCAGACACTGTCAGACAGGATTTAAAAAGCATGATCCAGGGACTTCCCTGGCATTCCAACGGTTAAGGCTCCGTGCTTCCACCGCAGGGGGCATGGGTTCAATCCTTGGTCGGGGAACTAAGATCCCGCATGCCGCACAGTGCGGCTAAAATAAAATAAAAAATAAGTAAATAAAATAAAAAGCATGATCCAACTATATGCTGCTTACAAGAAACCCACTTTAGAGTCACAGATACAAACAGACTGAAGTAAAAGCTAGAATAAGATATACCCCAAAAGTAACCATAAAAGTGCTGGAATGGCTATATTAATATCAGACACATTAGATTTTAAGACAACAAATATTGCTGGAAACACAGAAGGACATTTCATAATAATAATAGGGACAATATTTATCTGATAGGTAGGAAAGCTTCCATAAGCATAAGAGAACAAATAAAACTAAGATTGATACAGTTGAACAGGTAAAAGCAAAATAAGTTATACATAAAAAGAGAATAAGAATAAAGAGGAAACAACAACCTGGCAAGGATTAGTTGTAACATATAAACCTGAGGGATTTTTTTTTAAGCATTGAACAAAGAAAAGTCACAAAAGAGCCCCCAAAAAGGCAAACATGAAAAAAAAAAAAGTTGAACTGATGTGAAGAAATGAAAATAAAAAATATAATTTTGTCACTCAAACTGCCAACGATTTCTTAAAAAATAATGGATTTTAATAAATGAGAATTCACAGCCTGCTGGTAAACATATTTATATTAATAATACATGTTTTCAATGAAAAATTTCACCAAACAAGTATTCTAAACAGTTGCATGCCCCCCCACAAAAAATTACATGTACAAAAATATGTATAAGCCTCTTGAACTGTAGTTATTTATATTAACAAATAAAAAACTAATCTAGAAGTCTATTAACAAGGAATTGGTTAAATGCATTATGATATATCCATGTAGTATATATGTATATGCAAAGAATAATAAAACAGCAAAGTGTTTACAATATTGTTGAGTGAAAATTATTTCAAAAACATTGAAATTACAAGTATGATCATAACATTTTTCAAAATTGCAAATACTTATACATGTATAAATTATGAATATGTATGTATGTATGAGCTACACAGTACTAAATACAAGCACACACACAAACATAAGTACACAGAAAATGAATAAGAAAATATATACAAAAATGTTAACCATGATTTTTCTTTCCTTTGGATAGAAACATTATGGGTAACAGTTTTCTTCTTCATGTTTTTAACTTCCTAATTTCCACATTTCCCATAATATATTTAGTATAGGAAAAACTCAGTTTTGATCCTGTAAGTAAAAGACTTATAGTTCTATTTTAGGTTTTAAGAATGAATTCCATGGGAGATACTTAAACTCTTCTTACTCCAATGCACGTAATACCACAAACACTAAAGATTAGAGGTTGGATTTACTTGTTTTCTTTGTTTATGTTTTTCCCTCCTGTGTTCCAAAAATCAAAATCTTAGTCCAAATAAATGAAGGGAAGAAAGATTTATTTCCCCTAAATTAAGAAATAAAATTACAAATATAGTTTAATCTGAAATGGTTGCTTTTATTAAAATTTTACAGACTCACAAACAATAAAATTCACATGGTTTAGTATAAACAGAATGGTGTTTATACTACAATTAGGTACGAAGAGCTATGTGCAATAAAATGCATTTCCTCTAGAGAGAAACTTTAGAATGGATATAAACCTAGAAATTAAGCCAAAAAGATAAACACACTTTAGGGTTTAGTTATATTTTGGAACATTGTTTATAGAATGAGAAAAATCTAACAATGTTGCCTGCAGACACAAGGCACATTCACTGATGAGACACATGGCTGCATGGTGAAAACATCTGGTCTGTCAAATAACTCCACATTTTTCAAGGCTAATTAGTACAAAACCCAGTGATTTCTGGCAATAAAGAATGTTACTTTATTTCCCCATTGTCCTTTCCCTAACATACTCATACTCCAACTATAACAGATCAATAAGATTCATTCAAATTTCTAGTGTACTTCAATATCAGTGACAGGTTAAAGAATGACAGACAATTAAACACCTCTACAGCAGACACCAAAAGAAAAAAATTCTATTTCCAGGGGCCGTGGAAATCTAAAACAAGATTTTGACATTACTCTTGACAACCTCTAAACATTAAAACTGAATCAAAAGCCAAATGTACTAGCTCTTCCCCTCCCCCCACCACATGCAGGCTCCCTAATAGAGATGTGAGCAGAAAGAAAGTAAATGAATTAAAAGTAAAAAATTTTTTTAAATAAGGCAGGAAAAGATGTCTAAATAATCCTAAAAATTGGATAACTTAAGGTCAGAATAACTTAGACATGGTTGAATGCAATCCTGAGAAGAAGAATGTTGATTCTAGGCAAATTAAATTTTGGTACTTTTTTGTCATGGTATGGAACTCGTTCACAATGATGGTTTTTTTAAATTCTAATAAGTAATCTTTCAAAGTGGATTACAACTACCCATGAGAAATTTTTTAAATTCAGAGTATGATAAGAATATAAAACAAAAGCTTTCCACACAGAAAATATTAGTGTCTTTCCTAATTAAAGAGCATCATTAAGAAATATTTAATCCCTTCTATGTGCTAGAGATAGAAAGATGGTCAGATATCTTTCCTCAGGGAACATAAAACCTAGTAGTATAATGAGTATTTATAGCTTTAAAAAAAATAACTAGGCTTCCAGCCATTAAGGAATAACAAAGAACAGACATGAACTCTCACTCTTAAGAAGTAAAATACTGGCTAAAATACATAAAACAACTGCTTTCACATAGTGAACATCAAGTAACACAGACCTGTGATCTCTGAAAAAAGGGAAACAAGGTGAATTTAATAGTTATCTGGGGGGCTTCCCTGGTGGCACAGTGGTTAAGAATCCGCCTGCCAATGCAGGGGACATGGGTTCAAGCCCTGGTCTGGGAAGATCCCACATGCCTCTGAGCAACAAAACCCAGGCACCACAACTACTGAGTCAGCGCTCTAGAGCCCGTGAGCCACAACTGCTGAGCCCCCGTGCCACAAATACTGAAGCCCATGCGTCTAGAGCCCGTGCTCCGCAACAAGAGAAGCCACTGCAATGAGAAGCCCGTGCACCGCAACGTTGAGTAGCCCCTGCTCTCCACAACTAGAAAAATCCCGGGCGCAGCAACAAAGACCCAACGCAGCCAAAAAATAAATAAATAAAATAAAAAATAGTTATCTGGGTTATCTGCCTGAATGTGATTTCTAGATCATGGACACAGTCAGAGAAAACCCAAACAGAGCCCAACAACTTAGCAGACTTAGCATCAGAGATAGGAGTTCAGGAAAGCTTATGCACCTTACGGTTGTGCAGCAGAATTCCCAAAAAACAAAAAAAAAAAGGAAGCAATGCAGAAAGTTACATAAGGGTTCCCTTGAGTCTTTGCTAAGTACTAGGCCAGGCACAGGAAAAGTGAAATTCTGCATGAACAGGCATAAAGAAGAGAGGGAAGGAAGAGAAGGAAGAGAAGGGAGGGAGAGAAGGCAAGGAAGGAGAGACAGAAAGACAGCAGCAAGATGTAAGATAAACACCTCAAGGAGCTCAGACAAGACAGAGAAACATCTGAACACTGAACAGCCAAAGTGAAGAGTCCCTGGGGATTTCTGAGCTTTTCAAAGTAGATGAATACTACTCCGAGCAACCCCTGGAATGAAGGAGGGCCTCCCAAAGCTTAAAAACGGGGTCTGATGGGATTGGGATCAAGTGGATCTGGAATCAACTAAACTGTTTGCCAAAACAAAGACCAACACCCTCTAAGAAAAAAAAGCTCCCCAAAATCCAGACACTCAACAACATAATATAATGACAATTATCCAATCAAAACTTACAAGACATGATAAGAACCAAAAAAATGACCTGTAACTAGGAAAAACAAAATAATCTTCAGAGAAATCCAAAATACCAGAAGTGACAGAACTAGCAAAGAAGTACATAAAAACAGAAATTAGAGCTCTGTTACAGGTATTTTTAAAAGATGCAAAAATAACAAAAGAAATTAAACATAAAAAACCAAATGGAACTCCTAACGATGAAAAATATATCATCTGAAATGAAAATTTCACTGGATGAGATTAAAAGATTAGACAATGAAAAAGAAAGAACACAGCAATAAAATCTATCCCATATAAAGCAAAGAGAAAAAAGACTGGAGAAAAAGAAGATCCTCAAGTCACCTGTGGGATTATGTGAAGTTGTCCAACATAGATATAACTGAAGTCTCAGAATGAGGATGGAAAAAGGACAAAAAAAATGTTTGGAAAAATAATATCTGAACATCTTCCAGATTTATGAAAATTTCAAAAAAAAACAAGCAACTAAACAAACCACAAGCAGTATAAATATACACACATATTCATGCATACAAACATATTTACACCAAAGCATATCAAAATCAAATTGCTGAGAACAAATTATACAGACAAAAGTTTTTAAACAGCTGAAGAAAAGACACATTAAGTAGAGTGACAAAAAAGTTAAGGCTGTTCATATACTTCTCCCTCAGAAACTACATAAGCCAAAAGACAAAAAAATGATACCTTAAGAACTAATGAATCTATAAACCTAGAATTATATGCCCATCAAAAATATATTTCAAAATGAAGGTGAACAACGAGATAGCATTTCACACCCACCAAGATGGCCATAATCAAAAGACAGACAGTAATAAGTATTGGCTAGGATGTACAGAAAATCAAATCCTCATATGCTGCTGGGGGGAAGGTAAAATGGCACAGCTGCTTTGGAAAACAGTCTGGCAGTTCCTCAAATGGTTAAACAGAGTTACCATGATCCAGCAAAATTTCATTCCTAGGTGTATATAGCCAAGAGAAATGAAAACGTATGTCCATACAACAACCTGTAAACAAAATTGCATAGCAGCATTATTTGTAAAAACCCAAAATTGTAAACCCAAATGCTCATCAACTAATGAATGGATAAATAAAATGTGGTAAATCCATACAGTGGAATATTCAGCAATTAAAGAGATGGGACTTCCCTGGTGGCGCAGCGGTTAAGAATCCGCCTGCCAGTGCAGGGAACACAGGTTTGAGCCCTGGTCTGGGAAGATCCCACATGCCGCGGAGCAACTAAGCCCGTACGCCACAACTACTCTGTACTCTAGAGCCCACAAGCCACAACTACTGAGCCCACATGCCACAACTATTGAAGCCCACGTTCCTAGAGCCTGTGCTCCACAACCAGAGAAGCCATCGCAATGAGAAGCCCGCACACCACAATGAAGAGTAGCCCCCGCTCACCGCAACTAGAAAAAGCCCGTGCGCAGCAATGAAGACGCAACGCAGCCAAAAATTAATTAGTTAATTAATTAATTAATTAAAAAAAGAAATGAAGTACTGATATATGGTACAACATGGATTAACCTTGGAAACATTTTGTTAAATGAAAGAAGCCAATCACAAAGAACGATATATATTCCATTTATATGAAATGTCCAGAATAGGCAAATCTGAAGAAACAGAAAGTAAATCAGTAGTTCCCAGTAGCCAGCAAGGGGGGCAGGGAGAAAATTGTGTGCTGATGGCAAGGGGGCTCAGAATTTCTTTTGTGAAGAATAAAAACATTCTACAATTGATTGTGGTGATGGTCACACAACTCTGACTACACTAAAGCCACTGAATTGTATACATTAAATGAATGAAGTGAAAAGTATGTAAACTGTATCTCAATGAAGCTGTTAAGAATATTTTAGAAAAAAGGATATTAAAAACAGACAATGTAAAAATTAAAAAGAAAGCAGCAGTGGCTGGCTGCATTAATACCAAACAACACATATTTCAGAAAAAAAGAATATTACCAGGGATAAAGAAGAACCTTCCATAATAACAAATGGGTCCTTTCGTCAAGAAGATACAACAATGCTTAATGTATATGCATCCAATAAGAGAGCTTCAAAATACACATAGCAAAAACTAAAAGAACAGAAAGAAGACATATGCAAATCCAGTTATAATAGGCAACTTCAACACTCCTCTGTCAACAAATAACAAATACAAAATCATAAGGATAGAGAAAACCTGCACAACACCAAGTATATCTAAATGACAGTTAAAGAATGCTCTCCTCAATAACAATATATATTATTTTGAAGTGTATATGTCATTTTCACCAAAACAGACCATATGCTGGGGCATAAAACAAGTCTCAAAAAATATAAAAGGTTGCAATCATACATTTTACATTTATGAACACAGTGAAGTGAAATTATAAATCAATTTTGATAAATCTGGGAAATCCCCTAATATTTAGAAATTAACCAATGAACTTCTAAATAGTCGGTGAAATTCTAAAAATTACAAAAAAAATTAGAAAATATTTGAAATAAATGTAAAAAACCCCCCACAACATCATAAAACATGTAAGATGCAGTCAAAGCACTGCTTAGAGAGAAATGTACAGCTTTATATGGCTACATTAGAAAACAGAACCAAAATCAATGCCCTAGGCCTCCACCTAATAAAGCTAGAAAAAGAGCAAATTATTTACAATAGCCAAGACATGGAAGCAACCCAAGTGTCCATCAAGAGATGAATGGATAAAGAAAATATGAGATATATATTGTGAGATATATATATATATATATATAAAACTGAATCACTTTGATGTACACTTGAAACTAACACAACATTGTATATCAACTATACTTCAATTTGTAAGAGCAAATTAAACCCCAAGTAAGCAGGAGAAAGGAAATACTAAAGATACCAGCGAAAATCAGTAAAATAGAAAAACAAGGAAAAAAGCTCAGTAAAACCTAAATTATTATTTTCAAAAAAATAATAAAATTGACAAACCTCTAGCCAAAATAATCAGAGAGACAGAGACAGAAACAAAGAGAGAAAAGACAAATTATCAACATAAGCAATGAAAGAGAAAGTATCACTATAGATCCTACACTGTTAAAATAATACAGGAATATCATGAATAACTATTGTTAAGGAATTCAAAAACTTGGATGAATGGACAAATTATTTGAAAGATACAAATAAGCAAAATTTACTCAAGAAACACAAAATGCAAACAGCCGTGTATTTATTTTTTAAATTAAATTTGTAGTTAACAACTTTCTCACCAAAAACAAACAAATCTCCTGGGCCAAGTGGTTTCACTGTTAGATTCTACCAAATATTTAAGGAAGGTAATTGCCAACACTACACAAATTCTTCTGGAAAACCAAAGAGGGAAAACTTTCCAAGTTATTCACGAGGCCAGCATTAATCTGATACCAAAAACAAAGATATTACAAAAAAGAAAACTACAGACAAGTATTTCTCATGAACATAGATACAAAACTCCTCAACAAAATTTTAGCAAATCAAATACCACATCATATTAAAAAGGATAATTTACCATGACCAAGTGGGATTTATTCCATGAATGAAAGTTTGGTTTAACATTCAATACAATTTATCATATTAATAAACTAAAAAAGAAAATTTTAAAAAACATATGATCATCTCACTGACATAGAAAAAGCATTTGACAAAAACAATATTCATTCCTGATAGAAACTTTCAACAACTAGAAATAGAAGGGAACTTCTTCAGCCTTCTAAATGGCATGTACAAAAAGACTACATCTAACATATATGATTTAATGGTTAAATGCTTTCCCCCTAAGATCAGGAACAGGGCAAAGATATCTACTCTCACTACTTCTATTCAACAAGTTGATACTGAAGTTTTTTTTAATCTCTGTAATTTTCTATAATTTTAGAACTTCACAAAAAGGTTACCAGGGAAATAATATTACTTTCTATCTCAGTGAACAGAATTTCTCATACTGTTCAACCTATGTTCTCTTATATGAATGTATCCTCCCAGGGAGAAGGCAGTCTGGGAAATAATCTATTCAACATAGCCAGTTCAATAAAACAAGAAAAACAAACCAAAAAGAAAGCATCCCAATTGGAAAGAAAGAAATATACCTGTCTTTATTTTTAGACAAGATAATCAGCTACATAGAAAATCCAATGGAATACACAAAAATGCTACTAGAATTAGTAAGTGATTTAGTAAGGTTGCAGAATACAAGATAAATATACAAATTTAATAGTATACTAGTAATAAATGACTAAAAATTGAAATTTAAGAAGCAATACCATTTATTTATTTTTTATTTTTATTTTTATTTTTTGGCTGCGCCACTGCAGCATGTGGGATCTTAGTTTCCTGACCAGAATTCAAACACATGCCCCCTGCATTGGAAGGGCAGAGTCTTAACCACTGGGCCACCAGGGAAGCCCCAGCAATACCACTTAAAATAAGCATCAAAAAATACAAAATAATTAGGGATAAATATGACGAAAGATATGTAAGACTTATTCACTAAAAACTAAAAACATTGCTGAAAAATATTAAAGAAGACCTAAATAAATGAGAGCATTCATACTGGTGGGTGAGGGGTAAGATGGACCAGCATGGGATACAAGGGACCTAGTGGGGTAAGACTGTCTGTATAGGAAGGCAGCATTGCATGGAGGGTCAGAGCCAAACAGGGATGAGGAGGGCATTCAGGCAAGACAGAAGCATAACACAGGGTATTAGAGCCCAAGTAGAGTAAGGAGGATACAATATAGGAGGGCAACTCAGTGTGCAGTGTTGATACAGCTCAAAGGAGCCCAAGACATATAAACCTACTCTTTGTGCCAGAAAAAGGTTGAGCTAGAAATACTGGTGAACAGTACTTATGACAGCCACTCAAATTAAGAGGAGAAATGTGGGTTGTTCATATAATAGACTACTATACAGCAATTAAAATAAGTGAACTAGATCTCTATACATAAATTTTAAAAAGCTCTCCACTAGTACGTAAGCCCCACAACAGCAGATATTTTTGTCTATTTTGTTCAGAGCTATATTCCCAGCACTAATAGCAATGCCTAACAACACAGTAAGTACTCAATTCATTTTTATTGAATGAATGAATCTCAAAAACACAAGGACTGAGAACTATTCATGTAAATGTTTCTAAAAACACAAAATACAACATATGATTTATGGATATTAAAAACATGGACTAGAAGGACACACCAAATTTATGATACTAGTTTCCCCAACAGAGTAGGGAAAGGGACAGGACTGAGGAAGGGGATATGAGTTTTATCTATAATTTTTTTAAATGTACATCTTTACCTCTTTCTGTCCATATGTGTTTATATATATGTCATAAATATTTACATATATATGAATCAAAACTGGAATTGTTGCTATCTGTTAATTCAGAGAAGTTGATACTGAAGTTTTTTTTTAATCTCTGTAATTTTCTATAATTTTAGAACTTCACAAAAAGGTTATCAGGGAAATAATATTACTTTCTATCTCACTGAACAGAATTTCTCATACTGTTCAACCTATGTTCTCTTATATGAATGTATCCTCCCAGGGAGAAGGCAGTCTGGGAAATAATCTTAAGAAATTCAAGGCTTCCCTGGTGGCGCAGTGGTTGAGAATCTGCCTGCCAATGCAGAGAATACGGGTTCGAGCCCTGGTCTGGGAAGATTCCACATGCCGCGGAGCAACTGGGCCCGTGAGCCACAATTACTGAGCCTGCGCGTCTGGAGCCTGTGCTCCGCAACAAGAGAGGCCGCGATAGTGAGAGGCCCGCGCACCGCGATGAAGAATGGCCCCCACTTGCCACAACTAGAGAAAGCCCTCACACAGAAACAAAGACCCAACACAGCCATAAAAATAAATAAATAAATAAACCCAAAGTTAAAAAAAAAAAAAGAAATTCAAAAAATATTGATGCCTCATGCTTTAACTTTAAAATTCTTGAGAATTTATCATTTTTATTCACAATATTTTTAATCTTATTTCAGTATTAAATACATTTTAATTCCATACTTTTTCCCTCAAAACTAGGTAAAATTAACATTCCAGGAAGATGTGTCCTGTTTATCTTATAGCTTCACATACCCCCATCATACCACTGGGTACTCCAGGGAAGAGAGGATGGAGGTGCTTACTCTAGTTTGGGAAGAAGAGCCAAAGAGTCACTATCAAGTTTCCTGTGGAATAAAACCAGATGAAAATAACACACAGGAAAAGACTCCTCTGAACTTAACCTTGACCTTGCCCCTTGTGATGGTTAATTTTATATGTCAACTTGGTTAGGCCATAGTACCCAGAGATTTGGTCAAATATTATTCTGGATATTTCTGTGAAGGTATATTTTACATGAGATTATTAGCACTTAAATCAGTAGACTGAGTAAAGATGAATATTCTCCATAATGTGGGTGGGCCTCATTAAATCAGTTAAAGGCCTTGATAGGAAAAAGACTAAACTCCCCAGAGGAAGACGGAATTCTGCCAGCAGACTGCCTTCAGACTCAGGCAACAATATTTACTCTTCCCTGACACCAGCCTACCAGCCTACTATGCAGATTTGGACCTCCATAATCATGTGAACCAATTTGCTAAAAAAATCACTCTCTCTCTCTCTCTCTGCACACACACACACACACACACACACACACACACAACACTGGTTCTATTTCAATGGAGAACCCTGACTGATTCACCCCAGCAAAACCAGTAACTATTTTTTCTACTATAATACTAAACCAAAGCATGTTTCTCAAATTAACTATCACTAAAACAGTTACATGCTTTTCCCCCTAAAAAGCTGGGTCTTCTAAAAATCAAACTGCGTGTAGTGTTTTTTATTAAACATAATACATGACAAAATACATCAGCATATGTAAATAACTCTCAGGATGAATCAATAGATATACAAAAGGCGAGAGAAGATGTTATATGGACTTAATTATTTTTTGAAAAGTTATGCTAAATATGGACTTTTAAAAAAATTCTAAATAACAGAAATTTTAGATAATACAAAGTATTCAACAAAAAAATATCTTACCTTTTAGTTTTCATCTGGTCCCTCAGTTTGCTATACATCTCCAGGACTTGAAAGAGAAGGGGAAAAAGAGCACACAAGCATTATTTAGAGAAAGTGAAAAGACTAATTAAAGCTAAAGGAATTGCATCAAGAATTCTACTCTATTTCCAGTTCCTCACCTGGAAGACACAGCATTAATTTATCAACAGTGGCAGAAATATTTCTCTGTTGTAGTCGACACTGCTTCAGCTCTTCCATTGCTATTACCAGCTTAGCAAGAGGGAAAAAAACTGAATTATGCCAACAGCTGTAAATAAAAAGCTTTCACTCACATTTTTCCACCCTATGTTCAATTCATCAGAAAGTCCCAGACAGTTTCATACTAAGACCTGCCAAGTGGACTACGGAACTGCCTTTCTCAACCAGTAAAACATCCCTGTATGGTTTCCCACTTTCTCCCCAAGATGCATACATACTACACTAGAAAAGGCTAGGTGAAATGAAATCTTAAAATTCAGGGGCTATCCAGGAGAAAAGAAAAAAAGTGCAGATTTGCTCCACACCCTATTCAGACTCTTCATGATTTATGATTTCATCAATCTTCTAAGAAGATCCTATATTTCTGTCATCAGTGCTAGACTCCTAGAGGAAAACAGTCCTTCCTATACAGCTTCAAATGAATCTTGAAAATAATCTGCAACTAAATCTGTATTTCAACAAATAAACCACACAGTTAGAAGTTGTGGCTTTTCCAAGAGTTCCAGTTAAATGAAGAGTATCTCACTCTTCTTCTCACAGCATTTTAAAGTCTTCCATCTGAAGTCATACCACAGTAAAACTAGAAGAAACTGCATTCTTTGCAAAAACTTAAAATATGTGAGACAAACTTTTAAAAAGCAATAATCTACATGGCCTCTTATAGTATTTATCCCATACCCTTTCCTAAAAATGTTATCTACTTAGATACTATGCAAAAAAGAAAAAAGGGAATGGTCCTGATTAAGTTACTGATAAGACGATCAAAGGCTAATCTTAAAGATTATTAAAATTAAACACTAAATAAGTATTAGGCAATGAGGAAGGTACATGATACAGAGAACAGTAATAGACTATAAGTCAGAAAACTTGGGTTTTAGTCCCAGCCTTGCCAATTACTATGTAAACTTTAGCAAATCATCTGTTTTAGTTTCCTAATCAATAAAATAGTGATAATACCAGTCCTGACTTTGTCATAGGTCTGCCATGAGGATTAAGTGAGAAAATGGATGTAAAATAATCTTATAAACTATGATGATTTAAATGATGAGTATATCAATTAACAGAATCAGATTCTTTTTTTTTTTAACAAATACTTATGCATATTCATGTTGTGCCAGTCACTGTTTAGGTAGGTAGAGGGGATATGGCAATGCAGTTAAAAAAAAAAAAAAAAAAACTTGACCTCATGGAACTTAATTTCTAATGGAAGGAGACACAAAAAACAAACATATAAGGAAAAATGTATAATATCAAAGCATGATAGGTGCAATGGAGAAAAACAGAGCAGGAAAGGTAAAAAGAATACAAGGGGTGAAAGTGAGACTGCAATTCTAAATAAGGTGGTTAGAAAAGGCCTCATGAAGGAGGTAACATGTGAGGAGCAAAGATCTGAAGTAGGTAAACATTTGGGAAAGAACATTCCAGGCAGAGGAAACAGCATTGGCCATATTATGACTACTTAAGTGATTTAAAAACACAGCTAAGGAAGGAGGCTATGTACTCTCATTAAGCTTTCTAGTGCTATATTCATTTACTTCAGATAAACATTAGGAGAAGCAATGATAATGTCCAAGTTCCTCCAACATGCTGCTTATGGTCTTACAAGCCACTAAATCAAGAACACAGTTATCAAAGAGAATGACAGGAAACAGAAAACATTTTTTCAAAAGGTAAACTGGCCTTACTTCCTTTCCCTCATGTTGTAGTTTTCTATTAGTATCCGTCACTTGATTCTGTGGAGAGAAGACAATTTAAACTCATAAAAAACACTTAGATAATAGTTGGATAAGATCAAAATTTTAAATGAAAAGACTAAGAATAGGTATTCAGATTGTTTCCATATGCCACCACATTTTGGTTTAGTGGTGTTCTCTTGGGATCAAATTATATCAACTTTTCTACTGAACATTTGTATGACCTTTTGAACAATAAAAAAAATTACTAAAAAATATGTTCAGTTTGAAATATTACAAACTAAAATAACATAACAACTAAAGATCACACTTTCATTTGGAAAGGAAAGAAAAAATATAATAGAAAAAATAACCCACAAAGAACCTTACCATCTCTACTATATGTAGAAAGAACAAATTTTATCATAGATAGTCCTCACTTCACCAATGTATTCCTGGAAAACTTGAGTATAAATTGAACTTTTTAACTCAGGTCAAATATTTCTACTTACCTAATTTTAGAAAACCTTTTATCTTAATTTTTTGGATTATTAATTCTTAATAGTTTCTAACACTTCCACATTCCCATTTTTCTAAATTAATCTCTCCATCAGACAGTCAAAATCAGGTGAACAAGCTTTAAAATTATGTACAGTTCATAATTTAAAGGAACTGGCACCACTTATTTTGGTAGCCACTTTTGAAGAATCAACAGATATAAAAAAATTAAGTATATAGAATAGTAATTTCCTCACCTTCTTAAACATTATCAAAACATGAGCAATATTAACTTCTAAAGCTTTCTTTAATAGAGGCTTTCTATACTTCCACCAATAACTGCGACTCCTTTCGCTTTTAAGACACTCCCTTAACCCAGCATTTCCTATTATGTCTCTTGGAACACCAAGAAATGGTAGTTAAAAGGTACTCTGCACTCTGTATACACACACACACATCAATATGTATGGGAAATACCACTAAACAGGTTAGTTTATTCAGGACTTCCTGAAGCCCAAGAAGGAGATATCACACGGTGTTTTCCAACTTATTTTACGTAACATCCTTTTATTGAGGATCATCTCAAGAAACTAGTTTTTCAGGAACACACCTTTGAAAACTTTGCCCTAAACTATACACTATACACTATACCTGGACTATCACTTTCTGAGCAGATTACCACATGCACTGCCATTGTAGCAAAAATGCAGCCATAAACGTAACATAAATGAACGGGCATTGCTGTGTTCCAATAAAACTTTATTACAAAATTAGGAAGCAAGCTGGATTTGGCTTGCAAGATATAGCTTGCTGATCCTTGGTCTAGAATAAGTGAGACTGAAGAGTTTATTATTCAAACCAATAAATGAATGTTATTCAAAAATGGGGTTAATATCAGCTCAATACAAGAAAAAGCTTTTAAGCGATGTGAATAAAAATGGGGTGGGTTGCCTTGAGTGATCATTGTTCAAGAATAATTAATTTTTTTTCGTGTAAACAGATTTCAAAAAATTCAACCTTCCATAAATACTACTAAATTCAGCATCACTGTTTCTACTAAAATAACTTGTTTACTTTATAAAGATACCATTTCTGAAATTTTTTTTACCTCAAACTCATTGTAAGAAATATATTTTACATTGCAACCCAGTACACAAGTATAGGGAATGCACACGTGTGTGCACACACACAGACACACACAAACACAGAGAAACAAAATTTTCAAGAAACAATGTTTAGACTTACTACATGTAATACACTTTATTGTTTCCTTTTTTATTCTATTTCAATTTTTATTAAAAATACTGATCATGGCCCACTAAATTGATTTCATGCAAACCAGAGTTCTAAAACATCCATAGGCGCCTAACCAAAGCTTCTGATAAGAAAGGTAATTACTATTTCAATACTATTTGAACATAACAATGAGAGGAAATCTATACTGCCTGTCTAGGATGCTACTTGTTGATTCAGAGAACATATATATGCATGTGTGTGTATATATACACACACACACGTACCAACATACATACTGTGAATCAAAAGAAGTAATGGACATCCTAGAGAGAGTAGGATTTTTCATTGTTATGTTCAAATAGTATTTACAGTAGGTAATACTTAACCTTTTCCATTTTCTAAACTCTTTTCTCAAGTTCAAGAATTTCTAAGTTTCATAGGCTCTTAACACAGGTTGAATGTATGCCCCCTAGAGCAGAGTCTCCCAGGTGTTAATGGTGAGCATTATGGGCAATATTCAGGTACTTAACCACATGACTACTTCAGTAACCAGACACAGAGCACCCCGCTGCCCATCATGGACAAAGGGCCCGAGGAGCAGAGGGAGAGGTTTTGGAATACAGGCATCAAGAACAGCCCAAGGTGAAGACGGATGGGAAGCTGGGATGGCTGAGTGAGGACAAACAGCACATACAGCTCCTGGCAGAAGCCCCGTATCTTTGTTTTCACATATTTCAGATACTTCTGTCCATCTGACGCTTTTCAGCTCCCCAAAACTCGGTATAACTTTTTAAATAGAATCAAATTGTTCATACTTTTTAATCTGCTTTATACAGTAAGCAAACATTTCTAATGCTTCCCCATGTCAGATATCCTTCTACAATATATTGTAGTTTATTACTCTTTTAAATGGATACACCATGATTTATTTTACTAATCCTCTAGCACATCACTTTCAGGGACATTTTAAAGTTTTAGCCATTAAAAAATAAAAAATCACATGAACATCTCTGTATATGCACCTGTAGCTGTAGAATAAATCTTAAAACTATGTGGAGTTTTCAGTATTGATAAATAAAATCGCTCTCCTTAAAAGTTGTAACAGTCTACACTCCAACCAGGCATTCCCAGGTTGATAGGTATCATCTCCAATCTTAATACTTGTTTCATCTTTGTCATTTTATTAGGTGGCACGTTATTGTTTAAATTTGCATTCCTTTAATACTAAATTGTAGAGTTCCCTTATATTTCTTATGTAAACTGTATATTAACATGTATTTCTCAGTTTTCTATTAGTGTGTTCATATTTCTCCTATTAATTTGTAGACATTTTCTATGTTAGGATATCAATCATTTGTCATGTGTATTTGTAAATATTTTTATTTATTATTTACCTTTACACTTTTAACTTCTATGTAGAAAGTTCTTTCATTTTAATGTTTTCGTACCTATCAATATTTTCTTTCTGGCTTAGGAATTGTATTTAGAAATGTATCCCTCACTCCTAAAAATCACATAAATATTCATCTATATTTTCTACTAGTTCCTTGATGGTTTTTTTACATTTAACTTTTTAGTTCATCTGAAATTAAATTTGGTACATTGACTGAGAAAGGAATCTAAGTTAATTTCAATTATAATAGTTAAGCATTAAAGAACATTAACAACAAATCAGAAGAGTTGTTACTTTTGGAGGCGAGGGTGGAGAGAGTCACTGAGAAGGATAAAAAAGAGAGATTTAATTTTGTTGGCAATATTATATTTCTTATGATGATTGGATAGTTGTTGTACAGGTCCATAAACTCTTATCTGAAACCTTGGGACCCAATGTGTTTTGGACTTCAAAATTTTGGAAATTTTATAAAGATAATATGGTACATATTGTTTATTATGTAACAATGGGCACTAGGACAGCATCCCATAATCAAATACAGTAATATTTCTGTATCAAAGTCAGTTACCCAAGATACATGAATTTGCTATGCCAGGGACAAAACCAATATAGTTAGCCTCTTTCCTGAACTTAAATCTGTCATATCAAGAAAGAACCTTCATGCTTTGGTAGAAGACACTCCCCAACTAACACTAATTTTTTTTTCCTTTGGCTCAGATTGCCTTGCTGCAAAGACTTCTACAGGCATGCCTTGCAATTCTGTCATCCAACAGTGATGGCTTTCATCTAGCAAGGAAGCAGACAGATGACATGAAGAGTCAACCGAGTTTCTGTTTGAAAGAAACTGATTCTTGTCACTGGTTCTCATCCACACATAGTTATCCCAAATAAATTTTAACTTAAAACAGTATCCTTTCCAGCTAAAAGCCATAATCCCAGTTATCTATGTTGCAGTATAAACTCCTTTCTTACTATTCAAAAATTTTTAGTACAAATATGTAACCTGCAATGTATTCCCCACTCTTTTAATGTTCATCAAAACCCCAAGACAGAGAGAAGCAAGTCTTAGAGTCTCCTTACTTTGAGTTTCTGGGCTTCTCCTCTTACTTTCAGCAGTTCCGTTATAGAGTCCACAAAGCCCTGGTAATGAAAGTTGCACATTTTCTCAATTTCTCGGTCATGATTGCGGATGCGAGTTTCAAGCTTCTCCATGAATCGTCCATGTTCCTCACCATCGTAGACAGACCTTTTAAAAAAAATGGCATGGAGATTATACCAGATTTACATCTAAGAAAGAGAAACAGAATTACAAACCCAGAAGCAAATTTATTTGGAAATCAGGTATTTAAGTTACATAAACCACAGAGTAATCCAATTGTATTAATGTTGCCCCAAAGCTAGATGAGTATTTCTTTTAGGAAAATCCAAAATTTTGTTTCCTTATTTACTGAAAAATATGTAAGTGTTTGACAGTATTTATCACAGAATTCTCATCATAAAATGAAAGGACTGAATTATAATTCCTCCGTACCTTTCTTTCTCAATTAAACCAATCTAGAAAAACTTAATTTTGGATAAACCTAACTATACATTTTCTCCAAGATTATACCCTAGAACCTGACGCTGCTGGAGAGAAATAACGTAACTGTGCTGCTAGACTCAGTTTAGCTATCTGACGACAAATTTAAATTGGGCAGCCAGACACCGCTAGTTAAAAATAATGAAATTATCCCGCCAAATACCACCACCAAAAAATCACTTTGTAGTCTCCAAAATGTGTGAAAACCTTACTTCTCCTCTCCTCAAATGTCTACCCTCTCTCTCGCTCTCAGCTGCACTTCACAGGAAAAAAAAATTCCTCTCCTCAACCAACCTACTTACATCTGAAACTCCTATTCTGTCCACCCTCCTGTAACAATGGAAAAAGTATTTCAAGCTCTTATCTACAGTCAGTCATTCTTGTTGTCTCTAAGAACTTTCCTCCTGCAGTTATTCCCTTTTATCCCTATCCTGTATTATATATTTCTCCCACTCTACTAAGTCATTCTCATGGATATTTAAACATGACTTTAAGAAACCTGTCCTTACCTACACATTTCCCTCCAGCTACCATCTCATTTGTCTGCTCCCGTTCCCAGCAAAACTTCTTTCTACTTCCTCAGCCCCCATTAGTTAGCATCCCTGCTACTGTACCTAAAGGCAGCATTTGCTATGGTTTAAATATACCTTCCTTCTTGAAACACTGCTTTCTCTAGACTTCAATGATACCACACTAAGTGATTTTCATCCTTTTACTGACATGCCTTCTCAATCTCCTTCCTGGGCTCCTCCTCCTCTATTCTTTTTCTAAATATTCGTAAAAGCTCTTCTCTTCCCTACCTATGCTCTCTCACCAAGAAATGCCAGCTAATCCCATGTCTTTATAATACTATTACAGTGGTAGACTTCCTAATCTATACCTTCAATTCTGAGCACTTCCCTGAGCACTAGACTCAAATACTCAGCTATAATTTAACAACTCCAATTGGATTTTTAAAAGCCATCTCAAATTTTAACACAGAAAAAAAAAAAATCATCTATCACCAAACTATCTCCACTCCCAAACTTGATTCTCCCAAAAGCTCCCCACCACTCAGCTACTCCATCTCAGCTAATGGCACTATCCAGTTGCCCAAGTCAAAAATGCAAATCCAGGAATCACTCCTCATGTACCTCTTTCCATCATACACCCCATCCAATCCATTAGTAAGTCCTGACAACTCAACCTCCAAAACATATCTTAAAATTGACCACCATCCCACCATTTCCACTAAAACCCTAGTCTAAACCTGTATCATCGGCACACTGGATCAATGCAATAGCCTCCTAAAAGTCTCCGTTCTGCACTCTTCATCCCCTCTACTCCCTGTCCCAATGCAGATACTCTCCAAACAGCAGTAAAAATGGTCTTTATGAAGCAACAGTTCAGATGTAGCCTCCTGCTTAAATCGCTCCAATTCCTTCTCTTTACAAAAGGAATAAAAATCATAAATCCTTACCATGGTCTATAACATACCACATAATCTAACCTCTGATTATCTCTCTAACCTTGTTTCTCTCTAGGTCCCACCCCCTAGCCTTGCCTTCCTCCATCCTCTATGCTCCTGCTACAGAGGATTTTTTTTTTAGCCTCTTCCTGCCTCAAGAATTTTGTTTTTACTGTTCTTAGACTAGTAACACTCACCCCCTGTATCTTCAAGCAACTTTCTCCTTCTCATCATCCATAGTTTGTTAACTATCTTCCCCCCAACCCATCCCAATTAGATTGTAAACTCAGGGGCAAGAACTTTGTCTGCCATATTCACCACTGTACCTCTAAAACAGTGCCAGACAGGTAATAGGCAGTGAGTAAACATTCGTTGAGTAAATGAATAACATTATCTCTAAGAACACTTTGATCTCTGACATTTATTCAACAAATATACATTTGCTCATTACCAACATTTTCTGGTTCTATAATCATTTGTAGGTACCAGATCACCACCCTGGTCCTGTGGATAAGAGAGCACCCACTCCTCAGCAGATCAGTTCCACTACCCAGAACTCAAGCAGTAACCATAGAAACTACATATACAAGTTTGGATTCCGGTAAGAATTCTGAACACTTACTTCAGAAAAACCAGAGCAATCCAGATTCATTCTCCTTCATTTGAAATAAAGGGATAAGATCTTCAAATAAATTATAAACAATCCCGGCTTTGACAATTAAGACATACTATAGCATAACCACTTGCCTAAAAGAGCTACTGGGAAACACAAGACAGAATCTACTATTGACATTTCAACTAACCTCAAATAAGCATAACTTTTCCCCTTCCAAAGGAAAGGAAAAGAAAGATTTCCATGTAAAGGCACCAGTATTCCTTGCCATTTGAAGAAGAGGAATAACCACGGAAAATTCATCAGTCTAAATGGTATAAGAAGATTATTATTCAATACTGAGACAAGCCTCTTGGTTTCAAATTCAGTTATATCTTGACCCATTAATACTTTTAAGTTAGGTAGTAAATATACTTCCTTCTACAATGTAAAACTTATTTTTCTCCCTCCAAAGATCTACATTAATATGACAAAAGATAACCTCAAGGAGAAGAAAATCTCATAGTTAAGAAATTCATAATTTATCCTAGCTCCCTGAACTTTCTATAAAAAAAAGTATAAATCAAAGAAAGGAAGAATGGATATTTGCTGCCTGACTGCGTGGCCTTGGTGTTTAGCAATGTAATTAACTAGCTATGAGTCTTTGGTCAATTCAGTTAATCTCTCTCACCCTCAGCTTTCTCATTAGAAAACAGGAAGCAATCCATTACAAATCCTCTTTAGCATCAGCCTAGCTCTGAATTTCTGCAATTCACTTCCACTTTCAAGTCCAGTCAGCAATAATGTAAAGATCATACATTTTTCAGAACAGTGTAGAGAGGTAGTTCAAAACAAGTTAATGAATTCTCTACATCCTTATCACTAGGCCCCACCTGTTTCTCCTATTTTAGGGCCTTTATGATTCTAATATTCTCTTCAATTATAATAATGTTGAATAACATGAAAGATTTATAGTGAACCTCCTGAATATCTTGAGAATTTTAAAAGTTAGAATAAAATGTAAAACCCACATATCTAAAACAGGAGTTTTGGACTATATTTAATTAACCTGTGTTCCATGAGTATGCATCTGGAAAACCACAATTTCCAGATTTTATGTGGATTTTGTGAGTATAAGCAGAAGCACATATGTGTAATTTTTAAGGGACACATCACAGTTTTCATCTGGTTATCAAAGGGTTAAAAACCACTGATTTAAAGGTTTTGTTTCAAACTGCCTAACAGGAAAAGGCAATTATAATTATAAATCAGTACCTAACAGTTCAACTCACATCAGCATTTCACGTGTATCTCAGACTTAGTGCTAATCAGCTATCAGATATAAAATGCTAAAAACAAAAATAAACAAGTCTTAAATTCTGGAAAAGTCAGAGATCTCCTGAAATTAACCTAATATTGGTAATCAACATTGCACGTGAACAGTGTCTCCCTCCCCCACAATAAATGGATTAAACTGGAGAAAGACTGCCATCTAGTGATGGCCCATTTCTAACATGCTTTGAAACTTAAATTTGATGTGACCAAGCAAAGAGGGGCTGCTTAAAAATCTAAAAACTATATTCTATAATACTTGCTAGCCAAAGTCTTATAACTTGTTATTAAATTATATTTTATATAAAGTACTCTAATGTTTAAACATCCGTTTCTAATAGAAAGCAGGATCTTGAAAACATATGCTTTTGACATGTGTGCCATAGGTATGTCACAGTTAAACAAGACTACAAAATAAACTGCACCACTGGTTTAATTATTTGTGATAATCCAAAGAATATTCTGGTACCTAGTGAAAGGTAAACAGGAAGATATGTTTGGAAACTAGCAACTTTTAATAGCCTACATTTTTACTCAACTACATAAATGCTGCCTTGTGGAGTCTCATTTCCAAAAAATCCCAAATAAACCACAGGTTTTTGTGAAAAGTAAAATGTTTTACCCTAGTGTCCATATCTGACACATACTTCTGAACATTCCACCTAGATTAAGAGAGAGATTTTAATTTATAAAACACTGCAGGAATTCTATTCAACAAAAATATTTATGATTCCCAAGTACTGAATCATTACAGGATTATATCACTTGCAAGAACTTACATCAGCTCCAATCTGTCAAGAGAAAATAAATAAATAATGTAATGAGCATGTGTTATCTCATTTAAATCCTAGGCATCTTATAAATTAGACATTACTCCCATTTTATAACTGAGGAACCTAAAACCCAAGAAGATGAAGTAACTTGCCAAATCCACACAGCTAGAAAGTGTTCTCTGTAGTACATCAGTCTGTCTCCTTTTAGAGCAAAGGAAAGTAAGAAAGTCACATGGACCTCTAAAACGTTAGAGTTGAAAGAGGTCTCGGGGATGGAATACAAAGCTTTTATTGTACAATGGAGGAAACTGAAGCCAAGAAAAGTTAAATGCCTTAATCAAAATTATATTGCTTGTTACTGATACACCTGGGCCTGACTCCCAAAGAAAACAGGAAAAACTAATGCAATGTGAAGCCTGACACAAAGCTAAGTGGTTTTTAAAAAGACACACACACACACACACACACACACACACTTCTACTTTATGATGAGTTAGCTGCCTATTTGTTGTGCCTACACAACAGCTATTCCATTCTTCCTGCTGGAAGAGTTCCAATTCGTTCTGGTATTTCACCTTTCCATCCTACTGCAAGGGGTAAATACTAATTTAGACCAATCATGGTAATTCCATTCCCCTTGTCAGTGACCAGTTAACAGATGACACAACTCACTGATGGAAGTAAATGGAAGTTTGGAAGTGAGGATCCAAGGAAAGGTTTCTTTCCTGAAGGATGCAGGAAAAGAAACTGCTTTTCCTACTTTGGACATTGTCCTGTACAATGCTTAGGGATGCAGCAACCATCCTGAGAAGAGAGGAGATATTGCCAATAATTTGAGGATTGCAAAGGGGAAAGATGGAAAACAACTGGGTCCTTGATGATGAACCAATCCTGAAACAGTCCTATCTCCAGCCTTCACGTTATGTGCATTAATAAATTTCCTATTTTTAGGGAAACTTCCTATTTCCACTTTGTCTCAATAGTCTGCTACTTTCAAAGGAAAGTATCCTAAATGCACAACACTGTTCATTCTTCAAAGGTAGCAGGCAAATCAAAGAAACAACCAGCAGCCAGTCAAAGTCTAAACATGGCTAAGGAATCCTGTTTCCAGGACCTAGACTGCTGCTCTTCCTGGTTTTCTTCTTAGTTAAGAGTTAACTCCCAATTCACTCTTCAAATCTCAGCTTGCACCTTACTTTTTCTGGAAACCTTCTCTAATCACATAGACTCTGTTATGTGTTCCTCCTTTGTTATTAATGCCATCACAGAATCTATTTAACTATATTCTGATTACCCATTCACTTGTCAGTTTCCCCATACCAAAATGTTAATCTTCTGTGTGTTGAGACTGTGTCTTACCCATTTTATCTCCAGCTCATAGCACAGAGCCTGGCACAGAGGAGATCCACCATGTATGCTAAAGACAGAGAAAGAGAAGGAAGGGTAGGAAACTAACATGTGGGTTTCTGACTGACTCAAAGATGGATGCAAAAGAGTATCATATCAAACAAAGTTTATCTGTTGAGATGTTTTCAGAACCAAGGAGAACTTCAAGACACAAAAGACTGAACGTTTTGCTTTTGTTTTTGATTAGTCCAAGAAAACATTCCAGAATTTTTGTTCTTTTCTTTTTCATATATATGTTTTTTAACTTCTGTCATGGTTTTAGTCCTGAAACATTTTCTTCTTATTAAGCTTCATAAAAGCATCATTAGTATTGCTGTTTATTCCAAAAGTTAAAAATAAAGTGGAAAAACAGATTTGAGCAGGATGTTGAAAGAGAAACTGCAGGAGGTCAAGAGGATTTTAAAGTCCCTTCCCTTCCTTACTTCAGTTTGTCTATCAGTTTAATTCAGACCTTACTATGGTAATCTGGATGCTCTGAGTGCAAAACGTGAAAGTAGATCACTGTGTATCACCATCCATGACAGGGGAAGCATATGCTAATTGATGAAGTCTAAGCTGAAGACTACACCCAAATGTTTTTGGACTGCCACAGGAGACCAAATACATTCAAATCCTTTTCCCACCTTTGCAAATACCAAGGTATCCAACTGGCTTCACTAAGATAGCCCACGCAACCAAAAGAAGTTGTGATGGAACTCTCCCTCAAGGCAGGAAGGGAACCCCACACTTCCATTATGGCTATTTTCAAAGGGATAAAAACAGGGTAGAGAAGTTTCAAACGGCACCTAGCCAAAGAGCCTACTAAAAACCAGGTATTGGTTAAATAGCACAGGAAAGTGGAGAAGGGGACCTTGTCACAAAACATCAGTCAAATCAACAACAGACTATTAGGAAATAAACTAATGAAAGCAAGAAAACTCCAAATTAAGGAGACGGAGACTGCTCTAACTACTACCATGATAATGTCACACTGTTAGAACAATTAATCAGCATAGGCAATTGAAGACACAAAAGCACTACAGGATATGTTAGTGGCTTCATCTTGGCCTCTGTATCAATTTGCATTAAGTGCAATAAGATTTCATTGTAGCTTTCAGTGGTGGTCATAAAATCTGACAGCTAAAAGTTGGGTTTCAGATGCTGCTGCCAAATAAAAGAAATACTCCATCTACAGCCTGGTGATACTGATTGAATCTAATACAGTTGGTATATAGAGGGTTATAATTAACATTGGTAGATTAGCTCCAGTTTCACTGCATGGAATTCAAAGTGTCAAGTTTAACACTTAAACATGTAAAGTTAGAACAAAATGAAACTACTGATTCACTTACTATCTACCACCATCATAATGTGTCTGAATCTAGCGTATGTTAGTAGAACTCTTCAAGATCCTTTACAAAAGATTTAAGTATTTAATTTAAATAATTACTCTGAAGAGCTATGAAAATATTTTAAAAGACTGCCTATTAATTGAAGAAATGCTTCAGATTCTCCACACTTAAAATTATCATTATGGTTCCAATGACAGGGATCATAAAGGTATTCATACAGAAAAACAAACCAATGGGGTCAGGTATTAACGAAACACTTAATAGTCCTGGTCTCCTTATGCATGTAGATTTAATGTGGGTCTAACAAAATTAGACCAGCCAAGTTTCCCAGAATCACTAAATCAAACTATAATAAATGTGATGTCATTTGTAAATGTGTATGTTGTGTATAGTATGTATATACCTACATAAGTACACATTATATACACATATATGTATGTTATATAGTGTGTATGCTATATGTATGTGTCTGTGATACACACACACATGCACGAAACAAACACACACGTACATACTTTTCTGATTTTCTGAGAAAGAACCAGACTTGAAAACATCACATTCAATTCCTGGTCTAATTTCACACCCCATGGCCAAAAATGATAACAATTTGAGACTCTTTAAGTCTATAAGCAATGAAGACCCTGAAAGGAGGATGGATAAAAGGTATCAGAATAGTTTCCATCCTAAAAAATGATGGAGAACTAAGTAGGCAAAACAGAATAAAGTTCCATGAACAATATGTAAGACTGGATATACCATGAAAAACCTTTCTACTACTAAACTTCTAAAACTGCTGCATTAAGTTTCTAAATCTTTTTTAGTGCGTGTCTAAGCAAAAAAGAAAATAAGGAAAATTTCCAGAGGCTAAAACAAAACTGGAACAGGAATCTAGATTCTACCAATCCCTTATAACTAATGCTTCTATTTTATAGCTATATAGAGAACAAGATACAAAACCTAGGGCCCACAAGAGACTGGGAGTCCAATGAGAGGCCTCCAAGTGAATAAAGCCAAGACACCCAAGGGCTACACCCTTAGTGAAAGATGTAGAAAAATTCTTCCCCATAAAAGGAGGCTGAAAGGAAACTTCTTTGTTTTGGGTGGGGAAGCAGGGAGACGGACTCCTGGGATAATTTGAAGCCACAACTGGCCTTCTCACCCAAAGGGAGGGCCCATGTTCATACTTAATATTACCTGTGTGGTCTGAGATATCTCAAATTGAGAATTTATTTTAAAAGTCTGGTTGTTAGTGCCCCCAGAAAACTGACTGAAAAAAAGGAAAAGCTTCTCTAGAGGAATACATCTTAACAATAGTTCTAATTATTTTCACAAATAATAACATTCCTTTGAGCTGAACTCAAGTATCAAAAACCATGAAACACACAAGGAAACAAAGCATATAAACAAGAATCAACAAAAACAACAGAATCAGATTTGCTTGAAAATAAATATGTATAAATTAAAAATAAACGTGTAATATGTTTAAAGAAACATGAGGGAATTACCAAAACAAAAACAGACACACTGGAAAAGATAGAACTTTCTGAATAAAAACTATAATTACTGATATTTAAAAATTTAATAAATGGGAAGGGACAATATTTAACTAGGAAGTATGCGTAAAACTTATACAAAATGCAGCACAGAGACAAAAGATGTAAAATGTCTTAGTCTGTCAGGCTGCCATAACAAAATACCACAGATTGGGTAACACAAACAACAAAAATTTCTCTCTCACAGTGCTGGAGCTGGAAGTCTGAGATCAGGGTGCCAGCATGGTCAGGTGAGGGCCCTCTTCTGGGCAGCCAACTTTTATCCTCACAGGGCAGAAAGGGCAAGCAAACTCTCTGGAGCCTCTTTATAATGGCCCAGAAAACTAATCCTGTCCATGAAGCCTCCACTCTCTTGACATAATCACCCCCAAAGGTCCCACCTCTTAATCCTCTTAATACCGTCACCTTGGGGGTTAGGATGTCAACATATGAATATTGATGGGACACAAAACACTCAACCTATAGCAGGAAACATTAAAGAAAGGTTAAGAACATGGAGAATAGGATGGGTTTAATGGGAGCTCTAGTAAAAAATAACAAACAGCTTCCCTGGTGGCGCAGTGGTTAAGAATCTGCCTGCCATCTGCCTGCCAATGCAGGGAGTACGGGTTCAATCCCTGGTCCAGGAAGATCCCACATGCCTCGAAGCAACAAAGCCCGCGAGCCACAACTACTGAAGTCCGCGCACCTAGAGCCCATGCTCCACAACAAGGAGAAGCCACCGCAATGAGAAGCCCGAGCACCGCAACGAAGAGTAGCCCCGCTCGCCGCAACTAGAGAAAGCCCGCATGCAGCAATGAAGACCCAATACAGCCAAAAATACAATAAATAAATAAATTTATTAAAACAAACAAACAAACAAACACGTAATATTCGGAGAAATAGCTGAGGATTTCCCAGAATTGATAAAAGATACAGGAAGTTGTTATCCTCAAAATAAAACGACAAACCTATAAGCCTCTCCAAAAGAAGTCCCCCAAGAGAGGAAAAGCACTCTTCTCTATTTAGCTCTATCTACCAACATTTAGAACTGGCTGCCATTCTCTTAATGACTCAACTACAGTCGTGTGTAGAACCTTACACTGATGGAGCTAATTACACAAATACATGAACCGTTAGCAGCATCCAAACATTTGGTGTGTCTTTTACCAACTCATTCTTCCACGACTAGAACATTTATTCCAAACTACTGCCATTCTCTTTAAAAGTCCAACCTTGATCCAGCAACTTACTTTTGCCATCTAATTTCGTAAAGAAAATACAAGCTTATTAGGCATGAATCTTCTTAATTTCCTGCATTCCAATATACAAGTCTATCTATATCTCTATCTACCCTTACATTTGTGCATTCCTATCTCAATAAAACAGACATCCTACCTTACTTATAAGACTAATCCTATGTTCTAAAAATCTCCTTTCTCCTGTACCCCATCAATACTTTTTTAAATGTCTGTACTTTTCATGTTTCAGCTCTACTGACTTCTTTTTCTTAACAAAACATGTCCCCTCTTAACAAAATAACTTGGCGCTTTTTTGTGTTTTTTAAATGAAGTACTATTAAATTAAAATCTCTCTTCCAATAATTTTAATCTGGTATCCTTTGTCTTTCCCTCTTTCTCCTTTCACAGTTAAGATTCTTAAAAGAGCAGTCTATACTCACTGCCTCCATTTCCTCAAATTGGATTTGCTCTTCGATCCAGCGTAGCCTGTTTCTTACCCACATCCCCCCAGTGAACCTATTCTTGCTAAGGTCAATAAAAGCCTACTAATTGTCAAATCAAATATTCATTCTTCTGTTCATCATTTACTTGACTTCTCTTTTGTATGTGCCATCGCTAACCACCTCCTCTTTCTTAAATATCTACTCCCAGGGTTTCTATTACATTCCCCTTCTCAGTCTCCAATAATTCTTCGTCCTTCTGGCCCTCAATACCTGCTTGGACTTCATCTCTTCTCATTCTTCATACTCCCTCAGAGATATCACCAATACTTCAGCTTTCACTGTTAATTAAACATCTTTGGTTCCCAAATCAATAACAAAGCATATCCTTCAAATCCTATAAACCTGAATATTCAACCACAATTCATCCTCAAACACATCTCAAAACAGTGCATGTCAAAGGTTAAAATCATTAACTTTTCTACCCAAACCTGCACATCCCTCCTATATTTACCATCTCAATTGAAACAACCAGAGCCACCCAGTTACCAACACTAGAAATACATAAGTTAACCTTGACGCCTCACTCCACCTCACACCTCCCTCCAACTAATCAATCACTAAGGCCTCCCAATCTAATTCCATAATAGCTTTTCTATGCTTTTCTTCCTCTCTATCCTCCTCTGCTACTGCCTTACCCTGCGTCATTATCTCTCCTCCAAGCAATTGTTTTCACCTCCCTCTCCTTATTTCCCTAAAAATCCATGTTCGATACTTCTCTCACAGTAATCTTCTTTAAATGAAATATGATCATGAAACACACACACAAACACACGCATACCACAATTTAGGGTTAAGTCCTGCCTCAGGATCAAGTCCAAAGTCCCTAGCATAGTATGTAAGACCCCTCCATGTACAGATTTATCTCTGAATACTCCCCACACTCACTCTACAACTCTACTTGAAGTTCCTTGAGTGTGCTATGTAGTCCCTCTACCTACAATCTCCTTACTATCACTTTATCTGGGAAATTCCTCCTCATCCTTCAAGATTCAGCTCATAACACACCCCTACTACTAAAACTACTAACACTCTCTTCCTACTACAACTACTATACCCTGATATAGAAACTCCCCTCCTTACAAACTAGGCAGAACCTAAGAAACTGTTCATAAAACCAGCAAGACTTTAAGCTTGCACTCTCTGGAGACATTTACATCAAATAGGATTGTGAGTCCATTCTTTGAATATTCATACTGAAGGTTACTTTTCTGCTACTTACTGATATGCTGATATTAGGCATCTTTTCCCAAAAGAAGCCAACTTCAACTACATTAAAAACCTGTTACATCAAAAAATCTACAAACAATAAATGCTGGAGAGGGTGTGGAGAAAAGGGAACCCTCTTGCACTGTTGGTGGGAATGTAAATTGATACAGCCACTATAGAGAACAGCATGGAAGTTCCTTAAAAAACTAAAAATAGAACTACCATACGACCCAGCAATCCCACTCCTGGGCATATACCCTGAGAAAACCATAATTCAAAAAGAGTCATGTACCACAATGTTCATTACAGCTCTATTTTTACAGTAGCCAGGACATGGAAGCAACCTAAGTGTCCGCTGACAGATGAATGGATAAAGAAGATGTGGCACATATATACAATGGAATATTACTCAGCCATAAAAAGAAACGAAATTGAGTTATTTGTAGTGAGGTGGATGGACCCAGAGTCTGTCATACAGAGTGAAGTAAGTCAGAAAGACAAAAACAAATACCGTATGCTAACACATATATATGGAATCTAAGAGAAAAAAAAATGGTCATGAAGAACCTAGGGGCAAGACGGGAATAAAGACACAGGCCTACTAGAGAATGGACTTGAGGACACGGGGAGGGGGAAGGGTAAGCTGTGACAAAGTGAGAGAGTGGCATGGACATACATACACTACCAAACGTAAAATCGATAGCTAGTGGGAAGCAGCCGCATAGCACAGGGGGATCAGCTCGGTGCTTTGTGACCACCTAGAGGGGTGGGATAGGGAGGGTGGGAGGGAGGGAGATGCAAGCGGGAAGAGATATGGGAACATAAGTATATGTATAACTAATTCATTTTGTTATAAAGCAGAAACTAACACACCATTGTAAAGCAATTATACTCCAATAAAGATGTTTAAAAAAAAAAAAACCTGTTACAGCATGTAATAGCCTATTTTTAAGAAATATATTTAAAATTCTATTTTAAAAAAATGAAGAAACAAATTCTGTTAAAACACCTAGACCTCTTGATAAGAAGTCATATAAGATAAGTGGTACCCCTTTACAGTCACAGTATCCTCATTTACCACCTGGCTCTCATTTTGACACTGTGCAAATCTGAACCATCCTTGAACCTATGAAACCACGTGTGATTTGAGGTAAATTTCACCAGAAGTACTATCATCCTGTTTTGCCCTAAAGTTCTTGAACAAATGCATAATAATATCCTAGAAATTAATGGGCACCACCACTAATGACATTCACTGATGGAAAGCTGAATTGGTACTTTTGTTTTGAAATGTTTATTTGTTCATATTTTTGAAAGGGTACTACACTGAGCACTCTACACAGTAATGATTTATTTACATGTCTATATTCCCTACAGGACCATGAGTTCCTTGAGGGTTTACACCTGGAACAATGCCCACCTCCCACAGAGAAGACATTATAAAGTGACAAAGGGCCTAAAGCAGTGCCCAAAAATGTTTCAACATTTAGACTTTCTCCAAAGACAAGCACTAGAGTTAATAATAAACATTCTTGCTTCAAAAGTAAATTCAAGTTCTAGCAGTGCAAATAATTTGTACTTCAGCTAAAATGCTAAATAGAAAAGGAAGGAATTAGAGGAAGAAGGAACTTAGAAGGTTCAAGGAAATCTACTGTAGAAGTGTCTGGGAATAATTTATTTCCCTAGCTCTCCTCAAACCTTCTCTGGAAGCTAGGAAAAGGAAGATGATTAAATTGCAACAAGACCTGGCTCTGAAGGGAACTGGTATTTCTGGCCCTTGTTGCCAATAGAAGGGGAAGGGTGACAGCAGTCCCTAAGGGCTTTTAGAAAAAAATTGCTTCCAGGTGGAAAGTTTTTATGGTACTCTGCAGCCTGGAGCCATTTTTTGCTTTCCTTCTTAACTACTGATGATTAAACCATGGACAATCAGACTGCAACAATGGAAACAGCTCCCAAACATCATGGTTATATGCTCCAAATTACCAAGCTAACTCTCAAAGGAGAGAAAAAAATTTGTTGGCAAAGTCTGTCTTTTTTTAAGGGGGAGGGCAGGGTGGAGTCTGTTAAAGATTTGTATTTGGTAGAACATAAAAGTAGTCAAGAATTCTGTACCATAATGATAAACATTAGTCTCATACCCAGACTAGACACAATAATGTACAGTCACGGAGAGCTGAACAAAGGGCAATGCTAAATGTCCTGCTATTTAGCAACTTTTCATTACTCTATTTTGACCTGGATCAAGTGTTCTATTAAATGGTTATCATAGGGGTATGCAGAGAAATCCTACCACACATCATATGGAACAGCTAAGTTGATTTATACCTGATCATGGTTTTGAAAAAACTCTTGAGGTGCAAGTCTGAGTTTGTAATGATGGCTCAAGAACATGAGGGGGGAAAGTTACGTATAGTACCAACTCATAAGAAAAGCAAAGAAAATTAGAGGCCAATCATTCAACCACCCAGCAACTCAGTCTAGGAAATCTTACTATACTGATATCACCCGGAACATTAAAGGATAAATCCAGCTCAAAATTACAACAGTAAACATAAGCATTTTAAAAATAATGTACCAAGCCCTCTGCTGAACATTTTACATACACTAACTCACTTATTGCTCAAAAATAATCCTACTGGAGTAGTTACCATTATCATCATTTCATGCATGAAGCAACCTTTCTGACATTGCCAGTACACAAAAACATCTACCTTCCCCAGGTTGCTACAGTTATATCAAGGAAAAGATGAAAGAAAAAGGATGAGAGGGAAGAAAAGGAAAATGGGACAGAGGAAGATGAGCACAAGAGGGAGGAGGCAGAGGAGAAAATCACCAAAATAATACAAATAATACAAATGGCATGTTTGAATAAGGCAATTGTGACTTTCTTCTTTCTACTTTTCTAACTTTTTATTTTCTTAAACATGTATTGCTTTTATAATTGAAAAAAGGAAGTGCATTTTTAAAAGTCTAGAATAGTACCTGGTTCATAGTAGATGCTCAATAAAATACTAATTAAAATTAAAAACCAAACAAGAGCAAACACTTCAGAGTAACCTGGGGCCTAGTTTTTAATAATTATTCAAAAACAATTATGTAAAAAAATAGAGAAGAATTTCGTCTCACAATCTATCACCTACAAACCCAAGAAGCAATCACCACTGCTCGGAATTTTTTTTTTTTTTTTTGGTCACACTGCCGCAGCTTGTGGGATATAAGTTCCCCAAGCAGGGATCGAACCCATGCCCCTCTGCAATGGAAGCGTGGAGTCCTAACCAATGGACTGCCAGGGAATTCTGGAATTTTTAAAATTCAGTATCTCTTCTATATTCTAACCTTCTCATTACTGATCATAACTTCAAAATGTATTTAAAACATACATATATTTGATACCCCGAAATTTTTTATTTGAAAACTCACATAGCAATGAACCTCACCAATTAATGTTCTTTCATGATCCTTCAAATGGGAGGGGAAGAGGGGAGCCTCAATGGTTATTACCATGGAACCTCTGATCTATTACTCGATTTAAGTAACTTGATTTGTGAATTGGAAAAGTAAGCCATTTTCTGTTGTTTCCTATACCACTAACATGATATGCAAATAACTCCCTACCAATATCATAAAGCTATTTACAAAAAACCCTTCATGTTTTAGACGAAAATAAATGAGGATCCACCCCTCCTCTCACACCATGTTTCCATTAGGAATCAATACTGTGCCTTTTTTTCACAGAAGCATTTGCTTAAGGACAGTATACACTAGGCCATTTTAAAGATCTCTCTTTAATATGGAAATACAGAAATGTACAGAAAAAAGGAACCTCAGAAATGACTGGCCTTAATTCGCAGATACAAGTTTAATTTTTTTTAAACATTTCTATCACATACTTGTCTAGCTTCCACTGAAACATCTCTGGTAAAGGGAAGTTCATTACAAGGCAACCAATCCCATTTCAATAGCTGTTGCAAAGTTCTTATAAAAAATAAAATTTGCCTTCCTATAATTTTCACCATTTATCTTATTTTTGCCCTCAAAGGACCACCAAAAACGAGTTCTTGGTCCCTCCTTTCCCTTCTCCAGACTCAACAATCCAAATTATTCAACTATTCTACATACAGCCTTTCAACTCAGGCTTTTACCCTCTGGACACATTCTAGTAGTCAACATTCTTAAAATGCAACAAAACAGTCAGTGTAGTACAGTAGTCAAGAGCACAGGCTTCAAAGTCAAACTTCCTGGATTCAAGTGTTGGTTATTAATTTTGTGACCTTGGGAAAGTTATTAAACTTCTCTATACTTTAGTTTCCACGTCTATAAAATGTAGATAATAATAACAACCATTTCATACAGTTGCTGTGTAAAGATTAAATGGCATAATGTAAGTAAAGCATTCAAAACAGTACATGGCACACAGAAAGTACGCTATAAATATAAGCAATTTTCAGATCAAACATGGTCAAACCAGGAAAATAAGACTCATCTCCTTTAACTTTGTTACTCGGCCTTATTAAAACAGCCTAATGCTTTAGTGTTTCTGGCAGTTATATCATACTGTACATTGAGCTTAAAGTCACATAAAATCTTTTAATTTGTTTTTATAATACATTGCTATACTCATTCAGTTGATATTCTGAATCTACTACTTACTACCTATTACAATTATAATCCTTTTTCCAGTCTTCTGAGATCTTTTGAGACATAATTTTGTCATTAAACCTTCCATGTTCATGTTTTGCTTTGTTAAGTAGGTACATGAATATTTTCACAAAAGAAAACTCAACTATGAGGAAGGGCAGAAACCCAAGCAACTCTAGGACCTATGAAAGGAGAACCCTGGAAAACACCAGCACATGTGAGATTTTCTGGTTCCATTTCAAGGGGGAAGGAAGAACTGTTAATCACATAAGGTCAAGTAGAAAGCTTGAAAAAGTAAATGTTCAATTTCAAAAAAAAAAAATCCAGGATACAAAAGAAATCACCAACCCCACTTTCTTTAGCCAAGATTCAGCCCCCCAACTGTGTCCAACTTGGAGAGAACTTGCTATGAGCCAAAGCTTTTAATGTCCCTCCTTTTTGAAGGCACAGTGGAAACAATTCCCTAGAACAAAGGAGTTGTGTCAGCGAGCTCTCTGCTTTTTCAAGTTGGAAGGACAGTTGATTCACACCATGTGTCAGCAAGAAACACCAGTCAGAACCAAGTGAGATAAATTTTAGGCCTCCTGAGCTGTTTAATATTAAACTGTAATAAACCATCTTTACAGCAAATTATTAACAAAATATTTGTTTACCCTCCCGTTTATATGCTTCCTTCCCTTGAAAAGAAATTCTAAGACAATTCATAATTCCAAGGTCACATATGCACCATCAAGAAATCATTTTCAAATGTCAGCATCCAGAACCAATGATTTGGATCATACTCCCAAAACATTGCCCTGGCATATCACAGTCAGCCTTGCTATACAGTCCTTTGTGTTCCAAGATAGGGCTAGTTTAAATGCTGGTCATTGTCTTTGATTAAGACTTTACTTCTGTCATTAACTCTTTCTGCATGGAGTCATCTTAGTATTCACTCTAGTCAATAAATTTACTTTATACCTAGACCAAGAAATAAAATATATGTTCAACTACATAAATGACACTAAAATGATCTTATTTTTAATACTTTGAAAGATAAAAAAAGATCTGAAACAACCTTGATCTATATGGACTTACATGGAAAAATGGTTCTAAAACAATCAAAATAAAATTTAACAGAATGAGTGATACCAAAACTCACACCATAAAAAAAAAGACTGGAGACAGACTAGCTTAACATGTTAAGAGACATTTTTCTGAAAACAGAGGTCACTAAAGCCAAATGATTGGTTCAATACAAGGAATTAAGTAATTTACAATGGGTAACTGGGAAAAGTAAATTGCCTGCCTTTCAGAAATGACCCTATGATTAAAGTTTGTTATATAATTCGTTAGATATCTACCTGAGACCTAATGCATATTTTCATTACTTATCTATCATCAGTTATATATTATCAGTTAATCTGGTCTAGATCATATAACTTCTTTGGAGAATCTGACACCCTACAGAGGTCAATTCTCAGTCAACAAAATGACAATCTAATATGGCCCCAAACATCACTGAAGAAACAAATATTGCTTACCAGTAAATTACTTCTCCAGAGGGTTATGTTTAGGTCACTCTCCAAAAGCTATGGAATATCACTATCACACTCCAGTTCTCCAATCTAAGGAGTAACTTGATTGTTTACTTAATGAGGGGAAATGGGAGCAATTTTTTAAAATGTTCATGATACACTAAACCAGAAGAAATAAACTTTTAAAAGGCAAGAGAAATTTGACTACTAAGTAATAAAATAACCAAATAATAAAATAAAATGACCACATCAAGTTAAACAGAAACTGTTTTCTCAGAAACTTAAGAAAATTGGCTATACCAGGTGGTTTGGACATTTTACCATCATAGGCTCACTTAGTAAGCATTTATTGAGAATTTACTAAAATGAAGACAAGAATGTTTCCCTTTGAGGAAGCACATACTATAATAAGAAAGGCACAAGGAAACACAATTGAAGGTAATTATAAATTATAAATCTGTATAGAAATTAATATAATGGTTAAATCTGTACACTTAAATCTGTACACCTAAATCTGTACAGCATCATAAAAACATAATGTTCGCTGTGGAATTGGATTAATCAGAAAAGACTTCTTGGAGTTGCTGAAAACCAGTAAAAAAAAAAAGGAGGGGGACAGGAGAAGATGGCGGAAGAGTAAGACGTGGAGATCACCTTCCTTCCCACAGATACAGTAGAAATACATCTACACGTGGAACTGCTCCTACAGAACACCCACTGAACGCTGGCAGAAAACGTCAGACCTCCCAAAAGGCAAGAAACTCCCCCCGTACTTGGGTAGGGCAAAAGAAAAAAGAAATAACAGAGACAAAAGAATAGGGACGGCACCTGCACCAGTGGGAGGGAGCTGTGAAGGAGGAAAGATTTCCACGCACTAGGAAGCCCCTTCGTGGGCAGAGACTGCGGGTGGCAGAGGGGGGAAGCTTCGGAGCCACGGAGGAGAGCGCAGCCACAGGGGTGTGGAGGGCAAAGCGGAAAGATTCCCGCACTTCCTGCACGGAGGCTCGGCGCTGACCAGCACTCACCAGCCCGAGAGGCTTGTCTGCTCAGCCGCCGGGGTGGGCGGGGCTGGGAGCTGAGGCTCGGGCTTCGGTCGGATCGCAGGGAGAGGACTGGGGTTGGCGGCGTGAACACAGCCTGAAGGGGTTAGCGCACCACAGCTGGCTGGGAGGGAGACCGGGAAAAAGTCTACAGCTGCCGAAGAGGCAAGAGACTTTTTCTTGCCTCTTTGTTTCGCGGCGCACAAGGAGAGGGGATTCAGAGCGCCGCCTAAATGAACTCCAGAGACTGGTGCGAGCCGCGGCTATCAGCGCGGACCCCAGAGACGGGCGTGAGACGCTGGGGCTGCTGCTGCCGCCTCCAAAAAGCCTGTGTGCGAGCACAGGTCACTCTCCACACCGCCCCTCCCGGGAGCCCGTGCAGCCCGCCACTGCCAGCGTCCCGTGATCCAGGGACAACTTCCCCGGGAGAACACACTGCACGCCTCAGGCTGGTGCAACATCACGCCGGCCTCTGACGCCGCAGGCTCGCCCCGCCTCCTCCGTACCTCTCCCTCCCCGTGGCCTGGGTGAGCCAGAGCCCCCGAAGCAGCTGCTCCTTTAACCCCGTCCTGTCTGGGCGGGGAAGAGACGCCCTCAGGCGACCTACACGCAGAGGCGGGTCCAAATCCAAAGCTGATCCCCAGGAGCTGTGCGAACAGAGACGAGGAGGGGAAATCTCTCCCAGCAGCCTCAGAAGCAGCGGATTAAAACTCCACAAACAACTTGATGTGCCTGCATCTGTTGAATACCTGAATAGACAACGAATCATCCCAAATTCAGGAGGTGGACTTTGGGAGCAGGATATATTAATTTTTCCCCTTTTCCTTTTTTTTTGTGAGTGTATATGTATATGCTTCTGGGGGAGATTTTGTCTGTATAGCTTTGCTTTATAATAGCTTTATTTTACTTCACTATATTATAGCCTCTTTCTTTCTTTCTTTCTTTCTTTCTATTTTTTCTCCCTTTTACTCTGAGCCGTGTGGACGAAAGGCTCTTGGTGCTTCAGCCAGGCATCAGGGCCATACCTCGGAGGTGGGAGAGCCAACTTCAGGACACTGGTCCACAAGAGACCTCCCAGCTCCACGTAATACCAAACGGCAAAAATCTGTCAGAGATCTCCATCTCAACATCAAGACCCAGCATCACTCAATGACCAGCAAGCTACAGTGCTGAATACCCTATGCCAAACAACTAGCAAGACAGGAACACAGCCCCATCCATTAGCAGAGAGGCTGCCTAAAATCATAATAAGGCCACAGACACCCCAAAATACACCACCAGACGTGGACGTGCCCACCAGAAAGACAAGATCCAGCCTCATCCACCAGAGCTCAGGCACTAGTTCCCTCCACCAGGAAGCCTACACAACCCACTGAACCAACCTTAGCCACTGGGGACAGATACCAAAAACAACGGGAACTACGAACCTGCAACCTGTGATAAGGAGACCCCAAACACAGTAAGATAAGCAAAATGAGACGACAGAAAAACACACAGCAGATGAAGGAGCAGGGTCAAAACACACTAGACTTAACAAATGAAGAGGAAATAGGTAGTCTACCTGAAAAAGAATTCAGAATAATGATAGTAAGGATGATCCAAAATCTTGGAAATAGAATAGACAAAATGCAAGAAACATTTAACAAGGACGTAGAAGAACTAAAGAGGAACCAAGCAATGATGAAAAACACAATAAATGAAATTAAAAATACTCTAGATGGGATCAATAGCAGAATACCTGAGGCAGAAGAAAGGATAAGTGACCTGGAAGATAAAATGGTGGAAATACCTACTGCAGAGCAGGATAAAGAAAAAAGAATGAAAAGAACTGAGGACAGTCTCAGAGACCTCTGGGACAACATTAAACGCACCAACATTCGAATTATAGGGGTCCCAGAAGAAGAAGAGAAAAAGAAAGGGACTGAGAAAATATTTGAAGAGATTATAGTTGCAAACTTCCCTAATATGGGAAAGGAAATAGTTAATCAAGTCCTGGAAGCACAGAGAGTCCCATACAGGATAAACCCAAGGAGAAACACGCCAAGACACATATTAGTCAAACTGTCAAAAATTAAATATAAGGAAAACATACTAAAGGCAGCAAGGGAAAAAAAAACAAATAACACACAAGGGAATCCCCATAAGGTTAACATCTGATCTTTCAGCAGAAACTCTGCAAGCCAGAAGGGAGTGGCAGGATATACTTAAAGTGATGAAGGAGAAGAACCTACAACCAAGATTACTCTACCCAGCAAGGATCTCATTCATATGTGATGGAGAAATTAAAACCTTTACAGACAAGCAAAAGCTGAGAGAGTTCAGCACCACCAAACCAGCTTTACAACAAATGCTAAAGGAACTTCTCTAGGCAAGAAACACAAGAGAAGGAAAACACCTACAATAACAAACCCAAAACATTTAAGAAAATGGGAATAGGAACATACATATCGATAATTACCTTGAATGTAAATGGATTAAATGCTCCCACCAAAAGACACAGGCTGGCTGAATGGATACAAACACAAGACCCATATATATGCTGTCTACAAGAGACCCACTTCAGACCTAGAGACACATACAGACTGAAAGTGAGGGGATGGAAAAAGATATTCCATGCAAATGGAAATCAAAAGAAAGCTGGAGTAGCAATTCTCATATCAGACAAAATAGACTTTAAAATAAAGACTATTACAAGAGACAAAGAAGGACACTATATAATGATCAAGGGATCGATCCAAGAGGAAGGTATAACAATTGTAAATATTTATGCACCCAACATAGGAGCACCTCAATACATAAGGCAAATACTAACAGCCATAAAAGGGGAAATCGACAGCAACACAATCATAGTAGGGGACTTTAACACCCCACTTTCACCAATGGACAGATCATCCAAAATGAAAATAAATAAGGAAACACAAGCTTTAAATGATACATTAAACAAGATGGACTTAATTGATATTTATAGGGCATTCCACCCAAAAACAACAGAATACACATTTTTCTCAAGTGCTCATGGAACATTCTCCAGGATAGATCATATCTTGGGTCACAAATCAAGCCTTGGTAAATTTAAGAATATTGAAATAGTATCAAGTATCTTTTCCGACCACAACGCTATGAGACTAGATATCAATTACAGGAAAAGATCTGTAAAAAATACAAACACATGGAGGCTACACAATACACTACTTAATAACGAAGTGATCACTGAAGAAATCAAAGGAGAAATCAAAAAATACCTAGAAACAAATGACAATGGAGATACGACGACCCAAAACCTATGGGACGCAGCAAAAGCAGTGCTAAGAGGGAAGTTTATAGCAATACAAGCCTACCTCAAGAAACAGGAAACATCTCGAATAAACAACCTAACCTTGCACCTAAAGCAATTAGAGAAAGAAGAACAAAAAAACCCCAAAGCTAGCAGAAGGAAAGAAATTATAAAGATCAGGTCAGAAATAAATGAAAAAGAAATGAAGGAAACAATAGCAAAAATCAATGAAACTAAAAGCTGGTTCTTTGAGAAGATAAACAAAATTGATAAACCATTAGCCAGACTCATCAAGAGAAAAAGGGAGAAGACTCAAATCAATAGAATTAGAAATGAAAAAGGAGAAGTAACCACTGACACTGCAGAAATACAAAAGATAATGAGAGATTACTACAAGCAACTCTATGCCAATAAAATGGACAACCTGGAAGAAATGGACAGATTCTTAGAAATGCACAAACTGCCGAGACTGAACCAGGAAGAAATAGAAAATATGAACAGACCAATCACAAGCACTGAAATTGAAACTGTGATTAAAACCTTCCAACAAACAAAAGCCCAGGACCAGATGGCTTCACAGGTGAATTCTATCAAACATTTAGAGAAGAGCTAACACCTATCCTTCTCAAACTCTTCCAAAATATTGCAGAGGGAGGAACACTCCCAAACTCATTCTACGAGGCCACCATCACCCTGATACCAAAACCAGACAAAGATGTCACAAAGAAAGAAAACTACAGGCCAATATCACTGATGAACATAGATGCAAAAATCCTCAACAAAATACTAGCAAACAGAATCCAACAGCACATTAAAAGGATCATACACCATGATCAAGTGGGGTTTATCCCAGGAATGCAAGGATTCTTCAATATACGCAAATCAATCAATGTGATACACCATATTAACAAATTGAAGGAGAAAAACCATATGATCATCTCAATAGATGCAGAGAAAGCTTTTGACAAAATTCAACACCCATTTATGATAAAAGCCCTGCAGAAAGTAGGCATAGAGGGAACTTTCCTCAACATAATAAAGGCCATATATGACAAACCCACAGCCAACATTGTCCTCAATGGTGAAAAACTGAAACCATTTCCACTAAGATCAGGAACAAGACAAGGTTGCCCACTCTCACCACTATTATTCAACATAGTTTTGGAAGTGTTAGCCACAGCAATCAGAGAAGACAAAGAAATAAAAGGAATCCAAATCGGAAAGAAGAAGTAAAGCTGTCACTATTTGCAGATGACATGATACTATACATAGAGAATCCTAAAGATGCTACCAGAAAACTCCTAGAGCTAATCAATGAATTTGGTAAAGTAGCAGGATACAAAATTAATGCACAGAAATCTCTTGCATTTCTATACACTAATGACGAAAAATCTGAAAGTGAAATTAAGAAAACACTCCCGTTTACCATTGCAACAAAAAGAATAAAATATCTAGGAATAAACCTACCTAAGGAGACAAAAGACCTGTATGCAGAAAATTATAAGACACTGATGAAAGAAATTAAAGATGATACAAATAGATGGAGAGATATACCATGTTCCTGGATTGGAAGAATCAACATTGTGAAAATGACTCTACTACCCAAAGCAATCTACAGATTCAATGCAATCCCTATCAAACTACCACTGGCATTTTTCACAGAACTAGAACAAAAAATTTCACAATTTGTATGGAAACACAAAAGACCCCGAATAGCCAAAGCAATCTTGAGAACGAAAAATGGAGCTGGGGGAATCAGGCTCCCTGACTTCAGACTATATTACAAAGCTTCAGTAATCAAGACAGTTTGGTACTGGCACAAAAACAGAAATATAGATCAATGGAACAGGATAGAAAGCCCAGAGATAAACCCACACACATATGGTCACCTTATCTTTGATAAAGGAGGCAAGCATATACAGTGGAGAAAAGACAGCCTCTTCAATAAGTGGTGCTGGGAAAATTGGACAGGTACATGTAAAAGTATGAAATTAGAACACTCCCTGACACCATGCCCAAAAATAAACTCAAAATGGATTAAAGACCTAAGTGTAAGACCAGACACTATCAAACTCTTAGAGGAAAACATAGGCAGAACACTCTATGACATACATCACAGCAAGATTCTTTTTGACCCAGCTCCCAGAGAAATGGAAATAAGAACACAAATAAACAAATGGGACCTAATGAAACTTAAAAGCTTTTGCACAGCAAAGGAAACCATAAACAAGACCAAAAGACAACCATCAGAATGGGAGAAAATATTTGCAAATGAAGCAACTGACAAAGGATTAATCTCCAAGATTTACAAGCAGCTCATGCAGCTCAATAACAAAAAAACAAACAACCCAATCCAAAAATGGGCAGAAGACCTAAATAGACTTTTCTCCAAAGAAGATATACAGATGGCCTACAGACACATGAAAGAATGCTCAACATCATTAATCATTAGAGAAATGCAAATCAAAACTACAATGAGATATCATCTCACACCGGTCAGAATGGCCATCATCAAAAAATCTAGAAACAATAAATGCTGGAGAGGGTGTGGAGGAAAGGGAACACTCTTGCACTGATGGTGGGAATGTAAATTGATACAGCCACTATGGAGAACAGTATGGAGGTTCCTTAAAAAACTACAAATAGAACTACCATACGACCCAGCAATCCCACTACTGGGCATATACCCTGAGAAAACCATAGGTCAAAAAGTGTCATGTACCACAATGTTCATTGCAGCTCTATTTACAATAGCCAGGACATGGAAGCAACCTAAATGTCCATCGACAGATGAATGGATAAAGAAGATGTGGCACATATATACAATGGAATATTACTCAGCCATAAAAAGAAATGAAATGGAGGTATTTGTAATGAGGTGGATGGAGTTAGAGTCTGTCATACAGAGTGAAGTAAGTCAGAAAGAGAAAAACAAATACAGTATGCTAACACATATATACGGAATCTAAGGGAAAAAAAAAAAAAGGCCATGAAGAACCTAGTGGCAAGATGGGAATAAAGACACAGACCTACTAGAGAATGGACTTGAGGATATGGGGAGGGGGTGGGGTGAGATGTGACAGGGTAAGAGAGTGTCATGGACATATATACACTACCAAATGTAAAATAGATAGCTAGTGGGAAGCAGCCGCATAGCACAGGGAGATCAGCTCGGTGCTTTGTGACCACCTAGAGGGGTGGGATGGGGAGGGTGGGAGGGAGGGAGATGCAAGAGGGAAGAGAAATGGGAACATATTGTATATGTATAACTGATTCACTCTGTTATAAAGCAGAAGCAAACACACCATTGTAAGGCAATTATACTTCAATAAAGATGTTTAAAAAAAAAAAAAGGAGGAAAAAAAAACTTAAAAGGATACAGAGGAGGGAAAAAAGAACACAAACAAACAAAATGACTGCAGATTTGTCATCCAAATTATGTAAGCAAGAAGACAATGGAAAGATATCTCCAAAGTGCTGAAGGAAAAATTGTAGACCTAGAATTCTATAGCCAGCAAACATATTCTCCAAAACCTAAGGACAAAGATTTTTTTTTTCAGACAAAATCTTAGAGAAGTTGTTACCAGCATGCCTGCACTACGAGAAACATTAAAGTAAGTTCCTTAGGTGAAAAGAAATAAAATCAGGTCAAAATATGGATCTATACAAGGGAATACAGAGCATAGGAAATGATAAAATAAAGATTTTTATCATTTTTTAAATTTATCTAAAAGATAACTGAAAGTTTAAAGCAAAAATAATAGCAATGAATTGTGGAATTCATAACATATGTAGAAGTAAAATACATGCTAACTATAACTCAAAGGTCAATGGGGGGAAATGAAAGTATACTGTTACAAGGATCTTATGTTATACATGAATAGGTATAATATCATTTGAAGGCAAACTGTTGTCTTAATCAGTTCAGGCTGCTATAACAAATTACATAGACTGAGTGGCTTAATAAAAATTTATTTCTCACAGTTCAGCAGGCTGAGAAGTCCAAGATCAAAGCACAGCATATCCAGCATTTGGTGAGGGCCAGTTTCCTGGTTTACCAGACAGTCATCTTCTCACTGTATCCTCACATTGCAGAGAACAGAGAGAGAGAGAGAGAGCAAGCTCTCATGTCTCTTCTTACAAGGGCACAAATCCCTTTCAAGAGGGCTCCACTCTCATGACTTCCTCATGAATTAATTAACTCCCAAAGGCCCCACCTCCTAATATCATCACATTGGCAGGGGGAGTGGGGGGGGGGGGGTAAGGTATCAACATATGAATTTTGAAGGGACACAAAACATTCAGGCAATAGCAAATGTAATAAGTTAAAGATGCATATTGTAAACCGTACAGCAACCACTAAAATATATATATAACAAAAAGGTATACTGAATAAGACAATAGTGGGGGAAAATTGAATCCTAAAATATATTCAGTTAATCTAATTTAGTTAAGGAGAGTAAGAAAAGAGAAAAAAAGGGACAAAGAACAGATGGGACAAATGAATAATAAATAGCAAGATAACAGACTTAAACCTAGTCAAATAGGTAATTATATTAATGTAAATGATTTCCTCTTTTCCTGCTTTCTTTCTAATTAATTAAGTATACTTCCATTTCCCCCTTCCCATCTTTTGAGCTATTGTTGTGATTCCTTTTGTGGTGCCTTGGTGTAGTTTTGTTGCTTGTGTTTACCCTGCTTGAGGATCTTTAAGCTTCTTGGATTTCCATTTTAATATTCCAGAGAAAACCACTTGGAGCTTTTTAAAATGTTTCTGGTTCTTAATTTTGTGGAGGTAAGCCCATATCTGTAAAACATATAATAATATTGCTTTTTTTAAAATCAGTTTAGATATTGTCTTTCTCCTATAATCAGAGCAGATTTACCTCATCATACCATATCATTCTCCCTCCCTCTCCTCTCAACATACTTACACCACTTTTAGTTTTTCTAAAGGTTATTTTTGTAATTTAATATACTATGCTTAATACTGTACTTTTATTTCTTAATAATATACTTATGCTTTTATTTCTTACATCATTATCTATGACTACCTTGACCCCCTAATTGTGCAAAGTGAGGCATTAGCTCTCCCTTACTTTCTCTTCATTTCTTTTCCTCACTTTCTTCCAACTGCTGAAGTGAATTTTACATTGACTGGGTTGGGTTAATAACATATATATTCTGTTCCAGAATCATACTTGTCTTTTATGGTTTACCAGTATTTTGTCTTTAAAACCAATAAACAACATTTGTATTAGTTCAACTATATAAATATTCTTCACTTTTAAGCCAGGTTGTACACTAAGATTACCATTCCTTTCTTATTGGAATCCCCACCTTTTTCTGGAAAACTCTCTCTTGATGCTCCCATTTCCCCTGCTCCAATCTGAAATGACACCTATCCAGGCTTTCTGCATACCTATTTTTGATGCTCTTTCTTGGTTGACTTACAGAGCTGCTAAGATGATCAGAAATTAAGGGAACAAAATGCTGGAGACCAGGGGAAGAATGAGAAGGGGTGTGCCAACATTCTTTAGTCACTTTTTCCCAAGATATTTGCCAAGTCTGCACACAAGAGGCTAAGTTTCCAGTATAGGAATCAAGCAGAAGAGGTAGAGAAATCAGCTTTTGACAGTTTTGTGGCACTGAAGTGACATAAATTAGAGACAAGAAGTAAAGATCCTAGAGAGGAAAAATGGTAAAAAACACAACACTCTTCTGTTTTTCCCTCAATACATGCACTGAATTCTTAACCTACAGCAGGCAAGAGGCTAAGACGACAAGCAAAAAGCCTCTGAGAAGCAGAACAGAGTTTTAGGTAGTCTTGAGGTATGGAGTAAAGATTAGAATGCAGTGTCCACCTGAGGAAAGGGGCCCTAATCATCACTCCAAGGCTGTTTGGAAAATGTGAAGGACTATAGCAAAAGGCTGTACTGAACCAGAGATAGCCATAGTTCTGTCCCTGACTGGATTCAGATCACTGCCACTCTATCCACCTTACCGAAAAAGACGGGGTTGGGGGGAGTTTAACCTTCTCTTACGGAAGAGAAGGTTACCCAGAACCTCCATGAGTTTTTTATCTCCATGCAGTCCAAAATTACCAAGCATGCCAAGGGAGAGGACCACATAACTGAAAATCAAGATCCACAGATGATCCAGATATTGAAATTATGAAAAAAGGACTTTGAAATGTCTATGATTAATAAGGAAAAAAAAAAGGAAAAAGATGAACAAAATAGAAAGATGGAAAATTCACCAGAGCCTTGAAATCTATGCTATTTAAAAATTGAGAAAATTCAGAAGTGAAAATGTAATTTTTAAAATTAAGAGTTCCATAGATGGTTTATCAGCAAGAGGAGATTAGTGAAGATAAATTAATAGAAAACATCCAGATTAAAGCATAAAGAGGAAAGTAGCACGTGGTTTCTAAAGCTGGCCGCAGGAATAGGGCGTTCTCTTTGTCGCACAAGTGGCATGGCTCGTTTAAGCCAGTAGTGGAGGCGCTGAGTGAAGCTGTAGTGGGCGTGTTCAAGGATTCGCTCTGGGTCCCCTAAGGTGTTTCAGGCAAAGGTAACAGGCTGAATGATGTGGCACAGTGCCCTCCCCATGCAGGATGTGCTTTGGCCAGTACATTTAAAGTTGAAGTTTGCTGCTAAAGATGGCAGATCCAGATGTCCTCACCGAGGTTCCTGCAGCATTGAAGCAGTTAGCCAAGTATGTGATCCGGGGATTTTATGGCATTGAGAATGCTTTGGCCTTGGACATCTTGATCTGAAACCTCTGTGTGAAAGAGGAGGACATGCTGGAGCTGCTCAAGTTTGATCAGAAGCAACTTCGATCAGTCTTGAATAATTTAAAGGGAGACAAATTCATCAAGTGCAGAATGAGGGTGGAGACTGCTGCATATGGGAAAACCACTCACCACAACCACTACTTTATCAATTATCGTACTCTTGTTAATGTGGTAAAATATAAATTGGACCACATGAGAAGGAGGACTGAAACTGATGAGAGAGATTTCACCAACTGGGCCTCCTTCAAATGTCCCATCTGCAGTAGTACTTTTACAGATTTAGAAGATAATCAGCTCTTTGATCCCATGACAGGAACTTTCTGCTGTATTTTCTGCCATACAGAGGTAGAAGAAGATGAATCAGCAATGCCCAAAAAAGATGCACACACACTTTTGGGAAGGTTTAATGAACAAACTGAGCCCATTTATGCTTTGCTTTGAGAGACGGAGGATGTGAACTTGGCCTATGAAATACTTGAGCCAGAACCCACAGAAATACCAGCCCTGAAACAGAGCAAGGACCGTGCAGCAACTGCTGCTGCAGCTGCTGGCCTGGCAGGTGGGCACCACCAGGAAGCATGGGCCACCAAGGCCCCTCTTATGAGGACTTATACACTCAGAATGTTGTCATTAACATGGATGACCAAGACGATCTTCATCGAGCCTCACTGGAGGGAAAATCTGCCAAAGAGAGAACTATTTGGTTAAGAGAGAGCACTCTCCAAGGAGCATATAGTTCTGAAGAGATGAAGGAAGGTAGCTTAGATACAGACTCGTTTCAGGAGCGTAAGGAAGGCCGTGCGGGGCCAGATGATAATGAGGAGGTCACGCGAGCACTGCTCATTCATGAGAAGAAGACCCCCTCTGCCACAGCAGGCTCAGTGGGGGCAGCTGCTCCTGTGACCACTGCCAATGGCAGTGACTCTGTGAGTTAGACCAGTGAGTGAGACAATGACTCTCCACCCCGTGAGGCAGCTGTGGCTGCACATCATGGGGAAGAGGATGAGGAGGAGGATGAATTTGAGGAAGGAGCAGACGACCCCACTGTCATGGTGGCTGGCCGTCCATTCTCCTACAGCGAAGTGAGCCAGAAGCCAGAGCTGGTGGCCCAAATGACACCAGATGGAAAGGAAGCGTACATAGCAATGGGACAACGCATGTTTGAGGACCTCTTTGAATGAGCTTTCCCTACCTTTTCCTCCTTTCTCTAATGCTCATTTCAAAAAGAAATTCCCTACCTTTGAAGAAAGTGTTTAGTGGCTTTCTGCACCTCTTGATGTAAATCAACTGTTAATCTTGTGCAAAGAGTAATGGGAGAGAAAGTTTGATTTTTATGCCAGAAACTTCCCCACGATGTAGGTTGGCTATAAGCATTCCCTTTCCTATTACTACAGTATTAATATTTTGCTATATTTCTTTAACTAATCTTTTTCCTTTCCCTTTTAAGACACATTTTCTCCCTTCTGAAATGAGTGCGAGAAGTCTAAAGGTAAATTCTTCATGTCTGCCTGTAGAAGCTCACTTTGATAGGTTACAGTAATTCACTGATCACATCCTTATCTATTCTGACCAAGCATTCCAAACAGCTCCTGATATTGCTGCCAACCAAGCAGCTCGGCAACAGGCAAATCACTGATGAAGGAAAAAAAAAAATCTTAAAACTTCATATTGCTTCACAGTTTAGGATGGAGTCAATATGTAAGGGAAGGTGGGAGTGTGTGTGGAAGAAGGATGGTTATGCGTAAATCTCATGATTAATACCTAAACCAAAATTGGTGTCTTTAGAACTGACTTGACTGACAGATATTGTTTTGCTTAATGCCTTTTGGTTTGTATGTTGGATAATAGAAAACAGAAAGTGTGTTTGGTAAGCCCGTAGGAAGAAATTAGAGAAGAAACATGGACTTAGGATGAGGAGTCCATGCAAAAGAGTTGAAGAGTGGAGAGTACTAGGAACAGTACCTTTTAACATTGTCTGAGTTTGTGCTGATTTGGAAATCCTTTATATAAAGCTGAGACTGGTCCCCTTCTTTTTCAGTTCTTCCACAGTGCTATAAATTGTTTAAAGAGGCCATTCCAGCAGAAATCAGCATATGACAATTGATTACTCTTCTCTCTTTTTTTTTCTCTCAACATTATTGAAGGCCTTGTCTCTTTTGATTCTTGTCAGGCATGGTATTTTAGAGTGCATCCAGTATATCGCTGAGCATAATCTCAAGGAAAATACTTTATTTTTGGTTCTGATATGCAGCATGGTATTATTCCTTAAGGCAGAACTTTAAAGAACTTTCATACAAGGGTCTACAACAATTGTATTTTTATAATATTTTCCCTTGCATTGTCATTTTAAGTATTTATCAGTTTATAGTACATGTGTAAAGTTAAGATAGATTTTAAACATCTGAGCCTTGTATAAAGTAATGATTCATTTACCTGGGTTGTATTATGACTGAATATTGATAATAAATCTATTTTATACTGACTGAAATTTGTTAATCTAGCTCTGTAACACCTTGGAGCATAATTAAAATGAATACTCTTCCCATTTAGAAAAAAAGCATAAAGAGGAAAATAAAAATATATAAAATATAGAAGACTATAAAAAAATATGAAATATATGGGATAGAGTCAAAATGCCTACCCCAGCAGTTCTCAAACTGTTTGGCTTAAGGATATTTTCATACTCTTAAAAAATATGGAGTTCCCCAAGAACTTTTGTACATGTGGTTATATTTATTGACATTTATCACATTAAAAATTAAAGCTGAATAAGAATTTAAACATAAGAATACACACGCATATATTACATTAGCCATTAAAACAATGACTGTCTTCACATATCATATAGCCTCTGGAGTACTTCACTATATTCTCCTGCAAGAATGTGAGTAAAAGAAGAAAACAATATCTTAGTGTTACTAGGAAAATAGTTTTAAATTTGTGACTCTGCAGAAAGAGGTCTAGTCTTTCTATAATGGGGGAATAGCAATATTTAAAACATCATAGTCAACTATTTCCCGAAACTAATGAAAGACATCAATCCACAGTTTCAAGCTCTACAAACCCGACCGGATAAATACAAAGAAAACTATACCTAAGCACCTCATAGTAAAACTGCAGAAAACCAAAAACATAGTAAAAAATATTAAAGGAACAACGTTAAGATAAAGAGCTAACTTTTTAACAGGAAATATATGTCAAACAACAACTGAATTATACAGTAAAGTGCTGAAAAAAATAAACTGCCAGCCTAGAATCTAAAACTAGTTTAAAAAAAAAAAGTCCCTTAAAAATTAAGGCAGGCAATGTAAAATGGTACATCCACTACGGAAAACAGTTTGGCAGTTCCTCAAAAAATTAAAAATAATTTACCATATAATCCAGCAATTCTACTTCTGGGTACATACCCAAAAAAAGTGAAATCAGGGACTCAAAGAAATATTTATACATCTATGTTCATAGCAGCATTATTCACAACAGCCAAAAGGAGGAAGCAATTCAAATGTTCATTGAAGGATGAATGGATAAACAAAATGTGGTACACATACAATGGAATATTATTCAGCCTTAAAAAAAGAAGGAAATTCTGACACATGCTACAACATGGATGAACCCTGAAGACGTTATCCTAAGTGAAATAAGCCAGTCACAAAAGGACAAATACTGTATGACTCCACATATATGAAGTACTCAGAAGGGTCAGATTTATAGAGACAGGAAGTAGAATAGTGGCTGCCAGGAGAAGGGAAAGGGGAGAATGAGAAGTTATTGTTTAATGGGCACAGAGTTTCAGTTTGGGAACATTACGAAAATTCTGAAGATGGATGATGGTGACGATTGCACAATAATGTGAATATACTTAATGCCATTAAACTGTACACTTAAAGATGGCTAAAATGGTAAATTTTGTTATGTATGTTTTACCACAATTTCAAAAGAATTAAGGTAAAATAAAGACACTTTTCACACAAACAAGCAAAAAAATAAGAGAATGTGTCAGTATTAGGCTTGCATTCAAAGAAATGCTAAAGAGAGTTCTTCATGCAAAAAGAAAGTAATCTCAGAATAAAGCACAGAAATGCAGGAAACCAAAAAGGGGTTAACATAAATGAACACTGACTCTACAAAATAATAAATATAATGTCTTGGGGGCACTAAATGACATGTAAAATTAAAATTCATGACAGCAATAGATTAACAGATGGGAAAGGGTAAATGAAAATAAAGTGTTATATGGTCCTAGTAGTGTCAAGGAAGTGATAAAAGAATTAATTTATATTATACTTTAATGAGTCAAAGATGCATGTGGTAATCCTTAGAGTAATTCCTATAGATTAGAAAAAGAAGAACCAAAAGACAGCAAAAGAAAAAAAAAGAAGAAGTCAATAATCAGGAAAAGAAAATTCAGCAGCCATCAGACCTTTCTACAATACTGAACACCAGAAGACAATACTCAGGGAAACAAAATATGAGTCAAAAGTTTTAAGTTCAATGAAGCTGTCCTTTGAATGTACAGTCTACAGAGCAGCCATTCTGAATATACAATAACTCAAAAATTATTGTTTATATAAGTCCTTCTGAAGGTAACTGGTAGAGAAAAACTCCAACCAAACTAAATGACAAGAGAAACTTCAACAAAAAAGACTGGAAGTAATAAGGGAACATATTTAACTGTAACTCTAAGACAAAAAGATCAGATTAAGAGTGACAAAATATGGTATATAAAAATAGTATGTGATAACACAACACTGTAAATCAACTCTAATAAAAATTTTTTCAATAGTATGTAAAAATTATACAACTAATAAAAAGAAGAGAGAAAAGATAGAAAGTAGTATAAGCTGGTGATGTTTCATACCTCATAACTGGGAGTCAAAGCTAAGCAAATCAGGTACAAGTCTACAATCCCTAATCTAAAACCCTTGGGGTTTAGTTTAGTAACATTAGTAACTCTCCAGCAAATGTAGGAATATTCACACAAGTGGTAAATATAAAGACTATCACTATCTCACATCAACTCACATCAAGTTTTGTTGCCAAATGAATTCAGACAGCTTTTGACAACAAATGGTTCAGAGCCTTTGGAATTTTCAAATTGCAAATGAGAGATTATGAGCTAGCAGAATTCTAAACATTTTAAGACTATAAAGTAAAACACTAAGATAATATTATTGACTAATATGTGTGGTCACAGAAAAGAGAGGGAAAGAAAATACAGGAAATTCTACTGTTTCTGTCAGATGAGGAACCAATAAATACTATCCTCAAAAAAGAGGGGGGCAGGGCTTCCCTGGTGGCGCAGTGGTTGAGAATCTGCCTGCCAATGCAGGGGACACGGGTTCGAGCCCTGGTCTGGGAAGATCCCACATGCCACGGAGTAACTGGGCCCGTGAGCCACAATTACTGAGCCTGCGCGTCTGGAGCCTGTGCTCCGCAACAAGAGAGGCTGCGATAGTGAGAGGCCCGCGCACCGCGATGAAGAGTGGCCCCCGCTCGCCGCAACTAGAGAAAGCCCTCGCACGGAAACGAAGACCCAACACAGCCATAAATAAATAAATAAAATTTAAAAAAAAAAAAAAGAGGGGGGGGGGAAAAGAGAGACTGAGGATACAATTCAAAGGAAACACAAGGACAAAAATATAATTTTTTAAAAATTGTAAGAAAAAACAGATCATGAGATCTTCACAGTAGTATCTTCCTCCACCCCCCCAAAACAATTCTTTTACTTGATACTAAATTATTTTTAAACGATGACTACAGTGATCCAAATTCCCAACTTATTGTACTTGCAGAATGAACTGCTGATGAGCACAAAAGTCACTAGGGGGCAGCAGAGCACAAGGAGTGTCCTCTAAAAAGCCGTGAAAACTCCAAAGGACTTACATAGCCACTTATCAACTGCTCAAAACCTCTCAGTCATTCACAAGCACAAAAAGACACTCACCAATTAATCTGTAAAATCTGTTAAGAGATTCATTATATTACTTCATAATTTTTTCACTTTTATTTTGAAATAACTTCACATTGTACAAATAATAGAGAACTCCTATTTAGCCGTTATGCAGAATTCACCAATTTGTAATGTTTTTGCCACATGTTTTATCACTTTCTCTTCTACATAATGTACATGTATGTTTAGAATATGTTGCATGTATTATACCCTTAAAACTACAATGTGGGGCTTCCCTGGTGGTGCAGTGGTTGAGAATCTGCCTGCCAATGCAGGGGACACGGGTTCGAGCCCTGGTCTGGGAAGATCCCACATGCCGCGGAGCAACTGGGCCCGTGAGCCACAACTACTGAGCCTGCGCGTCTGGAGCCCGTGCTCCGCAACGGAAGAGGCCGCGATAGTGAGAGGCCCGCGCACCGCGATGAAGAGTGGCCCCCGCTTGCCGCAACTAGAGAAAGCCCTCGCACAGCAACGAAGACCCAACGCAGCCAAAAATAAATAAATAAATTTATTTTAAAAAAAAAACTACAATGTGTATTTCCTCTCTTATCTAACTACAATTATCAAATTCAAGAAATTTACATCGATACAATTATAATCTAATCCATAGTACATATTCCAATCCTGTCAACTGTCCCAATAATGTTCTTTAGAGCGTTTTCATTTCCTCCTGGAGAGTATCTGGCCCAGGACCATGTATTACATTCAACTGTCATGTTTCTTCAGTTTCCTTTCATCCAAACTATCAGCTCTCCAGCATTTTAAACACAGTTTTTAATTTTTATACTATTAAATATTAAGAACCCTAAAGAACTTAGGGTTCAGTAAATATCAATATTTACTGTATTAGAAATTAAAACTGAAAATTAGAAAATATTAATTCATTAATATTAACAACCAATAATATTTACATGTTAAAGAATATTTTATGAAAAATAATTTTATATTCTGAAATAAACAAATAAAAAATAGTTGGAAGAGTCTTGTGCATTTGTGCAAATATCTTTAATGTCTGCAGAAGATATCTGGACTCTATAACCACTTCTACATTAAATCTATTAAAATGTGGGGTTTTGGTTACAGTATATAAAGAAAACCCAGCCTTGTACATATGTAGTTGGAAAAGGGAGAAAGTATTTTTAAAGCCTTTTCAGAAAACTTTATATATATATATATATATATATATACACACACACACACACACAAATTTATGACACAACCTCAAAACTTGATGAGTTTTAGATTAAAATTCATTGGTCTATCTTACACTTTGATGAATCTTTTACCCATGTATGATTTTGTAACATCAGGTATTGTTCATTTGAAAAATACTGGTTCGCTGGGTTTTGCAGGTCTTGCAAATGTTGATATATTTCATTATACAATTCAAAAAATCACATTCATTATATCACCACTCAGTCCCATAAGAAAAGTTTGTAAGTACTGGCAATCTTTAGGAGGGCGACAGGCTACATCTGAAAATATAAACAGGCAGCAATAGTAAATTCCACACAAGTAGTGCAAATAACAAATCGGCCATTCTGCAGAGCACAATAATAAAAACTGACTTAAAATCTAGTCATAATATGATTCATACTAGTAATGAAAAAACTGTCATTTTATATACTGATAAAGAGTCCCTGGTTGATCTTTAGTCTGTTTATACCAAAAAGTCATCTTTTCAATTCAGGAAAGGGATATACAAATTTCACTAGCCAACACCTTCAAGCATTCATGGGTATTAGTCATCTCCTATTCCTTCTGAACACATCACATCTTTGGGTTAAAGGCTAGCATGCTCAAGCAAAGGTTTTCCAAAAATGCCATGTTTCAGAGGAAAGTTAAGATCACCAATGAACTCCAAAGTTTATTTCCTTTAGGTTTGTGAGTTTTCTAAAAGGTGTTAAAGTTCAAAAATATAATAAAGAAAACAGATTAGTGAAAAAAGCAAGATACAAAATCCATATGTATCTATCTATATATAACACAATATATATATATAGTGCATGTGTACATTAATAATATAATATAAACATTACAGTATTTATAATAACATTTAGTCCATGTTCACTACTTATAAAGGACTGTTCTAAACACTTTGTATGTATTATCTTGCTTAATTTCAAAGCCATCCCATGATATAGAGTAACAGTATTATTTTCATTTTACATACAAAGAAACTGACTCACAGATAAGATAAATTACTTGCCAAGTCACAGAGCCAAGATTAAAGTATAAGTATACTGACATGGAATCCCACACTCATCTATTTCTCTATCTGCCCATAAAAAAAGAATATATAGGAACTTCCCTGGTGGCGCAACAGTTAAGAATCTGCCTGCCAATGCAGAGGACACGGGTTCAAGCCCTGCTCCGGGAAGATCCCGCATGCCGTGGAGTAAATAAGCCCGTGCACCACAACTACTGAACCTCCACTCTAGAGCCCACAAGCCACAACTACTGAGCCCGCGTGCCACAACTATTGAAGCTCGCACACCTAGAGCCCGTGCTCCACAACAAGACATGCCACTGCCATGAGAAGCCCGTGCACCGCAACGAAGAGTAGCCCCCGCTCACCACAACTAGAGAGAGCCCGCGTGCAGCAACGAAGACCCAACGCAGCCAAAGATAAATAAATAAATAAATTTATTTTTTTTAAAAAGAATATATAATATACATATATGAAATGTACATAACTTGCTGCCCCAATACAAAATACACATAACTTTATAAATATACACGTTACATAAACACATTGTATGCATTTTTCAACTACACAGAAAACATTTGCTAAAAATGTAAAACACATTGCCAAGAGAAAAACACAAGAGTCCCATGTTGCAGTCTTACCTAATACCAGCTTCACCCTGTGTCTGCTGATGCCTGCTTATAGCAAGCTAATATATTAAACTGTTTTGCTAAAGTTAATTCACATAGAGTTTCTATAACTTGCAACCAGAGTCCCAAGCAATATAAACATGTATTATTTTCATACTCGATAAAAAGGCAAAAAAATATTTCTGCACTGTTTATTTCTTTTAAAGAAATGGTCTATATGTGAGATGTTGTATTATGTTGTATTATTAAAATATAAACTCCAAGAGAAAAGGAATAATTAACAGCTTAATAAACAACAAAACAAGCCTGCAATGCAATGAATTTTCCAAATTTCTAAAGGTCCCTATGCCAGTAAAATCAAAACAAGTAAAAAAAAAAAACATTCTTTCACCAGAGCCAAAAAGGATTAGAAGAACAAGTTTGTCCATCACTTTACAAAATAACCTGATTATACAGGAATTTTCTACAGCATTTTTTGTTGTTATTATTGTTCTTTTTTTCCTTCTATGTATCTTCAAAACATCATATATGTAGGATGAAACTGCTTTAGGAAACCTGAAGGATTCAGTTCCCTAAAATATTATATTTTAACCTTGAGGAACTGCTATATACTCTCAGCTGCATTCATGTAACTTGGCAAACTGAAAAAGGTTTCCTTCAGCAGATATATAGCAGATGAAGTAACAGGAGATGCAGTAAGACCCAATTCTAAAGTGACTGTTTTTCCACTTTAAACTACCTTAGGCTACCTGACACCAAATTTCACTGAGTTGATGGCAGTGTCTGATGTGTTTGCTTTACCTAAAAAAGAGGAAATCAAAGAAAAAAAGAAGGAAATAAAAAAACTGGCCCTCAACTATCACAACTCCCTTTACAATGATGCTTCCTCACTTGTATAAACAGCTCAAATTACAAAAAATCTGAGGTTGCTATTAAGCATTAATGGCACACGAAATTAAGTCACTGCAACTTATTAAAAAAAAAAAAAACTCCATTTAAACCACTGTCAGTCCAGTTTCCAGGGACTTTTGTTTTACAGAGATCAAATTCCTGACTCAACGAATGCTCCAGCCTTTCTATAACTATTGGCAGATTAAACTTTTTACCATAAAGCTCCCACCATACTATTCTTCGGTCCCTCGAAAAAAATCGTTAAGTCCTGATTCCATATTGAGGGTCCTAAATAAAATCTAAACACCTGAGCTTAACAGTCTCGTACTTTCACAACAGTACCCTAACATTCCTATCCATCTTTGTTCCACACTACTCCTGGCCATAAGGTTTCTTCCTCTGTGAGCAACTGAAATATTTTTCCTATAAAGAGCCTGACTGTCAGGATGGGCTGGATTATACTACTATAACAAACAACCCCAAAATATCAGTGAATAAAGATTTATTTCTTGCTGATGGCATATGCATATGTCCACTGTGGGTCAGCAGGAGTCTCTGCTCTACAAAATCCTCATTCTAAGCAGCCAACATCCAGAGCAGTTGTCTGCAAGACTTTTCTATAAACGGCCAGATAGTAAATATATTCAGCTTTATGGGACATATGCTCTCTGTAACAACTATTCAACTTTGCTGTTGTAGTGCAAAAGCAGCCATAGACAATACATAAACAAATCACGACGGCTATGTTCCAATAAAACTTTATTTACAAATACAGGCAGACCATATTTGGCCCACAGGCTAATCAGAGCACTGCAGATCACTGTGGCAGAGGAAAAGAAAGCATAGTGAATGCACAGATTCTTAAATCTTCTATTTGGAAGTGACTCAGGTCACTTCAGCTCACACATCATTGGTCAAAGCAACTTACACGGCCACACCTAACTTCCAAGGGGCAAGGACATGCAATCGTAACATGTGACTGGGAAGAGAAGCAGAAATTTTGGGTGGATAACCCTAATGAATAACACAAATTATATTTTCTTGGTCACTTATTGTTTCCACCTACTAGAATGCCCAATCTCTCCTTTTTTACCAATCAAAATACTAGCCATCTCTCAAGATTCAGTTCAAACGTCACCTTCTCCAGAAGCACCTAAATCTCCAAACCCTATGCCTCCCATCACCTCCCAAAGCCCTCTTGTCTAACCTTTCTTACATCGAGTGTTTTCTACATTAACAAATTCCATTTTCTTGGGATAGGTATTACATATTATTTATCTCTTAAGGCATAGGACTTAGGATTCAATAAGTACTTGGAGGATAAATGAAAGTACCACTGGTTTCTAGGTTTTTGTCTGGCTTTTAGTTAGTTTAAGGATCTAAAGTGGCATATAAAGATATAAACAATACAACATTAAATAAAATTAAAAACAGGAGAGCAATAATCGATACAAAGGGCAGCAACATAAGACCAGAAGTGAAGATGATACACAAGATGCGTATCATATCTTTTCTGAAGGTGAACCACAAATTTACCTCTAAGTATTCTAGTAGACAAACAGAAGAAAGCAAGCAAGATCCATCTTACCAGGCACAGGATCAATGAGCTGTTGCTTAAGATAGGCATATCATAGAAATAAGCCCCCTTTAAATTAAATATTTGGATTTTTTAAATATAGTGAGACATTCTGTAAAACAAGGGACCAATAAATGCTTTTCTAAACAACAGAACTACAATGCAGAAGATACTGAAAGACTAATAATAATCAGTAAATATTTTTTAAGGATGTCCTTTGCATCAGCCTAGATAACAGAAGGAATACAAAGAAATTATAAGACAGTCTGTAACCTAATAGTTGGAGGAACAAAACATGCATACATGACATGATAGAAAGTACTAAGACTATACTATACTTTAAACTTTTATGGAGCACTTACATTCCAGAGTCTGTATCTGACACTGAGGATAAAACAATAATAAATAAAATACTATCGCTGGTCTCAAGAAATTCACAAACAATTAGAGGAAACTGATACAAACAACTATAATAAAATATAATAAATACTCTGATAAGGATTTTTATAAAGGGCTATGGGAACCAGGTTAAGAAAATAATTATTTCTGCTTCTAAGGAGCGATCAAGGATGGCTTCATTGGACAAGTCATTTGAACTGTTATGGTATGCTACAACTTGACTATGAAAAGCCTGAGGTAGGCAAAAGAGAACCAGCAAAAATCAGATCTGAATTTTCGAAAACGTTTATGGCAATGGTATGGAAAATGGACTGACCAATTAGTAGACTATACATTCTGCTAGGGCAAGACAATGTCTGTCTTGTTTACTGCTGATACGTTCAGTGCTGAGCACAGCATCTCACACTTAGCAGACATTATTAAGTATATATTTGTTGAAAAACTAAAAAAGAATGCAGCAGAGAAACAGTAAGGAAACTGTTGTCCAAGAAAAACATAAGGGCCTGAATTAGGCCAATGACAGGGGGAGGTAGGTATGACATCAACACTGAGTTAGTCTTTATTTAAATGCTAGGTTCTATGTCCTATGAACTATAGGAACTTAGAGAAAACAGCTATAGAGACTAAAGAAGCAATCTGGTCACAAAGATACCTCACAAAGAACTCTAGGAACAACTACCTGACAATATTACATGTTATTAGAAAGTGATTGTCTCAACTAGCACCGACTGCGAATTCATCTCAGAAGATCTTTAAAAAGCCTTCATGCCTCAATCTCTAAGGTGTTTTTCTTTCTTATTTTCCATAACAGTTTTAAGGGCAATTCAAGATTTTAATTTACTTTTAATTATAACACAAACTTCAAGAAGGTTTTAGCTTAGATCCAGAAAGAGACTACTAGTCTAATTTCTAAGATTTGGCACTACAGGTTCAAAAGACTAAAAGGAAGACTCATCAAGCCACCTGAGCTAGATAAGAGAGACATGACTAGGGACTTCCCTGGCGGTCCAGTGGTTAAGACTCTGTGCTTCCAATGCAGGGGAAAAGGGTTCAATCCCTGGTCGGGGAACTAAGATCCCACATGCTGCGCAGCATGCCCAAAAATTAAAAAAAAAAAAAAAGAGAGAGAGACATGACTAAAAGAATTTCCTAATACTTGATATTCACATTTTTCCTATTCAAGCTTGACCTTAAAAAATAATTTATTAGAAAAACAAGATAATACCTACCTTATAGTGTTTTTCTAACATAGCACAACGGTTTGCATACAGCACAGCAGTCAAAAGCAAAAACACTAGATCTAGGCTAGGCTCCTTAGATTCAAATTCCTGTTCTTTTGCCTAACCATGATCTCTGCATTACTCTCTGAGCTTGTTTCCTTATCTACCTCGTAGGGTTGTTGTATTAAATGAGTTAATATGTGTAAAACTGCTTAGAATGGGGCCCACACAAAGTAAGTACTCAATAAATGTTAACTGCTCTTATTATTTAAAATATCTAGTACAAATATAGGTATTAAGATGAATGTGAAGGCTAGTCATTTAGCCTGTGTATGAGCCTAGCAAACTACCTTACATCAACATTTATATTAGCAGTGTTCTGGAACTGGAGACTCTTAACAACATACATCCTGCAGGAATACCAGGAGTGCCCCATATTACTAATGCTACCACCGGCAAAGCCCGGAGCAAGAACCACATTCTTGGCCTGAGCTTCTTCCTTAGATCACTTTTTTTTTTTTAACATCTTTATTGGAGTATAATTGCTTTACAATGGTGTGTTAGTTTCTGCTTTATAACAAAGTGAATCAGATATACATAAACATATATCCCCATATCTCTTCCCTCTTGTGTCTCCCTCCCTCCCACCCTCCCTATCCCACCCCTCTAGGTGGTCACAAAGCACCGAGCTGATCTCCCCCACTAGCTAGCTATTTTACATTTGGTAGTGTATATATGTCCATGCCACTCTCTCACTTTGTCCCAGCTTCCCCTTCCCCTTTCCCGTGTCCTCAAGTCCATTCTCGAGTAGGTCTGCGTCTTTATTCCCGTCTTGCCCCTAGGTTCTTCATGACCTTTTTTTTTTTTTAGATTCCATATACATGTGTTAGCATACGGTATTTGTTTTTCTCTTTCTGACTTACTTCACTCTGTATGACAGACTCTAGGTCCATCCATCTTCCTTAGATCTTAACATCAGCTTTTTCTCTAGGATCCTGGGATGAGTCACAACCTCTCCACTGAATTCCTGATTTAGACTCTTTAATGGGGTGGGCCTGGCTGATTCTGGGCGTGGTGCCATGTTTGGCATCATCTCTTCTGAGAATGCTGATGTGGTGGAATTCAGCTGTATTTAGGCCGGTTTACCTTGTAATTTTCCACTGTTTTTTTTTTTTTGAAAAATTACTGGACTTTATTATAAGCAAAGATTTTAAATTGCATAGTATGCTTTACATGTAGGCCCTTATTAATTAATTTTTTTTAATTTCTATTGGAGTATAGTTGCTTTACAATATTGTGTTAGTTTCAACCATACAGCAAATTGATTCAGCTATATGTATACATACATCCCCACTTTTTTGGATTTCCTTCCCATTTAGGTCACCACAGAGCATTGAGTAGAGTTCTGTGCACTATACAGTAGGTCCTCGTTAGTTACCTATTTTATACATAGTATCAACAGTGTATATATGTCAATCCCCATCTCCCAATACATCCCACCCCCCCTTCCCCCTTGGTATCCTCACCTTTGTTCTCTACGTCTGTGTCTCTATTTCTGCTTTGCAAATTAGATCTTCTATACCATTTTTTTAGATTCCACAAATATACATTAATACACAATATTTGTTTTTCTCTTTCTGACTTACTTCACTCTGTATGACAGACTCTAGGTCCATCCATGTCTCTACAAATGACCCAATTTCGTTCCTTTTTATGGCTGAGTAATATTCCATTGTATATATGTACCACATCTTCTTTATCCATTCATCTGTCGTTGGGCATTTAGGTTGCTTCTATGACCTGGCTATTGTAAATAGCGCTGCAATGAACATTGGGGTGCATGTGTCTTTCTGAATTACGGTTTTCTCTGGGTATATGCCCAGTTGTCGTGCTGCTGGGTCATATGGTAATTCTATTTTTAGTTTTTTAAGGAATCTCCATATTGTTCTCCATAGTGGCTGTATCAATTTACATTCCCACCAACAGTGCAAGAGGGCCTCCTTTTCTCCACACCCTCTCCAGCATTTACTGTTTGTAGATTTTTTGATGATGGCCATTCTGACTGGTGTGAGGTGATTCCTCATTGTACTTTTGATCCACTGTTTCTTTATCAGGGTGAGGAAAAGCACAAAACATGACTACAAGTTCTTCACTTAGCACTATCAAGTCCCCTGAAATCCCAAAGGAACTAAGACCATTGTCAACTATCTCCTAAGAAGCAGTATTAACAAGTCCCACCCACACTGCCAATCATGGGAGACAAATAATTTATCCAACTACAAGATGTTAAAAGAACCATTTTTCACCTGAGATCCCTAATTTAAATGTACCTGATATACTGTCATCACAGTGATCTAAAAATAACAGGTGTTTTTTTTTTTTTAATTCAAAAATACTCCTCCTCTACTTCCTACCAGTATGTGACTTTGGGCAAATTATTTAACTTATCTGAACCTCAGTCTCCTCAGCTATAAAATGCGGATGCTAATATCTATAAGAACATTGCTATTATTATTAAATGAGCTAAGATATATAATATATCTAGCTCCAATCAATAAATGCTAGTTTCTTTCTACACTCCTCCCTACTTAATCCCCACCTCCAGGGAGTATACAATGAAAAAGTTTGGAGGACAGACTAGCATGGGTGTGCGTGGTTAACTTGCTGAGGCACAGCTTGGAGACACTGGGGTTCTTGACCACAACTCAACATCTTCTGGGCTGAATGTAAATTAATGATATCAATCTCCTACTTCCTCCTTTTAGGTGTGCCTCCCAAGTTCCTAAAAGGTAGGTGTGATTATATGTTTAATGTTTGTATCATGATTAACATCAAGAAGAAAACTTCACTTTCTGATTCCATTTTCTGACTCAGAAGTCAAAATGTTCTACATTTCAGGAATAATGTGAAAATCAGAACTACTAACTGGTGGACATCAACCTGAATTTTCTCTCAACTATATAATAAAAAGCCAAAAAGGAAAATGTGTATAGATAAAGTAAAAAGGGCAAATGTTAATAATTAATTATTGAATCTAGGTGATTGGCCTATTTTTCTGTAAATTAGGAATTTTTCTGAATAAAAAGCTGGGACAGCAGAGGACAGAGGGGCAGTACTTGACACACTCATACACTAACACTCCCAGAGTTCAGGGGAGAGAAAAAAAAAATTACTGTTTATAGCATCTAATTAATAGAAAGCAAAATCTCTCTGATTTTTTCCTGATTAAATCTTACACCAACCGACCTAGATGTTCATAGACCCCCTTAAGAATGCCACACTCAGAGGAACAGCAGAAGGCTAATTAGGGCAAGGAGTTTCCACCTGGCAGCCATAAATCTGCTCTAACACAGTCAGTTAAAATGGACTGGTCTGGTGAGTGTATTCCCAAGCTTCTAGCATGAATAACATCTCCACTCCAAGGTAGCACTAGAAACCTTTACTGAGATAATTTTTTTAATTTTTAAATCCAAGAATGAAAATGCTGAGTACAATCAAATAAACCTAAGAAAAAGCAGTTACGTAGAAGCAGTAAGTAGTGAGTTTCTATGGTTGTACAGTACAAAAAGTAAGTTGTAAGCAGCAAAAGTAAGTAGAAAACGTAAGTACAAAGTAGGTTTTAAGTAGCAAGAGGGATTTTTTTTCCATTAAATAGAAATAAGAAAAGAACTGTGTATTTAGTACCCATCAATACCTCAACTTCAAAGGAGACCTAATCCACGTTATGCTCTTAAACAGGGAACAAACTAAAAATAATGTGAAAATGGGAACTTTTTTTAAAGCTTGATAATTAGCTTATTAAAAGGTCTCTCACTGGGCTTCCCTGGCAGCGCAGTGGTTAAGAATCCACCTGCCAATGCAGGGGACAAGAGTTCGAGCCCTGGTCCGGGAAGATCCCACATGCCACAGAGCAACTAAGCCCGTGTGCCACAACTACTGAAGCCCGCGCGCCTAGAGCCCATGCTCCGCAACAAGAGAAGCTGCCACAATGAGAAGGCTGCACACCGCAACAAACAGTAGCCCCCAATTGACACAACTAAAGAAAGCCCGCACGCGGCAACGAAGACCCAACGCAGGGAGACCTTCAAGATGGCGGAGGAGTGAGACGGGGAGATAGCCTTCCTCCCCACAAATACATCAGAAATACATCTACATGTGGAACAACTCCTACAGAACACCTACTGAACGCTGGCAGAAGACCTCAGACTTCCCAAAAGGCAAGAAACTCCCCACGTACCGGGGTAGGACAAAAGAATAAAGAAAAAACAGAGACAAAAGAAGAGGGACAGGACCTGCACCAGTGGGAGGGAGCTGTGAAGGAGGAAAGGTTTCCACACACTAGGAAGCCCCTTCACTGGTAGAGACGGGGTTGGCTGGGGGGAAGCTTCGGAGCCATGGAGGAGAGCGCAGCAACAGGGGTGCAGAGGGCAAAGCGGAGAGATTCCCACACAGAAGATCGATGCCGACCAGCACTCACCAGCCCAAAAGGCTTGTCTGCTCACCCGCCAGCTGGGACAGGTCAGGGCTGGGAGCTAAGGCTCTGGCTTCTTCGGAGATCAGATGCCAGGGAGAGGACTGGGGTTGGCTGCGTGAACACACCCTGAAGGATGCTAGTGCGCCACAGCTAGGTGGGAGGGAGTCTGGGGAAAAGTCTGGAACTGCCTAAGAGGCAAGAGACCATTGTTTCGGGGTGCACGAGGAGAGGGGATTCAGAGCACTGCCTAAACGAGCTCCAGAGACGGGTGCGAACCACGGCTGTCAGCACAGACCCCAGAGATGGGAAAGAAACGCTGAGGCTGCTGCTGGAGCCACCAAAAATCCTGTGTGCAAGCACAGGTCACTATCCACACCTCCCCTCCCAGGAGCCTGTGCAGCCCGCCACTGCCAGGGTCCCGTGATCCAGGGACAACTTCCCGGGGAGAACACACGGCGCACCTCAGGCTGTTGCAACGTCACACTGGCCTCTGCGGCCACAGTCTCGCCCTGCATTCCATACCCCTCCCTCCGCCCCCCCCCCGGCCTGAGTGAGCCAGAGACCCCTAATCAGCTGCTACTTTAACCCCATCCTGTCTCAGCGAAGAACAGATGCCCTCAGGCCACCTACATGCAGAGGCGGGGCCAAATCCAAAGCTGAACCCCGGGAGCTGTGCGAACGAAGAAGAGAAACAGAAATTTCTCCCAGCAGCCTCAGAAGCACCGGATTAAATCTCCACAATCAACTTGATGTACCCTGCATCTGTGGAATACCTGAATAGACAACAAATCATCCCAAAATTGAGGCGGAGGACTTTGGGAGCAACGATATATATATTTTTTTCCTTTTTCTTTTTTTGTGAGTGTGTATGTGCATGCTTCTTTGTGTGATTTTGTCTGTATAGCTTTGCTTTTACCATTTGTCCAGGGTTCGGTCTGTCCGTTTTTTTTGTTTTGGGGGGTTTGTTTGGGTTTTTTTTAGTATAGTTTTTAGTGCTTGTTATCATTGGTGGATTTGTTTTTTGGTTTGGTTGCTCTCTTCGTTCTTTTTTTATCTTCTTTATTTTTTTAAATTAATTTATTAATTTATTATTTATTTCTGGTTGCATTGGGTCTCCACTGCTGCGCGTGGGCCCTCTCCAGCTGAGGAGAGCGGGGGCTACTCCTCACTGTGGTGCGCGGGCCCCCCACCGCAGTGGCCTCTCCCGTTGCAGAGCAAGGGTTCCAGGCGTGCGGGCCTCAGCAGCCGTGGGCCATGGGCTCAGTAGTTGTGCCTCATGGGCTCCGGAGCGCAGGCTCAGTAGCTGTGGCACATGGGCCCAGCTGCTTCGCAGCATGTGGGATCTTCCCGAACCAGGGCTCGAACCCGTGTCCCCTGCATTGGCAGACGGATTCCCAACCACTGTGCCACCAGGGAAGTCCTTTTCTTTCTTTTTAATAATTTTTTTTAATTTAATAACTTCCTTTTTCTTTCTTTCTTTTTTTCTTCCTTTCCTTCTGACCAGTGTGGTGCTTGGGCCAGGTGTCACGCCTGTGCCTCTGAGGTGGGAGAGCCGAGTTCAAGACATTGGTCCACCAGGGACCCCCCAGCTCCACGTAATATTAAATGGCAAAAGCTCTCCCAGAGATCTCCATCTCAATACTAAGACCCAGCTCCACTCAACGACCAGCAAGCTACAGTGCTGGACACCCTATGCCAAACAACAAGCAAGACAGGAACACAATCCCACCCATTAGCAGAGAGGGTGCCTAAAATCATAATAAGGTCACAGACACCCCAAAACACACCACCGGATGCAGTCCTGCCCACCAGAAAGATAAGATCCAGCCTCACCCACCAAAACACAGGCGCCAGTCCCCTCCACCAGGAAGCCTACACAACCCACTGAACCAACCTTAGCCACTGGGGACAGGCAACAAAAACAACAGGAACTATGAACCTGCCGCCTGCGAAAAGGAAACCCCAGACACAGTAAGTGAAGCAAAATGAGAAGACAGAGAAACACACAGCATATGAAGGAGCAAGGTAAACACCCACCAGACCAAACAAATGAAGAGGACACAGGTAGTCTACCTGAAAAAGAATTCAGAGTAATAATAGTAAAGATGATCCAAAATCTTGGAAATAGAATGGAGAAAATACAAGAAACAAGGACCTAGAAGAACTAAAGAGCAAACAAACAATGATGAACAACACAATAAATGGAATTAAAAATTCTCTATAAGGAATCAATAGCAGAATAACTGAGGCAGAAGAACGGATAAGTGACCTGGAAGATAAAATAGTGGAAATAACTACTGCAGAGCAGAATAAAGAAAAAAGAATGACAAGAATTGAGGACAGTCTTAGAGACCTGTGGGACAACATTAAATGCACCAACACTCGAATTAAAGGGGTCCCAAAAGAAGAAGAGAAAAAGAAGGGGACTGAGAAAATATTTGAAGAGATTATAGTTGAAAACTTCCCTAATATTGGAAAGGAAATAGTCAGTCAACTCCAGGAAGCACAGAGAGTCCCATACAGGATAAATCCAAGGAGAAACATGCCAAGACACATATTAATCAAACTTTCAAAAATTAAATACAAAAATAAAATATTAAAAGCAGCAAGGGAGGGGCTTCCCTGGTGGCGCAGTGGTTGAGAATCTGCCTGCCAACGCAGGGGACACGGGTTCGAGCCCTGGTCTGGGAAGATCCCACATGCCACGGAGCAACTAATCCCGTGAGCCACAACTACTGAGCTTGCGCGTCTGGAGCCTGTGCTCCGCAACAAGAGAGGCCGCGATAGTGAGAGGCCCGCGCACCGCGATGAAGAGTGGCCCCCACTTGCCACAACTAGAGAAAGCCCTCGCACAGAAACGAAGACCCAACACAGCCATAAATAAATAAATAAATAAAATAAATAAACCCAAAAGTTTAAAAACAAAAAAAGCAGCAAGGGAAAAACAACAAATAACATACAAGGGAATCCCCATAAGGTTAACAGTGGATCTTTCAGCAGAAACACTGCAAGCCAGAAGGGAGTGGCAGGACATATTTAAAGTAATGAAAGGGAAAAGCCCACAACCAAGATTACTCTATCTAGCAAGGATCTCATTCAGATTCAATGGGGAAATTAAAACCTTTACGCACAAGCAAAAGCTAAGAGAATTCAGCACCACCAAACCAGCTTTACAACAAATGCTAAAGGAACTTCTCTAGGCAGGAAACACAAGAGAAAGAAAAGACCTACAATAACTAACCCAAAACAATTAAGAAAATGGTAATAGGAACATACATATCAATAATTACCTTAAACGTAAATGGATTAAATGCTCCCACCAAAAGACAGACTGGCTGAATGATATAAAAACAAGACCCGTATATATGCTGTCTACAAGAGACCCACTTCAGACCTAGGGACTCATACAGACTGAAAGTGAGGCGATGGAAAAAGAAACTCCATGCAAATGGAAATCAAAAGAAAGCTGGAGTAAGAATTCTCATATCAGACAAAACAGACTTTAAAATAAAGACTATTACAAGAGACAAAGAAGGACACTACATAATGATCAAGGAACCAATCCAAGAAGAAGATATAACAATTGTAAGTATTTATGCAACCATCGTTGGAGCACCTCAATACATAAGTCAAATGCTAACAGCCATTAAAGGGGAAATCGACAGTAACACAATCATCGTAGGGGACTTTAACACCCCACTTTCACCAATGGACAGATCATCCAAAATGAAAATAAATACGGAAACAAAAGCTTTAAATGACACATTAAACAAGATGGACTTAATTGATATTTATAGGACATTCCATCCAAAACCAACAGAATACACTTTCTTCTCAAGTGCTCATGGAACATTCTCCAGGATAGATCATATCTTGGGTCACAAATCAAGCCCTGGTAAATTTAAGAACACTGAAATCGTATCAAGTATCTTTTCTGACCAAAATGCTATGAGACTAGATATCAAACACAGGAAAAAATCTGTACAAACTACAAACACATGGAGGTAAACAATACACTACTTAATGACCAAGAGATCACTGAAGAAATCAAAGAGGAAGTCAAAAAAACAACTAGAAACAAATGACAATGAAAACACGATGACCCAAAACCTATGGGATGCAGCAAAAGCAGTTCTAAGAGGGAAGTTTATAGCAATACAATCCTACCTCAAGAAACAAGAAACATCTCAAATAAACAACCTAACCTTACACCTAAACCAATTAGAGAAAGAAGAACAAAAAAACCCCAAAGTTAGCAGAAGGAAAGAAATCATAAAGCTCAGAGCAGAAATAAATGAAACAGAAATGAAGGAAATACCAAAGATCAATAAAACAAAAAGCTGGTTCTTTGAGAAGATAAACAAAATTGATAAACCATTAGCCAGACTCATCAGGAAAAAAGGGAGAAGACTCAAATCAATAGAATTAGAAATGAAAAAGGAGAAGTAACAACGGACACTGCAGAAATACAAAGGATCATGAGACATTACTACAAGCAACTATATGCCAATAAAATGCACAACCTGGAAGAAATGGACAAATTCTCAGAAAAGCACAACCTTCCAAGACTGAACCAGGAAGAAACAGAAAATATAAACAGACCAATCACAAGTACTGAAATTGAAACTGTGATTAAAAATCTTCTAACAAACAAAAGCCCAGGACCAGATGGCTTCACAGGCGAATTCTATTAAACATTTAGAGAAGAGCTAACACCTATCCTTCTCAAACTCTTCCAAAATATAGCAGAGAGAGGAACACTCCCAAACACATTCTATGAAGCCACCATCACCCTGATACCAAAACCAGACAAAGATGTCACAAAGAAAGAAAACTACAGGCCAATATCACTGATGAACACACATGTAAAAATCCTCAACAAAATACTAGCAAACAGAATCCAGTAGCACATTAAAAGGATCATACACCATGATCAAGTGGGGTTTATCCCAGGAATGCAAGGATTCTTCAATATATGCAAATTAAAGGATAAAAACCATATGATCATCTCAATATATGCAGAGAAAGCTTTCAACAAAATTCAACACCCATTTATGATAAAAACCCTCCAGAAAGTAGGCAAAGAGGGAACTTACCTCAACATAATAAAGGTCATATATGACAAACCCACAGCCAACATCATCCTCAATGGTGAAAAACTGAAACCATTTCCACTAAGATCAGGAACAAGACAAGGCTGCCCACTCTCACCACTATTATTCAACATAGTTTTGGAAGTCCTAGCCACAGCAATCAGAGAAGAAAAAGAAATAAAAGGAATACAAATTGGAAAAGAAGAAGTAAAACTGTCACTGTTTGCAGATGACATGATACTGTACGTGGAGAATCCTAAAGATGCCACCAGGAAACTACTAGAGCTAATCAATGAATTCGGTAAAGTTGCAGGATACAAAATTAATGCACAGAAATCTCCTGCATTCCCGTACACTAATGATGAAAAATCTGAAAGAGAAATTAAGGAAACACTCCCACTTACCATTGCAACAAAAAGAATAAAATACCTAGGAAAAAACCTACCTAGGGAGACAAAAGACCTGTATGCAGAAAACTATAAGACACTGATGAAAGAAATTAAAGATGATACAAATAGATGGAGAGATATACCATGTTATTGGATTGGAAGAATCAATATTGTGAAAATGACTATACTACTCAAAGCAACCTACAGATTCAGTGCAATCCCTATCAAATTACCAATGGTAGTTTTTACAGAACTAGAACAAAAAATCTTAAAATTTGTATGGAGACACAAAAGACCCCGAATAGCCAAAGCGGCCTTGAGGGAAAGAAACGGAGCTGTAGGAATCTGGCTCCCGGACTTCAGACTATACTACAAAACTACAGTAATCAAGACAATATGTTACTGGCACAAAAACAGAAATACAGATCAATGGAACAGGATAGAAAGCCCAGAGATAAACCCACGCACCTATGGTTAACTAATCTATGACAAAGGAGGCAAAGATATACAATGGAGAAAAGACAGTCTCTTCAATAAGTGGTGCTGGGAGAACTGGACAGCTTCATGTAGAAGAATGAAATTAGAACGCTCCCTAACACCATACACAAAAATAAACTCAAAATGGATTAGAGACCTAAATGTAAGATCGGACACTATACAACTCTTAGAGGAAAACATAGGAAGAACACTCTTTGACATAAATCACAGCAAGATCTTTTTTGATCCACCTCCTAGAGTAATGGAAATAAAAACAAAAATAAACAAATGGGACCTAATGAAACATAAAAGTTTTTGCACAGCAAAGGTAACTACAAACAAGACGAAAGACAACCCTTGGAATGGAAGAAAATATTTGCAAATGAATCAACAGACAAAGGATTAATCTCCAAAATATATAAATAGCTCATGCAGCTCAATATTAAAAAAACAAACAACCCAATCCAAAAATGGGCAGAAGACCTAAATAGACATTTCTCCAAAGAAGACATACAGATGGCCAAGAAGCACATGAAAAGCTGCTCAACATCACTAATTATTAGAGAAATGCAAATCAAAACTACAATGAGGTATCACCTCACACCAGTTAGAATGGGCATCATCAGAAAATCTACAAACAACAAATGCTGGAGACGGTGTGGAGAAAAGGGAACCCTCCTGCACTGTTGGTGGGAATGTAAATTGATACAGCCACTATGGAGAACAGTATGGAGGTTCCTTAAAAAACTAAAAATAGATTTACCATATGATCCAGCAATCCCACTACTGGGCGTATACCCAGAGGAAACCATAATTCAAAAAGACACATGCACTCCAATGTTCATTGCAGCACTATTTACAATAGCCAGGTCATGGAAGCAACCTAAATGCCCATCGACAGACGAATGGTTAAAGATGTTGTGGTACATATATACAATGGAATATTACTCAGCCATAAAACGGAACTAAATTGAGTCATTTGCTGAGACGTGGATCGATCTAGCGACTGTCATACAGAGTGAAGTAAGTCAGAAAGAGAAAAACAAATATCATATATTAACGCATGTATGTGGAACCTAGAAAAATGGTACAGATGAGCCGGTTTGCAGAGCAAGTTGAGACACAGATGTAGAAAACAGACATATGGACACCAAGGGGGGAAAACTGCGGTGGGGTGGGGATGGTGGTGTGCTGAATTGGGCGATTGGGATTGACATGTATACACTGATGTGTATAAAATGGATGACTAATAAGAACCTGCTGTATAAAAAAAATAATAAAATTAAATTTAAGAAAAAAAACAGTATTAGGTACCTTGGAGGTAAACCGTATGAAAAGTATTCCAAAAACATTTGTTCAACTTGATTTCCAAATAAAAAGAGAGATTTTTGGGGCCTGTTCACTAAAAAATAAAAAATAAAAAATAAAAAAATAAATTAAAAAAAAAAAGATGTGGCACATATATACAATGGAATATTACTCAGCCATAAAAAGAAACGAAACTGAGTTATTTATAGTGAGGTGGATGGACTTAGAGTCTGTCATACAGAGTGAAGTGAGTCAGAAAGAGAAAAACAAATACCGTATGCTAACACATATATATGGAATCTAAAAAAAAAAAGAAAATGGTTATGAAGAACCTACCAGCAGGACAGGAATAATGATGCAGGTGTAGAGAATGGACTTGAGGACACAGGGAGGGAGAAGGGTAAGCTGGGACGAAGTGAGAGAGTGGCATGGACTGATATATACCACCAAATGTAAAATAGATAGTGGGAAGCAGCCGCATAGCACAGGGAGATCACCTCCGTGCTTTGTGACCACCTAGAGGGGTGGGATAGGGAGGGAGACACAAGAGGGAGGAGATATGGGGATATATGTATATGTACAGCTGATTCACTTTGTTATTAAGCAGAAACTAACACACAATTGTAAAGCAATTATACTCCAATAAAGATGTTAAAAAAAAAAAAAAAAAAAGACCCAACACAGCCAAAAATAAAGAAAGAAATAAAGAAATTTTTTTTAAAAAGGTCTCTCAAATAGTTTCTGGGACCCAAAGCAGTCCCACCAAAAGCTATGCTTTCAGCTTACTCTGGTCTCCAGAATTTTTTAAGCTGAATATAGGGAACAAACTGTTCATAGCTCCTTTCTTAAGTAATGTAGGAGGCAAGACAAAAGTGGCCCATTTTAATCCAAAACTTCTCAGCAGAAAACAAAATAAGAGTCTAGAAAATCAGAGGATTACTATTGCCACTAAAAGCAATCTGGAGCTGGGGATGTACATATTGATATCACTGCAACCTCTCTGGGTGGTTTTTAAAAGCCAGTTTATCTGTCTGCTTAAATTGAAAGCAATACTAACCATACTTTTTGAACTGAAAATAGGCCAATTAAAAATAAATTTAAAACCAAGGGCTAAATAAATGCTTATTAAGAAATAATAATGATGAGAGAACAAACACAGCTGGGAAGGAGTCAATACCCAAAGGATATGTACCTAGTGGAGGATAAGCAATTCTTGATGACGTCATCTTTTCAATCCTTGGAGTATACTGTAAATCTGATTGCACACCATCACATCTGGCTTCACTGCAGTAAACACCTAAGACAGTGAGGCACACAATAATTCAACATGAGATGTTCTTCAGCAACCAACCCTGTAAGTTTTTGCTTTGTAATCTTCAACTCACTGAAAATTCCAAATAATTTCCTCAAATCCCAGTTTTGGCATTCCAGAATGGACCCTGTTAAATGAGAATTAATCCTGGAGGCCCAGAATAAACTACAGTAGTTTAACCAGACTCTGCCGCATAGCCATAGAAAAATGGAGTCCCTCCCTGGAAATGGATATAATCTAATGTTCTTCAGTAGAACTTTCTCAGGATATATCTCCGTTAAATACTTCGGCGAGCATTTACATGTACAATGAATGTAGACTACCAACAATTTTCTGTCAACTTTCAAGTCAAATTTAATCATTAATAACAGCACAGTGGAAAAAAATCTTGATTCAAATCCCAGCTCTACCACTTATTAGTTGTAGAACCCTGGGAAAGTTACCTAACCAATCTGACATAAAATGGTAATAATGACACCTAAGCCACAAGATATGGGTTAACTCTGGCTGCTATAACTGAACCTTTGGTCTCAGGATTATTTTGAAGATTAAATAATGTACCCAACTAGCAAGACATATGACACAAAGCAGCAGTAGCACCTAAACATAGTTTCCTTGTCCTTATCATTATTTCTAGATTTTCTTATTTCAATTCCATCCACTTTTTTTGAACTTTATCCTCCCTACCAAAAGCCTACAGCATCTACTTCAAGTCATGGTGAGAGAAATATAATAAGGAAAATACTATCGTTTATTCACTGTTAACTATTAGCCAGACACTGAGCTAACTGCTTTATATAGTTTATCTCTCTTAATCCTTGCAACTTTCATAAAGTAGTTATAGTATTCCAGTTTACAGTTAAAGAAACTGAGGTTAAAAGGTTAGATAATTTGCCCCAATTCACTTGGTCACTAGAATCATTACTTTTGCCCTACCAAGAATCCCTCCCTAATCACTACCTCACATTCCTTGCCCTGAAGGTAACCATTACCCTGAGTTTTGTGATAATCATTTCCTTGTTCTCCTTTATATTTTACCATATACATATGCACCTATAAACAATATTGGTTAGTTTTGCTTATTCTTGAATATTATACAAATGGAATATAAGACTATTCTTTTGTGCCACTTCTTTCAATATTACATAAATAAAGAGCTGAATCCATGTTGTTCTACCTTACCTGTGAGTCATCCATTTTCATTACTATATAATGTTCTACCAAAGAACCCTACTGTTTTTCTACATCTGAATCATTTCCATGTTTTAGTTATTATATACATTGATGCTGCAACCATTTCCTTAACATGTAACCTGATGTAAATGCAAAAGATTTTCTTTAGGGCAGTGACCTTCAAACAGACACATACCTACACAAAGGGTACACAAAGAACACACAAAAACTTTCCAAACAGTAAATGGGCATACTGTTTCTCAAGAATCCAACTCAGACCCTAACACCCATATATGCTATTTCCTAAAACTGATCTGCCTAAGAACAGGCTATATTTATAATACAGTAACTTTAGAAAATAAAGGCTTACTCCTCACCCATCCCACGTATTACTATGATGCATTGGCTCCAAATATAAAACTCACAGAAGGGTAAAATGTTTAGTCTTGAGGGGAAGAAAGAATTGACAGGTAAGAATAATGTTATAAATTCCACAACAGAGATACGAACAATGTTCTTTAGAAGCAAAGAAAATGAACTACTTAACTACCTAAAGGAGTCAGGAAAAAAGAGATGACACACCTCAAGTGGGCCTTGAAGAGTAGGAATGGTTTTGAGGTGGAAAATGGTTGAAAGGACAACCCTTACAAACAAGTCAATGAGATGTAAGAGGAAGTCATTAGGTAGAGCATCAGGAAAAAACTATTTTAAAGGGGGATAATTCAACTGGGAGATGAGCCCCTTTTGCCACTGGGAAGGTAAAGATGTACTAGAAACAAAAAGGTACACTAGAAAACAAGATGCCTGAATAATTTGTACCTAGAACAACAAATATGACATGGGCAAAAAGTTGGTAGATAGTATGTAAGGCATATTAATAAAATGGAAGAGAAGGAATGCTGAGAAAACTAAATTCAGCCTCAGTCTCTTCACTGGAGCCATGGTGTACCAGCAGGAACTGCTCTAAATCTCACTCCAAAAGGGAGGTGTTCCTTGGTATTATGGATGAGAGATGAATACTAATTTATGAACAATTAATTGCCCTCCCACTAACCACTGCCATGTTGCTCAGTATACTCATTAACCATGATATAAACAGAGAAATCCTGTCTCACGCTATGTAGAGCTGCCCTTGTTAGGAGCGGCTAAATTTTGATAAAACATAGATAACCCATCATTTGACCTTTGATTTGGAGCTCATATTTGAAACTACTGTTTCTCTGTGTATGGCATCTTAAATATGTATGACATGACTCTCCAAACTGGCAGTCACATGGGTCTCTTAACCTAACTCAGTATCAGCTGCTCTGCAATGATTATCTAGTTTGCAGGTGATCCTCCCTCCAGAGCTCCCCAGAGTCAATGTCAAACAATCCCAAAGGTAATTTTGAAATTTGGGGAATGTCACCCAGATACTTTGATGAGATGCGGAGCTACAAACAGAAAAAGAAAGTTTATTCATTTAAAGTACACCAATAATCAAAAACACTTTAATCAGTTCCTACCACTTTATAAATCTCTTTCCTTTATTCACTTCCTAGAGAAGGTACTGCTATGTTATGACCTAAACATAAGCAGATGAATGAGTTCAGTGACTTTTATTTGACAAATGATCAAAATAAACACTGAGTACCTAACATGACTCATTTACTGTAGTAGGTGCTAGAAGCAAGGAATTCATAACCTGCTCAGGAAACAAATGTGAACTAAACATAATGAGCTAATTGCTATAACAAATAATAAAAAGTGTGAAATCTAAGTGAAAAGAAATAACAGAGAAGTCCTAATAGGAATTGAGTCAGGGAAACATCACAGAAGAGGCGCCATCTCACTTGGGCCTCGAAAAAATACTAGGAATTTATCCAGTGGAGGTGAGGGGAATAAAGGAAAAAGATGAAATCCTCCAGGAATAACAGTCCAGTGTGGCTGTATCAGTGATTCTCAACCCCGGCTGGAAAGGGACTGAGTCTTGGATACATAATTTTATACCATTTCACAGATGTTTCTGAGGTACAGCCAGGTTTGAGAAGCACTAAGCTAGAAAGATTACTTGGGTTGGGAGATAGGGTCGGAGGAAGGGGAGAGCTAGAGTTAGACTAGGGCTAGACTGAAAAGGCCTTCAAAGCCAGACTAGCCCTCTAAGAGGCCATCCCAAAACTATTACAAAGTTTCTATGTGATCATTATTATAGTGAAAGGAATCATACATTTCATCACATTTGGATTCTGCCCCCCCAAAAAAATCTCTTTTGTTAGCAATAGGTTAACCAAGTTTTTAAACAGGGGAATGACATAAAATCTATCCTTTCCTGTGGTAAGCAGTGTAATGGCCCCCCCCAAAGAGGCCCATGAATACACTAGGCTACATGTCAAAAGGGAGCTAAGGAGGAATTGAAGTTGCTAGTCAGCTGTGAGATAGGGTGATTAACCTGTATTATCCAGGTGGACCCAATGTAATTATAAGGGTTTTGAAAAGTGGAAGAGGGAGAAAGAAGATGAGACTCTGAGAAAGAGGTATGAGGATGGAAGCAGGGTCAGAGAGAGGGGTTCTGTTGCTGATTTTGAATATGGAGGAAGGGGGCCACAAGCCAGGGAATGTAGATGGCCTCCAAAAGAAGGAAAAGGCAAGGAAACGAACTCTCCCCTGGAGCCCCCAGAAAGGAACTGCTGACACCTTGATTTTAGCTCAGTGAGACTCATGTCACACTTCTGAACTACAGAAGCTATAAGATAATAAACGTGTGCTGTTTTAAATTTGTGGTAATTTGTTACAGCAGCCATAGGAAATTAATATGCTTCCTTATTTAAAAATAATTTGAGTTCATTATCTCAGGTGCAGCTCAAAAATACCTCTACTTCAAAGAATTAATTACTATTTTATCTGTCCTCCCTTATAAATACATATACTTATTATATCATAATTAGATGTTTACATAATCCTCTTCCCCACTAGACAATGTGCTCTTCAAGAACAGGGACCTATTTTATTCATCTCTCCATCCTGAACACGTATTAGGCACTAAATAATTATTTGTTTAACAAATGAATCTCTCTCTTCACCCCTACTTTCATGTCTCTGTATTCCTCTTCCTTCCCCTACCAGTACATACAGGCCTTCTACCAGGACAATCCCTATGCCACTCTATATGGTCAAGATTTGGAGGAAGAAGTCTCCCAGGCATCCCCACTGCTCTCTTATTGCCAGAGGACACAACTAGCTCAATTTGCAACCAGAAGCAATTTCACTTAGACCACAGGAGGAGAGCACCCATAAAGAGGAGATAATTTACCAAAAGGGAATAAGGCTACATTGCAGAGTCAACTTCCCAAAAAAGCATGTCTAATAATGTACAAATATATCTCAGGCTACAGTAAGGAGCCTAAGGAGAAGAGGTATAGAGTACATAAATTAAGTTTCTGGGAGGATAAATTAATTGTAGGAGGGGACTTTAGATATAAACAATGGGAGGAATGAAGTGAGTCAAAGGAATGGCTTCCTTTGGAAATCCCAAAACTGGTATCATCATGCCTGATGCCACCAGCACCACTGATCACTCCATCATTTTCTTTGGTTCATCCTTTCCCATACTAATCAAGCAGCATTAGTCTTGTCCTCTTCCTCAGCAAGGGTGGTTTATCTGAAGGGACAAGGGAAGAGCTGTTTATATATCTCAGTTTCTCGCTATACCTGGTCCTGACAAAAATGTCCCTTTTTTCTCTGATTCCCTCATTAAAGGAAGATACTCTAGCTAGACATGAAGAACTTCCCAAAACTGTTTAGCTCAATGTGGGTAATAGACAAGAAAAGATAAGAGAAGGTCTCTATATAGAAGAATACAAAAGCAGAGGAAGGGTAAATGGTCTAGAATTTGAATCCTTTATTAGAGGAGGAGGCGGGACTAAGTTTGAGATGAATTTGGAGGGAAAAGACTAAGTTAAAAAACAGAAATCTAAGGACTCTCTCAAGGAGTCATTCCAACATAGCAACCACTAGGAAAAATTATCATAAACTCAAGGCTATACAAAGTATAGCTAAAACAATATACTTTGCCAATAGCCAAAGTTAAGAAGAAAAGTCACCAGATTTGGGTTAGAGAAACTAGAAACTTAAATCCAAACTCTCCAGCTAACTAAACTCTGGGACCTTAAGCAATTTACTTCACCTCTTTGGGTCTCAGTTTACTCTCTTACATGAAATGCAGAGTTTAAAATGAGCTTCAAGGATACTACAGTCCACCACTGCCTTTATTAAATGTAAAACTGGCTCTATATAGTGATTTTAAAACTATCATCTTACCTCTTATTATCTATGGATAAGGCCATCAAGTTGATAGCCTGCATTGCCTCCCCTTACATTTGTACAGTCCAGCAAAATTAAGCCAAACCCCCTTCAACCTTCCTTTATTAGCTAAACAGATAAGTATTACACCAGACTCTCTACTTTTGTGCATGTTTGAAATTTTCCATAATGCAAAATTACCTAGAAAACACCAGAAGAATTCTTAATATATTCTGTGTATTGAAAAGAAAAAGAAAACATGCTTAATGTTAAGTAATATTATTTCCATGTTCGTTTTTAATAATCTATTTTCTCATCTCAATATTCAGTTAATCCAGAACTAAATATTAATTTTACCAAAACACAAACTGAGTCAAATGCTAAATCACAAAGAATAAACTTACCACAAATTAGACCAATACATTTTCTAGAAATAGTAAACTGGATCAAAATACTGTATCTGCCAAAACAATATTTCATTTGATTCAAGTTCTAGATTAACTGAATCTCTCACCATGTACCCATCATCCAGCTTCAGTTAATTTTCAGCATATGGAGAATTTTGTTTCATCCTTATCCCCACCCCAACAGAAAAAAACTAACCACAAAAAGGATGATAAAACTAATTTTACTTCCCATATTTAAAATATTTTGTGAACAGTTGTTTTCCATGAAAAAAAATTCTGACATTATAAAAAAATTACTCAAATGTAATTTTTCAATTTAAGAATCTGCCAAAGAAATTCCCAATAAACTATGTTCTCTAATTTATATATATATATATATATAAAATCTTCATGTCCCTTGGGACTAACAGTAATTGACAGAGTAGACATTTAAGAAACATTTATAAACCAAACAATTAAATTTAAAAGAACACTTCTAGAGATGTAAACTTAGTAAACTTTGCCATTTTCCACCCCAAAAATTTACCTGTTGGAAAAGACAAACATAAAAGATTAGAATCCCATTTTATGTAACTCTATGGAACAAAGAAAAATAAGTATATATGATTTTTACAATTCTTAACTTTATCACAAATTTATGAATCAATTCACCTTACATAAATTCAAAAGAAAAAAGCATATAAAAATTGAATACTTTTAACTTTGAAAAAGTTAAACTCAGATCTGTAGCATGTTGACTTAAAATAACAACGTGCTACAAATAACAAATGTTGGCGAGAATTTGAAGAAAAAGGAACCCTCGTACACTGTTGGTAGGAATGTAAATTGGTTCAGCCACTAGGGAAAACAGTATGGAGGTTGCTCAAAAAACTAAAAATAGAACTACCATATGACCCAACAATTCCACTCCTGAGTATATATCTGAAAAAAACAAAAACACTAATTCGAAAAGATACATGCACCCTAATGTTCATAGCAGCATTACAATAAGTCCCCTACATACTAACCTTCAAGTTGCGAACTTTCAAAGGCACGAACGTGTGTTCGCATGTCCAATCACTAAGTTAGTTCTATTTGAGGAGGCACTGTTAGTTTTTGAGGCACAGGACCTGAACGTAGAACGGTACATGAAGGTTGCAGCAGCCGTTCAGAATGCAATCCAGTGCTACCATGTCATTTATGACAAGAAAAAAAGACCTACTACCCAGATATCACTAGATCATTTTTCAAGAGGGCAGACAGAACTGAATCCAGCAAGGAACCAGAACCTGTGCCATCAATGTCAGGCGTGAGTGAAATTGCAGCTTGCCCTCCGTCTCCTATTGCTGACGATCCCTCAGCTCTACCATCTCCCACCTACTCTCCCTCCTCCAGTCAGTAACTCTTCTTGCCTATTCACTCGATGCCAGCCCCTGTATGCCAGCTGTTGTAGTGTACTACTGTACTTTTCAAGGTACTGTGCTGTAAGATTAAAAATGTTTTCTTTATTTTTTGTTTTTTTAATGTATTATTTGTGTGAAAAGTATTATAAACCTATTACAGTACAGTACTATATAGCCTATTGTGTTAGTTGGGTACCTAGGCTAACTTTGTTGGACTTACAAACAAACTGGACTTACGAACACGCTCTCGGAGCAGAACTCATTTGTATGTAGGGGACTTACTGTATTTACGACTGCCAAGATATGGAAGCAACCTAAGTGTCCATCAACAGATGAATGGATAAAGAAGATGTGGCATATATATACAATAGGATACTACTCAGCCATAAAGAAAGAATGAAATGTTGCCACTTGCAGCAATACTGATGGACAGCAACAGTAACATAAAAGCCTATGCAACTAGGTAAATGAGAAAAAGTTGACAGTAATAAAATAACAGCAATTAATTTATTTCCAAGTATTATTTTATGCAGTCATTTGGCCTAGCATTCAATATCATTTGAAATGTGTTCTAAATTAAGGTTTAAAATTGCATTTTAATGCCAAAATGTACGTAGAAGAAACTTTTTTTGTTGTTTTTTTGGCTGCTTTGGGTCTTCGTTGTTGCGCACAGGCTTCCTCTAGTTGTGGCAAGTGGGAGCTACTCTTCGTTGCAGTGCACGGGCTTCTCATTGCAGTGGCTTCTCTTGTTGCAGAACATGGGCTCTAGGCATGCGGGCTTCAGTAGTTGCAGCATGCAGGCTCAGTAGTTGCAGCACACGAGCCCCGTAGTTGCAGCACACGAGCCCCAGTGTGCTCGGGCTTCAGTAGTTGTGGTGCGCGGGCTCAGAAGACGTGCTTCACGGGCTCTAGAGCACAGGCTCAGTAGTTGTGGTGCACGGACTTAGTTGCTCCGTGGCATGTGGGATCTTCCTGGACCAGGGATTGAACCCGTGTCCCCTACATTGGCAGGCAGATTCTTAACCCCTGCACCACCAGGGAAGTCCAAAAGAAACCATTTTTGAAGTGTTTACAGAAAGAATAATCTTGGGAATTCCCTGGTGGTCCAGTGGTTAGAACTCCACGCTTCTACTGCAGGGGGGCATGGGTTCAATCCCTGGTCGGAGAACTAAGATCCTGCAAGCCACGTGGCACAGCCAAAAAAAAAAAAAAAAAAAAAAAAAATTTTTTCTTTTTGAAGAAATGCGACAAGCAAAACAAAACAACTTACTTCTAACAAAGAAGCAAAATAATTATTGTTTAGGGTTCATAGTATCACAAAATTATAGAATACTACATAGACATTAAAAATTATAAATATAACAATATAAAAACATTAAAAGAATTTATAAAACAATTTACTTTAAAAATTAAAATTTACAAATATGCTTTCAAGTAACTGTAAAGAATAAAATATATAGATTTCATTGATTGCTCATCATACCCAGGCATTCTTCTAACCTCTATACATGTAACAGTTCATTTAATTCTTATAATGACTTTAAGGCACTATTATTATCACTCACTTAAATGATGAATAACCAGAGGCAAACACAAGTTGATTTGACCAAGGTGATATAGCTAGTAAGTAATAAAGCCAGGGTTCAAACCCAAGCAGTAGAACTCCAGAAAGATATGCCATTCTGCCTGTCATAAAATACCAAAATATCTGGTGGGAGATTTATAAGTGAATTTGTCAAGTTTTGATTTTAAGTTAAATATTCCTTTTCATATTACTTTGAAGTTAATTTAATAATAATGAATCAATAGTAGTAATAATAGCAAACATTTAATAGAAGCTCTGACTACAAGATAGACATTATTTCTCACAATAGCCCTCATAAGATGAATGCTCTTATAGCCCCATTTTACAGGTAAGGAAAGTAAGGCACAAAAAGGGAAAGTAACTCACCCAAGATCACACAGTGAATAAGCAACAGAGCTAGAAATGGAATCCAACTAGTCTAACTCCAGAGTCTGGGACTGGGTTCTAAACCACCACACTAAAACTTAGGTAATAAAGAGAAATGAGAAGAGATGATTTCTGCAATACTTTTTATAAACTCTATGGTTCTGAATAGAACTGGATCTAAAGTCAAAGTAACATATGCTCTATCAATGATTTTAAATCCATCTACCTAAAGGAACAAATAAAATCCTCTTCCTTCTCATTCTCCACTTGTGGTGATTACAAGTAACTGCAGTTTTTCAGAAGTAGCTAAAGAAACATAAATTGCATTATAAGGTTCAGGAATAAAATATCAAAATAGGTATTTGGGCTTGGTAGGATTATGATAGGTATAAAAATTCAGTTCAGGTATATGCCTCAAATCAGGAAGCCCCTTGTTCTCTGTAGAAAATGATGCTTAAGAAATAAACCCTGCAGAGAGCAGCAGTTTCTATAGAAGTACAGAAAGAAAACATTAGCATCCTTACTATCAATATCCTAATCTCATCCTTTTAAATTTCTATTTTTCTGTGTATGTTTTACAAAATATATACATACAATATTTTAGTACTTGCATATAATTTATAAATAAATATACTTAAAGAGGGTAAGTGTGCTCATTGTTTACTGATAGGAATACATGGTCAAAAAATAGACAACTAGCAAAAAAAAAAAACTTTTTTTACATCACTGTAAAGATGGTTTGACTTTTATTTTAAAGGTTTCCTTTTACACCCTAAAGTTTCAGGATATTTTTAGTTGTTTAACTGGTCACCAGATGAATTCCTAAAGCACCATGTTGACTGTCCCTACCCTGCAATAAAGGTCCTTCTCAGAAACTTTCAACAAAACTTGAATGAAGGACAAATAATGCAGTTGTCATCCCAGAAGGGGATGAATATAAAGGTATCATGAATATAAAGGTACATCTGGGACAGTGTTTTGCCACTCACCAAGATTAAGTAATCTTATCAGAACTATGATGAAATTTGAAGGGATGGAAAACTAAAGACTCTCAATCCCAGAACTATTAGAATTTTTATTTGCTCCAAGAATAGACATTGTCCATCTTAGGAAAAACATTTTCTACCATACGAAGATTGGAATAAAGTAAGTTACTATCTTTAAAACCATTTCAGTTTCCAGGCAAAACCATTTCAGCTTCCAGGAAGCTTGTTGGAAGTGTTAATTCACTACCTTACTGGAGGGCAATTTGGCAATATGTATCAAAATTTTAAATGTACATCTCCTCTGACCTAGCAATACCATTTCTTATAATTCATAAGATGATTAAACATACGTACAAAGATGTAATATAAAAACTTATAACTGCTAGAAAATTGGAAACAATCTAAATGTTTACCACTACCATTGATTAAATAAATTGTGCAATCTATATAATGGAATACGAATTTGATGTACATCTGTGTCTATGTATATTGCTGAATTTTAGAAATAGATTACAAGATACCAGGTATAAACTGAATCATTTTAAGTGAGATTATAAATGTATATGAATGGATTGAAAAACATCTGGAATGAAGTATACCAAAATTAGTTTACTGTATTGATAATGGGATTTGAAGTATTTTTTACTTTTATCTATAACGTTTCTTTTTAGTTTGAATTTTTTACTATATACATATATTATTTTCAAAATCAGAGAGAAAAATCCTTTTTCATCTTATAAAAATAGAATTCTAAGATTTGGATAGTTTTCTCAAAGACCTGAACCTATTTCTTTTCATGACAGATGCTAAGTACTATAAATTTAGAGAAGAATAAGACAATTTTATCTTAGAGCAGTGGTTCTCAAAGTGACCAGCAGCTGATCAGCATCACCTAAAACTAGTTAGAAATGCAAAATCTCAGGCCCCACTCCAGACATACTGAACTAGAAAATCTGGGGGGTGGAGCCCACATCTGTATCCAGTTGGTTCTGATCCATTCTTCAGTTTGAGAACCAGTGTTTAAGATGAACTCAAAACCTGGCAATCTGAAAGGCCAATTTAAACACCTCTTGGTATTGTTAGTGCCACATAAATCCAAACAAATGGGAGGTGATGTCTCCACCAGGAGAGCCTTCTTGCTGATAAAATTTGGGAATAAAGGCCTGAAAAATACTCTAAATATCAGAAATGAAGCAGCAATCCCACCTGAGCTGTGACTAATCCTGTTGCAAACAGAGCAAAACTTCCAAGCCCAACATTAGAAACAACAGCTCCAGATGGTGAATAGTATCAAAAGCCTAGTGCTACCCAGGGCAACCTTCTGAAAACTCTAAGCAATAACAAATGGACTTGGAATCCCAAATGACCACACACTGATAGAATCACAACTGAGTAATACCCAGCCCTCTGGCAAAGATGTAAGGTTTATTCAACATACAATGGAGCTATTAACAGGATCCAAGCATTAAGTCATCTCAAAATGTCAAGAACGTCCATAGTAAGGCTTCAGAGTTACTTAATTATGAACAAACTAAACACATCAAAATTAAGTCCGAAACACTTTCACAGCAAATTCACTTAAGAGCTCATTTCTCCAGCAGAAGTGGGGGGAAAAAAAACACTATCAGTATTAAAATAAGGAAAATGTGGGAGAAATAATAAATACAGGAAAGAGGGGTTAAATATATGGACAGTGCACTTAAAATTATTGCATCTATAAATACAACTTAAAAAAAGAGTTCTCATTTACAGTTTTGCAAGAAATTTTTATATACTTAAAAATAGGGTCTACATTTGTCCATATGGTATCTTTCCCCTCTTCAAGATACTTGCCTGCCATCTGCTGGAAAACTGTCCTAATGAATGTATAAACCTACATTATATATGCTATAAATGGCATCATCGTTGATATGGCCCAGCTATGCACTATACAACCTGCACAAGTGTGCAAAGCAAACACGCTTAAGAATTAGCCTAATTTAGACCATATCCGAACCTCCATAGTGAATCATAAATCTTTAAGAGGTCTGACCATAAAGCTGACAGAGGTCAGACTGACAGGAGTCTCCCCACTACACACATAACCTATAACCTCATCTTTCCAAGTAACTAATGATAAAACTATATAGCTCTGGGGTTCCAGCCTCAAGCAGATAAAGCACAGCAGGTAGTTCTCTGACGCTTTGCTTTTCCAACAAACAGGATGCTGCTGCTTTGACTATGGATTCTAGTACACAGGAAAGCAAAATTAGTTTGAGAATGCTGCTGCAGATTCATATTCTTCATTTGCTTCTGAGTCTATTTAATTTTTATTTACTATTTTTTTAATAGGTCTGGCTGCCTATTTTGTCTGTTATATCTCTAAAAACAAGAATACCACAATAGACAAAGGTCTGATGATACAGCCCATCCTAAGGCCGCGGAGAAGTGAGTGGTCTGATTACTAGCAACTAATTATTTTAGTGACAACATACTAACTTGAATGAAATATTCTTTAAATTTTTTATTTGATGAACAGAACCTAATGGTGCAAAACCGTAATACCAGAAGTAAATCTGCTCAGGTATACAGCAATTTGCAGTATTCTGCAGCCCCACTTTACTCCTAGACCAGACAGATGACCATTTCTTCTTCATTTAACTCTTAAAAGAGCTATTCCAGAGCCAACTCCATGTATGATTGGCCTTAGAAGACTAGCAAACTGAGGAAAACCAAAAGGATCAAGGGAGTCTTTCAAAGTCTTTCTAGCAACTTGTAATGCAATGTTACTTTTACAACTCTGCCTCAAGTATCTTGAGAAATTTCTCCCTGCTTCTTCGATCAACAAACTGTGGTTATTTAAAACTGATTGAGGGACTTCCCTGGAGGTCCAGTGGTTAAGACTCCACACTCCCAAGGAAGGAGGCGCAGGTTCTATCCCTGGTTGGGGAACTAAGATCTCGCATGCCGCAGGGTGCAGCCAAAAAAAAAAAAAAAAAAAAAAATACTAACTAGAACTGACATGGAATTTGTCCTCCTACTTTGTCAAAGACTGCCAGATAGCAAAATGTAAAACTTCCAACCAAGTTTATGTAATGACATAGGAAATAAAACCACAAAAAGGACACCTGGGAACTTTTTTAAGAATTAATTTATTATAAACTTCTGACTTTTTTTTTAACAAGTCTGGTTAACAAGGGCAAATTCTGGGTCATGCTGTCCAAATTTGGTAATGGAGACAATGACAGTTTAAATCTGGTATACCTTTGGGAGGTTGTTTTCCCAGCTTCATAAATTCTCAGAACTTTGTGTATTGAAATGAGGCCACTTCAAAGTACTGGTCACAGGCCCCCATACTGTACAACTGATTTAAAAGTTCAAGCTAAATAAAGCCTTAGAAAGATTTTCTTCCTCCAGAATTATCTAAGAACCACTTTGCCAATTTATCTCCTCCACAGGAATGGTCTTTCTGATTGGACAGTAGGACCTGAGTCACTATTTTAAAGAACAACATTTTGCTCATACTCAGTAAAGAAAAAAAAAAAAAAGCAGTACATTACTAAATAATCCGTTAGTATTATACACACTAAATAATCCATTACAATTACATGCCAGCATCCTTAATGAATGCAATGAATCATAAGAAAGAATACCAATTGCATGAGGCTTTTATGGACCCTTACTTAAGACTTTCGGTAAAAAATTTATGAGCTCAAAAAAAAAAAGTCCTTAGAGTCTATTCCTAAAATTTGGCACAGGAGCTGGGAACTATAGGCAAAGTCTTCTGAAACATCAGATGATAATTTTCAGTGAGAAAAATAAGGACTTTTTTTATTGTTATTTAGTCTTATACCCTAAAAATTTGAAAACTCTCTTGGTTGAGCTGAATGTATGCGTTTCTTCCCCTTTCTTTCCTTCCCCATCCCCACCCCCAAAGAGAATGGAAACAAAAGCTATATCTTATATGATTATACAGTTCTAGGTGTGACCTCAGAAAACTGACCTTGCTGCCTAATTATTGCCAGAAAGGATAATTTCAGACCAACTACAGGCAGTCCCTGATTCACTTAATAAATAAGTTCCTGGGAGCGTACGTATGAAGCAAATATTTGTAAATTAAAGCAAAAATTTCCAGAAGTAATACAGCTGATTCTGAATGTTTATGGATGAATTGATATAATGTCTAGGATTTACTTCAAAATTAGCCAACGTTGCCATGGGGAGAAGGGGTAGGCAGTGACAGAATTAGATGAAACAAGATTGTTGTGTGTTGATAACTGTTAAGACTGTGAGAAGGGTACACAGGAATTTATTGTACTATTGTCTCAATTTTGTTTTAAATTTTCCACAGTAAATTAATTTGGAAAGAAAAAAGAATAGGGCAAGAATTGGCTGTACCTATCAAAGTTTTAAATTTACAAAGCTTATATTCAGCAAGCCCACATTTAAGAATCTATCCTACAGAAATACCAGTATCAAAATGTAAATAGATACTTATGAGAATATAAAATTTTCTGTAAGAACAATGTGGGGAGGGAAAAGGAGACCATCTAAATGTCCATCAAGAGAGGAGTATGTAACTCCATACAACAGAATATTCTGCAGTCATTAAAAAGAACAAAAGTAGAGCTAGAAGTTTCAATTCATAAAGATACCTGACATATTTATATGTTGTTAAGTAGAAAAAAATAGATGTGCATCAAAATGTATATGGTAATTCCCAGCTAAAAAGAAAAACTATAAGACTATGTATGTATATATAAATGTATGTATATACACATGCTTATATAAGCATAGAAAAAAGTCTAGAATACTACTCATCAAACTACTAATAATGCTTTGAAGGGGTAACTTTAAAGTGGGGAAGAGAGGGAAGTTTACTTATATACTTCTAAAATGTTACTTTTTTATAATAAACTTATAAAATTGTAAAATATTTAAAAACCATTACAGGACTTCCCTGGTGGCACGGTGGTTAAGAATGTGCCTGACAGTGCAGGGGACACAGGTTCGAGCCCTGGTCCGGGAAGATCCCACATGCCGTGGAACAACTAAGCCCATGCATTACAATTACTGAGCCTGTGCTCTAGAGCCCATGAGCCACAACTACTGAGCCCATGCACCACAACTACTGAAGCCCGCATGCTCTAGGGCCCGCATGCCACAACTGCTGAGCCTGCATGCTGCAACAACTGAAACCCACGCGCCTAGAGCCCATGCTCCACAACAAGAGAAGCCACTGCAATGACAAGCCCGCTCACTGCAACGAAGAGTAGCCCCCGCTCACCGCAACTAGAGAAAGCCCGCACGCAGCAACAAAGACCCAATGCAGCCAAAAAAAAGCCATTACAGTTTAAAAATAAAGGGCTTCCCTGGTGGCGCAGTGGTTGGGAGTCCGCCTGCCAATGCAGGGGACACGGGTTCGTGCCCCGGTCCGGGAGGATCCCACATGCCGCAGAGCAACTGGGCCCGTGAGCCACAACTGCTGAGCCTGCGCGTCTGGAGCCTGTGCTCCGCAACGGGAGAGGCCACAACGGTGAGAGGCCCGCGCACCGCAATGAAGAGTGGCCCCTGCTCGCCGCAACTGGAGAAAGCCCTCGCACAGAAACAAAGACCCAACACAGCCAAAAATAAATAAATAAATTTATTTTTTAAAAAGAGATAACTTTGGCCGAAACCTCCTTGTAAAAAAAATAATAATAATAAAGTACCTGGAACATAAGGTTACTCAATTAACAAGAGAAAATTTTAAAAGAATTGCCTAGGGGCTGTCACACACTCAGATATGACATAAAATAATTTCACATAAAATAGAAATAATAAAGTTTAAAAGGAAAACCATTTAAACCATAAACTTTTGAAAAGTTTGTTTCAAAAATATGAAAGAAAAGAAGAAATGTAAACACTGGGACACATATATGAATAAGACTTCTACAGCATAATCATGGATAGAGAAAACTGAGGTACACTGGATAAGAAATGACTAGCAGTGAAAAACAAAGGAAGAGGGAAAAAAGACAGAAAATATGTGGAAGGAAAATTAGGAGATAGTGAAAGTTCCATAAATGGGAGAGGGTCACCACATCGTATGAAAACAGTATTGAAAAATGAGGGATGGGGGACAGGACAGGGCAGTTAGTAGCTATGGAAAATCTTCTTTAGACTTTTCCTTCATTTTTAAAACTCTAGTGAATATCCACTATTTGACGTATACCGGCTCCAGCCTAGAGGATAACAACTTGAGCCAGCATGAGTTAACTCTGGCTTCCAGAATTCTATTTCAGTGTGATGAAACAACCACATGCATTTATCTCCTCCCTCTGAGACCCTATTAAAGGAAAAGGACAAGAAAAGAACCTGTAGCTAACAAGATATAGCAACAAATTTCTGGAAGAAAAGCTGTCAAAAGGTAGTAAGGATGAAGCAGAATAGTACAAAAAAGAGCCTAGAGTATTTGCCAAGGGAATGAAATCCAAAAGGGAGTCTGGGTACCAGCCATAACCATGGAGAAGGTCAGGATTTAGAATGCCAAGAATAATGGAAGCACTGAAAACAAACAGATTAAATGAAAGACTTAATACAGAACAGTCAGACCCCTATACATGCACCCCATACATGGGTATTCCAGCAGCCAAACACCTGACAAGGTATCAGGGGATTTTTCTCTGGAGAAATTATGTAGCCTGAGAATATATTTAAAACCACTGAATTGTACAGTTTAAATGAGTAAATTGTATAGTATGTTGAACTATATCTCAATAAAGCTTTGTGGAAAAAAGAAAAGCACTAATTTTCCTTTCTTCCATAATGGGAAATCAATTAATACTGCCTAAAATTGAATGTAATTTTTTAATCACAAATATAGAAACTGACTTTTTACTCTAAGTTTAAAAGATCTTTAAAAATGAACATTATTTGTGATGAAAATACATTTACCTGAAATTCAATAATTCTATGTTTCATTTCAGTTTCCTTTTCAAGTAAAATTAATGTAATACTTTTTATTAGAAATAGCATTATAGTATATCCAATTTTCATGAAAATTATTTCTTCTTCTTCTCATCTTCTATTTGTATATTTGGTGTGATGTGATTGTTGATCTGGAATGATGATCACCTAAAGTTAATGATGGTTATTTCTCAGAAACAGATTTCTGCCAGATATGTACTTGTGTCTTCTTATACTCTTCTATATTGCATGATATTATTTTTACTAATAAGCATGCACCATACGTATAAAAAGAAAAATGATTTGAAATTAAAAGGCTTATAATAAGACTTCCACTTCTGGAAGATGCAGCAGACATAGTTTTTCCTATTCCCTCCCAATAAGTATAACTGAAAACTCTAGACATTATATGTAAAACAAAATTAAAAAATCTGAAGGTGGAAAGAAGGCAAGCAAACTGGCTTGGGATCTCAGGACAAAAGGATGACACAATGGTGAGTTTCCCCTGTTTTCTTTTTGCCTCATATCCCAGACTTGGAACTGAAGAGACTGGGCAACCCAGAAACACGAACAGGTGCAAATAAAAAAAGCCCCAAAAAAGCTTGCTCGCTCTAGTCAAAAGATGACAAAAGAGGCAGCCTAAGACAGAAAATATTTATACAATCACCCTTCCATTCAAGATAAACACCACAGCGGGGGGTGGGGGTGGGGGGTGCCCCGCCATACCCACATCACCACAGGCAGAAAGAAAACCTAGACTTCCACCCTCACAGATAATAACAAAGCACCCAACACCTCAGTCAGGGTGTCAGAGAAGGCCAAGAAGGGATCTGGGACTTTCATCCCCACCAGATGTTTACAACCCCCTCTCCCACACCACGGTGTCAGCAAAGACCAAGTATGGAGTCAGAACTGCCATCTCCAGCAGTAATGAGGGGCCCCTCTCAGGTGTCAACAGAAGCCAAGTGGACACCTACCTCCGCCGAGCAGTAATGAAGCAGTAACCCACATCTTCTCCTGCCAAAGTGGTGTCAGAGAAAGCCAGCTAAAAGAATAGATTTAAATGAGAGCCAGAGTCGCATAACATAATACAAAACTGTACAGATTTCAATTAAAAATCATTCTTCATACCAAGAACCAAGAAGTTGCCAAACTAATGAAAAAAAGACAATCACTAGGTGCCAAGACCGAGACAACAGAGAGTTAGAATTATCTGATGAAGATTTTAAAGTGGTCATTTATAAAATGATTCAACAAACAATTATGAACATGCTTGAAACAAAAAGAGAGCCTCAGCAAAGAAATTCAGGAAATGACAACCAAATGTAGAGTTCAGAACTGAAAAATACAATGTCTGAAATTAAAACTCAGTGGATGGACTCAAGAACAGAGTGGAGGGACAGAGGAAAAACCCAGTGAAACGAAAGACAGAACAGGAGAAATTACATTATCAGAACAACATGAGAAATAAACTGAAAGAAATGAACAGAGCCTCAAGGGCTGTGGACTATACCAAAAAATCTAACATTCATGTGAACCAAGTCCCAGGAGAGTAGAAAAAGGGTGAGGCAGAAAGTACTTGAAGAAATAATGGCTAAAAACTTCCCAAATTTGGCAAGGGATATAAACCTACCAGATTCAAAAAGATAAGCAAATCCCAAACAGGAAAAACCCAAAGAAATCCAAGCCAAGACACATCATAACTAAATTCCTGAAAACTAAAGACAGAAAAAATCTTGAAGTAGCCAGAGGAAAATGACATCTTTCCTATAAGGAAAAAATAATTTGAATGACAGCAAATTTCTCATCAGAAACCATGGAGGCCAAAAAGAAGTAGCACAGCACTTTTTAACCAGAATCCTACACCCAGGAGAAATATCCTTTAGGAATGAAGGGGAAATCAAAACATTCTCATGTGAAGGAAAACTAAGCCATTCCCGTGTAAAGAGAATTTGTTGCCAGTATGCCTACTCTAAAGAATGGCTGTAGGATGTTTTCTAATGGAAAGGAAATGATTTTTTAAAGAAAGGAGACAGAAAGAAGAAGCTTGGAACATCAGAAAGGAAAAAAGGACACAGTAAGCAAAAATATGGATAAATAAAGGGATATAAGGGAGATAAGGTTTCTTTTTTTTTTTACAATTAACATTTTATTTATTTATTTATTTTTTATTTTTGGCTGCATTGGGTCTTCGTTGCTGCACGCAGGCTTTCTCTAGTTGCGGTGAGCGGGGGCTACTCTCCGTTGCAGTGCACAGGCTTCTCATTGTGGTGGCTTCTCTTGTTGTGGAGCACAGGCTCTAGGCACACGAGTTTCAGTAGCTGTGGCACACAGGCTCAGTAGTTGTGGCTCACAGGCTCTAGAGCACAGGCTCAGTAGTCGTGGCACATGGGCTTAGTTGCTCCACGGCATGTGGGATCTTTCTGGACCAGGGCTCGAACCCATGTCCCTTGCACTGGGAGGCGGATTCTTAACCACTGTGCCACCAGGGAAGTCCCAAGGGGGGTAAGGTTTCTATACTTCACTCAAAGTGGAAAATGATGACACTAGAAAAATGCAGGAAGTTAAATAAAAACAACGCTAACGCTAGAGAAACCACCAAAAAGGGTACACTCAAAAACATTAGATAAGTCAAAATGGAATTCTCTAAAAATGTTCAAGTAATTCAAAGAATTACTTTGACAAAATAGAAAAACAAAAGAGAGAATAAACAGAAACAACAAATGAAACAATAGTTAAGACTTAGCATATCAATAACTACATTAAATGCAAATGTTCTAATTGCACCAGACAGAGACTGACAGCATAGATGAAAAAACACACCTGTATGCTATAAGCAAGAAATTCACTTCAATATAATGATATAGGCAGGTTAAAATAAAAGAATGGAAAATGATATATCATGTAAACAGTAATCAAAGGAAAACAGGGGTAACTATATTATCATCAGATAAAGTAGATTCCATAGCAAATTACCAGAGACAAAAAAGGTCATTATATAATGAAATGCTCATTCCACTAAGAAGACATAGCAATTCTAAATGTATATGTACCAAACAACAGAGTTGCTAAACATGTGAAACAGAAGTGGACAGATCTGAAAGGAGAATAGACAATTCCACCAATTATACTTAAGAGACTTCAACACCCCTCTCTCACAACTGAGACAGAAAGTCAGCAACGATACAGAAAATACAACACCATCACTGATGGGAATCTAATCAACATTCATAAAACACTCTACCCAACAGAATATACATTCTTTTCAAGAGTCCACAGAATATATATCAAGAAAGACCATACTGTGGGCCATAACACAAACCTCAACAAATTCAAAAGAACTGAAATCATACACAGTTATGTTCACAATGGAATCAACCTAGAAACTGATAACAGGAAATATTCAAACCCTTGGAAACTAAACAACACACTTCTAAATAATTCACGGGTCAAACAGGAAATCTAAAGGGAAATCCAAAAATACACTAAACTGAATGAATATGAAAATACAACATATCAAAACTTATAGGACACAGGTAAATCAGTGCTGGGAGAGATATTTATAGCACTAGAGCTATTTTATAGCATTATAAATATAGAGATATGTAGCATTAGAGATATTTATAGCATTAGAAAAGAGAAAAAAAACCTCAAATCAATCTTGAAGCCCCATACACCTCAAGAAACTACAGAGCAAAAACAAACAGCAGGAAGGAAATAATAAGATGAGGGTAGAATTCAGTATAATAGAAAACAGAAAAACAATACATAAAATCAATGAAATTGTCTGATTCTTCGAAAACACCAATAAAATTGACAGATATCTAACAAATTTTCAAGATAAGGAATGAAAGCACAGACATCACTACAACCACCCTGTAGCCATCAAAAGGATAATAAAAGAGAACTATAAACTCTTTTGACATAAATTTGACACCTTAGATGAAATAAACCAATTCTTCAAAATCACAAATTATCACAATTCACCCACTAGAAAAATAGTAATTATATAGCCCTAGAACTATGAAGGAACTGAATTTGTAAGATCTCCCAAAAATAAATCTCCAGGCCTAGATGGTTAATTGGAGAATTCTACAAAATGTTTAAAGCAGAATTAATCTAATTATGAATTAATTCTAAAGTCTCTTCTTGAAAATAGAAGAGGGAAAACAATAGAAAAGAAGGGAGGAAACACCTCGCAATTCATTTTCTGAAGCAACCCTAACATCAAAACCAGACAAGACAAGCAAATAAATAAATAATAAAACTACAGAACAATATCCTCATAAAAATAAACACAAAAATCCTAAGAAAAATATGGGCAAGGAGAATTCAAGGTATGAAAAGAAATAATACACAATGACTAAGTTAGCTTTATTCCAGGAAGGCAGGCTCTTCAATATTCAAAATCATCAATGTAATCCACATGACTAAAGAAGAAAAATCACATGATCATATCAATCAATGCACTAAAAGCACTGGACACAAATTCAACACTTTTCATGATAAAACTCTCAGAAAATAGGAATATAAGGAAACTTCCTCAACTTGATAAACAGCATTTGCAAAAATCCTATAACTTAACACTATACTTAATGGGGGGAAAGACTGATGCTTCTCTGGGACTCGGAACAAGGTAAAGATGTCCACATTTGCCAGTCTTTTTCAACATAGGTCCTGAATGTTCTAGCCAGTGAAACAAAGTTAAAGAAAAGGCATACAGATTGGAAAGAAAAACTAAAACTGTCCCTATTGCACGTGACACTATTATCAACATAGAAAAATCTACAAAAAAGTCCTAGACTAATAAAGTTACAAAGATACGATAAACATCCAAAATTAATTGTATTTCTACATATTAGCAATGAACATAATGACACCAAAATTTAAAATACAGTACCATTTACAATCACTTTTTAAAAAAGAAATACTGAGGTGTAAATCTAACAAAATATGGACTGAGTTTGTAGGCAAAAAACTGCACAGTGCTGATAAAAAGAGATCAAAAGGGAGCTAAACAAATTGATAAACATACCATATTTGTGACTGGAAGACTCATGAAGTAAAGATGTCAATTCTCCACAAATTGATATACAGGTTTAATACAACTCCTATCAAAATCTCAGCAAGATACTTTTGTAGATATAAACAAAATTATTCTAAAATTTATATGGAAAGGCAAAGGAACTAAATGAGCTAAAACTATTTTGATAAAGATTAAAGTGGGAGGAATCAGTCTACCCATTATCAAGACTTATTCTATATAGTTACAGTATTCAAGACTGTGATACTGGCAGAGAGATAGACATACAGATCAACAGAAAAGAGAGACCCCAGGACAGACCAACACAAATATGCCCAAGTGGCTTTTGACGAAGGTGCAAAAGCAGTTCATTAGAGGAAAAACAGCCTTTTCAATAAATGGTGGTGGAACAATTGGATATCCATAGGCCAAAAAAAAAAAAAAAGAAGAGAGAAATTTTGAAGTCTCATTGCTTTTACAAAAATTACAAAATTACAAAAATCATTTCAAAATGAATCACAGGGGCTTCCGTGGTGGCTCAGTGGTTAAGAATCCACCTGCCAATGCAGGGCACATGGGTTCGAGCCCTGGTCCGGGAAGATCCCACATGCCACGGAGCAACTAAGCCCGTGCGCCACAACTACTGAGCCTGCACTCTAGAGCCCGTGAGCCACAACTACCAAGCCCGCGTGCTGCAACTATTGAAGCCTGAGTGCCTAGAGCCCGTGCTCCGCAACAAGGGAAGCCACCGCAATGAGAAGCCCGCACACCGCAATGAAGAGTAGCCCCCTCTCGCCACAACTAGAGAAAGCCTGCATGCAGCAACGAAAACCCAACGCAGCCAAAAATAAAATAAATTAAATAAATGATTTTTTTTAAATGAATCACAGACTTTTCATTTTTGTAAAACTATGAACTTTTAGGATAAAAAAAATCACCAGGGAAAATCCTCAAGATCTAGGGCTAGGCAAAGAGTTCTTAGAATTGACATCAAAAACATGTTCCATACAAAGAAAAATTGGTAACTTGGACTTCATCAAAATAAAAAACTTCTGATCTGTAATGGACCTCTGTTAAGAGGGTGAAAAGACAAGCCACAGAGTGGGAGAAAATGTCTACAAGCCACACATCCAATAAAGGACTAGTATCTAGAAATATAAAGAATTTTCAAAACTCAACAGTTAAAAAAATCCAATTAGAAATTGGGCAAAACACATGAAGAAGCAATTCAACTAAGTAGATATACATATGGCAAGTAAGTACATGAAAAGATATTCAGCATTACTACTACACCTGCATCAGAATGGCTAAAATAAAAAATAGTGATACCAAATGCTAGCAAGGATCTGGAAAAACTGGAACCCGCCTACATTGCTGGTGGGAACGTAAAATGGTACCACCACTTTAGAAAACAAGTTTAGTAGTTCTTCAAAAAGTTAAACACAGAGTTACCATTATGACCCAGCAATTCCACCACTAGCTATATACCCAAGAGAAGTGAAAATGTCTGTTCGCACAAAAACCTTTACAGAACTATTTATAGCAGTTTCATTTTAATAGCCAAAAACTGGAAACAAGCCAGATGTCCTTTAAGGGGTGAATGATTAAAAAACTGTGGTACAGCTATACCATGGAATACCATTCTGCAATAAAAAGGAACAAACTATTGATACACCACAACAATTTGGATGAATCTCCAGGAAATTACATTGAGTGAAGCCAATTCCAAAATGTTACATACTGTATGATTCCATTTATATAACATTCTTGAGATGAAAAAATTATAGAAATGGAGAACAGTTTAGTGGTTTTCAGGGGCTAAAGAGCAGATAGGGACAGAAGGAAAATAGTTGTATTTATAAGAGGGCAACATGAGGGATGCTTGTGGTGATGAAAATATTCTGTATTTTGACTGTCACAATGTCAATATCTTAGTCCTGATATACTGTACTACAGTTTCTCATGATGCTGCTAGTGGAGGAAACTGTGTAAAGGGTATAAGGGATCTCTGTATAATTTCTTACAAGTGAATCTCCAATTACCTCAAAATGCAAAGTTTCATTTTAAAAAAATCAAATAATAAATGTATAGAGTCAGATCCACATTTACCATTTAAAAATGCTTCCAATAGCCTATTTTTCTATTTCCAGAGCTCTTCTCGTTTCATTTTCCTCTTTCTTTTGCTATTCCAATGCCAAAAGATCTTTGTTGTACACTTCTCCCTTACAAATGTCAAGTAATTCTTTACCTCATCAAAAACAAAATGTTTGGCTAGCTCCCTTATTTCTCTCCTTTTTTTTTTTTAATGTGTTATACAAACATGTCTTTCCTAAAATCAAACTCCATACCAAAAATGTTTCATAACATGGATTCAGTCAAGCTCAATGTCTGCTGTTTTTATTCATTCATATTTCTTGGTAAGATCACATTTCATATCAATACCCTTAAAATGTTATTGTTTATTGGCACCAGAGCTTCCCCAGAAAGTGAAAGTTAGTCGCACTGCGATGATTCTTGCTTGCTTAGATGTTCACAGGAGCAGAAGGGAGATACAAAAAGCAAGCACAAATATGAGGAAAGAAACAAAGCCACAGTTTGCAAGGAAAAAAACATAAAGAAGCACTTTTTCAAATATAGAGATACTGAGAACAATAAGAGCAAAGGTTTTGACATGCAACAAGATGTAGTGCTCCACTATACAAAATCACAGCACCAAAAGATACACTTTCGTCCCACTTTGTCATGTTCCAAGTATATAAAACACAATCAAAATTGAAAGCCTGTGTTACTCCACAGCTTTTTAATCAAAAACAAATATGCAAAAGAGCCTTATTTTAATCCAAATCATCATTTTTGGCAAATGGCCTTGTCACTTATCTAATATACAACAGAACATTTGTCCAGCTTCCTAAACACTGGAAACATCTAAATACCCAAAAAATGATAGAATTGTTCTTTTAAAAAGTTTGTTATTGTCATTGTTTTTGCTTTTGCTTTTATCAAATCACAGTAGTAACTGAAGGTAAATTCACTACAGTGCAAGATACATGTCAACCTGATGATCTCCAAGACTGTGAATGGGAGGCATGTATTTTAACAGAGTCCTAGTCCATATGTATCATCACAAATCACATTAAGGTAACCTAGTTGGTTGCACTGTGATAGTTCTTGCTCACTTAGATGTTTAACCGGGCGATGCATGTTTTAAAGTTCTAAATTACTGTTATGCAAATATATATTACACGCTTAAATTTATTTTATCAATCACTGTGTTCGAGACTTATACATCTCAATTTTTTTTTAATTATAAATCCAGAACAGGGTAGGTTCCAGACATTCCAGGTAAATAACCTCCTTAATAAGGCATACATTTTCCAGGAAGTATACTCTAAATTACACAGACAAAACATCTATGGTTACTTTATTTGTTGGCAATTTTTTAAATGGCCAAGGTGGGTTGGTCTTTAACATCAAATTTAAGACTGTTAGGAATAAAATTATGGTGGCTTTAATGGCATTTCTTTCTTTCTAGAACACAACCCAAATACTTCTAAAGAACCTTGGCCCTATCCTTAAGTACTCTCTCTCACCCTACTTCTTTTGAAGGAATAGAGTGGCTTATCCAGGTTCTTCAACTTTCATAAAAAAATAATATTCCAACCCACAGCTGGTTTACTTTTAAAGCACATACAGGTCTTACTTAACTAGAACACATGCAAGTGATACATTCAGAAAGAAAGGCAAAAAAATATAATCTTGAAACTCACTGATACTTGTCAGTTATCAAAACCTTGACTACTAAAAGTAGTAGTAATGAAGAATTAACTAAGTACATTGCAAGGCATACACTCTTCTAGACTAGAAATTATGAAGACTGGTCACATGCATTTTACTAAGGAAGGGTGTATAGCATTCAAAAGATTCTCAAAGTGATCAATAATCAAAAAAGGGGGTAAGTGGGATAATGCACCATCAACTTCCACTGTAGGTATTATAAAATCCATGCCTTGATTAAGCCAAGACAAGCAGACAACTGCATTCCCTTGACTCCCTGCAGAAACTGCTTTTACTAAATTGTGCTTTGGTTTATGCCATATGCTTTCACTAAAGGACAATATAAGAAACAGCCTGTCACATATTGCTGCATTTACTATATGGCTATTAAAGTTACATTATACAGGGCCTTCTTGGTGAGGACATATGGGAGAAACAGTTCTCAGAACCAAGAATAGCTGTGCTTCTCCAAAGTAACTACTTTTTAAGTTTACACCATAACTCAACAACAAAGCATATCTCGTTTTTGCACTAGCTGCCAGAAGCCTAGAGCCAAAACTGATGGCCTACCTTAACAAACATAATCTTTTAACAGCTCTCACTCTTGACTTCATATTCTCTTTCCTACCTCGTTTTCCCTCGCCCAATTTGCTCACCACCTTTGATGTATCTATTACATGTATTTTTTTAAATCACATAGATTTTTAGAAACCATCTAATTCCTTTCTACAAGGCAAGGGGAAGGAAATCAGAGAAAAGAGAGAGAAAGAGAAACAGTCAATTGTCAACCAGAATAAGAGGGGAAGGAGACTGGGAATACCCCAAAACAGAGTTTAAGACAAAATTAATCACCCTTCAAAAAAATCAGTCAAAATGTGAAGGAAATATTAATGCTAAGTTACCCGCAATTTGAAAAGACAAACATTAACATTCCAAGGACATCTAGGAATGTAAAATATAACATAAATATAACTTACAGATACACATCACAAATTGCTTTCTATAATAGCCAAAATATTACATATTTCATTATCATTGTCTATCTCTTAACTGACCTCTCCTTACTTCAAATATTCGAACAAAGTCCATGTAACATCAGCTACTCAGCAAACTGTCTTCTTTGTTTCTAAATACTCCAGCAGATACTACTACACTGCAAAAAAAGCCTTTACTCTTTTTTTCCCACAGCCATAGCAGACACCTCTAAGAAATAAGCTATTAGTCACATCAGGTTGCAAAGTGTTTAAGCTCAGCTTTATTATTAACTCAGTTTTTACTAACTCCTCCCCCCCTCATTATTTTTGCTATCTCCCCCAAGCAAATATTAAATGTCACAGTTGCTCAGCATCTCAACCCAGATTCACACATTTCATAGAGAAGCTACTCACTAATTTTATTTCTTCAAGTGTTTTCAACTGGAAGCTTGATTTTGTATGTGATTAAATAAATTATTACATCATTAGCGAATACTAAAAACTATCAAATCCAACGATGTAAAGATCAAAATATCTTTATTTTCCTCAATGATCTAATCAATATTCATATATATCATATTCCAAACTAAAGCTACGTCATAAATGTCCTCTAAAATTCTAAACTGCTTCCAAAACCATACTAAATAATTGTCCTTATCAATAATTTTTGGCAACTAATTCATATACTAATTAGGTAAATGCTGGAAATTATGTAAACATGTACATACATACCGTAACATTTTAAAGTAAAGAATTTATTAAAATGTTGACATCCTCTGATTTGCTAAGAACTATATTTGTATGTGAAGCAGCATTATCTAATAATGTTACTGCATTCCCCCAAAAAACCTTCTGATTTCAAATTATCATAGCCTCTTGCTATAAGATTTTTTTTAAATTCTTTTAAAATGTGTTTATTCATGTTCCTTTATAACTAAAACAATAGAAAGGCAGGTTTGAAACTTTCATTCATAAAAACGATAGTTTCTTTGTTTTAGTAGTCACAACTCATTTTAGTTGTACACTCCTGATGCATTAAGCAAAGCATAATTATCAAAGGTTCTTTACTCATGCTCCCAAATCAAAGAGAAAAATACCAACCTTATAGAAAAATAATCAAAGGACATGGACAGACAGTACACACACATACACAGCCTTTACACATATGAAGAGATGTTCAGCCTCACTCATACAGTACAAATAAAAACGCTGAAATACCATGTCATTATCATAGTAGCAAAAACTCAAAAGTCTAAAACACACTTTGTTGAAAATGCTATGGAGAAATGAGCAATCTCATAGACAGCTAGGAGAACAAAATGGTACAACCCCTGTAGAAAGTAATACCTACCAAAGTACAGGTACACTCATTATTTTACCCAGCAATCCCACTTCTGGGAATCAGTCCTACAGATACAGTATGAAATGTCCAATAAGAAATGACAGACATTCAAAGTTATTCACTGCTGCATTATTTTGTCCAACAAAAGACTGGACATAACCCAAGTATACAGAAATAGGGAACTGGTTGAATAAACCATAGTATATTTACACTATGTAGGTGTAAAAAAGAATAAGGGAAATCTCTGCATACTGATATGGACAGATCTCCAAAATATATTGATGAAATAATATAAAACAGTAAGCTACAGAACTGCATATACAGTACACTACTTCTTTTGTAAAAGGGGAAGAGAAAATAAAATCATATATGCCTATATTTGCATTAAAAATACAATGAAAGAATAAACAACAAACTAATAAAATGAGGAAATAGAGGGAATGGGAAAAATACTAGATTTATGGTTTATATCATTTTCTTTCCACTTTTTAAATATTTCAAACCCATACAAATAAAGATAATTTACCCATTGATATTTTATTTTCAGAATTATACTAGGTAAAATTTCCAGATGAGTTTCACCAGCACTATATATTTGATCTAATGATAACTAATAAATTCTTCAAATTCAACATAGGAGTGATTGCCAAATGCTACTCTCCCATTTAATTTCCCTCTGTGACTACTAATTCTTCTATGGCTTGAATCTAATTGATCAGATAACACACCAGAATAACCTTCCACTGGAAGAGCTTCAGTGAAAATTTTTGTTTATTTAGCTCGAATAAAATCAGACTTGGAGCCCATTGCTGATTGAACCAAACCAGCACTGTCTTATCAGCTACAAGAGGGCTTTTTCAGTTTTTCATTTTTCCAATTTGCTTGACAAGTCAATGAAGTTATTAAAATAAAACCTAACTTTTATTTACCAAACCACAAAAAATTCATTATCCTATTCCATATTGTAATTGAAACTTATTTAACACTATCCACCCCCTTTTTCCCAAATGTACAAAAATTTTAACTTATTACCACATGTTAAGCTTTATTTATACAATGTGTACTTAGATCATAACATTTTAGTCACTAAAGTTATCATGCTTAAATTTGAAAAATTTTAACAATACTGCAAAAATATTTAAGAATGACAGGCATTAGAGGCCAATTATTTTAGATTACGCTTTTGGTGAAGAGAAAGAGGAACTCTAAAATCATATGTAATTCAAAAATAAACACTTCCAACACGCTGAGGTTTTCAAGATTTTCAGCAGTTTTATTTTTTCTCAAAGTCTAGTCATATTTTTTAAGACAGTTAATCTACAAATCAGTTAATTAACCCCCAAATAATTAACAGTTCATGGTACAATTATTTTATTCTTCTATTCATTCAATATTTATTGAGTACCAACTGTATGCCAGGCACTCTTTCAGGTTCCCAGGATACAGCAGCAAACAAAAGGAACAAAATTCCTCCCCTCCTGGAAAACACATTCTAATGGAGGAGACAATTAAAAATTATATATGTCAGGCAATAGTAAGTGCCAGGAAGAAAAATAAAATTCCTCCCCCTTTATTCTCTATTCTAATAAATGGCACCACCATTCACCCATTTACTTAGGCCAAGAGCCTTGGAATCATGCTTGCTTCCTCTCTTTTTTTAACCCCTATAACTAATTCAATATTTTTGGCTCTGCTTTCAAAATATATTCTAAATCCAACTACTTCTCATCATCTCCTCCCCAACATCTTACTGCATGCTACAACCATCTCTTAGTTCTTATTACTGCAAATATCCCTTGACTGGTTTTCCTGTTTCTTCTCTTACTCCAATCTTCACACAGCAGCCAGAATGTTCTTTGTTTAACTTAAGTTAGAGCATGTCACTTTCCTGCTCAACACTCTCTTGTACCTTACCATAACACTTAGAAATAAAATCAGTCTCTTTCTTAGTCTACACTATCTGGACCCTCACTAATTTCCTACCATCACCTCCCATTATGCTTCTCCTGAGTCTTCACACTGTGCCTGCTGTCTGGAAGGTACTTCCCCCAGAGAGCCATATGGCTTGCTCCTTCACTCTTTTCAAATCTTTGCCAGAATAACTTTTTCTAACCACCTAATCAAAAATAATACCCCATCATATGTAACACTAACAACTAAGTAGCACTAGTATTTTATGTATCTATGTGTTTGTTTATTCTGTGAGTGCTCCACTAGAATGTAAGGTCCAAAAGGGCAGGGACATGTCTATTTTGCTCCCTGTTGTACCCCAGAGCCTGGAAGAGTACCTGACACATAGAAGTTGTTCCATAAATATTTGTAGAATGAATGAATAAATTAATTCATGAATAAAGCCACCAAAATAATATAAATATATAATATATAACAATGTATAAAACTGTATATAATATGTTAACTGAAAAGGCAAGACACATGATAATATTCTTCTAATGTAATAAAACGAATGTGGGAAAAGTTTAAAAGAAATATATAGGGCTTCCCTGGTGGCGCAGTGGTTGAGAGTCTGCCTGCTGAGGCAGGGGACACGGGTTCGAGCCCTGGTCTGGGAGGATCCCACATGCCGCGGAGCGGCTGGGCCCGTGAGCCACAGCTACTGAGCCTGCGCGTCTGGAGCCTGTGCTCCGCAACAAGAGAGGCCGCCATAATGAGAGGCCCGCGCACCGCGATGAAGAGTGGCCCCCGCTCTCCGCAACTGGAGGAAGCCCTCGCACAGAAATGAAGGCCCAACACAGCCAAAAATAAATAAATAAATAAATAAATAAATAAATAAATAAATAAATAAATAAAAAGAAATATATAAATATAAGATTGTGACAGGGTGGTAGGATTAAGTTTTTTGTTGTCTGTTTCTTCTATCTTTTTACAAGTCATTACCTTACATTTATAAATTAAAATATAAAAATGTTATTTTTAGAAGGGAGCTACTACTAAAAATTAAGCAATTAGCAATGGGAGATCATGTCTTTCCCCTCACTGATTGTCAAGGAGGGAGTGTATCAGTCACCTAAACTGCCTTTATAAGATTGTTTCCCATCTCCTCCTCCATTCTCCAGTCTATATCAAAGTAACCACTTCCAGGGTCTGATTATTGATGAATATTATATCCCTCAGATGTATGAGTGGAAGGGGAAAAAAAAGTCAAGAACCACTCCAAACACTAAGTTTTGTAATTAACATAACTCCAAAAACAGAAATACCTAAGTCCACATAGCAAACTCAAGGGTAAAAGGCAGATGACTCACATTATCGGAGTTACTACTACCTAGCAGGTATAGTGAAGAACGCTTTATCTCCTTTTTTTTTTTTTTTTGATACTGTTCCTGCAATGTAGGTGGTATAATCCCCATTTTAAAGATGAGAAAAATTTGCCTACTAGGGTGGTAAATTGCTTATAAAAACAATTAATTAATTGTTTAAAGAGGTCCATGTGGTGACCAATAATGAGAGAGTGTCATAAACCAAGGATTATGATTAACTGGTTTCTGTACAACTTAGGTAATGGGGGAGGGCAGAGGATGGAAAACAAACCCATGTGGCCAAAGGCACAGAATTAGTAAGTGGGGAAGCCAGTTCCCCATATTTAATTATCAAATGACACTGAGCAAAACAGCTTTTGAAAATATTCCCCGTATTTCTTTTCTGTAAGAGGCAGCTTTACACACAATTTAATTAAATAAGCAAGAGAGAAAATTGTTACCACACCAAGAATACAGCTTTTTAACAACAAAATACATAAAGCAAAGGTCTAAAAGGAAATGCACCAAAACAACAGCAGCAGTGTTATAGGAGTGTAAGTAATTCTTAATATAGCTTCCAAAATTTTTATAATGTTGACATAATAGCTTTTTTAATGTTTCAACAGTGAAAAAGATCAAATAGATAAGATTCTATCATTAATACACCTTATGTTAATCTTAAAGCTGAGCAGTATAACACAAAACCATTCCATGAGGTAAGACAAGAATCAGTCCCTAAAGTAAAGTGCTTTACCAAGATCAAATATAGCAATCACATCATTCTTATAACACAAGAACCTCAGAAATGGAAGGCAGCAATTAAGCTAAAAAAGAGAAAACCTTTATCTGAAAACATTAGAGCAAACTTCTTCCCAGGTGAGAGCACTCAACAAGGGACGTCAAGCTGAACAGCAAAGTCAAACAAACACAATGACAGGGTCTTGAAGGTTACATTTCTGCTACAAATAAGGAATATAAATTTAATGGTAAAAAGACCAAGATAAATCAACCAGAAATATATCTGGGTAAGAAAAATGGCAATCAACAAATGATGCTAGAACAACTGCATATCAACATGTAAAAGAATGAAACTGAACACCCTTCCTTACACTATAGGCAAAATTAACTCAAAATGGATCACAGACCTTAATGTTAAGATAAAATTATCCAACTCAGGAAAAAAACAGGAAAAAATCATCATAATCTTGGGTAAAGCAAAGGTTTCCTAGATACAACACCAAAAGCACAAGCAAAAAAATAAAAACTAGATACACTGGACTTACATCAAAATTTAAAACTTTTGTGCAACAAGAAAAATGAAAAAACAAACCAAAAGAATGGAAGAAAGTATTTGCAAATCCTACTCGTGGTAAGAGACTTATATCCAGAATATATAAAGAACTCTTACAACGCAGTAATAAAAAGACAACCCAAGTAAAAACTGAACAAAGGATCTCAATAGACATTGCTCCAAAAAAGATAAACAAATAAAAAATAAGCACATGAAAACATTAACCATTAGGGAAATGCAAATCAAAATGACAGTGAGATGCAACTTCATATCCACTAGGATGGCTAAAATAAAAAAGATAATAACAAGTGCTAACAAGGATATGGAGAAACTGGAACACTTACACATTGCTGGCAGGAATACAAAATGGTACAGACATTTTGTTAAACAATTTGGCAGTTCCTCAAAATGTTGTATGATTCATTTATACAAAGTAAACAGAATAGGCAAACCCATAAAGACAGAAAGTAGTGACTGCCTTGGGAAGGGGGACAGAATGAAGAGTGACTGCTAATGGGTATGGGGTTTCTTTTGGGGGTGATGAAAATGTTCTAAAATTAGACTGTGTTATGGTACTGGCACAAAAACAGAAATATAGATCAATGGAACAGGATAGAAAGCCCAGAGATAAACCCACGCACATATGGTCACCTTATCTTTGATAAAGGAGGCAAGAATATACAGTGGAGAAAAGACAGCCTCTTCAATAAGTGGTGCTGGGAAAACTGGACAGGTACATGTAAAAGTATGAAATTAGAACACTCCCTAACACCATACACAAAAATAAACTCAAAATGGATTAAAGACCTAAATGTAAGGCCAGACACTATCAAACTCTCAGAGGAAAACACAGGCAGAACACTCTACGACATAAATCACAGCAAGATCCTTTTTGACCCACCTCCTAGAGAAATGGAAATAAAAACAAAAATAAACAAATGGGACCGAATGAAACTTAAAAAGCTTTTGCACAGCAAAGGAAACCATAAACAAGACCAAAAGACAACCCTCAGAATGGGAGAAAATATTTGCAAATGAAGCAACTGACAAAGGATTAATCTCCAAAATTTACAAGCAGCTCATGCAACTCAATATCAAAAAAACAAACAACCCAATCCAAAAATGGGCAGAAGACCTAAATAGGCATTTCTCCAAAGAAGATATACAGATTGCCAACAAACACATGAAAGAATGCTCAACATCATTAATCATTAGAGAAATGCAAATCAAAACTACAATGAGATATCATCTCACACCGGTCAGAATGGCCATCATCAAAAAATCTAGAAACAATAAATGCTGGAGAGGGTGTGGAGAAAAGGGAACCCTCTTGCACTGTTGGTGGGAATGTAAATTGATACAGCCACTATGGAGAACAGTATGGAGGTTCCTTAAAAAACTAAAAATAGAACTACCATACGACCCAACAATCCCACTACTGGGCATATACCCTGAGAAAACCATAATTCAAAAAGAGTCATGTACCAAAATGTTCATTGCAGCTCTATTTACAATAGACAGGACATGGAAGCAACCTAAGTGTCCATCAACAGATGAATGCATAAAGAAGATGTGGCACATATATACAATGGAATATTACTCAGCCATAAAAAGAAACGAAATTGAGTTATTTGTAGTGAGGTGGATGGACCTAGAGTCTGTCATACAGAGTGAAGTAAGTCAGAAAGAGAAAAACAAATAACGTATGCTAACACATATATATAGAATCTAAGAAAAAAAAAGGTCATGAAGAACCTAGGGGCAGGATGGTAATAAAGACACAGACCTACTAGAGAATGGACCTGAGGATACGGGGAGGGGGAAGGGTAAGCTGTGACAAAGTGATTGGCATGGACATATATACACTACCAAACGTAAAATAGATAGCTAGTGGGAAGCAGCCGCATAGCACAGGGGGATCAGCTCGGTGCTTTGTGAACACCTAGAGGGGTGGGATAGGGAGGGTGGGAGGGAGGGAGACGCAAGAGGGAAGAGATATGGGAACACATGTATATGTATAACTGATTCACTCTGTTATAAAGCAGAAACTAACACACCATTGTAAAGCAATTATACTCCAATAAAGATGTTAAAAAATATAAATAAATAAAATAAAATTAGACTATGGTGACTGTTACACAACTCTGTGAATACACTAAAAAAAAACACTGAATTGTATTGTTTAAATGGGTGAACTGTACAGTATATGAATTATATCCCAATAAAGCTATTGTTTTAAAGGCAATGTATTTCACTGTTAAATTTAAAAGTCTGTTTTAAAATCCTAAATAGCAATTAAGACTGAATGTTAATTGCTAGCACCCAGAGAGCAAAGTGAGGAAATGGCTTATTCTGAATAACTGATGTGAAAGAAGACTAGAGATATGTAAATGTGACTTGAAAAATGAAAATATGAAGCTATTGTTCATGAGTGATTTGTGATCACTATTTTAGTATTAGCACTACAAGGCAAGAATCAATATTATTTTAAAAACAAGACATGCCCTAACATCTTATGGGCCTCTTTCCTCATCTGCAAAATCAGGACTTGTAGTTAACAAATAATTTTTGAGATGAAGACAGAGAAGAAAGAGATGGCTGCTTTCCCAAAAGAATTTGCTAGGCAACAGCCTCTATATGCATGGATAAGCTTGGGACTTTCAGAATTACAGTAAGTAAGGAAAGGCACTCCTTATGATACATGGGAATCAACTAACATTGCATTTACTGTTCACTTAAATAAGGTTAGTTATATAATGAAAAAGTCAAGCCACTATGGCTCCTCAAACAAAAAGGGGTAAAACTGGAAGAATAATTTGGTACCACAAATTATTATTATCTAGTTCCTCTTCACTTACAAAACCTTTCTCAGGAACAGCTAAGAACCCAGCGCCTTAAAAATGCTACCTCAAAAGAAATAGGAGGGCTGCCCTGGTGGCGCAGTGGTTGAGAATCTGCCTGCTAATGCAGGGGACATGGGTTCGAGCCCTGGTCTGGGAAGATCCCACGTGCCGCGGAGCAACTGGGCCCGTGAGCCACAGCTACTGAGCCTGGGCGTCTGGAGCCTGTGCTCCGCAACAAGAGAGGCCGCGATAGTGAGAGGCCCGCGCACCGCGATGAAGAGTGGCCCCCGCTTCCCGCAACTGGAGCAGGCCCTTGCACAGAAACGAAGACGCAACACAGCCAAGAATAAAAATATTAAAAAAAAAAAAGAAATAGGAAAGACTATGAAGAGGGATAGAGTTTGGGATTTACAATTAAGGGTAAAGTTAGGGAAGAGAGCCTACTGCCTTTATGAAACCTGTTTAATAACTGTGATGGAAAACCAGGAGATAATGATTATGGAAGTGCACCCAGGGTAAAGCATGAGATGTGAAACATCAAGTCTGTGCATGCTGCTGCCTCTGAATTGAATAAGGAAGAAAGATGAGATCATCCCCTGTGAATATGGGAAGAACAAGCTAGACTAAAGACAAAGACAGCGGATACTACTTGTATTATAGGATGTTCTAGTGATTGAATCTTGGGTCCGATAGTAAAATTTAGGGTTATCCACCAAAGACCAGACAAGGCCAAAAATGAAAAGCCCCTAATAATGATAAAAGGGAGTCAGGAAAAGCAACTGAAAGTAGTAGGATAGTGCAGCGGTTTTCAAAACTTTTTTTTTTTTTTTACCATGTCCCCTTAGGACAAAAGATCCCTAATCCATCTACCCCAACAAAACCTGACTTTCCAGTGAATAAAGAACTCAGTGATAACAATGAGGCAAATCTGCAGGAGAATGGGTAACGTATTTTAAACATAATATATATACTCTTCAGACAAGATAATGGAAAATTACAGGCCAAAATTCAGTTGAACAAATATGCATTATTATTCAACTACTATTCAGTGGAGAGCTAACATAATAAATCACAACAAACTAAATTGATAACACTAAATTAAGTCATTTATCCTATAAACCAAGAACGACAGCAATTAAAAACCACAACCAACTCAAGACAACATTGATGGTGTTCTGATGAAGAATCCTTCCTAAAAACTCTGGTAATCCCAACTGTTCCAGCAGGAGCTTTGCTTGGCTGCCAACTATATAGCTCAGCAGCCAAATTTCTTAGTAGAATACTGAAACAGCATCCTCAGTAACTCTAATAACATTTTGTTTCATGAAAACCAAATATGAATAACCATTAATAATGCATATAGAATACCAGTAAGTAGTCCTCAGTTTTTATAAAAGTAAAGATAATGAAATGAGGGTCATTCACCCCTAAGAACTCAAGAAAACGTGAAAAGAGAGGAGCATGACGGTCATGATCATAATGCAGTAAGGGACAAAAAGCAAACTACTAAGGATGGTCATGTCCCATGTCCAGGGATGGCACTGGTAGAACTGTGCTAACAATATGCCCTGGAGAAGGAAGCTGTGCAGGTGGAAATGAGGAGTCAAGTCTCCAGCCTGCCCCTCCTTCAAACACTTTCATGAGGCAACTCTCCCCACGAAAAAACAAGCAGTGAGTAATAACTTTTTTGAAGGGAGGAACAGCGACCCAAGACTGTACAAGGTGGGTAAGATAATTCTCTCTGTTGGCTGCATGGAGATCAGAAGGTGCCACAGGAAGGACGAAAATAAGCTAGTTCTAGGGCACTAATAAACTGAGGGGAAAGAAAAAGGTAGTTTGAAATTCCGCTTGGTGAGTAATTAACATAAAGTACTGGTAGATGGTGATCCCCAATTGAGGCAGAAAAACAGAGATTAAGAATGCAGACTCTGGATCCAAAATGCATGAGCAGGAATCACGACTCTCCTACTTTATTTTCTCTGTGACCTTGGGCAAGTCACTGAACCTCTCTGTGCTTCATCTGTAAAATGAGGGCAATAATAGTACCTTCCTAATAGGGCTGTTGTGCGGTTTGAATAAGTTATACTTGTAAATCGCTTAATAAATGTCTTGCACTTTACATAGTAAGTGGTACCTAAGTTTTGTTAAATAAGTTGAGGTGGGTGGCGGCTTGTTTTGACAACTCCAAATAAAATGAGGGTGTGTGGGCAAAGTAATGGTCACAGGGAACGGAGGGGGGATAACGTGTCTTCGGTGAGGAGTACCAGGAGGCTGCACATTTGGGGAGGTCGTCCTCCTGACAGGGCTCAGCGAGCACCCGCTCACAGGAGAGGTTGAAGGAAACTTCCCTCTTTCCAGGCCTAGGATTTTCAAGAACTCGATTCTGAGAAGTGGCTGTGATTTTGAGGCAAGAGTTTGATTTCCGAGCAACAGACCGTGGGGTGAATTCTGTTTTGCCTGAGGAGCAGGACTTGGGTCTAGGGCAGGACGGGGTTTGAGTCGGAGGCAGAAGGGTGATGTACTCAGGGGGAAGCTCTGCTAAAAGCCACCACCTGCCGGGCGCGGGCCGGTCTAGCCTCGGAGGGAGAACGACGGCTGCCCCAGCCCCGAGGGAGGCAGGAGGAGCCTACAGAGTAACGGGGCTGCCGGCGCCGACGGTCGGGAAGGGACCCCACGGCGGGACTGCGGAGGGGGACCCGCCTCGCCGAGGGTGGAGGTCGCTCGCCTGGTTCTCCGAAGGGAGGGGCCGGCGCTGGCCCTGCGGGTGGCCGGCCGGGCGCACAGCCCCGAGGGAGCCTGCCCCCGGGTCCCGCCCATGCCCGCCCATCTGTGGCCCCGGTACCCAGGGTACCTGAGCGTGGGCCCGATGCAGGCCGTGTCGGTGCTCTCGATCTCTCGGAGGATCCGCTCGTGCTCCGCCGCTGTCTCCAGGCTCTCCGCCTCCGCCATCTTACCCCGCTCCATAGACTGGGGGTGCCCGGCAGCGCGTGCCCTCCTTCAGCTCGGCTCACCTTTCGCTCGCTCGCGCTCTCTCTCTCTCCCTCTCTCTCTCCCTCTCTCTCGCTCTCTCTCTCTCTCTCTCTCCTCTCTCTCACCCCAGTCTCCAGAGCCTCCTAAGCCTCCTGCTACCCGCAGGACGACCCCTCCCTCAGATGCGGCACGCCCCCTAGCGTCACCACGTCCGCCGACGTTCCGCGCAATGCCCGCTGGGATTGTAGTTCTCTGGGAGATAGGGTGCCACACGTTATTCATTGAATCCCCAAACACGTGTTAAAAGCTCCACTATAAGGCAGGAACAGTTAACGACTTCATACGCAACGGAGATTAAGTCCGGCAATGGCACTAAACCTACAAATTCTTAAGACCCTTGCCTCAAAGTACAAAAGCCTCTATAGGGACGAATATTAAGAAAGGACTAACTAGGTTTCTGCGGACAGCGATCTTACAAGTTAACAAGGAGGAAAAGCTCAAAACTAAGAAACCCGAAACTAAGAGGTAAGGCATAATGTACCTGTAAGCCAGTTCAGAGAATCGAGCACAGCGATCACTTCTGGCTGCGAAGGATTCATTGAGAGACTAAGCCGGAACATTTTTAAAAGATGTGATTGGAAGGTGTGAGGAGCACCCAGAAAGCCAACAAAAACTTCATTTGCACTGGTGTGTAGAGAAGTAGTAGCAAGAGATGGGGCTGGAAAAGCATCTTGGAAAAGGAATACCGGGAAGAGAAATTTGTACTTTATTCTAATGGCTCCACTGGTCCAACAACCAACTGCATCAAAAGCACCTTGGATCCTTTTTTTTAATACAGACCAAAGGTCCTACATATGGACATTCTTATCCAGGCATCTGCATTTCATAAATGCACCAGATTAGAATTTTTAAATCATATTTATTGATCACTGCTTGTGTTTTAAAATATAACACAATGACTGGGAATCCACTGAAGGTTTTTGTTTTTTGTTTTTTGTTTTTTTTTTAAAGCTGTGTTTTGGTTTTTTTTTTTAAGATATCTTTTTTATTTTTTAAATTATTTATTTATTTATTTATGGCTGTGTTGGGTCTTCGCCTCTGTGCGAGGGCTTTCTCCAGCCGCGGCAAGCGGGGGCCACTCTTCATCGCGGTGCCCGGGCCTCCCACCATCGCGGCCTCTCTTGTTGCGGAGCACAGGCTCCGGACGCGCAGGCTCAGTAATCATGGCTCACGGGCCCAGCCGCTCCGCGGCACGTGGGATCCTCCCAGACCAGGGCTCGAACCCGCGTCCCCCGCATCGGCAGGCGGACCCTCAACCACTGCGCCACCAGGGAAGCCCCCACTGAAGGTTTTTAAGAAGAGTAGTGACACAAACCAAATCTTGGCCTTAGGAAACTTGATCTAAAGCAAGTGTGCAAGGTGGACAGAAATAGAAAATCTGGAGACAGGAAAATGCTATAGAAAATGTTAAGGCCTAAACCAGGGAAGTGGCAATGAGAATGAAAAAGAATGGACAAGTAGGAAAAGCATTGTAAGAGCAGAATTGACATGATTTACTAGGTATGGGGAAGGAGGATGTTGGGTATTACTCCAAGGTTTGGAGCAGAGTAGCCGGGAGAATGGTGTTGCCATCAACAAAAAAAGGCACGTAAGAACCAAACTGGAAGTTGAGGCTAAATAATTTATGCCATGGATAATTATGCAATCTTTAAGGAGAAAGAGAAAAGACTCTATATTCAGATATGAAACTGTCTTCAAATTGTAGGGTTGAGTGAAAAAAAAATGCATGAAACAGTATATAGAGCATGTTTTCATTTAAAAAAAAAAATTCAAGCAACCTAAGTGTCCATCAGCAGATGAATGCATAAAGAAGATGTGGTATACACACACACACAAACACACACCACACACACACACACACAAACACACACACACAATGGAATACTACTCAGCCATAAAAAAGAATGAAATGTTGCCATTAGCAACAGCATGGATGATGGACCTGGTGGGTATTATGCTAAGTGAAATAAGTCAGACAGAGAAAGACAAATATTGTATGGTATCACTTATATGTGGAATCTAAAAAAATAAAATAACTAGTGAATACAAGAAAAAAGAAACAGACTCACAGATATAGAGAACAAACTAGTGGTTACAAGTTGGGAGAGGGAAGTGGGGAGGGGCAAGATAGGGGGAGGAGATTAAGAGGTACAAACTACTATGTATAAAATGAATAAGATACAAGGATATATTGTACAGCACAGGGAATATAACCAATATTTTATAATAACTATAAATGGGATATAACCTTTAAAAATTGTAAATCACTTTGTTGTACACCTGAAACTTATATAATATTGTACATCAACTATACTTCAAGAAAAAGAGAAAAGGAGATAAACAACAAGGTCATACTGTATAGCACAGAGGACTATATTCAATATCCTATGATAAACCATAATGGAAAAGAATATTAAAAAAAAGAATGTAAGAGCTTCCCTGGTGGCGCAGTGGTTGGGAGTCTGCCTGCCAATGCAGGGGACATGGGTTCAAGCCCTGGCCCGGGAGGATCCCACATGCCGCGGAGCAGCAGAGCCCGTGCACCACAGCTACTGAGCCTCCACTCTAGAGCCCGCGAGCCACAACTGCTGGGCCCACGTGCCACAACTACTGAAGCCTGCATACCTGGGGCGCGTGCTCCGCAGCAGGAGAGGCCACGACAGTGAGAGGCCCGCGCACCGCAACGAAGAGTGGCCCCCACTCGCCGCAACTAGAGGAAGCCCACGCACAGCAACGAGTACCCAGCACAGCCATAAATAAATAAATAAATAAATTTATTTTTTTAAAAAAAGAATGTATATATGCTGTACAGCAGTAATTAACACAACATTGTAAATCAACTATATTTCAAGGAAAAAAATGCAAGTGGGATTGATTGTAGAATCTTTTTGTTTGGTTGAATAAAAAACTGAACAGATATATTTGTTGGAAAAAAAAGAAAAAACCAAAAAGAATACTGTATCGCATAATTGAAAGTAGCTAAGTGACTAGATCTTAAAAATTCTCACCACAAGAAAAAAAAAGTTCTGTAACTATGTATGGTGATGGATGTTAACTACACTTATTTCACAAATTATACAAATATCAAATCATTATGTTGTACACCAGAAATTACTAATGTTGTATGTCATTTATACCTCAATTTAAAAACCACGGGACTTCCCTGGTGGTCCAGAGGTTAAGACTCCACACTCCCAATGCAGGGGGCCCGGGTTCGATCCCTGGTCAGGGAACTAGATCCCACATGCCTCAACTAAGAGCCCACATGCTGCAACTAAAGATCCTGCATGCCACAACTAAAGATCCCACATGCCACAATGAAGATCCCAAGTGCCACAACTAAGACCCAGGGCAGCCAAATAAATAAATAAGTAAATATTTTTTTAAAAATCACAAAGAAAAAATTCATATATATGCTTATATATACATAAAATACTACACAGATAGAATATTTCTGAAAGGATGTCCAAGAAACTGTCAACAGTAGTGGCAGCCAGGAGAGAGATTGGGACGAAGAGACCTGAAGTAGGAGGAGGATAATTTTTACTATGTATGCACTTTTGGAATTCTTTCCCTCATGTATGTACTGATTTTTTTTAATTGTAGTTATTAATTTAAAACACATTTTAAAAATAAATCAGTAGTGAGGAGAATGGGTTACAAGTCCTGGTTTGCGAGGAACTGAGCAAGTGGCTAAACCTGTCTGTTTCTAGATAACCTCTGGCTGTCCTCACCTTGTTTCATTACTCATGCTTAAACAATTTCAGACAGACTTAATAGAGGTAGGGAGAGTTTGGAGCCTTCCATATTTCTAAAGATCTCTTGAAATATATGAGAGAAGATCCCTTCAATCACCAATTTTAGCATCTCACTCAGCAAAAAGCTTTTTGTACATCACAGGAAGAAGACGGGTATGTAGACCAGAAATGTATAGTAGTGGTTAAACTAGCTTCTGCCACTGTCAGCAGGGGTTTTTTAGCCCCCTCAGAGGCCAGAGATCTCACATGAGTTCTTACCAGCAAGGGTGTGTGAGTTTGGAGTGACTAGTATAGGAAACTCCAATGAAGATGACCTAACATGAATCCCCTCTAAATAGAACGTCAGGTCAGTGTGGAATGACCAGAAAAGTACTAGACTGAGTTGGGGCCCTTTAGTTCAGTTCCAGTTTAGTAGTTAAAATGTATTGGGCACTTTCTGGTGCCAAGCACGATACAGAAAGTAAGCACTTCATATTCATCATTAAGTCCTTACAACAATCCTTTGCTATAGATATTATATATCTCATTTTACACATGAGAAAGCTGAGAGATTAGGTAATACCTCAAGCCTCACAGTGTAAGTGATCACACTGATACTCAAACTCAAGTCAATCTCATTACAAGCTCTATTTCCTGACCATTCAACCATACTGTCCCACCCACCCCCTCCATTGCCACTCATTTATTGTGTGAACTTAAGCAAATCATTCTGCTTCTCTGCATCTGCTTCCACATTAGTATAACGGATTGTATCATTTCTCAGACCCCTTCCAAATCACTTTGAAGCCCTCTTCAAAGAACAACCTCTTTCCCCTTATTCACTTTAAATGAACCGATTTTTCATCTCCTGCCTCAGTAGATTTACAGCCTCTCAATTCTCTGCACTGCCACGTTTGAACTGTTCTTCTGACCCCCTAATTTCTCAACCCTCCTGATGAAGTAGGGCACCAGGTTGAGCTGTGGTCATGTTCCTCAGAAATTTAACCGCTTGGCTCACAGATTCCCTATCCACCTCATTCTCTGCCATCATCCTGAGGCACTTCAACATCAACATGGATAACCCACCCAATACCTTGACTTCATGGATCCCAACTATGCCAACCATGTTCCTCATGCCACGTAGGCAACGCATTCACAGCCTCACTTTTTCCTTTACATTCTATTAACATTGCTCTATCGGCAAGACTACAAGCTCTGAAATTCCTCTCTGTGCCCCCTTTCCATCCACCTCTTCCTCTGCCTAATTTCCATGGGGCCTACACATTACTCTAATCCTTGTCTTCATTTCTGATTTTTATAAAACCTGTTGGCATTTTCCCCTTCTATCCTGAATTTTCTTCTATCCAAGCTTCCAATTCAGAGAGATCTGAGTTTGATCCCTGGCTTCTCCATTAATCAGCAGGTGAGTTTGAGTAAGTTATGTGGTTTCCATAAGCTACAGTTTTCTCAGGTATAAAATGGAGTTTATAATATCTACCTTAGGCATTTGTAAGCATTAAGAATACTTAATGTAAGGGGCCCAGCACAGGGCTTGGCAGAATAAATGTTAGAAGCTACTCACCCCATGTTTCCATACCTCCATGTGCCACCAATTTGACTAAACCATTTCTAAATCTTTAGCTTCCTTTAACATCTTGATCTTCATCATACCAACACTGTCAATTCCTCCCCCTTCTACTGTCATGGGGACAAAAGGTTGTGACCATGGCAACTAGCACCACAGCACATTTGTGTTGCTCAGTATCATTTGGACCCTCAAGGCTGTTCAACCATCCTTTGACTTCTATTTCCGCTCACAGCACCCATTTATAATCCTTTCTTCTCTACTTAAAATCCTAGACCTGCTTCTATCCTTCCTGCTCTTAGAAAAGACATTTGCCTCCCACTTCACTGAAATGATGACCATTCATTATGAAAACTTCAACTTCCCTACTGTTCACCATCTTTTCATCCAATTCCTCCTCATCTCCTGTGTAAGAGAAATGGGGATCACTGTCACCTGCTGAAGTCAACTTCACCTCTGGGAAAAGTTCCCACAACTATTTACCTTCCCTCTTACAGCTTCAGACATTCCTTCTTTTCTTTATCTTGATCAGTAAACATATGCTTGAGTCTTTCCAAATAAAAATCTCTCCTTTCAAACTGGATAACCAAATGCAGAAGAATGAAATTGGACCCTTATCTTACATCAGACACAAAAATTGACTCAAGATGGATTAAAGACCTAAAGGTAAGACTAGAAACTGTAAAACTACTAGAAGAAAACACAGAGTAATTGGTCTTCGTAACAATTTTTTTTGGATGTGGTGCCAAAAGTGCAAGCAAAACAAGCAAAAATAAACTAGTGGGACTACATCAAACTAAAAAGTCTCTGCCCAGAAAAAAAAGAAAAAAAAAAAAGCAGAACAAAAACAAAAACAAAACTATCATTGAAATGAAAAGGTAACATACCAAATGGTAGAAAATATTTGCAAATCATATATCTGATAAGGGGTTAATATCCAAAATAAAGAACTCATACAACTCAATAACAAAACAAAAAAAACAATTAAAAAAACCAATTGAAAAATGGGCAGATCTGAACAGACATTTTTTCTTTTTTTCTTCCAGTTTTATTGAGATATAATGGACATACAACACTGTATAAGTTGAAGGTGTACAGCATAGTGATTTAACTTACATTCATCATGAAATGATTACCACAATAAGATTAGTGAATATCCATCATACCATATAGATACAAAATTAAAGAAATAAGAAAAAAACTTTTTTCTTGTGATGAGAACTCTTGGATTTACTCTCTTAACAACTTTCATATATAACATACAGCAATGTTAATTACATTTATTATGTTTTACATTACATATCTTTTGTTTATCTTATAACTGGAAGTTTGTACTATTTGACAACCTTCATCCAATTCCCCCTCCCCCTATCCCCTGCTTCTGGGAACCGCATATCTAATCGCCTTTAATATGAGTTTGTTTGGTTGGTTGGTTTTGAAGTATAATTGATTTACAACACTATTTTAGTTCCTGTTTAACAACATAGTGATTTGGTGTTTTTATACTTCTCAAAATGATCACAGCAGTAAGTCTAGTTGCACTATGTCATTATAAAAACATACTAAAATTATTGGCTATATTCCCTACACTGTACATTTTATACCTGTGACTCATTTATTTTGCAGCTGGAAGTTTGTACCTCTTAATCTCCCTCATCTATTTCTTTCCTCCCTCATACCCCTCCCCTCTGGCAGCAACATGTTTCTTCTCTGTATCTATGAGTCTGTTTCTGTTTTCTTATGTTTGTTCATTTGTTTTATTTTTCAGATTCCACATATAAGTAAAATCATACAGTATTTGTCTTTGTCTGACCTATGTCACTTAGCATAATACTCTAGGTCCATCCATGTTGTCACAAATGGCAAGATTTCATTCTATTTTATTATATATATGTGTGTGTTTATTATATATATGTGTATGTCTTTTTTATTATTCATATATATATATATATATATATACACCACATCTTCTTTATCCATTCATCTATTCATGGGCACATGGGTTTCTGCCACATCTTGGCTATTGTAAACAATGCTGCAATGAACATAGGTGTGCATATAACTTTTCTAATCACTGTTTTTGTTTTCTTCAGATAAATACCCAGGAGTGAAATTGCTATTTTTTGATTTTTTGAGGAATCTACATACTGTTTTGCACAGTGGCTGTACCAATTTACATTCCCATCAGAGTGTACAATGGTTCTCTTTTCTCCACACCATTGCCAACACATGTTATTTCTTGTCTTTTTGATAATAGCCATTCTGACAAGTGTGAAGTGATATTTCATTTGCGGTTTTGATTTGGATTTCCTTGATGACTAGTGATGTTCACCATTTTTTCATGTGCTTGTTGGCCATGTGCCATCTGTATGTCTTCTTTGGAAAAATGTCTATTCAGATCCTCTGCACGTTTTTTAATCCAGTTGTTTGTTCTTTTGATGTTGACTTATATGAGTTTCTTGTATCTTTTGGATATTAACCCCTTATTTAATATACCTTTTGCAAATATCTTCTCCCATTCAGTAGGTGGCCTTTTGGGTTTTTTGATAGTTTTCTTTGCTGTGCAAAAGTTTTTTAGTCCCACTTGTTTTTTTCTTTTCTTTTTTTTTTTTTTTTTTTTTTTTTTGTCTTTGAGTCCCTTGCCTGAAGAGACATATCAAAAAAATATTAGTAAGCTGTCAAAGGGAGTACTGCCTATGTTTTTTCTTCTAGACGTTTTATGGTTTCAGGTCTTACATTTAAGTCTAATCCATTTTGAATTTATTTTTGTTCATGGTATGAAAGAGTAGTCCAGTTTGATTCTTTTGCATGTAGCTGTCCAGTTTTCCCAAAACCATTTATTAAAGAGGATGTCATTTACCCATTGTATATTCTTTCATCCTCGATTGTAGGTTAATTGCCCATATAACTTTGGGCTCATTTCTGGGCTCTCTATTCAGTTCCATTGATCTGTGTGTTTGCTTTTGTGCCAGTACCATATGGTTTTGATGACTGCAGCTTTGTAGTATAGTTTAAAATCAGGGCGCATGATATCTCCAGCTTTGTTCTTCTTTCTCAAGATTGTTTTGGCTATTTGGGGTCCTTTGTGTTTCCATACAAATTTTATAATTATTTCTAGTTCTGTGGAAAATGCTGTTGGTATTTTGATAGGGATTGCATTGAACCTGTAGATTGCCTTGGGTAGTACAGTCATTTTAGCATTATTAAGTATTCCAATCCATGAACATGATATATCTTTTTATCAGTTTGTGTTGTCTTCAATTTCTTTCACCAGTGTCTTACAGTTTTTTGAGTGCAGGTCTTTTACTACCTTAGTTAGATTTATTCCTAGGTATTTTATTCTATGTGATGCAATTGTAAAAGAGACTGCTTTCTTAATTTTCCTTTCTGATAGTTTGTTGTTAGTGTATAGAAACACAACAGATTTCTGTATATTAATTTTCTATCCTGCAACTTTACCAAATTCATAGATGAGCTCTAGTAGTTTGTTGGTACTGTCTTAAGAATGTTCTATGTATAGTATCATGTCATCTGCAAACAGTGATTGCTATGGCTAAGACTTCCAATACTATGTTGAATAAAAGTAGTGAGACGGGGCCTCCTAGTCTTGTTCCTGATCTTAGAGGAAATGCTTTCAACTTTTCACCATTGAGCATGATGTTAGCTGTGGGCTTATCATATATGGCCTTTATTATGTTGAGGTATGTTCCCTCTATACTCACTTTGTTGAGAGTTTTTATCATAAATGCAAGTTGAATTTTGTCAAAAGCTTTTTCTGCACCTATTGAGATGATACACGATTTTTATTTTCAAATAGTTAATGTGGTATATCACATTAACATTGCAGATATTGAACCATCCTTGCATCCCTGGGATAAATCCCACTGGATCATGGTATGATCCTTTTAATGTATTGTTTAATTTGGTTTGCTAATATTTTGTTGAGGATTTTTGAATGTATGTTCATCAGTGATATTGACCTGTAATTTTCTTTTTTTGTGATATCTTTGTCTGGTTCATTAACCTTTTCTATTTTTTTTAGTCTCTGTTTCTTTTATTTCTGCTCTGATCTTTATGATTTCTTTCCTGCTACTAACATTAGGTTTTATTTGTTCTTCTCTTTCTAATTCCTTTAGGTGTAAGGTTAGGTTATTTATCTGAAATTTTTCTTGTTTCCTTTGGTAGGCTTGTATCACTATAAACTTCCCCCTTAGAACTGCTTTTGTTGCATCCCATAGATTTTGGATCATTGCATTTTCATTTTCATTTGTCTCCAGGTATTTTTTAATTTCCTATTTGATTTCCTCAGTGATTCATTGGTTGTAGCATAGTGTTTAGCCTCCACATCTTTGTGTTTTTTTGTGTTTTTCTTTTCTTTTTTTTTAATAAATTAATTAATTTATTTTTGGCTGTGCTGGGTCTTCATTGCTGTGCATGAGCTTTCTCTAGTTTTGGCCAGCAGGGGCTACTCTTCATTGCGGTGCACAGCCTTCTCATTGTGGTGGTTTCTCCTGTTGCGGAGCACAGGTTCTAGGCATGCGGGCTTCAGTAGTTGTGGCACGTGGACTCAGTAATTGTGGCTTGTGGGCTCTAGAGCACAGTCTCAGTAGCTGTGGCACATGGGTTTAGTTGCTCCACAGCATGTGGGATCTTCCCAGACCAGGGATCGAACCCATATCCCCTGCATTGGCCGGCAGATTCTTAGTCACTGCGCCACCAGAGAAGTCCCCTTTTTTTCCTTATGGTTGATTTCTAGTCTCATAGCTTTGTAGTCACAAAAGATGCTTGATATGATTTCAATTTTCTTAAATTTATTGAGACTTGTTTTGTGGCCCAGCATGTGATCTATCCTGGAGAATGTTCCGTAGCACTTGAAAAGAATGTGTATTCTGCTGCTTTTGCATGGAATGTTCTATATATATCTACTAAGCAACATGGTCTAATATGTCATTTAAAGCCAGTGCTTCCTTACTGATTTTCCGTCTGGATTATCTGTCCATTGATGTAAGTGAGGTGTTAACATCCCTTACTATTATTGTATTATGGTCAATTTCTCCTTTTATGTTTCTTAATATTTGCTTTATGTATTTAGGTGCTCCTATGTTTGGTGCATATATGTTTACAATTGTTATGTCTTCTTATTGAATTGATCCCTTGATCATTATGTAATGTCCTTATTTGTCTCTCATTATAGTCTTTGTGCTAAAGTCTATTTTGTCTGGTATAAGTATTGCTACCCCACCTTTCTTTTGATTTCCATTTTCATGGAATACCTTTTTCCAGCAACTCACTTTCAGTCTGTGTGTGTCTTTAGATGTGAAGTGAGTCTTTTGTAGGCAGCATATATATGGGTCTTGTTTTTATATCTCTTCAGCCACTCTATGTCTTCTGATTGGAACATTTAATCCATTTACATTTGAAGTAATTATTGATAAGTATGTACTTATTGTCATTTTTTTCACTGTTTTGGGGTTGTTTTTGTAGTTCCTTTTTTGTTCCTTTTGTCTCCTTTGTTCTCTTCCCTGGTGATTTGATGACTATCTTTAGTGCTATGTTTGGATTCCTTTCTTTTATCTGTGTGTGTATCTATTTTTTTTAATTAATTTATATTATTTTTGGCTACATTGGGTCTTCGTTGCTGCACACGGGCTTTCTCTAGTTGCAGCGAGTGAGCTACTCTTTGTTGCGGTGCACAGGCTTCTCATCGTGGTGGCTTCTCTTTGTTGTGGAGCATGAGCTCTAGGCACCTGGACTTCAGTAGTTGTGGCTCACAGGGTTTGTTGCTCTGTGGCATGTGGGATCTTCCCAGACCAGGGCCCAAACCCGTGTCCCCTGCATTGGCAGGCGGATTCCCAGCCACTGCACCACCAGAGAAGCCCTGTGTGTGTATCTATTATAGATTTTTAGTTTGTGGTTACCATGAGGTTTATACATAGCTATCTTCCTATCTATTTATCTATATGTATATCCATACCTATTTATCTATCTACATGATTATTTTAAGTTATTGATCTTTTAATTTCAAATACATTTTAACAACCTTTCATTTTTACTCCCCCCCCCCATGTTTATTGTCTTTGACACTGTATTTTACATCTTTTTGTTTTGTATATCCCTTAACTACTTATTGCAGGTATAAATGATTGTACTACTTTTGTCTTTTAACCTACCTACTAGCTTTATACATGGTTGACTTACTACCTTTACTGTGTATTTGCCTTTACAATGAGATTTTACCTTTCATACTTTTCATTTTTCTAGTTGGTGCCTTTTGTTTTTTGCTTAGAGAAGTCCCTTTAACATTTCTTGTAAGTCTGGTTTGGTGGTGCTGAACTCTTTTAGATTTTGCTCATCTGTAAAACTTTTAATCTTTCCATTGAATCTGAATGGAATTCTTGCCAGGTAGAGCATTCTTGATTATAGATTTTTCCCTTTCATCATTTTAAATATATCATACTACTCCCTTCTGACCTGCAGAATTTCTGCTGAAAATTTAACTGATAGCTTTATGGGAGTTCCCTAGTACATAACTTGTTGCTTTTCCCGTGCTGCTTTTATCTCTCTTTATCTTTCATTTTTGCCATGTTAATTACAATGTATCTTGGTTGGTCCTCTTTGGGTTGATTTTTGGGGGACTCTCTGTACTTTCTGGACCTGGATGTCTGTCTCCTTTCTCAGGTTAGGGAATTTTTCAGCTATTGTATCTTCAAATATGTTCTCTGCCCCTTTCTCTCTCTCTCCCCCTTCTAGGACCCCGCAATGTGAATGTTAGTAAACTTGATGTTGTCTCAGAGGTCTCTTAAACTGTCTTCATTTCTTTTTAGTCTTTATCTTTTTTCCATTCAGCTTCAGTGATCTCTATGACTCTGTTTTCCAGCTCACTGATCTGTTTCTCTGTATTATCTGATCTACTGTTGATTCTTTCTAGTTGATTCTTTTATCATTTCAGTTATTGTATTCTTCATCTCTGTTTGGTTCTTCTTTATGTTTTCTAACTCTTTGTTTAAAACGTTTAACTTCTCAATCTGTTCATCCAATCTTCTCCCAAGTCCTTTGAACATCTTCATGATCATTACCTTGAACTTTTTATCAGGTAGATTACATATCTCCACTTCACTTAGTTCTTCTTCTGGGTTTTTTTTTCTTGTTCCTTCATTTGGAACATATTCCTCTGTTGCCTCATTTTGCCTAATTTGCTGTTTTCACTCTACGTATGTGGTAAGTTGGTTATGTTTCCCAACCTTTGAGCAGTAGTCTTTTGTAGGAAATGTCCTGTGTGTCCCAGCAGTGCACTCTCCTCTGGTCACCATAGCTATATGCTCTAGGGGTGACCCCTACTTGAGTTGTGTGGTTTCTGTTGTGGTAGGCTGACTACTATGAGTGGTCTGGTAGGTGTGGTTAGTTCCCAGTCCAGTTGGTTGCCAAACCTTGTATCATGCTAAAGCTGGTAGCCACTGGTAGGCAGTGCTGGGTCATAAAGCTGCTGGCTGAAGGGTCCCAGGTGTCCCAGCACTGGTGCTGGCGGCCCACTGATAGGCAGAGCTGGGTTCTGGAGTGGGTAGTTGCATGACTGGTGGTACCAGATCTAGTGTCAGCATGCTGGTAGGCATAGATGTCATGGTTGGCTGTGGGGTCTAGTATTTCCCAAATCTGATGTTGGCCAGCTGAGTGGTCCAAAGTGTCTCAGAGCTGGTTTCAGCAGGCTGGTGGGCAGGGCTTAGGATGGGGGGAGGTCCCAGGGCTGGTGTTGGCCTGCTGGTAGGCACGGCCAGGAACAAGGACATCTGGAGGTTCCAGCCAGCTCACTGGTGGGTAGATCTATGTTTCCAGGTCTCTGGTTGCAGTTCCCTAGAAATCCCAGATCCCGCTGGTGGGCAGGGCCAATTCCTAACAGGGCTGGCTGTGGGGTCTAATGTGTCCCAAATCTGGTGTCAGCCCCACTGGTGGGTGGGTGGGGCCGGATCCTGGGGCAGCTGGCTGAGGGACCCAAAATGTCCCAGAGCTGGCATTGGCCTGCTGGTGTGCAGAGCCAGGGCCCAGGGGTCCTGGGGCTTGTGCCTGCACACTGGTGGGTGGGGCTAAGGCCCAGGGGTCCTGAGGCTGGTGGGTGAGGCTGGTCATGGGGCTAGTGCTGGTCCATTGGTGGGTGGAGATGGGTCCCAGGGCCTCTGGCTACAGGGCCCTGGGGGTTCTGGGGCTAGTGCAAGCACACTGTTGTACGGGGACAGGTCCTGGGTCCTCTGGTGGACAGGGCCCAGTCATGGGGTGGTGGTCAGCTCAGGGAGACTTAAGGCAGCAGGCCTGCTAGTGGATGGGGCTGTGTCTCCTGCCTGCTAGTTGCTTGGTCTGAGGCATCCCAATACTGGTGGTGACAGGCTGGTGGGCGGGGCGGGGCGCTTGGAGCTAATAAGCTAGAGGGAGGGTCCGAAAATGGCACTTGCCAGCACCAGTGTCCACATGATAGAATGAGCTCCCCAAATTGGCTGCCACCAATGTCTATGTCCCCAGAGTGAGTTCCAGTTGCCTCCTACCTCTCCAGGAGGTTCTCTAAGATAAGCAGGTGGGTCTGCCCAGGCTTCTTTCAAATTACTGCTTCTGCCCTGGGTCCTAGAGCATGTGAGATTTTGTGTGCACCCTTTAGGAATGGAGTCTCTGTTTCCTTCAGTTGTATGGCTCTCTGAAAACTAAGCCCCACTGGCCTCCAAAGCAAAACTTTCTGGGTATTTGTCTTCCTACAGCAGGTCCCCTGTGCTGGGGAGCCCAATGTGGGGCCTGGACCCCTCACTCCTTGGGGAGAACCTCTGCAATTGTAAATATCCTCCCATTTTGGGGTCACCCTCCCAGGAGTATGAGTCTTAAGTAGATCATAACTCTGCCCCTACTACCCATCTCATTGTGGTTCCTTCTTTGTATCTTTTGTTGTAGAAGATCTTTTCTGCTGGTCTTCCAGTTTCTCTCTTCAATAGTTGCTCTATAAATAGTTGTAATTTTGCTGTGCTCATCTGGGAGGAGGTGAGCTCAGGGTCTTCCTACTCTGTCATATTGGCCAGTCCACTCTGAATAGACATTTTTTTCAAAGAAGACAGACAAATGGCCAAGAGATATATGAAAAGGCACTCAACATCACTAATCATCAGGAAAATGCAAATCAAAACCACAATGAGATATAACTTCACACTGTTAGAATTTCTATCATTAAAAAGGCAATGAATAACAAGTGTTGGCAAGGATGTAGCGAAAAGGGAATATTTGTGCACTGTTAGTTTGTATGGAAATTGGTATGACCTTTAAGGAAAACAGTATAGAGGTTCCTCAAAAAATTAAAAATAAAACTACCATATGATACAGCAATCCCACTTTTGTGTATTTATCCAAAGGAAATAAAAAGAGGATCTCAAAGAGATATCTACACTCCCATGTTCTTTGCAGCATTGTTCACAATAGCCAAGACATGGAAACAGCAACCTAAGTGTCTGGAAATAGATGAATGGATAAAGAAGATATATCTATATCTATATCTATATATTATTATATATATACCTATACCTATATCTATCTATATATATATATACATAATTCAGCCATGAGAAAGAAAGAACTCCTGCCACTTGCAGCAACATGGATAAAACTTGAGGGCATTATGCTAAGCGAAGTAAGTCAGACAGAGAAAGACAAATACTATATGATATCACTTATATGTGGAATCTAAAAAGCCAAATTCATAAAAATTCATAGAAACAGAGATGGGATGGGAGATGGGGAAAATGAGGTGATGTTGGTGAAAGGGTACAAAGTTGCTGTTTATAAGATGAATAAGTTCTGAGTATGTACAGCATGGTGATTACAATTAATAATGTAATAGGGAAGAATAAATCTGACTCAACACTAGACCTGTTCTTTTTATTTTAACCTTACTTTAAACTTTGTCTTCTGTCACCTGTGTTTAGCCTTGTTGGCTCTGTATCTTTTGCAAAAGAATGCTGCCTATAGCTTGCAATATACTGGATAGCCTATTCTCAAGGCTATGACCTTTAAAAGTATTACACTTTTAGATTAAAAAGTGCAGAACAGAGAATAACATTTATTTTGTTGGAGGTTTACAGGAACATCGTGACCTGACCATGACCTGACCTACATGAACAGTTACAAGAACAAGGATTTCTGCACCAAGAAGTTTGCAACAACCAACCACACCCCCTCCCATCCCTTTTCTTTTATTAAAAAAGCCTAAATTCTGACTGGGGGAAGATGGTTCTTTGAGACATTAGTCTGCCATCTTCTCAGTCTGCTGGCTTTTCCGAATAAAGTCATTATTCCTTGTTCCAACACCTTGTCTCCCAATGTATCAGCCTGTCATGTGGCGAGCAGAACGAGCTTGGACTTGATAACAATAGTACTATATTGTATATCTGAAAGTTGCTAAGAGAGTAGATTTTAAATGTTCTCATGGCAAAAAAGAAATGGTAATCACGTGACATGATTCAGTTACTGGTTAAAGCTATGGTGGTAATCATTTTGTAATATACAAGTGTATCAAACCATCACTTTGTACACCTTAAGCTTACACAATGTTATATCTCAATAAAGCTGGAAGAAAAATTAAAATTAAAAAGAAAGTCTCTCCCTTCAGTCCTGCATCCCTGAGCTACTCCAGTTCCTCCATTTCCTTTACTACTTGGAAATGTATTTTACATTCACTCTTTCTCTCCACTTCCCCCTTATCCTTAATGTCTTGAATCATTCCTGGAAAATAGCTTTTCAAAGGAAATCGTAAACTTTCTAATTGCCAAATCCAAAGACTTTTTCCAGCCTTCATCCTACCTGGTCTCTATCCGTTATTTGACAATGTTGACCCCAGGTGCTGAGTGGAGCCAGGAAATAGAAAGAGAGGAGAGTAGACTTCCTTTCAAACCCTTATCTCAGGTCTTCACAAAATATTAGGGAGCAGGCCTAGTTGAATACTTGTATGTAGTTCATTGCACTATTCTTCCCAATGCTTCACTTTTCCATGTAACTTTGCAATTCCTCCCACTACAGGTAGAGTGTGTTTCCCTGATCCTTGACTTTGGGCTCAGCCATGGGACTTGATTTGGCCAATGGGATAAACAAGTGATAAGCAGAGGCTTAAAATGTACTTACATGGTTGGCTTACCCTCTTGCCTTTCTGGCATGACTATGAGAAAAGCATGCCTTAAAAGCCCACTGGTCCAGGAAGAAAGAAAGACATATAGAACAGAGCTACCCAGCTAATCTACACACTGCAGCCTGAAACAGAGCCACTGCAGCTGACCACAAACTCATAAGTGAGAAATAAATACTTTTTGTTGTGTGCCATGCCTTTTGGGTTGGGTGGTTACAGAGCTTTATTGAGACAATAGCTATGTAATACACCCTACCTTCCTTCATAAAAGTGTCTCCTCCATTAGTTTGTAGGACACTTAACTCTCCTGGCTCACTCTTACTGTCCTTGCATTTTCTTAATCTTCTTCACCAATTTTTTTTATTCTATGTATCCTCTTGGTACCCTTCTCAACCTCCTTTCACACTCTCTCTCTGAGTGATCTCATTTAATCCTCAAGGATCAAATATAATCTCTGCTATTGACTCCTAATGCTCTCCTCTAAACTTCAGACCCAGATTTATGGTTACCTTCTGGATATTGCTGTTTAATATCTTCCTACCGCTTCAAACTCAATATTTTAAACAAATTTCTAAAGTTCTTGATAAAATCAGCTCTTACTCTTTCTCACCTTCCCTCTGACAGATAACAAAACCACCCACTATTTAATCAATACCTATAAACTTGTATAGGTCCATCTCACTCCTGACAAAGCCAAGGACACCTGGGGTGAATAGCTGCACCTAAGGTGACCCACAGATTGGATGTCTTCTGCCAGCATGATTGGGTCAGAGATCAGCCTCCAGAAGTTTACTCTCTGAGCTTCATTTAGAGAGTAGAACCAGAACAATTTCTTCTTTGCTTTCGATCCTAATCACTCTTGACTACTATTCAAATTGCATAACCCTCAGACTGTCTCACTCCCTTACCGTTCTAGAATTCTTACCCAGTGCTGACCTCTACTTTAAGCCAGACTCCCTCACGTTTTCCCAGAACAGTCCTGCCAGTTCCTGCCTTAAATAAGCTTTGACTTCCCTCTGAGGACACTACTTTCCTTATAGCCTTCCTGAGGCAAGGTTGACAGTCCTATTCTTCCATCCTATTCTTCCATGCCTGGCTCTCGTCCGTCCACTGTACTGCCTTACAAACCCCAACTGTGAATCAATCACCCTTCATTCCTATACCTGAAGTGCCAAGGGCAACTAGAGAAAAGAGTGCGAACATGCAAACTGTTGTTGCCACCAACCCAAAGTACCAATCTCAGCAAAGATCTCTGAGTTGCCTGCCCCTCACCCCGCAATTGCCTTTTACCTATCCTTAGTCAATTCTCACATTTTCTTAAGCAATCATTTGCCGCTTCAATAATCTGCTCAATCCCTAAAACTACACTACACACACACACACACACACACACACACATACACACACGATTGCCACAACTCACCTCCATTAAAAAATATGGTAATAAAAGACATTATTAGGTTAGAACTGCTTTGTTCCATTTACTATTGCTATGTTACAAAACAGTATAAAACAACAGTTTTCTTACTCTCACAGATTCCTTGATTCAGTGGTTTTGGTATATTCAAAGAATTGTGCAACAATCAGCACAATTAATTTTAGAACATTTTTATCACCTCAAACAGAAACCCTGTGCCCATGAGCAATAATCCACATTTCACCCAAACCTCCCCAGCCCTGGACAACCACTAATCTACTTTCTCCCTCTATAGATTTGCCTAATGGGACATTTCATATAAATGGAGTCATACAGTATGTAGTCTTTTGTGGCTGGCTTTTTTTACTTAGCATAATTTTTCCAAGGTTCATCTATGTTGGAGCGTATATCAGCACTTCGTCCCTTTTTTTAGCCAAATAATATTCCATTATATAGCCATACCACTTGTGTTTATCCATTCATCAGTTGATAAACATCTGATGGTTTCCATTTTTTAACTATTATGAATAATGCTGCTATGAACATTTATGTAAATGTTTTTGTGCAGACATATGTTTTCAATTCTCTTGGGTATATACCCAGGAGCAGGGTTGTTGGGTCATATGGTAACCCTATGTTTAACATTTTTAGGAACTGTCAGTTTATTTTCCAAAGTGTTTGCACCACGTTACATTCCCACCAGCAGTATATGAGAGTTCCAACTTCTCCATATTCTTGCCAACATTTGTTTTTGTATATCTTTTTCGTTTTAGCAATCCTAGTCGGCGTGAAGTAGCATCTTGTTATGGTTTTGATTTACATTTCCCTAATGACCAGTGATGTTGAATTTCTTTTCATGTGCTTATTGGTCATTTGTACATCTTCTTTAAAGCTATGTCTATTCATGTCCTTTACCCATATTTCCATTAGTTTATTTACATTTTTTTGTTGTTATTGAGTTGTAAAAGTTTTTTATACATTCTGGATATAAATTCTTTATCACATATGATTTGTAAATATTTTCTCCCATTCTGTGGATTGTCTTTTCACTTTCATTATAGTGTTCTTTGAAGAACAAAAGTTTTTAATTTCAAAGATGTCCAATTTATCTATTTATTCTTTTTTTATTCATGCTTCTGATATCATATTTAACAACCATGCCTAACCCAAGGTAATAAATACTTACCCTATGTTTTCATCTAAGAGTTTTATAGTATTAGCTCTTTTATTTAGGTCTGGATCTAGTTTGAGTTAATTTTTGTAAATGGTGTGAGGTAGGGCTCCAACTTCATTCTTTTGTCTGTGGTTATCCAGTTGTCCCAGAACCATGTATAAAAAAGACTATTCTTTCCCTATTGAATTGTATTGGCACTCTTCTTAAAAATCAATTGACCATAAATTATTTCTAGACTCTCAATTATATTCCATTGATCCATAGGTCCAGCCTTATGACACTACAGCATTGTCTTTGTTACTATATCTTTGTAATAAATTTTGATTTTAGGAAGGGTGAGTGAGTCCTCCAACTTTGTTTTATTCAAGGTTGTTTGGCTATTCCAGTCCCTACATTTCTAACTGAATTTTAGGATAAACTTGTCAACTTCTGCAGAAAAAAAAAAAAAAGGCAGCTAGGCTTTTCATTGGAATTTGTGAATCTATAGTTCAATTTGGGGAGTATTGCCATCTTAACAATTTTAACTTTTCTGACCCATGAACATGGGATATCTTTCCATTTATTTAGGTCTTTCTAAATTTCTTTCAACAACGTTTTGTAGTTTTCATGGACAAGTCTTACACTTCTTTTACTAAATTTATTCTTAAGTATTTTATTCTTTTTTATTTGGAACTTCTCTTTGTTTTGCAGGGAGGGGAGAGGTCAGTCTAGCTAAAAGTTTTTCAATTTTACTGAATGTTTGAACCAACTTTTGGTTTATTGATTGTCTCAATCATTTTTCTATTCTCTATTTCATTTATTTCTACTCTAAGTTTTATTTCCTCCCTTCTGCTTGATTTAGATCTAGTCTGCTCTTCTTTTTTCTAGTTTCTTAAGGTGAAAGTTCAAGTTATTGATTTGAAAACTTTCTTCATTTCCAATATAGGCATTTATAGCTATAAATTTCCCTCTTAGTGCTGTTTTAGCTGCACCCATAAGTTTTGGTAAGTTGTGCTTTCATTTCTTTTCATCTTGAAATATTTTCTAATTTCCTATGAGATTTTTTGACCCACTGGTTATTAAGAATATGCTGTCTAATTTTCACATATTTGTGAATTCCCAAATTGATTTTCTAATTTAATTCCATTACGGTACAGAAAACATACCTTGTATTATTTCCTCTTACATTTATTGATAGTCTATCTTATAGAGTGTTCCATGTGCACTTGAGAAAAATGTGTATTCTGCTGTTGTTCAAGTTTTCTTTTCCCTTATTTCTAGCTGTTCTATCCATTATTGAAAGTAGGGAAATGAAGCCTCCAACTATTATTGTTGAATAGATATTTGATCTTAAATATCTCCCACATGCTTCAAACTCAATTTGTTCAAAACTGATTTTATACTCTCTTCCTTCTCAAATCCATCTCAGTTAATGGCAGTAGGTGCTCACACCAGAAACTAAGGAGTCATTCTAGATTCCTTCTTTCCCCTCATATCTTACATCCAATAGACCACCAAGCCCTGCTAATTTTACTCATCTGTTCACTTCTCTTTATTGCATCTATCCTTGCCCTACATAATTCAGGTCCTTGCACCTCATATCAGGACTATTATTGCCAGTCTAATTGCCCCCATTCTTGCTAATGTTGTTCATTCTACCAGGAACAACACATTCATTCTTTAAGACTTAACTCCAGAGTCACCTTCTCCTATGGCGAGTGTTTGTTATATGATCTCATCCCTCCATTTGAGCTCTCAGCCTCCTGTGTATTTGTCAGTCCCAAGAGTTACCACATGATTTTACCATTTATTCCCCTCAGGATAACTCAGTCTCTTATAGCAGAGTAATTAGGACACTCTAGAGTCAGACAGTATAGATTAAAATCCTGACTCTACCTGTTTCTAGCTGTGTGATTGGCAAATTATTCATCTTTCTATGCCACAGTTTCCTCATCCATAACGTGAGGAACATAATAGTACCTACCTCATGGAGTTAAAATTAATTAATATATACAAAGCACTTAAAATAAGTATTAATATTCATACTATTATTCACCCCTGGGACTCCAGCAGTTCAGCAAAGCACTTGGATTTATTTTTGTGTATGGTGTTAGGTAGTGTTCTAACTTCATTCTTTTACATGTAGCTGTCCAGTTTTCCCACACCACTTATTGAAGAGACTGTCTTTTCTCCATTGTATATCCTTGCCTCCTTTGTTATAGATTAGGTGACCATAGGTGTGTGGGTTTATCTCTAGACTTTCTATCCAGTTGCATTGATGTACATTTCTGTTTTTGTGCCACTACCATACTGTTTTGATTACTGTAGCTTTGTAGTATAGTCTGAAGTCAGGAAGCCTGATTCCTCCAGCTCCATTTTTCTTTCTCAAGATTGCTTTGGCTATATGTGGTCTTTTGTGTTTCCATACAAATTCTAAAGATTTTTGTTCTAATTCTGTGAAAAATGCCATTGGTAATTTGATAGGGACTGCATTGAATCTGTAGATTAGAGCACTCTCTAACACCATATGCAAAAATAAATTTAAAATGGATTAAAGACCTAAATGTAAGGCCAGCTACTATAAAACTCTTAGAGGAAAACATAGGCAGAACACTCTTTGACATAAATTGCAGTGATATCTTTTTCAATCCGCCTCCTAGAGTAATGAAAATAAAAACAAAAACAAACAAATGGGACTTAATTAAACTTAAAAGCTTTTGCACAGCAGAGAAACCATAAAAAAATGAAAAGACAGTCCTCAGAATGGGAGAAAATATTTGAAAATGAAGCAACCGACAAGAGATTAATCTCCAAAATATACAAACAGCTCATGCAGCTCAATTAAAAAATAATAATAATAAAAAATAACCCAATCAAAAAATGGGCAGGAGATCTAAACAGACTTTTCTCCAAAGAAGACAGATGGCTAAAAACACATGAAAAGGTGCTCAACATCATTAATTATTAGAGAAATGCAAATCAAAACTAAAATGAGGTATCCTCTCACACCTGTCAGAATGGCCATCATTAAAAAAATCTACAGGGGGAGGGGATTCAAGATGGCGGAGGAGTAAGATGTGGAGATCACCTTCCTCCCCCAAAAAATATCACAAATACATCTACATGTGGAACAACCCCTACAGAACACCTACCAAATGCTGGCAGAAGACCTCAGACCTCCCAAAAGGCAAGAAACTCCCCACGTACCTGGGTAGGGCAAAAGAAAAAATAAAAAACAGAGACAAAAGAATAGGGACAGGACCTGCACCAGTGGGAGGGAGCTGTGAAGGAGGAAAGGTTTCCACACACTAGGAAGCCCCTTCGCGGGCGGGGACTGCGGGTGCTGAAGCGGGGAAGGTTCGGAGCCACGGAGGAGAGTGTAGCAACAGGGGTGCAGAGGGCAAAGCAGAGAGATTCCTGCACAGAGGATCGGTGCAAACCAGCACTCGCCAGCCCGAGAGGCTTGTCTGCTCACCCGCAGGGACAGGTCGGGGCTGGGAGCTGAGGCTCCTGCTTCGGTCAGATCCCAGGGAGAGGACTGGGGTTGGCTGCATGAACACAGCCTGAAGGGGGCTAGTGCGCCACGGCTAGCCGGGAGGGAGTCCGGGAAAAGGTCTGGAGCTGCTGAAGAGGCAAGAGACTTTTTCTTGCCTCTTTGTTTCCTGGTGCGCGAGGAGAGGGGATTAAGAGCACTGCAGAAAGGAGTTCCAGAGATGGGCGTGAGCCGCGGCTATCAGCACGGACTCCAGAGATGGGCATGAGATGCTAAGGCTGCTGCTGCTGCTGCCACCAAGAAGCCTGTGTGCAAGCACAGGTCACTATCCACACCTCCCCTCCCAGGAGCCTGTGCAGCCTGCCACTGCCAGGGTCCCGTGATTCAGGGACAACTTCCCCGAGAGAAAACACAGCACGCCTCAGGCTGGTGAAAGATCACGCCTCAGGCTGGTGAAACATCATGTTGGCCTCTGCCGCCGCAGGCGTGCCCTGCATTCCATACCCCTCCCCCCCGGCCTGAGTGAGCCGGAGCCCCCTAATCAGCTGCTTCTTTAACCCCATCTTGTCTGAGCAAAGAACAGACGCCCTCATGGGACCTACACGCAGAGGCAGGACCAAATCCAAAGCTGAACCCCAGGAGCTGTGCGAACAAAGAAGAGAAAGGGAAATATCTCCCAGCAGCCTCAGGAGCAGTGGATTAAATCTCCACAATCAACTTGATGTACCCTGCATCTGTGGAATACCTGAACAGACAACGAATCATCCCAAAATTGAGGTGTTGGATTTTGGGAGCAATGATATATTTTTTCCCCCTTTTTCTCTTTATGTGACTGTGTATGTATATGCTTCTGTGTGTGATTTTGTCTGTATAGCTTTGCTTTTACCGTTTGTCCTAGGGTTCTCTCTGTGCGTTTTGGGTTTTTTTTTCTCTTTTTTTTAGTATAGTTTTTAGCACTTGTTATCATTGGTGGATTTATTTTTTGGTTTGGTTGCTCTCTTCTTTCTTTCTTTCTTTTTTTACTTACTTTATAAGTTTTTTTAATAATTACATTTTATTTTTTATTTTAGTAACTTTATTTTACTTTATTTTATTTCATTTTATCTTTTTATTCCTTTCTTTCTTTCTTGCTCCATTTTATTCTGAGCCGTGTGGATAACAGGCTCTTGGTGCTCCGGCCAGGCATCAGGGCTGGGCCTCTGAGATGGGAGAGCCAAGTTCAGGACATTGGTCCACCAGAGACCTCCCAGCTCCACGTAATATCAAATGCTGAAAATCTCCCAGAGATCCCAATCTCAATGCCAAGACCCAGCTTCACTCAAAAACCAGCAAGCAACAGTGCTGGACACCCTATGCCAAACAACAAGCAAGACAGGAACACAATCCCACCCATTTGCAGAGATGCTGCTTAAAATCATAATAAGGTCACAGACACCCAAAAACACAACACCAAACGTGGACCTGCCAACCAGAAAGACAAGATCCAGGCTCATCCACCAGAACACAGTCATTAGTCCCATCCACCAGGAAGCCTACACAACCCACTGAATCAATCTTACCCACTTGGGGCAGACTCCAAAAACAATGGGAACTACGAACCTGCAGCCTGCGAAAAAGAGACCCCAAACACAGTAACTTAAGCAAAATGAGAAGACAGAGAAACACACAGCAGACGGAGCAGCAAGGTAAAAACCCACCAGACCTAACAAATGAAGAGGAAATAGGCAGTCCATCTGAAAAAGAATTCAGAATAATGATAGTAAAGATGATCCAAAATCCTGGGAATACAATGGAGAAAATACAAGAAACATTTAACAAGGAGCTAGAAGATCTAAAGAGCAAACAAACAGTGATGAACAACACAATAAATGAAATTAAAAATTCTCTAGAAGGGATCAATAGCAGAATAACTGAGGCAGAAGAACGGATAAGTGACCTGGAAGATAAAATAGTGGAAACAACTTCTACAGAGCAGAATAAAGAAAAAAGAATGAAAAGAATTGAGGACAGTCTCACAGACATCTGGGACAACATCAAATGCACCAGGATTCGAATTATAGGGGTCCCAAAAGAAGAAGAGAAAAAGAAAGGGACTGAGAAAATATTTGAAGAGATTATAGCTGAAAACTTCCCTAATATTGGAAAGGAATCAGTCAATCAACTCCAGGAAGCACAGAGAGTCCCATACAGGATAAATCCAAGGAGAAACATGCCAAGACACATATTAATCAAACTATCAAAAATTAAATACAAAGAAAAATATTAAAAGCAGCAAGGGAAAAGCAACAAAAAACACACAAGGGAATCCCCATAAGGTTAACAGCGGATCTTTCAGCAGAAATTCTACAAGCCAGATGGGAGTGGCAGGACATATTTAAAGTGATGAAGGAGAAAAATCTACAACCAAGATTACTCTACCCAGCTAGGATCTCATTCAGATTTGACAGAGAAATTAAAAGCTTTACAGACAAGCAAAAGCTAAGAGAATTCAGAACCACCAAACCAGCTTTACAACAAATGCTAAAGGAACTTCTCTAGGCAGGAAACACAAGAGAAGGAAAAGACCTACAATAATAAACCCAAAACAATTAAGAAAATGGTAATAGGAACATACATATCGATAATTACCTTAAATGTAAATGGATTAAATGCTCCCACCAAAAGACATAGACTGGCTGAATAGATACAAAAACAAGACCTGTATGTATGCTGTCTACAAGAGACCCACTTCAGACCTAGGGACACATACAGACTGAAAGTGAGGGGATGGAAAAGGATATTCCATGCAAATGGAAATCAAAAGAAAGCTGGAGTAGCAATTCTCATATCAGACAAAATAGGCTTTAAAACAAAGACTATTATAAGAGACAAAGAAGGACACTACATAATGATCAAGGGATCAATCCAAGAAGAAGATATAACAATTTAAAATATTTATGAACCCAACACAGGAGCATCTCAATACATAAGGCAAATACTAACAGCCATAAAAGGGGAAATGGACAGTAACACGATAATAGTAGGGGACTTTAACGCCCCACTTTCACCAATGGACAGATCATCCAAAATGAAAATAAATAAGGAAACACAAGCTTTAAATGATACATTAAACAAGATGGACTTAATTGATATTTATATGACATTCCATCCAAAAACAACAGAATACACTTTCTTCTCAAGTGCTCATGGAACCTTCTCCAGGATAGATCATATCTTGGGTCACAAATCAAGCCTTGGTAAATTTAAGAAAATTGAAATCATATCAAGTATCTTTTCCGACCACAACGCTATGAGACTAGATATCAATTACAGGAAAAAATTGTAAAAAATACAAACACATGGAGGCTAAACAATACACTACTAAATAACCAAGAGATCACTGAAGAAATCAAAAAGGAAATAAAAAAATACCTAGTAAGAAATGACAATGAAAACACAACGACCCCAAACCTATGGGATGCAGCAAAAGCAGTTCTAAGAGGGAAGTTTATAGCAATGCCATCCTACCTTAAGAAACAAGAAACATCTCAAATAAACAACCTAACCTTACACCTAAAATAATTAGAGAAAGAAGAACAAAAAAACCCCAAAGTTAGCAGAAGGAAAGAAGTCATAAAATCAGATCAGAAATACATGAAAAAGAAATGAAGGAAACAATAGCAAAGATCAATAAAACTAAAAGCTGGTTCTTTGAGAAGATAAACAAAATTGATAAGCCATTAGCCAGACTCATCAAGAAAAAAAGGGAGAAGACTCAATTCAATAGAATTAGAAATGAAAAAGGAGAAGTAACAACAGACACTGCAGAAATACAAAGGATTATGAGAGATTACTAAAAGCAACTATATGTCAATAAAATGGACAACCTGGAAGAAATGGACAGATTCTTAGAAATGCACAAACTGCCAAGACTGAACCAGGAAGAAATAGAAAATATGAACAGACCAATCACAAGCACTGAAATTGAAACTGTGATTAAAAACCTTCCAACAAACAAAAGCCCAGGACCAGATGGCTTCACAGGTGAATTCTATCAAACATTTAGAGAAGAGCTAACACCTATCCTTCTCAAACTCTTCCAAAATATTGCAGAGGGAGGAACACTCCCAAACTCATTCTACGAGGCCACCATCACCCTGATACCAAAACCAGACAAAGATGTCACAAAGAAAGAAAACTACAGGCCAATATCACTGATGAACATAGATGCAAAAATCCTCAACAAAATACTAGCAAACAGAATCCAACAGCACATTAAAAGGATCATACACCATGATCAAGTGGGGTTTATCCCGGGAATGCAAGGACTCTTCAATATACGCAAATCAATCAATGTGATACACCATATTAACAAATTGAAGGAGAAAAACCATATGATCATCTCAATAGATGCAGAGAAAGCTTTCGACAAAATTCAACACCCATTTATGATAAAAGCCCTGCAGAAAGTAGGCATAGAGGGAACTTTCCTCAACATAATAAAGGCCATATATGACAAACCCACAGCCAACATCGTCCTCAATGGTGAAAAACTGAAACCATTTCCACTAAGGTCAGGAACAAGACAAGGTTGCCCACTCTCACCACTATTATTCAACATAGTTTTGGAAGTGTTAGCCACAGCAATCAGAGAAGACAAAGAAATAAAAGGAATCCAAATCGGAAAAGAAGAAGTAAAGCTGTCACTATTTGCAGATGACATGATACTATACATAGAGAATCCTAAAGATGCTACCAGAAAACTCCTAGAGCTAATCAATGAATTTGGTAAAGTAGCAGGATACAAAATTAATGCACAGAAATCTCTTGCATTTCTATACACTAATGACGAAAAATCTGAAAGTGAAATTAAGAAAACACTCCCGTTTACCATTGCAACAAAAAGAATAAAATATCTAGGAATAAACCTACCTAAGGAGACAAAAGACCTGTATGCAGAAAATTATAAGACACTGATGAAAGAAATTAAAGATGATACAAATAGATGGAGAGATATACCATGTTCCTGGATTGGAAGAATCAACATTGTGAAAATGACTCTACTACCCAAAGCAATCTACAGATTCAATGCAATCCCTATCAAACTACCACTGGCATTTTTCACAGAACTAGAACAAAAAATTTCACAATTTGTATGGAAACACAAAAGACCCCGAATAGCCAAAGCAATCTTGAGAACGAAAAATGGAGCTGGAGGAATCAGGCTCCCTGACTTCAGACTATACTACAAAGCTACAGTAATCAAGACAGTTTGGTACTGGCACAAAAACAGAAATATAGATCAATGGAACAGGATAGAAAGCCCAGAGATAAACCCACGCACATACGGTCACCTTATCTTTGATAAAGGAGGCAAGCATATACAGTGGAGAAAAGACAGTCTCTTCAATAAGTGGTGCTGGGAAAACTGGACAGGTACATGTAAAAGTATGAAATTAGAACACTCCCTAACACCATACACAAAAATAAACTCCAAATGGATTAAAGACCTAAATGTAAGGCCAGACACTATCAAACTCTTAGAGGAAAACATAGGCAGAACACTCTATGACATAAATCACAACAAGATCCTTTTTGACCTAGCTCCTAGAGAAATGGAAATAAAAACACAAATAAACAAATGGGACCTAATGAAACTTAAAAGCTTTTGCACAGCAAAGGAAACCATAAAGAAGATGAAAAGAATGGGAGAAAATATTTGCAAATGAAGCAACTGACAAAGGATTAATCTCCAAAATTTACAAGCAGCACATGCAGCTCAATATCAAAAAAACAAACAACCCAATCCAAAAATGGGCAGAAGACCTAAATAGACATTTCTCCAAAGAAGATATACAGATTGCCAACAAACACATGAAAGAATGCTCAACATCATTAATCATTAGAGAAATGCACATCAAAACTGCAATGAGATATCATCTCACACTTGTCCGAATGGCCATCATCAAAAAATCTACAAACAATAAATGCTGGAGAGGGTGTGGAGAAAAGGGAACACTCTTGCACTGTTGGTGGGAATGTAAATTGATACAGCCACTATGGAGAACAGTATGGAGTTTCCTTAAAAAACTAAAAATAGAACTACCGTGCGATCCAGCAATCTCACTACTGGGCATATACCCTGAGAAAACCATAATTCAAAAAGAGTCATGAACCACAATGTTCATTGCAGCTCTATTTACAAGAGCCAGGACATGGAAGCAACCTATGTGTCCATCAACAGATGAATGGATAAAGAAGATGTGGCACATATATACAATGGAATATTACTCAGCCATAAAAAGAAACAAAACTGAGTTATTTGTAGTGAGGTGGATGGACATAGAGTCTGTCATACAGAGTGAAGTAAGTCAGAAAGAGAAAAACAAATACCGTATGCTAACACATATATATGGAATCTAAAAAAAAAAAAAAAAATGGTCATGAAGAACCTAGGGGCAAGACAGGAATAAAGACGCAGACCTACTAGAGAATGGACTTGAGGACACGGGGAAGGGGAAGCTGGGACAAAGTGAGAGAGTGGCATGGACGTATATACACTACCAAATGTAAAATAAATAGCTAGTGGGAAGTAGCCACATAGCACAGGGAGATCAGCTCGGTGCTTTGTGAACACCTAGAGGGGTGGGATGGGAGGGTGGGATGGAGACACAAGAGGGAGGAGATATGGGGATATATGTATATGTATATCTGATTCACTTTGTTATAAAGCAGAAACTAATACACCATTGTAAAGCAATTATACTCCAATAAAGATGTTAAAAAAAAATCTACAAACAATAAATGCTGGAGAGGATGTGGAGAAAAGGGAACCCTCCTACACTGTTGGTGGGAATGTAAACTGGTACAACCACTATGGAGAACAGTACGGAGGTTCCTTAAAAAACTAAAAATAGAGCTACCATATGATCCAGCAATCCCACTCCTGGGCTTATATCCAGAGAAAACCATAATTTGAAATGATACATGCACCCCAGTGTTCATTGCAACACTATTTACAATAGCCAGGATATGGAAGCAAACTCCATCAACAGAGGAATGGATAAAGACGATGTGGTACATACATACAATGGAATATTACTCAGTCATCAAAAAGAATGAAATAATGCCATTTACAGCAATATGGATGGATCTAGAGATTGTCATACTGAGCGACGTAAGTCAGACAGAGAAGGACAAATACCATATGATATTGCTTATATGTGGGATCTTAAAAACAGGTACAAATGAACTTATCTACAAAACAGAAATAGAGTTACGGATGTAGAAAACAAACTTATGGTTACCAGGGGTAAGGGGAGGAGGGATAAACTGGAAGATTGAGATTTACATATACACACTACTTTATATAAAATAGATAACTAATAAGGACCTGCTGTATAGTACAGGGAACTCTACTCAATACTGTGTAATGGCCTGTATGGGAAAATAATCTAAAAACGAGTGGATATATGTATATGTATGACTGATTCACTTTGCTGTACACGTAAAACGAACACAACATTGTAAATCAACTATACTCCAATAAAACAATTTTTTTTAAGTGCTTGGAACTTGGAATAGAAGACACTTAGCTCATGTAGCTTGAGTGGACCTGAACTGAACTGAACTGAGCTGCTTGTCCTTTTTTTCAGTTTTTGTATATGCAGTTCTGTTCCTTCTATATGAAATACACTTCCCCTTCTTCCTCCTTGCTCACTTGCTGAAATCATTCTTCAAGATCCAGCTTGTGTGACCTTCTTCTGTGAAGAGAAGCCTTCCCTTCCTAACACAGGCAGTCGAACAATGGATCCTTTGTCAACATCTCTATCTTGTATTAATAGATGACTCTACATTGTCCCTGTCACACGGTGTGACCTTGAGTAGTGGCAATAATAACAGCTACCGTTTATTAATACCTGCTGGGTTCCAGGAACATAATACAATTTCTCTCATTTCATCTTCACAGTTACCCTGCTGTAGGACAAAAATTGTTGTCTCCATTTTATTGATGAAGAAACTGAAGCCCAGTGTGGTTAAATAACTTGCCCAAGGTCAAAGGGCTAATCACTAATTGACAGACTGAGGTTAGTAGCCAGGCCTAACCTCAAAGCTCATACACTTTCTTTTATTGCTTTTATTAGTTTTCAAGTCTGTCTCATCACCTATACCATGAGCTCCTTGTGGGCAGGAACCTGTCCCAGCAGATGGCTCTCTTAAGGGAAAAAAGTACGTCTCCCCATAAGGTCTAAAATTTACAGGGAGCAGAGCATCAATGCTCCTTCCTTCTTTCTCCCTCACCAGTGCTGAGGTAGGCTTCTATACTGGTGGAAGCATGAAGGAAGAGGATAATAATTGCACAGCAGATGAAAGCAGCTCAGTCCCCCGGGTCCCCTTGGTCATGTTTGCTGCTCCAGCATCTTCGGGGACTGTGAGGAGGCCTCCCTGGAGTCTTAGCTCACTGGATCCCCTGGGCGGTGTTGTCACCTTCTTACTCTGCCAGGCCCCAAAGGCCATAATCGCACTGACGTCACCCTTGGTTCCATGGGGCTTCATAGGAACTCAGACCCACATGTCCCTGCCTAAGACAACTTTTAACCATGATTTTGGGGATCCTTTTCTTTGCCCAGAAGTCTCTTTCTGTGTATGGACAGCTTTCCTTTTTGTTTTTCACCATAACTTGCCTGCCCCTAAAGCTGTAAGCTTCACTCAGCACTTTGCTATACACACACACACACACACACACACACACACACTGCCTGGAATCTCTGACACACCAATATAAATCAGGAAACACAGTGAATTATCCAAAAAGAACAACAACAACAACACTCCTCAGTGGTTTTTTCAGACTGGAAAATTGAAAAGTTGCGGAAGAGAAAATTAGAGCAACTTGTCAAATTTTCCAGGCTCTGACTCTCACAGGCTTGGAAACGTAAAAGGGCTTCAACACTGAACTTTTGGGTTTTTAACTTCCCGGTCTTTGCTAGCCATAAGGAAGCCATCTCCGTAAAGGGATTCTTTCCCTCCATCTACCAACCCCTAGTTTAATTCAATTTGGCAAGGAATCATCAGACAACAAAATAGACAGTCATTTCCCCTAATACTTAGCACTATGGGATATGGTTTAAAAGAAAAATTAGATAGGCACTCGTCAGGTTAAAATCCTCACATTGTTTCCATTGCACTTAGAAAAAAATTCGAACTTAAACCATGGCCCAGGACACCTCCCCCTGACTACCCCAGCTTTATCTTGCCCTGTTCTTCCTGTGTTCAACCCCTCCAGTGCCATCAGCCATCATTCAGTCCCTCAAACACACCAAAACCTTGACCACTTCAGGGTTTGCAATTTATGTTTGAGACCTGCAGGATGAGTCAGAGTTAGTAAGTCTTAGGTTAGTTACCCCTCAGAGAGAGTAGCAAACAGAATGTGACTGATGACTTGGGCATGGTGTTTGAGTATTAAAAGTTCAAACTGAAAATATCTGGCAGGTCTGTCCATTGCAAAAAGCAGCATCAGTCCCGAGGACTTGGAGTTCGGTCGAGGTGCTGCTCCAGCAGAGGAGCTGATGCATGGGCGACATTACTGCATCAAGTTCTTCTCCCTGACAGCGCTGGCTTCGGGGCCGGCTTCTATGTTAGATACTCTGCTACCAAGATGAAGACCCTGTTCTTTTCCTTCATAGAATTCATTCCAATTTATACTTATATACTTGTTTGTTTGTTTCTTTGTTTATTTTCTTTCTCCCTCACTAGGCTGTAAATCCAAGGGGGCAAGGACCATGTCTGAATTGTTTAATGTATACCTGGTACCTAGATCACTGCCTACCACATAGAAGGTGCTCAATAAATCTTTGTTGACCAAATGAACGATAAAAAGTGATCCTTGCATTTAGAGAGTGTCTCTTCTATTTGGGGAAGCTGACTAGCACACCTAAAGCAGGCATAAATTTTGCTTTACAAACTGGGTATGCAAGAAATAGTGTATTAATTTAATTCCCTTCAGTCAAATTAAATCTACTTCCAAATTCTGAACCTTCTGGTTAGTGAAAATTCAATCTCAATCCAGTCTTGAGCAAAGGTCCAGGGGGCCTTCTGGGAGCAGCACTGAGATGCTCATTGTTCCAGCCCTGGGGGACCTGTGAAGTAGCTCCACAGTCTCCAGACCACCTTTTGCCTTAGGAAGCATTGTGGGGCTGGCAACCCTGGAGTCTGGGGTGCACTGTGTGCTATTCCTTTCTACTGTTTCACCACCTCTGCAAGATGCCCCAATGGGACAGGGCTCTTACATGTTTAAGAACCTCTAAGTTAGCCCCCAAATCTTGCAGAACTCTTCCTTCCCCTCTGCCCTCTCCACTTTAGCTTTATCCCTTCAGACACTAACATGCTCCCTCTTTCTGTAGTCTAGTATCAACCATCAAGGATCTTAAACTTCCCTCTGACTACTTTCATTTCTGTCTTGACATACAAATGGCTCTGAGGCAATGGTACCCAAAACCAGACTGCCCCCTAGGAATGGGAGAAGGAAATCAGAAGAATGAAAGACAAAGTAGAAGCTCGATTACATTATTCTGCTCTACATCAAATAGGAAAATTCACAAAGACAGAATACAACAATGTGCTAAATTGAAAATAACCAAGTACTAAAATGTATGGTGTCATCAGGAGTGTTTGGGGTTAGTTTTCCCTTCACCTCCTTGAGGTCTGTCTCTAAGCCTCCTCTCACAACCTATGTGCCTATCCCAGACAATCTAATTTTCTTGTACATTAGAGAGACATTCCTGAGTACACATTTACACCATGATACTTGTCATTTATTCTCCTTCCGCAGTGGCCTGCGTCCGCCCACCCTTTGTCTATCACCACTGCTAGTACCAGAAGTCAAGGTTTAACAACTTGTGCCAGGACTTTTACAATAGTCTACCAACTTATTTTCCTAAAATCTTCCTTCCCCATCATTCATTCCTTTACTCTTCTATTCAAAAAATATATTTTGAGCAACTAAAGTGACACTGTGTGACCTTGAGCAAGTTGCTTAATTCCCTGTGCCCCAATTTTCCTATCTGTAAAATCAGGATAATAATAATAATACCTCTCCTATAGAACTGTTATATTGTTATAAAACAGTGCCTAGCACATAATAATGTTGGCTATTTTATTTGTTGTAGCTATTGTCATTATTGTTATTGTTCATATTACTTGCCAGGCACTCTTAGGTGCTGGTAGTACAGTGGTAAACAAGATCCCTGTTCTTATGGAGATTACAACATAGTTGGTGGAGGTAAAAATGTATGTGTGTATAAAATCTCAGCTAGTTACAAGGGCTATGTAGAGAACTGAAATGGAATAATATACCACTTCACACACATTAGTATGGTTATTACCAAAAAACAAAAAATAACAAGGGTTGGTGTGGATGCAGAGAAATTGGGACACTTGTGACTGTTGATGGGAATGGAAAATGGTGCAGCCACTGTGGAAACCAGTATAACATTTCCTCAAAAAATTAAGCATAGAATTACCATATGACCCAGCAATTCCACTTCTGGGTATATACCCAAAAGAATTGAAACCAAGAACTCAAACAGATACTTGCCATGTTCATAGCCACATTATTAACATTAACCAAAAGATGGAACCTACCCAAATGTTCATCAACAGATGAATGGATAAGCAAAATGTATCACATTTTATTTTTCCATTTATCTGTTTTACATATATATATATAACATATATATATTATATATATGAATATTATTCAGCCTTAAAAAGAATGGGATTCTGACACATGCTCTACAACATGGCTGAAACTTGAAGACATGATAACTGAAATAAGCTGACACAAAAGGACAAATGTTGTATGATTCCACTTATATGAGGTACCTAAAATAAGCAAATTCATAGAGACAAAAATTAAATAGTGGTTGCCAGGGGCTGGGGGTGCAGGAGGAATGGAGACCTTTTTTATGATGGACACAGAGTTTAAGAAGATGAAAAAGTTCTAGAGATGGATGGTGGTGAAGGTTACACAACAATGTAAATGTGCTTAATGTCACTGAATTACACACTTAAAAATGGTTAAAATGGTAGATTTTGTGTTATGTATATTTTACAATAAAAATAAATAAATATATTTTTAAGTGGAATGACACAATAGAGGCCACACAGGTAATTTCTACATTGATCGTTAGAGAAGGTATCTCTGAGGAAGTGACACTTAAGCTGAGCTCTGAATGACAAGAAAAAGCCAGCCATGTAAAGATTGTGGGTGAAGGGGAAGCAGTACAGGCAAAGGGTACAGAGAGTGCAAAGTCCTAAGGTAGAAACACAATTTGTTACCAAGACCAAGCTTGCTCTGCTTGCCACATGACAGGCCAATAAATTTGGAGACGAGGTGCTGAGGCAAGGAATAGCAACTTTATTTGGAAAGCAGGCAGACCAAGAAGATGGTGGACTAGGGTCCCCATATCAGGGTCTGGATGCCAGTTTCTTTTATAGAACAGAGACAGGGAGGAGGTGAGGAAGTAAAGTAAAAAGGCCATTTATCTTGCAAAATAGGAGGGGATGTGTTAACTTCTTCCTTTCTGCAGCCATTCACAGGTGGGCAGGATCAAAATGTCTCTCTGTAAGCTAAACAAAGGTTTTTTAGTTTAACAGTCAGGCAGAGGGGCAGGGTCCCCTGCGGCAGGCCATTATGTATGCTTACAGCTATAGACAGTGATTATAATAACAAAAACAATGAAAAGCAAAGGATAAAGTAAAAGAAACAGATCTAACATGGAGTCAGAATTGGCTCTTCCCTGTTACAATAAAGCCCCTTATAAGTCACCGTGTTGAACTTGGGTCAAGTCACTGAATTGAACTTAGGTCCACTCACCCACCAGGCAGCAAAGCCAATTTACTGGCACCAGATTGTGGTGAAGGAAAGTACAGCGTTTATTGCAGGCACCAAGTAAGGAGAATGGGAAGCTCATGCTCAAAAGCCCCAAACAACCTGATGGATTTCAGAGAAGCGTTTTCAAAGACAACATTTGGGGTGAGGGCTGCAGGATACATGACTTTCTTCTGGTTGGCTGGTGGCGAGGTAACAGGGTAATGTTTCAGGAATCTTAATCATCAACCTTCTCATTCCAACTAGTCTGGGGTCTAGTGCTTGTGCTCAGCATGATGTCACCATCCTCCACCTGCATGGGTTGGAGGGGGGGGTCTTAATTCCTACAGAACATCTTGAAGATTTGTGTCAGATTGTTATGTATATCCCTTGAGGAGGAACTAGGACTCTGTCTTATTGCTGAACTATTGTCATTACCTTTCTTGATTAACTGCTTTTCCTTTGTTTCTGCATTCCCTCACTTCCCTAATTAGTAACTGCCTGTGTGCCTGATCTTTGGAACTCAGAAAAGACCCAGGAAGCTAAAGTCTTTTTCCTACCGACAAGAAATGGGAGACTCAGAGGGGGTTTCATACCCAGGAAGGCTCCACAGGATCCTGCTCAGTTTCAGCTTCACATTGGTCCCACCTACGACATGTTGGGCAATCTCCTATCTAAGATCCTTAATAACATCTACAAAGTCCCTTTTGTCACATAAGATAACATTCACAGATTCTAGGGATTAGGACATGGACATCTTTGGAGGCCACTATTCTGCATACCACACACTATTATAAACCTGTAATATTGTGATTTATAATAAATATACATTTTGGTCTTCCACCATGGTTCCTGGCTCACAGCTCCCAAAATCCTTAGAATTTCCTAAACGATTGGAACAATGGCATCATCTTTTGTGATAATATTTGGTCTTTTGTCCTCAGTTCCTGAAACATAAATGTGAAATTGATGTCTTATTATTCATAACAAGCTCTTTTAACCACACCTGAGTTCATGTTAAAAGGTGACTATTAGAAGGTTCTCCAGGCAACCTAAGGATAAAGTCTGGTAGCCAGAGGAGCCAAGCATGTGATTACAAGGTTAGAACTTTCAGCCCCACCCTCTGACCTCCAGGGAGGACAGAAAGGCTGGAGACAGTTCAATCACCAATGGCCAATGATTTCATTGATCATACCTAATGAAACCTCCATAAAAATACCTGAACTATGGGGTTTGGAGAGCTTCCAGGTTAGTGAACCAGAATGCATCCATGTGCCAAGAGGGTGGTGCACCCCAAACTCCACTGGGGTGGAAGCTCCTGTGTATCTCTTCATTTGTATCCTTTAATATCCCTTGCGACAAACTGGTAATCTAGTAAGTAGACTGATTTCCTGAGTTCTGTGAGCTGCCCTAGCAAATTAATTGAGGAGGGGGTTATGGGAACCTCTGATCTATAGCTGGTTTGATTATAACAAATGTTGGGAGGATGTGGGGAAAGAGGCATTTCCTACATTGCTGGCTGGAGTATAAATTGGTTCAACCTCTAGAGAAGGCAATTTCACTGTATTGATCAAAATGACAAGTGCCAACGCTGCCAGTGAATTTAAGGTTCTTTCTTCATCACAAAAGAATTTGGAGACAAAGTGATAGGTAAAAATCAAATTTATTTAGAGAGAAGCACACTCCACAGACAGAGTGTGTGCCATCTCGGAAGGTGAGAGAGCTTGGTAGAAACACTCCACAGGCAGAGTGCAGGCCATCTCAGAGGCTTTGAAATATGGCATGGTTAGTTTTTATGGGCTGGATAATTTCATAGGCTAATGAGTGGGAGGATTATTCCAACTATTTGGGGGAAGGGACAGGGATTTCCAGGAATTGGGTCACTGCCCACTTTTTGACCTTTTATGGTTGGCCTCAAAACTGTCATGGAGCATGTGGGTGTGTCATTTAGCATGCCAATGTATTACAATGAGCGTACAATGAATGAGGCTCAAGGTCTACTGGAAGTTGAATCTTCCACCTTCTTGGACCTAGTTGGTTCTCACTAATTTTCATCATGTACTGTGGCTATGTCATTCTTTTTTTTTTTTTAATAAATCTATTTATTTTATTTTTGGTTGCACTGGGTCTTCATTGCTATACGCAGGATTTCCCGAGTTGCAGCGTGTGGGGTACTCATTGCGATGGCTTCTCTTTGTTGCAGAGCACAGGCTCTAGGCACAGGCTTCTGTAGTTGTGGCTTGTGGGCTCTAGAGCGCAGACTCAGTAGTTGTGGCTCACAGGCTTAGTTGCTCCACAGCATATGGGATCTTCCCAGACCAGGGCTCGAACCAGTGTCTCCTGCATTGGCAGGCGGATTCTTAACCACTGCGCCACCAGGGAAGTCCTACGGCTATGTCATTCTTTTAAAGGTTGTGCCCTGCCCCCTTCCCTCCTGTTTCCCCAATATTTTTATTCTAACAATAGCACTTCCAGGAATTCATCCTACAGATATTGTTGCACATGTGTAAGTGTGATATCATTCATGTACCATTGTTTGTAATAGCAAACAGATTGGAAAAAACCTAAATGTCCATCAGTAGAGAAATGGGTAAATAAATTACAGTAAATCCATCAATGGAGACTATACAGTAGTAAAAACAAATGAAGAAGCTCTCTATGTACTGAGATACATATTTTTAATAAACTTTTAACTTTAGAATAATTTTAGATTTACAGAAAAATTGTGAAAATTGTGCAGAGAGTTCCTGTGTATTCCTCACTCAGTTTCAGTTTCTCCTAATGTTATCATCTTACATTACATAGTACATTGTCAAAACTAAGAAACCAATATTGGGACATTTCTGCTAACTAAACTCCAGACTTCATTTAGATTTCACTGGGTTTTTCCATTAATGACCTCTTTCTGCTCCAGAATCCAATCCAGGACACCACATAGCATTTAGTCATCAGGTCTCTTAGTCTTTTTCAATCTGTGACAGTTTTTCAGGCTCTCCTTGTTTTTCATGACCTTGGTGGTTTTGAGGAGCAATACCGGTCAGGTATTTCATAGGATACCACTCAATTAAGGTTTCGCTGATGTTTTTCTCATGACTAGACTGGGGTTATGAGTTTCTGGAAAGAATACCACAGTGGTGAAGTCGCTTCTCATTGCATCACAGTAGGGGACATATAAATCCACACATCACCCATGATGTTTACTTTGATCACATGATTAAGGCAGTGTTTGCCAGGTTCCTCCACTGATAGTAACGTTACTATTTTTCCCTTTCCAAACTCTATTCTTTGGCATACAGTCAGTGTCAAGTCCACCCTCAGGTGTGGAAGGGGAACTAAGCTCTGCCTCCTAGAGAAGGGACAACTGGCGTATGATAAATGAATTTTTGGGGGGAAGATGTCTCTCCTGCCCACATTTACTTATGTATTCAAACATATATTTTTATCACTATGAACACATGTATGTTTATTTCATGTTTGGATAATAATCCAATACTATATTATTTATTTTATTGCTCAAATTGTTCCAGCTTTGACCACTGGGAGCTCCTTCTGGTCAGTTCCTGTGTCCTTTTGATATGCCCCCATCCTGTTGTTTTTTGAGCACTTTCTTACTTTCGATTCTATTGCCTGGAAGCCAGTGGCCAACCTCCCTCTCTTGGCACCTGGCTTCTTCCTCCATGGCTTCCAGCTTTTCCTGTCCTTTGGCCTGTAGCCCCCCCTAAACCCTTCCCTCTGGCTGGGCTAGATTAGCCCCTTGTGGAGAGCTAAATTAAGAAAACACCACACCTCAGCTGTGTCTGTCACCAAGACAATTAAGAGGCCCTGCGTGAGGAGGTTTGGGTCCTGCTCCCAAACCTCCTTCCAACTGTGGTGCACCGGGTCCTTGGGGACATGGAGGTGGGGGCCTACGTGTGTCACATGACCGCTGTTGCTGTCTCTAGGGACCAGGACTCAGGGAGCTGCTTGGTCTCCTGGGAAGCAGCTGGCTAGCTTTTCTCCAGGGTTCTTAGGGAGGGCCTGGATAGACGAAGTTGAATAGATTTGTTGACCCAGAGTGACCCACACCTTGGGATCTCACTCTTCTCATCTCTCCTATGGTATGTTTATCTCCTTACCCAAAGCCACCAGGTCCCTGAGTTCTCCCTCTGAGATGAATGACAGAGAAAATCTTCCCTCCAAGGTGGAGAGAAAGTATAAAATGTAGGTGTGAGTGTGTATGGAAGAGTAAGCATGGTCCCAGGAAAATAACCTTATCTTTGTGTTGTAAACGCATCTTTCATTCCTCTCCCCCCAGATTCTAAATAGGTCTTCTCTCCATCCAGGCTGCCACCACCCTCATGCCACCATCATCTCTCACTTAGGCCACAGCTATATCTTTCTAACATGCTTACCCCGCTCCAGATTATTTTGCAGACAGATAATCTTTGAAAACACACATCAGATTATATCACTAATCTCTCTCAAACTCTTGAATGGCTCTCCATCACTGTCATGATAAAGATCAAAAATTTTAACCCCATCAACCCCTGATCTTATCTTGCGCTGCTTGCTCCTCACCGTCCAAGTTCCAGCCATCTCAGCTGTCCCTCACGCTGGCCCCTTACCCGGGGGTGCTTCTCCCTCCACTGCAACACCTATCTCTTCACTCCCCTTCATCCTTCAGACCAACTAAGGGGTCTATTAAATGAATGTAACATTTTTGGGGTCATTTCCCTCAACAGTCAAATTCAGAGGGGAAAAAACCCTAGAGCTTGTCAAGGGCTGGGACCATCAGCTATGGGGAGATGATGGTAGTAGGAGGGGCTACCACAGTGAGGCCCCCCTCCTTCAAAGTCGGGTCACCCCCTCTCTGTCCAGCCTGCACTGCAAGAGCATAATTTCCCAACTGTTTGTCTGAGATGTCACGAGAGGGTGGTTGCATTGACAGCAAGGACCTTTGTAGGGTGGGGCTTCACCCAGCTATGGAAGAGCATTGTGGTCAGAAGCAGAGACCCAAAGGAGCCCTGGTCAGAAAGAGCACCATGGGTGAGAAAGGGCCACAAGGAGACTCACCCTCTGCCCTAACCGAACATAGGAGAAGCAGCAGAATTTTTTGGAAACAGTCTAGATGACCCTTCTGGCTTCTTTTCCTTCTGGGGCTACACTCCTGAGAGTCTTTTCCAGAGCCACAGGCACTTGTATCTAGCCAGAGCTCATTGCCTTCATGAAGATGGTGAGAACTGAGCACAGTGGGGAAGGATGGAGGAGGGGGAACATTCCACTGCCCCTGGTGCCAGCTCCAGGAACCTTCAAATTCAGAATCTCGCTGTTCCACAGGACTGTCAAAGGTTCATCTTCATTGTGTGTTAAAAGGATGTTCTGACTAGCAGTCCTCAATACGGCTTCTTTTATTTATTTATCTTCTAAATTTTTTGGCCGTGCCACGCAGCGTATGGGATCTTAGTTCCCCGACTAAGGATTGAACCTGTGCCCCCTGCATTGAAAGGCGGATTCTTAACCACTGGACCACCAGGGAAGTCCCAGGGTAAAACCAAGTCCCTTGGTTTTATACAAGTTACATCTTGAATAGGACTCAAGTACAGAAAATTCACTGTGTGTTAGCAACAGTGGTGTCTATTTTTTTTTTTTTTCTTTTTGGCTGCGTTGGATCTTCGTTGCTGCACGCAGGCTTTACTCTTTGATGCAGTGCACAGGCTTCTCATTGCAGTGGCTTCTCTTGTTGCGGAGCACGGGCTCTAGGTGCACGGGCTTCAGTAGCTGTGGCTCACGGGCTTTAGAGCACAGGCTCTGTAATTGTGGCTCACGGGCTTAGTTGCTCCGCGGCATGTGGGATCTTTCCGGACCAGGGCTCGAACTGGTGTCCCCTGCATTAGCAGGAGGATTGTTAACCACTGCACCACCAGGGAAGTCCAACAGTGGTGTTTTAATGCAAGCCAGTTCTGTGTTTGCTCACTTGTGAGGAGCAGCGCAGTGGGATGATGAAAAGCAAATTTTGAAGCCAGGCTAGTGATCAAAGGATAATGAGGGCAAGGAGGGCTCCTCTACCTGGGCAGATTCCTGTAGGGCAAGAAGGGGCTGGACTGCATGTCAGTGAAAAAGCTTCAGATTCTGCTGCCACCTTATGGCGGTCAGACCACAACACGGTGTCCCAGCTCTTGTGCTGGGCCTCCTGATTTTAGGGCCAAAACGTCCGAGGCAGACATACATATTATTTTGTATATGCATACAACAAGAATGGAGAAAAAACACTTTTAAAAGCATGAGAGAAAAATACTTTAAAAGTACTTTTATTATAAAAATACTTATAATACTTTTTGTAGCATAATGATAAGACCAGTATCTTTAGAGCCATACAAACCTCATTTAGGCTTGACATTGGGCTAGCTATGTGATGCAGGGCAAGTCACTTTAACCCATGCGTGAACCCTATGTATTGCATGGTAATAATAATAGTATCTCCTGCATGATAAGAGGTTAGCTGATATAATGATTGTTTGGCACTGAGTCCTTAGTATATGGTGCTCAGTTGCTACAGATGATTGATTATAGGTAGCCAAGGAAATCAGGATAGTTCCTTTCTGGGAGTCTTTTTAAAAAAATTTTGGGTGCACAATTTGAATTGATCAAAATCCTTGGTTTATAATGCATGTTCATCACTGGTCATGGGACACATAAAAAATGTACTTTTGTGTTGGGATTGGATGCTTAGAGACTATCTGGATTCAACAATTTAGAATAATTCTAGAATTGAAAGTAAACCACACACACTTGTACACACACACAAAGTTGTAAGCACTTTCCAACTGGAAACTCCCATCATCCTGCTGTCATCCTGCAGGAGGACTGTTCCTTGTCTCAGCTGGGCTCTGTAGGTGTGGGAACTTTGGGATTTTAAAGGTTACTTTAAACCTTGTGGGAGCAAGCTCTAACCTACAAGGAAGGGTGTACTGTGACTCTCCTTCGAGGGGCAAAGTGGGCAAATTGGAGGGACGAAAGGGCCCTTGGATGGCTCAGTGTTTTCTGAAGGACAAGGTAAGTAGGAGGTGTGTATTTTGCATTTCTCTTAGTGTAATTTGTCTATTGTTTTTTTTTAAACTTAACTCTGTACTTTTTTCTGATTAATTTATTTCTGTAGTTATTTCTTTACTCCTTTTTAAATGACTTTTTGTTTTTCTAAAATTCTAAGTGGAATATTTAGTTGACTCTCTCAGCTAACAAAAGCATTTAAAACTACAAATTTATATGCGAAAACACAACTTTGTCCACATACTTAGACTTATTATGTTGTGCTTTCTTACTTATTCTTTCTCTAAAAAATCTTATATTGTCATCTTGATTTCTCTATGACTCTGGTGCTGTTTAGGATATTTTCCCCCTTTTACGATTTCCAAGTGGCTGGATTTTCTTGTTTTGTTTTGATGTGTTTATTGGTTACAGTGTGGCTACAGAATTCAGTCTATACAATTTCTGCTTTTGGAATGTATCAAGGTTTTTTTTTTTAAATTAATTAATTTATTTATTTATTTATTTTTGGCTGTGTTGGGTCTTCGTTTCTGTGCGAGGGCTTTCTCTAGTTGTGGCAAGCATGGGCCACTCTTCATCACGGTGCGCGGGCCTCTCACTATCGCGGCCTCTCTTGTTACGGAGCACAGGCTCCAGACGCGCAGGCTCAGTAATTGTGGCTCACGGGCCCAGCTGCTCCGCGACATGTGGGATCTTCCCAGACCAGGGCTCGAACCCGTGTCCCCTGCATTGGCAGGCGGATTCTCAACCACTGCGCCACCAGGGAAGCCCAAGGTTTTTTTTATGCAATCAATTTTTATGAATATTTGTAGCTGATATGCATTTCACAGGCAGATTCAGGTTTGGTAAAACAATATGTAACTTTTTATGTTACAGAACTTTTCCTCTATTTTCAATTATCTATTACTCCTAATGGCCATGAAAAAAAAAAAAACCCACCAACCACACATAAATATTTGTCATTTCCAGGTAAACTCAGCCATTTCTGCTTTTTCAGGATTTTCCCAATCAATTATAATTTTCCCCTTCCCACCTTCTTACAGGGGGTTGCATCTAAGTCAGAGGGAACTTCTGTAGCATTAAGGGAGGGTCATCTGAATGCTCTGTTCATCACCTGCCCACTTTGGCATCCCTTGAGATGTACATCGACTTCCCTTCCCAAGCCTGTCACCTGCCACAGACTATGCAGACATTAGCTTAGTGGCCTGTTTCCCACACTTTGCAGTTTTGGTACATACATTTCTGGCCCAGACCTCAAGGCCACTTCCATTCTGCCAGCCCTCTCCCAGCCACCTTTGTGGAACCTTTGCATTCTCAGGTTCTCTAGTCCTTTGACAATCTTGATACCTTGCCAGGCTGCCTGGACTCATTTATGCAAGACTTGCTGCCTCCCTGTTCTACCCAGAGAATCTCCACTTTTGGATCTCAGATCCCTAACAGGGGGCTGCAAGGGGAGGGGGTGTTCATATCCCCTTAAGGGGAGTTCCGACCCTGGGGGCTGCGGGCAGAGGGCAGGGAGGGCCCTTTCTCAAGAGACCTAGAGCAGTGTCTGGTTCTGCTTTACCGACATGTCGAGTGTGAGGCTGCTGGATCCAAATCCACCAGGTCTGCTGGCGCTTTGGCACCACCTGGTGGTGGTGTGACAGGCCGGGCTTAAACCCTGCTTGGGATGATGGCGCTGTGGCAAATGATCCTCCACCTGCCTGGGACACCTCAGAGAGCTACGGTCTTCCCAGAATCTGCCCAGTTAGATGGCGCCTGCTTTGTTGGGTGATCTGGGACACTGGGCACCAAGAATACTGAGGACACCACCTTCCACTTGCCAGTTTCCAAAAATAAGGTGGCCTGTGTCTTCACCACCTGGCCTTTCCCCGACCCTACCAAAAAAGATAACTTTAATCCCCACCTCGGCCCTTAGAGAGTAGCAAACATTCATCACATTGCTCTATATTGTAATTCACACTGTGGTGCAAGCTTGTTACTGTGGGGTTTTCCTCATCATCGCTCTGTTGCTGGAAGGGGGACCCCTTCCAGAGCCCGAGAGTGGGCTCTTGTCTAACACTCGGAAATGAATTGTCCTAGGACACTCGTCCTGACAAAGCAAGAGACTTTATTGGGAAGGGGGGCCCGGGAAGAGAGCAGGAGGGTAAGGGAACCCAGGAGGACTGCTCTGCCACATGGCTCGCAGTCTTGGGTTTTATGGTGATGGGATTAGTTTCCTGGTTGTCTCTGGCCAGTCATTCTGACTCGGGGTTCTTCCTGGTGGCGCGTGCAGCACTCAGCCAAGATGGATTTCAGCGAGAAGGATTCCAGGAGGTTGGTAGGACATGTGGACTGGCGTCTCCTTTCTCCTTTTTTTTTTTTTTTTTTTTAAATTTTATTTATATATTTTGGCTGCACCGGGTCTTAGTTGTGGCACGCGGGATCTTTGTTGTGGCATGCGGATTCCTTAGTTGCGGCATACATGTGGGATCTAGTTCCCTGACCAGGGATCGAACCCGGGCCCCCTGTGTTGGGAGTGCAGAGTCTTACCCACTGGCCCACCAGGGAAGTCCCTCCTTTCTCCTTTTGACCTTTCCGGAATTCTTCCAGTTGGTGGTAGCTTGTTAGTTCTGTGTTCCTTACCAGGACCTCCTGTTGTGAGAGAACTCATGCAAGTGGCTACTATCTTGCTTGTCCAGGGCGGGCGGTTTCAGTCAGTGTTTCCCCTAACAACTCCACACACGCTGTAGGCACCGGAAAAGTGGTAATAGCCCCTGTTTGTAAATATCTGATTCCCCCTTCCCAGACAGGTGGAGATGGCAGGAACCAAGGCAGCAGAGACAGGAGCAAGACCCAACCCCAACCCGCCTACCCACCCAACCCTAACGCCCAAGGGAAGGAAGTGGAAGGGAGAGAGAAACAGACGCCTGAAGGAGGTGGGAAGACCCTACAAGAGCCCAAGTATTCAAAGCAGCAAACAGGAGACAGGGCTGGAGGGGCTCCCTGAGTCACAGTGGCTAGCATTTTCAAAGGGAATTGCTCCTGCGAATATAGGCACATTTAATTTTTTGGCTTAAAATTTATTTTGTCTGATGTAAAATTTGCTAGCTTCCTTTATACTTACATTTTAAAACAATATAGCTTATTGTGAAAAAAATATGAAAATTTGGGGAAAATATTTTGTATATTTTCTATATCTATCCATCTATCTTTATTTAGTGAGATTACTCTTATTTGTGTGTGTGTATATATATATGTTTCCTATGGCTGTTATAACAAATTACCACAAGCTGCGTGGCTTAAAATAACAGAAATTTATTCTCTCCCAGTCGTGGTAGGCCAAAGTCTAAAATCAAGGTGTCAGCAGTGTGGACAAAAAAATGTTGCCTGCCATTTCAGTAAACAAATGATGTTGTCGGTCATCAAGCCATCAGTCATCAAGCCATCAGGCTCTGCAGCCACTCTGAGGGGAATTCAGGATGGAGAAAAAAACAGGATACTGGCCCTTGATAGTCAAGATGCATATCAAAAGGATAATTTCAATGAGCCTAGACTCTTGCATCTTCCCATACATAAAAAAGCACGAAAATCATATTTAAGATTTTTTTTGTGATTAGAAGTAATCTTTTGATGTTCAACAACATTTTTTTTTCAGCAAAAACTCCTATACATCCTGGCTCCTCCCTTACCTCTTGGGAAAAATTCCTCAGAGCTATTTGAGAGGCTGCATTCCTGCCCTATAGTCCTGAGTAAGGTCCCTGAAAAACATAGCTTGCAACTTTTAGGTTGTGTATTTTTTCTTTCAGTCTATAGCAGGGCTGCGCTCCCTTCAAGATAAAAGAGAATAGTTTCTTGCTTCTTCCAGCTTCTGGTGGCTCCAGGCATTCCTTTGCTTGTGGTTGCATTACTCTAATCTCTGTCTTCACCTGGTCATGGCCTTCTCTGTGTCTGTGTCTTCTCTTCTGTCTCTTTTAAGGACACTGGTCAATGGATTTAAGTGATGAGGAAAATCCAAGATGATCTCATCTCAAAATTATTAGTTTAATTATATTTACATCTACAAAGACCCTTTTCCCAAATAAGGTCATATTCACAGGTTCAGATGTTAGGTTATGGATACACACACACACACACACTCATTTCCCATTTTTCTCAGGTGTTGGTTACATGCATAAATAAAACTTTTAAGCTGAATTTAATTCATAGACTCTAAACAGATTTTATTCTATTTTTCCATAGTGAGTTTTTTTATTCTTTAAATATTAATCCAAAACATAGTTATAGTGGATGCATCATAGACCACCTTAAACACACTATATTTCTCTCTTTATTTATTTATTTTTTTATTTTTTTGGCTGCACTGGCTCTTAGCTGTGGAATGCAGGACCTTTATGGCAGCATGTGGGATCTTTTAGTAATGGCATGCTGGCTCTTAGTTGTAGTATGTGGGATCTAGTTCCCTGACCAGGGATCAGACCTGAGCCCCCTTCATTGGGAGCACAGAGTCTTAACCACTGGACCACTAGGGAAGTCGCAACACTATATTTCATTTATCTATTCAGTTAACATTGAGAACTCATAACTTTATGGTACTATAAATAAATGCTATAGTGAATGTTCTAGCAAAAATGTAGCCTCAAAGGGTGTGTAATGGACAATTTGTTGTTTTGCCACCCCATATTCATTGCCCCTTCCTCTGATAGCACTACTCCAATTTTTCTTGGGGAACTAAATTTTCCCTATTGGATACTCCTTGGTGAAACTATCAATGAAGATGCACTGAACTTTTCTAGATTAAGAAATAGACATGAAACCTGATGTAGGGTAATTTTATGCTCTCTCCATGGCAACTAAAGCTTAAGCAAAATGATAAGACTGGAAACAGCTGGAGCTGATTCATCTAGTAGCTGCATTCTGTACTGGTTCACTGCTTTCTGTTTCCTGGTTCAGAAAGCAACCCCAGAGCCACCTGGGGTTTCTGCCCTTTATGGACGTGTTTTTTTAGCTTTCTCTTTCAGTGCTGTGAGCTAAACCAAAATTTATTTTTTTCTGTTTTATTTTGTCTGATTTGATTTCTGTTTTTTGCAAACAAAGATCCTTAACTCAATGAACTCACTTCATTCACTTTTGTCTTTTTTGCTTTCTAACAGAAAATATTTAGTAATATAAAGTTTCCTCTGAGAAGAGATTGCTAGTATACAAAGTAGTGTTTTCATCGTTATTATTTAATGAACAGATTTTCATTTCTACTTTGGAATGAGTTATCTGGCAAGATGTTTTTAGAAATTCAAGTGAATTTTTAAAAAATTATTTGCTATTTTTTCATTTTGTTACATTGTGGTAAGAGACTTTTAGGGGATTATAGAGATTTCTATGTTCACGATGAATTTTTGTAAATGTTCTTTGGGTAATTAAAAGATTGGTGTTGTTTAGTTGTGGATACAAAATATTCTCTCTCGCTGACTCTCTACACACACACACACACACACGCACACAGTATATATCTTTTAAGTCAAACTTGTAACTGTGTTGTTCAAATCTCCTTTACTATTACCCTGATACCAAAGCCAAAGACACTACAAGAAAACTACAGACTAATATTCCTTTATGAATATAAAAGGATTATTATAATCATGACCAAGTGGGATTTATCCCAAGAACGAAAGGTTGGTTCCACATATAAAATTAATCAGTGTTATATACCTCATTAATAGAATGAACGGGAAAAACCAACATGATCATCTCAATTGAGCAGGAAAATTATTTGACAAAATCCAACATTCTTTCAAGATAAAAAACACTCAACAAAATAGGAATAGAAGGGAACTTCTTCAACATGATAATGGCCATAAACAAAAAACCCAATGTGAAAGATTGAAAGTTTTTTCCCTAACATCAGGAAAAAACCAAAGATGTCAATTTTTACCACTTCTCTTCAATATTGTACTGCAAGTTCTAGCTAGAGCAATTAGACAAGAAAATGTTACCGAGCCCAAGCCTGTACTGCCACACAACAGGCCAATAAATTGAGAGAAGAGGTATTGGGGCAATGAATAGTGACTTTATTTAGAAAGCCAGCAGACTGAGAAGATGGTGGACTATTGTCCCAAAGAACCATCTTACCCAAGTTAGAATTCAGGCTTCTTTTACACTGAAAGGGGATGGAGTGTGGCTGGTTTTTGCAAAATTCTTGGTGCTGGAATTCTTGCAGTTGTCCATGTACATCTGGCCACAATGTTCCTATAAGCCTCCAACAAGACAAATGTCATTTTCTGCATCTATATGAATGGAAAAGTGTTATACCTTTAAAGGTCAAGCCTGGGAGGCAGAGCCTTGAGAATGGGATATCATGTATATTTCAGGCTATAGGCAACAGAGCCAGCATGACTAAGCACAGGCAACAGAGCACAAAGTTTAGAGCTAAAGGAATAGATCCAATATGGAGTCAGGTTCATTCTTCTCTGTTACAAAAATGAAATAAAAGGGACCCAAACTGGAAAAGAAGAAGTGAAGTTATCTCTGTACATAGATGGTATAATCTTATCTGAAGAAAACCCTAAGAATACACACACCATACACATACATAACTGTTAGAGCTTAATAAACAAACTCAGCAAAATTGCAGGATACAAAATCTACACATAAAAATCAGTTGTATTTCTATATACCAGCAGTGAAAGTCCGAAAAGGAAATTAAGAAAACAATTTCACTGAAAATAACATCAAAAAGAAAATACTTAGGAATAAAGTTAACTAAGGAGGCATAAGACATATACTGAAAATTACAAAATGTTGCTGAAAGAAATGAAAGAAAACCTAAATAAATGGAAATATCCCATGTTCATGGGTTGGAAAGCTGATATACAGATTCAATGCAATTCCTATCAAAAGTCCAATGGCATTTTTTGGTCTTTTTTTTCAGGAATGGAAAAGCCCATCCTAAAATTCATATGGAATTTCAAAAGACCCTCAATAGCCAAAACAATCTTGAAGGAGAAGAACAAACTTGAAGGACTCACAGTTCCTAATTTCAAAAACTTCCTACAAAGCTACATTTGTCAAAACAGTGTGGTACTGGCATACAGATAGACATATAGACCAATGGAATAAAGTTGAGAGCACAGAAATAAATTCTTGCATCTGCAGTCAATTGATTTTTGACAAGTGTACCAAGACCATTCTGTGGGAGACAGGTCAGTCTCCTCAACAAAGTATTTTGGGAAAACAGGATACCCACAAGCAAAAAAACCAAAGCTGGACCGTCACCTCACACCATACACATAAGTCAATTCCAAACGGATCAAAAACTTAAATTTAAGAACTAAAACTAGAAAACTCTTACAATTGTGCAACCATCATCACAATCCAGTTTTAGAACACTTCAATCACCCCAAAAAGTTCCCTTGTGCCTATTTGCAACTAATTCTTGCTTCTACCTTCAGTTTTAGATAACCATTGATTTGCTTTCTGTCTCTATTGTTTTGCTCTTTCTAGAAGTTTTATATAAATGTAATCATACAATATGTAGTTATTTCTGGCTTCTTTCATGAGGTTCACCTATGTTGTAGCATGTATCAGGACTGTTCCTTTTTATTGCTGAGTGGTATTCCATTGTATGTATATACCACATTTTGTTTACCCATTCACTAGTTGATGGGCATTTAAATTGTTTCCAGTTTGGGGCTATTGTGAATAATGCTACTGTGAACATTTGCATGCAAGTCATTGTGGAGACATATGCTTTCATTTCTCTTGGGTAGATACCTAGGAGTGGAATTGCTGCTCAACAACCTAGATTTTATTATTAATAATTTACTAGAGTTGTTTTATCACATGCCTATTTATCTAGTTAGCCCTCTATCCTTCCATTAATCCACATAATTTTTTGGATGCATTACTTGAACCTAAGTTCAAGTAATTTTTTAAAAGAACAGAAGGGTTGATGAGTGGATTTTTTTCTAAGAGTAATTTTAGATTGACAAAATAAATTGTGACAGTATACATACATGCAGCTTCCCCTATTATTAATATTTTACATTAGTGTGGTACATTTGTTCACAACTAATGAACCAATATTGATACATTATTATTAGTTAAAATCAACACTTTATTCAGATGTCCTTAGTTTTTACCTAATATTCTTTTTCTGTTCCAAGATCCCTTCCAGTATACCATATTACATTTAGTTGTCATGTCTACTTAGTGTCCTTTTGACAATGACAGTTACTCAGACTTTCTTTGTTTTTGATAACCTTGATATTTTTGAGGAGTATTGGCCAAATATTTTGTAGAATGTCCTTCTATTTAAGTTTGACTGATAAATTTCTCATGATTATACTGGGATTATGGGCTTGGGGGAGAAAGACCTCAGTGGTAAAGTGACATTCGCATTACATCATATCAAGGGTACATGCTAGCAACATGACTCATCACTGTTGATGTTGACCTTGATCTCCAGGCTGAGATAGTTTTTGTCAGGTTTCACCACTGTAATGTCTTCTCCCCCCGCCCTTTTCTATACTATACAATTTGTAAGGAATTCACTATGCACAGGCACATTTAAGAAGTGGGGAGTTATGATGCACCTCCTTATGGTGGTAGTATCTACATGAATTGTTTGGAATTCTTCTGTATGAGAAATTTGTCTATTCGCCTCCATTTGTTTATTTACTTAATCATTTATTTATAGCATGTAGATTCATGGAAAATTATTTTATGCTTTGAGTCACAATCCAGTATACTTGGGTTTGTTGCTCAATTTGTTCTACTTTGGCCACTGTGAGCACTTTCAGTTGCCTCCTGTGTCTCTTTGACCTACCCCAATCATTGTGGGTGCTTTTATTTTTTTAAGCACTTTTTTTACTTTCTGGCACTACAAGATGCTCCAGACCATTTTCTGCACAAGTTCTAAAATCAGCCATTCCTCTAAGGAGCCCTGGTTCTTTTTACTGGAGAATGGTTTTACAAACAAAGATCTGGACACTGGGTGTACTCACTGCTACTGCAGTATCTTTGCTTCTTGACCCTCTCAAAAGACAGAGTTTGGAAATACGTATATGTATACGCACATATCTATAATTATTTGTCTATTTATTCTTCTGTGTCTATATTAAGCTAAATATGAGTTCAAACTGATATCGCCAATGCCAATCCATTATCACATGATTCATTCTAGCCTTCCCCCCTGCTTGTGTTTATTGGTAAATTCCCACTCCAACAGCAGGTTTCAGACAGTGAAAGGAACATTGCCTTCACAAGACAATTGAGTTGATTACTTCGGCAGGTTCCAGCAAATGAACTGCTTTATCTTCAAGCTACCATGAATTGCTGCTGTGTTGCTACTGTTATCTGCAAAGAAAATGTCAAGGCTTTCTTTCAGTCCAACAGCCACTTGATGTGTAATAACTGCTATTTCACCTTGTTTGAACATCTTGCTTAAATACATGACAAAGCAATTCCAAGTATTTGTGTATCACATTGTTTGCTTTAGCTGGAGAAGAGTATGGAAAAGGTCTACTCTGTTTATTTCCAATCCGTAATGTTATCTTAATTTTTTAAAGACTTTTGGTTGTTTCTGTGTTTTCAAGTGTCTGATATACAGGATACAGAAGCAGCACATTTAATAATATCATTAACCTTTTTATACACAGCAGACTTTAATTCTAAAAAATGTTTTTAGTAACATATTTTATAGAAGGAATTTTCTATCTTCATCAATTGTCAAAAATTCTTCATCTTCTAGCACTAAAAATAGTTGGCAGTCTATAGCAATATTTTTGTCAAGCTTTTGTCAAGCTGTTTAAAGTTTTGCATAGACTCAAAAGTAGAAGGACCTATGTTCTTGAAATATTTTTATGAAGTCTGTTGTTTTGAAATTTGATAAGTTAAGAACAGAATGGGCTTGGGATATCACATTTTTCTCTGAAACTTTCTCCTTTTATTCATAGTCTATATTCTTTGTTATATCTGGGTCAAAGTTGTTTCAGCATGGATGTTGCTTTACAGGATTTTAGAGTTTTCCTTCTTATAAAGTTTTGTGGTGGCAAAGCTGATGTTCTCCTTGTAAGTCATTCTCACGTGATGTGAAGAATTCCCAAATAGGCCTTTTTCTTGAAAGACTCAAAGCTAAATAAAATTGAATAACTAAGAATTAAATTTAGCTCTTAAAGATTATTTTGTTTAATGTTATGAATGCTAAAATGCCAATCAAGTCTATAAAGATTCAAATTATGATATAATCTGTCTTTATTCTTTTCTTCTAGTACAGTTTGTTTTCATTCAAGAATCTATTTAATTAATTTAATTCTGAATAGAGAATATGTTTACATGGCTTAAAAAATCAAAATAATTCGAAAAGGTGCACTCTGAGTATATTCACTTCCACCCCAAGTCTCCTCTCCCTCTTCTATAGTTAACCAATTTTATAATTTATTGGGGATCTTTCTAGTATTTAATATGTGAGTGTAAGAAAATCTAAGTATATACTTTTATCCTCCCCTTTTATTGCACAAAAGATAGCATAATATATACCTTTTTTCTGTTCCTCACTTTGCCTTTTTCACTCAGTATATTCTGGAGATACTCTCACATCAGTACATAGAGAAAGTTTCATTCATTTTTACACCTGCATATTATTCCATTTTGCAGATGTACCGTAGTGTATCTAACCAGGTCTCTGTTTATAACATTTAGATCTTTTCCAATCTTTTGTTGTTACAAGCAATGCTACCATGCAAAACCTTTAACTTAAGTTATTTAATACATGGGAAGTCTATCTGAGGTAAAATTCCATAAGTGAGATTACTGGTCAAAGAGTAAAAACATTGGTAATTTTGAAAGATATTTCCGAATTGCCTTTCATAGGGTTGTAATATTTTGGGCCCCAATCAGCAATGCTTAAGGGTTCCTTGCCAAAAGTATGTGTTATCAAAATTCGGATTTTTTTTGCTAATCTTATACATGAGAAATGGTATGTCAATTTTGTTTTAATTTCAAGTTCTCATATTATAAGTGAAATTGAGTATCTTTCATGTGTTTAAAGTCATTTATAATTTTTTTCTGATAATCATCTGTTCATATGCTTTGCCTATTTTCATATTGCATTCTTTTATGTCTTGATATCAAGGAACTCTTCATATATTGAGGAGATTAGCCCTTTGTCAGTTTTCTGAGTTGCAAATATTTCCTACTTCTCTGCCTTGTAGCTTTGTCTATGCTTTTTGCCATCTGATTTTTTTTGGTAATAAAATATATCAATCCCTTCTTATTTGGCTTCCAGACTTTGAATCATAGAAAGGCCTTTCTCACACCAATGTAGAAATTTGTTCATATTTTTTCTACTGCTTTAATAGTTTTATTTTTTTCCACATAAATCTTTGCTCTATTTGGAGCTTGTCTTGATGTATATAGTGTGAGGTATGGATCCAAATTTATCTTTTCCAGAAAGATATCTGGTTGTCCTAACATAACATATTAACATTGAGATATCTTCTTTATTATAGACTAAATTCTCCTATGCTTTTCATCTTTTTCTGGATTGTTCTATTCTACTTCCTCTTCTGTGTCTATTCGGGTGCCCAATGCACACAATTTCAGTAGTGTGTTTGTGGTAGGACCAAGTTCCTTCTATTTATCTTCTTTTCAGAATCTTTCTGTTCATTCTTTTCCTTAAAACAAACAAACAAACAAACAAATAAAACAAAAAAACCTCTATTTGGAAATAATTTCAAATTTACAAATAATTACAGAAATAAAAATAGTACAAAGAATGAACATATATCCTTTACCCAGAATCTCCTATTGTTAACATTTGCTTTATTATTTCACCTTTTTTCCCTCACACATCTTTTTTGCTGAGCCATTTGAGTGCAAGTTTCACACACCATGGCTCTTTAGCCCTAGATGTCCCTAACTATGCATTTCCCAAGAATAGGGATAATCTCTTAAATAGACACAGTACCATTATCAACTTCATAAATTTACATTGATACAACACTTTTACCCGTTTTACCATTCATATTTCAATTTTGCCATTTGACCTAATAATGCCCTTTCCCCCATTTCTCCCACTTCCAGTACAAGATCCAGTCTAGCATCAGGCACACATTTAGTTTCTAACTAGTGTTGCTTGTTTCATTCAAAAACATTTTTTCTTTGTATTTTTATCGAGATTCTATTAAAATATTTTATTAGCATAGGGAGAATTAACATCTTTGTAATGCCAAGTCTTCCTGTTCAAGAACAATTTATACTTTTCTATTCTGGCCTACTTTTGTGTTTGGGGGGAAAGTTTTAGCTTTCTTTATGTATGCTTTCCATATTTCTTGTTCAAGTTTATACCTATGTATTCTCTTTTATGCACCAATCATATATGGTCTCCTATTTATGTCTTCTAACTAATTATCATTTAACTATGAAAACCATTGATTTCAGAAAATTTATTTTGTTCTACTAACCTTACAAAATTTTATTCTTTTAGCAGTTTTCAATTGTAATCTCTATTGTTTTGCCTGTATATACTTACATTTTAAATAAACATTTATTGGACCAAAAAGGATACAATTTTATACCTAAATTGTTTATCTTACACACTTTCTTAATGCTGTATCAACTCAGTCTATTCCCCCTTTTACTTGAAATCTCGTAACAATTGTTTTGATATTTAAAATTAACAGCTTTTACAGTCACTGTTAATTACCTCAGAACTTTACTCCTGCAATAATATTTTAAAGTGTAACAGAATATTAACATATAAAGCATATAATGAATGATATTTCCACTCTAAATTAAATTTTGCAATAGTTCTAAATGATGTGCTCCATTTGTACTATGGACGTTGTCAAGCTGATTATGTTGACAGTAACCTATATTTTTCAGGGAGGTTAACACTGGCATCTTCTAATCTGGGATGTGGGATCCCTGCAGAAAGTGTTGTAAGTAAGGACAGAGATTCCATAGATTCATAGAATCAGACAGTGAGAGAAGGATATGGTGCCCCATAATCAAACAGATCCGTAAGGAGAAAGCCTGTTACAAACAGGGAAACCCTGGATGATCCTGGGGGCTAAGGACTTTATGTTGCATTTCAGCTATAAATGGAAGATGAAGATTCAACAGTGGCAGAACTGGATGATGAGTAGGTCTTAGACAATCTACATTCTGTCCTCAGCATTTTTCAATTCCTCTCATTCATTCTCTCTTGAACCTACTTCAATTAAGCCTGTGTACCCATCATTCCACTGAAACTTCTCATGTGAAGGCCACCAATGACTTCCATGTTGTTAAATCCAGTCACCAATTCTTTATCTACTTGACCTATCAGGAGCTTGTGACATGTCGATCACACATTCCTCCTTGAAGTACTTTTTAAACCAGAAGACATCACACTCTGATTTCCCTCCTACCTCGCATGGTCTAGAAATGTCAGATTTAGCAAACAAAATACAGGATCCCCAGTTAAAGATGAATTTCAGATAAACAACAAATAATTTTTGTATAAATATTTGCCAAATATTACATGAGATAATAATATACTAAAATTATATGTTCTTTATCTGAAATTAAAATTTAACTGGGTGTCCTTTACTTTATCTGGCAACCCCATCTCTGTTTCCTTTTGCTGTTCCTCCTTATCTCCCCAACTTCTTCTCTTCTCCATATATACTCACTCTCTATGCGAACTCATCCTGCCTTGAGCCTTTAAAACTATCTGCTAAATACTCTCAAATTTATATCACCAGTGCAGACCTCTCCACTTTACTCCAAACATTATCCACTACTTAATATCTACCTCTTGGATGTCTAGTAGGCATCTAGACTTAGCATATGCAAAACCAAACTCTTGATCTCCCTGCAAAGAATCCTGTTCGTCTTGCAGCCTTTGCCATCTCCTGAGATTTTATCCTCCCAGTTGCTCAGGCCCCAAAACTTGGGGTCACTGTTGATTATCCCCTTTTTCATATGCCCCAAATCTACTTCCTCAGCAAATACTTTTTGCCTTTATCTTCAAGATATATCCCCAAATAGATCACATCTCACCACCTTCCTACAAATCACCCTGGTCCAAAACTCCACAATCACTCATCTGTATTACAGAAATAATCTCCTAAATGGTCTTCCTGCTTCTCCC